>NC_090928.1:5000000-7500000 GCF_040938575.1 Ambystoma mexicanum
TGGATTGGGAAGGAGTTGGATATCCCTTCTCATGCTATAGGAAGTGTCTCAGGTTGGAATGGGAAGGAGTTGGATATCACATCTCATGTTATAGGAAGGGTCTCAGGATTGGAATGGGAAATATCCAAATCCTTCCCATTCCAATCCTGAGACCCTTCCTATAGCAAGAGATGTGATATCCAAATCCTTCCCATTCCAATCCTGAGACCCTTCCTATAACATGAGATGTGATATTCAACTCCTTCCCATTCCAACCTGAGACACTTCCTATAGCATGAGAAGGGATATCCAACTCCTTCCCAATCCAATCCTGAGAACCTTCCGATAGCAGAGATGTGATATCTCAATGCTTATACCAAACCTGAGACCCTTCCTATGGCATGAGATGTGATATCCAACTCCTTGCCATTCAAATCCTGAGACCCTTCCTATAGCATGAGATGTGATATCTCAATGCTTCTACCAAACCTGAGACCCTTCCTTTAGCATGAGATGTGATATCCAAATCCTTCACATTCCAATCCTGAGACCCTTCCTATAGCATGAGATGTGATATCTCAATGCTTCTAATACCAAACCTGAGATCCTTCCTATAACATGAGATGTGATATCCAATTCCTTCCCATTCCAAACCTGAGACCCTTCCTATTGGATGAGATGTGATATCCAACTCCTTCCCATTCCAACCCTGAGACCCTTCCTATACCATGAGATGTGATATCTCAATGCTTCTAATACCAAACCTGGGAACCGTCCTATAACATGAGATGTGATATCTCAATGTTTCTAATAAAAAACCTGAGACCCTTCCTATAACATGAGATGTGATATCCAATTCCTTCCCATTCCAGACCTGAGACCCTTCCTTTAGCATGAGATGTGATATCCAAATACTTCCCATTCCAATCCTAAAACCCTTCCTATAGCATGAGATGTGATATCTCAATGTTTCTAATAAAAAACCTGAGACCCTTCCTATAGCAAGAGATGTGATATCCAAATCCTTCCCATTCCAATCCTGAGACCCTTCCTGTATATAACATTAGATGTGATATCCAACTCCTTCCCATTCCAGCCTGAGACCCTTCCTATAGCATGAGATGTGATATCCAACTCCTTACCATTCAAATCCTGAGACCCTCCCTATAACAAGAGATGTCATATCCAACTCCTTCCCATTCCAAACCTGAGACCCTTCCTATAACATGAGATGTGATATCCAACTCCTTCCCATTCCAAACCTGAGACCCTTCCGATAGCATGAGATGTGATATCTCAATGCTTCAAAAACCAAACATGAGAACCATCCTATAACATGAGATGTGAAATCCAAATCCTTCCCTTCCCAAACCTGAGACTCTTCCTATAGCATGAGATGTGATATCTCAATGCTTCTACCAAACCTGAAACCCTTCCTATAGCATGAGATGTGATATCACAATGCTTCTAATACCAAACCTGAGACCCTTCCCATAGCATGAGATGTGATATCCAACTCCTTCCCATTCCAATCCTGAGACCCTTCCTATAGCATGAGATGTTATATCTCAATGTTTCTAATACCAAACCTGAGATCCTTCCTATAACATGAGATCTGATATCCAACTCCTTCCCATTCCAATCCCGAGACCCTTCCTATAGCATGAGATGTGATATCTCAATGCTTCTAATACCAAACCTAAGGTCCTTCCTATAACATGAGATGTGATATCCAAATCCTTCCCATTCCAAACCTGAGACCCTCCCTTTAGCATGAGATGTGATATCCAACTCCTTCCCATTCCAATCCTGATACCCTTCTGATAGCATGAGATGTGATATCTCAATGCCTCTAATACCAAACCTGAGATCCTACCTCTAACATGAAATGTGATATCCAACTCCTTCCTTTTCCAAACCTGAAACCCTTCCTACAGCATGAGATGTGTTAAGACGGATTTCTGAACTCTGTCCTGGTGGCGCAGAAGTTCAGAAGGCCAACCTAATTACTTGGAACAGGGTAACCTCTGGACGAGCCAGACCAATCAAGGTAGCGATCGCGGCGGTCAAGACTAGGTCTCAAGAGGGGTGAGGGTGACTGAAAGCCCGCAATGAGCACACAAAGCAAGAGCGCTTACAAACTACTCCAAACAGTTGTTATATCAAAAATAGATACACATTTATTTTAAGGCCTTTAAAATAATGACCGTAGCGAGAAAATCACAATATCACAATATTAAACCAACACATACCATATCAACACAATATATATACAAATACACAGTCGCAAGCGTTTAAAGCACGAAATATGTAGTCCACCTGAAAGGAAAGGAAAACAGGCAGTGCGATAACGCTTTAGACTCAGTTCGCCTTCAGAGGCACCTAACTAGATGGAAGTCCGAGCCCTGCGAAGAGTGGAGCCTTGTGCTCAAAGTACCTGCCACGCCGGTGCCAACGGGCAAAAGGGGAAGCTCTTCGGAGGAAGTCAGGCAGTTCGGGTTAGTGCACAGCAGAAGGAGAACAGGTTCCGCAACTCAAGCGCAGCCTCCACAGCGGGCAGAAGCAGAGCGCGAGTACGGCCAAAAGGGTGCTGTTTTTACACAGCAGGGAAAGCAATGGGATACTGCAGGAGGGCGACCAGATCCTAGCTAAACTACTCACCGGTCCCCGAAGCAAGCAGACCCAGGCTTCTCCACGTTAGTTTCAGCAGCTGGCAGGTTCAGAAGAGCAGGGAACGCCTCGAAGTCGTGTAGAGCAAAAAGACGTCCCAATCGACGAAACCAGCACAGTTTGTTGCCGCAGCAGGACAACGGAGCGGCCGTGTGTATTCAAGCCAAATGTACACTCCTCCCTTCAGACTTGGGAACGCCAAGTGTACGAAGCGTGGGAGAGTGACAAGGACTCGAAATACAACACAACCTGGCGGCAGTTACAGAGCAGGACTCCCTTGTAAGCTGGTCAGTCAACTGGATGGCCCAGAGACACTTCCGAAGGCTTACTTGGAGGGGGTGATGAAGTCGCCGGGAATAGCTGTTCCTGCTATTCCAAAGGTCGAAGCACCAGTACAGACACTTCTGGTTCGATCCAAGGAGGAAAGGGTTTCACAGGACGACAGCAGTGCAAAGGAGGATTCCTTCAGCGGGTCACCAGCGATTCCTCGGTCCAGCCTCTTGGTTGCAGGATACTTGGCTCCTGTATTCCTTCGTTCGTGAGAACTCAGGAGATCGACATGGTAGTGGTGTTTCCAGCTCCCTCTTATCCACGGTTCCCTTCGCGCCAAAACGGAGGGGAGCCAATGGGAGATCCGCACATCAACACACATACCATACGTGGACCAATCACGGACCACGGTGGTCCCAGGCATTCACACCACCCCAGACTCTCTGGCACCCAGGATGTGTATTGGGACCAGACATCCCAGCCCACACCCTGGAGGCACACAAACGACATGTAGAAGCCCGCGAAAGCAACCACGTTTCGCGGGAAAGTACATGCCCAAATAAGGAAGGCCCCGGGTCGCCCGACCTGGGGAAGGTGAAGGGAGCAAGACGGTCAGTGGACAGGACAAAGGAGCCTTGTGGACTGGCCATTTTGGGAGCCAGGCCACCATTTTGGGTTCAGTGCGAAAAACGTGCTCAGAACGCCAAAAGGAGCTCAAAATAAACAAAACGATCGCTGCCACCATTCCAGTCCCTGAATGACTTGCACCGATCAAATACCATCCTAAAAGAGTATCTAGGGCCCGTAGAAGGCTAGAGACCCAAGAGAGCTGTAACTGAGCTTACAGTGCCCTCTTGTGTCATATTGCACTAAAGCCGCAACATGATAAACGAAACTACGGGAAACAGCGTTCCCCGGTACTGAATGTCTTAAGGGCATGTCAGTTTCCCCGTAAGAAAAGGAGCGAAAGCCCAGAGAAGTGCGGCAGAAGGCTGTACTTCTCTGGCAAAGTCAAGAACAAGGTTAAAAACAATAGCAAAAAGTTTAGGGGTTGCTACATGGAAGGAAAATTCCCTACAATTACGAAATCTTTCCTAACACTCGCCCCTCCCAGACTATGGACAGGGGGAACTAATCCACCCCTGGATGAGTCTCTTGTTCAGGTCGGTTAAACATTCTGGACAACCCATCAGCATTGCTATGTTGGACACCTGGCCTATGCTCAATAGTGAAGTCGAAGCCTTGAAGACTTATGGACCACCTAAGCAACTTTGGATTCTCCCCCTTCATGTTCATTAGCCACTTTAACGGCTTATGGTCAGTCTGCACAGTGAAGTGGGTCCCATAGAGGTAGGGCCTCAGCTTCCTTAGGGCCCACACAACAGAGAAACATTCTTTCTCTACCGTGGACCATCTGAGCTCTCTGTCCTTAAGCTGGCGACTAATAAAACCGATAGGGTGTTCCTTACCCTTCTCATGTACTTGTGATAGTACAGCTCCTATCCCAGTGTCAGAGGCATCCGTCTGCACGATAAAAGGTCTTTGATAATCAGGGGCCCTGAGCACAGGGGCCTGGCACAAGGAGTCTTTTAAGCCATTGAAGGCCTTCTCACACTCGTCAGTCCAAGTTGCCTTCTTGGGTTTCTTCGGAGTTGTGAGGGCAGTCAGAGGAGCAGCTATGGTGCCATAGTCTGCCACAAAATTGCGATAATAACCCGTGAGTCCTAAGAAGGCTCTCACTTGGGTTTGCGTAGTGGGGGTAGGCCAGTCTTGTACTGCTTGTACTTTACTGGGTAGAGGCTGTATCCTCCCTCCACCTACTTCATGTCCAAGGTAAACCACTGAGCCTTGTCAAATCTGGCATTTACTAGCCTTTATGGTCAAGTGGGCTTTCTGAAGGGCCTGGAGCACAATCCTGAGGTGTTTCACATGGTCTTCCCAGGTGGCACTGAAAACTGCTATATCGTCTAGATATGCAAGACAGAATTCGTCCAACCCATTCAACACATGATTCACAAGCCTCTGGAAAGTGGCAGGTGCATTCTTCAACCCGAACGGCATTACCCGGAATTGGTAAAGGCCGTCTGGAGTAGAAAATGCTGTCTTCTCCTTGGCATGTTCTGCTAAAGCTATTTGCCAATAGCCAGCAGTGAGGTCAAACGTGCTGAGGTACTTGGAGGCACCCAACGTATCCACCAGCTCATCTGTTCGAGGCAAGGGGTGTGCATCTGTCTTGGTGACAGCATTCAGAGCCCTGTAATCCACGCAGAACCTCAATTCAGAAGTGCCTGCTTTTGGAACCAAAACCACAGGACTGGACCAAGGACTACTAGAGGGTTCAATCACCCCAAGGTCTAACATCTTGTTGACCTCGGTCTTAATATAAGACCGTACTTTATCTGACATCCTGTATCCCCTACTTTTGGTAGGTACACTGTCTCCTGTGTCAAAGTTATGTTTGCACCAAGGTGTCAAACCAGGGGACTGTGAAAACAGGGGGGAAAACTGCCTAAGCAAACTTTTCACCTCAGCCTGCTGATCAGAAGTCAGGTGAGGGGCCACTCGGACACCCTCAACGGAGCCATCTGAAGGACCGCTTTGGAACAGGTCGGGGAGAGGTTCTGACTCCTCTTCCTCAACATCTGAAGCCAGTAGCAGTGCTGCGATTTCGACTCTTGGGACGAAAGCCTTCAGCCTATTCACGTGAAACACTTTTGGAGCCTGTCCAGGCCTTCCAAGGTCCACTAAATAGTTTACCTCACCCAGGGGCTCCACCACTGTGTAAGGGCCTGACCATTTGTCCTGTAAAGCGCGAGGCCTTATTGGATTCATGATCAGGACGTGCTGACCAGGTGTAAAGTTGATGAGGGAAGCTTTATGGTCGTACCAATGTTTCACCAGCGCTTGCCCTGCCTTCAATTTATCACTAGCCAAGCCCATCAGAAGTACCATCCGTTTTCTGAGCCCTAGCACATAATCAACTACATTGGTAGTAACAGGGGGAGTGGGCATCTCCCATCCCTCTTTGACGATGGCTAAGGGTCCCCGTACGGGATGACCGAACAGAAGTTCGAAGGGGCTGAAGCCAACACCCTCCTGTGGTACCTCTCGGTAGGCAAACAGTAGGCATGGTAAAAGAAGATCCCATTTTCTTCTCTGGGGCTCCTCCAGAGCCCCAATCATGCTTTTTAACGTTCTGTTGAAACGTTCCACCAGACCATTGGTCTGGGGGTGGTATGCAGAAGAGAACTTGTAGGTGACCCCACATTCTTTCCACATAGCCTGCATATACTTCGACATAAAGTTGCTGCCACGATCTGACACAACTTCTTTAGGGAAGCCAACCCTAGTAAATATGCCGAGTAAAGCTTTTGCAACTGACTTGGCAGTTACAGTTTTCAATGGGATGGCCTCAGGATACCTGGTTGCATGGTCGACCAGCACCAGGATAAACCTATTGCCCGAGGATGTTTGCGGGTCAAGGGGACCAACGATGTCGATCCCTACCCTTTCAAATGGTACCCCCACAACTGGGAGCGGTACCAACGGAGCTTGGATTGTCGCGCCAACCTTACCAGACAACTGGCAGGAGGCACAACTCCTGCAGTGACTTTCTACTTGCACCCCCATCTTGGGCCAGTAGAAGTGCATGGATAACCTTTGCTTGGTCCTCTTCATACCAAGGTGACCAGCAAGGGGAACTTCATGCGCCAACTGCAGGAGGGAGGGCCTAACAGCAAGGGGAACCACCAACCTCCTATGGTCTCCTTCTGTAGACTCTGTGGGCTCACTATACAGGAGTCCACCTTCCCAATAAATCCTATGCTTCCCAGGAGGCTCACCCTCAAGCTGGGAGCAGGCCTGTCTCCTTAGGCCTTCCAGAGATGGGCACTCACGTTGGCCTTTACTGAATTCGTCCCTATCAGGACCTCCTTCAACTAACAAGTCTTTTAGTTCAGGATGATCGTTGGGGTCGAAAACTTCAGGCATCGCCACCTCCTCGTCAGGCCCGGGCGATTGACCAACTTCCTCCACCGCAGTGGTAGGCGAGCTCGGGGGAATATTCTCTTTCCCTCGTCTTGACTTGTAGACTCCCTTCGCCTTGGGTTTCCCCTTCGGCTGGGGCGGCGTATTGGACTTGGCCAATGCTGCCCGTGCTTGAGACCGTGTGTAGGGTCTTTCGGCAGTGTCTCCTACGAGCCCTAAAGCTCTGAGATCATTACCCAGCAAGACCTTTCCCGGGACGTTTCTCTGAATGCTCACTGGAATCCTGACTGCTGTACCATTTAAAGTAAGATTTACAGGGATCACGGGAAACATACGGAGGGGGCCGTCAGCAAACTTAGTGGGCATCAGAGTAGCTCTGGCAACTTCCTCTGAGTCTACCAAGGTAGAATCCACTACTGTTCAACTGCACCCACTATCCCTAAGAGCTGGAGTATCCACTCCATTGATCAGCACGCTGTCTTTAAAGTAGTGCTTGGTATTATCCGGAATCCTAGCATAAGCCTCTGCGACTTTAGGCTCCCAGGAACCCAGGGACACTAAAACTACCTCAGCCTCTATCCCGCTGGGAAATGAGTCTGAGGAGAAGGATGCTCCTGTAATCTCTTCTTCCTCGTAGGAGGAGAAGGCCAGATTAGCGGAGTGGACCCCCAAAGGTCTAACCTTACACCGGGGATCCCCCTTCACATGGTCAGTTGCTCCACAAGAAAAACAAGCCCCAGTGGGTCTGTTTACGTAGGGAGGCTTATTGTAACCAGAGTTCTGTTTCGGAGGCGAACCTCCACTACCCTGTGAGTTCTCTTGTGTCTTACCCTTGTTTTTCTTTTTGTGGCCCTTATGGGAAGAAGATTTAGCAGATTCCCCACCCTCCATATCTTTGGACTTTTTCCCTTCCTCCTGCTTACCAGGATTTTTGTCCTTATGGGACACTCGATGTGACACCCATAAGTCTGCTGCAATGGCCAGCTTCTTAGGATCTATCTCCTTCGAATCGGCCAAATGCTGCTTAAGCTCCGGGGAAGAAGAAGCAAAAATGTGTTCCAGCATGACCAGATTGATCATGCCTTCGAAGGTAGAAGCCTTATAACCTTCGACCCAGCCAGTTAAGTTTTTCAAAGATTCAGCGACATAAGATACCCAAGTACCACCTTCCTTTTTCTTATACTCTCGAAAACGCTTTAAATATTGGGCCGGAGTCTTCCCAAACTTTAAAATGAGAGTTTGCTTTAACATTGCGAAATCAGCCCGCTCAGCCTTCGACATTTCCATAATGGCACTGCAGCCAGAATGGGGCAGTCTACTGAGCAACCAAGCAATCTTATCAGCATTGTCAACTTCTTGAACCTCGCATGCATACTCAAACGCATTCAGCCAGTCCATAATGTCATTCCTTTCTTCATACACACTGAGCAGATCTTTCGGAAACCGTGGATGAGAGGAAGCCCCAGAGCCATGTCCAGTACCCCTGGACCCATTTGCAACCTGAAGCTTGGCCAGTTCCAACTGGTGATCCCTGTCTTTCTGTTTTTCTGCCTGTTCGATTTTTAGTTTGGCTATGCTGAATTCAAGCTCCTGCTGCCTAAACCGCAGCTCTTGCTTCTTGAATTCAAGCATAGCCTCCCCATCAACACTGGCAGAGGAAACATTAGACATCACATCCTCCCTGTCCTCGTGGTCGCGATGGATCAGTGCAGCGGCAGAACCGTCGGTTCTACCAGTGAGAGCAGCCCCACCACCTTCTGCACTGTCCTCGGAAATTATAGCGTCAAGCTGCGCTTCTTGCCACGCCACGATTCTCTGGATCATTTCCAATTTAGTGCCTTGAGAGGAAACACCTCTCTCCGCACACATCTTCTTCAATGTTTCTGATTTGGAAGCATTTAAAGTTAACAAGGTATTTGCTTCCATACTGTTTGATAGGACTATGGCCTTTTTAAAGTTATATTACAACAATTCACTACGTGTACTGTTTGGAATAACCTGAAATGCCTTAGTTCGAGCGCAACACTGGATACCTTCAGTCGTATCCCACCGCTGTACACCAATTTGTTAAGACGGATTTCTGAACTCTGTCCTGGTGGCGCAGAAGTTCAGAAGGCCAACCTAATTACTTGGAACAGGGTAACCTCTGGACGAGCCAGACCAATCAAGGTAGCGATCGCGGCGGTCAAGACTAGGTCTCAAGAGGGGTGAGGGTGACTGAAAGCCCGCAATGAGCACACAAAGCAAGAGCGCTTACAAACTACTCCAAACAGTTGTTATATCAAAAATAGATACACATTTATTTTAAGGCCTTTAAAATAATGACCGTAGCGAGAAAATCACAATATCACAATATTAAACCAACACATACCATATCAACACAATATATATACAAATACACAGTCGCAAGCGTTTAAAGCACGAAATATGTAGTCCACCTGAAAGGAAAGGAAAACAGGCAGTGCGATAACGCTTTAGACTCAGTTCGCCTTCAGAGGCACCTAACTAGATGGAAGTCCGAGCCCTGCGAAGAGTGGAGCCTTGTGCTCAAAGTACCTGCCACGCCGGTGCCAACGGGCAAAAGGGGAAGCTCTTCGGAGGAAGTCAGGCAGTTCGGGTTAGTGCACAGCAGAAGGAGAACAGGTTCCGCAACTCAAGCGCAGCCTCCACAGCGGGCAGAAGCAGAGCGCGAGTACGGCCAAAAGGGTGCTGTTTTTACACAGCAGGGAAAGCAATGGGATACTGCAGGAGGGCGACCAGATCCTAGCTAAACTACTCACCGGTCCCCGAAGCAAGCAGACCCAGGCTTCTCCACGTTAGTTTCAGCAGCTGGCAGGTTCAGAAGAGCAGGGAATGCCTCGAAGTCGTGTAGAGCAAAAAGACGTCCCAATCGACGAAACCAGCACAGTTTGTTGCCGCAGCAGGACAACGGAGCGGCCGTGTGTATTCAAGCCAAATGTACGCTCCTCCCTTCAGACTTGGGAACGCCAAGTGTACGAAGCGTGGGAGAGTGACAAGGACTCGAAATACAACACAACCTGGCGGCAGTTACAGAGCAGGACTCCCTTGTAAGCTGGTCAGTCAACTGGATGGCCCAGAGACACTTCCGAAGGCTTACTTGGCAGGAGATGATGAAGTCGCCGGGAATAGCTGTTCCTGCTATTCCAAAGGTCGAAGCACCAGTACAGGCCTTCTGGTTCGATCCAAGGAGGAAAGGGTTTCACAGGACGACAGCAGTGCAAAGGAGGATTCCTTCAGCGGGTCACCAGCGATTCCTCGGTCCAGCCTCTTGGTTGCAGGATACTTGGCTCCTGTATTCCTTCGTTCGTGAGAACTCAGGAGATCGACATGGTAGTGGTGTTTCCAGCTCCCTCTTATCCACGGTTCCCTTCGCGCCAAAACGGAGGGGAGCCAATGGGAGATCCGCACATCAACACACATACCATACGTGGACCAATCACGGACCACGGTGGTCCCAGGCATTCACACCACCCCAGACTCTCTGGCACCCAGGATGTGTATTGGGACCAGACATCCCAGCCCACACCCTGGAGGCACACAAACGACATGTAGAAGCCCGCGAAAGCAACCACGTATCGCGGGAAAGTACATGCCCAAATAAGGAAGGCCCCGGGTCGCCCGACCTGGGGAAGGTGAAGGAAGCAAGACGGTCAGTGGACAGGACAAAGGAGCCTTGTGGACTGGCCATTTTGGGAGCCAGGCCACCATTTTGGGTTCAGTGCGAAAAACGTGCTCAGAACGCCAAAAGGAGCTCAAAATAAACAAAACGATCGCTGCCACCATTCCAGTCCCTGAATGACTTGCACCGATCAAATACCATCCTAAAAGAGTATCTAGGGCCCGTAGAAGGCTAGAGACCCAAGAGAGCTGTAACTTAGCTTACAGTGCCCTCTTGTGTCATGTTGCACTAAAGCCGCAACATGATAAACGAAACTACGGGAAACAGCGTTCCCCGGTACTGACTGTCTTAAGGGCATGTCAGTTTCCCCGTAAGAAAAGGAGCGAAAGCCCAGAGAAGTGCGGCAGAAGGCTGTACTTCTCTGGCAAAGTCAAGAACAAGGTTAAAAACAATAGCAAAAAGTTTAGGGGTTGCCACATGGAAGGAAAATTCCCTACAATTACGAAATCTTTCCTAACAAGATGTGATATCCAAGTCCTTCGCATTCCAATCCTGAGACCCTTCCTATAACATGAGATGTGATATCCAACTCCTTCTATTCCAACCTGAGACCCTTCCTATAGCATGAGATGGGATATCCAACTCCTTCCAAATCCAATCCTGATACCCTTCCGATAGCATGAGATGTGATATCCCAATGCTTCTATAAAACCTGACACCCATACCATGGCATGAGATGTGATATCAAACTCCCGTCCTATACCATGAGACTTGATATCTCAATGCTTCTAATACCAAACCTGAGACCGGTCCAATAACATGAGATGTTATATCCAAATCCTTCCCCTTCCAAACCTTAGACCCTTCCTTTATCATGACATGTGATATCCAAGTCCTTTCCATTCCATTCCTGAGACCCTTCCTATAGCATGAGATGTGATATCCAAGTCCTTCCCATTCCAATCCTGAGACCCTTCCTATAGCATGAGATGTGATATCTCAATGCTTCTAATACCAAACCTGAGACCCTTCCTATAACATGAGATGTGATATCCAAGTCCTTCCCATTCCAATCCTGAGACCCTTCCTATAGCATGAGATGTGATATCTCAATGCTTCTAATACCAAACCTGAGACCCTTCCTATAACATGAATTGTGATGTCCAAATCCTTCCCATTCCAATCCTGAGACCCTTCCGATAGCAGAGATGTGATATCTCAATGCTTATACCAAACCTAAGACCCTTCCGATAGCATGAGATGTGATATCTCAATGCTTCTAATACCAAACCTGAGATCCTTCCAATAACATGAGATATGATGTCCAAATCCCTCCCCTTCCAAACCTTAGACCATCCCTTTAGCATGAGATTTGATATCCAACTCCTTCCCATTCCAATCCTGAGACCCTTCTGATGGCATGAGATGTGATATCTCAATGCCTCTAAAACCAAACCTGAGATCCTACCTCTAACATGAAATGTGATATCCAACTCCTTCCCCTTCCAACCCTGAGAGCCTTCGTATAGAATGAGATGTGATATCCAAGTCCTTCCCATTCCAATCCTGAGACCCTTCCTATAACATGAGATGTGATATCCAACTCCTTCCCATTCCAATCATGAGACCCTTCCTATAGCTTGAGATGTGATATCCAACTCCTTCTCATTCCAATTCTGAGACCCGTCCTATACCATGAGACTTGATATCTCAATGCTTCAAATACCAAACCTGAGACCGGTCCTATAACATGAGATGTGATACCCAAATCCGTCCCCTTCCAAACCTTAGACCCTTCCTATAGCATGAGATGTGATATCTCATTGCTTCTAATACCAAACCTGAGACCCTTCCTATTACGAGATGGGATATCCAACTCCTTCCCATTCCAATCCTGAGACCCTTCAGATAGCAGAGATGTGATATCCAACTCCTTCCCATTCCAAACCTGAGACCCTTCCGATAGCATGAGATGTGATATCTCAATGCTTCTAAAACCAAACATGAGAACCATCCTATAACATGAGATGTGAAATCCAAATCCTTCCCTTTCCAAACCTGAGACCCTTCCTATAGCTTGAGATGAAATATCAAACTCCTTCCCATTCCAATCCTGAGATAGCTTGAGATGTGATATCCAACTCCATCCGATTCCAATCCTGAGACCCTTCCGATAGCATGAGATGTGATAGCTCAATGCTTCTAATATCAAAACTGAGACCCTCCCTATAGTATGAGATGTGAATTCTAAGTCCTCCCCATTCCTATCCTGAGACCCTTCCGATAGCAGAGATGTGATATCTCAATGCTTTTACCAAACCTGAGACCCTTCCTATGGCCTGAGATGTCATATACAACTCCTTCCCATTCCAATCCTGAGACCCTTCCTATAGCATGAGATGTGATATCTCAATGCTTATACCAAACCTGAGACCCTTCCTATAGCATGAGATGTGATATCCAACTTCTTCCCATTCCAATCCTGAGACCCTTCCTATAACATGAGATGTGATGTCGCAATGCTTCTAATACCAAACCTGAGATCTTTCCTATAACATGAGATGTGATATCCAATTCCTTCCCATTCCAATCCTGAGACCCTTCCTATAGCATGAGATGTGATATCACAATGCTTATACCAAACCTGAGACCGTTCCTATAGCTTGAGATGTGATATCCAACTCCTTCCCATTCCAATCCTGAGACCCTTCCTATAGCATGAGATGTGATATCTCAAGGCCTCTAATACCAAACCTGAGATCGTTCCTCTAACATGAAATGTGATATCCAACTCCTTCCCCTTCCAAACCTGAGAGCCTTCCTATAACATGAGATGTGACAGCCAAGTCCTCCCCATTCCAATCCTGAGACCCTTCCTATAGCATGAGATGTGATATCTCAATGCTTCTAATACCAAACCTGAGACCCTTCCTATAACATGATTTGGGATATCCAACTCCTTCCCATTCCAATCCTGAGACCCTTCCGATAGCAGAGATGTGATATCTCAATGCTTATACCAAACCTGAGACCCTTCCTATGGCCTGAGATGTGATATGCAACTCCTTCCCATTCCAATCCTGAGACCCTTCCTATAGCATTAGATGTGATATCTCAATGCTTATACCAAATCTGAGACCCTTCCTATAGCATGAGATGTGATATCCAACTTCTTCCCATTCCAATCCTGAGACCCTTCCTATAGCATGAGATGTGATGTCTCAATTCTTCTAATACCAAACCTGAGATCCTTCCTATAACATGAGATGTGATATCCAACTCCTTCCCATTCCAATCCTGAGACCCTTATGATAGCATGAGATGTGATATCTCAATGCCTCTAATACCAAACCTGAGATACTTCTGATAGCATGAGATGTGATATCTCAATGCTTCTAATACCAAACCTGAGATCCTTCCTATAACATGAGATGTGATTTCCAAATCCTTCCACTTCCAAACCTGAGACCCTCCCTTTAGCATGAGATGTGATATCCAACTCCTTCCCATTCCAATCCTGAGATCCTTCTGATAGCATGAGATGTGATATTTCAATGCCTCTAATACCAAACCTGAGATCCTACCTCTAACATGAAATGTGATATCCATCTCCTTCCCTTTCCAAACCTGAGACCCTGCCTATAGCATGAGATGTGATATCCAAGTCCTTCCCATTCCAATCCTGAGACCCTTTCTATAGCATGTGATGTGATATCTCAATGCTTATACCAAACCTGAGTCCCTTCCTATGGCATGAGATGTCATATACAACTCCTTCCCATTCCAATCCTGAGACCCTTCCTATAGCATGAGATGTGATATCTCAATGCTTATACCAAACCTGAGACCCTTCCTATAGCATGAGATGTGATATCCAACTTCTTCCCATTCCAATCCTGAGACCCTTCCTATAGCATGAGATGTGATGTCTCAATGCTTCTAATACCAAACCTGAGACCCTTCCTATAACATGAGATGGGATATCCAACTCCTTCCCATTCCAATCCTGAGACCCTTCCGATAGCAGAGATGTGATATCTCAATGCTTTTACCAAACCTGAGACCCTTCCTATGGCCTGAGATGTCATATACAACTCCTTCCCATTCCAATCCTGAGACCCTTCCTATAGCATGAGATGTGATATCTCAATGCTTATACCAAATCTGAGACCCTTCCTATAGCATGAGATGTGATATCCAACTCCTTCCCATTCCAATCCTGACACCCTTCCTATAGCATGAGATGTGATGTCTCAATGCTTCTAATACCAAACCTGAGATCCTTCCTATAACATGAGATGTGATATCCAACTCCTTCCCATTCCAATCCTGAGACCCTTATGATAGCATGAGATGTGATATCTCAATGCCTCTAATACCAAACCTGAGATACTTCCGATAGCATGAGATGTGATATCTCAATGCTTCTAATACCAAACCTGAGATCCTTCCTATAACATGAGATGTGATTTCCAAATCCTTCCCCTTCGAAACCTGAGACCCTCCCTTTAGCATGAGATGTGATATCAAACTCCTTCCCATTCCAATCCTGAGACCCATCTGAGAGCATGAGATGTGATATTTCAATGCCTCTAATACCAAACCTGAGATCCTACCTCTAACATGAAATGTGATATCCATCTCCTTCCCTTTCCAAACCTGAGACCCTGCCTATAGCATGAGATGTGATATCCAAGTCCTTTCCATTCCAATCCTGAGACCCTTCCTATAGCATGTGATGTGATATCTCAATTCTTATACCAAACCTGAGACCCTTCCTATGGCATGAGATGTCATATACAACTCCTTCCCATTCCAATCCTGAGACCCTTCCTATAGCATGAGATGTGATATCTCAATGCTTATACCAAACCTGAGACCCTTCCTATAGCATGAGATGTGATATCCAACTTCTTCCCATTCCAATCCTGAGACCCTTCCTATAACATGAGATGTGATGTCGCAATGCTTCTAGTACCAAACCTGAGATCTTTCCTATAACATGAGATGTGATATCCAACTCCTTCCCATTCCAATCCTGTGACCCTTCCTATAGCATGAGATGTGATATCACAATGCTTATACCAAACCTGAGACCGTTCCTATAGCTTGAGATGTGATATCCAACTCCTTCCCATTCCAATCCTGAGACCCTTCCTATTGCATGAGATGTGATATCTCAAGGCCTCTAATACCAAACCTGAGATCGTTCCTCTAACATGAAATGTGATATCCAACTCCTTCCCCTTCCAAACCTGAGAGCCTTCCTATAACATGAGATGTGATATCCAACTCCTTCCCATTCCAATCCTGAGACCCTTATGATAGCATGAGATGTGATATCTCAATGCCTCTAATACCAAACCTGAGATACTTCCGATAGCATGAGATGTGATATCTCAATGCTTCTAATACCAAACCTGAGATCCTTCCTATAACATGAGATGTGATTTCCAAATCCTTCCCCTTCCAAACCTGAGACCCTCCCTTTAGCATGAGATGTGATATACAACTCCTTCCCATTCCAATCCTGAGACCCTTCTGATAGCATGAGATGTGATATTTCAATGCCTCTAATACCAAACCTGAGATCCTACCTCTAACATGAAATGTGATATCCATCTCCTTCCCTTTCCAAACCTGAGACCCTGCCTATAGCATGAGATGTGATATCCAAGTCCTTTCCATTCCAATCCTGAGACCCTTCCTATAGCATGTGATGTGATATCTCAATGCTTATACCAAACCTGAGACCCTTCCTATGGCATGAGATGTCATATACAACTCCTTCCCATTCCAAACCTGAGACCCTTCCTATAGCATGAGATGTGATATCTCAATGCTTATACCAAACCTGAGACCCTTCCTATAGCATGAGATGTGATATCCAACTCCTCCCCATTCCAATCCTGAGACCCTTCCTATAGCATGAGATGTGATATCACAATGCTTATACCAAACCTGAGACCGTTCCTATAGCTTGAGATGTGATATCCAACTCCTTCCGATTCCAATCCTGAGACCCTTCCTATAGCATGAGATGTGATATCTCAAGGCCTCTAATACCAAACCTGAGATCGTTCCTCTAACATGAAATGTGATATCCAACTCCTTCCCCTTCCAAACCTGAGAGCCTTCCTATAGCATGAGATATGATAGCCAAGTCCTTCCAATTCCAATCCTGAGACCCTTCCTATAACATGAAATGTGATATCCAACTCCTTCCCATTCCAACCTGAGACCCTTCCTATAGCATGAGATGGGATATCTCAATGCTTCTAATACCAAACCTGAGACTCTTCCTATAACATGAGATGGGATATCCAACTCATTCCCATTCCAATCCTGAGACCCTTCCGATAGCAGAGATGTGATATCTGAATGCTTATAACAAACCTGAGACCCTTCCTATGGCCTGAGATGTCATATACAACTCCTTCCCATTCCAATCCTGAGACCCTTCCTATAGCATGAGATGTGATATCTCAATGCTTATACCAAATCTGAGACCCTTCCTATAGCATGAGATGTGATATCCAACTCCTTCCCATTCCAATCCTGAGACCCTTCCTATAGCATGAGATGTGATGTCTCAATGCTTCTAATACCAAACCTGATATCCTTCCTATAACATGAGATGTGATATCCAACTCCTTCCCATTCCAATCCTGAGACCCTTATGATAGCATGAGATGTGATATCTCAATGCCTCTAATACCAAACCTGAGATACTTCCGATAGCATGAGATGTGATATCTCAATGCTTCTAATACCAAACCTGAGATCCTTCCTATAACATGAGATGTGATTTCCAAATCCTCCCGCTTCCAAACCTGAGACCCTCCCTTTAGCATGAGATGTGATATCCAACTCCTTCCCATTCCAATCCTGAAACCCTTCTGATAGCATGAGATGTGATATCTCAATGCCTCTAATTCCAAACCTGAGATCCTACCTCTAACATGAAATGTGATATCCATCTCCTTCCCATTCCAATCCCGAGACCCTTCCTATAGCATGAGATGTGATATCTCAATGCTTATACCAAACCTGAGACCCTTCCTATAGCATGAGATGTGATATCCAACTCCTTCCCATTCCAATCCTGAGACTCTTCCTATAGCATGAGATGTGATATCTCAATGCCTCTAATACCAAACCTGAGATCCTTCCTCTAACGTGAAATGTGATATCCAACTCCTTCCCTTTCCAAACCTGAGAGCCTACCTATAGCATGAGATGTGATATCACAATGCTTATACCAAACTGAGACCGTTCCTATAGCTTGAGATGTGATATCCAACTCCTTCCCATTCCAATCCTGAGACCCTTCCTATAGCATGAGATGTGATATCTCAAGGCCTCTAATACCAAACCTGAGATCGTTCCTCTAACATGAAATGTGATATCCAACTCCTTCCCCTTCCAAACCTGAGAGCCTTCCTATAACATGGGATGTGGCATCCAAGTCCTCCCCATTCCAATCCTGAGACTCTTCCTATAGCATGAGATGTGATATCTCAATGCTTCTAATACCAAACCTGAGACCCTTCCTATAACATGATTTGGGATATCCAACTCCTTCCCATTCCAATCCTGAGACCCTTCCGATAGCAGAGATGTGATATCTCAATGCTTATACCAAACCTGAGACCCTTCCTATGGCCTGAGATGTCATATGCAACTCCTTCCCATTCCAATCCTGAGACCCTTCCTATAGCATTAGATGTGATATCTCAATGCTTATACCAAATCTGAGACCCTTCCTATAGCATGAGATGTGATATCCAACTTCTTCCCATTCCAATCCTGAGACCCTTCCTATAGCATGAGATGTGATGTCTCAATTCTTCTAATACCAAACCTGAGATCCTTCCTATAACATGAGATGTGATATCCAACTCCTTCCCATTCCAATCCTGAGACCCTTATGATAGCATGAGATGTGATATCTCAATGCCTCTAATACCAAACCTGAGATACTTCTGATAGCATGAGATGTGATATCTCAATGCTTCTAATACCAAACCTGAGATCCTTCCTATAACATGAGATGTGATTTCCAAATCCTTCCACTTCCAAACCTGAGACCCTCCCTTTAGCATGAGATGTGATATCCAACTCCTTCCCATTCCAATCCTGAGACCCTTCTGATAGCATGAGATGTGATATTTCAATGCCTCTAATACCAAACCTGAGATCCTACCTCTAACATGAAATGTGATATCCATCTCCTTCCCTTTCCAAACCTGAGACCCTGCCTATAGCATGAGATGTGATATCCAAGTCCTTCCCATTCCAATCCTGAGACCCTTCCTATAGCATGTGATGTGATATCTCAATGCTTATACCAAACCTGAGACCCTTCCTATGGCATGAGATGTCATATACAACTCCTTCCCATTCCAATCCTGAGACCCTTCCTATAGCATGAGATGTGATATCTCAATGCTTATACCAAACCTGAGACCCTTCCTATAGCATGAGATGTGATGTCCAACTTCTTCCCATTCCAATCCTGAGACCCTTCCTATAACATGAGATGTGATGTCTCAATGCTTCTAATACCAAACCTGAGACCCTTCCTATAACATGAGATGGGATATCCAACTCCTTCCCATTCCAATCCTGAGACCCTTCCGATAGCAGAGATGTGATATCTCAATGCTTTTACCAAACCTGAGACCCTTCCTATGGCCTGAGATGTCATATACAACTCCTTCCCATTCCAATCCTGAGACCCTTCCTATAGCATGAGATGTGATATCTCAATGCTTATACCAAATCTGAGACCCTTCCTATAGCATGAGATGTGATATCCAACTCCTTCCCATTCCAATCCTGACACCCTTCCTATAGCATGAGATGTGATGTCTCAATGCTTCTAATACCAAACCTGAGATCCTTCCTATAACATGAGATGTGATATCCAACTCCTTCCCATTCCAATCATGAAACCCTTATGATAGCATGAGATGTGATATCTCAATGCCTCTAATACCAAACCTGAGATACTTCCGATAGCATGAGATGTGATATCTCAATGCTTCTAATACCAAACCTGAGATCCTTCCTATAACATGAGATGTGATTTCCAAATCCTTCCCCTTCCAAACCTGAGACCCTCCCTTTAGCATGAGATGTGATATCAAACTCCTTCCCATTCCAAGCCTGAGACCCATCTGATAGCATGAGATGTGATATTTCAATGCCTCTAATACCAAACCTGAGATCCTACCTCTAACATGAAATGTGATATCCATCTCCTTCCCTTTCCAAACCTGAGACCCTGCCTATAGCATGAGATGTGATATCCAAGTCCTTTCCATTCCAATCCTGAGACCCTTCCTATAGCATGTGATGTGATATCTCAATTCTTATACCAAACCTGAGACCCTTCCTATGGCATGAGATGTCATATACAACTCCTTCCCATTCCAATCCTGAGACCCTTCCTATAGCATGAGATGTGATATCTCAATGCTTATACCAAACCTGAGACCCTTCCTATAGCATGAGATGTGATATCCAACTTCTTCCCATTCCAATCCTGAGACCCTTCCTATAACATGAGATGTGATGTCGCAATGCTTCTAATACCAAACCTGAGATCTTTCCTATAACATGAGATGTGATATCCAACTCCTTCCCATTCCAATCCTGAGACCCTTCCTATAGCATGAGATGTGATATCACAATGCTTATACCAAACCTGAGACCGTTCCTATAGCTTGAGATGTGATATCCAACTCCTTCCCATTCCAATCCTGAGACCCTTCCTATTGCATGAGATGTGATATCTCAAGGCCTCTAATACCAAACCTGAGATCGTTCCTCTAACATGAAATGTGATATCCAACTCCTTCCCCTTCCAAACCTGAGAGCCTTCCTATAACATGAGATGTGATATCCAACTCCTTCCCATTCCAATCCTGAGACCCTTATGATAGCATGAGATGTGATATCTCAATGCCTCTAATACCAAACCTGAGATACTTCCGATAGCATGAGATGTGATATCTCAATGCTTCTAATACCAAACCTGAGATCCTTCCTATAACATGAGATGTGATTTCCAAATCCTTCCCCTTCCAAACCTCAGACCCTCCCTTTAGCATGAGATGTGATATCCAACTCCTTCCCATTCCAATCCTGAGACCCTTCTGATAGCATGAGATGTGATATTTCAATGCCTCTAATACCAAACCTGAGATCCTACCTCTAACATGAAATGTGATATCCATCTCCTTCCCTTTCCAAACCTGAGACCCTGCCTATAGCATGAGATGTGATATCCAAGTCCTTTCCATTCCAATCCTGAGACCCTTCCTATAGCATGTGATGTGATATCTCAATGCTTATACCAAACCTGAGACCCTTCCTATGGCATGAGATGTCATATACAACTCCTTCCCATTCCAAACCTGAGACCATTCCTATAGCATGAGATGTGATATCTCAATGCTTATACCAAACCTGAGACCCTTCCTATAGCATGAGATGTGATATCCAACTCCTCCCCATTCCAATCCTGAGACCCTTCCTATAGCATGAGATGTGATATCACAATGCTTATACCAAACCTGAGACCGTTCCTATAGCTTGAGATGTGATATCCAACTCCTTCCCATTCCAATCCTGAGACCCTTCCTATAGCATGAGATGTGATATCTCAAGGCCTCTAATACCAAACCTGAGATCGTTCCTCTAACATGAAATGTGATATCCAACTCCTTCCCCTTCCAAACCTGAGAGCCTTCCTATAGCATGAGATATGATAGCCAAGTCCTTCCAATTCCAATCCTGAGACCCTTCCTATAACATGAAATGTGATATCCAACTCCTTCCCATTCCAACCTGAGACCCTTCCTATAGCATGAGATGGGATATCTCAATGCTTCTAATACCAAACCTGAGACTCTTCCTATAACATGAGATGGGATATCCAACTCATTCCCATTCCAATCCTGAGACCCTTCCGATAGCAGAGATGTGATATCTCAATGCTTATACCAAACCTGAGACCCTTCCTATGGCCTGAGATGTCATATACAACTCCTTCCCATTCCAATCCTGAGACCCTTCCTATAGCATGAGATGTGATATCTCAATGCTTATACCAAATCTGAGACCCTTCCTATAGCATGAGATGTGATATCCAACTCCTTCCCATTCCAATCCTGAGACCCTTCCTATAGCATGAGATGTGATGTCTCAATGCTTCTAATACCAAACCTGATATCCTTCCTATAACATGAGATGTGATATCCAACTCCTTCCCATTCCAATCCTGAGACCCTTATGATAGCATGAGATGTGATATCTCAATGCCTCTAATACCAAACCTGAGATACTTCCGATAGCATGAGATGTGATATCTCAATGCTTCTAATACCAAACCTGAGATCCTTCCTATAACATGAGATGTGATTTCCAAATCCTCCCGCTTCCAAACCTGAGACCCTCCCTTTAGCATGAGATGTGATATCCAACTCCTTCCCATTCCAATCCTGAAACCCTTCTGATAGCATGAGATGTGATATCTCAATGCCTCTAATTCCAAACCTGAGATCCTACCTCTAACATGAAATGTGATATCCATCTCCTTCCCTTTCCAAACCTGAGACCCTGCCTATAGCATGAGATGTGATATCCAAGTCCTTCCCATTCCAATCCTGAGACCCTTTCTATAGCATGTGATGTGATATCTCAATGCTTATACCAAACCTGAGTCCCTTCCTATGGCATGAGATGTCATATACAACTCCTTCCCATTCCAATCCTGAGACCCTTATGATAGCATGAGATGTGATATCTCAATGCCTCTAATACCAAACCTGAGATACTTCTGATAGCATGAGATGTGATATCTCAATGCTTCTAATACCAAACCTGAGATCCTTCCTATAACATGAGATGTGATTTCCAAATCCTTCCACTTCCAAACCTGAGACCCTCCCTTTAGCATGAGATGTGATATCCAACTCCTTCCCATTCCAATCCTGAGATCCTTCTGATAGCATGAGATGTGATATTTCAATGCCTCTAATACCAAACCTGAGATCCTACCTCTAACATGAAATGTGATATCCATCTCCTTCCCTTTCCAAACCTGAGACCCTGCCTATAGCATGAGATGTGATATCCAAGTCCTTCCCATTCCAATCCTGAGACCCTTTCTATAGCATGTGATGTGATATCTCAATGCTTATACCAAACCTGAGTCCCTTCCTATGGCATGAGATGTCATATACAACTCCTTCCCATTCCAATCCTGAGACCCTTCCTATAGCATGAGATGTGATATCTCAATGCTTATACCAAACCTGAGACCCTTCCTATAGCATGAGATGTGATATCCAACTTCTTCCCATTCCAATCCTGAGACCCTTCCTATAGCATGAGATGTGATGTCTCAATGCTTCTAATACCAAACCTGAGACCCTTCCTATAACATGAGATGGGATATCCAACTCCTTCCCATTCCAATCCTGAGACCCTTCCGATAGCAGAGATGTGATATCTCAATGCTTTTACCAAACCTGAGACCCTTCCTATGGCCTGAGATGTCATATACAACTCCTTCCCATTCCAATCCTGAGACCCTTCCTATAGCATGAGATGTGATATCTCAATGCTTATACCAAATCTGAGACCCTTCCTATAGCATGAGATGTGATATCCAACTCCTTCCCATTCCAATCCTGACACCCTTCCTATAGCATGAGATGTGATGTCTCAATGCTTCTAATACCAAACCTGAGATCCTTCCTATAACATGAGATGTGATATCCAACTCCTTCCCATTCCAATCCTGAGACCCTTATGATAGCATGAGATGTGATATCTCAATGCCTCTAATACCAAACCTGAGATACTTCCGATAGCATGAGATGTGATATCTCAATGCTTCTAATACCAAACCTGAGATCCTTCCTATAACATGAGATGTGATTTCCAAATCCTTCCCCTTCGAAACCTGAGACCCTCCCTTTAGCATGAGATGTGATATCAAACTCCTTCCCATTCCAATCCTGAGACCCATCTGAGAGCATGAGATGTGATATTTCAATGCCTCTAATACCAAACCTGAGATCCTACCTCTAACATGAAATGTGATATCCATCTCCTTCCCTTTCCAAACCTGAGACCCTGCCTATAGCATGAGATGTGATATCCAAGTCCTTTCCATTCCAATCCTGAGACCCTTCCTATAGCATGTGATGTGATATCTCAATTCTTATACCAAACCTGAGACCCTTCCTATGGCATGAGATGTCATATACAACTCCTTCCCATTCCAATCCTGAGACCCTTCCTATAGCATGAGATGTGATATCTCAATGCTTATACCAAACCTGAGACCCTTCCTATAGCATGAGATGTGATATCCAACTTCTTCCCATTCCAATCCTGAGACCCTTCCTATAACATGAGATGTGATGTCGCAATGCTTCTAATACCAAACCTGAGATCTTTCCTATAACATGAGATGTGATATCCAACTCCTTCCCATTCCAATCCTGTGACCCTTCCTATAGCATGAGATGTGATATCACAATGCTTATACCAAACCTGAGACCGTTCCTATAGCTTGAGATGTGATATCCAACTCCTTCCCATTCCAATCCTGAGACCCTTCCTATTGCATGAGATGTGATATCTCAAGGCCTCTAATACCAAACCTGAGATCGTTCCTCTAACATGAAATGTGATATCCAACTCCTTCCCCTTCCAAACCTGAGAGCCTTCCTATAACATGAGATGTGATATCCAACTCCTTCCCATTCCAATCCTGAGACCCTTATGATAGCATGAGATGTGATATCTCAATGCCTCTAATACCAAACCTGAGATACTTCCGATAGCATGAGATGTGATATCTCAATGCTTCTAATACCAAACCTGAGATCCTTCCTATAACATGAGATGTGATTTCCAAATCCTTCCCCTTCCAAACCTGAGACCCTCCCTTTAGCATGAGATGTGATATACAACTCCTTCCCATTCCAATCCTGAGACCCTTCTGATAGCATGAGATGTGATATTTCAATGCCTCTAATACCAAACCTGAGATCCTACCTCTAACATGAAATGTGATATCCATCTCCTTCCCTTTCCAAACCTGAGACCCTGCCTATAGCATGAGATGTGATATCCAAGTCCTTTCCATTCCAATCCTGAGACCCTTCCTATAGCATGTGATGTGATATCTCAATGCTTATACCAAACCTGAGACCCTTCCTATGGCATGAGATGTCATATACAACTCCTTCCCATTCCAAACCTGAGACCCTTCCTATAGCATGAGATGTGATATCTCAATGCTTATACCAAACCTGAGACCCTTCCTATAGCATGAGATGTGATATCCAACTCCTCCCCATTCCAATCCTGAGACCCTTCCTATAGCATGAGATGTGATATCACAATGCTTATACCAAACCTGAGACCGTTCCTATAGCTTGAGATGTGATATCCAACTCCTTCCGATTCCAATCCTGAGACCCTTCCTATAGCATGAGATGTGATATCTCAAGGCCTCTAATACCAAACCTGAGATCGTTCCTCTAACATGAAATGTGATATCCAACTCCTTCCCCTTCCAAACCTGAGAGCCTTCCTATAGCATGAGATATGATAGCCAAGTCCTTCCAATTCCAATCCTGAGACCCTTCCTATAACATGAAATGTGATATCCAACTCCTTCCCATTCCAACCTGAGACCCTTCCTATAGCATGAGATGGGATATCTCAATGCTTCTAATACCAAACCTGAGACTCTTCCTATAACATGAGATGGGATATCCAACTCATTCCCATTCCAATCCTGAGACCCTTCCGATAGCAGAGATGTGATATCTGAATGCTTATACCAAACCTGAGACCCTTCCTATGGCCTGAGATGTCATATACAACTCCTTCCCATTCCAATCCTGAGACCCTTCCTATAGCATGAGATGTGATATCTCAATGCTTATACCAAATCTGAGACCCTTCCTATAGCATGAGATGTGATATCCAACTCCTTCCCATTCCAATCCTGAGACCCTTCCTATAGCATGAGATGTGATGTCTCAATGCTTCTAATACCAAACCTGATATCCTTCCTATAACATGAGATGTGATATCCAACTCCTTCCCATTCCAATCCTGAGACCCTTATGATAGCATGAGATGTGATATCTCAATGCCTCTAATACCAAACCTGAGATACTTCCGATAGCATGAGATGTGATATCTCAATGCTTCTAATACCAAACCTGAGATCCTTCCTATAACATGAGATGTGATTTCCAAATCCTCCCGCTTCCAAACCTGAGACCCTCCCTTTAGCATGAGATGTGATATCCAACTCCTTCCCATTCCAATCCTGAAACCCTTCTGATAGCATGAGATGTGATATCTCAATGCCTCTAATTCCAAACCTGAGATCCTACCTCTAACATGAAATGTGATATCCATCTCCTTCCCATTCCAATCCCGAGACCCTTCCTATAGCATGAGATGTGATATCTCAATGCTTATACCAAACCTGAGACCCTTCCTATAGCATGAGATGTGATATCCAACTCCTTCCCATTCCAATCCTGAGACTCTTCCTATAGCATGAGATGTGATATCTCAATGCCTCTAATACCAAACCTGAGATCCTTCCTCTAACGTGAAATGTGATATCCAACTCCTTCCCTTTCCAAACCTGAGAGCCTACCTATAGCATGAGATGTGATATCACAATGCTTATACCAAACTGAGACCGTTCCTATAGCTTGAGATGTGATATCCAACTCCTTCCCATTCCAATCCTGAGACCCTTCCTATAGCATGAGATGTGATATCTCAAGGCCTCTAATACCAAACCTGAGATCGTTCCTCTAACATGAAATGTGATATCCAACTCCTTCCCCTTCCAAACCTGAGAGCCTTCCTATAACATGGGATGTGGCATCCAAGTCCTCCCCATTCCAATCCTGAGACTCTTCCTATAGCATGAGATGTGATATCTCAATGCTTCTAATACCAAACCTGAGACCCTTCCTATAACATGATTTGGGATATCCAACTCCTTCCCATTCCAATCCTGAGACCCTTCCGATAGCAGAGATGTGATATCTCAATGCTTATACCAAACCTGAGACCCTTCCTATGGCCTGAGATGTCATATGCAACTCCTTCCCATTCCAATCCTGAGACCCTTCCTATAGCATTAGATGTGATATCTCAATGCTTATACCAAATCTGAGACCCTTCCTATAGCATGAGATGTGATATCCAACTTCTTCCCATTCCAATCCTGAGACCCTTCCTATAGCATGAGATGTGATGTCTCAATTCTTCTAATACCAAACCTGAGATCCTTCCTATAACATGAGATGTGATATCCAACTCCTTCCCATTCCAATCCTGAGACCCTTATGATAGCATGAGATGTGATATCTCAATGCCTCTAATACCAAACCTGAGATACTTCTGATAGCATGAGATGTGATATCTCAATGCTTCTAATACCAAACCTGAGATCCTTCCTATAACATGAGATGTGATTTCCAAATCCTTCCACTTCCAAACCTGAGACCCTCCCTTTAGCATGAGATGTGATATCCAACTCCTTCCCATTCCAATCCTGAGACCCTTCTGATAGCATGAGATGTGATATTTCAATGCCTCTAATACCAAACCTGAGATCCTACCTCTAACATGAAATGTGATATCCATCTCCTTCCCTTTCCAAACCTGAGACCCTGCCTATAGCATGAGATGTGATATCCAAGTCCTTCCCATTCCAATCCTGAGACCCTTCCTATAGCATGTGATGTGATATCTCAATGCTTATACCAAACCTGAGACCCTTCCTATGGCATGAGATGTCATATACAACTCCTTCCCATTCCAATCCTGAGACCCTTCCTATAGCATGAGATGTGATATCTCAATGCTTATACCAAACCTGAGACCCTTCCTATAGCATGAGATGTGATGTCCAACTTCTTCCCATTCCAATCCTGAGACCCTTCCTATAACATGAGATGTGATGTCTCAATGCTTCTAATACCAAACCTGAGACCCTTCCTATAACATGAGATGGGATATCCAACTCCTTCCCATTCCAATCCTGAGACCCTTCCGATAGCAGAGATGTGATATCTCAATGCTTTTACCAAACCTGAGACCCTTCCTATGGCCTGAGATGTCATATACAACTCCTTCCCATTCCAATCCTGAGACCCTTCCTATAGCATGAGATGTGATATCTCAATGCTTATACCAAATCTGAGACCCTTCCTATAGCATGAGATGTGATATCCAACTCCTTCCCATTCCAATCCTGACACCCTTCCTATAGCATGAGATGTGATGTCTCAATGCTTCTAATACCAAACCTGAGATCCTTCCTATAACATGAGATGTGATATCCAACTCCTTCCCATTCCAATCATGAAACCCTTATGATAGCATGAGATGTGATATCTCAATGCCTCTAATACCAAACCTGAGATACTTCCGATAGCATGAGATGTGATATCTCAATGCTTCTAATACCAAACCTGAGATCCTTCCTATAACATGAGATGTGATTTCCAAATCCTTCCCCTTCCAAACCTGAGACCCTCCCTTTAGCATGAGATGTGATATCAAACTCCTTCCCATTCCAAGCCTGAGACCCATCTGATAGCATGAGATGTGATATTTCAATGCCTCTAATACCAAACCTGAGATCCTACCTCTAACATGAAATGTGATATCCATCTCCTTCCCTTTCCAAACCTGAGACCCTGCCTATAGCATGAGATGTGATATCCAAGTCCTTTCCATTCCAATCCTGAGACCCTTCCTATAGCATGTGATGTGATATCTCAATTCTTATACCAAACCTGAGACCCTTCCTATGGCATGAGATGTCATATACAACTCCTTCCCATTCCAATCCTGAGACCCTTCCTATAGCATGAGATGTGATATCTCAATGCTTATACCAAACCTGAGACCCTTCCTATAGCATGAGATGTGATATCCAACTTCTTCCCATTCCAATCCTGAGACCCTTCCTATAACATGAGATGTGATGTCGCAATGCTTCTAATACCAAACCTGAGATCTTTCCTATAACATGAGATGTGATATCCAACTCCTTCCCATTCCAATCCTGAGACCCTTCCTATAGCATGAGATGTGATATCACAATGCTTATACCAAACCTGAGACCGTTCCTATAGCTTGAGATGTGATATCCAACTCCTTCCCATTCCAATCCTGAGACCCTTCCTATTGCATGAGATGTGATATCTCAAGGCCTCTAATACCAAACCTGAGATCGTTCCTCTAACATGAAATGTGATATCCAACTCCTTCCCCTTCCAAACCTGAGAGCCTTCCTATAACATGAGATGTGATATCCAACTCCTTCCCATTCCAATCCTGAGACCCTTATGATAGCATGAGATGTGATATCTCAATGCCTCTAATACCAAACCTGAGATACTTCCGATAGCATGAGATGTGATATCTCAATGCTTCTAATACCAAACCTGAGATCCTTCCTATAACATGAGATGTGATTTCCAAATCCTTCCCCTTCCAAACCTCAGACCCTCCCTTTAGCATGAGATGTGATATCCAACTCCTTCCCATTCCAATCCTGAGACCCTTCTGATAGCATGAGATGTGATATTTCAATGCCTCTAATACCAAACCTGAGATCCTACCTCTAACATGAAATGTGATATCCATCTCCTTCCCTTTCCAAACCTGAGACCCTGCCTATAGCATGAGATGTGATATCCAAGTCCTTTCCATTCCAATCCTGAGACCCTTCCTATAGCATGTGATGTGATATCTCAATGCTTATACCAAACCTGAGACCCTTCCTATGGCATGAGATGTCATATACAACTCCTTCCCATTCCAAACCTGAGACCATTCCTATAGCATGAGATGTGATATCTCAATGCTTATACCAAACCTGAGACCCTTCCTATAGCATGAGATGTGATATCCAACTCCTCCCCATTCCAATCCTGAGACCCTTCCTATAGCATGAGATGTGATATCACAATGCTTATACCAAACCTGAGACCGTTCCTATAGCTTGAGATGTGATATCCAACTCCTTCCCATTCCAATCCTGAGACCCTTCCTATAGCATGAGATGTGATATCTCAAGGCCTCTAATACCAAACCTGAGATCGTTCCTCTAACATGAAATGTGATATCCAACTCCTTCCCCTTCCAAACCTGAGAGCCTTCCTATAGCATGAGATATGATAGCCAAGTCCTTCCAATTCCAATCCTGAGACCCTTCCTATAACATGAAATGTGATATCCAACTCCTTCCCATTCCAACCTGAGACCCTTCCTATAGCATGAGATGGGATATCTCAATGCTTCTAATACCAAACCTGAGACTCTTCCTATAACATGAGATGGGATATCCAACTCATTCCCATTCCAATCCTGAGACCCTTCCGATAGCAGAGATGTGATATCTCAATGCTTATACCAAACCTGAGACCCTTCCTATGGCCTGAGATGTCATATACAACTCCTTCCCATTCCAATCCTGAGACCCTTCCTATAGCATGAGATGTGATATCTCAATGCTTATACCAAATCTGAGACCCTTCCTATAGCATGAGATGTGATATCCAACTCCTTCCCATTCCAATCCTGAGACCCTTCCTATAGCATGAGATGTGATGTCTCAATGCTTCTAATACCAAACCTGATATCCTTCCTATAACATGAGATGTGATATCCAACTCCTTCCCATTCCAATCCTGAGACCCTTATGATAGCATGAGATGTGATATCTCAATGCCTCTAATACCAAACCTGAGATACTTCCGATAGCATGAGATGTGATATCTCAATGCTTCTAATACCAAACCTGAGATCCTTCCTATAACATGAGATGTGATTTCCAAATCCTCCCGCTTCCAAACCTGAGACCCTCCCTTTAGCATGAGATGTGATATCCAACTCCTTCCCATTCCAATCCTGAAACCCTTCTGATAGCATGAGATGTGATATCTCAATGCCTCTAATTCCAAACCTGAGATCCTACCTCTAACATGAAATGTGATATCCATCTCCTTCCCATTCCAATCCCGAGACCCTTCCTATAGCATGAGATGTGATATCTCAATGCTTATACCAAACCTGAGACCCTTCCTATAGCATGAGATGTGATATCCAACTCCTTCCCATTCCAATCCTGACACCCTTCCTATAGCATGAGATGTGATGTCTCAATGCTTCTAATACCAAACCTGAGATCCTTCCTATAACATGAGATGTGATATCCAACTCCTTCCCATTCCAATCCTGAGACCCTTATGATAGCATGAGATGTGATATCTCAATGCCTCTAATACCAAACCTGAGATACTTCCGATAGCATGAGATGTGATATCTCAATGCTTCTAATACCAAACCTGAGATCCTTCCTATAACATGAGATGTGATTTCCAAATCCTTCCCCTTCGAAACCTGAGACCCTCCCTTTAGCATGAGATGTGATATCAAACTCCTTCCCATTCCAATCCTGAGACCCATCTGATAGCATGAGATGTGATATTTCAATGCCTCTAATACCAAACCTGAGATCCTACCTCTAACATGAAATGTGATATCCATCTCCTTCCCTTTCCAAACCTGAGACCCTGCCTATAGCATGAGATGTGATATCCAAGTCCTTTCCATTCCAATCCTGAGACCCTTCCTATAGCATGTGATGTGATATCTCAATTCTTATACCAAACCTGAGACCCTTCCTATGGCATGAGATGTCATATACAACTCCTTCCCATTCCAATCCTGAGACCCTTCCTATAGCATGAGATGTGATATCTCAATGCTTATACCAAACCTGAGACCCTTCCTATAGCATGAGATGTGATATCCAACTTCTTCCCATTCCAATCCTGAGACCCTTCCTATAACATGAGATGTGATGTCGCAATGCTTCTAATACCAAACCTGAGATCTTTCCTATAACATGAGATGTGATATCCAACTCCTTCCCATTCCAATCCTGTGACCCTTCCTATAGCATGAGATGTGATATCACAATGCTTATACCAAACCTGAGACCGTTCCTATAGCTTGAGATGTGATATCCAACTCCTTCCCATTCCAATCCTGAGACCCTTCCTATTGCATGAGATGTGATATCTCAAGGCCTCTAATACCAAACCTGAGATCGTTCCTCTAACATGAAATGTGATATCCAACTCCTTCCCCTTCCAAACCTGAGAGCCTTCCTATAACATGAGATGTGATATCCAACTCCTTCCCATTCCAATCCTGAGACCCTTATGATAGCATGAGATGTGATATCTCAATGCCTCTAATACCAAACCTGAGATACTTCCGATAGCATGAGATGTGATATCTCAATGCTTCTAATACCAAACCTGAGATCCTTCCTATAACATGAGATGTGATTTCCAAATCCTTCCCCTTCCAAACCTGAGACCCTCCCTTTAGCATGAGATGTGATATCCAACTCCTTCCCATTCCAATCCTGAGACCCTTCTGATAGCATGAGATGTGATATTTCAATGCCTCTAATACCAAACCTGAGATCCTACCTCTAACATGAAATGTGATATCCATCTCCTTCCCTTTCCAAACCTGAGACCCTGCCTATAGCATGAGATGTGATATCCAAGTCCTTTCCATTCCAATCCTGAGACCCTTCCTATAGCATGTGATGTGATATCTCAATGCTTATACCAAACCTGAGACCCTTCCTATGGCATGAGATGTCATATACAACTCCTTCCCATTCCAAACCTGAGACCCTTCCTATAGCATGAGATGTGATATCTCAATGCTTATACCAAACCTGAGACCCTTCCTATAGCATGAGATGTGATATCCAACTCCTCCCCATTCCAATCCTGAGACCCTTCCTATAGCATGAGATGTGATATCACAATGCTTATACCAAACCTGAGACCGTTCCTATAGCTTGAGATGTGATATCCAACTCCTTCCGATTCCAATCCTGAGACCCTTCCTATAGCATGAGATGTGATATCTCAAGGCCTCTAATACCAAACCTGAGATCGTTCCTCTAACATGAAATGTGATATCCAACTCCTTCCCCTTCCAAACCTGAGAGCCTTCCTATAGCATGAGATATGATAGCAAAGTCCTTCCAATTCCAATCCTGAGACCCTTCCTATAACATGAAATGTGATATCCAACTCCTTCCCATTCCAACCTGAGACCCTTCCTATAGCATGAGATGGGATATCTCAATGCTTCTAATACCAAACCTGAGACTCTTCCTATAACATGAGATGGGATATCCAACTCATTCCCATTCCAATCCTGAGACCCTTCCGATAGCAGAGATGTGATATCTCAATGCTTATACCAAACCTGAGACCCTTCCTATGGCCTGAGATGTCATATACAACTCCTTCCCATTCCAATCCTGAGACCCTTCCTATAGCATGAGATGTGATATCTCAATGCTTATACCAAATCTGAGACCCTTCCTATAGCATGAGATGTGATATCCAACTCCTTCCCATTCCAATCCTGAGACCCTTCCTATAGCATGAGATGTGATGTCTCAATGCTTCTAATACCAAACCTGATATCCTTCCTATAACATGAGATGTGATATCCAACTCCTTCCCATTCCAATCCTGAGACCCTTATGATAGCATGAGATGTGATATCTCAATGCCTCTAATACCAAACCTGAGATACTTCCGATAGCATGAGATGTGATATCTCAATGCTTCTAATACCAAACCTGAGATCCTTCCTATAACATGAGATGTGATTTCCAAATCCTCCCGCTTCCAAACCTGAGACCCTCCCTTTAGCATGAGATGTGATATCCAACTCCTTCCCATTCCAATCCTGAAACCCTTCTGATAGCATGAGATGTGATATCTCAATGCCTCTAATTCCAAACCTGAGATCCTACCTCTAACATGAAATGTGATATCCATCTCCTTCCCATTCCAATCCCGAGACCCTTCCTATAGCATGAGATGTGATATCTCAATGCTTATACCAAACCTGAGACCCTTCCTATAGCATGAGATGTGATATCCAACTCCTTCCCATTCCAATCCTGAGACTCTTCCTATAGCATGAGATGTGATATCTCAATGCCTCTAATACCAAACCTGAGATCCTTCCTCTAACGTGAAATGTGATATCCAACTCCTTCCCTTTCCAAACCTGAGAGCCTACCTATAGCATGAGATGTGATATCACAATGCTTATACCAAACTGAGACCGTTCCTATAGCTTGAGATGTGATATCCAACTCCTTCCCATTCCAATCCTGAGACCCTTCCTATAGCATGAGATGTGATATCTCAAGGCCTCTAATACCAAACCTGAGATCGTTCCTCTAACATGAAATGTGATATCCAACTCCTTCCCCTTCCAAACCTGAGAGCCTTCCTATAACATGGGATGTGGCATCCAAGTCCTCCCCATTCCAATCCTGAGACTCTTCCTATAGCATGAGATGTGATATCTCAATGCTTCTAATACCAAACCTGAGACCCTTCCTATAACATGATTTGGGATATCCAACTCCTTCCCATTCCAATCCTGAGACCCTTCCGATAGCAGAGATGTGATATCTCAATGCTTATACCAAACCTGAGACCCTTCCTATGGCCTGAGATGTCATATGCAACTCCTTCCCATTCCAATCCTGAGACCCTTCCTATAGCATTAGATGTGATATCTCAATGCTTATACCAAATCTGAGACCCTTCCTATAGCATGAGATGTGATATCCAACTTCTTCCCATTCCAATCCTGAGACCCTTCCTATAGCATGAGATGTGATGTCTCAATTCTTCTAATACCAAACCTGAGATCCTTCCTATAACATGAGATGTGATATCCAACTCCTTCCCATTCCAATCCTGAGACCCTTATGATAGCATGAGATGTGATATCTCAATGCCTCTAATACCAAACCTGAGATACTTCTGATAGCATGAGATGTGATATCTCAATGCTTCTAATACCAAACCTGAGATCCTTCCTATAACATGAGATGTGATTTCCAAATCCTTCCACTTCCAAACCTGAGACCCTCCCTTTAGCATGAGATGTGATATCCAACTCCTTCCCATTCCAATCCTGAGACCCTTCTGATAGCATGAGATGTGATATTTCAATGCCTCTAATACCAAACCTGAGATCCTACCTCTAACATGAAATGTGATATCCATCTCCTTCCCTTTCCAAACCTGAGACCCTGCCTATAGCATGAGATGTGATATCCAAGTCCTTCCCATTCCAATCCTGAGACCCTTCCTATAGCATGTGATGTGATATCTCAATGCTTATACCAAACCTGAGACCCTTCCTATGGCATGAGATGTCATATACAACTCCTTCCCATTCCAATCCTGAGACCCTTCCTATAGCATGAGATGTGATATCTCAATGCTTATACCAAACCTGAGACCCTTCCTATAGCATGAGATGTGATGTCCAACTCCTTCCCATTCCAATCCTGAGACCCTTCCTATAACATGAGATGTGATGTCTTAATGCTTCTAATACCAAACCTGAGACCCTTCCTATAACATGAGATGGGATATCCAACTCCTTCCCATTCCAATCCTGAGACCCTTCCGATAGCAGAGATGTGATATCTCAATGCTTTTACCAAACCTGAGACCCTTCCTATGGCCTGAGATGTCATATACAACTCCTTCCCATTCCAATCCTGAGACCCTTCCTATAGCATGAGATGTGATATCTCAATGCTTATACCAAATCTGAGACCCTTCCTATAGCATGAGATGTGATATCCAACTCCTTCCCATTCCAATCCTGACACCCTTCCTATAGCATGAGATGTGATGTCTCAATGCTTCTAATACCAAACCTGAGATCCTTCCTATAACATGAGATGTGATATCCAACTCCTTCCCATTCCAATCATGAAACCCTTATGATAGCATGAGATGTGATATCTCAATGCCTCTAATACCAAACCTGAGATACTTCCGATAGCATGAGATGTGATATCTCAATGCTTCTAATACCAAACCTGAGATCCTTCCTATAACATGAGATGTGATTTCCAAATCCTTCCCCTTCCAAACCTGAGACCCTCCCTTTAGCATGAGATGTGATATCAAACTCCTTCCCATTCCAAGCCTGAGACCCATCTGATAGCATGAGATGTGATATTTCAATGCCTCTAATACCAAACCTGAGATCCTACCTCTAACATGAAATGTGATATCCATCTCCTTCCCTTTCCAAACCTGAGACCCTGCCTATAGCATGAGATGTGATATCCAAGTCCTTTCCATTCCAATCCTGAGACCCTTCCTATAGCATGTGATGTGATATCTCAATTCTTATACCAAACCTGAGACCCTTCCTATGGCATGAGATGTCATATACAACTCCTTCCCATTCCAATCCTGAGACCCTTCCTATAGCATGAGATGTGATATCTCAATGCTTATACCAAACCTGAGACCCTTCCTATAGCATGAGATGTGATATCCAACTTCTTCCCATTCCAATCCTGAGACCCTTCCTATAACATGAGATGTGATGTCGCAATGCTTCTAATACCAAACCTGAGATCTTTCCTATAACATGAGATGTGATATCCAACTCCTTCCCATTCCAATCCTGAGACCCTTCCTATAGCATGAGATGTGATATCACAATGCTTATACCAAACCTGAGACCGTTCCTATAGCTTGAGATGTGATATCCAACTCCTTCCCATTCCAATCCTGAGACCCTTCCTATTGCATGAGATGTGATATCTCAAGGCCTCTAATACCAAACCTGAGATCGTTCCTCTAACATGAAATGTGATATCCAACTCCTTCCCCTTCCAAACCTGAGAGCCTTCCTATAACATGAGATGTGATATCCAACTCCTTCCCATTCCAATCCTGAGACCCTTATGATAGCATGAGATGTGATATCTCAATGCCTCTAATACCAAACCTGAGATACTTCCGATAGCATGAGATGTGATATCTCAATGCTTCTAATACCAAACCTGAGATCCTTCCTATAACATGAGATGTGATTTCCAAATCCTTCCCCTTCCAAACCTGAGACCCTCCCTTTAGCATGAGATGTGATATCCAACTCCTTCCCATTCCAATCCTGAGACCCTTCTGATAGCATGAGATGTGATATTTCAATGCCTCTAATACCAAACCTGAGATCCTACCTCTAACATGAAATGTGATATCCATCTCCTTCCCTTTCCAAACCTGAGACCCTGCCTATAGCATGAGATGTGATATCCAAGTCCTTTCCATTCCAATCCTGAGACCCTTCCTATAGCATGTGATGTGATATCTCAATGCTTATACCAAACCTGAGACCCTTCCTATGGCATGAGATGTCATATACAACTCCTTCCCATTCAAAACCTGAGACCATTCCTATAGCATGAGATGTGATATCTCAATGCTTATACCAAACCTGAGACCCTTCCTATAGCATGAGATGTGATATCCAACTCCTCCCCATTCCAATCCTGAGACCCTTCCTATAGCATGAGATGTGATATCACAATGCTTATACCAAACCTGAGACCGTTCCTATAGCTTGAGATGTGATATCCAACTCCTTCCCATTCCAATCCTGAGACCCTTCCTATAGCATGAGATGTGATATCTCAAGGCCTCTAATACCAAACCTGAGATCGTTCCTCTAACATGAAATGTGATATCCAACTCCTTCCCCTTCCAAACCTGAGAGCCTTCCTATAGCATGAGATATGATAGCCAAGTCCTTCCAATTCCAATCCTGAGACCCTTCCTATAACATGAAATGTGATATCCAACTCCTTCCCATTCCAACCTGAGACCCTTCCTATAGCATGAGATGGGATATCTCAATGCTTCTAATACCAAACCTGAGACTCTTCCTATAACATGAGATGGGATATCCAACTCATTCCCATTCCAATCCTGAGACCCTTCCGATAGCAGAGATGTGATATCTCAATGCTTATACCAAACCTGAGACCCTTCCTATGGCCTGAGATGTCATATACAACTCCTTCCCATTCCAATCCTGAGACCCTTCCTATAGCATGAGATGTGATATCTCAATGCTTATACCAAATCTGAGACCCTTCCTATAGCATGAGATGTGATATCCAACTCCTTCCCATTCCAATCCTGAGACCCTTCCTATAGCATGAGATGTGATGTCTCAATGCTTCTAATACCAAACCTGATATCCTTCCTATAACATGAGATGTGATATCCAACTCCTTCCCATTCCAATCCTGAGACCCTTATGATAGCATGAGATGTGATATCTCAATGCCTCTAATACCAAACCTGAGATACTTCCGATAGCATGAGATGTGATATCTCAATGCTTCTAATACCAAACCTGAGATCCTTCCTATAACATGAGATGTGATTTCCAAATCCTCCCGCTTCCAAACCTGAGACCCTCCCTTTAGCATGAGATGTGATATCCAACTCCTTCCCATTCCAATCCTGAAACCCTTCTGATAGCATGAGATGTGATATCTCAATGCCTCTAATTCCAAACCTGAGATCCTACCTCTAACATGAAATGTGATATCCATCTCCTTCCCATTCCAATCCCGAGACCCTTCCTATAGCATGAGATGTGATATCTCAATGCTTATACCAAACCTGAGACCCTTCCTATAGCATGAGATGTGATATCCAACTCCTTCCCATTCCAATCCTGAGACTCTTCCTATAGCATGAGATGTGATATCTCAATGCCTCTAATACCAAACCTGAGATCCTTCCTCTAACGTGAAATGTGATATCCAACTCCTTCCCTTTCCAAACCTGAGAGCCTACCTATAGCATGAGATGTGATATCACAATGCTTATACCAAACCTGAGACCGTTCCTATAGCTTGAGATGTGATATCCAACTCCTTCCCATTCCAATCCTGAGACCCTTCCTATAGCATGAGATGTGATATCTCAAGGCCTCTAATACCAAACCTGAGATCGTTCCTCTAACATGAAATGTGATATCCAACTCCTTCCCCTTCCAAACCTGAGAGCCTTCCTATAACATGAGATGTGGCATCCAAGTCCTCCCCATTCCAATCCTGAGACTCTTCCTATAGCATGAGATGTGATATCTCAATGCTTCTAATACCAAACCTGAGACCCTTCCTATAACATGATTTGGGATATCCAACTCCTTCCCATTCCAATCCTGAGACCCTTCCGATAGCAGAGATGTGATATCTCAATGCTTATACCAAACCTGAGACCCTTCCTATGGCCTGAGATGTCATATGCAACTCCTTCCCATTCCAATCCTGAGACCCTTCCTATAGCATTAGATGTGATATCTCAATGCTTATACCAAATCTGAGACCCTTCCTATAGCATGAGATGTGATATCCAACTTCTTCCCATTCCAATCCTGAGACCCTTCCTATAGCATGAGATGTGATGTCTCAATTCTTCTAATACCAAACCTGAGATCCTTCCTATAACATGAGATGTGATATCCAACTCCTTCCCATTCCAATCCTGAGACCCTTATGATAGCATGAGATGTGATATCTCAATGCCTCTAATACCAAACCTGAGATACTTCTGATAGCATGAGATGTGATATCTCAATGCTTCTAATACCAAACCTGAGATCCCTCCTATAACATGAGATGTGATTTCCAAATCCTTCCACTTCCAATCCTGAGACCCTTCTGATAGCATGAGATGTGATATTTCAATGCCTCTAATACCAAACCTGAGATCCTACCTCTAACATGAAATGTGATATCCATCTCCTTCCCTTTCCAAACCTGAGACCCTGCCTATAGCATGAGATGTGATATCCAAGTCCTTCCCATTCCAATCCTGAGACCCTTCCTATAGCATGTGATGTGATATCTCAATGCTTATACCAAACCTGAGACCCTTCCTATGGCATGAGATGTCATATACAACTCCTTCCCATTCCAATCCTGAGACCCTTCCTATAGCATGAGATGTGATATCTCAATGCTTATACCAAACCTGAGACCCTTCCTATAGCATGAGATGTGATATCCAACTTCTTCCCATTCCAATCCTGAGACCCTTCCTATAACATGAGATGTGATGTCGCAATGCTTCTAATACCAAACCTGAGATCTTTCCTATAACATGAGATGTGATATCCAATTCCTTCCCATTCCAATCCTGAGACCCTTCCTATAGCATGAGATGTGATATCACAATGCTTATACCAAACCTGAGACCGTTCCTATAGCTTGAGATGTGATATCCAACTCCTTCCCATTCCAATCCTGAGACCCTTCCTATAGCATGAGATGTGATATCTCAAGGCCTCTAATACCAAACCTGAGATCGTTCCTCTAACATGAAATGTGATATCCAACTCCTTCCCCTTCCAAACCTGAGAGCCTTCCTATAACATGAGATGTGACAGCCAAGTCCTCCCCATTCCAATCCTGAGACCCTTCCTATAGCATGAGATGTGATATCTCAATGCTTCTAATACCAAACCTGAGACCCTTCCTATAACATGATTTGGGATATCCAACTCCTTCCCATTCCAATCCTGAGACCCTTCCGATAGCAGAGATGTGATATCTCAATGCTTATACCAAACCTGAGACCCTTCCTATGGCCTGAGATGTGATATGCAACTCCTTCCCATTCCAATCCTGAGACCCTTCCTATAGCATTAGATGTGATATCTCAATGCTTATACCAAATCTGAGACCCTTCCTATAGCATGAGATGTGATATCCAACTTCTTCCCATTCCAATCCTGAGACCCTTCCTATAGCATGAGATGTGATGTCTCAATTCTTCTAATACCAAACCTGAGATCCTTCCTATAACATGAGATGTGATATCCAACTCCTTCCCATTCCAATCCTGAGACCCTTATGATAGCATGAGATGTGATATCTCAATGCCTCTAATACCAAACCTGAGATACTTCTGATAGCATGAAATGTGATATCTCAATGCTTCTAATACCAAACCTGAGATCCTTCCTATAACATGAGATGTGATTTCCAAATCCTTCCACTTCCAAACCTGAGACCCTCCCTTTAGCATGAGATGTGATATCCAACTCCTTCCCATTCCAATCCTGAGACCCTTCTGATAGCATGAGATGTGATATTTCAATGCCTCTAATACCAAACCTGAGATCCTACCTCTAACATGAAATGTGATATCCATCTCCTTCCCTTTCCAAACCTGAGACCCTGCCTATAGCATGAGATGTGATATCCAAGTCCTTCCCATTCCAATCCTGAGACCCTTCCTATAGCATGTGATGTGATATCTCAATGCTTATACCAAACCTGAGACCCTTCCTATGGCATGAGATGTCATATACAACTCCTTCCCATTCCAATCCTGAGACCCTTCCTATAGCATGAGATGTGATATCTCAATGCTTATACCAAACCTGAGACCCTTCCTATAGCATGAGATGTGATATCCAACTTCTTCCCATTCCAATCCTGAGACCCTTCCTATAGCATGAGATGTGATGTCTCAATGCTTCTAATACCAAACCTGAGACCCTTCCTATAACATGAGATGGGATATCCAACTCCTTCCCATTCCAATCCTGAGACCCTTCCGATAGCAGAGATGTGATATCTCAATGCTTTTACCAAACCTGAGACCCTTCCTATGGCCTGAGATGTCATATACAACTCCTTCCCATTCCAATCCTGAGACCCTTCCTATAGCATGAGATGTGATATCTCAATGCTTATACCAAATCTGAGACCCTTCCTATAGCATGAGATGTGATATCCAACTCCTTCCCATTCCAATCCTGACACCCTTCCTATAGCATGAGATGTGATGTCTCAATGCTTCTAATACCAAACCTGAGATCCTTCCTATAACATGAGATGTGATATCCAACTCCTTCCCATTCCAATCCTGAGACCCTTATGATAGCATGAGATGTGATATCTCAATGCCTCTAATACCAAACCTGAGATACTTCCGATAGCATGAGATGTGATATCTCAATGCTTCTAATACCAAACCTGAGATCCTTCCTATAACATGAGATGTGATTTCCAAATCCTTCCCCTTCGAAACCTGAGACCCTCCCTTTAGCATGAGATGTGATATCAAACTCCTTCCCATTCCAATCCTGAGACCCATCTGATAGCATGAGATGTGATATTTCAATGCCTCTAATACCAAACCTGAGATCCTACCTCTAACATGAAATGTGATATCCATCTCCTTCCCTTTCCAAACCTGAGACCCTGCCTATAGCATGAGATGTGATATCCAAGTCCTTTCCATTCCAATCCTGAGACCCTTCCTATAGCATGTGATGTGATATCTCAATTCTTATACCAAACCTGAGACCCTTCCTATGGCATGAGATGTCATATACAACTCCTTCCCATTCCAATCCTGAGACCCTTCCTATAGCATGAGATGTGATATCTCAATGCTTATACCAAACCTGAGACCCTTCCTATAGCATGAGATGTGATATCCAACTTCTTCCCATTCCAATCCTGAGACCCTTCCTATAACATGAGATGTGATGTCGCAATGCTTCTAATACCAAACCTGAGATCTTTCCTATAACATGAGATGTGATATCCAACTCCTTCCCATTCCAATCCTGTGACCCTTCCTATAGCATGAGATGTGATATCGCAATGCTTATACCAAACCTGAGACCGTTCCTATAGCTTGAGATGTGATATCCAACTCCTTCCCATTCCAATCCTGAGACCCTTCCTATTGCATGAGATGTGATATCTCAAGGCCTCTAATACCAAACCTGAGATCGTTCCTCTAACATGAAATGTGATATCCAACTCCTTCCCCTTCCAAACCTGAGAGCCTTCCTATAACATGAGATGTGATATCCAACTCCTTCCCATTCCAATCCTGAGACCCTTATGATAGCATGAGATGTGATATCTCAATGCCTCTAATACCAAACCTGAGATACTTCCGATAGCATGAGATGTGATATCTCAATGCTTCTAATACCAAACCTGAGATCCTTCCTATAACATGAGATGTGATTTCCAAATCCTTCCCCTTCCAAACCTGAGACCCTCCCTTTAGCATGAGATGTGATATACAACTCCTTCCCATTCCAATCCTGAGACCCTTCTGATAGCATGAGATGTGATATTTCAATGCCTCTAATACCAAACCTGAGATCCTACCTCTAACATGAAATGTGATATCCATCTCCTTCCCTTTCCAAACCTGAGACCCTGCCTATAGCATGAGATGTGATATCCAAGTCCTTTCCATTCCAATCCTGAGACCCTTCCTATAGCATGTGATGTGATATCTCAATGCTTATACCAAACCTGAGACCCTTCCTATAACATGATTTGGGATATCCAACTCCTTCCCATTCCAATCCTGAGACCCTTCCGATAGCAGAGATGTGATATCTCAATGCTTATACCAAACCTGAGACCCTTCCTATGGCCTGAGATGTCATATGCAACTCCTTCCCATTCCAATCCTGAGACCCTTCCTATAGCATTAGATGTGATATCTCAATGCTTATACCAAATCTGAGACCCTTCCTATAGCATGAGATGTGATATCCAACTTCTTCCCATTCCAATCCTGAGACCCTTCCTATAGCATGAGATGTGATGTCTCAATTCTTCTAATACCAAACCTGAGATCCTTCCTATAACATGAGATGTGATATCCAACTCCTTCCCATTCCAATCCTGAGACCCTTATGATAGCATGAGATGTGATATCTCAATGCCTCTAATACCAAACCTGAGATACTTCTGATAGCATGAGATGTGATATCTCAATGCTTCTAATACCAAACCTGAGATCCCTCCTATAACATGAGATGTGATTTCCAAATCCTTCCACTTCCAATCCTGAGACCCTTCTGATAGCATGAGATGTGATATTTCAATGCCTCTAATACCAAACCTGAGATCCTACCTCTAACATGAAATGTGATATCCATCTCCTTCCCTTTCCAAACCTGAGACCCTGCCTATAGCATGAGATGTGATATCCAAGTCCTTCCCATTCCAATCCTGAGACCCTTCCTATAGCATGTGATGTGATATCTCAATGCTTATACCAAACCTGAGACCCTTCCTATGGCATGAGATGTCATATACAACTCCTTCCCATTCCAATCCTGAGACCCTTCCTATAGCATGAGATGTGATATCTCAATGCTTATACCAAACCTGAGACCCTTCCTATAGCATGAGATGTGATATCCAACTTCTTCCCATTCCAATCCTGAGACCCTTCCTATAACATGAGATGTGATGTCGCAATGCTTCTAATACCAAACCTGAGATCTTTCCTATAACATGAGATGTGATATCCAATTCCTTCCCATTCCAATCCTGAGACCCTTCCTATAGCATGAGATGTGATATCACAATGCTTATACCAAACCTGAGACCGTTCCTATAGCTTGAGATGTGATATCCAACTCCTTCCCATTCCAATCCTGAGACCCTTCCTATAGCATGAGATGTGATATCTCAAGGCCTCTAATACCAAACCTGAGATCGTTCCTCTAACATGAAATGTGATATCCAACTCCTTCCCCTTCCAAACCTGAGAGCCTTCCTATAACATGAGATGTGACAGCCAAGTCCTCCCCATTCCAATCCTGAGACCCTTCCTATAGCATGAGATGTGATATCTCAATGCTTCTAATACCAAACCTGAGACCCTTCCTATAACATGATTTGGGATATCCAACTCCTTCCCATTCCAATCCTGAGACCCTTCCGATAGCAGAGATGTGATATCTCAATGCTTATACCAAACCTGAGACCCTTCCTATGGCCTGAGATGTGATATGCAACTCCTTCCCATTCCAATCCTGAGACCCTTCCTATAGCATTAGATGTGATATCTCAATGCTTATACCAAATCTGAGACCCTTCCTATAGCATGAGATGTGATATCCAACTTCTTCCCATTCCAATCCTGAGACCCTTCCTATAGCATGAGATGTGATGTCTCAATTCTTCTAATACCAAACCTGAGATCCTTCCTATAACATGAGATGTGATATCCAACTCCTTCCCATTCCAATCCTGAGACCCTTATGATAGCATGAGATGTGATATCTCAATGCCTCTAATACCAAACCTGAGATACTTCTGATAGCATGAAATGTGATATCTCAATGCTTCTAATACCAAACCTGAGATCCTTCCTATAACATGAGATGTGATTTCCAAATCCTTCCACTTCCAAACCTGAGACCCTCCCTTTAGCATGAGATGTGATATCCAACTCCTTCCCATTCCAATCCTGAGACCCTTCTGATAGCATGAGATGTGATATTTCAATGCCTCTAATACCAAACCTGAGATCCTACCTCTAACATGAAATGTGATATCCATCTCCTTCCCTTTCCAAACCTGAGACCCTGCCTATAGCATGAGATGTGATATCCAAGTCCTTCCCATTCCAATCCTGAGACCCTTCCTATAGCATGTGATGTGATATCTCAATGCTTATACCAAACCTGAGACCCTTCCTATGGCATGAGATGTCATATACAACTCCTTCCCATTCCAATCCTGAGACCCTTCCTATAGCATGAGATGTGATATCTCAATGCTTATACCAAACCTGAGACCCTTCCTATAGCATGAGATGTGATATCCAACTTCTTCCCATTCCAATCCTGAGACCCTTCCTATAGCATGAGATGTGATGTCTCAATGCTTCTAATACCAAACCTGAGACCCTTCCTATAACATGAGATGGGATATCCAACTCCTTCCCATTCCAATCCTGAGACCCTTCCGATAGCAGAGATGTGATATCTCAATGCTTTTACCAAACCTGAGACCCTTCCTATGGCCTGAGATGTCATATACAACTCCTTCCCATTCCAATCCTGAGACCCTTCCTATAGCATGAGATGTGATATCTCAATGCTTATACCAAATCTGAGACCCTTCCTATAGCATGAGATGTGATATCCAACTCCTTCCCATTCCAATCCTGACACCCTTCCTATAGCATGAGATGTGATGTCTCAATGCTTCTAATACCAAACCTGAGATCCTTCCTATAACATGAGATGTGATATCCAACTCCTTCCCATTCCAATCCTGAGACCCTTATGATAGCATGAGATGTGATATCTCAATGCCTCTAATACCAAACCTGAGATACTTCCGATAGCATGAGATGTGATATCTCAATGCTTCTAATACCAAACCTGAGATCCTTCCTATAACATGAGATGTGATTTCCAAATCCTTCCCCTTCGAAACCTGAGACCCTCCCTTTAGCATGAGATGTGATATCAAACTCCTTCCCATTCCAATCCTGAGACCCATCTGATAGCATGAGATGTGATATTTCAATGCCTCTAATACCAAACCTGAGATCCTACCTCTAACATGAAATGTGATATCCATCTCCTTCCCTTTCCAAACCTGAGACCCTGCCTATAGCATGAGATGTGATATCCAAGTCCTTTCCATTCCAATCCTGAGACCCTTCCTATAGCATGTGATGTGATATCTCAATTCTTATACCAAACCTGAGACCCTTCCTATGGCATGAGATGTCATATACAACTCCTTCCCATTCCAATCCTGAGACCCTTCCTATAGCATGAGATGTGATATCTCAATGCTTATACCAAACCTGAGACCCTTCCTATAGCATGAGATGTGATATCCAACTTCTTCCCATTCCAATCCTGAGACCCTTCCTATAACATGAGATGTGATGTCGCAATGCTTCTAATACCAAACCTGAGATCTTTCCTATAACATGAGATGTGATATCCAACTCCTTCCCATTCCAATCCTGTGACCCTTCCTATAGCATGAGATGTGATATCGCAATGCTTATACCAAACCTGAGACCGTTCCTATAGCTTGAGATGTGATATCCAACTCCTTCCCATTCCAATCCTGAGACCCTTCCTATTGCATGAGATGTGATATCTCAAGGCCTCTAATACCAAACCTGAGATCGTTCCTCTAACATGAAATGTGATATCCAACTCCTTCCCCTTCCAAACCTGAGAGCCTTCCTATAACATGAGATGTGATATCCAACTCCTTCCCATTCCAATCCTGAGACCCTTATGATAGCATGAGATGTGATATCTCAATGCCTCTAATACCAAACCTGAGATACTTCCGATAGCATGAGATGTGATATCTCAATGCTTCTAATACCAAACCTGAGATCCTTCCTATAACATGAGATGTGATTTCCAAATCCTTCCCCTTCCAAACCTGAGACCCTCCCTTTAGCATGAGATGTGATATACAACTCCTTCCCATTCCAATCCTGAGACCCTTCTGATAGCATGAGATGTGATATTTCAATGCCTCTAATACCAAACCTGAGATCCTACCTCTAACATGAAATGTGATATCCATCTCCTTCCCTTTCCAAACCTGAGACCCTGCCTATAGCATGAGATGTGATATCCAAGTCCTTTCCATTCCAATCCTGAGACCCTTCCTATAGCATGTGATGTGATATCTCAATGCTTATACCAAACCTGAGACCCTTCCTATGGCATGAGATGTCATATAGAACTCCTTCCCATTCCAAACCTGAGACCCTTCCTATAGCATGAGATGTGATATCTCAATGCTTATACCAAACCTGAGACCCTTCCTATAGCATGAGATGTGATATCCAACTCCTCCCCATTCCAATCCTGAGACCCTTCCTATAGCATGAGATGTGATATCACAATGCTTATACCAAACCTGAGACCGTTCCTATAGCTTGAGATGTGATATCCAACTCCTTCCCATTCCAATCCTGAGACCCTTCCTATAGCATGAGATGTGATATCTCAAGGCCTCTAATACCAAACCTGAGATCGTTCCTCTAACATGAAATGTGATATCCAACTCCTTCCCCTTCCAAACCTGAGAGCCTTCCTATAGCATGAGATATGATAGCCAAGTCCTTCCAATTCCAATCCTGAGACCCTTCCTATAACATGAAATGTGATATCCAACTCCTTCCCATTCCAACCTGAGACCCTTCCTATAGCATGAGATGGGATATCTCAATGCTTCTAATACCAAACCTGAGACTCTTCCTATAACATGAGATGGGATATCCAACTCATTCCCATTCCAATCCTGAGACCCTTCCGATAGCAGAGATGTGATATCTCAATGCTTATACCAAACCTGAGACCCTTCCTATGGCCTGAGATGTCATATACAACTCCTTCCCATTCCAATCCTGAGACCCTTCCTATAGCATGAGATGTGATATCTCAATGCTTATACCAAATCTGAGACCCTTCCTATAGCATGAGATGTGATATCCAACTCCTTCCCATTCCAATCCTGAGACCCTTCCTATAGCATGAGATGTGATGTCTCAATGCTTCTAATACCAAACCTGATATCCTTCCTATAACATGAGATGTGATATCCAACTCCTTCCCATTCCAATCCTGAGACCCTTATGATAGCATGAGATGTGATATCTCAATGCCTCTAATACCAAACCTGAGATACTTCCGATAGCATGAGATGTGATATCTCAATGCTTCTAATACCAAACCTGAGATCCTTCCTATAACATGAGATGTGATTTCCAAATCCTCCCGCTTCCAAACCTGAGACCCTCCCTTTAGCATGAGATGTGATATCCAACTCCTTCCCATTCCAATCCTGAAACCCTTCTGATAGCATGAGATGTGATATCTCAATGCCTCTAATTCCAAACCTGAGATCCTACCTCTAACATGAAATGTGATATCCATCTCCTTCCCATTCCAATCCCGAGAGCCTTCCTATAGCATGAGATGTGATATCTCAATGCTTATACCAAACCTGAGACCCTTCCTATAGCATGAGATGTGATATCCAACTCCTTCCCATTCCAATCCTGAGACTCTTCCTATAGCATGAGATGTGATATCTCAATGCCTCTAATACCAAACCTGAGATCCTTCCTCTAACGTGAAATGTGATATCCAACTCCTTCCCTTTCCAAACCTGAGAGCCTACCTATAGCATGAGATGTGATATCACAATGCTTATACCAAACCTGAGACCGTTCCTATAGCTTGAGATGTGATATCCAACTCCTTCCCATTCCAATCCTGAGACCCTTCCTATAGCATGAGATGTGAAATCTCAAGGCCTCTAATACCAAACTTGAGATCGTTCCTCTAACATGAAATGTGATATCCAACTCCTTCCCCTTCCAAACCTGAGAGCCTTCCTATAACATGAGATGTGGCATCCAAGTCCTCCCCATTCCAATCCTGAGACTCTTCCTATAGCATGAGATGTGATATCTCAATGCTTCTAATACCAAACCTGAGACCCTTCCTATAACATGATTTGGGATATCCAACTCCTTCCCATTCCAATCCTGAGACCCTTCCGATAGCAGAGATGTGATATCTCAATGCTTATACCAAACCTGAGACCCTTCCTATGGCCTGAGATGTCATATGCAACTCCTTCCCATTCCAATCCTGAGACCCTTCCTATAGCATTAGATGTGATATCTCAATGCTTATACCAAATCTGAGACCCTTCCTATAGCATGAGATGTGATATCCAACTTCTTCCCATTCCAATCCTGAGACCCTTCCTATAGCATGAGATGTGATGTCTCAATTCTTCTAATACCAAACCTGAGATCCTTCCTATAACATGAGATGTGATATCCAACTCCTTCCCATTCCAATCCTGAGACCCTTATGATAGCATGAGATGTGATATCTCAATGCCTCTAATACCAAACCTGAGATACTTCTGATAGCATGAGATGTGATATCTCAATGCTTCTAATACCAAACCTGAGATCCTTCCTATAACATGAGATGTGATTTCCAAATCCTTCCACTTCCAAACCTGAGACCCTCCCTTTAGCATGAGATGTGATATCCAACTCCTTCCCATTCCAATCCTGAGACCCTTCTGATAGCATGAGATGTGATATTTCAATGCCTCTAATACCAAACCTGAGATCCTACCTCTAACATGAAATGTGATATCCATCTCCTTCCCTTTCCAAACCTGAGACCCTGCCTATAGCATGAGATGTGATATCCAAGTCCTTCCCATTCCAATCCTGAGACCCTTCCTATAGCATGTGATGTGATATCTCAATGCTTATACCAAACCTGAGACCCTTCCTATGGCATGAGATGTCATATACAACTCCTTCCCATTCCAATCCTGAGACCCTTCCTATAGCATGAGATGTGATATCTCAATGCTTATACCAAACCTGAGACCCTTCCTATAGCATGAGATGTGATGTCCAACTTCTTCCCATTCCAATCCTGAGACCCTTCCTATAACATGAGATGTGATGTCTCAATGCTTCTAATACCAAACCTGAGACCCTTCCTATAACATGAGATGGGATATCCAACTCCTTCCCATTCCAATCCTGAGACCCTTCCGATAGGAGAGATGTGATATCTCAATGCTTTTACCAAACCTGAGACCCTTCCTATGGCCTGAGATGTCATATACAACTCCTTCCCATTCCAATCCTGAGACCCTTCCTATAGCATGAGATGTGATATCTCAATGCTTATACCAAATCTGAGACCCTTCCTATAGCATGAGATGTGATATGCAACTCCTTCCCATTCCAATCCTGACACCCTTCCTATAGCATGAGATGTGATGTCTCAATGCTTCTAATACCAAACCTGAGATCCTTCCTATAACATGAGATGTGATATCCAACTCCTTCCCATTCCAATCATGAGACCCTTATGATAGCATGAGATGTGATATCTCAATGCCTCTAATACCAAACCTGAGATACTTCCGATAGCATGAGATGTGATATCTCAATGCTTCTAATACCAAACCTGAGATCCTTCCTATAACATGAGATGTGATTTCCAAATCCTTCCCCTTCCAAACCTGAGACCCTCCCTTTAGCATGAGATGTGATATCAAACTCCTTCCCATTCCAAGCCTGAGACCCATCTGATAGCATGAGATGTGATATTTCAATGCCTCTAATACCAAACCTGAGATCCTACCTCTAACATGAAATGTGATATCCATCTCCTTCCCTTTCCAAACCTGAGACCCTGCCTATAGCATGAGATGTGATATCCAAGTCCTTTCCATTCCAATCCTGAGACCCTTCCTATAGCATGTGATGTGATATCTCAATTCTTATACCAAACCTGAGACCCTTCCTATGGCATGAGATGTCATATACAACTCCTTCCCATTCCAATCCTGAGACCCTTCCTATAGCATGAGATGTGATATCTCAATGCTTATACCAAACCTGAGACCCTTCCTATAGCATGAGATGTGATATCCAACTTCTTCCCATTCCAATCCTGAGACCCTTCCTATAACATGAGATGTGATGTCGCAATGCTTCTAATACCAAACCTGAGATCTTTCCTATAACATGAGATGTGATATCCAACTCCTTCCCATTCCAATCCTGAGACCCTTCCTATAGCATGAGATGTGATATCACAATGCTTATACCAAACCTGAGACCGTTCCTATAGCTTGAGATGTGATATCCAACTCCTTCCCATTCCAATCCTGAGACCCTTCCTATTGCATGAGATGTGATATCTCAAGGCCTCTAATACCAAACCTGAGATCGTTCCTCTAACATGAAATGTGATATCCAACTCCTTCCCCTTCCAAACCTGAGAGCCTTCCTATAACATGAGATGTGATATCCAACTCCTTCCCATTCCAATCCTGAGACCCTTATGATAGCATGAGATGTGATATCTCAATGCCTCTAATACCAAACCTGAGATACTTCCGATAGCATGAGATGTGATATCTCAATGCTTCTAATACCAAACCTGAGATCCTTCCTATAACATGGAATGTGATTACCAAATCCTTCCCCTTCCAAACCTGAGACCCTCCCTTTAGCATGAGATGTGATATCCAACTCCTTCCCATTCCAATCCTGAGACCCTTCTGATAGCATGAGATGTGATATTTCAATGCCTCTAATACCAAACCTGAGATCCTACCTCTAACATGAAATGTGATATCCATCTCCTTCCCTTTCCAAACCTGAGACCCTGCCTATAGCATGAGATGTGATATCCAAGTCCTTTCCATTCCAATCCTGAGACCCTTCCTATAGCATGTGATGTGATATCTCAATGCTTATACCAAACCGGAGACCCTTCCTATGGCATGAGATGTCATATACAACTCCTTCCCATTCCAAACCTGAGACCCTTCCTATAGCATGAGATGTGATATCTCAATGCTTATACCAAACCTGAGACCCTTCCTATAGCATGAGATGTGATATCCAACTCCTCCCCATTCCAATCCTGAGACCCTTCCTATAGCATGAGATGTGATATCACAATGCTTATACCAAACCTGAGACCGTTCCTATAGCTTGAGATGTGATATCCAACTCCTTCCCATTCCAATCCTGAGACCCTTCCTATAGCATGAGATGTGATATCTCAAGGCCTCTAATACCAAACCTGAGATCGTTCCTCTAACATGAAATGTGATATCCAACTCCTTCCCCTTCCAAACCTGAGAGCCTTCCTATAGCATGAGATATGATAGCCAAGTCCTTCCAATTCCAATCCTGAGACCCTTCCTATAACATGAAATGTGATATCCAACTCCTTCCCATTCCAACCTGAGACCCTTCCTATAGCATGAGATGGGATATCTCAATGCTTCTAATACCAAACCTGAGACTCTTCCTATAACATGAGATGGGATATCCAACTCATTCCCATTCCAATCCTGAGACCCTTCCGATAGCAGAGATGTGATATCTCAATGCTTATACCAAACCTGAGTCCCTTTCTATGGCCCGAGATGTGATATACAACTCCTTCCCATTCCAATCCTGAGACCCTTCCTATAGCATGAGATGTGATATCTCAATGCTTATACCAAATCTGAGACCCTTCCTATAGCATGAGATGTGATATCCAACTCCTTCCCATTCCAATCCTGAGACCCTTCCTATAGCATGAGATGTGATGTCTCAATGCTTCTAATACCAAACCTGATATCCTTCCTATAACATGAGATGTGATATCCAACTCCTTCCCATTCCAATCCTGAGACCCTTATGATAGCATGAGATGTGATATCTCAATGCCTCTAATACCAAACCTGAGATACTTCCGATAGCATGAGATGTGATATCTCAATGCTTCTAATACCAAACCTGAGATCCTTCCTATAACATGAGATGTGATTTCCAAATCCTCCCGCTTCCAAACCTGAGACCCTCCCTTTAGCATGAGATGTGATATCCAACTCCTTCCCATTCCAATCCTGAAACCCTTCTGATAGCATGAGATGTGATATCTCAATGCCTCTAATTCCAAACCTGAGATCCTACCTCTAACATGAAATGTGATATCCATCTCCTTCCCATTCCAATCCCGAGACCCTTCCTATAGCATGAGATGTGATATCTCAATGCTTATACCAAACCTGAGACCCTTCCTAAAGCATGAGATGTGATATCCAACTCCTTCCCATTCCAATCCTGAGACTCTTCCTATAGCATGAGATGTGATATCTCAATGCCTCTAATACCAAACCTGAGATCCTTCCTCTAACGTGAAATGTGATATCCAACTCCTTCCCTTTCCAAACCTGAGAGCCTACCTATAGCATGAGATGTGATATCACAATGCTTATACCAAACCTGAGACCGTTCCTATAGCTTGAGATGTGATATCCAACTCCTTCCCATTCCAATCCTGAGACCCTTCCTATAGCATGAGATGTGATATCTGAAGGCCTCTAATACCAAACCTGAGATCGTTCCTCTAACATGAAATGTGATATCCAACTCCTTCCCCTTCCAAACCTGAGAGCCTTCCTATAACATGAGATGTGGCATCCAAGTCCTCCCCATTCCAATCCTGAGACCCTTCCTATAGCATGAGATGTGATATCTCAATGCTTCTAATGCCAAACCTGAGACCCTTCCTATAACATGATTTGGGATATCCAACTCCTTCCCATTCCAATCCTGAGACCCTTCCGATAGCAGAGATGTGATATCTCAATGCTTATACCAAACCTGAGACCCTTCATATGGCCTGAGATGTCATATGCAACTCCTTCCCATTCCAATCCTGAGACCCTTCCTATAGCATTAGATGTGATATCTCAATGCTTATACCAAATCTGAGACCCTTCCTATAGCATGAGATGTGATATCCAACTTCTTCCCATTCCAATCCTGAGACCCTTCCTATAGCATGAGATGTGATGTCTCAATTCTTCTAATACCAAACCTGAGATCCTTCCTATAACATGAGATGTGATATCCAACTCCTTCCCATTCCAATCCTCAGACCCTTATGATAGCATGAGATGTGATATCTCAATGCCTCTAATACCAAACCTGAGATACTTCTGATAGCATGAGATGTGATATCTCAATGCTTCTAATACCAAACCTGAGATCCTTCCTATAACATGAGATGTGATTTCCAAATCCTTCCACTTCCAAACCTGAGACCCTCCCTTTAGCATGAGATGTGATATCCAACTCCTTCCCATTCCAATCCTGAGACCCTTCTGATAGCATGAGATGTGATATTTCAATGCCTCCAATACCAAACCTGAGATCCTACCTCTAACATGAAATGTGATATCCATCTCCTTCCCTTTCCAAACCTGAGACCCTGCCTATAGCATGAGATGTGATATCCAAGTCCTTCCCATTCCAATCCTGAGACCCTTCCTATAGCATGTGATGTGATATCTCAATGCTTATACCAAACCTGAGACCCTTCCTATGGCATGAGATGTCATATACAACTCCTTCCCATTCCAATCCTGAGACCCTTCCTATAGCATGAGATGTGATATCTCAATGCTTATACCAAACCTGAGACCCTTCCTATAGCATGAGATGTGATGTCCAACTTCTTCCCATTCCAATCCTGAGACCCTTCCTATAACATGAGATGTGATGTCTCAATGCTTCTAATACCAAACCTGAGACCCTTCCTATAACATGAGATGGGATATCCAACTCCTTCCCATTCCAATCCTGAGACCCTTCCGATAGCAGAGATGTGATATCTCAATGCTTTTACCAAACCTGAGACCCTTCCTATGGCCTGAGATGTCATATACAACTCCTTCCCATTCCAATCCTGAGACCCTTCCTATAGCATGAGATGTGATATCTCAATGCTTATACCAAATCTGAGACCCTTCCTATAGCATGAGATGTGATATCCAACTCCTTCCCATTCCAATCCTGACACCCTTCCTATAGCATGAGATGTGATGTCTCAATGCTTCTAATACCAAACCTGAGATCCTTCCTATAACATGAGATGTGATATCCAACTCCTTCCCATTCCAATCCTGAGACCCTTATGATAGCATGAGATGTGATATCTCAATGCCTCTAATACCAAACCTGAGATACTTCCGATAGCATGAGATGTGATATCTCAATGCTTCTAATACCAAACCTGAGATCCTTCCTATAACATGAGATGTGATTTCCAAATCCTTCCCCTTCCAAACCTGAGACCCTCCCTTTAGCATGAGATGTGATATCAAACTCCTTCCCATTCCAATCCTGAGACCCATCTGATAGCATGAGATGTGATATTTCAATGCCTCTAATACCAAACCTGAGATCCTACCTCCAACATGAAATGTGATATCCATCTCCTTCCCTTTCCAAACCTGAGACCCTGCCTATAGCATGAGATGTGATATCCAAGTCCTTTCCATTCCAAACCTGAGATCTTTCCTATAACATGAGATGTGATATCCAACTCCTTCCCATTCCAATCCTGAGACCCTTCCTATAGCATGAGATGTGATATCACAATGCTTATACCAAACCTGAGACCGTTCCTATAGCATGTGATGTGATATCTCAATTCTTATACCAAACCTGAGACCCTTCCTATGGCATGAGATGTCATATACAACTCCTTCCCATTCCAATCCTGAGACCCTTCCTATAGCATGAGATGTGATATCTCAATGCTTATACCAAACCTGAGACCCTTCCTATAGCATGAGATGTGATATCCAACTTCTTCCCATTCCAATCCTGAGACCCTTCCTATAACATGAGATGTGATGTCGCAATGCTTCTAATACCAAACCTGAGATCTTTCCTATAACATGAGATGTGATATCCAACTCCTTCCCATTCCAATCCTGAGACCCTTCCTATAGCATGAGATGTGATATCACAATGCTTATACCAAACCTGAGACCGTTCCTATAGCTTGAGATGTGATATCCAACTCCTTCCCATTCCAATCCTGAGACCCTTCCTATAGCATGAGATGTGATATCTCAAGGCCTCTAATACCAAACCTGAGATCGTTCCTCTAACATGAAATGTGATATCCAACTCCTTCCCCTTCCAAACCTGAGAGCCTTCCTATAACATGAGATATGATATCCAACTCCTTCCCATTCCAATCCTGAGACCCTTATGATAGCATGAGATGTGATATCTCAATGCCTCTAATACCAAACCTGAGATACTTCCGATAGCATGAGATGTGATATCTCAATGCTTCTAATACCAAACCTGAGATCCTTCCTATAACATGAGATGTGATTTCCAAATCCTTCCCCTTCCAAACCTGAGACCCTCCCTTTAGCATGAGATGTGATATCCAACTCCTTCCCATTCCAATCCTGAGACCCTTCTGATAGCATGAGATGTGATATTTCAATGCCTCTAATACCAAACCTGAGTTCCTACCTCTAACATGAAATGTGATATCCATCTCCTTCCCTTTCCAAACCTGAGACCCTGCCTATAGCATGAGATGTGATATCCAAGTCCTTTCCATTCCAATCCTGAGACCCTTCCTATAGCATGTGATGTGATATCGCAATGCTTATACCAAACCTGAGACCCTTCCTATGGCATGAGATGTCTTATACAACTCCTTCCCATTCCAAACCTGAGACCCTTCCTATAGCATGAGATGTGATATCTCAATGCTTATACCAAACCTGAGACCCTTCCTATAGCATGAGATGTGATATCTCAATGCCTCTAATACCAAACCTGAGATCCTTCCTCTAACGTGAAATGTGATATCCAACTCCTTCCCTTTCCAAACCTGAGAGCCTACCTATAGCATGAGATGTGATATCACAATGCTTATACCAAACCTGAGACCGTTCCTATAGCTTGAGATATGATATCCAACTCCTTCCCATTCTAATCCTGAGACCCTTCCTATAGCATGAGATGTGATATCTCAAGGTCTCTAATACCAAACCTGAGATCGTTCCTCTAACATGAAATGTGATATCCAACTCCTTCCCCTTCCAAACCTGAGAGCCTTCCTATAACATGAGATGTGGCATCCAAGTCCTCCCCATTCCAATCCTGAGACCCTTCCTATAGCATGAGATGTGATATCTCAATGCTTCTAATACCAATCCTGAGACCCTTCCTATAGGAAGAGATGTGATATCCAAATCCTTCCCATTCCAATCCTGAGACCCTTCCTATAACATGAGATGTGATATCCAACTCCTTCCCATTCAAATCCTGAGACCCTTCCTATAGCATGAGAAGGGATATCCAACTCCTTCCCAATCCAATCCTGAGACCCTTCCGATAGCAGAGACGTGATATCTCAATGCTTCTACCAAACCTGAGACCCTTCCTTTAGCATGAGATGAGATATCCAAATCCTTCACATTCCAATCCTGAGACCCTTCCTATAGCATGAGATGTGATATCTCAATGCTTCTAATACCAAACCTGAGATCCTTCCTATAACATGAGATGTGATATCCAATTCCTTCCCATTCCAAACCTGAGACCCTTCCTATTGGATGAGATGTGATATCCAACTCCTTCCCATTCCAACCCTGAGACCCTTCCTATAGCATGAGATGTGATGTCTCAATGCTTCTAATACCAAACCTGAGATCCTTCCTATAACATGAGATGTGATATCCAACTCCTTCCATTCCAATCCTGAGACCCGTCCTATAGCATGAGATGTGATATCTCAATGCTTATACCAAACCTGAGACCCTTCCTATAGCATGAGATGTGATATCCAACTACTTCCCATTCCAATCCTGAGACCCTTCCTATAGCATGAGATGTGATATCTCAATGCTTCTAATACCAAACCTGAGATCCTTCCTCTAACATGAAATGTGATATCCAACTCCTTCCTTTCCAAACCTAAGAGCCTATCTATAGCATGAGATGTGATATCCAAGTCCTTCCCATTCCAATCCTTAGACCCTTCCTACAGCATGCAATATGATATCTCAATGATTCTAATAACAAACCTGAGACCCGTCCTATAGCATGAGATATGATATCCAAGTCCTTCCCATTCCAATCCTGAGACCCTTCCTATAACATGAAATGTGATATCCAACTCCTTCCCATTCCAACCTGAGACCCTTCCTATAGCATGAGATGGGATATCCAACTTCTTCCAAATCCAATACTGATACCCTTCCGATAGCATGAGATGTGATATCCCAATGCTTCTACCAAACCTGAGACCCATACTATGGCATGAGATGTGATATCAAACTCCTTCCCATTCCAATCCTGAGACCCTTCCTATAGCTTGAGGTGTGATATCCAACTCCTTCCCATTCCAATTCTGAGACCCTTCTTATACCATGAGACTTGATATCTCAATGCTTCTAATACCAAACCTGAGACCCGTCCTATAGCATGAGATGTGATATCTCAATGCTTATACCAAACCTGAGACCCTTCCTATAGCATGAGATGTGATATCTCAATGCTTATACCAAACCTGAGACCCTTCCTATGGCATGAGATGTCATATACAACTCCTTCCCATTCCAAACCTGAGACCCTTCCTATAGCATGAGATGTGATATCCAACTCCTTCCCATTCCAATCCTGAGACCCTTCCTATAGCATGAGATGTGATATCACAATGCTTATACCAAACCTGAGACCGTTCCTATAGCTTGAGATGTGATATCCAACTCCTTCCCATTCCAATCCTGAGACCCTTCCTATAGCATGAGATGTGATATCTCAAGGCCTCTAATACCAAACCTGAGATCGTTCCTCTAACATGAAATGTGATATCCAACTCCTTCCCCTTCCAAACCTGAGAGCCTTCCTATAGCATGAGATATGATAGCCAAGTCCTTCCAATTCCAATCCTGAGACCCTTCTTATAACATGAAATGTGATATCCAACTCCTTCCCATTCCAACCTGAGACCCTTCCTATAGCATGAGATGGGATATCTCAATGCTTCTAATACCAAACCTGAGACTCTTCCTATAACATGAGATGGGATATCCAACTCATTCCCATTCCAATCCTGAGACCCTTCCGATAGCAGAGATGTGATATCTCAATGCTTATACCAAACCTGAGACCCTTCCTATGGCCTGAGATGTCATAGACAACTCCTTCCCATTCCAATCCTGAGACCCTTCCTATAGCATGACATGTGATATCTCAATGCTTATACCAAATCTGAGACCCTTCCTATAGCATGAGATGTGATATCCAACTCCTTCCCATTCCAATCCTGAGACCCTTCCTATAGCATGAGATGTGATGTCTCAATGCTTCTAATACCAAACCTGAGATCCTTCCTATAACATGAGATGTGATATCCAACTCCTTCCCATTCCAATCCTGAGACCCTTATGATAGCATGAGATGTGATATCTCAATGCCTCTAATACCAAACCTGAGATACTTCCGATAGCATGAGATGTGATATCTCAATGCTTCTAATACCAAACCTGAGATCCTTCCTATAACATGAGATGTGATTTCCAAATCCTCCCGCTTCCAAACCTGAGACCCTCCCTTTAGCATGAGATGTGATATCCAACTCCTTCCCATTCCAATCCTGAAACCCTTCTGATAGCATGAGATGTGATATCTCAATGCCTCTAATTCCAAACCTGAGATCCTACCTCTAACATGAAATGTGATATCCATCTCCTTCCCATTCCAATCCCGAGACCCTTCCTATAGCATGAGATGTGATATCTCAATGCTTATACCAAACCTGAGACCCTTCCTATAGCATGAGATGTGATATCCAACTCCTTCCCATTCCAATCCTGAGACTCTTCCTATAGCATGAGATGTGATATCTCAATGCCTCTAATACCAAACCTGAGATCCTTCCTCTAACGTGAAATGTGATATCCAACTCCTTCCCTTTCCAAACCTAAGAGCCTACCTATAGCATGAGATGTGATATCCAAGTCCTTCCCATTCCAATCCTTAGACCCTTCCTACAGCATGCAATATGATATCTCAATAATTCTAATAACAAACCTGAGACCCGTCCTATAACATGAGATGGGATATCCAACTCCTTCCCATTCCAATCCTGAGACACTTCCGATAGCAGAGATGTGATATCTCAATGCTTATACCAAACCTGAGACCCTTCCTATAACATGAGATGTGATATCCAACTCCTTCCCGGTCCAAACCTGAGACCCTTCCTATAGCATATGTGATATCCAACTCCTTCCCATTCCAAACATGAGACCCTTCCTATAGCAAGAGTGTAATATCCAACTCCTTCCCATTCCAATCCTGAGACCATTCCTATAGCATGAGATGTGATATCTCAATGCTTCTAATACCAAACCTGAGATCCTTCCTATGAACATGAGATGTGATATCCAATTCCTCCCCATTCCAAACCTGAGAACCTTCCTACAGCATGCGATGTGATATCTCAATGCTTCTAATACCAAACCCGAGACCAGTCCTATAACATGAGATTGGATATCCAACTCCTTCCCCTTCCAAACCTGAGACTTTTCCTATAGCATGAGATGTGATATCCACCTTCTTCCCATTCCAATCCTGAGACCCTTCCTATAACATGAGATGTGATGTCTCAATGCTTCTAATACCAAACCTGAGATCTTTCCTATAACATGAGATGTGATATCCAACTCCTTCACATTCCAATCCTGAGACCCTTCCTATAGCATGAGATGTGATATCTCAATGCTTATACCAAACCTGAGACCCTTCCTATAGCTTGAGATGTGATATCCAACTCTTTCCCATTCCAATCCTGAGACCCTTCCTATAGCATGAGATGTGATATCTCAAGGCCTCTAATACCAAACCTGAGATCCTTCCTCTGACATGAAATGTGATATCCAACTCCTTCCCCTTCCAAACCTGAGAGCCTTCCTATAACATGAAATGTGATATCCAATTCCTTCCCATTCCAACCTGAGACCCTTCCTATAGCATGAGATGGGATATCCAACTCCTTCCAAATCCAATACTGATACCCTTCCGATAGCATGAGATGTGATATCCCAATGCTTCTACCAAACCTGAGACCCATACTATGGCATGAGATGTGATATCAAACTTCTTCCCATTCCAATCCTGAGACCCTACCTATAGCTTGAGATGTGATATCCAACTCCTTCCCATTCCAATTCTGAGACCCTTCCTATACCATGAGACTTGATATCTCAATGCTTCTAATACCAAACCTGAGACCCGTCCTATAACATGAGATGTGATATCCAAATCCTTCCCCTTCCAAACCTTAGACCCTTCCTTTATCATGAGATGTGATATCCAATTCCTTCCCATTCCAATCCTGAGACCCTTCCGATATCATGAGATTTGTTATCTCAATGCTTCTAATATCAAACTTGAGACCCTCCCTATAACATGAGATGTGACATCCAAGTCCTCCCCGTTCCAATCCTGAGACCATTCCTATAGCATGAGATGTGATATCTCAATGCTTCTAATACCAAACCTGAGACCCTTCCTATAACATGATTTGGGATATCCAACTCCTTCCCATTCCAATCCTGAGACCCTTCCGATAGCAGAGATGTGATATCTCAATGCTTATACCAAACCTGAGACCCTTCCTATGGCCTGAGATGTCATATGCAACTCCTTCCCATTCCAATCCTGAGACCCTTCCTATAGCATTAGATGTGATATCTCAATGCTTATACCAAATCTGAGACCCTTCCTATAGGATGAGATGTGATATCCAACTTCTTCCCATTCCAATCCTGAGACCCTTCCTATAGCATGAGATGTGATGTCTCTATTCTTCTAATACCAAACCTGAGATCCTTCCTATAACATGAGATGTGATATCCAACTCCTTCCCATTCCAATCCTGAGACCCTTATGATAGCATGAGATGTGATATCTCAATGCCTCTAATACCAAACCTGAGATACTTCCGATAGCATGAGATGTGATATCTCAATGCTTCTAATACCAAACCTGAGATCCTTCCTATAACATGAGATGTGATTTCCAAATCCTTCCCCTTCCAAACCTGAGACCCTCCCTTTAGCATGAGATGTGATATCAAACTCCTTCCCATTCCAATCCTGAGACCCATCTGATAGCATGAGATGTGATATTTCAATGCCTCTAATACCAAACCTGAGATCCTACCTCTAACATGAATTGTGATATCCATCTCCTTCCCTTTCCAAACCTGAGACCCTGCCTATAGCATGAGATGTGATATCCAAGTCCTTTCCATTCCAATCCTGAGACCCTTCCTATAGCATGTGATGTGATATCTCAATTCTTATACCAAACCTGAGACCCTTCTTATGGCATGAGATGTCATATACAACTCCTTCCCATTCCAATCCTGAGACCCTTCCTATAGCATGAGATATGATATCTCAATGCTTATACCAAACCTGAGACCCTTCCTATAGCATGAGATGTGATATCCAACTTCTTCCCATTCCAATCCTGAGACCCTTCCTATAACATGAGATGTGATGTCGCAATGCTTCTAATACCAAACCTGAGATCTTTCCTATAACATGAGATGTGATATCCAACTCCTTCCCATTCCAATCCTGAGACCCTTCCTATAGCATGAGATGTGATACCACAATGCTTATAGCAAACCTGAGACCGTTCCTATAGCTTGAGATGTGATATCCAACTCCTTCCCATTCCAATCCTGAGACCCTTCCTATAGCATGAGATGTGATATCTCAAGGCCTCTAATACCAAACCTGAGATCGTTCCTCTAACATGAAATGTGATATCCAACTCCTTCCCCTTCCAAACCTGAGAGCCTTCCTATAACATGAGATGTGATATCCAACTCCTTCCCATTCCAATCCTGAGACCCTTATGATAGCATGAGATGTGATATCTCAATGCCTCTAATACCAAACCTGAGATACTTCCGATAGCATGAGATGTGATATCTCAATGCTTCTAATACCAAACCTGAGATCCTTCCTATAACATGAGATGTGATTTCCAAATCCTTCCCCTTCCAAACCTGAGACCCTCCCTTTAGCATGAGATGTGATATCCAACTCCTTCCCATTCCAATCCTGAGACCCTTCTGATAGCATGAGATGTGATATTTCAATGCCTCTAATACCAAACCTGAGATCCTACCTCTAACATGAAATGTGATATCCATCTCCTTCCCTTTCCAAACCTGAGACCCTGCCTATAGCATGAGATGTGATATCCAAGTCCTTTCCATTCCAATCCTGAGACCCTTCCTATAGCATGTGATGTGATATCTCAATGCTTATACCAAACCTGAGACCCTTCCTATGGCATGAGATGTCATATACAACTCCTTCCCATTCCAAACCTGAGACCCTTCCTATAGCATGAGATGTGATATCTCAATGCTTATACCAAACCTGAGACCCTTACTATAGCATGAGATGTGATATCCAACTCCTTCCCATTCCAATCCTGAGACCCTTCCTATAGCATGAGATGCGATATCACAATGCTTATACCAAACCTGAGACCGTTCCTATAGCTTGAGATGTGATATCCAACTCCTTCCCATTCCAATCCTGAGACCCTTCCTATAGCATGAGATGTGATATCTCAAGGCCTCTAATACCAAACCTGAGATCGTTCCTCTAACATGAAATGTGATATCCAACTCCTTCCCCTTCCAAACCTGAGAGCCTTCCTATAGCATGAGATATGATAGCCAAGTCCTTCCAATTCCAATCCTGAGACCCTTCCTATAACATGAAATGTGATATCCAACTCCTTCCCATTCCAACCTGAGACCCTTCCTATAGCATGAGATGTGATGTCTCAATGCTTCTAATACCAAACCTGAGATCCTTCCTATAACATGAGATGTGATATCCAACTCCTTCCCATTCCAATCCTGAGACCCTTATGATAGCATGAGATGTGATATCTCAATGCTTCTAATACCAAACCTGAGATCCTTCCTATAACATGAGATGTGATTTCCAAATCCTCCCGCTTCCAAACCTGAGACCCTCCCTTTAGCATGAGATGTGATATCCAACTCCTTCCCATTCCAATCCTGAAACCCTTCTGATAGCATGAGATGTGATATCTCAATGCCTCTAATTCCAAACCTGAGATCCTACCTCTAACATTAAATGTGATATCCATCTCCTTCCCATTCCAATCCCGAGACCCTTCCGATAGCATGAGATGTGATATCTCAATGCTTATACCAAACCTGAGACCCTTCCTATAGCATGAGATGTGATATCCAACTCCTTCCCATTCCAATCCTGAGACTCTTCCTATAGCATGAGATGTGATATCTCAATGCCTCTAATACCAAACCTGAGATCCTTCCTCTAACGTGAAATGTGATATCCAACTCCTTCCCTTTCCAATCCTGAGAGCCTACCTATAGCATGATATGTGATATCCAAGTCCTTCCCATTCCAATCCTTAGACCCTTCCTACAGCATGCAATATGATATCTCAATGATTCTAATAACAAACCTGAGACCCGTCCTATAACATGAGATGGGATATCCAACTCCTTCCCATTCCAATCCTGAGACACTTCCGATAGCAGAGATGTGATATCTCAATGCTTATACCAAACCTGAGACCCTTCCTATAACATGAGATGTGATATCCAACTCCTTCCCGGTCCAAACCTGAGACCCTTCCTATAGCATATGTGATATCCAACTCCTTCCCATTCCAAACATGAGACCCTTCCTATAGCAAGAGTGTAATATCCAACTCCTTCCCATTCCAATCCTGAGACCATTCCTATAGCATGAGATGTGATATCTCAATGCCTCTAATACCAAACCTGAGATCCTTCCTATGAACATGAGATGTGATATCCAATTCCTCCCCATTCCAAACCTGAGAACCTTCCCACAGCATGCGATGTGATATCTCAATGCTTCTAATACCAAACCCGAGACCAGTCCTATAACATGAGATTGGATATCCAACTCCTTCCCCTTCCAGACCTGAGACTCTTCCTATAGCATGAGATGTGATATCCACCTTCTTCCCATTCCAATCCTGAGACCCTTCCTATAACATGAGATGTGATGTCTCAATGCTTCTAATACCAAACCTGAGATCTTTCCTATAACATGAGATGTGATATCCAACTCCTTCACATTCCAATCCTGAGACACTTCATATAGCATGAGATGTGATATCTCAATGCTTATACCAAACCTGAGACCCTTCCTATAGCTTGAGATGTGATATCCAACTCTTTCCCATTCCAATCCTGAGACCCTTCCTATAGCATGAGATGTGATATCTCAAGGCCTCTAATACCAAACCTGAGATCCTTCCTCTGACATGAAATGTGATATCCAACTCCTTCCCCTTCCAAACCTGAGAGCCTTCCTATAACATGAAATGTGATATCCAATTCCTTCCCATTCCAACCTGAGACCCTTCCTATAGCATGAGATGGGATATCCAACTCCTTTCAAATCCAATACTGATACCCTTCCGATAGCATGAGATGTGATATCCCAATGCTTCTACCAAACCTGAGACCCATACTATGCATGAGATGTGATATCAAACTTCTTCCCATTCCAATCCTGAGACCCTACCTATAGCTTGAGATGTGATATCCAACTCCTTCCCATTCCAATTCTGAGACCCTTCCTATACCATGAGACTTGATATCTCAATGCTTCTAATACCAAACCTGAGACCCGTCCTATAACATGAGATGTGATATCCAAATCCTTCCCCTTCCAAACCTTAGACCCTTCCTTTATCATGAGATGTGATATCCAATTCCTTCCCATTCCAATCCTGAGACCCTTCCGATATCATGAGATTTGTTATCTCAATGCTTCTAATATCAAACTTGAGACCCTCCCTATAACATGAGATGTGACATCCAAGTCCTCCCCATTCCAATCCTGAGACCCTTCCTATAGCATGAGATGTGATATCTCAATGCTTCTAATACCAAACCTGAGACCCTTCCTATAACATGATTTGGGATATCCAACTCCTTCCCATTCCAATCCTGAGACCCTTCCGATAGCAGAGATGTGCTATCTCAATGCTTATACCAAACCTGAGACCCTTCCTATGGCCTGAGATGTCATATGCAACTCCTTCCCATTCCAATCCTGAGACCCTTCCTATAGCATTAGATGTGATATCTCAATGCTTATACCAAATCTGAGACCCTTCCTATAGCATGAGATGTGATATCCAACTTCTTCCCATTCCAATCCTGAGACCCTTCCTATAGCATGAGATGTGATGTCTCAATTCTTCTAATACCAAACCTGAGATCCTTCCTATAACATGAGATGTGATATCCAACTCCTTCCCATTCCAATCCTGAGACCCTTATGATAGCATGAGATGTGATATCTCAATGCCTCTAATTCCAAACCTGAGATACTTCTGATAGCATGAGATGTGATATCTCAATGCTTCTAATACCAAACCTGAGATCCTTCCTATAACATGAGGTGTGATTTCCAAATCCTTCCACTTCCAAACCTGAGACCCTCCCTTTAGCATGAGATGTGATATCCAACTCCTTCCCTTTCCAATCCTGAGACCCTTCTGATAGCATGAGATGTGATATTTCAATGCCTCTAATACCAAACCTGAGATCCTACCTCTAACATGAAATGTGATATCCATCTCCTTCCCTTTCCAAACCTGAGACCCTGCCTATAACATGAAATGTGATATCCAAGTCCTTCCCATTCCAATCCTGAGACCCTTCCTATAGCATGTGATGTGATATCTCAATGCTTATACCAAATCTGAGACCCTTCCTATAGCATGAGATGTGATATCCAACTCCTTCCCATTCCAATCCTGAGACCCTTCCTATAGCATGAGATGTGATGTCTCAATGCTTCTAATACCAAACCTGAGATCCTTCCTATAACATGAGATGTGATATCCAACTCCTTCCCATTCCAATCCTGAGACCCTTATGATAGCATGAGATGTGATATCTCAATGCCTCTAATACCAAACCTGAGATACTTCCGATAGCATGAGATGTGATATCTCAATGCTTCTAATACCAAACCTGAGATCCTTCCTATAACATGAGATGTGATTTCCAAATCCTTCCCCTTCCAAACCTGAGACCCTCCCTTTAGCATGAGATGTGATATCCAACTCCTTCCCATTCCAATCCTGAGACCCATCTGATAGCATGAGATGTGATATTTCAATGCCTCTAATACCAAACCTGAGATCCTACCTCTAACATGAAATGTGATATCCATCTCCTTCCCTTTCCAAACCTGAGACCCTGCCTATAGCATGAGATGTGATATCCAAGTCCTTTCCATTCCAATCCTGAGACCCTTCCTATAGCATGTGATGTGATATCTCAATGCTTATACCAAACCTGAGACCCTTCCTATGGCATGCGATGTCATATACAACTCCTTCCCATTCCAATCCTGAGACCCTTCCTATAGCATGAGATGTGATATCTCAATGCTTATACCAAACCTGAGACCCTTCCTATAGCATGAGATGTGATATCCAACTCCTTCCCATTCCAATCCTGAGACCCTTCCTATAGCATGAGATGTGATATCTCAAGGCCTCTAATACCAAACCTGAGATCGTTCCTCTAACATGAAATGTGATATCCAACTCCTTCCCCTTCCAAACCTGAGAGCCTTCCTAGAACATGAGATGTGACATCCAAGTCCTCCCCATTCCAATCCTGAGACCCTTCCTATAGCATGAGATGTGATATCTCAATGCTTCTAATACCAAACCTGAGACCCTTCCTATAACATGATTTGGGATATCCAACTCCTTCCCATTCCAATCCTGAGACCCTTCCGATAGCAGAGATGTGATATCTCAATGCTTATACCAAACCTGAGACCCTTCCTATGGCCTGAGATGTCATATGCAACTCCTTCCCATTCCAATCCTGAGACCCTTCCTATAGCATTAGATGTGATATCTCAATGCTTATACCAAATCTGAGACCCTTCCTATAGCATGAGATGTGATATCCAACTTCTTCCCATTCCAATCCTGAGACCCTTCCTATAGCATGAGATGTGATGTCTCAATTCTTCTAATACCAAACCTGCGATCCTTCCTATAACATGAGATGTGATATCCAACTCCTTCCCATTCCAATCCTGAGACCCTTATGATAGCATGAGATGTGATATCTCAATGCCTCTAATACCAAACCTGAGATACTTCTGATAGCATGAGATGTGATATCTCAATGCTTCTAATACCAAACCTGAGATCCTTCCTATAACATGAGATGTGATTTCCAAATCCTTCCACTTCCAAACCTGAGACCCTCCCTTTAGCATGAGATGTGATATCCAACTCCTTCCCATTCCAATCCTGAGACCCTTCTGATAGCATGAGATGTGATATTTCAATGCCTCTAATACCAAACCTGAGATCCTACCTCTAACATGAAATGTGATATCCATCTCCTTCCCTTTCCAAACCTGAGACCCTGCCTGTAGCATGAGATGTTATATCCAAGTCCTTCCCATTCCAATCCTGAGACCCTTCCTATAGCATGTGATGTGATATCTCAATGCTTATACCAAACCTGAGACCCTTCCTATGGCATGAGATGTCATATACAACTCCTTCCCATTCCAATCCTGAGACCCTTCCTATAGCATGAGATGTGATATCTCAATGCTTATACCAAACCTGAGACCCTTCCTATAGCATGAGATGTGATATCCAACTTCTTCCCATTCCAATCCTGAGACCCTTCCTATAACATGAGATGTGATGTCTCAATGCTTCTAATACCAAACCTGAGACCCTTCCTATAACATGAGATGGGATATCCAACTCCTTCCCATTCCAATCCTGAGACCCTTCCGATAGCAGAGATGTGATATCTCAATGCTTTTACCAAACCTGAGACCCTTCCTATGGCCTGAGATGTCATATACAACTCCTTCCCATTCCAATCCTGAGACCCTTCCTATTGCATGAGATGTGATATCTCAATGCTTATACCAAATCTGAGACCCTTCCTATAGCATGAGATGTGATATCCAACTCCTTCCCATTCCAATCCGTAGACCCTTCCTATAGCATGAGATGTGATGTCTCAATGCTTCTAATACCAAACCTGAGATCCTTCCTATAACATGAGAGGTGATATCCAACTCCTTCCCATTCCAATCCTGAGACCCTTATGATAGCATGAGATGTGATATCTCAATGCCTCTAATACCAAACCTGAGATACTTCCGATAGCATGAGATGTGATATCTCCATGCTTCTAATACCAAACCTGAGATCCTTCCTATAACATGAGATGTGATTTCCAAATCCTTCCCCTTCCAAACCTGAGACCCTACCTTTAGCATGAGATGTGATATCCAACTCCTTCCCATTCCAATCCTGAGACCCTTCTGATAGCATGAGATGTGATATTTCAATGCCTCAAATACCAAACCTGAGATCCTACCTCTAACATGAAATGTGATATCCATCTCCTTCCCTTTCCAAACCTGAGACCCTGCCTATAGCATGAGATGTGATATCCAAGTCCTTTCCATTCCAATCCTGAGACCCTTCCTATAGCATGTGATGTGATATCTCAATGCTTATACCAAACCTGAGACCCTTCCTATGGCATGAGATGTCATATACAACTCCTTCCCATTCCAAACCTGAGACCCTTCCTATAGCATGAGATGTGATATCTCAATGCTTATACCAAACCTGAGACCCTTCCTATAGCATGAGATGTGATATCCAACTTCTTCCCATTCCAATCCTGAGACCCTTCCTATAACATGAGATGTGATGTCGCAATGCTTCTAATACCAAACCTGAGATCTTTCCTATAACATGAGATGTGATATCCAACTCCTTCCCATTCCAATCCTGAGACCCTTCCTATAGCATGAGATGTGATATCACAATGCTTATACCAAACCTGGGACCGTTCCTATAGCTTGAGATGTGATATCCAACTCCTTCCCATTCCAATCCTGAGACCCTTCCTATAGCATGAGATGTGATATCTCAAGGCCTCTAATACCAAACCTGAGATTGTTCCTCTAACATGAAATGTGATATCCAACTCCTTCCCCTTCCAAACCTGAGAGCCTTCCTATAGCATGAGATATGATAGCCAAGTCCTTCCAATTCCAATCCTGAGACCCTTCCTATAACATGAAATGTGATATCCAACTCCTTCCCATTCCAACCTGAGACCCTTCCTATAGCATGAGATGGGATATCTCAATGCTTCTAATAACAAACCTGAGACTCTTCCTATAACATGAGATTTGATATCCAACTCCTTCCCATTCCAATCCTGAGACCCTTCCTATAGCATGAGATGTGATATCTCAATGCTTATACCAAATCTGAGACCCTTCCTATAGCATGAGATGTGATATCCAACTCCTTCCCATTCCAATCCTGAGACCCTTCCTATAGCATGAGATGTGATGTCTCAATGCTTCTAATACCAAACCTGAGATCCTTCCTATAACATGAGATGTGATATCCAACTCCTTCCCATTCCAATCCTGAGACCCTTATGATAGCATGAGATGTGATATCTCAATGCCTCTAATACCAAACCTGAGATACTTCCGATAGCATGAGATGTGATATCTCAATGCTTCTAATACCAAACCTGAGATCCTTCCTATAACATGAGATGTGATTCCCAAATCCTCCCGCTTCCAAACCTGAGACCCTCCCTTTAGCATGAGATGTGATATCCAACTCCTTCCCATTCCAATCCTGAGACCCTTCTGATAGCATGAGATGTGATATCTCAATGCCTCTAATTCCAAACCTGAGATCCTACCTCTAACATGAAATGTGATATCCATCTCCTTCCCTTTCCAAACCTGAGACCCTGCCTATAGCATGAGATGTGATATCCAAGTCCTTTCCATTCCAATCCTGAGACCCTTCCTATAGCATGTGATGTGATATCTCAATGCTTATACCAAACCTGAGACCCTTCCTATGGCATGAGATGTCATATACAACTCCTTCCCATTCCAAACCTGAGACCCTTCCTATAGCATGAGATGTGATATCTCAATGCTTATACCAAACCTGAGACCCTTCCTATAGCATGAGATGTGATATCCAACTCCTCCCCATTCCAATCCTGAGACCCTTCCTATAGCATGAGATGTGATATCACAATGCTTATACCAAACCTGAGACCGTTCCTATAGCTTGAGATGTGATATCCAACTCCTTCCCATTCCAATCCTGAGACACTTCCTATAGCATGAGATGTGATATCTCAAGGCCTCTAATACCAAACCTGAGATCGTTCCTATAACATGAGATGTGATATCCAACTCCTTCCCATTCCAATCCTGAGACCCTTATGATAGCATGAGATGTGATATCTCAATGCCTCTAATACCAAACCTGAGATACTTCCGATAGCATGAGATGTGATATCTCAATGCTTCTAATACCAAACCTGAGATCCTTCCTATAACATGAGATGTGATTTCCAAATCCTTCCCCTTCCAAACCTGAGACCCTCCCTTTAGCATGAGATGTGATATCCAACTCCTTCCCATTCCAATCCTGAGACCCTTCTGATAGCATGAGATGTGATATTTCAATGCCTCTAATACCAAACCTGAGATCCTACCTCTAACATGAAATGTGATATCCATCTCCTTCCCTTTCCAAACCTGAGACCCTGCCTATAGCATGAGATGTGATATCCAAGTCCTTCCCATTCCAATCCTGAGACCCTTCCTATAACATGAGATGTGATGTCTCAATGCTTCTAATACCAAACCTGAGACCCTTCCTATAACATGAGATGGGATATCCAACTCCTTCCCATTCCAATCCTGAGACCCTTCCGATAGCAGAGATGTGATATCTCAATGCTTTTACCAAACCTGAGACCCTTCCTATGGCCTGAGATGTCATATACAACTCCTTCCCATTCCAATCCTGAGACCCTTCCTATAGCATGAGATGTGATATCTCAATGCTTATACCAAATCTGAGACCCTTCCTATAGCATGAGATGTGATATCCAACTCCTTCCCATTCCAATCCGTAGACCCTTCCTATAGCATGAGATGTGATGTCTCAATGCTTCTAATACCAAACCTGAGATCCTTCCTATAACATGAGAGGTGATATCCAACTCCTTCCCATTCCAATCCTGAGACCCTTATGATAGCATGAGATGTGATATCTCAATGCCTCTAATACCAAACCTGAGATACTTCCGATAGCATGAGATGTGATATCTCCATGCTTCTAATACCAAACCTGAGATCCTTCCTATAACATGAGATGTGATTTCCAAATCCTTCCCCTTCCAAACCTGAGACCCTACCTTTAGCATGAGATGTGATATCCAACTCCTTCCCATTCCAATCCTGAGACCCTTCTGATAGCATGAGATGTGATATTTCAATGCCTCAAATACCAAACCTGAGATCCTACCTCTAACACGAAATGTGATATCCATCTCCTTCCCTTTCCAAACCTGAGACCCTGCCTATAGCATGAGATGTGATATCCAAGTCCTTTCCATTCCAATCCTGAGACCCTTCCTATAGCATGTGATGTGATATCTCAATGCTTATACCAAACCTGAGACCCTTCCTATGGCATGAGATGTCATATACAACTCCTTCCCATTCCAAACCTGAGACCCTTCCTATAGCATGAGATGTGATATCTCAATGCTTATACCAAACCTGAGACCCTTCCTATAGCATGAGATGTGATATCCAACTTCTTCCCATTCCAATCCTGAGACCCTTCCTATAACATGAGATGTGATGTCGCAATGCTTCTAATACCAAACCTGAGATCTTTCCTATAACATGAGATGTGATATCCAACTCCTTCCCATTCCAATCCTGAGACCCTTCCTATAGCATGAGATGTGATATCACAATGCTTATACCAAACCTGGGACCGTTCCTATAGCTTGAGATGTGATATCCAACTCCTTCCCATTCCAATCCTGAGACCCTTCCTATAGCATGAGATGTGATATCTCAAGGCCTCTAATACCAAACCTGAGATTGTTCCTCTAACATGAAATGTGATATCCAACTCCTTCCCCTTCCAAACCTGAGAGCCTTCCTATAGCATGAGATATGATAGCCAAGTCCTTCCAATTCCAATCCTGAGACCCTTCCTATAACATGAAATGTGATATCCAACTCCTTCCCATTCCAACCTGAGACCCTTCCTATAGCATGAGATGGGATATCTCAATGCTTCTAATAACAAACCTGAGACTCTTCCTATAACATGAGATTTGATATCCAACTCCTTCCCATTCCAATCCTGAGACCCTTCCTATAGCATGAGATGTGATATCTCAATGCTTATACCAAATCTGAGACCCTTCCTATAGCATGAGATGTGATATCCAACTCCTTCCCATTCCAATCCTGAGACCCTTCCTATAGCATGAGATGTGATGTCTCAATGCTTCTAATACCAAACCTGAGATCCTTCCTATAACATGAGATGTGATATCCAACTCCTTCCCATTCCAATCCTGAGACCCTTATGATAGCATGAGATGTGATATCTCAATGCCTCTAATACCAAACCTGAGATACTTCCGATAGCATGAGATGTGATATCTCAATGCTTCTAATACCAAACCTGAGATCCTTCCTATAACATGAGATGTGATTCCCAAATCCTCCCGCTTCCAAACCTGAGACCCTCCCTTTAGCATGAGATGTGATATCCAACTCCTTCCCATTCCAATCCTGAGACCCTTCTGATAGCATGAGATGTGATATCTCAATGCCTCTAATTCCAAACCTGAGATCCTACCTCTAACATGAAATGTGATATCCATCTCCTTCCCTTTCCAAACCTGAGACCCTGCCTATAGCATGAGATGTGATATCCAAGTCCTTTCCATTCCAATCCTGAGACCCTTCCTATAGCATGTGATGTGATATCTCAATGCTTATACCAAACCTGAGACCCTTCCTATGGCATGAGATGTCATATACAACTCCTTCCCATTCCAAACCTGAGACCCTTCCTATAGCATGAGATGTGATATCTCAATGCTTATACCAAACCTGAGACCCTTCCTATAGCATGAGATGTGATATCCAACTCCTCCCCATTCCAATCCTGAGACCCTTCCTATAGCATGAGATGTGATATCACAATGCTTATACCAAACCTGAGACCGTTCCTATAGCTTGAGATGTGATATCCAACTCCTTCCCATTCCAATCCTGAGACACTTCCTATAGCATGAGATGTGATATCTCAAGGCCTCTAATACCAAACCTGAGATCGTTCCTATAACATGAGATGTGATATCCAACTCCTTCCCATTCCAATCCTGAGACCCTTATGATAGCATGAGATGTGATATCTCAATGCCTCTAATACCAAACCTGAGATACTTCCGATAGCATGAGATGTGATATCTCAATGCTTCTAATACCAAACCTGAGATCCTTCCTATAACATGAGATGTGATTTCCAAATCCTTCCCCTTCCAAACCTGAGACCCTCCCTTTAGCATGAGATGTGATATCCAACTCCTTCCCATTCCAATCCTGAGACCCTTCTGATAGCATGAGATGTGATATTTCAATGCCTCTAATACCAAACCTGAGATCCTACCTCTAACATGAAATGTGATATCCATCTCCTTCCCTTTCCAAACCTGAGACCCTGCCTATAGCATGAGATGTGATATCCAAGTCCTTCCCATTCCAATCCTGAGACCCTTCCTATAACATGAGATGTGATGTCTCAATGCTTCTAATACCAAACCTGAGACCCTTCCTATAACATGAGATGGGATATCCAACTCCTTCCCATTCCAATCCTGAGACCCTTCCGATAGCAGAGATGTGATATCTCAATGCTTTTACCAAACCTGAGACCCTTCCTATGGCCTGAGATGTCATATACAACTCCTTCCCATTCCAATCCTGAGACCCTTCCTATAGCATGAGATGTGATATCTCAATGCTTATACCAAATCTGAGACCCTTCCTATAGCATGAGATGTGATATCCAACTCCTTCCCATTCCAATCCGTAGACCCTTCCTATAGCATGAGATGTGATGTCTCAATGCTTCTAATACCAAACCTGAGATCCTTCCTATAACATGAGAGGTGATATCCAACTCCTTCCCATTCCAATCCTGAGACCCTTATGATAGCATGAGATGTGATATCTCAATGCCTCTAATACCAAACCTGAGATACTTCCGATAGCATGAGATGTGATATCTCCATGCTTCTAATACCAAACCTGAGATCCTTCCTATAACATGAGATGTGATTTCCAAATCCTTCCCCTTCCAAACCTGAGACCCTACCTTTAGCATGAGATGTGATATCCAACTCCTTCCCATTCCAATCCTGAGACCCTTCTGATAGCATGAGATGTGATATTTCAATGCCTCAAATACCAAACCTGAGATCCTACCTCTAACACGAAATGTGATATCCATCTCCTTCCCTTTCCAAACCTGAGACCCTGCCTATAGCATGAGATGTGATATCCAAGTCCTTTCCATTCCAATCCTGAGACCCTTCCTATAGCATGTGATGTGATATCTCAATGCTTATACCAAACCTGAGACCCTTCCTATGGCATGAGATGTCATATACAACTCCTTCCCATTCCAAACCTGAGACCCTTCCTATAGCATGAGATGTGATATCTCAATGCTTATACCAAACCTGAGACCCTTCCTATAGCATGAGATGTGATATCCAACTTCTTCCCATTCCAATCCTGAGACCCTTCCTATAACATGAGATGTGATGTCGCAATGCTTCTAATACCAAACCTGAGATCTTTCCTATAACATGAGATGTGATATCCAACTCCTTCCCATTCCAATCCTGAGACCCTTCCTATAGCATGAGATGTGATATCACAATGCTTATACCAAACCTGGGACCGTTCCTATAGCTTGAGATGTGATATCCAACTCCTTCCCATTCCAATCCTGAGACCCTTCCTATAGCATGAGATGTGATATCTCAAGGCCTCTAATACCAAACCTGAGATTGTTCCTCTAACATGAAATGTGATATCCAACTCCTTCCCCTTCCAAACCTGAGAGCCTTCCTATAGCATGAGATATGATAGCCAAGTCCTTCCAATTCCAATCCTGAGACCCTTCCTATAACATGAAATGTGATATCCAACTCCTTCCCATTCCAACCTGAGACCCTTCCTATAGCATGAGATGGGATATCTCAATGCTTCTAATAACAAACCTGAGACTCTTCCTATAACATGAGATTTGATATCCAACTCCTTCCCATTCCAATCCTGAGACCCTTCCTATAGCATGAGATGTGATATCTCAATGCTTATACCAAATCTGAGACCCTTCCTATAGCATGAGATGTGATATCCAACTCCTTCCCATTCCAATCCTGAGACCCTTCCTATTGCATGAGATGTGATGTCTCAATGCTTCTAATACCAAACCTGAGATCCTTCCTATAACATGAGATGTGATATCCAACTCCTTCCCATTCCAATCCTGAGACCCTTATGATAGCATGAGATGTGATATCTCAATGCCTCTAATACCAAACCTGAGATACTTCCGATAGCATGAGATGTGATATCTCAATGCTTCTAATACCAAACCTGAGATCCTTCCTATAACATGAGATGTGATTCCCAAATCCTCCCGCTTCCAAACCTGAGACCCTCCCTTTAGCATGAGATGTGATATCCAACTCCTTCCCATTCCAATCCTGAGACCCTTCTGATAGCATGAGATGTGATATCTCAATGCCTCTAATTCCAAACCTGAGATCCTACCTCTAACATGAAATGTGATATCCATCTCCTTCCCTTTCCAAACCTGAGACCCTGCCTATAGCATGAGATGTGATATCCAAGTCCTTTCCATTCCAATCCTGAGACCCTTCCTATAGCATGTGATGTGATATCTCAATGCTTATACCAAACCTGAGACCCTTCCTATGGCATGAGATGTCATATACAACTCCTTCCCATTCCAAACCTGAGACCCTTCCTATAGCATGAGATGTGATATCTCAATGCTTATACCAAACCTGAGACCCTTCCTATAGCATGAGATGTGATATCCAACTCCTCCCCATTCCAATCCTGAGACCCTTCCTATAGCATGAGATGTGATATCACAATGCTTATACCAAACCTGAGACCGTTCCTATAGCTTGAGATGTGATATCCAACTCCTTCCCATTCCAATCCTGAGACACTTCCAATAGCAGAGATGTGATATCTCAATGCTTATACCAAACCTAAGACCCTTCCTATGGCATGAGATGTGATATCCAACTCCTTCCCATTCCAATCCCGAGACCCTTCCTATAGCATGAGATGTGATATCTCGATGCTTATACCAAATCTGAGACCCTTCCTATAGCATGAGATGTGATTCCCAAATCCTCCCGCTTCCAAACCTGAGACCCTCCCTTTAGCATGAGATGTGATATCCAACTCCTTCCCATTCCAATCCTGAGACCCTTCTGATAGCATGAGATGTGAGATCTCAATGCCTCTAATACTAAACCTGAGATCCTTCCTCTAACATGAAATGTGATATTCAACTCCTTCCCCTTCCAAACCTGAGAGCCTTCCTATAGCATGAGATATGATATCCAAGTCCTTCCCATTCCAATCCTGAGACCCTTCCTATATCATGAGATGGGATATCTCAATGCTTCTAATACCAAACCTGAGACCCTTCCTATAACATGAGATGGGAATATCCAACTCCTTCCCATTCCAATCCTGAGACCCTTCCGATAGCAGAGACGTGATATCTCAATGCTTATACCAAACCTGAGATCCTTCCTATAACATGAGATGTGATATCCAACTCCTTCCCATTCCAATCCTGAGACACTTCCTATAGCATGAGATGTGATATCTCACTGCTTATACCAAACCTGAGACCCTTCCTCTAGAATGAGATGTGATATCCAACTCCTTCCCATTCCAATCCTGAGACCCTTCCTATAGCATGAGATGTGATATCTCAATGCTTCTAATATCAAACTTGAGACCCTCCCTATAGCATGAGATGTGATACCCAAGTCCTTCCCATTCCAATCCTGAGACACTTCCTATAGCATGAGATGTGATATCTCAATGCTTCTAATACCAAACCTGAGACTCTTCCTATAACATGAGATAGGATATCCAACTCCTTCCCATTCCAATCCTGAGACCCTTCCAATAGCAGAGATGTGATATCTCAATGCTTATACCAAACCTAAGACCCTTCCTATGGCATGAGATGTGATATCCAACTCCTTCCCATTCCAATCCCGAGACCCTTCCTATAGCATGAGATGTGATATCTCGATGCTTATACCAAATCTGAGACCCTTCCTATAGCATGAGATGTGATATCCAACTCCTTCCCATTCCAATCCTGAGGCCCTTCCTATAGCATGAGATGTAATGTCTCAATGCTTCTAATACCAAACCTGAGATCCTTCCTATAACATGAGATGTGATATCCAACTCCTTCCCATTCCAATCCTGAGACCCTTCCTATAGCATGAGATGTGATGTCTCAATGCTTCTAATACCAAACCTGAGAACCTTCCTACAGCATGCGATGTGATATCTCAATGCTTCTAATACCAAACCTGAGACCAGTCCTATAACATGAGATTGGATATCCAACTCCTTCCCCTTCCAAACCTGAGACCCTTCCTATAGCATGAGATGTGATATCCAACTTCTTCCCATTCCAATCCTGAGACCCTTCCTATAACATGAGATGTGATGTCTCAATGCTTCTAATACCAAACCTGAGATCTTTCCTATAACATGAGATGTAATATCCAACTCCTTCCCATTCCAATCCTGAGACCCTTCCTATAGCATGAGATGTGCTATCTCAATGCTTATACCAAACCTGAGACCCTTCCTAAAGCTTGAGATGTGATATCCAACTCCTTCCCATTCCAATCCTGAGACCCTTCCTATAGCATGATATGTGATATCTCAATGCCTCTAATATCAAACCTGAGATCCTTCCTCTAACATGAAATGTGATATCGAACTCCTTCCCTTTCCAAACCTGAGAGCCTACCTATAGCATGAGATGTGATATCCAAGTCCTTCCCATTCCAATCCTTAGACCCTTCCTACAGCATGCAATATGATATCTCAATGATTCTAACAACAAACCTGAGACCCGTCCTATAACATGAGATGTGATATCCAACTCCTTCCCGTTTCAAACCTGAGACCCTTCCTATAGCATGAGATGTGATATCCAACTTCTTCCCATTCCAATCCTGAGACCCTTCCTATAACATGAGATGTGATGTCTCAATGCTTCTAATACCAAACCTGAGATCTTTCCTATAACATGAGATGTAATATCCAACTCCTTCCCATTCCAATCCTGAGACCCTTCCTATAGCATGAGATGTGCTATCTCAATGCTTATACCAAACCTGAGACCCTTCCTAAAGCTTGAGATGTGATATCCAACTCCTTCCCATTCCAATCCTGAGACCCTTCCTATAGCATGAGATGTGATATCTCAATGCTTCTAATATCAAACTTGAGACCCTCCCTATAGCATGAGATGTGATACCCAAGTCCTTCCCATTCCAATCCTGAGACACTTCCTATAGCATGAGATGTGATGTCTCAATGCTTCTAATACCAAACCTGAGATCCTTCCTATAACATGAGATGTGATATCCAACTCCTTCCCATTCCAATCCCGGGACCCTTCCTATAGCATGAGATGTGATATCTCGATGTTTATACCAAACCTGAGACCCTTCCTATAGCATGAGATGTGATATCCAACTCCTTCCCATTCCAATCCTGAGACCCTTCCTATAGCATGAGATGTGATATCTCAATGCCTCTAATACCAAACCTGAGATCCTTCCTCTAACATGAAATGTGATATCCATCTCCTTCCCTTTCCAAACATGAAAGCCTACCTATAGCATGAGATGTGATATCCAAGTCCTTCCCATTCCAATCCTTAGACCCTTCCTACAGCATGCAATATGATATCTCAATGATTCTAATAACAAACCTGAGACCCATCCTATAACATGAGATGGGATATCCAACTCCTTCCCATTCCAATCCTGAGACACTTCCGATAGCAGAGATGTGATATCTCAATGCTTATACCAAACCTGAGACCCTTCCTATAACATGAGATGCGATATCCAACTCCTTCCCGGTCCAAACCTGAGACCCTTACTATAGCATATGTGATATCCAACTCCTTCCCATTCCAAACATGAGACCCTTCCTATAGCAAGAATGTAATATCCAACTCCTTCCCATTCCAATCCTGAGACCATTCCTATAGCATGAGATGTGATATCTCAATGCTTCTAATACCAAACCTGAGATCCTTCCTATGACATGAGATGTGATATCCAATTCCTCCCCATTCCAAACCTGAGAACCTTCCTACAGCATGCAATGTGATATCTCAATGCTTCTAATACCAAACCTGAGACCAGTCCTATAACATGAGATTGGATATCCAACTCCTTCCCCTTCCAAACTTGAGACCCTTCCTATAGCATGAGATGTGATATCCAACTTCTTCCCATTCCAATCCTGAGACCCTTCCTATAACATGAGATGTGATGTCTCAATGCTTCTAATACCAAACCTGAGATCTTTCCTTTAACATGAGATGTGATATCCAACTCCTTCCCATTCCAATCCTGAGACCCTTCCTATAGCATGAGATGTGCTATCTCAATGCTTATACCAAACCTGAGACCCTTCCTAAAGCTTGAGATGTGATATCCAACTCCTTCCCATTCCAATCCTGAGACCCTTCCTATAGCATGAGATGTGATGTCTCAATGCTTCTAATACCAAACCTGAGATCCTTCCTATAACATGAGATGTGATATCCAACTCCTTCCCATTCCAATCCTGAGACCCTTATGATAGCATGAGATGTGATATCTCAATGCCTCTAATACCAAACCTGAGATACTTCCGATAGCATGAGATGTGATATCTCAATGCTTCTAATACCAAACCTGAGATCCTTCCTATAACATGAGATGTGATTTCCAAATCCTTCCCCTTCCAAACCTGAGACCCTCAATTTAGCATGAGATGTGATATCCAACTCCTTCCCATTCCAATCCTGAGACCCATCTGATAGCATGAGATGTGATATTTCAATGCCTCTAATATCAAACCTGAGATCCTACCTCTAACATGAAATGTGATATCCATCTCCTTCCCTTTCCAAACCTGAGACCCTGCCTATAGCATGAGATGTGATATCCAAGTCCTTTCCATTCCAATCCTGAGACCCTTCCTATAGCATGTGATGTGATATCTCAATGCTTATACCAAACCTGAGACCCTTCCTATGGCATGAGATGTCATATACAACTCCTTCCCATTCCAATCCTGAGACCCTTCCTATAGCATGAGATGTGATATCTCAATGCTTATACCAAATCTGAGACCCTTCCTATAGCATGAGATGTGATATCCAACTCCTTCCCATTCCAATCCTGAGACCCTTCCTATAGCATGAGATGTGATATCTCAAGGCCTCTAATACCAAACCTGAGATCGTTCCTCTAACATGAAATGTGATATCCAACTCCTTCCCCTTCCAAACCTGAGAGCCTTCCTATAACATGAGATGTGACATCCAAGTCCTCCCCATTCCAATCCTGAGACCCTTCCTATAGCATGAGATGTGATATCTCAATGCTTCTAATACCAAACCTGAGACCCTTCCTATAACATGATTTGGGATATCCAACTCCTTCCCATTCCAATCCTGAGACCCTTCCGATAGCAGAGATGTGATATCTCAATGCTTATACCAAACCTGAGACCCTTCCTATGGCCTGAGATGTCATATGCAACTCCTTCCCATTCCAATCCTGAGACCCTTCCTATAGCATTAGATGTGATATCTCAATGCTTATACCAAATCTGAGACCCTTCCTATAGCATGAGATGTGATATCCAACTTCTTCCCATTCCAATCCTGAGACCCTTCCTATAGCATGAGATGTGATGTCTCAATTCTTCTAATACCAAACCTGAGATCCTTCCTATAACATGAGATGTGATATCCAACTTCTTCCCATTCCAATCCTGAGACCCTTATGATAGCATGAGATGTGATATCTCAATGCCTCTAATACCAAACCTGAGATACTTCTGATAGCATGAGATGTGATATCTCAATGCTTCTAATACCAAACCTGAGATCCTTCCTATAACATGAGATGTGATTTCCAAATCCTTCCACTTCCAAACCTGAGACCCTCCCTTTAGCATGAGATGTGATATCCAACTCCTTCCCATTCCAATCCTGAGACCCTTCTGATAGCATGAGATGTGATATTTAAATGCCTCTAATACCAAACCTGAGATCCTACCTCTAACATGAAATGTGATATCCATCTCCTTCCCTTTCCAAACCTGAGACCCTGCCTATAGCATGAGATGTGATATCCAAGTCCTTCCCATTCCAATCCTGAGACCCTTCCTATAGCATGTGATGTGATATCTCAATGCTTATACCAAACCTGAGACCCTTCCTATGGCATGAGATGTCATATACAACTCCTTCCCATTCCAATCCTGAGACCCTTCCTATAGCATGAGATGTGATATCTCAATGCTTATACCAAACCTGAGACCCTTCCTATAGCATGAGATGTGATATCCAACTTCTTCCCATTCCAATCCTGAGACCCTTCCTATAACATGAGATGTGATGTCTCAATGCTTCTAATACCAAACCTGAGACCCTTCCTATAACATGAGATGGGATATCCAACTCCTTCCCATTCCAATCCTGAGACCCTTCCGATAGCAGAGATGTGATATCTCAATGCTTTTACCAAGCCTGAGACCCTTCCTATGGCCTGAGATGTCATATACAACTCCTTCCCATTCCAATCCTGAGACCCTTCCTATAGCATGAGATGTGATATCTCAATGCTTATACCAAATCTGAGACCCTTCCTATAGCATGAGATGTGATATCCAACTCCTTCCCATTCCAATCCTGAGACCCTTCCTATAGCATGAGATGTGATGTCTCAATGCTTCTAATACCAAACCTGAGATCCTTCCTATAACATGAGATGTGATATCCAACTCCTTCCCATTCCAATCCTGAGACCCTTATGATAGCATGAGATGTGATAATTCAATGCCTCTAATACCAAACCTGAGATACTTCCGATAGCATGAGATGTGATATCTCAATGCTTCTAATACCAAACCTGAGATCCTACCTCTAACATGAAATGTGATATCCATCTCCTTCCCTTTCCAAACCTGAGACCCTGCCTATAGCATGAGATGTGATATACAACTCCTTCCCATTCCAATCCTGAGACCCTTCCTATAGCATGTGATGTGATATCTCAATGCTTATACCAAACCTGAGACCCTTCCTATGGCATGAGATGTCATATACAACTCCTTCCCATTCCAATCCTGAGACCCTTCCTATAACATGAGATGTGATGTCTCAATGCTTCTAATACCAAACCTGAGACCCTTCCTATAGCATGAGATGTGATATCCAACTCCTTCCCATTCCAATCCTGAGACCCTTCCTATAACATGAGATGTGATGTCTCAATGCTTCTAATACCAAACCTGAGACCCTTCCTATAACATGAGATGGGATATCCAACTCCTTCCCATTCCAATCCTGAGACCCTTCCGATAGCAGAGATGTGATATCTCAATGCTTTTACCAAGCCTGAGACCCTTCCTATGGCCTGAGATGTCATATACAACTCCTTCCCATTCCAATCCTGAGACCCTTCCTATAGCTTGAGATGTGATATCTCAATGCTTATACCAAATCTGAGACCCTTCCTATAGCATGAGATGTGATATCCAACTCCTTCCCATTCCAATCCTGAGACCCTTCCTATAGCATGAGATGTGATGTCTCAATGCTTCTAATACCAAACCTGAGATCCTTCCTATAACATGAGATGTGATATCCAACTCCTTCCCATTCCAATCCTGAGACCCTTATGATAGCATGAGATGTGATATCTCAATGCCTCTAATACCAAACCTGAGATACTTCCGATAGCATGAGATGTGATATCTCAATGCTTCTAATACCAAACCTGAGATCCTTCCTATAACATGAGATGTGATTTCCAAATCCTTCCCCTTCCAAACCTGAGACCCTCCCTTTAGCATGAGATGTGATATCAAACTCCTTCCCATTCCAGTCCTGAGACCCATCTGATAGCATGAGATGTGATATTTCAATGCCTCTAATACCAAACCTGAGATCCTACCTCTAACATGAAATGTGATATCCATCTCCTTCCCTTTTCAAACCTGAGACCCTGCCTATAGCATGAGATGTGATATCCAAGTCCTTTCCATTCCAATCCTGAGACCCTTCCTATAGCATGTGATGTGATATCTCAATTCTTATACCAAACCTGAGACCCTTCCTATGGCATGAGATGTCATATACAACTCCTTCCCATTCCAATCCTGAGACCCTTCCTATAGCATGAGATGTGATATCTCAATGCTTATACCAAACCTTAGACCCTTCCTATAGCATGAGATGTGATATCCAACTTCTTCCCATTCCAATCCTGAGACCCTTCCTATAACATGAGATGTGATGTCGCAATGCTTCTAATACCAAACCTGAGATCTTTCCTATAACATGAGATGTGATATCCAACTCCTTCCCATTCCAATCCTGAGGCCCTTCCTATAGCATGAGATGTAATGTCTCAATGCTTCTAATACCAAACCTGAGATCCTTCCTATAACATGAGATGTGATATCCAACTCCTTCCCATTCCAATCCTGAGACCCTTCCTATAGCATGAGATGTGATGTCTCAATGCTTCTAATACCAAACCTGAGAACCTTCCTACAGCATGCGATGTGATATCTCAATGCTTCTAATACCAAACCTGAGACCAGTCCTATAACATGAGATTGGATATCCAACTCCTTCCCCTTCCAAACCTGAGACCCTTCCTATAGCATGAGATGTGATATCCAACTTCTTCCCATTCCAATCCTGAGACCCTTCCTATGACATGAGATGTGATGTCTCAATGCTTCTAATACCAAACCTGAGATCTTTCCTATAACATGAGATGTAATATCCAACTCCTTCCCATTCCAATCCTGAGACCCTTCCTATAGCATGAGATGTGCTATCTCAATGCTTATACCAAACCTGAGACCCTTCCTAAAGCTTGAGATGTGATATCCAACTCCTTCCCATTCCAATCCTGAGACCCTTCCTATAGCATGATATGTGATATCTCAATGCCTCTAATATCAAACCTGAGATCCTTCCTCTAACATGAAATGTGATATCGAACTCCTTCCCTTTCCAAACCTGAGAGCCTACCTATAGCATGAGATGTGATATCCAAGTCCTTCCCATTCCAATCCTTAGACCCTTCCTACAGCATGCAATATGATATCTCAATGATTCTAATAACAAACCTGAGACCCGTCCTATAACATGAGATGTGATATCCAACTCCTTCCCGTTTCAAACCTGAGACCCTTCCTATAGCATGAGATGTGATATCCAACTTCTTCCCATTCCAATCCTGAGACCCTTCCTATAACATGAGATGTGATGTCTCAATGCTTCTAATACCAAACCTGAGATCTTTCCTATAACATGAGATGTAATATCCAACTCCTTCCCATTCCAATCCTGAGACCCTTCCTATAGCATGGAATGTGCTATCTCAATGCTTATACCAAACCTGAGACCCTTCCTAAAGCTTGAGATGTGATATCCAACTCCTTCCCATTCCAATCCTGAGACCCTTCCTATAGCATGAGATGTGATATCTCAATGCTTCTAATATCAAACTTGAGACCCTCCCTATAGCATGAGATGTGATACCCAAGTCCTTCCCATTCCAATCCTGAGACACTTCCTATAGCATGAGATGTGATGTCTCAATGCTTCTAATACCAAACCTGAGATCCTTCCTATAACATGAGATGTGATATCCAACTCCTTCCCATTCCAATCCCGGGACCCTTCCTATAGCATGAGATGTGATATCTCGATGTTTATACCAAACCTGAGACCCTTCCTATAGCATGAGATGTGATATCCAACTCCTTCCCATTCCAATCCTTAGACCCTTCCTACAGCATGCAATATGATATCTCAATGATTCTAATAACAAACCTGAGACCCATCCTATAACATGAGATGGGATATCCAACTCCTTCCCATTCCAATCCTGAGACACTTCCGATAGCAGAGATGTGATATCTCAATGCTTATACCAAACCTGAGACCCTTCCTATAACATGAGATGCGATATCCAACTCCTTCCCGGTCCAAACCTGAGACCCTTACTATAGCATATGTGATATCCAACTCCTTCCCATTCCAAACATGAGACCCTTCCTATAGCAAGAATGTAATATCCAACTCCTTCCCATTCCAATCCTGAGACCATTCCTATAGCATGAGATGTGATATCTCAATGCTTCTAATACCAAACCTGAGATCCTTCCTATGACATGAGATGTGATATCCAATTCCTCCCCATTCCAAACCTGAGAACCTTCCTACAGCATGCGATGTGATATCTCAATGCTTCTAATACCAAACCTGAGACCAGTCCTATAACATGAGATTGGATATCCAACTCCTTCCCCTTCCAAACCTGAGACCCTTCCTATAGCATGAGATGTGATATCCAACTTCTTCCCATTCCAATCCTGAGACCCTTCCTATAACATGAGATGTGATGTCTCAATGCTTCTAATACCAAACCTGAGATCTTTCCTATAACATGAGATGTGATATCCAACTCCTTCCCATTCCAATCCTGAGACCCTTCCTATAGCATGAGATGTGCTATCTCAATGCTTATACCAAACCTGAGACCCTTCCTAAAGCTTGAGATGTGATATCCAACTCCTTCCCATTCCAATCCTGAGACCCTTCCTATAGCATGAGATGTGATGTCTCAATGCTTCTAATACCAAACCTGAGATCCTTCCTATAACATGAGATGTGATATCCAACTCCTTCCCATTCCAATCCTGAGACCCTTATGATAGCATGAGATGTGATATCTCAATGCCTCTAATACCAAACCTGAGATACTTCCGATAGCATGAGATGTGATATCTCAATGCTTCTAATACCAAACCTGAGATCCTTCCTATAACATGAGATGTGATTTCCAAATCCTTCCCCTTCCAAACCTGAGACCCTCCCTTTAGCATGAGATGTGATATCCAACTCCTTCCCATTCCAATCCTGAGACCCATCTGATAGCATGAGATGTGATATTTCAATGCCTCTAATACCAAACCTGAGATCCTACCTCTAACATGAAATGTGATATCCATCTCCTTCCCTTTCCAAACCTGAGACCCTGCCTATAGCATGAGATGTGATATCCAAGTCCTTTCCATTCCAATCCTGAGACCCTTCCTATAGCATGTGATGTGATATCTCAATGCTTATACCAAACCTGAGACCCTTCCTATGGCATGAGATGTCATATACAACTCCTTCCCATTCCAATCCTGAGACCCTTCCTATAGCATGAGATGTGATATCTCAATGCTTATACCAAACCTGAGACCCTTCCTATAGCATGAGATGTGATATCCAACTCCTTCCCATTCCAATCCTGAGACCCTTCCTATAGCATGAGATGTGATATCTCAAGGCCTCTAATACCAAACCTGAGATCGTTCCTCTAACATGAAATGTGATATCCAACTCCTTCCCCTTCCAAACCTGAGAGCCTTCCTATAACATGAGATGTGACATCCAAGTCCTCCCCATTCCAATCCTGAGACCCTTCCTATAGCATGAGATGTGATATCTCAATGCTTCTAATACCAAACCTGAGACCCTTCCTATAACATGATTTGGGATATCCAACTCCTTCCCATTCCAATCCTGAGACCCTTCCGATAGCAGAGATGTGATATCTCAATGCTTATACCAAACCTGAGACCCTTCCTATGGCCTGAGATGTCATATGCAACTCCTTCCCATTCCAATCCTGAGACCCTTCCTATAGCATTAGATGTGATATCTCAATGCTTATACCAAATCTGAGACCCTTCCTATAGCATGAGATGTGATATCCAACTTCTTCCCATTCCAATCCTGAGACCCTTCCTATAGCATGAGATGTGATGTCTCAATTCTTCTAATACCAAACCTGAGATCCTTCCTATAACATGAGAAGTGATATCCAACTCCTTCCCATTCCAATCCTGAGACCCTTATGATAGCATGATATGTGATATCTCAATGCCTCTAATACCAAACCTGAGATACTTCTGATAGCATGAGATGTGATATCTCAATGCTTCTAATACCAAACCTGAGATCCTTCCTATAACATGAGATGTGATTTCCAAATCCTTCCACTTCCAAACCTGAGACCCTCCCTTTAGCATGAGATGTGATATCCAACTCCTTCCCATTCCAATCCTGAGACCCTTCTGATAGCATGAGATGTGATATTTCAATGCCTCTAATACCAAACCTGAGATCCTACCTCTAACATGAAATGTGATATCCATCTCCTTCCCTTTCCAAACCTGAGACCCTGCCTATAGCATGAAATGTGATATCCAAGTCCTTCCCATTCCAATCCTGAGACCCTTCCTATAGCATGTGATGTGATATCTCAATGCTTATACCAAATCTGAGACCCTTCCTATAGCATGAGATGTGATATCCAACTCCTTCCCATTCCAATCCTGAGACCCTTCCTATAGCATGAGATGTGATGTCTCAATGCTTCTAATACCAAACCCGAGATCCTTCCTATAACATGAGATGTGATATCCAACTCCTTCCCATTCCAATCCTGAGACCCTTATGATAGCATGAGATGTGATATCTCAATGCCTCTAATACCAAACCTGAGATACTTCCGATAGCATGAGATGTGATATCTCAATGCTTCTAATACCAAACCTGAGATCCTTCCTATAACATGAGATGTGATTTCCAAATCCTTCCCCTTCCAAACCTGAGACCCTCCCTTTAGCATGAGATGTGATATCCAACTCCTTCCCATTCCAAACCTGAGACCCATCTGATAGCATGAGATGTGATATTTCAATGCCTCTAATACCAAACCTGAGATCCTACCTCTAACATGAAATGTGATATCCATCTCCTTCCCTTTCCAAACCTGAGACCCTGCCTATAGCATGTGATGTGATATCTCAATGCTTATACCAAACCTGAGACCCTTCCTATGGCATGAGATGTCATATACAACTCCTTCCCATTCCAATCCTGAGACCCTTCCTATAGCATGAGATGTGATATCTCAATGCTTATACCAAACCTGAGACCCTTCCTATAGCATGAGATGTGATATCCAACTCCTTCCCATTCCAATCCTGAGACCCTTCCTATAGCATGAGATGTGATATCTCAAGGCCTCTAATACCAAACCTGAGATCGTTCCTCTAACATGAAATGTGATATCCAACTCCTTCCCCTTCCAAACCTGAGAGCCTTCCTATAACATGAGATGTGACATCCAAGTCCTCCCCATTCCAATCCTGAGACCCTTCCTATAGCATGAGATGTGATATCTCAATGCTTCTAATACCAAACCTGAGACCCTTCCTATAACATGATTTGGGATATCCAACTCCTTCCCATTCCAATCCTGAGACCCTTCCGATAGCAGAGATGTGATATCTCAATGCTTATACCAAACCTGAGACCCTTCCTATGGCCTGAGATGTCATATGCAACTCCTTCCCATTCCAATCCTGAGACCCTTCCTATAGCATTAGATGTGATATCTCAATGCTTATACCAAATCTGAGACCCTTCCTATAGCATGAGATGTGATATCCAACTTCTTCCCATTCCAATCCTGAGACCCTTCCTATAGCATGAGATGTGATGTCTCAATTCTTCTAATACCAAACCTGAGATCCTTCCTATAACATGAGATGTGATATCCAACTTCTTCCCATTCCAATCCTGAGACCCTTATGATAGCATGAGATGTCATATCTCAATGCCTCTAATACCAAACCTGAGATACTTCTGATAGCATGAGATGTGATATCTCAATGCTTCTAATACCAAACCTGAGATCCTTCCTATAACATGAGATGTGATTTCCAAATCCTTCCACTTCCAAACCTGAGACCCTCCCTTTAGCATGAGATGTGATATCCAACTCCTTCCCATTCCAATCCTGAGACCCTTCTGATAGCATGAGATGTGATATTTCAATGCCTCTAATACCAAACCTGAGATCCTACCTCTAACATGAAATGTGATATCCATCTCCTTCCCTTTCCAAACCTGAGACCCTGCCTATAGCATGAGATGTGATATCCAAGTCCTTCCCATTCCAATCCTGAGACCCTTCCTATAGCATGTGATGTGATATCTCAATGCTTATACCAAACCTGAGACCCTTCCTATGGCATGAGATGTCATATACAACTCCTTCCCATTCCAATCCTGAGACCCTTCCTATAGCATGAGATGTGATATCTCAATGCTTATACCAAACCTGAGACCCTTCCTATAGCATGAGATGTGATATCCAACTTCTTCCCATTCCAATCCTGAGACCCTTCCTATAACATGAGATGTGATGTCTCAATGCTTCTAATACCAAACCTGAGACCCTTCCTATAACATGAGATGGGATATCCAACTCCTTCCCATTCCAATCCTGAGACCCTTCCGATAGCAGAGATGTGATATCTCAATGCTTTTACCAAGCCTGAGACCCTTCCTATGGCCTGAGATGTCATATACAACTCCTTCCCATTCCAATCCTGAGACCCTTCTTATAGCATGAGATGTGATATCTCAATGCTTATACCAAATCTGAGACCCTTCCTATAGCATGAGATGTGATATCCAACTCCTTCCCATTCCAATCCTGAGACCCTTCCTATAGCATGAGATGTGATGTCTCAATGCTTCTAATACCAAACCTGAGACCCTTCCTATAGCATGAGATGTGATGTCTCAATGCTTCTAATACCAAACCTGAGATCCTTCCTATAACATGAGATGTGATATCCAACTCCTTCCCATTCCAATCCTGAGACCCTTATGATAGCATGAGATGTGATATCTCAATTCCTCTAATACCAAACCTGAGATACTTCCGATAGCATGAGATGTGATATCTCAATGCTTCTAATACCAAACCTGAGATCCTTCCTATAACATGAGATGTGATTTCCAAATCCTTCCCCTTCCAAACCTGAGACCCTCCCTTTAGCATAAGATGTGATATCCAACTCCTTCCCATTCCAATCCTGAGACCCATCTGATAGCATGAGATGTGATATTTCAATGCCTCTAATACCAAACCTGAGATCCTACCTCTAACATGAAATGTGATATCCATCTCCTTCCCTTTCCAAACCTGAGACCCTGCCTATAGCATGTGATGTGATATCTCAATGCTTATACCAAACCTGAGACCCTTCCTATGGCATGAGATGTCATATACATCTCCTTCCCATTCCAATCCTGAGACCCTTCCTATAGCATGAGATGTGATATCTCAATGCTTATACCAAACCTGAGACCCTTCCTATAGCATGAGATGTGATATCCAACTCCCATTCCAATCCTGAGACCCTTCCTATAGCATGAGATGTGATATCTCAAGGCCTCTAATACCAAACCTGAGATCGTTCCTCTAACATGAAATGTGATATCCAACTCCTTCCCCTTCCAAACCTGAGAGCCTTCCTATAACATGAGATGTGACATCCAAGTCCTCCCCATTCCAATCCTGAGACCCTTCCTATAGCATGAGATGTGATATCTCAATGCTTCTAATACCAAACCTGAGACCCTTCCTATAACATGATTTGGGATATCCAACTCCTTCCCATTCCAATCCTGAGACCCTTCCGATAGCAGAGATGTGATATCTCAATGCTTATACCAAACCTGAGACCCTTCCTATGGCCTGAGATGTCATATGCAACTCCTTCCCATTCCAATCCTGAGACCCTTCCTATAGCATTAGATGTGATATCTCAATGCTTATACCAAATCTGAGACCCTTCCTATAGCATGAGATGTGATATCCAACTTCTTCCCATTCCAATCCTGAGACCCTTCCTATAGCATGAGATGTGATGTCTCAATTCTTCTAATACCAAACCTGAGATCCTTCCTATAACATGAGATGTGATATCCAACTTCTTCCCATTCCAATCCTGAGACCCTTATGATAGCATGAGATGTGATATCTCAATGCCTCTAATACCAAACCTGAGATACTTCTGATAGCATGAGATGTGATATCTCAATGCTTCTAATACCAAACCTGAGATCCTTCCTATAACATGAGATGTGATTTCCAAATCCTTCCACTTCCAAACCTGAGACCCTCCCTTTAGCATGAGATGTGATATCCAACTCCTTCCCATTCCAATCCTGAGACCCTTCTGATAGCATGAGATGTGATATTTCAATGCCTCTAATACCAAACCTGAGATCCTACCTCTAACATGAAATGTGATATCCATCTCCTTCCCTTTCCAAACCTGAGACCCTGCCTATAGCATGAGATGTGATATACAACTCCTTCCCATTCCAATCCTGAGACCCTTCCTATAGCATGTGATGTGATATCTCAATGCTTATACCAAACCTGAGACCCTTCCTATGGCATGAGATGTCATATACAACTCCTTCCCATTCCAATCCTGAGACCCTTCCTATAACATGAGATGTGATGTCTCAATGCTTCTAATACCAAACCTGAGACCCTTCCTATAGCATGAGATGTGATATCCAACTCCTTCCCATTCCAATCCTGAGACCCTTCCTATAACATGAGATGTGATGTCTCAATGCTTCTAATACCAAACCTGAGACCCTTCCTATAACATGAGATGGGATATCCAACTCCTTCCCATTCCAATCCTGAGACCCTTCCGATAGCAGAGATGTGATATCTCAATGCTTTTACCAAGCCTGAGACCCTTCCTATGGCCTGAGATGTCATATACAACTCCTTCCCATTCCAATCCTGAGACCCTTCCTATAGCTTGAGATGTGATATCTCAATGCTTATACCAAATCTGAGACCCTTCCTATAGCATGAGATGTGATATCCAACTCCTTCCCATTCCAATCCTGAGACCCTTCCTATAGCATGAGATGTGATGTCTCAATGCTTCTAATACCAAACCTGAGATCCTTCCTATAACATGAGATGTGATATCCAACTCCTTCCCATTCCAATCCTGAGACCCTTATGATAGCATGAGATGTGATATCTCAATGCCTCTAATACCAAACCTGAGATACTTCCGATAGCATGAGATGTGATATCTCAATGCTTCTAATACCAAACCTGAGATCCTTCCTATAACATGAGATGTGATTTCCAAATCCTTCCCCTTCCAAACCTGAGACCCTCCCTTTAGCATGAGATGTGATATCAAACTCCTTCCCATTCCAGTCCTGAGACCCATCTGATAGCATGAGATGTGATATTTCAATGCCTCTAATACCAAACCTGAGATCCTACCTCTAACATGAAATGTGATATCCATCTCCTTCCCTTTTCAAACCTGAGACCCTGCCTATAGCATGAGATGTGATATCCAAGTCCTTTCCATTCCAATCCTGAGACCCTTCCTATAGCATGTGATGTGATATCTCAATTCTTATACCAAACCTGAGACCCTTCCTATGGCATGAGATGTCATATACAACTCCTTCCCATTCCAATCCTGAGACCCTTCCTATAGCATGAGATGTGATATCTCAATGCTTATACCAAACCTTAGACCCTTCCTATAGCATGAGATGTGATATCCAACTTCTTCCCATTCCAATCCTGAGACCCTTCCTATAACATGAGATGTGATGTCGCAATGCTTCTAATACCAAACCTGAGATCTTTCCTATAACATGAGATGTGATATCCAACTCCTTCCCATTCCAATCCTGAGACCCTTCCTATAGCATGAGATGTGATATCACAATGCTTATACCAAACCTGAGACCGTTCCTATAGCTTGAGATGTGATATCCAACTCCTTCCCATTCCAATCCTGAGACCCTTCCTATAGCATGAGATGTGATATCGCAAGGCCTCTAATACCAAACCTGAGATCGTTCCTCTAACATGAAATGTGATATCCAACTCCTTCCCCTTCCAAACCTGAGAGCCTTCCTATAACATGAGATGTGATATCCAACTCCTTCCCATTCCAATCCTGAGACCCTTATGATAGCATGAGATGTGATATCTCAATGCCTCTAATACCAAACCTGAGATACTTCCGATAGCATGAGATGTGATATCTCAATGCTTCTAATACCAAACCTGAGATCCTTCCTATAACATGAGATGTGATTTCCAAATCCTTCCCCTTCCAAACCTGAGACCCTCCCTTTAGCATGAGATGTGATATCCAACTCCTTCCCATTCCAATCCTGAGACCCTTCTGATAGCATGAGATGTGATATTTCAATGCCTCAAATACCAAACCTGAGATCCTACCTCTAACATGAAATGTGATATCCATCTCCTTCCCTTTCCAAACCTGAGACCCTGCCTATAGCATGAGATGTGATATCCAAGTCCTTTCCATTCCAATCCTGAGACCCTTCCTATAGCATGTGATGTGATATCTCAATGCTTATACCAAACCTGAGACCCTTCCTATGGCATGAGATGTCATATACAACTCCTTCCCATTCCAAACCTGAGACCCTTCCTATAGCATGAGATGTGATATCTCAATGCTTATACCAAACCTGAGACCCTTCCTATAGCATGAGATGTGATATCCAACTTCTTCCCATTCCAATCCTGAGACCCTTCCTATAACATGAGATGTGATGTCGCAATGCTTCTAATACCAAACCTGAGATCTTTCCTATAACATGAGATGTGATATCCAACTCCTTCCCATTCCAATCCTGAGACCCTTCCTATAGCATGAGATGTGATATCACAATGCTTATACCAAACCTGAGACCGTTCCTATAGCTTGAGATGTGATATCCAACTCCTTCCCATTCCAATCCTGAGACCCTTCCTATAGCATGAGATGTGATATCTCAAGGCCTCTAATACCAAACCTGAGATCGTTCCTCTAACATGAAATGTGATATCCAACTCCTTCCCCTTCCAAACCTGAGAGCCTTCCTATAGCATGAGATATGATAGCCAAGTCCTTCCAATTCCAATCCTGAGACCCTTCCTATAACATGAAATGTGATATCCAACTCCTTCCCATTCCAACCTGAGACCCTTCCTATAGCATGAGATGGGATATCTCAATGCTTCTAATAACAAACCTGAGACTCTTCCTATAACATGAGATGGGATATCCAACTCATTCCCATTCCAATCCTGAGACCCTTCCAATAGCAGAGATGTGATATCTCAATGCTTATACCAAACCTGAGACCCTTCCTATGGCCTGAGATGTCATATACAACTCCTTCCCATTCCAATCCTGAGACCCTTCCTATAGCATGAGATGTGATATCTCAATGCTTATACCAAATCTGAGACCCTTCCTATAGCATGAGATGTGATATCCAACTCCTTCCCATTCCAATCCTGAGACCCTTCCTATAGCATGAGATGTGATGTCTCAATGCTTCTAATACCAAACCTGAGATCCTTCCTATAACATGAGATGTGATATCCAACTCCTTCCCATTCCAATCCTGAGACCCTTATGATAGCATGAGATGTGATATCTCAATGCCTCTAATACCAAACCTGAGATACTTCCGATAGCATGAGATGTGATATCTCAATGCTTCGAATACCAAACCTGAGATCCTTCCTATAACATGAGATGTGATTTCCAAATCCTCCCGCTTCCAAACCTGAGACCCTCCCTTTAGCATGAGATGTGATATCCAACTCCTTCCCATTCCAATCCTGAGACCCTTCCTATAGCATGAGATGTGATGTCTCAATGCTTCTAATACCAAACCTGAGATCCTTCCTATAACATGAGATGTGATATCCAACTCCTTCCCATTCCAATCCTGAGACCCTTATGATAGCATGAGATGTGATATCTCAATGCCTCTAATACCAAACCTGAGATACTTCCGATAGCATGAGATGTGATATCTCAATGCTTCTAATACCAAACCTGAGATCCTTCCTATAACATGAGATGTGATTTCCAAATCCTTCCCCTTCCAAACCTGAGACCCTCCCTTTAGCATGAGATGTGATATCAAACTCCTTCCCATTCCAGTCCTGAGACCCATCTGATAGCATGAGATGTGATATTTCAATGCCTCTAATACCAAACCTGAGATCCTACCTCTAACATGAAATGTGATATCCATCTCCTTCCCTTTTCAAACCTGAGACCCTGCCTATAGCATGAGATGTGATATCCAAGTCCTTTCCATTCCAATCCTGAGACCCTTCCTATAGCATGTGATGTGATATCTCAATTCTTATACCAAACCTGAGACCCTTCCTATGGCATGAGATGTCATATACAACTCCTTCCCATTCCAATCCTGAGACCCTTCCTATAGCATGAGATGTGATATCTCAATGCTTATACCAAACCTTAGACCCTTCCTATAGCATGAGATGTGATATCCAACTTCTTCCCATTCCAATCCTGAGACCCTTCCTATAACATGAGATGTGATGTCGCAATGCTTCTAATACCAAACCTGAGATCTTTCCTATAACATGAGATGTGATATCCAACTCCTTCCCATTCCAATCCTGAGACCCTTCCTATAGCATGAGATGTGATATCACAATGCTTATACCAAACCTGAGACCGTTCCTATAGCTTGAGATGTGATATCCAACTCCTTCCCATTCCAATCCTGAGACCCTTCCTATAGCATGAGATGTGATATCGCAAGGCCTCTAATACCAAACCTGAGATCGTTCCTCTAACATGAAATGTGATATCCAACTCCTTCCCCTTCCAAACCTGAGAGCCTTCCTATAACATGAGATGTGATATCCAACTCCTTCCCATTCCAATCCTGAGACCCTTATGATAGCATGAGATGTGATATCTCAATGCCTCTAATACCAAACCTGAGATACTTCCGATAGCATGAGATGTGATATCTCAATGCTTCTAATACCAAACCTGAGATCCTTCCTATAACATGAGATGTGATTTCCAAATCCTTCCCCTTCCAAACCTGAGACCCTCCCTTTAGCATGAGATGTGATATCCAACTCCTTCCCATTCCAATCCTGAGACCCTTCTGATAGCATGAGATGTGATATTTCAATGCCTCAAATACCAAACCTGAGATCCTACCTCTAACATGAAATGTGATATCCATCTCCTTCCCTTTCCAAACCTGAGACCCTGCCTATAGCATGAGATGTGATATCCAAGTCCTTTCCATTCCAATCCTGAGACCCTTCCTATAGCATGTGATGTGATATCTCAATGCTTATACCAAACCTGAGACCCTTCCTATGGCATGAGATGTCATATACAACTCCTTCCCATTCCAAACCTGAGACCCTTCCTATAGCATGAGATGTGATATCTCAATGCTTATACCAAACCTGAGACCCTTCCTATAGCATGAGATGTGATATCCAACTTCTTCCCATTCCAATCCTGAGACCCTTCCTATAACATGAGATGTGATGTCGCAATGCTTCTAATACCAAACCTGAGATCTTTCCTATAACATGAGATGTGATATCCAACTCCTTCCCATTCCAATCCTGAGACCCTTCCTATAGCATGAGATGTGATATCACAATGCTTATACCAAACCTGAGACCGTTCCTATAGCTTGAGATGTGATATCCAACTCCTTCCCATTCCAATCCTGAGACCCTTCCTATAGCATGAGATGTGATATCTCAAGGCCTCTAATACCAAACCTGAGATCGTTCCTCTAACATGAAATGTGATATCCAACTCCTTCCCCTTCCAAACCTGAGAGCCTTCCTATAGCATGAGATATGATAGCCAAGTCCTTCCAATTCCAATCCTGAGACCCTTCCTATAACATGAAATGTGATATCCAACTCCTTCCCATTCCAACCTGAGACCCTTCCTATAGCATGAGATGGGATATCTCAATGCTTCTAATAACAAACCTGAGACTCTTCCTATAACATGAGATGGGATATCCAACTCATTCCCATTCCAATCCTGAGACCCTTCCAATAGCAGAGATGTGATATCTCAATGCTTATACCAAACCTGAGACCCTTCCTATGGCCTGAGATGTCATATACAACTCCTCCCCATTCCAATCCTGAGACCCTTCCTATAGCATGAGATGTGATATCTCAATGCTTATACCAAATCTGAGACCCTTCCTATAGCATGAGATGTGATATCCAACTCCTTCCCATTCCAATCCTGAGACCCTTCCTATAGCATGAGATGTGATGTCTCAATGCTTCTAATACCAAACCTGAGATCCTTCCTATAACATGAGATGTGATATCCAACTCCTTCCCATTCCAATCCTGAGACCCTTATGATAGCATGAGATGTGATATCTCAATGCCTCTAATACCAAACCTGAGATACTTCCGATAGCATGAGATGTGATATCTCAATGCTTCGAATACCAAACCTGAGATCCTTCCTATAACATGAGATGTGATTTCCAAATCCTCCCGCTTCCAAACCTGAGACCCTCCCTTTAGCATGAGATGTGATATCCAACTCCTTCCCATTCCAATCCTGAGACCCTTCTGATAGCATGAGATGTGATATCTCAATGCCTCTAATTCCAAACCTGAGATCCTACCTCTAACATGAAATGTGATATCCATCTCCTTCCCTTTCCAAACCCGAGACCCTGCCTTTAGCATGAGATGTGATATCCAAGTCCTTCCCATTCCAATCCTGAGACCCTTCCTATAGCATGTGATGTGATATCTCAATGCTTATACCAAACCTGAGACCCTTCCTATGGCATGAGATGTCATATACAACTCCTTCCCATTCCAATCCTGAGACCCTTCCTATAGCATGAGATGTGATATCTCAATGCTTATACCAAACCTGAGACCCTTCCTATAGCATGAGATGTGATATCCAACTTCTTGCCATTCCAATCCTGAGACCCTTCCTATAACATGAGATGTGATGTCTCAATGCTTCTAATACCAAACCTGAGATCTTTCCTATAACATGAGATGTGATATCCAACTCCTTCCCATTCCAATCCTGAGACCCTTCCTATAGTATGAGATGTGATATCACAATGCTTATACAAAACCTGAGACCGTTCCTATAGCTTGAGATGTGATATCCAACTCCTTCCCATTCCAATCCTGAGACCCTTCCTATAGCATGAGATGTGATATCTCAAGGCCTCTAATACCAAACCTGAGATCCTTCCTCTAATATGAAATGTGATATCCAACTCCTTCCCCTTCCAAACCTGAGAGCCTTCCTATAGCATGAGATATGATATCCAAGTCCTTCCCATTCCAATCCTGAGACCCTTCCTATATCATGAGATGGGATATCTCAATGCTTCTAATACCAAACCTGAGACCCTTCCTATAACATGAGATGGGAATATCCAACTCCTTCCCATTCCAATCCTGAGACCCTTCCGATAGCAGAGATGTGATATCTCAATGCTTATACCAAACCTGAGATCCTTCCTATAACATGAGATGTGATATCCAACTCCTTCCCATTCCAATACTGAGACACTTCCTATAGCATGAGATGTGATATCTCACTGCTTATACCAAACCTGAGACCCTTCCTATAGAATGAGATGTGATATCCAACTCCTTCCCATTCCAATCCTGAAACCCTTCTTATAGCATGAGATGTGATATCTCAATGCTTCTAATATCAAACTTGAGACCCTCCCTATAGCATGAGATGTGATACCCAAGTCCTTCCCATTCCAATCCTGAGACACTTCCTATAGCATGAGATGTGATATCTCAATGCTTCTAATACCAAACCTGAGACTCTTCCTATAACATGAGATGGGATATCCAACTCCTTCCCATTCCAATCCTGAGACCCTTCCAATAGCAGAGATGTGATATCTCAATGCTTATACCAAACCTAAGACCCTTCCTATGGCATGAGATGTGATATCCAACTCCTTCCCATTCCAATCCCGAGACCCTTCCTATAGCATGAGATGTGATATCTCGATGCTTATACCAAATCTGAGACCCTTCCTATAGCATGAGATGTGATATCCAACTCCTTCCCATTCCAATCCTGAGGCCCTTCCTATAGCATGAGATGTGATGTCTCAATGCTTCTAATACCAAACCTGAGATCCTTCCTATAACATGAGATGTGATATCCAACTCCTTCCCATTCCAATCCTGAGACCCTTCCTATAGCATGAGATGTGATGTCTCAATGCTTCTAATACCAAACCTGAGAACCTTCCTACAGCATGCGATGTGATATCTCAATGCTTCTAATACCAAACCTGAGACCAGTCCTATAACATGAGATTGGATATCCAACTCCTTCCCCTTCCAAACCTGAGACCCTTCCTATAGCATGAGATGTGATATCCAACTTCTTCCCATTCCAATCCTGAGACCCTTCCTATAACATGAGATGTGATGTCTCAATGCTTCTAATACCAAACCTGAGATCTTTCCTATAACATGAGATGTAATATCCAACTCCATCCCATTCCAATCCTGAGACCCTTCCTATAGCATGAGATGTGCTATCTCAATGCTTATACCAAACCTGAGACCCTTCCTAAAGCTTGAGATGTGATATCCAACTCCTTCCCATTCCAATCCTGAGACCCTTCCTATAGCATGATATGTGATATCTCAATGCCTCTAATACCAAACCTGAGATCCTTCCTCTAACATGAAATGTGATATCGAACTCCTTCCCTTTCCAAACCTGAGAGCCTACCTATAGCATGAGATGTGATATCCAAGTCCTTCCCATTCCAATCCTTAGACCCTTCCTACAGCATGCAATATGATATCTCAATGATTCTAATAACCAACCTGAGACCCGTCCTATAACATGAGATGTGATATCCAACTCCTTCCCGTTTCAAACCTGAGACCCTTCCTATAGCATGAGATGTGATATCCAACTTCTTCCCATTCCAATCCTGAGACCCTTCCTATAACATGAGATGTGATGTCTCAATGCTTCTAATACCAAACCTGAGATCTTTCCTATAACATGAGATGTAATATCCAACTCCTTCCCATTCCAATCCTGAGACCCTTCCTATAGCATGAGATGTGCTATCTCAATGCTTATACCAAACCTGAGACCCTTCCTAAAGCTTGAGATGTGATATCCAACTCCTTCCCATTCCAATCCTGAGACCCTTCCTATAGCATGAGATGTGATATCTCAATGCTTCTAATATCAAACTTGAGACCCTCCCTATAGCATGAGATGTGATACCCAAGTCCTTCCCATTCCAATCCTGAGACCCTTCCTATAGCATGAGATGTGATATCTCAATGCTTATACCAAATCTGAGACCCTTCCTATAGCATGAGATGTGATATCCAACTCCTTCCCATTCCAATCCTGACACCCTTCCTATAGCATGAGATGTGATGTCTCAATGCTTCTAATACCAAACCTGAGATCCTTCCTATAACATGAGATGTGATATCCAACTCCTTCCCATTCCAATCCTGAGACCCTTATGATAGCATGAGATGTGATATCTCAATGCCTCTAATACCAAACCTGAGATACTTCCGATAGCATGAGATGTGATATCTCAATGCTTCTAATACCAAACCTGAGATCCTTCCTATAACATGAGATGTGATTTCCAAATCCTTCCCCTTCCAAACCTGAGACCCTCCCTTTAGCATGAGATGTGATATCAAACTCCTTCCCATTCCAGTCCTGAGACCCATCTGATAGCATGAGATGTGATATTTCAATGCCTCTAATACCAAACCTGAGATCCTACCTCTAACATGAAATGTGATATCCATCTCCTTCCCTTTCCAAACCTGAGACCCTGCCTATAGCATGAGATGTGATATACAACTCCTTCCCATTCCAATCCTGAGACCCTTCCTATAGCATGTGATGTGATATCTCAATGCTTATACCAAACCTGAGACCCTTCCTATGGCATGAGATGTCATATACAACTCCTTCCCATTCCAATCCTGAGACCCTTCCTATAACATGAGATGTGATGTCTCAATGCTTCTAATACCAAACCTGAGACCCTTCCTATAGCATGAGATGTGATATCCAACTCCTTCCCATTCCAATCCTGAGACCCTTCCTATAACATGAGATGTGATGTCTCAATGCTTCTAATACCAAACCTGAGACCCTTCCTATAACATGAGATGGGATATCCAACTCCTTCCCATTCCAATCCTGAGACCCTTCCGATAGCAGAGATGTGATATCTCAATGCTTTTACCAAGCCTGAGACCCTTCCTATGGCCTGAGATGTCATATACAACTCCTTCCCATTCCAATCCTGAGACCCTTCCTATAGCTTGAGATGTGATATCTCAATGCTTATACCAAATCTGAGACCCTTCCTATAGCATGAGATGTGATATCCAACTCCTTCCCATTCCAATCCTGAGACCCTTCCTATAGCATGAGATGTGATGTCTCAATGCTTCTAATACCAAACCTGAGATCCTTCCTATAACATGAGATGTGATATCCAACTCCTTCCCATTCCAATCCTGAGACCCTTATGATAGCATGAGATGTGATATCTCAATGCCTCTAATACCAAACCTGAGATACTTCCGATAGCATGAGATGTGATATCTCAATGCTTCTAATACCAAACCTGAGATCCTTCCTATAACATGAGATGTGATTTCCAAATCCTTCCCCTTCCAAACCTGAGACCCTCCCTTTAGCATGAGATGTGATATCAAACTCCTTCCCATTCCAGTCCTGAGACCCATCTGATAGCATGAGATGTGATATTTCAATGCCTCTAATACCAAACCTGAGATCCTACCTCTAACATGAAATGTGATATCCATCTCCTTCCCTTTTCAAACCTGAGACCCTGCCTATAGCATGAGATGTGATATCCAAGTCCTTTCCATTCCAATCCTGAGACCCTTCCTATAGCATGTGATGTGATATCTCAATTCTTATACCAAACCTGAGACCCTTCCTATGGCATGAGATGTCATATACAACTCCTTCCCATTCCAATCCTGAGACCCTTCCTATAGCATGAGATGTGATATCTCAATGCTTATACCAAACCTTAGACCCTTCCTATAGCATGAGATGTGATATCCAACTTCTTCCCATTCCAATCCTGAGACCCTTCCTATAACATGAGATGTGATGTCGCAATGCTTCTAATACCAAACCTGAGATCTTTCCTATAACATGAGATGTGATATCCAACTCCTTCCCATTCCAATCCTGAGACCCTTCCTATAGCATGAGATGTGATATCACAATGCTTATACCAAACCTGAGACCGTTCCTATAGCTTGAGATGTGATATCCAACTCCTTCCCATTCCAATCCTGAGACCCTTCCTATAGCATGAGATGTGATATCGCAAGGCCTCTAATACCAAACCTGAGATCGTTCCTCTAACATGAAATGTGATATCCAACTCCTTCCCCTTCCAAACCTGAGAGCCTTCCTATAACATGAGATGTGATATCCAACTCCTTCCCATTCCAATCCTGAGACCCTTATGATAGCATGAGATGTGATATCTCAATGCCTCTAATACCAAACCTGAGATACTTCCGATAGCATGAGATGTGATATCTCAATGCTTCTAATACCAAACCTGAGATCCTTCCTATAACATGAGATGTGATTTCCAAATCCTTCCCCTTCCAAACCTGAGACCCTCCCTTTAGCATGAGATGTGATATCCAACTCCTTCCCATTCCAATCCTGAGACCCTTCTGATAGCATGAGATGTGATATTTCAATGCCTCAAATACCAAACCTGAGATCCTACCTCTAACATGAAATGTGATATCCATCTCCTTCCCTTTCCAAACCTGAGACCCTGCCTATAGCATGAGATGTGATATCCAAGTCCTTTCCATTCCAATCCTGAGACCCTTCCTATAGCATGTGATGTGATATCTCAATGCTTATACCAAACCTGAGACCCTTCCTATGGCATGAGATGTCATATACAACTCCTTCCCATTCCAAACCTGAGACCCTTCCTATAGCATGAGATGTGATATCTCAATGCTTATACCAAACCTGAGACCCTTCCTATAGCATGAGATGTGATATCCAACTTCTTCCCATTCCAATCCTGAGACCCTTCCTATAACATGAGATGTGATGTCGCAATGCTTCTAATACCAAACCTGAGATCTTTCCTATAACATGAGATGTGATATCCAACTCCTTCCCATTCCAATCCTGAGACCCTTCCTATAGCATGAGATGTGATATCACAATGCTTATACCAAACCTGAGACCGTTCCTATAGCTTGAGATGTGATATCCAACTCCTTCCCATTCCAATCCTGAGACCCTTCCTATAGCATGAGATGTGATATCTCAAGGCCTCTAATACCAAACCTGAGATCGTTCCTCTAACATGAAATGTGATATCCAACTCCTTCCCTTTCCAAACCTGAGAGCCTTCCTATAGCATGAGATATGATAGCCAAGTCCTTCCAATTCCAATCCTGAGACCCTTCCTATAACATGAAATGTGATATCCAACTCCTTCCCATTCCAACCTGAGACCCTTCCTATAGCATGAGATGGGATATCTCAATGCTTCTAATAACAAACCTGAGACTCTTCCTATAACATGAGATGGGATATCCAACTCATTCCCATTCCAATCCTGAGACCCTTCCAATAGCAGAGATGTGATATCTCAATGCTTATACCAAACCTGAGACCCTTCCTATGGCCTGAGATGTCATATACAACTCCTTCCCATTCCAATCCTGAGACCCTTCCTATAGCATGAGATGTGATATCTCAATGCTTATACCAAATCTGAGACCCTTCCTATAGCATGAGATGTGATATCCAACTCCTTCCCATTCCAATCCTGAGACCCTTCCTATAGCATGAGATGTGATGTCTCAATGCTTCTAATACCAAACCTGAGATCCTTCCTATAACATGAGATGTGATATCCAACTCCTTCCCATTCCAATCCTGAGACCCTTATGATAGCATGAGATGTGATATCTCAATGCCTCTAATACCAAACCTGAGATACTTCCGATAGCATGAGATGTGATATCTCAATGCTTCGAATACCAAATCTGAGATCCTTCCTATAACATGAGATGTGATTTCCAAATCCTCCCGCTTCCAAACCTGAGACCCTCCCTTTAGCATGAGATGTGATATCCAACTCCTTCCCATTCCAATCCTGAGACCCTTCTGATAGCATGAGATGTGATATCTCAATGCCTCTAATTCCAAACCTGAGATCCTACCTCTAACATGAAATGTGATATCCATCTCCTTCCCTTTCCAAACCCGAGACCCTGCCTTTAGCATGAGATGTGATATCCAAGTCCTTCCCATTCCAATCCTGAGACCCTTCCTATAGCATGTGATGTGATATCTCAATGCTTATACCAAACCTGAGACCCTTCCTATGGCATGAGATGTCATATACAACTCCTTCCCATTCCAATCCTGAGACCCTTCCTATAGCATGAGATGTGATATCTCAATGCTTATACCAAACCTGAGACCCTTCCTATAGCATGAGATGTGATATCCAACTTCTTGCCATTCCAATCCTGAGACCCTTCCTATAACATGAGATGTGATGTCTCAATGCTTCTAATACCAAACCTGAGATCTTTCCTATAACATGAGATGTGATATCCAACTCCTTCCCATTCCAATCCTGAGACCCTTCCTATAGTATGAGATGTGATATCACAATGCTTATACAAAACCTGAGACCGTTCCTATAGCTTGAGATGTGATATCCAACTCCTTCCCATTCCAATCCTGAGACCCTTCCTATAGCATGAGATGTGATATCTCAAGGCCTCTAATACCAAACCTGAGATCCTTCCTCTAATATGAAATGTGATATCCAACTCCTTCCCCTTCCAAACCTGAGAGCCTTCCTATAGCATGAGATATGATATCCAAGTCCTTCCCATTCCAATCCTGAGACCCTTCCTATATCATGAGATGGGATATCTCAATGCTTCTAATACCAAACCTGAGACCCTTCCTATAACATGAGATGGGAATATCCAACTCCTTCCCATTCCAATCCTGAGACCCTTCCGATAGCAGAGATGTGATATCTCAATGCTTATACCAAACCTGAGATCCTTCCTATAACATGAGATGTGATATCCAACTCCTTCCCATTCCAATACTGAGACACTTCCTATAGCATGAGATGTGATATCTCACTGCTTATACCAAACCTGAGACCCTTCCTATAGAATGAGATGTGATATCCAACTCCTTCCCATTCCAATCCTGAAACCCTTCTTATAGCATGAGATGTGATATCTCAATGCTTCTAATATCAAACTTGAGACCCTCCCTATAGCATGAGATGTGATACCCAAGTCCTTCCCATTCCAATCCTGAGACACTTCCTATAGCATGAGATGTGATATCTCAATGCTTCTAATACCAAACCTGAGACTCTTCCTATAACATGAGATGGGATATCCAACTCCTTCCCATTCCAATCCTGAGACCCTTCCAATAGCAGAGATGTGATATCTCAATGCTTATACCAAACCTAAGACCCTTCCTATGGCATGAGATGTGATATCCAACTCCTTCCCATTCCAATCCCGAGACCCTTCCTATAGCATGAGATGTGATATCTCGATGCTTATACCAAATCTGAGACCCTTCCTATAGCATGAGATGTGATATCCAACTCCTTCCCATTCCAATCCTGAGGCCCTTCCTATAGCATGAGATGTGATGTCTCAATGCTTCTAATACCAAACCTGAGATCCTTCCTATAACATGAGATGTGATATCCAACTCCTTCCCATTCCATTCCTGAGACCCTTCCTATAGCATGAGATGTGATGTCTCAATGCTTCTAATACCAAACCTGAGAACCTTCCTACAGCATGCGATGTGATATCTCAATGCTTCTAATACCAAACCTGAGACCAGTCCTATAACATGAGATTGGATATCCAACTCCTTCCCCTTCCAAACCTGAGACCCTTCCTATAGCATGAGATGTGATATCCAACTTCTTCCCATTCCAATCCTGAGACCCTTCCTATAACATGAGATGTGATGTCTCAATGCTTCTAATACCAAACCTGAGATCTTTCCTATAACATGAGATGTAATATCCAACTCCATCCCATTCCAATCCTGAGACTCTTCCTATAGCATGAGATGTGCTATCTCAATGCTTATACCAAACCTGAGACCCTTCCTAAAGCTTGAGATGTGATATCCAACTCCTTCCCATTCCAATCCTGAGACCCTTCCTATAGCATGATATGTGATATCTCAATGCCTCTAATACCAAACCTGAGATCCTTCCTCTAACATGAAATGTGATATCGAACTCCTTCCCTTTCCAAACCTGAGAGCCTACCTATAGCATGAGATGTGATATCCAAGTCCTTCCCATTCCAATCCTTAGACCCTTCCGACAGCATGCAATATGATATCTCAATGATTCTAATAACCAACCTGAGACCCGTCCTATAACATGAGATGTGATATCCAACTCCTTCCCGTTTCAAACCTGAGACCCTTCCTATAGCATGAGATGTGATATCCAACTTCTTCCCATTCCAATCCTGAGACCCTTCCTATAACATGAGATGTGATGTCTCAATGCTTCTAATACCAAACCTGAGATCTTTCCTATAACATGAGATGTAATATCCAACTCCTTCCCATTCCAATCCTGAGACCCTTCCTATAGCATGAGATGTGCTATCTCAATGCTTATACCAAACCTGAGACCCTTCCTAAAGCTTGAGATGTGATATCCAACTCCTTCCCATTCCAATCCTGAGACCCTTCCTATAGCATGAGATGTGATATCTCAATGCTTCTAATATCAAACTTGAGACCCTCCCTATAGCATGAGATGTGATACCCAAGTCCTTCCCATTCCAATCCTGAGACCCTTCCTATAGCATGAGATGTGATATCTCAATGCTTATACCAAATCTGAGACCCTTCCTATAGCATGAGATGTGATATCCAACTCCTTCCCATTCCAATCCTGACACCCTTCCTATAGCATGAGATGTGATGTCTCAATGCTTCTAATACCAAACCTGAGATCCTTCCTATAACATGAGATGTGATATCCAACTCCTTCCCATTCCAATCCTGAGACCCTTATGATAGCATGAGATGTGATATCTCAATGCCTCTAATACCAAACCTGAGATACTTCCGATAGCATGAGATGTGATATCTCAATGCTTCTAATACCAAACCTGAGATCCTTCCTATAACATGAGATGTGATTTCCAAATCCTTCCCCTTCCAAACCTGAGACCCTCCCTTTAGCATGAGATGTGATATCAAACTCCTTCCCATTCCAGTCCTGAGACCCATCTGATAGCATGAGATGTGATATTTCAATGCCTCTAATACCAAACCTGAGATCCTACCTCTAAAATGAAATGTGATATCCATCTCCTTCCCTTTTCAAACCTGAGACCCTGCCTATAGCATGAGATGTGATATCCAAGTCCTTTCCATTCCAATCCTGAGACCCTTCCTATAGCATGTGATGTGATATCTCAATTCTTATACCAAACCTGAGACCCTTCCTATGGCATGAGATGTCATATACATCTCCTTCCCATTCCAATCCTGAGACCCTTCCTATAGCATGAGATGTGATATCTCAATGATTATACCAAACCTGTGACCCTTCCTATAGCATGAGATGTGATATCCAACTTCTTCCCATTCCAATCCTGAGACCCTTCCTATAGCATGAGATGTGATATCACAATGCTTATACCAAACCTGAGACCGTTCCTATAGCTTGAGATGTGATATCCAACTCCTTCCCATTCCAATCCTGAGACCCTTCCTATAGCATGAGATGTGATATCGCAAGGCCTCTAATACCAAACCTGAGATTGTTCCTCTAACATGAAATGTGATATCCAACTCCTTCCCCTTCCAAACCTGAGAGCCTTCCTATAACATGAGATGTGATATCCAACTCCTTCCCATTCCAATCCTGAGACCCTTATGATAGCATGAGATGTGATATCTCAATGCCTCTAATACCAAACCTGAGATACTTCCGATAGCATAAGATGTGATATCTCAATGCTTCTAATACCAAACCTGAGATCCTTCCTATAACATGAGATGTGATTTCCAAATCCTTCCCCTTCCAAACCTGAGACCCTCCCTTTAGCATGAGATGTGATATCCAACTCCTTCCCATTCCAATCCTGAGACCCTTCTGATAGCATGAGATGTGATATTTCAATGCCTCAAATACCAAACCTGAGATCCTACCTCTAACATGAAATGTGATATCCATCTCCTTCCCTTTCCAAACCTGAGACCCTGCCTATAGCATGAGATGTGATATCCAAGTCCTTTCCATTCCAATCCTGAGACCCTTCCTATAGCATGTGATGTGATATCTCAATGCTTATACCAAACCTGAGACCCTTCCTATGGCATGAGGTGTCATATACAACTCCTTCCCATTCCAAACCTGAGACCCTTCCTATAGCATGAGATGTGATATCTCAATGCTTATACCAAACCTGAGACCCTTCCTATAGCATGAGATGTGATATCCAACTTCTTCCCATTCCAATCCTGAGACCCTTCCTATAACATGAGATGTGATGTCGCAATGCTTCTAATACCAAACCTGAGATCTTTCCTATAGCTTGAGATGTGATATCCAACTCCTTCCCATTCCAATCCTGAGACCCTTCCTATAGCATGAGATGTGATATCTCAAGGCCTCTAATACCAAACCTGAGATCGTTCCTCTAACATGAAATGTGATATCCAACTCCTTCCCCTTCCAAACCTGAGAGCCTTCCTATAGCATGAGATATGATAGCCAAGTCCTTCCAATTCCAATCCTGAGACCCTTCCTATAACATGAAATGTGATATCCAACTCCTTCCCATTCCAACCTGAGACCCTTCCTATAGCATGAGATGGGATATCTCAATGCTTCTAATAACAAACCTGAGACTCTTCCTATAACATGAGATGGGATATCCAACTCATTCCCATTCCAATCCTGAGACCCTTCCGATAGCAGAGATGTGATATCTCAATGCTTATACCAAACCTGAGACCCTTCCTATGGCCTGAGATGTCATATACAACTCCTTCCCATTCCAATCCTGAGACCCTTCCTATAGCATGAGATGTGATATCTCAATGCTTATACCAAATCTGAGACCCTTCCTATAGCATGAGATGTGATATCCAACTCCTTCCCATTCCAATCCTGAGACCCTTCCTATAGCATGAGATGTGATGTCTCAATGCTTCTAATACCAAACCTGAGATCCTTCCTATAACATGAGATGTGATATCCAACTCCTTCCCATTCCAATCCTGAGACCCTTATGATAGCATGAGATGTGATATCTCAATGCCTCTAATACCAAACCTGAGATACTTCCGATAGCATGAGATGTGATATCTCAATGCTTCGAATACCAAACCTGAGATCCTTCCTATAACATGAGATGTGATTTCCAAATCCTCCCGCTTCCAAACCTGAGACCCTCCCTTTAGCATGAGATGTGATATCCAACTCCTTCCCATTCCAATCCTGAGACCCTTCTGATAGCATGATATGTGATATCTCAATGCCTCTAATTCCAAACCTGAGATCCTACCTCTAACATGAAATGTGATATCCATCTCCTTCCCTTTCCAAACCTGAGACCCTGCCTTTAGCATGAGATGTGATATCCAAGTCCTTCCCATTCCAATCCTGAGACCCTTCCTATAGCATGTGATGTGATATCTCAATGCTTATACCAAACCTGAGACCCTTCCTATGGCATGAGATGTCATATACAACTCCTTCCCATTCCAATCCTGAGACCCTTCATATAGCATGAGATGTGATATCTCAATGCTTATACCAAACCTGAGACCCTTCCTATAGCATGAGATGTGATATCCAACTTCTTCCCATTCCAATCCTGAGACCCTTCCTATAACATGAGATGTGATGTCTCAATGCTTCTAATACCAAACCTGAGATCTTTCCTATAACATGAGATGTGATATCCAACTCCTTCCCATTCCAATCCTGAGACCCTTCCTATAGTATGAGATGTGATATCACAATGCTTATACAAAACCTGAGACCGTTCCTATAGCTTGAGATGTGATATCCAACTCCTTCCCATTCCAATCCTGAGACCCTTCCTATAGCATGAGATGTGATATCTCAAGGCCTCTAATACCAAACCTGAGATCCTTCCTCTAATATGAAATGTGATATCCAACTCCTTCCCCTTCCAAACCTGAGAGCCTTCCTATAGCATGAGATATGATATCCAAGTCCTTCCCATTCCAATCCTGAGACCCTTCCTATATCATGAGATGGGATATCTCAATGCTTCTAATACCAAACCTGAGACCCTTCCTATAACATGAGATGGGAATATCCAACTCCTTCCCATTCCAATCCTGAGACCCTTCCGATAGCAGAGATGTGATATCTCAATGCTTATACCAAACCTGAGATCCTTCCTATAACATGAGATGTGATATCCAACTCCTTCCCATTCCAATCCTGAGACACTTCCTATAGCATGAGATGTGATATCTCACTGCTTATACCAAACCTGAGACCCTTCCTATAGAATGAGATGTAATATCCAACTCCTTCCCATTCCAATCCTGAAACCCTTCCTATAGCATGAGATGTGATATCTCAATGCTTCTAATATCAAACTTGAGACCCTCCCTATAGCATGAGATGTGATACCCAAGTCCTTCCCATTCCAATCCTGAGACACTTCCTATAGCATGAGATGTGATATCTCAATGCTTCTAATACCAAACCTGAGACTCTTCCTATAACATGAGATGGGATATCCAACTCCTTCCCATTCCAATCCTGAGACCCTTCCAATAGCAGAGATGTGATATCTCAATGCTTATACCAAACCTAAGACCCTTCCTATGGCATGAGATGTGATATCCAACTCCTTCCCATTCCAATCCCGAGACCCTTCCTATAGCATGAGATGTGATATCTCGATGCTTATACCAAATCTGAGACCCTTCCTATAGCATGAGATGTGATATCCAACTCCTTCCCATTCCAATCCTGAGGCCCTTCCTATAGCATGAGATGTGATGTCTCAATGCTTCTAATACCAAACCTGAGATCCTTCCTATAACATGAGATGTGATATCCAACTCCTTCCCATTCCAATCCTGAGACCCTTCCTATAGCATGAGATGTGATGTCTCAATGCTTCTAATACCAAACCTGAGAACCTTCCTACAGCATGCGATGTGATATCTCAATGCTTCTAATACCAAACCTGAGACCAGTCCTATAACATGAGATTGGATATCCAACTCCTTCCCCTTCCAAACCTGAGACCCTTCCTATAGCATGAGATGTGATATCCAACTTCTTCCCATTCCAATCCTGAGACCATTCCTATAACATGAGATGTGATGTCTCAATGCTTCTAATACCAAACCTGAGATCTTTCCTATAACATGAGATGTAATATCCAACTCCATCCCATTCCAATCCTGAGACCCTTCCTATAGCATGAGATGTGCTATCTCAATGCTTATACCAAACCTGAGACCCTTCCTAAAGCTTGAGATGTGATATCCAACTCCTTCCCATTCCAATCCTGAGACCCTTCCTATAGCATGATATGTGATATCTCAATGCCTCTAATACCAAACCTGAGATCCTTCCTCTAACATGAAATGTGATATCGAACTCCTTCCCTTTCCAAACCTGAGAGCCTACCTATAGCATGAGATGTGATATCCAAGTCCTTCCCATTCCAATCCTTAGACCCTTCCTACAGCATGCAATATGATATCTCAATGATTCTAATAACAAACCTGAGACCCGTCCTATAACATGAGATGTGATATCCAACTCCTTCCCGTTTCAAACCTGAGACCCTTCCTATAGCATGAGATGTGATATCCAACTTCTTCCCATTCCAATCCTGAGACCCTTCCTATAACATGAGATGTGATGTCTCAATGCTTCTAATACCAAACCTGAGATCTTTCCTATAACATGAGATGTAATATCCAACTCCTTCCCATTCCAATCCTGAGACCCTTCCTATAGCATGAGATGTGCTATCTCAATGCTTATACCAAACCTGAGACCCTTCCTAAAGCTTGAGATGTGATATCCAACTCCTTCCCATTCCAATCCTGAGACCCTTCCTATAGCATGAGATGGGATATCTCAATGCTTCTAATATCAAACTTGAGACCCTCCCTATAGCATGAGATGTGATACCCAAGTCCTTCCCATTCCAATCCTGAGACCCTTCCTATAGCATGAGATGTGATATCTCAATGCTTATACCAAATCTGAGACCCTTCCTATAGCATGAGATGTGATATCCAACTCCTTCCCATTCCAATCCTGAGACCCTTCCTATAGCATGAGATGTGATGTCTCAATGCTTCTAATACCAAACCTGAGATCCTTCCTATAACATGAGATGTGATATCCAACTCCTTCCCATTCCAATCCTGAGACCCTTATGATAGCATGAGATGTGATATCTCAATGCCTCTAATACCAAACCTGAGATACTTCCGATAGCATGAGATGTGATATCTCAATGCTTCTAATACCAAACCTGAGATCCTTCCTATAACATGAGATGTGATTTCCAAATCCTTCCCCTTCCAAACCTGAGACCCTCCCTTTAGCATGAGATGTGATATCAAACTCCTTCCCATTCCAGTCCTGAGACCCATCTGATAGCATGAGATGTGATATTTCAATGCCTCTAATACCAAACCTGAGATCCTACCTCTAAAATGAAATGTGATATCCATCTCCTTCCCTTTTCAAACCTGAGACCCTGCCTATAGCATGAGATGTGATATCCAAGTCCTTTCCATTCCAATCCTGAGACCCTTCCTATAGCATGTGATGTGATATCTCAATTCTTATACCAAACCTGAGACCCTTCCTATGGCATGAGATGTCATATACAACTCCTTCCCATTCCAATCCTGAGACCCTTCCTATAGCATGAGATGTGATATCTCAATGCTTATACCAAACCTGAGACCCTTCCTATAGCATGAGATGTGATATCCAACTTCTTCCCATTCCAATCCTGAGACCCTTCCTATAACATGAGATGTGATGTCGCAATGCTTCTAATACCAAACCTGAGATCTTTCCTATAACATGAGATGTGATATCCAACTCCTTCCCATTCCAATCCTGAGACCCTTCCTATAGCATGAGATGTGATATCACAATGCTTATACCAAACCTGAGACCGTTCCTATAGCTTGAGATGTGATATCCAACTCCTTCCCATTCCAATCCTGAGACCCTTCCTATAGCATGAGATGTGATATCGCAAGGCCTCTAATACCAAACCTGAGATCGTTCCTCTAACATGAAATGTGATATCCAACTCCTTCCCCTTCCAAACCTGAGAGCCTTCCTATAACATGAGATGTGATATCCAACTCCTTCCCATTCCAATCCTGAGACCCTTATGATAGCATGAGATGTGATATCTCAATGCCTCTAATACCAAACCTGAGATACTTCCGATAGCATGAGATGTGATATCTCAATGCTTCTAATACCAAACCTGAGATCCTTCCTATAACATGAGATGTGATTTCCAAATCCTTCCCCTTCCAAACCTGAGACCCTCCCTTTAGCATGAGATGTGATATCCAACTCCTTCCCATTCCAATCCTGAGACCCTTCTGATAGCATGAGATGTGATATTTCAATGCCTCAAATACCAAACCTGAGATCTTACCTCTAACATGAAATGTGATATCCATCTCCTTCCCTTTCCAAACCTGAGACCCTGCCTATAGCATGAGATGTGATATCCAAGTCCTTTCCATTCCAATCCTGAGACCCTTCCTATAGCATGTGATGTGATATCTCAATGCTTATACCAAACCTGAGACCCTTCCTATGGCATGAGATGTCATATACAACTCCTTCCCATTCCAAACCTGAGACCCTTCCTATAGCATGAGATGTGATATCTCAATGCTTATACCAAACCTGAGACCCTTCCTATAGCATGAGATGTGATATCCAACTTCTTCCCATTCCAATCCTGAGACCCTTCCTATAACATGAGATGTGATGTCGCAATGCTTCTAATACCAAACCTGAGATCTTTCCTATAACATGAGATGTGATATCCAACTCCTTCCCATTCCAATCCTGAGACCCTTCCTATAGCATGAGATGTGATATCACAATGCTTATACCAAACCTGAGACCGTTCCTATAGCTTGAGATGTGATATCCAACTCCTTCCCATTCCAATCCTGAGACCCTTCCTATAGCATGAGATGTGATATCTCAAGGCCTCTAATACCAAACCTGAGATCGTTCCTCTAACATGAAATGTGATATCCAACTCCTTCCCCTTCCAAACCTGAGAGCCTTCCTATAGCATGAGATATGATAGCCAAGTCCTTCCAATTCCAATCCTGAGACCCTTCCTATAACATGAAATGTGATATCCAACTCCTTCCCATTCCAACCTGAGACCCTTCCTATAGCATGAGATGGGATATCTCAATGCTTCTAATAACAAACCTGAGACTCTTCCTATAACATGAGATGGGATATCCAACTCATTCCCATTCCAATCCTGAGACCCTTCCGATAGCAGAGATGTGATATCTCAATGCTTATACCAAACCTGAGACCCTTCCTATGGCCTGAGATGTCATATACAACTCCTTCCCATTCCAATCCTGAGACCCTTCCTATAGCATGAGATGTGATATCTCAATGCTTATACCAAATCTGAGACCCTTCCTATAGCATGAGATGTGATATCCAACTCCTTCCCATTCCAATCCTGAGACCCTTCCTATAGCATGAGATGTGATGTCTCAATGCTTCTAATACCAAACCTGAGATCCTTCCTATAACATGAGATGTGATATCCAACTCCTTCCCATTCCAATCCTGAGACCCTTATGATAGCATGAGATGTGATATCTCAATGCCTCTAATACCAAACCTGAGATACTTCCGATAGCATGAGATGTGATATCTCAATGCTTCGAATACCAAACCTGAGATCCTTCCTATAACATGAGATGTGATTTCCAAATCCTCCCGCTTCCAAACCTGAGACCCTCCCTTTAGCATGAGATGTGATATCCAACTCCTTCCCATTCCAATCCCGAGACCCTTCTGATAGCATGAGATGTGATATCTCAATGCCTCTAATTCCAAACCTGAGATCCTACCTCTAACATGAAATGTGATATCCATCTCCTTCCCTTTCCAAACCTGAGACCCTGCCTTTAGCATGAGATGTGATATCCAAGTCCTTCCCATTCCAATCCTGAGACCCTTCCTATAGCATGTGATGTGATATCTCAATGCTTATACCAAACCTGAGACCCTTCCTATGGCATGAGATGTCATATACAACTGCTTCCCATTCCAATCCTGAGACCCTTCCTATAGCATGAGATGTGATATCTCAATGCTTATACCAAACCTGAGACCCTTCCTATAGCATGAGATGTGATATCCAACTTCTTCCCATTCCAATCCTGAGACCCTTCCTATAACATGAGATGTGATGTCTCAATGCTTCTAATACCAAACCTGAGATCTTTCCTATAACATGAGATGTGATATCCAACTCCTTCCCATTCCAATCCTGAGACCCTTCCTATAGTATGAGATGTGATATCACAATGCTTATACAAAACCTGAGACCGTTCCTATAGCTTGAGATGTGATATCCAACTCCTTCCCATTCCAATCCTGAGACCCTTCCTATAGCATGAGATGTGATATCTCAAGGCCTCTAATACCAAACCTGAGATCCTTCCTCTAATATGAAATGTGATATCCAACTCCTTCCCCTTCCAAACCTGAGAGCCTTCCTATAGCATGAGATATGATATCCAAGTCCTTCCCATTCCAATCCTGAGACCCTTCCTATATCATGAGATGGGATATCTCAATGCTTCTAATACCAAACCTGAGACCCTTCCTATAACATGAGATGGGAATATCCAACTCCTTCCCATTCCAATCCTGAGACCCTTCCGATAGCAGAGATGTGATATCTCAATGCTTATACCAAACCTGAGATCCTTCCTATAACATGAGATGTGATATCCAACTCCTTCCCATTCCAATCCTGAGACACTTCCTATAGCATGAGATGTGATATCTCACTGCTTATACCAAACCTGAGACCCTTCCTATAGAATGAGATGTGATATCCAACTCCTTCATATTCCAATCCTGAGACCCTTCCTATAGCATGAGATGTGATATCTCAATGCTTCTAATATCAAACTTGAGACCCTCCCTATAGCATGAGATGTGATACCCAAGTCCTTCCCATTCCAATCCTGAGACACTTCCTATAGCATGAGATGTGATATCTCAATGCTTCTAATACCAAACCTGAGACTCTTCCTATAACATGAGATGGGATATCCAACTCCTTCCCATTCCAATCCTGAGACCCTTCCAATAGCAGAGATGTGATATCTCAATGCTTATACCAAACCTAAGACCCTTCCTATGGCATGAGATGTGATATCCAACTCCTTCCCATTCCAATCCCGAGACCCTTCCTATAGCATGAGATGTGATATCTCGATGCTTATACCAAATCTGAGACCCTTCCTATAGCATGAGATGTGATATCCAACTCCTTCCCATTCCAATCCTGAGGCCCTTCCTATAGCATGAGATGTGATGTCTCAATGCTTCTAATACCAAACCTGAGATCCTTCCTATAACATGAGATGTGATATCCAACTCCTTCCCATTCCAATCCTGAGACCCTTCCTATAGCATGAGATGTGATGTCTCAATGCTTCTAATACCAAACCTGAGAACCTTCCTACAGCATTCGATGTGATATCTCAATGCTTCTAATACCAAACCTGAGACCAGTCCTATAACATGAGATTGGATATCCAACTCCTTCCCCTTCCAAACCTGAGACCCTTCCTATAGCATGAGATGTGATATCCAACTTCTTCCCATTCCAATCCTGAGACCCTTCCTATAACATGAGATGTGATGTCTCAATGCTTCTAATACCAAACCTGAGATCTTTCCTATAACATGAGATGTAATATCCAACTCCATCCCATTCCAATCCTGAGACCCTTCCTATAGCATGAGATGTGCTATCTCAATGCTTATACCAAACCTGAGACCCTTCCTAAAGCTTGAGATGTGATATCCAACTCCTTCCCATTCCAATCCTGAGACCCTTCCTATAGCATGATATGTGATATCTCAATGCCTCTAATACCAAACCTGAGATCCTTCCTCTAACATGAAATGTGATATGGAACTCCTTCCCTTTCCAAACCTGAGAGCCTACCTATAGCATGAGATGTGATATCCAAGTCCTTCCCATTCCAATCCTTAGACCCTTCCTACAGCATGCAATATGATATCTCAATGATTCTAATAACAAACCTGAGACCCGTCCTATAACATGAGATGTGATATCCAACTCCTTCCCGTTTCAAACCTGAGACCCTTCCTATAGCATGAGATGTGATATCCAACTTCTTCCCATTCCAATCCTGAGACCCTTCCTATAACATGAGATGTGATGTCTCAATGCTTCTAATACCAAACCTGAGATCTTTCCTATAACATGAGATGTAATATCCAACTCCTTCCCATTCCAATCCTGAGACCCTTCCTATAGCATGAGATGTGCTATCTCAATGCTTATACCAAACCTGAGACCCTTCCTAAAGCTTGAGATGTGATATCCAACTCCTTCCCATTCCAATCCTGAGACCCTTCCTATAGCATGAGATGTGATATCTCAATGCTTCTAATATCAAACTAGAGACCCTCCCTATAGCATGAGATGTGATACCCAAGTCCTTCCCATTCCAATCCTGAGACACTTCCTATAGCATGAGATGTGATGTCTCAATGCTTCTAATACCAAACCTGAGATCCTTCCTATAACATGAGATGTGATATCCAACTCCTTCCCATTCCAATCCCGGGACACTTCCTATAGCATGAGATGTGATATCTCGATGTTTATACCAAACCTGAGACCCTTCCTATAGCATGAGATGTGATATCCAACTCCTTCCCATTCCAATCCTGAGACCCTTCCTATAGCATGAGATGTGATATCTCAATGCCTCTAATACCAAACCTGAGATCCTTCCTCTAACATGAAATGTGATATCCAACTCCTTCCCTTTCCAAACATGAGAGCCTACCTATAGCATGAGATGTGATATCCAAGTCCTTCCCATTCCAATCCTTAGACCCTTCCTACAGCATGCAATATGATATCTCAATGATTCTAATAACAAACCTGAGACCCATCCTATAACATGAGATGGGATATCCAACTCCTTCCCATTCCAATCCTGATACACTTCCGATAGCAGAGATGTGATATCTCAATGCTTATACCAAACCTGAGACCCTTCCTATAACATGAGATGTGATATCCAACTCCTTCCCGGTCCAAACCTGAGACCCTTACTATAGCATATGTGATATCCAACTCCTTCCCATTCCAAACATGAGACCCTTCCTATAGCAAGAATGTAATATCCAACTCCTTCCCATTCCAATCCTGAGACCATTCCTATAGCATGAGATGTGATATCTCAATGCTTCTAATACCAAACCTGAGATCCTTCCTATAACATGAGATGTGATATCCAACTCCTTCCCATTCCAATCCTGAGACCCTTCCTATAGCATGAGATGTGATGTCTCAATGCTTCTAATACCAAACCTGAGAACCTTCCTACAGCATGCGATGTGATATCTCAATGCTTCTAATACCAAACCTGAGACCAGTCCTATAACATGAGATTGGATATCCAACTCCTTCCCCTTCCAAACCTGAGACCCTTCCTATAGCATGAGATGTGATATCCAACTTCTTCCCATTCTAAATCCTGAGACCCTACCTATAACATGAGATGTGATGTCTCAATGCTTCTAATACCAAACCTGAGATCTTTCCTATAACATGAGATGTAATATCCAACTCCTTCCCATTCCAATCCTGAGACCCTTCCTATAGCATGAGATGTGCTATCTCAATGCTTATACCAAACCTGAGACCCTTCCTAAAGCTTGAGATGTGATATCCAACTCCTTCCCATTCCAATCCTGAGACCCTTCCTATAGCATGAGATGTGATATCTCAATGCTTCTAATATCAAACTTGAGACCCTCCCTATAGCATGAGATGTGACACCCAAGTCCTTCCCATTCCAATCCTGAGACACTTCCTATAGCATGAGATGTGATATCTCAATGCTTATACCAAACCTGAGACCCTTCCTATAGCATGAGATGTGATATCCAACTCCTTCCCATTCCAATCCTGAGACCCTTCCTATAGCATGAGATGTGATGTCTCAATGCTTCTAATACCAAACCTGAGATCCTTCCTATAACATGAGATGTGATATCCAACTCCTTCCCATTCCAATCCTGAGACCCTTCCAATAGCAGAGATGTGATATCTCAATGCTTATACCAAACCTAAGACCCTTCCTATGGCATGAGATGTGATATCCAACTCCTTCCCATTCCAATCCCGAGACCCTTCCTATAGCATGAGATGTGATATCTCGATGCTTATACCAAATCTGAGACCCTTCCTATAGCATGAGATGTGATATCCAACTCCTTCCCATTCCAATCCTGAGGCCCTTCCTATAGCATGAGATGTGATGTCTCAATGCTTCTAATACCAAACCTGAGATCCTTCCTATAACATGAGATGTGATATCCAACTCCTTCCCATTCCAATCCTGAGACCCTTCCTATAGCATGAGATGTGATGTCTCAATGCTTCTAATACCAAACCTGAGAACCTTCCTACAGCATGCGATGTGATATCTCAATGCTTCTAATACCAAACCTGAGACCCGTCCTATAACATGAGATGTGATATCCAACTCCTTCCCGTTTCAAACCTGAGACCCTTCCTATAACATGAGATGTGATATCCAACTCCTTCCCGTTTCAAACCTGAGACCCTTCCTATAGCATATGTGATATCCAACTCCTTCCCATTCTAAACATGAGACCCTTCCTATAGCAAGAATGTAATATCCAACTCCTTCCCATTCCAATCCTGAGACCATTCCTATAGCATGAGATGTGATATCTCAATACTTCTAATACCAAACCTGAGATCCTTCCTATGACATGAGATGTGATATCCAATTCCTCCCCATTCCAAACCTGAGAACCTTCCTAAAGCATGCGATGTGATATCTCAATGCTTCTAATACCAAACCTGAGACCAGTCCTATAACATGAGATTGGATATCCAACTCCTTCCCCTTCCAAACCTGAGACCCTTCCTATAGCAGGAGATGTGATATCCAACTTCTTCCCATTCCAATCCTGAGACCCTTCCTATAACATGAGATGTGATGTCTCAATGCTTCTAATACCAAACCTGAGATCTTTCCTATAACATGAGATGTGATATCCAACTCCTTCCCATTCCAATCCTGAGACCCTTCCTATAGCATGAGATGTGCTATCTCAATGCTTATACCAAACCTGAGACCCTTCCTAAAGCTTGAGATGTGATATCCAACTCCTTCCCATTCCAATCCTGAGACCCTTCCTATAGCATGAGATGTGATATCTCAATGCCTCTAATACCAAACCTGAGATCCTTCCTATAACATGAGATGTGATATCCAACTCCTTCCCATTCCAATCCTGAGACCCTTCCTATAGCATGAGATGTGATATCTCAATGCTTCTAATACCAAACCTGAGACCAGTCCTATAACATGAGATTGGATATCCAACTCCTTCCCCTTCCAAACCTGAGACCCTTCCTATAGCACGAGATGTGATATCCAACTCCTTCCCATTCCAATCCTGAGGCCCTTCCTATAGCATGAGATGTGATGTCTCAATGCTTCTAATACCAAACCTGAGATCCTTCCTATAACATGAGATGTGATATCCAACTCCTTCCCATTCCAATCCTGAGACCCTTCCTATAGCATGAGATGTGATGTCTCACTGCTTCTAATACCAAACCTGAGAACCTTCCTACAGCATGCGATGTGATATCTCAATGCTTCTAATACCAAACCTGAGACCCGTCCTATAACATGAGATGTGATATCCAACTCCTTCCCGTTTCAAACCTGAGACCCTTCCTATAACATGAGATGTGATATCCAACTCCTTCCCGTTTCAAACCTGAGACCCTTCCTATAGCATATGTGATATCCAACTCCTTCCCATTCTAAACATGAGACCCTTCTTATAGCAAGAATGTAATATCCAACTCCTTCCCATTCCAATCCTGAGACCATTCCTATAGCATGAGATGTGATATCTCAATGCTTCTAATACCAAACCTGAGATCCTTCCTATGACATGAGATGTGATATCCAATTCCTCCCCATTCCAAACCTGAGAACCTTCCTACAGCATGCGATGTGATATCTCAATGCTTCTAATACCAAACCTGAGACCAGTCCTATAACATGAGATTGGATATCCAACTCCTTCCCCTTCCAAACCTGAGACCCTTCCTATAGCATGAGATGTGATATCCAACTTCTTCCCATTCTAATCCTGAGACCCTTCCTATAACATGAGATGTGATGTCTCAATGCTTCTAATACCAAACCTGAGATCTTTCCTATAACATGAGATGTGATATCCAACTCCTTCCCATTCCAATCCTGAGACCCTTCCTATAGCATGAGATGTGCTATCTCAATGCTTATACCAAACCTGAGACCCTTCCTAAAGCTTGAGATGTGATATCCAACTCCTTCCCTTTCCAATCCTGAGACCCTTCCTATAGCATGAGATGTGATATCTCAATGCCTCTAATACCAAACCTGAGATCCTTCCTCTAACATGAAATGTGATATCCAACTCCTTCCCTTTCCAAACATGAGAGCCTACCTATAGCATGAGATGTGATATCCAAGTCCTTCCCATTCCAATCCTTAGACCCTTCCTACAGCATGCAATATGATATCTCAATGATTCTAATAACAAACCTGAGACCCATCCTATAACATGAGATGGGATATCCAACTCCTTCCCATTCCAATCCTGAGACACTTCCGATAGCAGAGATGTGATATCTCAATGCTTATACCAAACCTGAGACCCTTCCTATAACATGAGATGTGATATCCAACTCCTTCCCGGTCCAAACCTGAGACCCTTACTATAGCATATGTGATATCCAACTCCTTCCCATTCCAAACATGAGACCCTTCCTATAGCAAGAATGTAATATCCAACTCCTTCCCATTCCAATCCTGAGACCATTCCTATAGCATGAGATGTGATATCTCAATGCTTCTAATACCAAACCTGAGATCCTTCCTATAACATGAGATGTGATATCCAACTCCTTCCCATTCCAATCCTGAGACCCTTCCTATAGCATGAGATGTGCTATCTCAATGCTTATACCAAACCTGAGACCCTTCCTAAAGCTTGAGATGTGATATCCAACTCCTTCCCATTCCAATCCTGAGACCCTTCCTATAGCATGAGATGTGATATCTCAATGCTTCTAATATCAAACTTGAGACCCTCCCTATAGCATGAGATGTGACACCCAAGTCCTTCCCATTCCAATCCTGAGACACTTCCTATAGCATGAGATGTGATATCTCAATGCTTATACCAAACCTGAGACCCTTCCTATAGCATGAGACGTGATATCCAACTCCTTCCCATTCCAATCCTGAGACCCTTCCTATAGCATGAGATGTGATGTCTCAATGCTTCTAATACCAAACCTGAGATCCTTCCTATAACATGAGATGTGATATCCAACTCCTTCCCATTCCAATCCTGAGACCCTTCCAATAGCAGAGATGTGATATCTCAATGCTTATACCAAACCTAAGACCCTTCCTATGGCATGAGATGTGATATCCAACTCCTTCCCATTCCAATCCCGAGACCCTTCCTATAGCATGAGATGTGATATCTCGATGCATATACCAAATCTGAGACCCTTCCTATAGCATGAGATGTGATATCCAACTCCTTCCCATTCCAATCCTGAGGCCCTTCCTATAGCATGAGATGTGATGTCTCAATGCTTCTAATACCAAACCTGAGATCCTTCCTATAACATGAGATGTGATATCCAACTCCTTCCCATTCCAATCCTGAGACCCTTCCTATAGCATGAGATGTGATGTCTCAATGCTTCTAATACCAAACCTGAGAACCTTCCTACAGCATGCGATGTGATATCTCAATGCTTCTAATACCAAACCTGAGACCCGTCCTATAACATGAGATGTGATATCCAACTCCTTCCCGTTTCAAACCTGAGACCCTTCCTATAACATGAGATGTGATATCCAACTCCTTCCCGTTTCAAACCTGAGACCCTTCCTATAGCATATGTGATATCCAACTCCTTCCCATTCCAAACATGAGACCCTTCCTATAGCAAGAATGTAATATCCAACTCCTTCCCATTCCAATCCTGAGACCATTCCTATAGCATGAGATGTGATATCTCAATGCTTCTAATACCAAACCTGAGATCCTTCCTATGACATGAGATGTGATATCCAATTCCTCCCCATTCCAAACCTGAGAACCTTCCTACAGCATGCGATGTGATATCTCAATGCTTCTAATACCAAACCTGCCAGTCCTATAACATGAGATTGGATATCCAACTCCTTCCCCTTCCAAACCTGAGACCCTTCCTATAGCATGAGATGTGATATCCAACTTCTTCCCATTCCAATCCTGAGACCCTTCCTATAACATGAGATGTGATGTCTCAATGCTTCTAATACCAAACCTGAGATCTTTCCTATAACATGAGATGTGATATCCGACTCCTTCCCATTCCAATCCTGAGACCCTTCCTATAGCATGAGATGTGCTATCTCAATGCTTATACCAAACCTGAGACCCTTCCTAAAGCTTGAGATGTGATATCCAACTCCTTCCCATTCCAATCCTGAGACCCTTCCTATAACATGAAATGTGATATCCAACTCCTTCCCATTCCAACCTGAGACCCTTCCTATAGCATGAGATGGGATATCCAACTCCTTCCAAATCCAATACTGATACCCTTCCAATAGCATGAGATGTGATATCCCAATGCTTCTACCAAACCTGAGAACCATACTATGGCATGAGATGTGATATCAAACTCCTTCCCATTCCAATCCTGAGACTCTTCCTATAGCTTGAGATGTGATATCCGAAATCCTTCCCATTCCAATTCTGAGACCCTTCCTATACGATGAGACTTGATATCTCAATGCTTCTAATACCAAACCTGAGACCCGTCCTATAACATGAGATGTGATATCCAAATCTTTCCCCTTCCAAACCTTAGACCCTTCCTTTATCATGAGATGTGATATCCAACTCCTTCCCATTCCGATCCTGAGACCCTTCCGATATCATGAGATTTGTTATCTCAATGCTTCTTATATCAAAATTGAGACCCGCCTATAACATGAGATGTGATATCCAAATCTTTCCCCTTCCAAACCTTAGACCCTTCCTTTATCATGAGATGGGATATCCAACTCCTTCCCATTCCAATCCTGAGACCCTTCCGATAGCAGAGATGTGATATCTCAATGCTTATACCAATCCTGAGACCCTTCCTATGGCCTGAGATGTCATATACAACTCCTTCCCAATCCAATCCTGAGACCCTTCCTATAGCATGAGATGTGATATCTCAATGCTTATACCAAATCTGAGACCCTTCCTATAGCATGAGATGTGATATCCAACTCCTTCCCTTTCCAATCCTGAGACCCTTCCTATAGCATGAGATGTGATGTCTCAATGCTTCCAATACCAAACCTGAGAACCTTCCTACAGCATGGAATGTGATATCTCAATGCTTCTAATACCAAACCTGAGACCAGTCCTATAACATGAGATTGGATATCCAACTCCTTCCCCTTCCAAACCTGAGACCCTTCCTATAGCATGAGATGTGATATCCAACTTCTTCCCATTCCAATCCTGAGACCCTTCCTATAACATGAGATGTGATGTCTCAATGCTTCTAATACCAAACCTGAGAACCTTCCTACAGCATGCGATGTGATATCTCAATGCTTCTAATACCAAACCTGAGACCCGTCCTATAACATGAGATGTGATATCCAACTCCTTCCCGTTTCAAACCTGAGACCCTTCCTATAACATGAGATGTGATATCCAACTCCTTCCCGTTTCAAACCTGAGACCCTTCCTATAGCATATGTGATATCCAACTCCTTCCCATTCCAAACATGAGACCCTTCCTATAGCAAGAATGTAATATCCAACTCCTTCCCATTCCAATCCTGAGACCATTCCTATAGCATGAGATGTGATATCTCAATGCTTCTAATACCAAACCTGAGATCCTTCCTATGACATGAGATGTGATATCCAATTCCTCCCCATTCCAAACCTGAGAACCTTCCTACAGCATGCGATGTGATATCTCAATGCTTCTAATACCAAACCTGAGACCAGTCCTATAACATGAGATTGGATATCCAACTCCTTCCCCTTCCAAACCTGAGACCCTTCCTATAGCATGAGATGTGATATCCAACTTCTTCCCATTCCAATCCTGAGACCCTTCCTATAACATGAGATGTGATGTCTCAATGCTTCTAATACCAAACCTGAGATCTTTCCTATAACATGAGATGTGATATCCGACTCCTTCCCATTCCAATCCTGAGACCCTTCCTATAGCATGAGATGTGCTATCTCAATGCTTATACCAAACCTGAGACCCTTCCTAAAGCTTGAGATGTGATATCCAACTCCTTCCCATTCCAATCCTGAGACCCTTCCTATAACATGAAATGTGATATCCAACTCCTTCCCATTCCAACCTGAGACCCTTCCTATAGCATGAGATGGGATATCCAACTCCTTCCAAATCCAATACTGATACCCTTCCAATAGCATGAGATGTGATATCCCAATGCTTCTACCAAACCTGACAACCATACTATGGCATGAGATGTGATATCAAACTCCTTCCCATTCCAATTTGAGATTCTTCCTATAGCTTGAGATGTGATATCCGAAATCCTTCCCATTCCAATTCTGAGACCCTTCCTATACGATGAGACTTGATATCTCAATGCTTCTAATACCAAACCTGAGACCTGTCCTATAACATGAGATGTGATATCCAAATCTTTCCCCTTCCAAACCTTAGACCCTTCCTTTATCATGAGATGTGATATCCAACTCCTTCCCATTCCGATCCTGAGACCCTTCCGATATCATGAGATTTGTTATCTCAATGCTTCTTATATCAAAATTGAGACCCGCCTATAACATGAGATGTGATATCCAAATCTTTCCCCTTCCAAACCTTAGACCCTTCCTTTATCATGAGATGGGATATCCAACTCCTTCCCATTCCAATCCTGAGACCCTTCCGATAGCAGAGATGTGATATCTCAATGCTTATACCAATCCTGAGACCCTTCCTATGGCCTGAGATGTCATATACAACTCCTTCCCAATCCAATCCTGAGACCCTTCCTATAGCATGAGATGTGATATCTCAATGCTTATACCAAATCTGAAACCCTTCCTATAGCATGAGATGTGATATCCAACTCCTTCCCATTCCAATCCTGAGACCCTTCCTATAGCATGAGATGTGATGTCTCAATGCTTCTAATACCAAACCTGAGATCCTTCCTATAACATGAGATGTGATATCCAACTCCTTCCCATTCCAATCCTGAGACCCTTCCTATAGCATGAGATGTGATGTCTCAATGCTTCTAATACCAAACCTGAGAACCTTCCTACAGCATGCGATGTGATATCTCAATGCTTCTAATACCAAACCTGAGACCAGTCCTATAACATGAGATTGGATATCCAACTCCTTCCCCTTCCAAACCTGAGACCCTTCCTATAGCATGAGATGTGATATCCAACTTCTTCCCATTCCAATCCTGAGACCCTTCCTATAACATGAGATGTGATGTCTCAATGCTTCTAATACCAAACCTGAGATCTTTCCTATAACATGAGATGTAATATCCAACTCCTTCCCATTCCAATCCTGAGACCCTTCCTATAGCATGAGATGTGCTATCTCAATGCTTATACCAAAACTGAGACCCTTCCTAAAGCTTGAGATGTGATATCCAACTCCTTCCCATTCCAATCCTGAGACCCTTCCTATAGCATGAGATGTGATATCTCAATGCTTCTAATATCAAACTTGAGACCCTCCCTATAGCATGAGATGTGATACCCAAGTCCTTCCCATTCCAATCCTGAGACACTTCCTATAGCATGAGATGTGATGTCTCAATGCTTCTAATACCAAACCTGAGATCCTTCCTATAACATGAGATGTGATATCCAACTCCTTCCCATTCCAATCCCGGGACCCTTCCTATAGCATGAGATGTGATATCTCGATGTTTATACCAAACCTGAGACCCTTCCTATAGCATGAGATGTGATATCCAACTCCTTCCCATTCCAATCCTGAGACCCTTCCTATAGCATGAGATGTGATATCTCAATGCCTCTAATACCAAACCTGAGATCCTTCCTCTAACATGAAATGTGATATCCAACTCCTTCCCTTTCCAAACATGAGAGCCTACCTATAGCATGAGATGTGATATCCAAGTCCTTCCCATTCCAATCCTTAGACCCTTCCTACAGCATGCAATATGATATCTCAATGATTCTAATAACAAACCTGAGACCCATCCTATAACATGAGATGGGATATCAAACTCCTTCCCATTCCAATCCTGAGACACTTCCGATAGCAGAGATGTGATATCTCAATGCTTATACCAAACCTGAGACCCTTCCTATAACATGAGATGTGATATCCAACTCCTTCCTGGTCCCAACCTGAGACCCTTACTATAGCATATGTGATTTCCAACTCCTTCCCATTCCAAACATGAGACCCTTCCTATAGCAAGAATGTAATATCCAACTCCTTCCCATTCCAATCCTGAGACCATTCCTATAGCATGAGATGTGATATCTCAATGCTTCTAATACCAAACCTGAGATCCTTCCTATGACATGAGATGTGATATCCAATTCCTCCCCATTCCAAACCTGAGAACCTTCCTACAGCATGCGATGTGATATCTCAATGCTTCTAATACCAAACCCGAGACCAGTCCTATAACATGAGATTGGATATCCAACTCCTTCCCCTTCCAAACCTGAGACCCTTCCTATAGCATGAGATGTGATATCCAACTTCTTCCCATTCCATTCCTGAGACCCTTCCTATAACATGAGATGCGATGTCTCAATGCTTCTAATACCAAACCTGAGATCTTTCCTATAACATGAGATGTGATATCCAACTCCTTCCCATTCCAATCCTGAGACCCTTCCTATAGCATGAGATGTGATATCTCAATGCTTATACCAAACCTGAGACCCTTCCTATAGCTTGAGATGTGATATCCAACTCCTTCCCATTCCAATCCTGAGACCCTTCCTATAGCATGAGATGTGATATCTCAAGGCCTCTAATACCAAACCTGAGATCCTTCCTCTAACATGAAATGTGATATCCAACTCCTTCCCTTTCCAAACATGAGAGCCTACCTATAGTGAGATGTGATATCCAAGTCCTTCCCATTCCAATCCTTAGACCCTTCCTACAGCATGCAATATGATATCTCAATGATTCTAATAACAAACCTGAGACCCATCCTATAACATGAGATGGGATATCCAACTCCTTCCCATTCCAATCCTGAGACACTTCTGATAGCAGAGATGTGATATCTCAATGCTTATACCAAACCTGAGACCCTTCCTATAACATGAGATGTGATATCCAACTCCTTCCCGGTCCAAACCTGAGACCCTTACTATAGCATATGTGATATCCAACTCCTTCCCATTCCAAACATGAGACCCTTCCTATAGCAAGAATGTAATATCCAACTCCTTCCCATTCCAATCCTGAGACCATTCCTATAGCATGAGATGTGATATCTCAATGCTTCTAATACCAAACCTGAGATCCTTCCTATAACATGAGATGTGATATCCAACTCCTTCCCATTCCAATCCTGAGACCCTTCCTATAGCATGAGATGTGATGTCTCAATGCTTCTAATACCAAACCTGAGAACCTTCCTACAGCATGCGATGTGATATCTCAATGCTTCTAATACCAAACCTGAGACCAGTCCTATAACATGAGATTGGATATCCAACTCCTTCCCCTTCCAAACCTGAGACCCTTCCTATAGCATGAGATGTGATATCCAACTTCTTCCCATTCCAATCCTGAGACCCTTCCTATAACATGAGATGTGATGTCTCAATGCTTCTAATACCAAACCTGAGATCTTTCCTATAACATGAGATGTAATATCCAACTCCTTCCCATTCCAATCCTGAGACCCTTCCTATAGCATGAGATGTGCTATCTCAATGCTTATACCAAACCTGAGACCCTTCCTAAAGCTTGAGATGTGATATCCAACTCCTTCCCATTCCAATCCTGAGACCCTTCCTATAGCATGAGATGTGATATCTCAATGCTTCTAATATCAAACTTGAGACCCTCCCTATAGCATGAGATGTGACACCCAAGTCCTTCCCATTCCAATCCTGAGACACTTCCTATAGCATGAGATGTGATATCTCAATGCTTATACCAAACCTGAGACCCTTCCTATAGCATGAGATGTGATATCCAACTCCTTCCCATTCCAATCCTGAGACCCTTCCTATAGCATGAGATGTGATGTCTCAATGCTTCTAATACCAAACCTGAGATCCTTCCTATAACATGAGATGTGATATCCAACTCCTTCCCATTCCAATCCTGAGACCCTTCCAATAGCAGAGATGTGATATCTCAATGCTTATACCAAACCTAAGACCCTTCCTATGGCATGAGATGTGATATCCAACTCCTTCCCATTCCAATCCCGAGACCCTTCCTATAGCATGAGATGTGATATCTCGATGCATATACCAAATCTGAGACCCTTCCTATAGCATGAGATGTGCTATCTCAATGCTTATACCAAACCTGAGACCCTTCCTAAAGCTTGAGATGTGATATCCAACTCCTTCCCATTCCAATCCTGAGACCCTTCCTATAACATGAAATGTGATATCCAACTCCTTCCCATTCCAACCTGAGACCCTTACTATAGCATGAGATGGGATATCCAACTCCTTCCAAATCCAATACTGATACCCTTCCAATAGCATGAGATGTGATATCCCAATGCTTCTACCAAACCTGAGAACCATACTATGGCATGAGATGTGATATCAAACTCCTTCCCATTCCAATCCTGAGACTCTTCCTATAGCTTGAGATGTGATATCCGAAATCCTTCCCATTCCAATTCTGAGACCCTTCCTATACGATGAGACTTGATATCTCAATGCTTCTAATACCAAACCTGAGACCCGTCCTATAACATGAGATGTGATATCCAAATCTTTCCCCTTCCAAACCTTAGACCCTTCCTTTATCATGAGATGTGATATCCAACTCCTTCCCATTCCGATCCTGAGACCCTTCCGATATCATGAGATTTGTTATCTCAATGCTTCTTATATCAAAATTGAGACCCGCCTATAACATGAGATGTGATATCCAAATCTTTCCCCTTCCAAACCTTAGACCCTTCCTTTATCATGAGATGGGATATCCAACTCCTTCCCATTCCAATCCTGAGACCCTTCCGATAGCAGAGATGTGATATCTCAATGCTTATACCAATCCTGAGACCCTTCCTATGGCCTGAGATGTCATATACAACTCCTTCCCAATCCAATCCTGAGACCCTTCCTATAGCATGAGATGTGATATCTCAATGCTTATACCAAATCTGAGACCCTTCCTATAGCATGAGATGTGATATCCAACTCCTTCCCATTCCAATCCTGAGACCCTTCCTATAGCATGAGATGTGATGTCTCAATGCTTCTAATACCAAACCTGAGATCCTTCCTATAACATGAGATGTGATATCCAACTCCTTCCCATTCCAATCCTGAGACCCTTCCTATAGCATGAGATGTGATGTCTCAATGCTTCTAATACCAAACCTGAGACCTGTCCTATAACATGAGATGTGATATCCAAATCTTTCCCCTTCCAAACCTTAGACCCTTCCTTTATCATGAGATGTGATATCCAACTCCTTCCCATTCCGATCCTGAGACCCTTCCGATATCATGAGATTTGTTATCTCAATGCTTCTTATATCAAAATTGAGACCCGCCTATAACATGAGATGTGATATCCAAATCTTTCCCCTTCCAAACCTTAGACCCTTCCTTTATCATGAGATGGGATATCCAACTCCTTCCCATTCCAATCCTGAGACCCTTCCGATAGCAGAGATGTGATATCTCAATGCTTATACCAATCCTGAGACCCTTCCTATGGCCTGAGATGTCATATACAACTCCTTCCCAATCCAATCCTGAGACCCTTCCTATAGCATGAGATGTGATATCTCAATGCTTATACCAAATCTGAAACCCTTCCTATAGCATGAGATGTGATATCCAACTCCTTCCCATTCCAATCCTGAGACCCTTCCTATAGCATGAGATGTGATGTCTCAATGCTTCTAATACCAAACCTGAGATCCTTCCTATAACATGAGATGTGATATCCAACTCCTTCCCATTCCAATCCTGAGACCCTTCCTATAGCATGAGATGTGATGTCTCAATGCTTCTAATACCAAACCTGAGAACCTTCCTACAGCATGCGATGTGATATCTCAATGCTTCTAATACCAAACCTGAGACCAGTCCTATAACATGAGATTGGATATCCAACTCCTTCCCCTTCCAAACCTGAGACCCTTCCTATAGCATGAGATGTGATATCCAACTTCTTCCCATTCCAATCCTGAGACCCTTCCTATAACATGAGATGTGATGTCTCAATGCTTCTAATACCAAACCTGAGATCTTTCCTATAACATGAGATGTAATATCCAACTCCTTCCCATTCCAATCCTGAGACCCTTCCTATAGCATGAGATGTGCTATCTCAATGCTTATACCAAAACTGAGACCCTTCCTAAAGCTTGAGATGTGATATCCAACTCCTTCCCATTCCAATCCTGAGACCCTTCCTATAGCATGAGATGTGATATCTCAATGCTTCTAATATCAAACTTGAGACCCTCCCTATAGCATGAGATGTGATACCCAAGTCCTTCCCATTCCAATCCTGAGACACTTCCTATAGCATGAGATGTGATGTCTCAATGCTTCTAATACCAAACCTGAGATCCTTCCTATAACATGAGATGTGATATCCAACTCCTTCCCATTCCAATCCCGGGACCCTTCCTATAGCATGAGATGTGATATCTCGATGTTTATACCAAACCTGAGACCCTTCCTATAGCATGAGATGTGATATCCAACTCCTTCCCATTCCAATCCTGAGACCCTTCCTATAGCATGAGATGTGATATCTCAATGCCTCTAATACCAAACCTGAGATCCTTCCTCTAACATGAAATGTGATATCCAACTCCTTCCCTTTCCAAACATGAGAGCCTACCTATAGCATGAGATGTGATATCCAAGTCCTTCCCATTCCAATCCTTAGACCCTTCCTACAGCATGCAATATGATATCTCAATGATTCTAATAACAAACCTGAGACCCATCCTATAACATGAGATGGGATATCAAACTCCTTCCCATTCCAATCCTGAGACACTTCCGATAGCAGAGATGTGATATCTCAATGCTTATACCAAACCTGAGACCCTTCCTATAACATGAGATGTGATATCCAACTCCTTCCTGGTCCCAACCTGAGACCCTTACTATAGCATATGTGATTTCCAACTCCTTCCCATTCCAAACATGAGACCCTTCCTATAGCAAGAATGTAATATCCAACTCCTTCCCATTCCAATCCTGAGACCATTCCTATAGCATGAGATGTGATATCTCAATGCTTCTAATACCAAACCTGAGATCCTTCCTATGACATGAGATGTGATATCCAATTCCTCCCCATTCCAAACCTGAGAACCTTCCTACAGCATGCGATGTGATATCTCAATGCTTCTAATACCAAACCCGAGACCAGTCCTATAACATGAGATTGGATATCCAACTCCTTCCCCTTCCAAACCTGAGACCCTTCCTATAGCATGAGATGTGATATCCAACTTCTTCCCATTCCATTCCTGAGACCCTTCCTATAACATGAGATGCGATGTCTCAATGCTTCTAATACCAAACCTGAGATCTTTGCTATAACTTGAGATGTGATATCCAACTCCTTCCCATTCCAATCCTGAGACCCTTCCTATAGCATGAGATGTGATATCTCAATGCTTATACCAAACCTGAGACCCTTCCTATAGCTTGAGATGTGATATCCAACTCCTTCCCATTCCAATCCTGAGACCCTTCCTATAGCATGAGATGTGATATCTCAAGGCCTCTAATACCAAACCTGAGATCCTTCCTCTAACATGAAATGTGATATCCAACTCCTTCCCTTTCCAAACATGAGAGCCTACCTATAGTGAGATGTGATATCCAAGTCCTTCCCATTCCAATCCTTAGACCCTTCCTACAGCATGCAATATGATATCTCAATGATTCTAATAACAAACCTGAGACCCATCCTATAACATGAGATGGGATATCCAACTCCTTCCCATTCCAATCCTGAGACACTTCTGATAGCAGAGATGTGATATCTCAATGCTTATACCAAACCTGAGACCCTTCCTATAACATGAGATGTGATATCCAACTCCTTCCCGGTCCAAACCTGAGACCCTTACTATAGCATATGTGATATCCAACTCCTTCCCATTCCAAACATGAGACCCTTCCTATAGCAAGAATGTAATATCCAACTCCTTCCCATTCCAATCCTGAGACCATTCCTATAGCATGAGATGTGATATCTCAATGCTTCTAATACCAAACCTGAGATCCTTCCTATAACATGAGATGTGATATCCAACTCCTTCCCATTCCAATCCTGAGACCCTTCCTATAGCATGAGATGTGATGTCTCAATGCTTCTAATACCAAACCTGAGAACCTTCCTACAGCATGCGATGTGATATCTCAATGCTTCTAATACCAAACCTGAGACCAGTCCTATAACATGAGATTGGATATCCAACTCCTTCCCCTTCCAAACCTGAGACCCTTCCTATAGCATGAGATGTGATATCCAACTTCTTCCCATTCCAATCCTGAGACCCTTCCTATAACATGAGATGTGATGTCTCAATGCTTCTAATACCAAACCTGAGATCTTTCCTATAACATGAGATGTAATATCCAACTCCTTCCCATTCCAATCCTGAGACCCTTCCTATAGCATGAGATGTGCTATCTCAATGCTTATACCAAACCTGAGACCCTTCCTAAAGCTTGAGATGTGATATCCAACTCCTTCCCATTCCAATCCTGAGACCCTTCCTATAGCATGAGATGTGATATCTCAATGCTTCTAATATCAAACTTGAGACCCTCCCTATAGCATGAGATGTGACACCCAAGTCCTTCCCATTCCAATCCTGAGACACTTCCTATAGCATGAGATGTGATATCTCAATGCTTATACCAAACCTGAGACCCTTCCTATAGCATGAGATGTGATATCCAACTCCTTCCCATTCCAATCCTGAGACCCTTCCTATAGCATGAGATGTGATGTCTCAATGCTTCTAATACCAAACCTGAGATCCTTCCTATAACATGAGATGTGATATCCAACTCCTTCCCATTCCAATCCTGAGACCCTTCCAATAGCAGAGATGTGATATCTCAATGCTTATACCAAACCTAAGACCCTTCCTATGGCATGAGATGTGATATCCAACTCCTTCCCATTCCAATCCCGAGACCCTTCCTATAGCATGAGATGTGATATCTCGATGCATATACCAAATCTGAGACCCTTCCTATAGCATGAGATGTGCTATCTCAATGCTTATACCAAACCTGAGACCCTTCCTAAAGCTTGAGATGTGATATCCAACTCCTTCCCATTCCAATCCTGAGACCCTTCCTATAACATGAAATGTGATATCCAACTCCTTCCCATTCCAACCTGAGACCCTTACTATAGCATGAGATGGGATATCCAACTCCTTCCAAATCCAATACTGATACCCTTCCAATAGCATGAGATGTGATATCCCAATGCTTCTACCAAACCTGAGAACCATACTATGGCATGAGATGTGATATCAAACTCCTTCCCATTCCAATCCTGAGACTCTTCCTATAGCTTGAGATGTGATATCCGAAATCCTTCCCATTCCAATTCTGAGACCCTTCCTATACGATGAGACTTGATATCTCAATGCTTCTAATACCAAACCTGAGACCCGTCCTATAACATGAGATGTGATATCCAAATCTTTCCCCTTCCAAACCTTAGACCCTTCCTTTATCATGAGATGTGATATCCAACTCCTTCCCATTCCGATCCTGAGACCCTTCCGATATCATGAGATTTGTTATCTCAATGCTTCTTATATCAAAATTGAGACCCGCCTATAACATGAGATGTGATATCCAAATCTTTCCCCTTCCAAACCTTAGACCCTTCCTTTATCATGAGATGGGATATCCAACTCCTTCCCATTCCAATCCTGAGACCCTTCCGATAGCAGAGATGTGATATCTCAATGCTTATACCAATCCTGAGACCCTTCCTATGGCCTGAGATGTCATATACAACTCCTTCCCAATCCAATCCTGAGACCCTTCCTATAGCATGAGATGTGATATCTCAATGCTTATACCAAATCTGAGACCCTTCCTATAGCATGAGATGTGATATCCAACTCCTTCCCATTCCAATCCTGAGACCCTTCCTATAGCATGAGATGTGATGTCTCAATGCTTCTAATACCAAACCTGAGATCCTTCCTATAACATGAGATGTGATATCCAACTCCTTCCCATTCCAATCCTGAGACCCTTCCTATAGCATGAGATGTGATGTCTCAATGCTTCTAATACCAAACCTGAGAACCTTCCTACAGCATGGAATGTGATATCTCAATGCTTCTAATACCAAACCTGAGACCAGTCCTATAACATGAGATTGGATATCCAACTCCTTCCCCTTCCAAACCTGAGACCCTTCCTATAGCATGAGATGTGATATCCAACTTCTTCCCATTCCAATCCTGAGACCCTTCCTATAACATGAGATGTGATGTCTCAATGCTTCTAATACCAAACCTGAGAACCTTCCTACAGCATGCGATGTGATATCTCAATGCTTCTAATACCAAACCTGAGACCCGTCCTATAACATGAGATGTGATATCCAACTCCTTCCCGTTTCAAACCTGAGACCCTTCCTATAACATGAGATGTGATATCCAACTCCTTCCCGTTTCAAACCTGAGACCCTTCCTATAGCATATGTGATATCCAACTCCTTCCCATTCCAAACATGAGACCCTTCCTATAGCAAGAATGTAATATCCAACTCCTTCCCATTCCAATCCTGAGACCATTCCTATAGCCTGAGATGTGATATCTCAATGCTTCTAATACCAAACCTGAGATCCTTCCTATGACATGAGATGTGATATCCAATTCCTCCCCATTCCAAACCTGAGAACCTTCCTACAGCATGCGATGTGATATCTCAATGCTTCTAATACCAAACCTGAGACCAGTCCTATAACATGAGATTGGATATCCAACTCCTTCCCCTTCCAAACCTGAGACCCTTCCTATAACATGAGATGTGATATCCGACTCCTTCCCATTCCAATCCTGAGACCCTTCCTATAGCATGAGATGTGCTATCTCAATACTTATACCAAACCTGAGACCCTTCCTAAAGCTTGAGATGTGATATCCAACTCCTTCCCATTCCAATCCTGAGACCCTTCCTATAACATGAAATGTGATATCCAACTCCTTCCCATTCCAACCTGAGACCCTTCCTATAGCATGAGATGGGATATCCAACTCCTTCCAAATCCAATACTGATACCCTTCCAATAGCATGAAATGTGATATCCCAATGCTTCTACCAAACCTGACAACCATACTATGGCATGAGATGTGATATCAAACTCCTTCCCATTCCAATCCTGAGACTCTTCCTATAGCTTGAGATGTGATATCCGAAATCCTTCCCATTCCAATTCTGAGACCCTTCCTATACGATGAGACTTGATATCTCAATGCTTCTAATACCAAACCTGAGACCCGTCCTATAACATGAGATGTGATATCCAAATCTTTCCCCTTCCAAACCTTAGACCCTTCCTTTATCATGAGATGTGATATCCAACTCCTTCCCATTCCGATCCTGAGACCCTTCCGATATCATGAGATTTGTTATCTCAATGCTTCTTATATCAAAATTGAGACCCGCCTATAACATGAGATGTGATATCCAAATCTTTCCCCTTCCAAACCTTAGACCCTTCCTTTATCATGAGATGGGATATCCAACTCCTTCCCATTCCAATCCTGAGACCCTTCCGATAGCAGAGATGTGATATCTCAAACTTATACCAATCCTGAGACCCTTCCTATGGCCTGAGATGTCATATACAACTCCTTCCCAATCCAATCCTGAGACCCTTCCTATAGCATGAGATGTGATATCTCAATGCTTATACCAAATCTGAGACCCTTCCTATAGCATGAGATGTGATATCCAACTCCTTCCCATTCCAATCCTGAGACCCTTCCTATAGCATGAGATGTGATGTCTCAATGCTTCTAATACCAAACCTGAGATCCTTCCTATAACATGAGATGTGATATCCAACTCCTTCCCATTCCAATCCTGAGACCCTTCCTATAGCATGAGATGTGATGTCTCAATGCTTCTAATACCAAACCTGAGAACCTTCCTACAGCATGCGATGTGATATCTCAATGCTTCTAATACCAAACCTGAGACCCTTCCTATAACATGAGATGTAATATCCAACTCCTTCCCATTCCAATCCGGAGACCCTTCCTATAGCATGAGATGTGCTATCTCAATGCTTATACCAAAACTGAGACCCTTCCTAAAGCTTGAGATGTGATATCCAACTCCTTCCCATTCCAATCCTGAGACCCTTCCTATAGCATGAGATGTGATATCTCAATGCTTCTAATATCAAACTTGAGACCCTCCCTATAGCATGAGATGTGATACCCAAGTCCTTCCCATTCCAATCCTGAGACACTTCCTATAGCATGAGATGTGATGTCTCAATGCTTCTAATACCAAACCTGAGATCCTTCCTATAACATGAGATGTGATATCCAACTCCTTCCCATTCCAATCCCGGGACCCTTCCTATAGCATGAGATGTGATATCTCGATGTTTATACCAAACCTGAGACCCTTCCTATAGCATGAGATGTGATATCCAACTCCTTCCCATTCCAATCCTGAGACCCTTCCTATAGCATGAGATGTGATATCTCAATGCCTCTAATACCAAACCTGAGATCATTCCTCTAACATGAAATGTGATATCCAACTCCTTCCCTTTCCAAACATGAGAGCCTACCTATAGCATGAGATGTGATATCCAAGTCCTTCCCATTCCAATCCTTAGACCCTTCCTACAGCATGCAATATGATATCTCAATGATTCTAATAACAAACCTGAGACCCATCCTATAACATGAGATGGGATATCAAACTCCTTCCCATTCCAATCCTGAGACACTTCCGATAGCAGAGATGTGATATCTCAATACTTATACCAAACCTGAGACCCTTCATATAACATGAGATGTGATATCCAACTCCTTCCTGGTCCCAACCTGAGACCCTTACTATAGCATATGTGATTTCCAACTCCTTCCCATTCCAAACATGAGACCCTTCCTATAGCAAGAATGTAATATCCAACTCCTTCCCATTCCAATCCTGAGACCATTCCTATAGCATGAGATGTGATATCTCAATGCTTCTAATACCAAACCTGAGATCCTTCCTATGACATGAGATGTGATATCCAATTCCTCCCCATTCCAAACCTGAGAACCTTCCTACAGCATGCGATGTGATATCTCAATGCTTCTAATACCAAACCCGAGACCAGTCCTATAACATGAGATTGGATATCCAACTCCTTCCCCTTCCAAACCTGAGACCCTTCCTATAGCATGAGATGTGATATCCAACTTCTTCCCATTCCATTCCTGAGACCCTTCCTATAACATGAGATGCGATGTCTCAATGCTTCTAATACCAAACCTGAGATCTTTCCTATAACATGAGATGTGATATCCAACTCCTTCCCATTCCAATCCTGAGACCCTTCCTATAGCATGAGATGTGATATCTCAATGCTTATACCAAACCTGAGACCCTTCCTATAGCTTGAGATGTGATATCCAACTCCTTCCCATTCCAATCCTGAGACCCTTCCTATAGCATGAGATGTGATATCTCAAGGCCTCTAATACCAAACCTGAGATCCTTCCTCTAACATGAAATGTGATATCCAATCCTTCCCTTTCCAAACATGAGAGCCTACCTATAGTGAGATGTGATATCCAAGTCCTTCCCATTCCAATCCTTAGACCCTTCCAACAGCATGCAATATGATATCTCAATGATTCTAATAACAAACCTGAGACCCATCCTATAACATGAGATGGGATATCCAACTCCTTCCCATTCCAATCCTGAGACACTTCTGATAGCAGAGATGTGATATCTCAATGCTTATACCAAACCTGAGACCCTTCCTATAACATGAGATGTGATATCCAACTCCTTCCTGGTCCAAACCTGAGACCCTTACTATAGCATATGTGATATCCAACTCCTTCCCATTCCAAACATGAGACCCTTCCTATAGCAAGAATGTAATATCCAACTCCTTCCCATTCCAATCCTGAGACCATTCCTATAGCATGAGATGTGATATCTCAATGCTTCTAATACCAAACCTGAGATCCTTCCTATAACATGAGATGTGATATCCAACTCCTTCCCATTCCAATCCTGAGACCCTTCCTATAGCATGAGATGTGATGTCTAAATGCTTCTAATACCAAACCTGAGAACCTTCCTACAGCATGCGATGTGATATCTCAATGCTTCTAATACCAAACCTGATACCAGTCCTATAACATGAGATTGGATATCCAACTCCTTCCCCTTCCAAACCTGAGACCCTTCCTATAGCATGAGATGTGATATCCAACTTCTTCCCATTCCAATCCTGAGACCCTTCCTATAGCATGAGATGTGCTATCTCAATGCTTATACCAAACCTGAGACCCTTCCTAAAGCTTGAGATGTGATATCCAACTCCTTCCCATTCCAATCCTGAGACCCTTGCTATAGCATGAGATGTGATATCTCAATGCTTCTAATATCAAACTTGAGACCCTCCTTATAGCATGAGATGTGACACCCAAGTCCTTCCCATTCCAATCCTGAGACCCTTCCTATAGCATGAGATGTGATATCTCAATGCTTATACCAAATCTGAGACCCTTCCTATAGCATGAGATGTGATATCCAACTCCTTCCCATTCCAATCCTGAGACCCTTCCTATAGCATGAGATGTGATGTCTCAATGCTTCTAATACCAAACCTGAGATCCTTCCTATAACATGAGATGTGATATCCAACTCCTTCCCATTCCAATCCTGACACCCTTCCTACAGCATGCGATGTGATATCTCAATGCTTCTAATACCAAACCTAAGACCCTTCCTATGGCATGAGATGTGATATCCAACTCCTTCCCATTCCAATCCCCAGACCCTTCCTATAGCATGAGATGTGATATCTCGATGCATATACCAAATCTGAGACCCTTCCTATAGCATGAGATGTGATATCCAACTCCTTCCCATTCCAATCCTGAGGCCCTTCCTATAGCATGAGATGTGATGTCTCAATGCTTCTAATACCAAACCTGAGATCCTTCCTATAACATGAGATGTGATATCCAACTCCTTCCCATTCCAATCCTGAGACCCTTCCTATAGCATGAGATGTGATGTCTCAATGCTTCTAATACCAAACCTGAGAACCTTCCTACAGCATGCGATGTGATATCTCAATGCTTCTTCTACCAAACCTGAGACCCGTCCTATAACATGAGATGTGATATCCAACTCCTTCCCGTTTCAAACCTGAGACCCTTCCTATAACATGAGATGTGATATCCAACTCCTTCCCGTTTCAAACCTGAGACCCTTCCTATAGCATATGTGATATCCAACTCCTTCCCATTCCAAACATGAGACCCTTCCTATAGCAAGAATGTAATATCCAACTCCTTCCCATTCCAATCCTGAGACCATTCCTATAGCATGAGATGTGATATCTCAATGCTTCTAATACCAAACCTGAGATCCTTCCTATGACATGAGATGTGATATCCAATTCCTCCCCATTCCAAACCTGAGAACCTTCCTACAGCATGCGATGTGATATCTCAATGCTTCTAATACCAAACCTGAGATCAGTCCTATAACATGAGATTGGATATCCAACTCCTTCCCCTTCCAAACCTGAGACCCTTCCTATAGCATGAGATGTGATATCCAACTTCTTCCCATTCCAATCCTGAGACCCTTCCTATAACATGAGATGTGATGTCTCAATGCTTCTAATACCAAACCTGAGATCTTTCCTATAACATGAGATGTGATATCCAACTCCTTCCCATTCCAATCCTGAGACCCTTCCTATAGCATGAGATGTGCTATCTCAATGCTTATACCAAACCTGAGACCCTTCCTAAAGCTTGACATGTGATATCCAACTCCTTCCCATTCCAATCCTGAGACCCTTCCTATAACATGAAATGTGATATCCAACTCCTTCCCATTCCAACCTGAGACCCTTCCTATAGCATGAGATGGGATATCCAACTCCTTCCAAATCCAATACTGATACCCTTCCAATAGCATGAGATGTGATATCCCAATGCTTCTACCAAACCTGAGAACCATACTATGGCATGAGATGTGATATCAAACTCCTTCCCATTCCAATCCTGAGACTCTTCCTATAGCTTGAGATGTGATATCCGAAATCCTTCCCATTCCAATTCTGAGACCCTTCCTATACGATGAGACTTGATATCTCAATGCTTCTAATACCAAACCTGAGACCCGTCCTATAACATGAGATATGATATCCAAATCTTTCCCCTTCCAAACCTTAGACCCTTCCTTTATCATGAGATGTGATATCCAACTCCTTCCCATTCCGATCCTGAGACCCTTCCGATATCATGAGATTTGTTATCTCAATGCTTCTTATATCAAAATTGAGACCCGCCTATAACATGAGATGTGATATCCAAATCTTTCCCCTTCCAAACCTTAGACCCTTCCTTTATCATGAGATGGGATATCCAACTCCTTCCCATTCCAATCCTGAGACCCTTCCGATAGCAGAGATGTGATATCTCAATGCTTATACCAATCCTGAGACCCTTCCTATGGCCTGAGATGTCATATACAACTCCTTCCCAATCCAATCCTGAGACCCTTCCTATAGCATGAGATGTGATATCTCAATGCTTATACCAAATCTGAGACCCTTCCTATAGCATGAGATGTGATATCCAACTCCTTCCCATTCCAATCCTGAGACCCTTCCTATAGCATGAGATGTGATGTCTCAATGCTTCTAATACCAAACCTGAGATCCTTCCTATAACATGAGATGTGATATCCAACTCCTTCCCATTCCAATCCTGAGACCCTTCCTATAGCACGAGATGTGATGTCTCAATGCTTCTAATACCAAACCTGAGAACCTTCCTACAGCATGCGATGTGATATCTCAATGCTTCTAATACCAAACCTGAGACCAGTCCTATAACATGAGATTGGATATCCAACTCATTCCCCTTCCAAACCTGAGACCCTTCCTATAGCATGAGATGTGATATCCAACTTCTTCCCATTCCAATCCTGAGACCCTTCCTATAACATGAGATGTGATGTCTCAATGCTTCTAATACCAAACCTGAGATCTTTCCTATAACATGAGATGTAATATCCAACTCCTTCCCATTCCAATCCTGAGACCCTTCCTATAGCATGAGATGTGCTATCTCAATGCTTATACCAAACCTGAGACCCTTCCTAAAGCTTGAGATGTGATATCCAACTCCTTCCCATTCCAATCCTGAGACCCTTCCTATAGCATGAGATGTGATATCTCAATGCTTCTAATATCAAACTTGAGACCCTCCCTATAGCATGAGATGTGATACCCAAGTCCTTCCCATTCCAATCCTGAGACACTTCCTATAGCATGAGATGTGATGTCTCAATGCTTCTAATACCAAACCTGAGATCCTTCCTATAACATGAGATGTGATATCCAACTCCTTCCCATTCCAATCCCGGGACCCTTCCTATAGCATGAGATGTGATATATCGATGTTTATACCAAACCTGAGACCCTTCCTATAGCATGAGATGTGATATCCAACTCCTTCCCATTCCAATCCTGAGACCCTTCCTATAGCATGAGATGTGATATCTCAATGCCTCTAATACCAAACCTGAGATCCTTCCTCTAACATGAAATGTGATATCCAACTCCTTCCCTTTCCAAACATGAGAGCCTACCTATAGCATGAGATGTGATATCCAAGTCCTTCCCATTCCAATCCTTAGACCCTTCCTACAGCATGCAATAGGATATCTCAATGATTCTAATAACAAACCTGAGACCCATCCTATAACATGAGATGGGATATCAAACTCCTTCCCATTCCAATCCTGAGACACTTCCGATAGCAGAGATGTGATATCTCAATGCTTATACCAAACCTGAGACCCTTCCTATAACATGAGATGTGATATCCAACTCCTTCCTGGTCCCAACCTGAGACCCTTACTATAGCATATGTGATATCCAACTCCTTCCCATTCCAAACATGAGACCCTTCCTATAGCAAGAATGTAATATCCAACTCCTTCCCATTCCAATCCTGAGACCATTCCTATAGCATGAGATGTGATATCTCAATGCTTCTAATACCAAACCTGAGATCCTTCCTATGACATGAGATGTGATATCCAATTCCTCCCCATTCCAAACCTGAGAACCTTCCTACAGCATGCGATGTGATATCTCAATGCTTCTAATACCAAACCCGAGACCAGTCCTATAACATGAGATTGGATATCCAACTCCTTCCCCTTCCAAACCTGAGACCCTTCCTATAGCATGAGATGTGATATCCAACTTCTTCCCATTCCATTCCTGAGACCCTTCCTATAACATGAGATGCGATGTCTCAATGCTTCTAATACCAAACCTGAGATCTTTCCTATAACATGAGATGTGATATCCAACTCCTTCCCATTCCAATCCTGAGACCCTTCCTATAGCATGAGATGTGATATCTCAATGCTTATACCAAACCTGAGACCCTTCCTATAGCGTGAGATGTGATATCCAACTCCTTCCCATTCCAATCCTGAGACCCTTCCTATAGCATGAGATGTGATATCTCAAGGCCTCTAATACCAAACCTGAGATCCTTCCTCTAACATGAAATGTGATATCCAACTCCTTCCCCTTCCAAACCTGAGAGCCTTCCTATAGCATGAGATATGATATCCAAGTCCTTCCCATCCAATCCTGAGACCCTTCCTATAACATAAAATGTGATATCCAACTCCTTCCCATTCCAACCTGAGACCCTTACTATAGCATGAGATGGGATATCCAACTCCTTCCAAATCCAATGCTGATACCCTTCCGATAGCATGAGATGTGATATCCCAATGCTTCTACCAAACCTGAGACCCATACTATGGCATGAGATGTGATATCAAACTCCTTCCCATTCCAATCCTGAGACCCTACCTATAGCTTGAGATGTGATATCCAACTCCTTCCCATTCCAATTCTGAGACCCTTCCTATACCATGAAACTTGATATCTCAATGCTTCTAATACAAAACCTGAGACCCGTCCTATAACATGAGATGTGATATCCAAATCCTTCCCCTTCCAAACCTTAGACCCTTCCTTTATCATGAGATGTGATATCCAATTCCTTCCCATTCCAATCCTGACACCCTTCCGATATCATGAGATTTGTTATCTCAATACTTCTAATATCAAACTTGAGACCCTCCCTATAGCATGAGATGTGACATCCAAGTCCTCCCCATTCCAATCCTGAGACTCTTCCTATAGCATGAGATGTGATATCTCAATGCTTCTAATACCAAACCTGAGACCCTTCCTATAACATGAGATGGGATATCCAACTCCTTCCCATTCCAATCCTGAGAGACCCTTCCGATAGCAGAGATGTGATATCTCAATGCTTATACCAAACCTGAGACCCTTCCTATGGCCTGATTTGTCATATACAACTCCTTCCCATTCCAATCCTGAGACCCTTCCTATAGCATGAGATGTGATATCTCAATGCTTATACCAAATCCGAGACCCTTCCTATAGCATGAGATGTGATATCCAACTCCTTCCCATTCCAATCCTGAGACCCTTCCTATAGCATGAGATGTGATGTCTCAATGCTTCTAATACCAAACCTGAGATCCTTCCTATAACATGAGATGTGATATCCAACCCCTTCCCATTCCAATCCTGAGACCCTTATGATAGCATGAGATGTGATATCTCAATGACTCTAATACCAAACCTGAGATACTTCTGATAGCATGAGATGTGATATCTCAATGCTTCTAGTACCAAACCTGAGATCCTTCCTATAACATGAGATGTGATTTCCAAATCCTTCCACTTCCAAACCTGAGACCCTCCCTTTAGCATGAGATGTGATATCCAACTCCTTCCCATTCCAATCCTGAGACCCTTCTGATAGCATGAGATGTGATATTTCAATGCCTCTAATACCAAACCTGAGATCCTACCTCTAACATGAAATGTGATATCCATCTCCTTCCCTTTCCAAACATGAGACCCTGCCTATAGCATGAGATGTGATATCAAAAGTCCTTCCCATTCCAATCCTGAGACCCTTCCTATAGCATGTGATGTGATATCTCAATGCTTATACCAAACCTGAGACCCTTCCTATGGCATGAGATGTCATATACAACTCCTTCCCATTCCAATCCTGAGACCCTTCCTATAGCATGAGATGTGATATCTCAATGCTTATACCAAACCTGAGACCCTTCCTATAGCATGAGATGTGATATCCAACTTCTTCCCATTCCAATCCTGAGACCCTTCCTATAACATGAGATGTGATGTCTCAATGCTTCTAATACCAAACCTGAGACCCTTCCTATAACATGAGATGGGATATCCAACTCCTTCCCATTCCAATCCTGAGACCCTTCCGATAGTAGAGATGTGATATCTCAATGCTTATACCAAACCTGAGACCCTTCCTATGGCCTGAGATGTCATATACAACTCCTTCCCATTCCAATCCTGAGACCGTTCCTATAGCATGAGATGTGATATCTCAATGCTTATACCAAATCTGAGACCCTTCCTATAGCATGAGATGTGATATCCAACTCCTTCCCATTCCAATCCTGAGACCCTTCCTATAGCATGAGATGCGATGTCTCAATGCTTCTAATACCAAACCTGAGATCCTTCCTATAACATGAGATGTGATATCCAACTCCTTCCCATTCCAATCCTGAGACCCTTATGATAGCATGAGATGTGATATCTCAATGCCTCTAATACCAAACCTGAGATACTTCCGATAGCATGAGATGTGATATCTCAATGCTTCTAATACCAAACCTGAGATCCTTCCTATAACATGAGATGTGATTTCCAAATCCTTCCCCTTCCAAACCTGAGACCCTCCCTTTAGCATGAGATGTGATATCCAACTCCTTCCCATTCCAATCCTGAGACCCTTCTGATAGCATGAGATGTGATATTTCAGTGCCTCTAATACCAAACCTGAGATCCTACCTCTAACATGAAATGTGATATCCATCTCCTTCCCTTTCCAAACCTGAGACCCTGCTTACAGCATGAGATGTGATATCCAAGTCCTTCCCATTACAATCCTGAGACCCTTCCTATAGCATGTGATGTGATATCTCAATGCTTATACCAAACCTGAGACCCTTCCTATGGCATGAGATGTCATATACAACTCCTTCCCATTCCAATCCTGAGACCCTTCCTATAGCATGAGATGTGATATCTCAATGCTTATACCAAACCTGAGACCCTTCCTATAGCATGAGATGTGATATCCAACTTCTTCCCATTCCAATCCTGAGACCCTTCCTATAACATGAGATGTGATGTCTCAATGCTTCTAATACCAAACCTGAGATCTTTCCTATAACATGAGATGTGATATCCAACTCCTTCCCATTCCAATCCTGAGACCCTTCCTATAGCATGAGATGTGATATCTCAATGCTTATACCAAACCTGAGACCCTTCCTAAGGCTTGAGATGTCATATACAACTCCTTCCCATTCCAATCCTGAGACCCTTCCTATAGCATGAGATGTGATATCTCAAGGCCTCTAATACCAAACCTGAGATCGTTCCTCTAACATGAAATGTGATATCCAACTCCTTCCCCTTCCAAACCTGAGAGCCTTCCTATAGCATGAGATATGATAGCCAAGTCCTTCCAATTCCAATCCTGAGACCCTTCCTATAACATGAAATGTGATATCCAACTCCTTCCCATTCCAACCTGAGACCCTTCCTATAGCATGAGATTGGATATCTCAATGCTTCTAATACCAAACCTGAGACTCTTCCTATAACATGAGATGGGATATCCAACTCCTTCCCATTCCAATCCTGAGACCCTTCCGATAGCAGAGATGTGATATCTCAATGCTTATACCAAACCTGAGACCCTTCCTATGGCCTGAGATGTGATATCCAACTGCTTCCCATTCCAATCCTGAGACCCTTCCTATAGCATGAGATGTGATATCTCAATGCTTATACCAAATCTGAGACCCTTCCTATAGCATGAGATGTGATATCCAACTCCTTCCCATTCCAATCCTGAGACCATTGCTATAGCATGAGATGTGATGTCTCAATGCTTCTAATACCAAACCTGAGATCCTTCCTATAACATGAGATGTGATTTCCAAATCCTTCCCCTTCCAAACCTGAGACCCTCCCTTTAGCATGAGATGTGATATCCAACTCCTTCCCATTCCAATCCTGAGACCCTTCTGATAGCATGAGATGTGATATCTCAATGCCTCTAATACCAAACCTGAGATCCTACCTCTAACATGAAATGTGATATCCATCTCCTTCCCTTTCCAAACCTGAGACCCTGTCTATAGCATGAGATGTCATATACAACTCCTTCCCATTCCAATCCTGAGACCCTTCCTATAGCACGAGATGTGATATCTCAATGCTTATACCAAACCTGAGACCCTTCCTATAGCATGAGATGTGATATCCAACTCCTTCCCATTCCAATCCTGAGACCCTGCCTATAGCATGAGATGTGATATCCAACTCCTTCCCATTCCAATCCTGAGACCCTTCCTATAGCCTGAGATGTGATATCTCAATGCCTCTAATACCAAACCTGAGATCCTTCCTCTAACATGAAATGTGATATCCAACTCCTTCCCTTTCCAAACCTGAGAGCCTATCTATAGCATGAGATGTGATATCCAAGTCCTTCCCATTCCAATCTTGAGACACTTCCGATAGCAGAGATGTGATATCTCAATGCTTATACCAAACCTGAGACCCTTCCTATAACATGAGATGTGATATCCAACTCCTTCCCGTTCCAAACCTGAGACCCTTCCTTTAGCATGAGATGTGATATCTCAATGCTTCTAATACCAAACCTGAGACCAGTCCTATAACATGAGATTGGATATCCAACTCCTTCCCCTTCCAAACCTGAGACCCTTCCTATAGCATGAGATGTGATATCCAACTTCTTCCCATTCCAATCCTGAGACCCTTCCTATAACATGAGATGTGATGTCTCAATGCTTCTAATACCAAACCTGAGACCCTTCCTATAACATGAGATGTGATATCCAACTCCTTCCCGTTTCAAACCTGAGACCCTTCCTATAGCATATGTGATATCCAACTCCTTCCCATTCCAAACATGAGACCCTTCCTATAGCAAGAATGTAATATCCAACTCCTTCTAATTCCAATCCTGAGACCATTCCTATAGCATGAGATGTGATATCTCAATGCTTGTAATACCAAACCTGAGATCCTTCCTATGACATGAGATGTGATATCCAATTCCTCCCCATTCCAAACCTGAGAACCTTCCTACAGCATGCGATGTGATATCTCAATGCTTCTAATACCAAACCTGAGACCAGTCCTATAACATGAGATTGGATATCCAACTCCTTCCCCTTCCAAACCTGAGACCCTTCCTATAGCATGAGATGTGATATCCAACTTCTTCCCATTCCAATCCTGAGACCCTTCCTATAACATGAGATGTGATGTCTCAATGCTTCTAATACCAAACCTGAGATCTTTCCTATAACATGAGATGTGATATCCAACTCCTTCCCATTCCAATCCTGAGACCCTTCCTATAGCATGAGATGTGCTATCTCAATGCTTATACCAAACCTGAGACCCTTCCTAAAGCTTGAGATGTGATATCCAACTCCTTCCCATTCCAATCCTGAGACCCTTCCTATAACATGAAATGTGATATCCAACTCCTTCCCATTCCAACCTGAGACCCTTCCTATAGCATGAGATGGGATATCCAACTCCTTCCAAATCCAATACTGATACCCTTCCAATAGCATGAGATGTGATATCCCAATGCTTCTACCAAACCTGAGAACCATACTATGGCATGAGATGTGATATCAAACTCCTTCCCATTCCAATCCTGAGACTCTTCCTATAGCTTGAGATGTGATATCCAAATCCTTCCCATTCCAATTCTGAGACCCTTCCTATACCATGAGACTTGATATCTCAATGCTTCTAATACCAAACCTGAGACCCGTCCTATAACATGAGATGTGATATCCAAATCTTTCCCCTTCCAAACCTTAGACCCTTCCTTTATCATGAGATGTGATATCCAACTCCTTCCCATTCCAATCCTGAGACCCTTCCGATATCATGAGATTTGTTATCTCAATGCTTCTAATATCAAAATTGAGACCCGTCCTATAACATGAGATGTGATATCCAAATCTTTCCCCTTTCAAACCTTAGACCCTTCCTTTATCATGAGATGGGATATCCAACTCCTTTCCATTCCAATCCTGAGACCCTTCCGATAGCAGAGATGTGATATCTCAATGCTTATACCAATCCTGAGACCCTTCCTATGGCCTGAGATGTCATATACAACTCCTTCCCAATCCAATCCTGAGACCCTTCCTATATCATGAGATGTGATATCTCAATGCTTATACCAAATCTGAGACCCTTCCTATAGCATGAGATGTGATATCCAACTCCTTCAAATTCCAATCCTGAGACCCTTCCTATAGCATGAGATGTGATGTCTCAATGCTTCTAATACCAAACCTGAGATCCTTCCTATAACATGAGATGTGATATCCAACTCCTTCCCATTCCAATCCTGAGACCCTTCCTATAGCATGAGATGTGATGTCTCAATGCTTCTAATACCAAACCTGAGAACCTTCCTACAGCATGCGATGTGATATCTCAATGCTTCTAATACCAAACCTGAGACCAGTCCTATAACATGAGATTGGATATCCAACTCCTTCCCCTTCCAAACCTGAGACCCTTCCTATAGCATGAGATGTGATATCCAACTTCTTCCCATTCCAATCCTGAGACCCTTCCTATAACATGAGATGTGATGTCTCAATGCTTCTAATACCAAACCTGAGATCTTTCCTATAACATGAGATGTAATATCCAACTCCTTCCCATTCCAATCCTGAGACCCTTCCTATAGCATGAGATGTGCTATCTCAATGCTTATACCAAACCTGAGACCCTTCCTAAAGCTTGAGATGTGATATCCAACTCCTTCCCATTCCAATCCTGAAACCCTTCCTATAACATGAAATGTGATATCCAACTCCTTCCCATTCCAACCTGAGACCCTTCCTATAGCATGAGATGGGATATCCAACTCCTTCCAAATCCAATACTGATACCCTTCCAATAGCATGAGATGTGATATCCCAATGCTTCTACCAAACCTGAGAACCATACTATGGCATGAGATGTGATATCAAACTCCTTCCCATTCCAATCCTGAGACTCTTCCTATAGCTTGAGATGTGATATCCAAATCCTTCCCATTCCAATTCTGAGACCCTTCCTATACCATGAGACTTGATATCTCAATGCTTCTAATACCAAACCTGAGACCCGTCCTATAACATGAGATGTGATATCCAAATCTTTCCCCTTCCAAACCTTAGACCCTTCCTTTATCATGAGATGTGATATCCAACTCCTTCCCATTCCAATCCTGAGACCCTTCCGATATCATGAGATTTGTTATCTCAATGCTTCTAATATCAAAATTGAGACCCGTCCTATAACATGAGATGTGATATCCAAATCTTTCCCCTTCCAAACCTTAGACCCTTCCTTTATCATGAGATGGGATATCCAACTCCTTTCCATTCCAATCCTGAGACCCTTCCGATAGCAGAGATGTGATATCTCAATGCTTATACCAATCCTGAGACCCTTCCTATGGCCTGAGATGTCATATACAACTCCTTCCCAATCCAATCCTGAGACCCTTCCTATATCATGAGATGTGATGTCTCAATGCTTCTAATACCAAACCTGAGATCCTTCCTATAACATGAGATGTGATATCCAACCCCTTCCCATTCCAATCCTGAGACCCTTATGATAGCATGAGATGTGATATCTCAATGACTCTAATACCAAACCTGAGATACTTCTGATAGCATGAGATGTGATATCTCAATGCTTCTAGTACCAAACCTGAGATCCTTCCTATAACATGAGATGTGATTTCCAAATCCTTCCACTTCCAAACCTGAGACCCTCCCTTTAGCATGAGATGTGATATCCAACTCCTTCCCATTCCAATCCTGAGACCCTTCTGATAGCATGAGATGTGATATTTCAATGCCTCTAATACCAAACCTGAGATCCTACCTCTAACATGAAATGTGATATCCATCTCCTTCCCTTTCCAAACATGAGACCCTGCCTATAGCATGAGATGTGATATCAAAAGTCCTTCCCATTCCAATCCTGAGACCCTTCCTATAGCATGTGATGTGATATCTCAATGCTTATACCAAACCTGAGACCCTTCCTATGGCATGAGATGTCATATACAACTCCTTCCCATTCCAATCCTGAGACCCTTCCTATAGCATGAGATGTGATATCTCAATGCTTATACCAAACCTGAGACCCTTCCTATAGCATGAGATGTGATATCCAACTTCTTCCCATTCCAATCCTGAGACCCTTCCTATAACATGAGATGTGATGTCTCAATGCATCTAATACCAAACCTGAGACCCTTCCTATAACATGAGATGGGATATCCAACTCCTTCCCATTCCAATCCTGAGACCCTTCCGATAGTAGAGATGTGATATCTCAATGCTTATACCAAACCTGAGACCCTTCCTATGGCCTGAGATGTCATATACAACTCCTTCCCATTCCAATCCTGAGACCGTTCCTATAGCATGAGATGTGATATCTCAATGCTTATACCAAATCTGAGACCCTTCCTATAGCATGAGATGTGATATCCAACTCCTTCCCATTCCAATCCTGAGACCCTTCCTATAGCATGAGATGCGATGTCTCAATGCTTCTAATACCAAACCTGAGATCCTTCCTATAACATGAGATGTGATATCCAACTCCTTCCCATTCCAATCCTGAGACCCTTATGATAGCATGAGATGTGATATCTCAATGCCTCTAATACCAAACCTGAGATACTTCCGATAGCATGAGATGTGATATCTCAATGCTTCTAATACCAAACCTGAGATCCTTCCTATAACATGAGATGTGATTTCCAAATCCTTCCCCTTCCAAACCTGAGACCCTCCCTTTAGCATGAGATGTGATATCCAACTCCTTCCCATTCCAATCCTGAGACCCTTCTGATAGCATGAGATGTGATATTTCAGTGCCTCTAATACCAAACCTGAGATCCTACCTCTAACATGAAATGTGATATCCATCTCCTTCCCTTTCCAAACCTGAGACCCTGCTTACAGCATGAGATGTGATATCCAAGTCCTTCCCATTACAATCCTGAGACCCTTCCTATAGCATGTGATGTGATATCTCAATGCTTATACCAAACCTGAGACCCTTCCTATGGCATGAGATGTCATATACAACTCCTTCCCATTCCAATCCTGAGACCCTTCCTATAGCATGAGATGTGATATCTCAATGCTTATACCAAACCTGAGACCCTTCCTATAGCATGAGATGTGATATCCAACTTCTTCCCATTCCAATCCTGAGACCCTTCCTATAACATGAGATGTGATGTCTCAATGCTTCTAATACCAAACCTGAGATCTTTCCTATAACATGAGATGTGATATCCAACTCCTTCCCATTCCAATCCTGAGACCCTTCCTATAGCATGAGATGTGATATCTCAATGCTTATACCAAACCTGAGACCCTTCCTAAGGCTTGAGATGTCATATACAACTCCTTCCCATTCCAATCCTGAGACCCTTCCTATAGCATGAGATGTGATATCTCAAGGCCTCTAATACCAAACCTGAGATCGTTCCTCTAACATGAAATGTGATATCCAACTCCTTCCCCTTCCAAACCTGAGAGCCTTCCTATAGCATGAGATATGATAGCCAAGTCCTTCCAATTCCAATCCTGAGACCCTTCCTATAACATGAAATGTGATATCCAACTCCTTCCCATTCCAACCTGAGACCCTTCCTATAGCATGAGATTGGATATCTCAATGCTTCTAATACCAAACCTGAGACTCTTCCTATAACATGAGATGGGATATCCAACTCCTTCCCATTCCAATCCTGAGACCCTTCCGATAGCAGAGATGTGATATCTCAATGCTTATACCAAACCTGAGACCCTTCCTATGGCCTGAGATGTGATATCCAACTGCTTCCCATTCCAATCCTGAGACCCTTCCTATAGCATGAGATGTGATATCTCAATGCTTATACCAAATCTGAGACCCTTCCTATAGCATGAGATGTTATATCCAACTCCTTCCCATTCCAATCCTGAGACCATTGCTATAGCATGAGATGTGATGTCTCAATGCTTCTAATACCAAACCTGAGATCCTTCCTATAACATGAGATGTGATTTCCAAATCCTTCCCCTTCCAAACCTGAGACCCTCCCTTTAGCATGAGATGTGATATCCAACTCCTTCCCATTCCAATCCTGAGACCCTTCTGATAGCATGAGATGTGATATCTCAATGCCTCTAATACCAAACCTGAGATCCTACCTCTAACATGAAATGTGATATCCATCTCCTTCCCTTTCCAAACCTGAGACCCTGTCTATAGCATGAGATGTCATATACAACTCCTTCCCATTCCAATCCTGAGACCCTTCCTATAGCACGAGATGTGATATCTCAATGCTTATACCAAACCTGAGACCCTTCCTATAGCATGAGATGTGATATCCAACTCCTTCCCATTCCAATCCTGAGACCCTGCCTATAGCATGAGATGTGATATCCAACTCCTTCCCATTCCAATCCTGAGACCCTTCCTATAGCCTGAGATGTGATATCTCAATGCCTCTAATACCAAACCTGAGATCCTTCCTCTAACATGAAATGTGATATCCAACTCCTTCCCTTTCCAAACCTGAGAGCCTATCTATAGCATGAGATGTGATATCCAAGTCCTTCCCATTCCAATCTTGAGACACTTCCGATAGCAGAGATGTGATATCTCAATGCTTATACCAAACCTGAGACCCTTCCTATAACATGAGATGTGATATCCAACTCCTTCCCGTTCCAAACCTGAGACCCTTCCTTTAGCATGAGATGTGATATCTCAATGCTTCTAATACCAAACCTGAGACCAGTCCTATAACATGAGATTGGATATCCAACTCCTTCTCCTTCCAAACCTGAGACCCTTCCTATAGCATGAGATGTGATATCCAACTTCTTCCCATTCCAATCCTGAGACCCTTCCTATAACATGAGATGTGATGTCTCAATGCTTCTAATACCAAACCTGAGACCCTTCCTATAACATGAGATGTGATATCCAACTCCTTCCCGTTTCAAACCTGAGACCCTTCCTATAGCATATGTGATATCCAACTCCTTCCCATTCCAAACATGAGACCCTTCCTATAGCAAGAATGTAATATCCAACTCCTTCTAATTCCAATCCTGAGACCATTCCTATAGCATGAGATGTGATATCTCAATGCTTGTAATACCAAACCTGAGATCCTTCCTATGACATGAGATGTGATATCCAATTCCTCCCCATTCCAAACCTGAGAACCTTCCTACAGCATGCGATGTGATATCTCAATGCTTCTAATACCAAACCTGAGACCAGTCCTATAACATGAGATTGGATATCCAACTCCTTCCCCTTCCAAACCTGAGACCCTTCCTATAGCATGAGATGTGATATCCAACTTCTTCCCATTCCAATCCTGAGACCCTTCCTATAACATGAGATGTGATGTCTCAATGCTTCTAATACCAAACCTGAGATCTTTCCTATAACATGAGATGTGATATCCAACTCCTTCCCATTCCAATCCTGAGACCCTTCCTATAGCATGAGATGTGCTATCTCAATGCTTATACCAAACCTGAGACCCTTCCTAAAGCTTGAGATGTGATATCCAACTCCTTCCCATTCCAATCCTGAGACCCTTCCTATAACATGAAATGTGATATCCAACTCCTTCCCATTCCAACCTGAGACCCTTCCTATAGCATGAGATGGGATATCCAACTCCTTCCAAATCCAATACTGATACCCTTCCAATAGCATGAGATGTGATATCCCAATGCTTCTACCAAACCTGAGAACCATACTATGGCATGAGATGTGATATCAAACTCCTTCCCATTCCAATCCTGAGACTCTTCCTATAGCTTGAGATGTGATATCCAAATCCTTCCCATTCCAATTCTGAGACCCTTCCTATACCATGAGACTTGATATCTCAATGCTTCTAATACCAAACCTGAGACCCGTCCTATAACATGAGATGTGATATCCAAATCTTTCCCCTTCCAAACCTTAGACCCTTCCTTTATCATGAGATGTGATATCCAACTCCTTCCCATTCCAATCCTGAGACCCTTCCGATATCATGAGATTTGTTATCTCAATGCTTCTAATATCAAAATTGAGACCCGTCCTATAACATGAGATGTGATATCCAAATCTTTCCCCTTTCAAACCTTAGACCCTTCCTTTATCATGAGATGGGATATCCAACTCCTTTCCATTCCAATCCTGAGACCCTTCCGATAGCAGAGATGTGATATCTCAATGCTTATACCAATCCTGAGACCCTTCCTATGGCCTGAGATGTCATATACAACTCCTTCCCAATCCAATCCTGAGACCCTTCCTATATCATGAGATGTGATATCTCAATGCTTATACCAAATCTGAGACCCTTCCTATAGCATGAGATGTGATATCCAACTCCTTCAAATTCCAATCCTGAGACCCTTCCTATAGCATGAGATGTGATGTCTCAATGCTTCTAATACCAAACCTGAGATCCTTCCTATAACATGAGATGTGATATCCAACTCCTTCCCATTCCAATCCTGAGACCCTTCCTATAGCATGAGATGTGATGTCTCAATGCTTCTAATACCAAACCTGAGAACCTTCCTACAGCATGCGATGTGATATCTCAATGCTTCTAATACCAAACCTGAGACCAGTCCTATAACATGAGATTGGATATCCAACTCCTTCCCCTTCCAAACCTGAGACCCTTCCTATAGCATGAGATGTGATATCCAACTTCTTCCCATTCCAATCCTGAGACCCTTCCTATAACATGAGATGTGATGTCTCAATGCTTCTAATACCAAACCTGAGATCTTTCCTATAACATGAGATGTAATATCCAACTCCTTCCCATTCCAATCCTGAGACCCTTCCTATAGCATGAGATGTGCTATCTCAATGCTTATACCAAACCTGAGACCCTTCCTAAAGCTTGAGATGTGATATCCAACTCCTTCCCATTCCAATCCTGAAACCCTTCCTATAACATGAAATGTGATATCCAACTCCTTCCCATTCCAACCTGAGACCCTTCCTATAGCATGAGATGGGATATCCAACTCCTTCCAAATCCAATACTGATACCCTTCCAATAGCATGAGATGTGATATCCCAATGCTTCTACCAAACCTGAGAACCATACTATGGCATGAGATGTGATATCAAACTCCTTCCCATTCCAATCCTGAGACTCTTCCTATAGCTTGAGATGTGATATCCAAATCCTTCCCATTCCAATTCTGAGACCCTTCCTATACCATGAGACTTGATATCTCAATGCTTCTAATACCAAACCTGAGACCCGTCCTATAACATGAGATGTGATATCCAAATCTTTCCCCTTCCAAACCTTAGACCCTTCCTTTATCATGAGATGTGATATCCAACTCCTTCCCATTCCAATCCTGAGACCCTTCCGATATCATGAGATTTGTTATCTCAATGCTTCTAATATCAAAATTGAGACCCGTCCTATAACATGAGATGTGATATCCAAATCTTTCCCCTTCCAAACCTTAGACCCTTCCTTTATCATGAGATGGGATATCCAACTCCTTTCCATTCCAATCCTGAGACCCTTCCGATAGCAGAGATGTGATATCTCAATGCTTATACCAATCCTGAGACCCTTCCTATGGCCTGAGATGTCATATACAACTCCTTCCCAATCCAATCCTGAGACCCTTCCTATATCATGAGATGTGATATCTCAATGCTTATACCAAATCTGAGACCCTTCCTATAGCATGAGATGTGATATCCAACTCCTTCAAATTCCAATCCTGAGACCCTTCCTATAGCATGAGATGTGATGTCTCAATGCTTCTAATACCAAACCTGAGATCCTTCCTATAACATGAGATGTGATATCCAACTCCTTCCCATTCCAATCCTGAGACCCTTCCTATAGCATGAGATGTGATGTCTCAATGCTTCTAATACCAAACCTGAGAACCTTCCTACAGCATGCGATGTGATATCTCAATGCTTCTAATACCAAACCTGAGACCAGTCCTATAACATGAGATTGGATATCCAACTCCTTCCCCTTCCAAACCTGAGACCCTTCCTATAGCATGAGATGTGATATCCAACTTCTTCCCATTCCAATCCTGAGACCCTTCCTATAACATGAGATGTGATGTCTCAATGCTTCTAATACCAAACCTGAGATCTTTCCTATAACATGAGATGTAATATCCAACTCCTTCCAATTCCAATCCTGAGACCCTTCCTATAGCATGAGATGTGCTATCGCAATGCTTATACCAAACCTGAGACCCTCCCTTTAGCATGAGATGTGATATCCAACTCCTTCCCATTCCAATCCTGAGACCCTTCTGATAGCATGAGATGTGATATTTCAGTGCCTCTAATACCAAACCTGAGATCCTACCTCTAACATGAAATGTGATATCCATCTCCTTCCCTTTCCAAACCTGAGACCCTGCTTACAGCATGAGATGTGATATCCAAGTCCTTCCCATTACAATCCTGAGACCCTTCCTATAGCATGTGATGTGATATCTCAATGCTTATACCAAACCTGAGACCCTTCCTATGGCATGAGATGTCATATACAACTCCCTCCCATTCCAATCCTGAGACCCTTCCTATAGCATGAGATGTGATATCTCAATGCTTATACCAAACCTGAGACCCTTCCTATAGCATGAGATGTGATATCCAACTTCTTCCCATTCCAATCCTGAGACCCTTCCTATAACATGAGATGTGATGTCTCAATGCTTCTAATACCAAACCTGAGATCTTTCCTATAACATGAGATGTGATATCCAACTCCTTCCCATTCCAATCCTGAGACCCTTCCTATAGCATGAGATGTGATATCACAATGCTTATACCAAACCTGAGACCGTTCCTATAGCTTGAGATGTGATATCCAACTCCTTCCCATTCCAATCCTGAGACCCTTCCTATAGCATGAGATGTGATATCTCAAGGCCTCTAATACCAAACCTGAGATCGTTCCTCTAACATGAAATGTGATATCCAACTCCTTCCCCTTCCAAACCTGAGAGCCTTCCTATAGCATGAGATATGATAGCCAAGTCCTTCCAATTCCAATCCTGAGACCCTTCCTATAACATGAAATGTGATATCCAACTCCTTCCCATTCCAACCTGAGACCCTTCCTATAGCATGAGATGGGATATCTCAATGCTTCTAATACCAAACCTGAGACTCTTCCTATAACATGAGATGGGATATCCAACTCCTTCCCATTCCAATCCTGAGACCCTTCCGATAGCAGAGATGTGATATCTCAATGCTTATACCAAACCTGAGACCCTTCCTATGGCCTGAGATGTGATATCCAACTGCTTCCCATTCCAATCCTGAGACCCTTCCTATAGCATGAGATGTGATATCTCAATGCTTATACCAAATCTGAGACCCTTCCTATAGCATGAGATGTGATATCCAACTTCTTCCCATTCCAATCCTGAGACCCTTCCTATAACATGAGATGTGATGTCTCAATGCTTCTAATACCAAACCTGAGATCTTTCCTATAACATGAGATGTGATATCCAACTCCTTCCCATTCCAATCCTGAGACCCTTCCTATAGCATGAGATGTGATATCTCAATGCTTATACCAAACCTGAGACCCTTCCTAAGGCCTGAGATGTCATATACAACTCCTTCCCATTCCAATCCTGAGACCCTTCCTATAGCATGAGATGTGATATCTCAAGGCCTCTAATACCAAACCTGAGATCGTTCCTCTAACATGAAATGTGATATCCAACTCCTTCCCCTTCCAAACCTGAGAGCCTTCCTATAGCATGAGATATGATAGCCAAGTCCTTCCAATTCCAATCCTGAGACCCTTCCTATAACATGAAATGTGATATCCAACTCCTTCCCATTCCAACCTGAGACCCTTCCTATAGCATGAGATGGGATATCTCAATGCTTCTAATACCAAACCTGAGACTCTTCCTATAACATGAGATGGGATATCCAACTCCTTCCCATTCCAATCCTGAGACCCTTCCGATAGCAGAGATGTGATATCTCAATGCTTATACCAAACCTGAGACCCTTCCTATTGCCTGAGATGTGATATCCAACTGCTTCCCATTCCAATCCTGAGACCCTTCCTATAGCATGAGATGTGATATCTCAATGCTTATACCAAATCTGAGACCCTTCCTATAGCATGAGATGTGATATCCAACTCCTTCCCATTCCAATCCTGAGACCCTTCCTATAGCATGAGATGTGATGTCTCAATGCTTCTAATACCAAACCTGAGATCCTTCCTATAACATGAGATGTGATTTCCAAATCCTTCCCCTTCCAAACCTGAGACCCTCCCTTTAGCATGAGATGTGATATCCAACTCCTTCCCATTCCAATCCTGAGACCCTTCTGATAGCATGAGATGTGATATCTCAATGCCTCTAATACCAAACCTGAGATCCTACCTCTAACATGAAATGTGATATCCATCTCCTTCCCTTTCCAAACCTGAGACCCTGTCTATAGCATGAGATGTCATATACAACTTCTTCCCATTCCAATCCTGAGACCCTTCCTATAACATGAGATGTGATGTCTCAATGCTTCTAATACCAAACCTGAGACCCTTCCTATGGCCTGAGATGTGATATCCAACTGCTTCCCATTCCAATCCTGAGACCCTTCCTATAGCATGAGATGTGATATCTCAATGCTTATACCAAATCTGAGACCCTTCCTATAGCATGAGATGTGATATCCAACTTCTTCCCATTCCAATCCTGAGACCCTTCCTATAACATGAGATGTGATGTCTCAATGCTTCTAATACCAAACCTGAGATCTTTCCTATAACATGAGATGTGATATCCAACTCCTTCCCATTCCAATCCTGAGACCCTTCCTATAGCATGAGATGTGATATCTCAATGCTTATACCAAACCTGAGACCCTTCCTAAGGCCTGAGATGTCATATACAACTCCTTCCCATTCCAATCCTGAGACCCTTCCTATAGCATGAGATGTGATATCTCAAGGCCTCTAATACCAAACCTGAGATCGTTCCTCTAACATGAAATGTGATATCCAACTCCTTCCCCTTCCAAACCTGAGAGCCTTCCTATAGCATGAGATATGATAGCCAAGTCCTTCCAATTCCAATCCTGAGACCCTTCCTATAACATGAAATGTGATATCCAACTCCTTCCCATTCCAACCTGAGACCCTTCCTATAGCATGAGATGGGATATCTCAATGCTTCTAATACCAAACCGGAGACTCTTCCTATAACATGAGATGGGATATCCAACTCCTTCCCATTCCAATCCTGAGACCCTTCCGATAGCAGAGATGTGATATCTCAATGCTTATACCAAACCTGAGACCCTTCCTATGGCCTGAGATGTGATATCCAACTGCTTCCCATTCCAATCCTGAGACCCTTCCTATAGCATGAGATGTGATATCTCAATGCTTATACCAAATCTGAGACCCTTCCTATAGCATGAGATGTGATATCCAACTCCTTCCCATTCCAATCCTGAGACCCTTCCTATAGCATGAGATGTGATGTCTCAATGCTTCTAATACCAAACCTGAGATCCTTCCTATAACATGAGATGTGATTTCCAAATCCTTCCCCTTCCAAACCTGAGACCCTCCCTTTAGCATGAGATGTGATATCCAACTCCTTCCCATTCCAATCCTGAGACCCTTCTGATAGCATGAGATGTGATATCTCAATGCCTCTAATACCAAACCTGAGATCCTACCTCTAACATGAAATGTGATATCCATCTCCTTCCCTTTCCAAACCTGAGACCCTGTCTATAGCATGAGATGTCATATACAACTTCTTCCCATTCCAATCCTGAGACCCTTCCTATAACATGAGATGTGATGTCTCAATGCTTCTAATACCAAACCTGAGATCTTTCCTATAACATGAGATGTGATATCCAACTCCTTCCCATTCCAATCCTGAGACCCTTCCTATAGCATGAGATGTGCTATCTCAATGCTTATACCAAACCTGAGACCCTTCCTAAAGCTTGAGATGTGATATCCAACTCCTTCCCATTCCAATCCTGAGACCCTTCCTATAACATGAAATGTGATATCCAACTCCTTCCCATTCCAACCTGAGACCCTTCCTATAGCATGAGATGGGATATCCAACTCCTTCCAAATCCAATACTGATACCCTTCCAATAGCATGAGATGTGATATCCCAATGCTTCTACCAAACCTGAGAACCATACTATGGCATGAGATGTGATATCAAACTCCTTCCCATTCCAATCCTGAGACTCTTCCTATAGCTTGAGATGTGATATCCAAATCCTTCCCATTCCAATTCTGAGACCCTTCCTATACCATGAGACTTGATATCTCAATGCTTCTAATACCAAACCTGAGACCCGTCCTATAACATGATATGTGATATCCAAATCTTTCCCCTTCCAAACCTTAGACCCTTCCTTTATCATGAGATGTGATATCCAACTCCTTCCCATTCCAATCCTGAGACCCTTCCGATATCATGAGATTTGTTATCTCAATGCTTCTAATATCAAAATTGAGACCCGTCCTATAACATGAGATGTGATATCCAAATCTTTCCCCTTCCAAACCTTAGACCCTTCCTTTATCATGAGATGGGATATCCAACTCCTTTCCATTCCAATCCTGAGACCCTTCCGATAGCAGAGATGTGATATCTCAATGCTTATACCAATCCTGAGACCCTTCCTATGGCCTGAGATGTCATATACAACTCCTTCCCAATCCAATCCTGAGACCCTTCCTATAACATGAGATGTGATATACAACTCCTTCCCAATCCAATCCTGAGATCCTTCCTATAACATGAGATGTGATATCCAACTCCTTCCCATTCCAATCCTGAGACCCTTCCTATAGCATGAGATGTGATGTCTCAATGCTTCTAATACCAAACCTGAGAACCTTCCTACAGCATGCGATGTGATATCTCAATGCTTCTAATACCAAACCTGAGACCAGTCCTATAACATGAGATTGGATATCCAACTCCTTCCCCTTCCAAACCTGAGACCCTTCCTATAGCATGAGATGTGATATCCAACTTCTTCCCATTCCAATCCTGAGACCCTTCCTATAACATGAGATATGATGTCTCAATGCTTCTAATACCAAACCTGAGATCTTTCCTATAACATGAGATGTAATATCCAACTCCTTCCCATTCCAATCCTGAGACCCTTCCTATAGCATGAGATGTGCTATCGCAATGCTTATACCAACCCTGAGACACTTCCTAAAGCTTGAGATGTGATATCCAACTCCTTCCCATTCCAATCCTGAGACCCTTCCTATAGCATGATATGTGATATCTCAATGCCTCTAATACCAAACCTGAGATCCTTCCTCTAACATGAAATGTGATATCGAACTCCTTCCCTTTCCAAACCTGAGAGCCTACCTATAGCATGTGATGTGATATCCAAGTCCTTCCCATTCCAATCCTTAGACCCTTCCTACAGCATGCAATATGATATCTCAATGATTCTAATAACAAACCTGAGACTCGTCCTATAACATGAGATGGGATATCCAACACCTTCCCATTCCAATCCTGAGACACTTCCGATAGCAGAGATGTGATATCTCAATGCTTATAACAAACCTGAGACCCTTCCTATAACATGAGATGTGATGTCTCAATGCTTCTAATACCAAACCTGAGATCTTTCCTATAACATGAGATGTAATATCCAACTCCTTCCCATTCCAATCCTGAGACCCTTCCTATAGCATGAGATGTGATATCTCAATGCGTATACCAAACTTGAGACCCTTCCTATAGCTTGAGATGTGATATCCAACTCCTTCCCATTCCAATCCTGAGACCCTTCCTATAGCATGAGATGTGATATCTCAAGGCCTCTAATACCAAACCTGAGATCCTTCCTCTAACATGAAATGTGATATCCAACTCCTTCCCCTTCCAAACCTGAGAGCCTTCCTATAGCATGAGATATGATATCCAAGTCCTTCCCATCCAATCCTGAGACCATTGCTATAGCATGAGATGTGATGTCTCAATGCTTCTAATACCAAACCTGAGATCCTTCCTATAACATGAGATGTGATTTCCAAATCCTTCCCCTTCCAAACCTGAGACCCTCCCTTTAGCATGAGATGTGATATCCAACTCCTTCCCATTCCAATCCTGAGACCCTTCTGATAGCATGAGATGTGATATCTCAATGCCTCTAATACCAAACCTGAGATCCTACCTCTAACATGAAATGTGATATCCATCTCCTTCCCTTTCCAAACCTGAGACCCTGTCTATAGCATGAGATGTCATATACAACTCCTTCCCATTCCAATCCTGAGACCCTTCCTATAGCACGAGATGTGATATCTCAATGCTTATACCAAACCTGAGACCCTTCCTATAGCATGAGATGTGATATCCAACTCCTTCCCATTCCAATCCTGAGACCCTGCCTATAGCATGAGATGTGATATCCAACTCCTTCCCATTCCAATCCTGAGACCCTTCCTATAGCCTGAGATGTGATATCTCAATGCCTCTAATACCAAACCTGAGATCCTTCCTCTAACATGAAATGTGATATCCAACTCCTTCCCTTTCCAAACCTGAGAGCCTATCTATAGCATGAGATGTGATATCCAAGTCCTTCCCATTCCAATCTTGAGACACTTCCGATAGCAGAGATGTGATATCTCAATGCTTATACCAAACCTGAGACCCTTCCTATAACATGAGATGTGATATCCAACTCCTTCCCGTTCCAAACCTGAGACCCTTCCTTTAGCATGAGATGTGATATCTCAATGCTTCTAATACCAAACCTGAGACCAGTCCTATAACATGAGATTGGATATCCAACTCCTTCCCCTTCCAAACCTGAGACCCTTCCTATAGCATGAGATGTGATATCCAACTTCTTCCCATTCCAATCCTGAGACCCTTCCTATAACATGAGATGTGATGTCTCAATGCTTCTAATACCAAACCTGAGACCCTTCCTATAACATGAGATGTGATATCCAACTCCTTCCCGTTTCAAACCTGAGACCCTTCCTATAGCATATGTGATATCCAACTCCTTCCCATTCCAAACATGAGACCCTTCCTATAGCAAGAATGTAATATCCAACTCCTTCTAATTCCAATCCTGAGACCATTCCTATAGCATGAGATGTGATATCTCAATGCTTGTAATACCAAACCTGAGATCCTTCCTATGACATGAGATGTGATATCCAATTCCTCCCCATTCCAAACCTGAGAACCTTCCTACAGCATGCGATGTGATATCTCAATGCTTCTAATACCAAACCTGAGACCAGTCCTATAACATGAGATTGGATATCCAACTCCTTCCCCTTCCAAACCTGAGACCCTTCCTATAGCATGAGATGTGATATCCAACTTCTTCCCATTCCAATCCTGAGACCCTTCCTATAACATGAGATGTGATGTCTCAATGCTTCTAATACCAAACCTGAGATCTTTCCTATAACATGAGATGTGATATCCAACTCCTTCCCATTCCAATCCTGAGACCCTTCCTATAGCATGAGATGTGCTATCTCAATGCTTATACCAAACCTGAGACCCTTCCTAAAGCTTGAGATGTGATATCCAACTCCTTCCCATTCCAATCCTGAGACCCTTCCTATAACATGAAATGTGATATCCAACTCCTTCCCATTCCAACCTGAGACCCTTCCTATAGCATGAGATGGGATATCCAACTCCTTCCAAATCCAATACTGATACCCTTCCAATAGCATGAGATGTGATATCCCAATGCTTCTACCAAACCTGAGAACCATACTATGGCATGAGATGTGATATCAAACTCCTTCCCATTCCAATCCTGAGACTCTTCCTATAGCTTGAGATGTGATATCCAAATCCTTCCCATTCCAATTCTGAGACCCTTCCTATACCATGAGACTTGATATCTCAATGCTTCTAATACCAAACCTGAGACCCGTCCTATAACATGAGATGTGATATCCAAATCTTTCCCCTTCCAAACCTTAGACCCTTCCTTTATCATGAGATGTGATATCCAACTCCTTCCCATTCCAATCCTGAGACCCTTCCGATATCATGAGATTTGTTATCTCAATGCTTCTAATATCAAAATTGAGACCCGTCCTATAACATGAGATGTGATATCCAAATCTTTCCCCTTTCAAACCTTAGACCCTTCCTTTATCATGAGATGGGATATCCAACTCCTTTCCATTCCAATCCTGAGACCCTTCCGATAGCAGAGATGTGATATCTCAATGCTTATACCAATCCTGAGACCCTTCCTATGGCCTGAGATGTCATATACAACTCCTTCCCAATCCAATCCTGAGACCCTTCCTATATCATGAGATGTGATATCTCAATGCTTATACCAAATCTGAGACCCTTCCTATAGCATGAGATGTGATATCCAACTCCTTCAAATTCCAATCCTGAGACCCTTCCTATAGCATGAGATGTGATGTCTCAATGCTTCTAATACCAAACCTGAGATCCTTCCTATAACATGAGATGTGATATCCAACTCCTTCCCATTCCAATCCTGAGACCCTTCCTATAGCATGAGATGTGATGTCTCAATGCTTCTAATACCAAACCTGAGAACCTTCCTACAGCATGCGATGTGATATCTCAATGCTTCTAATACCAAACCTGAGACCAGTCCTATAACATGAGATTGGATATCCAACTCCTTCCCCTTCCAAACCTGAGACCCTTCCTATAGCATGAGATGTGATATCCAACTTCTTCCCATTCCAATCCTGAGACCCTTCCTATAACATGAGATGTGATGTCTCAATGCTTCTAATACCAAACCTGAGATCTTTCCTATAACATGAGATGTAATATCCAACTCCTTCCCATTCCAATCCTGAGACCCTTCCTATAGCATGAGATGTGCTATCTCAATGCTTATACCAAACCTGAGACCCTTCCTAAAGCTTGAGATGTGATATCCAACTCCTTCCCATTCCAATCCTGAAACCCTTCCTATAACATGAAATGTGATATCCAACTCCTTCCCATTCCAACCTGAGACCCTTCCTATAGCATGAGATGGGATATCCAACTCCTTCCAAATCCAATACTGATACCCTTCCAATAGCATGAGATGTGATATCCCAATGCTTCTACCAAACCTGAGAACCATACTATGGCATGAGATGTGATATCAAACTCCTTCCCATTCCAATCCTGAGACTCTTCCTATAGCTTGAGATGTGATATCCAAATCCTTCCCATTCCAATTCTGAGACCCTTCCTATACCATGAGACTTGATATCTCAATGCTTCTAATACCAAACCTGAGACCCGTCCTATAACATGAGATGTGATATCCAAATCTTTCCCCTTCCAAACCTTAGACCCTTCCTTTATCATGAGATGTGATATCCAACTCCTTCCCATTCCAATCCTGAGACCCTTCCGATATCATGAGATTTGTTATCTCAATGCTTCTAATATCAAAATTGAGACCCGTCCTATAACATGAGATGTGATATCCAAATCTTTCCCCTTCCAAACCTTATACCCTTCCTTTATCATGAGATGGGATATCCAACTCCTTTCCATTCCAATCCTGAGACCCTTCCGATAGCAGAGATGTGATATCTCAATGCTTATACCAATCCTGAGACCCTTCCTATGGCCTGAGATGTCATATACAACTCCTTCCCAATCCAATCCTGAGACCCTTCCTATATCATGAGATGTGATGTCTCAATGCTTCTAATACCAAACCTGAGATCCTTCCTATAACATGAGATGTGATATCCAACCCCTTCCCATTCAAATCCTGAGACCCTTATGATAGCATGAGATGTGATATCTCAATGACTCTAATACCAAACCTGAGATACTTCTGATAGCATGAGATGTGATATCTCAATGCTTCTAGTACCAAACCTGAGATCCTTCCTATAACATGAGATGTGATTTCCAAATCCTTCCACTTCCAAACCTGAGACCCTCCCTTTAGCATGAGATGTGATATCCAACTCCTTCCCATTCCAATCCTGAGACCCTTCTGATAGCATGAGATGTGATATTTCAATGCCTCTAATACCAAACCTGAGATCCTACCTCTAACATGAAATGTGATATCCATCTCCTTCCCTTTCCAAACATGAGACCCTGCCTATAGCATGAGATGTGATATCAAAAGTCCTTCCCATTCCAATCCTGAGACCCTTCCTATAGCATGTGATGTGATATCTCAATGCTTATACCAAACCTGAGACCCTTCCTATGGCATGAGATGTCATATACAACTCCTTCCCATTCCAATCCTGAGACCCTTCCTATAGCATGAGATGTGATATCTCAATGCTTATACCAAACCTGAGACCCTTCCTATAGCATGAGATGTGATATCCAACTTCTTCCCATTCCAATCCTGAGACCCTTCCTATAACATGAGATGTGATGTCTCAATGCTTCTAATACCAAACCTGAGACCCTTCCTATAACATGAGATGGGATATCCAACTCCTTCCCATTCCAATCCTGAGACCCTTCCGATAGTAGAGATGTGATATCTCAATGCTTATACCAAACCTGAGACCCTTCCTATGGCCTGAGATGTCATATACAACTCCTTCCCATTCCAATCCTGAGACCGTCCCTATAGCATGAGATGTGATATCTCAATGCTTATACCAAATCTGAGACCCTTCCTATAGCATGAGATGTGATATCCAACTCCTTCCCATTCCAATCCTGAGACCCTTCCTATAGCATGAGATGCGATGTCTCAATGCTTCTAATACCAAACCTGAGATCCTTCCTATAACATGAGATGTGATATCCAACTCCTTCCCATTCCAATCCTGAGACCCTTATGATAGCATGAGATGTGATATCTCAATGCCTCTAATACCAAACCTGAGATACTTCCGATAGCATGAGATGTGATATCTCAATGCTTCTAATACCAAACCTGAGATCCTTCCTATAACATGAGATGTGATTTCCAAATCCTTCCCCTTCCAAACCTGAGACCCTCCCTTTAGCATGAGATGTGATATCCAACTCCTTCCCATTCCAATCCTGAGACCCTTCTGATAGCATGAGATGTGATATTTCAGTGCCTCTAATACCAAACCTGAGATCCTACCTCTAACATGAAATGTGATATCCATCTCCTTCCCTTTCCAAACCTGAGACCCTGCTTACAGCATGAGATGTGATATCCAAGTCCTTCCCATTACAATCCTGAGACCCTTCCTATAGCATGTGATGTGATATCTCAATGCTTATACCAAACCTGAGACCCTTCCTATGGCATGAGATGTCATATACAACTCCTTCCCATTCCAATCCTGAGACCCTTCCTATAGCATGAGATGTGCTATCTCAATGCTTATACCAAACCTGAGACCCTTCCTAAAGCTTGAGATGTGATATCCAACTCCTTCCCATTCCAATCCTGAAACCCTTCCTATAACATGAAATGTGATATCCAACTCCTTCCCATTCCAACCTGAGACCCTTCCTATAGCATGAGATGGGATATCCAACTCCTTCCAAATCCAATACTGATACCCTTCCAATAGCATGAGATGTGATATCCCAATGCTTCTACCAAACCTGAGAACCATACTATGGCATGAGATGTGATATCAAACTCCTTCCCATTCCAATCCTGAGACTCTTCCTATAGCTTGAGATGTGATATCCAAATCCTTCCCATTCCAATTCTGAGACCCTTCCTATACCATGAGACTTGATATCTCAATGCTTCTAATACCAAACCTGAGACCCGTCCTATAACATGAGATGTGATATCCAAATCTTTCCCCTTCCAAACCTTAGACCCTTCCTTTATCATGAGATGTGATATCCAACTCCTTCCCATTCCAATCCTGAGACCCTTCCGATATCATGAGATTTGTTATCTCAATGCTTCTAATATCAAAATTGAGACCCGTCCTATAACATGAGATGTGATATCCAAATCTTTCCCCTTCCAAACCTTAGACCCTTCCTTTATCATGAGATGGGATATCCAACTCCTTTCCATTCCAATCCTGAGACCCTTCCGATAGCAGAGATGTGATATCTCAATGCTTATACCAATCCTGAGACCCTTCCTATGGCCTGAGATGTCATATACAACTCCTTCCCAATCCAATCCTGAGACCCTTCCTATATCATGAGATGTGATATCTCAATGCTTATACCAAATCTGAGACCCTTCCTATAGCATGAGATGTGATATCCAACTCCTTCAAATTCCAATCCTGAGACCCTTCCTATAGCATGAGATGTGATGTCTCAATGCTTCTAATACCAAACCTGAGATCCTTCCTATAACATGAGATGTGATATCCAACTCCTTCCCATTCCAATCCTGAGACCCTTCCTATAGCATGAGATGTGATGTCTCAATGCTTCTAATACCAAACCTGAGAACCTTCCTACAGCATGCGATGTGATATCTCAATGCTTCTAATACCAAACCTGAGACCAGTCCTATAACATGAGATTGGATATCCAACTCCTTCCCCTTCCAAACCTGAGACCCTTCCTATAGCATGAGATGTGATATCCAACTTCTTCCCATTCCAATCCTGAGACCCTTCCTATAACATGAGATGTGATGTCTCAATGCTTCTAATACCAAACCTGAGATCTTTCCTATAACATGAGATGTAATATCCAACTCCTTCCAATTCCAATCCTGAGACCCTTCCTATAGCATGAGATGTGCTATCGCAATGCTTATACCAAACCTGAGACCCTCCCTTTAGCATGAGATGTGATATCCAACTCCTTCCCATTCCAATCCTGAGACCCTTCTGATAGCATGAGATGTGATATTTCAGTGCCTCTAATACCAAACCTGAGATCCTACCTCTAACATGAAATGTGATATCCATCTCCTTCCCTTTCCAAACCTGAGACCCTGCTTACAGCATGAGATGTGATATCCAAGTCCTTCCCATTACAATCCTGAGACCCTTCCTATAGCATGTGATGTGATATCTCAATGCTTATACCAAACCTGAGACCCTTCCTATGGCATGAGATGTCATATACAACTCCCTCCCATTCCAATCCTGAGACCCTTCCTATAGCATGAGATGTGATATCTCAATGCTTATACCAAACCTGAGACCCTTCCTATAGCATGAGATGTGATATCCAACTTCTTCCCATTCCAATCCTGAGACCCTTCCTATAACATGAGATGTGATGTCTCAATGCTTCTAATACCAAACCTGAGATCTTTCCTATAACATGAGATGTGATATCCAACTCCTTCCCATTCCAATCCTGAGACCCTTCCTATAGCATGAGATGTGATATCACAATGCTTATACCAAACCTGAGACCGTTCCTATAGCTTGAGATGTGATATCCAACTCCTTCCCATTCCAATCCTGAGACCCTTCCTATAGCATGAGATGTGATATCTCAAGGCCTCTAATACCAAACCTGAGATCGTTCCTCTAACATGAAATGTGATATCCAACTCCTTCCCCTTCCAAACCTGAGAGCCTTCCTATAGCATGAGATATGATAGCCAAGTCCTTCCAATTCCAATCCTGAGACCCTTCCTATAACATGAAATGTGATATCCAACTCCTTCCCATTCCAACCTGAGACCCTTCCTATAGCATGAGATGGGATATCTCAATGCTTCTAATACCAAACCTGAGACTCTTCCTATAACATGAGATGGGATATCCAACTCCTTCCCATTCCAATCCTGAGACCCTTCCGATAGCAGAGATGTGATATCTCAATGCTTATACCAAACCTGAGACCCTTCCTATGGCCTGAGATGTGATATCCAACTGCTTCCCATTCCAATCCTGAGACGTTTCCTATAGCATGAGATGTGATATCTCAATGCTTATACCAAATCTGAGACCCTTCCTATAGCATGAGATGTGATATCCAACTTCTTCCCATTCCAATCCTGAGACCCTTCCTATAACATGAGATGTGATGTCTCAATGCTTCTAATACCAAACCTGAGATCTTTCCTATAACATGAGATGTGATATCCAACTCCTTCCCATTCCAATCCTGAGACCCTTCCTATAGCATGAGATGTGATATCTCAATGCTTATACCAAACCTGAGACCCTTCCTAAGGCCTGAGATGTCATATACAACTCCTTCCCATTCCAATCCTGAGACCCTTCCTATAGCATGAGATGTGATATCTCAAGGCCTCTAATACCAAACCTGAGATCGTTCCTCTAACATGAAATGTGATATCCAACTCCTTCCCCTTCCAAACCTGAGAGCCTTCCTATAGCATGAGATATGATAGCCAAGTCCTTCCAATTCCAATCCTGAGACCCTTCCTATAACATGAAATGTGATATCCAACTCCTTCCCATTCCAACCTGAGACCCTTCCTATAGCATGAGATGGGATATCTCAATGCTTCTAATACCAAACCTGAGACTCTTCCTATAACATGAGATGGGATATCCAACTCCTTCCCATTCCAATCCTGAGACCCTTCCGATAGCAGAGATGTGATATCTCAATGCTTATACCAAACCTGAGACCCTTCCTATGGCCTGAGATGTGATATCCAACTGCTTCCCATTCCAATCCTGAGACCCTTCCTATAGCATGAGATGTGATATCTCAATGCTTATACCAAATCTGAGACCCTTCCTATAGCATGAGATGTGATATCCAACTCCTTCCCATTCCAATCCTGAGACCCTTCCTATAGCATGAGATGTGATGTCTCAATGCTTCTAATACCAAACCTGAGATCCTTCCTATAACATGAGATGTGATTTCCAAATCCTTCCCCTTCCAAACCTGAGACCCTCCCTTTAGCATGAGATGTGATATCCAACTCCTTCCCATTCCAATCCTGAGACCCTTCTGATAGCATGAGATGTGATATCTCAATGCCTCTAATACCAAACCTGAGATCCTACCTCTAACATGAAATGTGATATCCATCTCCTTCCCTTTCCAAACCTGAGACCCTGTCTATAGCATGAGATGTCATATACAACTTCTTCCCATTCCAATCCTGAGACCCTTCCTATAACATGAGATGTGATGTCTCAATGCTTCTAATACCAAACCTGAGACCCTTCCTATGGCCTGAGATGTGATATCCAACTGCTTCCCATTCCAATCCTGAGACCCTTCCTATAGCATGAGATGTGATATCTCAATGCTTATACCAAATCTGAGACCCTTCCTATAGCATGAGATGTGATATCCAACTTCTTCCCATTCCAATCCTGAGACCCTTCCTATAACATGAGATGTGATGTCTCAATGCTTCTAATACCAAACCTGAGATCTTTCCTATAACATGAGATGTGATATCCAACTCCTTCCCATTCCAATCCTGAGACCCTTCCTATAGCATGAGATGTGATATCTCAATGCTTATACCAAACCTGAGACCCTTCCTAAGGCCTGAGATGTCATATACAACTCCTTCCCATTCCAATCCTGAGACCCTTCCTATAGCATGAGATGTGATATCTCAAGGCCTCTAATACCAAACCTGAGATCGTTCCTCTAACATGAAATGTGATATCCAACTCCTTCCCCTTCCAAACCTGAGAGCCTTCCTATAGCATGAGATATGATAGCCAAGTCCTTCCAATTCCAATCCTGAGACCCTTCCTATAACATGAAATGTGATATCCAACTCCTTCCCATTCCAACCTGAGACCCTTCCTATAGCATGAGATGGGATATCTCAATGCTTCTAATACCAAACCTGAGACTCTTCCTATAACATGAGATGGGATATCCAACTCCTTCCCATTCCAATCCTGAGACCCTTCCGATAGCAGAGATGTGATATCTCAATGCTTATACCAAACCTGAGACCCTTCCTATGGCCTGAGATGTGATATCCAACTGCTTCCCATTCCAATCCTGAGACCCTTCCTATAGCATGAGATGTGATATCTCAATGCTTATACCAAATCTGAGACCCTTCCTATAGCATGAGATGTGATATCCAACTCCTTCCCATTCCAATCCTGAGACCCTTCCTATAGCATGAGATGTGATGTATGTCTCAATGCTTCTAATACCAAACCTGAGATCCTTCCTATAACATGAGATGTGATTTCCAAATCCTTCCCCTTCCAAACCTGAGACCCTCCCTTTAGCATGAGATGTGATATCCAACTCCTTCCCATTCCAATCCTGAGACCCTTCTGATAGCATGAGATGTGATATCTCAATGCCTCTAATACCAAACCTGAGATCCTACCTCTAACATGAAATGTGATATCCATCTCCTTCCCTTTCCAAACCTGAGACCCTGTCTATAGCATGAGATGTCATATACAACTTCTTCCCATTCCAATCCTGAGACCCTTCCTATAACATGAGATGTGATGTCTCAATGCTTCTAATACCAAACCTGAGATCTTTCCTATAACATGAGATGTGATATCCAACTCCTTCCCATTCCAATCCTGAGACCCTTCCTATAGCATGAGATGTGCTATCTCAATGCTTATACCAAACCTGAGACCCTTCCTAAAGCTTGAGATGTGATATCCAACTCCTTCCCATTCCAATCCTGAGACCCTTCCTATAACATGAAATGTGATATCCAACTCCTTCCCATTCCAACCTGAGACCCTTCCTATAGCATGAGATGGGATATCCAACTCCTTCCAAATCCAATACTGATACCCTTCCAATAGCATGAGATGTGATATCCCAATGCTTCTACCAAACCTGAGAACCATACTATGGCATGAGATGTGATATCAAACTCCTTCCCATTCCAATCCTGAGACTCTTCCTATAGCTTGAGATGTGATATCCAAATCCTTCCCATTCCAATTCTGAGACCCTTCCTATACCATGAGACTTGATATCTCAATGCTTCTAATACCAAACCTGAGACCCGTCCTATAACATGAGATGTGATATCCAAATCTTTCCCCTTCCAAACCTTAGACCCTTCCTTTATCATGAGATGTGATATCCAACTCCTTCCCATTCCAATCCTGAGACCCTTCCGATATCATGAGATTTGTTATCTCAATGCTTCTAATATCAAAATTGAGACCCGTCCTATAACATGAGATGTGATATCCAAATCTTTCCCCTTCCAAACCTTAGACCCTTCCTTTATCATGAGATGGGATATCCAACTCCTTTCCATTCCAATCCTGAGACCCTTCCGATAGCAGAGATGTGATATCTCAATGCTTATACCAATCCTGAGACCCTTCCTATGGCCTGAGATGTCATATACAACTCCTTCCCAATCCAATCCTGAGACCCTTCCTATAACATGAGATGTGATATACAACTCCTTCCCAATCCAATCCTGAGATCCTTCCTATAACATGAGATGTGATATCCAACTCCTTCCCATTCCAATCCTGAGACCCTTCCTATAGCATGAGATGTGATGTCTCAATGCTTCTAATACCAAACCTGAGAACCTTCCTACAGCATGCGATGTGATATCTCAATGCTTCTAATACCAAACCTGAAACCAGTCCTATAACATGAGATTGGATATCCAACTCCTTCCCCTTCCAAACCTGAGACCCTTCCTATAGCATGAGATGTGATATCCAACTTCTTCCCCTTCCAATCCTGAGACCCTTCCTATAACATGAGATATGATGTCTCAATGCTTCTAATACCAAACCTGAGATCTTTCCTATAACATGAGATGTAATATCCAACTCCTTCCCATTCCAATCCTGAGACCCTTCCTATAGCATGAGATGTGCTATCGCAATGCTTATACCAAACCTGAGACACTTCCTAAAGCTTGAGATGTGATATCCAACTCCTTCCCATTCCAATCCTGAGACCCTTCCTATAGCATGATATGTGATATCTCAATGCCTCTAATACCAAACCTGAGATCCTTCCTCTAACATGAAATGTGATATCGAACTCCTTCCCTTTCCAAACCTGAGAGCCTACCTATAGCATGAGATGTGATATCCAAGTCCTTCCCATTCCAATCCTTAGACCCTTCCTACAGCATGCAATATGATATCTCAATGATTCTAATAACAAACCTGAGACTCGTCCTATAACATGAGATGGGATATCCAACACCTTCCCATTCCAATCCTGAGACACTTCCGATAGCAGAGATGTGATATCTCAATGCTTATAACAAACCTGAGACCCTTCCTATAACATGAGATGTGATGTCTCAATGCTTCTAATACCAAACCTGAGATCTTTCCTATAACATGAGATGTAATATCCAACTCCTTCCCATTCCAATCCTGAGACCCTTCCTATAGCATGAGATGTGATATCTCAATGCGTATACCAAACTTGAGACCCTTCCTATAGCTTGAGATGTGATATCCAACTCCTTCCCATTCCAATCCTGAGACCCTTCCTATAGCATGAGATGTGATATCTCAAGGCCTCTAATACCAAACCTGAGATCCTTCCTCTAACATGAAATGTGATATCCAACTCCTTCCCCTTCCAAACCTGAGAGCCTTCCTATAGCATGAGATATGATATCCAAGTCCTTCCCATCCAATCCTGAGACCCTTCCTATAACATGAAATGTGATATCCAACTCCTTCCCATTCCAACCTGAGACCCTTACTATAGCATGAGATGGGATATCCAACTCCTTCCAAATCCAATACTGATACCCTTCCAATAGCATGAGATGTGATATCCCAATGCTTCTACCAAACCTGAGACCCATACTATGGCATGAGATGTGATATCAAACCCCTTCCCATTCCAATCCTGAGACCCTACCTATAGCTTGAGATGTGATATCCAACTCCTTCCCATTCCAATTCTGAGACCCTTCCTATACCATGAGACTTGAAATCTCAATGCTTCTAATACAAAACCTGAGACCCGTCCTATAACATGAGATGTGATATCCAAATCCTTCCCCTTCCAAACCTTAGACCCTTCCTTTATCATGAGATGTGATATCCAATTCCTTCCCATTCCAATCCTGAGACCCTTCCGATATCATGAGATTTGTTATCTCAATACTTCTAATATCGAACTTGAGACCCTCCCTATAGCATGAGATGTGACATCCAAGTCCTCCCCATTCCAATCCTGAGACTCTTCCTATAGCATGAGATGTGATATCTCAATGCTTCTAATACCAAACCTGAGACCCTTCCTATAACATGAGATGGGATATCCAACTCCTTCCCATTCCAATCCTGAGACCCTTCCGATAGCAGAGATGTGATATCTCAATGCTTATACCAAACCTGAGACCCTTCCTATGGCCTGATTTGTCATATACAACTCCTTCCCATTCCAATCCTGAGACCCTTCCTATAGCATGAGATGTGATATCTCAATGCTTATACCAAATCCGAGACCCTTCCTATAGCATGAGATGTGATATCCAACTCCTTCCCATTCCAATCCTGAGACCCTTCCTATAGCATGAGATGTGATGTCTCAATGCTTCTAATACCAAACCTGAGATCCTTCCGATAACATGAGATGTGATATCCAACCCCTTCCCATTCCAATCCTGAGACCCTTATGATAGCATGAGATGTGATATCTCAATGCCTCTAATACCAAACCTGAGATACTTCTGATAGCATGAGATGTGATATCTCAATGCTTCTAGTACCAAACCTGAGATCCTTCCTATAACATCAGATGTGATTTCCAAATCCTTCCACTTCCAAACCTGAGACCCTCCCTTTAGCATGAGATGTGATATCCAACTCCTTCCCATTCCAATCCTGAGACCCTTCTGATAGCATGAGATGTGATATTTCAATGCCTCTAATACCAAACCTGAGATCCTACCTCTAACATGAAATGTGATATCCATCTCCTTCCCTTTCCAAACCTGAGACCCTGCCTATAGCATGAGATGTGATATCAAAAGTCCTTCCCATTCCAATCCTGAGACCCTTCCTATAGCATGTGATGTGATATCTCAATGCTTATACCAAACCTGAGACCCTTCCTATGGCATGAGATGTCATATACAACTCCTTCCCATTCCAATCCTGAGACCCTTCCTATAGCATGAGATGTGATATCTCAATGCTTATACCAAACCTGAGACCCTTCCAATAGCATGAGATGTGATATCCAACTTCTTCCCATTCCAATCCTGAGACCCTTCCTATAACATGAGATGTGATGTCTCAATGCTTCTAATACCAAACCTGAGACCCTTCCTATAACAAGAGATGGGATATCCAACTCCTTCCCATTCCAATCCTGAGACCCTTCCGATAGTAGAGATGTGATATCTCAATGCTTATACCAAACCTGAGACCCTTCCTATGGCCTGAGATGTCATATACAACTCCTTCCCATTCCAATCCTGAGACCGTTCCTATAGCATGAGATGTGATATCTCAATGCTTATACCAAATCTGAGACCCTTCCTATAGCATGAGATGTGATATCCAACTCCTTCCCATTCCAATCCTGAGACCCTTCCTATAGCATGAGATGCAATGTCTCAATGCTTCTAATACCAAACCTGAGATCCTTCCTATAACATGAGATGTGATATCCAACTCCTTCCCATTCCAATCCTGAGACCCTTATGATAGCATGAGATGTGATATCTCAATGCCTCTAATACCAAACCTGAGATACTTCCGATAGCATGAGATGTGATATCTCAATGCTTCTAATACCAAACCTGAGATCCTTCCTATAACATGAGATGTGATTTCCAAATCCTTCCCCTTCCAAACCTGAGACCCTCCCTTTAGCATGAGATGTGATATCCAACTCCTTCCCATTCCAATCCTGAGACCCTTCTGATAGCATGAGATGTGATATTTCAGTGCCTCTAATACCAAACCTGAGATCCTACCTCTAACATGAAATGTGATATCCATCTCCTTCCCTTTCCAAACCTGAGACCCTGCTTATAGCATGAGATGTGATATCCAAGTCCTTCCCATTACAATCCTGAGACCCTTCCTATAGCATGTGATTTGATATCTCAATGCTTATACCAAACCTGAGACCCTTCCTATGGCATGAGATGTCATATACAACTCCTTCCCATTCCAATCCTGAGACCCTTCCTATAGCATGAGATGTGATATCTCAATGCTTATACCAAACCTGAGACCCTTCCTATAGCATGAGATGTGATATCCAACTTCTTCCCATTCCAATCCTGAGACCCTTCCTATAACATGAGATGTGATGTCTCAATGCTTCTAATACCAAACCTGAGATCTTTCCTATAGCATGAGATGTGATATCCAACTCCTTCCCATTCCAATCCTGAGACCCTTCCTATAGCATGAGATGTGATATCACAATGCTTATACCAACCCTGAGACCGTTCCTATAGCTTGAGATGTGATATCCAACTCCTTCCCATTCCAATCCTGAGACCCTTCCTATAGCATGAGATGTGATATCTCAAGGCCTCTAATACCAAACCTGAGATCGTTCCTCTAACATGAAATGTGATATCCAACTCCTTCCCCTTCCAAACCTGAGAGCCTTCCTATAGCATGAGATATGATAGCCAAGTCCTTCCAATTCCAATCCTGAGACCCTTCCTATAACATGAAATGTGATATCCAACTCCTTCCCATTCCAACCTGAGACCCTACCTATAGCATGAGATGGGATATCTCAATGCTTCTAATACCAAACCTGAGACTCTTCCTATAACATGAGATGGGATATCCAACTCCTTCCCATTCCAATCCTGAGACCCTTCCGATAGCAGAGATGTGATATCTCAATGCTTATACCAAACCTGAGACCCTTCCTATGGCCTGAGATGTGATATCCAACTGCTTCCCATACCAATCCTGAGACCCTTCCTATAGCATGAGATGTGATATCTCAATGCTTATACCAAATCTGAGACCCTTCCTATAGCATGAGATGTGATATCCAACTTCTTCCCATTCCAATCCTGAGACCCTTCCTATAACATGATATGTGATGTCTCAATGCTTCTAATACCAAACCTGAGATCTTTCCTATAACATGAGATGTGATATCCAACTCCTTCCCATTCCAATCCTGAGACCCTTCCTATAGCATGAGATGTGATATATCAATGCTTATACCAAACCTGAGACCCTTCCTAAGGCCTGAGATGTCATATACAACTCCTTCCCATTCCAATCCTGAGACCCTTCCTATAGCATGAGATGTGATATCTCAAGGCCTCTAATACCAAACCTGAGATCGTTCCTCTAACATGAAATGTGATATTCAACTCCTTCCCCTTCCAAACCTGAGAGCCTTCCTATAGCATGAGATATGATAGCCAAGTCCTTCCAATTCCAATCCTGAGACCCTTCCTATACCATGAAATGTGATATCCAACTCCTTCCCATTCCAACCTGAGACCCTTCCTATAGCATGAGATGGGATATCTCAATGCTTCTAATACCAAACCTGAGACTCTTCCTATAACATGAGATGGGATATCCAACTCCTTCCCATTCCAATCCTGAGACCCTTCCGATAGCAGAGATGTGATATCTCAATGCTTATACCAAACCTGAGACCCTTCCTATGGCCTGAGATGTGATATCCAACTGCTTCCCATTCCAATCCTGAGACCCTTCCTATAGCATGAGATGTGATATCTCAATGCTTATACCAAATCTGAGACCCTTCCTATAGCATGAGATGTGATATCCAACTCCTTCCCATTCCAATCCTGAGACCCTTCCTATAGCATGAGATGTGATGTCTCAATGCTTCTAATACCAAACCTGAGATCCTTCCTATAACATGAGATGTGATTTCCAAATCCTTCCCCTTCCAAACCTGAGACCCTCCCTTTAGCATGAGATGTGATATCCAACTCCTTCCCATTCCAATCCTGAGACCCTTCTGATAGCATGAGATGTGATATCTCAATGCCTCTAATACCAAACCTGAGATCCTACCTCTAACATGAAATGTGATATTCATCTCCTTCCCTTTCCAAACCTGAGACCCTATCTATAGCATGTGTTGTCATATACAACTCCTTCCCATTCCAATCCTGAGACCCTTCCTATAGCACGAAATGTGATATCTCAATGCTTATACCAAACCTGAGACCCTTCCTATAGCATGAGATGTGATATCCAACTCCTTCCCATTCCAATCCTGAGACCCTGCCTATAGCATGAGATGTGATATCCAACTCCTTCCCATTCCAATCCTGAGACCCTTCCTATAGCCTGAGATGTGATATCTCAATGCCTCTAATACCAAACCTGAGATCCTTCCTCTAACATGAAATGTGATATCCAACTCCTTCCCTTTCCAAACCTGAGAGCCTATCTATAGCATGAGATGTGATATCCAAGTCCTTCCCATTCCAATCTTGAGACACTTCCGATAGCAGAGATGTGATATCTCAATGCTTATACCAAACCTGAGACCCTTCCTATAACATGAGATGTGATATCCAACTCCTTCCCGTTCCAAACCTGAGACCCTTCCTTTAGCATGAGATGTGATATCTCAATGCTTCTAATACCAAACCTGAGACCAGTCCTATAACATGAGATTGGATATCCAACTCCTTCCCCTTCCAAACCTGAGACCCTTCGTATAGCATGAGATGTGATATCCAACTACTTCCCATTCCAATCCTGAGACCCTTCCTATAACATGAGATGTGATGTCTCAATGCTTCTAATACCAAACCTGAGACCCTTCCTATAACATGAGATGTGATATCCAACTCCTTCCCGTTTCAAACCTGAGACCCTTCCTATAGCATATGTGATATCCAACTCCTTCCCATTCCAAACATGAGACCCTTCCTATAGCAAGAATGTAATATCCAACTCCTTCCAATTCCAATCCTGAGACCATTCCTATAGCATGAGATGTGATATCTCAATGTTTGTAATACCAAACCTGAGATCCTTCCTATGACATGAGATGTGATATCCAATTCCTCCCCATTCCAAACCTGAGAACCTTCCTACAGCATGCGATGTGATATCTCAATGCTTCTAATACCAAACCTGAGACCAGTCCTATAACATGAGATTGGATATCCAACTCCTTCCCCTTCCAAACCTGAGACCCTTCCTATAGCATGAGATGTGATATCCAACTTCTTCCCATTCCAATCCTGAGACCCTTCCTATAACATGAGATGTGATGTCTCATGCTTCTAATACCAAACCTGAGATCTTTCCTATAACATGAGATGTGATATCCAACTCCTTCCCATTCCAATCCTGAGACCCTTCCTATAGCATGAGATGTGCTATCTCAATGCTTATACCAAACCTGAGACCCTTCCTAAAGCTTGAGATGTGATATCCAACTCCTTCCCATTCCAATCCTGAGACCCTTCCTATAACATGAAATGTGATATCCAACTCCTTCCCATTCCAACCTGAGACCCTTCCTATAGCATGAGATGGGATATCCAACTCCTTCCAAATCCAATACTGATACCCTTCCAATAGCATGAGATGTGATATCCCAATGCTTCTACCAAACCTGAGAACCATACTATGGCATGAGATGTGATATCAAACTCCTTCCCATTCCAATCCTGAGACTCTTCCTATAGCTTGAGATGTGATATCCAAATCCTTCCCATTCCAATTCTGAGACCCTTCCTATACCATGAGACTTGATATCTCAATGCTTCTAATACCAAACCTGAGACCCGTCCTATAACATGGGATGTGATATCCAAATCTTTCCCCTTCCAAACCTTAGACCCTTCCTTTATCATGAGATGTGATATCCAACTCCTTCCCATTCCAATCCTGAGACCCTTCCGATATCATGAGATTTGTTATCTCAATGCTTCTAATATCAAAATTGAGACCCGTCCTATAACATGAGATGTGATATCCAAATCTTTCCCCTTCCAAACCTTAGACCCTTCCTTTATCATGAGATGGGATATCCAACTCCTTCCCATTCCAATCCTGAGACCCTTCCGATAGCAGAGATGTGATATCTCAATGCTTATACCAATCCTGAGACCCTTCCTATGGCCTGAGATGTCATATACAACTCCTTCCCAATCCAATCCTGAGACCCTTCCTATATCATGAGATGTGATATCTCAATGCTTATACCAAATCCGAGACCCTTCCTATAGCATGAGATGTGATATCCAACTCCTTCAAATTCCAATCCTGAGCCCCTTCCTATAGCATGAGATGTGATGTCTCAATGCTTCTAATACCAAACCTGAGATCCTTCCTATAACATGAGATGTGATATCCAACTCCTTCCCATTCCAATCCTGAGACCCTTCCTATAGCATGAGATGTGATGTCTCAATGCTTCTAATACCAAACCTGAGAACCTTCCTACAGCATGCGATGTGATATCTCAATGCTTCTAATACCAAACCTGAGACCAGTCCTATAACATGAGATTGGATATCCAACTCCTTCCCCTTCCAAACCTGAGACCCTTCCTATAGCATGAGATGTGATATCCAACTTCTTCCCATTCCAATCCTGAGACCCTTCCTATAACATGAGATGTGATGTCTCAATGCTTCTAATACCAAACCTGAGATCTTTCCTATAACATGAGATGTAATATCCAACTCCTTCCCATTCCAATCCTGAGACCCTTCCTATAGCATGAGATGTGCTATCGCAATGCTTATACCAAACCTGAGACCCTTCCTAAAGCTTGAGATGTGATATCCAACTCCTTCCCATTCCAATCCTGAGACCCTTCCTATAGCATGATATGTGATATCTCAATGCCTCTAATACCAAACCTGAGATCCTTCCTCTAACATGAAATGTGATATCGAACTCCTTCCCTTTCCAAACCTGAGAGCCTACCTATAGCATGAGATGTGATATCCAAGTCCTTCCCATTCCAATCCTTAGACCCTTCCTACAGCATGCAATATGATATCTCAATGATTCTAATAACAAACCTGAGACTCGTCCTATAACATGAGATGGGATATCCAACACCTTCCCATTCCAATCCTGAGACACTTCCGATAGCAGAGATGTGATATCTCAATGCTTATAACAAACCTGAGACCCTTCCTATAACATGAGATGTGATATCCAACTCCTTCCCTTTTCAAACCTGAGACCCTTCCTATAGCATATGTGATATCCAACTCCTTCCCATTCCAAACATGAGACCCTTCCTATAGCAAGAATGTAATATCCAACTTCTTCCCATTCCAATCCTGAGACCATTCCTATAGCATGAGATGTGATATCTCAATGCTTCTAATGCCAAAACTGAGATCCTTCCTATGACATGAGATGTGATATCCAATTCCTCCCCATTCCAAACCTGAGAACCTTCCTACAGCATGCGATGTGATATCTCAATGCTTCTAATACCAAACCTGAGACCAGTCCTATAACATGAGATTGGATATCCAACTCCTTCCCCTTCCAAACCTGAGACCCTTCCTATAGCATGAGATGTGATATCCAACTTCTTCCCATTCCAATCCTGAGACCCTTCCTATAACATGAGATGTGATGTCTCAATGCTTCTAATACCACACCTGAGATCTTTCCTATAACATGAGATATGATATCCAACTCCTTCCCATTCCAATCCTGAGACCCTTCCTATAGCATGAGATGTGCTATCTCAATGCTTATACCAAACCTGAGACCCTTCCTAAAGCTTGAGATGTGATATCCAACTCTTTCCAATTCCAATCCTGAGACCCTTCCTATAACATGAAATGTGATATCCAACTCCTTCCCATTCCAACCTGAGACCCTTCCTATAGCATGAGATGGGATATCCAACTCCTTCCAAATCCAATACTGATACCCTTCCAATAGCATGAGATGTGATATCCCAATGCTTCTACCAAACCTGAGAACCATACTATGGCATGAGATGTGATATCAAACTCCTTCCCATTCAAATCCTGAGACTCTTCCTATAGCTTGAGATGTGATATCCGAAATCCTTCCCATTCCAATTCTGAGACCCTTCCTATACCATGAGACTTGATATCTCAATGCTTCTAATACCAAACCTGAGACCCGTCCTATAACATGAGATGTGATATCCAAATCTTTCCCCTTCCAAACCTTAGACCCTTCCTTTATCATGAGATGTGATATCCAACTCCTTCCCATTCCAATCCTGAGACCCTTCCGATATCATGAGATTTGTTATCTCAATGCTTCTAATATCAAAATCCTTCCCATTCCAATTCTGAGACCCTTCCTATACCATGAGACTTGATATCTCAATGCTTCTAATACAAAACCTGAGACCCGTCCTATAACATGAGATGTGATATCCAAATCCTTCCCCTTCCAAACCTTAGACCCTTCCTTTATCATGAGATGTGATATCCAATTCCTTCCCATTCCAATCCTGAGACCCTTCCGATATCATGAGATTTGTTATCTCAATACTTCTAATATCGAACTTGATACCCTCCCTATAGCATGAGATGTGACATCCAAGTCCTCCCCATTCCAATCCTGAGACTCTTCCTATAGCATGAGATGTGATATCTCAATGCTTCTAATACCAAACCTGAGACCCTTCCTATAACATGAGATGGGATATCCAACTCCTTCCCATTCCAATCCTGAGACCCTTCCGATAGCAGAGATGTGATATCTCAATGCTTATACCAAACCTGAGACCCTTCCTATGGCCTGATTTGTCATATACAACTCCTTCCCATTCCAATCCTGAGACCCTTCCTATAGCATGAGATGTGATATCTCAATGCTTATACCAAATCCGAGACCCTTCCTATAGCATGAGATGTGATATCCAACTCCTTCCCATTCCAATCCTGAGACCCTTCCTATAGCATGAGATGTGATGTCTCAATGCTTCTAATACCAAACCTGAGATCCTTCCGATAACATGAGATGTGATATCCAACCCCTTCCCATTCCAATCCTGAGACCCTTATGATAGCATGAGATGTGATATCTCAATGCCTCTAATACCAAACCTGAGATACTTCTGATAGCATGAGATGTGATATCTCAATGCTTCTAGTACCAAACCTGAGATCCTTCCTATAACATCAGATGTGATTTCCAAATCCTTCCACTTCCAAACCTGAGACCCTCCCTTTAGCATGAGATGTGATATCCAACTCCTTCCCATTCCAATCCTGAGACCCTTCTGATAGCATGAGATGTGATATTTCAATGCCTCTAATACCAAACCTGAGATCCTACCTCTAACATGAAATGTGATATCCATCTCCTTCCCTTTCCAAACCTGAGACCCTGCCTATAGCATGAGATGTGATATCAAAAGTCCTTCCCATTCCAATCCTGAGACCCTTCCTATAGCATGTGATGTGATATCTCAATGCTTATACCAAACCTGAGACCCTTCCTATGGCATGAGATGTCATATACAACTCCTTCCCATTCCAATCCTGAGACCCTTCCTATAGCATGAGATGTGATATCTCAATGCTTATACCAAACCTGAGACCCTTCCTATAGCATGAGATGTGATATCCAACTTCTTCCCATTCCAATCCTGAGACCCTTCCTATAACATGAGATGTGATGTCTCAATGCTTCTAATACCAAACCTGAGACCCTTCCTATAACATGAGATGGGATATCCAACTCCTTCCCATTCCAATCCTGAGACCCTTCCGATAGTAGAGATGTGATATCTCAATGCTTATACCAAACCTGAGACCCTTCCTATGGCCTGAGATGTCATATACAACTCCTTCCCATTCCAATCCTGAGACCGTTCCTATAGCATGAGATGTGATATCTCAATGCTTATACCAAATCTGAGACCCTTCCTATAGCATGAGATGTGATATCCAACTCCTTCCCATTCCAATCCTGAGACCCTTCCTATAGCATGAGATGCGATGTCTCAATGCTTCTAATACCAAACCTGAGATCCTTCCTATAACATGAGATGTGATATCCAACTCCTTCCCATTCCAATCCTGAGACCCTTATGATAGCATGAGATGTGATATCTCAATGCCTCTAATACCAAACCTGAGATACTTCCGATAGCATGAGATGTGATATCTCAATGCTTCTAATACCAAACCTGAGATCCTTCCTATAACATGAGATGTGATTTCCAAATCCTTCCCCTTCCAAACCTGAGACCCTCCCTTTAGCATGAGATGTGATATCCAACTCCTTCCCATTCCAATCCTGAGACCCTTCTGATAGCATGAGATGTGATATTTCAGTGCCTCTAATACCAAACCTGAGATCCTACCTCTAACATGAAATGTGATATCCATCTCCTTCCCTTTCCAAACCTGAGACCCTGCTTATAGCATGAGATGTGATATCCAAGTCCTTCCCATTACAATCCTGAGACCCTTCCTATAGCATGTGATGTGATATCTCAATGTTTATACCAAACCTGAGACCCTTCCTATGGCATGAGATGTCATATACAACTCCTTCCCATTCCAATCCTGAGACCCTTCCTATAGCATGAGATGTGATATCTCAATGCTTATACCAAACCTGAGACCCTTCCTATAGCATGAGATGTGATATCCAACTTCTTCCCATTCCAATCCTGAGACCCTTCCTATAACATGAGATGTGATGTCTCAATGCTTCTAATACCAAACCTGAGATCTTTCCTATAGCATGAGATGTGATATCCAACTCCTTCCCATTCCAATCCTGAGACCCTTCCTATAGCATGAGATGTGATATCACAATGCTTATACCAACCCTGAGACCGTTCCTATAGCTTGAGATGTGATATCCAACTCCTTCCCATTCCAATCCTGAGACCCTTCCTATAGCATGAGATGTGATATCTCAAGGCCTCTAATACCAAACCTGAGATCGTTCCTCTAACATGAAATGTGATATCCAACTCCTTCCCCTTCCAAACCTGAGAGCCTTCCTATAGCATGAGATATGATAGCCAAGTCCTTCCAATTCCAATCCTGAGACCCTTCCTATAACATGAAATGTGATATCCAACTCCTTCCCATTCCAACCTGAGACCCTACCTATAGCATGAGATGGGATATCTCAATGCTTCTAATACCAAACCTGAGACTCTTCCTATAACATGAGATGGGATATCCAACTCCTTCCCATTCCAATCCTGAGACCCTTCCGATAGCAGAGATGTGATATCTCAATGCTTATACCAAACCTGAGACCCTTCCTATGGCCTGAGATGTCATATACAACTCCTTCCCAATCCAATCCTGAGACCCTTCCTATATCATGAGATGTGATATCTCAATGCTTATACCAAATCTGAGACCCTTCCTATAGCATGAGATGTGATATCCAACTCCTTCAAATTCCAATCCTGAGCCCCTTCCTATAGCATGAGATGTGATGTCTCAATGCTTCTAATACCAAACCTGAGATCCTTCCTATAACATGAGATGTGATATCCAACTCCTTCCCATTCCAATCCTGAGACCCTTATGATAGCATGAGATGTGATATCTCAATGCCTCTAACACCAAACCTGAGATACTTCTGATAGCATGAGATGTGATATCTCAATGCTTCTAATACCAAACCTGAGAACCTTCCTACAGCATGCGATGTGATATCTCAATGCTTCTAATACCAAACCTGAGACCAGTCCTATAACATGAGATTGGATATCCAACTCCTTCCCCTTCCAAACCTGAGACCCTTCCTATAGCATGAGATGTGATATCCAACTTCTTCCCATTCCAATCCTGAGACCCTTCCTATAACATGAGATGTGATGTCTCAATGCTTCTAATACCAAACCTGAGATCTTTCCTATAACATGAGATGTAATATCCAACTCCTTCCCATTCCAATCCTGAGACCCTTCCTATAGCATGAGATGTGCTATCGCAATGCTTATACCAAACCTGAGACCCTTCCTAAAGCTTGAGATGTGATATCCAACTCCTTCCCATTCCAATCCTGAGACCCTTCCTATAGCATGATATGTGATATCTCAATGCCTCTAATACCAAACCTGAGATCCTTCCTCTAACATGAAATGTGATATCGAACTCCTTCCCTTTCCAAACCTGAGAGCCTACCTATAGCATGAGATGTGATATCCAAGTCCTTCCCATTCCAATCCTTAGACCCTTCCTACAGCATGCAATATGATATCTCAATGATTCTAATAACAAACCTGAGACTCGTCCTATAACATGAGATGGGATATCCAACACCTTCCCATTCCAATCCTGAGACACTTCCGATAGCAGAGATGTGATATCTCAATGCTTATAACAAACCTGAGACCCTTCCTATAACATGAGATGTGATATCCAACTCCTTCCCTTTTCAAACCTGAGACCCTTCCTATAGCATATGTGATATCCAACTCCTTCCCATTCCAAAAATGAGACCCTTCCTATAGCAAGAATGTAATATCCAACTCCTTCCCATTCCAATCCTGAGACCATTCCTATAGCATGAGATGTGATATCTCAATGCTTCTAATGCCAAAACTGAGATCCTTCCTATGACATGAGATGTGATATCCAATTCCTCCCCATTCCAAACCTGAGAACCTTCCTACAGCATGCGATGTGATATCTCAATGCTTCTAATACCAAACCTGAGACCAGTCCTATAACATGAGATTGGATATCCAACTCCTTCCCCTTCCAAACCTGAGACCCTTCCTATAGCATGAGATGTGATATCCAACTTCTTCCAATTCCAATCCTGAGACCCTTCCTATACCATGAAATGTGATATCCAACTCCTTCCCATTCCAACCTGAGACCCTTCCTATAACATGAAATGTGATATCCAACTCCTTCCCATTCCAACCTGAGACCCTTCCTATAGCATGAGATGGGATATCCAACTCCTTCCAAATCCAATACTGATACCCTTCCAATAGCATGAGATGTGATATCCCAATGCTTCTACCAAACCTGAGACCCATACTATGGCATGAGATGTGATATCAAACTCCTTCCCATTCCAATCTTGAGACTCTTCCTATAGCTTGAGATGTGATATCCAACTCCTTCCCATTCCAATTCTGAGACCGTTCCTATGCCATGAGACTTGATATCTCAATGCTTCTAATACCAAACCTGAGACCCGTCCTATAACATGAGATGTGATATCCAAATCTTTCCCCTTCCAAACCTTAGACCCTTCCTTTATCATGAGATGTGATATCCAACTCCTTCCCATTCCAATCGTGAGACCCTTCCGATATCATGAGATTTGTTATCTCAATGCTTCTAATATCAAACTTGAGACCCTCCCTATAGCATGAGATGTGACATCCAAGTCCTCCCCATTCCAATCCTGAGACCCTTCCTATAGCATGAGATGTGATATCTCAATGCTTCTAATACCAAACCTGAGACCCTTCCTATAACATGAGATGGGATATCCAACTCCTTCCCATTCCAATCCTGAGACCCTTCCGATAGCAGAGATGTGATATCTCAATGCTTATACCAATCCTGAGACCCTTCCTATGGCCTGAGATGTCATATACAACTCCTTCCCAATCCAATCCTGAGACCCTTCCTATAGCATGAGATGTGATATCTCAATGCTTATACCAAATCTGAGACCCTTCCTATAGCATGAGATGTGATATCCAACTCCTTCCCATTCCAATCCTGAGACCCTTCCTATAGCATGAGATGTGATGTCTCAATGCTTCTAATACCAAACCTGAGATCCTTCCTATGACATGAGATGTGATATCCAACTCCTTCCCATTCCAATCCTGAGACCCTTCCTATAGCATGAGATGTGATGTCTCAATGCTTCTAATACCAAACCTGAGAACCTTCCTACAGCATGCAATGTGATATCTCAATGCTTCTAATACCAAACCTGAGACCAGTCCTATAACATGAGATTGGATATCCAACTCCTTCCCCTTCCAAACCTGAGACCCTTCCTATAGCATGAGATGTGATATCCAACTTCTTCCCATTCCAATCCTGAGACCCTTTCTATAACATGAGATGTGATGTCTCAATGCTTCTAATACCAAACCGGAGATCTTTCCTATAACATGAGATGTGATATCCAACTCCTTCCCATTCCAATCCTGAAACCCTTCCTATAGCATGAGATGTGCTATCTCAATGCTTATACCAAACATGAGACCCTTCCTAAAGCTTGAGATGTGATATCCAACTCCTTCCCATTCCAATCCTGAGACCCTTCCTATAGCATGAGATGTGATATCTCAAGGCCTCTAATACCAAACCTGAGATCCTTCCTCTAACATGAAATGTGATATCCAACTCCTTCCCCTTCCAAACCTGAGAGCCTTCCTATAGCATGAGATATGATATCCAAGTCCTTCCCATTCCAATCCTGAGACCCTTCCTATAACATGAAATGTGATATCCAACTCCTTCCCATTCTAACCTGAGACCCTTCCTATAGCATGAGATGGGATATCCAACTCCTTCCAAATCCAATACTGATACCCTTCCAATAGCATGAGATGTGATATCCCAATGCTTCTACCAAACCTGAGACCCATACTATGGCATGAGATGTGATATCAAACTCCTTCCCATTCCAATCCTGAGACTCTTCCTATAGCTTGAGATGTGATATCCAACTCCTTCCCATTCCAATTCTGAGACCCTTCCTATGCCATGAGACTTGATATCTCATTGCTTCTAATACCAAACCTGAGACCCGTCCTATAACTTGAGATGTGATATCCAAATCTTTCCCCTTCCAAACCTTAGACCCTTCCTTTATCATGAGATGTGATATCCAACTCCTCCCCATTCCAATCCTGAGACCCTTCCTATAGCATGAGATGTGATATCTCAATGCTTCTAATACCAAACCTGAGACTCTTCCTATAACATGAGATGGGATATCCAACTCCTTCCCATTCCAATCCTGAGACCCTTCCGATAGCAGAGATGTGATATCTCAATGCTTATACCAATCCTGAGACCCTTCCTATGGCCTGAGATGTCATATACAACTCCTTCCCAATCCAATCCTGAGACCCTTCCTATAGCATGAGATGTGATATCCCAATGCTTATACCAAATCTGAGAGACTTCCTATAGCATGAGATGGGATATCCAACTCCTTCCAAATCCAATACTGATACCCTTCCAATAGCATGAGATGTGATATCCCAATGCTTCTACCAAACCTGAGAGGATATTCAACTCCTTCCAAATCCAATACTGATACCCTTCCAATAGCATGTGATGTGATATCCCAATGCTTCTACCAAACCTGAGACCCATACTATGGCATGAGATGTGATATCAAACTCATTCCCATTCAAATCCTGAGATTCTTCCTATAGCTTGAGATGTGATATCCAACTCCTTCCAATTCCAATTCTGAGACCCTACCTATGCCATGAGACTTGATATCTCAATGCTTCTAATACCAAACCTGAGACCCGTCCTATAACATGAGATGTGATATCCAAATCTTTCCCCTTCCAAACCTTAGACCCTTCCATTATCATGAGATGTGATATCCAACTCCTTCCCATTCCAATCCTGAGACCCTTCTGATAGCATGAGATGTGATATCTCAATGCCTCTAATACCAAACCTGAGATCTTATCTCTAACATGAAATGTGATATCCATCTCCTTCCCTTTCCAAACCTGAGACCCTGCCTATAGCATGAGATGTGATATCCAAGTCCTTCCCATTCCAATCCTGAGACCCTTTCTATAGCATGTGATGTGATATCTCAATGCTTATACCAAATCTGAGACCCTTCCTATGGCATGAGATGTCATATACAACTCCTTCCCATTCCAATCCTGAGACCCTTCCTATAGCATGAGATGTGATATCTCAATGCATATACCAACCCTGAGACCCTTCCTATAGCATGAGATGTGATATCCAACTTCTTCCCATTCCAATCCTGAGACCCTTCCTATAACATGAGATGTGATGTCTCAATGCAATACCAAACCTGAGATATTTCCTATAATATGAGATGTGATATCCAACTCCTTCCCATTCCAATCCTGAGACCCTTCCTATAGCATGAGATGTGATATCTCAATGCTTCTAATACCAAACCTGAGACCCTTCCTATAACATGAGATGTGATTTCCAAATCCTTCCCCTTCCAAACCTGAGACCCTCCCTTTAGCATGAGATGTGATATACAACTCCTTCACATTCCAATCCTGAGACCCTTCTGATAGCATGAGATGTGATATCTCAATGCCTCTAATACCAAACCTGAGATCTTATCTCTAACATGAAATGTGATATCCATCTCCTTCCCTTTCCAAACCTGAGACCCTGCCTATAGCATGAGATGTGATATCTAAGTCCTTCCCATTCCAATCCTGAGACCCTTTCTATAGCATGTGATGTGATATCTCAATGCTTATACCAAACCTGAGACCCTTCCTATGGCATGAGATGTCATATACAACTCCTTCCCATTCCAATCCTGAGACCCTTCCTATAGCATGAGATGTGATATCTCAATGCATATACCAACCCTGAGACCCTTCCTATAGCATGAGATGTGATATCCAACTTCTTCCCATTCCAATCCTGAGACCCTTCCTATAACATGAGATGTGATGTCTCAATGCTTCTAATACCAAACCTGAGATATTTCCTATAATATGAGATGTGATATCCAACTCCTTCCCATTCCAATCCTGAGAACCTTCCTACAGCATGCAATGTGATATCTCAATGCTTCTAATACCAAACCTGAGACCAGTCCTATAACATGAGATTGGATATCCAACTCCTTCCCCTTCCAAACCTGAGACCCTTCCTATAGCATGAGATGTGATATCCAACTTCTTCCCATTCCAATCCTGAGACCCTTCCTATAACATGAGATGTGATGTCTCAATGCTTCTAATACCAAACCGGAGATCTTTCCTATAACATGAGATGTGATATCCAACTCCTTCCCATTCCAATCCTGAAACCCTTCCTATAGCATGAGATGTGCTATCTCAATGCTTATACCAAACATGAGACCAGTCCTATAACATGAGATTGGATATCCAACTCCTTCCCCTTCCAAACCTGAGACCCTACCTAAAGCTTGAGATGTGATATCAAACTCCTTCCCATTCCAATCCTGAGACCCTTCCTATAGCATGAGATGTGATATCTCAAGGCCTCTAATACCAAACCTGAGATCCTTTCTCTAACGTGAAATGTGATATCCAACTCCTTCCCCTTCCAAACCTGAGAGCCTTCCTATAGCATGAGATATGATATCCAAGTCCTTCCCATTCCAATCCTGAGACCCTTCCTATAACATGAAATGTGATATCCAACTCCTTCCCATTCCAACCTGAGACCCTTCCTATAGCATGAGATGGGATATCCAACTCCTTCCAAATCCAATACTGATACCCTTCCAATAGCATGAGATGTGATATCCCAATGCTTCTACCAAACCTGAGACCCATACTATGGCATGAGATGTGATATCAAACTCCTTCCCATTCCAATCCGGAGACTCTTCCTATAGCTTGAGATGTGATATCCAAGTCCTCCCCATTCCAATCCTGAGACCCTTCCGATAGCAGAGATGTGATATCTCAATGCCTCTAATACCAAACCTGAGATCTTATCTCTAACATGAAATGTGATATCCATCTCCTTCCCTTTCCAAACCTGAGACCCTGCCTATAGCATGAGATGTGATATCCAAGTCCTTCCCATTCCAATCCTGAGACCCTTTCTATAGCATGAGATGTGATATCTCAATGCTTCTAATACCAAACCTGAGACTCTTCCTATAACATGAGATGGGATATCCAACTCCTTCCCATTCCAATCCTGAGACCCTTCCGATAGCAGAGATGTGATATCTCAATGCTTATACCAATCCTGAGACCCTTCCTATGGCCTGAGATGTCATATACAACTCCTTCCCAATCCAATCCTGAGACCCTTCCTATAGCATGAGATGTGATATCCCAATGCTTATACCAAATCTGAGACCCTTCCTATAGCATGAGATGGGATATCCAACTCCTTCCAAATCCAATACTGATACCCTTTCAATAGCATGAGATGTGATATCCCAATGCTTCTACCAAACCTGAGACCCATACTATAGCATGAGATGGGATATTCAACTCCTTCCAAATCCAATACTGATACCCTTCCAATAGCATGTGATGTGATATCCCAATGCTTCTACCAAACCTGAGACCCATACTATGGCATGAGATGTGATATCAAACTCATTCCCATTCCAATCCTGAGATTCTTCCTATAGCTTGAGATGTGATATCCAACTCCTTCCAATTCCAATTCTGAGACCCTACCTATGCCATGAGAATTGATATCTCAATGCTTCTAATACCAAACCTGAGACCCGTCCTATAACATGAGATGTGATATCCAAATCTTTCCCCTTCCAAACCTTAGACCCTTCCATTATCATGAGATGTGATATCCAACTCCTTCCCATTCCAATCCTGAGACCCTTCTGATAGCATGAGATGTGATATCTCAATGCCTCTAATACCAAACCTGAGATCTTATCTCTAACATGAAATGTGATATCCATCTCCTTCCCTTTCCAAACCTGAGACCCTGCCTATAGCATGAGATGTGATATCCAAGTCCTTCCCATTCCAATCCTGAGACCCTTTCTATAGCATGTGATGTGATATCTCAATGCTTATACCAAACCTGAGACCCTTCCTATGGCATGAGATGTCATATACAACTCCTTCCCATTCCAATCCTGAGACCCTTCCTATAGCATGAGATGTGATATCTCAATGCATATACCAACCCTGAGACCCTTCCTATAGCATGAGATGTGATATCCAACTTCTTCCCATTCCAATCCTGAGACCCTTCCTATAACATGAGATGTGATGTCTCAATGCAATACCAAACCTGAGATATTTCCTATAATATGAGATGTGATATCCAACTCCTTCCCATTCCAATCCTGAGACCCTTCCTATAGCATGAGATGTGATATCTCAATGCTTCTAATACCAAACCTGAGACCCTTCCTATAACATGAGATGTGATTTCCAAATCCTTCCCCTTCCAAACCTGAGACCCTCCCTTTAGCATGAGATGTGATATACAACTCCTTCACATTCCAATCCTGAGACCCTTCTGATAGCATGAGATGTGATATCTCAATGCCTCTAATACCAAACCTGAGATCTTATCTCTAACATGAAATGTGATATCCATCTCCTTCCCTTTCCAAACCTGAGACCCTGCCTATAGCATGAGATGTGATATCCAAGTCCTTCCCATTCCAATCCTGAGACCCTTTCTATAGCATGTGATGTGATATCTCAATGCTTATACCAAACCTGAGACCCTTCCTATGGCATGAGATGTCATATACAACTCCTTCCCATTCCAATCCTGAGACCCTTCCTATAGCATGAGATGTGATATCTCAATGCATATACCAACCCTGAGACCCTTCCTATAGCATGAGATGTGATATCCAACTTCTTCCCATTCCAATCCTGAGACCCTTCCTATAACATGAGATGTGATGTCTCAATGCTTCTAATACCAAATCTGAGATATTTCCTATAATATGAGATGTGATATCCAACTCCTTCCCATTCCAATCCTGAGACCCTTCCTATAGCATGAGATGTGATATCTCAATGCTTATACCAAACCTGAGACCCTTCCTATAGCTTGAGATGTGATATCCAACTCCTTCCCATTCCAATCCAGAGACCCTTCCTATAGCATGAGATGTGATATCTCAAGGCCTCTAATACCAAACCTGAGATCCTTCCTCTAACATGAAATGTGATATCCAACTCCTTCCCCTTCCAAACCTGAGAGCTTTCCTATAGCATGAGATATGATATCCAAGTCCTTCCCATTCCAATCCTGAGACCCTTTCTATAACATGAAATGTGATATCCAACTCCTTCCCATTGCAACCTGAGACCCTTCCTATAGCATGAGATGGGATATCCAACTCCTTCCAAATCCAATACTGATACCCTTCCGATAGCATGAGATGTGATATCCCAATGCTTCTACCAAACCTGAGACCCATACTATGGCATGAGATGTGATATCAAACTCCTTCCCATTCCAATCCTGAGGCCCTTCCTATAGCTTGAGGTGTGATATCCAACTCCTTCCCATTCCAATTCTGAGACCCTTCTTATACCATGAGACTTGATATCTCAATGCTTCTAATACCAAACCTGAGACCCGTCCTATAACATGAGATGTGATATCCAATTCCTTCCCCTTCCAAACCTCAGACCCTTCCTTTATCATGAGATGTGATATCCAACTCCTTCCCATTCCAATCCTGAGACCCTTCCGATATCATGAGATTTGTTATCTCAATGCTTTTAATATCAAACTTGAGACCCTCCCTATAGCATGAGATGTGACATCCAAGTCCTTCCCATTCCAATCCTGAGACCCTTCCTATAGCATGAGATGTGATATCTCTATGCTTCTAATACCAAACCTGAGACCCTTCCTATAACATGAGATGGGATATCCAACTCCTTCCCATTCCAATCCTGAGACCCTTCCGATAGCAGAGATGTGATATCTCAATGCTTATACCAAACCTGAGACCCTTCCTATGGCCTGGGATGTCATATACAACTCCTTCCCATTCCAATCCTGAGACCCTTCCTATAACATGAGATGTGATATCCAACTCCTTCCCATTCCAATCCTGAGACCCATCCTATAGCATGAGATGTGATGTCTCAATGCTTCTAATACCAAACCTGAGAACCTTCCTACAGCATGCGATGTGATATCTCAATGCTTCTAATACCAAACCTGAGACCAGTCCTATAACATGAGATTGGATATCCAACTCCTTCCCCTTCCAAACCTGAGACCCTTCCTATAGCATGAGATGTGATATCCAACTTCTTCCCATTCCAATCCTGAGACCGTTCCTATAACATGAGATGTGATGTCTCAATGCTTCTAATACCAAACCTGAGAACCTTCCTATAACATGAGATGTAATATCCAACTCCTTCCCATTCCAATCCTGAGACCCTTCCTATAGCATGAGATGTGCTATCTCAATGCTTATACCAAACCTGAGACCCTTCCTAAAGCTTGAGATGTGATATCCAACTCCTTCCCATTCCAATCCTGAGACCCTTCCTATAGCATGATATGTGATATCTCAAGGCCTCTAATACCAAACCTGAGATCCTTCCTCTAACATGAAATGTGATATCCAACTCCTTCCCCTTCCAAACCTGAGAGCCTTCCTATAGCATGAGATATGATATCCAAGTCCTTCCCATTCCAATCCTGAGACCCTTCCTATAACATGAAATGTGATATCCAACTCCTTCCCATTCCAACCTGAGACCCTTCCTATAGCATGAGATGGGATATCCAACTCCTTCCAAATCCAATACTGATACCCTTCCAATAGCATGAGATGTGATATCCCAATGCTTCTACCAAACCTGAGACCCATACTATGGCATGAGATGTGATATCAAACTCCTTCCCATTCCAATCTTGAGACTCTTCCTATAGCTTGAGATGTGATATCCAACTCCTTCCCATTCCAATTCTGAGACCGTTCCTATGCCATGAGACTTGATATCTCAATGCTTCTAATACCAAACCTGAGACCCGTCCTATAACATGAGATGTGATATCCAAATCTTTCCCCTTCCAAACCTTAGACCCTTCCTTTATCATGAGATGTGATATCCAACTCCTTCCCATTCCAATCGTGAGACCCTTCCGATATCATGAGATTTGTTATCTCAATGCTTCTAATATCAAACTTGAGACCCTCCCTATAGCATGAGATGTGACATCCAAGTCCTCCCCATTCCAATCCTGAGACCCTTCCTATAGCATGAGATGTGATATCTCAATGCTTCTAATACCAAACCTGAGACCCTTCCTATAACATGAGATGGGATATCCAACTCCTTCCCATTCCAATCCTGAGACCCTTCCGATAGCAGAGATGTGATATCTCAATGCTTATACCAATCCTGAGACCCTTCCTATGGCCTGAGATGTCATATACAACTCCTTCCCAATCCAATCCTGAGACCCTTCCTATAGCATGAGATGTGATATCTCAATGCTTATACCAAATCTGAGACCCTTCCTATAGCATGAGATGTGATATCCAACTCCTTCCCATTCCAATCCTGAGACCCTTCCTATAGCATGAGATGTGATGTCTCAATGCTTCTAATACCAAACCTGAGATCCTTCCTATGACATGAGATGTGATATCCAACTCCTTCCCATTCCAATCCTGAGACCCTTCCTATAGCATGAGATGTGATGTCTCAATGCTTCTAATACCAAACCTGAGAACCTTCCTACAGCATGCAATGTGATATCTCAATGCTTCTAATACCAAACCTGAGACCAGTCCTATAACATGAGATTGGATATCCAACTCCTTCCCCTTCCAAACCTGAGACCCTTCCTATAGCATGAGATGTGATATCCAACTTCTTCCCATTCCAATCCTGAGACCCTTTCTATAACATGAGATGTGATGTCTCAATGCTTCTAATACCAAACCGGAGATCTTTCCTATAACATGAGATGTGATATCCAACTCCTTCCCATTCCAATCCTGAAACCCTTCCTATAGCATGAGATGTGCTATCTCAATGCTTATACCAAACATGAGACCCTTCCTAAAGCTTGAGATGTGATATCCAACTCCTTCCCATTCCAATCCTGAGACCCTTCCTATAGCATGAGATGTGATATCTCAAGGCCTCTAATACCAAACCTGAGATCCTTCCTCTAACATGAAATGTGATATCCAACTCCTTCCCCTTCCAAACCTGAGAGCCTTCCTATAGCATGAGATATGATATCCAAGTCCTTCCCATTCCAATCCTGAGACCCTTCCTATAACATGAAATGTGATATCCAACTCCTTCCCATTCTAACCTGAGACCCTTCCTATAGCATGAGATGGGATATCCAACTCCTTCCAAATCCAATACTGATACCCTTCCAATAGCATGAGATGTGATATCCCAATGCTTCTACCAAACCTGAGACCCATACTATGGCATGAGATGTGATATCAAACTCCTTCCCATTCCAATCCTGAGACTCTTCCTATAGCTTGAGATGTGATATCCAACTCCTTCCCATTCCAATTCTGAGACCCTTCCTATGCCATGAGACTTGATATCTCATTGCTTCTAATACCAAACCTGAGACCCGTCCTATAACTTGAGATGTGATATCCAAATCTTTCCCCTTCCAAACCTTAGACCCTTCCTTTATCATGAGATGTGATATCCAACTCCTCCCCATTCCAATCCTGAGACCCTTCCTATAGCATGAGATGTGATATCTCAATGCTTCTAATACCAAACCTGAGACTCTTCCTATAACATGAGATGGGATATCCAACTCCTTCCCATTCCAATCCTGAGACCCTTCCGATAGCAGAGATGTGATATCTCAATGCTTATACCAATCCTGAGACCCTTCCTATGGCCTGAGATGTCATATACAACTCCTTCCCAATCCAATCCTGAGACCCTTCCTATAGCATGAGATGTGATATCCCAATGCTTATACCAAATCTGAGAGACTTCCTATAGCATGAGATGGGATATCCAACTCCTTCCAAATCCAATACTGATACCCTTCCAATAGCATGAGATGTGATATCCCAATGCTTCTACCAAACCTGAGAGGATATTCAACTCCTTCCAAATCCAATACTGATACCCTTCCAATAGCATGTGATGTGATATCCCAATGCTTCTACCAAACCTGAGACCCATACTATGGCATGAGATGTGATATCAAACTCATTCCCATTCAAATCCTGAGATTCTTCCTATAGCTTGAGATGTGATATCCAACTCCTTCCAATTCCAATTCTGAGACCCTACCTATGCCATGAGACTTGATATCTCAATGCTTCTAATACCAAACCTGAGACCCGTCCTATAACATGAGATGTGATATCCAAATCTTTCCCCTTCCAAACCTTAGACCCTTCCATTATCATGAGATGTGATATCCAACTCCTTCCCATTCCAATCCTGAGACCCTTCTGATAGCATGAGATGTGATATCTCAATGCCTCTAATACCAAACCTGAGATCTTATCTCTAACATGAAATGTGATATCCATCTCCTTCCCTTTCCAAACCTGAGACCCTGCCTATAGCATGAGATGTGATATCCAAGTCCTTCCCATTCCAATCCTGAGACCCTTTCTATAGCATGTGATGTGATATCTCAATGCTTATACCAAATCTGAGACCCTTCCTATGGCATGAGATGTCATATACAACTCCTTCCCATTCCAATCCTGAGACCCTTCCTATAGCATGAGATGTGATATCTCAATGCATATACCAACCCTGAGACCCTTCCTATAGCATGAGATGTGATATCCAACTTCTTCCCATTCCAATCCTGAGACCCTTCCTATAACATGAGATGTGATGTCTCAATGCAATACCAAACCTGAGATATTTCCTATAATATGAGATGTGATATCCAACTCCTTCCCATTCCAATCCTGAGACCCTTCCTATAGCATGAGATGTGATATCTCAATGCTTCTAATACCAAACCTGAGACCCTTCCTATAACATGAGATGTGATTTCCAAATCCTTCCCCTTCCAAACCTGAGACCCTCCCTTTAGCATGAGATGTGATATACAACTCCTTCACATTCCAATCCTGAGACCCTTCTGATAGCATGAGATGTGATATCTCAATGCCTCTAATACCAAACCTGAGATCTTATCTCTAACATGAAATGTGATATCCATCTCCTTCCCTTTCCAAACCTGAGACCCTGCCTATAGCATGAGATGTGATATCTAAGTCCTTCCCATTCCAATCCTGAGACCCTTTCTATAGCATGTGATGTGATATCTCAATGCTTATACCAAACCTGAGACCCTTCCTATGGCATGAGATGTCATATACAACTCCTTCCCATTCCAATCCTGAGACCCTTCCTATAGCATGAGATGTGATATCTCAATGCATATACCAACCCTGAGACCCTTCCTATAGCATGAGATGTGATATCCAACTTCTTCCCATTCCAATCCTGAGACCCTTCCTATAACATGAGATGTGATGTCTCAATGCTTCTAATACCAAACCTGAGATATTTCCTATAATATGAGATGTGATATCCAACTCCTTCCCATTCCAATCCTGAGAACCTTCCTACAGCATGCAATGTGATATCTCAATGCTTCTAATACCAAACCTGAGACCAGTCCTATAACATGAGATTGGATATCCAACTCCTTCCCCTTCCAAACCTGAGACCCTTCCTATAGCATGAGATGTGATATCCAACTTCTTCCCATTCCAATCCTGAGACCCTTCCTATAACATGAGATGTGATGTCTCAATGCTTCTAATACCAAACCGGAGATCTTTCCTATAACATGAGATGTGATATCCAACTCCTTCCCATTCCAATCCTGAAACCCTTCCTATAGCATGAGATGTGCTATCTCAATGCTTATACCAAACATGAGACCAGTCCTATAACATGAGATTGGATATCCAACTCCTTCCCCTTCCAAACCTGAGACCCTACCTAAAGCTTGAGATGTGATATCAAACTCCTTCCCATTCCAATCCTGAGACCCTTCCTATAGCATGAGATGTGATATCTCAAGGCCTCTAATACCAAACCTGAGATCCTTTCTCTAACGTGAAATGTGATATCCAACTCCTTCCCCTTCCAAACCTGAGAGCCTTCCTATAGCATGAGATATGATATCCAAGTCCTTCCCATTCCAATCCTGAGACCCTTCCTATAACATGAAATGTGATATCCAACTCCTTCCCATTCCAACCTGAGACCCTTCCTATAGCATGAGATGGGATATCCAACTCCTTCCAAATCCAATACTGATACCCTTCCAATAGCATGAGATGTGATATCCCAATGCTTCTACCAAACCTGAGACCCATACTATGGCATGAGATGTGATATCAAACTCCTTCCCATTCCAATCCGGAGACTCTTCCTATAGCTTGAGATGTGATATCCAAGTCCTCCCCATTCCAATCCTGAGACCCTTCCGATAGCAGAGATGTGATATCTCAATGCCTCTAATACCAAACCTGAGATCTTATCTCTAACATGAAATGTGATATCCATCTCCTTCCCTTTCCAAACCTGAGACCCTGCCTATAGCATGAGATGTGATATCCAAGTCCTTCCCATTCCAATCCTGAGACCCTTTCTATAGCATGAGATGTGATATCTCAATGCTTCTAATACCAAACCTGAGACTCTTCCTATAACATGAGATGGGATATCCAACTCCTTCCCATTCCAATCCTGAGACCCTTCCGATAGCAGAGATGTGATATCTCAATGCTTATACCAATCCTGAGACCCTTCCTATGGCCTGAGATGTCATATACAACTCCTTCCCAATCCAATCCTGAGACCCTTCCTATAGCATGAGATGTGATATCCCAATGCTTATACCAAATCTGAGACCCTTCCTATAGCATGAGATGGGATATCCAACTCCTTCCAAATCCAATACTGATACCCTTTCAATAGCATGAGATGTGATATCCCAATGCTTCTACCAAACCTGAGACCCATACTATAGCATGAGATGGGATATTCAACTCCTTCCAAATCCAATACTGATACCCTTCCAATAGCATGTGATGTGATATCCCAATGCTTCTACCAAACCTGAGACCCATACTATGGCATGAGATGTGATATCAAACTCATTCCCATTCCAATCCTGAGATTCTTCCTATAGCTTGAGATGTGATATCCAACTCCTTCCAATTCCAATTCTGAGACCCTACCTATGCCATGAGACTTGATATCTCAATGCTTCTAATACCAAACCTGAGACCCGTCCTATAACATGAGATGTGATATCCAAATCTTTCCCCTTCCAAACCTTAGACCCTTCCATTATCATGAGATGTGATATCCAACTCCTTCCCATTCCAATCCTGAGACCCTTCTGATAGCATGAGATGTGATATCTCAATGCCTCTAATACCAAACCTGAGATCTTATCTCTAACATGAAATGTGATATCCATCTCCTTCCCTTTCCAAACCTGAGACCCTGCCTATAGCATGAGATGTGATATCCAAGTCCTTCCCATTCCAATCCTGAGACCCTTTCTATAGCATGTGATGTGATATCTCAATGCTTATACCAAACCTGAGACCCTTCCTATGGCATGAGATGTCATATACAACTCCTTCCCATTCCAATCCTGAGACCCTTCCTATAGCATGAGATGTGATATCTCAATGCATATACCAACCCTGAGACCCTTCCTATAGCATGAGATGTGATATCCAACTTCTTCCCATTCCAATCCTGAGACCCTTCCTATAACATGAGATGTGATGTCTCAATGCAATACCAAACCTGAGATATTTCCTATAATATGAGATGTGATATCCAACTCCTTCCCATTCCAATCCTGAGACCCTTCCTATAGCATGAGATGTGATATCTCAATGCTTCTAATACCAAACCTGAGACCCTTCCTATAACATGAGATGTGATTTCCAAATCCTTCCCCTTCCAAACCTGAGACCCTCCCTTTAGCATGAGATGTGATATACAACTCCTTCACATTCCAATCCTGAGACCCTTCTGATAGCATGAGATGTGATATCTCAATGCCTCTAATACCAAACCTGAGATCTTATCTCTAACATGAAATGTGATATCCATCTCCTTCCCTTTCCAAACCTGAGACCCTGCCTATAGCATGAGATGTGATATCCAAGTCCTTCCCATTCCAATCCTGAGACCCTTTCTATAGCATGTGATGTGATATCTCAATGCTTATACCAAACCTGAGACCCTTCCTATGGCATGAGATGTCATATACAACTCCTTCCCATTCCAATCCTGAGACCCTTCCTATAGCATGAGATGTGATATCTCAATGCATATACCAACCCTGAGACCCTTCCTATAGCATGAGATGTGATATCCAACTTCTTCCCATTCCAATCCTGAGACCCTTCCTATAACATGAGATGTGATGTCTCAATGCTTCTAATACCAAATCTGAGATATTTCCTATAATATGAGATGTGATATCCAACTCCTTCCCATTCCAATCCTGAGACCCTTCCTATAGCATGAGATGTGATATCTCAATGCTTATACCAAACCTGAGACCCTTCCTATAGCTTGAGATGTGATATCCAACTCCTTCCCATTCCAATCCAGAGACCCTTCCTATAGCATGAGATGTGATATCTCAAGGCCTCTAATACCAAACCTGAGATCCTTCCTCTAACATGAAATGTGATATCCAACTCCTTCCCCTTCCAAACCTGAGAGCTTTCCTATAGCATGAGATATGATATCCAAGTCCTTCCCATTCCAATCCTGAGACCCTTTCTATAACATGAAATGTGATATCCAACTCCTTCCCATTGCAACCTGAGACCCTTCCTATAGCATGAGATGGGATATCCAACTCCTTCCAAATCCAATACTGATACCCTTCCGATAGCATGAGATGTGATATCCCAATGCTTCTACCAAACCTGAGACCCATACTATGGCATGAGATGTGATATCAAACTCCTTCCCATTCCAATCCTGAGGCCCTTCCTATAGCTTGAGGTGTGATATCCAACTCCTTCCCATTCCAATTCTGAGACCCTTCTTATACCATGAGACTTGATATCTCAATGCTTCTAATACCAAACCTGAGACCCGTCCTATAACATGAGATGTGATATCCAAATCCTTCCCCTTCCAAACCTCAGACCCTTCCTTTATCATGAGATGTGATATCCAACTCCTTCCCATTCCAATCCTGAGACCCTTCCGATATCATGAGATTTGTTATCTCAATGCTTTTAATATCAAACTTGAGACCCTCCCTATAGCATGAGATGTGACATCCAAGTCCTTCCCATTCCAATCCTGAGACCCTTCCTATAGCATGAGATGTGATATCTCTATGCTTCTAATACCAAACCTGAGACCCTTCCTATAACATGAGATGGGATATCCAACTCCTTCCCATTCCAATCCTGAGACCCTTCCGATAGCAGAGATGTGATATCTCAATGCTTATACCAAACCTGAGACCCTTCCTATGGCCTGGGATGTCATATACAATTCCTTCCCATTCCAATCCTGAGACCCTTCCTATAGCATGAGATGTGATATCTCAATGCCTATACCAAATCTGAGACCCTTCCTATAGCATGAGATGTGATATCCAATTCCTTCCCATTCCAATCCTGAGACCCTTCCTATAGCATGAGATGTGATATCTCAATGCTTATACCAAACCTGAGAGCCTACCTATAGCATGAGATGTGATATCCAAGTCCATCCCATTCCAATCCTTAGACCCTTCCTACAGCATGCGATGTGATATCTCAATGATTCTAATACCAAACCAGAGACTCGTCCTATAACATGAGATGGGATATCCAACTCCTTCCCATTCCAATCCTAATCCACTTCCGATAGCAGAGATGTGATATCTCAATGCTTATACCAAATCTGAGACCCTTCCTATAACATGAGATGTGATATCCAACTCCTTCCCGTTCCAAACCTGAGACACTAACTATAGCATATGTGATATCCAACTCCTTCCCATTCCAAACATGAGACCCTTCCTATAGCAAGAAAGTAATATCCAACTCCTACCCATTCCAATCCTGAGACCCTTCCTATAGCAAGAGATGTGATATCCAAATCCTTCCCATTCCAATCCTGAGACCCTTCCTATAACATGAGATGTGATATCCAACTCCTTCCCATTCCAACCTGAGACACTTCGTATAGCATGAGAAGGGATATCCAACTCCTTCCCAATCCAATCCTGAGACCCTTCCGATAGCAGAGATGTGATATCTCAATGCTTATACCAAACCTGAGACCCTTCCTATAGCATGGAAGGGATATCCAACTCCTTCCCAATCCAATCCATCCTGAGACCCTTCCGATAGCAGAGACGTGATATCTCAATGCTTCTACCAAACCTGAGACCCTTCCTTTAGCATGAGATGGGATATCAAACTCCTTCCAAATCCAATACTGATACCCTTCCAATAGCATGAGATGTGATATCCCAATGCTTCTACCAAACCTGAGAACCATACTATGGCATGAGATGTGATATCAAACTCCTTCCCATTCCAATCCTGAGACTCTTCCTATAGCTTGAGATGTGATATCCAAATCCTTCCCATTCCAATTCTGAGACCCTTCCTATACCATGAGACTTGATATCTCAATGCTTCTAATACCAAACCTGAGACCCGTCCTATAACATGAGATGTGATATCCAAATCTTTCCCCTTCCAAACCTTAGACCCTTCCTTTATCATGAGATGTGATATCCAACTCCTTCCCATTCCAATCCTGAGACCCTTCCGATATCATGAGATTTGTTATCTCAATGCTTCTAATATCAAAATTGAGACCCGTCCTATAACATGAGATGTGATATCCAAATCTTTCCCCTTCCAAACCTTAGACCCTTCCTTTATCATGAGATGGGATATCCAACTCCTTCCCATTCCAATCCTGAGACCCTTCCGATAGCAGAAATGTGATATCTCAATGCTTATACCAATCCTGAGACCCTTCCTATGGCCTGAGATGTCATATACAACTCCTTCCCAATCCAATCCTGAGACCCTTCCTATATCATGAGATGTGATATCTCAATGCTTATACCAAATCTGAGACCCTTCCTATAGCATGAGATGTGATATCCAACTCCTTCAAATTCCAATCCTGAGACCCTTCCTATAGCATGAGTTGTGATGTCTCAATGCTTCTAATACCAAACCTGAGATCCTTCCTATAACATGAGATGTGATATCCAACTCCTTCCCATTCCAATCCTGAGACCCTTCCTATAGCATGAGATGTGATGTCTCAATGCTTCTAATACCAAACCTGAGAACCTTCCTACAGCATGCGATGTGATATCTCAATGCTTCTAATACCAAACCTGAGACCAGTCCTATAACATGAGATTGGATATCCAACTCCTTCCCCTTCCAAACCTGAGACCCTTCCTATAGCATGAGATGTGATATCCAACTTCTTCCCATTCCAATCCTGAGACCCTTCCTATAACATGAGATGTGATGTCTCAATGCTTCTAATACCAAACCTGAGATCTTTCCTATAACATGAGATGTAATATCCAACTCCTTCCCATTCCAATCCTGAGACCCTTCCTATAGCATGAGATGTGCTATCGCAATGCTTATACCAAACCTGAGACCCTTCCTAAAGCTTGAGATGTGATATCCAACTCCTTCCCATTCCAATCCTGAGACCCTTCCTATAGCATGATATGTGATATCTCAATGCCTCTAATACCAAACCTGAGATCCTTCCTCTAACATGAAATGTGGTATCGAACTCCTTCCCTTTCCAAAGCTGAGAGCCTACCTATAGCATGAGATGTGATATCCAAGTCCTTCCCATTCCAATCCTTAGACCCTTCCTACAGCATGCAATATGATATCGCAATGATTCTAATAACAAACCTGAGACCCGTCCTATAACATGAGATGGGATATCCAACACCTTCCCATTCCAATCCTGAGACACTTCCGATAGCAGAGATGTGATATCTCAATGCTTATAACAAACCTGAGACCCTTCCTATAACATGAGATGTGATATCCAACTCCTTCCCATTCCAATCCTGAAACCCTTCCTATAGCATGAGATGTGCTATCTCAATGCTTATACCAAACATGAGACCCTTCCTAAAGCTTGAGATGTGATATCCAACTCCTTCCCATTCCAATCCTGAGACCCTTCCTATAGCATGAGATGTGATATCTCAAGGCCTCTAATACCAAACCTGAGATCCTTCCTCTAACATGAAATGTGATATCCAACTCCTTCCCCTTCCAAACCTGAGAGCCTTCCTATAGCATGAGATATGATATCCAAGTCCTTCCCATTCCAATCCTGAGACCCTTCCTATAACATGAAATGTGATATCCAACTCCTTCCCATTCTAACCTGAGACCCTTCCTATAGCATGAGATGGGATATCCAACTCCTTCCAAATCCAATACTGATACCCTTCCAATAGCATGAGATGTGATATCCCAATGCTTCTACCAAACCTGAGACCCATACTATGGCATGAGATGTGATATCAAACTCCTTCCCATTCCAATCCTGAGACTCTTCCTATAGCTTGAGATGTGATATCCGAAATCCTTCCCATTCCAATTCTGAGACCCTTCCTACACCATGAGACTTGATATCTCAATGCTTCTAATACCAAACCTGAGACCCGTCCTATAACATGAGATGTGATATCCAAATCTTTCCCCTTCCAAACCTTAGACCCTTCCTTTATCATGAGATGTGATATCCAACTCCTTCCCATTCCAATCCTGAGACCCTTCCGATATCATGAGATTTGTTATCTCAATGCTTCTAATATCAAACTTGAGACCCTCCCTATAGCATGAGATGTGACATCCAAGTCCTCCCCATTCCAATCCTGAGACCCTTCCTATAGCATGAGATGTGATATCTCAATGCTTCTAATACCAAACCTGAGACTCTTCCTATAACATGAGATGGGATATCCAACTCCTTCCCATTCCAATCCTGAGACCCTTCCGATAGCAGAGATGTGATATCTCAATGCTTATACCAATCCTGAGACCCTTCCTATGGCCTGAGATGTCATATACAACTCCTTCCCAATCCAATCCTGAGACCCTTACTATAGCATGAGATGTGATATCTCAATGCTTATACCAAATCTGAGACCCTTCCTATAGCATGAGATGGGATATCCAACTCCTTCCAAATCCAATACTGATACCCTTCCAATAGCATGAGATGTGATATCCCAATGCTTCTACCAAACCTGAGACCCATACTATAGCATGAGATGGGATATTCAACTCCTTCCAAATCCAATACTGATACCCTTCCAATAGCATGTGATGTGATATCCCAATGCTTCTACCAAACCTGAGACCCATACTAATGCATGAGATGTGATATCAAACTCATTCCCATTCCAATCCTGAGATTCTTCCTATAGCTTGAGATGTGATATCCAACTCCTTCCAATTCCAATTCTGAGACCCTACCTATGCCATGAGACTTGATATCTCAATGCTTCTAATACCAAACCTGAGACCCGTCCTATAACATGAGATGTGATATCCAAATCTTTCCCCTTCCAAACCTTAGACCCTTCCATTATCATGAGATGTGATATCCAACTCCTTCCCATTCCAATCCTGAGACCCTTCTGATAGCATGAGATGTGATATCTCAATGCCTCTAATAACAAACCTGAGATCTTATCTCTAACATGAAATGTGATATCCATCTCCTTCCCTTTCCAAACCTGAGACCCTGCCTATAGCATGAGATGTGATATCCAAGTCCTTCCCATTCAAATCCTGAGACCCTTTCTATAGCATGTGATGTGATATCTCAATGCTTATACCAAACCTGAGACCCTTCCTATGGCATGAGATGTCATATACAACTCCTTCCCATTCCAATCCTGAGACCCTTCCTATAGCATGAGATGTGATATCTCAATGCATATACCAACCCTGAGACCCTTCCTATAGCATGAGATGTGATATCCAACTTCTTCCCATTCCAATCCTGAGACCCTTCCTATAACATGAGATGTGATGTCTTAATGCAATACCAAACCTGAGATATTTCCTATAATATGAGATGTGATATCCAACTCCTTCCCATTCCAATCCTGAGACCCTTCCTTTAGCATGCGATATGATATCCAAGTCCTTCCCATTCCAATCCTGAGACCCTTTCTATAACATGAAATGTGATATCCAACTCCTTCCCATTGCAACCTGAGACCCTTCCTATAGCATGAGATGGGATATCCAACTCCTTCCAAATCCAATACTGATACCCTTCCGATAACATGAGATGTGATATCCCAATGCTTCTACCAAACCTGAGACCCATACTATGGCATGAGATGTGATATCAAACTCCTTCCCATTCCAATCCTGAGACCCTTCCTATAGCATGAGATGTGATATCTCAATGCATATACCAACCCTGAGACCCTTCCTATAGCATGAGATGTGATATCCAACTTCTTCCCATTCCAATCCTGAGACCCTTCCTATAACATGAGATGTGATGTCTTAATGAAATACCAAACCTGAGATATTTCCTATAATATGAGATGTGATATCCAACTCCTTCCCATTCCAATCCTGAGACCCTTCCTATAGCATGAGATGTGATATCTCAATGCTTCTAATACCAAACCTGAGACCCTTCCTATAACATGAGATGTGATTTCCAAATCCTTCCCCTTCCAAACCTGAGACCCTCCCTTTAGCATGAGATGTGATATACAACTCCTTCACATTCCAATCCTGAGACCCTTCTGATAGCATGAGATGTGATATCTCAATGCCTCTAATACCAAACCTGAGATCTTATCTCTAACATGAAATGTGATATCCATCTCCTTCCCTTTCCAAACCTGAGACCCTGCCTATAGCATGAGATGTGATATCCAAGTCCTTCCCATGCCAATCCTGAGACCCTTTCTATAGCATGTGATGTGATATCTCAATGCTTATACCAAACCTGAGACCCTTCCTATGGCATGAGATGTCATATACAACTCCTTCCCATTCCAATCCTGAGACCCTTCCTATAGCATGAGATGTGATATCTCAATGCATATACCAACCCTGAGACCCTTCCTATAGCATGAGATGTGATATCCAACTTCTTCCCATTCCAATCCTGAGACCCTTCCTATAACATGAGATGTGATGTCTCAATGCTTCTAATACCAAACCTGAGATATTTCCTATAATATGAGATGTGATATCCAACTCCTTCCCATTCCAATCCTGAGACCCTTCCTATAGCATGAGATGTGATATCTCAATGCTTATACCAAACCTGAGACCCTTCCTATAGCTTGAGATGTGATATCCAACTCCTTCCCATTCCAATCCAGAGACCCTTCCTATAGCATGAGATGTGATATCTCAAGGCCTCTAATACCAAACCTGAGATCCTTCCTCTAACATGAAATGTGATATCCAACTCCTTCCCCTTCCAAACCTGAGAGCTTTCCTATAGCATGAGATATGATATCCAAGTCCTTCCCATTCCAATCCTGAGACCCTTTCTATAACATGAAATGTGATATCCAACTCCTTCCCATTGCAACCTGAGACCCTTCCTATAGCATGAGATGGGATATCCAACTCCTTCCAAATCCAATACTGATACCCTTCCGATAGCATGAGATGTGATATCCCAATGCTTCTACCAAACCTGAGACCCATACTATGGCATGAGATGTGATATCAAACTCCTTCCCATTCCAATCCTGAGGCCCTTCCTATAGCTTGAGGTGTGATATCCAACTCCTTCCCATTCCAATTCTGAGACCCTTCTTATACCATGAGACTTGATATCTCAATGCTTCTAATACCAAACCTGAGACCCGTCCTATAACATGAGATGTGATATCCAAATCCTTCCCCTTCCAAACCTCAGACCCTTCCTTTAGCATGAGATATGATATCCAAGTCCTTCCCATTCCAATCCTGAGACCCTTTCTATAACATGAAATGTGATATCCAACTCCTTCCCATTGCAACCTGAGACCCTTCCTATAGCATGAGATGGGATATCCAACTCCTTCCAAATCCAATACTGATACCCTTCCGATAACATGAGATGTGATATCCCAATGCTTCTACCAAACCTGAGACCCATACTATGGCATGAGATGTGATATCAAACTCCTTCCCATTCCAATCCTGAGGCCCTTCCTATAGCTTGAGGTGTGATATCCAACTCCTTCCCATTCCAATTCTGAGACCCTTCTTATACCATGAGACTTGATATCTCAATGCTTCTAATACCAAACCTGAGACCCGTCCTATAGCTTGAGGTGTGATATCCAACTCCTTCTCATTCCAATCCTGAGACCCTTCCGATATCATGAGATTTGTTATCTCAATGCTTTTAATATCAAACTTGAGACCCTCCCTATAGCATGAGATGTGACATCCAAGTCCTTCCCATTCCAATCCTGAGACCCTTCCTATAGCATGAGATGTGATATCTCTATGCTTCTAATACCAAACCTGAGACCCTTCCTATAACATGAGATGGGATATCCAACTCCTTCCCATTCCAATCCTGAGACCCTTCCGATAGCAGAGATGTGATATCTCAATGCTTATACCAAACCTGAGACCCTTCCTATGGCCTGGGATGTCATATACAACTCCTTCCCATTCCAATCCTGAGACCCTTCCTATAGCATGAGATGTGATATCTCAATGCCTATACCAAATCTGAGACCCTTCCTATAGCATGAGATGTGATATCCAATTCCTTCCCATTCCAATCCTGAGACCCTTCCTATAGCATGATATGTGATATCTCAATGCCTATACCAAATCTGAGACCCTTCCTATAGCATGAGATGTGATATCCAATTCCTTCCCATTCCAATCCTGAGACCCTTCCTATAGCATGCGATGTGATATCTCAATGATTCTAATACCAAACCAGAGACTCGTCCTATAACATGAGATGGGATATCCAACTCCTTCCCATTCCAATCCTAAGCCACTTCCGATAGCAGAGATGTGATATCTCAATGCTCATACCAAATCTGAGACCCTTCCTATAGCATGAGATGTGCTATCGCAATGCTTATACCAAACCTGAGACCCTTCCTAAAGCTTGAGATGTGATATCCAACTCCTTCCCATTCCAATCCTGAGACCCTTCCTATAGCATGATATGTGATATCTCAATGCCTCTAATACCAAACCTGAGATCCTTCCTCTAACATGAAATGTGGTATCGAACTCCTTCCCTTTCCAAAGCTGAGAGCCTACCTATAGCATGAGATGTGATATCCAAGTCCTTCCCATTCCAATCCTTAGACCCTTCCTACAGCATGCAATATGATATCGCAATGATTCTAATAACAAACCTGAGACCCGTCCTATAACATGAGATGGGATATCCAACACCTTCCCATTCCAATCCTGAGACACTTCCGATAGCAGAGATGTGATATCTCAATGCTTATAACAAACCTGAGACCCTTCCTATAACATGAGATGTGATATCCAACTCCTTCCCATTCCAATCCTGAAACCCTTCCTATAGCATGAGATGTGCTATCTCAATGCTTATACCAAACATGAGACCCTTCCTAAAGCTTGAGATGTGATATCCAACTCCTTCCCATTCCAATCCTGAGACCCTTCCTATAGCATGAGATGTGATATCTCAAGGCCTCTAATACCAAACCTGAGATCCTTCCTCTAACATGAAATGTGATATCCAACTCCTTCCCCTTCCAAACCTGAGAGCCTTCCTATAGCATGAGATATGATATCCAAGTCCTTCCCATTCCAATCCTGAGACCCTTCCTATAACATGAAATGTGATATCCAACTCCTTCCCATTCTAACCTGAGACCCTTCCTATAGCATGAGATGGGATATCCAACTCCTTCCAAATCCAATACTGATACCCTTCCAATAGCATGAGATGTGATATCCCAATGCTTCTACCAAACCTGAGACCCATACTATGGCATGAGATGTGATATCAAACTCCTTCCCATTCCAATCCTGAGACTCTTCCTATAGCTTGAGATGTGATATCCGAAATCCTTCCCATTCCAATTCTGAGACCCTTCCTACACCATGAGACTTGATATCTCAATGCTTCTAATACCAAACCTGAGACCCGTCCTATAACATGAGATGTGATATCCAAATCTTTCCCCTTCCAAACCTTAGACCCTTCCTTTATCATGAGATGTGATATCCAACTCCTTCCCATTCCAATCCTGAGACCCTTCCGATATCATGAGATTTGTTATCTCAATGCTTCTAATATCAAACTTGAGACCCTCCCTATAGCATGAGATGTGACATCCAAGTCCTCCCCATTCCAATCCTGAGACCCTTCCTATAGCATGAGATGTGATATCTCAATGCTTCTAATACCAAACCTGAGACTCTTCCTATAACATGAGATGGGATATCCAACTCCTTCCCATTCCAATCCTGAGACCCTTCCGATAGCAGAGATGTGATATCTCAATGCTTATACCAATCCTGAGACCCTTCCTATGGCCTGAGATGTCATATACAACTCCTTCCCAATCCAATCCTGAGACCCTTACTATAGCATGAGATGTGATATCTCAATGCTTATACCAAATCTGAGACCCTTCCTATAGCATGAGATGGGATATCCAACTCCTTCCAAATCCAATACTGATACCCTTCCAATAGCATGAGATGTGATATCCCAATGCTTCTACCAAACCTGAGACCCATACTATAGCATGAGATGGGATATTCAACTCCTTCCAAATCCAATACTGATACCCTTCCAATAGCATGTGATGTGATATCCCAATGCTTCTACCAAACCTGAGACCCATACTAATGCATGAGATGTGATATCAAACTCATTCCCATTCCAATCCTGAGATTCTTCCTATAGCTTGAGATGTGATATCCAACTCCTTCCAATTCCAATTCTGAGACCCTACCTATGCCATGAGACTTGATATCTCAATGCTTCTAATACCAAACCTGAGACCCGTCCTATAACATGAGATGTGATATCCAAATCTTTCCCCTTCCAAACCTTAGACCCTTCCATTATCATGAGATGTGATATCCAACTCCTTCCCATTCCAATCCTGAGACCCTTCTGATAGCATGAGATGTGATATCTCAATGCCTCTAATAACAAACCTGAGATCTTATCTCTAACATGAAATGTGATATCCATCTCCTTCCCTTTCCAAACCTGAGACCCTGCCTATAGCATGAGATGTGATATCCAAGTCCTTCCCATTCAAATCCTGAGACCCTTTCTATAGCATGTGATGTGATATCTCAATGCTTATACCAAACCTGAGACCCTTCCTATGGCATGAGATGTCATATACAACTCCTTCCCATTCCAATCCTGAGACCCTTCCTATAGCATGAGATGTGATATCTCAATGCATATACCAACCCTGAGACCCTTCCTATAGCATGAGATGTGATATCCAACTTCTTCCCATTCCAATCCTGAGACCCTTCCTATAACATGAGATGTGATGTCTTAATGCAATACCAAACCTGAGATATTTCCTATAATATGAGATGTGATATCCAACTCCTTCCCATTCCAATCCTGAGACCCTTCCTTTAGCATGCGATATGATATCCAAGTCCTTCCCATTCCAATCCTGAGACCCTTTCTATAACATGAAATGTGATATCCAACTCCTTCCCATTGCAACCTGAGACCCTTCCTATAGCATGAGATGGGATATCCAACTCCTTCCAAATCCAATACTGATACCCTTCCGATAACATGAGATGTGATATCCCAATGCTTCTACCAAACCTGAGACCCATACTATGGCATGAGATGTGATATCAAACTCCTTCCCATTCCAATCCTGAGACCCTTCCTATAGCATGAGATGTGATATCTCAATGCATATACCAACCCTGAGACCCTTCCTATAGCATGAGATGTGATATCCAACTTCTTCCCATTCCAATCCTGAGACCCTTCCTATAACATGAGATGTGATGTCTTAATGAAATACCAAACCTGAGATATTTCCTATAATATGAGATGTGATATCCAACTCCTTCCCATTCCAATCCTGAGACCCTTCCTATAGCATGAGATGTGATATCTCAATGCTTCTAATACCAAACCTGAGACCCTTCCTATAACATGAGATGTGATTTCCAAATCCTTCCCCTTCCAAACCTGAGACCCTCCCTTTAGCATGAGATGTGATATACAACTCCTTCACATTCCAATCCTGAGACCCTTCTGATAGCATGAGATGTGATATCTCAATGCCTCTAATACCAAACCTGAGATCTTATCTCTAACATGAAATGTGATATCCATCTCCTTCCCTTTCCAAACCTGAGACCCTGCCTATAGCATGAGATGTGATATCCAAGTCCTTCCCATGCCAATCCTGAGACCCTTTCTATAGCATGTGATGTGATATCTCAATGCTTATACCAAACCTGAGACCCTTCCTATGGCATGAGATGTCATATACAACTCCTTCCCATTCCAATCCTGAGACCCTTCCTATAGCATGAGATGTGATATCTCAATGCATATACCAACCCTGAGACCCTTCCTATAGCATGAGATGTGATATCCAACTTCTTCCCATTCCAATCCTGAGACCCTTCCTATAACATGAGATGTGATGTCTCAATGCTTCTAATACCAAACCTGAGATATTTCCTATAATATGAGATGTGATATCCAACTCCTTCCCATTCCAATCCTGAGACCCTTCCTATAGCATGAGATGTGATATCTCAATGCTTATACCAAACCTGAGACCCTTCCTATAGCTTGAGATGTGATATCCAACTCCTTCCCATTCCAATCCAGAGACCCTTCCTATAGCATGAGATGTGATATCTCAAGGCCTCTAATACCAAACCTGAGATCCTTCCTCTAACATGAAATGTGATATCCAACTCCTTCCCCTTCCAAACCTGAGAGCTTTCCTATAGCATGAGATATGATATCCAAGTCCTTCCCATTCCAATCCTGAGACCCTTTCTATAACATGAAATGTGATATCCAACTCCTTCCCATTGCAACCTGAGACCCTTCCTATAGCATGAGATGGGATATCCAACTCCTTCCAAATCCAATACTGATACCCTTCCGATAGCATGAGATGTGATATCCCAATGCTTCTACCAAACCTGAGACCCATACTATGGCATGAGATGTGATATCAAACTCCTTCCCATTCCAATCCTGAGGCCCTTCCTATAGCTTGAGGTGTGATATCCAACTCCTTCCCATTCCAATTCTGAGACCCTTCTTATACCATGAGACTTGATATCTCAATGCTTCTAATACCAAACCTGAGACCCGTCCTATAACATGAGATGTGATATCCAAATCCTTCCCCTTCCAAACCTCAGACCCTTCCTTTAGCATGAGATATGATATCCAAGTCCTTCCCATTCCAATCCTGAGACCCTTTCTATAACATGAAATGTGATATCCAACTCCTTCCCATTGCAACCTGAGACCCTTCCTATAGCATGAGATGGGATATCCAACTCCTTCCAAATCCAATACTGATACCCTTCCGATAACATGAGATGTGATATCCCAATGCTTCTACCAAACCTGAGACCCATACTATGGCATGAGATGTGATATCAAACTCCTTCCCATTCCAATCCTGAGGCCCTTCCTATAGCTTGAGGTGTGATATCCAACTCCTTCCCATTCCAATTCTGAGACCCTTCTTATACCATGAGACTTGATATCTCAATGCTTCTAATACCAAACCTGAGACCCGTCCTATAGCTTGAGGTGTGATATCCAACTCCTTCTCATTCCAATCCTGAGACCCTTCCGATATCATGAGATTTGTTATCTCAATGCTTTTAATATCAAACTTGAGACCCTCCCTATAGCATGAGATGTGACATCCAAGTCCTTCCCATTCCAATCCTGAGACCCTTCCTATAGCATGAGATGTGATATCTCTATGCTTCTAATACCAAACCTGAGACCCTTCCTATAACATGAGATGGGATATCCAACTCCTTCCCATTCCAATCCTGAGACCCTTCCGATAGCAGAGATGTGATATCTCAATGCTTATACCAAACCTGAGACCCTTCCTATGGCCTGGGATGTCATATACAACTCCTTCCCATTCCAATCCTGAGACCCTTCCTATAGCATGAGATGTGATATCTCAATGCCTATACCAAATCTGAGACCCTTCCTATAGCATGAGATGTGATATCCAATTCCTTCCCATTCCAATCCTGAGACCCTTCCTATAGCATGATATGTGATATCTCAATGCCTATACCAAATCTGAGACCCTTCCTATAGCATGAGATGTGATATCCAATTCCTTCCCATTCCAATCCTGAGACCCTTCCTATAGCATGCGATGTGATATCTCAATGATTCTAATACCAAACCAGAGACTCGTCCTATAACATGAGATGGGATATCCAACTCCTTCCCATTCCAATCCTAAGCCACTTCCGATAGCAGAGATGTGATATCTCAATGCTCATACCAAATCTGAGACCCTTCCTATAACATGAGATGTGATATCCAACTCCTTCCCATTCCAAACCTGAGACACTAACTATAGCATATGTGATATCCAACTCCTTCCCATTCCAAACATGAGACCCTTCTTATAGCAAGAAAGTAATATCCAACTCCTACCCATTCCAATCCTGAGACCCTTCCTATAGCAAGAGATGTGATATCCAAATCCTTCCCATTCCAATCCTGAGACCCTTCCTATAACATGAGATGTGATATCCAACTCCTTCCCATTCCAACCTGAGACACTTCCTATAGCATGAGAAGGGATATCCAACTCCTTCCCAATCCAATCCTGAGACCCTTCCGATAGCAGAGATGTGATATCTCAATGCTTATACCAAACCTGAGACCCTTCCTATAGCATGAGAAGGGATATCCAACTCCTTCCCAATCCAATCCATCCTGAGACCCTTCCGATAGCAGAGACGTGATATCTCAATGCTTCTACCAAACCTGAGACCCTTCCTTTAGCATGAGATGGGATATCAAACTCCTTCCAAATCCAATACTGATACCCTTCTAATAGCATGAGATGTGATATCCCAATGCTTCTACCAAACCTGAGAACCATACTATGGCATGAGATGTGATATCAAACTCCTTCCCATTCCAATCCTGAGACTCTTCCTATAGCTTGAGATGTGATATCCAAATCCTTCCCATTCCAATTCTGAGACCCTTCCTATACCATGAGACTTGATATCTCAATGCTTCTAATACCAAACCTGAGACCCGTCCTATAACATGAGATGTGATATCCAAATATTTCCCCTTCCAAACCTTAGACCCTTCCTTTATCATGAGATGTGATATCCAACTCCTTCCCATTCCAATCCTGAGACCCTTCCGATATCATGAGATTTGTTATCTCAATGCTTCTAATATCAAAATTGAGACCCGTCCTATAACATGAGATGTGATATCCAAATCTTTCCCCTTCCAAACCTTAGACCCTTCCTTTATCATGAGATGGGATATCCAACTCCTTCCCATTCCAATCCTGAGACCCTTCCGATAGCAGAGATGTGATATCTCAATGCTTATACCAATCCTGAGACCCTTCCTATGGCCTGAGATGTCATATACAACTCCTTCCCAATCCAATCCTGAGACCCTTCCTATATCATGAGATGTGATATCTCAATGCTTATACCAAATCTGAGACCCTTCCTATAGCATGAGATGTGATATCCAACTCCTTCAAATTCCAATCGTGAGACCCTTCCTATAGCATGAGATGTGATGTCTCAATGCTTCTAATACCAAACCTGAGATCCTTCCTATAACATGAGATGTGATATCCAACTCCTTCCCATTCCAATCCTGAGACCCTTCCTATAGCATGAGATGTGATGTCTCAATGCTTCTAATACCAAACCTGAGAACCTTCCTACAGCATGCAATGTGATATCTCAATGCTTCTAATACCAAACCTGAGACCAGTCCTATAACATGAGATTGGATATCCAACTCCTTCCCCTTCCAAACCTGAGACCCTTCCTATAGCATGAGATGTGATATCCAACTTCTTCCCATTCCAATCCTGAGACCCTTCCTATAACATGAGATGTGATGTCTCAATGCTTCTAATACCAAACCTGAGATCTTTCCTATAACATGAGATGTAATATCCAACTCCTTCCCATTCCAATCCTGAGACCCTTCCTATAGCATGAGATGTGCTATCGCAATGCTTATACCAAACCTGAGACCCTTCCTAAAGCTTGAGATGTGATATCCAACTCCTTCCCATTCCAATCCTGAGACCCTTCCTATAGCATGATATGTGATATCTCAATGCCTCTAATACCAAACCTGAGATCCTTCCTCTAACATGAAATGTGATATCGAACTCCTTCCCTTTCCAAACCTGAGAGCCTACCTATAGCATGAGATGTGATATCCAAGTCCTTCCCATTCCAATCCTTAGACCCTTCCTACAGCATGCAATATGATATCTCAATGATTCTAATAACAAACCTGAGACCCGTCCTATAACATGAGATGGGATATCCAACACCTTCCCATTCCAATCCTGAGACACTTCCGATAGCAGAGATGTGATATCTCAATGCTTATAACAAACCTGAGACCCTTCCTATAACATGAGATGTGATATCCAACTCCTTCCCGTTTCAAACCTGAGACCCTTCCTATAGCATATGTGATATCCAACTCCTTCCCATTCCAAACATGAGACCCTTCCTATAGCAAGAATGTAATATCCAACTCCTTCCCATTCCAATCCTGAGACCATTCCTATAGCATGAGATATGATATCTCAATGCTTCTAATCCCAAAACTGAGATCCTTCCTATGACATGAGATGTGATATCCAATTCCTCCCCATTCCAAACCTGAGAACCTTCCTACAGCATGCGATGTGATATCTCAATGCTTCTAATACCAAACCTGAGACCAGTCCTATAACATGAGATTGGATATCCAACTCCTTCCCCTTCCAAACCTGAGACCCTTCCTATAGCATGAGATGTGATATCCAACTTCTTCCCATTCCAATCCTGAGACCCTTCCTATAACATGAGATGTGATGTCTCAATGCTTCTAATACCAAACCTGAGATCTTTCCTATAACATGAGATGTGATTTCCAACTCCTTCCCATTCCAATCCTGAGACCCTTCCTATAGCATGAGATGTGCTATCTCAATGCTTATACCAAACCTGAGACCCTTCCTAAAGCTTGAGATGTGATATCCAACTCCTTCCCATTCCAATCCTGAGACCCTTCCTATAACATCAAATGTGATATCCAACTCCTTCCCATTCCAACCTGAGACCCTTCCTATAGCATGAGATGGGATATCCAACTCCTTCCAAATCCAATACTGATACCCTTCCAATAGCATGAGATGTGATATCCCAATGCTTCTACCAAACCTGAGAACCATACTATGGCATGAGATGTGATATCAAACTCCTTCCCATTCCAATCCTGAGTCTCTTCCTATAGCTTGAGATGTGATATCCGAAATCCTTCCCATTCCAATTCTGAGACCCTTCCTACACCATGAGACTTGATATCTCAATGCTTCTAATACCAAACCTGAGACCCGTCCTATAACATGAGATGTGATATCCAAATCTTTCCCCTTCCAAACCTTAGACCCTTCCTTTATCATGAGATGTGATATCCAACTCCTTCCCATTCCAATCCTGAGACCCTTCCGATATCATGAGATTTGTTATCTCAATGCTTCTAATATCAAAATTGAGACCCGTCCTATAACATGAGATGTGATATCCAAATCTTTCCCCTTCCAAACCTTAGACCCTTCCTTTATCATGAGATGGGATATCCAACTCCTTCCCATTCCAATCCTGAGACCCTTCCGATAGCAGAGATGTGATATCTCAATGCTTATACCAATCCTGAGACCCTTCCTATGGCCTGAGATGTCATATACAACTCCTTCCCAATCCAATCCTGAGACCCTTCCTATAGCATGAGATGTGATATCCAACTCCTTCCCATTCCAATCCTGAGACCCTTCCTATAGCATGAGATGTGATGTCTCAATGCTTCTAATACCAAACCTGAGAACCTTCCTACAGCATGCGATGTGATATCTCAATGCTTCCAATACCAAACCTGAGACCAGTCCTATAACATGAGATTGGATATCCAACTCCTTCCCCTTCCAAACCTGAGACCCTTCCTATAGCATGAGATGTGATATCCAACTTCTTCCCATTCCAATCCTGAGACCGTTCCTATAACATGAGATGTGATGTCTCAATGCTTCTAATACCAAACCTGAGATCTTTCCTATAACATGAGATGTAATATCCAACTCCTTCCCATTCCAATCCTGAGACCCTTCCTATAGCATGAGATGTGCTATCTCAATGCTTATACCAAACCTGAGACCCTTCCTAAAGCTTGAGATGTGATATCCAACTCCTTCCCATTCCAATCCTGAGACCCTTCCTATAGCATGATATGTGATATCTCAAGGCCTCTAATACCAAACCTGAGATCCTTCCTCTAACATGAAATGTGATATCCAACTCCTTCCCCTTCCAAACCTGAGAGCCTTCCTATATCATGAGATATGATATCCAAGTCCTTCCCATTCCAATCCTGAGACCCTTCCTATAACATGAAATGTGATATCCAACTCCTTCCCATTCCAACCTGAGACCCTTCCTATAGCATGAGATGGGATATCCAACTCCTTCCAAATCCAATACTGATACCCTTCCAATAGCATGAGATGTGATATCCCAATGCTTCTACCAAACCTGAGACCCATACTATGGCATGAGATGTGATATCAAACTCCTTCCCATTCCAATCTTGAGACTCTTCCTATAGCTTGAGATGTGATATCCAACTCCTTGCCATTCCAATTCTGAGACCCTACCTATGCCATGAGACTTGATATCTCAATGCTTCTAATACCAAACCTGAGACCCGTCCTATAACATGAGATGTGATATCCAAATCTTTCCCCTTCCAAACCTTAGACCCTTCCATTATCATGAGATATGATATCCAACTCCTTCCCATTCCAATCCTGAGACCCTTCCGATATCATGAGATTTGTTATCTCAATGCTTCTAATATCAAACTTGAGACCCTCACTATAGCATGAGATGTGACATCCAAGTCCTCCCCATTCCAATCCTGAGACCCTTCCTATAGCATGAGATGTGATATCTCAATGCTTCTAATACCAAACCTGAGACCCTTCCTATAACATGAGATGTGATTTCCAAATCCTTCCCCTTCCAAACCTGAGACCCTCCCTTTAGCATTAGATGTGATATACAACTCCTTCCCATTCCAATCCTGAGACCCTTCTGATAGCATGAGATGTGATATCTCAATGCCTCTAATACCAAACCTGAGATCCTATCTCTAACATGAAATGTGATATCCATCTCCTTCCCATTCCAAACCTGAGACCCTGCCTATAGCATGAGATGTGATATCCAAGTCCTTCCCATTCCAATCCTGAGACCCTTTCTATAGCATGTGATGTGATATCTCAATGCTTATACCAAACCTGAGACCCTTCCTATGGCATGAGATGTCATATACAACTCCTTCCCATTCCAATCCTGAGACCCTTCCTATAGCATGAGATGTGATATCTCAATGCATATACCAAACCTGAGACCCTTCCTATAGCATGAGATGTGATATCCAACTTCTTCCCATTCCAATCCTGAGACCCTTCCTATAACATGAGATGTGATGTCTCAATGCTTCTAATACCAAACCTGAGATATTTCCTATAATATGAGATGTGATATCCAACTCCTTCCCATTCCAATCCTGAGACCCTTCCTATAGCATGAGATGTGATATCTCAATGCTTATACCAAACCTGAGACCCTTCCTAAAGCTTGAGATGTGATATCCAACTCCTTCCCATTCCAATCCTGAGACCCTTCCTATAGCATGATATGTGATATCTCAAGGCCTCTAATACCAAACCTGAGATCCTTCCTCTAACATGAAATGTGATATCCAACTCCTTCCCCTTCCAAACCTGAGAGCCTTCCTATATCATGAGATATGATATCCAAGTCCTTCCCATTCCAATCCTGAGACCCTTCCTATAACATGAGATGTGATATCTCAATGCTTATACCAAATCTGAGACCCTTCCTATAGCATGAGATGTGATATCCAACTCCTTCCCATTCCAATCCTGAGACCCTTCCTATAACATGAGATGTGATGTCTCAATGCTTCTAATACCAAACCTGAGATCCTTCCTATAACATGAGATGTGATATCCAACTCCTTCCCATTCCAATCCTGAGACCCTTCCTATAGCATGAGATGTGATGTCTCAATGCTTCTAATACCAAACCTGAGAACCTTCCTACAGCATGCGATGTGATATCTCAATGCTTCCAATACCAAACCTGAGACCAGTCCTATAACATGACATTGGATATCCAACTCCTTCCCCTTCCAAACCTGAGACCCTTCCTATAGCATGAGATGTGATATCCAACTTCTTCCCATTCCAATCCTGAGACCGTTCCTATAACATGAGATGTGATGTCTCAATGCTTCTAATACCAAACCTGAGATCTTTCCTATAACATGAGATGTAATATCCAACTCCTTCCCATTCCAATCCTGAGACCCTTCCTATAGCATGGGATGTGCTATCTCAATGCTTATACCAAACCTGAGACCCTTCCTAAAGCTTGAGATGTGATATCCAACTCCTTCCCATTCGTTGGCTGGAACACACGGAAAATGCCTGCGCCATCTGTTTTTCCTTCGTGTTCAAAGCTCCGGAGTTTTGTGTTTCAAAAGGAGGCCGCATCAAAGGAAAGGCCTTGGAAACGTGGGTAAGCGTGATGACGTACCCGGAAAGAAAAGGTATTCGTTTTGAACAGCAGGGCATGGAGATATACTTCTGCATTTACTTGCCGAGTGATCGGGTTTCATGGAAATGGAATGTTATTGCCAGAAGAACAGAGAGCAGCCTGATTAAAGGTACAGCAGCCATGCTGTGTGCGAGGCAGCACTGGAAATATGAAAAAAAAAGAAACATTGCAGTCATGTGTAGGTTACAGCCCGCATCATTGCAAGGTAATGTGGACAGTTTGAAGAGCGCGAGAATACGAGGTGTTGAGATTCTCTTTATTATTTAGCTGGGGCATCCATTACGGCATCTGTGAACAATTGGTACTCTCTTTAAAATGAAGTTCACGCCCAGCATTTCAGGAACGGATGGAGTTTGTTTAAGGAGCGCAGTTCCATTTTTATTTGCTGGTGAAGTAAATTATAGTGGGTGCTTGATTTTGACAGTGCCTGAGGGCAGAAGGCACATTGACTTACAGAGCACAGGGTTGTGATGTTAATGAAGCATCTCTGCAATGTTGTTTTTAACATATTATTTTTGCAGAACATTCATGGTTTATGCTGCATTAGTAATGAAGGTGCTGAGACTAATTGTAAAGTGAATTTAAGCATATGCCAAATTACAAACTCTTGTAGTGAAATGAACTAATGGGGAAGTGAATGTTAGTCGGAGTGCAGAGTGTGCATGAAGTTTGAAGTGAAGTGACAAATGCATTTTAGGAAATATGCACAGTCAGTTATGTGTATTCATCCGGTATGCATATGGGGAATGTGATGAATATGCGTGATGAGTCAGAAGTTAGATGTAGAGTTCATTTCGGGGTGAGTGGAGTAAATTAGCAAATATGTTAGGGACCTAACACATTTCAAGGATTTGCAGGAATGTGGACTTCTGATTAGTTAAATTGTGCATAGCAGAATGCAATGCAATATGTTGATGTGAGGTGAAGCAAATGTGAATTGACCTATTTAACGTTTTGAGGATTTTCAGGAGTAAGTTGTTACACAACAACATGGACTTTTAGGCATACGTGACAGTCAAATCTAGAAGTGAAGGAAAATTGCATATGCTAGGTATAAAATGTTGGAGTTTAAAAAGAAAATGTAAATGATGATGTAAAAATTGTAATGTATATCCGTGCGCTTGAGGTATGGAAGTGAAGGCATGTCACTAGCATAATATCTATAATGCGTATGGATGTATGAAAGAATGAGTGGGTGCAACATTCAATTTTTACTAGAAGTTTTAGATACTAGGGAGGTAGCGCCTCCGTTTGGTATATACAGTAGGAAGTTTCACTGTTTAAGGAGTTTGGTTAAGTGGTAGCGCCATTTAGAAGTGCACCCCGTCAGTGTTTTAGTTAGCCCTGTTTAAGTCATGAGATTGCTTTTGGTGATGTGACTAAAGTGAGGTAGCGCCTCGGTAAGTTGTAGTTGTGAAATAAGAGGAATCCTGAGGGTAGCGCCTCGTCAGGAATTTTAAAATGGTGGTTAGTGAGAGTTGCACAAAGGTGAAGTAGTCTAGTCTAATATTTTGTTTGGAAGTAGTGCACTCTTTGAAGAGATGATTCTTATCTTAAAGGACAGTAAGCAGAAGACAGGTGAAGAGAGTTGCTGGTAGGGGACGCCCTCTAGTAAATCTATATAAGGTTGAAGATGCTGTTCGAGGTGAAGAATCTCTGGGTGAATTGTTTATATTTGTGCGTGTGTGTGATCCTGGCCATTTTTTTCTGGTCAGGGTTGATTATGGGACTGGATTGTACTGCCATTGAGAAGAGTGTTAGAGTGAACCATATGTTTTTGAGATGGTCTTGGAGTTGACTGGCCAGCATCTCCAAGCTGTTTGAGGAGCTTTACACCATGGTATGGTCAGGTTTGCTTGATTGGCTTGGTCCGCCTATATATATATATATGTATATGCTGTGTATTTCTGAGACATGCCTGTTGCTGGTTGTGTGTTAGTGAGCTGTAGAATTTTACTGAACCTCTTATCTGTCTATGGTGATTTCGTTGTCATCCTGATGACTAGTATTGCGTCGGGGTGGCAAGTAGGTTCTTCAGGGTGGCAGCCTGAAGGCTCGCTTGTGGCGGGGGCGAGCAGGAGGACCAAAGTTATTTTGTGATGGATAATGGTATTGTGGGTTAGGTATAGCCTTGGATCTGGGCTGGTTTGTGTCTAGTGTGGGAGACTAGAGTCTGCTCGTGGCAGGGGTGGATGGGAGGTGATTAGTGCTTTTATTGATGGTGTTTAAGAATGATAGGCGGAGTTCTGAAATTGCATAGTTGTGGGTTTTTCAAGTTGAAACCTCCATTGCTCGCGAGTTGGATGAGATGTGCGTTGTTTTTGTGAAAATGTCTGATAGGAGGGAGATGTGTTGTGAAGCTTTTGTTGCAAGTGTGTTTTGTAAGGGGGAAGATGTGTTGTGATGTGCTTGGTTAGTCTGATGTGATTTGTCATGTGATTTATGATGTCACCAGAGTGCCTGTGGAATGTTGATGAATGCTGAGTGGGAGAATGCTGTGATGAGAGTTCCATGTTGTGTCAGTTGAGCCCTCCCTCCCTGGGTGATGGGTGCCGGTGTCTTTCTCTCTGTGTCTCTGTCTTAAGTCTTAATCCTGTAACTGTAACTGGATCATAAGAACTGAAGTAAACTTATATATTAACCTAAAGCTGCCTGGACTGAGCTTTATAACAGTGTTTTGTAAGGGGGAAGATGTGTTGTGATGTGCTTGGTTAGTCTGATGTGATTTGTCATGTGATTTATGATGTCACCAGAGTGCCTGTGGAATGTTGATGAATGCTGAGTGGGAGAATGCTGTGATGAGAGTTCCATGTTGTGTCAGTTGAGCCCTCCCTCCCTGGGTGATGGGTGCCGGTGTCTTTCTCTCTTTTTTTTTTTTTTTTATATGCCTTCACTTCCATACTTTCCAAGTACATGGATATACATGACATTTGCACATCCTCAATTTATATCTTTTCTTTTAGCAATTATCAACACCATAGATTTGCAATTAGCGTACACACAATTTTCTTTTTTTTTTTTTTTTTTTTACGGGTAAGACAAACCAAAGCGTTCGATTTCTTCACCGGATCCCTCTGCTACAAAACTGACGTCATCAGTGTCTAAAATGACACGGAGCGCAGAAGAACTCCTGCTCTGACCAACGGCCACTTCACAGTGCAGTAGTGTACAGGTTCGCAGTGCCTTTCACCATTCTTCATACTTAAGTGCCAGGTTATACATCAGACTTGTGTACTTCTCGACCTCTCTCTTTCTAAAGGAGGCTTTCCCTTTTTAAATTGTCTTCCCTTCTTGCTTTAATTTCTAATTAGCTTTCTAGAAAAAGTCTTTCAGCCCCATAATATCACACAGGGATGCTCCTCTTTCATGTAGCCGATGGGACACTTCCCATTCATGGGAATTCATACAATTAGGGAGCCTCTCTTCCACTTTTAAGGTCAATTTTAACACTTAAAACCCCCGGACCCAGCACTCCCATACGCTTAAGGGTTGCTATCTGGATCTCAGACCAAAGGGGCTTTCTGCTGTGGGCCTTGGACCCCCTCCCTTGTCCTGCCCTGGGTGATGGGTTTGCTTACTTGGTTATTTGGGGGCGGTGTCGTCTATGCTTCTATTTCCTGTTTCTTCCTGCACCCCCCTCAGCAGGCCACTTCAATCCTCAGCTTCTTCTTTAGTTTCCTTGGTTCCATCAGCTTCCTTTGCCTATGGGTTCTTGAATTTTAAGGAAATCCTCGTCGCCATTGTTATAAAGCTCAGTCCAGGCAGCTTTAGGTTAATATATAAGTTTACTTCAGTTCTTATGATCCAGTTACAGTTACAGGATTAAGACTTAAGACAGAGACACAGAGAGAAAGACACCGGCACCCATCACCCAGGGAGGGAGGGCTCAACTGACACAACATGGAACTCTCATCACAGCATTCTCCCACTCAGCATTCATCAACATTCCACAGGCACTCTGGTGACATCATAAATCACATGACAAATCACATCAGACTAACCAAGCACATCACAACACATCTTCCCCCTTACAAAACACACTTGCAACAAAAGCTTCACAACACATGGGATGTGCTATCTCAATGCTTATACCAAACCTGAGACCCTTCCTAAAGCTTGAGATGTGATATCCAACTCCTTCCCATTCCAATCCTGAGACCCTTCCTATAGCATGATATGTGATATCTCAAGGCCTCTAATACCAAACCTGAGATCCTTCCTCTAACATGAAATGTGATATCCAACTCCTTCCCCTTCCAAACCTGAGAGCCTTCCTATATCATGAGATATGATATCCAAGTCCTTCCCATTCCAATCCTGAGACCCTTCCTATAACATGAAATGTGATATCCAACTCCTTCCCATTCCAACCTGAGACCCTTCCTATAGCATGAGATGGGATATCCAACTCCTTCCAAATCCAATACTGATACCCTTCCAATAGCATGAGATGTGATATCCCAATGCTTCTACCAAACCTGAGACCCATACTATGGCATGAGATGTGATATCAAACTCCTTCCCATTCCAATCTTGAGACTCTTCCTATAGCTTGAGATGTGATATCCAACTCCTTCCCATTCCAATTCTGAGACCCTTCCTATGCCATGAGACCTGATATCTCAATGCTTCTAATACCAAACCTGAGACCCGTCCTATAACATGAGATGTGATATCCAAATCTTTTCCCTTCCAAACCTTAGACCCTTCCTTTATCATGAGATGTGATATCCAACTCCTTCCCATTCCAATCCTGAGACCCTTCCGATATCATGGGATTTGTTATCTCAATGCTTCTAATATCAAACTTGAGAAACTCCCTATAGCATGAGATGTGACATCCAAGTCCTCCCCATTCCAATCCTGAGACCCTTCCTATAGCATGAGATGTGATATCTCAATGCTTCTAATACCAAACCTGAGACCCTTCCTATAACATGAGATTGGATATCCAACTCCTTCCCATTCCAATCCTGAGACCCTTCCGATAGCAGAGATGTGATATCTCAATGCTTATACCAATCCTGAGACCCTTCCTATGGCCTGAGATGTCATATACAACTCCTTCCCAATCCAATCCTGAGACCCTTCCTATAGCATGAGATGTGATATCTCAATGCTTATACCAAATCTGAGACCCTTCCTATAGCATGAGATGTGATATCCAACTCCTTCCCATTCCAATCCTGAGACCCTTCCTATAGCATGAGATGTGATGTCTCAATGCTTCTAATACCAAACCTGAGATCCTTCCTATAACATGAGATGTGATATCCAACTCCTTCCCATTCCAATCCTGAGACCCTTCCTATAGCATGAGATGTGATGTCTCAATGCTTCTAATACCAAACCTGAGAACCTTCCTACAGCATGCAATGTGATATCTCAATGCTTCTAATACCAAACCTGAGACCAGTCCTATAACATGAGATTGGATATCCAACTCCTTCCCCTTCCAAACCTGAGACCCTTCCTATAGCATGAGATGTGATATCCAACTTCTTCCCATTCCAATCCTGAGACCCTTCCTATAACATGAGATGTGATGTCTCAATGCTTCTAATACCAAACCGGAGATCTTTCCTATAACATGAGATGTGATATCCAACTCCTTCCCATTCCAATCCTGAAACCCTTCCTATAGCATGAGATGTGCTATCTCAATGCTTATACCAAACCTGAGACCCTTCCTAAAGCTTGAGATGTGATATCCAACTCCTTCCCATTCCAATCCTGAGACCCTTCCTATAGCATGAGATGTGATATCTCAAGGCCTCTAATACCAAACCTGAGATCCTTCCTCTAACATGAAATGTGATATCCAACTCCTTCCCATTCCAATCCTGAAACCCTTCCTATAGCATGAGATGTGCTATCTCAATGCTTATACCAAACCTGAGACCCTTCCTAAAGCTTGAGATGTGATATCCAACTCCTTCCCCTTCCAAACCTGAGAGCCTTCCTATAGCATGAGATATGATATCCAAGTCCTTCCCATTCCAATCCTGAGACCCTTCCTATAGCATGAGATGGGATATCCAACTCCTTCCAAATCCAATACTGATACCCTTCCAATAGCATGAGATGTGATATCCCAATGCTTCTACCAAACCTGAGACCCATACTATGGCATGAGATGTGATATCAAACTCCTTCCCATTCCAATCCTGAGACTCTTCCTATAGCTTGAGATGTGATATCCAACTCCTTCCCATTCCAATTCTGAGACCCTTCCTATGCCATGAGACTTGATATCTCAATGCTTCTAATACCAAACCTGAGACCCGTCCTATAACATGAGATGTGATATCCAAATCTTTCCCCTTCCAAACCTTAGACCCTTCCTTTCTCATGAGATGTGATATCCAACTCCTTCCCATTCCAATCCTGAGACCCTTCCGATATCATGAGATTTGTTATCTCAATGCTTCTAATATCAAACTTGAGACCCTCCCTATAGCATGAGATGTGACATCCAAGTCCTCCCCATTCCAATCCTGAGACCCTTCCTATAGCATGAGATGTGATATCTCAATGCTTCTAATACCAAACCTGAGACTCTTCCTATAACATGAGATGGGATATCCAACTCCTTCCCATTCCAATCCTGAGACCCTTCCGATAGCAGAGATGTGATATCTCAATGCTTATACCAATCCTGAGACCCTTCCTATGGCCTGAGATGTCATATACAACTCCTTCCCAATCCAATCCTGAGACCCTTCCTATAGCATGAGATGTGATATCTCAATGCTTATACCAAATCTGAGACCCTTCCTATAGCATGAGATGGGATATCCAACTCCTTCCAAATCCAATACTGATACCCTTCCAATAGCATGAGATGTGATATCCCAATGCTTCTACCAAACCTGAGACCCATACTATAGCATGAGATGGGATATTCAACTCCTTCCAAATCCAATACTGATACCCTTCCAATAGCATGTGATGTGATATCCCAATGCTTCTACCAAACCTGAGACCCATACTATGGCATGAGATGTGATATCAAACTCATTCCCATTCCAATCCTGAGACTCTTCCTATAGCTTGAGATGTGATATCCAACTCCTTGCCATTCCAATTCTGAGACCCTACCTATGCCATGAGACTTGATATCTCAATGCTTCTAATACCAAACCTGAGACCCGTCCTATAACATGAGATGTTATATCCAAATCTTTCCCCTTCCAAACCTTAGACCCTTCCATTATCATGAGATATGATATCCAACTCCTTCCCATTCCAATCCTGAGACCCTTCCGATATCATGAGATTTGTTATCTCAATGCTTCTAATATCAAACTTGAGACCCTCCCTATAGCATGAGATGTGACATCCAAGTCCTCCCCATTCCAATCCTGAGACCCTTCCTATAGCATGAGATGTGATATCTCAATGCTTCTAATACCAAACCTGAGACCCTTCCTATAACATGAGATGTGATTTCCAAATCCTCCCCCTTCCAAACCTGAGACCCTCCCTTTAGCATTAGATGTGATATACAACTCCTTCCCATTCCAATCCTGAGACCCTTCTGATAGCATGAGATGTGATATCTCAATGCCTCTAATACCAAACCTGAGATCCTATCTCTAACATGAAATGTGATATCCATCTCCTTCCCTTTCCAAACCTGAGATCCTGCCTATAGCATGAGATGTGATATCCAAGTCCTTCCCATTCCAATCCTGAGACCCTTTCTATAGCATGTGATGTGATATCTCAATGCTTATACCAAACCTGAGACCCTTCCTATGGCATGAGATGTCATATACAACTCCTTCCCATTCCAATCCTGAGACCCTTCCTATAGCATGAGATGTGATATCTCAATGCATATACCAAACCTGAGACCCTTCCTATAGCATGAGATGTGATATCCAACTTCTTCCCATTCCAATCCTGAGACCCTTCCTATAACATGAGATGTGATGTCTCAATGCTTCTAATACCAAACCTGAGATATTTCCTATAATATGAGATGTGATATCCAACTCCTTCCCATTCCAATCCTGAGACCCTTCCTATAGAATGAGATGTGATATCTCAATGCTTATACCAAACCTGAGACCCTTCCTAAAGCTTGAGATGTGATATCCAACTCCTTCCCATTCCAATCCTGAGACCCTTCCTATAGCATGATATGTGATATCTCAAGGCCTCTAATACCAAACCTGAGATCCTTCCTCTAACATGAAATGTGATATCCAACTCCTTCCCCTTCCAAACCTGAGAGCCTTCCTATATCATGAGATATGATATCCAAGTCCTTCCCATTCCAATCCTGAGACCCTTCCTATAGCATGAGATGTGATATCCAACTCCTTCCCATTCCAACCTGAGACCTTTCCTATAACATGAGATGTGATATCCAACTCCTTCCCATTCCAATTCTGAGACCCTTCCTATAGCATGAGATGTGATGTCTCAATGCTTCTAATACCAAACCTGAGAACCTTCCTACAGCATGCGATGTGATATCTCAATGCTTCCAATACCAAACCTGAGACCAGTCCTATAACATGAGATTGGATATCCAACTCCTTCCCCTTCCAAACCTGAGACCCTTCCTATAGCATGAGATGTGATATCCAACTTCTTCCCATTCCAATCCTGAGACCGTTCCTATAACATGAGATGTGATGTCTCAATGCTTCTAATACCAAACCTGAGATCTTTCGTATAACATGAGATGTAATATCCAACTCCGTCCCATTCCAATCCTGAGACCCTTCCTATAGCATGAGATGTGCTATCTCAATGCTTATACCAAACCTGAGACCCTTCCTAAAGCTTGAGATGTGATATCCAACTCCTTCCCATTCCAATCCTGAGACCCTTCCTATAGCATGATATGTGATATCTCAAGGCCTCTAATACCAAACCTGAGATCCTTCCTCTAACATGAAATGTGATATCCAACTCCTTCCCCTTCCAAACCTGAGAGCCTTCCTATATCATGAGATATGATATCCAAGTCCTTCCCATTCCAATCCTGAGACCCTTCCTATAACATGAAATGTGATATCCAACTCCTTCCCATTCCAACCTGAGACCCTTCCTATAGCATGAGATGGGATATCCAACTTCTTCCAAATCCAATACTGATACCCTTCCAATAGCATGAGATGTGATATCCCAATGCTTCTACCAAACCTGAGAACCATACTATGGCATGAGATGTGATATCAAACTCCTACCCATTCCAATCTTGAGACTCTTCCTATAGCTTGAGATGTGATATCCAACTCCTTCCCATTCCAATTCTGAGACCCTTCCTATGCCATGAGACTTGATATCTCAATGCTTCTAATACCAAACCTGAGACCCGTCCTATAACATGAGATGTGATATCCAAATCTTTCCCCTTCCAAACCTTAGACCCTTCCTTTATCATGAGATGTGATATCCAACTCCTTCCCATTCCAATCCTGAGACCCTTCCGATATCATGAGATTTGTTATCTCAATGCTTCTAATATCAAACTTGAGAAACTCCCTATAGCATGAGATGTGACATCCAAGTCCCCCCCATTCCAATCCTGAGACCCTTCCTATAGCATGAGATGTGATATCTCAATGCTTCTAATACCAAACCTGAGACCCTTCCTATAACATGAGATGGGATATCCAACTCCTTCCCATTCCAATCCTGAGACCCTTCCGATAGCAGAGATGTGATATCTCAATGCTTATACCAATCCTGAGACCCTTCCTATGGCCTGAGATGTCATATACAACTCCTTCCCAATCCAATCCTGAGACCCTTCCTATAGCATGAGATGTGATATCTCAATGCTTATACCAAATCTGAGACCCTTCCTATAGCATGAGATGTGATATCCAACTCCTTCCCATTCCAATCCTGAGACCCTTCCTATAGCATGAGATGTGATGTCTCAATGCTTCTAATACCAAACCTGAGATCCTTCCTATAACATGAGATGTGATATCCAACTCCTTCCCATTCCAATCCTGAGACCCTTCCTATAGCATGAGATGTGATGTCTCAATGCTTCTAATACCAAACCTGAGAACCTTCCTACAGCATGCAATGTGATATCTCAATGCTTCTAATACCAAACCTGAGACCAGTCCTATAACATGAGATTGGATATCCAACTCCTTCCCCTTCCAAACCTGAGACCCTTCCTATAGCATGAGATGTGATATCCAACTTCTTCCCATTCCAATCCTGAGACCCTTCCTATAACATGAGATGTGATGTCTCAATGCTTCTAATACCAAACCGGAGATCTTTCCTATAACATGAGATGTGATATCCAACTCCTTCCCATTCCAATCCTGAAACCCTTCCTATAGCATGAGATGTGCTATCTCAATGCTTATACCAAACCTGAGACCCTTCCTAAAGCTTGAGATGTGATATCCAACTCCTTCCCATTCCAATCCTGAGACCCTTCCTATAGCATGAGATGTGATATCTCAAGGCCTCTAATACCAAACCTGAGATCCTTCCTCTAACATGAAATGTGATATCCAACTCCTTCCCATTCCAATCCTGAAACCCTTCCTATAGCATGAGATGTGCTATTTCAATGCTTATACCAAACCTGAGACCCTTCCTAAAGCTTGAGATGTGATATCCAACTCCTTCCCCTTCCAAACCTGAGAGCCTTCCTATAGCATGAGATATGATATCCAAGTCCTTCCCATTCCAATCCTGAGACCCTTCCTATAACATGAAATGTGATATCCAACTCCTTCCCATTCCAACCTGAAACCCTTCCTATAGCATGAGATGGGATATCCAACTCCTTCCAAATCCAATACTGATACCCTTCCAATAGCATGAGATGTGATATCCCAATGCTTCTACCAAACCTGAGACCCATACTATGGCATGAGATGTGATATCAAACTCCTTCCCATTCCAATCCTGAGACTCTTCCTATAGCTTGAGATGTGATATCCAACTCCTTCCCATTCCAATTCTGAGACCCTTCCTATGCCATGAGACTTGATATCTCAATGCTTCTAATACCAAACCTGAGACCCGTCCTATAACATGAGATGTGATATCCAAATCTTTCCCCTTCCAAACCTTAGACCCTTCCTTTATCATGAGATGTGATATCCAACTCCTTCCCATTACAATCCTGAGACCCTTCCGATATCATGAGATTTGTTATCTCAATGCTTCTAATATCAAACTTGAGACCCTCCCTATAGCATGAGATGTGACATCCAAGTCCTCCCCATTCCAATCCTGAGACCCTTCCTATAGCATGAGATGTGATATCTCAATGCTTCTAATACCAAACCTGAGACTCTTCCTATAACATGAGATGGGATATCCAACTCCTTCCCATTCCAATCCTGAGACCCTTCCGATAGCAGAGATGTGATATCTCAATGCTTATACCAATCCTGAGACCCTTCCTATAGCATGAGATGGGATATTCAACTCCTTCCAAATCCAATACTGATACCCTTCCAATAGCATGTGATGTGATATCCCAATGCTTCTACCAAACCTGAGACCCATACTATGGCATGAGATGTGATATCAAACTCATTCCCATTCCAATCCTGAGACTCTTCCTATAGCTTGAGATGTGATATCCAACTCCTTCCCATTCCAATTCTGAGACCCTACCTATGCCATGAGACTTGATATCTCAATGCTTCTAATACCAAACCTGAGACCCGTCCTATAACATGAGATGTGATATCCAAATCTTTCCCCTTCCAAACCTTAGACCCTTCCATTATCATGAGATATGATATCCAACTCCTTCCCATTCCAATCCTGAGACCCTTCCGATATCATGAGATTTGTTATCTCAATGCTTCTAATATCAAACTTGAGACCCTCCCTATAGCATGAGATGTGACATCCAAGTCCTCCCCATTCCAATCCTGAGACCCTTCCTATAGCATGAGATGTGATATCTCAATGCTTCTAATACCAAACCTGAGACCCTTCCTATAACATGAGATGTGATTTCCAAATCCTTCCCCTTCCAAACCTGAGACCCTCCCTTTAGCATGAGATGTGATATACAACTCCTTCCCATTCCAATCCTGAGACCCTTCTGATAGCATGAGATGTGATATCTCAATGCCTCTAATACCAAACCTGAGATCCTATCTCTAACATGAAATGTGATATCCATCTCCTTCCCCTTCCAAACCTGAGACCCTTCCTATAGCATGAGATGTGATATCCAACTTCTTCCCATTCCAATCCTGAGACCCTTCCTATAACATGAGATGTGATGTCTCAATGCTTCTAATACCAAACCGGAGATCTTTCCTATAACATGAGATGTGATATCCAACTCCTTCCCATTCCAATCCTGAAACCCTTCCTATAGCATGAGATGTGCTATCTCAATGCTTATACCAAACCTGAGACCCTTCCTAAAGCTTGAGATGTGATATCCAACTCCTTCCCATTCCAATCCTGAGACCCTTCCTATAGCATGAGATGTGATATCTCAAGGCCTCTAATACCAAACCTGAGATCCTTCCTCTAACATGAAATGTGATATCCAACTCCTTCCCATTCCAATCCTGAAACCCTTCCTATAGCATGAGATGTGCTATTTCAATGCTTATACCAAACCTGAGACCCTTCCTAAAGCTTGAGATGTGATATCCAACTCCTTCCCCTTCCAAACCTGAGAGCCTTCCTATAGCATGAGATATGATATCCAAGTCCTTCCCATTCCAATCCTGAGACCCTTCCTATAACATGAAATGTGATATCCAACTCCTTCCCATTCCAACCTGAGACCCTTCCTATAGCATGAGATGGGATATCCAACTCCTTCCAAATCCAATACTGATACCCTTCCAATAGCATGAGATGTGATATCCCAATGCTTCTACCAAACCTGAGACCCATACTATGGCATGAGATGTGATATCAAACTCCTTCCCATTCCAATCCTGAGACTCTTCCTATAGCTTGAGATGTGATATCCAACTCCTTCCCATTCCAATTCTGAGACCCTTCCTATGCCATGAGACTTGATATCTCAATGCTTCTAATACCAAACCTGAGACCCGTCCTATAACATGAGATGTGATATCCAAATCTTTCCCCTTCCAAACCTTAGACCCTTCCTTTATCATGAGATGTGATATCCAACTCCTTCCCATTACAATCCTGAGACCCTTCCGATATCATGAGATTTGTTATCTCAATGCTTCTAATATCAAACTTGAGACCCTCCCTATAGCATGAGATGTGACATCCAAGTCCTCCCCATTCCAATCCTGAGACCCTTCCTATAGCATGAGATGTGATATCTCAATGCTTCTAATACCAAACCTGAGACTCTTCCTATAACATGAGATGGGATATCCAACTCCTTCCCATTCCAATCCTGAGACCCTTCCGATAGCAGAGATGTGATATCTCAATGCTTATACCAATCCTGAGACCCTTCCTATAGCATGAGATGGGATATTCAACTCCTTCCAAATCCAATACTGATACCCTTCCAATAGCATGTGATGTGATATCCCAATGCTTCTACCAAACCTGAGACCCATACTATGGCATGAGATGTGATATCAAACTCATTCCCATTCCAATCCTGAGACTCTTCCTATAGCTTGAGATGTGATATCCAACTCCTTCCCATTCCAATTCTGAGACCCTACCTATGCCATGAGACTTGATATCTCAATGCTTCTAATACCAAACCTGAGACCCGTCCTATAACATGAGATGTGATATCCAAATCTTTCCCCTTCCAAACCTTAGACCCTTCCATTATCATGAGATATGATATCCAACTCCTTCCCATTCCAATCCTGAGACCCTTCCGATATCATGAGATTTGTTATCTCAATGCTTCTAATATCAAACTTGAGACCCTCCCTATAGCATGAGATGTGACATCCAAGTCCTCCCCATTCCAATCCTGAGACCCTTCCTATAGCATGAGATGTGATATCTCAATGCTTCTAATACCAAACCTGAGACCCTTCCTATAACATGAGATGTGATTTCCAAATCCTTCCCCTTCCAAACCTGAGACCCTCCCTTTAGCATGAGATGTGATATACAACTCCTTCCCATTCCAATCCTGAGACCCTTCTGATAGCATGAGATGTGATATCTCAATGCCTCTAATACCAAACCTGAGATCCTATCTCTAACATGAAATGTGATATCCATCTCCTTCCCTTTCCAAACCTGAGACCCTGCCTATAGCATGAGATGTGATATCCAAGTCCTTCCCATTCCAATCCTGAGACCCTTTCTATAGCATGTGATGTGATATCTCAATGCTTATACCAAACCTGAGACCCTTCCTATGGCATGAGATGTCATATACAACTCCTTCCCATTCCAATCCTGAGACCCTTCCTATAGCATGAGATGTGATATCTCAATGCATATACCAAACCTGAGACCCTTCCTATAGCATGAGATGTGATATCCAACTTCTTCCCATTCCAATCCTGAGACCCTTCCTATAACATGAGATGTGATGTCTCAATGCTTCTAATACCAAACCTGAGATATTTCCTATAATATGAGATGTGATATCCAACTCCTTCCCATTCCAATCCTGAGACCCTTCCTATAGCATGAGATGTGATATCTCAATGCTTATACCAAACCTGAGACCCTTCCTATAGCTTGAGATGTGATATCCAACTCCTTCCCATTCCAATCCAGAGACCCTTCCTATAGCATGAGATGTGATATCTCAAGGCCTCTAATACCAAACCTGAGATCCTTCCTCTAACATGAAATGTGATATCCAACTCCTTCCCCTTCCAAACCTGAGAGCCTTCCTATAGCATGAGATATGATATCCAAGTCCTTCCCATTCCAATCCTGAGACCCTTTCTATAACATGAAATGTGATATCCAACTCCTTCCCATTCCAACCTGAGACCCTTCCTATAGCATGAGAACGGATATCCAACTCCTTCCAAATCCAATAATGATACCCTTCCGATAGCATGAGATGTGATATCCCAATGCTTCTACCAAACCTGAGACCCATACTATGGCATGAGATGTGATATCAAACTCCTTCCCATTCCAATCCTGAGGCCCTTCCTATAGCTTGAGGTGTGATATCCAACTCCTTCCCATTCCAATTCTGAGACCCTTCTTATACCATGAGACTTGATATCTCAATGCTTCTAATACCAAACCTGAGACCCGTCCTATAACATGAGATGTGATATCCAAATCCTTCCCCTTCCAAACCTCAGACCCTTCCTTTATCATGAGATGTGATATCCAACTCCTTCCCATTCCAATCCTGAGACCGTTCCGATATCATGAGATTTGCTATCTCAATGCTTCTAATATCAAACTTGAGACCCTCCCTATAGCATGAGATGTGACATCCAAGTTCTTCCCATTCCAATCCTGAGACCCTTCCTATAGCATGAGATGTGATATCTCTATGCTTCTAATACCAAACCTGAGACCCTTCCTATAACATGAGATGGGATATCCAACTCCTTCCCATTCCAATCCTGAGACCCTTCCGATAGCAGAGATGTGATATCTCAATGCTTATACCAAACCTGAGACCCTTCATATGGCCTGGGATGTCATATACAACTCCTTCCCATTCCAATCCTGTGACCCTTCCTATAGCATGAGATGTGATATCTCAATGCCTATACCAAATCTGAGACCCTTCCTATAGCATGAGATGTGATATCCAATTCCTTCACATTCCAATCCTGAGACCCTTCCTATAGCATGAGATGTGATATCTCAATGCTTATACCAAACCTGAGAGCCTACCTATAGCATGAGATGTGATATCCAAGTCCATCCCATTCCAATCCTTAGACCCTTCCTACAGCATGCGATGTGATATCTCAATGATTCTAATACCAAACCAGAGACTCGTCCTATAACATGAGATGGGATATCCAAATCCTTCCCATTCCAATCCTGAGCCACTTCCGATAGCAGAGATGTGATATCTCAATGCTTATACCAAACCTGAGACCCTTCCTATAACATGAGATGTGATATCCAACTCCTTCCCGTTCCAAACCTGAGACACTAACTATAGCATATGTGATATCCAACTCCTTCCCATTCCAAACATGAGACCCTTCCTATAGCAAGAAAGTAATATCCAACTCCTACCCATTCCAATCCTGAGACCCTTCCTATAGCAAGAGATGTGATATCCAAATCCTTTCCATTCCAATCCTGAGACCCTTCCTATAACATGAGATGTGATATCCAACTCCTTCCCATTCCAACCTGAGACACTTCCTATAGCATGAGAAGGGATATCCAACTCCTTCCCAATCCAATCCTGAGACCCTTCCGATAGCAGAGATGTGATATCTCAATGCTTATACCAAACCTGAGACCCTTCCTATAGCATGAGAAGGGATATCCAACTCCTTCCCAATCCAATCCTGAGACCCTTCCGATAGCAGAGACGTGATATCTCAATGCTTCTACCAAACCTGAGACCCTTCCTTTAGCATGAGATGTGATATCCAAATCCTTCACATTCCAATCCTGAGACCCTTCCTATAGCATGAGAAGGGATATCTCAATGCTTCTAATACCAAACCTGAGATCCTTCCTATAACATGAGATGTGATATCCAACTCCTTCCCATTCCAATCCTGAGACCCTTCCTATAGCATGAGATGTGATATCTCAAGGCCTCTAATACCAAACCTGAGATCCTTCCTCTAACATGAAATGTGATATCCAACTCCTTCCCATTCCAATCCTGAAACCCTTCCTATAGCATGAGATGTGCTATCTCAATGCTTATACCAAACCTGAGACCCTTCCTAAAGCTTGAGATGTGATATCCAACTCCTTCCCCTTCCAGACCTGAGAGCCTTCCTATAGCATGAGATATGATATCCAAGTCCTTCCCATTCCAATCCTGAGACCCTTCCTATAACATGAAATGTGATATCCAACTCCTTCCCATTCCAACCTGAGACCCTTCCTATAGCATGAGATGGGATATCCAACTCCTTCCAAATCCAATACTGATACCCTTCCAATAGCATGAGATGTGATATCCCAATGCTTCTACCAAACCTGAGACCCATACTATGGCATGAGATGTGATATCAAACTCCTTCCCATTCCAATCTTGAGACTCTTCCTATAGCTTGAGATGTGATATCCAACTCCTTCCCATTCCAATTCTGAGACCCTTCCTATGCCATGAGACTTGATATCTCAATGCTTCTAATACCAAACCTGAGACCCGTCCTATAACATGAGATGTGATATCCAAATCTTTCCCCTTCCAAACCTTAGACCCTTCCTTTATCATGAGATGTGATATCCAACTCCTTCCCATTCCAATCCTGAGACCCTTCCGATATCATGAGATTTGTTATCTCAATGCTTCTAATATCAAACTTGAGACCCTCCCTATAGCATGAGATGTGACATCCAAGTCCTCCCCATTCCAATCCTGAGACCCTTCCTATAGCATGAGATGTGATATCTCAATGCTTCTAATACCAAACCTGAGACTCTTCCTATAACATGAGATGGGATATCCAACTCCTTCCCATTCCAATCCTGAGACCCTTCCGATAGCAGAGATGTGATATCTCAATGCTTATACCAATCCTGAGACCCTTCCTATGGCCTGCGATGTCATATACAACTCCTTCCCAATCCAATCCTGAGACCCTTCCTATAGCATGAGATGTGATATCTCAATTCTTATACCAAATGTGAGACCCTTCCTATAGCATGAGATGGGATATCCAACTCCTTCCAAATCCAATACTGATACCCTTCCAATAGCATGAGATGTGATATCCCAATGCTTCTACCAAACCTGAGACCCATACTATAGCTTGAGATGGGATATTCAACTCCTTCCAAATCCAATACTGATACCCTTCCAATAGCATGTGATGTGATATCCCAATGCTTCTACCAAACCTGAGACCCATACTATGGCATGAGATGTGATATCAAACTCATTCCCATTCCAATCCTGAGACTCTTCCTATAGCTTGAGATGTGATATCCAACTCCTTCCCATTCCAATTCTGAGACCCTACCTATGCCATGAGACTTGATATCTCAATGCTTCTAATACCAAACCTGAGACCCGTCCTATAACATGAGATGTGATATCCAAATGTTTCCCCTTCCAAACCTTAAACCCTTCCATTATCATGAGATATGATATCCAACTCCTTCCCATTCCAATCCTGAGACCCTTCCGATATCATGAGATGTGATATCTCAATGCTTCTAATACCAAACCTGAGACCCGTCCTATAACATGAGATGTGATATCCAAATCTTTCCCCTTCCAAACCTTAGACCCTTCCTTTATCATGAGATTTGATATCCAACTCCTTCCCATTCCAATCCTGAGACCCTTCCGATATCATGAGATTTGTTATCTCAATGCTTCTAATATCAAACTTGAGACCCTCCCTATAGCATGAGATGTGACATCCAAGTCCTCCCCATTCCAATCCTGAGACCCTTCCTATAGCATGAGATGTGATATCTCAATGCTTCTAATACCAAACCTGAGACTCTTCCTATAACATGAGATGGGATATCCAACTCCTTCCCATTCCAATCCTGAGACCCTTCCGATAGCAGAGATGTGATATCTCAATGCTTATACCAATCCTGAGACCCTTCCTATGGCCTGAGATGTCATATACAACTCCTTCCCAATCCAATCCTGAGACCCTTCCTATAGCATGAGATGTGATATCTCAATGCTTATACCAAATCTGAGACCCTTCCTATAGCATGAGATGGGATATCCAACTCCTTCCAAATCCAATACTGATACCCTTCCAATAGCATGAGATGTGATGTCCCAATGCTTCTACCAAACCTGAGACCCATACTATAGCATGAGATGGGATATTCAACTCCTTCCAAATCCAATACTGATACCCTTCCAATAGCATGTGATGTGATATCCCAATGCTTCTACCAAACCTGAGACCCATACTATGGCATGAGATGTGATATCAAACTCATTCCCATTCCAATCCTGAGACTCTTCCTATAGCTTGAGATGTGATATCCAACTCCTTCCCATTCCAATTCTGAGACCCTACCTATGCCATGATACTTGATATCTCAATGCTTCTAATACCAAACCTGAGACCCGTCCTATAACATGAGATGTGATATCCAAATCTTTCCCCTTCCAAACCTTAGACCCTTCCATTATCATGAGATATGATATCCAACTCCTTCCCATTCCAATCCTGAGACCCTTCCGATATCATGAGATTTGTTATCTCAATGCTTCTAATATCAAACTTGAGACCCTCCCTATAGCATGAGATGTGACATCCAAGTCCTCCCCATTCCAATCCTGAGACCCGTCCTATAGCATGAGATGTGATATCTCAATGCTTCTAATACCAAACCTGAGACCCTTCCTATAACATGAGATGTGATTTCCAAATCCTTCCCCTTCCAAACCTGAGACCCTTCCTTTAGCATGAGATGTGATATCTCAATGCTTATACCAAATCTGAGACCCTTCCTATAGTATGAGATGTGATATCCAACTCCTTCCCGTTCCAAACCTGAGACACTAACTATAGCATATGTGATATCCAACTCCTTCCCATTCCAAACATGAGACCCTTCCTATAGCAAGAACGTAATATCCAACTCCTACCCATTCCAATCCTGAGACCCTTCCTATAGCAAGAGATGTGATATCCGAATCCTTCCCATTCCAATCCTGAGACCCTTCCTATAACATGAGATGTGATATCCAACTCCTTCCCATTCCAACCTGAGACACTTCCTATAGCATGAGAAGGGATATCCAACTCCTTCCCAATCCAATCCTGAGACCCTTCCGATAGCAGAGATGTGATATCTCAATGCTTATACCAAACCTGAGACCCTTCCTATGGCATGAGATGTGATATCCAACTCCTTGCCATTCAAATCCTGAGACCCTTCCTATAGCATGAGAAGGGATATCCAACTCCTTCCCAATCCAATCCTGAGACCCTTCCGATAGCAGAGACGTGATATCTCAATGCTTCTACCAAACCTGAGACCCTTCCTTTAGCATGAGATGTGATATCCAAATCCTTCACATTCCAATCCTGAGACCCTTCCTATAGCATGAGATGTGATATCTCAATGCTTCTAATACCAAACCTGAGATCCTTCCTATAACATGAGATGTGATATCCAATTCCTTCCCATTCCAAACCTGAGACCCTTCCTATTGGATGAGATGTGATATCCAACTCCTTCCCATTCCAACCCTGAGACCCTTCCTATAGCATGAGATGTGATGTCTCAATGCTTCTAATACCAAACCTGAGATCCTTCCTATAACATGAGATGTGATATCCAACTCCTTCCATTCCAATCCTGAGACCCGTCCTATAGCATGAGATGTGATATCTCAATGCTTATACCAAACCTGAGACCCTTCCTATAGCATGAGATGTGATATCCAACTACTTCCCATTCCAATCCTGAGACCCTTCCTATAGCATGAGATGTGATATCTCAATGCTTCTAATACCAAACCTGAGATCCTTCCTCTAACATGAAATGTGATATCCAACTCCTTCCCTTTCCAAACCTAAGAGCCTATCTATAGCATGAGATGTGATATCCAAGTCTTTCCCATTCCAACCCTTAGACCCTTCCTACAGCATGCAATATGATATCTCAATGATTCTAATAACAAACCTGAGACCCGTCCTATAACATGAGATGGGATATCGAACTCCTTCCCATTCCAATCCTGAGCCTCTTCCGATAGCAGAGATGTGATATCTCAATGCTTATACCAAACCTGAGACCCTTCCTATAACATGAGATGTGATATCCAACTCCTTCCCGTTCCAAACCTGAGACACTAACTATAGCATATGTGATATCCAACTCCTTCCCATTCCAAACATGAGACCCTTCCTATAGCAAGAACGTAATATCCAACTCCTACCCATTCCAATCCTGAGACAATTCCTATAGCAAGAGATGTGATATCCAAATCCTTCCCATTCCAATCCTGAGACCCTTCCTATAACATGAGATGTGATATCCAACTCCTTCCCATTCCAACCTGAGACACTTCCTATAGCATGAGAAGGGATAGCCAACTCCTTCCCAATCCAATCCTGAGACCCTTCCGATAGCAGAGATGTCATATCTCAATGCTTATACCAAACCTGAGACCCTTCCTATAGCATGAGATGTGATATCTCAATGCTTCTAATACCAAACCTGAGATCCTTCCTCTAACATGAAATGTGATATCCAACTCCTTCCCTTTCCAAACCTAAGAGCCTATCTATAGCATGAGATGTGATATCCAAGTCTTTCCCATTCCAACCCTTAGACCCTTCCTACAGCATGCAATATGATATCTCAATGATTCTAATAACAAACCTGAGACCCGTCCTATAACATGAGATGGGATATCGAACTCCTTCCCATTCCAATCCTGAGCCTCTTCCGATAGCAGAGATGTGATATCTCAATGCTTATACCAAACCTGAGACCCTTCCTATAACATGAGATGTGATATCCAACTCCTTCCCGTTCCAAACCTGAGACACTAACTATAGCATATGTGATATCCAACTCCTTCCCATTCCAAACATGAGACCCTTCCTATAGCAAGAACGTAATATCCAACTCCTACCCATTCCAATCCTGAGACAATTCCTATAGCAAGAGATGTGATATCCAAATCCTTCCCATTCCAATCCTGAGACCCTTCCTATAACATGAGATGTGATATCCAACTCCTTCCCATTCCAACCTGAGACACTTCCTATAGCATGAGAAGGGATAGCCAACTCCTTCCCAATCCAATCCTGAGACCCTTCCGATAGCAGAGATGTCATATCTCAATGCTTATACCAAACCTGAGACCCTTCCTATAGCATGAGATGTGATATCTCAATGCTTCTAATACCAAACCTGAGATCCTTCCTCTAACATGAAATGTGATATCCAACTCCTTCCCTTTCCAAACCTAAGAGCCTATCTATAGCATGAGATGTGATATCCAAGTCTTTCCCATTCCAACCCTTAGACCCTTCCTACAGCATGCAATATGATATCTCAATGATTCTAATAACAAACCTGAGACCCGTCCTATAACATGAGATGGGATATCGAACTCCTTCCCATTCCAATCCTGAGCCTCTTCCGATAGCAGAGATGTGATATCTCAATGCTTATACCAAACCTGAGACCCTTCCTATAACATGAGATGTGATATCCAACTCCTTCCCGTTCCAAACCTGAGACACTAACTATAGCATATGTGATATCCAACTCCTTCCCATTCCAAACATGAGACCCTTCCTATAGCAAGAACGTAATATCCAACTCCTACCCATTCCAATCCTGAGACAATTCCTATAGCAAGAGATGTGATATCCAAATCCTTCCCATTCCAATCCTGAGACCCTTCCTATAACATGAGATGTGATATCCAACTCCTTCCCATTCCAACCTGAGACACTTCCTATAGCATGAGAAGGGATAGCCAACTCCTTCCCAATCCAATCCTGAGACCCTTCCGATAGCAGAGATGTCATATCTCAATGCTTATACCAAACCTGAGACCCTTCCTATGGCATGAGATGTGATATCCAACTCCTTGCCATTCAAATCCTGAGACCCTTCCTATAGCATGAGAAGGGATATCCAACTCCTTCCCAATCCAATCCTGAGACCCTTCCGATAGCAGAGACGTGATATCTCAATGCTTCTACCAAACCTGAGACCCTTCCTTTAGCATGAGATGTGATATCCAAATCCTTCACATTACAATCCTGAGACCCTTCCTATAGCATGAGATGTGATATCTCAATGCTTCTAATACCAAACCTGAGACCCTCCCTATAGCATGAGATGTGATACCTCAATGCTTCTAATACCAAACCTGAGACTCTTCCTATAACATGAGATGGGATATCCAACTCCTTCCCATTACAATCCTGAGACGCTTCCGAAAGCAGAGATGTGATATCTCAATGCTTATACCAAACCTGAGACCCTTCCTATGGCATGAGATGTCATATACAGATCCTTCCCATTCCAATCCTGAGACCCTTCCTATAGCATGAGATGTGATATCTCAATGCTTATACCAAACCTAAAACCCTTCCTATAGCATGAGATGTGATATCCAACTCCTTCCCATTCCAATCCTGAGACCATTCCTATAGCATGAGATGTGATATCCAATGGCTCTAATACCAAACCTGAGATCCTTCCTCTAACATTAAATGTGATATCCAACTCCTTCCCTTTCCAAACCTGAGAGCCTACCTATAGCATGAGATGTGATATCCAAGTCCTTCCCATTCCAATCCTTAGACCCTTCCTACAGCATGCAATATGATATCTCAATGATTCTAATAACAAACCTGAGACCCGTCCTATAACATGAGATGCGATATCCAACTCCTTCCCATTCCAATCCTGAGACACTTCCGATAGCAGAGATGTGATATCTCAATGCTTATACCAAACCTGAGACCCTTCCTATAACATGAGATGTGATATCCAAATCCTTCCCGTTCCAAACCTGAGACCCTTCCTTTAGCATGAGATGTGATATCCAGCTCCTTCCCATTCCAATCCTGAGACACTTCCGATAGCATGAGATGTGATATCTCAATGCTTCTAATATCAAAACTGAGACCCTCCCTATTGCATGATATGTGATATCTAAGTCCTTCCCATTCCAATCCTGAGACACTCCCTATAGCATGAGATGTGATATCCAACTCTTTCCCATTCCAATCCTGAGACCCTTCCTATAGCATGAGATATGATATCTCAATACTTCTAATACCAAACGTGAGATCCTTCCGATAACATGAGATGTGATATCCAAATCCTTCCCCTTCCAAACCTGAGTCCCTCCCTTTAGCATGAGATGTGATATCCAACTCCTTCCCATTCCAATCCTGAGACCCTTCTGATAGCATGAGATGTGATATCTCAATGCTTCTAATACCAAACCTGAGATCCTTCCGATAGCATGAGATGTGATATCTCAATGCTTCTAATACCAAACCTGAGATCCTTCCTATAACATGAGATGTGATATCCAAATCCTTCCCCTTCCAAACCTGAGACCCTCCCGGATATCCCATCTCATGCTATAGGAAGGGTCTCAGGTTGGAATGGGAAGGAGTTGGATATGACATCTCATGTTATAGGAAGGGTCTCAGGATTGGAATGGGAAGGACTTGGATATCACATCTCATGTTGTAGGAAGGCTCTCAGGTTTGGAAAGGGAAGGAGTTGGATATCACATTTCATGTTAGAGGTAGGATCTCAGGTTTGGTATTAGAGGCATTGAGATATCACATCTCATGCTATCAGAAGGGTATCAGGATTGGAATGGGAAGGAGTTGGATATCACATCTCATGCTAAAGGGAGGGTCTCAGGTTCGGAAGGGGAAGGATTTGGATGTCACATCTCATGTTATAGGAAGGATCTCAGGTTTGGTATTAGAAGCATTGAGATATCACATCTCATGCTATCGGAAGGATCTCAGGTTTGGTATTAGAAGCATTGAGATATCACATCTCATGCTATAGGAAGGGTCTCAGGATTGGAATGGGAAGGAGTTGGATATCACATCTCATGATAAAGGAAGGGTCTAAGGTTTGGAAGGGGAAGGATTTGGATATCACATCTCATGTTATAGGACGGGTCTCAGGTTTGGTATTAGAAGCATTGAGATATCAAGTCTCATGGTATAGGAAGGGTCTCAGAATTGGAATGGGAAGGAGTTGGATATCACATCTCAAGCTATAGGAAGGGTCTCAGGATTGGAATGGGAAGGAGTTTGATGTCACATCTTATGCCATTGTATGGGTCTCAGGTTTGGTAGAAGCATTGGGATATCACATCTCATGCTATTGGATGGGTATCAGATTGGATTTGGAAGGAGTTGGATATCCCATCTCATGCTATAGGAAGGGTCTCAGGCTGGAATGGGAAGGAGTTGGATATCACATTTAATGTTATAGGAAGGGTCTCAGGATTGGAATGGGAAGGACTTGGATATCATATCTCATGCTATAGGAAGGCTCTCAGGTTTGGAAGGGGAAGGAGTTGGATATCACATTTCATGTTAGAGGAAGGATCTCAGGTTTGGTATTAGAGGCCTTGAGATATCACATCTCATGCTATAGGAAGGGTCTCAGGATTGGAATGGGAAGGAGTTGGATATCACATCTCAAGCTATAGGAAGGGTCTCAGGTTTGGTATAAGCATTGAGATATCACATCTCATGCTATAGGAAGGGTCTCAGGATTGGAATGGGAAGGAGTTGGATATCACATCTCATGTTATAGGAAAGATCTCAGGTTTGGTATTAGAAGCATTGAGACATCACATCTCATGTTATAGGAAGGGTCTTAGGATTGGAATGGGAAGAAGTTGGATATCACATCTCATGCTATAGGAAGGGTCTCAGGTTTGGTATAAGCATTGAGATATCACATCTCATGCTATAGGAAGGGTCTCAGGATTGGAATGGGAAGGAGTTGTATATGACATATCATGCAATAGGAAGGGTCTCAGGTTTGGTATAAGCATTGAGATATCACATCACATGCTATATGAAGGGTCTCAGGATTGGAATGGGAAGGACTTGGATATCACATCTCATGCTATAGGCAGGGTCTCAGGTTTGGAAAGGGAAGGAGATGGATATCACATTTCATGTTAGAGGTAGGATCTCAGGTTTGGTATTAGAGGCATTGAGATATCACATCTCATGCTATCAGAAGGGTCTCAGGATTGGAATGGGAAGGAGTTGTATATCACATCTCATGCTAAAGGGAGGGTCTCAGGTTTGGAAGGGGAAGGATTTGGAAATCACATCTCATGTTATAGGAAGGATCTCAGGTTTGGTATTAGAAGCATTCAGATATCATATCTCATGCTATCGGAAGTATCTCAGGTTTGGTATTAGAGGCATTGAGATATCACATCTCATGCTATCATAAGGGTCTCAGGATTGGAATGGGAAGGAGTTGGATATCACATCTCTTGTTATAGGAAGGATCTCAGGTTTGGTATTAGAAGCATTGAGATATCACATCTCATGCTATAGGAAGGGTCTCAGGATTGGAATGGGAAGGAGTTGGATATCACATCTCATGCTATAGGAAGGGTCTCAGATTTGGTATAAGCATTGAGATATCACATCTCATGCTATAGGAAGGGTCTCAGGATTGGAATGGGAAGGAGTTGGATATCACATCTCATGCTATAGGAAGGGTCTCAGGTTTGGAACGGGAAGGAGTTAGATATCACATCTCATGTTATAGGAAGAGTCTCAGGTTTGGTATAAGCATTGAGATATCACATCTCTGCTATCGGAGGTGTCTCAGGATTGGGACGGGAAGGAATTGGATATCACATCTCATGCTAGAGGAAGGGTATCAGGTTTGGAACGGGAAGGAGTTGGATATCCCATCTCATGTTATAGGACAGGTCTCAGGTTTGATATTAGAAGCATTGAGATATCACATCTCTGCTATTGGAAGGGTCTCAGGATTGGAATGGGAAGGACTTGGATATCAGAATTCATGTTATAGGAAGGGTCTCAGGTTTGGTATTAGAAGCATTGAGATATCACATCTCATGCTATAGGAAGGGTCTCAGGATTGAAATGGGAAGGACTTGGATATCACATCTCATGTTGTAGGAAGGCTCTCAGGTTTGGAAAGGGAAGGAGTTGGATATCACATTTCATGTTAGAGGTAGGATCTCAGGTTTGGTATTAGAGGCATTGAGATATCACATCTCATGCTATCAGAAGGGTATCAGGATTGGAAGGGGAAGGATTTGGATATCACATCTCATGTTATAGGACGGGTCTCAGGTTTGGTATTAGAAGCATTGAGATATCAAGTCTCATGGTATAGGAAGGGTCTCAGAATTGGAATGGGAAGGAGTTGGATATCACATCTCAAGCTATAGGAAGGGTCTCAGGATTGGAATGGGAAGGAGTTTGATGTCACATCTCATGCCATAGTATGGGTCTCAGGTTTGGTAGAAGCATTGGGATATCACATCTCATGCTATTGGATGGGTATCAGATTGGATTTGGAAGGAGTTGGATATCCCATCTCATGCTATAGGAAGGGTCTCAGGCTGGAATGGGAAGGAGTTGGATATCACATTTAATGTTATAGGAAGGGTCTCAGGATAAGCATTGAGATATCACATCTCTGCTATCGGAGGTGTCTCAGGATTGGGACGGGAAGGAATTGGATATCACATCTCATGCTAGAGGAAGGGTATCAGGTTTGGAACGGGAAGGAGTTGGATATCCCATCTCATGTTATAGGACAGGTCTCAGGTTTGATATTAGAAGCATTGAGATATCACATCTCTGCTATTGGAAGGGTCTCAGGATTGGAATGGGAAGGACTTGGATATCAGAATTCATGTTATAGGAAGGGTCTCAGGTTTGGTATTAGAAGCATTGAGATATCACATCTCATGCTATAGGAAGGGTCTCAGGATTGAAATGGGAAGGACTTGGATATCACATCTCATGTTATAGGAAGGGTCTCAGGTTTGGTATTAGAAGCATTGCGATATCACATCTCATGCTATAGGAAGGGTCTCAGGTTGGAATGGGAAGGAGTTGGATATGACATCTCATGTTATAGGAAGGGTCTCAGGATTGGAATGGGAAGGACTTGGATATCACATCTCATGCTGTAGGAAGGCTCTCAGGTTTGGAAAGGGAAGGAGTTGGATATCACATTTCATGTTAGAGGTAGGATCTCAGGTTTGGTATTAGAGGCATTGAGATATCACATCTCATGCTATCAGAAGGGTATCAGGATTGGAATGGGAAGGAGTTGGATATCACATCTCATGTTATAGGAAGGATCTCAGGTTTGGTATTAGAAGCATTGAGATATCACATCTCATGCTATCGGAAGGATCTCAGGTTTGGTATTAGAAGCATTGAGATATCACATCTCATGCTATATGAAGGGTCTCATGATTGGAATGGGAAGGAGTTGGATATCATATCTCATGTTATAGGAAGGATCTCAGGTTTGGTATTAGAAGCATTGAGATATCACATCTCATGCTAGAGGACTGGTCTCAGGATTGGAATGGGAAGGAGTTGGATATCACATCTCATGCTAAAGGAAGGGTCTCAGTTTTGGTAGAAGCATTGAGATTTCACATATCATGCTATAGGAAGGGTCTCAGGATTGGAATGGGAATGAGTTGGATATCACATCTCATGCTATAGGAAGGGTCTCAGGTTTGGTATAAGCATTGAGATATCACATCTCTGCTATCGGAAGTGTCTCAGGATTGGAATGGGAAGGACTTAGATATCACATCTCATGCTATAGGGAGGGTCTCAGTATTGATATTAGAAGCATTGAGATATCACATCTCAAGCTATCGGAAGGGTCTCAAGATTGGAATGGGAAGGAGTTGGATATCACATCTCATGCTATAGGAAGGGTCTCAGGTTAGGAACGGGAAGGAGTTGGATATCATATCTCATGATCTCATGTTATAGGAAGAGTCTCATGCTAAGAACTGATAGACCCTTCCTATAACATGAGATGGGAATATCCAACTCCTTCCCATTCCAATCCTGAGACCCTTCAGATAGCAGAGATGTGATATCTCAATGCTTATACCAAACCTGAGACCCTTCCTATAGCATGAGATGTGATATCCAACTCCTTCCCATTCCAATACTGAGACCCTTCCTATAGCATGAGATGTGATATCTCAATGCTTCTAATATCAAACTTGAGACCCTCCCTATAGCATGAGATGTGATACCTCAATTCTTCTAATACCAAACCTGAGACTCTTCCTATAACATGAGATGGGATATCCAACTCCTTCCCATTACAATCCTGAGACGCTTCCGAAAGCAGAGATGTGATATCTCAATGCTTATACCAAACCTGAGACCCTTCCTATGGCATGAGATGTCATATACAGATCCTTCCCATTCCAATCCTGAGACCCTTCCTATAGCATGAGATGTGATATCTCAATGCTTATACCAAACCTAAAACCCTTCCTATAGCATGAGATGTGATATCCAACTCCTTCCCATTCCAATCCTGAGACCCTTCCTATAGCATGAGATGTGATATCCAATAGCTCTAATACCAAACCTGAGATCCTTCCTCTAACATTAAATGTGATATCCAACTCCTTCCCTTTCCAAACCTGAGAGCCTACCTATAGCATGAGATGTGATATCCAAGTCCTTCCCATTCCAATCCTTAGACCCTTCCTACAGCATGCAATATGATATCTCAATGATTCTAATAACAAACCTGAGAAATGTCCTATAACATGAGATGTGATATCCAACTCCTTCCCATTCCAATCCTGAGACACATCCGATAGCAGAGATGTGATATCTCAATGCTTCTAATACCAAACCTGAGACCAGTCCTATAACATGAGATGGGATATCCAACTCCTTCCCGTTCCAAACCTGAGACCCTTCCTATAGCATGAGATGTGATATCCAACTCCTTCCCATCCCAATCCTGAGACACTTCCGATTGCAGAGATTTGATATCTCAATGCTTATACCAAACCTGAGACTCTTCCTATAACATGAGATGTGATATCCAACTCCTTCCCGTTCCAAACCTGAGACCCTTCCTATAGCATGAGATGTGATATCCAACTCCTTCCCATTCCAATCCTGAGACCCTTATGATAGCATGAGATGTGATAACTCAATGCCTCTAATACCAAATCTGAGATTCTTCCGATAGCATGAGATGTGATATCTCAATGCTTCTTATACCAAACCTGAGATCCTTCCTATAACATGAGATGTGATATCCAAATCCTTCCCCTTCCAAACCTGAGACCCTCCCTTTAGCATGAGATGTGATATCCAACTCCTTCCCATTCCAACCTGAGACCCTTCCTATAGCATGAGATGGGATATCCAACTCCTTGGAATTCCAATTTTGATACCCTTCCGATAGCATGAGATTTGATATCCCAATGCTTATACCAAACCTGAGACCCATACTATGGCATGAGATGTGATATCAAACTCCTTCCCATTCCAATCCTGAGACCATTCCTATAGCTTGAGATGTGATATCCAACTCCTTCCCATTCCAATTCTGAGACCCTTCCTATACCATGAGACTTGATATCTCAATGCTTCTAATACCAAACCTGAGACCCGTCCTATAACATGAGATGTGATATCCAAATCCTTCCCCTTCCAAACCTTAGACCCTTCCTTTATCATGAGATGTGATATCCAACTCCTTCCCATTCCAATCCTGAGACCCTTCCGATATCATGAGATGTGATATCTCAATGCTTCTAATATCAAACTCGAGACCCTCCCTATAGCATGAGATGTGATATCCAAGTCCTTCCCATTCCAATCCTGAGACCCTTCCGATATCATGAGATGTGATATCTCAATGCTTCTAATATCAAACTCGAGACCCTCCCTATAGCATGAGATGTGATATCCAAGTCCTTCCCATTCCAATCCTGAGACCCTTCCTATAGCTTGAGATGTGATATCCAACTCCTTCCCATTCCAATTCTGAGACCCTTCCTATACCATGAGACTTGATATCTCAAAGCTTCTAATACCAAACCTGAGACCCGTCCTATAACATGAGATGTGATATCCAAATCCTTCCCCTTCCAAACCTTAGACCCTTCCTTTATCATGAGATGTGATATCCAACTCCTTCCCATTCCAATCCTGAGACCCTTCCGATATCATGAGATGTGATATGTCAATGCTTCTAATATCAAACTCGAGACCCTCCCTATAGCATGAGATGTGATATCCAAGTCCTTCCCATTCCAAACCTGAGATCCTTCCTATAACATGAGATGTGATATCCAACTCCTTCCCATTCCAATCCTGAGACACTTCCTATAGCATGAGATGTGATATCTCACTGCGTATACCAAACCTGAGACCCTTCCTATAGCATGAGATGTGATATCCAACTCCTTCCCATTCCAATCCTGAGACCCTTACTATTGCATGAGATGTGATATCTCAATGCTTCTAATATCAAACTTGAGACCCTCCCTATAGCATGAGATGTGATATCCAAGTCCTTCCCATTCCAATCTTGAGACACTTCCTATAGCATGAGATGTGATATCTCAATGCTTCTAATACCAAACCTGAGACTCTTGCTATAACATGAGATGGGATATCCAACTCCTTCCCATTGCAATCCTGAGACCCTTCCGATAGCAGAGATGTGATATCTGAATGCTTATACCAAACCTGAGACCCTTCCTACGGCATGAGATGTCATATACAACTCCTTCCCATTCCAATCCTGAGACCCTTCCTATAGCATGAGATGTGATATCTCAATGCTTATACCAAACCCGAGACCCTTCCTATAGCATGAGATGTGATATCCAACTCCTTCCCATTCCAATCCTGAGACCCTTCCTATAGCATGAGATGTGATGTCTCAATGCTTCTAATACCAAACCTGAGATCCTTCCTATAACATGAGATGTGAAATCCAACTCCTTCCATTCCAATCCTGAGACCCTTCCTATAGCATGAGATGTGATATCTCAATGCTTATACTAAACCTGAGACCCTTCCTTTAGCATGAGATGTGATATCCAACTCCTTCCCATTCCAATCCTGAGACCCTTCCTATAGCATGAGATGTGATATCTCAATGCCTCTAATACCAAACCTGAGATCCTTCCTCTAACATGAAATGTGATATCCAACTCCTTCCCTTTCCAAACCTGAGAGCCTATCCATAGCATGAGATGTGATATCCAAGTCCTTCCCATTCCAATCCTTAGACCCTTCCTACAGCATGCAATATGATATCTGAATGATTCTAATAACAATCCTGAGACCCGTCCTATAACATGAGAGGGGATATCCAACTCCTTCCCATTCCAATCCTGAGACACTTCCGATAGCAGAGATGTGATATCTCAATGCTTATACCAAACCTGAGACCCTTCCTATAACATGAGATCGGATATCCAACTCCTTCCCGTTCCAAACCTGAGACCCTTCCTTTAGCATGAGATGTGATATCCAGCTCCTTCCCATTCCAATCCTGAGACACTTCCGATAGCATGAGATGTGATATCTCAATGCTTCTAATATCAAAAATGAGACCCTCCCTATAGCATGTTATGTGATATCTAAGTCCTTCCCATTCCAATCTTGAGACCCTTCCTATAGCATGAGATGTGATATCTCAATGCTTCTACCAAACCTGAGACCATTCCTTTAGCATGAGATGTGATATCCAACTCCTTCCCATTCCAATCCTGAGACCCTTCCTATAGCATGAGATGTGATATCTCAATACCTCTAATACCAAACCTGAGATCCTTCCGATAACATGAGATGTGATATCCAAATCCTTCCCCTTCCAAACCTGAGACCCTCCCTTTAGCATGAGATGTGATATCCAACTCCTTCCCATTCCAATCCTGAGAACCTTCTGATAGCATGAGATGTGATATCTCAATGCTTCTAATACCAAACCTGAGATCCTTCCTATAACATGAGATGTGATATCCAAATCCTCCCCCTTCCAAACCTGAGACCCTCACTTTAGCATGAGATGTGATATCCAAGTCCTTCCCATTGCAATCCTGAGACCCTTCCTATAGCATGGGATGTGATGTCTCAATGCTTCAAATACCAAACCTGAGACCCTTCCTATAACATGAGATGGGAATATCCAACTCCTTCCCATTCCAATCCTGAGACCCTTCCGATAGCAGAGATGTGATATCTCAATGCTTATACCAAACGTGAGATCCTTCCTATAACATGAGATGTGATATCCAACTCCTTCCCATTCCAATCCTGAGACACTTCCTATAGCATGAGATGTGATATCTCACTGCTTATACCAAACCTGAGACCCTTCCTATAGCATGAGATGTGATATCCAACTCCTTCCCATTCCAATCCTGAGACCCTTCCTATAGCATGAGATGTGATATCTCAATGCTTCTAATATCAAACTTGAGACACTCCCTATAGCATGAGATGTGATATCCAAGTCCTTCCCATTCCAATCCTGAGACACTTCCTATAGCATGAGATGTGATGTCTCAATGCTTCTAATACCAAACCTGAGATCCTTCCTATTACATGAGATGTGATATCCAACTCCTTCCATTCCAATCCTGAGACCCTTCCTATAGCATGAGATGTGATATCTCAATGCTTATAACAAACCTGAGACCCTTCCTATAACATGAGATGTGATATCTCAATGCCTCTAATACCAAACCTGAGATCCTTCCTCTAACATGAAATGTGATATCCAACTCCTTCCCTTTCCAAACCTGAGAGCCTATCCATAGCATGAGATGGGATATCCAACTCCTTCCCGTTCCAAACCTGAGACCCTTCCTTTAGCATGAGATGTGATATCCAGCTCCTTCCCATTCCAATCCTGAGACACTTCCGATAGCATGAGATGTGATATCTCAATGCTTCTAATATCAAAACTGAGACCCTCCCTATAGCATGATATGTGATATCTAAGTCCTTCCCATTCCAATCCTGAGACCCTTCCTATAGCGTGAGATGTGATATCTCAATGCTTCTAATATCAAAACTGAGACCCTCCCTATATCATGATATGTGATATCTAAGTCCTTCCCATTCCAATCCTGAGACCCTTCCAATAGCATGAGATGTGATATCTCAATGCTTCTACCAAACCTGAGACCCTTCCTATAACATAAGATCGGATATCCAACTCCTTCCCGTTCCAAACCTGAGACCCTTCCTTTAGCATGAGATGTGATATCCAGCTCCTTCCCATTCCAATCCTGAGACACTTCCGATAGCATGAGATGTGATATCTCAATGCTTCTAATATCAAAACTGAGACCCTCCCTATAGCATGATATGTGATATCTAAGTCCTTCCCATTCCAATCCTGAGACCCTTCCTATAGCATGAGATGTGATATCTCAATGCTTCTACCAAACCTGAGACCCTTCCTTTAGCATGAGATGTGATATCCAACTACTTCCCATTCCAATCCTGAGACCCTTCCTATAGCATGAGATGTGATATCTCAATACTTCTAATACCAAACCTGAGATCCTTCCGATAACATGAGATGTGATATCCAAATCCTTCCCCTTCCAAACCTGAGACCCTCCCTTTAGCATGAGATGGGATATCCAACTCCTTCCCATTCCAATCCTGAGAACCTTCTGATAGCATGAGATGTGATATCTCAATGCTTCTAATACCAAACCTGAGATCCTTCCGATAGCATGAGATGTGACATCTCAATGCTTCTAATAACAAACCTGAGATCCTTCCTATAACATGAGATGTGATATCCAAATCCTTCCCCTTCCAAACCTGAGACCCTCCCTTTAGCATGAGATGTGATATCCAACTCCTTCCCATTCCAAATCTGAGACCCTTCTGATAGCATGAGATGTGATATCTCATTGCCTCTAATACCAAACCTGAGATCCTACCTCTAACATGAAATGTGATATCCAACTCTTTCCCCTTCCAAACCTGAGAGCCTTCCTATAGCATGAGATGTGATATCCAAGTCCTTCCCATTCCAATCCTGAGACCCTTCCTATAACATGAGATGTGATATCCAACTCCTTCCAATTCCAACCTGAGACCCTTCCTATAGCATGAGATGTGATATCTCAATGCCTCTAATACCAAACCTGAGATCCTTCCTCTAACATGAAATGTGATATCCAACTCCTTCCCTTTCCAAACCTGAGAGCATATCTATAGCATGAGATGTAATATCCAAGTCCTTCCCATTCCAATCCTTAGACCCTTCCTACAGCATGCAATATGATATCTCAATGATTCTAATAACAAACCTGAGACCCGTCCTATAAAACGAGATGGGATATCCAACTCCTTCCCATTCCCATCCTGAGACACTTCCGATAGCAGAGATGTGATATCTCAATGCTTATACCAACCTAAGACCCTTCCTATAACATGAGATGTGATATCCAACTCCTTCCCGTTCCAAACCTGAGACCCTTCCTTTAGCATGAGATGTGATATCCAGCTCCTTCCCATTCCAATCCTGAGACACTTCCGATAACATGAGATGTGATATCTCAATGCTTCTAATATCAAAACTGAGACCCTCCCTATAGCATGATATGTGATATCTAAGTCCTTCCCATTCCAATCCTGAGACCCTTCCTATAGCATGAGATGTGATATCTCAATGCTTCTACCAAACCTGAGATCCTTCCTATAACATGAGATGTGATATCCAACTCCTTCCCATTCCAATCCTGAGACCCTTCCTATAGCATGAGATGTGATATCTCAATGCTTATACCAAACCTGAGACCCTTCCTATAGCATGAGATGTGATATCCAACTCCTTCCCATTCCAATCCTGATACCCTTCCTATAGCATGAGATGTGATATCTCAATGCTTCTAATACCAAACCTGAGACTCTTCCTATAACATGAGATGGGATATCCAACTCCTTCCCATTCCAATCCTGAGACCCTTACGATAGCAGAGATGTGATATCTCAATGCTTATACCAAACCTGAGACCCTTCCTACGGCATGAGATGTCATATACAACTCCTTCCCATTCCAATCCTGAGACCCTTCCTATAGCATGAGATGTGATATCTCAATGCTTATACCAAACCTGAGACCCTTCATATAGCATGAGATGTGATATCCAACTCCTTCCCATTCTAATCCTGAGACCCTTCCTATAGCATGAGATGTGATGTCTCAATGCTTCTAATACCAAACCTGAGATCCTTCCTAAAACATGAGATGTGATATCCAACTCCTTCCATTCCAATCCTGAGACCCTTCCTATAGCATGAGATGTGATATCTCAATGCTTCTAATATCAAACTTGTGACCCTCCCTATAGCATGAGATGTGATATCCAAGTCCTTCCCATTCCAATCCTGAGACACTTCCTATAGCATGAGATGTGATATCTCAATGCTTCTAATACCAAACCTGAGACTCTTCCTATAACATGAGATGGGATATCCAACTCCTTCCCATTCCAATCCTGAGACCCTTCCAAAAGCATAGTTGTGATATCTCAATGCTTATACCAAACCTGAGACCCTTCCTATGGCATGAGATGTCATATACATATCCTTCCCATTCCAATCCTGAGACCCTTCCTATAGCATGAGATGTGATATCTCAATGCTTATACCAAACCTGAGACCCTTCCTATAGCATGAGATGTGATATCCAAGTCCTTCCCATTCCAATCCTGAGACCCTTCCTATAACATGAGATGTGATGTCTCAATGCTTCTAATACCAAACCTGAGATATTTCCTATAACATGAGATGTGATATCCAACTCCTTCCCATTCCAATCCTGAGACCCTTCCTATAGCATGAGATGTGATATCTCAATGCTTATACCAAACCTGAGACCCTTCCTATAGCTTGAGATGTCATATCCAACTCCTTCCCATTCCAATCCTGAGACCCTTCCTATAGCATGAGATGTGATATCTCAAGGCCTCTAATACCAAACCTGAGATCCTTCCTCTAACATGAAATGTGATATCCAACTCCTTCCCCTTCCAAACCTGAGAGCCTTCCTATAGCATGAGATATGATATCCAAGTCCTTCCCATTCCAATCCTGAGACCCTTCCTATAACATGAAATGTGATATCCAACTCCTTCCCATTCCACCCTGAGACCCTTCCTATAGCATGAGATGGGATATCCAACTTCTTCCAAATCCAATACTGATACCCTTCCGATAGCATGAGGTGTGATATCCAACTCCTTCCCATTCCAATTCTGAGACCCTTCTTATACCATGAGACTTGATATCTCAATGCTTCTAATACCAAACCTGAGACCCGTCCTATAACATGAGATGTGATATCCCAATGCTTCTACCAAACCTGAGACCCATACTATGGCATGAGATGTGATATCAAACTCCTTCCCATTCCAATCCTGAGACCCTTCCTATAGCTTGAGGTGTGATATCCAACTCCTTCCCATTCCAATTCTGAGACCCTTCTTATACCATGAGACTTGATATCTCAATGCTTCTAATACCAAACCTGAGACCCGTCCTATAACATGAGATGTGATATCCAAATCCTTCCCCTTCCAAACCTTAGACCCTTCCTTTATCATGAGATGTGATATCCAACTCCTTCCCATTCCAATCCTGAGACCCTTCCGATATCATGAGATTTGTTATCTCAATGCTTCTAATATCAAACTTGAGACCCTCCCTATAGCATGAGATGTGACATCCAAGTCCTTCCCATTCCAATCCTGAGACCCTTCCGATAGCAGAGATGTGATATCTCAAAGCTTATACCAAACCTGAGACCCTTCCTATGGCCTGAGATGTCATATACAACTCCTTCCCATTCCAATCCTGAGACCCTTCCTTTAGCATGGGATGTGATATCTCAATGCTTATACCAAATCTGAGACCCTTCCTATAGCATGAGATGTGATATCCAATTCCTTCCCATTCCAATCCTGAGACCCTTCCTATAGCATGAGATGTGATATCTCAATGCTTATACCAAACCTGAGAGCCTACCTATAGCATGAGATGTGATATCCAAGTCCATCCCATTCCAATCCTTAGACCCTTCCTACAGCATGCGATGTGATATTTCAATGATTCTAATACCAAACCGGAGACTCTTCCTATAACATGAGATGGGATATCCAACTCCTTCCCATTCCAATCCTGAGCTGCTTCCGATAGCAGAGATGTGATATCTCAATGCTTATACCAAACCTGAGACTCTTCCTATAACATGAGATGGGTAATCCAACTCCTTCCCATTCCAATCCACTGTACTATCACAAGTAGATGAGAAGGGTAAGGAACACCCTATCGGTTTTATTAGTCGCCAGCTTAAGGACAGAGAGCTCAGATGGTCCACGGTAGAGAAAGAATGTTTCTCTGTTGTGTGGGCCCTAAGGAAGCTGAGGCCCTACCTCTATGGGACCCACTTCACTGTGCAAACTGACCATAAGCCCTTAAAGTGGCTAATAAACATGAAGGGGGAGAATCCAAAGTTGCTTAGGTGGTCCATAAGTCTACAAGGCTTCCACTTCACTATTGAGCATAGGCCAGGTGTCCAACATAGCAATGCTGATGGGTTGTGCAGAATGTTTAACCGACCTGAACAAGAGACTCATCCAGGGGTGGATTAGTTCCCCCTGTCCATAGTCTGGGAGGGGCGAGTGTTAGGAAAGATTTCGTAATTGTAGGTAATTTTCCTTCCATGTGGCAACCCCTAAACTTTTTGCTGTTGTTTTTCACCTTGTTCTCGACTTTGCCAGAGAAGTGCAGCCTTCTGCCGCACTCCTCTGGGCTTTCGCTCCTTTCTTACGGGGAAACTGTCATGCCCTTAAGACAGTCAGTACCAGGAAACGCTCGTTTCCGTAGTTTCTTTTATCATGTTGCGGCTTTCGTGCAACATGACACAAGAGGGCACTGTAAGATAAGTTACTGCTCTCTTGGGTCTCTAGCCTTCTACAGGCCCTAGATACTCTTCCAGGATTGTAACTGATCGGTGCAAGTGATTCACGGACGGGAATGGTGGCAGCGATCGTTTATTGTGTTTTGAGCTCCTTTTAGCGTTCTAAGCGCGTTTCTCATGCTTAACCCAAAATGGTGGCCTAGAGCCCAAAATGGCCAGACCACGAGGCTCCTTTGTCCTGTCCGCTGACCATCTTGCTCCCTTCACCTTCCCCAGGTCGAGCCGACCTGGGGCCTTCCTTATTTGGGCATGTACTTTCCCGCGAAACACAGATGCTTTTGCGGGCTTCTACATGTCTTGTGTGTGCCTCCAGGATGTGGGCGGGATGTCTGGTCCCAATACACATCCTGGGTGCCAGAGAGTCTAGGGTGGTGTGAATGCCTGGGACCACCGTGGTCCGTGATAGGTCCACGAATGGTGTGAGTGTTGATGAGCGGATCTCCCATTGGGTCCCCTCCGTTTTGGCGCGAAGGGAACCGTGGATAAGAGGGGGCTGGAAACACCACTACCATGTCGATCTCCTGAGTTCTCACGAACGAAGGAATACAGGAGCCAAGTATCCTGCAACCAAGAGGCTGAACCGAGGAATCGCTGGTGACCCGCTGAAGGACTGCTCCTCTGCACTTCTGTCGCCTTGTGAAACCCTTTTCACCTTTGATCGAACCAGAAGGCCTGTACTGGTACTTCGACCCTTGGAATAGCGGGGACAGCTATTCTCGGCATCTTCACCATCTCCTGCTAGTAAGCCTTCGGAAGCGTCTCTGGGCCATCCAGCAGACTGACCAGCCTACACAGGAGTCTTGCTCTGTAACCGCCGCCAGGTTGTGTAGTATATCGAGTCCTTGTCACTCTCACATGATTCGTACACTTGGCGTTCCCAGGTCTGAAGTGAGAAGTGTACATTTGGCTCAGATACACACCGCCGCTCCGTTGCCCTGCTGTGGTAACAAACTGTGCGGGTTCCTTCATTTGGGACGTCTTTTACTCAACTCTGCTGCTGCAGACTCAACACGACGACGAGACATTGAGAGATCACATCTCATGCTATAGGAAGGGTCTCAGGATTGGAATGGGAAGGACTTGGATATCACATCTCATGCTATAGGTATGGTCTCAGGTTTGGAAAGGGAAGGAGTTGGATATCACATTTCATTTTAGAGGTAGGATCTCAGGTTTGGTATGAGAGGCATTGAGATATCACATCTCATGCTATCAGAAGGGTCTCAGGATTGGAATGGGAAGGAGTTGGATATCACATCTCATGTTATAGGAAGGATCTCAGGTTTGGTATTAGAAGCATTGAGATATCACATCTCATGCTATCGGAAGTATCTCAGGTTTGGTATTAGAGGCATTGAGATATCACATCTCATGCTATCATAAGGGTCTCAGGATTGGAATGGGAAGGTGTTGGATATCACATCTCATACTAAAGGGAGGGTCTCAGGTTTGGAAGGGGAAGGAATTGAATATCACATCACATGTTATAGGAAGGATCTCAGGTTTGGTATTAGAGGCATTGAGATATCACATCTCATGCATACGGAAGGGTCTCAGGATTGGAATGGGAAGGAGTTGGATATCACATCTCATGCTATAGGAAGGGTCTCAGGTTTGGAACGGGAAGGAGTTGTATATCACATCTCATGTTATAGGAAGAGTCTCAGGTTTGGTATAAGCATTGAGATATCACATCTCTGCAATCGGAAGTGTCTCAGGATTGGAACGGGAAGGAGTTGGATATCCCATCTCATGTTATAGGACTGGTCTCAGATTTGGTATTAGAAGCATTGAGATATCACATCGCATGCTGTAGGAAGGGTCTCAGGTTTGGAATGGGAAGGACTTGGATATCACATCTCATGCTATAGGGAGGGTCTCAGGTTTGATATTAGAAGCATTGAGATATCACATCTCATGATATCGGAAGGGTCTCAGGATTGGAATGGGAAGGAGTTGGATATCACATCTCATGATAAAGGAAGGGTCTAAGGTTTGGAAGGGGAAGGATTTGGATATCACATCTCATGTTATAGGACGGGTCTCAGGATTGGAATGGGAAGGAGTTTGATATCACATCTCATGCCATAGTATGGGTCTCAGGTTTGGTAGAAGCATTGGGATATCACATCTCATGCTATCGGAAGGGTATCAGTATTGGATTTGGAAGAAGTTGGATATCCCATCTCATGCTATAGGAAGGGTCTCAGGTTGGAATGGGAAGGAGTTGGATATCACATTTCATGTTATAGGAAGGGTCTCAGGATTGGAATGGGAAGGACTTGGATATCATATCTCATGCTATAGGACGGGTCTCAGGTTTGTTATTAGAATCATTGAGATATCATATTGCATGCTGTAGGAAGGGTCTAAGGATTGGAATGGGAAGGACTTGGATATCACATCTCATGCTATAGATAGGCTCTTAGGTTTGGAAAGGGAAGGAGTTGGATATCACATTTCATGTTAGAGGAAGGATCTCAGGTTTGGTATTAGAAGCATTGAGATATCACATCTCATGCTATAGGAAGGGTCTCAGGATTGGAATGGGAAGTAGTTGGATATCACATCTCATGCTATAGGAAGGGTCTCAGGTTTGGTATAAGCATTGAGATATCACATCTCATGCTATAGGACGGGTCTCAGGATTGGAATGGAAGGAGTTGGATATCACATCTCATGTTATAGGAAGGATCTCAGGTTTGGTATTAGAAGCATTGAGACATCACATCTCATGCTATAGGAAGGGTCTCAGGTTTGGAATGGGAAGGAATTGGATATCACATCTCATGTTATAGGAAGGATCTCAGGTTTGGTATTAGAAGCATTGAGATATCATATCTCATGCTATAGGAAGGGTCTCAGGATTGGAATGTGAAGGATTTGGATATCACATCTCATGCTAAAGGAAGGGTCTCAGGTTTGGTAGAAGCATTGAGATATCACGTCTCTGCTATCGGAAGGGTCTCAGGATTGGATTGGGAAGGAGTTGGACATCCCTTCTCATGCTATAGGAAAGGTCTCAGGATTTGAATGGGAAGGAGTTGGATATCACATCTCATGTTATAGGAAGGGTCTCAGGATTGGAATGGGAAGGATTTGGATATCACATCTCTTGCTATAGGAAGGGTCTCAGGATTGGAATGGGTAGGAGTTGGATATTACTTTCTTGCTATAGGAAGGGTCTCATGTTTGGAATGGGAAGCAGTTGGATATCACATATGCTATAGTTAGTGTCTCAGGTTTGGAACGGGAAGGAGTTGGATATCACATCTCATGTTATAGGAAGGTTCTCAGGTTTGGTATAAGCATTGAGATATCACATCTCTGCTATCGGAAGCAGCTCAGGATTGGAATGGGAAGGAGTTGGATATCCCATCTCATGTTATAGGAAGAGTCTCCGGTTTGGTATTAGAATCATTGAAATATCACATCGCATGCTGTAGGAAGGGTCTAAGGATTGGAATGGGATGGACTTGGATATCACATCTCATGCTATAGGTAGGCTCTCAGGTTTGGTATAAGCATTGAGATATCACATCTCATGCTATAGGAAGGGTCTCAGGATTGGAATGGGAAGGAATTGGATATCACATCTCATGCTATAGGAAGGGTCTCAGATTTGGTATAAGCATTGAGATATCACATCCCATGCTAAAGGAAGGGTCTCAGGATTGGAATGGGAAGGAGTTGTATATGACATCTCAGGCCATAGGAAGGGTCTCAGGTTTGGTATAAGCTTTGAGATATCACATCTCTGCTATCGGAAGGGTCTCAGGATTGGAATGGGAAGGACTTGGATGTCACATCTCATGCTATAGGGAGGGTCTCAAGTTTGATATTAGAAGCATTGAGATAACAAATCTCATGATATCGGAAGGGTCTCAGGATTGGAATGGGAAGGAGTTGGATATCACATCTCATGATAAAGGAAGGGTCTAAGGTTTGGAAGGGGAAGGATTTGGATATCACATCTCATGTTATAGGACGGGTCTCAGGTTTGGTATTAGAAGCATTGAGATATCAAGTCTCATGGTATAAGAAGGGTCTCAGAATTGGAATGGGAAGGAGTTGGATATCACACCTCAAGCTATAGGAAGGGTCTCAGGATTGGAATGGGAAGGAGTTTGATATCACATCTCATGCCATAGTATGGGTCTCAGGTTTGGTAGAAGCATTGGGATATCACATCGCATGTTATAGGACGGGTCTCAGGTTTGGTATTAGAAGCATTGAGATATCAAGTCTCATGGTATAAGAAGGGTCTCAGAATTGGAATGGGAAGGAGTTGGATATCACACCTCATGCTATCGGAAGGGTATCAGTATTGGATTTGGAAGAAGTTGGATATCCCATCTCATGCTATAGGAAGGGTCTCAGGGTGGAATGGGAAGGAGTTGGATATCACATTTCATGTTATAGGAAGGGTCTCAGGATTGGAATGGGAAGGACTTGGATATCATATCTCATGCTATAGGAAGGCTCTCAGGTTTGGAAGGGGAAGGAGTTGGATATCACATTTCATGTTAGAGGAAGGATCTCAGGTTTGGTATTAGAGGCCTTGAGATATCACATCTCATGCTATAGGAAGGGTCTCAGGATTGGAATGGGAAGGAGTTGGATATGACATCTCAAGCTATAGGAAGGGTCTCAGGTTTGGTATAAGCATTGAGATATCACATCTCATGCTATAGGAAGGGTCTCAGGATTGGAATGGGAAGGAGTTGGATATCACATCTCATGTTATAGGAAATATCTCAGGTTTGGTATTAGAAGCATTGAGACATCACATCTCATGTTATAGGAAGGGTCTCAGGATTGGAATGGGAAGGACTTGGATATCACATCTCATGCTATAGGAAGGGTCTCAGGTTTGGTATAAGCATTGAGATATCACATCTCATGCTATAGGAAGGGTCTCAGGATTGGAATGGGAAGGATGTGTATATGACATCTCATGCCATAGGAAGGGTCTCAGGTTTGGTATAAGCATTGAGATATCACAACTATGCTTTTGGAAGGGTCTCAGGATTGGAATGGGAAGGAGTTGGATATCCCATCTCATGTTATAGGAAGAGTCTCAGGTTTGGTATTAGAAGCATTGAGATATCACATCTCATGCTATAGGAAGTGTCTCAGGATTGGAATGGGAAGGACTTGGATATCACATCTCATGCTATCGGGAGGGTCACAAGTTTGATATTAGAAGCATTGAGATATCACATCTCATGCTATAGGAAGGGTCTCAGGATTGGAATGGAAGGAGTTGGATATCACATCTCATGTTTTAGGAAGGATCTCAGGTTTGGTATTAGAAGCATTGAGACATCACATCTCATGCTATAGGAAGGGTCTCAGGATTAGAATGGGAAGGAGTTGGATATCACATCTCATGCTATATGAAGGGTCTCAGGTTTGGTATAAGCATTGAGATATCACATCTCATGCTATAGGAAGGGTCTCAGGATTGGAATGGGAAGGAGTTGTATATGACATCTCATGCCGTAGGAAGGGTCTCAGGTTTGGTATAAGCATTGAGATATCACATCTCTGCTATCGTAAGTGTCTCAGGATTGGAATGGGAAGGAGTTGGATATCCCATCTCATGTTATAGGAAGAGTCTCAGGTTTGGTATTAGAAGCATTGAGATATCACATCTCATGCTATAGGAAGGGTCTCAGGATTGGAATGGGAAGGAGTTGGATATCACATCTCATGCTATAGGAAGGGTCTCAGGTTTGGTATAAGCATTGAGATATCACATCTCATGCTATAGGAAGGGTCTCAGGATTGGAATGGGAAGGAGTTGGATATCACATCTCATGTTATAGGAAGGATCTCAGGTTTGGTAGAAGCATTGAGATATCACATCTCATGCTATAGGAAGGGTCTCAGGATTGGAATGGGAAGGACTTAGATATCACATCTCATGCTATAGGAAGGGTCTCAGGTTTGGTATAAGCATTGAGATATCACATCTCATGCTATAGGAAGGGTCTCAGGATTGGAATGGGAAGGAGTTGGATATCACATCTCATGTTATAGGAAGGATCTCAGGTTTGGTAGAAGCATTGAGATATCACATATCATGCTATAGGGAGGGTCTCAGTTTTGATATTAGAAGCATTGAGATATCACATCTCATGTTATCGGAAGTGTCTCAGGATTGGAATGGGAAGGAGCTGGATATCACATCTCATGCTAAAGGAAGGGTCTCAGGTTTGGAACGGGAAGGAGTTGGATATCACATCTCATGTTATAGGAAGGGTCTTAGGTTGGTATAAGCATTGAGATATCACATCTCTGCTATCGGAAGTGTCTCAGGATGGGAATGGGAAGGAGTTGGATATCCCATCTCGTTTTATAGGACGGGTCTCAGGTTTGTTATTAGAATCATTGAGATATCATATTGCATGCTGTAGGAAGGGTCTAAGGATTGGAATGGGAAGGACTTGGATATTACATCTCATGCTATAGATATGCTCTCAGGTTTGGAAAGGGAAGGAGTTGGATATCACATCTCATGCTATAGGAAGGGTCTCAGGTTGGAATTGGAAGGAGTTGGATATCACATCTCATGTTATAGGAAGGTTCTCAGGATTGGAATGGGAAGGACTTGGATATCACATCTCATGCTATAGGAAGGCTCTCAGGTTTGGAAGGGGAAAGAGTTGGATATCACATTTCATGTTAGAGGTAGGATCTCAGGTTTGGTATTAGAGGCAATGAGATATCACATCTCATGCTATCAGAAGGGTCTCAGATTTGGAATGGGAAGGAGTTGGATATCACATCTCATGCTAAAGGGAGGGTCTCAGGTTTGGAAGGGGAAGGATTTGGATATCACATCTCATGTTATAGGAAGGATCTCAGGTTTGTTATTAGAAGCATTGAGATGTCACATCTCATGCTATCGGAAGGATCTCAGGTTTGGTATTAGAAGCATTGAGATATCACATCTCATGCTATCAGAAGGTTCTCAGGATTGGAATGGGAAGGAGTTGGATATCCCATCTCATGCTAAAGGGAGGGTCTCAGGTTTGGAAGGGGAAGGATTTGGATATCACATCTCATGTTATCGGAAGGATCTCAGGTTTGGTATTAGAAGTATTGAGATATCACATCTCATGCTATAGGAAGGGTCTCAGGATTGGAATGGGAAGTAGTTGGATATCACATCTCATGCTAAAGGAAGGGTCTCAGGTTTGGTAGAAGCATTGAGATATCACATCTCATGCTATAGGAAGGGTCTCAGGATTGGAATGGGAAGGACTTAGATATCACATATCATGCTATAGGGAGGGTCTCAGTTTTGATATTAGAAGCATTGAGATATCACATCTCATGCTATCGGAAGTGTCTCAGGATTGGAATGGGAAGGAGCTGGATATCACATCTCATGCTAAAGGAAGGGTCTCAGGTTTGGAACGGGAAGGAGTTGGATATCCGATCTTATGTTATAGGAAGGGTCTCAGGTTTGGTAGAAGCATTGAGATATCACATCTCATGCTATTGGAAGGGTCTCAGGATTGGAATGGGAAGGACTTAGATATCACATATCATGCTATAGGGAGGGTCTCAGTTTTGATATTAGAAGCATTGAGATATCACATCTCACGCTATAGGAAGGGTCTCAGGATTGGAATGGGAAGGACTTAGATATCACATATCATGCTATAGGGAGGGTCTCAGTTTTGATATTAGAAGCATTGAGATATCACATCTCATGCTATCGGAAGTGTCTCAGGATTGGAATGGGAAGGAGCTGGATATCACATCTCATGCTAAAGGAAGGGTCTCAGGTTTGGAACGGGAAGGAGTTGGATATCCCATCTCATGCTATGGATAGGCTCTCAGGTTTGGAAAGGGAAGGAGTTGGATATCACATTTCATGTTAGAGGAAGGATCTCAGGTTTGGTATTAGAGGCATTGAGATATCACATCTCATGTTATAGGAAGGGTCTCAGGTTTGGTATAAGCATTGAGATATCACATCTCATGCTATAGGAAGGGTCTCAGGATTGGAATGGAAGGAGTTGGATATCACATCTCATGTAATAGGAAGGATCTCAGGTTTGGTATTAGAAGCATTGAGACATCACATCTCATGCTATAGGAAGTGTCTCAGGATTGGAATGGGAAGGACTTGGATATCACATCTCATGCTATAGGGAGTGTCTCAAGTTTGATATTAGAAGCATTGAGATATCACATCTCATGCTATAGGAAGGGTCTCAGGATTGGAATGGGAAGGAGTTGGATATCACATCTCATGCTATAGGAAGGGTCTCAGGTTTGGTATAAGCAGTGAGATATCACATCTCATGCTATAGGAAGTGTCTCAGGATTGGAATGGGAAGGAGTTGGATATCACATCTCATGTTATAGGAAGGATCTCACGTTTGGTATAAGCATTGAGATATCACATCTCTGCTATCGGAAGGGTCTCAGGATTGGAATGGGAAGGAGTTGGATATTCCCATCTCATGTTATAGGAAGGGTCTCAGGTTTGGTATTTGAAGCATTGAGACATCACATCCCATGCTATAGGAAGGGTCTCAGGATTGCAATGGGAAGGACTTGGATATCACATCTCATGCTAAAGTGAGGGTCTCAGGTTTGGAAGGGGGAGGATTTGGATATCACATCTCATGTTATAGGAAGGATCTCAGGTTTGGTATTAGAAGCATTGAGATATCACATCTCATGCTATCAGAAGGTTCTCAGGATTGGAATGGGAAGGAGTTGGATATCACATCTCATGCTAAAGGGAGGGTCTCAGGTTTGGAAGGGGAAGGATTTGGATATCACATCTCATGTTATCGGAAGGATCTCAGGTTTGGTATTAGAGGTATTGAGATATCACATCTCATGCTATAGGAAGGGTCTCAGGATTGGAATGGGAAGGAGTTGGATATCACATCTCATGCTAAAGGAATGGTCTCAGGTTTGGTAGACGCATTGAGATATCACATCTCATGCTATAGGAAGGGTCTCAAGATTGGAATGGGAAGGACTTAGATATCACATAACATGCTATAGGGAGGGTCTCATTTTTGATATTAGAAGCATTGAGATATCACATCTCATGCTATCGGAAGTGTCTCAGGATTGGAATGGGAAGGAGCTGGATATCACATCTCATGCTAAAGGAAGGGTCTCAGGTTTGGAACGGGAAGGAGTTGGATATCCGATCTCATGTTATAGGAAGGGTCTCAGGTTTGGTATAAGCATTGAGATATCACATCTCTGCTATCGGAAGTGTCTCAGGATTGGAATGGGAAGGAGTTGGATATCCCCTCTCATGTTATAGGACGGGTTTCAGGATTGTTATTAGAATCATTCAGATATCATATTGCATGCTGTAGGAAGGGTCTAAGGATTGGAATGGGAAGGACTTGGATATCACATCTCATGCTATGGATAGGCTCTCAGGTTTGGAAAGGGAAGGAGTTGGATATCACATTTCATGTTAGAGGAAGGATCTCAGGTTTGGTATTAGAGGCATTGAGATATCACATCTCATGCTATAGGAAGGGTCTCAGGATTGGAATGGGAAGGAGTTGGATATCACATCTCATGCTAAAGGAAGGGTCTCAGGTTTAGTATAAGCATTGAGATATCACATCTCATGCTATAGGAAGGGTCTCAGGATTGGAATGGAAGGAGTTGGATTTCACATCTCATGTTATAGGAAGGATCTCAGGTTTGGTATTAGAAGCATTGAGACATCACATCTCATGCTATAGGAAGGGTCTCAGGATTGGAATGGGAAGGAGTTGGATATCACATCTCATGCTATAGGAAGGGTCTCAGGTTTGGTATAAGCATTGAGATATCACATCTCATGCTATAGGAAGGGTCTCAGGATTGGAATGGGAAGGAGTTGTATATGACATCTCATGCCGTAGGAAGGGTCTCAGGTTTGGTATAAGCATTCAGATATCACATCTCTGCTATCGGAAGGGTCTCAGGATTGCAATGGGAAGGAGTTGGATATCCCATCTCATGTTATAGCAAGAGTCTCAGGTTTGGTATTAGAAGCATTGAGATATCACATCTCATGCTATAGGAAGTGTCTCAAGATTGGAATGGGAAGGACTTGGATATCACATCTCATGCTATAGGGAGGGTCTCAAGTTTGATATTAGAAGCATTGAGATATCACATCTCATGCAATAGGAAGGGTCTCAGGATTGGAATGGGAAGGAGTTGGATATCACATCTCATGCTATAGGAAGGGTCTCAGGTTTGGTATACGCAGTGAGATATCACATCTCATGCTATAGGAAGTGTCTCAGGATTGGAATGGGAAGGAGTTGGATATCACATCTCATGTTATAGGAAGGATCTCAGGTTTGGAATGGGAAGGACTTGGATATCACATCTCATGCTATAGGGAGGGTCTCGAGTTTGATATTAGAAGCATTGACATATCACATCTCATGATATCAGAAGGGTCTCAGGATTGGAATGGGAAGGAGTTGGATATCACATCTCATGATAAAGGAAGGGTCTAAGGTTTGGAAGGGGAAGGATTTGGATATCACATCTCATGTTATAGGACGGGTCTCAGGTTTGGTATTAGAAGCATTGAGATATCAAGTCTCATGGTATAGGAAGGGTCTCAGAATTGGAATGGGAAGGAGTTGGATATCACATCTCAAGCTATAGGAAGGGTCTCAGGATTGGAATGGGAAGGACTTGGATATCACATCTCATGCTATAGGGAGGGTCTCGAGTTTGATATTAGAAGCATTGAGATATCACATCTCATGATATCGGAAGGGTCTCAGGATTGGAATGGGAAGGACTTGGATATCACATCTCATGCTATAGGGAGGGTCTCGAGTTTGATATTAGAAGCATTGAGATATCACATCTCATGATATCGGAAGGGTCTCAGGATTGGAATGGGAAGGAGTTGGATATCACATCTCATGATAAAGGAAGGGTCTAAGGTTTGGAAGGGGAAGGATTTGGATATCACATCTCATGTTATAGGACGGGTCTCAGGTTTGGTATTAGAAGCATTGAGATATCAAGTCTCATGGTAAAGGAAGGGTCTCAGAATTGGAATGGGAAGGAGTTGGATATCACATCTCAAGCTATAGGAATGGTCTCAGGATTGGAATGGGAAGGAGTTTGATATCACATCTCATGCCATAGTATGGGTCTCAGGTTTGGTATAAGCATTGGGATATCAAATCTCATGCTATCGGAAGGGTATCAAAATTGGAATTCCAAGGAGTTGGATATCCCATCTCATGCTATAGGAAGGGTCTCAGGTTGGAATGGGAAGGAGTTGGATATCACATCTCATGCTAAAGGGAGGGTCTCAGGTTTGGAAGGGGAAGGATTTGGATATCACATCTCATGTTATAGGAAGGATCTCAGGTTTGGTATAAGAAGCATTGAGATATCACATCTCATGCTATCGGAAGAATCTCAGATTTGGTATTAGAGGCATTGAGTTATCACATCTCATGCTATCATAAGGGTCTCAGGATTGGAATGGGAAGGAGTTGGATATCAAATCTCATGCTATAGGAAGGGTCTCAGGTTTGGAACGGGAAGGAGTTGGATATCACATCTCATGTTATAGGAAGAGTCTCAGGTTTGGTATAAGCATTGAGATATCAAATCTCTGCAATCGGAAGTGTCTCAGGATTGGGATGGGAAGGAGTTGGATATCACATCTCATGCTATAGGAAGGGTCTCAGGTTTGGAACGGGAAGGAGTTGGATATCCCATCTCATGTTATAGGACTGGTCTCAGGTTTGGTATTAGAAGCATTGAGATATCACATCTCTGCTATCGGATGTGTCTCAGGATTGGAATGGGAAGGAGTTGGATATCACATCTCATGTTATAGGACATTTCTCAGGTTTGTTATTAGAATCATTGAGATATCATATTGCATGCTGTAGGAAGGGTCTAAGGATTGGAATGGGAAGGACTTGGATATCACATCTCATGCTATAGGTAGGCTCTCAGGTTTGGAAAGGGAAGGAGTTGGATATCACATTTAATGTTAGAGGAAGGATCTCAGGTTTGGTATTAGAGCCATTGGATATCACATCTCATGCTATAGGAAGGGTCTCAGGATTGGAATGGGAAGGAGTTGGATATCACATCTCATGCTATAGGAAGGGTTTTAGGTTTGGTATAAGCATTGAGATATCACATCTCATGCTATAGGAAGGGTCTCAGGATTGGAATGGGAAGGATCTGTATATGACATCTCATGCCATAGGAAGGGTCTCAGGTTTGGTATAAGCATTGAGATATCACATCTCTGCTTTCGGAAGCGTCTCAGGATTGTAATGGGAAGGAGTTGGATATCCCATCTCATGTTATAGGAAGAGTCTCAGGTTTGGTATTAGAAGAATTGAGGTATCACATCTCATGCTATAGGGAGGGTCTCAAGTTTGATATTAGAAGCATTGAGATATCACATCTCATGCTATAGGAAGGGTCTCAGTATTGGAATGGGAAGGAGTTGGATATCACATCTCATGCTATAGGAAGGGTCTCAGGTTTGGTATAAGCATTGAGATATCACATCTCTGCTATCTGAAGGGTCTCAGGATTGGAATGGGAAGGAGTTGGATATTCCCATCTCATGTTATAGGAAGGGTCTATCAGTTCTTAGCATGAGACTCTTCCTATAACATGAGATCATGAGATATGATATCCAACTCCTTCCCGTTCCTAACCTGAGACCCTTCCTATAGCATGAGATGTGATATCCAACTCCTTCCCATTCCAATCTTGAGACCCTTCCGATAGCTTGAGATGTGATATCTCAATGCTTCTAATATCAATACTGAGACCCTCCCTATAGCATGAGATGTGATATCTAAGTCCTTCCCATTCCAATCCTGAGACCCTTCCGATAGCAGAGATGTGATATCTCAATGCTTATACCAAACCTGAGACCCTTCCTATAGCATGAGATGTGATATCCAACTCATTCCCATTCCAATCCTGAGACCCTTCCTATAGCATGATATGTGAAATCTCAATGCTTCTACCAAAACTGAGACCCTTCCTTTAGCATGAGATGTGATATCCAACTCCTTCCCATTCCAATCCTGAGACCAGTCCTCTAGCATGAGATGTGATATCTCAATGCTTCTAATACCAAACCTGAGATCCTTCCTATAACATGAGATATGATATCCAACTCCTTCCCATTCCAATCCTGAGACCCTTCATATAGCATGAGATGTGATATCTCAATGCTTCTAATACCAAACCTGAGATCCTTCCGATAGCATGAGATGTGATATCTCAATGCTTCTAATACCAAACCTGAGATCCTTCCTATAACATGAGATGTGATATCCAACTCCTTCCCATTCCAATCCTGATACCCTTCTGATAGCATGAGATGTGATATCTCAATGCCTCTAATACCAAACCTGAGATCCTACCTCTAACATGAAATGTGATATCCAACTCCTTCCCTTTCCAAACCTGAGAGCCTTCCTACAGCATGAGATGTGATATCCAAGTCCTTCCCATTCCAATCCTGAGACCCTTCCTATAACATGAGATGTCATATCCAACTCCTTCCCATTCCAACCTGAGACCCTTCCTATAGCATGAGATGTGATATCGCAATGCTTCTAATACCAAACCTGAGACCCTTCCTATAACATGAGATGTGATATCCAAGTCCTTCCCATTTCAATCCTGAGACCCTTCCTATAGCATGAGATGTGATATCTCAATGCTTCTAATACCAAACCTGAAACCCTTCCTATAACATGAATTCTGATATCCAAGTCCTTCCCATTCCAATCCTGAGACCCTTCCAATAGCAGAGATGTGATATCTCAATGCTTCTAATATCAAACCTGAGACCTGTCCTATAACATGAGATGGGATATCCAACTCCTTCCCGTTCCAAACCTGATACCCTTCCTCTAGCATGAGATGTGATATCCAATTCCTTCCCGTCCCAATCCTGAGACACCTCCGATAGCCGAGATGTGATATCTCAATGCTTATACCAAACCTGAGACTCTTCCTATAACATGAGATGTGATATCTAACTCCTTCCCGTTCCAAACCTGAGACCCTTCCTATAGCATGAGATGTGATATCCAACTCCTTCCCATTCCAATCCTGAGACCCTTCCTATAGCATGAGATGTGATATCTCTTTATACCAAATCTGAGACCCTTCCTATAGCATGAGATGTGATATCCAACTCCTTCCCATTCCAATCCTGAGACCCTTCCTATAGCATGAGATGTGATATCTCAATGCTTCTAATACCAAACCTGAGATCCTTCCTATAACAAGAGATGTGATATCCAACTCCTTCCCATTCCAATACTGAGACCCTTATGATAGCATGAGATGTGATATCTCAATGCCTCTAATACCAAACCTGAGATACTTCCGATAGCATGAGATATGATATCTGAATGCTTCTAATACCAAACCTGAGATCCTTCCTATAACATGAGATGTGATTTCCAAATCCTTCCCCTTCCAAACCTGAGACCCTCCCTTTAGCATGAGATGTGATATACAACTCCTTCCCATTCCAATCCTGAGACCCTTCTGATAGCATGAGATGTGATATCTCAATGCCTCTAATACCAAACCTGAGATCCTACCTCTAACATGAAATGTGATATCCATCTCCTTCCCTTTCCAAACCTGAGACCCTGCCTATAGCATGAGATGTGATATCCAAGTCCTTCCCATTCCAATCCTGAGACCCTTCATATAGCATGTGATGTGATATCTCAATGCTTATACCAAACCTGAGACCCTTCCTATTGCATGATATGTCATATACAACTCCTTCCCATTCCAATCCTGAGACCCTTCCTATAGCATGAGATGTGATATCTCAATGCTTATACCAAACCTGAGACCCTTCCTATAGCATGAGATGTGATATCCAACTTCTTCCCATTCCAATCCTAAGACCCTTCCTATAACATGAGATGTGATGTCTCAATGCTTCTAATACCAAACCTGAGATCTTTCCTATAACATGAGATGTGATATCCAACTCCTTCCCATTCCAATCCTGAGACCCTTCCTATAGCATGAGATGTGATATCTCAATGCTTATACCAAACCTGAGACCCTTCCTATAGCTTGAGATGTGATATCCAACTCCTTCCCATTCCAATCCTGAGACCCTTCCTATAGCATGAGATGTGATATCTCAAGGCCTCTAATACCAAACCTGAGATCCTTCCTCTAACATGAAATGTGATATCCAACTCCTTCCCCTTCCAAACCTGAGAGCCTTCCTATAGCATGAGATATGATATCCAAGTCCTTCCCATTCCAATCCTGAGACCCTTCCTATAACATTAAATGTGATATCCAACTCCTTCCCATTCCAGCCTGAGACCCTTCCTATAGCATGAGATGGGATATCCAACTCCTTCCAAATCCAATCTGATACCCATCCAATAGCATGAGATGTGATATCCCAATGCTTCTACCAAACCTGAGACCCATACTATGGCATAAGATGTGACATCAAACTCCTTCCCATTCCAATCCTGAGACCCTTCCTATAGCTTGAGATGTGATATCCAACTCCTTCCCATTCCAATTCTGAGACCCTTCCTATACCATGAGACTTGATATCTCAATGCTTCTAATACCAAACCTGAGACCCGTCCTATAACATGAGATGTGATATCCAAATCCTTCCCCTGCCAATCCTGATACCCTTCTGATAGCATGAGATGTGATATCCAAATGCCTCTAATACCAAACCTGAGATCCTACCTCTAACATGAAATGTGATATCCAACTCCTTCCCTTTCCAAACCTGAGAGCCTTCCTACAACATGAGATGTGATATCCAAGTCCTTCCCATTTCAATCCTGAGACCCTTCCTATAGCATGAGATGTGATATCTCAATGCTTCTAATACCAAACCTGAGACCCTTCCTATAACATGAATTCTGATATCCAAGTCCTTCCCATTCCAATCCTGAGACCCTTCCAATAGCAGAGATGTGATATCTCAATGCTTCTAATATCAAACCTGAGACCTGTCCTATAACATGAGATGGGATATCCAACTCCTTCCCGTTCCAAACCTGATACCCTTCCTCTAGCATGAGATGTGATATCCAATTCCTTCCCGTCCCAATCCTGAGACACCTCCGATAGCAGAGATGTGATATCTCAATGCTTATACCAAACCTGAGACTCTTCCTATAACATGAGATGTGATATCTAACTCCTTCCCGTTCCAAACCTGAGACCCTTCCTATAGCATGAGATGTGATATCCAACTCCTTCCCATTCCAATCCTGAGACCCTTCCTATAGCATGAGATGTGATATCTCAATGCTTATACCAAATCTGAGACCCTTCCTATAGCATGAGATGTGATATCCAACTCCTTCCCATTCCAATCCTGAGACCCTTCCTATAGCATGAGATGTGATATCTCAATGCTTCTAATACCAAACCTGAGATCCTTCCTATAACAAGAGATGTGATATCCAACTCCTTCCCATTCCAATCCTGAGACCCTTATGATAGCATGAGATGTGATATCTCAATGCCTCTAATACCAAACCTGAGATACTTCCGATAGCATGAGATATGATATCTGAATGCTTCTAATACCAAACCTGAGATCCTTCCTATAACATGAGATGTGATTTCCAAATCCTTCCCCTTCCAAACCTGAGACCCTCCCTTTAGCATGAGATGTGATATACAACTCCTTCCCATTCCAATCCTGAGACCCTTCTGATAGCATGAGATGTGATATCTCAATGCCTCTAATACCAAACCTGAGATCCTACCTCTAACATGAAATGTGATATCCATCTCCTTCCCTTTCCAAACCTGAGACCCTGCCTATAGCATGAGATGTGATATCCAAGTCCTTCCCATTCCAATCCTGAGACCCTTCATATAGCATGTGATGTGATATCTCAATGCTTATACCAAACCTGAGACCCTTCCTATTGCATGATATGTCATATACAACTCCTTCCCATTCCAATCCTGAGACCCTTCCTATAGCATGAGATGTGATATCTCAATGCTTATACCAAACCTGAGACCCTTCCTATAGCATGAGATGTGATATCCAACTTCTTCCCATTCCAATCCTAAGACCCTTCCTATAACATGAGATGTGATGTCTCAATGCTTCTAATACCAAACCTGAGATCTTTCCTATAACATGAGATGTGATATCCAACTCCTTCCCATTCCAATCCTGAGACCCTTCCTATAGCATGAGATGTGATATCTCAATGCTTATACCAAACCTGAGACCCTTCCTATAGCTTGAGATGTGATATCCAACTCCTTCCCATTCCAATCCTGAGACCCTTCCTATAGCATGAGATGTGATATCTCAAGGCCTCTAATACCAAACCTGAGATCCTTCCTCTAACATGAAATGTGATATCCAACTCCTTCCCCTTCCAAACCTGAGAGCCTTCCTATAGCATGAGATATGATATCCAAGTCCTTCCCATTCCAATCCTGAGACCCTTCCTATAACATTAAATGTGATATCCAACTCCTTCCCATTCCAGCCTGAGACCCTTCCTATAGCATGAGATGGGATATCCAACTCCTTCCAAATCCAATCTGATACCCATCCAATAGCATGAGATGTGATATCCCAATGCTTCTACCAAACCTGAGACCCATACAATGGCATAAGATGTGACATCAAACTCCTTCCCATTCCAATCCTGAGACCCTTCCTATAGCTTGAGATGTGATATCCAACTCCTTCCCATTCCAATTCTGAGACCCTTCCTATACCATGAGACTTGATATCTCAATGCTTCTAATACCAAACCTGAGACCCGTCCTATAACATGAGATGTGATATCCAAATCCTTCCCCTTCCAAACCTTAGACCCTTCCTTTATCATGAGATGTGATATCCAACTCCTTCCCATTCCAATCCTGAGACCCTTCCTATAGCATGAGATGTGATATCTCAATGCTTCTAATACCAAACCTGAGATCCTTCCGATAGCATGAGATGTGATATCTCAATGCTTCTAATACCAAACCTGAGATCCTTCCTATAACATGAGATGTGATATCCAACTCCTTCCCTTTCCAAACCTGAGAGCCTTCCTACAACATGAGATGTGATATCCAAGTCCTTCCCATTCCAATCCTGAGACCCTTCCTATAACATGAGATGTCATATCCAACTCCTTCCCATTCCAACCTGAGACCCTTCCTATAGCATGAGATGGGATATCCGGGAGGGTCTCAGGTTTGGAAGGGGAAGGATTTGGATATCACATCTCATGTTATAGGAAGGATCTCAGGTTTGGTATTAGAAGCATTGAGATATCACATCTCATGCTATCGGAAGGATCTCAGGTTTGGTATTAGAAGCATTGAGATATCACATCTCATGCTATCAGAAGGGTCTCAGGATTGGAATGGGAAGGAGTTGGATATCACATCTCATGCTAAAGGGAGGGACTCAGGTTTGGAAGGGGAAGGATTTGGATATCACATCTCATGTTATCGGAAGGATCTCACGTTTGGTATTAGAAGTATTGAGATATCATATCTCATGCTATAGGAAGGGTCTCAGGATTGGAATGGGAAAGAGTTGGATATCACATCTCATGCTATAGGGAGTGTCTCAGGATTGGAATGGGAAGGACTTAGATATCACATATCATGCTATAGGGAGGGTCTCAGTTTTGATATTAGAAGCATTGAGATATCACATCTCATGCTATCGGAAGTGTCTCAGGATTGGAATGGGAAGGAGCTGGATATCACATCTCATGCTAAAGGAAGGGTCTCAGGTTTGGAACGGGAAGGATTTGGATATCACATCTCATGTTATAGGAAGGGTCTCAGGTTTGGTATAAGCATTGAGATATCACATCTCTGCTATCGGAAGTGTCTCAGGATTGGAATGGGAAGGAGCTGGATATCACATCTCATGCTAAAGGAAGGGTCTCAGGTTTGGAACGGGAAGGATTTGGATATCCCATCTCATGTTATAGGACGGGTCTCAGGTTTGTTATTAGAATCATTGAGATATCATATTGCATGCTGTAGGAAGGGTCTAAGGATTGGAATGGGAAGGACTTGGATATCACATCTCATGCTATAGGTAGGCTCTCAGGTTTGGAAAGGGAAGGAGTTGGATATCACATTTAATGTTAGAGGAAGGATCTCAGGTTTGGTATTAGAGCCATTGGATATCACATCTCATGCTATAGGAATGGTCTCAGGATTGGAATGGGAAGGAGTTGGATATCACATCTCATGCTATAGGAAGGGTTTTAGGTTTGGTATAAGCATTGAGATATCACATCTCATGCTATAGGAAGGGTCTCAGGATTGGAATGGGAAGGATCTGTATATGACATCTCATGCCATAGGAAGGGTCTCAGGTTTGGTATAAGCATTGAGATATCACATCTCTGCTTTCGGAAGCGTCTCAGGATTGTAATGGGAAGGAGTTGGATATCCCATCTCATGTTATAGGAAGAGTCTCAGGTTTGGTATTAGAAGCATTGAGGTATCACATCTCATGCTATAGGGAGGGTCTCAGGTTTGGTATTAGAAGCATTGAGATATCACATCTCATGCTATAGGAAGGGTCTCAGGATTGGAATGTGAAGGATTTGGATATCACATCTCATGCTAAAGGAAGGGTCTCAGGTTTGGTAGAAGCATTGAGATATCACGTCTCTGCTATCGGAAGGGTCTCAGGATTGGATTGGGAAGGAGTTGGATATCCCTTCTCATGCTATAGGAAGGGTCTCAGGATTTGAATGGCAAGGAGTTGGATATCACATCTCATGCCATAGGAAGGGTCTCAGGTTTGGTATAAGCATTGAGATATGACATCTCTGCTATCGGATCTCAGGTTTGGTATAAGCATTGAGATATCACATCTCTGCTATCGGAAGCGGCTCAGGATTGGAATGGGAAGGAGTTGGATATCCCATCTCATGTTATAGTAAGAGTCTCTGGTTTGGTATTAGAATCATTGAGATATCACATCGCATGCTGTAGGAAGGGTCTAAGGATTGGAATGGGATGGACTTGGATATCACATCTCATGCTATAGGAAGGGTCTCAGATTTGGTATAAGCATTGAGATATCACATTTCATGCTAAAGGAAGGGTCTCAGGATTGTAGGCTCTCAGGTTTGGTATAAGCATTGAGATATCACATCTCATGCAATAGGAAGGGTCTCAGGATTGGAATGGGAAGGATTTGGATATCACATCTCATGCTATAGGAAGGGTCTCAGATTTGGTATAAGCATTGAGATATCACATCTCATGCTAAAGGAAGGGTCTCAGGATTGGAATGGGAAGGAGTTGTATATGACATCTCAGGCCATAGGAAGGGTCTCAGGTTTGGTATAAGCATTGAGATATCACATCTCTGCTATCGGAAGGGTCTCAGGATTGGAATGGGAAGGAGTTGGATATCCCATCTCATGTTATAGGAAGGGTCTCAGGTTTGGTATTAGAAGTATAGAGATATCACATCTCATGCTATAGGAAGGGTCTCAGGATTGGAATGGGAAGGACTTGGATGTCACATCTCATGCTATAGGGAGGGTCTCAAGTTTGATATTAGAAGCATTGAGATAACAAATCTCATGATATCGGAAGGGTCTCAGGATTGGAATGGGAAGGAGTTGGATACCACATCTCATGATAAAGGAAGGGTCTAAGGTTTGGAAGGGGAAGGATTTGGATATCACATCTCATGTTATAGGACGGGTCTCAGGTTTGGTATTAGAAGCATTGAGATATCAAGTCTCATGGTATAAGAAGGGTCTCAGAATTGGAATGGGAAGGAGTTGGATATCACACCTCAAGCTATGGGAAGGGTCTCAGGATTGGAATGGGAAGGAGTTTGATATCACATCTCATGCCATAGTATGGGTCTCAGGTTTGGTAGAAGCATTGGGACATCACATCTCATGCTATCGGAAGGGTATCAGTATTGGATTTGGAAGAAGTTGGATATCCCATCTCATGCTATAGGAAGGGTCTCAGGTTGGAATGGGAAGGAGTTGGATATCACATTTCATGTTATAGGAAGGGTCTCAGGATTGGAATGGGAAGGACTTGGATATCATATCTCATGCTATAGGACGGGTCTCAGGTTTGTTATTAGAATCATTGAGATATCATATTGCATGCTGTAGGAAGGGTCTAAGGTTTGGAAAGGGAAGGAGTTGGATATCACATTTCATGTTAGAGGAAGGATCTCAGGTTTGGTATTAGAAGCATTGAGATATCACATCTCATGCTATAGGAAGGGTCTCAGGATTGGAATGGGAAGTAGTTGGATATCACATCTCATGCTATAGGAAGGGTCTCAGGTTTGGTATAAGCATTGAGATATCACATCTCATGCTATAGGACGGGTCTCAGGATTGGAATGGAAGGAGTTGGATATCACATCTCATGTTATAGGGAGGATCTCAGGTTTGGTATTAGAAGCATTGAGACATCACATCTCATGCTATAGGAAGGGTCTCAGGGTTGGAATGGGAAGGAGTTGGATATCGCATCTCATCCAATAGGAAGGGTCTCAGGTTTGGAATGGGAAGGAATTGGATATCACATCTCATGTTATAGGAAGGATCTCAGGTTTGGTATTAGAAGCATTGAGATATCACATCTCATGCTATAGGAAGGGTCTCAGGATTGGAATGTGAAGGATTTGGATATCACATCTCATGCTAAAGGAAGGGTCTCAGGTTTGGTAGAAGCATTGAGATATCAGATCTCTGCTATCGGAAGGGTCTCAGGATTGGATTGGGAAGGAGTTGGATATCCCTTCTCATGCTATAGGAAGGGTCTCAGGATTTGAATGGGAAGGAGTTGGATATCACATCTCATGTTATAGGAAGGGTCTCAGGATTGGAATGGGAAGGATTTGGATATTACTTTCTTGCTATAGGAAGGGTCTCATGTTTGGAATGGGAAGGATTTGGATATCACATATGCTATAGTTAGTGTCTCAGGTTTGGAACGGGAAGGAGTTGGATATCACATCTCATGTTATAGGAAGGGTCTCATGTTTGGTATAAGCATTGAGATATCACATCTCTGCTATCGGAAGCGGCTCAGGATTGGAATGGGAAGGAGTTGGATATCCCATCTCATGTTATAGTAAGAGTCTCTGGTTTGGTATTAGAATCATTGAGATATCACATCGCATGCTGTAGGAAGGGTCTAAGGATTGGAATGGGATGGACTTGGATATCACATCTCATGCTATAGGAAGGGTCTCAGGATTGGAATGGGAAGGATTTGGATATCACATCTCATGCTATAGGAAAGGTCTCAGATTTGGTATAAGCATTGAGATATCACATCTCATGCTAAAGGAAGGGTCTCAGGATTGGAATGGGAAGGAGTTGTATATGACATCTCAGGCCATAGGAAGGGTCTCATGTTTGGTATAAGCATTGAGATATCACATCTCTGCTATCGGAAGGGTCTCAGGATTGGAATGGGAAGGAGTTGGATATCCCATCTCATGTTATAGGAAGGGTCTCAGGTTTGGTATTAGAAGCATAGAGATATCACATCTCATGCTATAGGAAGGGTCTCAGGATTGGAATGGGAAGGACTTGGATGTCACATCTCATGCTATAGGGAGGGTCTCAAGTTTGATATTAGAAGCATTGAGATAATAAATCTCATGATATCGGAAGGGTCTCAGGATTGGAATGGGAAGGAGTTGGATACCACATCTCATGATAAAGGAAGGGTCTAAGGTTTGGAAGGGGAAGGATTTGGATATCACATCTCATGTTATAGGACGGGACTCAGGTTTGGTATTAGAAGCATTGAGATATCAAGTCTCATGGTATAAGAAGGGTCTCAGAATTGGAATGGGAAGGAGTTGGATATCACACCTCAAGCTATAGGAAGGGTCTCAGGATTGGAATGGGAAGGAGTTTGATATCACATCTCATGCCATAGTATGGGTCTCAGGTTTGGTAGAAGCATTGGGATATCACATCTCATGCTATCGGAAGGGTATCAGTATTGGATTTGGAAGAAGTTGGATATCCCATCTCATGCTATAGGAAGGGTCTCAGGTTGGAATGGGAAGGAGTTGGATATCACATTTCATGTTATAGGAAGGGTCTCAGGATTGGAATGGGAAGGACTTGGATATCATATCTCATGCTATAGGACAGGTCTCAGGTTTGTTATTAGAATCATTGAGATATCATATTGCATGCTGTAGGAAGGGTCTAAGGATTGGAACGGGAAGGACTTGGATATCACATCTCATGCTATAGATAGGCTCTTAGGTTTGGAAAGGGAAGGAGTTGGATATCACATTTCATGTTAGAGGAAGGATCTCAGGTTTGGTATTAGAAGCATTGAGATATCACATCTCATGCTATAGGAAGGGTCTCAGGATTGGAATGGGAAGTAGTTGGATATCACATCTCATGCTATAGGAAGGGTCTCAGGTTTGGTATAAGCATTGAGATATTACATCTCATGCTATAGGACGGGTCTCAGGATTGGAATGGAAGGAGTTGGATATCACATCTCATGTTATAGGAAGGATCTCAGGTTTGGTATTAGAAGCATTGAGACATCACATCTCATGCTATAGGAAGGGTCTCAGGGTTGGAATGGGAAGGAGTTGGATATCACATCTCATCCAATAGGAAGGGTCTCAGGTTTGGAATGGGAAGGAATTGGATATCACATCTCATGTTATAGGAAGGATCTCAGGTTTGGTATTAGAAGCATTGAGATATCACATCTCATGCTATAGGAAGGGTCTCAGGATTGGAATGTTAAGGATTTGGATATCACATCTCATGCTAAAGGAAGGGTCTCAGGATTGGTAGAAGCATTGAGATATCACGTCTCTGCTATCGGAGGGGTCTCAGGATTGGATTGGGAAGGAGTTGGATATCCCTTCTCATGCTATAGGAAGGGTCTCAGGATTTGAATGGCAAGGAGTTGGATATCACATCTCATGCCATAGGAAGGGTCTCAGGTTTGGTATAAGCATTGAGATATCATATCTCTGCTATCGGAAGGGTCTCAGGATTGGAATGGGAAGGAGTTGGATATTCCCATCTCATGTTATAGGAAGGGTCTCAGGTTTGGTATTAGAAGCATTGAGATATCACATCTCATGCTATAGGAAGGGTCTCAGGATTGGAATGGGAAGGATTTGGATATCACATCTCATGCTATAGGGAGGGTCTCAAGTTTGATATTAGAAGCTTTGAGATATCACATCTCATGATATCGGAAGGGTCTCAGGATTGGAATGGGAAGGAGTTGGATATCACATCTCATGATAAAGGAAGGGTCTAAGGTTTGGAAGGGGAAGGATTTGGATATCACATCTCATGTTATATTACGGGTCTCAGGTTTGGTATTAGAAGCATTGAGATATCAAGTCTCAGAGTATAGGAAGGGTCTCAGAATTGGAATGGGAAGGAGTTGGATATCACATCTCAAGCTATAGGAAGGGTCTCAGGATTGGAATGGGAAGGACTTGGATATCACATCTCATGCTATAGGAAGGCTCTCAGGTTTGGAAGGGGAAAGAGTTGGATATCACATTTCATGTTAGAGGTAGGATCTCAGGTTTGGTATTAGAGGCATTGAGATATCACATCTCATGCTATCAGAAGGGTCTCAGGAATGGAATGGGAAGGAGTTGGATATCACATCTCATGCTAAAGGGAGGGTCTCAGGTTTGGAAGGGGAAGGATTTGGATATCACATCTCATGTTATAGGAAGGATCTCAGGTTTGGTATTAGAACCATTGAGATATCACATCTCATGCTATCGGAAGGATCTCAGGTTTGGTATTAGAAGCATTGAGATATCACATCTCATGCTATCAGAAGGGTCTCAGGATTGGAATGGGAAGGAGTTGGATATCACATCTCATGCTAAAGGGGGGGTCTCAGGTTTGGAAGGGGAAGGATTTGGATATCACATCTCATGTTATCGGAAGGATCTCACGTTTGGTATTAGAAGTATTGAGATATCATATCTCATGCTATAGGAAGGGTCTCAGGATTGGAATGGGAAGGACTTAGATATCACATATCATGCTATAGGGAGGGTCTCAGTTTTGATATTAGAAGCATTGAGATATCACATCTCATGCTATCGGAAGTGTCTCAGGATTGGAATGGGAAGGAGCTGGATATCACATCTCATGCTAAAGGAAGGGTCTCAGGTTTGGAACGGGAAGGATTTGGATATCACATCTCATGTTATAGGAAGGGTCTCAGGTTTGGTATAAGCATTGAGATATCACATCTCTGCTATCGGAAGTGTCTCAGGATTGGAATGGGAAGGAGTTGGATATCCCATCTCATGTTATAGGACGGGTCTCAGGTTTGTTATTAGAATCATTGAGATATCATATTGCATGCTGTAGGAAGGGTCTAAGGGTTGGAATGGGAAGGACTTGGATATCACATCTCATGCTATAGATAGGCTCTTAGGTTTGGAAAGGGAAGGAGTTGGATATCACATTTCATGTTAGCGGAAGGATCTCAGGTTTGGTATTAGAAGCATTGAGATATCACATCTCATGCTATAGGAAGGGTCTCAGGATTGGAATGGGAAGGAGTTGGATATCACATCTCATGCTAAAGGGAGGGTCTCAGGTTTGGAAGGGGAAGGATTTGGATATCACATCTCATGTTATAGGAAGGATCTCAGGTTTGGTATTAGAACCATTGAGATATCACATCTCATGCTATCGGAAGGATCTCAGGTTTGGTATTAGAAGCATTGAGATATCACATCTCATGCTATCAGAAGGGTCTCAGGATTGGAATGGGAAGGAGTTGGATATCACATCTCATGCTAAAGGGAGGGTCTCAGGTTTGGAAGGGGAAGGATTTGGATATCACATCTCATGTTATCGGAAGGATCTCACGTTTGGTATTAGAAATATTGAGATATCATATCTCATGCTATAGGAAGGGTCTCAGGATTGGAATGGGAAGGACTTAGATATCACATATCATGCTATAGGGAGGGTCTCAGTTTTGATATTAGAAGCATTGAGATATCACATCTCATGCTATCGGAAGTGTCTCAGGATTGGAATGGGAAGGAGCTGGATATCACATCTCATGCTAAAGGAAGGGTCTCAGGTTTGGAACGGGAAGGATTTGGATATCACATCTCATGTTATAGGAAGGGTCTCAGGTTTGGTATAAGCATTGAGATATCACATCTCTGCTATCGGAAGTGTCTCAGGATTGGAATGGGAAGGAGTTGGATATCCCATCTCATGTTATATGACGGGTCTCAGGTTTGTTATTAGAATCATTGAGATATCATATTGCATGCTGTAGGAAGGGTCTAAGGGTTGGAATGGGAAGGACTTGGATATCACATCTCATGCTATAGATAGGCTCTTAGGTTTGGAAAGGGAAGGAGTTGGATATCACATTTCATGTTAGAGGAAGGATCTCAGGTTTGGTATTAGAAGCATTGAGATATCACATCTCATGCTATAGGAAGGGTCTCAGGATTGGAATGGGAAGTAGTTGGATATCACATCTCATGCTATAGGAAGTGTCTCAGGTTTGGTATAAGCATTGAGATATCACAGCTCATGCTATAGGACGGGTCTCAGGATTGGATTGGGAAGGAGTTGGATATCCCTTCTCATGCTATAGGAAGGGTCTCAGGATTTGAATGGCAAGGAGTTGGATATCACATCTCATGCCATAGGAAGGGTCTCAGGTTTGGTATAAGCATTGAGATATCACATCTCTGCTATCGGAAGGGTCTCAGGATTGGAATGGGAAGGAGTTGGATATTCCCATCTCATGTCATAGGAAGGGTCTCAGGTTTGGTATTAGAAGCATTGAGATATCACATCTCATGCTATAGGAAGGGTCTCAGGATTGGAATGGGAAGGACTTGGATATCACATCTCATGCTATAGGGAGGGTCTCAAGTTTGATATTAGAAGCTTTGAGATATCACATCTCATGATATCGGAAGGGTCTCAGGATTGGAATGGGAAGGAGTTGGATATCACATCTCATGATAAAGGAAGGGTCTAAGGTTTGGAAGGGGAAGGATTTGGATATCACATCTCATGTTATATTACGGGTCTCAGGTTTGGTATTAGAAGCATTGAGATATCAAGTCTCAGAGTATAGGAAGGGTCTCAGAATTGGAATGGGAAGGAGTTGGATATCACATCTCAAGCTATAGGAAGGGTCTTAGGATTGGAATGGGAAGGACTTGGATATCACATCTCATGCTATAGGAAGGCTCTCAGGTTTGGAAGGGGAAAGAGTTGGATATCACATTTCATGTTAGAGGTAGGATCTCAGGTTTGGTATTAGAGGCATTGAGATATCACATCTCATGCTATCGGAAGGATCTCAGGTTTGGTATTAGAAGCATTGAGATATCACATCTCATGCTATCAGAAGGGTCTCAGGAATGGAATGGGAAGGAGTTGGATATCACATCTCATGCTAAAGGGAGGGTCTCAGGTTTGGAAGGGGAAGGATTTGGATATCACATCTCATGTTATAGGAAGGATCTCAGGTTTGGTATTAGAACCATTGAGATATCACATCTCATGCTATCGGAAGGATCTCAGGTTTGGTATTAGAAGCATTGAGATATCACATCTCATGCTATCAGAAGGGTCTCAGGATTGGAATGGGAAGGAGTTGGATATCACATCTCATGCTAAAGGGAGGGTCTCAGGTTTGGAAGGGGAAGGATTTGGATATCACATCTCATGTTATCGGAAGGATCTCACGTTTGGTATTAGAAGTATTGAGATATCATATCTCATGCTATAGGAAGGGTCTCAGGATTGGAATGGGAAGGACTTAGATATCACATATCATGCTATAGGGAGGGTCTCAGTTTTGATATTAGAAGCATTGAGATATCACATCTCATGCTGTCGGAAGTGTCTCAGGATTGGAATGGGAAGGAGCTGGATATCACATCTCATGCTAAAGGAAGGGTCTCAGGTTTGGAACGGGAAGGATTTGGATATCACATCTCATGTTATAGGAAGGGTCTCAGGTTTGGTATAAGCATTGAGATATCACATCTCTGCTATCGGAAGTGTCTCAGGATTGGAATGGGAAGGAGTTGGATATCCCATCTCATGTTATAGGACGGGTCTCAGGTTTGTTATTAGAATCATTGAGATATCATATTGCATGCTGTAGGAAGGGTCTAAGGGTTGGAATGGGAAGGACTTGGATATCACATCACATGCTATAGATAGGCTCTTAGGTTTGGAAAGGGAAGGAGTTGGATATCACATTTCATGTTAGAGGAAGGATCTCAGGTTTGGTATTAGAAGCATTGAGATATCACATCTCATGCTATAGGAAGGGTCTCAGGATTGGAATGGGAAGGAGTTGGATATCACATCTCTTGCTATAGGAAGGGTCTCAGGATTGGAATGGGTAGGAGTTGGATATTACTTTCTTGCTATAGGAAGGGTCTCATGTTTGGAATGGGAAGGAGTTGGATATCACATATGCTATAGTTAGTGTCTCAGGTTTGGAACGGGAAGGAGTTGGATATCACATCTCATGTTATAGGAAGGGTCTCAGGTTTGGTATAAGCATTGAGATATCACATCTCTGCTATCAGAAGCGGCTCAGGATTGGAATGGGAAGGAGTTGGATATCCCATCTCATGTTATAGGAAGAGTCTCTGGTTTGGTATTAGAATCATTGAGATATCACATCGCATGCTGTAGGAAGGGTCTAAGGATTGGAATGGGATGGACTTGGATATCACATCTCATGCTATAGGTAGGCTCCCAGGTTTGGTATAAGCATTGAGATATCACATCTCATGCTATAGGAAGGGTCTCAGGATTGGAATGGGAAGGAATTGGATATCACATCTCATGCTATAGGAAGGGTCTCAGATTTGGTATAAGCATTGAGATATCACATCTCATGCTAAAGGAAGGGTCGCAGGATTGGAATGGGAAGGAGTTGTATATGACATCTCAGGCCATAGGAAGGTTCTCAGGTTTGGTATAAGCATTGAGATATCACATCTCTGCTATCGGAAGGGTCTCAGACTTGGATTGGGAAGGAGTTGGATATCCCATCTCATGTTATAGGAAGGGTCTCAGGTTTGGTATTAGAAGCATAGAGATATCACATCTCATGCTATAGGAAGGGTCTCAGGATTTGAATGGCAAGGAGTTGGATATCACATCTCATGCCATAGGAAGGGTCTCAGGTTTGGTATAAGCATTGAGATATCACATCTCTGCTATCGGAAGGGTCTCAGGATTGGATTGGGAAGGAGTTGGATATCCCTTCTCATGCTATAGTAAGTGTCTCAGGTTGGAATGGGAAGGAGTTGGATATCACATCTCATGTTATCGGAAGGGTCTCAGGATTGGAATGGGAAGGATTTGGATATCACATCTCTTGCTATAGGAAGGGTCTCAGGATTGGAATGGGTAGGAGTTGGATATTACTTTCTTGCTATAGGAAGGGTCTCATGTTTGGAATGGGAAGGAGTTGGATATCACATATGCTATAGTTAGTGTCTCAGGTTTGGAATGGGATGGACTTGGATATCACATCTCATGCTATAGGAAGGGTCTCAGATTTGGTATAAGCATTGAGATATCACATCTCATGCTAAAGGAAGGGTCTCAGGATTGGAATGGGAAGGAGTTGTATATGACATCTCAGGCCATAGGAAGGTTCTCAGGTTTGGTATAAGCATTGAGATATCACATCTCTGCTATCGGAAGGGTCTCAGGATTGGAATGGGAAGGAGTTGGATATCCCATCTCATGTTATAGGAAGGGTCTCAGGTTTGGTATTAGAAGCATTGAGATATCACATCTCATGCTATAGGAAGGGTCTCAGGATTGGAATGTGAAGGATTTGGATATTACATCTCATGCTAAAGGAAGGGTCTCAGGTTTGGTAGAAGCATTGAGATATCACGTCTCTGCTATCGGAAGGGTCTCAGGATTGGATTGGGAAGGAGTTGGATATCCCTTCTCATGCTATAGGAAGGGTCTCAGGATTTGAATGGCAAGGAGTTGGATATCACATCTCATGCCATAGGAAGGGTCTCAGGTTTGGTATAAGCATTGAGATATCACATCTCTGCTATCGGAAGGGTCTCAGGATTGGATTGGGAAGGAGTTGGATATCCCTTCTCATGCTATAGGAAGTGTCTCAGGTTGGAATGGGAAGGAGTTGGATATCACATCTCATGTTATAGGAAGGGTCTCAGGATTGGAATGGGAAGGATTTGGATATCACATCTCTTGCTATAGGAAGGGTCTCAGGATTGGAATGGGTAGGAGTTGGATATTACTTTCTTGCTATAGGAAGGGTCTCATGTTTGGAATGGGAAGGATTTGGATATCACATATGCTATAGTTAGTGTCTCAGGTTTGGAACGGGAAGGAGTTGGATATCACATCTCATGTTATAGGAAGGGTCTCAGGTTTGGTATAAGCATTGAGATATCACATCTCTGCTATCGGAAGCGGCTCAGGATTGGAATGGGAAGGAGTTGGATATCCCATCTCATGTTATAGTAAGAGTCTCTGGTTTGGTATTAGAATCATTGAGATATCACATCGCATGCTGTAGGAAGGGTCTAAGGATTGGAATGGGATGGACTTGGATATCACATCTCATGCTATAGGAAGGGTCTCAGATTTGGTATAAGCATTGAGATATCACATTTCATGCTAAAGGAAGGGTCTCAGGATTGTAGGCTCTCAGGTTTGGTATAAGCATTGAGATATCACATCTCATGCAATAGGAAGGGTCTCAGGATTGGAATGGGAAGGATTTGGATATCACATCTCATGCTATAGGAAGGGTCTCAGATTTGGTATAAGCATTGAGATATCACATCTCATGCTAAAGGAAGGGTCTCAGGATTGGAATGGGAAGGAGTTGTATATGACATCTCAGGCCATAGGAAGGGTCTCAGGTTTGGTATAAGCATTGAGATATCACATCTCTGCTATCGGAAGGGTCTCAGGATTGGAATGGGAAGGAGTTGGATATCCCATCTCATGTTATAGGAAGGGTCTCAGGTTTGGTATTAGAAGTATAGAGATATCACATCTCATGCTATAGGAAGGGTCTCAGGATTGGAATGGGAAGGACTTGGATGTCACATCTCATGCTATAGGGAGGGTCTCAAGTTTGATATTAGAAGCATTGAGATAACAAATCTCATGATATCGGAAGGGTCTCAGGATTGGAATGGGAAGGAGTTGGATACCACATCTCATGATAAAGGAAGGGTCTAAGGTTTGGAAGGGGAAGGATTTGGATATCACATCTCATGTTATAGGACGGGTCTCAGGTTTGGTATTAGAAGCATTGAGATATCAAGTCTCATGGTATAAGAAGGGTCTCAGAATTGGAATGGGAAGGAGTTGGATATCACACCTCAAGCTATAGGAAGGGTCTCAGGATTGGAATGGGAAGGAGTTTGATATCACATCTAATGCCATAGTATGGGTCTCAGGTTTGGTAGAAGCATTGGGACATCACATCTCATGCTATCGGAAGGGTATCAGTATTGGATTTGGAAGAAGTTGGATATCCCATCTCATGCTATAGGAAGGGTCTCAGGTTGGAATGGGAAGGAGTTGGATATCACATTTCATGTTATAGGAAGGGTCTCAGGATTGGAATGGGAAGGACTTGGATATCATATCTCATGCTATAGGACGGGTCTCAGGTTTGTTATTAGAATCATTGAGATATCATATTGCATGCTGTAGGAAGGGTCTAAGGTTTGGAAAGGGAAGGAGTTGGATATCACATTTCATGTTAGAGGAAGGATCTCAGGTTTGGTATTAGAAGCATTGAGATATCACATCTCATGCTATAGGAAGGGTCTCAGGATTGGAATGGGAAGTAGTTGGATATCACATCTCATGCTATAGGAAGGGTCTCAGGTTTGGTATAAGCATTGAGATATCACATCTCATGCTATAGGACGGGTCTCAGGATTGGAATGGAAGGAGTTGGATATCACATCTCATGTTATAGGAAGGATCTCAGGTTTGGTATTAGAAGCATTGAGACATCACATCTCATGCTATAGGAAGGGTCTCAGGGTTGGAATGGGAAGGAGTTGGATATCGCATCTCATCCAATAGGAAGGGTCTCAGGTTTGGAATGGGAAGGAATTGGATATCACATCTCATGTTATAGGAAGGATCTCAGGTTTGGTATTAGAAGCATTGAGATATCACATCTCATGCTATAGGAAGGGTCTCAGGATTGGAATGTGAAGGATTTGGATATCACATCTCATGCTAAAGGAAGGGTCTCAGGTTTGGTAGAAGCATTGAGATATCAGATCTCTGCTATCGGAAGGGTCTCAGGATTGGATTGGGAAGGAGTTGGATATCCCTTCTCATGCTATAGGAAGGGTCTCAAGATTTGAATGGGAAGGAGTTGGATATCACATCTCATGTTATAGGAAGGGTCTCAGGATTGGAATGGGAAGGATTTGGATATTACTTTCTTGCTATAGGAAGGGTCTCATGTTTGGAATGGGAAGGATTTGGATATCACATATGCTATAGTTAGTGTCTCAGGTTTGGAACGGGAAGGAGTTGGATATCACATCTCATGTTATAGGAAGGGTCTCATGTTTGGTATAAGCATTGAGATATCACATCTCTGCTATCGGAAGCGGCTCAGGATTGGAATGGGAACGAGTTGGATATCCCATCTCATGTTATAGTAAGAGTCTCTGGTTTGGTATTAGAATCATTGAGATATCACATCGCATGCTGTAGGAAGGGTCTAAGGATTGGAATGGGATGGACTTGGATATCACGTCTCATGCTATAGGTAGGCTCTCAGGTTTGATATAAGCATTGAGATATCACATCTCATGCTATAGGAAGGGTCTCAGTATTGGAATGGGAAGGATTTGGATATCACATCTCATGCTATAGGAAGGGTCTCAGATTTGGTATAAGCATGCTAAAGGAAGGGTCTCAGGATTGGAATGGGAATGAGTTGTATATGACATCTCAGGCCATAGGAAGGGTCTCATGTTTGGTATAAGCATTGAGATATCACATCTCTGCTATCGGAAGGGTCTCAGGATTGGAATGGGAAGGAGTTGGATATCCCATCTCATGTTATAGGAAGGGTCTCAGGTTTGGTATTAGAAGCATAGAGATATCACATCTCATGCTATAGGAAGGGTCTCAGGATTGGAATGGGAAGGACTTGGATGTCACATCTCATGCTATAGGGAGGGTCTCAAGTTTGATATTAGAAGCATTGAGATAACAAATCTCATTATATCGGAAGGGTCTCAGGATTGGAATGGGAAGGAGTTGGATACCACATCTCATGATAAAGGAAGGGTCTAAGGTTTGGAAGGGGAAGGATTTGGATATCACATCTCATGTTATAGGACGGGTCTCAGGTTTGGTATTAGAAGCATTGAGATATCAAGTCTCATGGTATAAGAAGGGTCTCAGAATTGGAATGGGAAGGAGTTGGATATCACACCTCAAGCTATGGGAAGGGTCTCAGGATTGGAATGGGAAGGAGTTTGATATCACATCTCATGCCATAGTATGGGTCTCAGGTTTGGTAGAAGCATTGGGATATCACATCTCATGCTATCGGAAGGGTATCAGTATTGGATTTGGAAGAAGTTGGATATCCCATCTCATGCTATAGGAAGGGTCTCAGGTTGGAATGGGAAGGAGTTGGATATCACATTTCATGTTATAGGAAGGGTCTCAGGATTGGAATGGGAAGGACTTGGATATCATATCTCATGCTATAGGACAGGTCTCAGGTTTGTTATTAGAATCATTGAGATATCATATTGCATGCTGTAGGAAGGGTCTAAGGATTGGAACGGGAAGGACTTGGATATCACATCTCATGCTATAGATAGGCTCTTAGGTTTGGAAAGGGAAGGAGTTGGATATCACATTTCATGTTAGAGGAAGGATCTCAGGTTTGGTATTAGAAGCATTGAGATATCACATCTCATGCTATAGGAAGGGTCTCAGGATTGGAATGGGAAGTAGTTGGATATCACATCTCATGCTATAGGAAGGGTCTCAGGTTTGGTATAAGCATTGAGATATCACATCTCATGCTATAGGACGGGTCTCAGGATTGGAAGGGAAGGAGTTGGATATCACATCTCATGTTATAGGAAGGATCTCAGGTTTGGTATTAGAAGCATTGAGACATCACATCTCATGCTATAGGAAGGGTCTCAGGGTTGGAATGAGAAGGAGTTGGATATCACATCTCATCCAATAGGAAGGGTCTCAGGTTTGGAATGGGAAGGAATTGGATATCACATCTCATGTTATAGGAAGGATCTCAGGTTTGGTATTAGAAGCATTGAGATATCACATCTCATGCTATAGGAAGGGTCTCAGGATTGGAATGTGAAGGATTTGGATATCACATCTCATGCTAAAGGAAGGGTCTCAGGATTGGTAGAAGCATTGAGATATCACGTCTCTGCTATCGGAGGGGTCTCAGGATTGGATTGGGAAGGATTTGGATATCCCTTCTCATGCTATAGGAAGGGTCTCAGGATTTGAATGGCAAGGAGTTGGATATCACATCTCATGCCATAGGAAGGGTCTCAGGTTTGGTATAAGCATTGAGATATCATATCTCTGCTATCGGAAGGGTCTCAGGATTGGAATGGGAAGGAGTTGGATATTCCCATCTCATGTTATAGGAAGGGTCTCAGGTTTGGTATTAGAAGCATTGAGATATCACATCTCATGCTATAGGAAGGGTCTCAGGATTGGAATGGGAAGGATTTGGATATCACATCTCATGCTATAGGGAGGGTCTCAAGTTTGATATTAGAAGCTTTGAGATATCACATCTCATGATATCGGAAGGGTCTCAGGATTGGAATGGGAAGGAGTTGGATATCACATCTCATGATAAAGGAAGGGTCTAAGGTTTGGAAGGGGAAGGATTTGGATATCACATCTCATGTTATATTACGGGTCTCAGGTTTGGTATTAGAAGCATTGAGATATCAAGTCTCAGAGTATAGGAAGGGTCTCAGAATTGGAATGGGAAGGAGTTGGATATCACATCTCAAGCTATAGGAAGGGTCTCAGGATTGGAATGGGAAGGACTTGGATATCACATCTCATGCTATAGGAAGGCTCTCAGGTTTGGAAGGGGAAAGAGTTGGATATCACATTTCATGTTAGAGGTAGGATCTCAGGTTTGGTATTAGAGGCATTGAGATATCACATCTCATGCTATCAGAAGGGTCTCAGGAATGGAATGGGAAGGAGTTGGATATCACATCTCATGCTAAAGGGAGGGTCTCAGGTTTGGAAGGGGAAGGATTTGGATATCACATCTCATGTTATAGGAAGGATCTCAGGTTTGGTATTAGAACCATTGAGATATCACATCTCATGCTATCGGAAGGATCTCAGGTTTGGTATTAGAAGCATTGAGATATCACATCTCATGCTATCAGAAGGGTCTCAGGATTGGAATGGGAAGGAGTTGGATATCACATCTCATGCTAAAGGGAGGGTCTCAGGTTTGGAAGGGGAAGGATTTGGATATCACATCTCATGTTATCGGAAGGATCTCACGTTTGGTATTAGAAGTATTGAGATATCATATCTCATGCTATAGGAAGGGTCTCAGGATTGGAATGGGAAGGACTTAGATATCACATATCATGCTATAGGGAGGGTCTCAGTTTTGATATTAGAAGCATTGAGATATCACATCTCATGCTATCGGAAGTGTCTCAGGATTGGAATGGGAAGGAGCTGGATATCACATCTCATGCTAAAGGAAGGGTCTCAGGTTTGGAACGGGAAGGATTTGGATATCACATCTCATGTTATAGGAAGGGTCTCAGGTTTGGTATAAGCATTGAGATATCACATCTCTGCTATCGGAAGTGTCTCAGGATTGGAATGGGAAGGAGTTGGATATCCCATCTCATGTTATAGGACGGGTCTCAGGTTTGTTATTAGAATCATTGAGATATCATATTGCATGCTGTAGGAAGGGTCTAAGGGTTGGAATGGGAAGGACTTGGATATCACATCTCATGCTATAGATAGGCTCTTAGGTTTGGAAAGGGAAGGAGTTGGATATCACATTTCATGTTAGAGGAAGGATCTCAGGTTTGGTATTAGAAGCATTGAGATATCACATCTCATGCTATAGGAAGGGTCTCAAGATTGGAATGGGAAGGAGTTGGATATCACATCTCATGCTAAAGGGAGGGTCTCAGGTTTGGAAGGGGAAGGATTTGGATATCACATCTCATGTTATAGGAAGGATCTCAGGTTTGGTATTAGAACCATTGAGATATCACATCTCATGCTATCGGAAGGATCTCAGGTTTGGTATTAGAAGCATTGAGATATCACATCTCATGCTATCAGAAGGGTCTCAGGATTGGAATGGGAAGGAGTTGGATATCACATCTCATGCTAAAGGGAGGGTCTCAGGTTTGGAAGGGGAAGGATTTGGATATCACATCTCATGTTATCGGAAGGATCTCACGTTTGGTATTAGAAGTATTGAGATATCATATCTCATGCTATAGGAAGGGTCTCAGGATTGGAATGGGAAGGACTTAGATATCACATATCATGCTATAGGGAGGGTCTCAGTTTTGATATTAGAAGCATTGAGATATCACATCTCATGCTATCGGAAGTGTCTCAGGATTGGAATGGGAAGGAGCTGGATATCACATCTCATGCTAAAGGAAGGGTCTCAGGTTTGGAACGGGAAGGATTTGGATATCACATCTCATGTTATAGGAAGGGTCTCAGGTTTGGTATAAGCATTGAGATATCACATCTCTGCTATCGGAAGTGTCTCAGGATTGGAATGGGAAGGAGTTGGATATCCCATCTCATGTTATATGACGGGTCTCAGGTTTGTTATTAGAATCATTGAGATATCATATTGCATGCTGTAGGAAGGGTCTAAGGGTTGGAATGGGAAGGACTTGGATATCACATCTCATGCTATAGATAGGCTCTTAGGTTTGGAAAGGGAAGGAGTTGGATATCACATTTCATGTTAGAGGAAGGATCTCAGGTTTGGTATTAGAAGCATTGAGATATCACATCTCATGCTATAGGAAGGGTCTCAGGATTGGAATGGGAAGTAGTTGGATATCACATCTCATGCTATAGGAAGTGTCTCAGGTTTGGTATAAGCATTGAGATATCACATCTCATGCTATAGGACGGGTCTCAGGATTGGATTGGGAAGGAGTTGGATATCCCTTCTCATGCTATAGGAAGGGTCTCAGGATTTGAATGGCAAGGAGTTGGATATCGCATCTCATGCCATAGGAAGGGTCTCAGGTTTGGTATAAGCATTGAGATATCACATCTCTGCTATCGGAAGGGTCTCAGGATTGGAATGGGAAGGAGTTGGATATTCCCATCTCATGTCATAGGAAGGGTCTCAGGTTTGGTATTAGAAGCATTGAGATATCACATCTCATGCTATGGGAAGGGTCTCAGGATTGGAATGGGAAGGACTTGGATATCACATCTCATGCTATAGGGAGGGTCTCAAGTTTGATATTAGAAGCTTTGAGATATCACATCTCATGATATCGGAAGGGTCTCAGGATTGGAATGGGAAGGAGTTGGATATCACATCTCATGATAAAGGAAGGGTCTAAGGTTTGGAAGGGGAAGGATTTGGATATCACATCTCATGTTATATTACGGGTCTCAGGTTTGGTATTAGAAGCATTGAGATATCAAATCTCAGAGTATAGGAAGGGTCTCAGAATTGGAATGGGAAGGAGTTGGATATCACATCTCAAGCTATAGGAAGGGTCTCAGGATTGGAATGGGAAGGACTTGGATATCACATCTCATGCTATAGGAAGGCTCTCAGGTTTGGAAGGGGAAAGAGTTGGATATCACATTTCATGTTAGAGGTAGGATCTCAGGTTGGGTATTAGAGGCATTGAGATATCACATCTCATGCTATCGGAAGGATCTCAGGTTTGGTATTAGAAGCATTGAGATATCACATCTCATGCTATCAGAAGGGTCTCAGGAATGGAATGGGAAGGAGTTGGATATCACATCTCATGCTAAAGGGAGGGTCTCAGGTTTGGAAGGGGAAGGATTTGGATATCACATCTCATGTTATAGGAAGGATCTCAGGTTTGGTATTAGAACCATTGAGATATCACATCTCATGCTATCGGAAGGATCTCAGGTTTGGTATTAGAAGCATTGAGATATCACATCTCATGCTATCAGAAGGGTCTCAGGATTGGAATGGGAAGGAGTTGGATATCACATCTCATGCTAAAGGGAGGGTCTCAGGTTTGGAAGGGGAAGGATTTGGATATCACATCTCATGTTATCGGAAGGATCTCACGTTTGGTATTAGAAGTATTGAGATATCATATCTCATGCTATAGGAAGGGTCTCAGGATTGGAATGGGAAGGACTTAGATATCACATATCATGCTATAGGGAGGGTCTCAGTTTTGATATTAGAAGCATTGAGATATCACATCTCATGCTGTCGGAAGTGTCTCAGGATTGGAATGGGAAGGAGCTGGATATCACATCTCATGCTAAAGGAAGGGTCTCAGGTTTGGAACGGGAAGGATTTGGATATCACATCTCATGTTATAGGAAGGGTCTCAGGTTTGGTATAAGCATTGAGATATCACATCTCTGCTATCGGAAGTGTCTCAGGATTGGAATGGGAAGGAGTTGGATATCCCATCTCATGTTATAGGACGGGTCTCAGGTTTGTTATTAGAATCATTGAGATATCATATTGCATGCTGTAGGAAGGGTCTAAGGGTTGGAATGGGAAGGACTTGGATATCACATCTCATGCTATAGATAGGCTCTTAGGTTTGGAAAGGGAAGGAGTTGGATATCACATTTCATGTTAGAGGAAGGATCTCAGGTTTGGTATTAGAAGCATTGAGATATCACATCTCATGCTATAGGAAGGGTCTCAGGATTGGAATGGGAAGGAGTTGGATATCACATCTCATGCTAAAGGGAGGGTCTCAGGTTTGGAAGGGGAAGGATTTGGATATCACATCTCATGTTATAGGAAGGATCTCAGGTTTGGTATTAGAACCATTGAGATATCACATCTCATGCTATCGGAAGGATCTCAGGTTTGGTATTAGAAGCATTGAGATATCACATCTCATGCTATCAGAAGGGTCTCAGATTTGGTATAAGCATTGAGATATCACATCTCATGCTAAAGGAAGGGTCTCAGGATTGGAATGGGAAGGAGTTGTATATGACATCTCAGGCCATAGGAAGGGTCTCAGGTTTGGTATAAGCATTGAGATATCACATCTCTGCTATCGGAAGGGTCTCAGGATTGGAATGGGAAGGAGTTGGATATCCCATCTCATGTTATAGGAAGGGTCTCAGGTTTGGTATTAGAAGTATAGAGATATCACATCTCATGCTATAGGAAGGGTCTCAGGATTGGAATGGGAAGGACTTGGATGTCACATCTCATGCTATAGGGAGGGTCTCAAGTTTGATATTAGAAGCATTGAGATAACAAATCTCATGATATCGGAAGGGTCTCAGGATTGGAATGGGAAGGAGTTGGATACCACATCTCATGATAAAGGAAGGGTCTAAGGTTTGGAAGGGGAAGGATTTGGATATCACATCTCATGTTATAGGACGGGTCTCAGGTTTGGTATTAGAAGCATTGAGATATCAAGTCTCATGGTATAAGAAGGGTCTCAGAATTGGAATGGGAAGGAGTTGGATATCACACCTCAAGCTATAGGAAGGGTCTCAGGATTGGAATGGGAAGGAGTTTGATATCACATCTAATGCCATAGTATGGGTCTCAGGTTTGGTAGAAGCATTGGGACATCACATCTCATGCTATCGGAAGGGTATCAGTATTGGATTTGGAAGAAGTTGGATATCCCATCTCATGCTATAGGAAGGGTCTCAGGTTGGAATGGGAAGGAGTTGGATATCACATTTCATGTTATAGGAAGGGTCTCAGGATTGGAATGGGAAGGACTTGGATATCATATCTCATGCTATAGGACGGGTCTCAGGTTTGTTATTAGAATCATTGAGATATCATATTGCATGCTGTAGGAAGGGTCTAAGGTTTGGAAAGGGAAGGAGTTGGATATCACATTTCATGTTAGAGGAAGGATCTCAGGTTTGGTATTAGAAGCATTGAGATATCACATCTCATGCTATAGGAAGGGTCTCAGGATTGGAATGGGAAGTAGTTGGATATCACATCTCATGCTATAGGAAGGGTCTCAGGTTTGGTATAAGCATTGAGATATCACATCTCATGCTATAGGACGGGTCTCAGGATTGGAATGGAAGGAGTTGGATATCACATCTCATGTTATAGGAAGGATCTCAGGTTTGGTATTAGAAGCATTGAGACATCACATCTCATGCTATAGGAAGGGTCTCAGGGTTGGAATGGGAAGGAGTTGGATATCGCATCTCATCCAATAGGAAGGGTCTCAGGTTTGGAATGGGAAGGAATTGGATATCACATCTCATGTTATAGGAAGGATCTCAGGTTTGGTATTAGAAGCATTGAGATATCACATCTCATGCTATAGGAAGGGTCTCAGGATTGGAATGTGAAGGATTTGGATATCACATCTCATGCTAAAGGAAGGGTCTCAGGTTTGGTAGAAGCATTGAGATATCAGATCTCTGCTATCGGAAGGGTCTCAGGATTGGATTGGGAAGGAGTTGGATATCCCTTCTCATGCTATAGGAAGGGTCTCAAGATTTGAATGGGAAGGAGTTGGATATCACATCTCATGTTATAGGAAGGGTCTCAGGATTGGAATGGGAAGGATTTGGATATTACTTTCTTGCTATAGGAAGGGTCTCATGTTTGGAATGGGAAGGATTTGGATATCACATATGCTATAGTTAGTGTCTCAGGTTTGGAACGGGAAGGAGTTGGATATCACATCTCATGTTATAGGAAGGGTCTCATGTTTGGTATAAGCATTGAGATATCACATCTCTGCTATCGGAAGCGGCTCAGGATTGGAATGGGAACGAGTTGGATATCCCATCTCATGTTATAGTAAGAGTCTCTGGTTTGGTATTAGAATCATTGAGATATCACATCGCATGCTGTAGGAAGGGTCTAAGGATTGGAATGGGATGGACTTGGATATCACGTCTCATGCTATAGGTAGGCTCTCAGGTTTGATATAAGCATTGAGATATCACATCTCATGCTATAGGAAGGGTCTCAGTATTGGAATGGGAAGGATTTGGATATCACATCTCATGCTATAGGAAGGGTCTCAGATTTGGTATAAGCATGCTAAAGGAAGGGTCTCAGGATTGGAATGGGAATGAGTTGTATATGACATCTCAGGCCATAGGAAGGGTCTCATGTTTGGTATAAGCATTGAGATATCACATCTCTGCTATCGGAAGGGTCTCAGGATTGGAATGGGAAGGAGTTGGATATCCCATCTCATGTTATAGGAAGGGTCTCAGGTTTGGTATTAGAAGCATAGAGATATCACATCTCATGCTATAGGAAGGGTCTCAGGATTGGAATGGGAAGGACTTGGATGTCACATCTCATGCTATAGGGAGGGTCTCAAGTTTGATATTAGAAGCATTGAGATAACAAATCTCATTATATCGGAAGGGTCTCAGGATTGGAATGGGAAGGAGTTGGATACCACATCTCATGATAAAGGAAGGGTCTAAGGTTTGGAAGGGGAAGGATTTGGATATCACATCTCATGTTATAGGACGGGTCTCAGGTTTGGTATTAGAAGCATTGAGATATCAAGTCTCATGGTATAAGAAGGGTCTCAGAATTGGAATGGGAAGGAGTTGGATATCACACCTCAAGCTATGGGAAGGGTCTCAGGATTGGAATGGGAAGGAGTTTGATATCACATCTCATGCCATAGTATGGGTCTCAGGTTTGGTAGAAGCATTGGGATATCACATCTCATGCTATCGGAAGGGTATCAGTATTGGATTTGGAAGAAGTTGGATATCCCATCTCATGCTATAGGAAGGGTCTCAGGTTGGAATGGGAAGGAGTTGGATATCACATTTCATGTTATAGGAAGGGTCTCAGGATTGGAATGGGAAGGACTTGGATATCATATCTCATGCTATAGGACAGGTCTCAGGTTTGTTATTAGAATCATTGAGATATCATATTGCATTCTGTAGGAAGGGTCTAAGGATTGGAACGGGAAGGACTTGGATATCACATCTCATGCTATAGATAGGCTCTTAGGTTTGGAAAGGGAAGGAGTTGGATATCACATTTCATGTTAGAGGAAGGATCTCAGGTTTGGTATTAGAAGCATTGAGATATCACATCTCATGCTATAGGAAGGGTCTCAGGATTGGAATGGGAAGTAGTTGGATATCACATCTCATGCTATAGGAAGGGTCTCAGGTTTGGTATAAGCATTGAGATATCACATCTCATGCTATAGGACGGGTCTCAGGATTGGAATGGAAGGAGTTGGATATCACATCTCATGTTATAGGAAGGATCTCAGGTTTGCTATTAGAAGCATTGAGACATCACATCTCATGCTATAGGAAGGGTCTCAGGGTTGGAATGAGAAGGAGTTGGATATCACATCTCATCCAATAGGAAGGGTCTCAGGTTTGGAATGGGAAGGAATTGGATATCACATCTCATGTTATAGGAAGGATCTCAGGTTTGGTATTAGAAGCATTGAGATATCACATCTCATGCTATAGGAAGGGTCTCAGGATTGGAATGTGAAGGATTTGGATATCACATCTCATGCTAAAGGAAGGGTCTCAGGATTGGTAGAAGCATTGAGATATCACGTCTCTGCTATCGGAGGGGTCTCAGGATTGGATTGGGAAGGAGTTGGATATCCCTTCTCATGCTATAGGAAGGGTCTCAGGATTTGAATGGCAAGGAGTTGGATATCACATCTCATGCCATAGGAAGGGTCTCAGGTTTGGTATAAGCATTGAGATATCATATCTCTGCTATCGGAAGGGTCTCAGGATTGGAATGGGAAGGAGTTGGATATTCCCATCTCATGTTATAGGAAGGGTCTCAGGTTTGGTATTAGAAGCATTGAGATATCACATCTCATGCTATAGGAAGGGTCTCAGGATTGGAATGGGAAGGATTTGGATATCACATCTCATGCTATAGGGAGGGTCTCAAGTTTGATATTAGAAGCTTTGAGATATCACATCTCATGATATCGGAAGGGTCTCAGGATTGGAATGGGAAGGAGTTGGATATCACATCTCATGATAAAGGAAGGGTCTAAGGTTTGGAAGGGGAAGGATTTGGATATCACATCTCATGTTATATTACGGGTCTCAGGTTTGGTATTAGAAGCATTGAGATATCAAGTCTCAGAGTATAGGAAGGGTCTCAGAATTGGAATGGGAAGGAGTTGGATATCACATCTCAAGCTATAGGAAGGGTCTCAGGATTGGAATGGGAAGGACTTGGATATCACATCTCATGCTATAGGAAGGCTCTCAGGTTTGGAAGGGGAAAGAGTTGGATATCACATTTCATGTTAGAGGTAGGATCTCAGGTTTGGTATTAGAGGCATTGAGATATCACATCTCATGCTATCAGAAGGGTCTCAGGAATGGAATGGGAAGGAGTTGGATATCACATCTCATGCTAAAGGGAGGGTCTCAGGTTTGGAAGGGGAAGGATTTGGATATCACATCTCATGTTATAGGAAGGATCTCAGGTTTGGTATTAGAACCATTGAGATATCACATCTCATGCTATCGGAAGGATCTCAGGTTTGGTATTAGAAGCATTGAGATATCACATCTCATGCTATCAGAAGGGTCTCAGGATTGGAATGGGAAGGAGTTGGATATCACATCTCATGCTAAAGGGAGGGTCTCAGGTTTGGAAGGGGAAGGATTTGGATATCACATCTCATGTTATCGGAAGGATCTCACGTTTGGTATTAGAAGTATTGAGATATCATATCTCATGCTATAGGAAGGGTCTCAGGATTGGAATGGGAAGGACTTAGATATCACATATCATGCTATAGGGAGGGTCTCAGTTTTGATATTAGAAGCATTGAGATATCACATCTCATGCTATCGGAAGTGTCTCAGGATTGGAATGGGAAGGAGCTGGATATCACATCTCATGCTAAAGGAAGGGTCTCAGGTTTGGAACGGGAAGGATTTGGATAACACATCTCATGTTATAGGAAGGGTCTCAGGTTTGGTATAAGCATTGAGATATCACATCTCTGCTATCGGAAGTGTCTCAGGATTGGAATGGGAAGGAGTTGGATATCCCATCTCATGTTATAGGACGGGTCTCAGGTTTGTTATTAGAATCATTGAGATATCATATTGCATGCTGTAGGAAGGGTCTAAGGGTTGGAATGGGAAGGACTTGGATATCACATCTCATGCTATAGATAGGCTCTTAGGTTTGGAAAGGGAAGGAGTTGGATATCACATTTCATGTTAGAGGAAGGATCTCAGGTTTGGTATTAGAAGCATTGAGATATCACATCTCATGCTATAGGAAGGGTCTCAAGATTGGAATGGGAAGGAGTTGGATATCACATCTCATGCTAAAGGGAGGGTCTCAGGTTTGGAAGGGGAAGGATTTGGATATCACATCTCATGTTATAGGAAGGATCTCAGGTTTGGTATTAGAACCATTGAGATATCACATCTCATGCTATCGGAAGGATCTCAGGTTTGGTATTAGAAGCATTGAGATATCACATCTCATGCTATCAGAAGGGTCTCAGGATTGGAATGGGAAGGAGTTGGATATCACATCTCATGCTAAAGGGAGGGTCTCAGGTTTGGAAGGGGAAGGATTTGGATATCACATCTCATGTTATCGGAAGGATCTCACGTTTGGTATTAGAAGTATTGAGATATCATATCTCATGCTATAGGAAGGGTCTCAGGATTGGAATGGGAAGGACTTAGATATCACATATCATGCTATAGGGAGGGTCTCAGTTTTGATATTAGAAGCATTGAGATATCACATCTCATGCTATCGGAAGTGTCTCAGGATTGGAATGGGAAGGAGCTGGATATCACATCTCATGCTAAAGGAAGGGTCTCAGGTTTGGAACGGGAAGGATTTGGATATCACATCTCATGTTATAGGACGGGTCTCAGGTTTGGTATAAGCATTGAGATATCACATCTCTGCTATCGGAAGTGTCTCAGGATTGGAATGGGAAGGAGTTGGATATCCCATCTCATGTTATATGACGGGTCTCAGGTTTGTTATTAGAATCATTGAGATATCATATTGCATGCTGTAGGAAGGGTCTAAGGGTTGGAATGGGAAGGACTTGGATATCACATCTCATGCTATAGATAGGCTCTTAGGTTTGGAAAGGGAAGGAGTTGGATATCACATTTCATGTTAGAGGAAGGATCTCAGGTTTGGTATTAGAAGCATTGAGATATCACATCTCATGCTATAGGAAGGGTCTCAGGATTGGAATGGGAAGTAGTTGGATATCACATCTCATGCTATAGGAAGTGTCTCAGGTTTGGTATAAGCATTGAGATATCACATCTCATGCTATAGGACGGGTCTCAGGATTGGATTGGGAAGGAGTTGGATATCCCTTCTCATGCTATAGGAAGGGTCTCAGGATTTGAATGGCAAGGAGTTGGATATCGCATCTCATGCCATAGGAAGGGTCTCAGGTTTGGTATAAGCATTGAGATATCACATCTCTGCTATCGGAAGGGTCTCAGGATTGGAATGGGAAGGAGTTGGATATTCCCATCTCATGTCATAGGAAGGGTCTCAGGTTTGGTATTAGAAGCATTGAGATATCACATCTCATGCTATGGGAAGGGTCTCAGGATTGGAATGGGAAGGACTTGGATATCACATCTCATGCTATAGGGAGGGTCTCAAGTTTGATATTAGAAGCTTTGAGATATCACATCTCATGATATCGGAAGGGTCTCAGGATTGGAATGGGAAGGAGTTGGATATCACATCTCATGATAAAGGAAGGGTCTAAGGTTTGGAAGGGGAAGGATTTGGATATCACATCTCATGTTATATTACGGGTCTCAGGTTTGGTATTAGAAGCATTGAGATATCAAATCTCAGAGTATAGGAAGGGTCTCAGAATTGGAATGGGAAGGAGTTGGATATCACATCTCAAGCTATAGGAAGGGTCTCAGGATTGGAATGGGAAGGACTTGGATATCACATCTCATGCTATAGGAAGGCTCTCAGGTTTGGAAGGGGAAAGAGTTGGATATCACATTTCATGTTAGAGGTAGGATCTCAGGTTGGGTATTAGAGGCATTGAGATATCACATCTCATGCTATCGGAAGGATCTCAGGTTTGGTATTAGAAGCATTGAGATATCACATCTCATGCTATCAGAAGGGTCTCAGGAATGGAATGGGAAGGAGTTGGATATCACATCTCATGCTAAAGGGAGGGTCTCAGGTTTGGAAGGGGAAGGATTTGGATATCACATCTCATGTTATAGGAAGGATCTCAGGTTTGGTATTAGAACCATTGAGATATCACATCTCATGCTATCGGAAGGATCTCAGGTTTGGTATTAGAAGCATTGAGATATCACATCTCATGCTATCAGAAGGGTCTCAGGATTGGAATGGGAAGGAGTTGGATATCACATCTCATGCTAAAGGGAGGGTCTCAGGTTTGGAAGGGGAAGGATTTGGATATCACATCTCATGTTATCGGAAGGATCTCACGTTTGGTATTAGAAGTATTGAGATATCATATCTCATGCTATAGGAAGGGTCTCAGGATTGGAATGGGAAGGACTTAGATATCACATATCATGCTATAGGGAGGGTCTCAGTTTTGATATTAGAAGCATTGAGATATCACATCTCATGCTGTCGGAAGTGTCTCAGGATTGGAATGGGAAGGAGCTGGATATCACATCTCATGCTAAAGGAAGGGTCTCAGGTTTGGAACGGGAAGGATTTGGATATCACATCTCATGTTATAGGAAGGGTCTCAGGTTTGGTATAAGCATTGAGATATCACATCTCTGCTATCGGAAGTGTCTCAGGATTGGAATGGGAAGGAGTTGGATATCCCATCTCATGTTATAGGACGGGTCTCAGGTTTGTTATTAGAATCATTGAGATATCATATTGCATGCTGTAGGAAGGGTCTAAGGGTTGGAATGGGAAGGACTTGGATATCACATCTCATGCTATAGATAGGCTCTTAGGTTTGGAAAGGGAAGGAGTTGGATATCACATTTCATGTTAGAGGAAGGATCTCAGGTTTGGTATTAGAAGCATTGAGATATCACATCTCATGCTATAGGAAGGGTCTCAGGATTGGAATGGGAAGGAGTTGGATATCACATCTCATGCTAAAGGGAGGGTCTCAGGTTTGGAAGGGGAAGGATTTGGATATCACATCTCATGTTATAGGAAGGATCTCAGGTTTGGTATTAGAACCATTGAGATATCACATCTCATGCTATCGGAAGGATCTCAGGTTTGGTATTAGAAGCATTGAGATATCACATCTCATGCTATCAGAAGGGTCTCAAGATTGGAATGGGAAGGAGTTGGATATCACATCTCATGCTAAAGGGAGGGTCTCAGGTTTGGAAGGGGAAGGATTTGGATATCACATCTCATGTTATCGGAAGGATCTCACGTTTGCTATTAGAAGTATTGAGATATCATATCTCATGCTATAGGAAGGGTCTCAGGATTGGAATGGGAAGGACTTAGATATCACATATCATGCTATAGGGAGGGTCTCAGTTTTGATATTAGAAGCATTGAGATATCACATCTCATGCTATCGGAAGTGTCTCAGGATTGGAATGGGAAGGAGCTGGATATCACATCTCATGCTAAAGGAAGGGTCTCAGGTTTGGAACGGGAAGGATTTGGATATCACATCTCATGTTATAGGAAGGGTCTCAGGTTTGGTATAAGCATTGAGATATCACATCTCTGCTATCGGAAGTGTCTCAGGATTGGAATGGGAAGGAGTTGGATATCCCATCTCATGTTATAGGACGGGTCTCAGGTTTGTTATTAGAATCATTGAGATATCATATTGCATGCTGTAGGAAGGGTCTAAGGGTTGGAATGGGAAGGACTTGGATATCACATCTCATGCTATAGATAGGCTCTTAGGTTTGGAAAGGGAAGGAGTTGGATATCACATTTCATGTTAGAGGAAGGATCTCAGGTTTGGTATTAGAAGCATTGAGATATCACATCTCATGCTATAGGAAGGGTCTCAGGATTGGAATGGGAAGTAGTTGGATATCACATCTCATGCTATAGGAAGTGTCTCAGGTTTGGTATAAGCATTGAGATATCACATCTCATGCTATAGGACGGGTCTCAGGATTGGAATGGAAGGAGTTGGATATCACATCTCATGTTATAGGAAGGATCTCAGGTTTGCTATTAGAAGCATTGAGACATCACATCTCATGCTATAGGAAGGGTCTCAGGGTTGGAATGGGAAGGAGTTGGATGTCACATCTCATCCAAAAGGAAGGGTCTCAGGTTTGGAATGGGAAGGAATTGGATATCACATCTCATGTTATAGGAAGGATCTCAGGTTTGGTATTAGAAGCATTGAGATATCACATCTCATGCTATAGGAAGGGTCTCAGGATTGGAATGTGAAGGATTTGGAGATCACATCTCATGCTAAAGGAAGGGTCTCAGGTTTGGTAGAAACATTGAGATATCACGTCTCTGCTATCGGAAGGGTCTCAGGATTGGATTGGGAAGGAGTTGAATATCCCTTCTCATGCTATAGGAAGGGTCTCAGGATTTGAATGGCAAGGAGTTGGATATCACATCTCATGCCATAGGAAGGGTCTCAGGTTTGGTATAAGCATTGAGATATCACATCTCTGCTATCGGAAGGGTCTCAGGATTGGATTGGGAAGGAGTTGGATATCCCTTCTCATGCTATAGGAAGTGTCTCAGGTTGGAATGGGAAGGAGTTGGATATCACATCTCATGTTATAGGAAGGGTCTCAGGATTGGAATGGGTAGGAGTTGGATATTACTTTCTTGCTATAGGAAGGGTCTCATGTTTGGAATGGGAATGAGTTGGATATCACATATGCTATAGTTAGTGTCTCAGGTTTGGAACGGGAAGGAGTTGGATATCACATCTCATGTTATAGGAAGGGTCTCAGGTTTGTTATAAGCATTGAGATATCACATCTCTGCTATCGGAAGCGGCTCAGGATTGGAATGGGAAGGAGTTGGATATCCCATCTCATGTTATAGTAAGAGTCTCTGGTTTGGTATTAGAATCATTGAGATATCACATCGCATGCTGTAGGAAGGGTCTAAGGATTGGAATGGGATGGACTTGGATATCACATCTCATGCTATAGGTAGGCTCTCAGGTTTGGTATAAGCATTGAGATATCACATCTCATGCTATAGGAAGGGTCTCAGATTTGGTATAAGCATTGAGATATCACATCTCATGCTAAAGGAAGGGTCTCAGGATTGGAATGGGAAGGAGTTGTATATGACATCTCAGGCCATAGGAAGGGTCTCAGGTTTGGTATAAGCATTGAGATATCACATCTCTGCTATCGGAAGGGTCTCAAGATTGGAATGGGAAGGAGTTGGATATCCCATCTCATGTTATAGGAAGGGTCTCAGGTTTGGTATTAGAAGCATAGAGATATCACATCTCATGCTATAGGAAGGGTCTCAGGATTGGAATGGGAAGGACTTGGATGTCACATCTCATGCTATAGGGAGGGTCTCAAGTTTGATATTAGAAGCATTGAGATAACAAATCTCATGATATCGGAAGGGTCTCAGGATTGGAATGGGAAGGAGTTGGATACCACATCTCATGATAAAGGAAGGGTCTAAGGTTTGGAAGGGGAAGGATTTGGATATCACATCTCATGTTATAGGACGGTTCTCAGGTTTGGTATTAGAAGCATTGAGATATCAAGTCTCATGGTATAAGAAGGGTCTCAGAATTGGAATGGGAAGGAGTTTGATATCACACCTCAAGCTATAGGAAGGGTCTCAGGATTGGAATGGGAAGGAGTTTGATATCACATCTCATGCCATAGTATGGGTCTCAGGTTTGGTAGAAGCATTGGGACATCACATCTCATGCTATCGGAAGGGTATCAGTATTGGATTTGGAAGAAGTTGGATATCCCATCTCATGCTATAGGAAGGGTCTCAGGTTGGAATGGGAAGGAGTTGGATATCACATTTCATGTTATAGGAAGGGTCTCAGGATTGGAATGGGAAGGACTTGGATATCATATCTCATGCTATAGGACGGGTCTCAGGTTTGTTATTAGAATCATTGAGATATCATATTGCATGCTGTAGGAAGGGTCTAAGGCTTGGAATGGGAAGGACTTGGATATCACATCTCATGCTATAGATAGGCTATTAGGTTTGGAAAGGGAAGGAGTTGGATATCACATTTCATGTTAGAGGAAGGATCTCAGGTTTGGTATTAGAAGCATTGAGATATCACATCTCATGCTATAGGAAGGGTCTCAGGATTGGAATGGGAAGTAGTTGGATATCACATCTCATGCTATAGGAAGGGTCTCAGGTTTGGTATAAGCATTGAGATATCACATCTCATGCTATAGGACGGGTCTCAGGATTGGAATGGAAGGAGTTGGATATCACATCTCATGTTATAGGAAGGATCTCAGGTTTGGTATTAGAAGCATTGAGACATCACATCTCATGCTATAGGAAGGGTCTCAGGGTTGGAATGGGAAGGAGTTGGATATCGCATCTCATCCAATAGGAAGGGTCTCAGGTTTGGAATGGGAAGGAATTGGATATCACATCTCATGTTATAGGAAGGATCTCAGGTTTGGTATTAGAAGCATTGAGATATCACATCTCATGCTATAGGAAGGGTCTCAGGATTGGAATGTGAAGGATTTGGATATCACATCTCATGCTAAAGGAAGGGTCTCAGGTTTGGTAGAAGCATTGAGATATCAGATCTCTGCTATCGGAAGGGTCTCAGGATTGGATTGGGAAGGAGTTGGATATCCCTTCTCATGCTATAGGAAGGGTCTCAGGATGTGAATGGGAAGGAGTTGGATATCACATCTCATGTTATAGGAAGGGTCTCAGGATTGGAATGGGAAGGATTTGGATATTACTTTCTTGCTATAGGAAGGGTCTCATGTTTGGAATGGGAAGGAGTTGGATATCACATATGCTATAGTTAGTGTCTCAGGTTTGGAACGGGAAGGAGTTGGATATCACATCTCATGTTATAGGAAGGGTCTCATGTTTGGTATAAGCATTGAGATATCACATCTCTGCTATCGGAAGCGGCTCAGGATTGGAATGGGAAGGAGTTGGATATCCCATCTCATGTTATAGTAAGAGTCTCTGGTTTGGTATTAGAATCATTGAGATATCACATCGCATGCTGTAGGAAGGGTCTAAGGATTGGAATGGGATGGACTTGGATATCACATCTCATGCTATAGGTAGGCTCTCAGGTTTGATATAAGCATGGAGATATCACATCTCATGCTATAGGAAGGGTCTCAGGATTGGAATGGGAAGGATTTGGATATCCCATCTCATGCTATAGGAAGGCTCTCAGGTTTGGAAGGGGAAGGAGTTGGATATCACTTTTTATGTTAGAGGACGGATCTCAGGTTTGGTATTAGAGGCCTTGAGATATCACATCTCATGCTATAGGAAGGGTCTCAGGATTGGAATGGGAAGGAGTTGGATATCACATCTCAAGCTTTAGGAAGGGTCTCAGGTTTGGTATAAGCATTGAGATAGCACATCTCATGCTATAGGAAGGGTCTCAGGATTGGAATGGGAAGGAGTTGGATATCACATCTCATGTTATAGGAAAGATCTCAGGTTTGGTATTAGAAGCATTGAGACATCACATCTCATGTTATAGGAAGGGTCTCAGGATTGGAATGGGAAGAAGTTGGATATAACATCTCATGCTATAGGAAGGGTCTCAGGTTTGGAAGGGGAAGGAGTTGGATATCCAATCACATGTTATAGGACTGGTCTCAGGTTTGGTATTAGAAGCATTGAGATATCACATCGCATGCTGTAGGAAGGTTCTCAGGTTTGGTATTAGAAGCATTGAGACATCACATCTCATGCTATAGGAAGGGTCTCAGGATTGGAATGGGAAGGAGTTGGATATGACATCTCATGTTATAGGAAGGATCTCAGGTTTGGTATTAGAAGCATTGAGACATCACATCTCATGCTATAGGAAGGGTCTCAGGATTGGAATGGGAAGGAGTTGGATATCACATCTCATGCTATAGGAAGGGTCTCAGGATTGGATTGGGAAGGAGTTGTATATGACATCTCAGGCCATAGGAAGGGTCTCAGGATTGGTATAAGCATTGAGATATCACATCTCTGCTATCGGAAGGGTCTCAGGATTGGAATGGGAAGGAGTTGGATATCCCATCTCATGTTAAAGGAAGGGTCTCAGGTTTGGTATTAGAAGCATTGAGATATCACATCTCATGCTATAGGAAGGGTCTCAGGATTGGAATGGGGAGGACTTGGATGTCACATCTCATGCTATAGTGAGGGTCTCAAGTTTGATATTAGAAGCATTGAGATAACAAATCTCATGATATCGGAAGGGTCTCAGGATTGGAATGGGAAGGAGTTGGATATCACATCTCATGATAAAGGAAGGGTCTAAGGTTTGGAAGGGGAAAGATTTGGATATCACATCTCATGTTATAGGACGGGTCTCAGGTTTGGTATTAAAAGCATTGAGATATCAAGTCTCATGGCATAGGAAGGGTCTCAGAATTGGAATGTGAAGGAGTTGGATATCACATCTTAAGCTATAGGAAGAGTCTCAGGATTGGAATGGGAAGGAGTTTCTCACATCTCATGCCATAGTATGGGTCTCAGGTTTGGTAGAAGCATTGGGACATCACATCTCATGCTATCGGAAGGGTATCAGTATTGGATTTGGAAGAAGTTGGATATCCCATCTCATGCTATAGGAAGGGTCTCAGGTTGGAATGGGAAGGAGTTGGATATCACATTTCATGTTATAGGAAGGGTCTCAGGATTGGAATGGGAAGGACTTGGATATCATATCTCATGCTATAGGACGGGTCTCAGGTTTGTTATTAGAATCATTGAGATATCATATTGCATGCTGTAGGAAGGGTCTAAGGCTTGGAATGGGAAGGACTTGGATATCACATCTCATGCTATAGATAGGCTATTAGGTTTGGAAAGGGAAGGAGTTGGATATCACATTTCATGTTAGAGGAAGGATCTCAGGTTTGGTATTAGAAGCATTGAGATATCACATCTCATGCTATAGGAAGGGTCTCAGGATTGGAATGGGAAGTAGTTGGATATCACATCTCATGCTATAGGAAGGGTCTCAGGTTTGGTATAAGCATTGAGATATCACATCTCATGCTATAGGACGGGTCTCAGGATTGGAATGGAAGGAGTTGGATATCACATCTCATGTTATAGGAAGGATCTCAGGTTTGGTATTAGAAGCATTGAGACATCACATCTCATGCTATAGGAAGGGTCTCAGGGTTGGAATGGGAAGGAGTTGGATATCGCATCTCATCCAATAGGAAGGGTCTCAGGTTTGGAATGGGAAGGAATTGGATATCACATCTCATGTTATAGGAAGGATCTCAGGTTTGGTATTAGAAGCATTGAGATATCACATCTCATGCTATAGGAAGGGTCTCAGGATTGGAATGTGAAGGATTTGGATATCACATCTCATGCTAAAGGAAGGGTCTCAGGTTTGGTAGAAGCATTGAGATATCAGATCTCTGCTATCGGAAGGGTCTCAGGATTGGATTGGGAAGGAGTTGGATATCCCTTCTCATGCTATAGGAAGGGTCTCAGGATGTGAATGGGAAGGAGTTGGATATCACATCTCATGTTATAGGAAGGGTCTCAGGATTGGAATGGGAAGGATTTGGATATTACTTTCTTGCTATAGGAAGGGTCTCATGTTTGGAATGGGAAGGAGTTGGATATCACATATGCTATAGTTAGTGTCTCAGGTTTGGAACGGGAAGGAGTTGGATATCACATCTCATGTTATAGGAAGGGTCTCATGTTTGGTATAAGCATTGAGATATCACATCTCTGCTATCGGAAGCGGCTCAGGATTGGAATGGGAAGGAGTTGGATATCCCATCTCATGTTATAGTAAGAGTCTCTGGTTTGGTATTAGAATCATTGAGATATCACATCGCATGCTGTAGGAAGGGTCTAAGGATTGGAATGGGATGGACTTGGATATCACATCTCATGCTATAGGTAGGCTCTCAGGTTTGATATAAGCATGGAGATATCACATCTCATGCTATAGGAAGGGTCTCAGGATTGGAATGGGAAGGATTTGGATATCCCATCTCATGCTATAGGAAGGCTCTCAGGTTTGGAAGGGGAAGGAGTTGGATATCACTTTTTATGTTAGAGGACGGATCTCAGGTTTGGTATTAGAGGCCTTGAGATATCACATCTCATGCTATAGGAAGGGTCTCAGGATTGGAATGGGAAGGAGTTGGATATCACATCTCAAGCTTTAGGAAGGGTCTCAGGTTTGGTATAAGCATTGAGATAGCACATCTCATGCTATAGGAAGGGTCTCAGGATTGGAATGGGAAGGAGTTGGATATCACATCTCATGTTATAGGAAAGATCTCAGGTTTGGTATTAGAAGCATTGAGACATCACATCTCATGTTATAGGAAGGGTCTCAGGATTGGAATGGGAAGAAGTTGGATATAACATCTCATGCTATAGGAAGGGTCTCAGGTTTGGAAGGGGAAGGAGTTGGATATCCAATCACATGTTATAGGACTGGTCTCAGGTTTGGTATTAGAAGCATTGAGATATCACATCGCATGCTGTAGGAAGGTTCTCAGGTTTGGTATTAGAAGCATTGAGACATCACATCTCATGCTATAGGAAGGGTCTCAGGATTGGAATGGGAAGGAGTTGGATATGACATCTCATGTTATAGGAAGGATCTCAGGTTTGGTATTAGAAGCATTGAGACATCACATCTCATGCTATAGGAAGGGTCTCAGGATTGGAATGGGAAGGAGTTGGATATCACATCTCATGCTATAGGAAGGGTCTCAGGATTGGATTGGGAAGGAGTTGTATATGACATCTCAGGCCATAGGAAGGGTCTCAGGATTGGTATAAGCATTGAGATATCACATCTCTGCTATCGGAAGGGTCTCAGGATTGGAATGGGAAGGAGTTGGATATCCCATCTCATGTTAAAGGAAGGGTCTCAGGTTTGGTATTAGAAGCATTGAGATATCACATCTCATGCTATAGGAAGGGTCTCAGGATTGGAATGGGGAGGACTTGGATGTCACATCTCATGCTATAGTGAGGGTCTCAAGTTTGATATTAGAAGCATTGAGATAACAAATCTCATGATATCGGAAGGGTCTCAGGATTGGAATGGGAAGGAGTTGGATATCACATCTCATGATAAAGGAAGGGTCTAAGGTTTGGAAGGGGAAAGATTTGGATATCACATCTCATGTTATAGGACGGGTCTCAGGTTTGGTATTAAAAGCATTGAGATATCAAGTCTCATGGCATAGGAAGGGTCTCAGAATTGGAATGTGAAGGAGTTGGATATCACATCTTAAGCTATAGGAAGAGTCTCAGGATTGGAATGGGAAGGAGTTTCTCACATCTCATGCCATAGTATGGGTCTCAGGTTTGGTAGAAGCATTGGGATATCACATCTCATGCTATTGGAAGGGTATCAGTATTGGATTTGGAAGGAGTTGGATATCCCATCTCATGCTATAGGAAGGGTCTCAGGTTGGAATGGGAAGGAGTTGGATATCACATTTCATGTTATAGGAAGGGTCTCAGGATTGGAATGGGAAGGACTTGGATATCATATCTCATGCTATAGGAAGGCTCTCAGGTTTGGAAGGGGAAGGAGTTGGATATCACATTTCATGTTAGAGGAAGGATCTCAGGTTTGGTATTAGAGGCCTTGAGATATCACATCTCATGCTATAGGAAGGGTCTCAGGATTGGAATGGGAAGGAGTTGGATATCACATCTCAAGCTTTAGGAAGGGTCTCAGGTTTGGTATAAGCATTGAGATAGCACATCTCATGCTATAGGAAGGGTCTCAGGATTGGAATGGGAAGGAGTTGGATATCACATCTCATGTTATAGGAAGGATCTCAGGTTTGGTATTAGAAGCATTGAGACATCACATCTCATGCTATAGGAAGGGTCTCAGGATTGGAATGGGAAGGAGTTGGATATCACATCTCATGCTATAGGAAGGGTCTCAGATTTGGTATAAGCATTGAGATATCACATCTCTGCTATCGGAAGGGTCTCAGGATTGGAATGGGAAGGAGTTGGATATCCCATCTCATGCTATAGGGAGGGTCTCAATTTTGATATTAGAAGCATTGAGATAACAAATCTCATGATATCGGAAGGGTCTCAGGATTGGAATGGGAAGGAGTTGGATATCACATCTCATGATAAAGGAAGGGTCTAAGGTTTGGAAGGGGAAAGATTTGGATATCACATCTCATGTTATAGGACGGGTCTCAGGTTTGGTATTAGAAGCATTGAGATATCAAGTCTCATGGTATAGGAAGGGTCTCAGAATTGGAATGGGAAGGAGTTGGATATCACATCTCAAGCTATAGGAAGAGTCTCAGGATTGGAATGGGAAGGAGTTTGATATCACATCTCAAGCTTTAGGAAGGGTCTCAGGTTTGGTATAAGCATTGAGATGTGATATCTCATGCTATAGGAAGGGTCTCAGGATTGGAATGGGAAGGAGTTGGATATCACATCTCATGTTATAGGAAAGATCTCAGGTTTGGTATTAGAAGCATTGAGACATCACATCTCATGTTATAGGAAGGGTCTCAGGATTGGAATGGGAGAAAGTTGGATATCACATCTCATGCTATAGGAAGGGTCTCAGGTTTGGAAGGGGAAGGAGCTGGATATCCAATCTCATGTTATAGGACTGGTCTCAGGTTTGGTATTAGAAGCATTGAGATATCACATCGCATGCTGTAGGAAGGTTCTCAGGTTTGGAATGGGGAGGAATTGGATATCACATCTCATTTCATAGGAAGGATCTCAGGTTTGGTATTAGAAGCATTGAGATATCACATCTCATGCTATAGGAATGGTCTCAGGATTGGAATGGGAAGGAGTTGGATATTACATTCCTGCTATAGGAAGGGTCTCATGTTTGGAATGGGAATGTGTTGGATATCACATATGCTATAGGAAGGGTCTCAGGTTTGGAACGGGAAGGAGTTGGATATCACATCTCATGTTATAGGAAGGGTCTCAGGTTTGGTATAAGCATTGAGATATCACATCTCTGCTATCGGGAATGTCTCAGGATTGGAATGGGAAGGTGTTGGATATCCCATCTCATGTTATAGGACGGGTCTCAGGTTTGTTATTAGAATCATTGAGATATCATATTGCATGCTGTAGGAAGGGTCTAAGGATTGGAATGGGAAGGAGTTGGATATCCCATCTCATGTTATAGGAAGAGTCTCAAGTTTGGTGTTAGAAGCATTTAGCTATCACATCTCATGCTATAGGAAGTGTCTCAGGATTGGAATGGGAAGGAGCTGGATATCACATCTCATGCTAAAGGAAGGGTCTCAGGTTTGGAACGGGAAGGATTTGGATATCACATCTCATGTTATAGGAAGGGTCTCAGGTTTGGTATAAGCATTGAGATATCACATCTCTGCTATCGGAAGTGTCTCAGGATTGGAATGGGAAGGAGTTGGATATCCCATCTCATGTTATAGGACGGGTCTCAGGTTTGTTATTAGAATCATTGAGATATCATATTGCATGCTGTAGGAAGGGTCTAAGGGTTGGAATGGGAAGGACTTGGATATCACATCTCATGCTATAGATAGGCTCTTAGGTTTGGAAAGGGAAGGAGTTGGATATCACATTTCATGTTAGAGGAAGGATCTCAGGTTTGGTATTAGAAGCATTGAGATATCACATCTCATGCTATAGGAAGGGTCTCAGGATTGGAATGGGAAGTAGTTGGATATCACATCTCATGCTATAGGAAGTGTCTCAGGTTTGGTATAAGCATTGAGATATCACATCTCATGCTATAGGACGGGTCTCAGGATTGGAATGGAAGGAGTTGGATATCACATCTCATGTTATAGGAAGGATCTCAGGTTTGCTATTAGAAGCATTGAGACATCACATCTCATGCTATAGGAAGGGTCTCAGGGTTGGAATGGGAAGGAGTTGGATATCACATCTCATCCAATAGGAAGGGTCTCAGGTTTGGAATGGGAAGGAATTGGATATCACATCTCATGTTATAGGAAGGATCTCAGGTTTGGTATTAGAAGCATTGAGATATCACATCTCATGCTATAGGAAGGGTCTCAGGATTGGAATGTGAAGGATTTGGATATCACATCTCATGCTAAAGGAAGGGTCTCAGGTTTGGTAGAAGCATTGAGATATCACGTCTCTGCTATCGGAAGGGTCTCAGGATTGGATTGGGAAGGAGTTGGATATCCCTTCTCATGCTATAGGAAGGGTCTCAGGATTTGAATGGCAAGGAGTTGGATATCACATCTCATGCCATAGGAAGGGTCTCAGGTTTGGTATAAGCATTGAGATATCACATCTCTGCTATCGGAAGGGACTCAGGATTGGATTGGGAAGGAGTTGGATATCCCTTCTCATGCTATAGGAAGGGTCTCAGGTTGGAATGGGAAGGAGTTGGATATCACATCTCATGTTATAGGAAGGGTCTCAGGATTGGAATGGGAAGGATTTGGATATCACATCTCTTGCTATAGGAAGGGTCTCAGGATTGGAATGGGAAGGAGTTGGATATCACATATGCTATAGTTAGTGTCTCAGGTTTGGAACGGGAAGGAGTTGGATATCACATCTCATGTTATAGGAAGGGTCTCAGGTTTGTTATAAGCATTGAGATATCACATCTCTGCTATCGGAAGCGGCTCAGGATTGGAATGGGAAGGAGTTGGATATCCCATCTCATGTTATAGTAAGAGTCTCTGATTTGGTATTAGAATCATTGAGATATCACATCGCATGCTGTAGGAAGGGTCTAAGGATTGGAATGGGATGGACTTGGATATCACATCTCATGCTATAGGTAGGCTCTCAGGTTTGATATAAGCATTGAGATATCACATCTCATGCTATAGGAAGGTTCTCAGGATTGGAATGGGAGGGATTTGGATATCCCATCTCATGCTATAGGAAGGCTCTCAGGTTTGGAAGGGGAAGGAGTTGGATATCACATTTTATGTTAGAGGACGGATCTCAGGTTTGGTATTAGAGGCCTTGAGATATCACATCTCATGCTATAGGAAGGGTCTCAGGATTGGAATGGGAAGGAGTTGGATATCACATCTCAAGCTTTAGGAAGGGTCTCAGGTTTGGTATAAGCATTGAGATAGCACATCTCATGCTATAGGAAGGGTCTCAGGATTGGAATGGGAAGGAGTTGGATATCACATCTCATGTTATAGGAAAGATCTCAGGTTTGGTATTAGAAGCATTGAGACATCACATCTCATGTTATAGGAAGGGTCTCAGGATTAGAATGGGAAGAAGTTGGATATCACAGCTCATGCCATAGGAAGGGTCTCAGGTTTGGAAGGGGAAGGAGTTGGATATCCAATCTCATGTTATAGGACTGGTCTCAGGTTTGGTATTAGAAGCATTGAGATATCACATCGCATGCTGTAGGAAGGTTCTCAGGTTTGGTATTAGAAGCATTGAGACATCACATCTCATGCTATAGGAAGGGTCTCAGGATTGGAATGGGAAGGAGTTGGATATGACATCTCATGTTATAGGAAGGATCTCAGGTTTGGTATTAGAAGCATTGAGACATCACATCTCATGCTATAGGAAGGGTCTCAGGATTGGAATGGGAAGGAGTTGGATATCACATCTCATGCTATAGGAAGGGTCTCAGATTTGGTATAAGCATTGAGATATCACATCTCATGCTATAGGAAGGGTCTCAGGATTGGATTGGGAAGGAGTTGTATATGACATCTCAGGCCATAGGAAGGGTCTCAGGATTGGTATAAGCATTGAGATATCACATCTCTGCTATCGGAAGGGTCTCAGGATTGGAATGGGAAGGAGTTGGATATCCCATCTCATGTTAAAGGAAGGGTCTCAGGTTTGGTATTAGAAGCATTGAGATATCACATCTCATGCTATAGGAAGGGTCTCAGGATTGGAATGGGGAGGACTTGGATGTCACATCTCATGCAATAGTGAGGGTCTCAAGTTTGATATTAGAAGCACATCTCATGTTATAGGAAGGATCTCAGGTTTGGTATTAGAAGCATTGCGATATCACATCTCATGCTATCGGAAGGATCTCAGGTTTGGTATTAGAAGTATTGAGATATCACATCTCATGCTATAGGAAGGGTCTCAGGATTGGAATGGGAAGGAGTTGGATATCACATCTCATGCTAAAGGAAGGGTCTCAGGTTTGGTAGAAGCATTGAGATATCACATCTCATGCTATAGGAAGGGTCTCAGGATTGGAATGGGAAGGACTTAGATATCACATATCATGCTATAGGGAGGGTCTCAGTTTTGATATTAGAAGCATTGAGATATCACATCTCATGCTATCGGAAGTGTCTCAGGATTGGAATGGGAAGGAGCTGGATATCACATCTCATGCTAAAGGAAGGGTCTCAGGTTTGGAACGGGAAGGAGTTGGATATCACATCTCATGTTATAGGAAGGGTCTCAGGTTTGGTATAAACATTGAGATATCACATCTCTGCTATCGGAAGTGTCTCAGGATTGGAATGGGAAGGAGTTGGATATCCCATCTCATGTTATAGGACGGGTCTCAGGTTTGTTATTAGAATCATTGAGATATCATATTGCATGCTGTAGGAAGGGTCTAAGGATTGGAATGGGAAGGAGTTGGATATCACATCTCATGCTATAGATAGGCTCTTAGGTTTGGAAAGGGAAGGAGTTGGATATCACATTTCATGTTAGAGGAAGGATCTCAGGTTTGGTATTAGAAGCATTGAGATATCACATCTCATGCTATAGGAAGGGTCTCAGGATTGGAATGGAAAGGAGTTTGATATCACATCTCATGCCATAGTATGGGTCTCAGGTTTGGTAGAAGCATTGGGATATCACATCTCATGCTATCGGAAGGGTATCAGTATTGGATTTGGAAGAAGTTGGATATCCCATCTCATGCTATAGGAAGGGTCTCAGGTTGGAATGGGAAGGAGTTGGATATCACATTTCATGTTATAGGAAGGGTCTCAGGATTGGAATGGGAAGGACTTGGATATCATATCTCATGCTATAGGACGGGTCTCAGGTTTGTTATTAGAATCATTGAGATATCATATTGCATGCTGTAGGAAGGGTCTAAGGATTGGAATGGGAAGGACTTGGATATCACATCTCATGCTATAGATAGGCTCTTAGGTTTGGAAAGGGAAGGAGTTGGATATCACATTTCATGTTAGAGGAAGGATCTCAGGTTTGGTATTAGAAGCATTGAGATATCACATCTCATGCTATAGGAAGGGTCTCAGGATTGGAATGGGAAGTAGTTGGATATCACATCTCATGCTATAGGAAGGGTCTCAGGATTGGAATGGAAGGAGTTGGATATCACATCTCATGTTATAGGAAGGATCTCAGGTTTGGTATTAGAAGCATTGAGACATCACATCTCATGCTATAGGAAGGGTCTCAGGGTTGGAATGGGAAGGAGTTGGATATCACATCTCATCCAATAGGAAGGGTCTCAGGTTTGGAATGGGAAGGAAATGGATATCACATCTCATGTTATAGGAAGGATCTCAGGTTTGGTATTAGAAGCATTGAGATATCACATCTCATGCTATAGGAAGGGTCTCAGGATTGGAATGTGAAGGATTTGGATATCACATCTCATGCTAAAGGAAGGGTCTCAGGTTTGGTAGAAGCATTAAGATATCACGTCTCTGCTATCGGAAGGGTCTCTGGATTGGATTGGGAAGGAGTTGGATATCCCTTCTCATGCTATAGGAAGGGTCTCAGGATTTGAATGGCAAGGAGTTGGATATCACATCTCATGCCATAGGAAGGGTCTCAGGTTTGGTATAAGCATTGAGATATCACATCTCTGCTATCGGAAGGGTCTCAGGATTGGAATGGGAAGGAGTTGGATATTCCCATCTCATGTTATAGGAAGGGTCTCAGGTTTGGTATTAGAAGCATTGAGATATCACATCTCATGCTATAGGAAAGGTCTCAGGATTGGAATGGGAAGGACTTGGATATCACATCTCATGCTATAGGGAGGGTCTCAAGTTTGATATTAGAAGCTTTGAGATATCACATCTCATGATATCGGAAGGGTCTCAGGATTGGAATGGGAAGGAGTTGGATATCACATCTCATGATAAAGGAAGGGTCTAAGGTTTGGAAGGGGAAGGATTTGGATATCACATCTCATGTTATATTACGGGTCTCAGGTTTGGTATTAGAAGCATTGAGATATCAAGTCTCAGAGTATAGGAAGGGTCTCAGAATTGGAATGGGAAGGAGTTGGATATCACATCTCAAGCTATAGGAAGGGTCTCTGGATTGGAATGGGAAGGACCTGGATATCACATCTCATGCTATAGGAAGGCTCTCAGGTTTGGAAGGGGAAAGAGTTGGATATCACATTTCATGTTAGAGGTAGGATCTCAGGTTTGGTGTTAGAGGCATTGAGATATCACATCTCATGCTATCAGAAGGGTCTCAGGAATGGAATGGGAAGGAGTTGGATATCACATCTCATGCTAAAGGGAGGGTCTCAGGTTTGGAAGGGGAAGGCTTTGGATATCACATCTCATGTTATAGGAAGGATCTCAGGTTTGGTATTAGAAGCATTGAGATATCACATCTCATGCTATCGGAAGGATCTCAGGTTTGGTATTAGAAGCATTGAGATATCACATCTCATGCTATCAGAAGGGTCTCAGGATTGGAATGGGAAGGAGTTGGATACCACATCTCATGATAAAGGAAGGGTCTAAGGTTTGGAAGGGGAAGGATTTGGATATCACATCTCATGTTATAGGACGGGTCTCAGGTTTGGTATTAGAAGCATTGAGATATCAAGTCTCATGGTATAAGAAGGGTCTCAGAATTGGAATGGGAAGGAGTTGGATATCACACCACAAGCTATAGGAAGGGTCTCAGGATTGGAATGGAAAGGAGTTTGATATCACATCTCATGCCATAGTATGGGTCTCAGGTTTGGTAGAAGCATTGGGATATCACATCTCATGCTATCGGAAGGGTATCAGTATTGGATTTGGAAGAAGTTGGATATCCCATCTCATGCTATAGGAAGGGTCTCAGGTTGGAATGGGAAGGAGTTGGATATCACATTTCATGTTATAGGAAGGGTCTCAGGATTGGAATGGGAAGGACTTGGATATCATATCTCATGCTATAGGACGGGTCTCAGGTTTGTTATTAGAATCATTGAGATATCATATTGCATGCTGTAGGAAGGGTCTAAGGATTGGAATGGGAAGGACTTGGATATCACATCTCATGCTATAGATAGGCTCTTAGGTTTGGAAAGGGAAGGAGTTGGATATCACATTTCATGTTAGAGGAAGGATCTCAGGTTTGGTATTAGAAGCATTGAGATATCACATCTCATGCTATAGGAAGGGTCTCAGGATTGGAATGGGAAGTAGTTGGATATCACATCTCATGCTATAGGAAGGGTCTCAGGTTTGGTATAAGCATTGAGATATCACATCTCATGCTATAGGACGGGTCTCAGGATTGGAATGGAAGGAGTTGGATATCACATCTCATGTTATAGGAAGGATCTCAGGTTTGGTATTAGAAGCATTGAGACATCACATCTCATGCTATAGGAAGGGTCTCAGGGTTCGAATGGGAAGGAGTTGGATATCACATCTCATCCAATAGGAAGGGTCTCAGGTTTGGAATGGGAAGGAATTGGATATCACATCTCATGTTATAGGAAGGATCTCAGGTTTGGTATTAGAAGCATTGAGATATCACATCTCATGCTATAGGAAGGGTCTCAGGATTGGAATGTGAAGGATTTGGATATCACATCTCATGCTAAAGGAAGGGTCTCAGGTTTGGTAGAAGCATTGAGATATCACGTCTCTGCTATCGGAAGGGTCTCAGGATTGGATTGGGAAGGAGTTGGATATCCCTTCTCATGCTATAGGAAGGGTCTCAGGATTTGAATGGCAAGGAGTTGGATATCACATCTCATGCCATAGGAAGGGTCTCAGGTTTGGTATAAGCATTGAGATATCACATCTCTGCTATCGGAAGGGTCTCAGGATTGGAATGGGAAGGAGTTGGATATTCCCATCTCATGTTATAGGAAGGGTCTCAGGTTTGGTATTAGAAGCATTGAGATATCACATCTCATGCTATAGGAAGTGTCTCAGGATTGGAATGGGAAGGACTTGGATATCACATCTCATGCTATAAGGGAGGGTCTCAAGTTTGATATTAGAAGCTTTGAGATATCACATCTCATGATATCGGAAGGGTCTCAGGATTGGAATGGGAAGGAGTTGGATATCACATCTCATGATAAAGGAAGGGTCTAAGGTTTGGAAGGGGAAGGATTTGGATATCACATCTCATGTTATATTATGGGTCTCAGGTTTGGTATTAGAAGCATTGAGATATCAAGTCTCAGAGTATAGGAAGGGTCTCAGAATTGGAATGGGAAGGAGTTGGATATCACATCTCAAGCTATAGGAAGGGTCTCAGGATTGGAATGGGAAGGACTTGGATATCACATCTCATGCTATAGGAAGGCTCTCAGGTTTGGAAGGGGAAAGAGTTGGATATCACATTTCATGTCAGAGGTCTCAGGTTTGGTATTAGAGGCATTGAGATATCACATCTCATGCTATCAGAAGGGTCTCAGGAATGGAATGGGAAGGAGTTGTATATCACATCTCATGCTAAAGGGAGGGTCTCAGGTTTGGAAGGGGAAGGATTTGGATATCACATCTCATGTTATAGGAAGGATCTCAGGTTTGGTATTAGAAGCATTGAGATATCACATCTCATGCTATCGGAAGGATCTCAGGTTTGGTATTAGAAGCATTGAGATATCACATCTCATGCTATCAGAAGGGTCTCAGGATTGGAATGGGAAGAAGTTGGATATCACATCTCATGCTAAAGGGAGGGTCTCAGGTTTGGAAGGGGAAGGATTTGGATATCACATCTCATGTTATCGGAAGGATCTCACGTTTGGTATTAGAAGTATTGAGATATCATATCTCATGGTATAGGAAGGGTCTCAGGTTTGGTATAAGCATTGAGATATCACATCTCTGCTATCGGAAGTGTCTCAGGATTGGAATGGGAAGGAGTTGGATATCCCATCTCATGTTATAAGACGGGTCTCAGGTTTGTTATTAGAATCATTGAGATATCATATTGCATGCTGTAGGAAGGGTCTAAGGATTGGAATGGGAAGGACTTGGATATCACATCTCATGCTATAGATAGGCTCTTAGGTTTGGAAAGGGAAGGAGTTGGATATCACATTTCATGTTAGAGGAAGGATCTCAGGTTTGGTATTAGAAGCATTGAGATATCACATCTCATGCTATAGGAAGGGTCTCAGGATTGGAATGGGAAGTAGTTGGATATCACATCTCATGCTATAGGAAGGGTCTCAGGATTGGAATGGAAGGAGTTGGATATCACATCTCATGTTATAGGAAGGATCTCAGGTTTGGTATTAGAAGCATTGAGACATCACATCTCATGCTATAGGAAGGGTCTCAGGGTTGGAATGGGAAGGAGTTGGATATCACATCTCATCCAATAGGAAGGGTCTCAGGTTTGGAATGGGAAGGAAATGGATATCACATCTCATGTTATAGGAAGGATCTCAGGTTTGGTATTAGAAGCATTGAGATATCACATCTCATGCTATAGGAAGGGTCTCAGGATTGGAATGTGAAGGATTTGGATATCACATCTCATGCTAAAGGAAGGGTCTCAGGTTTGGTAGAAGCATTAAGATATCACGTCTCTGCTATCGGAAGGGTCTCAGGATTGGATTGGGAAGGAGTTGGATATCCCTTCTCATGCTATAGGAAGGGTCTCAGGATTTGAATGGCAAGGAGTTGGATATCACATCTCATGCCATAGGAAGGGTCTCAGGTTTGGTATAAGCATTGAGATATCACATCTCTGCTATCGGAAGGGTCTCAGGATTGGAATGGGAAGGAGTTGGATATTCCCATCTCATGTTATAGGAAGGGTCTCAGGTTTGGTATTAGAAGCATTGAGATATCACATCTCATGCTATAGGAAGGGTCTCAGGATTGGAATGGGAAGGACTTGGATATCACATCTCATGCTATAGGGAGGGTCTCAAGTTTGATATTAGAAGCTTTGAGATATCACATCTCATGATATCGGAAGGGTCTCAGGATTGGAATGGGAAGGAGTTGGATATCACATCTCATGATAAAGGAAGGGTCTAAGGTTTGGAAGGGGAAGGATTTGGATATCACATCTCATGTTATATTACGGGTCTCAGGTTTGGTATTAGAAGCATTGAGATATCAAGTCTCAGAGTATAGGAAGGGTCTCAGAATTGGAATGGGAAGGAGTTGGATATCACATCTCAAGCTATAGGAAGGGTCTCTGGATTGGAATGGGAAGGACCTGGATATCACATCTCATGCTATAGGAAGGCTCTCAGGTTTGGAAGGGGAAAGAGTTGGATATCACATTTCATGTTAGAGGTAGGATCTCAGGTTTGGTGTTAGAGGCATTGAGATATCACATCTCATGCTATCAGAAGGGTCTCAGGAATGGAATGGGAAGGAGTTGGATATCACATCTCATGCTAAAGGGAGGGTCTCAGGTTTGGAAGGGGAAGGATTTGGATATCACATCTCATGTTATAGGAAGGATCTCAGGTTTGGTATTAGAAGCATTGAGATATCACATCTCATGCTATCGGAAGGATCTCAGGTTTGGTATTAGAAGCATTGAGATATCACATCTCATGCTATCAGAAGGGTCTCAGGATTGGAATGGGAAGGAGTTGGATACCACATCTCATGATAAAGGAAGGGTCTAAGGTTTGGAAGGGGAAGGATTTGGATATCACATCTCATGTTATAGGACGGGTCTCAGGTTTGGTATTAGAAGCATTGAGATATCAAGTCTCATGGTATAAGAAGGGTCTCAGAATTGGAATGGGAAGGAGTTGGATATCACACCTCAAGCTATAGGAAGGGTCTCAGGATTGGAATGGAAAGGAGTTTGATATCACATCTCATGCCATAGTATGGGTCTCAGGTTTGGTAGAAGCATTGGGATATCACATCTCATGCTATCGGAAGGGTATCAGTATTGGATTTGGAAGAAGTTGGATATCCCATCTCATGCTATAGGAAGGGTCTCAGGTTGGAATGGGAAGGAGTTGGATATCACATTTCATGTTATAGGAAGGGTCTCAGGATTGGAATGGGAAGGACTTGGATATCATATCTCATGCTATAGGACGGGTCTCAGGTTTGTTATTAGAATCATTGAGATATCATATTGCATGCTGTAGGAAGGGTCTAAGGATTGGAATGGGAAGGACTTGGATATCACATCTCATGCTATAGATAGGCTCTTAGGTTTGGAAAGGGAAGGAGTTGGATATCACATTTCATGTTAGAGGAAGGATCTCAGGTTTGGTATTAGAAGCATTGAGATATCACATCTCATGCTATAGGAAGGGTCTCAGGATTGGAATGGGAAGTAGTTGGATATCACATCTCATGCTATAGGAAGGGTCTCAGGTTTGGTATAAGCATTGAGATATCTCATCTCATGCTATAGGACGGGTCTCAGGATTGGAATGGAAGGAGTTGGATATCACATCTCATGTTATAGGAAGGATCTCAGGTTTGGTATTAGAAGCATTGAGACATCACATCTCATGCTATAGGAAGGGTCTTAGGGTTGGAATGGGAAGGAGTTGGATATCACATCTCATCCAATAGGAAGGGTCTCAGGTTTGGAATGGGAAGGAATTGGATATCACATCTCATGTTATAGGAAGGATCTCAGGTTTGGTATTAGAAGCATTGAGATATCACATCTCATGCTATAGGAAGGGTCTCAGGATTGGAATGTGAAGGATTTGGATATCACATCTCATGCTAAAGGAAGGGTCTCAGGTTTGGTAGAAGCATTGAGATATCACGTCTCTGCTATCGGAAGGGTCTCAGGATTGGATTGGGAAGGAGTTGGATATCCCTTCTCATGCTATAGGAAGGGTCTCAGGATTTGAATGGCAAGGAGTTGGATATCACATCTCATGCCATAGGAAGGGTCTCAGGTTTGGTATAAGCATTGAGATATCACATCTCTGCTATCGGAAGGGTCTCAGGATTGGAATGGGAAGGAGTTGGATATTCCCATCTCATGTTATAGGAAGGGTCTCAGGTTTGGTATTAGAAGCATTGAGATATCACATCTCATGCTATAGGAAGTGTCTCAGGATTGGAATGGGAAGGACTTGGATATCACATCTCATGCTATAGGGAGGGTCTCAAGTTTGATATTAGAAGCTTTGAGATATCACATCTCATGATATCGGAAGGGTCTCAGGATTGGAATGGGAAGGAGTTGGATATCACATCTCATGATAAAGGAAGGGTCTAAGGTTTGGAAGGGGAAGGATTTGGATATCACATCTCATGTTATATTACGGGTCTCAGGTTTGGTATTAGAAGCATTGAGATATCAAGTCTCAGAGTATAGGAAGGGTCTCAGAATTGGAATGGGAAGGAGTTGGACATCACATCTCAAGCTATAGGAAGGGTCTCAGGATTGGAATGGGAAGGACTTGGATATCACATCTCATGCTATAGGAAGGCTCTCAGGTTTGGAAGGGGAAAGAGTTGGATATCACATTTCATGTTAGAGGTCTCAGGTTTGGTATTAGAGGCATTGAGATATCACATCTCATGCTATCAGAAGGGTCTCAGGAATGGAATGGGAAGGAGTTGGATATCACATCTCATGCTAAAGGGAGGGTCTCAGGTTTGGAAGGGGAAGGATTTGGATATCACATCTCATGTTATAGGAAGGATCTCAGGTTTGGTATTAGAAGCATTGAGATATCACATCTCATGCTATCGGAAGGATCTCAGGTTTGGTATTAGAAGCATTGAGATATCACATCTCATGCTATCAGAAGGGTCTCAGGATTGGAATGGGAAGGAGTTGGATATCACATCTCATGCTAAAGGGAGGGTCTCAGGTTTGGAAGGGGAAGGATTTGGATATCACATCTCATGTTATCGGAAGGATCTCACGTTTGGTATTAGAAGTATTGAGATATCATATCTCATGGTATAGGAAGGGTCTCAGGTTTGGTATAAGCATTGAGATATCACATCTCTGCTATCGGAAGTGTCTCAGGATTGGAATGGGAAGGAGTTGGATATCCCATCTCATGTTATAGGACGGGTCTCAGGTTTGTTATTAGAATCATTGAGATATCATATTGCATGCTGTAGGAAGGGTCTAAGGGTTGGAATGGGAAGGACTTGGATATCACATCTCATGCTATAGAAAGGCTCTTAGGTTTGGAAAGGGAAGGAGTTGGATATCACATTTCATGTTAGAGGAAGGATCTCAGGTTTGGTATTAGAAGCATTGAGATATCACATCTCATGCTATAGGAAGGGTCTCAGGATTGGAATGGGAAGTAGTTGGATATCACATCTCATGCTATAGGAAGGGTCTCAGGTTTGGTATAAGCATTGAGATATCACATCTAATGCTGTAGGACGGGTCTCAGGATTGGAATGGAAGGAGTTGGATATCACATCTCATGTTATAGGAAGGATCTCAGGTTTGGTATTAGAAGCATTGAGACATCACATCTCATGCTATAGGAAGGGTCTCAGGGTTGGAATGGGAAGGACTTGGATATCACATCTCATGCTATAGGAAGGGTCTCAGGATTGGAATGGGAAGTAGTTGGATATCACATCTCATGCTATAGGAAGGGTCTCAGGTTTGGTATAAGCATTGAGATATCACATCTCATGCTATAGGACGGGTCTCAGGATTGGAATGGAAGGAGTTGGATATCACATCTCATGTTATAGGAAGGATCTCAGGTTTGGTATTAGAAGCATTGAGACATCAGATCTCATGCTATAGGAAGGGTCTCAGGGTTGGAATGGGAAGGAGTTGGATATCACATCTCATCCAATAGGAAGGGTCTCAGGTTTGGAATGGGAAGGAATTGGATATCACATCTCATGTTATAGGAAGGATCTCAGGTTTGGTATTAGAAGCATTGAGAGATCACATCTCATGCTATAGGAAGGGTCTCAGGAATGGAATGTGAAGGATTTGGATATCACATCTCATGCTAAAGGAAGGGTCTCAGGTTTGGTAGAAGCATTGAGATATCACGTCTCTGCTATCGGAAGGGTCTCAGGATTGGATTGGGAAGGAGTTGGATATCCCTTCTCATGCTATAGGAAGGGTCTCAGGATTTGAATGGCAAGGAGTTGGATATCACATCTCATGCCATAGGAAGGGTCTCAGGTTTGGTATAAGCATTGAGATATCACATCTCTGCTATCGGAAGGGTCTCAGGATTGGAATGGGAAGGAGTTGGATATTCCCATCTCATGTTATAGGAAGGGTCTCAGGTTTGGTATTAGAAGCATTGAGATATCACATCTCATGCTATAGGAAGGGTCTCAGGATTGGAATGGGAAGGACTTGGATATCACATCTCATGCTATAGGGAGGGTCTCAAGTTTGATATTAGAAGCTTTGAGATATCACATCTCATGATATCGGAAGGGTCTCAGGATTGGAATGGGAAGGAGTTGGATATCACATCTCATGATAAAGGAAGGGTCTAAGGTTTGGAAGGGGAAGGATTTGGATATCACATCTCATGTTATATTACGGGTCTCAGGTTTGGTATTAGAAGCATTGAGATATCAAGTCTCAGAGTATAGGAAGGGTCTCGGAATTGGAATGGGAAGGAGTTGGATATCACATCTCAAGCTATAGGAAGGGTCTCAGGATTGGAATGGGAAGGACTTGGATATCACATCTCATGCTATAGGAAGGCTCTCAGGTTTGGAAGGGGAAAGAGTTGGATATCACATTTCATGTTAGAGGTAGGAGCTCAGGTTTGGTATTAGAGGCATTGAGATATCACATCTCATGCTATCAGAAGGGTCTCAGGAATGGAATGGGAAGGAGTTGGATATCACATCTCATGCTAAAGGGAGGGTCTCAGGTTTGGAAGGGGAAGGATTTGGATATCACATCTCATGTTATAGGAAGGATCTCAGGTTTAGTATTAGAAGCATTGAGATATCACATCTCATGCTATCGGAAGGATCTCAGGTTTGGTATTAGAAGCATTGAGATATCACATCTCATGCTATCAGAAGGGTCTCAGGATTGGAATAGGAAGGAGTTGGATATCACATCTCATGCTAAAGGGAGGGTCTCAGGTTTGGAAGGGGAAGGATTTGGATATCACATCTCATGTTATCGGAAGGATCTCACGTTTGGTATTAGAAGTATTGAGATATCATATCTCATGCTATAGGAAGGGTCTCAGGATTGGAATGGGAAAGAGTTGGATATCACATCTCATGCTATAGGGAGTGTCTCAGGATTGGAATGGGAAGGACTTAGATATCACATATCATGCTATAGGGAGGGTCTCAGTTTTGATATTAGAAGCATTGAGATATCACATCTCATGCTATCGGAAGTGTCTCAGGATTGGAATGGGAAGGAGCTGGATATCACATCTCATGCTAAAGGAAGGGTCTCAGGTTTGGAACGGGACGGATTTGGATATCACATCTCATGTTATAGGAAGGGTCTCAGGTTTGGTATAAGCATTGAGATATCACATCTCTGCTATCGGAAGTGTCTCAGGATTGGAATGGGAAGGAGTTGGATATCCCATCTCATGTTATAGGACGGGTCTCAGGTTTGTTATTAGAATCATTGAGATATCATATTGCATGCTGTAGGAAGGGTCTAAGGGTTGGAATGGGAAGGACTTGGATATCACATCTCATGCTATAGATATGCTCTTAGGTTTGGAAAGGGAAGGAGTTGGATATCACATTTCATGTTAGAGGAAGGATCTCAGGTTTGGTATTAGAAGCATTGAGATATCACATCTCATGCTATAGGAAGGGTCTCAGGATTGGAATGGGAAGTAGTTGGATATCACATCTCATGCTATAGGAAGGGTCTCAGGTTTGGTATAAGCATTGAGATATCACATCTAATGCTATAGGACGGGTCTCAGGATTGGAATGGAAGGAGTTGGATATCACATCTCATGTTATAGGAAGGATCTCAGGTTTGGTATTAGAAGCATTGAGACATCACATCTCATGCTATAGGAAGGGTCTCAGGGTTGGAATGGGAAGGAGTTGGATATCACCTCTCATCCAATAGGAAGGGTCTCAGGTTTGGAATGGGAAGGGATTGGATATCACATCTTATGTTATAGGAAGGATCTCAGGTTTGGTATTAGAAGCATTGAGATATCACATCTCATGCTATAGGAAGGGTCTCAGGATTGGAATGTGAAGGATTTGGATATCACATCTCATGCTAAAGGAAGGGTCTCAGGTTTGGTAGAAGCATTGAGATATCACGTCTCTGCTATCGGAAGGGTCTCAGGATTGGATTGGGCAGGAGTTGGATATGCCTTCTCATGCTATAGGAAGGGTCTCAGGATTTCAATGGCAAGGAGTTGGATATCACATCTCATGCCATAGAAAGGGTCTCAGGTTTGGTATAAGCATTGAGATATCACATCTCTGCTATCGGAAGGGTCTCAGGATTGGATTGGGAAGGAGTTGGATATCCCTTCTCATGCTATAGGAAGTGTCTCAGGTTGGAATGGGAAGGAGTTGGATATCACATCTCATGTTATAGGAAGGGTCTCAGGATTGGAATGGGAAGGATTTGGATATCACATCTCTTGCTATAGGAAGGGTCTCAGGATTGGAATGGGTAGGAGTTGGATATTACTTTCTTGCTATAGGAAGGGTCTCATGTTTGGAATGGGAAGGAGTTGGATATCACATATGCTATAGTTAGTGTCTCAGGTTTGGAACGGGAAGGAGTTGGATATCACATCTCATGTTATAGGAAGGGTCTCAGGTTTGGTATAAGCATTGAGATATCACATCTCTGCTATCGGAAGCGGCTCAGGATTGGAATGGGAAGGAGTTGGATATCCCATCTCATGCTTTAGGGAGTGTCTCAGGATTGGAATGGGAAGGACTTAGATATCACATATCATGCTATAGGGAGGGTCTCAGTTTTGATATTAGAAGCATTGAAATATCACATCTCATGCTATCGGAAGTGTCTCAGGATTGGAATGGGAAGGAGCTGGATATCACATCTCATGCTAAAGGAAGGGTCTCAGGTTTGGAACGGGAAGGATTTGGATATCACATCTCATGCTAAAGGAAGGGTCTCAGGTTTGGAACGGGAAGGATTTGGATATCACATCTCATGTTATAGGAAGGGTCTCAGGTTTGGTATAAGCATTGAGATATCACATCTCTGCTATCGGAAGTGTCTCAGGATTGGAATGGGAAGGAGTTGGATATCCCATCTCATGTTATAGGACGGGTCTCAGGTTTGTTATTAGAATCATTGAGATATCATATTGCATGCTGTACGAAGGGTCTAAGGGTTGGAATGGGAAGGACTTGGATATCACATCTCATGCTATAGATAGGCTCTTAGGTTTGGGAAGCGAAGGAGTTGGATATCACATTTCATGTTAGAGGAAGGATCTCAGGTTTGTTATTAGAAGCATTGAGATATCACATCTCATGCTATAGGAAGGGTCTCAGGATTGGAATGGGAAGTAGTTGGATATCACATCTCATGCTATAGGAAGGGTTTCAGGTTTGGTATAAGCATTGAGATATCACATCTCATGCTATAGGACGGGTCTCAGGATTGGAATGGAAGGAGTTGGATATCACATCTCATGTTATAGGAAGGATCTCAGGTTTGGTATTAGAAGCATTGAGACATCACATCTCATGCTATAGGAAGGGTCTCAGGGTTGGAATGGGAAGGAGTTGGATATCACATCTCATCCAATAGGAAGGGTCTCAGGTTTGGAATGGGAAGGAATTGGATATCACATCTCATGTTATAGGAAGGATCTCAGGTTTGGTATTAGAAGCATTGAGATATCACATCTCATGCTATAGGAAGGGTCTCAGGATTGTAATGTGAAGGATTTGGATATCACATCTCATGCTAAAGGAAGGGTCTCAGGTTTGGTAGAAGCATTGAGATATCACGTCTTTGCTATCGGAAGGGTCTCAGGATTGGATTGGGAAGGAGTTGGATATCCCTTCTCATGCTATAGGAAGGGTCTCAGGATTTGAATGGCAAGGAATTGGATATCACATCTCATGCCATAGGAAGGGTCTCAGGTTTGGTATAAGCATTGAGATATCACATCTCTGCTATCGGAAGGGTCTCAGGATTGGATTGGGAAGGAGTTGGATATCCCTTCTCATGCTATAGGAAGTGTCTCAGGTTGGAATGGGAAGGAGTTGGATATCACACCTCAAGCTATAGGAAGGGTCTCAGGATTGGAATGGGAAGGAGTTTGATATCACATCTCATGCCATAGTATGGGTCTCAGGTTTGGTAGAAGCAGAGGGATATCACATCTCATGCTATCGGAAGGGTATCAGTATTGGATTTGGAAGAAGTTGGATATCCCATCTCATGCTATAGGAAGGGTCTCAGGTTGGAATGGGAAGGAGTTGGATATCACATTTCATGTTATAGGAAGGGTCTCAGGATTGGAATGGGAAGGAGTTGGATATCACATCTCATGCCATAGGAAGGGTCTCAGGTTTGGTATAAGCATTGAGATATCACATCTCTGCTATCGGAAGGGTCTCAGGATTGGATTGGGAAGGAGTTGGATATCCCTTCTCATGCTATAGGAAGGGTCTCAGGTTGGAATGGGAAGGAGTTGGATATCACATCTCATGTTATAGGAAGGGTCTCAGGATTGGAATGGGAAGGATTTGGATATCACATCTCTTGCTATAGGAAGGGTCTCAGGATTGGAATGGGAAGGAGTTGGATATCACATATGCTATAGTTAGTGTCTCAGGTTTGGAACGGGAAGGAGTTGGATATCACATCTCATGTTATAGGAAGGGTCTCAGGTTTGTTATAAGCATTGAGATATCACATCTCTGCTATCGGAAGCGGCTCAGGATTGGAATGGGAAGGAGTTGGATATCCCATCTCATGTTATAGTAAGAGTCTCTGATTTGGTATTAGAATCATTGAGATATCACATCGCATGCTGTAGGAAGGGTCTAAGGATTGGAATGGGATGGACTTGGATATCACATCTCATGCTATAGGTAGGCTCTCAGGTTTGATATAAGCATTGAGATATCACATCTCATGCTATAGGAAGGTTCTCAGGATTGGAATGGGAGGGATTTGGATATCCCATCTCATGCTATAGGAAGGCTCTCAGGTTTGGAAGGGGAAGGAGTTGGATATCACATTTTATGTTAGAGGACGGATCTCAGGTTTGGTATTAGAGGCCTTGAGATATCACATCTCATGCTATAGGAAGGGTCTCAGGATTGGAATGGGAAGGAGTTGGATATCACATCTCAAGCTTTAGGAAGGGTCTCAGGTTTGGTATAAGCATTGAGATAGCACATCTCATGCTATAGGAAGGGTCTCAGGATTGGAATGGGAAGGAGTTGGATATCACATCTCATGTTATAGGAAAGATCTCAGGTTTGGTATTAGAAGCATTGAGACATCACATCTCATGTTATAGGAAGGGTCTCAGGATTGGAATGGGAAGAAGTTGGATATCACAGCTCATGCCATAGGAAGGGTCTCAGGTTTGGAAGGGGAAGGAGTTGGATATCCAATCTCATGTTATAGGACTGGTCTCAGGTTTGGTATTAGAAGCATTGAGATATCACATCGCATGCTGTAGGAAGGTTCTCAGGTTTGGTATTAGAAGCATTGAGACATCACATCTCATGCTATAGGAAGGGTCTCAGGATTGGAATGGGAAGGAGTTGGATATGACATCTCATGTTATAGGAAGGATCTCAGGTTTGGTATTAGAAGCATTGAGACATCACATCTCATGCTATAGGAAGGGTCTCAGGATTGGAATGGGAAGGAGTTGGATATCACATCTCATGCTATAGGAAGGGTCTCAGATTTGGTATAAGCATTGAGATATCACATCTCATGCTATAGGAAGGGTCTCAGGATTGGATTGGGAAGGAGTTGTATATGACATCTCAGGCCATAGGAAGGGTCTCAGGATTGGTATAAGCATTGAGATATCACATCTCTGCTATCGGAAGGGTCTCAGGATTGGAATGGGAAGGAGTTGGATATCCCATCTCATGTTAAAGGAAGGGTCTCAGGTTTGGTATTAGAAGCATTGAGATATCACATCTCATGCTATAGGAAGGGTCTCAGGATTGGAATGGGGAGGACTTGGATGTCACATCTCATGCTATAGTGAGGGTCTCAAGTTTGATATTAGAAGCACATCTCATGTTATAGGAAGGATCTCAGGTTTGGTATTAGAAGCATTGCGATATCACATCTCATGCTATCGGAAGGATCTCAGGTTTGGTATTAGAAGTATTGAGATATCACATCTCATGCTATAGGAAGGGTCTCAGGATTGGAATGGGAAGGAGTTGGATATCACATCTCATGCTAAAGGAAGGGTCTCAGGTTTGGTAGAAGCATTGAGATATCACATCTCATGCTATAGGAAGGGTCTCAGGATTGGAATGGGAAGGACTTAGATATCACATATCATGCTATAGGGAGGGTCTCAGTTTTGATATTAGAAGCATTGAGATATCACATCTCATGCTATCGGAAGTGTCTCAGGATTGGAATGGGAAGGAGCTGGATATCACATCTCATGCTAAAGGAAGGGTCTCAGGTTTGGAACGGGAAGGAGTTGGATATCACATCTCATGTTATAGGAAGGGTCTCAGGTTTGGTATAAACATTGAGATATCACATCTCTGCTATCGGAAGTGTCTCAGGATTGGAATGGGAAGGAGTTGGATATCCCATCTCATGTTATAGGACGGGTCTCAGGTTTGTTATTAGAATCATTGAGATATCATATTGCATGCTGTAGGAAGGGTCTAAGGATTGGAATGGGAAGGAGTTGGATATCACATCTCATGCTATAGATAGGCTCTTAGGTTTGGAAAGGGAAGGAGTTGGATATCACATTTCATGTTAGAGGAAGGATCTCAGGTTTGGTATTAGAAGCATTGAGATATCACATCTCATGCTATAGGAAGGGTCTCAGGATTGGAATGGAAAGGAGTTTGATATCACATCTCATGCCATAGTATGGGTCTCAGGTTTGGTAGAAGCATTGGGATATCACATCTCATGCTATCGGAAGGGTATCAGTATTGGATTTGGAAGAAGTTGGATATCCCATCTCATGCTATAGGAAGGGTCTCAGGTTGGAATGGGAAGGAGTTGGATATCACATTTCATGTTATAGGAAGGGTCTCAGGATTGGAATGGGAAGGACTTGGATATCATATCTCATGCTATAGGACGGGTCTCAGGTTTGTTATTAGAATCATTGAGATATCATATTGCATGCTGTAGGAAGGGTCTAAGGATTGGAATGGGAAGGACTTGGATATCACATCTCATGCTATAGATAGGCTCTTAGGTTTGGAAAGGGAAGGAGTTGGATATCACATTTCATGTTAGAGGAAGGATCTCAGGTTTGGTATTAGAAGCATTGAGATATCACATCTCATGCTATAGGAAGGGTCTCAGGATTGGAATGGGAAGTAGTTGGATATCACATCTCATGCTATAGGAAGGGTCTCAGGATTGGAATGGAAGGAGTTGGATATCACATCTCATGTTATAGGAAGGATCTCAGGTTTGGTATTAGAAGCATTGAGACATCACATCTCATGCTATAGGAAGGGTCTCAGGGTTGGAATGGGAAGGAGTTGGATATCACATCTCATCCAATAGGAAGGGTCTCAGGTTTGGAATGGGAAGGAAATGGATATCACATCTCATGTTATAGGAAGGATCTCAGGTTTGGTATTAGAAGCATTGAGATATCACATCTCATGCTATAGGAAGGGTCTCAGGATTGGAATGTGAAGGATTTGGATATCACATCTCATGCTAAAGGAAGGGTCTCAGGTTTGGTAGAAGCATTAAGATATCACGTCTCTGCTATCGGAAGGGTCTCTGGATTGGATTGGGAAGGAGTTGGATATCCCTTCTCATGCTATAGGAAGGGTCTCAGGATTTGAATGGCAAGGAGTTGGATATCACATCTCATGCCATAGGAAGGGTCTCAGGTTTGGTATAAGCATTGAGATATCACATCTCTGCTATCGGAAGGGTCTCAGGATTGGAATGGGAAGGAGTTGGATATTCCCATCTCATGTTATAGGAAGGGTCTCAGGTTTGGTATTAGAAGCATTGAGATATCACATCTCATGCTATAGGAAAGGTCTCAGGATTGGAATGGGAAGGACTTGGATATCACATCTCATGCTATAGGGAGGGTCTCAAGTTTGATATTAGAAGCTTTGAGATATCACATCTCATGATATCGGAAGGGTCTCAGGATTGGAATGGGAAGGAGTTGGATATCACATCTCATGATAAAGGAAGGGTCTAAGGTTTGGAAGGGGAAGGATTTGGATATCACATCTCATGTTATATTACGGGTCTCAGGTTTGGTATTAGAAGCATTGAGATATCAAGTCTCAGAGTATAGGAAGGGTCTCAGAATTGGAATGGGAAGGAGTTGGATATCACATCTCAAGCTATAGGAAGGGTCTCTGGATTGGAATGGGAAGGACCTGGATATCACATCTCATGCTATAGGAAGGCTCTCAGGTTTGGAAGGGGAAAGAGTTGGATATCACATTTCATGTTAGAGGTAGGATCTCAGGTTTGGTGTTAGAGGCATTGAGATATCACATCTCATGCTATCAGAAGGGTCTCAGGAATGGAATGGGAAGGAGTTGGATATCACATCTCATGCTAAAGGGAGGGTCTCAGGTTTGGAAGGGGAAGGATTTGGATATCACATCTCATGTTATAGGAAGGATCTCAGGTTTGGTATTAGAAGCATTGAGATATCACATCTCATGCTATCGGAAGGATCTCAGGTTTGGTATTAGAAGCATTGAGATATCACATCTCATGCTATCAGAAGGGTCTCAGGATTGGAATGGGAAGGAGTTGGATACCACATCTCATGATAAAGGAAGGGTCTAAGGTTTGGAAGGGGAAGGATTTGGATATCACATCTCATGTTATAGGACGGGTCTCAGGTTTGGTATTAGAAGCATTGAGATATCAAGTCTCATGGTATAAGAAGGGTCTCAGAATTGGAATGGGAAGGAGTTGGATATCACACCACAAGCTATAGGAAGGGTCTCAGGATTGGAATGGAAAGGAGTTTGATATCACATCTCATGCCATAGTATGGGTCTCAGGTTTGGTAGAAGCATTGGGATATCACATCTCATGCTATCGGAAGGGTATCAGTATTGGATTTGGAAGAAGTTGGATATCCCATCTCATGCTATAGGAAGGGTCTCAGGTTGGAATGGGAAGGAGTTGGATATCACATTTCATGTTATAGGAAGGGTCTCAGGATTGGAATGGGAAGGACTTGGATATCATATCTCATGCTATAGGACGGGTCTCAGGTTTGTTATTAGAATCATTGAGATATCATATTGCATGCTGTAGGAAGGGTCTAAGGATTGGAATGGGAAGGACTTGGATATCACATCTCATGCTATAGATAGGCTCTTAGGTTTGGAAAGGGAAGGAGTTGGATATCACATTTCATGTTAGAGGAAGGATCTCAGGTTTGGTATTAGAAGCATTGAGATATCACATCTCATGCTATAGGAAGGGTCTCAGGATTGGAATGGGAAGTAGTTGGATATCACATCTCATGCTATAGGAAGGGTCTCAGGTTTGGTATAAGCATTGAGATATCACATCTCATGCTATAGGACGGGTCTCAGGATTGGAATGGAAGGAGTTGGATATCACATCTCATGTTATAGGAAGGATCTCAGGTTTGGTATTAGAAGCATTGAGACATCACATCTCATGCTATAGGAAGGGTCTCAGGGTTCGAATGGGAAGGAGTTGGATATCACATCTCATCCAATAGGAAGGGTCTCAGGTTTGGAATGGGAAGGAATTGGATATCACATCTCATGTTATAGGAAGGATCTCAGGTTTGGTATTAGAAGCATTGAGATATCACATCTCATGCTATAGGAAGGGTCTCAGGATTGGAATGTGAAGGATTTGGATATCACATCTCATGCTAAAGGAAGGGTCTCAGGTTTGGTAGAAGCATTGAGATATCACGTCTCTGCTATCGGAAGGGTCTCAGGATTGGATTGGGAAGGAGTTGGATATCCCTTCTCATGCTATAGGAAGGGTCTCAGGATTTGAATGGCAAGGAGTTGGATATCACATCTCATGCCATAGGAAGGGTCTCAGGTTTGGTATAAGCATTGAGATATCACATCTCTGCTATCGGAAGGGTCTCAGGATTGGAATGGGAAGGAGTTGGATATTCCCATCTCATGTTATAGGAAGGGTCTCAGGTTTGGTATTAGAAGCATTGAGATATCACATCTCATGCTATAGGAAGTGTCTCAGGATTGGAATGGGAAGGACTTGGATATCACATCTCATGCTATAGGGAGGGTCTCAAGTTTGATATTAGAAGCTTTGAGATATCACATCTCATGATATCGGAAGGGTCTCAGGATTGGAATGGGAAGGAGTTGGATATCACATCTCATGATAAAGGAAGGGTCTAAGGTTTGGAAGGGGAAGGATTTGGATATCACATCTCATGTTATATTATGGGTCTCAGGTTTGGTATTAGAAGCATTGAGATATCAAGTCTCAGAGTATAGGAAGGGTCTCAGAATTGGAATGGGAAGGAGTTGGATATCACATCTCAAGCTATAGGAAGGGTCTCAGGATTGGAATGGGAAGGACTTGGATATCACATCTCATGCTATAGGAAGGCTCTCAGGTTTGGAAGGGGAAAGAGTTGGATATCACATTTCATGTCAGAGGTCTCAGGTTTGGTATTAGAGGCATTGAGATATCACATCTCATGCTATCAGAAGGGTCTCAGGAATGGAATGGGAAGGAGTTGTATATCACATCTCATGCTAAAGGGAGGGTCTCAGGTTTGGAAGGGGAAGGATTTGGATATCACATCTCATGTTATAGGAAGGATCTCAGGTTTGGTATTAGAAGCATTGAGATATCACATCTCATGCTATCGGAAGGATCTCAGGTTTGGTATTAGAAGCATTGAGATATCACATCTCATGCTATCAGAAGGGTCTCAGGATTGGAATGGGAAGAAGTTGGATATCACATCTCATGCTAAAGGGAGGGTCTCAGGTTTGGAAGGGGAAGGATTTGGATATCACATCTCATGTTATCGGAAGGATCTCACGTTTGGTATTAGAAGTATTGAGATATCATATCTCATGGTATAGGAAGGGTCTCAGGTTTGGTATAAGCATTGAGATATCACATCTCTGCTATCGGAAGTGTCTCAGGATTGGAATGGGAAGGAGTTGGATATCCCATCTCATGTTATAAGACGGGTCTCAGGTTTGTTATTAGAATCATTGAGATATCATATTGCATGCTGTAGGAAGGGTCTAAGGATTGGAATGGGAAGGACTTGGATATCACATCTCATGCTATAGATAGGCTCTTAGGTTTGGAAAGGGAAGGAGTTGGATATCACATTTCATGTTAGAGGAAGGATCTCAGGTTTGGTATTAGAAGCATTGAGATATCACATCTCATGCTATAGGAAGGGTCTCAGGATTGGAATGGGAAGTAGTTGGATATCACATCTCATGCTATAGGAAGGGTCTCAGGATTGGAATGGAAGGAGTTGGATATCACATCTCATGTTATAGGAAGGATCTCAGGTTTGGTATTAGAAGCATTGAGACATCACATCTCATGCTATAGGAAGGGTCTCAGGGTTGGAATGGGAAGGAGTTGGATATCACATCTCATCCAATAGGAAGGGTCTCAGGTTTGGAATGGGAAGGAAATGGATATCACATCTCATGTTATAGGAAGGATCTCAGGTTTGGTATTAGAAGCATTGAGATATCACATCTCATGCTATAGGAAGGGTCTCAGGATTGGAATGTGAAGGATTTGGATATCACATCTCATGCTAAAGGAAGGGTCTCAGGTTTGGTAGAAGCATTAAGATATCACGTCTCTGCTATCGGAAGGGTCTCAGGATTGGATTGGGAAGGAGTTGGATATCCCTTCTCATGCTATAGGAAGGGTCTCAGGATTTGAATGGCAAGGAGTTGGATATCACATCTCATGCCATAGGAAGGGTCTCAGGTTTGGTATAAGCATTGAGATATCACATCTCTGCTATCGGAAGGGTCTCAGGATTGGAATGGGAAGGAGTTGGATATTCCCATCTCATGTTATAGGAAGGGTCTCAGGTTTGGTATTAGAAGCATTGAGATATCACATCTCATGCTATAGGAAGGGTCTCAGGATTGGAATGGGAAGGACTTGGATATCACATCTCATGCTATAGGGAGGGTCTCAAGTTTGATATTAGAAGCTTTGAGATATCACATCTCATGATATCGGAAGGGTCTCAGGATTGGAATGGGAAGGAGTTGGATATCACATCTCATGATAAAGGAAGGGTCTAAGGTTTGGAAGGGGAAGGATTTGGATATCACATCTCATGTTATATTACGGGTCTCAGGTTTGGTATTAGAAGCATTGAGATATCAAGTCTCAGAGTATAGGAAGGGTCTCAGAATTGGAATGGGAAGGAGTTGGATATCACATCTCAAGCTATAGGAAGGGTCTCTGGATTGGAATGGGAAGGACCTGGATATCACATCTCATGCTATAGGAAGGCTCTCAGGTTTGGAAGGGGAAAGAGTTGGATATCACATTTCATGTTAGAGGTAGGATCTCAGGTTTGGTGTTAGAGGCATTGAGATATCACATCTCATGCTATCAGAAGGGTCTCAGGAATGGAATGGGAAGGAGTTGGATATCACATCTCATGCTAAAGGGAGGGTCTCAGGTTTGGAAGGGGAAGGATTTGGATATCACATCTCATGTTATAGGAAGGATCTCAGGTTTGGTATTAGAAGCATTGAGATATCACATCTCATGCTATCGGAAGGATCTCAGGTTTGGTATTAGAAGCATTGAGATATCACATCTCATGCTATCAGAAGGGTCTCAGGATTGGAATGGGAAGGAGTTGGATACCACATCTCATGATAAAGGAAGGGTCTAAGGTTTGGAAGGGGAAGGATTTGGATATCACATCTCATGTTATAGGACGGGTCTCAGGTTTGGTATTAGAAGCATTGAGATATCAAGTCTCATGGTATAAGAAGGGTCTCAGAATTGGAATGGGAAGGAGTTGGATATCACACCTCAAGCTATAGGAAGGGTCTCAGGATTGGAATGGAAAGGAGTTTGATATCACATCTCATGCCATAGTATGGGTCTCAGGTTTGGTAGAAGCATTGGGATATCACATCTCATGCTATCGGAAGGGTATCAGTATTGGATTTGGAAGAAGTTGGATATCCCATCTCATGCTATAGGAAGGGTCTCAGGTTGGAATGGGAAGGAGTTGGATATCACATTTCATGTTATAGGAAGGGTCTCAGGATTGGAATGGGAAGGACTTGGATATCATATCTCATGCTATAGGACGGGTCTCAGGTTTGTTATTAGAATCATTGAGATATCATATTGCATGCTGTAGGAAGGGTCTAAGGATTGGAATGGGAAGGACTTGGATATCACATCTCATGCTATAGATAGGCTCTTAGGTTTGGAAAGGGAAGGAGTTGGATATCACATTTCATGTTAGAGGAAGGATCTCAGGTTTGGTATTAGAAGCATTGAGATATCACATCTCATGCTATAGGAAGGGTCTCAGGATTGGAATGGGAAGTAGTTGGATATCACATCTCATGCTATAGGAAGGGTCTCAGGTTTGGTATAAGCATTGAGATATCTCATCTCATGCTATAGGACGGGTCTCAGGATTGGAATGGAAGGAGTTGGATATCACATCTCATGTTATAGGAAGGATCTCAGGTTTGGTATTAGAAGCATTGAGACATCACATCTCATGCTATAGGAAGGGTCTCAGGGTTGGAATGGGAAGGAGTTGGATATCACATCTCATCCAATAGGAAGGGTCTCAGGTTTGGAATGGGAAGGAATTGGATATCACATCTCATGTTATAGGAAGGATCTCAGGTTTGGTATTAGAAGCATTGAGATATCACATCTCATGCTATAGGAAGGGTCTCAGGATTGGAATGTGAAGGATTTGGATATCACATCTCATGCTAAAGGAAGGGTCTCAGGTTTGGTAGAAGCATTGAGATATCACGTCTCTGCTATCGGAAGGGTCTCAGGATTGGATTGGGAAGGAGTTGGATATCCCTTCTCATGCTATAGGAAGGGTCTCAGGATTTGAATGGCAAGGAGTTGGATATCACATCTCATGCCATAGGAAGGGTCTCAGGTTTGGTATAAGCATTGAGATATCACATCTCTGCTATCGGAAGGGTCTCAGGATTGGAATGGGAAGGAGTTGGATATTCCCATCTCATGTTATAGGAAGGGTCTCAGGTTTGGTATTAGAAGCATTGAGATATCACATCTCATGCTATAGGAAGTGTCTCAGGATTGGAATGGGAAGGACTTGGATATCACATCTCATGCTATAGGGAGGGTCTCAAGTTTGATATTAGAAGCTTTGAGATATCACATCTCATGATATCGGAAGGGTCTCAGGATTGGAATGGGAAGGAGTTGGATATCACATCTCATGATAAAGGAAGGGTCTAAGGTTTGGAAGGGGAAGGATTTGGATATCACATCTCATGTTATATTACGGGTCTCAGGTTTGGTATTAGAAGCATTGAGATATCAAGTCTCAGAGTATAGGAAGGGTCTCAGAATTGGAATGGGAAGGAGTTGGACATCACATCTCAAGCTATAGGAAGGGTCTCAGGATTGGAATGGGAAGGACTTGGATATCACATCTCATGCTATAGGAAGGCTCTCAGGTTTGGAAGGGGAAAGAGTTGGATATCACATTTCATGTTAGAGGTCTCAGGTTTGGTATTAGAGGCATTGAGATATCACATCTCATGCTATCAGAAGGGTCTCAGGAATGGAATGGGAAGGAGTTGGATATCACATCTCATGCTAAAGGGAGGGTCTCAGGTTTGGAAGGGGAAGGATTTGGATATCACATCTCATGTTATAGGAAGGATCTCAGGTTTGGTATTAGAAGCATTGAGATATCACATCTCATGCTATCGGAAGGATCTCAGGTTTGGTATTAGAAGCATTGAGATATCACATCTCATGCTATCAGAAGGGTCTCAGGATTGGAATGGGAAGGAGTTGGATATCACATCTCATGCTAAAGGGAGGGTCTCAGGTTTGGAAGGGGAAGGATTTGGATATCACATCTCATGTTATCGGAAGGATCTCACGTTTGGTATTAGAAGTATTGAGATATCATATCTCATGGTATAGGAAGGGTCTCAGGTTTGGTATAAGCATTGAGATATCACATCTCTGCTATCGGAAGTGTCTCAGGATTGGAATGGGAAGGAGTTGGATATCCCATCTCATGTTATAGGACGGGTCTCAGGTTTGTTATTAGAATCATTGAGATATCATATTGCATGCTGTAGGAAGGGTCTAAGGGTTGGAATGGGAAGGACTTGGATATCACATCTCATGCTATAGAAAGGCTCTTAGGTTTGGAAAGGGAAGGAGTTGGATATCACATTTCATGTTAGAGGAAGGATCTCAGGTTTGGTATTAGAAGCATTGAGATATCACATCTCATGCTATAGGAAGGGTCTCAGGATTGGAATGGGAAGTAGTTGGATATCACATCTCATGCTATAGGAAGGGTCTCAGGTTTGGTATAAGCATTGAGATATCACATCTAATGCTGTAGGACGGGTCTCAGGATTGGAATGGAAGGAGTTGGATATCACATCTCATGTTATAGGAAGGATCTCAGGTTTGGTATTAGAAGCATTGAGACATCACATCTCATGCTATAGGAAGGGTCTCAGGGTTGGAATGGGAAGGACTTGGATATCACATCTCATGCTATAGGAAGGGTCTCAGGATTGGAATGGGAAGTAGTTGGATATCACATCTCATGCTATAGGAAGGGTCTCAGGTTTGGTATAAGCATTGAGATATCACATCTCATGCTATAGGACGGGTCTCAGGATTGGAATGGAAGGAGTTGGATATCACATCTCATGTTATAGGAAGGATCTCAGGTTTGGTATTAGAAGCATTGAGACATCAGATCTCATGCTATAGGAAGGGTCTCAGGGTTGGAATGGGAAGGAGTTGGATATCACATCTCATCCAATAGGAAGGGTCTCAGGTTTGGAATGGGAAGGAATTGGATATCACATCTCATGTTATAGGAAGGATCTCAGGTTTGGTATTAGAAGCATTGAGAGATCACATCTCATGCTATAGGAAGGGTCTCAGGAATGGAATGTGAAGGATTTGGATATCACATCTCATGCTAAAGGAAGGGTCTCAGGTTTGGTAGAAGCATTGAGATATCACGTCTCTGCTATCGGAAGGGTCTCAGGATTGGATTGGGAAGGAGTTGGATATCCCTTCTCATGCTATAGGAAGGGTCTCAGGATTTGAATGGCAAGGAGTTGGATATCACATCTCATGCCATAGGAAGGGTCTCAGGTTTGGTATAAGCATTGAGATATCACATCTCTGCTATCGGAAGGGTCTCAGGATTGGAATGGGAAGGAGTTGGATATTCCCATCTCATGTTATAGGAAGGGTCTCAGGTTTGGTATTAGAAGCATTGAGATATCACATCTCATGCTATAGGAAGGGTCTCAGGATTGGAATGGGAAGGACTTGGATATCACATCTCATGCTATAGGGAGGGTCTCAAGTTTGATATTAGAAGCTTTGAGATATCACATCTCATGATATCGGAAGGGTCTCAGGATTGGAATGGGAAGGAGTTGGATATCACATCTCATGATAAAGGAAGGGTCTAAGGTTTGGAAGGGGAAGGATTTGGATATCACATCTCATGTTATATTACGGGTCTCAGGTTTGGTATTAGAAGCATTGAGATATCAAGTCTCAGAGTATAGGAAGGGTCTCGGAATTGGAATGGGAAGGAGTTGGATATCACATCTCAAGCTATAGGAAGGGTCTCAGGATTGGAATGGGAAGGACTTGGATATCACATCTCATGCTATAGGAAGGCTCTCAGGTTTGGAAGGGGAAAGAGTTGGATATCACATTTCATGTTAGAGGTAGGAGCTCAGGTTTGGTATTAGAGGCATTGAGATATCACATCTCATGCTATCAGAAGGGTCTCAGGAATGGAATGGGAAGGAGTTGGATATCACATCTCATGCTAAAGGGAGGGTCTCAGGTTTGGAAGGGGAAGGATTTGGATATCACATCTCATGTTATAGGAAGGATCTCAGGTTTAGTATTAGAAGCATTGAGATATCACATCTCATGCCATCGGAAGGATCTCAGGTTTGGTATTAGAAGCATTGAGATATCACATCTCATGCTATCAGAAGGGTCTCAGGATTGGAATAGGAAGGAGTTGGATATCACATCTCATGCTAAAGGGAGGGTCTCAGGTTTGGAAGGGGAAGGATTTGGATATCACATCTCATGTTATCGGAAGGATCTCACGTTTGGTATTAGAAGTATTGAGATATCATATCTCATGCTATAGGAAGGGTCTCAGGATTGGAATGGGAAAGAGTTGGATATCACATCTCATGCTATAGGGAGTGTCTCAGGATTGGAATGGGAAGGACTTAGATATCACATATCATGCTATAGGGAGGGTCTCAGTTTTGATATTAGAAGCATTGAGATATCACATCTCATGCTATCGGAAGTGTCTCAGGATTGGAATGGGAAGGAGCTGGATATCACATCTCATGCTAAAGGAAGGGTCTCAGGTTTGGAACGGGACGGATTTGGATATCACATCTCATGTTATAGGAAGGGTCTCAGGTTTGGTATAAGCATTGAGATATCACATCTCTGCTATCGGAAGTGTCTCAGGATTGGAATGGGAAGGAGTTGGATATCCCATCTCATGTTATAGGACGGGTCTCAGGTTTGTTATTAGAATCATTGAGATATCATATTGCATGCTGTAGGAAGGGTCTAAGGGTTGGAATGGGAAGGACTTGGATATCACATCTCATGCTATAGATATGCTCTTAGGTTTGGAAAGGGAAGGAGTTGGATATCACATTTCATGTTAGAGGAAGGATCTCAGGTTTGGTATTAGAAGCATTGAGATATCACATCTCATGCTATAGGAAGGGTCTCAGGATTGGAATGGGAAGTAGTTGGATATCACATCTCATGCTATAGGAAGGGTCTCAGGTTTGGTATAAGCATTGAGATATCACATCTAATGCTATAGGACGGGTCTCAGGATTGGAATGGAAGGAGTTGGATATCACATCTCATGTTATAGGAAGGATCTCAGGTTTGGTATTAGAAGCATTGAGACATCACATCTCATGCTATAGGAAGGGTCTCAGGGTTGGAATGGGAAGGAGTTGGATATCACCTCTCATCCAATAGGAAGGGTCTCAGGTTTGGAATGGGAAGGGATTGGATATCACATCTTATGTTATAGGAAGGATCTCAGGTTTGGTATTAGAAGCATTGAGATATCACATCTCATGCTATAGGAAGGGTCTCAGGATTGGAATGTGAAGGATTTGGATATCACATCTCATGCTAAAGGAAGGGTCTCAGGTTTGGTAGAAGCATTGAGATATCACGTCTCTGCTATCGGAAGGGTCTCAGGATTGGATTGGGCAGGAGTTGGATATGCCTTCTCATGCTATAGGAAGGGTCTCAGGATTTCAATGGCAAGGAGTTGGATATCACATCTCATGCCATAGGAAGGGTCTCAGGTTTGGTATAAGCATTGAGATATCACATCTCTGCTATCGGAAGGGTCTCAGGATTGGATTGGGAAGGAGTTGGATATCCCTTCTCATGCTATAGGAAGTGTCTCAGGTTGGAATGGGAAGGAGTTGGATATCACATCTCATGTTATAGGAAGGGTCTCAGGATTGGAATGGGAAGGATTTGGATATCACATCTCTTGCTATAGGAAGGGTCTCAGGATTGGAATGGGTAGGAGTTGGATATTACTTTCTTGCTATAGGAAGGGTCTCATGTTTGGAATGGGAAGGAGTTGGATATCACATATGCTATAGTTAGTGTCTCAGGTTTGGAACGGGAAGGAGTTGGATATCACATCTCATGTTATAGGAAGGGTCTCAGGTTTGGTATAAGCATTGAGATATCACATCTCTGCTATCGGAAGCGGCTCAGGATTGGAATGGGAAGGAGTTGGATATCCCATCTCATGCTTTAGGGAGTGTCTCAGGATTGGAATGGGAAGGACTTAGATATCACATATCATGCTATAGGGAGGGTCTCAGTTTTGATATTAGAAGCATTGAAATATCACATCTCATGCTATCGGAAGTGTCTCAGGATTGGAATGGGAAGGAGCTGGATATCACATCTCATGCTAAAGGAAGGGTCTCAGGTTTGGAACGGGAAGGATTTGGATATCACATCTCATGCTAAAGGAAGGGTCTCAGGTTTGGAACGGGAAGGATTTGGATATCACATCTCATGTTATAGGAAGGGTCTCAGGTTTGGTATAAGCATTGAGATATCACATCTCTGCTATCGGAAGTGTCTCAGGATTGGAATGGGAAGGAGTTGGATATCCCATCTCATGTTATAGGACGGGTCTCAGGTTTGTTATTAGAATCATTGAGATATCATATTGCATGCTGTAGGAAGGGTCTAAGGGTTGGAATGGGAAGGACTTGGATATCACATCTCATGCTATAGATAGGCTCTTAGGTTTGGGAAGCGAAGGAGTTGGATATCACATTTCATGTTAGAGGAAGGATCTCAGGTTTGTTATTAGAAGCATTGAGATATCACATCTCATGCTATAGGAAGGGTCTCAGGATTGGAATGGGAAGTAGTTGGATATCACATCTCATGCTATAGGAAGGGTTTCAGGTTTGGTATAAGCATTGAGATATCACATCTCATGCTATAGGACGGGTCTCAGGATTGGAATGGAAGGAGTTGGATATCACATCTCATGTTATAGGAAGGATCTCAGGTTTGGTATTAGAAGCATTGAGACATCACATCTCATGCTATAGGAAGGGTCTCAGGGTTGGAATGGGAAGGAGTTGGATATCACATCTCATCCAATAGGAAGGGTCTCAGGTTTGGAATGGGAAGGAATTGGATATCACATCTCATGTTATAGGAAGGATCTCAGGTTTGGTATTAGAAGCATTGAGATATCACATCTCATGCTATAGGAAGGGTCTCAGGATTGTAATGTGAAGGATTTGGATATCACATCTCATGCTAAAGGAAGGGTCTCAGGTTTGGTAGAAGCATTGAGATATCACGTCTTTGCTATCGGAAGGGTCTCAGGATTGGATTGGGAAGGAGTTGGATATCCCTTCTCATGCTATAGGAAGGGTCTCAGGATTTGAATGGCAAGGAATTGGATATCACATCTCATGCCATAGGAAGGGTCTCAGGTTTGGTATAAGCATTGAGATATCACATCTCTGCTATCGGAAGGGTCTCAGGATTGGATTGGGAAGGAGTTGGATATCCCTTCTCATGCTATAGGAAGTGTCTCAGGTTGGAATGGGAAGGAGTTGGATATCACACCTCAAGCTATAGGAAGGGTCTCAGGATTGGAATGGGAAGGAGTTTGATATCACATCTCATGCCATAGTATGGGTCTCAGGTTTGGTAGAAGCAGAGGGATATCACATCTCATGCTATCGGAAGGGTATCAGTATTGGATTTGGAAGAAGTTGGATATCCCATCTCATGCTATAGGAAGGGTCTCAGGTTGGAATGGGAAGGAGTTGGATATCACATTTCATGTTATAGGAAGGGTCTCAGGATTGGAATGGGAAGGACTTGGATATCATATCTCATGCTATAGGACGGGTCTCAGGTTTGTTATTAGAATCATTGAGATATCATATTGCATGCTGTAGGAAGGGTCTAAGGATTGGAATGGGAAGGACTTGGATATCACATCTCATGCTATAGATAGGCTCTTAGGTTTGGAAAGGGAAGGAGTTGGATATCACATTTCATGTTAGAGGAAGGATCTCAGGTTTGGTATTAGAAGCATTGAGATATCACATCTCATGCTATAGGAAGGGTCTCAGGATTGGAATGGGAAGTAGTTGGATATCACATCTCATGCTATAGGAAGGGTCTCAGGTTTGGTATAAGCATTGAGATATCACATCTCATGCTATAGGACGGGTCTCAGGATTGGAATGGAAGGAGTTGGATATCACATCTCATGTTATAGGAAGGATCTCAGGTTTGGTATTAGAAGCATTGAGACATCACATCTCATGCTATAGGAAGGGTCTCAGGGTTGGAATGGGAAGGAGTTGGATATCACATCTCATCCAATAGGAAGGGTCTCAGGTTTGGAATGGGAAGGAATTGGATATCACATCTCATGTTATAGAAAGGATCTCAGGTTTGGTATTAGAAGCATTGAGATATCACATCTCATGCTATAGGAAGGGTCTCAGGATTGGAATGTGAAGGATTTGGATATCACATCTCATGCTAAAGGAAGGGTCTCAGGTTTGGTAGAAGCATTGAGATATCACGTCTCTGCTATCGGAAGGGTCTCAGGATTGGATTGGGAAGGAGTTGGATATCCCTTCTCATGCTATAGGAAGGGTCTCGGGATTTGAATGGCAAGGAGTTGGATATCACATCTCATGCCATAGGAAGGGTCTCAGGTTTGGTATAAGCATTGAGATATCACATCTCTGCTATCGGAAGGGTCTCAGGATTGGAATGGGAAGGAGTTGGATATTCCCATCTCATGTTATAGGAAGGGTCTCAGGTTTGGTATTAGAAGCATTGAGATATCACATCTCATGCTATAGGAAGGGTCTCAGGATTGGAATGGGAAGGACTTGGATATCACATCTCATGCTATAGGGAGGGTCTCAAGTTTGATATTAGAAGCTTTGAGATATCACATCTCATGATATCGGAAGGGTCTCAGGATTGGAATGGGATGGAGTTGGATATCACATCTCATGATAAAGGAAGGGTCTAAGGTTTGGAAGGGGAAGGATTTGGATATCACAATTCATGTTATATTACGGGTCTCAGGTTTGGTATTAGAAGCATTGAGATATCAAGTCTCAGAGTATAGGAAGGGTCTCAGAATTGGAATGGGAAGGAGTTGGATATCACATCTCAAGCTATAGGAAGGGTCTCAGGATTGGAATGGGAAGGACTTGGATATCACATCTCATGCTATAGGAAGGCTCTCAGGTTTGGAAGGGGAAAGAGCTGGATATCACATTTCATGTTAGAGGTAGGATCTCAGGTTTGGTATTAGAGGCATTGAGATATCACATCTCATGCTATCAGAAGGGTCTCAGGAATGGAATGGGAAGGAGTTGGATATCACATCTCATGCTAAAGGGAGGGTCTCAGGTTTGGAAGGGGAAGGATTTGGATATCACATCTCATGTTATAGGAAGGATCTCAGGTTTGGTATTAGAAGCATTGAGATATCACATCTCATGCTATCGGAAGGATCTCAGGTTTGGTATTAGAAGCATTGAGATATCACATCTCATGCTATCAGAAGGGTCTCAGGATTGGAATGGGAAGGAGTTGGATATCACATCTCATGCTAAAGGGAGGGTCTCAGGTTTGGAAGGGGAAGGATTTGGATATCACATCTCATGTTATCGGAAGGATCTCACGTTTGGTATTAGAAGTATTGAGATATCATATCTCATGCTATATGAAGGGTCTCAGGATTGGAATGGGAAAGAGTTGGATATCACATCTCATGCTTTAGGGAGTGTCTCAGGATTGGAATGGGAAGGACTTAGATATCACATATCATGCTATAGGGAGGGTCTCAGTTTTGATATTAGAAGCATTGAAATATCACATCTCATGCTATCGGAAGTGTCTCAGGATTGGAATGGGAAGGAGCTGGATATCACATCTCATGCTAAAGGAAGGGTCTCAGGTTTGGAACGGGAAGGATTTGGATATCACATCTCATGCTAAAGGAAGGGTCTCAGGTTTGGAATGGGAAGGATTTGGATATCACATCTCATGTTATAGGAAGGGTCTCAGGTTTGGTATAAGCATTGAGATATCACATCTCTGCTATCGGAAGTGTCTCAGGATTGGAATGGGAAGGAGTTGGATATCCCATCTCATGTTATAGGACGGGTCTCAGGTTTGTTATTAGAATCATTGAGATATCATATTGCATGCTGTAGGAAGGGTCTAAGGGTTGGAATGGGAAGGACTTGGATATCACATCTCATGCTATAGATAGGCTCTTAGGTTTGGAAAGGGAAGGAGTTGGATATCACATTTCATGTTAGAGGAAGGATCTCAGGTTTGTTATTAGAAGCATTGAGATATCACATCTCATGCTATAGGAAGGGTCTCAGGATTGGAATGGGAAGTAGTTGGATATCACATCTCATGCTATAGGAAGGGTCTCAGGTTTGATATAAGCATTGAGATATCACATCTCATGCTATAGGACGGGTCTCAGGATTGGAATGGAAGGAGTTGGATATCACATCTCATGTTATAGGAAGGATCTCAGGTTTGGTATTAGAAGCATTGAGACATCACATCTCATGCTATAGGAAGGGTCTCAGGGTTGGAATGGGAAGGAGTTGGATATCACATCTCATCCAATAGGAAGGGTCTCAGGTTTGGAATGGGAAGGAATTGGATATCACATCTCATGTTATAGGAAGGATCTCAGGTTTGGTATTAGAAGCATTGAGATATCACATCTCATGCTATAGGAAGGGTCTCAGGATTGGAATGTGAAGGATTTGGATATCACATCTCATGCTAAAGGAAGGGTCTCAGGTTTGGTAGAAGCATTGAGATATCACGTCTCTGCTATCGGAAGGGTCTCAGGATTGGATTGGGAAGGAGTTGGATATCCCTTCTCATGCTATAGGAAGGGTCTCAGGATTTGAATGGCAAGGAGTTGGATATCACATCTCATGCCATAGGAAGGGTCTCAGGTTTGGTATAAGCATTGAGATATCACATCTCTGCTATCGGAAGGGTCTCAGGATTGGATTGGGAAGGAGTTGGATATCCCTTCTCATGCTATAGGAAGTGTCTCAGGTTGGAATGGGAAGGAGTTGGATATCACATCTCATGTTATAGGAAGGGTCTCAGGATTGGAATGGGAAGGATTTGGATATCACATCTCTTGCTATAGGAAGGGTCTCAGGATTGGAATGGGTAGGAGTTGGATATTACTTTCTTGCTATAGGAAGGGTCTCATGTTTGGAATGGGAGCTATAGGAAGGGTCTCAGGATTTGAATGGCAAGGAGTTGGATATCACATCTCATGCCATAGGAAGGGTCTCAGGTTTGGTATAAGCATTGAGATATCACATCTCTGCTATCGGAAGGGTCTCAGGATTGGATTGGGAAGGAGTTGGATATCCCTTCTCATGCTATAGGAAGTGTCTCAGGTTGGAATGGGAAGGAGTTGGATATCACATCTCATGTTATAGGAAGGGTCTCAGGTTTGGTATTAGAAGCATTGAGATATCAAGTCTCATGGTATAAGAAGGGTCTCAGAATTGGAATGGGAAGGAGTTGGATATCACACCTCAAGCTATAGGAAGGGTCTCATGATTGGAATGGGAAGGAGTTTGATATCACATCTCATGCCATAGTATGGGTCTCAGGTTTGGTAGAAGCATTGGGATATCACATCTCATGCTATTGGAAGGGTATCAGTATTGGATTTGGAAGAAGTTGGATATCCCATCTCATGCTATAGGAAGGGTCTCAGGTTGGAATGGGAAGGAGTTGGATATCACATTTCATGTTATAGGAAGGGTCTCAGGATTGGAATGGGAAGGACTTGGATATCATATCTCATGCTATAGGACGGGTCTCAGGTTTGTTATTAGAATCATTGAGATATCATATTGCATGCTGTAGGAAGGGTCTAAGGATTGGAATGGGAAGGACTTGGATATCACATCTCATGCTATAGATAGGCTCTTAGGTTTGGAAAGGGAAGGAGTTGAATATCACATTTCATGTTAGAGGAAGGATCTCAGGTTTGGTATTAGAAGCATTGAGATATCACATCTCATGCTATGGGAAGGGTCTTAGGATTGGAATGGGAAGTAGTTGGATATCACATCTCATGCTATAGGAAGGGTCTCAGGTTTGGTATAAGCATTGAGATATCACATCTCATGCTATAGGACGGGTCTCAGGATTGGAATGGAAGGAGTTGGATATCACATCTCATGTTATAGGAAGGATCTCAGGTTTGGTATTAGAAGCATTGAGACATCACATCTCATGCTATAGGAAGGGTCTCAGGGTTGGAATGGGAAGGAGTTGGATATCACATCTCATCCAATAGGAAGGGTCTCAGGTTTGGAATGGGAAGGAATTGGATATCACATCTCATGTTATAGGAAGGATCTCAGGTTTGGTATTAGAAGCATTGAGATATCACATCTCATGCTATAGGAAGGGTCTCAGGATTGGAATGTGAAGGATTTGGATATCACATCTCATGCTAAAGGAAGGGTCTCAGGTTTGGTAGAAGCATTGAGATATCACGTCTCTGCTATCGGAAGGGTCTCAGGATTGGATTGGGAAGGAGTTGGATATCCCTTCTCATGCTATAGGAAGGGTCTCAGGATTTGAATGGCAAGGAGTTGGATATCACATCTCATGCCATAGGAAGGGTCTCAGGTTTGGTATAAGCATTGAGATATCACATCTCTGCTATCGGAAGGGTCTCAGGATTGGAATGGGAAGGAGTTGGATATTCCCATCTCATGTTATAGGAAGGGTCTCAGGTTTGGTATTAGAAGCATTGAGATATCACATCTCATGCTATAGGAAGGGTCTCAGGATTGGAATGGGAAGGACTTGGATATCACATCTCATGCTATAGGGACGGTCTCAAGTTTGATATTAGAAGCTTTGAGATATCACATCTCATGATATCGGAAGGGTCTCAGGATTGGAATGGGAAGGAGTTGGATATCACATCTCATGATAAAGGAAGGGTCTAAGGTTTGGAAGGGGAAGGATTTGGATATCACATCTCATGTTATATTACGGGTCTCAGGTTTGGTATTAGAAGCATTGAGATATCAAGTCTCAGAGTATAGGAAGGGTCTCAGAATTGCAATGGGAAGGAGTTGGATATCACATCTCAAGCTATAGGAAGGGTCTCAGGATTGGAATGGGAAGGACTTGGATATCACATCTCATGCTATAGGAAGGCTCTCAGGTTTGGAAGGGGAAAGAGTTGGATATCACATTTCATGTTAGAGGTAGGATCTCAGGTTTGGTATTAGAGGATTTGAGATATCACATCTCATGCTATCAGAAGGGTCTCAGGAATGGAATGGGAAGGAGTTGGATATCACATCTCATGCTAAAGGGAGGGTCTCAGGTTTGGAAGGGCAAGGAGTTGGATATCACATCTCATGCCATAGGAAGGGTCTCAGGTTTGGTATAAGCATTGAGATATCACATCTCTGCTATCGGAAGGGTCTCAGGATTGGATTGGGAAGGAGTTGGATATCCCTTCTCATGCTATAGGAAGTGTCTCAGGTTGGAATGGGAAGGAGTTGGATATCACATCTCATGTTATAGGAAGGGTCTCAGGTTTGGTATTAGAAGCATTGAGATATCAAGTCTCATGGTATAAGAAGGGTCTCAGAATTGGAATGGGAAGGAGTTGGATATCACACCTCAAGTTATATGAAGGGTCTCATGATTGGAATGGGAAGGAGTTTGATATCACATCTCATGCCATAGTATGGGTCTCAGGTTTGGTAGAAGCATTGGGATATCACATCTCATGCTATCGGAAGGGTATCAGTATTGGATTTGGAAGAAGTTGGATATCCCATCTCATGCTATAGGAAGGGTCTCAGGTTGGAATGGGAAGGACTTGGATATCACATCTCATGCTATAGGGAGGGTCTCAAGTTTGATATTAGAAGCTTTGAGATATCACATCTCATGATATCGGAAGGGTCTCAGGATTGGAATGGGAAGGAGTTGGATATCACATCTCATGATAAAGGAAGGGTCTAAGGTTTGGAAGGGGAAGGATTTGGATATCACATCTCATGTTATATTACGGGTCTCAGGTTTGGTATTAGAAGCATTGAGATATCAAGTCTCAGAGTATAGGAAGGGTCTCATAATTGCAATGGGAAGGAGTTGGATATCACATCTCAAGCTATAGGAAGGGTCTCAGGATTGGAATGGGAAGGACTTGGATATCACATCTCATGCTATAGGAAGGCTCTCAGGTTTGGAAGGGGAAAGAGTTGGATATCACATTTCATGTTAGAGGTAGGATCTCAGGTTTGGTATTAGAGGATTTGAGATATCACATCTCATGCTATCAGAAGGGTATCAGGAATGGAATGGGAAGGAGTTGGATATCACATCTCATGCTAAAGGGAGGGTCTCAGGTTTGGAAGGGCAAGGAGTTGGATATCACATCTCATGCCATAGGAAGGGTCTCAGGTTTGGTATAAGCATTGAGATATCACATCTCTGCTATCGGAAGGGTCTCAGGATTGGATTGGGAAGGAGTTGGATATCCCTTCTCATGCTATAGGAAGTGTCTCAGGTTGGAATGGGAAGGAGTTGGATATCACATCTCATGTTATAGGAAGGGTCTCAGGTTTGGTATTAGAAGCATTGAGATATCAAGTCTCATGGTATAAGAAGGGTCTCAGAATTGGAATGGGAAGGAGTTGGATATCACACCTCAAGTTATATGAAGGGTCTCATGATTGGAATGGGAAGGAGTTTGATATCACATCTCATGCCATAGTATGGGTCTCAGGTTTGGTAGAAGCATTGGGATATCACATCTCATGCTATCGGAAGGGTATCAGTATTGGATTTGGAAGAAGTTGGATATCCCATCTCATGCTATAGGAAGGGTCTCAGGTTGGAATGGGAAGGAGTTGGATATCACATTTCATGTTATAGGAAGGGTCTCAGGATTGGAATGGGAAGGACTTGGATATCATATCTCATGCTATAGGACGGGTCTCAGGTTTGTTATTAGAATCATTGAGATATCATATTGCATGCTGTAGGAAGGGTCTAAGGATTGGAATGGGAAGGACTTGGATATCACATCTCATGCTATAGATAGGCTCTTAGGTTTGGAGAGGGAAGGAGTTGAATATCACATTTCATGTTAGAGGAAGGATCTCAGGTTTGGTATTAGAAGCATTGAGATATCACATCTCATGCTATGGGAAGGGTCTCAGGATTGGAATGGGAAGTAGTTGGATATCACATCTCATGCTATAGGAAGGGTCTCAGGTTTGGTATAAGCATTGAGATATCACATCTCATGCTATAGGACGGGTCTCAGGATTGGAATGGAAGGAGTTGGATATCACATCTCATGTTATAGGAAGGATCTCAGGTTTGGTATTAGAAGCATTGAGACATCACATCTCATGCTATAGGAAGGGTCTCAGGGTTGGAATGGGAAGGAGTTGGATATCACATCTCATCCAATAGGAAGGGTCTCAGGTTTGGAATGGGAAGGAATTGGATATCACATCTCATGTTATAGGAAGGCTCTCAGGTTTGGAAGGGGAAAGAGTTGGATATCACATTTCATGTTAGAGGTAGGATCTCAGGTTTGGTATTAGAGGATTTGAGATATCACATCTCATGCTATCAGAAGGGTCTCAGGAATGGAATGGGAAGGAGTTGGATATCACATCTCATGCTAAAGGGAGGGTCTCAGGTTTGGAAGGGCAAGGAGTTGGATATCACATCTCATGCCATAGGAAGGGTCTCAGGTTTGGTATAAGCATTGAGATATCACATCTCTGCTATCGGAAGGGTCTCAGGATTGGATTGGGAAGGAGTTGGATATCCCTTCTCATGCTATAGGAAGTGTCTCAGGTTGGAATGGGAAGGAGTTGGATATCACATCTCATGTTATAGGAAGGGTCTCAGGTTTGGTATTAGAAGCATTGAGATATCAAGTCTCATGGTATAAGAAGGGTCTCAGAATTGGAATGGGAAGGAGTTGGATATCACACCTCAAGCTATAGGAAGGGTCTCATGATTGGAATGGGAAGGAGTTTGATATCACATCTCATGCCATAGTATGGGTCTCAGGTTTGGTAGAAGCATTGGGATATCACATCTCATGCTATCGGAAGGGTATCAGTATTGGATTTGGAAGAAGTTGGATATCCCATCTCATGCTATAGGAAGGGTCTCAGGTTGGAATGGGAAGGAGTTGGATATCACATTTCATGTTATAGGAAGGGTCTCAGGATTGGAATGGGAAGGACTTGGATATCATATCTCATGCTATAGGACGGGTCTCAGGTTTGTTATTAGAATCATTGAGATATCATATTGCATGCTGTAGGAAGGGTCTAAGGATTGGAATGGGAAGGACTTGGATATCACATCTCATGCTATAGATAGGCTCTTAGGTTTGGAGAGGGAAGGAGTTGAATATCACATTTCATGTTAGAGGAAGGATCTCAGGTTTGGTATTAGAAGCATTGAGATATCACATCTCATGCTATGGGAAGGGTCTCAGGATTGGAATGGGAAGTAGTTGGATATCACATCTCATGCTATAGGAAGGGTCTCAGGTTTGGTATAAGCATTGAGATATCACATCTCATGCTATAGGACGGGTCTCAGGATTGGAATGGAAGGAGTTGGATATCACATCTCATGTTATAGGAAGGATCTCAGGTTTGGTATTAGAAGCATTGAGACATCACATCTCATGCTATAGGAAGGGTCTCAGGGTTGGAATGGGAAGGAGTTGGATATCACATCTCATCCAATAGGAAGGGTCTCAGGTTTGGAATGGGAAGGAATTGGATATCACATCTCATGTTATAGGAAGGATCTCAGGTTTGGTATTAGAAGCATTGAGATATCACATCTCATGCTATAGGAAGGGTCTCAGGATTGGAATGTGAAGGATTTGGATATCACATCTCATGCTAAAGGAAGGGTCTCAGGTTTGGTAGAAGCATTGAGATATCATGTCTCTGCTATCGGAAGGGTCTCAGGATTGGATTGGGAAGGAGTTGGATATCCCTTCTCATGCTATAGGAAGGGTCTCAGGATTTGAATGGCAAGGAGTTGGATATCACATCTCATGCCATAGGAAGGGTCTCAGGTTTGGTATAAGCATTGAGATATCACATCTCTGCTATCGGAAGGGTCTCAGGATTGGAATGGGAAGGAGTTGGATATTCCCATCTCATGTTATAGGAAGGGTCTCAGGTTTGGTATTAGAAGCATTGAGATATCACATCTCATGCTATAGGAAGGGTCTCAGGATTGGAATGGGAAGGACTTGGATATCACATCTCATGCTATAGGGAGGGTCTAAGGTTTGGAAGGGGAAGGATTTGGATATCACATCTCATGTTATATTACGAGTCTCAGGTTTGGTATTAGAAGCATTGAGATATCAAGTCTCAGAGTATAGGAAGGGTCTCAGAATTGCAATGGGAAGGAGTTGGATATCACATCTCAAGCTATAGGAAGGGTCTCAGGATTGGAATGGGAAGGACTTGGATATCACATCTCATGCTATAGGAAGGCTCTCAGGTTTGGAAGGGGAAAGAGTTGGATATCACATTTCATGTTAGAGGTAGGATCTCAGGTTTGGTATTAGAGGATTTGAGATATCACATCTCATGCTATCAGAAGGGTCTCAGGAATGGAATGGGAAGGAGTTGGATATCACATCTCATGCTAAAGGGAGGGTCTCAGGTTTGGAAGGGGAAGGATTTGGATATCACATCTCATGTTATAGGAAGGATCTCAGGTTTGGTATTAGAAGCATTGAGATATCACATCTCATGCTATCGGAAGGATCTCAGGTTTGGTATTAGAAGCATTGAGATATCACATCTCATGCTATCAGAAGGGTCTCACGATTGGAATGGGAAGGAGTTGGATATCACATCTCATGCTAAAGGGAGGGTCTCAGGTTTGGAAGGGGAAGGATTTGGATATCACATCTCATGTTATCGGAAGGATCTCACGTTTGGTATTAGAAGTATTGAGATATCATATCTCATGCTATATGAAGGGTCTCAGGATTGGAATGGGAAAGAGTTGGATATCACATCTCATGCTTTAGGGAGTGTCTCAGGATTGGAATGGGAAGGACTTAGATATCACATATCATGCTATAGGGAGGGTCTCAGTTTTGATATTAGAAGCATTGAGATATCACATCTCATTCTATCGGAAGTGTCTCAGGATTGGAATGGGAAGGAGCTGGATATCACATCTCATGCTAAAGGAAGGGTCTCAGGTTTGGAACGGGAAGGATTTGGATATCACATCTCATGCTAAAGGAAGGGTCTTAGGTTTGGAACGGGAAGGATTTGGATATCACATCTCATGTTATAGGAAGGGTCTCAGGTTTGGTATAAGCATTGAGATATCACATCTCTGCTATCGGAAGGGTCTAAGGGTTGGAATGGGAAGGACTTGGATATCACATCTCATGCTATAGATAGGCTCTTAGGTTTGGAAAGGGAAGGAGTTGGATATCACATTTCATGTTAGAGGAAGGATCTCAGGTTTGGTATTAGAAGCATTGAGATATCACATCTCATGCTATAGGAAGGGTCTCAGGATTGGAATGGGAAGTAGTTGGATATCACATCTAATGCTATAGGAAGGGTCTCAGGTTTGGTATAAGCATTGAGATATCACATCTCATGCTATAGGACGGGTCTCAGGATTGGAATGGAAGGAGTTGGATATCACATCTCATGTTATAGGAAGGATCTCAGGTTTGGTATTAGAAGCATTGAGACATCACATCTCATGCTATAGGAAGGGTCTCAGGGTTGGAATGGGAATGAGTTGGATATCACATCTCATCCAATAGGAAGGGTCTCAGGTTTGGAATGGGAAGGAATTGGATATCACATCTCATGTTATAGGAAGGATCTCAGGTTTGGTATTAGAAGCATTGAGATATCACATCTCATGCTATAGGAAGGGTCTCAGGATTGGAATGTGAAGGATTTGGATATCACATCTCATGCTAAAGGAAGGGTCTCAGGTTTGGTAGAAGCATTGAGATATCACGTCTCTGCTATCGGAAGGATCTCAGGATTGGATTGGGAAGGAGTTGGATATCCCTTCTCATGCTATAGGAAGGGTCTCAGGATTTGAATGGCAAGGAGTTGGATATCACATCTCATGCCATAGGAAGGGTCTCGGGTTTGGTATAAGCATTGAGATATCACATCTCTGCTATCGGAAAGGGTCTCAGGATTGGATTGGGAAGGAGTTGGATATCCCTTCTCATGCTATAGGAAGTGTCTCAGGTTGGAATGGGAAGGAGTTGGATATCACATCTCATGTTATAGGAAGGGTCTCAGGATTGGAATGGGAAGGATTTGGATATCACATCTCCTGCTATAGGAAGGGTCTCAGGATTGGAATGGGTAGGAGTTGGATATTACTTTCTTGCTATAGGAAGGGTCTCATGTTTGGAATGGGAAGGAGTTGGATATCACATATGCTATAGTTAGTGTCTCAGGTTTGGAACGGGAAGGAGTTGGATATCACATCTCATGTTATAGGAAGGGTCTCAGGTTTGGTATAAGCATTGAGATATCACATCTCATGCTAAAGGAAGGGTCTCAGGATTGGAATGGGAAGGAGTTGGATATCCCATCTCATGTTATAGGAAGGGTCTCAGGTTTGGTATTAGAAGCATAGAGATATCACATCTCATGCTATAGGAAGGGTCTCAGGATTGGAATGAGAAGGACTTGGATGTCACATTTCATGCTATAGGGAGGGTCTCAAGTTTGATATTAGAAGCATTGAGATAACAAATCTCATGATATCGGAAGGGTCTCAGGATTGGAATGGGAAGGAGTTGGATACCACATCTCATGATAAAGGAAGGGTCTAAGGTTTGGAAGGGGAAGGATTTGGATATCACATCTCATGTTATAGGACGGGTCTCAGGTTTGGTATTAGAAGCATTGAGATATCAAGTCTCATGGTATAAGAAGGGTCTCAGAATTGGAATGGGAAGGAGTTGGATATCACACCTCAAGCTATAGGAAGGGTCTCAGGATTGGAATGGGAAGGAGTTTGATATCACATCTCATGCCATAGTATGGGTCTCAGGTTTGGTAGAAGCATTGGGATATCACATCTCATGCTATCGGAAGGGTATCAGTATTGGATTTGGAAGAAGTTGGATATCCCATCTCATGCTATAGGAAGGGTCTCAGGTTGGAATGGGAAGGAGTTGGATATCACAATTCATGTTATAGGAAGGGTCTCAGGATTGGAATGGGAAGGACTTGGATATCATATCTCATGCTATAGGACGGGTTTCAGGTTTGTCATTAGAATCATTGAGATATCATACTGCATGCTGTAGGAAGGGTCTAAGGATTGGAATGGGAAGGACTTGGATATCACATCTCATGCTATAGATAGGCTCTTAGGTTTGGAAAGGGAAGGAGTTGGATATCACATTTCATGTTAGAGGAAGGATCTCAGGTTTGGTATTAGAAGCATTGAGATATCACATCTCATGCTATAGGAAGGGTCTCAGGTTTGGTATAAGCATTGAGATATCACATCTCATGCTATAGGACAGGTCTCAGGATTGGAATGGAAGGAGTTGGATATCACATCTCATGTTATAGGAAGGATCTCAGGTTTGGTATTAGAAGCATTGAGACATCACATCTCATGCTATAGGAAGGGTCTCAGGGTTGGAATGGGAAGGAGTTGGATATCACATCTCATCCAATAGGAAGGGTCTCAGGTTTGGAATGGGAAGGAATTGGATATCACATCTCATGTTATAGGAAGGATCTCAGGTTTGGTATTAGAAGCATTGAGATATCACATCTCATGCTATAGGAAGGGTCTCAGGATTGGAATGTGAAGGATTTGGATATCACATCTCATGCTAAAGGAAGGTTCTCAGGTTTGGTAGAAGCATTGAGATATCACGTCTCTGCTATCGGAAGAGTCTCAGGATTGGATTGGGAAGGAGTTGGATATCCCTTCTCATGCTATAGGAAGGGTCTCAGGATTTGAATGGCAAGGAGTTGGATATCACATCTCATGCCATAGGAAGGGTCTCAGGTTTGGTATAAGCATTGAGATATCACATCTCTGCTATCGGAATGGTCTCAGGATTGGAATGGGAAGGAGTTGGATATTCCCATCTCATGTTATAGGAAGGGTCTCAGGTTTGGTATTAGAAGCATTGAGATATCACATCTCATGTTATAGGAAGGGTCTCAGGATTGGAATGGGAAGGACTTGGATATCACATCTCATGCTATAGGGAGGGTCTCAAGTTTGATATTAGAAGCTTTGAGATATCACATCTCATGATATCGGAAGGGTCTCAGGATTGGAATGGGAAGGAGTTGGATATCACATCTCATGATAAAGGAAGGGTCTAAGTTTTGGAAGGGGAAGGATTTGGATATCACATCTCATGTTATATTACGGGTCTCAGGTTTGGTATTAGAAGCATTGAGATATCAAGTCTCAGAGTATAGGAAGGGTCTCAGAATTGGAATGGGAAGGAGTTGGATATCACATCTCAAGCTATAGGAAGGGTCTCGGGATTGGAATGGGAAGGACTTGGATATCACATCTCATGCTATAGGAAGGCTCTCAGGTTTGGAAGGGGAAAGAGTTGGATATCACATTTCATGTTAGAGGTAGGATCTCAGGTTTGGTATTAGAGGCATTGAGATATCACATCTCATGCTATCAGAAGGGTCTCAGGAATGGAATGGGAAGGAGTTGGATATCACATCTCATGCTAAAGGGAGGGTCTCAGGTTTGGAAGGGGAAGGATTTGGATATCACATCTCATGTTATAGGAAGGATCTCAGGTTTGGTATTAGAAGCATTGAGATATCACATCTCATGCTATCGGAAGGATCTCAGGTTTGGTATTAGAAGCATTGAGATATCACATCTCATGCTATCAGAAGGGTCTCAGGATTGGAATGGGAAGGAGTTGGATATCACATCTCATGCTAAAGGGAGGGTCTCAGGTTTAGAAGGGGAAGGATTTGGATATCACATCTCATGTTATCGGAAGGATCTCACGTTTGGTATTAGAAGTATTGAGATATCATATCTCATGCTATAGGAAGGGTCTCAGGATTGGAATGGGAAAGAGTTGGATATCACATCTCATGCTATAGGGAGTGTCTCAGGATTGGAATGGGAAGGACTTAGATATCACATATCATGCTATAGGGAGGGTCTCAGTTTTGATATTAGAAGCATTGAGATATCACATCTCATGCTATCGGAAGTGTCTCAGGATTGGAATGGGAAGGAGCTGGATATCACATCTCATGCTAAAGGAAGGGTCTCAGGTTTGGAACGGGAAGGATTTGGATATCACATCTCATGTTATAGGAAGGGTCTCAGGTTTGGTATAAGCATTGAGATATCACATCTCTGCTATCGGAAGTGTCTCAGGATTGGAATGGGAAGGAGTTGGATATCCCATCTCATGTTATAGGACGGGTCTCAGGTTTGTTATTAGAATCATTGAGATATCATATTGCATGCTGTAGGAAGGGTCTAAGGGTTGGAATGGGAAGGACTTGGATATCACATCTCATGCTATAGATAGGCTCTTAGGTTTGGAAAGGGAAGGAGTTGGATATCACATTTCATGTTAGAGGAAGGATCTCAGGTTTGGTATTAGAAGCATTGAGATATCACATCTCATGCTATAGGAAGGGTCTCAGGATTGGAATGGGAAGTAGTTGGATATCACATCTCATGCTATAGGAAGGGTCTCAGGTTTGGTATAAGCATTGAGATATCACATCTAATGCTATAGGACGGGTCTCAGGATTGGAATGGAAGGAGTTGGATATCACATCTCATGTTATAGGAAGGATCTCAGGTTTGGTATTAGAAGCATTGAGACATCACATCTCATGCTATAGGAAGGGTCTCAGGGTTGGAATGGGAAGGAGTTGGATATCACCTCTCATCCAATAGGAAGGGTCTCAGGTTTGGAATGGGAAGGAATTGGATATCACATCTTATGTTATAGGAAGGATCTCAGGTTTGGTATTAGAAGCATTGAGATATCACATCTCATGCTATAGGAAGGGTCTCAGGATTGGAATGTGAAGGATTTGGATATCACATCTCATGCTAAAGGAAGGGTCTCAGGTTTGGTAGAAGCATTGAGATATCACGTCTTCCTATAACATGAAATGTGATATCCAACTCCTTCCCATTCCAACCTGAGACCCTTCCTATAGCATGAGATGGGATATCCAACTTCTTCCAAATCCAATACTGATACCCTTCCGATAGCATGAGATGTGATATCCCAATGCTTCTACCAAACCTGAGACCCATACTATGGCATGAGATGTGATATCAAACTCCTTCCCATTCCAATCCTGAGACCCTTCCTATAGCTTGAGGTGTGATATCCAACTCCTTCCCATTCCAATTCTGAGACACTTCTTATACCATGAGACTTGATATCTCAATGCTTCTAATACCAAACCTGAGACCCGTCCTATAACATGAGATGTGATATCCAAATCCTTCCCCTTCCAAACCTTAGACCCTTCCTTTATCATGAGATGTGGTATCCAACTCCTTCCCATTCCAATCCTGAGACCCTTCCGATATCATGAGATTTGTTATCTCAATGCTTCTAATATCAAACTTGAGACCCTCCCTATAGCATGAAATGTGACATCCAAGTCCTTCTCATTCCAATCCTGAGACCCTTCCTATAGCATGAGATGTGATATCTCTATGCTTCTAATACCAAACCTGAGACCCTTCCTATAACATGAGATGGGATATCCAACTCCTTCCCATTCCAATCCTGAGACCCTTCCTTTAGCATGAGATGTGATATCTCAATGCTTATACCAAATCTGAGACCCTTCCTATAGCATGAGATGTGATATCCAAATCCTTCCCATTCCAATCCTGAGACCCTTCCTATAGCATGAGATGTGATATCTCAATGCTTATACCAAACCTGAGAGCCTACCTATAGCATGAGATGTGATATCCAATTCCATCCCATTCCAATCCTTAGACCCTTCCTACAGCATGCAATGTGATATCTCAATGATTCTAATACCAAACCAGAGACTCTTACTATAACATGAGATGGGATATCCAACTCCTTCCCATTCCAATCCTGAGCCGCTTCCGATAGCAGAGATGTGGTATCTCAATGCTTATACCAAACCTGAGACCCTTCCTATAACATGAGATGTGATATCCAACTCCTTCCCGTTCCAAACCTGAGACACTAACTATAGCATATGTGATATCCAACTCCTTCCCATTCCAAACATGAGACCCTTCCTATAGCAAGAAAGTAATATCCAACTCCTACCCATTCCAATCCTGAGACCCTTCCTATAGCAAGAGATGTGATATCCAAATCCTTCCCATTCCAATCCTGAGACCCTTCCTATAACATGAGATGTGATATCCAACTCCTTCCCATTCCAACCTGAGACACTTCCTATAGCATGAGAAGGGATATCCAACTCCTTCCCAATCCAATCCTGAGACCCTTTCCGATAGCAGAGATGTGATATCTCAATGCTTATACCAAACCCGAGACACTTCCTATGGCATGAGATGTGATATCCAACTCCTTGCCATTCAAATCCTGAGACCCTTCCTATAGCATGAGAAGGGATATCCAACTCCTTCCCAATCCAATCCTGAGACCCTTCCGATAGCAGAGACGTGATATCTCAATGCTTCTACCAAACCTGAGACCCTTCGTTTAGCATGAGATGTGATATCCAAATCCTTCACATTCCAATCCTGAGACCCTTCCTATAGCATGAGATGTGATATCTCAATGCTTCTAATACCAAACCTGAGATCCTTCCTATAACATGAGATGTGATATCCAATTCCTTCCCATTCCAAACCTGAGATCCTTCCTATAACATGAGATGTGATATCCAATTCCTTCCCATTCCAAACCTGAGACCCTTCCTATAGCATGAGATGTGATGTCTCAATGCTTCTAATACCAAACCTGAGATCCTTCCTATAACATGAGATGTGATATCCAACTCCTTCCATTCCAATCCTGAGACCCGTCCTATAGCATGAGATGTGATATCTCAATGCTTATACCAAACCTGAGACCCTTCCTATAGCATGAGATGTGATATCCAACTACTTCCCATTCCAATCCTGAGACCCTTCCTATAGCATGAGATGTGATATCTCAATGCTTCTAATACCAAACCTGAGATACTTCCTCTACCATGAAATGTGATATCCAACTCCTTCCCTTTCCAAACCTAAGAGCCTATCTATAGCATGAGATGTGATATCCAAGTCCTTCCCATTCCAACCCTTAGACCCTTCCGATAGCAGAGATGTGATATCTCAATGCTTATACCAAACCTGAGACCCTTCCTATAACATGAGATGTGATATCCAAATCCTTCCCGTTCCAAACCTGAGACCCTTCCTTTAGCATGAGATGTGATATCCAAATCCTTCCCGTTCCAAACCTGAGACCCTTCCTTTAGCATGAGATGTGATATCCAGCTCCTTCCCATTCCAATCCTGAGACACTTCCGATAGCATGAGATGTGATATCTCAATGCTTCTAATATCAAAACTGAGACCCTCCCTATAGCATGATATGTGATATCTAAGTCCTTCCCATTCCAATCCTGAGACACTCCCTAAAGCATGAGATGTGATATCCAACTCTTTCCCATTCCAATCCTGAGACCCTTCATATAGCATGAGATATGATATCTCAATACTTCTAATACCAAACGTGAGATCCTTCCGATAACATGAGATGTGATATCCAAATCCTTCCCCTTCCAAACCTGAGACCCTCCCTTTAGCATGAGATGTGATATCCAACTCCTTCCCATTCCAATCCTGAGACCCTTCTGATAGCATGAGATGTGATATCTCAATGCTTCTAATACCAAACCTGAGATCCTTCCGATAGCATGAGATGTGATATCTCAATGCTTCTAATACCAAACCTGAGATCCTTCCTATAACATGAGATGTGATATCCAAATCCTTCCCCTTCCAAACCTGAGACCCTCCCTTTAGCATGAGATGTGATACCCAACTCCTTCCCATTCCATTCCTGAGACCCTTCTGATAGCATGAGATGTGATATCTCAAATCCTCTAATACCAAACCTGAGATCCTACCTCTAACATGAAATGTGATATCCAACTCTTTCCCCTTCCAAACCTGAGAGCCTTCCTATAGCATGAGATGTGATATCCAAGTCCTTCCCATTCCAATCCTGAGACCCTTCCTATAGCTTGAGATGTGATATCCAACTCCTTCCCATTGCAATTCTGAGACCCTTCCTATACTCTGAGACTTGATATCTCAATGCTTCTAATACCAAACCTGAGACCCGTAATATAACATGAGATGTGATATCCAAATCCTTCCCCTTCCAAACCTTAGACCCTTCCTTTATCATGAGATGTGATATCCAACTCCTTCCGATTCCAATCCTGAGACCCTTCCGATATCATGAGATGTGATATCTCAAAGCTTCTAATATCAAACTTGAGACCCTCCCTATAGCATGAGATGTGATATCCAAGTCCTTCCCATTCCAATCCTGAGACCCTTCCTATAGCATGAGATGTGATATCTCAATGCTTCTAATACCAAACCTGAGACCCTTCCTATAACATGAGATGGGAATATCCAACTCCTTCCCATTCCAATCCTGAGACCCTTCCGATAGCAGAGATGTGATATCTCAATGCTTATACCAAACATGAGACCCTTCCTATGGCATGAGATGTGATATCCAACTCCTTGCCATTCAAATCCTGAGACCCTTCCTATAGCATGAGAAGGGATATCCAACTCCTTCCCAATCCAATCCTGAGACCCTTCCGATAGCAGAGACGTGATATCTCAATGCTTCTACCAAACCTGAGACCCTTCCTTTAGCATGAGATGTGATATCCAAATCCTTCACATTCCAATCCTGAGACCCTTCCTATAGCATGAGATGTGATATCTCAATGCTTCTAATACCAAACCTGAGATCCTTCCTATAACATGAGATGTGATATCCAATTCCTTCCCATTCCAAACCTGAGACCCTTCCTATTGGATGAGATGTGATATCCAACTCCTTCCCATTCCAACCCTGAGACCCTTCCTATAGCATGAGATGTGATGTCTCAATGCTTCTAATACCAAACCTGAGATCCTTCCTATAACATGAGATGTGATATCCAACTCCTTCCATTCCAATCCTGAGACCCGTCCTATAGCATGAGATGTGATATCTCAATGCTTATACCAAACCTGAGACCCTTCCTATAGCATGAGATGTGATATCCAACTACTTCCCATTCCAATCCTGAGACCCTTCCCATAGCATGAGATGTGATATCTCAATGCTTCTAATACCAAACCTGAGATCCTTCCTCTAACATGAAATGTGATATTCAACTCCTTCCCTTTCCAAACCTAAGAGCCTATCTATAGCATGAGATGTGATATCCAAGTCCTTCCCATTCCAATCCTTAGACCCTTCCTACAGCATGCAATATGATATCTCAATGATTCTAATAACAAACCTGAGACCCGTCCTATAGCATGAGATATGATATCCAAGTCCTTCCCATTCCAATCCTGAGACCCTTCCTATAACATGAAACGTGATATCCAACTCCTTCCCATTCCAACCTGAGACCCTTCCTATAGCATGAGATGGGATATCCAACTTCTTCCAAATCCAATACTGATACCCTTCCGATAGCATGAGATGTGATATCCCAATGCTTCTACCAAACCTGAGACCCATACTATGGCATGAGATGTGATATCAAACTCCTTCCCATTCCAATCATGAGACCCTTCCTATAGCTTGAGGTGTGATATCCAACTCCTTCCCATTCCAATTCTGAGACCCTTCTTATACCATGAGACTTGATATCTCAATGCTTCTAATACCAAACCTGAGACCCTTCCTATAACATGAGATGTGATATCCAACTCCTTCCCATTCCAACCTGAGACACTTCCTATAGCATGAGAAGGGATATCCAACTCCTTCCCAATCCAATCCTGAGACCCTTCCGATAGCAGAGATGTGATATCTCAATGTTTATACCAAACCTGAGACCCTTCCTATGGCATGAGATGTGATATCCAACTCCTTGCCATTCAAATCCTGAGACCCTTCCTATAGCATGAGAAGGGATATCCAACTCCTTCCCAATCCAATCCTGAGACCCTTCTGATAGCAGAGACGTGATATCTCAATGCTTATACCAAACCTGAGACCCTTCCTTTAGCATGAGATGTGATATCCAAATCCTTCACATTCCAATCCTGAGACCCTTCCTATAGCATGAGATGTGATATGTCAATGCTTCTAATACCAAACCTGAGACCCGTCCTATAGCATGAGATATGATATCCAAGTCCTTCCCATTCCAATCCTGAGACCCTTCCTATAACATGAAATGTGATATCCAACTCCTTCCCATTCCAACCTGAGACCCTTCCTATAGCATGAGATGGGATATCCAACTTCTTCCAAATCCAATACTGATACCCTTCCGATAGCATGAGATGTGATATCCCAATGCTTCTACCAAACCTGAGACCCATACTATGGCATGAGATGTGATATCAAACTCCTTCCCATTCCAATCATGAGACCCTTCCTATAGCTTGAGGTGTGATATCCAACTCCTTCCCATTCCAATTCTGAGACCCTTCTTATACCATGAGACTTGATATCTCAATGCTTCTAATACCAAACCTGAGACCCTTCCTATAACATGAGATGTGATAGCCAACTCCTTCCCATTCCAACCTGAGACACTTCCTATAGCATGAGAAGGGATATCCAACTCCTTCCCAATCCAATCCTGAGACCCTTCCGATAGCAGAGATGTGATATCTCAATGCTTATACCAAACCTGAGACCCTTCCTATGGCATGAGATGTGATATCCAACTCCTTGCCATTCAAATCCTGAGACCCTTCCTATAGCATGAGAAGGGATATCCAACTCCTTCCCAATCCAATCCTGAGACCCTTCTGATAGCAGAGACGTGATATCTCAATGCTTATACCAAACCTGAGACCCTTCCTTTAGCATGAGATGTGATATCCAAATCCTTCACATTCCAATCCTGAGACCCTTCCTATAGCATGAGATGTGATATCTCAATGCTTCTAATACCAAACCTGAGATCCTTCCTATAACATAAGATGCGATATCCAATTCCTTCCCATTCCAAACCTGAGACCCTTCCTATTGGATGAGAGGTGATATCCAACTCCTTCCCATTCCAACCCTGAGACCCTTCCTATAGCATGAGATGTGATGTCTCAATGCTTGTAATACCAAACCTGAGATCCTTCCTATAACATGAGATGTGATATCCAACTCCTTCCATTCCAATCCTGAGACCCGTCCTATAGCATTAGATGTGATATCTCAATGCTTATACCAAACCTGAGTCCCTTCCTATAGCATGAGATGTGATATCCAACTACTTCCCATTCCAATCCTGACACCCTTCCTATAGCATGAGATGTGATATCTCAATGCTTCTAATACCAAACCTGAGATCCTTCCTCTAACATGAAATGTGATATCCAACTCCTTCCCTTTCCAAACCTAAGAGCCTATCTATAGCATGAGATGTGATATCCAAGTCCTTCCCATTCCAACCCTTAGACCCTTCCTACAGCATGCAATATGATATCTCAATGATTCTAATAACAAACCTGAGACCCGTCCTATAACATGAGATGGGATATCCAACTCCTTCCCATTCCAATCCTGAGACACTTCCGATAGCAGAGATGTGATATCTCAATGCTTATACCAAACCTGAGACCCTTCCTATAACATGAGATGTGATATCCAAATCCTTCCCGTTCCAAACCTGAGACACTTCCGATAGCATGAGATGTGATATCTCAATGCTTCTAATATCAAAACTGAGACCCTCCCTATAGCATGATATGTGATATCTAAGTCCTTCCCATTCCAATCCTGAGACACTCCCTATAGCATGAGATGTGATATCCAACTCTTTCCCATTCCAATCCTGAGACCCTTCCTATAGCATGAGATATGATATCTCAATACTTCTAATACCAAACGTGAGATCCTTCCGAAAACATGAGATGTGATATCCAAATCCTTCCCCTTCCAAACCTGAGACCCTCCCTTTAGCATGAGATGTGATATCAAACTCTTTCCCATTCCAATCCTGAGACCCTTCCATTAGCATGAAATGTGATATCTCAATGCTTCTAATACCAAACCTGAGATCCTTCCTATAACATGAGATGTGATATCCAAATCCTTCCCCTTCCAAACCTGAGACCCTCCCTTTAGCATGAGATGTGATATCCAACTCCTTCCCATTCCATTCCTGAGACCCTTCTGATAGCATGAGATGTGATATCTCAATGCCTCTAATACCAAACCTGAGATCCTACCTCTAACATGAAATGTGATATCCAACTCTTTCCCCTTCCAAACCTGAGAGCCTTCCTATAGCATGAGATGTGATATCCAATTCCTTCCCATTCCAATCCTGAGACCCTTCCTATAGCTTGAGATGTGATATCCAACTCCTTCCCATTCCAATTCTGAGACCCTTCCTATACTCTGAGACTTGATATCTCAATACTTCTAATACCAAACGTGAGATCCTTCCGAAAACATGATATGTGATATCCAAATCCTTCCCCTTCCAAACCTGAGACCCTCCCTTTAGCATGAGATGTGATATCCAACTCCTTCCCATTCCAATCCTGAGACCCTTCTGATAGCATGAGATGTGATATCTCAATGCTTCTAATACCAAACCTGAGATCCTTCCGATAGCATGAAATGTGATATCTCAATGCTTCTAATACCAAACCTGAGATCCTTCCTATAACATGAGATGTGATATCCAAATCCTTCCCCTTACAAACCTGAGACCCTCCCTTTAGCATGAGATGTGATATCCAACTCCTTCCCATTCCATTCCTGAGACCCTTCTGATAGCATGAGATGTGATATCTCAATGCCTCTAATACCAAACCTGAGATCCTACCTCTAACATGAAATGTGATATCCAACTCTTTCCCCTTCCAAACCTGAGAGCCTTCCTATAGCATGAGATGTGATATCCAAGTCCTTCCCATTCCAATCCTGAGACCCTTCCTATAGCTTGAGATGTGATATCCAACTCCTTCCCATTCCAATTCTGAGACCCTTCCTATACTCTGAGACTTGATATCTCAATGCTTCTAATACCAAACCTGAGACCCGTAATATAACATGAGATGTGATATCCAAATCCTTCCCCTTCCAAACCTTAGACCCTTCCTTTATCATGAGATGTGATATCCAAGTCCTTCCCATTCCAATCCTGAGACCCTTCCTATAGCATGAGATGTGATATCTCAATGCTTCTAATACCAAACCTGAGACCCTTCCTATAACATGAGATGGGAATATCCAACTCCTTCCCATTCCAATCCTGAGACCCTTCCGATAGCAGAGATGTGATATCTCAATGCTTATACCAAACCTGAGACCCTTCCTATGTCATGAGATGTGATATCCAACTCCTTGCCATTCAAATCCTGAGACCCTTCCTATAGCATGAGAAGGGATATCCAACTCCTTCCCAATCCAATCCTGAGACCCTTCCTATAGCAGAGACGTGATATCTCAATGCTTCTACCAAACCTGAGACCCTTCCTTTAGCATGAGATGTGATATCCAAATCCTTCCCCTTCCAAACCTGAGACCCTCCCTTTAGCATGAGATGTGATATCCAACTCCTTCCCATTCCATTCCTGAGACCCTTCTGATAGCATGAGATGTGATATCTCAATGCCTCTAATACCAAACCTGAGATCCTACCTCTAACATGAAATGTGATATCCAACTCTTTCCCCTTCCAAACCTGAGAGCCTTCCTATAGCATGAGATGTGATATCCAAGTCCTTCCCATTCCAATCCTGAGACCCTTCCTATAGCTTGAGAGAGATGTGATATCCAACTCCTTCCCATTCCAATTCTGAGACCCTTCCTATACTCTGAGACTTGATATCTCAATGCTTCTACTACCAAACCTGAGACCCATAATATAACATGAGATGTGATATCCAAATCCTTCCCCTTCCAAACCTTAGACCCTTCCTTTATCATGAGATGTGATATCCAACTCCTTCCCATTCCAATCCTGAGACCCTTCCGATATCATGAGATGTGATATCTCAAAGCTTCTAATATCAAACTTGAGACCCTCCCTATAGCATGAGATGTGATATCCAAGTCCTTCCCATTCCAATCCTGAGACCCTTCCTATAGCATGAGATGTGATATCTCAATGCTTCTAATACCAAACCTGAGACCCTTCCTATAACATGAGATGGGAATATCCAACTCCTTCCCATTCCAATCCTGAGACCCTTCCGATAGCAGAGATGTGATATCTCAATGCTTATACCAAACCTGAGACCCTTCCTATGTCATGAGATGTGATATCCAACTCCTTGCCATTCAAATCCTGAGACCCTTCCTATAGTATGAGAAGGGATATCCAACTCCTTCCCAATCCAATCCTGAGACCCTTCCGATAGCAGAGACGTGATATCTCAATGCTTCTACCAAACCTGAGACCCTTCCTTTAGCATGAGATGTGATATCCAAATCCTTCACATTCCAATCCTGAGACCCTTCCTATAGCATGAGATGTGATATCTCAATGCTTCTAATACCAAACCTGAGATCCTTCCTATAACATGAGATGTGATATCCAATTCCTTCCCATTCCAAACCTGAGACCCTTCCTATTGGATGAGATGTGATATCCAACTCCTTCCCATTCCAACCCTGAGACCCTTCCTATAGCATGAGATGTGATGTCTCAATGCTTCTAATACCAAACCTGAGATCCTTCCTATAACATGAGATGTGATATCCAACTCCTTCCATTCCAATCCTGAGACCCGTCCTATAGCATGAGATGTGATATCTCAATGCTTATACCAAACCTGAGACCCTTCCTATAGCATGAGATGTGATATCCAACTACTTCCCATTCCAATCCTGAGACCCTTCCCATAGCATGAGATGTGATATCTCAATGCTTCTAATACCAAACCTGAGATCCTTCCTCTAACATGAAATGTGATATTCAACTCCTTCCCTTTCCAAACCTAAGAGCCTATCTATAGCATGAGATGTGATATCCAAGTCCTTCCCATTCCAATCCTTAGACCCTTCCTACAGCATGCAATATGATATCTCAATGATTCTAATAACAAACCTGAGACCCGTCCTATAGCATGAGATATGATATCCAAGTCCTTCCCATTCCAATCCTGAGACCCTTCCTATAACATGAAATGTGATATCCAACTCCTTCCCATTCCAACTTGAGACCCTTCCTATAGCATGAGATGGGATATCCAACTTCTTCCAAATCCAATACTGATACCCTTCCGATAGCATGAGATGTGATATCCCAATGCTTCTACCAAACCTGAGACCCATACTATGGCATGCGATGTGATATCAAACTCCTTCCCATTCCAATCATGAGACCCTTCCTATAGCTTGAGGTGTGATATCCAACTCCTTCCCATTCCAATTCTGAGACCCTTCTTATACCATGAGACTTGATATCTCAATGCTTCTAATACCAAACCTGAGACCCTTCCTATAACATGAGATGTGATATCCAACTCCTTGCCATTCCAACCTGAGACACTTCCTATAGCATGAGAAGGGATATCCAACTCCTTCCCAATCCAATCCTGAGACCCTTCCGATAGCAGAGATGTGATATCTCAATGCTTATACCAAACCTGAGACCCTTCCTATGGCATGAGATGTGATATCCAACTCCTTGCCATTCAAATCCTGAGACCCTTCCTATAGCATGAGAAGGGATATCCAACTCCTTCCCAATCCAATCCTGAGACCCTTCCGATAGCAGAGACGTGATATCTCAATGCTTCTACCAAACCTGAGACCCTTCCTTTAGCATGAGATGTGATATCCAAATCCTTCACATTCCAATCCTGAGACCCTTCCTATAGCATGAGATGTGATATCTCAATGCTTCTAATACCAAACCTGAGATCCTTCCTATAACATAAGATGTGATATCCAATTCCTTCCCATTCCAAACCTGAGACCCTTCCTATTGGATGAGAGGTGATATCCAACTCCTTCCCATTCCAACCCTGAGACCCTTCCTATAGCATGAGATGTGATGTCTCAATGCTTGTAATACCAAACCTGAGATCCTTCCTATAACATGAGATGTGATATCCAACTCCTTCCATTCCAATCCTGAGACCCGTCCTATAGCATTAGATGTGATATCTCAATGCTTATACCAAACCTGAGGCCCTTCCTATAGCATGAGATGTGATATCCAACTACTTCCCATTCCAATCCTGAGACCCTTCCTATAGCATGAGATGTGATATCTCAATGCTTCTAATACCAAACCTGAGATCCTTCCTCTAACATGAAATGTGATATCCAACTCCTTCCCTTTCCAAACCTAAGAGCCTATCTATAGCATGAGATGTGATATCCAAGTCCTTCCCATTCCAACCCTTAGACCCTTCCTACAGCATGCAATATGATATCTCAATGATTCTAATAACAAACCTGAGACCCGTCCTATAACATGAGATGGGATATCCAACTCCTTCCCATTCCAATCCTGAGACACTTCCGATAGCAGAGATGTGATATCTCATTGCTTATACCAAACCTGAGACCCTTCCTATAACATGAGATGTGATATCCAAATCCTTCCCGTTCCAAACCTGAGACCCTTCCATTAGCATGAGATGTGATATCCAGGTCCTTCCCATTCCAATCCTGAGACACTTCCGATAGCATGAGATGTGATATCTCAATGCTTCTAATATCAAAACTGAGACCCTCCCTATAGCATGATATGTGATATCTAAGTCCTTCCCATTCAAATCCTGAGACACTCCCTATAGCATGAGATGTGATATCCAACTCTTTCCCATTCCAATCCTGAGACCCTTCCTATAGCATGAGATATGATATCTCAATACTTCTAATACCAAACGTGAGATCCTTCCGAAAACATGAGATGTGATATCCAAATCCTTCCCCTTCCAAACCTGAGACCCTCCCTTTAGCATGAGATGTGATATCCAACTCCTTCCCATTCCAATCCTGAGACCCTTCTGATAGCATGAGATGTGATATCTCAATGCTTCTAATACCAAACCTGAGATCCTTCCGATAGCATGAAATGTGATATCTAAATGCTTCTAATACCAAACCTGAGATCCTTCCTATAACATGAGATGTGATATCCAAATCCTTCCCCTTCCAAACCTGAGACCCTCCCTTTAGCATGAGATGTGATATCCAACTCCTTCCCATTCCATTCCTGAGACCCTTCTGATAGCATGAGATGTGATATCTCAATGCCTCTAATACCAAACCTGAGATCCTACCTCTAACATGAAATGTGATATCCAACTCTTTCCCCTTCCAAACCTGAGAGCCTTCCTATAGCATGAGATGTGATATCCAAGTCCTTCCCATTCCAATCCTGAGACCCTTCCTATAGCTTGAGATGTGATATCCAACTCCTTCCCATTCCAATTCTGAGACCCTTCCTATACTCTGAGACTTGATATCTCAATACTTCTAATACCAAACGTGAGATCCTTCCGAAAACATGATATGTGATATCCAAATCCTTCCCCTTCCAAACCTGAGACCCTCCCTTTAGCATGAGATGTGATATCCAACTCCTTCCCATTCCAATCCTGAGACCCTTCTGATAGCATGAGATGTGATATCTCAATGCTTCTAATACCAAACCTGAGATCCTTCCGATAGCATGAAATGTGATATCTCAATGCTTCTAATACCAAACCTGAGATCCTTCCTATAACATGAGATGTGATATCCAAATCCTTCCCCTTCCAAACCTGAGACCCTCCCTTTAGCATGAGATGTGATATCCAACTCCTTCCCATTCCATTCCTGAGACCCTTCTGATAGCATGAGATGTGATATCTCAATGCCTCTAATACCAAACCTGAGATCCTACCTCTAACATGAAATGTGATATCCAACTCTTTCCCCTTCCAAACCTGAGAGCCTTCCTATAGCATGAGATGTGATATCCAAGTCCTTCCCATTCCAATCCTGAGACCCTTCCTATAGCTTGAGATGTGATATCCAACTCCTTCCCATTCCAATTCTGAGACCCTTCCTATACTCTGAGACTTGATATCTCAATGCTTCTAATACCAAACCTGAGACCCGTAATATAACATGAGATGTGATATCCAAATCCTTCCCCTTCCAAACCTTAGACCCTTCCTTTATCATGAGATGTGATATCCAAGTCCTTCCCATTCCAATCCTGAGACCCTTCCTATAGCATGAGATGTGATATCTCAATGCTTCTAATACCAAACCTGAGACCCTTCCTATAACATGAGATGGGAATATCCAACTCCTTCCCATTCCAATCCTGAGACCCTTCCGATAGCAGAGATGTGATATCTCAATGCTTATACCAAACCTGAGACACTTCCTATGTCATGAGATGTGATATCCAACTCCTTGCCATTCAAATCCTGAGACCCTTCCTATAGCATGAGAAGGGATATCCAACTCCTTCCCAATCCAATCATGAGACCCTTCCGATAGCAGAGACGTGATATCTCAATGCCTCTACCAAACCTGAGACCCTTCCTTTAGCATGAGATGTGATATCCAAATCCTTCCCCTTCCAAACCTGAGACCCTCCCTTTAGCATGAGATGTGATATCCAACTCCTTCCCATTCCATTCCTGAGACCCTTCTGATAGCATGAGATGTGATATCTCAATGCCTCTAATACCAAACCTGAGATCCTACCTCTAACATGAAATGTGATATCCAACTCTTTCCCCTTCCAAACCTGAGAGCCTTCGTATAGCATGAGATGTGATATCCAAGTCCTTCCCATTCCAATCCTGAGACCCTTCCTATAGCTTGAGATGTGATATCCAACTCCTTCCCATTCCAATTCTGAGACCCTTCCTATACTCTGAGACTTGATATCTCAATGCTTCTAATACCAAACCTGAGACCCGTAATATAACATGAGATGTGATATCCAAATCCTTCCCCTTCCAAACCTTAGACCCTTCCTTTATCATGAGATGTGATATCCAACTCCTTCCCATTCCAATCCTGAGACCCTTCCGATATCATGAGATGTGATATCTCAAAGCTTCTAATATCAAACTTGAGACCCTCCCTATAGCATGAGATGTGATATCCAAGTCCTTCCCATTCCAATCCTGAGACCCTTCCTATAGCATGAGATGTGATATCTCAATGCTTCTAATACCAAACCTGAGACCCTTCCTATAACATGAGATGGGAATATCCAACTCCTTCCCATTCCAATCCTGAGACCCTTCCGATAGCAGAGATGTGATATCTCAATGCTTATACCAAACCTGAGACCCTTCCTATGTCATGAGATGTGATATCCAACTCCTTGCCATTCAAATCCTGAGACCCTTCCTATAGCATGAGAAGGGATATCCAACTCCTTCCCAATCCAATCCTGAGACCCTTCCGATAGCAGAGACGTGATATCTCAATGCTTCTACCAAACCTGAGACCCTTCCTTTAGCATGAGATGTGATATCCAAATCCTTCACATTCCAATCCTGAGACCCTTCCTATAGCATGAGATGTGATATCTCAATGCTTCTAATACCAAACCTGAGATCCTTTCTATAACATGAGATGTGATATCCAATTCCTTCCCATTCCAAACCTGAGACCCTTCCTATAGCATGAGATGTGATGTCTCAATGCTTCTAATACCAAACCTGAGATCCTTCCTATAGCATGAGATGTGATATCTCAATGCTTATACCAAACCTGAGACCCTTCCTATAGCATGAGATGTGATATCCAACTACTTCCCATTCCAATCCTGAGACCCTTCCTATAGCATGAGATGTGATATCTCAATGCTTCTAATACCAAACCTGAGATCCTTCCTCTAACATGAAATGTGATATCCAACTCCTTCCCTTTCCAAACCTAAGAACCTATCTATAGCATGAGATGTGATATCCAAGTCCTTCCCATTCCAATCCTGATACCCTTCCTATAACATGAAATGTGATATCCAACTCCTTCCCATTCCTACCTGAGACCCTTCCTATAGCATGAGATGGGATATCCAACTTCTTCCAAATCCAATACTGATACCCTTCCGATAGCATGAGATGTGATATCCCAATGCTTCTACCAAACCTGAGACCCATACTATGGCATGAGATGTGATATCAAACTCCTTCCCATTCCAATCCTGAGACCCTTCCTTTAGCTTGAGGTGTGATATCCAACTCCTTCCCATTCCAATTCTGAGACCCTTCTTATACCATGAGACTTGATATCTCAATGCTTCTAATACCAAACCTGAGACCCATACTATGGCATGAGATGTGATATCAAACTCCTTCCCATTACAATCCTGAGACCCTTCCTATAGCATGAGATGTGATATCCAACTACTTCCCATTCCAATCCTGAGACCCTTCCTATAGCATGAGATGTGATATCTCAATGCTTCTAATACCAAACCTGAGATCCTTCCTCTAACATGAAATGTGATATCCAACTCCTTCCCTTTCCAAACCTAAGAGCCTATCTATAGCATGAGATGTGATATCCAAGTCCTTCCCATTCCAATCCTTAGACCCTTCCTACAGCATGCAATATGATATCTCAATGATTCTAATAACAAACCTGAGACCCGTCCTATAGCATGAGATATGATATCCAAGTCCTTCCCATTCCAATCCTGAGACCCTTCCTATAACATGAAATGTGATATCCAACCTCTTCCCATTCCAACCTGAGACCCTTCCTATAGCATGAGATGGGATATCCAACTTCTTCCAAATCCAATACTGATACCCTTCCGATAGCATGAGATGTGATATCCCAATGCTTCTTCCAAACCTTAGACCCTTCCTTTATCATGAGATGTGGTATCCAACTCCTTCCCATTCCAATCCTGAGACCCTTCCGATATCATGAGATTTGTTATCTCAATGCTACTAATATCAAACTTGAGACCCTCCCTATAGCATGAGATGTGACATCCAAGTCCTTCCCATTCCAATCCTGAGAACCTTCCTATAGCATGAGATGTGATATCTCTATGCTTCTAATACCAAACCTGAGACCCTTCCTATAACATGAGATGGGATATCCAACGCCTTCCCATTCCAATCCTGAGACCCTTCCGATAGCAGAGATGTGATATCTCAATGCTTATACCAAACCTGAGACCCTTCCTATGGCCTGAGATGTCATATACAACTCCTTCCCATTCCAATCCTGAGACCCTTCCTTTAGCATGAGATGTGATATCTCAATGCTTATACCAAATCTGAGACCCTTCCTATAGCATGAGATGTGATATCCAAATCCTTCCCATTCCAATCCTGAGACCCTTCCTATAGCATGAGATGTGATATCTCAATGCTTATACCAAACCTGAGAGCCTACCTATAGCATGAGATGTGATATCCAAGTCCATCCCATTCCAATCCTTAGACCCTTCCTACAGCATGCAATGTGATATCTCAATGATTCTAATACCAAACCAGAGACTCTTACTATAACATGAGATGGGATATCCAACTCCTTCCCATTCCAATCCTGAGCCGCTTCCTATAGCAGAGATGTGATATCTCAATGCTTATACCAAACCTGAGACCCTTCCTATATCATGAGATGTGATATCCAACTCCTTCCTGTTCCAAACCTGAGACACTAACTATAGCATATGTGATATCCAACTCCTTCCCATTCCAAACATGAGACCCTTCCTATAGCAAGAAAGTAATATCCAACTCCTACCCATTCCAATCCTGAGACCCTTCCTATAGCAAGAGATGTGATATCCAAATCCTTCCCATTCCAATCCTGAGACCCTTCCTATAACATGAGATGTCATATCCAACTCCTTCCCATTCCAACCTGAGACACTTCCTATAGCATGAGAAGGGATATCCAACTCCTTCCCAATCCAATCCTGAGACCCTTCCGATAGCAGAGATGTGATATCTCAATGCTTATACCAAACCTGAGACCCTTCCTATGGCATGAGATGTGATATCCAACTCCTTGCCATTCAAATCCTGAGACCCTTCCTATAGCATGAGAAGGGATATCCAACTCCTTCCCAATCCAATCCTGAGACCCTTCCGATAGCAGAGACGTGATATCTCAATGCTTCTACCAAACCTGAGACCCTTCCTTTAGCATGAGATGTGATATCCAAATCCTTCACATTCCAATCCTGAGACCCTTCCTATAGCATGAGATGTGATATCTCAATGCTTCTAATACCAAACCTGAGATCCTTCCTATAACATGAGATGTGATATCCAATTCCTTCCCATTCCAAACCTGAGACCCTTCCTATTGGATGAGATGTGATATCCAACTCCTTCCCATTACAACCCTGAGACCCTTCCTATAGCATGAGATGTGATGTCTCAATGCTTCTAATACCAAACCTGAGATCCTTCCTATAACATGAGATGTGATATCCAACTCCTTCCATTCCAATCCTGAGACCCGTCCTATAGCATGAGATGTGATATCTCAATGCTTCTAATACCAAACCTGAGATCCTTCCTCTAACATGAAATGTGATATCCAACTCCTTCCCTTTCCAAACCTAAGAGCCTATCTATAGCATGAGATGTGATATCCAAGTCCTTCCCATTCCAACCCTTAGACCCTTCCTACAGCATGCAATATGATATCTCAATGATTCTAATAACAAACCTGAGACCCGTCCTATAACATGAGATGGGATATCCAACTCCTTCCCATTCCAATCCTGAGACACTTCCGATAGCAGAGATGTGATATCTCAATGCTTATACCAAACCTGAGACCCTTCCTATAACATGAGATGTGATATCCAAATCCTTCCCGTTCCAAACCTGAGACCCTTCCTTTAGCATGAGATGTGATATCCAAATCCTTCCTGTTCCAAACCTGAGACCCTTCCTTTAGCATGAGATGTGATATCCAGCTCCTTCCCATTCCAATCCTGAGACACTTCCGATAGCATGAGATGTGATATCTCAATGCTTCTAATATCAAAACTGAGACCCTCCCTATAGCATGATATGTGATATCTAAGTCCTTCCCATTCCAATCCTGAGACACTCCTATAGCATGAGATGTGATATCCAACTCTTTCCCATTCCAATCCTGAGACCCTTCCTATAGCATGAGATATGATATCTCAATACTTCTAATACCAAACGTGAGATCCTTCCGATAACATGAGATGTGATATCCAAATCCTTCCCCTTCCAAACCTGAGACCCTCCCTTTAGCATGAGATGTGATATCCAACTCCTTCCCATTCCAATCCTGAGACCCTTCTGATAGCATGAGATGTGATATCTCAATGCTTCTAATACCAAACCTGAGATCCTTCCGATAGCATGAGATGTGATATCTCAATGCTTCTATTACCAAACCTGAGATCCTTCCTATAACATGAGATGTGATATCCAAATCCTTCCCCTTCCAAACCTGAGACCCTCCTTTTAGCATGAGATGTGATATCCAACTCCTTCCCATTCCATTTATGAGACCCTTCTGATAGCATGAGATGTGATATCTCAATGCCTCTAATACCAAACCTGAGATCCTACCTCTAACATGAAATGTGATATCCAACTCTTTCCCCTTCCAAACCTGAGAGCCTTCCTATAGCATGAGATGTGATATCCAAGTCCTTCCCATTCCAATCCTGAGACCCTTCCTATAGCTTGAGATGTGATATCCAACTCCTTCCCATTCCAATTCTGAGACCCTTCCTATACTCTGAGACTTTATATCTCAATGCTTCTAATACCAAACCTGAGACCCGTAATATAACATGAGATGTGATATTCATCCAAATCCTTCCCCTTCCAAACCTTAGACCATTCCTTTATCATGAGATGTGATATCCAACTCCTTCCCATTCCAATCCTAAGACCCTTCCGATATCATGAGATGTGATATCTCAAAGCTTCTAATATCAAACTTGAGACCCTCCCTATAGCATGAGATGTGATATCCAAGTCCTTCCCATTCCAATCCTGAGACCCTTCCTATAGCATGAGATGTGATATCTCAATGCTTCTAATACCAAACCTGAAACCCTTCCTATAACATGAGATGGGAATATCCAACTCCTTCCCATTCCAATCCTGAGACCCTTCCGATAGCAGAGATGTGATATCTCAATGCTTATACCAAACCTGAGACCCTTCCTATGGCATGTGATGTGATATCCAACTCCTTGCCATTCAAATCCTGAGACCCTTCCTATAGCATGAGAAGGGATATCCAACTCCTTCCCAATCCAATCCTGAGACCCTTCCGATAGCAGAGACGTGATATCTCAATGCTTCTACCAAACCTGAGACCCTTCCTTTAGCATGAGATGTGATATCCAAATCCTTCACATTCCAATCCTGAGACCCTTCCTATAGCATGAGATGTGATATCTCAATGCTTCTAATACCAAACCTGAGATCCTTCCTATAACATGAGATGTGATATCCAATTCCTTCCCATTCCAAACCTGAGACCCTTCCTATTGGATGAGATGTGATATCCAACTCCTTCCCATTCCAACCCTGAGACCCTTCCTATAGCATGAGATGTGATGTCTCAATGCTTCTAATACCAAACCTGAGATCCTTCCTATAACATGAGATGTGATATCCAACTCCTTCCATTCCAATCCTGAGACCCGTCCTATAGCATGAGATGTGATATCTCAATGCTTATACCAAACCTGAGACCCTTCCTATACCATGAGATGTGATATCCAACTACTTCCCATTCCAATCCTGAGACCCTTCCTATAGCATGAGATGTGATATCTCAATGCTTCTAATACCAAACCTGAGATCCTTCCTCTAACATGAAATGTGATATCCAACTCCTTCCCTTTCCAAACCTAAGAGCCTATCTATAGCATGAGATGTGATATCCAAGTCCTTCCCATTCCAATCCTTAGACCCTTCCTACAGCATGCAATATGATATCTCAATGATTCTAATAACAAACCTGAGACCCGTCCTATAGCATGAGATATGATATCCAAGTCCTTCCCATTCCAATCCTGAGACCCTTCCTATAACATGAAATGTGATATCCAACTCCTTCTCATTCCAACCTGAGACCCTTCCTATAGCATGAGATGGGATATCCAACTTCTTCCAAATCCAATACTGATACCCTTCCGATAGCATGAGATGTGATATCCCAATGCTTCTACCAAACCTGAGACCCATACTATGGCATGAGATGTGATATCAAACTCCTTCCCATTCCAATCCTGAGACCCTTCCTATAGCTTGAGGTGTGATATCCAACTCCTTCCCATTCCAATTCTGAGACCCTTCTTATACCATGAGACTTGATATCTCAATGCTTCTAATACCAAACCTGAGACCCGTCCTATAACATGAGATGTGATATCCAAATCCTTCCCCTTCCAAACCTTAGACCCTTCCTTTATCATGAGATGTGATATCCAACTCCTTCCCATTCCAATCCTGAGACCCTTCCGATATCATGAGATTTGTTATCTCAATGATTCTAATATCAAACTTGAGACCCTCCCTATAGCATGAGATGTGACATCCAAGTCCTTCCCATTCCAATCCTGAGACCCTTCCTATAGCATGAGATGTGATATCTCTATGCTTCTAATACCAAACCTGAGACCCTTCCTATAACATGAGATGGGATATCCAACTCCTTCCCATTCCAATCCTGAGACCCTTCCGATAGCAGAGTTGTGATATCTCAATGCTTATACCAAACCTGAGAACCTTCCTATGGCCTGAGATGTCATATACAACTCCTTCCCATTCCAATCCTGAGACCCTTCCTTTAGCATGAGATGTGATATCTCAATGCTTATACCAAATCTGAGACCCTTCCTATAGCATGAGATGTGATATCCAATTCCTTCCCATTCCAATCCTGAGCCGCTTCCGATAGCAGAGATGTGATATCTCAATGCTTATACCAAACCTGAGACCCTTCCTATAACATGAGATGTGATATCCAACTCGTTCCCGTTCCAAACCTGAGACACTAACTATAGTATATGTGATATCCAACTCCTTCCCATTCCAAACATGAGACCCTTCCTATAGCAAGAAAGTAATATCCAACTCCTACCCATTCCAAACCTGAGACCCTTCCTATAACAAGAGATGTGATATCCAAATCCTTCCCATTCCAATCCCGAGACCCTTCCTATAACATGAGATGTGATATCCAACTCCTTCCCATTCCAACCTGAGACACTTCCTATAGCATGAGAAGGGATATCCAACTCCTTCCCAATCCAATCCTGAGACCCTTCCGATAGCAGAGATGTGATATCTCAATGCTTATACCAAACCTGAGACCCTTCCTATGGCATGAGATGTGATATCCAACTCCATACCATTCAAATCCTGAGACCCTTCCTATAGCATGAGATGTGATATCTCTATGCTTCTAATACCAAACCTGAGACCCTTCCTATAACATGAGATGTGATATCCAACTCCTTCCCATTCCAATCCTGAGACCCTTCCGATAGCAGAGATGTGATATCTCAATGCTTATACCAAACCTGAGAACCTTCCTATGGCCTGAGATGTCAAATACAACTCCTTCCCATTCCAATCCTGAGACCCTTCCTTTAGCATGAGATGTGATATCTCAATGCTTATACCAAATCTGAGACCCTTCCTATAGCATGAGATGTGATATCCAATTCCTTCCCATTCCAATCCTGAGACCCTTCCTATAGCATGAGATGTGATATCTCAATGCTTATACCAAACCTGAGAGCCTACCTATAGCATGAGATGTGATATCCAAGTCCATTCCATTCCAATCCTTAGACCCTTCCTACAGCATGCGATGTGATATCTCAATGATTCTAATACCAAACCAGAGACTCTTCCTATAACATGAGATGTGATATCCAATTCCTTCCCATTCCAAACCTGAGACCCTTCCTATTGGATGAGATGTGATATCCAAGTCCATTCCATTCCAATCCTTAGACCCTTCCTACAGCATGCGATGTGATATCTCAATGATTCTAATACCAAACCAGAGACTCTTCCTATAACATGAGATGTGATATCCAATTCCTTCCCATTCCAACCCTGAGACCCTTCCTATAGCATGAGATGTGATGTCTCAATGCTTCTAATACCAAACCTGAGATCCTTCCTATAACATGAGATGTGATATCCAACTCCTTCCATTCCAATCCTGAGACCCGTCCTATAGCATGAGATGTGATATCTCAATGCTTATACCAAACCTGAGACCCTTCCTATAGCATGAGATGTGACATCCAAGTCCTTCCCATTCCAATCCTGAGACCCTTCCTATAACATGAGATGTGATATCCAACTCCTTCCCATTCCAACCTGAGACACTTCCTATAGCATGAGAAGGGATATCTCACTGCTTATACCAAACCTGAGACCCTTCCCATAGCATGAGATGTGATATCCAACTGCTTCCCATTCCAATCCTGAGACCCTTCCTATAGCATGAGAAGTGATATCTCAATGCTTCTAATATCAAACCTGAGATCCTTCCTCTAACATGAAATGTGATATCCAACTCCTTCCCTTTCCAAACCTAAGAGCCTATCTATAGCATGAGATGTGATATCCAAGTCCTTCCCATTTCAACCCTTAGACCCTTCCTACAGCATGCAATATGATATCTCAATGATTCTAATAACAAACCTGAGACCCGTCCTATAACATGAGATGGGATATCCAACTCCTTCCCATTCCAATCCTGAGACACTTCCGATAGCAGAGATGTGATATCTCAATGCTTATACCAAACCTTAGACCCTTCCTATAACATGAGATGTGATATCCAAATCCTTCCCGTTCCAAACCTGAGACCCTTCCTTTAGCATGAGATGTGATATCCAGCACCTTCCCATTCCAATCCTGAGACACTTCCGATAGCATGAGATGTGATATCTCAATGCTTCTAATATCAAAACTGAGACCCTCCCTATAGCATGATATGTGATATCTAAGTCCTTCCCATTCCAATCCTGAGACCCTCCCTATAGCATGAGATGTGATATCTCACTGCTTATACCAAACCTGAGACCCTTCCCATAGCATGAGATGTGATATCCAACTCCTTCCCATTCCAATCCTCAGACCCTTCCTATAGCATGAGATGTGTATCTCAATGCTTCTAATATCAAAATTGAGATATCAAGTCTCAGAGTATAGGAAGGGTCTCAGAATTGGAATGGGAAGGAGTTGGATATCACATCTCAAGCTATAGGAAGGGTCTCAGGATTGGAATGGGAAGGACTTGGATATCACATCTCATGCTATAGGAAGGCTCTCAGGTTTGGAAGGGGACAGAGTTGGATATCACATTTCATGTTAGAGGTAGGATCTCAGGTTTGGTATTAGAGGTATTGAGATATCACATCTCATGCTATCAGAAGGGTCTCAGGAATGGAATGGGAAGGAGTTGGATATCACATCTCAAGCTAAAGGGAGGGTCTCAGGTTTGGAAGGGGAAGGATTTGGATATCACATCTCATGTTATAGGAAGGATCTCGGGTTTGGTATTAGAAGCATTGAGATATCACATCTCATGCTATCGGAAGGATCTCAGGTTTGGTATTAGAAGCATTGAGATATCACATCTCATGCTATCAGAAGGGTCTCAGGATTGGAATGGGAATTAGTTGGATATCACATCTCATGCTAAAGGGAGGGTCTCAGGTTTGGAAGGGGAAGGATTTGGATATCACATCTCATGTTTTTGGAAGGATCTCATGTTTGGTATTAGAAGTATTGAGATATCATATCTCATGCTATAGGAAGAGTCTCAGGATTGGAATGGGAAGGAGTTGGATATCACATCTCATGCTATAGGAAGTGTCTCAGGATTGGAATGGGAAGGACTTGGATATCACATCTCATGCTATAGGTAGGGTCTCAAGTTTGATATTAGAAGCATTAAGATATCACATCTCATGCTATAGGAAGGGTCTGAGGATTGGAATGGGAAGGAGTTGGATATCACATCTCATGCTATGGGAAGGGTCTCAGGTTTGGTATAAGCAGTGAGATATCACATCTCATGCTATAGGAAGTGTCTCAGGATTGGAATGGGAAGGAGTTGGATATCACATCTCATGTTATGGGAAGGATCTAAGGTTTGGTATAAATATTGAGATATCACATCTCTGCTATCGGAAGGGTCTCAGGATTGGAATGGGAAGGAGTTGGATATTCCCATCTCATGTTATAGGAAGGGTCTCAGGTTTGGTATTAGAAGCATTGAGATATCACATCTCATGCTATAGGAAGGGTCTCAGGATTGGAATGGGAAGGACTTGGATATCACATCTCATGCTATAGGGAGGGTCTCAAGTTTGATATTAGAAGCTTTGAGATATCACATCTCATGATATCGGAAGGGTCTCAGGATTGGAATGGGAAGGAGTTGGATATCACATCTCATGATAAAGGAAGGGTCTAAGGTTTGGAAGGGGAAGGATTTGGATATCACATCTCATGTTATATTACGGGTCTCAGGTTTGGTATTAGAAGCATTGAGATATCAAGTCTCATAGTATAGGAAGGGTCTCAGAATTGGAATGTGAAGGAGTTGGATATCACATCTCAAGCTATAGGAAGGGTCTCAGGATTGAAATGGGAAGGACTTGGATATCACATCTCATGCTATAGGAAGGCTCTCAGGTTTGGAAGGGGAAAGAGTTGGATATCACATTTCATGTTAGAGGTAGGATCTCAGGTTTGGTATTAGAGGCTTTGAGATATCACATTTCATGCTATCAGAAGGGTCTCAGGAATGGAATGGGAAGGAGTTGGATATCACATCTTATGCTAAAGGGAGGGTCTCAGGATTGGAAGGGGAAGGATTTGGATATCACATCTCATGTTATAGGAAGGATCTCAGGTTTGGTATTAGAAGCATTGAGATATCACATCTCATGCTATCAGAAGAGTCTCAGGATTGGAATAGGAAGGAGTTGGATATCACATCTCATGCTAAAGGGAGGGTCTCAGGTTTGGAAGGGGAAGGATTTGGATATCACATCTCATGTTATCGGAAGGATCTCACGTTTGGTATTAGAAGTATTGAGATATCATATCTCATGCTATAGGAAGGGTCTCAGGATTGGAATGGGAAGGAGTTGGATATCACATCTTATGCTAAAGGGAGGGTCTCAGGATTGGAAGGGGAAGGATTTGGATATCACATCTCATGTTATAGGAAGGATCTCAGGTTTGGTATTAGAAGCATTGAGATATCACATCTCATGCTATAGGAAGGGTCTCAGGATTGGAATGTGAAGGATTTGGATATCACATCTCATGCTAAAGGAAGGGTCTCAGGTTTGGTAGAAGCATTGAGATATCACGTCTCTGCTATCGGAAGGGTCTCAGGATTGGATTGGGAAGGAGTTGGATATCACATCTCATGCCATAGGAAGGGTCTCAGGTTTGGTAGAAGCATTGGGATATCACATCTCATGCTATCGGAAGGGTATCAGTATTGGATTTGGAAGAAGTTGGATATCCCATCTCATGCTATAGGAAGGGTCTCAGGTTGGAATGGGAAGGAGTTGGATATCACATTTCATGTCATAGGAAGGGTCTCAGGATTGGAATGGGAAGGACTTGGATATCATATCTCATGCTATAGGACGGGTCTCAGGTTTGTTATTAGAATCATTGAGATATCATATTGCATGTTGTAGGAAGGGTCTAAGGATTGGAATGGGAAGGACTTGGATATCACATCTCATGCTATAGATAGGCTCTTAGGTTTGGAAAGGGAAGGAGTTGGATATCACATTTCATGTTAGAGGAAGGATCTCAGGTTTGGTATTAGAAGCATTGAGATATCACATCTCATGCTATAGGAAGGGTCTCAGGATTGGAATGGGAAGTAGTTGGATATCACATCTCATGCTATAGGAAGGGTCTCAGGTTTGGTATAAGCATTGAGATATCACATCTCATGCTATAGGACGGGTCTCAGGATTGGAATGGAAGGAGTTGGATATCACATCTCATGTTATAGGAAGGATCTCAGGTTTGGTATTAGAAGCATTGAGACATCACATCTCATGCCATAGGAAGGGTCTCAGGGTTGGAATGGGAAGGAGTTGGATATCACATCTCATCCAATAGGAAGGGTCTCAGGTTTGGAATGGGAAGGAATTGGATATCACATCTTATGTTATAGGAAGGATCTCAGGTTTGGTATTAGAAGCATTGAGATATCACTTCTCATGCTATACGAAGGGTCTCAGGATTGGAATGTGAAGGATTTGGATATCACATCTCATGCTAAAGGAAGGGTCTCAGGTTTGGTAGAAGCATTGAGATATCACGTCTCTGCTATCGGAAGGGTCTCAGGATTGGATTGGGAAGGAGTTGGATATCCCTTCTCATGCTATAGGAAGGGTCTCAGGATTTGAATGGCAAGGAGTTGGATATCACATCTCATGCCATAGGAAGGGTCTCAGGTTTGGTATAAGCATTGAGATATCACATCTCTGCTATCGGAAGGGTCTCAGGATTGGAATGGGAAGGAGTTGGATATTCCCATCTCATGTTATAGGAAGGGTCTCAGGTTTGGTATTAGAAGCATTGAGATGTCACATCTCATGCTATAGGAAGGGTCTCAGGATTGGAATGGGAAGGACTTGGATATCACATCTCATGCTATAGGGAGGGTCTCAAGTTTGATATTAGAAGCTTTGAGATATCACATCTCATGATATCGGAAGGGTCTCAGGATTGGAATGGGAAGGAGTTGGATATCCCATCTCATGTTATAGGACGGGTCTCAGGTTTGTTATTAGAATCATTGAGATATCATATTGCATGCTGTAGGAAGGGTCTAAGGGTTGGAATGGGAAGGACTTGGATATCACATCTCATGTTATATTACGGGTCTCAGGTTTGGTATTAGAAGCATTGAGATATCAAGTCTCAGAGTATAGGAAGGGTCTCAGAATTGGAATGGGAAGGAGTTGGATATCACATCTCAAGCTATAGGAAGGGTCTCAGGATTGGAATGGGAAGGACTTGGATATCACATCTCATGCTATAGGAAGGCTCTCAGGTTTGGAGGGGGAAAGAGTTGGATATCACATTTCATGTTAGAGGTAGGATCTCAGGTTTGGTATTAGAGGCATTGAGATATCACATCTCATGCTATCAGAAGGGTCTCAGGAATGGAATGGGAAGGATTTGGATATCACATCTCTTGCTATAGGAAGGGTCTCAGGATTGGAATGGGTAGGAGTTGGATATTACTTTCTTGCTATAGGAAGGGTCTCATGTTTGGAATGGGAAGGAGTTGGATATCACATATGCTATAGTTAGTGTCTCAGGTTTGGAACGGGAAGGAGTTGGATATCACATCTCATGTTATAGGAAGGGTCTCAGGTTTGGTATAAGCATTGAGATATCACATCTCTGCTATCGGAAGCGGCTCAGGATTGGAATGGGAAGGAGTTGGATATCCCATCTCATGTTATAGGAAGAGTCTCTGGTTTGGTATTAGAATCACTGAGATATCACATCTCATGCTATAGGAAGGGTCTCAGGATTGGAATGGGAAGGACTTGGATGTCACATCTCATGCTATAGGGAGGGTCTCAAGTTTGATATTAGAAGCATTGAGATAACAAATCTCATGATATCGGATGGGTCTCAGGATTGGAATGGGAAGGAGTTGGATATCACATCTCATGATAAAGGAAGGGTCTAAGGTTTGGAAGGGGAAGGATTTGGATATCACATCTCATGTTATAGGACGGGTCTCAGGTTTGGTATTAGAAGCATTGAGATATCAAGTCTCATGGTATAAGAAGGGTCTCAGAATTGGAATGGGAAGGAGTTGGATATCACACCTCAAGCTATAGGAAGGGTCTCAGGATTGGAATGGGAAGGAGTTTGATATCACATCTCATGCCATAGTATGGGTCTCAGGTTTGGTAGAAGCATTGGGATATCACATCTCATGCTATCGGAAGGGTATCAGTATTGGATTTGGAAGAAGTTGGATATCCCATCTCATGCTATAGGAAGGGTCTCAGGTTGGAATGGGAAGGAGTTGGATATCACATTTCATGTCATAGGAAGGGTCTCAGGATTGGAATGGGAAGGACTTGGATATCATATCTCATGCTATAGGACGGGTCTCAGGTTTGTTATTAGAATCATTGAGATATCATATTGCATGTTGTAGGAAGGGTCTAAGGATTGGAATGGGAAGGACTTGGATATCACATCTCATGCTATAGATAGGCTCTTAGGTTTGGAAAGGGAAGGAGTTGGATATCACATTTCATGTTAGAGGAAGGATCTCAGGTTTGGTATTAGAAGCATTGAGATATCACATCTCATGCTATAGGAAGGGTCTCAGGATTGGAATGGGAAGTAGTTGGATATCACATCTCATGTTAAAGGAAGGATCTCAGGTTTGGTATTAGAAGCATTGAGATATCACATCTCATGCTATACGAAGGGTCTCAGGATTGGAATGTGAAGGATTTGGATATCACATCTCATGCTAAAGGAAGGGTCTCAGGTTTGGTAGAAGCATTGAGATATCACGTCTCTGCTATCGGAAGGGTCTCAGGATTGGATTGGGAAGGAGTTGGATATCCCTTCTCATGCTATAGGAAGGGTCTCAGGATTTGAATGGCAAGGAGTTGGATATCACATCTCATGCCATAGGAAGGGTGTCAGGTTTGGTATAAGCATTGAGATATCACATCTCTGCTATCGGAAGGGTCTCAGGATTGGAATGGGAAGGAGTTGGATATTCCCATCTCATGTTATAGGAAGGGTCTCAGGTTTGGTATTAGAAGCATTGAGATATCACATCTCATGCTATAGGAAGGGTCTCAGGATTGGAATGGGAAGGACTTGGATATCACATCTCATGCTATAGGGAGGGTCTCAAGTTTGATATTAGAAGCTTTGAGATATCACATCTCATGATATCGGAAGGGTCTCAGGATTGGAATGGGAAGGAGTTGGATATCCCATCTCATGTTATAGGACGGGTCTCAGGTTTGTTATTAGAATCATTGAGATATCATATTGCATGCTGTAGGAAGGGTCTAAGGGTTGGAATGGGAAGGACTTGGATATCACATCTCATGTTATATTACGGGTCTCAGGTTTGGTATTAGAAGCATTGAGATATCAAGTCTCAGAGTATAGGAAGGGTCTCAGAATTGGAATGGGAAGGAGTTGGATATCACATCTCAAGCTATAGGAAGGGTCTCAGGATTGGAATGGGAAGGACTTGGATATCACATCTCATGCTATAGGAAGGCTCTCAGGTTTGGAGGGGGAAAGAGTTGGATATCACATTTCATGTTAGAGGTAGGATCTCAGGTTTGGTATTAGAGGCATTGAGATATCACATCTCATGCTATCAGAAGGGTCTCAGGAATGGAATGGGAAGGAGTTGGATATCACATCTCATGTTATAGGAAGGATCTCAGGTTTGGTATTAGAAGCATTGAGATATCACATCTCATGCTATCGGAAGGATCTCAGGTTTGGTATTAGAAGCATTGAGATATCACATCTCATGCTATCAGAAGGGTCTCAGGATTGGAATGGGAAGGAGTTGGATATCACATCTCATGCTAAAGGGAGGGTCTCAGGTTTGGAAGGGGAAGGATTTGGATATCACATCTCATGTTATCGGAAGGATCTCACGTTTGGTATTAGAAGTATTGAGATATCATATCTCATGCTATAGGAAGGGTCTCAGGATTGGAATGGAAAAGAGTTGGATATCACATCTCATGCTATAGGGAGTGTCTCAGGATTGGAATGGGAAGGACTTAGATATCACATATCATGCTATAGGGAGGGCCTCAGTTTTGATATTAGAAGCATTGAGATATCACATCTCATGCTATCGGAAGTGTCTCAGGATTGGAATGGGAAGGAGCTGGATATCACATCTCATGCTAAAGGAAGGGTCTCAGGTTTGGAACGGGAAGGATTTGGATATCACATCTCATGCTATAAGAAGGGTCTCAGGTTTGGTATAAGCATTGAGATATCACATCTCTGCTATCGGCAGTGTCTCAGGATTGGAATGGGAAGGAGTTGGATATCCCATCTCATGTTATAGGACGGGTCTCAGGTTTGTTATTAGAATCATTGAGATATCATATTGCATGCTGTAGGAAGGGTCTAAGGGTTGGAATGGGAAGGACTTGGATATCACATCTCATGCTATAGATAGGCTCTTAGGTTTGGAAAGAGAAGGAGTTGGATATCACATTTTATGTTAGAGGAAGGATCTCAGGTTTGGTATTAGAAGCATTGAGATATCACATCTCATGCTATAGGAAGGGTCTCAGGATTGGAATGGGAAGTAGTTGGATATCACATCTCATGCTATAGGAAGGGTCTCAGGTTTGGTATAAGCATTGAGATATCACATCTCATGCTATAAAACGGGTCTCAGGATTGGAATGGAAGGAGTTGGATATCACATCTCATGTTAAAGGAAGGATCTCAGGTTTGGTATTAGAAGCATTGAGACATCACATCTCATGCTATAGGAAGGGTCTCAGGGTTGGAATGGGAAGGAGTTGGATATCACATCTCATCCAATAGGAAGGGTCTCAGGTTTGGAATGGGAAGGAATTGGATATCACATCTCATGTTATAGGAAGGATCTCAGGTTTGGTATTAGAAGCATTGAGATATCACATCTCATGCTATAGGAAGGGTCTCAGGATTGGAATGTGAAGGGTTTGGATATCACATCTCATGCTAAAGGAAGGGTCTCAGGTTTGGTAGAAGCATTGAGATATCACGTCTCTGCTATCGGAAGGGTCTCAGGATTGGATTGGGAAGGAGTTGGATATCCCTTCTCATGCTATAGGAAGGGTCTCAGGATTTGAATGGCAAGGAGTTGGATATCACATCTCATGCCATAGGAAGGGTCTCAGGTTTGGTATAAGCATTGAGATATCACATCTCTGCTATCGGAAGGGTCTCAGGATTGGATTGGGAAGGAGTTGGATATCCCTTCTCATGCTATAGGAGGTGTCTCAGGTTGGAATGGGAAGGAGTTGGATATCACATCTCATGTTATAGGAAGGGTCTCAGGATTGGAATGGGTAGGAGTTGGATATTACTTTCTTGCTATAGGAAGGGTCTCATGTTTGGAATGGGAAGGAGTTGGATATCACATATGCTATAGTTAGTGTCTCAGGTTTGGAACGGGAAGGAGTTGGATATCACATCTCATGTTATAGGAAGGGTCTCAGGTTTGGTATAAGCATTGAGATATCACATCTCTGCTATCGGAAGCGGCTCAGGATTGGAATGGGAAGGAGTTGGATATCCCATCTCATGTTATAGTAAGAGTCTCTGGTTTGGTATTAGAATCATTGAGATATCACATCGCATGCTGTAGGAAGGGTCTAAGGATTGGAATGGGATGGACTTGGATATCACATCTCATGCTATAGGTAGGCTCTCAGGTTTGGTATAAGCATTGAGATATCACATCTCATGCTATAGGAAGGGTCTCAGGATTGGAATGGGAAGGATTTGGATATCACATCTCATGCTATAGGAAGGGTCTCAGATTTGGTATAGGCATTGAGATATCACATCTCATGCTAAAGGAAGGGTCTCAGGATTGGAATGTTAAGGAGTTGTATATGACATCTCAGGCCATAGGAAGGGTCTCAGGTTTGGTATAAGCATTGAGATATCACATCTCTGCTATCGGAAGGGTCTCAGGATTGGAATGGGAAGGAGTTGGATATCCCATCTCATGTTATAGGAAGGGTCTCAGGTTTGGTATTAGAAGCATAGAGATATCACATCTCATGCTATAGGAAGGGTCTCAGGATTGTAATGGGAAGGACTTGGATGTCACATCTCATGCTATAGGGAGGGTCTCAAGTTTGATATTAGAAGCATTGAGATAACAAATCTCATGATATCGGTAGGGTCTCAGGATTGGAATGGGAAGGAGTTGGATACCACATCTCACGATAAAGGAAGGGTCTAAGGTTTGGAAGGGGAAGGATTTGGATATCACATCTCATGTTATAGGACGGGTCTCAGGTTTGGTATTAGAAGCATTGAGATATCAAGTCTCATGGTATAAGAAGGGTCTCAGAATTGGAATGGGAAGGAGTTGGATATCACACCTCAAGCTATAGGAAGGGTCTCAGGATTGGAATGGGAAGGAGTTTGATATCACATCTCATGCGATAGTATGGGTCTCAGGTTTGGTAGAAGCATTGGGATATCACATCTCATGCTATCGGAAGGGTATCAGTATTGGATTTGGAAGAAGTTGGATATCCCATCTCATGCTATAGGAAGGGTCTCAGGTTGGAATGGGAAGGAGTTGGATATCACATTTCATGTTATAGGAAGGGTCTCAGGATTGGAATGGGAAGGACTTGGATATCATATCTCATGCTATAGGACGGGTCTCAGGTTTGTTATTAGAATCATTGAGATATCATATTGCATGCTGTAGGAAGGGTCTAAGGATTGGAATGGGAAGGACCTGGATATCACATCTCATGCTATAGATAGGCTCTTAGGTTTGGAAAGGGAAGGAGTTGGATATCACATTTCATGTTAGAGGAAGGATCTCAGGTTTGGTATTAGAAGCATTGAGATATCACATCTCATGCTATAGGAAGGGTCTCAGGATTGGAATGGGAAGTAGTTGGATATCACCTCTCATGCTATAGGAAGGGTCTCAGGTTTGGTATAAGCATTGAGATATCACATCTCATGCTATAGGACGGGTCTCAGGATTGGAATGGGAGGAGTTGGATATCACATCTCATGTTATAGGAAGGATCTCAGGTTTTGTATTAGAAGCATTGAGACATCACATCTCATGTTATAGGAAGGGTCTCAGGGTTGGAATGGGAAGGAGTTGGATATCACATCTCATCCAATAGGAAGGGTCTCAGGTTTGGAAAGTGAAGGAGTTGGATATCACATTTCATGTTAGAGGAAGGATCTCAGGGTTGGTATTAGGGGCATTGAGATATCACATCTCAGGCTATAGGAAGGGTCTCAGGATTGGAATGGGAAGGAGTTGGATATCACATCTCATGCTATAGGAAGGGTCTCAGGTTTGGTAGAAGCATTGAGATATCACATCTCATGCTATAGGAAGGGTCTCAGGATTGGAATGGAAGGAGTTGGATATCACATCTCATGCTAAAGGGAGGGTCTCAGGTTTGGAAGGGGAAGGAGTTGGATATTCCCATCTCATGTTATAGGAAGGGTCTCAGGTTTGGTATTAGAAGCATTGAGATATCACATCTCATGCTATAGGAAGGGTCTCAGGATTGGAATGGGAAGGACTTGGATATCACATCTCATGCTATAGGGAGGGTCTCAAGTTTGATATTAGAAGCTTTGAGATATCACATCTCATGATATCGGAAGGGTCTCAGGATTGGAATGGGAAGGAGTTGGATATCACATCTCATGATAAAGGAAGTGTTAGGAAAGATTTCGTAATTGTAGGCAATTTTCCTTCCATGTGGCAACCCCTAAACTTTTTGCTGTCGTTTTTCACCTTGTTCTTGACTTTGCCAGAGAAGTGCAGCCTTCTGCTGCACTCCTCTGGGCTTTCGCTCCTTTTCTTATGGGGAAACTGACATGCCCTTAAGACAGTCAGTACCGGGGAACGCTGTTTCCCGTAGTTTCTTTTATCGTGTTGCGGCTTTAGTGCAACATGACACAAGAGGGCACTGTAAGCTAAGTTACAGCTCTCTTGGGTCTCTAGCCTTCTACAGGCCCTAGATACTCGTTTAGGATTGTATTTGATCGGTGCAAGTCATTCAGGGACTGGAATGGTGGCAGCAATCGTTTTGTGTATTTTGAGCTCCTTTTGGCGTTCTGAGCGCATTTTTCGCGCTGAACCCAAAATGGTGGCCTGGCTCCCAAAATGGCCAGACCACGAGGCTCCTTTGTCCTGTCCACTGACCGTCTTGCTCCCTTCACCTTCCCCAGGTCGAGCGACCCGGGGCCTTCCTTATTTGGGCATGTACTTTCCAGCGAAACACGGATGCTTTCGCAGGCTTCTACATGTCTTTTGTGTGCCTCCAGGGTGTGGGCTGGGATGTCTGGTCCCAATACACATCCTGGGTGCCAGAGAGTCTAGGGTAGTGTGAATGCCTGGGACCACTGTGGTCCGTGATTGGTCCACGTATGGTATGTGTGTTGATGAGCGGATCTCCCATTGGCTCCCCTCCGTTTTGGCGCGAAGGGAACCGTGGATAAGAGGGGGCTGGAAACACCACTACCATGTCGATCTCCTGAGTTCTCACGAACGAAGGAATACAGGAGCCAAGTATCCTGCAACCAAGAGGCTGGACCGAGGAATCGCTGGTGACCCGCTGAAGGACTCCTCCTTTGCACTGCTGTCTTCCTGTGAAACCCTTTCCTCCTTTGATCGAACCAGAAGGCCTGTACTGGTGCTTCGACCTTTGGAATAGCAGGAACAGCTATTCCCGGCGACTTCATCATCTCCTGCCAAGTAAGCCTTCGAAAGTGTCTCTGGGCCATCCAGTTGACTGACCAGCTTACAAGGGAGTCCTGCTCTGTAACCGCCGCCAGGTTGTGTTGTATCCCGAGTCCTTGCCACTCTCCCACGCTTCGTGCACTTGGCGTTCCCAGGTCTGAAGGGAGGAGTGTACATTTGGCTCGGATACACACGGCCGCTCCGTTGCCCTGCGGTGGTGACAAAACTGTGCAGGTTTCTTCGATTGGGACGTCTTTTTGCTCTACACGACGACGAGGCATTTCCCGACTCTTCTGAACCTGCCAGCTGCTGAAACTGACGTGGAGAAGCCTGGGTCTGCTTCCATCGGGGACCGGTGAGTAGTTTAGCTAGGATCTGGTCGCCCTCCTGCAGTAGCCCATTGCTTTTCCCCGCTGTGTAAAAACAGCACCCTTTTGTCCGTACTCACGCTCTGCTTCTGCTCGCTGTGGAGGCTGCGCTTGAGTCGCGGAACCTGTTCTTCTTCTGTGGTGCACTAACCCGAACTGCCTGACTTCCTCCGAAGAGCTTCTCCTTTTGCCCGTTGGCACCAGCGTGGGCAGGTACTTTGAGCACAAGGCTCCACTCTTCGCAGGGCTCGGACTTCCATCTAGTTAGGTGCCTCTGAAGGCGAACTGAGTCTAAAGCATTATCGCACTGCCTGTTTTCCTTCCCTTGCAGGTGGACTACACATTTCGTGCCTCTAATGCTTGAGACTGTTGTGTTTGTATATATATTGTGTTGATATGGTATGTGTTGGCTTAATATTGTGATATTGTGATTTTCTCGCTACGGTCGTTGTTTTAAAGGCCTTAAAATAAATGTGTTTATATTTTTGATGTAACACCTGTTTGGAGTAGTTTGTAAGCGCTCTTGCTTTGTGTGCTCATTGCGGGCTTTCAGTCACCCTCACCCCTCTTGAGACCTAGTCTTGACCGCCGCGATCGCTACCTTGATTGGTCTGGCTGGTCCAGAGGTTACCCTGTTCCAAGTAATTAGGTTGGCCTTCTGAACTTCTGCGCCACCAGGACAGAGTTCAGAAATCCGTCTTAACAAATTGGTGTACAGCGGTGGGATACGACTGAAGGTATCCAGTGTTGCGCACGAACTAAGGCATTTCAGGTTATTCCAACCAGGACACGTAGTGAATTGTTGTAGTATAACTTTAAAAAGGCCATAGTCCTATCTAACAGTATGGAAACAAATACCTTCTTAACTTTAAATGCTTCCAAATCAGAAACATTGAAGAAGATGTGTGCGGAGAGAGGTGTTTCCTCTCAAGGCACGAAATTGGAAATGATCCAAAGAATCGTGGCGTGGCAAGAAGCGCAGCTTGACGCTATAACTTCTGAGGACAGTGCGGAAGGTGGTGGGGCTGCTCTCACTGGTAGAACCGACGGTTCTGCCGCCGCACTGATCCATCGCGACCACGAGGACAGGGAGGACCAGATGTCTAATGTTTCCTCTGCCAGTGCTGATGGGGAGGCTATGCTTGAATTCAAGAAGCAAGAGCTGCGGTTTAGGCAGCAGGAGCTTGAATTCAGCATAGCCAAACTAAAAATCGAACAGGCAGAAAAACAAAAAGACAGGGATCACCAGTTGGAACTGGCCAAGCTTCAGTTTGCAAATGGGTCCAAGGGTCCTGGACATGGGTCTGGGGCCTCCTCTCATCCATGATTTTCGAAAGATCTGCTCAGTGTGTATGAAGAAAGGAATGACATTATGGACTGGCTGAATGCGTTTGAGTATGCATGCGAAGTTCAAGAAGTTGACAATGCTGATAAGATTGCGTGGTTGCTCAGTAGACTGCCCCATTCTGGCTGTAGTGCCATCATGGAAATGTCGAAGGCTGAGCGAGCTGATTTCGCAATGTTAAAGCAAACTCTCATTTTAAAGTTTGGGAAGACTCCGGCCCAATATTTAAAGCGTTTTCGAGAGTATAAGAAAAAGGAAGGTGGTACTTGGGTATCTTATGTCGCTGAATCCTTGAAAAACTTAACTGGCTGGGTCGAAGGTTATAAGGTTTCTACCTTCGAAGGCATGATAAATCTTGTCATGCTGGAACACAGTTTTGCTTCTTCTTCCCCGGAGCTTAAGCAGCATTTGGCCGATTCGAAGGAGATAGATCCTAAGAAGCTGGCCATTGCAGCAGATTTATGGGTGTCACATCGAGTGTCCCATAAGGACAAAACTCATCCTGGTAAGCAGGAGGAAGGGAAAAAGTCCAAAGATATGGAGGGTGGAGAATCTGCTAAATCTTCTTCCCATAAGGGCCACAAAAAGAAAAACAAGGGTAAGACACAAGAGAACTCACAGGGTAGTGGAGGTCAGCCTCCGAAACAGAACTCTGGTTACAATAAGCCTCCCTACATAAACAGACCCACTGGGGCTTGTTTTTCTTGTGGAGCAACTGACCACGTGAAGGGGGATCCCCGTTGTAAGGTTAGACCTTTGGGGGTCCACTCCGCTAATCTGGCCTTCTCCTCCTACGAGGAAGAAGAGATTACAGGAGCATCCTTCTCCTCAGACTCATTTCCCAGCGGGATAGAGGCTGAGGTAGTTTTAGTGTCCCTGGGTTCCTGGGAGCCTAAAGTCGCAGAGGCTTATGCTAGGATTCCGGATAATACCAAGCACTACTTTAAAGACAGTGTGCTGATCAATGGAGTGGATACTCCAGCTCTTAGGGATAGTGGGTGCAGTCGCACTGTAGTGGATTCTACCTTGGTAGACTCAGAGGAAGTGGCCAGAGCTACTCTGATGCCCACTAAGTTGGCTGACGGCCCCCTCCGTATGTTTCCCGTAATACCTGTAAATCTTACTTTAAATGGTACAGCAGTCAGGATTCCAGTGAGCATTCAGAGAAACGTCCCGGGAAAGGTCTGGTTAGGTAATGATCTCAGAGCTTTAGGGCTCGTAGGAGACACTGCCGAAAGACCCTACACACAGTCTCAAGCACGGGCAGCATTGGCCAAGTCCAATACGCCGCCCCAGCCAAAGGGGAAACACAAGGCGAAAGGAGTCAACAAGTCAAGACGAGGGAAAGAGAATATTCCCCCGAGCTCGCCTACCACTGCGGTGGAGGAAGTTGGTCAATCGCCCGGGCCTGACGAGGAGGTGGCGATGCCTGAAGTATTCGACCCCAACGATCATCCTGAACTAAAAGACTTGTTAGTTGAAGGAGGTCCTGATAGGGACGAATTCAGTAAAGGCCAAACTGAGTGCCCATCTCTGGAAGGCCTAAGGAGACAGGCCTGCTCCCAGCTTGAGGGTGAACCTCCTGGGAAGCATAGGATTTATTGGGAAGGTGGACTCCTGTATAGTGAGCCCACAGAGTCTACAGAAGGAGACCATAGGAGGTTGGTGGTTCCCCTTGCTGTTAGGCCCTTCCTCCTGCAGTTGGCGCATGACGTTCCCCTTGCTGGTCACCTTGGTATGAGGAGGACCAAGCAAAGGTTATCCATGCACTTCTACTGGCCCAAGATGGGGGAGCAAGTAGAAAGTCACTGCAGGAGTTGTGCCGCCTGCCAGTTGTCTGGTAAGGTTGGCGCGACAATCCAAGCTCCGTTGGTACCGCTCCCAGTTGTGGGGGTACCATTTGAAAGGGTAGGGATCGACATCGTTGGTCCCCTTGACCTGCAAACATCCTCGGGCAATAGGTTTATCCTGGTGCTGGTCGACCATGCAACCCGGTATCCTGAGGCCATCCCATTGAAAACTGTAACTGCCAAGTCAGTTGCAGAAGCTTTACTTGGCATATTTACTAGGGTTGGCTTCCCTAAAGAAGTTGTGTCGGATCATGGCAGCAACTTTATGTCGAAGTATAGGCAGGCTATGTGGAAAGAATGTGGGGTCACCTACAGGTTCTCTTCTGCATACCACCCTCAGACCAATGGTCTGGGGGGGCCGTTTCAACAGGACGTTAAAGAGCGTGATTGGGGCTCTGGAGGAGCCTCAGAGAAGAAAATGGGATCTTCTTGTTTCATGCTTACTGTTTGCCTACCGAGAGGTACCACAGGAGGGTGTTGGCTTCAGCCCCTTCGAACTTCTGTTCGGTCATCTCGTACGGGGACCCTTAGCCATCGTCAAAGAGGGATGGGAGATGCCACTCCCCCTGTTACTACCAATGTAGTTGATTATGTGCTAGGGCTCAGAAAACGGATGGTACTTCTGATGGGCTTGGCTAGTGATAAATTGAAGGCAGGACAAGCGCTGGTGAAACCTTGGTACGACCAGAAAGCTTCCCTCATCAACTTTACACTTGGTCAGCAAGTCCTGATCATGAATCCCATAAGGCCTCGAGCTTTACCGGACAAATGGTCAGGCCCTTACCCAGTGGTGGAGCCCCTGGGTGAGGTTAACTATTCAGTGGACCTTGGAAGGCCTGGACAGGCTCCAAAAGTGTTTCACGTGAATAGGCTGAAGGCTTTCGGCCCAAGCGTCGAAATCGCAGCACTGCTACTGGCTTCAGACGTTGCGGGAGAGGAGTCTGAACCTCTCCCCGACCTGTTCCCAAGCAGTCCTTCAGATAGCTCTTTTGAGGGTGTCCGAGTGGCCCCTCACCAAAATGGACAAGGCTCAGTGGTTTACCTTGGACATGAAGTAGGTGGAGGGAGGAGACAGCCTCTACCCAGTAAAGTACAAGCAGTACAAGACTGGCCTACCCCCACTACGCAAACCCAAGTGAGAGCCTTCTTAGGACTCACGGGGTATTACCGCAATTTTGTGGCAGACTATGGCACCATAGCTGCTCCTCTGACTGCCCTCACAACTCCGAAGAAACCCAAGAAGGTAACTTGGACCGACGAGTGTGAGAAGGCCTTCAATGGCTTAAAAGACTCCTTGTGCCAGGCCCCTGTCCTTAGGGCACCTGATTATCAAAGACCTTTTATCGTGCAGACGGACGCCTCTGACACTGGGATAGGAGCTGTACTATCACAAGTAGATGAGAAGGGTAAGGAACACCCTATCGGTTTTATTAGTCGCCAGCTTAAGGACAGAGAGCTCAGATGGTCCACGGTAGAGAAAGAATGTTTCTCTGTTGTGTGGGCCCTAAGGAAGCTGAGGCCCTACCTCTATGGGACCCACTTCACTGTGCAAACTGACCATAAGCCCTTAAAGTGGCTAATGAACATGAAGGGGAGAATCCAAAGTTGCTTAGGTGGTCCATAAGTCTACAAGGCTTCGACTTCACTATTGAGCATAGGCCAGGTGTCCAACATAGCAATGCTGATGGGTTGTCCAGAATGTTTAACCGACCTGAACAAGAGACTCATCCAGGGGTGGATTAGTTCCCCCTGTCCATAGTCTGGGAGGGGCGAGTGTTAGGAAAGATTTCGTAATTGTAGGCAATTTTCCTTCCATGTGGCAACCCCTAAACTTTTTGCTGTTGTTTTTCACCTTGTTCTTGACTTTGCCAGAGAAGTGCAGGCTTCTGCTGCACTCCTCTGGGCTTTCGCTCCTTTTCTTATGGGGAAACTGACATGCCCTTAAGACAGTCAGTACCGGGGAACGCTGTTTCCCGTAGTTTCTTTTATCGTGTTGCGGCTTTAGTGCAACATGACACAAGAGGGCACTGTAAGCTAAGTTACAGCTCTCTTGGGTCTCTAGCCTTCTACAGGCCCTAGATACTCGTTTAGGATTGTATTTGATCGGTGCAAGTCATTCAGGGACTGGAATGGTGGCAGCGATCGTTTTGTGTATTTTGAGCTCCTTTTGGCGTTCTGAGCACATTTTTCGCACTGAACCCAAAATGGTGGCCTGGCTCCCAAAATGACCAGACCACGAGGCTCCTTTGTCCTGTCCACTGACCGTCTTGCTCCCTTCACCTTCCCCAGGTCGAGCGACCCGGGGCCTTCCTTATTTGGGCATGTACTTTCCCGCGAAACACGGATGCTTTCGCAGGCTTCTACATGTCTTTTGTGTGCCTCCAGGGTGTGGGCTGGGATGTCTGGTCCCAATACACATCCTGGGTGCCAGAGAGTCTAGGTTAGTGTGAATGCCTGGGACCACCGTGGTCCGTGATTGGTCCACGTATGGTATGTGTGTTGATGAGCGGATCTCCCATTGGCTCCCCTCCGTTTTGGCGCGAAGGGAACCGTGGATAAGAGGGGGCTGGAAACACCACTACCATGTCGATCTCCTGAGTTCTCACGAACGAAGGAATACAGGAGCCAAGTATCCTGCAACCAAGAGGCTGGACCGAGGAATCGCTGGTGACCCGCTGAAGGACTCCTCCTTTGCACTGCTGTCGTCCTGTGAAACCCTTTCCTCCTTTGATCGAACCAGAAGGCCTGTACTGGTGCTTCGACCTTTGGAATAGCAGGAACAGCTATTCCCGGCGACTTCATCATCTCCTGCCAAGTAAGCCTTCGGAAGTGTCTCTGGGCCATTAAGTTGACTGACCAGCTTACAAGGGAGTCCTGCTCTGTAACCGCCGCCAGGTTGTGTTGTATCCCGAGTCCTTGCCACTCTCCCACGCTTCGTGCACTTGCCGTTCCCAGGTCTGAAGGGAGGAGTGTACATTTGGCTCGGATACACACGGCCGCTCCGTTGCCCTGCGGTGGTGACAAAACTGTGCAGGTTTCTTCGATTGGGACGTCTTTTTGCTCTACACGACGACGAGGCATTTCCCGACTCTTCTGAACCTGCCAGCTGCTGAAACTAACGTGGAGAAGCCTGGGTCTGCTTGCATCGGGGACCGGTGAGTAGTTTAGCTAGGATCTGGTCGCCCTCCTGCAGTATCCCATTGCTTTTCCCCGCTGTGTAAAAACAGCACCCTTTTGTCCGTACTCGCGCTCTGCTTCTGCTCGCTGTGGAGGCTGCGCTTGAGTCGCGGAACCTGTTCTTCTTCTGTGGTGCACTAACCCGAACTGCCTGACTTCCTCCGAAGAGCTTCTCCTTTTGCCCGTTGGCACCAGCGTGGGCAGGTACTTTGAGCACAAGGCTCCACTCTTCGCAGGGCTCGGACTTCCATCTAGTTAGGTGCCTCTGAAGGCGAACTGAGTCTAAAGCATTATCGCACTGCCTGTTTTCCTTCCCTTGCAGGTGGACTACACATTTCGTGCCTCTAATGCTTGAGACTGTCGTGTTTGTATATATATTGTGTTGATATGGTATGTGTTGGCTTAATATTGTGATATTGTGATTTTCTCGCTACGGTCGTTGTTTTAAAGGCCTTAAAATAAATGTGTTTATATTTTTGATATAACACCTGTTTGGAGTAGTTTGTAAGCGCTCTTGCTTTGTGTGCTCATTGCGGGCTTTCAGTCACCCTCACCCCTCTTGAGACCTAGTCTTGACCGCCGCGATCGCTACCTTGATTGGTTTGGCTCGTCCAGAGGTTACCCTGTTCCAAGTAATTAGGTTGGCCTTCTGAACTTCTGCGCCACCAGGACAGAGTTCAGAAATCCGTCCTAACAGGAAGGGTCTAAGGTTTGGAAGGGGAAGGATTTGGATATCACATCTCATGTTATATTACGGGTCTCAGGTTTGGTATTAGAAGCATTGAGACATCGGGTCTCAGAATTGGAATGGGAAGGAGTTGGTTATCACATCTCAAGCTATAGGAAGGGTCTCAGGATTGGAATGGGAAGGACTTGGATATCACATCTCATGCTATAGGAAGGCTCTCAGGTTTGGAAGGGGAAAGAGTTGGATATCACATTTCATGTTAGAGGTAGGATCTCAGGTTTGGTATTAGAGGCATTGATATATCACATCTCATGCTATCAGAAGGGTCTCAGGAATGGAATGGGAAGGAGTTGGATATCACATCTCATGCTAAAGGGAGGGTCTCAGGTTTGGAAGGGGAAGGATTTGGATATCAATCTCATGTTATAGGAAGGATCTCAGGTTTGGTATTAGAAGCATTGAGATATCACATCTCATGCTATCGGAAGGATCTCAGGTTTGGTATTAGAAGCATTGAGATATCACATCTCATGCTATCAGAAGGGTCTCGGGATTGGAATGGGAAGGAGTTGGATATCACATCTCATGCTAAAGGGAGGGTCTCAGGTTTGGAAGGGGAAGGATTTGGATATCACATCTCATGTTATCGGAAGGATCTCACGTTTGGTATTAGAAGTATTGAGATATCGTATATCATGCTATAGGAAGGGTCTCAGGATTGGAATGGGAAAGAGTTGGATATCACATCTCATGCTATAGGGAGTGTCTCAGGATTGGAATGGGAAGGACTTAGATATCACATATCATGCTATAGGGAGGGTCTCAGTTTTGATATTAGAAGCATTGAGATATCACATCTCATGCTATCGGAAGTGTCTCGGGATTGGAATGGGAAGGAGCTGGATATCACATCTCATGCTATCGGAAGTGTCTCAGGATTGGAATGGGAAGGAGCTGGATATCACATCTCATGCTAAAGGAACGGTCTCAGGTTTGGAACGGGAAGGATTTGGATATCACATCTCATGTTATAGGAAGGGTCTCAGGTTTGGTATAAGCATTGAGATATCACATCTCTGCTATCGGAAGTGTCTCAGGATTGGAATGGGAAGGAGTTGGATATCCCATCTCATGTTATAGGACGGGTCTCAGGTTTGTTATTAGAATCATTGAGATATCATATTGCATGCTGTAGGAAGGGTCTAAGGGTTGGAATGGGAAGGACTTGGATATCACATCTCATGCTATAGATAGGCTCTTAGGTTTGGAAAGGGAAGGAGTTGGATATCACATTTCATGTTAGAGGAAGGATCTCAGGTTTGGTATTAGAAGCATTGAGATATCACATCTCATGCTATAGGAAGGGTCTCAGGATTGGAATGGGAAGTAGTTGGATATCACATCTCATGCTATAGGAAGGATCTCAGGTTTGGTATTAGAGGCATTGATATATCACATCTCATGCTATCAGAAGGGTCTCAGGAATGGAATGGGAAGGAGTTGGATATCACATCTCATGCTAAAGGGAGGGTCTCAGGTTTGGAAGGGGAAGGATTTGGATATCACATCTCATGTTATAGGAAGGATCTCAGGTTTGGTATTAGAAGCATTGAGATATCACATCTCATGCTATCGGAAGGATCTCAGGTTTGGTATTAGAAGCATTGAGATATCACATCTCATGCTATCAGAAGGGTCTCAGGATTGGAATGGGAAGGAGTTGGATACCACATCTCATGATAAAGGAAGGGTCTAAGGTTTGGAAGGGGAAGGATTTGGATATCACATCTCATGTTATAGGACGGGTCTCAGGTTTGGTATTAGAAGCATTGAGATATCAAGTCTCATGGTATAAGAAGGGTCTCAGAATTGGAATGGGAAGGAGTTGGATATCACACCTCAAGCTATAGGAAGGGTCTCAGGATTGGAATGGAAAGGAGTTTGATATCACATCTCATGCCATAGTATGGGTCTCAGGTTTGGTAGAAGCATTGGGATATCACATCTCATGCTATCGGAAGGGTATCAGTATTGGATTTGGAAGAAGTTGGATATCCCATCTCATGCTATAGGGAGGGTCTCAGGTTGGAATGGGAAGGAGTTGGATATCACATTTCATGTTATAGGAAGGGTCTCAGGATTGGAATGGGAAGGACTTGGATATCATATCTCATGCTATAGGACGGGTCTCAGGTTTGTTATTAGAATCATTGAGATATCATATTGCATGCTGTAGGAAGGGTCTAAGGATTGGAATGGGAAGGACTTGGATATCACATCTCATGCTATAGATAGGCTCTTAGGTTTGGAAAGAGAAGGAGTTGGATATCACATTTCATGTTAGAGGAAGGATCTCAGGTTTGGTATTAGAAGCATTGAGATATCACATCTCATGCTATAGGAAGGGTCTCAGGATTGGAATGGGAAGTAGTTGGATATCACATCTCATGCTATAGGAAGGGTCTCAGGTTTGGTATAAGCATTGAGATATCACATCTCATGCTATAGGACGGGTCTCAGGATTGGAATGGAAGGAGTTGGATATCACATCTCATGTTATAGGAAGGATCTCAGGTTTGGTATTAGAAGCATTGAGACATCACATCTCATGCTATAGGAAGGGTCTCAGGGTTGGAATGGGAAGGAGTTGGATATCACATCTCATCCAATAGGAAGGGTCTCAGGTTTGGAATGGGAAGGAATTGGATATCACATCTCATGTTATAGGAAGGATCTCAGGTTTGGTATTAGAAGCATTGAGATATCACATCTCATTCTATAGGAAGGGTCTCAGGATTGGAATGTGAAGGATTTGGATATCACATCTCATGCTAAAGGAAGGGTCTCAGGTTTGGTAGAAGCAATGAGATATCACGTCTCTGCTATCGGAAGGGTCTCAGGATTGGATTGGGAAGGAGTTGGATATCCCTTCTCATGCTATAGGAAGGGTCTCAGGATTTGAATGGCAAGGAGTTGGATATCACATCTCATGCCATAGGAAGGGTCTCAGGTTTGGTATAAGCATTGAGATATCACATCTCTGCTATCAGAAGGGTCTCAGGATTGGAATGGGAAGGAGTTGGATATTCCCATCTCATGTTATAGGAAGGGTCTCAGGTTTGGTATTAGAAGCATTGAGATATCACATCTCATGCTATAGGAAGGGTCTCAGGATTGGAATGGGAAGGACTTGGATATCACATCTCATGCTATAGGGAGGGTCTCAAGTTTGATATTAGAAGCTTTGAGATATCACATCTCATGATATCGGAAGGGTCTCAGGATTGGAATGGGAAGGAGTTGGATATCACATCTCATGATAAAGGAAGGGTCTAAGGTTTGGAAGGGGAAGGATTTGGATATCACATCTCATGTTATATTACGGGTCTCAGGTTTGGTATTAGAAGCATTGAGATATCAAGTCTCAGAGTATAGGAAGGGTCTCAGAATTGGAATGGGAAGGAGTTGGATATCACATCTCAAGCTATGGGAAGGGTCTCTGGATTGGAATGGGAAGGACCTGGATATCACATCTCATGCTATAGGAAGGCTCTCAGGTTTGGAAGGGGAAAGAGTTGGATATCACATTTCATGTTAGAGGTAGGATCTCAGGTTTGGTGTTAGAGGCATTGAGATATCACATCTCATGCTATCAGAAGGGTCTCAGGAATGGAATGGGAAGGAGTTGGATATCACATCTCATGCTAAAGGGAGGGTCTCAGGTTTGGAAGGGGAAGGATTTGGATATCACATCTCATGTTATAGGAAGGATCTCAGGTTTGGTATTAGAAGCATTGAGATATCACATCTCATGCTATCGGAAGGATCTCAGGTTTGGTATTAGAAGCATTGAGATATCACATCTCATGCTATCAGGAGGGTCTCAGGATTGGAATGGGAAGGAGTTGGATACCACATCTCATGATAAAGGAAGGGTCTAAGGTTTGGAAGGGGAAGGATTTGGATATCACATCTCATGTTATAGGACGGGTCTCAGGTTTGGTATTAGAAGCATTGAGATATCAAGTCTCATGGTATAAGAAGGGTCTCAGAATTGGAATGGGAAGGAGTTGGATATCACACCTCAAGCTATAGGAAGGGTCTCAGGATTGGAATGGAAAGGAGTTTGATATCACATCTCATGCCATAGTATGGGTCTCAGGTTTGGTAGAAGCATTGGGATATCACATCTCATGCTATCGGAAGGGTATCAGTATTGGATTTGGAAGAAGTTGGATATCCCATCTCATGCTATAGGAAGGGTCTCAGGTTGGAATGGGAAGGAGTTGGATATCACATTTCATGTTATAGGAAGGGTCTCAGGATTGGAATGGGAAGGACTTGGATATCATATCTCATGCTATAGGACGGGTCTCAGGTTTGTTATTAGAATCATTGAGATATCATATTGCATGCTGTAGGAAGGGTCTAAGGATTGGAATGGGAAGGACTTGGATATCACATCTCATGCTATAGATAGGCTCTTAGGTTTGGAAAGGGAAGGAGTTGGATATCACATTTCATGTTAGAGGAAGGATCTCAGGTTTGGTATTAGAAGCATTGAGATATCACATCTCATGCTATAGGAAGGGTCTCAGGATTGGAATGGGAAGTAGTTGGATATCACATCTCATGCTATAGGAAGGGTCTCAGGTTTGGTATAAGCATTGAGATATCACATCTCATGCTCTAGGACGGGTCTCAGGATTGGAATGGAAGGAGTTGGATATCACATCTCATGTTATAGGAAGGATCTCAGGTTTGGTATTAGAAGCATTGAGACATCACATCTCATGCTATAGGAAGGGTCTCAGGGTTGGAATGGGAAGGAGTTGGATATCACATCTCATCCAATAGGAAGGGTCTCAGGTTTGGAATGGGAAGGAATTGGATATCACATCTCATGTTATAGGAAGGATCTCAGGTTTGGTATTAGAAGCATTGAGATATCACATCTCATGCTATAGGAAGGGTCTCAGGATTGGAATGTGAAGGATTTGGATATCACATCCCATGCTAAAGGAAGGGTCTCAGGTTTGGTAGAAGCATTGAGATATCACGTCTCTGCTATCGGAAGGGTCTCAGGATTGGATTGGGAAGGAGTTGGATATCCCTTCTCATGCTATAGGAAGGGTCTCAGGATTTGAATGGCAAGGAGTTGGATATCACATCTCATGCCATAGGAAGGGTCTCAGGTTTGGTATAAGCATTGAGATATCACATCTCTGCTATCGGAAGGGTCTCAGGATTGGAATGGGAAGGAGTTGGATATTCCCATCTCATGCTATAGGGAGGGTCTCAGGTTTGATATTAGAAGCTTTGAGATATCACATCTCATGATATCGGAAGGGTCTCAGGATTGGAATGGGAAGGACTTGGATATCACATCTCATGATAAAGGAAGGGTCTAAGGTTTGGAAGGGGAAGGATTTGGATATCACATCTCATGTTATATTACGGGTCTCAGGTTCGGTATTAGAAGCATTGAGATATCAAGTCTCAGAGTATAGGAAGGGTCTCAGAATTGGAATGGGAAGGAGTTGGATATCACATCTCAAGCTATAGGAAGGGTCTCTGGATTGGAATGGGAAGGACCTGGATATCACATCTCATGCTATAGGAAGGCTCTCAGGTTTGGAAGGGGAAAGAGTTGGATATCACATTTCATGTTAGAGGTAGGATCTCAGGTTTGGTGTTAGAGGCATTGAGATATCACATCTCATGCTATCAGAAGGGTCTCAGGAATGGAATGGGAAGGAGTTGGATATCACATCTCATGCTAAAGGGAGGGTCTCAGGTTTGGAAGGGGAAGGATTTGGATATCACATCTCATGTTATAGGAAGGATCTCAGGTTTGGTATTAGAAGCATTGAGATATCACATCTCATGCTATCGGAAGGATCTCAGGTTTGGTATTAGAAGCATTGAGATATCACATCTCATGCTATCAGAAGGGTCTCAGGATTGGAATGGGAAGGAGTTGGATACCACATCTCATGATAAAGGAAGGGTCTAAGGTTTGGAAGGGGAAGGATTTGGATATCACATCTCATGTTATAGGACGGGTCTCAGGTTTGGTATTAGAAGCATTGAGATATCAAGTCTCATGGTATAAGAAGGGTCTCAGAATTGGAATGGGAAGGAGTTGGATATCACACCTCAAGCTATAGGAAGGGTCTCAGGATTGGAATGGAAAGGAGTTTGATATCACATCTCATGCCATAGTATGGGTCTCAGGTTTGGTAGAAGCATTGGGATATCACATCTCATGCTATCGGAAGGGTATCAGTATTGGATTTGGAAGAAGTTGGATATCCCATCTCATGCTATAGGGAGGGTCTCAGGTTGGAATGGGAAGGAGTTGGATATCACATTTCATGTTATAGGAAGGGTCTCAGGATTGGAATGGGAAGGACTTGGATATCATATCTCATGCTATAGGACGGGTCTCAGGTTTGTTATTAGAATCATTGAGATATCATATTGCATGCTGTAGGAAGGGTCTAAGGATTGGAATGGGAAGGACTTGGATATCACATCTCATGCTATAGATAGGCTCTTAGGTTTGGAAAGAGAAGGAGTTGGATATCACATTTCATGTTAGAGGAAGGATCTCAGGTTTGGTATTAGAAGCATTGAGATATCACATCTCATGCTATAGGAAGGGTCTCAGGATTGGAATGGGAAGTAGTTGGATATCACATCTCATGCTATAGGAAGGGTCTCAGGTTTGGTATAAGCATTGAGATATCACATCTCATGCTATAGGACGGGTCTCAGGATTGGAATGGAAGGAGTTGGATATCACATCTCATGTTATAGGAAGGATCTCAGGTTTGGTATTAGAAGCATTGAGACATCACATCTCATGCTATAGGAAGGGTCTCAGGGTTGGAATGGGAAGGAGTTGGATATCACATCTCATCCAATAGGAAGGGTCTCAGGTTTGGAATGGGAAGGAATTGGATATCACATCTCATGTTATAGGAAGGATCTCAGGTTTGGTATTAGAAGCATTGAGATATCACATCTCATGCTATAGGAAGGGTCTCAGGATTGGAATGTGAAGGATTTGGATATCACATCTCATGCTAAAGGAAGGGTCTCAGGTTTGGTAGAAGCATTGAGATATCACGTCTCTGCTATCGGAAGGGTCTCAGGATTGGATTGGGAAGGAGTTGGATATCCCTTCTCATGCTATAGGAAGGGTCTCAGGATTTGAATGGCAAGGAGTTGGATATCACATCTCATGCCATAGGAAGGGTCTCAGGTTTGGTATAAGCATTGAGATATCACATCTCTGCTATCAGAAGGGTCTCAGGATTGGAATGGGAAGGAGTTGGATATTCCCATCTCATGTTATAGGAAGGGTCTCAGGTTTGGTATTAGAAGCATTGAGATATCACATCTCATGCTATAGGAAGGGTCTCAGGATTGGAATGGGAAGGACTTGGATATCACATCTCATGCTATAGGGAGGGTCTCAAGTTTGATATTAGAAGCTTTGAGATATCACATCTCATGATATCGGAAGGGTCTCAGGATTGGAATGGGAAGGAGTTGGATATCACATCTCATGATAAAGGAAGGGTCTAAGGTTTGGAAGGGGAAGGATTTGGATATCACATCTCATGTTATATTACGGGTCTCAGGTTTGGTATTAGAAGCATTGAGATATCAAGTCTCAGAGTATAGGAAGGGTCTCAGAATTGGAATGGGAAGGAGTTGGATATCACATCTCAAGCTATAGGAAGGGTCTCTGGATTGGAATGGGAAGGACCTGGATATCACATCTCATGCTATAGGAAGGCTCTCAGGTTTGGAAGGGGAAAGAGTTGGATATCACATTTCATGTTAGAGGTAGGATCTCAGGTTTGGTGTTAGAGGCATTGAGATATCACATCTCATGCTATCAGAAGGGTCTCAGGAATGGAATGGGAAGGAGTTGGATATCACATCTCATGCTAAAGGGAGGGTCTCAGGTTTGGAAGGGGAAGGATTTGGATATCACATCTCATGTTATAGGAAGGATCTCAGGTTTGGTATTAGAAGCATTGAGATATCACATCTCATGCTATCGGAAGGATCTCAGGTTTGGTATTAGAAGCATTGAGATATCACATCTCATGCTATCAGAAGGGTCTCAGGATTGGAATGGGAAGGAGTTGGATACCACATCTCATGATAAAGGAAGGGTCTAAGGTTTGGAAGGGGAAGGATTTGGATATCACATCTCATGTTATAGGACGGGTCTCAGGTTTGGTATTAGAAGCATTGAGATATCAAGTCTCATGGTATAAGAAGGGTCTCAGAATTGGAATGGGAAGGAGTTGGATATCACACCTCAAGCTATAGGAAGGGTCTCAGGATTGGAATGGAAAGGAGTTTGATATCACATCTCATGCCATAGTATGGGTCTCAGGTTTGGTAGAAGCATTGGGATATCACATCTCATGCTATCGGAAGGGTATCAGTATTGGATTTGGAAGAAGTTGGATATCCCATCTCATGCTATAGGAAGGGTCTCAGGTTGGAATGGGAAGGAGTTGGATATCACATTTCATGTTATAGGAAGGGTCTCAGGATTGGAATGGGAAGGACTTGGATATCATATCTCATGCTATAGGACGGGTCTCAGGTTTGTTATTAGAATCATTGAGATATCATATTGCATGCTGTAGGAAGGGTCTAAGGATTGGAATGGGAAGGACTTGGATATCACATCTCATGCTATAGATAGGCTCTTAGGTTTGGAAAGGGAATGAGTTGGATATCACATTTCATGTTAGAGGAAGGATCTCAGGTTTGGTATTAGAAGCACAGAGATATCACATCTCATGCTATAGGAAGGGTCTCAGGATTGGAATGGGAAGTAGTTGGATATCACATCTCATGCTATAGGAAGGGTCTCAGGTTTGGTATAAGCATTGAGATATCACATCTCATGCTCTAGGACGGGTCTCAGGATTGGAATGGAAGGAGTTGGATATCACATCTCATGTTATAGGAAGGATCTCAGGTTTGGTATTAGAAGCATTGAGACATCACATCTCATGCTATAGGAAGGGTCTCAGGGTTGGAATGGGAAGGAGTTGGATATCACATCTCATCCAATAGGAAGGGTCTCAGGTTTGGAATGGGAAGGAATTGGATATCACATCTCATGTTATAGGAAGGATCTCAGGTTTGGTATTAGAAGCATTGAGATATCACATCTCATGCTATAGGAAGGGTCTCAGGATTGGAATGTGAAGGATTTGGATATCACATCCCATGCTAAAGGAAGGGTCTCAGGTTTGGTAGAAGCATTGAGATATCACGTCTCTGCTATCGGAAGGGTCTCAGGATTGGATTGGGAAGGAGTTGGATATCCCTTCTCATGCTATAGGAAGGGTCTCAGGATTTGAATGGCAAGGAGTTGGATATCACATCTCATGCCATAGGAAGGGTCTCAGGTTTGGTATAAGCATTGAGATATCACATCTCTGCTATCGGAAGGGTCTCAGGATTGGAATGGGAAGGAGTTGGATATTCCCATCTCATGCTATAGGGAGGGTCTCAGGTTTGATATTAGAAGCTTTGAGATATCACATCTCATGATATCGGAAGGGTCTCAGGATTGGAATGGGAAGGACTTGGATATCACATCTCATGATAAAGGAAGGGTCTAAGGTTTGGAAGGGGAAGGATTTGGATATCACATCTCATGTTATATTACGGGTCTCAGGTTCGGTATTAGAAGCATTGAGATATCAAGTCTCAGAGTATAGGAAGGGTCTCAGAATTGGAATGGGAAGGAGTTGGATATCACATCTCAAGCTATAGGAAGGGTCTCTGGATTGGAATGGGAAGGACCTGGATATCACATCTCATGCTATAGGAAGGCTCTCAGGTTTGGAAGGGGAAAGAGTTGGATATCACATTTCATGTTAGAGGTAGGATCTCAGGTTTGGTGTTAGAGGCATTGAGATATCACATCTCATGCTATCAGAAGGGTCTCAGGAATGGAATGGGAAGGAGTTGGATATCACATCTCATGCTAAAGGGAGGGTCTCAGGTTTGGAAGGGGAAGGATTTGGATATCACATCTCATGTTATAGGAAGGATCTCAGGTTTGGTATTAGAAGCATTGAGATATCACATCTCATGCTATCGGAAGGATCTCAGGTTTGGTATTAGAAGCATTGAGATATCACATCTCATGCTATCAGAAGGGTCTCAGGATTGGAGTGGGAAGGAGTTGGATACCACATCTCATGATAAAGGAAGGGTCTAAGGTTTGGAAGGGGAAGGATTTGGATATCACATCTCATGTTATAGGACGGGTCTCAGGTTTGGTATTAGAAGCATTGAGATATCAATTCTCATGGTATAAGAAGGGTCTCAGAATTGGAATGGGAAGGAGTTGGATATCACACCTCAAGCTATAGGAAGGGTCTCAGGATTGGAATGGAAAGGAGTTTGATATCACATCTCATGCCATAGTATGGGTCTCAGGTTTGGTAGAAGCATTGGGATATCACATCTCATGCTATCGGAAGGGTATCAGTATTGGATTTGGAAGAAGTTGGATATCCCATCTCATGCTATAGGAAGGGTCTCAGGTTGGAATGGGAAGGAGTTGGATATCACATTTCATGTTATAGGAAGGGTCTCAGGATTGGAATGGGAAGGACTTGGATATCATATCTCATGCTATAGGACGGGTCTCAGGTTTGTTATTAGAATCATTGAGATATCATATTGCATGCTGTAGGAAGGGTCTAAGGATTGGAATGGGAAGGACTTGGATATCACATCTCATGCTATAGATAGGCTCTTAGGTTTGGAAAGGGAAGGAGTTGGATATCACATTTCATGTTAGAGGAAGGATCTCAGGTTTGGTATTAGAAGCATTGAGATATCACATCTCATGCTATAGGAAGGGTCTCAGGATTGGAATGGGAAGTAGTTGGATATCACATCTCATGCTATAGGAAGGGTCTCAGGTTTGGTATAAGCATTTTGATATCACATCTCATGCTATAGGACGGGTCTCAGGATTGGAATGGAAGGAGTTGGATATCACATCTCATGTTATAGGAAGGATCTCAGGTTTGGTATTAGAAGCATTGAGACATCACATCTCATGCTATAGGAAGGGTCTCAGGGTTGGAATGGGAAGGAGTTGGATATCACATCTCATCCAATAGGAAGGGTCTCAGGTTTGGAATGGGAAGGAATTGGATATCACATCTCATGCTAAAGGAAGGGTCTCAGGTTTGGTAGAAGCATTGAGATATCACGTCTCTGCTATCGTAAGGGTCTCAGGATTGGATTGGGAAGGAGTTGGATATCCCTTCTCATGCTATAGGAAGGGTCTCAGGATTTGAATGGCAAGGAGTTGGATATCACATCTCATGCCATAGGAAGGGTCTCAGGTTTGGTATAAGCATTGAGATATCACATCTCTGCTATCGGAAGGGTCTCAGGATTGGAATGGGAAGGAGTTGGATATTCCCATCTCATGTTATAGGAAGGGTCTCAGGTTTGGTATTAGAAGCATTGAGATATCACATCTCATGCTATAGGAAGTGTCTCAGGATTGGAATGGGAAGGACTTGGATATCACATCTCATGCTATAGGGAGGGTCTCAAGTTTGATATTAGAAGCTTTGAGATATCACATCTCATGATATCGGAAGGGTCTCAGGATTGGAATGGGAAGGAGTTGGATATCACATCTCATGATAAAGGAAGGGTCTAAGGTTTGGAAGGGGAAGGATTTGGATATCACATCTCATGTTATATTACGGGTCTCAGGTTTGGTATTAGAAGCATTGAGATATCAAGTCTCAGAGTATAGGAAGGGTCTCAGAATTGGAATGGGAAGGAGTTGGATATCACATCTCAAGCTATAGGAAGGGTCTCAGGATTGGAATGGGAAGGACTTGGATATCACATCTCATGCTATAGGAAGGCTCTCAGGTTTGGAAGGGGAAAGAGTTGGATATCACATTTCATGTTAGAGGTCTCAGGTTTGGTATTAGAGGCATTGAGATATCACATCTCATGCTATCAGAAGGGTCTCAGGAATGGAATGGGAAGGAGTTGGATATCACATCTCATGCTAAAGGGAGGGTCTCAGGTTTGGAAGGGGAAGGATTTGGATATCACATCTCATGTTATAGGAAGGATCTCAGGTTTGGTATTAGAAGCATTGAGATATCACATCTCATGCTATCGGAAGGATCTCAGGTTTGGTATTAGAAGCATTGAGATATCACATCTCATGCTATCAGAAGGGTCTCAGGATTGGAATGGGAAGGAGTTGGATATCACATCTCATGCTAAAGGGAGGGTCTCAGGTTTGGAAGGGGAAGGATTTGGATATCACATCTCATGTTATCGGAAGGATCTCACGTTTGGTATTAGAAGTATTGAGATATCATATCTCATGCTATAGGAAGGGTCTCAGGATTGGAATGGGAAAGAGTTGGATATCACATCTCATGCTATAGGGAGTGTCTCAGGATTGGAATGGGAAGGACTTAGATATCACATATCATGCTATAGGGGGGGTCTCAGTTTTGATATTAGAAGCATTGAGATATCACATCTCATGCTATCGGAAGTGTCTCAGGATTGGAATGGGAAGGAGCTGGATATCACATCTCATGCTAAAGGAAGGGTCTCAGGTTTGGAACGGGAAGGATTTGGATATCACATCTCATGTTATAGGAAGGGTCTCAGGTTTGGTATAAGCATTGAGATATCACATCTCTGCTATCGGAAGTGTCTCAGGATTGGAATGGGAAGGAGTTGGATATCCCATCTCATGTTATAGGACGGGTCTCAGGTTTGTTATTAGAATCATTGAGATATCATATTGCATGCTGTAGGAAGGGTCTAAGGGTTGGAATGGGAAGGACTTGGATATCACATCTCATGCTATAGATAGGCTCTTAGGTTTGGAAAGGGAAGGAGTTGGATATCACATTTCATGTTAGAGGAAGGATCTCAGGTTTGGTATTAGAAGCATTGAGATATCACATCTCATGCTATAGGAAGGGTCTCAGGATTGGAATGGGAAGTAGTTGGATATCACATCTCATGCTATAGGAAGGGTCTCAGGTTTGGTATAAGCATTGAGATATCACATCTAATGCTATAGGACGGGTCTCAGGATTGGAATGGAAGGAGTTGGATATCACATCTCATGTTATAGGAAGGATCTCAGGTTTGGTATTAGAAGCATTGAGACATCACATCTAATGCTATAGGAAGGGTCTCAGGGTTGGAATGGGAAGGACTTGGATATCACATCTCATGCTATAGGAAGGGTCTCAGGATTGTAATGGGAAGTAGTTGGATATCACATCTCATGCTATAGGAAGGGTCTCAGGTTTGGTATAAGCATTGAGATATCACATCTCATGCTATAGGACGGGTCTCAGGATTGGAATGGAAGGAGTTGGATATCACATCTCATGTTATAGGAAGGATCTCAGGTTTGGTATTAGAAGCATTGAGACATCACATCTCATGCTATAGGAAGGGTCTCAGGGTTGGAATGGGAAGGAGTTGGATATCACATCTCATCCAATAGGAAGGGTCTCAGGTTTGGAATGGGAAGGAATTGGATATCACATCTCATGTTATAGGAAGGATCTCAGGTTTGGTATTAGAAGCATTGAGATATCACATCTCATGCTATAGGAAGGGTCTCAGGATTGGAATGTGAAGGATTTGGATATCACATCTCATGCTAAAGGAAGGGTCTCAGGTTTGGTAGAAGCATTGAGATATCACGTCTCTGCTATCGGAAGGGTCTCAGGATTGGATTGGGAAGGAGTTGGATATCCCTTCTCATGCTATAGGAAGGGTCTCAGGATTTGAATGGCAAGGAGTTGGATATCACATCTCATGCCATAGGAAGGGTCTCAGGTTTGGTATAAGCATTGAGATATCACATCTCTGCTATCGGAAGGGTCTCAGGATTGGAATGGGAAGGAGTTGGATATTCCCATCTCATGTTATAGGAAGGGTCTCAGGTTTGGTATTAGAAGCATTGAGATATCACATCTCATGCTATAGGAAGGGTCTCAGGATTGGAATGGGAAGGACTTGGATATCACATCTCATGCTATAGGGAGGGTCTCAAGTTTGATATTAGAAGCTTTGAGATATCACATCTCATGATATCGGAAGGGTCTCAGGATTGGAATGGGAAGGAGTTGGATATCACATCTCATGATAAAGGAAGGGTCTAAGGTTTGGAAGGGGAAGGATTTGGATATCACATCTCATGTTATATTACGGGTCTCAGGTTTGGTATTAGAAGCATTGAGATATCAAGTCTCAGAGTATAGGAAGGGTCTCAGAATTGGAATGGGAAGGAGTTGGATATCACATCTCAAGCTATAGGAAGGGTCTCAGGATTGGAATGGGAAGGACTTGGATATCACATCTCATGCTATAGGAAGGCTCTCAGGTTTGGAAGGGGAAAGAGTTGGATATCACATTTCATGTTAGAGGTAGGAGCTCAGGTTTGGTATTAGAGGCATTGAGATATCACATCTCATGCTATCAGAAGGGTCTCAGGAATGGAATGGGAAGGAGTTGGATATCACATCTCATGCTAAAGGGAGGGTCTCAGGTTTGGAAGGGGAAGGATTTGGATATCACATCTCATGTTATAGGAAGGATCTCAGGTTTGGTATTAGAAGCATTGAGATATCACATCTCATGCTATCGGAAGGATCTCAGGTTTGGTATTAGAAGCATTGAGATATCACATCTCATGCTATCAGAAGGGTCTCAGGATTGGAATGGGAAGGAGTTGGATATCACATCTCATGCTAAAGGGAGGGTCTCAGGTTTGGAAGGGGAAGGATTTGGATATCACATCTCATGTTATCGGAAGGATCTCACGTTTGGTATTAGAAGTATTGAGATATCATATCTCATGCTATAGGAAGGGTCTCAGGATTGGAATGGGAAAGAGTTGGATATCACATCTCGTACTATAGGGAGTGTCTCAGGATTGGAATGGGAAGGACTTAGATAGCACATATCATGCTATAGGGAGGGTCTCAGTTTTGATATTAGAAGCATTGAGATATCACATCTCATGCTATCGGAAGTGTCTCAGGATTGGAATGGGAGGGAGCTGGATATCACATCTCATGCTAAAGGAAGGGTCTCAGGTTTGGAACGGGAAGGATTTGGATATCACATCTCATGTTATAGGAAGGGTCTCAGGTTTGGTATAAGCATTGAGATATCACATCTCTGCTATCGGAAGTGTCTCAGGATTGGAATGGGAAGGAGTTGGATATCCCATCTCATGTTATAGGACGGGTCTCAGGTTTGTTATTAGAATCATTGAGATATCATATTGCATGCTGTAGGAAGGGTCTAAGGGTTGGAATGGGAAGGACTTGGATATCACATCTCATGCTATAGATATGCTCTTAGGTTTGGAAAGGGAAGGAGTTGGATATCACATTTCATGTTAGAGGAAGGATCTCAGGTTTGGTATTAGAAGCATTGAGATATCACATCTCATGCTATAGGAAGGGTCTCAGGATTGGAATGGGAAGTAGTTGGATATCTCATCTCATGCTATAGGAAGGGTCTCAGGTTTGGTATAAGCATTGAGATATCACATCTAATGCTATAGGACGGGTCTCAGGATTGGAATGGAAGGAGTTGGATATCACATCTCATGTTATAGGAAGGATCTCAGGTTTGGTATTAGAAGCATTGAGACATCACATCTCATGCTATAGGAAGGGTCTCAGGGTTGGAATGGGAAGGAGTTGGATATCACCTCTCATCCAATAGGAAGGGTCTCAGGTTTGGAATGGGAAGGGATTGGATATCACATCTTATGTTATAGGAAGGATCTCAGGTTTGGTATTAGAAGCATTGAGATATCACATCTCATGCTATAGGAAGGGTCTCAGGATTGGAATGTGAAGGATTTGGATATCACATCTCATGCTAAAGGAAGGGTCTCAGGTTTGGTAGAAGCATTGAGATATCACGTCTCTGCTATCGGAAGGGTCTCAGGATTGGATTGGGCAGGAGTTGGATATCCCTTCTCATGCTATAGGAAGGGTCTCAGGATTTGAATGGCAAGGAGTTGGATATCACATCTCATGCCATAGAAAGGGTCTCAGGTTTGGTATAAGCATTGAGATATCACATCTCTGCTATCGGAAGAGTCTCAGGATTGGATTGGGAAGGAGTTGGATATCCCTTCTCATGCTATAGGAAGTGTCTCAGGTTGGAATGGGAAGGAGTTGGATATCACATCTCATGTTATAGGAAGGGTCTCAGGATTGGAATGGGAAGGATTTGGATATCACATCTCTTGCTATAGGAAGGGTCTCAGGATTGGAATGGGTAGGAGTTGGATATTACTTTCTTGCTATAGGAAGGGTCTCATGTTTGGAATGGGAAGGAGTTGGATATCACATATGCTATAGTTAGTGTCTCAGGTTTGGAACGGGAAGGAGTTGGATATCACATCTCATGTTATAGGAAGGGTCTCAGGTTTGGTATAAGCATTGAGATATCACATCTCTGCTATCGGAAGCGGCTCAGGATTGGAATGGGAAGGAGTTGGATATCCCATCTCATGTTATAGTAAGAGTCTCTGGTTTAGCAGAGATGTGATATCTCAATGTTTATACCAAACCTGAGAGCCTTCCTATAACATGAGATGTGATATCCAACTCCTTCCCGTTCCAAACCTGAGACCCTTCCTTTAGCATGAGATGTGATATCCAGCTCCTTCCCATTCCAATCCTGAGACACTTCCGATAGCATGAGATGTGATATCTCAATGCTTCTAATATCAAAACTGAGACCCTCCCTATAGCATGATATGTGATATCTAAGTCCTTCCCATTCCAATCCTGAGACCCTTCCTATAGCATGAGATGTGATATCTCAATGCTTCTACCAAACCTGAGACCCTTCCTTTAGCATGAGATGTGATATCCAACTCCTTCCCATTCCAATCCTGAGACCCTTCCTATAGCATGAGATGTGATATCTCAATACTTCTAATACCAAACCTGAGATCCTTCCGATAGCATGAGATGTGATATCGCAATGCTTCTAATACCAAACCTGAGATCCTTCCTATAACATGAGATGTGCTTCTAATATCAAACTTGAGACCCTCACTATAGCATGAGATGTGACATCCAAGTCCTCCCCATTCCAATCCTGAGACCCTTCCTATAGCATGAGATGTGATATCTCAATGCTTCTAATACCAAACCTGAGACCCTTCCTTTAACATGAGATGGGATATCCAACTCCTTCCCATTCCAATCCTGAGACCCTTCCGATAGCAGAGATGTGATATCTCAATGCTTATACCAATCCTGAGACCCTTCCTATGGCCTGAGATGTCATATACAACTCCTTCCCAATCCAATCCTGAGACCCTTCCTATAGCATGAGATGTGATATCTCAATGCTTATACCAAATCTGAGACCCTTCCTATAGCATGAGATGTGATATCCAACTCCTTCCCATTCCAATCCTGAGACCCTTCCTATAGCATGAGATGTGATGTCTCAATGCTTCTAATACCAAACCTGAGATCCTTCCTATAACATGAGATGTCATATCCAACTCCTTCCCATTCCAATCCTGAGACCCTTCCTATAGCATGAGATGTGATGTCTCAATGCTTCTAATACCAAACCTGAGAACCTTCCTACAGCATGCGATGTGATATCTCAATGCTTCTAATACCAAACCTGAGACCAGTCCTATAACATGAGATTGGATATCCAACTCCTTCCCCTTCCAAACCTGAGACCCTTCCTATAGCATGAGCTGTGATATCCAACTTCTTCCCATTCCAATCCTGAGACCCTTCCTATAACATGAGATGTGATGTCTCAATGCTTCTAATACCAAACCTGAGATCTTTCCTATAACATGAGATGTGATATCCAACTCCTTCCCATTCCAATCCTGAGACCCTTCCTATAGCATGAGATGTGCTATCTCAATGCTTATACCAAACCTGAGACCCTTCCTAAAGCTTGAGATGTGATATCCAACTCCTTCCCATTCCAATCCTGAGACCCTTCCTATAGCATGAGATGTGATATCTCAAGGCCTCTAATACCAAACCTGAGATCCGTCCTCTAACATAAAATGTGATATCCAACTCCTTCCCCTTCCAAACCTGAGAGCCTTCCTATAGCATGAGATGGGATATCCAAATCCCTCCCATTCCAATCCTGAGACCCTTCCTATAGCATGAGATGTGATATCTCAATGCTTATATCAAACCTGAGAGCCTACCTATAGCATGAGATGTGATATCCAAGTCCATCCCATTCCAATCCTTAGACCCTTCCTACAGCATGCAATGTGATATCTCAATGATTCTAATACCAAATCAGAGACTCTTACTATAACATGAGATGGGATATCCAACTCCTTCCCATTCCAATCCTGAGCCAATTCCGATAGCAGAGATGTGATATCTCAATGCTTATAACAAACCTGAGACCCTTCCTATAACATGAGATGTGATATCCAACTCCTTCCCGTTCCAAACCTGAGACACTAACTATAGCATATGTGATATCCAACTCCTTCCCATTCCAATCCTGAGACCCTTCCTATAGCAAGAGATGTGATATCCAAATCCTTCCCATTCCAATCCTGAGACCCTTCCTATAACATGAGATGTGATATCCAACTCCTTCCCATTCCAACCTGAGACACTTCCTATAGCATGAGAAGGGATATCCAACTCCTTCCCAATCCAATCCTGAGACCCTTCCGATAGCAGAGATGTGATATCTCAATGCTTATACCAAACCTGAGACCCTTCCTATGGCATGAGATGTGATATCCAACTCCTTGCCATTCAAATCCTGAGACCCTTCCTATAGCATGAGAAGGGATATCCAACTCCTTCCCAATCCAATCCTGAGACCCTTCCGATAGCAGAGACGTGATATCTCAATGCTTCTACCAAACCTGAGACCCTTCCTTTAGCATGAGATGTGATATCCAAATCCTTCACATTCCAATCCTGAGACCCTTCCTATAGCATGAGATGTGATATCTCAATGCTTCTAATACCAAACCTGAGATCCTTCCTATAACATGAGATGTGATATCCAATTCCTTCCCATTCCAAACCTGAGACCCTTCCTATTGGATGAGATGTGATATCCAACTCCTTCCCATTCCAACCCTGAGACCCGTCCTATAGCATGAGATGTGATATCTCAATGCTTATACCAAACCTGAGACACTTCCTATAGCATGAGATGTGATATCCAACTACTTCCCATTCCAATCCTGAGACCCTTCCTATAGCATGAGATGTGATATCTCAATGCTTCTAATACCAAACCTGAGATCCTTCCTCTAACATGAAATGTGATATCCAACTCCTTCCCTTTCCAAACCTAAGAGCCTATCTATAGCATGAGATGTGATATCCAAGTCCTTCCCATTCCAACCCTTAGACCCTTCCTACAGCATGCAATATGATATCTCAATGATTCTAATAACAAACCTGAGACCCGTCCTATAACATGAGATGGGATATCCAACTCCTTCCCATTCCAATCCTGAGACACTTCCGATAGCAGAGATGTGATATCTCAATGCTTATACCAAACCTGAGACCCTTCCTATAACATGAGATGTGATATCCAAATCCTTCCCGTTCCAAACCTGAGACCCTTCCTTTAGCATGAGATGTGATATCCAGCTCCTTCCCATTCCAATCCTGAGACACTTCCTATAGCATGAGATGTGATAGCTAAATGCTTCTAATACCAAACTTGAGACTCTTCCTATAACATGAGATGGGATATCCAACTCCTTCCCATTCCAATCCTTAGACCCTTCCTACAGCATGCAATATGATATCTCAATGATTCTAATAACAAACCTGAGACCCGTCCTATAACATGAGATGGGATATCCAACACCTTCCCATTCCAATCCTGAGACATTCCCGATAGCAGAGATGTGATATCTCAATGCTTATACCAAACCTGAGACCCTTCCTATAACATGAGATGTGATATCCAACTCCTTCCCGTTCCAAACCTGAGACCCTTCCTATAGCATATGTGATATCCAACACATTCCCATTCCAAACATGAGACCCTTCCTATAGCAGGAATGTAATATCCAACTCCTTCCCATTCCAATCCTGAGACCATTCCTATAGCATGAGATGTGATATCTCAATGCTTCTAATACCAAACCTGAGATCCTTCCTATGACATGAGATGTGATATCCAATTCCTCCCCATTCCAAACCTGAGAACCTTCCTACAGCATGCGATGTGATATCTCAATGCTTCTAATACCAAACCTGAGACCAGTCCTATAACATGAGATTGGATATCCAGCTCCTTCCCCTTCCAAACCTGAGACCCTTCCTATAACATGAGATTGGATATCCAGCTCCTTCCCCTTCCAAACCTGAGACCCTTCCTATAGCATGAGATGTGATATCCAACTTTCTCCCATTCCAATCCTGAAACCCTTCCTATAACATGAGATGTGATGTCTCAATGCTTCTAATACCAAACCTGAGATCTTTCCTATAACATGAGATGTGATATCCAACTCCTTCCCATTCCAATCCTGAGACCCTTCCTATAGCATGAGATGTGCTATCTCAATGCTTATACCAAACCTGAGACCCTTCCTAAAGCTTGAGATGTGATATCAAACTCCTTCCCATTCCAATCCTGAGACTCTTCCTATAGCTTGAGATGTGATATCCAACTCCTTCCCATTCCAATTCTGAGACCCTTCCTATACCATGAGACTTGATATCTCAATGCTTCTAATACCAAACCTGAGACCCGTCCTATAACATGAGATGTGATATCCAAATCTTTCCCCTTCCAAACCTTAGACCCTTCCTTTATCATGAGATGTGATATCCAACTCCTTCCCATTCCAATCCTGAGACCCTTCCGATATCATGAGATTTGTTATCTCAATGCTTCTAATATCAAAATTGAGACCCTCCCTATAGCATGAGATGGGATATCCAACTCCTTCCCATTCCAATCCTGAGACCCTTCCGATAGCAGAGATGTGATATCTCAATGCTTATACCAAATCTGAGACCCTTCCTATAGCATGAGATGTGATATCCAACTCCTTCCCATTCCAATCCTGAGACCCTTCCTATAGCATGAGATGTGATGTCTCAATGCTTCTAATACCAAACCTGAGATCCTTCCTATAACATGAGATGTGATATCCAACTCCTTCCCATTCCAATCCTGAGACCCTTCCTATAGCATGAGATGTGCTATCTCAATGCTTATACCAAACCTGAGACCCTTCCTAAAGCTTGAGATGTGATATCCAACTCCTTCCCATTCCAATCCTGAGACCCTTCCTATAGCATGAGATGTGATATCTCAAGGCCTCTAATACCAAACCTGAGATCCTTCCTCTAACATGAAATGTGATATCCAACTCCTTCCCCTTCCAAACCTGAGAGCCTTCCTATAGCATGAGATATGATATCCAAGTCCTTCCCATTCCAATCCTGAGACCCTTCCTATAACATGAAATGTGATATCCAACTCCTTCCCATTCCAACCTGAGACCCTTCCTATAGCATGAGATGGGATATCCAACTCCTTTCAAATCCAATACTGATACCCTTCCAATAGCATGAGATGTGATATCCCAATGCTTCTACCAAACCTGAGACCCATACTATGGCATGAGATGTGAGAAACTCCTTCCCATTCCAATCCTGAGACTCTTCCTATAGCTTAAGATGTGATATCCAACTCCTTCACATTCCAATTCTGAGACCCTTCCTATGCCATGAGACTTGATATCTCAATGCTTTTAATACCAAACCTGAGACCCGTCCTATAACATGAGATGTGATATCCAAATCTTTCCCCTTCCAAACCTTAGACCCTTCCTTTATCATGAGATGTGATATCCAACTCCTTCCCATTCCAATCCTGAGACCCTTCCGATATCATGAGATTTGTTATCTCAATGCTTCTAATATCAAACTTGAGACCCTCACTATAGCATGAGATGTGACATCCAAGTCCTCCCCATTCCAATCCTGAGACCCTTCCTATAGCATGAGATGTGATATCTCAATGCTTCTAATACCAAACCTGAGACCCTTCCTTTAACATGAGATGGGATATCCAACTCCTTCCCATTCCAATCCTGAGACCCTTCCGATAGCAGAGATGTGATATCTCAATGCTTATACCAATCCTGAGACCCTTCCTATGGCCTGAGATGTCATATACAACTCCTTCCCAATCCAATCCTGAGACCCTTCCTATAGCATGAGATGTGATATCTCAATGCTTATACCAAATCTGAGACCCTTCCTATAGCATGAGATGTGATATCCAACTCCTTCCCATTCCAATCCTGAGACCCTTCCTATAGCATGAGATGTGATGTCTCAATGCTTCTAATACCAAACCTGAGATCCTTCCTATAACATGAGATGTCATATCCAACTCCTTCCCATTCCAGTCCTGAGACCCTTCCGATAGCATGAGATGTGATGTCTCAATGCTTCTAATACCAAACCTGAGAACCTTCCTACAGCATGCGATGTGATATCTCAATGCTTCTAATACCAAACCTGAGACCAGTCCTATAACATGAGATTGGATATCCAACTCCTTCCCCTTCCAAACCTGAGACCCTTCCTATAGCATGAGATGTGATATCCAACTTCTTCCCATTCCAATCCTGAGACCCTTCCTATAACATGAGATGTGATGTCTCAATGCTTCTAATACCAAACCTGAGATCTTTCCTATAACATGAGATGTGATATCCAACTCCTTCCCATTCCAATCCTGAGACCCTTCCTATAATATGAGATGTGCTATCTCAATGCTTATACCAAACCTGAGACCCTTCCTAAAGCTTGAGATGTGATATCCAACTCCTTCCCATTCCAATCCTGAGACCCTTCCTATAGCATGAGATGTGATATCTCAAGGCCTCTAATACCAAACCTGAGATCTGTCCTCTAACATAAAATGTGATATCCAACTCCTTCCCCTTCCAAACCTGAGAGCCTTCCTATAGCATGAGATGGGATATCCAAATCCTTCCCATTCCAATCCTGAGACCCTTCCTATAGCATGAGATGTGATATCGCAATGCTTATATCAAACCTGAGAGCCTACCTATAGCATGAGATGTGATATCCAAGTCCATCCCATTCCAATCCTTAGACCCTTCCTACAGCATGCGATGTGATATCTCAATGATTCTAATACCAAACCAGAGACTCTTACTATAACATGAGATGGGATATCCAACTCCTTCCCATTCCAATCCTGAGCCGCTTCCGATAGCAGAGATGTGATATCTCAATGCTTATACCAAACATGAGACCCTTCCTATAACATGAGATGTGATATCCAACTCCTTCCCGTTCCAAACCTGAGACACTAACTATAGCATATGTGATATCCAACTCCTTCCCATTCCAAACATGAGACCCTTCCTATAGCAAGAAAGTAATATCCAAATCCTTCCCATTCCAATCCTGAGACCCTTCCTATAACATGAGATGTGATATCCAACTCCTTCCCATTCACATCCTGAGACCCTTCCTATAGCATGAGAAGGGATATCCAACTCCTTCCCAATCCAATCCTGAGACCCTTCCGATAGCAGAGATCTGATATCTCAATGCTTCTACCAAACCTGAGACCCTTCCTTTAGCATGAGATGTGATATCCAAATCCTTCACATTCCAATCCTGAGACCCTTCCTATAGCATGAGATGTGATATCTCAATGCTTCTAATACCAAACCTGAGATCCTTCCTATAACATGAGATGTGATATCCAATTCCTTCCCATTCCAAACCTGAGACCCTTCCTATTGGATGAGATGCGATATCCAACTCCTTCCCATTCCAACCCTGAGACCCTTCCTATAGCATGAGATGTGATGTCTCAATGCTTCTAATACCAAACCTGAGATCCTTCCTATAACATGAGATGTGATATCCAACTCCTTCCATTCCAATCCTGAGACCCGTCCTATAGCATGAGATGTGATATCTCAATGCTTATACCAAACCTGAGACCCTTCCTATAGCATGAGATGTGATATCCAACTACTTCCCATTCCAATCCTGAGACCCTTCCTATAGCATGAGATGTGATATCTCAATGCTTCTAATACCAAACCTGAGATCCTTCCTCTAACATGAAATGTGATATCCAACTCCTTCCCTTTCCAAACCTAAGAGCCTATCTATAGCATGAGATGTGATATCCAAGTCCTTCCCATTCCAAGCCTTAGACCCTTCCTACAGCATGCAATATGATATCTCAATGATTCTAATAACAAACCTGAGACCCGTCCTATAGCATGAGATATGATATCCAAGTCCTTCCCATTCCAATCCTGAGACCCTTCCTATAACATGAAATGTGATATCCAACTCCTTCCCATTCCAACCTGAGACCCTTCCTATAGCATGAGATGGGATATCCAACTTCTTCCAAATCCAATACTGATACCCTTCCGATAGCATGAGATGTGATGTCCCAATGCTTCTACCAAACCTGAGACCCATACTATGGCATGAGATGTGATATCAAACTCCTTCCCATTCCAATCCTGAGACCCTTCCTATAGCTTGAGGTGTGATATCCAACTCCTTCCCATTCCAATTCTGAGACCCTTCTTATACCATGAGACTTGATATCTCAATGCTTCTAATACCAAACCTGAGACCCGTCCTATAACATGAGATGTGATATCCAAATCTTTCCCCTTCCAAACCTTAGACTCTTCCTTTATCATGAGATGTGATATCCAACTCCTTCCCATTCCAATCCTGAGACCCTTCCTACAGCATGCAAAATGATATCTCAATGATTATAATAACAAACCTGAGACCCATCCTATAACATGAGATGGGATATCCAACACCTTCCCATTCCAATCCTGAGACATTCCCGATAGCAGAGATGTGATATCTCAATGCTTATACCAAACCTGAGACCCTTCCTATAACATGAGATGTGATATCCAACTCCTTCCTGTTCCAAACCTGAGACCCTTCCTATAGCATATGTGATATCCAACACATTCCCATTCCAAACATGAGACCCTTCCTATAGCAGGAATGTAATATCCAACTCCTTCCCATTCCAATCCTGAGACCATTCCTATAGCATGAGATGTGATATCTCAATGCTTCTAATACCAAACCTGAGATCCTTCCTATGACATGAGATGTGATATCCAATTCCTCCCCATTCCAAACCTGAGAACCTTCCTACAGCATGCGATGTGATATCTCAATGCTTCTAATACCAAACCTGAGACCAGTCCTATAACATGAGATTGGATATCCAGCTCCTTCCCCTTCCAAACCTGAGACCCTTCCTATAGCATGAGATGTGATATCCAACTTTCTCCCATTCCAATCCTGAGACCCTTCCTATAACATGAGATGTGATGTCTCAATGCTTCTAATACCAAACCTGAGATCTTTCCTATAACATGAGATGTGATATCCAACTCCTTCCCATTCCAATCCTGAGACCCTTCCTATAGCATGAGATGTGCTATCTCAATGCTTATACCAAACCTGAGACCCTTCCTAAAGCTTGAGATGTGATATCAAACTCCTTCCCATTCCAATCCTGAGACTCTTCCTATAGCTTGAGATGTGATATCCAACTCCTTCCCATTCCAATTCTGAGACCCTTCCTATACCATGAGACTTGATTTCTCAATGCTTCTAATACCAAACCTGAGACCCGTCCTATAACATGAGATGTGATATCCAAATCTTTCCCCTTCCAAACCTTAGACCCTTCCTTTATCATGAGATGTGATATCCAACTCCTTCCCATTCCAATCCTGAGACCCTTCCGATATCATGAGATTTGTTATCTCAATGCTTCTAATATCAAAACTGAGACCCTCCCTATAGCATGAGATGGGATATCCAACTCCTTCCCATTCCAATCCTGAGACCCTTCCGATAGCAGAGATGTGATATCTCAATGCTTATACCAAATCTGAGACCCTTCCTATAGCATGAGATGTGATATCCAACTCCTTCCCATTCCAATCCTGAGACCCTTCCTATACCATGAGATGTGATGTCTCAATGCCTCTAATACCAAACCTGAGATCCTTCCTATAACATGAGATGTGATATCCAACTCCTTCCCATTCCAATCCTGAGACCCTTCCTATAGCATGAGATGTGCTATCTCAATGCTTATACCAAACCTGAGACCCTTCCTAAAGCTTGAGATGTGATATCCAACTCCTTCCCATTCCAATCCTGAGACCCTTCCTATAGCATGAGATGTGATATCTCAAGGCCTCTAATACCAAACCTGAGATCCTTCCTCTAACATGAAATGTGATATCCAACTCCTTCCCCTTCCAAACCTGAGAGCCTTCCTATAGCATGAGATATGATATCCAAGTCCTTCCCATTCCAATCCTGAGACCCTTCCTATAACATGAAATGTGATATCCAACTCCTTCCCATTCCAACCTGAGACCCTTCCTATAGCATGAGATGGGATATCCAACTCCTTCCAAATCCAATACTGATACCCTTCCAATAGCATGAGATGTGATATCCCAATGCTTCTACCAAACCTGAGACCCATACTATGGCATGAGATGTGAGAAACTCCTTCCCATTCCAATCCTGAGACTCTTCCTATAGCTTAAGATGTGATATCCAACTCCTTCACATTCCAATTCTGAGACCCTTCCTATGCCATGAGACTTGATATCTCAATGCTTTTAATACCAAACCTGAGACCCGTCCTATAACATGAGATGTGATATCCAAATCTTTCCCCTTCCAAACCTTAGACCCTTCCTTTATCATGAGATGTGATATCCAACTCCTTCCCATTCCAATCCTGAGACCCTTCCGATATCATGAGATTTGTTATCTCAATGCTTCTAATATCAAACTTGAGACCCTCACTATAGCATGAGATGTGACATCCAAGTCCTCCCCATTCCAATCCTGAGACCCTTCCTATAGCATGAGATGTGATATCTCAATGCTTCTAATACAAAACCTGAGACCCTTCCTTTAACATGAGATGGGATATCCAACTCCTTCCCATTCCAATCCTGAGACCCTTCCGATAGCAGAGATGTGATATCTCAATGCTTATACCAATCCTGAGACCCTTCCTATGGCCTGAGATGTCATATACAACTCCTTCCCAATCCAATCCTGAGACCCTTCCTATAGCATGAGATGTGATATCTCAATGCTTATACCAAATCTGAGACCCTTCCTATAGCATGAGATGTGATATCCAACTCCTTCCCATTCCAATCCTGAGACCCTTCCTATAGCATGAGATGTGATGTCTCAATGCTTCTAATACCAAACCTGAGATCCTTCCTATAACATGAGATGTCATATCCAACTCCTTCCCATTCCAATCCTGAGACCCTTCCTATAGCATGAGATGTGATGTCTCAATGCTTCTAATACCAAACCTGAGAACCTTCCTACAGCATGCGATGTGATATCTCAATGCTTCTAATACCAAACCTGAGACCAGTCCTATAACATGAGATTGGATATCCAACTCCTTCCCCTTCCAAACCTGAGACCCTTCCTATAGCATGAGATGTGATATCCAACTTCTTCCCATTCCAATTCTGAGACCCTTCCTATAACATGAGATGTGATGTCTCAATGCTTCTAATACCAAACCTGAGATCTTTCCTATAACATGAGATGTGATATCCAACTCCTTCCCATTCCAATCCTGAGACCCTTCCTATAGCATGAGATGTGCTATCTCAATGCTTATACCAAACCTGAGACCCTTCCTAAAGCTTGAGATGTGATATCCAACTCCTTCCCATTCCAATCCTGAGACCCTTCCTATAGCATGAGATGTGATATCTCAAGGCCTCTAATACCAAACCTGAGATCCGTCCTCTAACATAAAATGTGATATCCAACTCCTTCCCCTTCCAAACCTGAGAGCCTTCCTATAGCATGAGATGGGATATCCAAATCCTTCCCATTCCAATCCTGAGACCCTTCCTATAGCATGAGATGTGATATCTCAATGCTTATATCAAACCTGAGAGCCTACCTATAGCATGAGATGTGATATCCAAGTCCATCCCATTCCAATCCTTAGACCCTTCCTACAGCATGCGATGTGATATCTCAATGATTCTAATACCAAACCAGAGACTCTTACTATAACATGAGATGGGATATCCAACTCCTTCCCATTCCAATCCTGAGCCGCTTCCGATAGCAGAGATGTGATATCTCAATGCTTATACCAAACATGAGACCCTTCCTATAACATGAGATGTGATATCCAACTCCTTCCCGTTCCAAACCTGAGACACTAACTATAGCATATGTGATATCCAACTCCTTCCCATTCCAAACATGAGACCCTTCCTATAGCAAGAAAGTAATATCCAAATCCTTCCCATTCCAATCCTGAGACCCTTCCTATAACATGAGATGTGATATCCAACTCCTTCCCATTCACATCCTGAGACCCTTCCTATAGCATGAGAAGGGATATCCAACTCCTTCCCAATCCAATCCTGAGACCCTTCCGATAGCAGAGATCTGATATCTCAATGCTTCTACCAAACCTGAGACCCTTCCTTTAGCATGAGATGTGATATCCAAATCCTTCACATTCCAATCCTGAGACCCTTCCTATAGCATGAGATGTGATATCTCAATGCTTCTAATACCAAACCTGAGATCCTTCCTATAACATGAGATGTGATATCCAATTCCTTCCCATTCCAAACCTGAGACCCTTCCTATTGGATGAGATGCGATATCCAACTCCTTCCCATTCCAACCCTGAGACCCTTCCTATAGCATGAGATGTGATGTCTCAATGCTTCTAATACCAAACCTGAGATCCTTCCTATAACATGAGATGTGATATCCAACTCCTTCCATTCCAATCCTGAGACCCGTCCTATAGCATGAGATGTGATATCTCAATGCTTATACCAAACCTGAGACCCTTCCTATAGCATGAGATGTGATATCCAACTACTTCCCATTCCAATCCTGAGACCCTTCCTATAGCATGAGATGTGATATCTCAATGCTTCTAATACCAAACCTGAGATCCTTCCTCTAACATGAAATGTGATATCCAACTCCTTCCCTTTCCAAACCTAAGAGCCTATCTATAGCATGAGATGTGATATCCAAGTCCTTCCCATTCCAAGCCTTAGACCCTTCCTACAGCATGCAATATGATATCTCAATGATTCTAATAACAAACCTGAGACCCGTCCTATAGCATGAGATATGATATCCAAGTCCTTCCCATTCCAATCCTGAGACCCTTCCTATAACATGAAATGTGATATCCAACTCATTCCCATTCCAACCTGAGACCCTTCCTATAGCATGAGATGGGATATCCAACTTCTTCCAAATCCAATACTGATACCCTTCCGATAGCATGAGATGTGATGTCCCAATGCTTCTACCAAACCTGAGACCCATACTATGGCATGAGATGTGATATCAAACTCCTTCCCATTCCAATCCTGAGACCCTTCCTATAGCTTGAGGTGTGATATCCAACTCCTTCCCATTCCAATTCTGAGACCCTTCTTATACCATGAGACTTGATATCTCAATGCTTCTAATACCAAACCTGAGACCCGTCCTATAACATGAGATGTGATATCCAAATCTTTCCCCTTCCAAACCTTAGACCCTTCCTTTATCATGAGATGTGATATCCAACTCCTTCCCATTCCAATCCTGAGACCCTTCCGATATCATGAGATTTGTTATCTCAATGCATCTAATATCAAACTTGAGACCCTCACTATAGCATGAGATGTGACATCCAAGTCCTCCCCATTCCAATCCCGAGACCCTTCCTATAGCATGAGATGTGATATCTCAATGCTTCTAATACCAAACCTGAGACCCTTCCTTTAACATGAGATGGGATATCCAACTCCTTCCCATTCCAATCCTGAGACCCTTCCGATAGCAGAGATGTGATATCTCAATGCTTATACCAATCCTGAGACCCTTCCTATGGCCTGAGATGTCATATACAACTCCTTCCCAATCCAATCCTGAGACCCTTCCTATAGCATGAGATGTGATATCTCAATGCTTATACCAAATCTGAGACCCTTCCTATAGCATGAGATGTGATATCCAACTCCTTCCCATTCCAATCCTGAGACCCTTCCTATAGCATGAGATGTGATGTCTCAATGCTTCTAATACCAAACCTGAGATCCTTCCTATAACATGAGATGTCATATCCAACTCCTTCCCATTCCAATCCTGAGACCCTTCCTATAGCATGAGATGTGATGTCTCAATGCTTCTAATACCAAACCTGAGAACCTTCCTACAGCATGCGATGTGATATCTCAATGCTTCTAATACCAAACCTGAGACCAGTCCTATAACATGAGATTGGATATCCAACTCCTTCCCCTTCCAAACCTGAGACCCTTCCTATAGCATGAGATGTGATATCCAACTTCTTCCCATTCCAATCCTGAGACCCTTCCTATAACATGAGATGTGATGTCTCAATGCTTCTAATACCAAACCTGAGATCTTTCCTATAACATGAGATGTGATATCCAACTCCTTCCCATTCCAATCCTGAGACCCTTCCTATAGCATGAGATGTGCTATCTCAATGCTTATACCAAACCTGAGACCCTTCCTAAAGCTTGAGATGTGATATCCAACTCCTTCCCATTCCAATCCTGAGACCCTTCCTATAGCATGAGATGTGATATCTCAAGGCCTCTAATACCAAACCTGAGATCCGTCCTCTAACATAAAATGTGATATCCAACTCCTTCCCCTTCCAAACCTGAGAGCCTTCCTATAGCATGAGATGGGATATCCAAATCCTTCCCATTCCAATCCTGAGACCCTTCCTATAGCATGAGATGTGATATCTCAATGCTTATATCAAACCTGAGAGCCTACCTATAGCATGAGATGTGATATCCAAGTCCATCCCATTCCAATCCTTAGACCCTTCCTACAGCATGCGATGTGATATCTCAATGATTCTAATACCAAACCAGAGACTCTTACTATAACATGAGATGGGATATCCAACTCCTTCCCATTCCAATCCTGAGCCGCTTCCGATAGCAGAGATGTGATATCTCAATGCTTATACCAAACATGAGACCCTTCCTATAACATGAGATGTGATATCCAACTCCTTCCCGTTCCAAACCTGAGACACTAACTATAGCATATGTGATATCCAACTCCTTCCCATTCCAAACATGAGACCCTTCCTATAGCAAGAAAGTAATATCCAAATCCTTCCCATTCCAATCCTGAGACCCTTCCTATAACATGAGATGTGATATCCAACTCCTTCCCATTCACATCCTGAGACCCTTCCTATAGCATGAGAAGGGATATCCAACTCCTTCCCAATCCAATCCTGAGACCCTTCCGATAGCAGAGATCTGATATCTCAATGCTTCTACCAAACCTGAGACCCTTCCTTTAGCATGAGATGTGATATCCAAATCCTTCACATTCCAATCCTGAGACCCTTCCTATAGCATGAGATGTGATATCTCAATGCTTCTAATACCAAACCTGAGATCCTTCCTATAACATGAGATGTGATATCCAATTCCTTCCCATTCCAAACCTGAGACCCTTCCTATTGGATGAGATGCGATATCCAACTCCTTCCGATTCCAACCCTGAGACCCTTCCTATAGCATGAGATGTGATGTCTCAATGCTTCTAATACCAAACCTGAGATCCTTCCTATAACATGAGATGTGATATCCAACTCCTTCCATTCCAATCCTGAGACCCGTCCTATAGCATGAGATGTGATATCTCAATGCTTATACCAAACCTGAGACCCTTCCTATAGCATGAGATGTGATATCCAACTACTTCCCATTCCAATCCTGAGACCCTTCCTATAGCATGCGATGTGATATCTCAATGCTTCTAATACCAAACCTGAGATCCTTCCTCTAACATGAAATGTGATATCCAACTCCTTCCCTTTCCAAACCTAAGAGCCTATCTATAGCATGAGATGTGATATCCAAGTCCTTCCCATTCCAAGCCTTAGACCCTTCCTACAGCATGCAATATGATATCTCAATGATTCTAATAACAATCCTGAGACCCGTCCTATAGCATGAGATATGATATCCAAGTCCTTCCCATTCCAATCCTGAGACCCTTCCTATAACATGAAATGTGATATCCAACTCCTTCCCATTCCAACCTGAGACCCTTCCTATAGCATGAGATGGGATATCCAACTTCTTCCAAATCCAATACTGATACCCTTCCGATAGCATGAGATGTGATGTCCCAATGCTTCTACCAAACCTGAGACCCATACTATGGCATGAGATGTGATATCAAACTCCTTCCCATTCCAATCCTGAGACCCTTCCTATAGCTTGAGGTGTGATATCCAACTCCTTCCCATTCCAATTCTGAGACCCTTCTTATACCATGAGACTTGATATCTCAATGCTTCTAATACCAAACCTGAGAACCGTCCTATAACATGAGATGTGATATCCAAATCCTTCCCCTTCCAAACCTTAGACCCTTCCTTTATCATGAGATGTGGTATCCAACTCCTTCCCATTCCAATCCTGAGACCCTTCCGATATCATGAGATGTGATATCTCTATGCTTCTAATCCCAAACCTGAGACCCTTCCTATAACATGAGATGGGATATCCAACTCCTTCCCATTCCAATCCTGAGACCCTTCCGATAGCAGAGATGTGATATCTCAATGCTTATACCAAACCTGAGACCCTTCCTATGGCCTGAGATGTCATATACAACTCCTTCCCATTCCAATCCTGAGACCCTTCCTTTAGCATGAGATGTGATATCTCAATGCTTATACCAAATCTGAGACCCTTCCTATAGCATGAGATGTGATATCTCAATGCTTATACCAAACCTGAGAGCCTACCTATAGCATGAGATGTGATATCCAAGTCCATCCCATTCCAATCCTTAGACCCTTCCTACAGCATGCGATGTGATATCTCAATGATTCTAATACCAAACCAGAGACTCTTACTATAACATGAGATGGGATATCCAACTCCTTCCCATTCCAATCCTGAGCCGCTTCCGATAGCAGAGATGTGATATCTCAATGCTTATAACAAACCTGAGACCCTTCCTATAACATGAGATGTGATATCCAACTCCTTCCCGTTCCAAACCTGAGACACTAATTATAGCATATGTGATATCCAACTCATTCCCATTCCAAACATGAGACCCTTCCTATAGCAAGAAAGTAATATCCAACTCCTACCTATTCCAATCCTGAGACCCTTCCTATAGCAAGAGATGTGATATCCAAATCCTTCCCATTCCAATCCTGAGACCCTTCCTATAACATGAGATGTGATATCCAACTCCTTCCCATTCCAACCTGAGACACTTCCTATATAGCATGAGAAGGGATATCCAACTCCTTCCCAATCCAATCCTGAGACCCTTCCGATAGCAGAGATGTGATATCTCAATGCTTATACCAAACCTGAGACCCTTCCTATGGCATGAGATGTGATATCCAACTCCTTGCCATTCAAATCCTGAGACCCTTCCTATAGCATGAGAAGGGATATCCAACTCCTTCCCAATCCAATCCTGAGACCCTTCCGATAGCAGAGACGTGATATCTCAATGCTTCTACCAAACCTGAGACCCTTCCTTTAGCATGAGATGTGATATCCAAATCCTTCACATTCCAATCCTGAGACCCTTCCTATCGCATGAGATGTGATATCTCAATGCTTCTAATACCAAACCTGAGATCCTTCCTATAACATGAGATGTGATATCCAATTCCTTCCCATTCCAAACCTGAGACCCTTCCTATTGGATGAGATGTGATATCCAACTCCTTCCCATTCCAACCCTGAGACCCTTCCTATAGCATGAGATGTGATGTCTCAATGCTTCTAATAGCAAACCTGAGACCCTTCCTTTATCATGAGATGTGATATCCAACTCCTTCCCATTCCAATCCTGAGACCCTTCCGATATCATGAGATTTGTTATCTCAATGCATCTAATATCAAACTTGAGACCCTCACTATAGCATGAGATGTGACATCCAAGTCCTCCCCATTCCAATCCCGAGACCCTTCCTATAGCATGAGATGTGATATCTCAATGCTTCTAATACCAAACCTGAGACCCTTCCTTTAACATGAGATGGGATATCCAACTCCTTCCCATTCCAATCCTGAGACCCTTCCGATAGCAGAGATGTGATATCTCAATGCTTATACCAATCCTGAGACCCTTCCTATGGCCTGAGATGTCATATACAACTCCTTCCCAATCCAATCCTGAGACCCTTCCTATAGCATGAGATGTGATATCTCAATGCTTATACCAAATCTGAGACCCTTCCTATAGCATGAGATGTGATATCCAACTCCTTCCCATTCCAATCCTGAGACCCTTCCTATAGCATGAGATGTGATGTCTCAATGCTTCTAATACCAAACCTGAGATCCTTCCTATAACATGAGATGTCATATCCAACTCCTTCCCATTCCAATCCTGAGACCCTTCCTATAGCATGAGATGTGATGTCTGAATGCTTCTAATACCAAACCTGAGAACCTTCCTACAGCATGCGATGTGATATCTCAATGCTTCTAATACCAAACCTGAGACCAGTCCTATAACATGAGATTGGATATCCAACTCCTTCCCCTTCCAAACCTGAGACCCTTCCTATAGCATGAGATGTCATATCCAACTTCTTCCCATTCCAATCCTGAGACCCTTCCTATAACATGAGATGTGATGTCTCAATGCTTCTAATACCAAACCTGAGATCTTTCCTATAACATGAGATGTGATATCCAACCCCTTCCCATTCCAATCCTGAGACCCTTCCTATAATATGAGATGTGCTATCTCAATGCTTATACCAAACCTGAGACCCTTCCTAAAGCTTGAGATGTGATATCCAACTCCTTCCCATTCCAATCCTGAGACCCTTCCTATAGCATGAGATGTGATATCTCAAGGCCTCTAATACCAAACCTGAGATCCGTCCTCTAACATAAAATGTGATATCCAACTCCTTCCCCTTCCAAACCTGAGAGCCTTCCTATAGCATGAGATGGGATATCCAAATCCTTCCCATTCCAATCCTGAGACCCTTCCTATAGCATGAGATGTGATATCTCAATGCTTATATCAAACCTGAGAGCCTACCTATAGCATGAGATGTGATATCCAAGTCCATCCCATTCCAATCCTTAGACCCTTCCTACAGCATGCGATGTGATATCTCAATGATTCTAATACCAAACCAGAGACTCTTACTATAACATGAGATGGGATATCCAACTCCTTCCCATTCCAATCCTGAGCCGCTTCCGATAGCAGAGATGTGATATCTCAATGCTTATACCAAACATGAGACCCTTCCTATAACATGAGATGTGATATCCAACTCCTTCCCGTTCCAAACCTGAGACACTAACTATAGCATATGTGATATCCAACTCCTTCCCATTCCAAACATGAGACCCTTCCTATAGCAAGAAAGTAATATCCAAATCCTTCCCATTCCAATCCTGAGACCCTTCCTATAACATGAGATGTGATATCCAACTCCTTCCCATTCACATCCTGAGACCCTTCCTATAGCATGAGAAGGGATATCCAACTCCTTCCCAATCCAATCCTGAGACCCTTCCGATAGCAGAGATCTGATATCTCAATGCTTCTACCAAACCTGAGACCCTTCCTTTAGCATGAGATGTGATATCCAAATCCTTCACATTCCAATCCTGAGACCCTTCCTATAGCATGAGATGTGATATCTCAATGCTTCTAATACCAAACCTGAGATCCTTCCTATAACATGAGATGTGATATCCAATTCCTTCCCATTCCAAACCTGAGACCCTTCCTATTGGATGAGATGCGATATCCAACTCCTTCCCATTCCAACCCTGAGACCCTTCCTATAGCATGAGATGTGATGTCTCAATGCTTCTAATACCAAACCTGAGATCCTTCCTATAACATGAGATGTGATATCCAACTCCTTCCATTCCAATCCTGAGACCCGTCCTATAGCATGAGATGTGATATCTCAATGCTTATACCAAACCTGAGACCCTTCCTATAGCATGAGATGTGATATCCAACTACTTCCCATTCCAATCCTGAGACCCTTCCTATAGCATGAGATGTGATATCTCAATGCTTCTAATACCAAACCTGAGATCCTTCCTCTAACATGAAATGTGATATCCAACTCCTTCCCTTTCCAAACCTAAGAGCCTATCTATAGCATGAGATGTGATATCCAAGTCCTTCCCATTCCAAGCCTTAGACCCTTCCTACAGCATGCAATATGATATCTCAATGATTCTAATAACAAACCTGAGACCCGTCCTATAGCATGAGATATGATATCCAAGTCCTTCCCATTCCAATCCTGAGACCCTTCCTATAACATGAAATGTGATATCCAACTCCTTCCCATTCCAACCTGAGACCCTTCCTATAGCATGAGATGGGATATCCAACTTCTTCCAAATCCAATACTGATACCCTTCCGATAGCATGAGATGTGATGTCCCAATGCTTCTACCAAACCTGAGACCCATACTATGGCATGAGATGTGATATCCAACTCCTTCCCATTCCAATTCTGAGACCCTTCATATACCATGAGACTTGATATCTCAATGCTTCTAATACCAAACCTGAGACCCGTCCTATAACATGAGATGTGATATCCAAATCTTTCCCCTTCCAAACCTTAGACTCTTCCTTTATCATGAGATGTGATATCCAACTCCTTCCCATTCCAATCCTGAGACCCTTCCTACAGCATGCAATATGATATCTCAATGATTATAATAACAAACCTGAGACCCGTCCTATAACATGAGATGGGATATCCAACACCTTCCCATTCCAATCCTGAGACATTCCCGATAGCAGAGATGTGATATCTCAATGCTTATACCAAACCTGAGACCCTTCCTATAACATGAGATGTGATATCCAACTCCTTCCCGTTCCAAACCTGAGACCCTTCCTATAGCATATGTGATATCCAACACATTCCCATTCCAAACATGAGACCCTTCCTATAGCAGGAATGTAATATCCAACTCCTTCCCATTCCAATCCTGAGACCATTCCTATAGCATGAGATGTGATATCTCAATGCTTCTAATACCAAACCTGAGATCCTTCCTATGACATGAGATGTGATATCCAATTCCTCCCCATTCCAAACCTGAGAACCTTCCTACAGCATGCGATGTGATATCTCAATGCTTCTAATACCAAACCTGAGACCAGTCCTATAACATGAGATTGGATATCCAGCTCCTTCCCCTTCCAAACCTGAGACCCTTCCTATAGCATGAGATGTGATATCCAACTTTCTCCCATTCCAATCCTGAGACCCTTCCTATAACATGAGATGTGATGTCTCAATGCTTCTAATACCAAACCTGAGATCTTTCCTATAACATGAGATGTGATATCCAACTCCTTCCCATTCCAATCCTGAGACCCTTCCTATAGCATGAGATGTGATATCCAACTCCTTCCCATTCCAATTCTGAGACCCTTCCTATACCATGAGACTTGATATCTCAATGCTTCTAATACCAAACCTGAGACCCTTCCTAAAGCTTGAGATGTGATATCAAACTCCTTCCCATTCCAATCCTGAGACTCTTCCTATAGCTTGAGATGTGATATCCAACTCCTTCCCATTCCAATTCTGAGACCCTTCCTATACCATGAGACTTGATATCTCAATGCTTCTAATACCAAACCTGAGACCCGTCCTATAACATGAGATGTGATATCCAAATCTTTCCCCTTCCAAACCTTAGACCCTTCCTTTATCATGAGATGTGATATCCAACTCCTTCCCATTCCAATCCTGAGACCCTTCCGATATCATGAGATTTGTTATCTCAATGCTTCTAATATCAAAATTGAGACCCTCCCTATAGCATGAGATGGGATATCCAACTCCTTCCCATTCCAATCCTGAGACCCTTCCGATAGCAGAGATGTGATATCTCAATGCTTATACCAAATCTGAGACCCTTCCTATAGCATGAGATGTGATATCCAACTCCTTCCCATTCCAATCCTGAGACCCTTCCTATAGCATGAGATGTGATGTCTCAATGCTTCTAATACCAAACCTGAGATCCTTCCTATAACATGAGATGTGATATCCAACTCCTTCCCATTCCAATCCTGAGACCCTTCCTATAGCATGAGATGTGCTATCTCAATGCTTATACCAAACCTGAGACCCTTCCTAAAGCTTGAGATGTGATATCCAACTCCTTCCCATTCCAATCCTGAGACCCTTCCTATAGCATGAGATGTGATATCTCAAGGCCTCTAATACCAAACCTGAGATCCTTCCTCTAACATGAAATGTGATATCCAACTCCTTCCCCTTCCAAACCTGAGAGCCTTCCTATAGCATGAGATATGATATCCAAGTCCTTCCCATTCCAATCCTGAGACCCTTCCTATAACATGAAATGTGATATCCAACTCCTTCCCATTCCAACCTGAGACCCTTCCTATAGCATGAGATGGGATATCCAACTCCTTCCAAATCCAATACTGATACCCTTCCAATAGCATGAGATGTGATATCCCAATGCTTCTACCAAACCTGAGACCCATACTATGGCATGAGATGTGAGAAACTCCTTCCCATTCCAATCCTGAGACTCTTCCTATAGCTTAAGATGTGATATCCAACTCCTTCACATTCCAATTCTGAGACCCTTCCTATGCCATGAGACTTGATATCTCAATGCTTTTAATACCAAACCTGAGACCCGTCCTATAACATGAGATGTGATATCCAAATCTTTCCCCTTCCAAACCTTAGACCCTTCCTTTATCATGAGATGTGATATCCAACTCCTTCCCATTCCAATCCTGAGACCCTTCCGATATCATGAGATTTGTTATCTCAATGCTTCTAATATCAAACTTGAGACCCTCACTATAGCATGAGATGTGACATCCAAGTCCTCCCCATTCCAATCCTGAGACCCTTCCTATAGCATGAGATATCTCAATGCTTCTAATACCAAACCTGAGACCCTTCCTTTAACATGAGATGGGATATCCAACTCCTTCCCATTCCAATCCTGAGACCCTTCCGATAGCAGAGATGTGATATCTCAATGCTTATACCAATCCTGAGACCCTTCCTATGGCCTGAGATGTCATATACAACTCCTTCCCAATCCAATCCTGAGACCCTTCCTATAGCATGAGATGTGATATCTCAATGCTTATACCAAATCTGAGACCCTTCCTATAGCATGAGATGTGATATCCAACTCCTTCCAATTCCAATCCTGAGACCCTTCCTATAGCATGAGATGTGATGTCTCAATGCTTCTAATACCAAACCTGAGATCCTTCCTATAACATGAGATGTCATATCCAACTCCTTCCCATTCCAATCCTGAGACCCTTCCTATAGCATGAGATGTGATGTCTCAATGCTTCTAATACCAAACCTGAGAACCTTCCTACAGCATGCGATGTGATATCTCAATGCTTCTAATACCAAACCTGAGACCAGTCCTATAACATGAGATTGGATATCCAACTCCTTCCCCTTCCAAACCTGAGACCCTTCCTATAGCATGAGATGTGATATCCAACTTCTTCCCATTCCAATTCTGAGACCCTTCCTATAACATGAGATGTGATGTCTCAATGCTTCTAATACCAAACCTGAGATCTTTCCTATAACATGAGATGTGATATCCAACTCCTTCCCATTCCAATCCTGAGACCCTTCCTATAGCATGAGATGTGCTATCTCAATGCTTATACCAAACCTGAGACCCTTCCTAAAGCTTGAGATGTGATATCCAACTCCTTCCCATTCCAATCCTGAGACCCTTCCTATAGCATGAGATGTGATATCTCAAGGCCTCTAATACCAAACCTGAGATCCGTCCTCTAACATAAAATGTGATATCCAACTCCTTCCCCTTCCAAACCTGAGAGCCTTCCTATAGCATGAGATGGGATATCCAAATCCTTCCCATTCCAATCCTGAGACCCTTCCTATAGCATGAGATGTGATATCTCAATGCTTATATCAAACCTGAGAGCCTACCTATAGCATGAGATGTGATATCCAAGTCCATCCCATTCCAATCCTTAGACCCTTCCTACAGCATGCGATGTGATATCTCAATGATTCTAATACCAAACCAGAGACTCTTACTATAACATGAGATGGGATATCCAACTCCTTCCCATTCCAATCCTGAGCCGCTTCCGATAGCAGAGATGTGATATCTCAATGCTTATACCAAACATGAGACCCTTCCTATAACATGAGATGTGATATCCAACTCCTTCCCGTTCCAAACCTGAGACACTAACTATAGCATATGTGATATCCAACTCCTTCCCATTCCAAACATGAGACCCTTCCTATAGCAAGAAAGTAATATCCAAATCCTTCCCATTCCAATCCTGAGACCCTTCCTATAACATGAGATGTGATATCCAACTCCTTCCCATTCACATCCTGAGACCCTTCCTATAGCATGAGAAGGGATATCCAACTCCTTCCCAATCCAATCCTGAGACCCTTCCGATAGCAGAGATCTGATATCTCAATGCTTCTACCAAACCTGAGACCCTTCCTTTAGCATGAGATGTGATATCCAAATCCTTCACATTCCAATCCTGAGACCCTTCCTATAGCATGAGATGTGATATCTCAATGCTTCTAATACCAAACCTGAGATCCTTCCTATAACATGAGATGTGATATCCAATTCCTTCCCATTCCAAACCTGAGACCCTTCCTATTGGATGAGATGCGATATCCAACTCCTTCCCATTCCAACCCTGAGACCCTTCCTATAGCATGAGATGTGATGTCTCAATGCTTCTAATACCAAACCTGAGATCCTTCCTATAACATGAGATGTGATATCCAACTCCTTCCATTCCAATCCTGAGACCCGTCCTATAGCATGAAATGTGATATCTCAATGCTTATACCAAACCTGAGACCCTTCCTATAGCATGAGATGTGATATCCAACTACTTCCCATTCCAATCCTGAGACCCTTCCTATAGCATGAGATGTGATATCTCAATGCTTCTAATACCAAACCTGAGATCCTTCCTCTAACATGAAATGTGATATCCAACTCCTTCCCTTTCCAAACCTAAGAGCCTATCTATAGCATGAGATGTGATATCCAAGTCCTTCCCATTCCAAGCCTTAGACCCTTCCTACAGCATGCAATATGATATCTCAATGATTCTAATAACAAACCTGAGACCCGTCCTATAGCATGAGATATGATATCCAAGTCCTTCCCATTCCAATCCTGAGACCCTTCCTATAACATGAAATGTGATATCCAACTCATTCCCATTCCAACCTGAGACCCTTCCTATAGCATGAGATGGGATATCCAACTTCTTCCAAATCCAATACTGATACCCTTCCGATAGCATGAGATGTGATGTCCCAATGCTTCTACCAAACCTGAGACCCATACTATGGCATGAGATGTGATATCAAACTCCTTCCCATTCCAATCCTGAGACCCTTCCTATAGCTTGAGGTGTGATATCCAACTCCTTCCCATTCCAATTCTGAGACCCTTCTTATACCATGAGACTTGATATCTCAATGCTTCTAATACCAAACCTGAGACCCGTCCTATAACATGAGATGTGATATCCAAATCTTTCCCCTTCCAAACCTTAGACCCTTCCTTTATCATGAGATGTGATATCCAACTCCTTCCCATTCCAATCCTGAGACCCTTCCGATATCATGAGATTTGTTATCTCAATGCATCTAATATCAAACTTGAGACCCTCACTATAGCATGAGATGTGACATCCAAGTCCTCCCCATTCCAATCCCGAGACCCTTCCTATAGCATGAGATGTGATATCTCAATGCTTCTAATACCAAACCTGAGACCCTTCCTTTAACATGAGATGGGATATCCAACTCCTTCCCATTCCAATCCTGAGACCCTTCCGATAGCAGAGATGTGATATCTCAATGCTTATACCAATCCTGAGACCCTTCCTATGGCCTGAGATGTCATATACAACTCCTTCCCAATCCAATCCTGAGACCCTTCCTATAGCATGAGATGTGATATCTCAATGCTTATACCAAATCTGAGACCCTTCCTATAGCATGAGATGTGATATCCAACTCCTTCCCATTCCAATCCTGAGACCCTTCCTATAGCATGAGATGTGATGTCTCAATGCTTCTAATACCAAACCTGAGATCCTTCCTATAACATGAGATGTCATATCCAACTCCTTCCCATTCCAATCCTGAGACCTTTCCTATATCATGAGATGTGATGTCTCAATGCTTCTAATACCAAACCTGAGAACCTTCCTACAGCATGCGATGTGATATCTCAATGCTTCTAATACCAAACCTGAGACCAGTCCTATAACATGAGATTGGATATCCAACTCCTTCCCCTTCCAAACCTGAGACCCTTCCTATAGCATGAGATGTGATATCCAACTTCTTCCCATTCCAATCCTGAGACCCTTCCTATAACATGAGATGTGATGTCTCAATGCTTCTAATACCAAACCTGAGATCTTTCCTATAACATGAGATGTGATATCCAACTCCTTCCCATTCCAATCCTGAGACCCTTCCTATAGCATGAGATGTGCTATCTCAATGCTTATACCAAACCTGAGACCCTTCCTAAAGCTTGAGATGTGATATCCAACTCCTTCCCATTCCAATCCTGAGACCCTTCCTATAGCATGAGATGTGATATCTCAAGGCCTCTAATACCAAACCTGAGATCCGTCCTCTAACATAAAATGTGATATCCAACTCCTTCCCCTTCCAAACCTGAGAGCCTTCCTATAGCATGAGATGGGATATCCAAATCCTTCCCATTCCAATCCTGAGACCCTTCCTATAGCATGAGATGTGATATCTCAATGCTTATATCAAACCTGAGAGCCTACCTATAGCATGAGATGTGATATCCAAGTCCATCCCATTCCAATCCTTAGACCCTTCCTACAGCATGCGATGTGATATCTCAATGATTCTAATACCAAACCAGAGACTCTTACTATAACATGAGATGGGATATCCAACTCCTTCCCATTCCAATCCTGAGCCGCTTCCGATAGCAGAGATGTGATATCTCAATGCTTATACCAAACATGAGACCCTTCCTATAACATGAGATGTGATATCCAACTCCTTCCCGTTCCAAACCTGAGACACTAACTATAGCATATGTGATATCCAACTCCTTCCCATTCCAAACATGAGACCCTTCCTATAGCAAGAAAGTAATATCCAAATCCTTCCCATTCCAATCCTGAGACCCTTCCTATAACATGAGATGTGATATCCAACTCCTTCCCATTCACATCCTGAGACCCTTCCTATAGCATGAGAAGGGATATCCAACTCCTTCCCAATCCAATCCTGAGACCCTTCCGATAGCAGAGATCTGATATCTCAATGCTTCTACCAAACCTGAGACCCTTCCTTTAGCATGAGATGTGATATCCAAATCCTTCACATTCCAATCCTGAGACCCTTCCTATAGCATGAGATGTGATATCTCAATGCTTCTAATACCAAACCTGAGATCCTTCCTATAACATGAGATGTGATATCAAATTCCTTCCCATTCCAAACCTGAGACCCTTCCTATTGGATGAGATGCGATATCCAACTCCTTCCCATTCCAACCCTGAGACCCTTCCTATAGCATGAGATGTGATGTCTCAATGCTTCTAATACCAAACCTGAGATCCTTCCTATAACATGAGATGTGATATCCAACTCCTTCCATTCCAATCCTGAGACCCGTCCTATAGCATGAGATGTGATATCTCAATGCTTATACCAAACCTGAGACCCTTCCTATAGCATGAGATGTGATATCCAACTACTTCCCATTCCAATCCTGAGACCCTTCCTATAGCATGCGATGTGATATCTCAATGCTTCTAATACCAAACCTGAGATCCTTCCTCTAACATGAAATGTGATATCCAACTCCTTCCCTTTCCAAACCTAAGAGCCTATCTATAGCATGAGATGTGATATCCAAGTCCTTCCCATTCCAAGCCTTAGACCCTTCCTACAGCATGCAATATGATATCTCAATGATTCTAATAACAATCCTGAGACCCGTCCTATAGCATGAGATATGATATCCAAGTCCTTCCCATTCCAATCCTGAGACCCTTCCTATAACATGAAATGTGATATCCAACTCCTTCCCATTCCAACCTGAGACCCTTCCTATAGCATGAGATGGGATATCCAACTTCTTCCAAATCCAATACTGATACCCTTCCGATAGCATGAGATGTGATGTCCCAATGCTTCTACCAAACCTGAGACCCATACTATGGCATGAGATGTGATATCAAACTCCTTCCCATTCCAATCCTGAGACCCTTCCTATAGCTTGAGGTGTGATATCCAACTCCTTCCCATTCCAATTCTGAGACCCTTCTTATACCATGAGACTTGATATCTCAATGCTTCTAATACCAAACCTGAGAACCGTCCTATAACATGAGATGTGATATCCAAATCCTTCCCCTTCCAAACCTTAGACCCTTCCTTTATCATGAGATGTGGTATCCAACTCCTTCCCATTCCAATCCTGAGACCCTTCCGATATCATGAGATGTGATATCTCTATGCTTCTAATACCAAACCTGAGACCCTTCCTATAACATGAGATGGGATATCCAACTCCTTCCCATTCCAATCCTGAGACCCTTCCGATAGCAGAGATGTGATATCTCAATGCTTATACCAAACCTGAGACCCTTCCTATGGCCTGAGATGTCATATACAACTCCTTCCCATTCCAATCCTGAGACCCTTCCTTTAGCATGAGATGTGATATCTCAATGCTTATACCAAATCTGAGACCCTTCCTATAGCATGAGATGTGATATCTCAATGCTTATACCAAACCTGAGAGCCTACCTATAGCATGAGATGTGATATCCAAGTCCATCCCATTCCAATCCTTAGACCCTTCCTACAGCATGCGATGTGATATCTCAATGATTCTAATACCAAACCAGAGACTCTTACTATAACATGAGATGGGATATCCAACTCCTTCCCATTCCAATCCTGAGCCGCTTCCGATAGCAGAGATGTGATATCTCAATGCTTATAACAAACCTGAGACCCTTCCTATAACATGAGATGTGATATCCAACTCCTTCCCGTTCCAAACCTGAGACACTAATTATAGCATATGTGATATCCAACTCATTCCCATTCCAAACATGAGACCCTTCCTATAGCAAGAAAGTAATATCCAACTCCTACCCATTCCAATCCTGAGACCCTTCCTATAGCAAGAGATGTGATATCCAAATCCTTCCCATTCCAATCCTGAGACCCTTCCTATAACATGAGATGTGATATCCAACTCCTTCCCATTCCAACCTGAGACACTTCCTATAGCATGAGAAGGGATATCCAACTCCTTCCCAATCCAATCCTGAGACCCTTCCGATAGCAGAGATGTGATATCTCAATGCTTATACCAAACCTGAGACCCTTCCTATGGCATGAGATGTGATATCCAACTCCTTGCCATTCAAATCCTGAGACCCTTCCTATAGCATGAGAAGGGATATCCAACTCCTTCCCAATCCAATCCTGAGACCCTTCCGATAGCAGAGACGTGATATCTCAATGCTTCTACCAAACCTGAGACCCTTCCTTTAGCATGAGATGTGATATCCAAATCCTTCACATTCCAATCCTGAGACCCTTCCTATAGCATGAGATGTGATATCTCAATGCTTCTAATACCAAACCTGAGATCCTTCCTATAACATGAGATGTGATATCCAATTCCTTCCCATTCCAAACCTGAGACCCTTCCTATTGGATGAGATGTGATATCCAACTCCTTCCCATTCCAACCCTGAGACCCTTCCTATAGCATGAGATGTGATGTCTCAATGCTTCTAATAGCAAACCTGAGATCCTTCCTATAACATGAGATGTGATATCCAACTCCTTCCATTCCAATCCTGAGACCCGTCCTATAGCATGAGATGTGATATCTCAATGCTTATACCAAACCTGAGACACTTCCTATAGCATGAGATGTGATATCCAACTACTTCCCATTCCAATCCTGAGACACTTCCTATAGCATGAGATGTGATATCTCAATGCTTCTAATACCAAACCTGAGATCCTTCCTCTAACATGAAATGTGATATCCAACTCCTTCCCTTTCCAAACCTAAGAGCCTATCTATAGCATGAGATGTGATATCCAAGTCCTTCCCATTCCAAGCCTTAGACCCTTCCTACAGCATGCAATATGATATCTCAATGATTCTAATAACAAACCTGAGACCCGTCCTATAGCATGAGATATGATATCCAAGTCCTTCCCATTCCAATCCTGAGACCCTTCCTATAACATGAAATGTGATATCCAACTCCTTCCCATTCCAACCTGAGACCCTTCCTATAGCATGAGATGGGATATCCAACTTCTTCCAAATCCAATACTGATACCCTTCCGATAGCATGAGATGTGATGTCCCAATGCTTCTACCAAACCTGAGACCCATACTATGGCATGAGATGTGATATCAAACTCCTTCCCATTCCAATCCTGAGACCCTTCCTATAGCTTGAGGTGTGATATCCAACTCCTTCCCATTCCAATTCTGAGACCCTTCTTATACCATGAGACTTGATATCTCAATGCTTCTAATACCAAACCTGAGACCCGTCCTATAACATGAGATGTGATATCCAAATCTTTCCCCTTCCAAACCTTAGACCCTTCCTTTATCATGAGATGTGATATCCAACTCCTTCCCATTCCAATCCTGAGATCCTTCCGATATCATGAGATTTGTTATCTCAATGCATCTAATATCAAACTTGAGACCCTCACTATAGCATGAGATGTGACATCCAAGTCCTCCCCATTCCAATCCCGAGACCCTTCCTATAGCATGAGATGTGATATCTCAATGCTTCTAATACCAAACCTGAGACCCTTCCTTTAACATGAGATGGGATATCCAACTCCTTCCCATTCCAATCCTGAGACCCTTCCGATAGCAGAGATGTGATATCTCAATGCTTATACCAATCCTGAGACCCTTCCTATGGCCTGAGATGTCATATACAACTCCTTCCCAATCCAATCCTGAGACCCTTCCTATAGCATGAGATGTGATATCTCAATGCTTATACCAAATCTGAGACCCTTCCTATAGCATGAGATGTGATATCCAACTCCTTCCCATTCCAATCCTGAGACCCTTCCTATAGCATGAGATGTGATGTCTCAATGCTTCTAATACCAAACCTGAGATCCTTCCTATAACATGAGATGTCATATCCAACTCCTTCCCATTCCAATCCTGAGACCCTTCCTATAGCATGAGATGTGATGTCTCAATGCTTCTAATACCAAACCTGAGAACCTTCCTACAGCATGCGATGTGATATCTCAATGCTTCTAATACCAAACCTGAGACCAGTCCTATAACATGAGATTGGATATCCAACTCCTTCCCCTTCCAAACCTGAGACCCTTCCTATAGCATGAGATGTGATATCCAACTTCTTCCCATTCCAATCCTGAGACCCTTCCTATAACATGAGATGTGATGTCTCAATGCTTCTAATACCAAACCTGAGATCTTTCCTATAACATGAGATGTGATATCCAACTCCTTCCCATTCCAATCCTGAGACCCTTCCTATAGCATGAGATGTGCTATCTCAATGCTTATACCAAACCTGAGACCCTTCCTAAAGCTTGAGATGTGATATCCAACTCCTTCCCATTCCAATCCTGAGACCCTTCCTATAGCATGAGATGTGATATCTCAAGGCCTCTAATACCAAACCTGAGATCCGTCCTCTAACATAAAATGTGATATCCAACTCCTTCCCCTTCCAAACCTGAGAGCCTTCCTATAGCATGAGATGGGATATCCAAATCCTTCCCATTCCAATCCTGAGACCCTTCCTATAGCATGAGATGTGATATCTCAATGCTTATATCAAACCTGAGAGCCTACCTATAGCATGAGATGTGATATCCAAGTCCATCCCATTCCAATCCTTAGACCCTTCGTACAGCATGCGATGTGATATCTCAATGATTCTAATACCAAACCAGAGACTCTTACTATAACATGAGATGGGATATCCAACTCCTTCCCATTCCAATCCTGAGCCGCTTCCGATAGCAGAGATGTGATATCTCAATGCTTATACCAAACATGAGACCCTTCCTATAACATGAGATGTGATATCCAACTCCTTCCCGTTCCAAACCTGAGACACTAACTATAGCATATGTGATATCCAACTCCTTCCCATTCCAAACATGAGACCCTTCCTATAGCAAGAAAGTAATATCCAAATCCTTCCCATTCCAATCCTGAGACCCTTCCTATAACATGAGATGTGATATCCAACTCCTTCCCATTCACATCCTGAGACCCTTCCTATAGCATGAGAAGGGATATCCAACTCCTTCCCAATCCAATCCTGAGACCCTTCCGATAGCAGAGATCTGATATCTCAATGCTTCTACCAAACCTGAGACCCTTCCTTTAGCATGAGATGTGATATCCAAATCCTTCACATTCCAATCCTGAGACCCTTCCTATAGCATGAGATGTGATGTCTCAATGCTTCTAATACCAAACCTGAGATCCTTCCTATAACATGAGATGTGATATCAAATTCCTTCCCATTCCAAACCTGAGACCCTTCCTATTGGATGAGATGCGATATCCAACTCCTTCCCATTCCAACCCTGAGACCCTTCCTATAGCATGAGATGTGATGTCTCAATGCTTCTAATACCAAACCTGAGATCCTTCCTATAACATGAGATGTGATATCCAACTCCTTCCATTCCAATCCTGAGACCCGTCCTATAGCATGAGATGTGATATCTCAATGCTTATACCAAACCTGAGACCCTTCCTATAGCATGAGATGTGATATCCAACTACTTCCCATTCCAATCCTGAGACCCTTCCTATAGCATGCGATGTGATATCTCAATGCTTCTAATACCAAACCTGAGATCCTTCCTCTAACATGAAATGTGATATCCAACTCCTTCCCTTTCCAAACCTAAGAGCCTATCTATAGCATGAGATGTGATATCCAAGTCCTTCCCATTCCAAGCCTTAGACCCTTCCTACAGCATGCAATATGATATCTCAATGATTCTAATAACAATCCTGAGACCCGTCCTATAGCATGAGATATGATATCCAAGTCCTTCCCATTCCAATCCTGAGACCCTTCCTATAACATGAAATGTGATATCCAACTCCTTCCCATTCCAACCTGAGACCCTTCCTATAGCATGAGATGGGATATCCAACTTCTTCCAAATCCAATACTGATACCCTTCCGATAGCATGAGATGTGATGTCCCAATGCTTCTACCAAACCTGAGACCCATACTATGGCATGAGATGTGATATCAAACTCCTTCCCATTCCAATCCTGAGACCCTTCCTATAGCTTGAGGTGTGATATCCAACTCCTTCCCATTCCAATTCTGAGACCCTTCTTATACCATGAGACTTGATATCTCAATGCTTCTAATACCAAACCTGAGAACCGTCCTATAACATGAGATGTGATATCCAAATCCTTCCCCTTCCAAACCTTAGACCCTTCCTTTATCATGAGATGTGGTATCCAACTCCTTCCCATTCCAATCCTGAGACCCTTCCGATATCATGAGATGTGATATCTCTATGCTTCTAATACCAAACCTGAGACCCTTCCTATAACATGAGATGGGATATCCAACTCCTTCCCATTCCAATCCTGAGACCCTTCCGATAGCAGAGATGTGATATCTCAATGCTTATACCAAACCTGAGACCCTTCCTATGGCCTGAGATGTCATATACAACTCCTTCCCATTCCAATCCTGAGACCCTTCCTTTAGCATGAGATGTGATATCTCAATGCTTATACCAAATCTGAGACCCTTCCTATAGCATGAGATGTGATATCTCAATGCTTATACCAAACCTGAGAGCCTACCTATAGCATGAGATGTGATATCCAAGTCCATCCCATTCCAATCCTTAGACCCTTCCTACAGCATGCGATGTGATATCTCAATGATTCTAATACCAAACCAGAGACTCTTACTATAACATGAGATGGGATATCCAACTCCTTCCCATTCCAATCCTGAGCCGCTTCCGATAGCAGAGATGTGATATCTCAATGCTTATAACAAACCTGAGACCCTTCCTATAACATGAGATGTGATATCCAACTCCTTCCCGTTCCAAACCTGAGACACTAATTATAGCATATGTGATATCCAACTCATTCCCATTCCAAACATGAGACCCTTCCTATAGCAAGAAAGTAATATCCAACTCCTACCCATTCCAATCCTGAGACCCTTCCTATAGCAAGAGATGTGATATCCAAATCCTTCCCATTCCAATCCTGAGACCCTTCCTATAACATGAGATGTGATATCCAACTCCTTCCCATTCCAACCTGAGACACTTCCTATAGCATGAGAAGGGATATCCAACTCCTTCCCAATCCAATCCTGAGACCCTTCCGATAGCAGAGATGTGATATCTCAATGCTTATACCAAACCTGAGACCCTTCCTATGGCATGAGATGTGATATCCAACTCCTTGCCATTCAAATCCTGAGACCCTTCCTATAGCATGAGAAGGGATATCCAACTCCTTCCCAATCCAATCCTGAGACCCTTCCGATAGCAGAGACGTGATATCTCAATGCTTCTACCAAACCTGAGACCCTTCCTTTAGCATGAGATGTGATATCCAAATCCTTCACATTCCAATCCTGAGACCCTTCCTATAGCATGAGATGTGATATCTCAATGCTTCTAATACCAAACCTGAGATCCTTCCTATAACATGAGATGTGATATCCAATTCCTTCCCATTCCAAACCTGAGACCCTTCCTATTGGATGAGATGTGATATCCAACTCCTTCCCATTCCAACCCTGAGACCCTTCCTATAGCATGAGATGTGATGTCTCAATGCTTCTAATAGCAAACCTGAGATCCTTCCTATAACATGAGATGTGATATCCAACTCCTTCCATTCCAATCCTGAGACCCGTCCTATAGCATGAGATGTGATATCTCAATGCTTATACCAAACCTGAGACACTTCCTATAGCATGAGATGTGATATCCAACTACTTCCCATTCCAATCCTGAGACACTTCCTATAGCATGAGATGTGATATCTCAATGCTTCTAATACCAAACCTGAGATCCTTCCTCTAACATGAAATGTGATATCCAACTCCTTCCCTTTCCAAACCTAAGAGCCTATCTATAGCATGAGATGTGATATCCAAGTCCTTCCCATTCCAAGCCTTAGACCCTTCCTACAGCATGCAATATGATATCTCAATGATTCTAATAACAAACCTGAGACCCGTCCTATAGCATGAGATATGATATCCAAGTCCTTCCCATTCCAATCCTGAGACCCTTCCTATAACATGAAATGTGATATCCAACTCCTTCCCATTCCAACCTGAGACCCTTCCTATAGCATGAGATGGGATATCCAACTTCTTCCAAATCCAATACTGATACCCTTCCGATAGCATGAGATGTGATGTCCCAATGCTTCTACCAAACCTGAGACCCATACTATGGCATGAGATGTGATATCAAACTCCTTCCCATTCCAATCCTGAGACCCTTCCTATAGCTTGAGGTGTGATATCCAACTCCTTCCCATTCCAATTCTGAGACCCTTCTTATACCATGAGACTTGATATCTCAATGCTTCTAATACCAAACCTGAGACCCGTCCTATAACATGAGATGTGATATCCAAATCTTTCCCCTTCCAAACCTTAGACCCTTCCTTTATCATGAGATGTGATATCCAACTCCTTCCCATTCCAATCCTGAGATCCTTCCGATATCATGAGATTTGTTATCTCAATGCATCTAATATCAAACTTGAGACCCTCACTATAGCATGAGATGTGACATCCAAGTCCTCCCCATTCCAATCCCGAGACCCTTCCTATAGCATGAGATGTGATATCTCAATGCTTCTAATACCAAACCTGAGACCCTTCCTTTAACATGAGATGGGATATCCAACTCCTTCCCATTCCAATCCTGAGACCCTTCCGATAGCAGAGATGTGATATCTCAATGCTTATACCAATCCTGAGACCCTTCCTATGGCCTGAGATGTCATATACAACTCCTTCCCAATCCAATCCTGAGACCCTTCCTATAGCATGAGATGTGATATCTCAATGCTTATACCAAATCTGAGACCCTTCCTATAGCATGAGATGTGATATCCAACTCCTTCCCATTCCAATCCTGAGACCCTTCCTATAGCATGAGATGTGATGTCTCAATGCTTCTAATACCAAACCTGAGATCCTTCCTATAACATGAGATGTCATATCCAACTCCTTCCCATTCCAATCCTGAGACCCTTCCTATAGCATGAGATGTGATGTCTCAATGCTTCTAATACCAAACCTGAGAACCTTCCTACAGCATGCGATGTGATATCTCAATGCTTCTAATACCAAACCTGAGACCAGTCCTATAACATGAGATTGGATATCCAACTCCTTCCCCTTCCAAACCTGAGACCCTTCCTATAGCATGAGATGTGATATCCAACTTCTTCCCATTCCAATCCTGAGACCCTTCCTATAACATGAGATGTGATGTCTCAATGCTTCTAATACCAAACCTGAGATCTTTCCTATAACATGAGATGTGATATCCAACTCCTTCCCATTCCAATCCTGAGACCCTTCCTATAGCATGAGATGTGCTATCTCAATGCTTATACCAAACCTGAGACCCTTCCTAAAGCTTGAGATGTGATATCCAACTCCTTCCCATTCCAATCCTGAGACCCTTCCTATAGCATGAGATGTGATATCTCAAGGCCTCTAATACCAAACCTGAGATCCGTCCTCTAACATAAAATGTGATATCCAACTCCTTCCCCTTCCAAACCTGAGAGCCTTCCTATAGCATGAGATGGGATATCCAAATCCTTCCCATTCCAATCCTGAGACCCTTCCTATAGCATGAGATGTGATATCTCAATGCTTATATCAAACCTGAGAGCCTACCTATAGCATGAGATGTGATATCCAAGTCCATCCCATTCCAATCCTTAGACCCTTCGTACAGCATGCGATGTGATATCTCAATGATTCTAATACCAAACCAGAGACTCTTACTATAACATGAGATGGGATATCCAACTCCTTCCCATTCCAATCCTGAGCCGCTTCCGATAGCAGAGATGTGATATCTCAATGCTTATACCAAACATGAGACCCTTCCTATAACATGAGATGTGATATCCAACTCCTTCCCGTTCCAAACCTGAGACACTAACTATAGCATATGTGATATCCAACTCCTTCCCATTCCAAACATGAGACCCTTCCTATAGCAAGAAAGTAATATCCAAATCCTTCCCATTCCAATCCTGAGACCCTTCCTATAACATGAGATGTGATATCCAACTCCTTCCCATTCACATCCTGAGACCCTTCCTATAGCATGAGAAGGGATATCCAACTCCTTCCCAATCCAATCCTGAGACCCTTCCGATAGCAGAGATCTGATATCTCAATGCTTCTACCAAACCTGAGACCCTTCCTTTAGCATGAGATGTGATATCCAAATCCTTCACATTCCAATCCTGAGACCCTTCCTATAGCATGAGATGTGATATCTCAATGCTTCTAATACCAAACCTGAGATCCTTCCTATAACATGAGATGTGATATCCAATTCCTTCCCATTCCAAACCTGAGACCCTTCCTATTGGATGAGATGCGATATCGAACTCCTTCCCATTCCAACCCTGAGACCCTTCCTATAGCATGAGATGTGATGTCTCAATGCTTCTAATACCAAACCTGAGATCCTTCCTATAACATGAGATGTGATATCCAACTCCTTCCATTCCAATCCTGAGACCCGTCCTATAGCATGAGATGTGATATCTCAATGCTTATACCAAACCTGAGACCCTTCCTATAGCATGAGATGTGATATCCAACTACTTCCCATTCCAATCCTGAGACCCTTCCTATAGCATGCGATGTGATATCTCAATGCTTCTAATACCAAACCTGAGATCCTTCCTCTAACATGAAATGTGATATCCAACTCCTTCCATTTCCAAACCTAAGAGCCTATCTATAGCATGAGATGTGATATCCAAGTCCTTCCCATTCCAAGCCTTAGACCCTTCCTACAGCATGCAATATGATATCTCAATGGTTCTAATAACAAACCTGAGACCCGTCCTATAGCATGAGATATGATATTCAAGTCCTTCCCATTCCAATCCTGAGACCCTTCCTATAACATGAAATGTGATATCCAACTCCTTCCCATTCCAACCTGAGACCCTTCCTATAGCATGAGATGGGATATCCAACTTCTTCCGAATCCAATACTGATACCCTTCCGATAGCATGAGATGTGATGTCCCAATGCTTCTACCAAACCTGAGACCCATACTATGGCATGAGATGTGATATCAAACTCCTTCCCATTCCAATCCTGAGACCCTTCCTATAGCTTGAGGTGTGATATCCAACTCCTTCCCATTCCAATTCTGAGACCCTTCTTATACCATGAGACTTGATATCTCAATGCTTCTAATACCAAACCTGAGAACCGTCCTATAACATGAGATGTGATATCCAAATCCTTCCCCTTCCAAACCTTAGACCCTTCCTTTATCATGAGATGTGGTATCCAACTCCTTCCCATTCCAATCCTGAGACCCTTCCGATACCATGAGATGTGATATCTCTATGCTTCTAATACCAAACCTGAGACCCTTCCTATAACATGAGATGGGATATCCAACTCCTTCCCATTCCAATCCTGAGACCCTTCCGATAGCAGAGATGTGATATCTCAATGCTTATACCAAACCTGAGACCCTTCCTATGGCCTGAGATGTCATATACAACTCCTTCCCATTCCAATCCTGAGACCCTTCCTTTAGCATGAGATGTGATATCTCAATGCTTATACCAAATCTGAGACCCTTCCTATAGCATGAGATGTGATATCTCAATGCTTATACCAAACCTGAGAGCCTACCTATAGCATGAGATGTGATATCCAAGTCCATCCCATTCCAATCCTTAGACCCTTCCTACAGCATGCGATGTGATATCTCAATGATTCTAATACCAAACCAGAGACTCTTACTATAACATGAGATGGGATATCCAACTCCTTCCCATTCCAATCCTGAGCCGCTTCCGATAGCAGAGATGTGATATCTCAATGCTTATAACAAACCTGAGACCCTTCCTATAACATGAGATGTGATATCCAACTCCTTCCCGTTCCAAACCTGAGACACTAATTATAGCATATGTGATATCCAACTCATTCCCATTCCAAACATGAGACCCTTCCTATAGCAAGAAAGTAATATCCAACTCCTACCCATTCCAATCCTGAGACCCTTCCTATAGCAAGAGATGTGATATCCAAATCCTTCCCATTCCAATCCTGAGACCCTTCCTATAACATGAGATGTGATATCCAACTCCTTCCCATTCCAACCTGAGACACTTCCTATAGCATGAGAAGGGATATCCAACTCCTTCCCAATCCAATCCTGAGACCCTTCCGATAGCAGAGATGTGATATCTCAATGCTTATACCAAACCTGAGACCCTTCCTATGGCATGAGATGTGAAATCCAACTCCTTGCCATTCAAATCCTGAGACCCTTCCTATAGCATGAGAAGGGATATCCAACTCCTTCCCAATCCAATCCTGAGACCCTTCCGATAGCAGAGACGTGATATCTCAATGCTTCTACCAAACCTGAGACCCTTCCTTTAGCATGAGATGTGATATCCAAATCCTTCACATTCCAATCCTGAGACCCTTCCTATAGCATGAGATGTGATATCTCAATGCTTCTAATACCAAACCTGAGATCCTTCCTATAACATGAGATGTGATATCCAATTCCTTCCCATTCCAAACCTGAGACCCTTCCTATTGGATGAGATGTGATATCCAACTCCTTCCCATTCCAACCCTGAGACCCTTCCTATAGCATGAGATGTGATGTCTCAATGCTTCTAATAGCAAACCTGAGATCCTTCCTATAACATGAGATGTGATATCCAACTCCTTCCATTCCAATCCTGAGACCCGTCCTATAGCATGAGATGTGATATCTCAATGCTTATACCAAACCTGAGACACTTCCTATAGCATGAGATGTGATATCCAACTACTTCCCATTCCAATCCTGAGACCCTTCCTATAGCATGAGATGTGATATCTCAATGCTTCTAATACCAAACCTGAGATCCTTCCTCTAACATGAAATGTGATATCCAACTCCTTCCCTTTCCAAACCTAAGAGCCTATCTATAGCATGAGATGTGATATCCAAGTCCTTCCCATTCCAACCCTTAGACCCTTCCTACAGCATGCAATATGATATCTCAATGATTCTAATAACAAACCTGAGACCCGTCCTATAACATGAGATGGGATATCCAACTCCTTCCCATTCCAATCCTGAGACACTTCCGATAGCAGAGATGTGATATCTCAATGCTTATACCAAACCTGAGACCCTTCCTATAACATGAGATGTGATATCCAAATCCTTCCCGTTCCAAACCTGAGACCCTTCCTTTAGCATGAGATGTGATATCCAGCTCCTTCCCATTCCAATCCTGAGACACTTCCGATAGCATGAGATGTGATATCTCAATGCTTCTAATATCAAAACTGAGACCCTCCCTATAGCATGATATGTGATATCTAAGTCCTTCCCATTCCAATCCTGAGACCCTCCCTATAGCATGAGATGTGATATCCAACTCCTTCCCATTCCAATCCTGAGACCCTTCCTATAGCATGAGATATGATATCTCAATACTTCTAATACCAAACGTGAGATCCTTCCGATAACATGAGATGTGATATCCAAATCCTTCCCCTTCCAAACCTGAGACCCTCCCTTTAGCATGAAATGTGATATCCAACTCCTTCCTATTCCAATCCTGAGACTCTTCTGATAGCATGAGATGTGATATCTCAATGCTTCTAATACCAAACCTGAGATCCTTCCGATAGCATGAGATGTGATATCTCAATGCTTCTAATACCAAACCTGAGATCCTTCCTATAACATGAGATGTGATATCCAAATCCTTCCCCTTCCAAACCTGAGACCCTCCCTTTAGCATGAGATGTGATATCTAACTCCTTCCCATTCCATTCCTGAGACCCTTCTGATAGCATGAGATGTGATATCTCAATGCCTCTAATACCAAACCTGAGATCCTACCTCTAACATGAAATGAGATATCCAACTCTTTCCCCTTCGAAACCTGAGAGCCTTCCTATAGCATGAGATGTGATATCCAAGTCCTTCCCATTCCAATACTGAGACCCTTCCTACAGCTTGAGATGTGATATCCAACTCCTTCCCATTCCAATTCTGAGACCCTTCCTATACTATGAGACTTGATATCTCAATGCTTCTAATACCAAACCTGAGACCCGTAATATAACATGAGATGTGATATCCAAATCCTTCCCCTTCCAAACCTTAGACCCTTCCTTTATCATGAGATGTGATATCCAACTCCTTCCCATTCCAATACTGAGACCCTTCCGATATCATGAGATGTGATATCTCAAAGCTTCTAATATCAAACTTGAGACCCTCCCTATAGCATGAGATGTGATATCCAAGTCCTTCCCATTCCAATCCTGAGACCCTTCCTATAGCATGAGATGTGATATCTCAATGCTTCTAATACCAAACCTGAGACCCTTCCTATAACATGAGATGGGAATATCCAACTCCTTCCCATTCCAATCTTGAGACCCTTCAGATAGCAGAGATGTGATATCTCAATGCTTATACCACACCTGAGATCCTTCCTATAACATGAGATGTGATATCCAACTCCTTCCCATTCCAATCCTGAGACACTTCCTATAGCATGAGATGTGATATCTCACTGCTTATACCAAACCTGAGACCCTTCCCATAGCAGGAGATGTGATATCCAACTCCTTCCTATTCCAATCCTCAGACCCTTCCTATAGCATGAGATGTGATATCTCAATGCTTCTAATGTCAAACTTGAGACCCTACCTATAGCATGAGATGTGATATCCAAGTCCTTCCCATTCCAATCCTGAGACACTTCCTATAGCATGAGATGTGATATCTCAATGCTTCTAATACCAAACCTGAGACTCTTCCTATAACATGAGATGGGATATCCAACTCCTTCCAATTCCAATCCTGAGACCCTTTTGATAGCAGAGATGTGATATCTCAATGTTTATACCAAACCTGAGACCCTTCCTACGGCATGAGATGTCATATTCAACTCCTTCCCATTCCAATCCTGAGACCCTTCCTATAGCATGAGATTTGATATCCAACTCCTTCCCATTCCAATCCTGAGACCCTTCCTATAGCATGAGATGTGATGTCTCAATGCTTCTAATACCAAACCTGAGATCCTTCCTATAACATGAGATGTGATATCCAACTCCTTCCATTCCAATCCTGAGACCCTTCCTATAGCATGAGATGTGATATCTCAATGCTTCTAATACCAAACCTGAGATCCTTCCGATAGCATGAGATGTGATATCTCAATGCTTCTAATACCAAACCTGAGATCCTTCCTATAACATGAGATGTGATATCCAAATCCTTCCCCTTCCAAACCTGAGACCCTCCCTTTAGCATGAGATGTGATATCCAACTCCTTCCCATTCCAATCCTGAGACCCTTCCGATATCATGAGATGTGATATCTCAAAGTTTCTAATATCAAACTTGAGACCCTCCCTATAGCGTGAGATGTGATATCCAAGTCCTTCCCATTCCAATCCTGAGACCCTTCCTATAGCATGAGATGTGATATCTCAATGCTTCTAATACCAAACCTGAGACCCTTCCTATAACATGAGATGGGAATATCCAACTCCTTCCCATTCCAATGCTGAGACCCTTCCGATAGCAGAAATGTGATATCTCAATGCTTATACCAAACCTGAGATCCTTCCTATAACATGAGATGTCCTGAGACACTTCCTATAGCATGAGATGTGATATCTCACTGCTTATACCAAACCTGAGACCATTCCCATAGCATGAGATGTGATATCCAAGTCCTTCCCATTCCAATCCTGAGACACTTCCTATAGCATGAGATGTGATATCTCAATGCTTCTAATACCAAACCTGAGACTCTTCCTACGGCATGAGTTGTCATATTCAACTCCTTCCCATTCCAATCCTGAGACCCTTCCTATAGCATGAGATGTGATATCCAACTCCTTCCCATTCCAATCCTGAGACCCTTTTGATAGCAGAGATGTGATATCTCAATGTTTATACCAAACCTGAGACCCTTCCTACGGCATGAGTTGTCATATTCAACTCCTTCCCATTCCAATCCTGAGACCCTTCCTATAGCATGAGATGTGATATCCAACTCCTTCCCATTCCAATCCTGAGACCCTTCCTATAGCATGAGATGTGATGTCTCAATGCTTCTGCTTCTAATACCAAACCTGATATCCTTCCTTTAACATGAGATGTGATATCCAACTCCTTCCATTCCAATCCTGAGACCCTTCCTATAGCATGCGATGTGATATCTCAATGCTTCTAATACCAAACCTGAGATCCTTCCTCTAACATGAAATGTGATATCCAACTCCTTCCCTTTCCAAACCTAAGAGCCTATCTATAGCATGAGATGTGATATCCAAGTCCTTCCCATTCCAAGCCTTAGACCCTTCCTACAGCATGCAATATGATATCTCAATGATTCTAATAACAAACCTGAGACCCGTCCTATAGCATGAGATATGATATCCAAGTCCTTCCCATTCCAATCCTGAGACCCTTCCTATAACATGAAATGTGATATCCAACTCCTTCCCATTCCAACCTGAGACCCTTCCTATAGCATGAGATGGGATATCCAACTTCTTCCGAATCCAATACTGATACCCTTCCGATAGCATGAGATGTGATGTCCCAATGCTTCTACCAAACCTGAGACCCATACTATGGCATGAGATGTGATATCAAACTCCTTCCCATTCCAATCCTGAGACCCTTCCTATAGCTTGAGGTGTGATATCCAACTCCTTCCCATTCCAATTCTGAGACCCTTCTTATACCATGAGACTTGATATCTCAATGCTTCTAATACCAAACCTGAGAACCGTCCTATAACATGAGATGTGATATCCAAATCCTTCCCCTTCCAAACCTTAGACCCTTCCTTTATCATGAGATGTGGTATCCAACTCCTTCCCATTCCAATCCTGAGACCCTTCCGATACCATGAGATGTGATATCTCTATGCTTCTAATACCAAACCTGAGACCCTTCCTATAACATGAGATGGGATATCCAACTCCTTCCCATTCCAATCCTGAGACCCTTCCGATAGCAGAGATGTGATATCTCAATGCTTATACCAAACCTGAGACCCTTCCTATGGCCTGAGATGTCATATACAACTCCTTCCCATTCCAATCCTGAGACCCTTCCTTTAGCATGAGATGTGATATCTCAATGCTTATACCAAATCTGAGACCCTTCCTATAGCATGAGATGTGATATCTCAATGCTTATACCAAACCTGAGAGCCTACCTATAGCATGAGATGTGATATCCAAGTCCATCCCATTCCAATCCTTAGACCCTTCCTACAGCATGCGATGTGATATCTCAATGATTCTAATACCAAACCAGAGACTCTTACTATAACATGAGATGGGATATCCAACTCCTTCCCATTCCAATCCTGAGCCGCTTCCGATAGCAGAGATGTGATATCTCAATGCTTATAACAAACCTGAGACCCTTCCTATAACATGAGATGTGATATCCAACTCCTTCCCGTTCCAAACCTGAGACACTAATTATAGCATATGTGATATCCAACTCATTCCCATTCCAAACATGAGACCCTTCCTATAGCAAGAAAGTAATATCCAACTCCTACCCATTCCAATCCTGAGACCCTTCCTATAGCAAGAGATGTGATATCCAAATCCTTCCCATTCCAATCCTGAGACCCTTCCTATAACATGAGATGTGATATCCAACTCCTTCCCATTCCAACCTGAGACACTTCCTATAGCATGAGAAGGGATATCCAACTCCTTCCCAATCCAATCCTGAGACCCTTCCGATAGCAGAGATGTGATATCTCAATGCTTATACCAAACCTGAGACCCTTCCTATGGCATGAGATGTGATATCCAACTCCTTGCCATTCAAATCCTGAGACCCTTCCTATAGCATGAGAAGGGATATCCAACTCCTTCCCAATCCAATCCTGAGACCCTTCCGATAGCAGAGACGTGATATCTCAATGCTTCTACCAAACCTGAGACCCTTCCTTTAGCATGAGATGTGATATCCAAATCCTTCACATTCCAATCCTGAGACCCTTCCTATAGCATGAGATGTGATATCTCAATGCTTCTCATACCAAACCTGAGATCCTTCCTATAACATGAGATGTGATATCCAATTCCTTCCCATTCCAAACCTGAGACCCTTCCTATTGGATGAGATGTGATATCCAACTCCTTCCCATTCCAACCCTGAGACCCTTCCTATAGCATGAGATGTGATGTCTCAATGCTTCTAATAGCAAACCTGAGATCCTTCCTATAACATGAGATGTGATATCCAACTCCTTCCATTCCAATCCTGAGACCCGTCCTATAGCATGAGATGTGATATCTCAATGCTTATACCAAACCTGAGACACTTCCTATAGCATGAGATGTGATATCCAACTACTTCCCATTCCAATCCTGAGACCCTTCCTATAGCATGAGATGTGATATCTCAATGCTTCTAATACCAAACCTGAGATCCTTCCTCTAACATGAAATGTGATATCCAACTCCTTCCCTTTCCAAACCTAAGAGCCTATCTATAGCATGAGATGTGATATCCAAGTCCTTCCCATTCCAACCCTTAGACCCTTCCTACAGCATGCAATATGATATCTCAATGATTCTAATAACAAACCTGAGACCCGTCCTATAACATGAGATGGGATATCCAACTCCTTCCCATTCCAATCCTGAGACACTTCCGATAGCAGAGATGTGATATCTCAATGCTTATACCAAACCTGAGACCCTTCCTATAACATGAGATGTGATATCCAAATCCTTCCCGTTCCAAACCTGAGACCCTTCCTTTAGCATGAGATGTGATATCCAGCTCCTTCCCATTCCAATCCTGAGACACTTCCGATAGCATGAGATGTGATATCTCAATGCTTCTAATATCAAAACTGAGACCCTCCCTATAGCATGATATGTGATATCTAAGTCCTTCCCATTCCAATCCTGAGACCCTCCCTATAGCATGAGATGTGATATCCAACTCCTTCCCATTCCAATCCTGAGACCCTTCCTATAGCATGAGATATGATATCTCAATACTTCTAATACCAAACGTGAGATCCTTCCGATAACATGAGATGTGATATCCAAATCCTTCCCCTTCCAAACCTGAGACCCTCCCTTTAGCATGAAATGTGATATCCAACTCCTTCCTATTCCAATCCTGAGACTCTTCTGATAGCATGAGATGTGATATCTCAATGCTTCTAATACCAAACCTGAGATCCTTCCGATAGCATGAGATGTGATATCTCAATGCTTCTAATACCAAACCTGAGATCCTTCCTATAACATGAGATGTGATATCCAAATCCTTCCCCTTCCAAACCTGAGACCCTCCCTTTAGCATGAGATGTGATATCTAACTCCTTCCCATTCCATTCCTGAGACCCTTCTGATAGCATGAGATGTGATATCTCAATGCCTCTAATACCAAACCTGAGATCCTACCTCTAACATGAAATGAGATATCCAACTCTTTCCCCTTCCAAACCTGAGAGCCTTCCTATAGCATGAGATGTGATATCCAAGTCCTTCCCATTCCAATACTGAGACCCTTCCTACAGCTTGAGATGTGATATCCAACTCCTTCCCATTCCAATTCTGAGACCCTTCCTATACTATGAGACTTGATATCTCAATGCTTCTAATACCAAACCTGAGACCCGTAATATAACATGAGATGTGATATCCAAATCCTTCCCCTTCCAAACCTTAGACCCTTCCTTTATCATGAGATGTGATATCCAACTCCTTCCCATTCCAATATTGAGACCCTTCCGATATCATGAGATGTGATATCTCAAAGCTTCTAATATCAAACTTGAGACCCTCCCTATAGCATGAGATGTGATATCCAAGTCCTTCCCATTCCAATCCTGAGACCCTTCCTATAGCATGAGATGTGATATCTCAATGCTTCTAATACCAAACCTGAGACCCTTCCTATAACATGAGATGGGAATATCCAACTCCTTCCCATTCCAATCTTGAGACCCTTCAGATAGCAGAGATGTGATATCTCAATGCTTATACCACACCTGAGATCCTTCCTATAACATGAGATGTGATATCCAACTCCTTCCCATTCCAATCCTGAGACACTTCCTATAGCATGAGATGTGATATCTCACTGCTTATACCAAACCTGAGACCCTTCCCATAGCAGGAGATGTGATATCCAACTCCTTCCTATTCCAATCCTCAGACCCTTCCTATAGCATGAGATGTGATATCTCAATGCTTCTAATGTCAAACTTGAGACCCTACCTATAGCATGAGATGTGATATCCAAGTCCTTCCCATTCCAATCCTGAGACACTTCCTATAGCATGAGATGTGATATCTCAATGCTTCTAATACCAAACCTGAGACTCTTCCTATAACATGAGATGGGATATCCAACTCCTTCCAATTCCAATCCTGAGACCCTTTTGATAGCAGAGATGTGATATCTCAATGTTTATACCAAACCTGAGACCCTTCCTACGGCATGAGATGTCATATTCAACTCCTTCCCATTCCAATCCTGAGACCCTTCCTATAGCATGAGATTTGATATCCAACTCCTTCCCATTCCAATCCTGAGACCCTTCCTATAGCATGAGATGTGATGTCTCAATGCTTCTAATACCAAACCTGAGATCCTTCCTATAACATGAGATGTGATATCCAACTCCTTCCATTCCAATCCTGAGACCCTTCCTATAGCATGAGATGTGATATCTCAATGCTTCTAATACCAAACCTGAGATCCTTCCGATAGCATGAGATGTGATATCTCAATGCTTCTAATACCAAACCTGAGATCCTTCCTATAACATGAGATGTGATATCCAAATCCTTCCCCTTCCAAACCTGAGACCCTCCCTTTAGCATGAGATGTGATATCCAACTCCTTCCCATTCCAATCCTGAGACCCTTCCGATATCATGAGATGTGATATCTCAAAGTTTCTAATATCAAACTTGAGACCCTCCCTATAGCGTGAGATGTGATATCCAAGTCCTTCCCATTCCAATCCTGAGACCCTTCCTATAGCATGAGATGTGATATCTCAATGCTTCTAATACCAAACCTGAGACCCTTCCTATAACATGAGATGGGAATATCCAACTCCTTCCCATTCCAATGCTGAGACCCTTCCGATAGCAGAAATGTGATATCTCAATGCTTATACCAAACCTGAGATCCTTCCTATAACATGAGATGTCCTGAGACACTTCCTATAGCATGAGATGTGATATCTCACTGCTTATACCAAACCTGAGACCATTCCCATAGCATGAGATGTGATATCCAAGTCCTTCCCATTCCAATCCTGAGACACTTCCTATAGCATGAGATGTGATATCTCAATGCTTCTAATACCAAACCTGAGACTCTTCCTACGGCATGAGTTGTCATATTCAACTCCTTCCCATTCCAATCCTGAGACCCTTCCTATAGCATGAGATGTGATATCCAACTCCTTCCCATTCCAATCCTGAGACCCTTTTGATAGCAGAGATGTGATATCTCAATGTTTATACCAAACCTGAGACCCTTCCTACGGCATGAGTTGTCATATTCAACTCCTTCCCATTCCAATCCTGAGACCCTTCCTATAGCATGAGATGTGATATCCAACTCCTTCCCATTCCAATCCTGAGACCCTTCCTATAGCATGAGATGTGATGTCTCAATGCTTCTGCTTCTAATACCAAACCTGATATCCTTCCTTTAACATGAGATGTGATATCCAACTCCTTCCATTCCAATCCTGAGACCCTTCCTGTAGCATGAGATGTGATATCTCAATGGTTCTACCAAACCTGAGACCCTTCCTATAGCATGAGATGTGATATCCAACTTTCTCCCATTCCAATCCTGAGACCCTTCCTATAACATGAGATGTGATGTCTCAATGCTTCTAATACCAAACCTGAGATCTTTCCTATAACATGAGATGTGATATCCAACTCCTTCCCATTCCAATCCTGAGACCCTTCCTATAGCATGAGATGTGCTATCTCAATGCTTATACCAAACCTGAGACCCTTCCCAAAGCTTGAGATGTGATATCAAACTCCTTCCCATTCCAATCCTGAGACTCTTCCTATAGCTTGAGATGTGATATCCAACTCCTTCCCATTCCAATTCTGAGACCCTTCCTATACCATGAGACTTGATATCTCAATGCTTCTAATACCAAACCTGAGACCCGTCCTATAACATGAGATGTGATATCCAAATCTTTCCCCTTCCAAACCTTAGACCCTTCCTTTATCATGAGATGTGATATCCAACTCCTTCCCATTCCAATCCTGAGACCCTTCCGATATCATGAGATTTGTTATCTCAATGCTTCTAATATCAAAATTGAGACCCTCCCTATAGCATGAGATGGGATATCCAACTCCTTCCCATTCCAATCCTGAGACCCTTCCGATAGCAGAGATGTGATATCTCAATGCTTATACCAAATCTGAGACCCTTCCTATAGCATGAGATGTGATATCCAACTCCTTCCCATTCCAATCCTGAGACCCTTCCTATAGCATGAGATGTGATATCCAACTCCTTCCCATTCCAATCCTGAGACCCTTCCTATAGCATGAGATGTGCTATCTCAATGCTTATACCAAACCTGAGACCCTTCCTAAAGCTTGAGATGTGATATCCAACTCCTTCCCATTCCAATCCTGAGACCCTTCCTATAGCATGAGATGTGATATCTCAAGGCCTCTAATACCAAACCTGAGATCCTTCCTCTAACATGAAATGTGATATCCAACTCCTTCCCCTTCCAAACCTGAGAGCATTCCTATAGCATGAGATATGATATCCAAGTCCTTCCCATTCAAATCCTGAGACCCTTCCTATAACATGAAATGTGATATCCAACTCCTTCCCATTCCAACCTGAGACCCTTCCTATAGCATGAGATGGGATATCCAACTCCTTCCAAATCCAATACTGATACCCTTCCAATAGCATGAGATGTGATATCCCAATGCTTCTACCAAACCTGAGACCCATACTATGGCATGAGATGTGAGAAACTCCTTCCCATTCCAATCCTGAGACTCTTCCTATAGCTTAAGATGTGATATCCAACTCCTTCACATTCCAATTCTGAGACCCTTCCTATGCCATGAGACTTGATATCTCAATGCTTTTAATACCAAACCTGAGACCCGTCCTATAACATGAGATGTGATATCCAAATCTTTCCCCTTCCAAACCTTAGACCCTTCCTTTATCATGAGATGTGATATCCAACTCCTTCCCATTCCAATCCTGAGACCCTTCCGATATCATGAGATTTGTTATCTCAATGCTTCTAATATCAAACTTGAGACCCTCACTATAGCATGAGATGTGACATCCAAGTCCTCCCCATTCCAATCCTGAGACCCTTCCTATAGCATGAGATGTGATATCTCAATGCTTCTAATACCAAACCTGAGACCCTTCCTTTAACATGAGATGGGATATCCAACTCCTTCCCATTCCAATCCTGAGACCCTTCCGATAGCAGAGATGTGATATCTCAATGCTTATACCAATCCTGAGACCCTTCCTATGGCCTGAGATGTCATATACAACTCCTTCCCAATCCAATCCTGAGACCCTTCCTATAGCATGAGATGTGATATCTCAATGCTTATACCAAATCTGAGACCCTTCCTATAGCATGAGATGTGATATCCAACTCCTTCCCATTCCAATCCTGAGACCCTTCCTATAGCATGAGATGTGATGTCTCAATGCTTCTAATACCAAACCTGAGATCCTTCCTATAACATGAGATGTCATATCCAACTCCTTCCCATTCCAATCCTGAGACCCTTCCTATAGCATGAGATGTGATGTCTCAATGCTTCTAATACCAAACCTGAGAACCTTCCTACAGCATGCGATGTGATATCTCAATGATTCTAATAACAAACCTGAGACCCGTCCTATAGCATGAGATATGATATCCAAGTCCTTCCCATTCCAATCCTGAGACCCTTCCTATAACATGAAATGTGATATCCAACTCCTTCCCATTCCAACCTGAGACCCTTCCTATAGCATGAGATGGGATATCCAACTTCTTCCAAATCCAATACTGATACCCTTCCGATAGCATGAGATGTGATGTCCCAATGCTTCTACCAAACCTGAGAACCATACTATGGCATGAGATGTGATATCAAACTCCTTCCCATTCCAATCCTGAGACCCTTCCTATAGCTTGAGGTGTGATATCCAACTCCTTCCCATTCCAATTCTGAGACCCTTCTTATACCATGAGACTTGATATCTCAATGCTTCTAATACCAAACCTGAGACCCGTCCTATAACATGAGATGTGATATCCAAATCTTTCCCCTTCCAAACCTTAGACCCTTCCTTTATCATGAGATGTGATATCCAACTCCTTCCCATTCCAATCCTGAGACCCTTCCTACAGCATGCAATATGATATCTCAATGATTATAATAACAAACCTGAGACCCGTCCTATAACATGAGATGGGATATCCAACACCTTCCCATTCCAATCCTGAGACATTCCCGATAGCAGAGATGTGATATCTCAATGCTTATACCAAACCTGAGACCCTTCCTATAACATGAGATGTGATATCCAACTCCTTCCCGTTCCAAACCTGAGACCCTTCCTATAGCATATGTGATATCCAACACATTCCCATTCCAAACATGAGACCCTTCCTATAGCAGGAATGTAATATCCAACTCCTTCCCATTCCAATCCTGAGACCATTCCTATAGCATGAGATGTGATATCTCAATGCTTCTAATACCAAACCTGAGATCCTTCCTATGACATGAGATGTGATATCCAATTCCTCCCCATTCCAAACCTGAGAACCTTCCTACAGCATGCGATGTGATATCTCAATGCTTCTAATACCAAACCTGAGACCAGTCCTATAACATGAGATTGGATATCCAGCTCCTTCCCCTTCCAAACCTGAGACCCTTCCTATAGCATGAGATGTGATGTCCAACTTTCTCCCATTCCAATCCTGAGACCCTTCCTATAACATGAGATGTGATGTCTCAATGCTTCTAATACCAAACCTGAGATCTTTCCTATAACATGAGATGTGATATCCAACTCCTTCCCATTCCAATCCTGAGACCCTTCCTATAGCATGAGATGTGCTATCTCAATGCTTATACCAAACCTGAGACCCTTCCTAAAGCTTGAGATGTGATATCAAACTCCTTCCCATTCCAATCCTGAGACTCTTCCTATAGCTTGAGATGTGATATCCAACTCCTTCCCATTCCAATTCTGAGACCCTTCCTATACCATGAGACTTGATATCTCAATGCTTCTAATACCAAACCTGAGACCCGTCCTATAACATGAGATGTGATATCCAAATCTTTCCCCTTCCAAACCTTAGACCCTTCCTTTATCATGAGATGTGATATCCAACTCCTTCCCATTCCAATCCTGAGACCCTTCCGATATCATGAGATTTGTTATCTCAATGCTTCTAATATCAAAATTGAGACCCTCCCTATAGCATGAGATGGGATATCCAACTCCTTCCCATTCCAATCCTGAGACCCTTCCGATAGCAGAGATGTGATATCTCAATGCTTATACCAAATCTGAGACCCTTCCTATAGCATGAGATGTGATATCCAACTCCTTCCCATTCCAATCCTGAGACCCTTCCTATAGCATGAGATGTGATGTATCAATGCTTCTAATACCAAACCTGAGATCCTTCCTATAACATGAGATGTGATATCCAACTCCTTCCCATTCCAATCCTGAGACCCTTCCTATAGCATGAGATGTGCTATCTCAATGCTTATACCAAACCTGAGACCCTTCCTAAAGCTTGAGATGTGATATCCAACTCCTTCCCATTCCAATCCTGAGACCCTTCCTATAGCATGAGATGTGATATCTCAAGGCCTCTAATACCAAACCTGAGATCCTTCCTCTAACATGAAATGTGATATCCAACTCCTTCCCCTTCCAAACCTGAGAGCCTTCCTATAGCATGAGATATGATATCCAAGTCCTTCCCATTCCAATCCTGAGACCCTTCCTATAACATGAAATGTGATATCCAACTCCTTCCCATTCCAACCTGAGACCCTTCCTATAGCATGAGATGGGATATCCAACTCCTTCCAAATCCAATACTGATACCCTTCCAATAGCATGAGATGTGATATCCCAATGCTTCTACCAAACCTGAGACCCATACTATGGCATGAGATGTGAGAAACTCCTTCCCATTCCAATCCTGAGACTCTTCCTATAGCTTAAGATGTGATATCCAACTCCTTCACATTCCAATTCTGAGACCCTTCCTATGCCATGAGACTTGATATCTCAATGATTTTAATACCAAACCTGAGACCCGTCCTATAACATGAGATGTGATATCCAAATATTTCCCCTTCCAAACCTTAGACCCTTCCTTTGTCATGAGATGTGATATCCAACTCCTTCCCATTCCAATCCTGAGACCCTTCCGATATCATGAGATTTGTTATCTCAATGCTTCTAATATCAAACTTGAGACCCTCACTATAGCATGAGATGTGACATCCAAGTCCTCCCCATTCCAATCCTGAGACCCTTCCTATAGCATGAGATGTGATATCTCAATGCTTCTAATACCAAACCTGAGACCCTTCCTTTAACATGAGATGGGATATCCAACTCCTTCCCATTCCAATCCTGAGACCCTTCCGATAGCAGAGATGTGATATCTCAATGCTTATACCAATCCTGAGACCCTTCCTATGGCCTGAGATGTCATATACAACTCCTTCCCAATCCAATCCTGAGACCCTTCCTATAGCATGAGATGTGATATCTCAATGCTTATACCAAATCTGAGACCCTTCCTATAGCATGAGATGTGATATCCAACTCCTTCCCATTCCAATCCTGAGACCCTTCCTATAGCATGAGATGTGATGTCTCAATGCTTCTAATACCAAACCTGAGATCCTTCCTATAACATGAGATGTCATATCCAACTCCTTCCCATTCCAATCCTGAGACCCTTCCTATAGCATGAGATGTGATGTCTGAATGCTTCTAATACCAAACCTGAGAACCTTCCTACAGCATGCGATGTGATATCTCAATGCTTCTAATACCAAACCTGAGACCAGTCCTATAACATGAGATTGGATATCCAACTCCTTCCCCTTCCAAACCTGAGACCCTTCCTATAGCATGAGATGTGATATCCAACTTCTTCCCATTCCAATCCTGAGACCCTTCCTATAACATGAGATGTGATGTCTCAATGCTTCTAATACCAAACCTGAGATCTTTCCTATAACATGAGATGTGATATCCAACTCCTTCCCTTTCCAAACCTAAGAGCCTATCTATAGCATGAGATGTGATATCCAAGTCCTTCCCATTCCAAGCCTTAGACCCTTCCTACAGCATGCAATATGATATCTCAATGATTCTAATAACAATCCTGAGACCCGTCCTATAGCATGAGATATGATATCCAAGTCCTTCCCATTCCAATCCTGAGACCCTTCCTATAACATGAAATGTGATATCCAACTCCTTCCCATTCCAACCTGAGACCCTTCCTATAGCATGAGATGGGATATCCAACTTCTTCCAAATCCAATACTGATACCCTTCCGATAGCATGAGATGTGATGTCCCAATGCTTCTACCAAACCTGAGAACCATACTATGGCATGAGATGTGATATCAAACTCCTTCCCATTCCAATCCTGAGACCCTTCCTATAGCTTGAGGTGTGATATCCAACTCCTTCCCATTCCAATTCTGAGACCCTTCTTATACCATGAGACTTGATATCTCAATGCTTCTAATACCAAACCTGAGACCCGTCCTATAACATGAGATGTGATATCCAAATCTTTCCCCTTCCAAACCTTAGACCCTTCCTTTATCATGAGATGTGATATCCAACTCCTTCCCATTCCAATCCTGAGACCCTTCCTACAGCATGCAATATGATATCTCAATGATTATAATAACAAACCTGAGACCCGTCCTATAACATGAGATGGGATATCCAACACCTTCCCATTCCAATCCTGAGACATTCCCGATAGCAGAGATGTGATATCTCAATGCTTATACCAAACCTGAGACCCTTCCTATAACATGAGATGTGATATCCAACTCCTTCCCGTTCCAAACCTGAGACCCTTCCTATAGCATATGTGATATCCAACACATTCCCATTCCAAACATGAGACCCTTCCTATAGCAGGAATGTAATATCCAACTCCTTCCCATTCCAATCCTGAGACCATTCCTATAGCATGAGATGTGATATCTCAATGCTTCTAATACCAAACCTGAGATCCTTCCTATGACATGAGATGTGATATCCAATTCCTCCCCATTCCAAACCTGAGAACCTTCCTACAGCATGCGATGTGATATCTCAATGCTTCTAATACCAAACCTGAGACCAGTCCTATAACATGAGATTGGATATCCAGCTCCTTCCCCTTCCAAACCTGAGACCCTTCCTATAGCATGAGATGTGATGTCCAACTTTCTCCCATTCCAATCCTGAGACCCTTCCTATAACATGAGATGTGATGTCTCAATGCTTCTAATACCAAACCTGAGATCTTTCCTATAACATGAGATGTGATATCCAACTCCTTCCCATTCCAATCCTGAGACCCTTCCTATAGCATGAGATGTGCTATCTCAATGCTTATACCAAACCTGAGACCCTTCCTAAAGCTTGAGATGTGATATCAAACTCCTTCCCATTCCAATCCTGAGACTCTTCCTATAGCTTGAGATGTGATATCCAACTCCTTCCCATTCCAATTCTGAGACCCTTCCTATACCATGAGACTTGATATCTCAATGCTTCTAATACCAAACCTGAGACCCGTCCTATAACATGAGATGTGATATCCAAATCTTTCCCCTTCCAAACCTTAGACCCTTCCTTTATCATGAGATGTGATATCCAACTCCTTCCCATTCCAATCCTGAGACCCTTCCGATATCATGAGATTTGTTATCTCAATGCTTCTAATATCAAAATTGAGACCCTCCCTATAGCATGAGATGGGATATCCAACTCCTTCCCATTCCAATCCTGAGACCCTTCCGATAGCAGAGATGTGATATCTCAATGCTTATACCAAATCTGAGACCCTTCCTATAGCATGAGATGTGATATCCAACTCCTTCCCATTCCAATCCTGAGACCCTTCCTATAGCATGAGATGTGATGTATCAATGCTTCTAATACCAAACCTGAGATCCTTCCTATAACATGAGATGTGATATCCAACTCCTTCCCATTCCAATCCTGAGACCCTTCCTATAGCATGAGATGTGCTATCTCAATGCTTATACCAAACCTGAGACCCTTCCTAAAGCTTGAGATGTGATATCCAACTCCTTCCCATTCCAATCCTGAGACCCTTCCTATAGCATGAGATGTGATATCTCAAGGCCTCTAATACCAAACCTGAGATCCTTCCTCTAACATGAAATGTGATATCCAACTCCTTCCCCTTCCAAACCTGAGAGCCTTCCTATAGCATGAGATATGATATCCAAGTCCTTCCCATTCCAATCCTGAGACCCTTCCTATAACATGAAATGTGATATCCAACTCCTTCCCATTCCAACCTGAGACCCTTCCTATAGCATGAGATGGGATATCCAACTCCTTCCAAATCCAATACTGATACCCTTCCAATAGCATGAGATGTGATATCCCAATGCTTCTACCAAACCTGAGACCCATACTATGGCATGAGATGTGAGAAACTCCTTCCCATTCCAATCCTGAGACTCTTCCTATAGCTTAAGATGTGATATCCAACTCCTTCACATTCCAATTCTGAGACCCTTCCTATGCCATGAGACTTGATATCTCAATGATTTTAATACCAAACCTGAGACCCGTCCTATAACATGAGATGTGATATCCAAATATTTCCCCTTCCAAACCTTAGACCCTTCCTTTGTCATGAGATGTGATATCCAACTCCTTCCCATTCCAATCCTGAGACCCTTCCGATATCATGAGATTTGTTATCTCAATGCTTCTAATATCAAACTTGAGACCCTCACTATAGCATGAGATGTGACATCCAAGTCCTCCCCATTCCAATCCTGAGACCCTTCCTATAGCATGAGATGTGATATCTCAATGCTTCTAATACCAAACCTGAGACCCTTCCTTTAACATGAGATGGGATATCCAACTCCTTCCCATTCCAATCCTGAGACCCTTCCGATAGCAGAGATGTGATATCTCAATGCTTATACCAATCCTGAGACCCTTCCTATGGCCTGAGATGTCATATACAACTCCTTCCCAATCCAATCCTGAGACCCTTCCTATAGCATGAGATGTGATATCTCAATGCTTATACCAAATCTGAGACCCTTCCTATAGCATGAGATGTGATATCCAACTCCTTCCCATTCCAATCCTGAGACCCTTCCTATAGCATGAGATGTGATGTCTCAATGCTTCTAATACCAAACCTGAGATCCTTCCTATAACATGAGATGTCATATCCAACTCCTTCCCATTCCAATCCTGAGACCCTTCCTATAGCATGAGATGTGATGTCTGAATGCTTCTAATACCAAACCTGAGAACCTTCCTACAGCATGCGATGTGATATCTCAATGCTTCTAATACCAAACCTGAGACCAGTCCTATAACATGAGATTGGATATCCAACTCCTTCCCCTTCCAAACCTGAGACCCTTCCTATAGCATGAGATGTGATATCCAACTTCTTCCCATTCCAATCCTGAGACCCTTCCTATAACATGAGATGTGATGTCTCAATGCTTCTAATACCAAACCTGAGATCTTTCCTATAACATGAGATGTGATATCCAACTCCTTCCCATTCCAATCCTGAGACCCTTCCTATAGCATGAGATGTGCTATCTCAATGCTTATACCAAACCTGAAACCCTTCCTAAAGCTTGAGATGTGATATCCAACTCCTTCCCATTCCAATCCTGAGACCCTTCCTATAGCATGAGATGTGATATCTCAAGGCCTCTAATACCAAACCTGAGATCCGTCCTCTAACATAAAATGTGATATCCAACTCCTTCCCCTTCCAAACCTGAGAGCCTTCCTATAGCATGAGATGGGATATCCAAATCCTTCCCATTCCAATCCTGAGACCCTTCCTATAGCATGAGATGTGATATCTCAATGCTTATATCAAACCTGAGAGCCTACCTATAGCATGAGATGTGATATCCAAGTCCATCCCATTCCAATCCTTAGACCCTTCCTACAGCATGCGATGTGATATCTCAATGATTCTAATACCAAACCAGAGACTCTTACTATAACATGAGATGGGATATCCAACTCCTTCCCATTCCAATCCTGAGCCGCTTCCGATAGCAGAGATGTGATATCGCAATGCTTATACCAAACATGAGACCCTTCCTATAACATGAGATGTGATATCCAACTCCTTCCCGTTCCAAACCTGAGACACTAACTATAGCATATGTGATATCCAACTCCTTCCCATTCCAAACATGAGACCCTTCCTATAGCAAGAAAGTAATATCCAAATCCTTCCCATTCCAATCCTGAGACCCTTCCTATAACATGAGATGTGATATCCAACTCCTTCCCATTCACATCCTGAGACCCTTCCTATAGCATGAGAAGGGATATCCAACTCCTTCCCAATCCAATCCTGAGACCCTTCCGATAGCAGAGATCTGATATCTCAATGCTTCTACCAAACCTGAGACCCTTCCTTTAGCATGAGATGTGATATCCAAATCCTTCACATTCCAATCCTGAGACCCTTCCTATAGCATGAGATGTGATATCTCAATGCTTCTAATACCAAACCTGAGATCCTTCCTATAACATGAGATGTGATATCCAATTCCTTCCCATTCCAAACCTGAGACCCTTCCTAGTGGATGAGATGCGATATCCAACTCCTTCCCATTCCAACCCTGAGACCCTTCCTATAGCATGAGATGTGATGTCTCAATGCTTCTAATACCAAACCTGAGATCCTTCCTATAACATGAGATGTGATATCCAACTCCTTCCATTCCAATCCTGAGACCCGTCCTATAGCATGAGATGTGATATCTCAATGCTTATACCAAACCTGAGACCCTTCCTATAGCATGAGATGTGATATCCAACTACTTCCCATTCCAATCCTGAGACCCTTCCTATAGCATGAGATGTGATATCTCAATGCTTCTAATACCAAACCTGAGATCCTTCCTCTAACATGAAATGTGATATCCAACTCCTTCCCTTTCCAAACTTAAGAGCCTATCTATAGCATGAGATGTGATATCCAAGTCCTTCCCATTCCAAGCCTTAGACCCTTCCTACAGCATGCAATATGATATCTCAATGATTCTAATAACAAACCTGAGACCCGTCCTATAGCATGAGATATGATATCCAAGTCCTTCCCATTCCAATCCTGAGACCCTTCCTATAACATGAAATGTGATATCCAACTCCTTCCCATTCCAACCTGAGACCCTTCCTATAGCATGAGATGGGATATCCAACTCCTTCCAAATCCAATACTGATACCCTTCCGATAGCATGAGATGTGATGTCCCAATGCTTCTACCAAACCTGAGACCCATACTATGGCATGAGATGTGATATCAAACTCCTTCCCATTCCAATCCTGAGACCCTTCCTATAGCTTGAGGTGTGATATCCAACTCCTTCCCATTCCAATTCTGAGACCCTTCTTATACCATGAGACTTGATATCTCAATGCCTCTAATACCAAACCTGAGACCCGTCCTATAACATGAGATGTGATATCCAAATCTTTCCCCTTCCAAACCTTAGATCCTTCCTTTATCATGAGATGTGATATCCAACACCTTCCCATTCCAATCCTGAGACCCTTCCGATATCATGAGATTTGTTATCTCAATGCATCTAATATCAAACTTGAGACCCTCACTATAGCATGAGATGTGACATCCAAGTCCTCCCCATTCCAATCCCGAGACCCTTCCTATAGCATGAGATGTGATATCTCAATGCTTCTAATACCAAACCTGAGACCCTTCCTTTAACATGAGATGGGATATCCAACTCCTTCCCATTCCAATCCTGAGACCCTTCCGATAGCAGAGATGTGATATCTCAATGCTTATACCAATCCTGAGACCCTTCCTATGGCCTGAGATGTCATATACAACTCCTTCCCAATCCAATCCTGAGACCCTTCCTATAGCATGAGATGTGATATCTCAATGCTTATACCAAATCTGAGACCCTTCCTATAGCATGAGATGTGATATCCAACTCCTTCCCATTCCAATCCTGAGACCCTTCCTATAGCATGAGATGTGATGTCTCAATGCTTCTAATACCAAACCTGAGATCCTTCCTATAACATGAGATGTCATATCCAACTCCTTCCCATTCCAATCCTGAGACCCTTCCTATAGCATGAGATGTGATGTCTCAATGCTTCTAATACCAAACCTGAGAACCTTCCTACAGCATGCGATGTGATATCTCAATGCTTCTAATACCAAACCTGAGACCAGTCCTATAACATGAGATTGGATATCCAACTCCTTCCCCTTCCAAACCTGAGACCCTTCCTATAGCATGAGATGTGATATCCAACTTCTTCCCATTCCAATCCTGAGACCCTTCCTATAACATGAGATGTGATGTCTCAATGCTTCTAATACCAAACCTGAGATCTTTCCTATAACATGAGATGTGATATCCAACTCCTTCCCATTCCAATCCTGAGACCCTTCCTATAGCATGAGATGTGCTATCTCAATGCTTATACCAAACCTGAGACCCTTCCTAAAGCTTGAGATGTGATATCCAACTCCTTCCCATTCCAATCCTGAGACCCTTCCTATAGCATGAGATGTGATATCTCAAGGCCTCTAATACCAAACCTGAGATCCGTCCTCTAACATAAAATGTGATATCCAACTCCTTCCCCTTCCAAACCTGAGAGCCTTCCTATAGCATGAGATGGGATATCCAAATCCTTCCCATTCCAATCCTGAGACCCTTCCTATAGCATGAGATGTGATATCTCAATGCTTATATCAAACCTGAGAGCCTACCTATAGCATGAGATGTGATATCCAAGTCCATCCCATTCCAATCCTTAGACCCTTCCTACAGCATGCGATGTGATATCTCAATGATTCTAATACCAAACCAGAGACTCTTACTATAACATGAGATGGGATATCCAACTCCTTCCCATTCCAATCCTGAGCCGCTTCCGATAGCAGAGATGTGATATCTCAATGCTTATACCAAACATGAGACCCTTCCTATAACATGAGATGTGATATCCAACTCCTTCCCGTTCCAAACCTGAGACACTAACTATAGCATATGTGATATCCAACTCCTTCCCATTCCAAACATGAGACCCTTCCTATAGCAAGAAAGTAATATCCAAATCCTTCCCATTCCAATCCTGAGACCCTTCCTATAACATGAGATGTGATATCCAACTCCTTCCCATTCACATCCTGAGACCCTTCCTATAGCATGAGAAGGGATATCCAACTCCTTCCCAATCCAATCCTGAGACCCTTCCGATAGCAGAGATCTGATATCTCAATGCTTCTACCAAACCTGAGACCCTTCCTTTAGCATGAGATGTGATATCCAAATCCTTCACATTCCAATCCTGAGACCCTTCCTATAGCATGAGATGTGATATCTCAATGCTTCTAATACCAAACCTGAGATCCTTCCTATAACATGAGATGTGATATCCGATTCCTTCCCATTCCAAACCTGAGACCCTTCCTATTGGATGAGATGCGATATCCAACTCCTTCCCATTCCAACCCTGAGACCCTTCCTATAGCATGAGATGTGATGTCTCAATGCTTCTAATACCAAACCTGAGATCCTTCCTATAACATGAGATGTGATATCCAACTCCTTCCATTCCAATCCTGAGACCCGTCCTATAGCATGAGATGTGATATCTCAATGCTTATACCAAACCTGAGACCCTTCCTATTGCATGAGATGTGATATCCAACTACTTCCCATTCCAATCCTGAGACCCTTCCTATAGCATGCGATGTGATATCTCAATGCTTCTAATACCAAACCTGAGATCCTTCCTCTAACATGAAATGTGATATCCAACTCCTTCCCTTTCCAAACCTAAGAGCCTATCTATAGCATGAGATGTGATATCCAAGTCCTTCCCATTCCAAGCCTTAGACCCTTCCTACAGCATGCAATATGATATCTCAATGATTCTAATAACAAACCTGAGACCCGTCCTATAGCATGAGATATGATATCCAAGTCCTTCCCATTCCAATCCTGAGACCCTTCCTATAACATGAAATGTGATATCCAACTCCTTCCCATTCCAACCTGAGACCCTTCCTATAGCATGAAATGGGATATCCAACTTCTTCCAAATCCAATACTGATACCCTTCCGATAGCATGAGATGTGATGTCCCAATGCTTCTACCAAACCTGAGACCCATACTATGGCATGAGATGTGATATCAAACTCCTTCCCATTCCAATCCTGAGACCCTTCCTATAGCTTGAGGTGTGATATCCAACTCCTTCCCATTCCAATTCTGAGACCCTTCTTATACCATGAGACTTGATATCTCAATGCTTCTAATACCAAACCTGAGAACCGTCATTTAACATGAGATGTGATATCCAAATCCTTCCCCTTCCAAACCTTAGACCCTTCCTTTATCATGAGATGTGGTATCCAACTCCTTCCCATTCCAATCCTGAGACCCTTCCGATATCATGAGATGTGATATCTCTATGCTTCTAATACCAAACCTGAGACCCTTCCTATAACATGAGATGGGATATCCAACTCCTTCCCATTCCAATCCTGAGACCCTTCCGATAGCAGAGATGTGATATCTCAATGCTTATACCAAACCTGAGACCCTTCCTATGGCCTGAGATGTCATATACAACTCCTTCCCATTCCAATCCTGAGACCCTTCCTTTAGCATGAGATGTGATATCTCAATGCTTATACCAAATCTGAGACCCTTCCTATAGCATGAGATGTGATATCTCAATGCTTATACCAAACCTGAGAGCCTACCTATAGCATGAGATGTGATATCCAAGTCCATCCCATTCCAATCCTTAGACCCTTCCTCCAGCATGCGATGTGATATCTCAATGATTCTAATACCAAACCAGAGACTCTTACTATAACATGAGATGGGATATCCAACTCCTTCCCATTCCAATCCTGAGCCGCTTCCGATAGCAGAGATGTGATATCTCAATGCTTATAACAAACCTGAGACCCTTCCTATAACATGAGATGTGATATCCAACTCCTTCCCGTTCCAAACCTGAGACACTAATTATAGCATATGTGATATCCAACTCATTCCCATTCCAAACATGAGACCCTTCCTATAGCAAGAAAGTAATATCCAACTCCTACCCATTCCAATCCTGAGACCCTTCCTATAGCAAGAGATGTGATATCCAAATCCTTCCCATTCCAATCCTGAGACCCTTCCTATAACATGAGATGTGATATCCAACTCCTTCCCATTCCAACCTGAGACACTTCCTATAGCATGAGAAGGGATATCCAACTCCTTCCCAATCCAATCCTGAGACCCTTCCGATAGCAGAGATGTGATATCTCAATGCTTATACCAAACCTGAGACCCTTCCTATGGCATGAGATGTGATATCCAACTCCTTGCCATTCAAATCCTGAGACCCTCCCTATAGCATGAGAAGGGATATCCAACTCCTTCCCAATCCAATCCTGAGACCCTTCCGATAGCAGAGACGTGATATCTCAATGCTTCTACCAAACCTGAGACCCTTCCTTTAGCATGAGATGTGATATCCAAATCCTTCACATTCCAATCCTGAGACCCTTCCTATAGCATGAGATGTGATATCTCAATGCTTCTAATACCAAACCTGAGATCCTTCCTATAACATGAGATGTGATATCCAATGCCTTCCCATTCCAAACCTGAGACCCTTCCTATTGGATGAGATGTGATATCCAACTCCTTCCCATTCCAACCCTGAGACCCTTCCTATAGCATGAGATGTGATGTCTCAATGCTTCTAATAGCAAACCTGAGATCCTTCCTATAACATGAGATGTGATATCCAACTCCTTCCATTCCAATCCTGAGACCCGTCCTATAGCATGAGATGTGATATCTCAATGCTTATACCAAACCTGAGACACTTCCTATAGCATGAGATGTGATATCCAACTACTTCCCATTCCAATCCTGAGACCCTTCCTATAGCATGAGATGTGATATCTCAATGCTTCTAATACCAAACCTGAGATCCTTCCTCTAACATGAAATGTGATATCCAACTCCTTCCCTTTCCAAACCTAAGAGCCTATCTATAGCATGAGATGTGATATCCAAGTCCTTCCCATTCCAACCCTTAGACCCTTCCTACAGCATGCAATATGATATCTCAATGATTCTAATAACAAACCTGAGACCCGTCCTATAACATGAGATGGGATATCCAACTCCTTCCCATTCCAATCCTGAGACACTTCCGATAGCAGAGATGTGATATCTCAATGCTTATACCAAACCTGAGACCCTTCCTATAACATGAGATGTGATATCCAAATCCTTCCCGTTCCAAACCTGAGACCCTTCCTTTAGCATGAGATGTGATATCCAGCTCCTTCCCATTCCAATCCTGAGACACTTCCGATAGCATGAGATGTGATATCTCAATGCTTCTAATATCAAAACTGAGACCCTCCCTATAGCATGATATGTGATATCTAAGTCCTTCCCATTCCAATCCTGAGACCCTCCCTATAGCATGAGATGTGATATCCAACTCCTTCCCATTCCAATCCTGAGACCCTTCCTATAGCATGAGATATGATATCTCAATACTTCTAATACCAAACGTGAGATCCTTCCGATAACATGAGATGTGATATCCAAATCCTTCCCCTTCCAAACCTGAGACCCTCCCTTTAGCATGAAATGTGATATCCAACTCCTTCCTATTCCAATCCTGAGACTCTTCTGATAGCATGAGATGTGATATCTCAATGCTTCTAATACCAAACCTGAGATCCTTCCGATAGCATGAGATGCGATATCTCAATGCTTCTAATACCAAACCTGAGATCCTTCCTATAACATGAGATGTGATATCCAAATCCTTCCCCTTCCAAACCTGAGACCCTCCCTTTAGCATGAGATGTGATATCTAACTCCTTCCCATTCCATTCCTGAGACCCTTCTGATAGCATGAGATGTGATATCTCAATGCCTCTAATACCAAACCTGAGATCCTACCTCTAACATGAAATGAGATATCCAACTCTTTCCCCTTCCAAACCTGAGAGCCTTCCTATAGCATGAGATGTGATATCCAAGTCCTTCCCATTCCAATACTGAGACCCTTCCTACAGCTTGAGATGTGATATCCAACTCCTTCCCATTCCAATTCTGAGACCCTTCCTATACTATGAGACTTGATATCTCAATGCTTCTAATACCAAACCTGAGACCCGTAATATAACATGAGATGTGATATCCAAACCCTTCCCCTTCCAAACCTTAGACCCTTCCTTTATCATGAGATGTGATATCCAACTCCTTCCCATTCCAATCCTGAGACCCTTCCGATATCATGAGATGTGATATCTCAAAGCTTCTAATATCAAACTTGAGACCCTCCCTATAGCATGAGATGTGATATCCAAGTCCTTCCCATTCCAATCCTGAGACCCTTCCTATAGCATGAGATGTGATATCTCAATGCTTCTAATACCAAACCTGAGACCCTTCCTATAACATGAGATGGGAATATCCAACTCCTTCCCATTCCAATCTTGAGACCCTTCCGATAGCAGAGATGTGATATCTCAATGCTTATACCACACCTGAGATCCTTCCTATAACATGAGATGTGATATCCAACTCCTTCCCATTCCAATCCTGAGACACTTCCTATAGCATGAGATGTGATATCTCACTGCTTATACCAAACCTGAGACCCTTCCCATAGCAGGAGATGTGATATCCAACTCCTTCCTATTCCAATCCTCAGACCCTTCCTATAGCATGAGATGTGATATCTCAATGCTTCTAATGTCAAACTTGAGACCCTACCTATAGCATGAGATGTGATATCCAAGTCCTTCCCATTCCAATCCTGAGACACTTCCTATAGCATGAGATGTGATATCTCAATGCTTCTAATACCAAACCTGAGACTCTTCCTATAACATGAGATGGGATATCCAACTCCTTCCAATTCCAATCCTGAGACCCTTTTGATAGCAGAGATGTGATATCTCAATGTTTATACCAAACCTGAGACCCTTCCTACGGCATGAGATGTCATATTCAACTCCTTCCCATTCCAATCCTGAGACCCTTCCTATAGCATGAGATTTGATATCCAACTCCTTCCCATTCCAATCCTGAGACCCGTCCTATAGCATGAGATGTGATATCTCAATGCTTATACCAAACCTGAGACACTTCCTATAGCATGAGATGTGATATCCAACTACTTCCCATTCCAATCCTGAGACCCTTCCTATAGCATGAGATGTGATATCTCAATGCTTCTAATACCAAACCTGAGATCCTTCCTCTAACATGAAATGTGATATCCAACTCCTTCCCTTTCCAAACCTAAGAGCCTATCTATAGCATGAGATGTGATATCCAAGTCCTTCCCATTCCAACCCTTAGACCCTTCCTACAGCATGCAATATGATATCTCAATGATTCTAATAACAAACCTGAGACCCGTCCTATAACATGAGATGGGATATCCAACTCCTTCCCATTCCAATCCTGAGACACTTCCGATAGCAGAGATGTGATATCTCAATGCTTATACCAAACCTGAGACCCTTCCTATAACATGAGATGTGATATCCAAATCCTTCCCGTTCCAAACCTGAGACCCTTCCTTTAGCATGAGATGTGATATCCAGCTCCTTCCCATTCCAATCCTGAGACACTTCCGATAGCATGAGATGTGATATCTCAATGCTTCTAATATCAAAACTGAGACCCTCCCTATAGCATGATATGTGATATCTAAGTCCTTCCCATTCCAATCCTGAGACCCTCCCTATAGCATGAGATGTGATATCCAACTCCTTCCCATTCCAATCCTGAGACCCTTCCTATAGCATGAGATATGATATCTCAATACTTCTAATACCAAACGTGAGATCCTTCCGATAACATGAGATGTGATATCCAAATCCTTCCCCTTCCAAACCTGAGACCCTCCCTTTAGCATGAAATGTGATATCCAACTCCTTCCTATTCCAATCCTGAGACTCTTCTGATAGCATGAGATGTGATATCTCAATGCTTCTAATACCAAACCTGAGATCCTTCCGATAGCATGAGATGCGATATCTCAATGCTTCTAATACCAAACCTGAGATCCTTCCTATAACATGAGATGTGATATCCAAATCCTTCCCCTTCCAAACCTGAGACCCTCCCTTTAGCATGAGATGTGATATCTAACTCCTTCCCATTCCATTCCTGAGACCCTTCTGATAGCATGAGATGTGATATCTCAATGCCTCTAATACCAAACCTGAGATCCTACCTCTAACATGAAATGAGATATCCAACTCTTTCCCCTTCCAAACCTGAGAGCCTTCCTATAGCATGAGATGTGATATCCAAGTCCTTCCCATTCCAATACTGAGACCCTTCCTACAGCTTGAGATGTGATATCCAACTCCTTCCCATTCCAATTCTGAGACCCTTCCTATACTATGAGACTTGATATCTCAATGCTTCTAATACCAAACCTGAGACCCGTAATATAACATGAGATGTGATATCCAAACCCTTCCCCTTCCAAACCTTAGACCCTTCCTTTATCATGAGATGTGATATCCAACTCCTTCCCATTCCAATCCTGAGACCCTTCCGATATCATGAGATGTGATATCTCAAAGCTTCTAATATCAAACTTGAGACCCTCCCTATAGCATGAGATGTGATATCCAAGTCCTTCCCATTCCAATCCTGAGACCCTTCCTATAGCATGAGATGTGATATCTCAATGCTTCTAATACCAAACCTGAGACCCTTCCTATAACATGAGATGGGAATATCCAACTCCTTCCCATTCCAATCTTGAGACCCTTCCGATAGCAGAGATGTGATATCTCAATGCTTATACCACACCTGAGATCCTTCCTATAACATGAGATGTGATATCCAACTCCTTCCCATTCCAATCCTGAGACACTTCCTATAGCATGAGATGTGATATCTCACTGCTTATACCAAACCTGAGACCCTTCCCATAGCAGGAGATGTGATATCCAACTCCTTCCTATTCCAATCCTCAGACCCTTCCTATAGCATGAGATGTGATATCTCAATGCTTCTAATGTCAAACTTGAGACCCTACCTATAGCATGAGATGTGATATCCAAGTCCTTCCCATTCCAATCCTGAGACACTTCCTATAGCATGAGATGTGATATCTCAATGCTTCTAATACCAAACCTGAGACTCTTCCTATAACATGAGATGGGATATCCAACTCCTTCCAATTCCAATCCTGAGACCCTTTTGATAGCAGAGATGTGATATCTCAATGTTTATACCAAACCTGAGACCCTTCCTACGGCATGAGATGTCATATTCAACTCCTTCCCATTCCAATCCTGAGACCCTTCCTATAGCATGAGATTTGATATCCAACTCCTTCCCATTCCAATCCTGAGACCCTTCCTATAGCATGAGATGTGATGTCTCAATGCTTCTAATACCAAACCTGAGATCCTTCCTATAACATGAGATGTGATATCCAACTCCTTCCATTCCAATCCTGAGACCCTTCCTATAGCATGAGATGTGATATCTCAATGCTTCTAATACCAAACCTGAGATCCTTCCGATAGCATGAGATGTGATATCTCAATGCTTCTAATACCAAACCTGAGATCCTTCCTATAACATGAGATGTGATATCCAAATCCTTCCCCTTCCAAACCTGAGACCCTCCCTTTAGCATGAGATGTGATATCCAACTCCTTCCCATTCCAATCCTGAGACCCTTCCGATATCATGAGATGTGATATCTCAAAGTTTCTAATATCAAACTTGAGACCCTCCCTATAGCGTGAGATGTGATATCCAAGTCCTTCCCATTCCAATCCTGAGACCCTTCCTATAGCATGAGATGTGATATCTCAATGCTTCTAATACCAAACCTGAGACCCTTCCTATAACATGAGATGGGAATATCCAACTCCTTCCCATTCCAATCCTGAGACCCTTCCGATAGCAGAGATGTGATATCTCAATGCTTATACCAAACCTGAGATCCTTCCTATAACATGAGATGTCCTGAGACACTTCCTATAGCATGAGATGTGATATCTCACTGCTTATACCAAACCTGAGACCATTCCCATAGCATGAGATGTGATATCCAAGTCCTTCCCATTCCAATCCTGAGACACTTCCTATAGCATGAGATGTGATATCTCAATGCTTCTAATACCAAACCTGAGACTCTTCCTATAACATGAGATGGGGAATCCAACTCCTTCCCATTCCAATCCTGAGACCCTTTTGATAGCAGAGATGTGATATCTCAATGTTTATACCAAACCTGAGACCCTTCCTACGGCATGAGTTGTCATATTCAACTCCTTCCCATTCCAATCCTGAGACCCTTCCTATAGCATGAGATGTGATATCCAACTCCTTCCCATTCCAATCCTGAGACCCTTCCTATAGCATGAGATGTGATGTCTCAATGCTTCTGCTTCTAATACCAAACCTGATATCCTTCCTTTAACATGAGATGTGATATCCAACTCCTTCCATTCCAATCCTGAGACCCTTCCTATAGCATGAGATGTGATATCTCAATGGTTCTACCAAACCTGAGACCCTTCCTATAGCATGAGATGTGATATCCAACTCCTTCCCATTCCAATCCTGAGACCCTTCCTATAGCCTGAGATGTGATATCTCAATGCCCCTAATACCAAACCTGAGATCCTTCCTCTAACATGAAATGTGATATCCAACTCCTTCACTTTCCAAACCTGAGAGCCTATCTATAGCATGAGATGTGAGATCTAAGTCCTTCCCATTCCAATCCTTAGACCCTTCCTACATCATGCAATATGATATCTCAATGATTCTAATAAAAAACCTGAGACCCGTCCTATAACATGAGATGGGATATTCAACTCCTTCCCATTCCAATCCTGAGACACTTCCGATAGCAGAGATGTGATATCTCAATGTTTATACCAAACCTGAGACCCTTCCTATAACATGAGATGTGATATCCAACTCCTTCCCGTTCCAAACCTGAGACCCTTCCTTTAGCATGAGATGTTATATCCAGCTCCTTCCCATTCCAATCCTGAGACACTTCCGATAGCATGAGATGTGATATCTCAATGCTTCTAATATCAAAACCGAGACCCTCCCTATAGCATGATATGTGATATCTAAGTCCTTCCCATTCCAATCCTGAGAGCCTTCCTATAGCATGAGATGTGATACCTCAATGCTTCTACCAAACCTGAGACCCTTCCTTTAGCATGAGATGTGATATCCAACTCCTTCCCATTCCAATCCTGAGACCCTTCCTATAGCATGAGATGTGATATCTCAATACTTCTAATACCAAACCTGAGATCCTTCCGATAACATGAGATGTGATATCTCAATACTTCTAATACCAAACCTGAGATCCATCCTATAACATGAGATGTGATATCCAAAACCTTCCAAACCTGAGACCCTCCCTTTAGCATGAGATGTGATATCCAACTCCTTCCCATTGCAATCCTGAGACCCTTCTGATAGCATAAGATATATCTCAATGCTTCTATACCAAACCTGAGATCCTTCCGATAGCATGAGATGTGATATCTCAATACTTCTAATACCAAACCTGAGATCCTTCCTATAACATGAGATGTGATATCCAAATCCTTATCTTCCAAACCTGAGACCCTTCCTTTACCATGAGATGTGATATCCAACTCCTTCCCATTCCAAGCCTGAGACTCTTCTGATAGCATGATATGATATCTCAATGCTTCTATACCAAACCTGAGATCCTTCTGATAGCATGAGATGTGATATCTCAATACTTCTAATACCAAACCTGAGATCCTACCTCTAACATGAAATGTGATATCCAACTCTTTCCCCTTGCAAACCTGAGAGCCTTCCTATAGCATGAGATGTGATATCCAAGTCCTTCCCATTCCAATCCTGAGACCCGTCCTATAACATGAGATGTGATATCCAACTCCTTCCCATTCCAACCTGAGACCCTTCCTATAGCATGAGATGGGATATCCAACTCCTTCCAAATCCAATCCTGATAACCTTCCGATAGCATGAGATGTGATATCCCAATGCTTCTACCAAACCTGAGACCCATACTATGGCATGAGATGTGATATCAAACTCCTTCCCATTCTAATCCTGAGACCCTTCCTATAGCTTGAGATGTGATATCCAACTCCTTCCCATTCCAATTCTGAGACCCTTCCTATACCATGAGACTTGATATCTCAATGCTTCTAATACCAAACCTGAGACCCGTCCTATAACATGAGATGTGAGATCCAAATCCTTCCCCTTCCAAACCTTAGACCCTTCCTTTATCATGAGATGTGATATCCAACTCCTTCCCATTCCAATCTTGAGACCCTTCCGATATCATGAAATGTGATATCTCAATGCTTCTAATATCAAACTTGAGACCCTCCTTATAGCATGAGATGTGATATCCAAGTCCTTCCCATTCCAATCCTGAGACCCTTCCTATAACATGAAATGTGATATCCAACTCATTCCCATTCCAACCTGAGACCCTTCCTATAGCATGAGATGGGATATCCAACTTCTTCCAAATCCAATACTGATACCCTTCCGATAGCATGAGATGTGATGTCCCAATGCTTCTACCAAACCTGAGACCCATACTATGGCATGAGATGTGATATCAAACTCCTTCCCATTCCAATCCTGAGACCCTTCCTATAGCTTGAGGTGTGATATCCAACTCCTTCCCATTCCAATTCTGAGACCCTTCTTATACCATGAGACTTGATATCTCAATGCTTCTAATACCAAACCTGAGACCCGTCCTATAACATGAGATGTGATATCCAAATCTTTCCCCTTCCAAACCTTAGACCCTTCCTTTATCATGAGATGTGATATCCAACTCCTTCCCATTCCAATCCTGAGACCCTTCCGATATCATGAGATTTGTTATCTCAATGCATCTAATATCAAACTTGAGACCCTCACTATAGCATGAGATGTGACATCCAAGTCCTCCCCATTCCAATCCCGAGACCCTTCCTATAGCATGAGATGTGATATCTCAATGCTTCTAATACCAAACCTGAGACCCTTCCTTTAACATGAGATGGGATATCCAACTCCTTCCCATTCCAATCCTGAGACCCTTCCGATAGCAGAGATGTGATATCTCAATGCTTATACCAATCCTGAGACCCTTCCTATGGCCTGAGATGTCATATACAACTCCTTCCCAATCCAATCCTGAGACCCTTCCTATAGCATGAGATGTGATATCTCAATGCTTATACCAAATCTGAGACCCTTCCTATAGCATGAGATGTGATATCCAACTCCTTCCCATTCCAATCCTGAGACCCTTCCTATAGCATGAGATGTGATGTCTCAATGCTTCTAATACCAAACCTGAGATCCTTCCTATAACATGAGATGTCATATCCAACTCCTTCCCATTCCAATCCTGAGACCCTTCCTATAGCATGAGATGTGATGTCTCAATGCTTCTAATACCAAACCTGAGAACCTTCCTACAGCATGCGATGTGATATCTCAATGCTTCTAATACCAAACCTGAGACCAGTCCTATAACATGAGATTGGATATCCAACTCCTTCCCCTTCCAAACCTGAGACCCTTCCTATAGCATGAGATGTGATATCCAACTTCTTCCCATTCCAATCCTGAGACCCTTCCTATAACATGAGATGTGATGTCTCAATGCTTCTAATACCAAACCTGAGATCTTTCCTATAACATGAGATGTGATATCCAACTCCTTCCCATTCCATTCCTGAGACCCTTCCTATAGCATGAGATGTGCTATCTCAATGCTTATACCAAACCTGAGACCCTTCCTAAAGCTTGAGATGTGATATCCAACTCCTTCCCATTCCAATCCTGAGACCCTTCCTATAGCATGAGATGTGATATCTCAAGGCCTCTAATACCAAACCTGAGATCCGTCCTCTAACATAAAATGTGATATCCAACTCCTTCCCCTTCCAAACCTGAGAGCCTTCCTATAGCATGAGATGGGATATCCAAATCCTTCCCATTCCAATCCTGAGACCCTTCCTATAGCATGAGATGTGATATCTCAATGCTTATATCAAACCTGAGAGCCTACCTATAGCATGAGATGTGATATCCAAGTCCATCCCATTCCAATCCTTAGACCCTTCCTACAGCATGCGATGTGATATCTCAATGATTCTAATACCAAACCAGAGACTCTTACTATAACATGAGATGGGATATCCAACTCCTTCCCATTCCAATCCTGAGCCGCTTCCGATAGCAGAGATGTGATATCTCAATGCTTATACCAAACATGAGACCCTTCCTATAACATGAGATGTGATATCCAACTCCTTCCCGTTCCAAACCTGAGACACTAACTATAGCATATGTGATATCCAACTCCTTCCCATTCCAAACATGAGACCCTTCCTATAGCAAGAAAGTAATATCCAAATCCTTCCCATTCCAATCCTGAGACCCTTCCTATAACATGAGATGTGATATCCAACTCCTTCCCATTCACATCCTGAGACCCTTCCTATAGCATGAGAAGGGATATCCAACTCCTTCCCAATCCAATCCTGAGACCCTTCCGATAGCAGAGATCTGATATCTCAATGCTTCTACCAAACCTGAGACCCTTCCTTTAGCATGAGATGTGATATCCAAATCCTTCACATTCCAATCCTGAGACCCTTCCTATAGCATGAGATGTGATATCTCAATGCTTCTAATACCAAACCTGAGATCCTTCCTATAACATGAGATGTGATATCCAATTCCTTCCCATTCCAAACCTGAGACCCTTCCTATTGGATGAGATGCGATATCCAACTCCTTCCCATTCCAACCCTGAGACCCTTCCTATAGCATGAGATGTGATGTCTCAATGCTTCTAATACCAAACCTGAGATCCTTCCTATAACATGAGATGTGATATCCAACTCCTTCCATTCCAATCCTGAGACCCGTCCTATAGCATGAGATGTGATATCTCAATGCTTATACCAAACCTGAGACCCTTCCTATAGCATGAGATGTGATATCCAACTACTTCCCATTCCAATCCTGAGACCCTTCCTATAGCATGCGATGTGATATCTCAATGCTTCTAATACCAAACCTGAGATCCTTCCTCTAACATGAAATGTGATATCCAACTCCTTCCCTTTCCAAACCTAAGAGCCTATCTATAGCATGAGATGTGATATCCAAGTCCTTCCCATTCCAAGCCTTAGACCCTTCCTACAGCATGCAATATGATATCTCAATGATTCTAATAACAATCCTGAGACCCGTCCTATAGCATGAGATATGATATCCAAGTCCTTCCCATTCCAATCCTGAGACCCTTCCTATAACATGAAATGTGATATCCAACTCCTTCCCATTCCAACCTGAGACCCTTCCTATAGCATGATATGGGATATCCAACTTCTTCCAAATCCAATACTGATACCCTTCCGATAGCATGAGATGTGATGTCCCAATGCTTCTACCAAACCTGAGACCCATACTATGGCATGAGATGTGATATCAAACTCCTTCCCATTCCAATCCTGAGACCCTTCCTATAGCTTGAGGTGTGATATCCAACTCCTTCCCATTCCAATTCTGAGACCCTTCTTATACCATGAGACTTGATATCTCAATGCTTCTAATACCAAACCTGAGAACCGTCCTATAACATGAGATGTGATATCCAAATCCTTCCCCTTCCAAACCTTAGACCCTTCCTTTATCATGAGATGTGGTATCCAACTCCTTCCCATTCCAATCTTGAGACCCTTCCGATATCATGAGATGTGATATCTCTATGCTTCTAATACCAAACCTGAGACCCTTCCTATAACATGAGATGGGATATCCAACTCCTTCCCATTCCAATCCTGAGACCCTTCCGATAGCAGAGATGTGATATCTCAATGCTTATACCAAACCTGAGACCCTTCCTATGGCCTGAGATGTCATATACAACTCCTTCCCATTCCAATCCTGAGACCCTTCCTTTAGCATGAGATGTGATATCTCAATGCTTATACCAAATCTGAGACCCTTCCTATAGCATGAGATGTGATATCTCAATGCTTATACCAAACCTGAGAGCCTACCTATAGCATGAGATGTGATATCCAAGTCCATCCCATTCCAATCCTTAGACCCTTCCTACAGCATGCGATGTGATATCTCAATGATTCTAATACCAAACCAGAGACTCTTACTATAACATGAGATGGGATATCCAACTCCTTCCCATTCCAATCCTGAGCCGCTTCCGATAGCAGAGATGTGATATCTCATTGCTTATAACAAACCTGAGACCCTTCCTATAACATGAGATGTGATATCCAACTCCTTCCTGTTCCAAACCTGAGACACTAATTATAGCATATGTGATATCCAACTCATTCCCATTCCAAACATGAGACCCTTCCTATAGCAAGAAAGTAATATCCAACTCCTACCCATTCCAATCCTGAGACCCTTCCTATAGCAAGAGATGTGATATCCAAATCCTTCCCATTCCAATCCTGAGACCCTTCCTATAACATGAGATGTGATATCCAACTCCTTCCCATTCCAACCTGAGACACTTCCTATAGCATGAGAAGGGATATCCAACTCCTTCCCAATCCAATCCTGAGACCCTTCCGATAGCAGAGATGTGATATCTCAATGCTTATACCAAACCTGAGACCCTTCCTATGGCATGAGATGTGATATCCAACTCCTTGCCATTCAAATCCTGAGACCCTTCCTATAGCATGAGAAGGGATATCCAACTCCTTCCCAATCCAATCCTGAGACCCTTCCGATAGCAGAGACGTGATATCTCAATGCTTCTACCAAACCTGAGACCCTTCCTTTAGCATGTGATGTGATATCCAAATCCTTCACATTCCAATCCTGAGACCCTTCCTATAGCATGAGATGTGATATCTCAATGCTTCTAATACCAAACCTGAGATCCTTCCTATAACATGAGATGTGATATCCAATTCCTTCCCATTCCAAACCTGAGACCCTTCCTATTGGATGAGATGTGATATCCAACTCCTTCCCATTCCAACCCTGAGACCCTTCCTATAGCATGAGATGTGATGTCTCAATGCTTCTAATAGCAAACCTGAGATCCTTCCTATAACATGAGATGTGATATCCAACTCCTTCCATTCCAATCCTGAGACCCGTCCTATAGCATGAGATGTGATATCTCAATGCTTATACCAAACCTGAGACACTTCCTATAGCATGAGATGTGATATCCAACTACTTCCCATTCCAATCCTGAGACCCTTCCTATAGCATGAGATGTGATATCTCAATGCTTCTAATACCAAACCTGAGATCCTTCCTCTAACATGAAATGTGATATCCAACTCCTTCCCTTTCCAAACCTAAGAGCCTATCTATAGCATGAGATGTGATATCCAAGTCGTTCCCATTCCAAGCCTTAGACCCTTCCTACAGCATGCAATATGATATCTCAATGATTCTAATAACAAACCTGAGACCCGTCCTATAGCATGAGATATGATATCCAAGTCCTTCCCATTCCAATCCTGAGACCCTTCCAATAACATGAAATGTGATATCCAACTCCTTCCCATTCCAACCTGAGACCCTTCCTATAGCATGAGATGGGATATCCAACTTCTTCCAAATCCAATACTGATACCCTTCCGATAGCATGAGATGTGATGTCCCAATGCTTCTACCAAACCTGAGACCCATACTATGGCATGAGATGTGATATCAAACTCCTTCCCATTCCAATCCTGAGACCCTTCCTATAGCTTGAGGTGTGATATCCAACTCCTTCCCATTCCAATTCTGAGACCCTTCTTATACCATGAGACTTGATATCTCAATGCTTCTAATACCAAACCTGAGACCCGTCCTATAACATGAGATGTGATATCCAAATCTTTCCCCTTCCAAACCTTAGACCCTTCCTTTATCATGAGATGTGATATCCAACTCCTTCCCATTCCAATCCTGAGACCCTTCCGATATCATGAGATTTGTTATCTCAATGCATCTAATATCAAACTTGAGACCCTCACTATAGCATGAGATGTGACATCCAAGTCCTCCCCATTCCAATCCCGAGACCCTTCCTATAGCATGAGATGTGATATCTCAATGCTTCTAATACCAAACCTGAGACCCTTCCTTTAACATGAGATGGGATATCCAACTCCTTCCCATTCCAATCCTGAGACCCTTCCGATAGCAGAGATGTGATATCTCAATGCTTATACCAATCCTGAGACCCTTCCTTTGGCCTGAGATGTCATATACAACTCCTTCCCAATCCAATCCTGAGACCCTTCCTATAGCATGAGATGTGATATCTCAATGCTTATACCAAATCTGAGACCCTTCCTATAGCATGAGATGTGATATCCAACTCCTTCCCATTCCAATCCTGAGACCCTTCCTATAGCATGAGATGTGATGTCTCAATGCTTCTAATACCAAACCTGAGATCCTTCCTATAACATGAGATGTCATATCCAACTCCTTCCCATTCCAATCCTGAGACCCTTCCTATAGCATGAGATGTGATGTCTCAATGCTTCTAATACCAAACCTGAGAACCTTCCTACAGCATGCGATGTGATATCTCAATGCTTCTAATACCAAACCTGAGACCAGTCCTATAACATGAGATTGGATATCCAACTCCTTCCCCTTCCAAACCTGAGACCCTTCCTATAGCATGAGATGTGATATCCAACTTCTTCCCATTCCAATCCTGAGACCCTTCCTATAACATGAGATGTGATGTCTCAATGCTTCTAATACCAAACCTGAGATCTTTCCTATAACATGAGATGTGATATCCAACTCCTTCACATTCCAATCCTGAGACCCTTCCTATAGCATGAGATGTGCTATCTCAATGCTTATACCAAACCTGAGACCCTTCCTAAAGCTTGAGATGTGATATCCAACTCCTTCCCATTCCAATCCTGAGACCCTTCCTATAGCATGAGATGTGATATCTCAATACTTCTAATACCAAACCTGAGATCCTACCTCTAACATGAAATGTGATATCCAACTCTTTCCCCTTGCAAACCTGAGAGCCTTCCTATAGCATGAGATGTGATATCCAAGTCCTTCCCATTCCAATCCTGAGACCCGTCCTATAACATGAGATGTGATATCCAACTCCTTCCCATTCCAACCTGAGACCCTTCCTATAGCATGAGATGGGATATCCAACTCCTTCCAAATCCAATCCTGATAACCTTCCGATAGCATGAGATGTGATATCCCAATGCTTCTACCAAACCTGAGACCCATACTATGGCATGAGATGTGATATCAAACTCCTTCCCATTCTAATCCTGAGACCCTTCCTATAGCTTGAGATGTGATATCCAACTCCTTCCCATTCCAATTCTGAGACCCTTCCTATACCATGAGACTTGATATCTCAATGCTTCTAATACCAAACCTGAGACCCGTCCTATAACATGAGATGTGAGATCCAAATCCTTCCCCTTCCAAACCTTAGACCCTTCCTTTATCATGAGATGTGATATCCAACTCCTTCCCATTCCAATCTTGAGACCCTTCCGATATCATGAAATGTGATATCTCAATGCTTCTAATATCAAACTTGAGACCCTCCTTATAGCATGAGATGTGATATCCAAGTCCTTCCCATTCCAATCCTGAGACCCTTCCTATAACATGAAATGTGATATCCAACTCATTCCCATTCCAACCTGAGACCCTTCCTATAGCATGAGATGGGATATCCAACTTCTTCCAAATCCAATACTGATACCCTTCCGATAGCATGAGATGTGATGTCCCAATGCTTCTACCAAACCTGAGACCCATACTATGGCATGAGATGTGATATCAAACTCCTTCCCATTCCAATCCTGAGACCCTTCCTATAGCTTGAGGTGTGATATCCAACTCCTTCCCATTCCAATTCTGAGACCCTTCTTATACCATGAGACTTGATATCTCAATGCTTCTAATACCAAACCTGAGACCCGTCCTATAACATGAGATGTGATATCCAAATCTTTCCCCTTCCAAACCTTAGACCCTTCCTTTATCATGAGATGTGATATCCAACTCCTTCCCATTCCAATCCTGAGACCCTTCCGATATCATGAGATTTGTTATCTCAATGCATCTAATATCAAACTTGAGACCCTCACTATAGCATGAGATGTGACATCCAAGTCCTCCCCATTCCAATCCCGAGACCCTTCCTATAGCATGAGATGTGATATCTCAATGCTTCTAATACCAAACCTGAGACCCTTCCTTTAACATGAGATGGGATATCCAACTCCTTCCCATTCCAATCCTGAGACCCTTCCGATAGCAGAGATGTGATATCTCAATGCTTATACCAATCCTGAGACCCTTCCTATGGCCTGAGATGTCATATACAACTCCTTCCCAATCCAATCCTGAGACCCTTCCTATAGCATGAGATGTGATATCTCAATGCTTATACCAAATCTGAGACCCTTCCTATAGCATGAGATGTGATATCCAACTCCTTCCCATTCCAATCCTGAGACCCTTCCTATAGCATGAGATGTGATGTCTCAATGCTTCTAATACCAAACCTGAGATCCTTCCTATAACATGAGATGTCATATCCAACTCCTTCCCATTCCAATCCTGAGACCCTTCCTATAGCATGAGATGTGATGTCTCAATGCTTCTAATACCAAACCTGAGAACCTTCCTACAGCATGCGATGTGATATCTCAATGCTTCTAATACCAAACCTGAGACCAGTCCTATAACATGAGATTGGATATCCAACTCCTTCCCCTTCCAAACCTGAGACCCTTCCTATAGCATGAGATGTGATATCCAACTTCTTCCCATTCCAATCCTGAGACCCTTCCTATAACATGAGATGTGATGTCTCAATGCTTCTAATACCAAACCTGAGATCTTTCCTATAACATGAGATGTGATATCCAACTCCTTCCCATTCCATTCCTGAGACCCTTCCTATAGCATGAGATGTGCTATCTCAATGCTTATACCAAACCTGAGACCCTTCCTAAAGCTTGAGATGTGATATCCAACTCCTTCCCATTCCAATCCTGAGACCCTTCCTATAGCATGAGATGTGATATCTCAAGGCCTCTAATACCAAACCTGAGATCCGTCCTCTAACATAAAATGTGATATCCAACTCCTTCCCCTTCCAAACCTGAGAGCCTTCCTATAGCATGAGATGGGATATCCAAATCCTTCCCATTCCAATCCTGAGACCCTTCCTATAGCATGAGATGTGATATCTCAATGCTTATATCAAACCTGAGAGCCTACCTATAGCATGAGATGTGATATCCAAGTCCATCCCATTCCAATCCTTAGACCCTTCCTACAGCATGCGATGTGATATCTCAATGATTCTAATACCAAACCAGAGACTCTTACTATAACATGAGATGGGATATCCAACTCCTTCCCATTCCAATCCTGAGCCGCTTCCGATAGCAGAGATGTGATATCTCAATGCTTATACCAAACATGAGACCCTTCCTATAACATGAGATGTGATATCCAACTCCTTCCCGTTCCAAACCTGAGACACTAACTATAGCATATGTGATATCCAACTCCTTCCCATTCCAAACATGAGACCCTTCCTATAGCAAGAAAGTAATATCCAAATCCTTCCCATTCCAATCCTGAGACCCTTCCTATAACATGAGATGTGATATCCAACTCCTTCCCATTCACATCCTGAGACCCTTCCTATAGCATGAGAAGGGATATCCAACTCCTTCCCAATCCAATCCTGAGACCCTTCCGATAGCAGAGATCTGATATCTCAATGCTTCTACCAAACCTGAGACCCTTCCTTTAGCATGAGATGTGATATCCAAATCCTTCACATTCCAATCCTGAGACCCTTCCTATAGCATGAGATGTGATATCTCAATGCTTCTAATACCAAACCTGAGATCCTTCCTATAACATGAGATGTGATATCCAATTCCTTCCCATTCCAAACCTGAGACCCTTCCTATTGGATGAGATGCGATATCCAACTCCTTCCCATTCCAACCCTGAGACCCTTCCTATAGCATGAGATGTGATGTCTCAATGCTTCTAATACCAAACCTGAGATCCTTCCTATAACATGAGATGTGATATCCAACTCCTTCCATTCCAATCCTGAGACCCGTCCTATAGCATGAGATGTGATATCTCAATGCTTATACCAAACCTGAGACCCTTCCTATAGCATGAGATGTGATATCCAACTACTTCCCATTCCAATCCTGAGACCCTTCCTATAGCATGCGATGTGATATCTCAATGCTTCTAATACCAAACCTGAGATCCTTCCTCTAACATGAAATGTGATATCCAACTCCTTCCCTTTCCAAACCTAAGAGCCTATCTATAGCATGAGATGTGATATCCAAGTCCTTCCCATTCCAAGCCTTAGACCCTTCCTACAGCATGCAATATGATATCTCAATGATTCTAATAACAATCCTGAGACCCGTCCTATAGCATGAGATATGATATCCAAGTCCTTCCCATTCCAATCCTGAGACCCTTCCTATAACATGAAATGTGATATCCAACTCCTTCCCATTCCAACCTGAGACCCTTCCTATAGCATGAGATGGGATATCCAACTTCTTCCAAATCCAATACTGATACCATTCCGATAGCATGAGATGTGATGTCCCAATGCTTCTACCAAACCTGAGACCCATACTATGGCATGAGATGTGATATCAAACTCCTTCCCATTCCAATCCTGAGACCCTTCCTATAGCTTGAGGTGTGATATCCAACTCCTTCCCATTCCAATTCTGAGACCCTTCTTATACCATGAGACTTGATATCTCAATGCTTCTAATACCAAACCTGAGAACCGTCCTATAACATGAGATGTGATATCCAAATCCTTCCCCTTCCAAACCTTAGACCCTTCCTTTATCATGAGATGTGGTATCCAACTCCTTCCCATTCCAATCTTGAGACCCTTCCGATATCATGAGATGTGATATCTCTATGCTTCTAATACCAAACCTGAGACCCTTCCTATAACATGAGATGGGATATCCAACTCCTTCCCATTCCAATCCTGAGACCCTTCCGATAGCAGAGATGTGATATCTCAATGCTTATACCAAACCTGAGACCCTTCCTATGGCCTGAGATGTCATATACAACTCCTTCCCATTCCAATCCTGAGACCCTTCCTTTAGCATGAGATGTGATATCTCAATGCTTATACCAAATCTGAGACCCTTCCTATAGCATGAGATGTGATATCTCAATGCTTATACCAAACCTGAGAGCCTACCTATAGCATGAGATGTGATATCCAAGTCCATCCCATTGCAATCCTTAGACCCTTCCTACAGCATGCGATGTGATATCTCAATGATTCTAATACCAAACCAGAGACTCTTACTATAACATGAGATGGGATATCCAACTCCTTCCCATTCCAATCCTGAGCCGCTTCCGATAGCAGAGATGTGATATCTCAATGCTTATAACAAACCTGAGACCCTTCCTATAACATGAGATGTGATATCCAACTCCTTCCTGTTCCAAACCTGAGACACTAATTATAGCATATGTGATATCCAACTCATTCCCATTCCAAACATGAGACCCTTCCTATAGCAAGAAAGTAATATCCAACTCCTACCCATTCCAATCCTGAGACCCTTCCTATAGCAAGAGATGTGATATCCAAATCCTTCCCATTCCAATCCTGAGACCCTTCCTATAACATGAGATGTGATATCCAACTCCTTCCCATTCCAACCTGAGACACTTCCTATAGCATGAGAAGGGATATCCAACTCCTTCCCAATCCAATCCTGAGACCCTTCCGATAGCAGAGATGTGATATCTCAATGCTTATACCAAACCTGAGACCCTTCCTATGGCATGAGATGTGATATCCAACTCCTTGCCATTCAAATCCTGAGACCCTTCCTATAGCATGAGAAGGGATATCCAACTCCTTCCCAATCCAATCCTGAGACCCTTCCGATAGCAGAGACGTGATATCTCAATGCTTCTACCAAACCTGAGACCCTTCCTTTAGCATGAGATGTGATATCCAAATCCTTCACATTCCAATCCTGAGACCCTTCCTATAGCATGAGATGTGATATCTCAATGCTTCTAATACCAAACCTGAGATCCTTCCTATAACATGAGATGTGATATCCAATTCCTTCCCATTCCAAACCTGAGACCCTTCCTATTGGATGAGATGTGATATCCAACTCCTTCCCATTCCAACCCTGAGACCCTTCCTATAGCATGAGATGTGATGTCTCAATGCTTCTAATAGCAAACCTGAGATCCTTCCTATAACATGAGATGTGATATCCAACTCCTTCCATTCCAATCCTGAGACCCGTCCTATAGCATGAGATGTGATATCTCAATGCTTATACCAAACCTGAGACACTTCCTATAGCATGAGATGTGATATCCAACTACTTCCCATTCCAATCCTGAGACCCTTCCTATAGCATGAGATGTGATATCTCAATGCTTCTAATACCAAACCTGAGATCCTTCCTCTAACATGAAATGTGATATCCAACTCCTTCCCTTTCCAAACCTAAGAGCCTATCTATAGCATGAGATGTGATATCCAAGTCGTTCCCATTCCAAGCCTTAGACCCTTCCTACAGCATGCAATATGATATCTCAATGATTCTAATAACAAACCTGAGACCCGTCCTATAGCATGAGATATGATATCCAAGTCCTTCCCATTCCAATCCTGAGACCCTTCCTATAACATGAAATGTGATATCCAACTCCTTCCCATTCCAACCTGAGACCCTTCCTATAGCATGAGATGGGATATCCAACTTCTTCCAAATCCAATACTGATACCCTTCCGATAGCATGAGATGTGATGTCCCAATGCTTCTACCAAACCTGAGATCCATACTATGGCATGAGATGTGATATCAAACTCCTTCCCATTCCAATCCTGAGACCCTTCCTATAGCTTGAGGTGTGATATCCAACTCCTTCCCATTCCAATTCTGAGACCCTTCTTATACCATGAGACTTGATATCTCAATGCTTCTAATACCAAACCTGAGACCCGTCCTATAACATGAGATGTGATATCCAAATCTTTCCCCTTCCAAACCTTAGACCCTTCCTTTATCATGAGATGTGATATCCAACTCCTTCCCATTCCAATCCTGAGACCCTTCCGATATCATGAGATTTGTTATCTCAATGCATCTAATATCAAACTTGAGACCCTCACTATAGCATGAGATGTGACATCCAAGTCCTCCCCATTCCAATCCCGAGACCCTTCCTATAGCATGAGATGTGATATCTCAATGCTTCTAATACCAAACCTGAGACCCTTCCTTTAACATGAGATGGGATATCCAACTCCTTCCCATTCCAATCCTGAGACCCTTCCGATAGCAGAGATGTGATATCTCAATGCTTATACCAATCCTGAGACCCTTCCTATGGCCTGAGATGTCATATACAACTCCTTCCCAATCCAATCCTGAGACCCTTCCTATAGCATGAGATGTGATATCTCAATGCTTATACCAAATCTGAGACCCTTCCTATAGCATGAGATGTGATATCCAACTCCTTCCCATTCCAATCCTGAGACCCTTCCTATAGCATGAGATGTGATGTCTCAATGCTTCTAATACCAAACCTGAGATCCTTCCTATAACATGAGATGTCATATCCAACTCCTTCCCATTCCAATCCTGAGACCCTTCCTATAGCATGAGATGTGATGTCTCAATGCTTCTAATACCAAACCTGAGAACCTTCCTACAGCATGCGATGTGATATCTCAATGCTTCTAATACCAAACCTGAGACCAGTCCTATAACATGAGATTGGATATCCAACTCCTTCCCCTTCCAAACCTGAGACCCTTCCTATAGCATGAGATGTGATATCCAACTTCTTCCCATTCCAATCCTGAGACCCTTCCTATAACATGAGATGTGATGTCTCAATGCTTCTAATACCAAACCTGAGATCTTTCCTATAACATGAGATGTGATATCCAACTCCTTCCCATTCCAATCCTGAGACCCTTCCTATAGCATGAGATGTGCTATCTCAATGCTTATACCAAACCTGAGACCCTTCCTAAAGCTTGAGATGTGATATCCAACTCCTTCCCATTCCAATCCTGAGACCCTTCCTATAGCATGAGATGTGATATCTCAAGGCCTCTAATACCAAACCTGAGATCCGTCCTCTAACATAAAATGTGATATCCAACTCCTTCCCCTTCCAAACCTGAGAGCCTTCCTATAGCATGAGATGGGATATCCAAATCCTTCCCATTCCAATCCTGAGACCCTTCCTATAGCATGAGATGTGATATCTCAATGCTTATATCAAACCTGAGAGCCTACCTATAGCATGAGATGTGATATCCAAGTCCATCCCATTCCAATCCTTAGACCCTTCCTACAGCATGCGATGTGATATCTCAATGATTCTAATACCAAACCAGAGACTCTTACTATAACATGAGATGGGATATCCAACTCCTTCCCATTCCAATCCTGAGCCGCTTCCGATAGCAGAGATGTGATATCTCAATGCTTATACCAAACATGAGACCCTTCCTATAACATGAGATGTGATATCCAACTCCTTCCCGTTCCAAACCTGAGACACTAACTATAGCATATGTGATATCCAACTCCTTCCCATTCCAAACATGAGACCCTTCCTATAGCAAGAAAGTAATATCCAAATCCTTCCCATTCCAATCCTGAGACCCTTCCTATAACATGAGATGTGATATCCAACTCCTTCCCATTCACATCCTGAGACCCTACCTATAGCATGAGAAGGGATATCCAACTCCTTCCCAATCCAATCCTGAGACCCTTCCGATAGCAGAGATCTGATATCTCAATGCTTCTACCAAACCTGAGACCCTTCCTTTAGCATGAGATGTGATATCCAAATCCTTCACATTCCAATCCTGAGACCCTTCCTATAGCATGAGATGTGATATCTCAATGCTTCTAATACCAAACCTGAGATCCTTCCTATAACATGAGATGTGATATCCAATTCCTTCCCATTCCAAACCTGAGACCCTTCCTATTGGATGAGATGCGATATCCAACTCCTTCCCATTCCAACCCTGAGACCCTTCCTATAGCATGAGATGTGATGTCTCAATGCTTCTAATACCAAACATGAGATCCTTCCTATAACATGAGATGTGATATCCAACTCCTTCCATTCCAATCCTGAGACCCGTCCTATAGCATGAGATGTGATATCTCAATGCTTATACCAAACCTGAGACCCTTCCTATAGCATGAGATGTGATATCCAACTACTTCCCATTCCAATCCTGAGACCCTTCCTATAGCATGCGATGTGATATCTCAATGCTTCTAATACCAAACCTGAGATCCTTCCTCTAACATGAAATGTGATATCCAACTCCTTCCCTTTCCAAACCTAAGAGCCTATCTATAGCATGAGATGTGATATCCAAGTCGTTCCCATTCCAAGCCTTAGACCCTTCCTACAGCATGCAATATGATATCTCAATGATTCTAATAACAAACCTGAGACCCGTCCTATAGCATGAGATATGATATCCAAGTCCTTCCCATTCCAATCCTGAGACCCTTCCTATAACATGAAATGTGATATCCAACTCCTTCCCATTCCAACCTGAGACCCTTCCTATAGCATGAGATGGGATATCCAACTTCTTCCAAATCCAATACTGATACCCTTCCGATAGCATGAGATGTGATGTCCCAATGCTTCTACCAAACCTGAGACCCATACTATGGCATGAGATGTGATATCAAACTCCTTCCCATTCCAATCCTGAGACCCTTCCTATAGCTTGAGGTGTGATATCCAACTCCTTCCCATTCCAATTCTGAGACCCTTCTTATACCATGAGACTTGATATCTCAATGCTTCTAATACCAAACCTGAGACCCGTCCTATAACATGAGATGTGATATCCAAATCTTTCCCCTTCCAAACCTTAGACCCTTCCTTTATCATGAGATGTGATATCCAACTCCTTCCCATTCCAATCCTGAGACCCTTCCGATATCATGAGATTTGTTATCTCAATGCATCTAATATCAAACTTGAGACCCTCACTATAGCATGAGATGTGACATCCAAGTCCTCCCCATTCCAATCCCGAGACCCTTCCTATAGCATGAGATGTGATATCTCAATGCTTCTAATACCAAACCTGAGACCCTTCCTTTAACATGAGATGGGATATCCAACTCCTTCCCATTCCAATCCTGAGACCCTTCCGATAGCAGAGATGTGATATCTCAATGCTTATACCAATCCTGAGACCCTTCCTATGGCCTGAGATGTCATATACAACTCCTTCCCAATCCAATCCTGAGACCCTTCCTATAGCATGAGATGTGATATCTCAATGCTTATACCAAATCTGAGACCCTTCCTATAGCATGAGATGTGATATCCAACTCCTTCCCATTCCAATCCTGAGACCCTTCCTATAGCATGAGATGTGATGTCTCAATGCTTCTAATACCAAACCTGAGATCCTTCCTATAACATGAGATGTCATATCCAACTCCTTCCCATTCCAATCCTGAGACCCTTCCTATAGCATGAGATGTGATGTCTCAATGCTTCTAATACCAAACCTGAGAACCTTCCTACAGCATGCGATGTGATATCTCAATGCTTCTAATACCAAACCTGAGACCAGTCCTATAACATGAGATTGGATATCCAACTCCTTCCCCTTCCAAACCTGAGACCCTTCCTATAGCATGAGATGTGATATCCAACTTCTTCCCATTCCAATCCTGAGACCCTTCCTATAACATGAGATGTGATGTCTCAATGCTTCTAATACCAAACCTGAGATCTTTCCTATAACATGAGATGTGATATCCAACTCCTTCCCATTCCAATCCTGAGACCCTTCCTATAGCATGAGATGTGCTATCTCAATGCTTATACCAAACCTGAGACCCTTCCTAAAGCTTGAGATGTGATATCCAACTCCTTCCCATTCCAATCCTGAGACCCTTCCTATAGCATGAGATGTGATATCTCAAGGCCTCTAATACCAAACCTGAGATCCGTCCTCTAACATAAAATGTGATATCCAACTCCTTCCCCTTCCAAACCTGAGAGCCTTCCTATAGCATGAGATGGGATATCCAAATCCTTCCCATTCCAATCCTGAGACCCTTCCTATAGCATGAGATGTGATATCTCAATGCTTATATCAAACCTGAGAGCCTACCTATAGCATGAGATGTGATATCCAAGTCCATCCCATTCCAATCCTTAGACCCTTCCTACAGCATGCGATGTGATATCTCAATGATTCTAATACCAAACCAGAGACTCTTACTATAACATGAGATGGGATATCCAACTCCTTCCCATTCCAATCCTGAGCCGCTTCCGATAGCAGAGATGTGATATCTCAATGCTTATACCAAACATGAGACCCTTCCTATAACATGAGATGTGATATCCAACTCCTTCCCGTTCCAAACCTGAGACACTAACTATAGCATATGTGATATCCAACTCCTTCCCATTCCAAACATGAGACCCTTCCTATAGCAAGAAAGTAATATCCAAATCCTTCCCATTCCAATCCTGAGACCCTTCCTATAACATGAGATGTGATATCCAACTCCTTCCCATTCACATCCTGAGACCCTACCTATAGCATGAGAAGGGATATCCAACTCCTTCCCAATCCAATCCTGAGACCCTTCCGATAGCAGAGAACTGATATCTCAATGCTTCTACCAAACCTGAGACCCTTCCTTTAGCATGAGATGTGATATCCAAATCCTTCACATTCCAATCCTGAGACCCTTCCTATAGCATGAGATGTGATATCTCAATGCTTCTAATACCAAACCTGAGATCCTTCCTATAACATGAGATGTGATATCCAATTCCTTCCCATTCCAAACCTGAGACCCTTCCTATTGGATGAGATGCGATATCCAACTCCTTCCCATTCCAACCCTGAGACCCTTCCTATAGCATGAGATGTGATGTCTCAATGCTTCTAATACCAAACCTGAGATCCTTCCTATAACATGAGATGTGATATCCAACTCCTTCCATTCCAATCCTGAGACCCGTCCTATAGCATGAGATGTGATATCTCAATGCTTATACCAAACCTGAGACCCTTCCTATAGCATGAGATGTGATATCCAACTACTTCCCATTCCAATCCTGAGACCCTTCCTATAGCATGCAATGTGATATCTCAATGCTTCTAATACCAAACCTGAGATCCTTCCTCTAACATGAAATGTGATATCCAACTCCTTCCCTTTCCAAACCTAAGAGCCTATCTATAGCATGAGATGTGATATCCAAGTCCTTCCCATTCCAAGCCTTAGACCCTTCCTACAGCATGCAATATGATATCTCAATGATTCTAATAGCAAACCTGAGACCCGTCCTATAGCATGAGATATGATATCCAAGTCCTTCCCATTCCAATCCTGAGACCCTTCCTATAACATGAAATGTGATATCCAACTCCTTCCCATTCCAACCTGAGACCCTTCCTATAGCATGAGATGGGATATCCAACTTCTTCCAAATCCAATACTGATACCCTTCCGATAGCATGAGATGTGATGTCCCAATGCTTCTACCAAACCTGAGACCCATACTATGGCATGAGATGTGATATCAAACTCCTTCCCATTCCAATCCTGAGACCCTTCCTATAGCTTGAGGTGTGATATCCGACTCCTTCCCATTCCAATTCTGAGACCCTTCTTATACCATGAGACTTGATATCTCAATGCTTCTAATACCAAACCTGAGACCCGTCCTATAACATGAGATGTGATATCCAAATCTTTCCCCTTCCAAACCTTAGACCCTTCCTTTATCATGAGATGTGATATCCAACTCCTTCCCATTCCAATCCTGAGACCCTTCCGATATCATGAGATTTGTTATCTCAATGCATCTAATATCAAACTTGAGACCCTCACTATAGCATGAGATGTGACATCCAAGTCCTCCCCATTCCAATCCCGAGACCCTTCCTATAGCATGAGATGTCATATCTCAATGCTTCTAATACCAAACCTGAGACCCTTCCTTTAACATGAGATGGGATATCCAACTCCTTCCCATTCCAATCCTGAGACCCTTCCGATAGCAGAGATGTGATATCTCAATGCTTATACCAATCCTGAGACCCTTCCTATGGCCTGAGATGTCATATACAACTCCTTCCCAATCCAATCCTGAGACCCTTCCTATAGCATGAGATGTGATATCTCAATGCTTATACCAAATCTGAGACCCTTCCTATAGCATGAGATGTGATATCCAACTCCTTCCCATTCCAATCCTGAGACCCTTCCTATAGCATGAGATGTGATGTCTCAATGCTTCTAATACCAAACCTGAGATCCTTCCTATAACATGAGATGTCATATCCAACTCCTTCCCATTCCAATCCTGAGACCCTTCCTATAGCATGAGATGTGATGTCTCAATGCTTCTAATACCAAACCTGAGAACCTTCCTACAGCATGCGATGTGATATCTCAATGCTTCTAATACCAAACCTGAGACCAGTCCTATAACATGAGATTGGATATCCAACTCCTTCCCCTTCCAAACCTGAGACCCTTCCTATAGCATGAGACGTGATATCCAACTTCTTCCCATTCCAATCCTGAGACCCTTCCTATAACATGAGATGTGATGTCTCAATGCTTCTAATACCAAACCTGAGATCTTTCCTATAACATGAGATGTGATATCCAACTCCTTCCCATTCCAATCCTGAGACCCTTCCTATAGCATGAGATGTGCTATCTCAATGCTTATACCAAACCTGAGACCCTTCCTAAAGCTTGAGATGTGATATCCAACTCCTTCCCATTCCAATCCTGAGACCCTTCCTATAGCATGAGATGTGATATCTCAAGGCCTCTAATACCAAACCTGAGATCCGTCCTCTAACATAAAATGTGATATCCAACTCCTTCCCCTTCCAAACCTGAGAGCCTTCCTATAGCATGAGATGGGATATCCAAATCCTTCCCATTCCAATCCTGAGACCCTTCCTATAGCATGAGATGTGATATCTCAATGCTTATATCAAACCTGAGAGCCTACCTATAGCATGAGATGTGATATCCAAGTCCATCCCATTCCAATCCTTAGACCCTTCCTACAGCATGCGATGTGATATCTCAATGATTCTAATACCAAACCAGAGACTCTTACTATAACATGAGATGGGATATCCAACTCCTTCCCATTCCAATCCTGAGCCGCTTCCGATAGCAGAGATGTGATATCTCAATGCTTATACCAAACATGAGACCCTTCCTATAACATGAGATGTGATATCCAACTCCTTCCCATTCCAAACCTGAGACACTAACTATAGCATATGTGATATCCAACTCCTTCCCATTCCAAACATGAGACCCTTCCTATAGCAAGAAAGTAATATCCAAATCCTTCCCATTCCAATCCTAAGACCCTTCCTATAACATGAGATGTGATATCCAACTCCTTCCATTCACATCCTGAGACCCTTCCTATAGCATGAGAAGGGATATCCAACTCCTTCCCAATCCAATCCTGAGACCCTTCCGATAGCAGAGATCTGATATCTCAATGCTTCTACCAAACCTGAGACCCTTCCTTTAGCATGAGATGTGATATCCAAATCCTTCACATTCCAATCCTGAGACCCTTCCTATAGCATGAAATGTGATATCTCAATGCTTCTAATACCAAACCTGAGATCCTTCCTATAACATGAGATGTGATATCCAATTCCTTCCCATTCCAAACCTGAGACCCTTCCTATTGGATGAGATGCGATATCCAACTCCTTCCCATTCCAACCCTGAGACCCTTCCTATAGCATGAGATGTGATGTCTCAATGCTTCTAATACCAAACCTGAGATCCTTCCTATAACATGAGATGTGATATCCAACTCCTTCCATTCCAATCCTGAGACCCGTCCTATAGCATGAGATGTGATATCTCAATGCTTATACCAAACCTGAGACCCTTCCTATAGCATGAGATGTGATATCCAACTACTTCCCATTCCAATCCTGAGACCCTTCCTATAGCATGCGATGTGATATCTCAATGCTTCTAATACCAAACCTGAGATCCTTCCTCTAACATGAAATGTGATATCCAACTCCTTCCCTTTCCAAACCTAAGAGCCTATCTATAGCATGAGATGTGATATCCAAGTCCTTCCCATTCCAAGCCTTAGACCCTTCCTACAGCATGCAATATGATATCTCAATGATTCTAATAACAAACCTGAGACCCGTCCTATAGCATGAGATATGATATCCAAGTCCTTCCCATTCCAATCCTGAGACCCTTCCTATAACATGAAATGTGATATCCAACTCCTTCCCATTCCAACCTGAGACCCTTCCTATAGCATGAGATGGGATATCCAACTTCTTCCAAATCCAATACTGATACCCTTCCGATAGCATGAGATGTGATGTCCCAATGCTTCTACCAAACCTGAGACCCATACTATGGCATGAGATGTGATATCAAACTCCTTTCCATTCCAATCCTGAGACCCTTCCTATAGCTTGAGGTGTGATATCCAACTCCTTCCCATTCCAATTCTGAGACCCTTCTTATACCATGAGACTTGATATCTCAATGCTTCTAATACCAAACCTGAGAACCGTCCTATAACATGAGATGTGATATCCAAATCCTTCCCCTTCCAAACCTTAGACCCTTCCTTTATCATGAGATGTGGTATCCAACTCCTTCCCATTCCAATCCTGAGACCCTTCCGATATCATGAGATGTGATATCTCTATGCTTCTAATACCAAACCTGAGACCCTTCCTATAACATGAGATGGGATATCCAACTCCTTCCCATTCCAATCCTGAGACCCTTCCGATAGCAGAGATGTGATATCTCAATGCTTATACCAAACCTGAGACCCTTCCTATGGCCTGAGATGTCATATACAACTCCTTCCCATTCCAATCCTGAGACCCTTCCTTTAGCATGAGATGTGATATCTCAATGCTTATACCAAATCTGAGACCCTTCCTATAGCATGAGATGTGATATCTCAATGCTTATACGAAACCTGAGAGCCTACCTATAGCATGAGATGTGATATCCAAGTCCATCCCATTCCAATCCTTAGACCCTTCCTACAGCATGCGATGTGATATCTCAATGATTCTAATACCAAACCAGAGACTCTTACTATAACATGAGATGGGATATCCAACTCCTTCCCATTCCAATCCTGAGCCGCTTCCGATAGCAGAGATGTGATATCTCAATGCTTATAACAAACCTGAGACCCTTCCTATAACATGAGATGTGATATCCAACTCCTTCCCGTTCCAAACCTGAGACACTAATTATAGCATATGTGATATCCAACTCATTCCCATTCCAAACATGAGACCCTTCCTATAGCAAGAAAGTAATATCCAACTCCTACCCATTCCAATCCTGAGACCCTTCCTATAGCAAGAGATGTGATATCCAAATCCTTCCCATTCCAATCCTGAGACCCTTCCTATAACATGAGATGTGATATCCAACTCATTCCCATTCCAACCTGAGACACTTCCTATAGCATGAGAAGGGATATCCAACTCCTTCCCAATCCAATCCTGAGACCCTTCCGATAGCAGAGATGTGATATCTCAATGCTTATACCAAACCTGAGACCCTTCCTATGGCATGAGATGTGATATCCAACTCCTTGCCATTCAAATCCTGAGACCCTTCCTATAGCATGAGAAGGGATATCCAACTCCTTCCCAATCCAATCCTGAGACCCTTCCGATAGCAGAGACGTGATATCTCAATGCTTCTACCAAACCTGAGACCCTTCCTTTAGCATGAGATGTGATATCCAAATCCTTCACATTCCAATCCTGAGACCCTTCCTATAGCATGAGATGTGATATCTCAATGCTTCTAATACCAAACCTGAGATCCTTCCTATAACATGAGATGTGATATCCAATTCCTTCCCATTCCAAACCTGAGACCCTTCCTATTGGATGAGATGTGATATCCAACTCCTTCCCATTCCAACCCTGAGACCCTTCCTATAGCATGAGATGTGATGTCTCAATGCTTCTAATAGCAAACCTGAGATCCTTCCTATAACATGAGATGTGATATCCAACTCCTTCCATTCCAATCCTGAGACCCGTCCTATAGCATGAGATGTGATATCTCAATGCTTATACCAAACCTGAGACACTTCCTATAGCATGAGATGTGATATCCAACTACTTCCCATTCCAATCCTGAGACCCTTCCTATAGCATGAGATGTGATATCTCAATGCTTCTAATACCAAACCTGAGATCCTTCCTCTAACATGAAATGTGATATCCAACTCCTTCCCTTTCCAAACCTAAGAGCCTATCTATAGCATGAGATGTGATATCCAAGTCCTTCCCATTCCAACCCTTAGACCCTTCCTACAGCATGCAATATGATATCTCAATGATTCTAATAACAAACCTGAGACCCGTCCTATAACATGAGATGGGATATCCAACTCCTTCCCATTCCAATCCTGAGACACTTCCGATAGCAGAGATGTGATATCTCAATGCTTATACCAAACCTGAGACCCTTCCTATAACATGAGATGTGATATCCAAATCCTTCCCGTTCCAAACCTGAGACCCTTCCTTTAGCATGAGATGTGATATCCAGCTCCTTCCCATTCCAATCCTGAGACACTTCCGATAGCATGAGATGTGATATCTCAATGCTTCTAATATCAAAACTGAGACCCTCCCTATAGCATGATATGTGATATCTAAGTCCTTCCCATTCCAATCCTGAGACCCTCCCTATAGCATGAGATGTGATATCCAACTCCTTCCCATTCCAATCCTGAGACCCTTCCTATAGCATGAGATATGATATCTCAATACTTCTAATACCAAACGTGAGATCCTTCCGATAACATGAGATGTGATATCCAAATCCTTCCCCTTCCAAACCTGAGACCCTCCCTTTAGCATGAAATGTGATATCCAACTCCTTCCTATTCCAATCCTGAGACTCTTCTGATAGCATGAGATGTGATATCTCAATGCTTCTAATACCAAACCTGAGATCCTTCCGATAGCATGAGATGTGATATCTCAATGCTTCTAATACCAAACCTGAGATCCTTCCTATAACATGAGATGTGATATCCAAATCCTTCCCCTTCCAAACCTGAGACCCTCCCTTTAGCATGAGATGTGATATCTAACTCCTTCCCATTCCATTCCTGAGACCCTTCTGATAGCATGAGATGTGATATCTCAATGCCTCTAATACCAAACCTGAGATCCTACCTCTAACATGAAATGAGATATCCAACTCTTTCCCCTTCCAAACCTGAGAGCCTTCCTATAGCATGAGATGTGATATCCAAGTCCTTCCCATTCCAATACTGAGACCCTTCCTACAGCTTGAGATGTGATATCCAACTCCTTCCCATTCCAATTCTGAGACCCTTCCTATACTATGAGACTTGATATCTCAATGCTTCTAATACCAAACCTGAGACCCGTAATATAACATGAGATGTGATATCCAAATCCTTCCCCTTCCAAACCTTAGACCCTTCCTTTATCATGAGATGTGATATCCAACTCCTTCCCATTCCAATCCTGAGACCCTTCCGATATCATGAGATGTGATATCTCAAAGCTTCTAATATCAAACTTGAGACCCTCCCTATAGCATGAGATGTGATATCCAAGTCCTTCCCATTCCAATCCTGAGACCCTTCCTATAGCATGAGATGTGATATCTCAATGCTTCTAATACCAAACCTGAGACCCTTCCTATAACATGAGATGGGAATATCCAACTCCTTCCCATTCCAATCTTGAGACCCTTCCGATAGCAGAGATGTGATATCTCAATGCTTATACCACACCTGAGATCCTTCCTATAACATGAGATGTGATATCCAACTCCTTCCCATTCCAATCCTGAGACACTTCCTATAGCATGAGATGTGATATCTCACTGCTTATACCAAACCTGAGACCCTTCCCATAGCAGGAGATGTGATATCCAACTCCTTCCTATTCCAATCCTCAGACCCTTCCTATAGCATGAGATGTGATATCCAAGTCCTTCCCATTCCAATCCTGAGACACTTCCTATAGCATGAGATGTGATATCTCAATGCTTCTAATACCAAACCTGAGACTCTTCCTATAACATGAGATGGGATATCCAACTCCTTCCAATTCCAACCCTGAGACCCTTTTGATAGCAGAGATGTGATATCTCAATGTTTATACCAAACCTGAGACCCTTCCTACGGCATGAGATGTCATATTCAACTCCTTCCCATTCCAATCCTGAGACCCTTCCTATAGCATGAGATTTGATATCCAACTCCTTCCCATTCCAATCCTGAGACCCTTCCGATAGCAGAAATGTGATATCTCAATGCTTATACCAAACCTGAGATCCTTCCTATAACATGAGATGTCCTGAGACACTTCCTATAGCATGAGATGTGATATCTCACTGCTTATACCAAACCTGAGACCATTCCCATAGCATGAGATGTGATATCCAAGTCCTTCCCATTCCAATCCTGAGACACTTCCTATAGCATGAGATGTGATATCTCAATGCTTCTAATACCAAACCTGAGACTCTTCCTATAACATGAGATGGGGAATCCAACTCCTTCCCATTCCAATCCTGAGACCCTTTTGATAGCAGAGATGTGATATCTCAATGTTTATACCAAACCTGAGACCCTTCCTACGGCATGAGTTGTCATATTCAACTCCTTCCCATTCCAATCCTGAGACCCTTCCTATAGCATGAGATGTGATATCCAACTCCTTCCCATTCCAATCCTGAGACCCTTCCTATAGCATGAGATGTGATGTCTCAATGCTTCTGCTTCTAATACCAAACCTGATATCCTTCCTTTAACATGAGATGTGATATCCAACTCCTTCCATTCCAATCCTGAGACCCTTCCTATAGCATGAGATGTGATATCTCAATGGTTCTACCAAACCTGAGACCCTTCCTATAGCATGAGATGTGATATCCAACTTTCTCCCATTCCAATCCTGAGACCCTTCCTATAACATGAGATGTGATGTCTCAATGCTTCTAATACCAAACCTGAGATCTTTCCTATAACATGAGATGTGATATCCAACTCCTTCCCATTCCAATCCTGAGACCCTTCCTATAGCATGAGATGTGCTATCTCAATGCTTATACCAAACCTGAGACCCTTCCTAAAGCTTGAGATGTGATATCAAACTCCTTCCCATTCCAATCCTGAGACTCTTCCTATAGCTTGAGATGTGATATCCAACTCCTTCCCATTCCAATTCTGAGACCCTTCCTATACCATGAGACTTAATATCTCAATGCTTCTAATACCAAACCTGAGACCCGTCCTATAACATGAGATGTGATATCCAAATCTTTCCCCTTCCAAACCTTAGACCCTTCCTTTATCATGAGATGTGATATCCAACTCCTTCCCATTCCAATCCTGAGACCCTTCCGATATCATGAGATTTGTTATCTCAATGCTTCTAATATCAAAATTGAGACCCTCCCTATAGCATGAGATGGGATATCCAACTCCTTCCCATTCCAATCCTGAGACCCTTCCGATAGCAGAGATGTGATATCTCAATGCTTATACCAAATCTGAGACCCTTCCTATAGCATGAGATGTGATATCCAACTCCTTCCCATTCCAATCCTGAGACCCTTCCTATAGCATGAGATGTGATATCCAACTCCTTCCCATTCCAATCCTGAGACCCTTCCTATAGCATGAGATGTGCTATCTCAATGCTTATACCAAACCTGAGACCCTTCCTAAAGCTTGAGATGTGATATCCAACTCCTTCCCATTCCAATCCTGAGACCCTTCCTATAGCATGAGATGTGATATCTCAAGGCCTCTAATACCAAACCTGAGATCCTTCCTCTAACATGAAATGTGATATCCAACTCCTTCCCCTTCCAAACCTGAGAGCCTTCCTATAGCATGAGATATGATATCCAAGTCCTTTCCATTCCAATCCTGAGACCCTTCCTATAACATGAAATGTGATATCCAACTCCTTCCCATTCCAACCTGAGACCCTTCCTATAGCATGAGATGGGATATCCAACTCCTTCCAAATCCAATACTGATACCCTTCCAATAGCATGAGATGTGATATCCCAATGCTTCTACCAAACCTGAGACCCATACTATGGCATGAGATGTGAGAAACTCCTTCCCATTCCAATCCTGAGACTCTTCCTATAGCTTAAGATGTGATATCCAACTCCTTCACATTCCAATTCTGAGACCCTTCCTATGCCATGAGACTTGATATCTCAATGCTTTTAATACCAAACCTGAGACCCGTCCTATAACATGAGATGTGATATCCAAATCTTTCCCCTTCCAAACCTTAGACCCTTCCTTTATCATGAGATGTGATATCCAACTCCTTCCCATTCCAATCCTGAGACCCTTCCGATATCATGAGATTTGTTATCTCAATGCTTCTAATATCAAACTTGAGACCCTCACTATAGCATGAGATGTGACATCCAAGTCCTCCCCATTCCAATCCTGAGACCCTTCCTATAGCATGAGATGTGATATCTCAATGCTTCTAATACCAAACCTGAGACCCTTCCTTTAACATGAGATGGGATATCCAACTCCTTCCCATTCCAATCCTGAGACCCTTCCGATAGCAGAGATGTGATATATCACTGCTTATACCAATCCTGAGACCCTTCCTATGGCCTGAGATGTCATATACAACTCCTTCCCAATCCAATCCTGAGACCCTTCCTATAGCATGAGATGTGATATCTCAATGCTTATACCAAATCTGAGACCCTTCCTATAGCATGAGATGTGATATCCAACTCCTTCCCATTCCAATCCTGAGACCCTTCCTATAGCATGAGATGTGATGTCTCAATGCTTCTAATACCAAACCTGAGGTCCTTCCTATAACATGAGATGTCATATCCAACTCCTTCCCATTCCAATCCTGAGACCCTTCCTATAGCATGAGATGTGATGTCCCAATGCTTCTAATACCAAACCTGAGAACCTTCCTACAGCATGCGATGTGATATCTCAATGCTTCTAATACCAAACCTGAGACCAGTCCTATAACATGAGATTGGATATCCAACTCCTTCCCCTTCCAAACCTGAGACCCTTCCTATAGCATGAGATGTGATATCCAACTTCTTCCCATTCCAATCCTGAGACCCTTCCTATAACATGAGATGTGATGTCTCAATGCTTCTAATACCAAACCTGAGATCTTTCCTATAACATGAGATGTGATATCCAACTCCTTCCCATTCCAATCCTGAGACCCTTCCTATAGCATGAGATGTGCTATCTCAATGCTTATACCAAACCTGAGACCCTTCCTAAAGCTTGAGATGTGATATCCAACTCCTTCCCATTCCAATCCTGAGACCCTTCCTATAGCATGAGATGTGATATCTCAAGGCCTCTAATACCAAACCTGAGATCCGTCCTCTAACATAAAATGTGATATCCAACTCCTTCCCCTTCCAAACCTGAGAGCCTTCCTATAGCATGAGATGGGATATCCAAATCCTTCCCATTCCAATCCTGAGACCCTTCCTATAGCATGAGATGTGATATCTCAATGCTTATATCAAACCTGAGAGCCTACCTATAGCATGAGATGTGATATCCAAGTCCATCCCATTCCAATCCTTAGACCCTTCCTACAGCATGCAATGTGATATCTCAATGATTCTAATACCAAACCAGAGACTCTTACTATAACATGAGATGGGATATCCAACTCCTTCCCATTCCAATCCTGAGCCGCTTCCGATAGCAGAGATGTGATATCTCAATGCTTATACCAAACATGAGACCCTTCCTATAACATGAGATGTGATATCCAACTCCTTCCCGTTCCAAACCTGAGACACTAACTATAGCATATGTGATATCCAACTCCTTCCCATTCCAAACATGAGACCCTTCCTATAGCAAGAAAGTAATATCCAAATCCTTCCCATTCCAATCCTGAGACCCTTCCTATAACATGAGATGTGATATCCAACTCCTTCCCATTCACATCCTGAGACCCTTCCTATAGCATGAGAAGGGATATCCAACTCCTTCCCAATCCAATCCTGAGACCCTTCCGATAGCAGAGATCTGATATCTCAATGCTTCTACCAAACCTGAGACCCTTCCTTTAGCATGAGATGTGATATCCAAATCCTTCACATTCCGATCCTGAGACCCTTCCTATAGCATGAGATGTGATATCTCAATGCTTCTAATACCAAACCTGAGATCCTTCCTATAACATGAGATGTGATATCCAATTCCTTCCCATTCCAAACCTGAGACCCTTCCTATTGGATGAGATGCGATATCCAACTCCTTCCCATTCCAACCCTGAGACCCTTCCTATAGCATGAGATGTGATGTCTCAATGCTTCTAATACCAAACCTGAGATCCTTCCTATAACATGAGATGTGATATCCAACTCCTTCCATTCCAATCCTGAGACCCGTCCTATAGCATGAGATGTGATATCTCAATGCTTATACCAAACCTGCGACCCTTCCTATAGCATGAGATGTGATATCCAACTACTTCCCATTCCAATCCTGAGACCCTTCCTATAGCATGAGATGTGATATCTCAATGCTTCTAATACCAAACCTGAGATCCTTCCTCTAACATGAAATGTGATATCCAACTCCTTCCCTTTCCAAACCTAAGAGCCTATCTATAGCATGAGATGTGATATCCAAGTCCTTCCCATTCCAAGCCTTAGACCCTTCCTACAGCATGCAATATGATATCTCAATGATTCTAATAACAAACCTGAGACCCGTCCTATAGCATGAGATATGATATCCAAGTCCTTCCCATTCCAATCCTGAGACCCTTCCTATAACATGAAATGTGATATCCAACTCCTTCCCATTCCAACCTGAGACCCTTCCTATAGCATGAGATGGGATATCCAACTTCTTCCAAATCCAATACTGATACCCTTCCGATAGCATGAGATGTGATGTCCCAATGCTTCTACCAAACCTGAGACCCATACTATGGCATGAGATGTGATATCAAACTCCTTCCCATTCCAATCCTGAGACCCTTCCTATAGCTTGAGGTGTGATATCCAACTCCTTCCCATTCCAATTCTGAGACCCTTCTTATACCATGAGACTTGATATCTCAATGCTTCTAATACCAAACCTGAGACCCGTCCTATAACATGAGATGTGATATCCAAATCTTTCCCCTTCCAAACCTTAGACCCTTCCTTTATCATGAGATGTGATATCCAACTCCTTCCCATTCCAATCCTGAGACCCTTCCTACAGCATGCAATATGATATCTCAATGATTATAATAACAAACCTGAGACCCGTCCTATAACATGAGATGGGATATCCAACACCTTCCCATTCCAATCCTGAGACATTCCCGATAGCAGAGATGTGATATCTCAATGCTTATACCAAACCTGAGACCCTTCCTATAACATGAGATGTGATATCCAACTCCTTCCTGTTCCAAACCTGAGACCCTTCCTATAGCATATGTGATATCCAACACATTCCCATTCCAAACATGAGACCCTTCCTATAGCAGGAATGTAATATCCAACTCCTTCCCATTCCAATCCTGAGACCATTCCTATAGCATGAGATGTGATATCTCAATGCTTCTAATACCAAACCTGAGATCCTTCCTATGACATGAGATGTGATATCCAATTCCTCCCCATTCCAAACCTGAGAACCTTCCTACAGCATGCGATGTGATATCTCAATGCTTCTAATACCAAACCTGAGACCAGTCCTATAACATGAGATTGGATATCCAGCTCCTTCCCCTTCCAAACCTGAGACCCTTCCTATAGCATGAGATGTGATATCCAACTTTCTCCCATTCCAATCCTGAGACCCTTCCTATAACATGAGATGTGATGTCTCAATGCTTCTAATACCAAACCTGAGATCTTTCCTATAACATGAGATGTGATATCCAACTCCTTCCCATTCCAATCCTGAGACCCTTCCTATAGCATGAGATGTGCTATCTCAATGCTTATACCAAACCTGAGACCCTTCCTAAAGCTTGAGATGTGATATCAAACTCCTTCCCATTCCAATCCTGAGACTCTTCCTATAGCTTGAGATGTGATATCCAACTCCTTCCCATTCCAATTCTGAGACCCTTCCTATACCATGAGACTTGATATCTCAATGCTTCTAATACCAAACCTGAGACCCGTCCTATAACATGAGATGTGATATCCAAATCTTTCCCCTTCCAAACCTTAGACCCTTCCTTTATCATGAGATGTGATATCCAACTCCTTCCCATTCCAATCCTGAGACCCTTCCGATATCATGAGATTTGTTATCTCAATGCTTCTAATATCAAAATTGAGACCCTCCCTATAGCATGAGATGGGATATCCAACTCCTTCCCATTCCAATCCTGAGACCCTTCCGATAGCAGAGATGTGATATCTCAATGCTTATACCAAATCTGAGACCCTTCCTATAGCATGAGATGTGATATCCAACTCCTTCCCATTCCAATCCTGTGACCCTTCCTATAGCATGAGATGTGATGTATCAATGCTTCTAATACCAAACCTGAGATCCTTCCTATAACATGAGATGTGATATCCAACTCCTTCCCATTCCAATCCTGAGACCCTTCCTATAGCATGAGATGTGCTATCTCAATGCTTATACCAAACCTGAGACCCTTCCTAAAGCTTGAGATGTGATATCCAACTCCTTCCCATTCCAATCCTGAGACCCTTCCTATAGCATGAGATGTGATATCTCAAGGCCTCTAATACCAAACCTGAGATCCTTCCTCTAACATGAAATGTGATATCCAACTCCTTCCCCTTCCAAACCTGAGAGCCTTCCTATAGCATGAGATATGATATCCAAGTCCTTCCCATTCCAATCCTGAGACCCTTCCTATAACATGAAATGTGATATCCAACTCCTTCCCATTCCAACCTGAGACCCTTCCTATAGCATGAGATGGGATATCCAACTCCTTCCAAATCCAATACTGATACCCTTCCAATAGCATGAGATGTGATATCCCAATGCTTCTACCAAACCTGAGACCCATACTATGGCATGAGATGTGAGAAACTCCTTCCCATTCCAATCCTGAGACTCTTCCTATAGCTTAAGATGTGATATCCAACTCCTTCACATTCCAATTCTGAGACCCTTCCTATGCCATGAGACTTGATATCTCAATGCTTTTAATACCAAACCTGAGACCCGTCCTATAACATGAGATGTGATATCCAAATATTTCCCCTTCCAAACCTTAGACCCTTCCTTTATCATGAGATGTGATATCCAACTCCTTCCCATTCCAATCCTGAGACCCTTCCGATATCATGAGATTTGTTATCTCAATGCTTCTAATATCAAACTTGAGACCCTCACTATAGCATGAGATGTGACATCCAAGTCCTCCCCATTCCAATCCTGAGACCCTTCCTATAGCATGAGATGTGATATCTCAATGCTTCTAATACCAAACCTGAGACCCTTCCTTTAACATGAGATGGGATATCCAACTCCTTCCCATTCCAATCCTGAGACCCTTCCGATAGCAGAGATGTGATATCTCAATGCTTATACCAATCCTGAGACCCTTCCTATGGCCTGAGATGTCATATACAACTCCTTCCCAATCCAATCCTGAGACCCTTCCTATAGCATGAGATGTGATATCTCAATGCTTATACCAAATCTGAGACCCTTCCTATAGCATGAGATGTGATATCCAACTCCTTCCCATTCCAATCCTGAGACCCTTCCTATAGCATGAGATGTGATGTCTCAATGCTTCTAATACCAAACCTGAGATCCTTCCTATAACATGAGATGTCATATCCAACTCCTTCCCATTCCAATCCTGAGACCCTTCCTATAGCATGAGATGTGATGTCTGAATGCTTCTAATACCAAACCTGAGAACCTTCCTACAGCATGCGATGTGATATCTCAATGCTTCTAATACCAAACCTGAGACCAGTCCTATAACATGAGATTGGATATCCAACTCCTTCCCCTTCCAAACCTGAGACCCTTCCTATAGCATGAGATGTGATATCCAACTTCTTCCCATTCCAATCCTGAGACCCTTCCTATAACATGAGATGTGATGTCTCAATGCTTCTAATACCAAACCTGAGATCTTTCCTATAACATGAGATGTGATATCCAACTCCTTCCCATTCCAATCCTGAGACCCTTCCTATAGCATGAGATGTGCTATCTCAATGCTTATACCAAACCTGAGACCCTTCCTAAAGCTTGAGATGTGATATCCAACTCCTTCCCATTCCAATCCTGAGACCCTTCCTATAGCATGAGATGTGATATCTCAAGGCCTCTAATACCAAACCTGAGATCCGTCCTCTAACATAAAATGTGATATCCAACTCCTTCCCCTTCCAAACCTGAGAGCCTTCCTATAGCATGAGATGGGATATCCAAATCCTTCCCATTCCAATCCTGAGACCCTTCCTATAGCATGAGATGTGATATCTCAATGCTTATATCAAACCTGAGAGCCTACCTATAGCATGAGATGTGATATCCAAGTCCATCCCATTCCAATCCTTAGACCCTTCCTACAGCATGCGATGTGATATCTCAATGATTCTAATACCAAACCAGAGACTCTTACTATAACATGAGATGGGATATCCAACTCCTTCCCATTCCAATCCTGAGCCGCTTCCGATAGCAGAGATGTGATATCGCAATGCTTATACCAAACATGAGACCCTTCCTATAACATGAGATGTGATATCCAACTCCTTCCCGTTCCAAACCTGAGACACTAACTATAGCATATGTGATATCCAACTCCTTCCCATTCCAAACATGAGACCCTTCCTATAGCAAGAAAGTAATATCCAAATCCTTCCCATTCCAATCCTGAGACCCTTCCTATAACATGAGATGTGATATCCAACTCCTTCCCATTCACATCCTGTGACCCTTCCTATAGCATGAGAAGGGATATCCAACTCCTTCCCAATCCAATCCTGAGACCCTTCCGATAGCAGAGATCTGATATCTCAATGCTTCTACCAAACCTGAGACCCTTCCTTTAGCATGAGATGTGATATCCAAATCCTTCACATTCCAATCCTGAGACCCTTCCTATAGCATGAGATGTGATATCTCAATGCTTCTAATACCAAACCTGAGATCCTTCCTATAACATGAGATGTGATATCCAATTCCTTCCCATTCCAAACCTGAGACCCTTCCTATTGGATGAGATGCGATATCCAACTCCTTCCCATTCCAACCCTGAGACCCTTCCTATAGCATGAGATGTGATGTCTCAATGCTTCTAATACCAAACCTGAGATCCTTCCTATAACATGAGATGTGATATCCAACTCCTTCCATTCCAATCCTGAGACCCGTCCTATAGCATGAGATGTGATATCTCAATGCTTATACCAAACCTGAGACCCTTCCTATAGCATGAGATGTGATATCCAACTACTTCCCATTCCAATCCTGAGACCCTTCCTATAGCATGAGATGTGATATCTCAATGCTTCTAATACCAAACCTGAGATCCTTCCTCTAACATGAAATGTGATATCCAACTCCTTCCCTTTCCAAACTTAAGAGCCTATCTATAGCATGAGATGTGATATCCAAGTCCTTCCCATTCCAAGCCTTAGACCCTTCCTACAGCATGCAATATGATATCTCAATGATTCTAATAACAAACCTGAGACCCGTCCTATAGCATGAGATATGATATCCAAGTCCTTCCCATTCCAATCCTGAGACCCTTCCTATAACATGAAATGTGATATCCAACTCCTTCCCATTCCAACCTGAGACCCTTCCTATAGCATGAGATGGGATATCCAACTTCTTCCAAATCCAATACTGATACCCTTCCGATAGCATGAGATGTGATGTCCCAATGCTTCTACCAAACCTGAGACCCATACTATGGCATGAGATGTGATATCAAACTCCTTCCCATTCCAATCCTGAGACCCTTCCTATAGCTTGAGGTGTGATATCCAACTCCTTCCCATTCCAATTCTGAGACCCTTCTTATACCATGAGACTTGATATCTCAATGCCTCTAATACCAAACCTGAGACCCGTCCTATAACATGAGATGTGATATCCAAATCTTTCCCCTTCCAAACCTTAGACCCTTCCTTTATCATGAGATGTGATATCCAACTCCTTCCCATTCCAATCCTGAGACCCTTCCGATATCATGAGATTTGTTATCTCAATGCATCTAATATCAAACTTGAGACCCTCACTATAGCATGAGATGTGACATCCAAGTCCTCCCCATTCCAATCCCGAGACCCTTCCTATAGCATGAGATGTGATATCTCAATGCTTCTAATACCAAACCTGAGACCCTTCCTTTAACATGAGATGGGATATCCAACTCCTTCCCATTCCAATCCTGAGACCCTTCCGATAGCAGAGATGTGATATCTCAATGCTTATACCAATCCTGAGACCCTTCCTATGGCCTGAGATGTCATATACAACTCCTTCCCAATCCAATCCTGAGACCCTTCCTATAGCATGAGATGTGATATCTCAATGCTTATACCAAATCTGAGACCCTTCCTATAGCATGAGATGTGATATCCAACTCCTTCCCATTCCAATCCTGAGACCCTTCCTATAGCATGAGATGTGATGTCTCAATGCTTCTAATACCAAACCTGAGATCCTTCCTATAACATGAGATGTCATATCCAACTCCTTCCCATTCCAATCCTGAGACCCTTCCTATAGCATGAGATGTGATGTCTCAATGCTTCTAATACCAAACCTGAGAACCTTCCTACAGCATGCGATGTGATATCTCAATGCTTCTAATACCAAACCTGAGACCAGTCCTATAACATGAGATTGGATATCCAACTCCTTCCCCTTCCAAACCTGAGACCCTTCCTATAGCATGAGATGTGATATCCAACTTCTTCCCATTCCAATCCTGAGACCCTTCCTATAACATGAGATGTGATGTCTCAATGCTTCTAATACCAAACCTGAGATCTTTCCTATAACATGAGATGTGATATCCAACTCCTTCCCATTCCAATCCTGAGACCCTTCCTATAGCATGAGATGTGCTATCTCAATGCTTATACCAAACCTGAGACCCTTCCTAAAGCTTGAGATGTGATATCCAACTCCTTCCCATTCCAATCCTGAGACCCTTCCTATAGCATGAGATGTGATATCTCAAGGCCTCTAATACCGAACCTGAGATCCGTCCTCTAACATAAAATGTGATATCCAACTCCTTCCCCTTCCAAACCTGAGAGCCTTCCTATAGCATGAGATGGGATATCCAAATCCTTCCCATTCCAATCCTGAGACCCTTCCTATAGCATGAGATGTGATATCTCAATGCTTATATCAAACCTGAGAGCCTACCTATAGCATGAGATGTGATATCCAAGTCCATCCCATTCCAATCCTTAGACCCTTCCTACAGCATGCGATGTGATATCTCAATGATTCTAATACCAAACCAGAGACTCTTACTATAACATGAGATGGGATATCCAACTCCTTCCCATTCCAATCCTGAGCCGCTTCCGATAGCAGAGATGTGATATCTCAATGCTTATACCAAACATGAGACCCTTCCTATAACATGAGATGTGATATCCAACTCCTTCCCGTTCCAAACCTGAGACACTAACTATAGCATATGTGATATCCAACTCCTTCCCATTCCAAACATGAGACCCTTCCTATAGCAAGAAAGTAATATCCAAATCCTTCCCATTCCAATCCTGAGACCCTTCCTATAACATGAGATGTGATATCCAACTCCTTCCCATTCACATCCTGAGACCCTTCCTATAGCATGAGAAGGGATATCCAACTCCTTCCCAATCCAATCCTGAGACCCTTCCGATAGCAGAGATCTGATATCTCAATGCTTCTACCAAACCTGAGACCCTTCCTTTAGCATGAGATGTGATATCCAAATCCTTCACATTCCAATCCTGAGACCCTTCCTATAGCATGAGATGTGATATCTCAATGCTTCTAATACCAAACCTGAGATCCTTCCTATAACATGAGATGTGATATCCAATTCCTTCCCATTCCAAACCTGAGACCCTTCCTATTGGATGAGATGCGATATCCAACTCCTTCCCATTCCAACCCTGAGACCCTTCCTATAGCATGAGATGTGATGTCTCAATGCTTCTAATACCAAACCTGAGATCCTTCCTATAACATGAGATGTGATATCCAACTCCTTCCATTCCAATCCTGAGACCCGTCATATAGCATGAGATGTGATATCTCAATGCTTCTACCAAACCTGAGACCCTTCCTATAGCATGAGATGTGATATCCAACTACTTCCCATTCCAATCCTGAGACCCTTCCTATAGCATGCGATGTGATATCTCAATGCTTCTAATACCAAACCTGAGATCCTTCCTCTAACATGAAATGTGATATCCAACTCCTTCCCTTTCCAAACCTAAGAGCCTATCTATAGCATGAGATGTGATATCCAAGTCCTTCCCATTCCAAGCCTTAGACCCTTCCTACAGCATGCAATATGATATCTCAATGATTCTAATAACAAACCTGAGACCCGTCCTATAGCATGAGATATGATATCCAAGTCCTTCCCATTCCAATCCTGAGACCCTTCCTATAACATGAAATGTGATATCCAACTCCTTCCCATTCCAACCTGAGACCCTTCCTATAGCATGAGATGGGATATCCAACTTCTTCCAAATCCAATACTGATACCCTTCCGATAGCATGAGATGTGATGTCCCAATGCTTCTACCAAACCTGAGACCCATACTATGGCATGAGATGTGATATCAAACTCCTTCCCATTCCAATCCTGAGACCCTTCCTATAGCTTGAGGTGTGATATCCAACTCCTTCCCATTCCAATTCTGAGACCCTTCTTATACCATGAGACTTGATATCTCAATGCTTCTAATACCAAACCTGAGAACCGTCATTTAACATGAGATGTGATATCCAAATCCTTCCCCTTCCAAACCTTAGACCCTTCCTTTATCATGAGATGTGGTATCCAACTCCTTCCCATTCCAATCCTGAGACCCTTCCGATATCATGAGATGTGATATCTCTATGCTTCTAATACCAAACCTGAGACCCTTCCTATAACATGAGATGGGATATCCAACTCCTTCCCATTCCAATCCTGAGACCCTTCCGATAGCAGAGATGTGATATCTCAATGCTTATACCAAACCTGAGACCCTTCCTATGGCCTGAGATGTCATATACAACTCCTTCCCATTCCAATCCTGAGACCCTTCCTTTAGCATGAGATGTGATATCTCAATGCTTATACCAAATCTGAGACCCTTCCTATAGCATGAGATGTGATATCTCAATGCTTATACCAAACCTGAGAGCCTACCTATAGCATGAGATGTGATATCCAAGTCCATCCCATTCCAATCCTTAGACCCTTCCTACAGCATGCGATGTGATATCTCAATGATTCTAATACCAAACCAGAGACTCTTACTATAACATGAGATGGGATATCCAACTCCTTCCCATTCCAATCCTGAGCCGCTTCCGATAGCAGAGATGTGATATCTCAATGCTTATAACAAACCTGAGACCCTTCCTATAACATGAGATGTGATATCCAACTCCTTCCCGTTCCAAACCTGAGACACTAATTATAGCATATGTGATATCCAACTCATTCCCATTCCAAACATGAGACCCTTCCTATAGCAAGAAAGTAATATCCAACTCCTACCCATTCCAATCCTGAGACCCTTCCTATAGCAAGAGATGTGATATCCAAATCCTTCCCATTCCAATCCTGAGACCCTTCCTATAACATGAGATGTGATATCCAACTCCTTCCCATTCCAACCTGAGACACTTCCTATAGCATGAGAAGGGATATCCAACTCCTTCCCAATCCAATCCTGAGACCCTTCCGATAGCAGAGATGTGATATCTCAATGCTTATACCAAACCTGAGACCCTTCCTATGGCATGAGATGTGATATCCAACTCCTTGCCATTCAAATCCTGAGACCCTTCCTATAGCATGAGAAGGGATATCCAACTCCTTCCCAATCCAATCCTGAGACCCTTCCGATAGCAGAGACGTGATATCTCAATGCTTCTACCAAACCTGAGACCCTTCCTTTAGCATGAGATGTGATATCCAAATCCTTCACATTCCAATCCTGAGACCCTTCCTATAGCATGAGATGTGATATCTCAATGCTTCTAATACCAAACCTGAGATCCTTCCTATAACATGAGATGTGATATCCAATTCCTTCCCATTCCAAACCTGAGACCCTTCCTATTGGATGAGATGTGATATCCAACTCCTTCCCATTCCAACCCTGAGACCCTTCCTATAGCATGAGATGTGATGTCTCAATGCTTCTAATAGCAAACCTGAGATCCTTCCTATAACATGAAATGTGATATCCAACTCCTTCCATTCCAATCCTGAGACCCGTCCTATAGCATGAGATGTGATATCTCAATGCTTATACCAAACCTGAGACACTTCCTATAGCATGAGATGTGATATCCAACTACTTCCCATTCCAATCCTGAGACCCTTCCTATAGCATGAGATGTGATATCTCAATGCTTCTAATACCAAACCTGAGATCCTTCCTATAGCATGAGATGTGATGTCTCAATGCTTCTAATACCAAACCTGAGACCCTTCCTATAACATGAGATGGGAATATCCAACTCATTCCCATTCCAATCCTGAGACCCTTCCAAAAGCAGAGATGTGATATCTCAATGCTTATACCAAACCTGAGACCCTTCCTATGGCATGAGATGTCATATACAGATCCTTCCCATTCCAATCCTGAGACCCTTCCTATAGCATGAGATGTGATATCTCAATGCTTATACCAAACCTAAAACCCTTCCTATAGCATGAGATGTGATATCCAACTCCTTCCCATTCCAATCCTGAGACCCTTCCTATAGCATGAGATGTGATGTCTCAATGCTTCTAATACCAAACCTGAGATCCTTCCTATAACATGAGATGTGATATCCAACTCCTTCCATTCCAATCCTGAGACCCGTCCTATAGCATGAGATGTGATATCTCAATGCTTATACCAAACCTGAGACCCTTCCTATAGCATGAGATGTGATATCCAACTACTTCCCATTCCAATCCTGAGACCCTTCCTATAGCATGCGATGTGATATCTCAATGCTTCTAATACCAAACCTGAGATCCTTCCTCTAACATGAAATGTGATATCCAACTCCTTCCCTTTCCAAACCTAAGAGCCTATCTATAGCATGAGATGTGATATCCAAGTCCTTCCCATTCCAAGCCTTAGACCCTTCCTACAGCATGCAATATGATATCTCAATGATTCTAATAACAAACCTGAGACCCGTCCTATAGCATGAGATATGATATCCAAGTCCTTCCCATTCCAATCCTGAGACCCTTCCTATAACATGAAATGTGATATCCAACTCCTTCCCATTCCAACCTGAGACCCTTCCTATAGCATGAGATGGGATATCCAACTTCTTCCAAATCCAATACTGATACCCTTCCGATAGCATGAGATGTGATGTCCCAATGCTTCTACCAAACCTGAGACCCATACTATGGCATGAGATGTGATATCAAACTCCTTCCCATTCCAATCCTGAGACCCTTCCTATAGCTTGAGGTGTGATATCCAACTCCTTCCCATTCCAATTCTGAGACCCTTCTTATACCATGAGACTTGATATCTCAATGCTTCTAATACCAAACCTGAGAACCGTCATTTAACATGAGATGTGATATCCAAATCCTTCCCCTTCCAAACCTTAGACCCTTCCTTTATCATGAGATGTGGTATCCAACTCCTTCCCATTCCAATCCTGAGACCCTTCCGATATCATGAGATGTGATATCTCTATGCTACTAATACCAAACCTGAGACCCTTCCTATAACATGAGATGGGATATCCAACTCCTTCCCATTCCAATCCTGAGACCCTTCCGATAGCAGAGATGTGATATCTCAATGCTTATACCAAACCTGAGACCCTTCCTATGGCCTGAGATGTCATATACAACTCCTTCCCATTCCAATCCTGAGACCCTTCCTTTAGCATGAGATGTGATATCTCAATGCTTATACCAAATCTGAGACCCTTCCTATAGCATGAGATGTGATATCTCAATGCTTATACCAAACCTGAGAGCCTACCTATAGCATGAGATGTGATATCCAAGTCCATCCCATTCCAATCCTTAGACCCTTCCTACAGCATGCGATGTGATATCTCAATGATTCTAATACCAAACCAGAGACTCTTACTATAACATGAGATGGGATATCCAACTCCTTCCCATTCCAATCCTGAGCCGCTTCCGATAGCAGAGATGTGATATCTCAATGCTTATAACAAACCTGAGACCCTTCCTATAACATGAGATGTGATATCCAACTCCTTCCCGTTCCAAACCTGAGACACTAATTATAGCATATGTGATATCCAACTCATTCCCATTCCAAACATGAGACCCTTCCTATAGCAAGAAAGTAATATCCAACTCCTACCCATTCCAATCCTGAGACCCTTCCTATAGCAAGAGATGTGATATCCAAATCCTTCCCATTCCAATCCTGAGACCCTTCCTATAACATGAGATGTGATATCCAACTCCTTCCCATTCCAACCTGAGACACTTCCTATAGCATGAGAAGGGATATCCAACTCCTTCCCAATCCAATCCTGAGACCCTTCCGATAGCAGAGATGTGATATCTCAATGCTTATACCAAACCTGAGACCCTTCCTATGGCATGAGATGTGATATCCAACTCCTTGCCATTCAAATCCTGAGACCCTTCCTATAGCATGAGAAGGGATATCCAACTCCTTCCCAATCCAATCCTGAGACCCTTCCGATAGCAGAGACGTGATATCTCAATGCTTCTACCAAACCTGAGACCCTTCCTTTAGCATGAGATGTGATATCCAAATCCTTCACATTCCAATCCTGAGACCCTTCCTATAGCATGAGATGTGATATCTCAATGCTTCTAATACCAAACCTGAGATCCTTCCTATAACATGAGATGTGATATCCAATTCCTTCCCATTCCAAACCTGAGACCCTTCCTATTGGATGAGATGTGATATCCAACTCCTTCCCATTCCAACCCTGAGACCCTTCCTATAGCATGAGATGTGATGTCTCAATGCTTCTAATAGCAAACCTGAGATCCTTCCTATAACATGAAATGTGATATCCAACTCCTTCCATTCCAATCCTGAGACCCGTCCTATAGCATGAGATGTGATATCTCAATGCTTATACCAAACCTGAGACACTTCCTATAGCATGAGATGTGATATCCAACTACTTCCCATTCCAATCCTGAGACCCTTCCTATAGCATGAGATGTGATATCTCAATGCTTCTAATACCAAACCTGAGATCCTTCCTATAGCATGAGATGTGATGTCTCAATGCTTCTAATACCAAACCTGAGACCCTTCCTATAACATGAGATGGGAATATCCAACTCCTTCCCATTCCAATCCTGAGACCCTTCCAAAAGCAGAGATGTGATATCTCAATGCTTATACCAAACCTGAGACCCTTCCTATGGCATGAGATGTCATATACAGATCCTTCCCATTCCAATCCTGAGACCCTTCCTATAGCATGAGATGTGATATCTCAATGCTTATACCAAACCTAAAACCCTTCCTATAGCATGAGATGTGATATCCAACTCCTTCCCATTCCAATCCTGAGACCATTCCTATAGCATGAGATGTGATATCCAATGGCTCTAATATCAAACCTGAGATCCTTCCTCTAACATGAAATGTGATATCCAACTCCTTCCCTTTCCAAACCTAAGAGCCTATCTATAGCATGAGATGTGATATCCAAGTCCTTCCCATTCCAACCCTTAGACCCTTCCTACAGAATGCAATATGATATCTCAATGATTCTAATAACAAACCTGAGACCCGTCCTATAACATGAGATGGGATATCCAACTCCTTCCCATTCCAATCCTGAGACACTTCCGATAGCAGAGATGTGATATCTCAATGCTTATACCAAACCTGAGACCCTTCCTATAACATGAGATGTGATATCCAAATCATTCCCGTTCCAAACCTGAGACCCTTCCTTTAGCATGAGATGTGATATCCAGCTCCTTCCCATTCCAATCCTGAAACACTTCCGATAGCATGAGATGTGATATCTCAATGCTTCTAATATCAAAACTGAGACCCTCCCTATAGCATGATATGTGATATCTAAGTCCTTCCCATTCCAATCCTGAGACCCTCCCTATAGCATGAGATGTGATATCCAACTCCTTCCCATTCCAATCCTGAGACCCTTCCTATAGCATGAGATATGATATCTCAATACTTCTAATACCAAACGTGAGATCCTTCCGATAACATGAGATGTGATATCCAAATCCTTCCCCTTCCAAACCTGAGACCCTCCCTTTAGCATGAAATGTGATATCCAACTCCTTCCTATTCCAATCCTGAGACTCTTCTGATAGCATGAGATGTGATATCTCAATGCTTCTAATACCAAACCTGAGATCCTTCCGATAGCATGAGATGCGATATCTCAATGCTTCTAATACCAAACCTGAGATCCTTCCTATAACATGAGATGTGATATCCAAATCCTTCCCCTTCCAAACCTGAGACCCTCCCTTTAGCATGAGATGTGATATCTAACTCCTTCCCATTCCATTCCTGAGACCCTTCTGATAGCATGAGATGTGATATCTCAATGCCTCTAATACCAAACCTGAGATCCTACCTCTAACATGAAATGAGATATCCAACTCTTTCCCCTTCCAAACCTGAGAGCCTTCCTATAGCATGAGATGTGATATCCAAGTCCTTCCCATTCCAATACTGAGACCCTTCCTACAGCTTGAGATGTGATATCCAACTCCTTCCCATTCCAATTCTGAGACCCTTCCTATACTATGAGACTTGATATCTCAATGCTTCTAATACCAAACCTGAGACCCGTAATATAACATGAGATGTGATATCCAAACCCTTCCCCTTCCAAACCTTAGACCCTTCCTTTATCATGAGATGTGATATCCAACTCCTTCCCATTCCAATCCTGAGACCCTTCCGATATCATGAGATGTGATATCTCAAAGCTTCTAATATCAAACTTGAGACCCTCCCTATAGCATGAGATGTGATATCCAAGTCCTTCCCATTCCAATCCTGAGACCCTTCCTATAGCATGAGATGTGATATCTCAATGCTTCTAATACCAAACCTGAGACCCTTCCTATAACATGAGATGGGAATATCCAACTCCTTCCCATTCCAATCTTGAGACCCTTCCGATAGCAGAGATGTGATATCTCAATGCTTATACCACACCTGAGATCCTTCCTATGACATGAGATGTGATATCCAACTCCTTCCCATTCCAATCCTGAGACACTTCCTATAGCATGAGATGTGATATCTCACTGCTTATACCAAACCTGAGACCCTTCCCATAGCAGGAGATGTGATATCCAACTCCTTCCTATTCCAATCCTCAGACCCTTCCTATAGCATGAGATGTGATATCTCAATGCTTCTAATGTCAAACTTGAGACCCTACCTATAGCATGAGATGTGATATCCAAGTCCTTCCCATTCCAATCCTGAGACACTTCCTATAGCATGAGATGTGATATCTCAATGCTTCTAATACCAAACCTGAGACTCTTCCTATAACATGAGATGGGATATCCAACTCCTTCCAATTCCAATCCTGAGACCCTTTTGATAGCAGAGATGTGATATCTCAATGTTTATACCAAACCTGAGACCCTTCCCACGGCATGAGATGTCATATTCAACTCCTTCCCATTCCAATCCTGAGACCCTTCCTATAGCATGATATTTGATATCCAACTCCTTCCCATTCCAATCCTGAGACGCGTCCTATAGCATGAGATGTGATATCTCAATGCTTATACTAAACCTGAGACACTTCCTATAGCATGAGATGTGATATCCAACTACTTCCCATTCCAATCCTGAGACCCTTCCTATAGCATGAGATGTGATATCTCAATGCTTCTAATACCAAACCTGAGATCCTTCCTCTAACATGAAATGTGATATCCAACTCCTTCCCTTTCCAAACCTAAGAGCCTATCTATAGCATGAGATGTGATATCCAAGTCCTTCCCATTCCAACCCTTAGACCCTTCCTACAGCATGCAATATGATATCTCAATGATTCTAATAACAAACCTGAGACCCGTCCTATAACATGAGATGGGATATCCAACTCCTTCCCATTCCAATCCTGAGACACTTCCGATAGCAGAGATGTGATATCTCAATGCTTATACCAAACCTGAGACCCTTCCTATAACATGAGATGTGATATCCAAATCCTTCCCGTTCCAAACCTGAGACCCTTCCTTTAGCATGAGATGTGATATCCAGCTCCTTCCCATTCCAATCCTGAGACACTTCCGATAGCATGAGATGTGATATCTCAATGCTTCTAATATCAAAACTGAGACCCTCCCTATAGCATGATATGTGATATCTAAGTCCTTCCCATTCCAATCCTGAGACCCTCCCTATAGCATGAGATGTGATATCCAACTCCTTCCCATTCCAATCCTGAGACCCTTCCTATAGCATGAGATATGATATCTCAATACTTCTAATACCAAACGTGAGATCCTTCCGATAACATGAGATGTGATATCCAAATCCTTCCCCTTCCAAACCTGAGACCCTCCCATTAGCATGAAATGTGATATCCAACTCCTTCCTATTCCAATCCTGAGACTCTTCTGATAGCATGAGATGTGATATCTCAATGCTTCTAATACCAAACCTGAGATCCTTCCGATAGCATGAGATGCGATATCTCAATGCTTCTAATACCAAACCTGAGATCCTTCCTATAACATGAGATGTGATATCCAAATCCTTCCCCTTCCAAACCTGAGACCCTCCCTTTAGCATGAGATGTGATATCTAACTCCTTCCCATTCCATTCCTGAGACCCTTCTGATAGCATGAGATGTGATATCTCAATGCCTCTAATACCAAACCTGAGATCCTACCTCTAACATGAAATGAGATATCCAACTCTTTCCCCTTCCAAACCTGAGAGCCTTCCTATAGCATGAGATGTGATATCCAAGTCCTTCCCATTCCAATACTGAGACCCTTCCTACAGCTTGAGATGTGATATCCAACTCCTTCCCATTCCAATTCTGAGACCCTTCCTATACTATGAGACTTGATATCTCAATGCTTCTAATACCAAACCTGAGACCCGTAATATAACATGAGATGTGATATCCAAACCCTTCCCCTTCCAAACCTTAGACCCTTCCTTTATCATGAGATGTGATATCCAACTCCTTCCCATTCCAATCCTGAGACCCTTCCGATATCATGAGATGTGATATCTCAAAGCTTCTAATATCAAACTTGAGACCCTCCCTATAGCATGAGATGTGATATCCAAGTCCTTCCCATTCCAATCCTGAGACCCTTCCTATAGCATGAGATGTGATATCTCAATGCTTCTAATACCAAACCTGAGACCCTTCCTATAACATGAGATGGGAATATCCAACTCCTTCCCATTCCAATCTTGAGACCCTTCCGATAGCAGAGATGTGATATCTCAATGCTTATACCACACCTGAGATCCTTCCTATAACATGAGATGTGATATCCAACTCCTTCCCATTCCAATCCTGAGACACTTCCTATAGCATGAGATGTGATATCTCACTGCTTATACCAAACCTGAGACCCTTCCCATAGCAGGAGATGTGATATCCAACTCCTTCCTATTCCAATCCTCAGACCCTTCCTATAGCATGAGATGTGATATCTCAATGCTTCTAATGTCAAACTTGAGACCCTACCTATAGCATGAGATGTGATATCCAAGTCCTTCCCATTCCAATCCTGAGACACTTCCTATAGCATGAGATGTGATATCTCAATGCTTCTAATACCAAACCTGAGACTCTTCCTATAACATGAGATGGGATATCCAACTCCTTCCAATTCCAATCCTGAGACCCTTTTGATAGCAGAGATGTGATATCTCAATGTTTATACCAAACCTGAGACCCTTCCTACGGCATGAGATGTCATATTCAACTCCTTCCCATTCCAATCCTGAGACCCTTCCTATAGCATGAGATTTGATATCCAACTCCTTCCCATTCCAATCCTGAGACCCTTCCTATAGCATGAGATGTGATGTCTCAATGCTTCTAATACCAAACCTGAGATCCTTCCTATAACATGAGATGTGATATCCAACTCCTTCCATTCCAATCCTGAGACCCTTCCTATAGCATGAGATGTGATATCTCAATGCTTCTAATACCAAACCTGAGATCCTTCCTATAACATGAGATGTGATATCCAAATCCTTCCCCTTCCAAACCTGAGACCCTCCCTTTAGCATGAGATGTGATATCCAACTCCTTCCCATTCCAATCCTGAGACCCTTCCGATATCATGAGATGTGATATCTCAAAGTTTCTAATATCAAACTTGAGACCCTCCCTATAGCGTGAGATGTGATATCCAAGTCCTTCCCATTCCAATCCTGAGACCCTTCCTATAGCATGAGATGTGATATCTCAATGCTTCTAATACCAAACCTGAGACCCTTCCTATAACATGAGATGGGAATATCCAACTCCTTCCCATTCCAATCCTGAGACCCTTCCGATAGCAGAGATGTGATATCTCAATGCTTATACCAAACCTGAGATCCTTCCTATAACATGAGATGTCCTGAGACACTTCCTATAGCATGAGATGTGATATCTCACTGCTTATACCAAACCTGAGACCATTCCCATAGCATGAGATGTGATATCCAAGTCCTTCCCATTCCAATCCCGAGACACTTCCTATAGCATGAGATGTGATATCTCAATGCTTCTAATACCAAACCTGAGACTCTTCCTATAACATGAGATGGGGAATCCAACTCCTTCCCATTCCAATCCTGAGACACTTCCTATAGCATGAGATGTGATATCTCACTGCTTATACCAAACCTGAGACCCTTCCCATAGCAGGAGATGTGATATCCAACTCCTTCCTATTCCAATCCTCAGACCCTTCCTATAGCATGAGATGTGATATCTCAATGCTTCTAATGTCAAACTTGAGACCCTACCTATAGCATGAGATGTGATATCCAAGTCCTTCCCATTCCAATCCTGAGACACTTCCTATAGCATGAGATGTGATATCTCAATGCTTCTAATACCAAACCTGAGACTCTTCCTATAACATGAGATGGGATATCCAACTCCTTCCAATTCCAATCCTGAGACCCTTTTGATAGCAGAGATGTGATATCTCAATGTTTATACCAAACCTGAGACCCTTCCTAAGGCATGAGATGTCATATTCAACTCCTTCCCATTCCAATCCTGAGACCCTTCCTATAGCATGAGATTTGATATCCAACTCCTTCCCATTCCAATCCTGAGACCCTTCCTATAGCATGAGATGTGATGTCTCAATGCTTCTAATACCAAACCTGAGATCCTTCCTATAACATGAGATGTGATATCCAACTCCTTCCATTCCAATCCTGAGACCCTTCCTATAGCATGAGATGTGATATCTCAATGCTTCTAATACCAAACCTGAGATCCTTCCTATAACATGAGATGTGATATCCAAATCCTTCCCCTTCCAAACCTGAGACCCTCCCTTTAGCATGAGATGTGATATCCAACTCCTTCCCATTCCAATCCTGAGACCCTTCCGATATCATGAGATGTGATATCTCAAAGTTTCTAATATCAAACTTGAGACCCTCCCTATAGCGTGAGATGTGATATCCAAGTCCTTCCCATTCCAATCCTGAGACCCTTCCTATAGCATGAGATGTGATATCTCAATGCTTCTAATACCAAACCTGAGACCCTTCCTATAACATGAGATGGGAATATCCAACTCCTTCCCATTCCAATCCTGAGACCCTTCCGATAGCAGAGATGTGATATCTCAATGCTTATACCAAACCTGAGATCCTTCCTATAACATGAGATGTCCTGAGACACTTCCTATAGCATGAGATGTGATATCTCACTGCTTATACCAAACCTGAGACCATTCCCATAGCATGAGATGTGATATCCAAGTCCTTCCCATTCCAATCCCGAGACACTTCCTATAGCATGAGATGTGATATCTCAATGCTTCTAATACCAAACCTGAGACTCTTCCTATAACATGAGATGGGGAATCCAACTCCTTCCCATTCCAATCCTGAGACCCTTTTGATAGCAGAGATGTGATATCTCAATGTTTATACCAAACCTGAGACCCTTCCTACGGCATGAGTTGTCATATTCAACTCCTTCCCATTCCAATCCTGAGACCCTTCCTATAGCATGAGATGTGATATCCAACTCCTTCCCATTCCAATCCTGAGACCCTTCCTATAGCATGAGATGTGATGTCTCAATGCTTCTGCTTCTAATACCAAACCTGATATCCTTCCTTTAACATGAGATGTGATATCCAACTCCTTCCATTCCAATCCTGAGACCCTTCCTAATGCATGAGATGTGATATCTCAATGGTTCTACCAAACCTGAGACCCTTCCTATAGCATGAGATGTGATATCCAACTCCTTCCCATTCCAATCCTGAGACCCTTCCTATAGCCTGAGATGTGATATCTCAATGCCCCTAATACCAAACCTGAGATCCTTCCTCTAACATGAAATGTGATATCCAACTCCTTCACTTTCCAAACCTGAGAGCCTATCTATAGCATGAGATGTGAGATCTAAGTCCTTCCCATTCCAATCCTTAGACCCTTCCTACATCATGCAATATGATATCTCAATGATTCTAATAAAAAACCTGAGACCCGTCCTATAACATGAGATGGGATATTCAACTCCTTCCCATTCCAATCCTGAGACACTTCCGATAGCAGAGATGTGATATCTCAATGTTTATACCAAACCTGAGACCCTTCCTATAACATGAGATGTGATATCCAACTCCTTCCCGTTCCAAACCTGAGACCCTTCCTTTAGCATGAGATGTTATATCCAGCTCCTTCCCATTCCAATCCTGAGACACTTCCGAAAGCATGAGATGTGATATCTCAATGCTTCTAATATCAAAACCGAGACCCTCCCTATAGCATGATATGTGATATCTAAGTCCTTCCCATTCCAATCCTGAGAGCCTTCCTATAGCATGAGATGTGATACCTCAATGCTTCTACCAAACCTGAGACCCTTCCTTTAGCATGAGATGTGATATCCAACTCCTTCCCATTCCAATCCTGAGACCCTTCCTATAGCATGAGATGTGATATCTCAATACTTCTAATACCAAACCTGAGATCCTTCCGATAACATGAGATGTGATATCTCAATACTTCTAATACCAAACCTGAGATCCATCCTATAACATGAGATGTGATATCCAAAACCTTCCAAACCTGAGACCCTCCCTTTAGCATGAGATGTGATATCCAACTCCTTCCCATTGCAATCCTGAGACCCTTCTGATAGCATAAGATATATCTCAATGCTTCTATACCAAACCTGAGATCCTTCCGATAGCATGAGATGTGATATCTCAATACTTCTAATACCAAACCTGAGATCCTTCCTATAACATGAGATGTGATATCCAAATCCTTATCTTCCAAACCTGAGACCCTTCCTTTACCATGAGATGTGATATCCAACTCCTTCCCATTCCAAGCCTGAGACTCTTCTGATAGCATGATATGATATCTCAATGCTTCTATACCAAACCTGAGATCCTTCTGATAGCATGAGATGTGATATCTCAATACTTCTAATACCAAACCTGAGATCCTACCTCTAACATGAAATGTGATATCCAACTCTTTCCCCTTGCAAACCTGAGAGCCTTCCTATAGCATGAGATGTGATATCCAAGTCCTTCCCATTCCAATCCTGAGACCCGTCCTATAACATATGTGATATCCAACTCCTTCCCATTCCAACCTGAGACCCTTCCTATAGCATGAGATGGGATATCCAACTCCTTCCAAATCCAATCCTGATAACCTTCCGATAGCATGAGATGTGATATCCCAATGCTTCTACCAAACCTGAGACCCATACTATGGCATGAGATGTGATATCAAACTCCTTCCCATTCTAATCCTGAGACCCTTCCTATAGCTTGAGATGTGATATCCAACTCCTTCCCATTCCAATTCTGAGACCCTTCCTATACCATGAGACTTGATATCTCAATGCTTCTAATACCAAACCTGAGACCCGTCCTATAACATGAGATGTGAGATCCAAATCCTTCCCCTTCCAAACCTTAGACCCTTCCTTTATCATGAGATGTGATATCCAACTCCTTCCCATTCCAATCTTGAGACCCTTCCGATATCATGAAATGTGATATCTCAATGCTTCTAATATCAAACTTGAGACCCTCCTTATAGCATGAGATGTGATATCCAAGTCCTTCCCATTCCAATCCTGAGACCCTTCCTATAGCATGAGATGTGATATCTCAATGCTTCTAATACCAAACCTGAGATCCTTCCTATAACATGAGATGGGAATATCCAATGTGATATCCAACTCCTTCCCATTCCTATCCTGAGACCCTTCCTATAGCATGAGATGTGATATCCAACTCCTTCCCATTCCAATCCTGAGACCCTTCCTATAGCCTGAGATGTGATATCTCAATGTTTATACCAAACCTGAGACCCTTCCTATAACATGAGATGTGATATCCAACTCCTTCCCGTTCCAAACCTGAGACCCTTCCTTTAGCATGAGATGTGATATCCAGCTCCTTCCCATTCCAATCCTGAGACACTTCCGATAGCATGAGATGTGATATCTCAATGCTTCTAATATCTAAACTGAGACCCTCCCTATAGCATATGTGATATCTAAGTCCTTCCCATTCCAATCCTGAGACCCTTCCTATAGCATGAGATGTGATATCTCAATGCTTATCCTTGATTCCTGTAGTAAATTGATTTCCTTTGCAGGCCGACTCCTGTCACGAATGCCTTGTCTGCATGCATTCTCTCCTGGCCATTCTCTCACCGTGGCTATTTGCCTACCCCCTTCCTCTCTCAGTGGATGGACTTCTCCGTCCTAGCCTCCTACCACTCAACTCCGCCTACTTGGAGAATTCAACATGAACCTGTATGCTTCCTGACCTGGACTTTTACGAGATCTGCAACTCTTCATGTCGCTGGCCCTACACACTGCAGGGAATACTCAGGATTTTCTGATCTCAGACCTCCCCCTCTGTAATCCTCTCAACAATCCTCTCCCGTGGTGATCAAGTTCTCATCTTCAAAGAAGGCTAACTGCCAGCTGTTCCTCCTCAGAGGAGTTCTCCCTTTCTGTCCCTGCTCCCTGCACCGTTTCGCGTTGCAAACACTCGCTTCCCTGCTCTCTTGTTTAGACGCTTTTCCTTCTCAGAGGCCTTCTTGCTTTCTGCCCTTTTCGCGTTGCAAGTACTCGCTTCCCAGCTCTCTGGTTTAGACGCGTGTTCCCTGCCTTCTCTCCTCTTCCCGCTGCCTTCAAATCAAAAAATGAGCTCCAAAAGATACACAGTGCTCAGAATGCTCTATAACACCCATTATTCAACATATAGCCGTAACCCGCTAGACGTATTGATACGTGCTGTAAACTAGCAAAAACAGCTAGAAAATGTACTTTCCTCGCGTTTTTGTAAATGCTAATTCTGATGGGTTCCCATGTATACTGTCCGTGCGTTTGTTGTCGAATGCTGAAGTTTTTAACCACTGTTCTCCCATACAAGGGGGGGGGGGGGTGAACGTCTACTGCTGTTCATAGGCTGAATGTATACGGCTGAAATCTTCAAGGCATTATCAGCTTTCCTGACTGTTTTGGAACGTGTATTTGCCATCTGTTAATGCAGTCGCCCTGTGTTCATAGTCCCTTCTACTTTACAGGCTGCACTCCCCTGGTGATCACATTCTCCTCTCCAGAGCAGGCTGACTACCAGCTGCTCCTCCTCATAGGCGTTCATCCTTTCTGTCCCTGCTCCCTGCACCGTTTCGCGTTGCATGTACTCGCTTCCCAGCTCTCTGGTTTAGATGCGTGTTCCCTGCCTTCTCTCCTCTTCCTACAGCCTTCCAATGAGCTCCACAAGATGCAGTGTTCAGAATGCTTTATAACACCCATTATTCAACATATAGCTGTAACCCGCTAGACGTATTGAAACGTGCTAAAAACGAGCAGAAACAGCTAGAACATGTACTTTCCTCGCGTTTTGGTAAATGCGAATTCTGGTGGATTCCCATTTTGTACTCTGTTCGTGCGTTTGTTCAGTCGAATGCTGGTCTTTTGAACCACTCTTCTCCCATACAAGGGAGGGTCAAAATGTGTTGTTCACAGGCTGAATTTATACTGCTGAAATGCTCGCTTCCCTGCTCTCTGGTTTAGACGTGTGTACCCTGCATTTACCAAAACGCGAGGGAAGTACATTTTCTAGCTGTTTTTGCTAGTTTTTAGCACGTTTCAATACGTCTATCGGGTTACAGCTATATGTTGACTAATGGGTGTTATAAAGCATTCTGAACACTGTATCTTGTGGAGCAAATTGGAAGGCTGTAGCAAGAGGAGAGAAGGCAGGGAACAAGCATCTCAACCAGAGAGCTGGGAAGCGAGTACATGCAACGGGAAACGGTGCAGGGAGCAGGGACAGAAAGGATGAACACCTATGAGGAGGAGCAGCTGGTAGTTAGCCTGCATAGGAGAGAAGAATGTGATCACTAGGGGAGTGCAGCCTGTAAACTAGAAGGAACGATGAACAAAGGGCGACTGCATTAACAGATGGCAAATACACGTTCCAAAACAGTCAGGAAAGCTGATAATGCCTTGAAGATTTCAGCCGTATACATTCAGCCTGTGAACAGCAGATGTTGACCCCCCCCTCCCTAGTATGGGAGAACAGTGGTTAAAAACGTCAGGATTCGACACGAACGCACGGACACAGTACATACAACATGGCAACCCACCAGAATTCGCATTTACAAAAACGCGAGGGAAGTACATTTTCTAGCTATTTTTGCTAGTTTTTAGCACGTTTCAATACGTCTAGCGGGTTACAGCTATATGTTGAATAATGGGGTTATAAAGCATTCTGAACACTATCTAGTGGAGCTCATTGGAAGGCTGTAGGAAGAGGAGAGAAGGCAGGGAACACGCATCTAAACCAGAGAGCAGGGAAGCGAGCATTTCAGCAGTATAAATTCAGCCTGTGAACAACACATTTTGACCCTCCTTTGTATGGGAGAAGAGTGGTTCAAAAGACCAGGATTCGACTGAACAAACGCACGAACAGAGTACAAATAGGGAATCCACCAGAATTCGCATTTACCAAAACGCGAGAAAAGTACATTTTCGAGCTGTTTCTGCTCGTTTTTAGCACGTTTCAATACGTCTAGCGGGTTACAGCTATATGTTGAATAATGGGGTTATAAAGCATTCTGAACACTATCTTGTGGAGCTCATTGGAAGGCTGTAGGAAGAGGAGAGAAGGCAGGGAACACGCATCTAAACCAGAGAGCTGGGAAGCGAGTACATGCAACGCGGAACGGTGCAGGGAGCAGGGACAGAAAGGATGAACGCCTATGAGGAGGAGCAGCTGGTAGTCAGCCTCCTCTGGAGAGGAGAATGTGATCACCAGGGGAGTGCAGCCTGTGAAGTAGAATGGACGATGAACACAGGGCGACTGCATTAACAGATGGCAAATACACGTTCCAAAACAGTCAAGAAAGCTGATAATGCCTTGAAGATTTCAGCCGTATACATTCAGCCTGTGAACAGCAGTAGACGTTGACCCCCCCTTGTATGGGAGAACAGTGGTTAAAAACTTCAGGATTCGACAACAAACGCACGGACAGTACATACATGGGAACCCATCAGAATTAGCATTTACAAAAACGCGAGGAAAGTACATTTTCTAGCTGTTTTTGCTAGTTTACAGCACGTTTCAATACGTCTAGCGGGTTACGGCTATATGTTGAATAATGGGTGTTATAGAGCATTCTGAGCACTGTGTATCTTTTGGAGCTCATTTTTTGATTTGAAGGCAGCGGGAAGAGGAGAGAAGGCAGGGAACACGCGTCTAAACCAGAGAGCTGGGAAGCGAGTACTTGCAACGCGAAAAGGGCAGAAAGGAAGAAGGCCTCTGAGAAGGAAAAGCGTCTAAGCCAGAGAGCAGGAAAGCGAGTGTTTGCAACGCGAAACTGTGCAGGGAGCAGGGACAGAAAGGGAGACCTCCTCTGAGGAGGAATAGCTGGCAGTTAGCCTTCTTTGGAGATGAGAACTTGATCACCACGGGAGAGGATTGTTGAGAGGGTTACAGAGGGGGAGGTCTGAGATCAGAAAATCCTGAGTATTCCCTGCAGTGTGTAGGGCCAGATACATGAAGAGTTGCAGATCTCGTAAAAGTCCAGGTCAGGAAGCATACAGGTTCATGTTGAATTCTCCAAGTAGGCGGAGTTGAGTGGTAGGAGGCTAGGATGGAGAAGTCCATCCACTGAGAGAGGAAGGGGGTAGGCAAATAGCCACGGTGAGCGAATGGCCAGGAGAGAATGCATGCAGACAAGGCATTCGTGACAGGAGTCGGCCTGCAAAGGAAATCAATTTACTACAGGAATCAAGGATAAGCATTGAGATAGCACATCTCATGCTATAGGAAGGGTCTCAGGATTGGAATGGGAAGGACTTAGATATCATATATCATGCTATAGGGAGGGTCTCAGTTTAGATATTAGAAGCATTGAGATATCACATCTCATGCTATCGGAAGTGTCTCAGGATTGGAATGGGAAGGAGCTGGATATCACATCTCATGCTAAAGGAAGGGTCTCAGGTTTGGAACGGGAAGGAGTTGGATATCACATCTCATGTTATAGGAAGAGTCTCAGGTATGGTATAAACATTGAGATATCACATCTCAGGCTATAGGAAGGGTCTCAGGATTGGAATGGGAAGGAGTTGGATATCACATCTCATGCTATAGGAAGGGTCTCAGGATTGGAATGGGAAGGAGTTGGATATCACATTGGATATTCCCATCTCATGTTATAGGAAGGATCTCAGGTTTGGTATTAGAAGCATTGAGATATCACATCTCATGCTATAGGAAGGGTCTCAGGATTGGAATGGGAAGGACTTGGATATCACATCTCATGCTATAAGGAGGGTCTCAAGTTTAATATTAGAAGCATTGAGATATCACATTTCATGATATCGGAAGGGTCTCAAGATTGGAATGGGAAGGAGTTGGATATCACATCTCAAGCTATAGGAAGGGTCTCAGGATTAGAATGGGAAGGAGTTTGATATCACATCTCATGCCATAGTATGGGTCTCAGGTTTGGTAGAAGCATTGGGATATCACATCTCATGCTATCGGAAGGTTATCAGGATTGGATTTGGAAGGAGTTGGATATCCCATCTCATGCTATAGGAAGGGTCTCAGGTTGGAATGGGAAGGAGTTGGATATCACATCTCATGTTATAGGACGGGTCTCAGGATTGGAATGGGAAGGACTTGGATATCACATCTCATGCTATAGGAAGGCTCTCAGGTTTGCAAGGGGAAAGAGTTGGACACATCTCATGCTATCAGAAGGATCTCAGGTTTGGTATAGAAGCATTGAGATATCATATCTTATGCTATCAGAAGAGTCTCAGGATTGGAATGGGAAGGAGTTGGATATCACATCTCATGGTAAAGGAAGGGTCTCAGGTTTGGAAGATAAGGATTTGGATATCACATCTCATGTTATAGGAAGGATCTCAGGTTTGGTATTAGAAGTATTGAGATATCACATCTCATGCTATCGGAAGGATCTCAGGTTTGGTATAGAAGCATTGAGATATATCATGCTATCGGAAGGGTCTCGGGATTGGAATGGGAAGGAGTTGGATATCACATCTCATGCTAAAGGGAGGGTCTCAGGATTGGAATGGGTAGGAGTTGGATATTACTTTCTTGCTATAGGAAGGGTCTCATGTTTGGAATGGGAAGGAGTTGGATATCACATATGCTATAGTTAGTGTCTCAGGTTTGGAACGGGAAGGAGTTGGATATCACATCTCATGTTATAGGAAGGGTCTCAGGTTTGGTATAAGCATTGAGATATCACATCTCTGCTATCGGAAGCGGCTCAGGATTGGAATGGGAAGGAGTTGGATATCCCATCTCATGTTATAGGAAGAGTCTCTGGTTTGGTGTTAGAATCATTGAGATATCACATCGCATGCTGTAGGAAGGGTCTAAGGATTGGAATGGGATGGACTTGGATATCACATCTCATGTTATAGGTAGGCTCTCAGGTTTGGTATAAGCATTGAGATATCACATCTCATGCTATAGGGAGGGTCTCAGGATTGGAATGGGAAGGAATTGGATATCACATCTCATGCTATAGGAAGGGTCTCAGATTTGGTATAAGCATTGAGATATCACATCTCTGCTATCGGAAGTGTCTCAGGATTGGAATGGGAAGGAGTTGGATATCCCATCTCATGTTATAGGACGGGTCTCAGGTTTGTTATTAGAATCATTGAGATATCATATTGCATGCTGTAGGAAGGGTCTAAGGGTTGGAATGTGAAGGACTTGGATATCACATCTCATGCTATAGATAGGCTCTTAGGTTTGGAAAGGGAAGGAGTTGGATATCACATTTCATGTTAGAGGAAGGATCTCAGGTTTGGTATTAGAAGCATTGAGATATCACATCTCATGCTATAGGAAGGGTCTCAGGATTGGAATGGGAAGCAGTTGGATATCACATCTCATGCTATAGGAAGGGTCTCAGGTTTGGTATAAGCATTGAGATATCACATCTCATGCTATAGGACGGGTCTCAGGATTGGAATGGAAGGAGTTGGATATCACATCTCATGTTATAGGAAGGATCTCAGGTTTGGTATTAGACGCATTGAGACATCACATCTCATGCTATAGGAAGGGTCTCAGGGTTGGAATGGGAAGGAGTTGGATATCACATCTCATCCAATAGGAAGGGTCTCAGGTTTGGAATGGGAAGGAATTGGATATCACATCTCATGTTATAGGAAGGATCTCAGGTTTGGTATTAGAAGCATTGAGATATCACATCTCATGCTATAGGAAGGGTCTCAGGATTGGAATGTGAAGGATTTGGATATCACATCTCATGCTAAAGGAAGGGTCTCAGGTTTGGTAGAAGCATTGAGATATCACGTCGCTGCTATCGGAAGGGTCTCAGGATTGGATTGGGAAGGAGTTGGATATCCCTTCTCATGCTATAGGAAGGGTCTCAGGATTTGAATGGCAAGGAGTTGGATATCACATCTCATGCCATAGGAAGGGTCTCAGGTTTGGTATAAGCATTGAGATATCACATCTCTGCTATCGGAAGGGTCTCAGGATTGGATTGGGAAGGAGTTGGATATCCCTTCTCATGCTTTAGGAAGTGTCTCAGGTTGGAATGGGAAGGAGTTGGATATCACATCTCATGTTATAGGAAGGGTCTCAGGATTGGAATGGGAAGGATTTGGATATCACATCTCTTGCTATAGGAAGGGTCTCAGGATTGGAATGGGTAGGAGTTGGATATTACTTTCTTGCTATAGGAAGGGTCTCATGTTTGGAATGGGAAGGAGTTGGATATCACATATGCTATAGTTAGTGTCTCAGGTTTGGAACGGGAAGGAGTTGGATATCACATCTCATGTTATAGGAAGGGTCTCAGGTTTGGTATAAGCATTGAGATATCACATCTCTGCTATCGGAAGCGGCTCAGGATTGGAATGGGAAGGAGTTGGATATCCCATCTCATGTTATAGGAAGAGTCTCTGGTTTGGTGTTAGAATCATTGAGATATCACATCGCATGCTGTAGGAAGGGTCTAAGGATTGGAATGGGATGGACTTGGATATCACATCTCATGTTATAGGTAGGCTCTCAGGTTTGGTATAAGCATTGAGATATCACATCTCATGCTATAGGGAGGGTCTCAGGATTGGAATGGGAAGGAATTGGATATCACATCTCATGCTATAGGAAGGGTCTCAGATTTGGTATAAGCATTGAGATATCACATCTCATGCTAAAGGAAGGGTCTCAGGATTGGAATGGGAAGGAGTTGTATATGACATCTCAGGCCATGACATCTCAGGCCATAGGAAGGTTCTCAGGTTTGGTATAAGCATTGAGATATCATATTGCATGCTGTAGGAAGGGTCTAAGGATTGGAATGGGAAGGACCTGGATATCACATCTCATGCTATAGAACGGCTCTCAGGTTTGGAAAGGGAAGGAGTTGGATATCACATCTCATGTTATAGGATGGATCTCAGGTTTGGTATTAGAAGTATTGAGATATCACATCTCATGTTATCGGAAGGATCTCAGGTTTGGTATTAGAAGTATTGAGATATCACATCTCATGCTATAGGAAGGGTCTCAGGATTGGAATGGGAAGGAGTTGGATATCACATCTCATGCTAAAGGAAGGGTCTCAGGTTTGGTAGAAGCATTGAGATATCACATCTCATGCTATAGGAAGGGTCTCAGGATTGGAATGGGAAGGACTTAGATATCACATATCATGCTATAGGGAGGGTCTCAGTTTTGATATTAGAAGCATTGAGATATCACATCTCATGCTATCGGAAGTGTCTCAGGATTGGAATGGGAAGGAGCTGGATATCACATCTCATGCTAAAGGAAGGGTCTCAGGTTTGGAACGGGAAGGAGTTGGATATCACATCTCATGTTATAGGAAGGGTCTCAGGTTTGGTATAAACATTGAGATATCACATCTCTGCTATCGGAAGTGTCTCAGGATTGGAATGGGAAGGAGTTGGATATCCCATCTCATGTTATAGGACGGGTCTCAGGTTTGTTATTGGAATCATTGAGATATCATATTGCATGCTGTAGGAAGGGTCTAAGGGTTGGAATGTGAAGGACTTGGATATCACATCTCATGCTATAGATAGGCTCTTAGGTTTGGAAAGGGAAGGAGTTGGATCTCACATTTCATGTTAGAGGAAGGATCTCAGGTTTGGTATTAGAAGCATTGAGATATCACATCTCATGCTATAGGAAGGGTCTCAGGATTGGAATGGGAAGGAGTTGGATATCACATCTCATGCTATAGGAAGGGTCTCAGGTTTGGTATAAGCATTGAGATATCACATCTCATGCTATAGGAAGGGTCTCAGGATTGGAATGGAAGGAGTTGGATATCACATCTCATGTTATGGGAAGGATCTCAGGTTTGGTATTAGAAGCATTGAGACATCACATCTCATGCTATAGGAAGGGTCTCAGGATTGGAATGGGAAGGAGTTGGATATCAAATCTCATGCTATAGGAAGGGTCTCAGGATTGGAATGGGAAGGAGTTGAATATGACATCTCATGCCGTAGGAAGGGTCTCAGGTTTGGTATAAACATTGAGATATCACATCTCTGCTATCAAAAGGGTCTCAGGATTGGAATGGGAAGGAGTTGGATATCCCATCTCATGTTATAGGAAGAGTCTCAAGTTTGGTATTAGAAGCATTGAGATATCACATCTCATGCTATAGGAAGTGTCTTAGGATTGGAATGGGAAGGACTTGGATATCACATCTCATGCTATAGGTAGGGTCTCAAGTTTGACATTAGAAGCATTGAGATATCACATCTCATGCTATAGGAAGGGTCTGAGGATTGGAATGGGAAGGAGTTGGATATCACATCTCCTGCTATGGGAAGGGTCTCAGGTTTGGTATAAGCAGTGAGATATCACATCTCATGCTATAGGAAGTGTCTCAGGATTGGAATGGGAAGGAGTTGGATATCACATCTCATGTTATAGGAAGGATCTCAGGTTTGGTATAAGCATTGAGATATCACATCTCTGCTATCGGAAGGGTCTCAAGATTGGAATGGGAAGGAGTTGGATATTCCCATCTCATGTTATAGGAAGGGTCTCAGGTTTGGTATTAGAAGCATTGAGATATCACATCTCATGCTATAGGAAGGGTCTCAGGATTGGAATGGGAAGGACTTGGATATCACATCTCATGCTATAGGGAGGGTCTCAAGTTTGATATTAGAAGCTTTGAGATATCACATCTCATGATATCGGAAGGGTCTCAGGATTGGAATGGGAAGGAGTTGGATATCACATCTCATGATAAAGGAAGGGTCTAAGGTTTGGAAGGGGAAGGATTTGGATATCACATCTCATGTTATATTACGGGTCTCAGGTTTGGTATTAGAAGCATTGAGATATCAAGTCTCATAGTATAGGAAGGGTCTCAGAATTGGAATGGGAAGGAGTTGGATATCCCATCTCATGTTATAGGAAGAGTCTCTGGTTTGGTATTAGAATCATTGAGATATCACATCGCATGCTGTAGGAAGGGTCTAAGGATTGGAATGGGATGGACTTGGATATCACATCTCATGCTTTAGGTAGGCTCTCAGGTTTGGTATAAGCATTGAGATGTCACATCTCATGCTATAGGAAGGGTCTCAGAATTGGAATGGGAAGGAGTTGGATATCACATCTCAAGCTATAGGAAGGGTCTCAGTATTGGAATGGGAAGGACTTGGATATCACATCTCATGCTATAGGAAGGCTCTCAGGTTTGGAAGGGGAAAGAGTTGGATATCTCATTTCATGTTAGAGGTAGGATCTCAGGTTTGGTATTAGAGGCATTGAGATATCACATCTCATGCTATCAGAAGGGTCTCAGGAATGGAATGGGAAGGAGTTAGATATCACATCTCATGCTAAAGGGAGGGTCTCAGGTTTGGAAGGGGAAGGATTTGGATATCACATCTCATGTTATAGGAAGGATCTCAGGTTTGGTATTAGAAGCATTGAGATATCACATCTCATGCTATCGGAAGGATCTCAGGTTTGGTATTAGAAGCATTGAGATATCACATCTCATGCTATAGGAAGGGTCTCAGGATTGGAATGGGAAGCAGTTGGATATCACATTTCATGCTATAGGAAGGGTCTCAGGTTTGGTATAAGCATTGAGATATCACATCTCATGCTATAGGACGGGTCTCAGGATTGGAATGGAAGGAGTTGGATATCACATCTCATGTTATAGGAAGGATCTCAGGTTTGGTATTAGACGCATTGAGACATCACATCTCATGCTATAGGAAGGGTCTCAGGGTTGGAATGGGAAGGAGTTGGATATCACATCTCATCCAATAGGAAGGGTCTCAGGTTTGGAATGGGAAGGAATTGGATATCACATCTCATGTTATAGGAAGGATCTCAGGTTTGGTATTAGAAGCATTGAGATATCACATCTCATGCTATAGGAAGGGTCTCAGGATTGGAATGGGAAGGACTTGGATATCACATCTCATGCTATAGGTAGGGTCTCAAGTTTGACATTAGAAGCATTGAGATATCACATCACATGCTATAGGAAGTGTCTCAGGATTGGAATGGGAAGGAGTTGGATAGCACATCTCATGTTATAGGAAGGATCTCAAGTTTGGTATAAGCATTGAGATATCACATCTCTGCTATCGGAAGGGTCTCAAGATTGGAATGGGAAGGAGTTGGATATTCCCATCTCATGTTATAGGAAGGGTCTCAGGTTTGGTATTAGAAGCATTGAGATATCACATCTCATGCTATAGGAAGGGTCTCAGGATAGGAATGGGAAGGACTTGGATATCACATCTCATGCTATAGGGAGGGTCTCAAGTTTGATATTAGAAGCTTTGAGATATCACATCTCATGATATCGGAAGGGTCTCAGGATTGGAATGGGAAGGAGTTGGATATCACATCTCATGTTATATTACGGGTCTCAGGTTTGGTATTAGAAGCATTGAGATATCAAGTCTCATAGTATAGGAAGGGTCTCAGAATTGGAATGGGAAGGAGTTGGATATCCCATCTCATGTTATAGGAAGAGTCTCTGGTTTGGTATTAGAATCATTGAGATATCACATCGCATGCTGTAGGAAGGGTCTAAGGATTGGAATGGGATGGACTTGGATATCACATCTCATGCTATAGGTAGGCTCTCAGGTTTGGTATAAGCATTGAGATATCACATCTCATGCTATAGGAAGGGTCTCAGAATTGGAATGGGAAGGAGTTGGATATCACATCTCAAGCTATAGGAAGGGTCTCAGTATTGGAATGGGAAGGACTTGGATATCACATCTCATGCTATAGGAAGGCTCTCAGGTTTGGAAGGGGAAAGAGTTGGATATCTCATTTCATGTTAGAGGTAGGATCTCAGGTTTGGTATTAGAGGCATTGAGATATCACATCTCATGCTATCAGAAGGGTCTCAGGAATGGAATGGGAAGGAGTTAGATATCACATCTCATGCTAAAGGGAGGGTCTCAGGTTTGGAAGGGGAAGGATTTGGATATCACATCTCATGTTATAGGAAGGATCTCAGGTTTGGTATTAGAAGCATTGAGATATCACATCTCATGCTATCGGAAGGATCTCAGGTTTGGTATTAGAAGCATTGAGATATCACATCTCATGCTATCAGAAGAGTCTCAGGATTGGAATAGGAAGGAGTTGGATATCACATTTCATGCTAAAGGGAGGGTCTCAGGTTTGGAAGGGGAAGGATTTGGATATCACATCTCATGTTATCGGAAGGATCTCACGTTTGGTATTAGAAGTATTGAGATATCATATCTCATGCTATAGGAAGGGTCTCAGGATTGGAATGGGAAGGAGTTGGATATCACATCTCATGCTATAGGGAGGGTCTCAGGATTGGAATGGGAAGGACTTAGATATCACAAATCATGCTATAGGGAGGGTCTCAGTTTTGATATTAGAAGCATTGAGATATCACATCTCATGCTATCGGAAGTGTCTCAGGATTGGAATGGGAAGGAGCTGGATATCACATCTCATGCTAAAGGAAGGGTCTCAGGTTTGGTATAAGCATTGAGATATCACATCTCTGCTATCGGAAGTGTCTCAGGATTGGAATGGGAAGGAGTTGGATATCCCATCTCATGTTATAGGACGGGTCTCAGGTTTGTTATTAGAATCATTGAGATATCATATTGCATGCTGTAGGAAGGGTCTAAGGGTTGGAATGTGAAGGACTTGGATATCACATCTCATGCTATAGATAGGCTCTTAGGTTTGGAAAGGGAAGGAGTTGGATATCACATTTCATGTTAGAGGAAGGATCTCAGGTTTGGTATTAGAAGCATTGAGATATCACATCTCATGCTATAGGAAGGGTCTCAGGATTGGAATGGGAAGCAGTTGGATATCACATCTCATGCTATAGGAAGGGTCTCAGGTTTGGTATAAGCATTGAGATATCACATCTCATGCTATAGGACGGGTCTCAGGATTGGAATGGAAGGAGTTGGATATCACATCTCATGTTATAGGAAGGATCTCAGGTTTGGTATTAGACGCATTGAGACATCACATCTCATGCTATAGGAAGGGTCTCAGGGTTGGAATGGGAAGGAGTTGGATATCACATCTCATCCAATAGGAAGGGTCTCAGGTTTGGAATGGGAAGGAATTGGATATCACATCTCATGTTATAGGAAGGATCTCAGGTTTGGTATTAGAAGCATTGAGATATCACATCTCATGCTATAGGAAGGGTCTCAGGATTGGAATGTGAAGGATTTGGATATCACATCTCATGCTAAAGGAAGGGTCTCAGGTTTGGTAGAAGCATTGAGATATCACGTCGCTGCTATCGGAAGGGTCTCAGGATTGGATTGGGAAGGAGTTGGATATCCCTTCTCATGCTATAGGAAGGGTCTCAGGATTTGAATGGCAAGGAGTTGGATATCACATCTCATGCCATAGGAAGGGTCTCAGGTTTGGTATAAGCATTGAGATATCACATCTCTGCTATCGGAAGGGTCTCAGGCTTGGATTGGGAAGGAGTTGGATATCCCTTCTCATGCTATAGGAAGTGTCTCAGGTTGGAATGGGAAGGAGTTGGATATCACATCTCCTGCTATGGGAAGGGTCTCAGGTTTGGTATAAGCAGTGAGATATCACATCTCATGCTATAGGAAGTGTCTCAGGATTGGAATGGGAAGGAGTTGGATATCACATCTCATGTTATAGGAAGGATCTCAGGTTTGGTATAAGCATTGAGATATCACATCTCTGCTATCGGAAGGGTCTCAAGATTGGAATGGGAAGGAGTTGGATATTCCCATCTCATGTTATAGGAAGGGTCTCAGGTTTGGTATTAGAAGCATTGAGATATCACATCTCATGCTATAGGAAGGGTCTCAGGATTGGAATGGGAAGGACTTGGATATCACATCTCATGCTATAGGGAGGGTCTCAAGTTTGATATTAGAAGCTTTGAGATATCACATCTCATGATATCGGAAGGGTCTCAGGATTGGAATGGGAAGGAGTTGGATATCACATCTCATGATAAAGGAAGGGTCTAAGGTTTGGAAGGGGAAGGATTTGGATATCACATCTCATGTTATATTACGGGTCTCAGGTTTGGTATTAGAAGCATTGAGATATCAAGTCTCATAGTATAGGAAGGGTCTCAGAATTGGAATGGGAAGGAGTTGGATATCCCATCTCATGTTATAGGAAGAGTCTCTGGTTTGGTATTATAATCATTGAGATATCACATCGCATGCTGTAGGAAGGGTCTAAGGATTGGAATGGGATGGACTTGGATATCACATCTCATGCTATAGGTAGGCTCTCAGGTTTGGTATAAGCATTGAGATATCACATCTCATGCTATAGGAAGGGTCTCAGAATTGGAATGGGAAGGAGTTGGATATCACATCTCAAGCTATAGGAAGGGTCTCAGTATTGGAATGGGAAGGACTTGGATATCACATCTCATGCTATAGGAAGGCTCTCAGGTTTGGAAGGGGAAAGAGTTGGATATCTCATTTCATGTTAGAGGTAGGATCTCAGGTTTGGTATTAGAGGCATTGAGATATCACATCTCATGCTATCAGAAGGGTCTCAGGAATGGAATGGGAAGGATTTGGATATCACATCTCATGTTATAGGAAGGATCTCAGGTTTGGTATTAGAAGCATTGAGATATCACATCTCATGCTATCGGAAGGATCTCAGGTTTGGTATTAGAGGCATTGAGATATCACATCTCATGCTAAAGGGAGGGTCTCAGGTTTGGAAGGGGAAGGATTTGGATATCACATCTCATGTTATAGGAAGGATCTCAGGTTTGGTATTAGAAGCATTGAGATATCACATCTCATGCTATCGGAAGGATCTCAGGTTTGGTATTAGAAGCATTGAGATATCACATCTCATGCCATCAGAAGAGTCTCAGGATTGGAATAGGAAGGAGTTGGATATCACATTTCATGCTAAAGGGAGGGTCTCAGGTTTGGAAGGGGAAGGATTTGGATATCACATCTCATGTTATCGGAAGGATCTCACGTTTGGTATTAGAAGTATTGAGATATCATATCTCATGCTATAGGAAGGGTCTCAGGATTGGAATGGGAAGGAGTTGGATATCACATCTCATGCTATAGGGAGGGTCTCAGGATTGGAATGGGAAGGACTTAGATATCACATATCATGCTATAGGGAGGGTCTCAGTTTTGATATTAGAAGCATTGAGATATCACATCTCATGCTATCGGAAGTGTCTCAGGATTGGAATGGGAAGGAGCTGGATATCACATCTCATGCTAAAGGAAGGGTCTCAGGTTTGGAACGGGAAGGATTTGGATATCACATCTCATGTTATAGGAAGGGTCTCAGGTTTGGTATAAGCATTGAGATATCACATCTCTGCTATCGGAAGTGTCTCAGGATTGGAATGGGAAGGAGTTGGATATCCCATCTCATGTTATAGGACGGGTCTCAGGTTTGTTATTAGAATCATTGAGATATCATATTGCATGCTGTAGGAAGGGTCTAAGGGTTGGAATGTGAAGGACTTGGATATCACATCTCATGCTATAGATAGGCTCTTAGGTTTGGAAAGGGAAGGAGTTGGATATCACATTTCATGTTAGAGGAAGGATCTCAGGTTTGGTATTAGAAGCATTGAGATATCACATCTCATGCTATAGGAAGGGTCTCAGGATTGGAATGGGAAGCAGTTGGATATCACATCTCATGCTATAGGAAGGGTCTCAGGTTTGGTATAAGCATTGAGACATCACATCTCATGCTATAGGAAGGGTCTCAGGGTTGGAATGGGAAGGAGTTGGATATCACATCTCATCCAATAGGAAGGGTCTCAGGTTTGGAATGGGAAGGAATTGGATATCACATCTCATGTTATAGGAAGGATCTCAGGTTTGGTATTAGAAGCATTGAGATATCACATCTCATGCTATAGGAAGGGTCTCAGGATTGGAATGTGAAGGATTTGGATATCACATCTCATGCTAAAGGAAGGGTCTCAGGATTTGAATGGCAAGGAGTTGGATATCACATCTCATGCCATAGGAAGGGTCTCAGGTTTGGTATAAGCATTGAGATATCACATCTCTGCTATCGGAAGGGTCTCAGGCTTGGATTGGGAAGGAGTTGGATATCCCTTCTCATGCTATAGGAAGTGTCTCAGGTTCGAATGGGAAGGAGTTGGATATCACATCTCCTGCTATGGGAAGGGTCTCAGGTTTGGTATAAGCAGTGAGATATCACATCTCATGCTATAGGAAGTGTCTCAGGATTGGAATGGGAAGGAGTTGGATATCACATCTCATGTTATAGGAAGGATCTCAGGTTTGGTATAAGCATTGAGATATCACATCTCTGCTATCGGAAGGGTCTCAAGATTGGAATGGGAAGGAGTTGGATATTCCCATCTCATGTTATAGGAAGGGTCTCAGGTTTGGTATTAGAAGCATTGATATATCACATCTCATGCTATAGGAAGGGTCTCAGAATTGGAATGGGAAGGACTTGGATATCACATCTCATGCTATAGGGAGGGTCTCAAGTTTGATATTAGAAGCTTTGAGATATCACATCTCATGATATCGGAAGGGTCTCAGGATTGGAATGGGAAGGAGTTGGATATCACATCTCATGATAAAGGAAGGGTCTAAGGTTTGGAAGGGGAAGGATTTGGATATCACATCTCATGTTATATTACGGGTCTCAGGTTTGGTATTAGAAGCATTGAGATATCAAGTCTCATAGTATAGGAAGGGTCTCAGAATTGGAATGGGAAGGAGTTGGATATCCCATCTCATGTTATAGGAAGAGTCTCTGGTTTGGTATTATAATCATTGAGATATCACATCGCATGCTGTAGGAAGGGTCTAAGGATTGGAATGGGATGGACTTGGATATCACATCTCATGCTATAGGTAGGCTCTCAGGTTTGGTATAAGCATTGAGATATCACATCTCATGCTATAGGAAGGGTCTCAGAATTGGAATGGGAAGGAGTTGGATATCACATCTCAAGCTATAGGAAGGGTCTCAGTATTGGAATGGGAAGGACTTGGATATCACATCTCATGCTATAGGAAGGCTCTCAGGTTTGGAAGGGGAAAGAGTTGGATATCTCATTTCATGTTAGAGGTAGGATCTCAGGTTTGGTATTAGAGGCATTGAGATATCACATCTCATGCTATCAGAAGGGTCTCAGGAATGGAATGGGAAGGATTTGGATATCACATCTCATGTTATAGGAAGGATCTCAGGTTTGGTATTAGAAGCATTGAGATATCACATCTCATGCTATCGGAAGGATCTCAGGTTTGGTATTAGAGGCATTGAGATATCACATCTCATGCTAAAGGGAGGGTCTCAGGTTTGGAAGGGGAAGGATTTGGATATCACATCTCATGTTATAGGAAGGATCTCAGGTTTGGTATTAGAAGCATTGAGATATCACATCTCATGCTATCGGAAGGATCTCAGGTTTGGTATTAGAAGCATTGAGATATCACATCTCATGCCATCAGAAGAGTCTCAGGATTGGAATAGGAAGGAGTTGGATATCACATTTCATGCTAAAGGGAGGGTCTCAGGTTTGGAAGGGGAAGGATTTGGATATCACATCTCATGTTTTCGGAAGGATCTCACGTTTGGTATTAGAAGTATTGAGATATCATATCTCATGCTATAGGAAGGGTCTCAGGATTGGAATGGGAAGGAGTTGGATATCACATCTCATGCTATAGGGAGGGTCTCAGGATTGGAATGGGAAGGACTTAGATATCACATATCATGCTATAGGGAGGGTCTCAGTTTTGATATTAGAAGCATTGAGATATCACATCTCATGCTATCGGAAGTGTCTCAGGATTGGAATGGGAAGGAGCTGGATATCACATCTCATGCTAAAGGAAGGGTCTCAGGTTTGGAACGGGAAGGATTTGGATATCACATCTCATGTTATAGGAAGGGTCTCAGGTTTGGTATAAGCATTGAGATATCACATCTCTGCTATCGGAAGTGTCTCAGGATTGGAATGGGAAGGAGTTGGATATCCCATCTCATGTTATAGGACGGGTCTCAGGTTTGTTATTAGAATCATTGAGATATCATATTGCATGCTGTAGGAAGGGTCTAAGGGTTGGAATGTGAAGGACTTGGATATCACATCTCATGCTATAGATAGGCTCTTAGGTTTGGAAAGGGAAGGAGTTGGATATCACATTTCATGTTAGAGGAAGGATCTCAGGTTTGGTATTAGAAGCATTGAGATATCACATCTCATGCTATAGGAAGGGTCTCAGGATTGGAATGGGAAGCAGTTGGATATCACATCTCATGCTATAGGAAGGGTCTCAGGTTTGGTATAAGCATTGAGACATCACATCTCATGCTATAGGAAGGGTCTCAGGGTTGGAATGGGAAGGAGTTGGATATCACATCTCATCCAATAGGAAGGGTCTCAGGTTTGGAATGGGAAGGAATTGGATATCACATCTCATGTTATAGGAAGGATCTCAGGTTTGGTATTAGAAGCATTGAGATATCACATCTCATGCTATAGGAAGGGTCTCAGGATTGGAATGTGAAGGATTTGGATATCACATCTCATGCTAAAGGAAGGGTCTCAGGTTTGGTAGAAGCATTGAGATATCACGTCGCTGCTATCGGAAGGGTCTCAGGATTGGATTGGGAAGGAGTTGGATATCCCTTCTCATGCTATAGGAAGGGTCTCAGGATTTGAATGGCAAGGAGTTGGATATCACATCTCATGCCATAGGAAGGGTCTCAGGTTTGGTATAAGCATTGAGATATCACATCTCTGCTATCGGAAGGGTCTCAGGATTGGATTGGGAAGGAGTTGGATATCCCTTCTCATGCTATAGGAAGTGTCTCAGGTTGGAATGGGAAGGAGTTGGATATCACATCTCATGTTATAGGAAGGGTCTCAGGATTGGAATGGGAAGGATTTGGATATCACATCTCTTGCTATAGGAAGGGTCTCAGGATTGGAATGGGTAGGAGTTGGATATTACTTTCTTGCTATAGGAAGGGTCTCATGTTTGGAATGGGAAGGAGTTGGATATCACATATGCTATAGTTAGTGTCTCAGGTTTGGAACGGGAAGGAGTTGGATATCACATCTCATGTTATAGGAAGGGTCTCAGGTTTGGTATAAGCATTGAGATATCACATCTCTGCTATCGGAAGCGGCTCAGGATTGGAATGGGAAGGAGTTGGATATCCCATCTCATGTTATAGGAAGAGTCTCTGGTTTGGTATTAGAATCATTGAGATATCACATCGCATGCTGTAGGAAGGGTCTAAGGATTGGAATGGGATGGACTTGGATATCACATCTCATGTTATAGGTAGGCTCTCAGGTTTGGTATAAGCATTGAGATATCACACTCATGCTATAGGAAGGGTCTCAGGATTGGAATGGGAAGGAATTGGATATCACATCTCATGCTATAGGAAGGGTCTCAGATTTGGTATAAGCATTGAGATATCACATCTCTGCTATCGGAAGCGGCTCAGGATTGGAATGGGAAGGAGTTGGATATCCCATCTCATGTTATAGGAAGAGTCTCTGGTTTGGTATTAGAATCATTGAGATATCACATCGCATGCTGTAGGAAGGGTCTAAGGATTGGAATGGGATGGACCTGGATATCACATCTCATGTTATAGGTAGGCTCTCAGGTTTGGTATAAGCATTGAGATATCACATCTCATGCTATAGGAAGGGTCTCAGGATTGGAATGGGAAGGAATTGGATATCACATCTCATGCTATAGGAAGGGTCTCAGATTTGGTATAAGCATTGAGATATCACATCTCATGCTAAAGGAAGGGTCTCAGGATTGGAATGGGAAGGAGTTGTATATGACATCTCAGGCCATGACATCTCAGGCCATAGGAATGTTCTCAGGTTTGGTATAAGCATTGAGATATCATATTGCATGCTGTAGGAAGGGTCTAAGGATTGGAATGGGAAGGACCTGGATATCACATCTCATGCTATAGAACGGCTCTCAGGTTTGGAAAGGGAAGGAGTTGGATATCACATCTCATGTTATAGTATGGATCTCAGGTTTGGTATTAGAAGTATTGAGATATCACATCTCATGTTATCGGAAGGATCTCAGGTTTGGTATTAGAAGTATTGAGATATCACATCTCATGCTATAGGAAGGGTCTCAGGATTGGAATGGGAAGGAGTTGGATATCACATCTCATGCTAAAGGAAGGGTCTCAGGTTTGGTAGAAGCATTGAGATATCACATCTCATGCTATAGGAAGGGTCTCAGGATTGGAATGGGAAGGACTTAGATATCACATATCATGCTATAGGGAGGGTCTCAGTTTTGATATTAGAAGCATTGAGATATCACATCTCATGCTATCGGAAGTGTCTCAGGATTGGAATGGGAAGGAGCTGGATATCACATCTCATGCTAAAGGAAGGGTCTCAGGTTTGGAACGGGAAGGAGTTGGATATCACATCTCATGTTATAGGAAGGGTCTCAGGTTTGGTATAAACATTGAGATATCACATCTCTGCTATCGGAAGTGTCTCAGGATTGGAATGGGAAGGAGTTGGATATCCCATCTCATGTTATAGGACGGGTCTCAGGTTTGTTATTGGAATCATTGAGATATCATATTGCATACTGTAGGAAGGGTCTAAGGGTTGGAATGTGAAGGACATGGATATCACATCTCATGCTATAGATAGGCTCTTAGGTTTGGAAAGGGAAGGAGTTGGATCTCACATTTCATGTTAGAGGAAGGATCTCAGGTTTGGTATTAGAAGCATTGAGATATCACATCTCATGCTATAGGAAGGGTCTCAGGATTGGAATGGGAAGGAGTTGGATATCACATCTCATGCTATAGGAAGGGTCTCAGGTTTGGTATAAGCATTGATATATCACATCTCATGCTATAGGAAGGGTCTCAGGATTGGAATGGAAGGAGTTGGATATCACATCTCATGTCATAGGAAGGATCTCAGGTTTGGTATTAGAATCATTGAGATATCATATTGCATGCTGTAGGAAGGGTCTAAGGATTGGAATAGGAAGGACCTGGATATCACATCTCATGCTATAGATAGGCTCTTAGGTTTGGAAAGGGAAGGAGTTGGATATCACATTTCATGTTAGAGGAAGGATCTCAGGTTTGGTATTAGAAGCATTGAGATATCACATCTCATGCTATAGGAAGGGTCTCAGGATTGGAATGGGAAGCAGTTGGATATCACATCTCATGCTATAGGAAGGGTCTCAGGTTTGGTATAAGCATTGCGATATCACATCTCATGCTATAGGACGGGTCTCAGGATTGGAATGGAAGGAGTTGGATATCACATCTCATGTTATAGGAAGGATCTCAGGTTTGGTATTAGAATCATTGAGACATCACATCTTATGCTATAGGAAGGGTCTCAGGGTTGGAATGGGAAGGAGTTGGATATCACAACTCATCCAATAGGAAGGGTCTCAGGTTTGGAATGGGAAGGAATTGGATATCACATCTCATGTTATAGGAAGGATCTCAGGTTTGGTATTAGAAGCATTGAGATATCACATCTCATGCTATAGGAAGGGTCTCAGGATTGGAATGTGAAGGATTTGGATATCACATCTCATGCTAAAGGAAGGGTCTCAGGTTTGGTAGAAGCATTGAGATATCACGTCTCTGCTATCGGAAGGGTCTCAGGATTGGATTGGGAAGGAGTTGGATATCCCTTCTCATGCTATAGGAAGGGTCTCAGGATTTGAATGGCAAGGAGTTGGATATCACATCTCATGCCATACGAAGGGTCTCAGGTTTGGTATAAGCATTGAGATATCACATCTCTGCTATCGGAAGGGTCTCAGGATTGGAATGGGAAGGAGTTGGATATTCCCATCTCATGTAATAGGAAGGGTCTCAGGTTTGGTATTAGAAGCATTGAGATATCACATCTCATGCTATAGGAAGGGTCTCAGGATTGGAATGGGAAGGACTTGGATATCACATCTCATGCTATAGGGAGGGTCTCAAGTTTGATATTAGAAGCTTTGAGATATCACATCTCATGATATCGGAAGGGTCTCAGGATTGGAATGGGAAGGAGTTGGATATCACATCTCATGATAAAGGAAGGGTCTAAGGTTTGGAAGGGGAAGGATTTGGATATCACATCTCATGTTATATTACGGGTCTCAGGTTTGGTATTAGAAGCATTGAGATATCAAGTCTCAGAGTATAGGAAGGGTCTCAGAATTGGAATGGGAAGGAGTTGGATATCACATCTCAAGCTATAGGAAGGGTCTCAGGATTGGAATGGGAAGGACTTGGATATCACATCTCATGCTATAGGAAGGCTCTCAGGTTTGGAAGGGGAAAGAGTTGGATATCACATTTCATGTTAGAGGTAGGATCTCAGGTTTGGTATTAGAGGCATTGAGATATCACATCTCATGCTATCAGAAGGGTCTCGGGAATGGAATGGGAAGGAGTTGGATATCACATCTCATGCTAAAGGGAGGGTCTCAGGTTTGGAAGGGGAAGGATTTGGATATCACATCTCATGTTATAGGAAGGATCTCAGGTTTGGTATTAGAAGCATTGAGATATCACATCTCATGCTATCGGAAGGATCTCAGGTTTGGTATTAGAAGCATTGAGATATCACATCTCATGCTATCAGAAGGGTCTCAGGATTGGAATGGGAAGGAGTTGGATATCACATCTCATGCTAAAGGGAGGGTCTCAGGTTTGGAAGGGGAAGGATTTGGATATCACATCTCATGTTATCGGAAGGATCTCACGTTTGGTATTAGAAGTATTGAGATATCATATCTCATGCTATAGGAAGGGTCTCAGGATTGGAATGGGAAGGAGTTGGATATCACATCTCATGCTATAGGAAGTGTCTCAGGATTGTAATGGGAAGGACTTGGATATCACATCTCATGCTATAGGTAGGGTCTCAAGTTTGATATTAGAAGCATTGAGATATCACATCTCATGCTATAGGAAGGGTCTGAGGATTGGAATGGGAAGGAGTTGGATATCACATCTCATGCTATGGGAAGGGTCTCAGGTTTGGTATAAGCAGTGAGATATCACATCTCATGCTATAGGAAGTGTCTCAGGATTGGAATGGGAAGGAGTTGGATATCACATCTCATGTTATAGGAAGGGTCTCAGGTTTGGTATTAGAAGCATTGAGATATCACATCTCATGCTATAGGGAGGGTCTCAAGTTTGATATTAGAAGCTTTGAGATATCACATCTCATGATATCGGAAGGGTCTCAGGATTGGAATGGGAAGGAGTTGGATATCACATCTCATGATAAAGGAAGGGTCTAAGGTTTGGAAGGGGAAGGATTTGGATATCACATCTCATGTTATATTACGGGTCTCACGTCTGTATTAGAAGCATTGAGATATCAAGTCTCATAGTATAGGAAGGGTCTCAGAATTGGAATGGGAAGGAGTTGGATATCACATCTCAAGTTATAGGAAGGGTCTCAGGATTGGAATGGGAAGGACTTGGATATCACATCTCATGCTATAGGAAGGCTCTCAGGTTTGGAAGGGGAAAGAGTTGGATATCACATTTCATGTTAGCGGTAGGATCTCAGGTTTGGTATTAGAGGCATTGAGATATCACATCTCATGCTATCAGAAGGGTCTCAGGAATGGAATGGGAAGGAGTTGGATATCACATCTCATGCTAAAGGGAGGGTCTCAGGTTTGGAAGGGGAAGGATTTGGATATCACATCTCATGTTATAGGAAGGATCTCAGGTTTGGTATTAGAAGCATTGAGATATCACATCTCATGCTATCGGAAGGATCTCAGGTTTGGTATTAGAAGCATTGAGATATCACATCTCATGCTATCAGAAGAGTCTCAGGATTGGAATAGGAAGGAGTTCGATATCACATCTCATGCTAAAGGGAGGGTCTCAGGATTGGAAGGGGAAGGATTTGGATATCACATCTCATGTTATCGGAAGGATCTCACGTTTGGTATTAGAAGTATTGAGATATCATATCTCATGCTATAGGAAGGGTCTCAGGATTGGAATGCGAAGGAGTTGGATATCACATCTCATGCTATAGGGAGGGTCTCAGGATTGGAATGGGAAGGACTTAGATATCACATATCATGCTATAGGGAGGGTCTCAGTTTTGATATTAGAAGCATTGAGATATCACATCTCATGCTATAGGAAGTGTCTCAGGATTGGAATGGGAAGGTGCTGGATATCACATCTCATGCTAAAGGAAGGGTCTCAGGTTTGGAACGGGAAGGATTTGGATATCACATCTCATGTTATAGGAAGGGTCTCAGGTTTGGTATAAGCATTGAGATATCACATCTCTGCTATCGGAAGTGTCTCAGGATTGGAATGGGAAGGAGTTGGATATCCCATCTCATGTTATAGGACGGGTCTCAGGTTTGTTATTAGAATCATTTAGATATCATATTGCATGCTGTAGGAAGGGTCTAAGGGTTGGAATGGGAAGGACTTGGATATCACATCTCATGCTATAGAAAGGCTCTTAGGTTTGGAAAGGGAAGGAGTTGGATATCACATTTCATGTTAGAGGAAGGATCTCAGGTTTGGTATTAGAAGCATTGAGATATCACATCTCATGCTATAGGAAGGGTCTCAGGATTGGAATGGGAAGCAGTTGGATATCACATCTCATGCTATAGGAAGGGTCTCAGGTTTGGTATAAGCATTGAGATATCACATCTCATGCTATAGGACGGGTCTCAGGATTTGAATGGAAGGAGTTGGATATCACATCTCATGTTATAGGAAGGATCTCAGGTTTGGTATTAGAAGCATTGAGACATCACATCTCATGCTATAGGAAGGGTCTCAGGGTTGGAATGGGAAGGAGTTGGATATCACATCGCATCCAATAGGAAGGGTCTCAGGTTTGGAATGGGAAGGAATTGGATATCACATCTCATGTTATAGGAAGGATCTCAGGTTTGGTATTAGAAGCATTGAGACATCACATCTCATGCTATAGGAAGGGTCTCAGGATTGGAATGTGAAGGATTTGGATATCACATCTCATGCTAAAGGAAGGGTCTCAGGTTTGGTAGAAGCATTGAGATATCACGTCTCTGCTATCGGAAGGGTCTCAGGATTGGATTGGGAAGGAGTTGGATATCACATCTCATGCCATAGGAAGGGTCTCAGGTTTGGTATAAGCATTGAGATATCACATCTCTGCTATCGGGAGGGTCTCAGGATTGGATTGGGAAGGAGTTGGATATCCCTTCTCATGCTATAGGAAGTGTCTCAGGTTGGAATGGGAAGGAGTTGGATATCACATCTCATGTTATAGGAAGGGTCTCAGGATTGGAATGGGAAGGATTTGGATATCACATCTCTTGCTATAGGAAGGGTCTCAGGATTGGAATGGGTAGGAGTTGGATATTACTTTCTTGCTATAGGAAGGGTCTCATGTTTGGAATGGGAAGGAGTTGGATATCACATATGCTATAGTTAGTGTCTCAGGTTTGGAACGGAAGTAGTTGGATATCACATCTCATGTTATAGGAAGGGTCTCAGGTTTGGTATAAGCATTGAGATATCACATCGCTGCTATCGGAAGCGGCTCAGGATTGGAATGGGAAGGAGTTGGATATCCCATCTCATGTTATAGGAAGAGTCTCTGGTTTGGTATTAGAATCATTGAGATATCACATTGCATGCTGTAGGAAGGGTCTAAGGATTGGAATGGGATGGACTTGGATATCACATCTCATGCTATAGGTAGGCTCTCAGGTTTGGTATAAGCATTGAGATATCACATCTCATGCTATAGGAAGGGTCTCAGGATTGGAATGGGAAGGAATTGGATATCACATCTCATGCTATAGGAAGGGTCTCAGATTTGGTATAAGCATTGAGATATCACATCTCATGCTAAAGGAAGGGTCTCAGGATTGGAATGGGAAGGAGTTGTATATGACATCTCAGGCCATAGGAAGGTTCTCAGGTTTGGTATAAGCATTGAGATATCACATCTCTGCTATCGGAAGGGTCTCAGGATTGGAATGGGAAGGAGTTGGATATCCCATCTCATGTTATAGGAAGGGTCTCAGGTTTGGTATTAGAAGCATAGAGATATCACATCTCATGCTATAGGAAGGGTCTCAGGATTTGAATGGCAAGGAGTTGGATATCACATCTCATGCCATAGGAAGGGTCTCAGGTTTGGTATAAGCATTCAGATATCACATCTCTGCTATCGGAAGGGTCTCAGGATTGGATTGGGAAGGAGTTAGATATCCCTTCTCATGCTATAGGAAGTGTCTCAGGTTGGAATGGGAAGGAGTTGGATATCACATCTCATGTTATAGGAAGGGTCTCGGGATTGGAATGGGAAGGACTTGGATGTCACATCTCATGCTTTAGGGAGGGTCTCAAGTTTGATATTAGAAGCATTGAGATAACAAATCTCATGATATCGGAAGGGTCTCAGGATTGGAATGGGAAGGAGTTGGATATCACATCTCATGATAAAGGAAGGGTCTAAGGTTTGGAAGGGGAAGGATTTGGATATCACATCTCATGTTATAGGACGGGTCTCAGGTTTGGTATTAGAAGCATTGAGATATCAAGTCTCATGGTATAAGAAGGGTCTCAGAATTGGAATGGGAAGGAGTTGGATATCACACCTCAAGCTATAGGAAGGGTCTCAGGATTGGAATGGGAAGGACTTGGATATCACATCTCATGCTATAGGGAGGGTCTCAAGTTTGATATTAGAAGCTTTGAGATATCACATCTCATGATATCGGAAGGGTCTCAGGATTGGAATGGGAAGGAGTTGGATATCACATCTCATGATAAAGGAAGGGTCTAAGGTTTGGAAGGGGAAGGATTTGGATATCACATCTCATGTTATATTACGGGTCTCACGTTTGTATTAGAAGCATTGAGATATCAAGTCTCATAGTATAGGAAGGGTCTCAGAATTGGAATGGGAAGGAGTTGGATATCACATCTCAAGCTATAGGAAGGGTCTCAGGATTGGAATGGGAAGGACTTGGATATCACATCTCATGCTATAGGAAGGCTCTCAGGTTTGGAAGGGGAAATAGTTGGATATCACATTTCATGTTAGAGGTAGGATCTCAGGTTTGGTATTAGAGGCATTGAGATATCACATCTCATGCTATCAGAAGGGTCTTAGGAATGGAATGGGAAGGAGTTGGATATCACATCTCATGCTAAAGGGAGGGTCTCAGGTTTGGAAGGGGAAGGATTTGGATATCACATCTCATGTTATAGGAAGGATCTCAGGTTTGGTATTAGAAGCATTGAGATATCACATCTCATGCTATCGGAAGGATCTCAGGTTTGGTATTAGAAGCATTGAGATATCACATCTCATGCTATCAGAAGAGTCTCAGGATTGGAATAGGAAGGAGTTGGATATCACATCTCATGCTAAAGGGAGGGTCTCAGGATTGGAAGGGGAAGGATTTGGATATCACATCTCATGTTATCGGAAGGATCTCACGTTTGGTATTAGAAGTATTGAGATATCATATCTCATGCTATAGGAAGGGTCTCAGGATTGGAATGGGAAGGAGTTGGATATCACATCTCATGCTATAGGGAGGGTCTCAGGATTGGAATGGGAAGGACTTAGATATCACATATCATGCTATAGGGAGGGTCTCAGTTTTGATATTAGAAGCATTGAGATATCACATCTCATGCTATAGGAAGTGTCTCAGGATTGGAATGGGAAGGTGCTGGATATCACATCTCATGCTAAAGGAAGGGTCTCAGGTTTGGAACGGGAAGGATTTGGATATCACATCTCATGTTATAGGAAGGGTCTCAGGTTTGGTATAAGCATTGAGATATCACATCTCTGCTATCGGAAGTGTCTCAGGATTGGAATGGGAAGGAGTTGGATATCCCATCTCATGTTATAGGACGGGTCTCAGGTTTGTTATTAGAATCATTGAGATATCATATTGCATGCTGTAGGAAGGGTCTAAGGGTTGGAATGGGAAGGACTTGGATATCACATCTCATGCTATAGATAGGCTCTTAGGTTTGGAAAGGGAAGGAGTTGGATATCACATTTCATGTTAGAGGAAGGATCTCAGGTTTGGTATTAGAAGCATTGAGATATCACATCTCATGCAATAGGAAGGGTCTCAGGATTGGAATGGGAAGCAGTTGGATATCACATCTCATGGTATAGGAAGGGTCTCAGGTTTGGTATAAGCATTGAGATATCACATCTCATGCTATAGGACGGGTCTCAGGATTGGAATGGAAGGAGTTGGATATCACATCTCATGTTATAGGAAGGATCTCAGGTTTGGTATTAGAAGCATTGAGACATCACATCTCATGCTATAGGAAGGGTCTCAGGGTTGGAATGGGAAGGAGTTGGATATCACATCTCATCCAATAGGAAGGGTCTCAGGTTTGGAATGGGAAGGAATTGGATATCACATCTCATGTTATAGGAAGGATCTCAGGTTTGGTATTAGAAGCATTGAGATATCACATCTCATGCTATAGGAAGGGTCTCAGGATTGGAATGTGAAGGATTTGGATATCACATCTCATGCTAAAGGAAGGGTCTCAGGTTTGGTAGAAGCATTGAGATATCACGTCTCTGCTATCGGAAGGGTCTCAGGATTGGATTGGGAAGGAGTTGGATATCACATCTCATGCCATAGGAAGGGTCTCAGGTTTGGTATAAGCATTGAGATATCACATCTCTGCTATCGGAAGGGTCTCAGGATTGGATTGGGAAGGAGTTGGATATCCCTTCTCATGCTATAGGAAGTGTCTCAGGTTGGAATGGGAAGGAGTTGGATATCACATCTCATGTTATAGGAAGGGTCTCAGGATTGGAATGGGAAGGATTTGGATATCACATCTCTTGCTATAGGAAGGGTCTCAGGATTGGAATGGGTAGGAGTTGGATATTACTTTCTTGCTATAGGAAGGGTCTCATGTTTGGAATGGGAAGGAGTTGGATATCACATATGCTATAGTTAGTGTCTCAGGTTTGGAACGGGAAGGAGTTGGATATCACATCTCATGTTATAGGAAGGGTCTCAGGCTTGGTATAAGCATTGAGATATCACATCGCATGCTGTAGGAAGGGTCAAAGGATTGGAATGGGATGGACTTGGATATCACATCTCATGCTATAGGTAGGCTCTCAGGTTTGGTATAAGCATTGAGATATCACATCTCATGCTATAGGAAGGGTCTCAGGATTGGAATGGGAAGGAATTGGATATCACATCTCATGCTATAGGAAGGGTCTCAGATTTGGTATAAGCATTGAGATATCACATCTCATGCTAAAGGAAGAGTCTCAGGATTGGAATGTGAAGGATTTGGATATCACATCTCATGCTAAAGGAAGGGTCTCAGGTTTGGTAGAAGCATTGAGATATCACGTCGCTGCTATCGGAAGGGTCTCAGGATTGGATTGGGAAGGAGTTGGATATCCCTTCTCATGCTATAGGAAGGGTCTCAGGATTTGAATGGCAAGGAGTTGGATATCACATCTCATGCCATAGGAAGGGTCTCAGGTTTGGTATAAGCATTGAGATATCACATCTCTGCTATCGGAAGGGTCTCAGGATTGGATTGGGAAGGAGTTGGATATCCCTTCTCATGCTATAGGAAGTGTCTCAGGTTGGAATGGGAAGGAGTTGGATATCACATCTCATGCTATAGGAAGGGTCTCAGGTTTGGTATAAGCATTGAGATATCACATCTCATGCTATAGGACGGGTCTCAGGATTGTAATGGAAGGAGTTGGATATCACATCTCATGTTATAGGAAGGATCTCAGGTTTGGTATTAGAATCATTGAGACATCACATCTCATGCTATAGGAAGGGTCTCAGGGTTGGAATGGGAAGGAGTTGGATATCACAACTCATCCAATAGGAAGGGTCTCAGGTTTGGAATGGGAAGGAATTGGATATCACATCTCATGTTATAGGAAGGATCTCAGGTTTGGTATTAGAAGCATTGAGATATCACATCTCATGCTATAGGAAGGGTCTCAGGATTGGAATGTGAAGGATTTGGATATCACATCTCATGCTAAAGGAAGTGTCTCAGGTTTGGTAGAAGCATTGAGATATCACGTCTCTGCTATCGGAAGGGTCTCAGGATTGGATTGGGAAGGAGTTGGATATCCCTTTTCATGCTATAGGAAGGGTCTCAGGATTTGAATGGCAAGGAGTTGGATATCACATCTCATGCCACAGGAAGGGTCTCAGGTTTGGTTTAAGCATTGAGATATCACATCTCTGCTATTGGAAGGGTCTCAGGATTGGATTGGGAAGGAGTTGGATATCCCTTCTCATGCTATAGGAAGTGTCTCAGGTTGGAATGGGAAGGAGTTGGATATCACATCTCATGTTATAGGAAGGGTCTCAGGATTGGAATGGGAAGGATTTGGATATCACATCTCTTGCTATAGGAAGGGTCTCAGGATTGGAATGGGTAGGAGTTGGATATTACTTTCTTGCTATAGGAAGGGTCTCATGTTTGGAATGGGAAGGAGTTGGATATCACATATGCTATAGTTAGTGTCTCAGGTTTGGAACGGGAAGGAGTTGGATATCACATCTCATGTTATAGGAAGGGTCTCAGGTTTGGTATAAGCATTGAGATATCACATCTCTGCTATCGGAAGCGGCTCAGGATTGGAATGGGAAGGAGTTGGATATCCCATGTCATGTTATAGGAAGAGTCTCTGGTTTGGTATTAGAATAATTGAGATATCACATTGCATGTTGTAGGAAGGGTCTAAGGATTGGAATGGGATGGACTTGGATATCACATCTCATGCTATAGGTAGGCTCTCAGGTTTGGTATAAGCATTGAGATATCACATCTCATGCTATAGGAAGGGTCTCAGGATTGGAATGGGAAGGAATTGGATATCACATCTCATGCTATAGGAAGGGTCTCAGATTTGGTATAAGCATTGAGATATCACATATCATGCTAAAGGAAGGGTCTCAGGATTGGAATGGGAAGGAGTTGTATATGACATCTCAGGCCATAGGAAGGTTCTCAGGTTTGGTATAAGCATTGAGATATCACATCTCTGCTATCGGAAAGGTCTCAGGATTGGAATGGGAAGGAGTTGGATATCCCATCTCATGTTATAGGAAGGATCTCAGGTTTGGTATTAGAAGCATAGAGATATCACATCTCATGCTATAGGAAGGGTCTCAGGATTGGAATGGGAAGGACTTGGATGTCACATCTCATGCTATAGGGAGGGTCTCAAGTTTGATATTAGAAGCATTGAGATAACAAATCTCATGATATCGGAAGGGTCTCAGGATTGGAATGGGAAGGAGTTGGATATCACATCTCATGATAAAGGAAGGGTCTAAGGTTTGGAAGGGGAAGGATTTGGATATCACATCTCATGTTATAGGACGGGTCTCAGGTTTGGTATTAGAAGCATTGAGATATCAAGTCTCATGGTATAAGAAGGGTCTCAGAATTGGAATGGGAAGGAGTTGGATATCACACCTCAAGCTATAGGAAGGGTCTCAGGATTGGAATGGGAAGGAGTTTGATATCACATCTCATGCCATAGTATGGGTCTCAGGTTTGGTAGAAGCATTGGGATATCACATTTCATGCTATCGGAAGGGTATCAGTATTGGATTTCGAAGAAGTTGGATATCCCATCTCATGCTATAGGAAGGGTCTCAGGTTGGAATGGGAAGGAGTTGGATATCACATTTCATGTTATAGGAAGGGTCTCAGGATTGGAATGGGAAGGACTTGGATATCATATCTCATGCTATAGGACGGGTCTCAGGTTTGTTATTAGAATCATTGAGATATCATATTGCATGCTGTAGGAAGGGTCTAAGGATTGGAATAGGAAGGACCTGGATATCACATCTCATGCTATAGATAGGCTCTTAGGTTTGGAAAGGGAAGGAGTTGGATATCACATTTCATGTTAGAGGAAGGATCTCAGGTTTGGTATTAGAAGCACTGAGATATCACATCTCATGCTATAGGAAGGGTCTCAGGATTGGAATGGGAAGTAGTTGGATATCACATCTCATGCTATAGGAAGGGTCTCAGGTTTGGTATAAGCATTGAGATATCACATCTCATGCTATAGGACGGGTCTCAGGATTGGAATGGAAGGAGTTGGATATCACATCTCATGTTATAGGAAGGATCTCAGGTTTGGTATTAGAATCATTGAGACATCACATCTCATGCTATAGGAAGGGTATCAGGGTTGGAATGGGAAGGAGTTGGATATCACAACTCATCCAATAGGAAGGGTCTCAGGTTTGGAATGGGAAGGAATTGGATATCACATCTCATGTTATAGGAAGGATCTCAGGTTTGGTATTAGAAGCATTGAGATATCACATCTCATGCTATAGGAAGGGTCTCAGGATTGGAATGTGAAGGATTTGGATATCACATCTCATGCTAAAGGAAGGGTCTCAGGTTTGGTAGAGGCATTGAGATATCACGTCTCTGCTATCGGAAGGGTCTCAGGATTGGATTGGGAAGGAGTTGGATATCCCTTCTCATGCTATAGGAAGGGTCTCAGGATTTGAATGGCAAGGAATTGGATATCACATCTCATGTTATAGGAAGGATCTCAGGTTTGGTATTAGAAGCATTGAGATATCACATCTCATGCTATAGGAAGGGTCTCAGGATTGGAATGTGAAGGATTTGGATATCACATCTCATGCTAAAGGAAGGGTCTCAGGTTTGGTAGAAGCATTGAGATATCACGTCTCTGCTATCGGAAGGGTCTCAGGATTGGAATGGGAAGGAGTTGGATATTCCCATCTCATGTAATAGGAAGGGTCTCAGGTTTGGTATTAGAAGCATTGAGATATCACATCTCATGCTATAGGAAGGGTCTCAGGATTGGAATGGGAAGGACTTGGATATCACATCTCATGCTATAGGGAGGGTCTCAAGTTTGATATTAGAAGCTTTGAGATATCACATCTCATGATATCGGAAGGGTCTCAGGATTGGAATGGGAAGGAGTTGGATATCACATCTCATGATAAAGGAAGGGTCTAAGGTTTGGAAGGGGAAGGATTTGGATATCACATCTCATGTTATATTACGGGTCTCAGGTTTGGTATTAGAAGCATTGAGATATCAAGTCTCAGAGTATAGGAAGGGTCTCAGAATTGGAATGGGAAGGAGTTGGATATCACATCTCAAGCTATAGGAAGGGTCTCAGGATTGGAATGGGAAGGACTTGGATATCACATCTCATGCTATAGGAAGGCTCTCAGGTTTGGAAGGGGAAAGAGTTGGATATCACATTTCATGTTAGAGGTAGGATCTCAGGTTTGGTATTAGAGGCATTGAGATATCACATCTCATGCTATCAGAAGGGTCTCGGGAATGGAATGGGAAGGAGTTGGATATCACATCTCATGCTAAAGGGAGGGTCTCAGGTTTGGAAGGGAAAGGATTTGGATATCACATCTCATGTTATAGGAAGGATCTCAGGTTTGGTATTAGAAGCATTGAGATATCACATCTCATGCTATCAGAAGGGTCTCAGGATTGGAATGGGAAGGAGTTGGATATCACATCTCATGCTAAAGGGAGGGTCTCAGGTTTGGAAGGGGAAGGATTTGGATATCACATCTCATGTTATCGGAAGGATCTCACGTTTGGTATTAGAAGTATTGAGATATCATATCTCATGCTATAGGAAGGGTCTCAGGATTGGAATGGGAAGGAGTTGGATATCACATCTCATGTTATAGGAAGTGTCTCAGGATTGTAATGGGAAGGACTTGGATATCACATCTCATGCTATAGGTAGGGTCTCAAGTTTGATATTAGAAGCATTGAGATATCACATCTCATGCTATAGGAAGGGTCTGAGGATTGGAATGGGAAGGAGTTGGATATCACATCTCATGCTATGGGAAGGGTCTCAGGTTTGGTATAAGCAGTGAGATATCACATCTCATGCTATAGGAAGTGTCTCAGGATTGGAATGGGAAGGAGTTGGATATCACATCTCATGTTATAGGAAGGATCTCAGGTTTGGTATAAGCATTGAGATATCACATCTCTGCTACCGGAAGGGTCTCAGGATTGGAATGGGAAGGAGTTGGATATTCCCATCTCATGTTATAGGAAGGGTCTCAGGTTTGGTATTAGAAGCATTGAGATATCACATCTCATGCTATAGGAAGGGTCTCAGGATTGGAATGGGAAGGACTTGGATATCACATCTCATGCTATAGGGAGGGTCTCAAGTTTGATATTAGAAGCTTTGAGATATCACATCTCATGATATCGGAAGGGTCTCAGGATTGGAATGGGAAGGAGTTGGATATCACATCTCATGATAAAGGAAGGGTCTAAGGTTTGGAAGGGGAAGGATTTGGATATCACATCTCATGTTATATTACGGGTCTCACGTTTGTATTAGAAGCATTGAGATATCAAGTCTCATAGTATAGGAAGGGTCTCAGACTTGGAATGGGAAGGAATTGGATATCACATCTCAAGCTATAGGAAGGGTCTCAGGATTGGAAGGGGAAAGAGTTGGATATCACATTTCATGTTAGAGGTAGGATCTCAGGTTTGGTATTAGAGGCATTGAGATATCACATCTCATGCTATCAGAAGGGTCTCGGGAATGGAATGGGAAGGAGTTGGATATCACATCTCATGCTAAAGGGAGGGTCTCAGGTTTGGAAGGGAAAGGATTTGGATATCACATCTCATGTTATAGGAAGGATCTCAGGTTTGGTATTAGAAGCATTGAGATATCACATCTCATGCTATCAGAAGGGTCTCAGGATTGGAATGGGAAGGAGTTGGATATCACATCTCATGCTAAAGGGAGGGTCTCAGGTTTGGAAGGGGAAGGATTTGGATATCACATCTCATGTTATCGGAAGGATCTCACGTTTGGTATTAGAAGTATTGAGATATCATATCTCATGCTATAGGAAGGGTCTCAGGATTGGAATGGGAAGGAGTTGGATATCACATCTCATGTTATAGGAAGTGTCTCAGGATTGTAATGGGAAGGACTTGGATATCACATCTCATGCTATAGGTAGGGTCTCAAGTTTGATATTAGAAGCATTGAGATATCACATCTCATGCTATAGGAAGGGTCTGAGGATTGGAATGGGAAGGAGTTGGATATCACATCTCATGCTATGGGAAGGGTCTCAGGTTTGGTATAAGCAGTGAGATATCACATCTCATGCTATAGGAAGTGTCTCAGGATTGGAATGGGAAGGAGTTGGATATCACATCTCATGTTATAGGAAGGATCTCAGGTTTGGTATAAGCATTGAGATATCACATCTCTGCTACCGGAAGGGTCTCAGGATTGGAATGGGAAGGAGTTGGATATTCCCATCTCATGTTATAGGAAGGGTCTCAGGTTTGGTATTAGAAGCATTGAGATATCACATCTCATGCTATAGGAAGGGTCTCAGGATTGGAATGGGAAGGACTTGGATATCACATCTCATGCTATAGGGAGGGTCTCAAGTTTGATATTAGAAGCTTTGAGATATCACATCTCATGATATCGGAAGGGTCTCAGGATTGGAATGGGAAGGAGTTGGATATCACATCTCATGATAAAGGAAGGGTCTAAGGTTTGGAAGGGGAAGGATTTGGATATCACATCTCATGTTATATTACGGGTCTCACGTTTGTATTAGAAGCATTGAGATATCAAGTCTCATAGTATAGGAAGGGTCTCAGACTTGGAATGGGAAGGAGTTGGATATCACATCTCAAGCTATAGGAAGGGTCTCAGGATTGGAATGGGAAGGACTTGGATATCACATCTCATGCTATAGGAAGGCTCTCAGGTTTGGAAGGGGAAAGAGTTGGATATCACATTTCATGTAAGAGGTAGGATCTCAGGTTTGGTATTAGAGGCATTGAGATATCACATCTCATGCTATCAGAAGGGTCTCAGGAATGGAATGGGAAGGAGTTGGATATCACATCTCATGCTAAAGGGAGGGTCTCAGGTTTGGAAGGGGAAGGATTTGGATATCACATCTCATGTTATAGGAAGGATCTCAGGTTTGGTATTAGAAGCATTGAGATATCACATCTCATGCTATCGGAAGGATCTCAGGTTTGGTATTAGAAGCATTGAGATATCACATCTCATGCTATCAGAAGAGTCTCAGGATTGGAATAGGAAGGAGTTGGATATCACATCTCATGCTAAAGGGAGGGTCTCAGGATTGGAAGGGGAAGGATTTGGATATCACATCTCATGTTATCGGAAGGATCTCACGTTTGGTATTAGAAGTATTGAGATATCATATCTCATGCTATAGGAAGGGTCTCAGGATTGGAATGGGAAGGAGTTGGATATCACATCTCATGCTATAGGGAGGGTCTCAGGATTGGAATGGGAAGGACTTAGATATCACATATCATGCTATAGGGAGGGTCTCAGTTTTGATATTAGAAGCATTGAGATATCACATCTCATGCTATAGGAAGTGTCTCAGGATTGGAATGGGAAGGTGCTGGATATCACATCTCATGCTAAAGGAAGGGTCTCAGGTTTGGAACGGGAAGGGTTTGGATATCACATCTCATGTTATAGGAAGGGTCTCAGGTTTGGTATAAGCATTGAGATATCACATCTCTGCTATCGGAAGTGTCTCAGGATTGGAATGGGAAGGAGTTGGATATCCCATCTCATGTTATAGGATGGGTCTCAGGTTTGTTATTAGAATCATTGAGAAATCATATTGCATGCTGTAGGAAGGGTCTAAGGGTTGGAATGGGAAGGACTTGGATATCACATCTCATGGTATAGATAGGCTCTTAGGTTTGGAAAGGGAAGGAGTTGGATATCACATTTCATGTTAGAGGAAGGATCTCAGGTTTGGTATTAGAAGCATTGAGATATCACATCTCATGCTATAGGAAGGGTCTCAGGATTGGAATGGGAAGCAGTTGGATATCACATCTCATGCTAAAGGGAGGGTCTCAGGTTTGGAAGGGGAAGGATTTGGATATCACATCTCATGTTATAGGAAGGATCTCAGGTTTGGTATTAGAAGCATTGAGATATCACATCTCATGCTATCGGAAGGATCTCAGGTTTGGTATTAGAAGCATTGAGATATCACATCTCATGCTATCAGAAGAGTCTCAGGATTGGAATAGGAAGGAGTTGGATATCCCATCTCATGTTATATAACGGGTCTCAGGTTTGTTATTGGAATCATTGAGATATCATATTGCATGCTGTAGGAAGGGTCTAAGAGTTGGAATGTGAAGGACTTGGATATCACATCTCATGCTATAGATAGGCTCTTAGGTTTGGAAAGGGAAGGAGTTGGATCTCACATTTCATGTTAGAGGAAGGATCTCAGGTTTGGTATTAGAAGCATTGAGATATCACATCTCATGCTATAGGAAGGGTATCAGGGTTGGAATGGGAAGGAGTTGGATATCACAACTCATCCAATAGGAAGGGTCTCAGGTTTGGAATGGGAAGGAATTGGATATCACATCTCATGTTATAGGAAGGATCTCAGGTTTGGTATTAGAAGCATTGAGATATCACATCTCATGCTATAGGAAGGGTCTCAGGATTGGAATGTGAAGGATTTGGATATCACATCTCATGCTAAAGGAAGGGTCTCAGGTTTGGTAGAGGCATTGAGATATCACGTCTCTGCTATCGGAAGGGTCTCAGGATTGGATTGGGAAGGAGTTGGATATCCCTTCTCATGCTATAGGAAGGGTCTCAGGATTTGAATGGCAAGGAATTGGATATCACATCTCATGTTATAGGAAGGATCTCAGGTTTGGTATTAGAAGCATTGAGATATCACATCTCATGCTATAGGAAGGGTCTCAGGATTGGAATGTGAAGGATTTGGATATCACATCTCATGCTAAAGGAAGGGTCTCAGGTTTGGTAGAAGCATTGAGATATCACGTCTCTGCTATCGGAAGGGTCTCAGGATTGGAATGGGAAGGAGTTGGATATTCCCATCTCATGTAATAGGAAGGGTCTCAGGTTTGGTATTAGAAGCATTGAGATATCACATCTCATGCTATAGGAAGGGTCTCAGGATTGGAATGGGAAGGACTTGGATATCACATCTCATGCTATAGGGAGGGTCTCAAGTTTGATATTAGAAGCTTTGAGATATCACATCTCATGATATCGGAAGGGTCTCAGGATTGGAATGGGAAGGAGTTGGATATCACATCTCATGATAAAGGAAGGGTCTAAGGTTTGGAAGGGGAAGGATTTGGATATCACATCTCATGTTATATTACGGGTCTCAGGTTTGGTATTAGAAGCATTGAGATATCAAGTCTCAGAGTATAGGAAGGGTCTCAGAATTGGAATGGGAAGGAGTTGGATATCACATCTCAAGCTATAGGAAGGGTCTCAGGATTGGAATGGGAAGGACTTGGATATCACATCTCATGCTATAGGAAGGCTCTCAGGTTTGGAAGGGGAAAGAGTTGGATATCACATTTCATGTTAGAGGTAGGATCTCAGGTTTGGTATTAGAGGCATTGAGATATCACATCTCATGCTATCAGAAGGGTCTCGGGAATGGAATGGGAAGGAGTTGGATATCACATCTCATGCTAAAGGGAGGGTCTCAGGTTTGGAAGGGAAAGGATTTGGATATCACATCTCATGTTATAGGAAGGATCTCAGGTTTGGTATTAGAAGCATTGAGATATCACATCTCATGCTATCAGAAGGGTCTCAGGATTGGAATGGGAAGGAGTTGGATATCACATCTCATGCTAAAGGGAGGGTCTCAGGTTTGGAAGGGGAAGGATTTGGATATCACATCTCATGTTATCGGAAGGATCTCACGTTTGGTATTAGAAGTATTGAGATATCATATCTCATGCTATAGGAAGGGTCTCAGGATTGGAATGGGAAGGAGTTGGATATCACATCTCATGTTATAGGAAGTGTCTCAGGATTGTAATGGGAAGGACTTGGATATCACATCTCATGCTATAGGTAGGGTCTCAAGTTTGATATTAGAAGCATTGAGATATCACATCTCATGCTATAGGAAGGGTCTGAGGATTGGAATGGGAAGGAGTTGGATATCACATCTCATGCTATGGGAAGGGTCTCAGGTTTGGTATAAGCAGTGAGATATCACATCTCATGCTATAGGAAGTGTCTCAGGATTGGAATGGGAAGGAGTTGGATATCACATCTCATGTTATAGGAAGGATCTCAGGTTTGGTATAAGCATTGAGATATCACATCTCTGCTACCGGAAGGGTCTCAGGATTGGAATGGGAAGGAGTTGGATATTCCCATCTCATGTTATAGGAAGGGTCTCAGGTTTGGTATTAGAAGCATTGAGATATCACATCTCATGCTATAGGAAGGGTCTCAGGATTGGAATGGGAAGGACTTGGATATCACATCTCATGCTATAGGGAGGGTCTCAAGTTTGATATTAGAAGCTTTGAGATATCACATCTCATGATATCGGAAGGGTCTCAGGATTGGAATGGGAAGGAGTTGGATATCACATCTCATGATAAAGGAAGGGTCTAAGGTTTGGAAGGGGAAGGATTTGGATATCACATCTCATGTTATATTACGGGTCTCACGTTTGTATTAGAAGCATTGAGATATCAAGTCTCATAGTATAGGAAGGGTCTCAGACTTGGAATGGGAAGGAATTGGATATCACATCTCAAGCTATAGGAAGGGTCTCAGGATTGGAAGGGGAAAGAGTTGGATATCACATTTCATGTTAGAGGTAGGATCTCAGGTTTGGTATTAGAGGCATTGAGATATCACATCTCATGCTATCAGAAGGGTCTCGGGAATGGAATGGGAAGGAGTTGGATATCACATCTCATGCTAAAGGGAGGGTCTCAGGTTTGGAAGGGAAAGGATTTGGATATCACATCTCATGTTATAGGAAGGATCTCAGGTTTGGTATTAGAAGCATTGAGATATCACATCTCATGCTATCAGAAGGGTCTCAGGATTGGAATGGGAAGGAGTTGGATATCACATCTCATGCTAAAGGGAGGGTCTCAGGTTTGGAAGGGGAAGGATTTGGATATCACATCTCATGTTATCGGAAGGATCTCACGTTTGGTATTAGAAGTATTGAGATATCATATCTCATGCTATAGGAAGGGTCTCAGGATTGGAATGGGAAGGAGTTGGATATCACATCTCATGTTATAGGAAGTGTCTCAGGATTGTAATGGGAAGGACTTGGATATCACATCTCATGCTATAGGTAGGGTCTCAAGTTTGATATTAGAAGCATTGAGATATCACATCTCATGCTATAGGAAGGGTCTGAGGATTGGAATGGGAAGGAGTTGGATATCACATCTCATGCTATGGGAAGGGTCTCAGGTTTGGTATAAGCAGTGAGATATCACATCTCATGCTATAGGAAGTGTCTCAGGATTGGAATGGGAAGGAGTTGGATATCACATCTCATGTTATAGGAAGGATCTCAGGTTTGGTATAAGCATTGAGATATCACATCTCTGCTACCGGAAGGGTCTCAGGATTGGAATGGGAAGGAGTTGGATATTCCCATCTCATGTTATAGGAAGGGTCTCAGGTTTGGTATTAGAAGCATTGAGATATCACATCTCATGCTATAGGAAGGGTCTCAGGATTGGAATGGGAAGGACTTGGATATCACATCTCATGCTATAGGGAGGGTCTCAAGTTTGATATTAGAAGCTTTGAGATATCACATCTCATGATATCGGAAGGGTCTCAGGATTGGAATGGGAAGGAGTTGGATATCACATCTCATGATAAAGGAAGGGTCTAAGGTTTGGAAGGGGAAGGATTTGGATATCACATCTCATGTTATATTACGGGTCTCACGTTTGTATTAGAAGCATTGAGATATCAAGTCTCATAGTATAGGAAGGGTCTCAGACTTGGAATGGGAAGGAGTTGGATATCACATCTCAAGCTATAGGAAGGGTCTCAGGATTGGAATGGGAAGGACTTGGATATCACATCTCATGCTATAGGAAGGCTCTCAGGTTTGGAAGGGGAAAGAGTTGGATATCACATTTCATGTAAGAGGTAGGATCTCAGGTTTGGTATTAGAGGCATTGAGATATCACATCTCATGCTATCAGAAGGGTCTCAGGAATGGAATGGGAAGGAGTTGGATATCACATCTCATGCTAAAGGGAGGGTCTCAGGTTTGGAAGGGGAAGGATTTGGATATCACATCTCATGTTATAGGAAGGATCTCAGGTTTGGTATTAGAAGCATTGAGATATCACATCTCATGCTATCGGAAGGATCTCAGGTTTGGTATTAGAAGCATTGAGATATCACATCTCATGCTATCAGAAGAGTCTCAGGATTGGAATAGGAAGGAGTTGGATATCACATCTCATGCTAAAGGGAGGGTCTCAGGATTGGAAGGGGAAGGATTTGGATATCACATCTCATGTTATCGGAAGGATCTCACGTTTGGTATTAGAAGTATTGAGATATCATATCTCATGCTATAGGAAGGGTCTCAGGATTGGAATGGGAAGGAGTTGGATATCACATCTCATGCTATAGGGAGGGTCTCAGGATTGGAATGGGAAGGACTTAGATATCACATATCATGCTATAGGGAGGGTCTCAGTTTTGATATTAGAAGCATTGAGATATCACATCTCATGCTATAGGAAGTGTCTCAGGATTGGAATGGGAAGGTGCTGGATATCACATCTCATGCTAAAGGAAGGGTCTCAGGTTTGGAACGGGAAGGGTTTGGATATCACATCTCATGTTATAGGAAGGGTCTCAGGTTTGGTATAAGCATTGAGATATCACATCTCTGCTATCGGAAGTGTCTCAGGATTGGAATGGGAAGGAGTTGGATATCCCATCTCATGTTATAGGATGGGTCTCAGGTTTGTTATTAGAATCATTGAGAAATCATATTGCATGCTGTAGGAAGGGTCTAAGGGTTGGAATGGGAAGGACTTGGATATCACATCTCATGGTATAGATAGGCTCTTAGGTTTGGAAAGGGAAGGAGTTGGATATCACATTTCATGTTAGAGGAAGGATCTCAGGTTTGGTATTAGAAGCATTGAGATATCACATCTCATGCTATAGGAAGGGTCTCAGGATTGGAATGGGAAGCAGTTGGATATCACATCTCATGCTAAAGGGAGGGTCTCAGGTTTGGAAGGGGAAGGATTTGGATATCACATCTCATGTTATAGGAAGGATCTCAGGTTTGGTATTAGAAGCATTGAGATATCACATCTCATGCTATCGGAAGGATCTCAGGTTTGGTATTAGAAGCATTGAGATATCACATCTCATGCTATCAGAAGAGTCTCAGGATTGGAATAGGAAGGAGTTGGATATCCCATCTCATGTTATATAACGGGTCTCAGGTTTGTTATTGGAATCATTGAGATATCATATTGCATGCTGTAGGAAGGGTCTAAGAGTTGGAATGTGAAGGACTTGGATATCACATCTCATGCTATAGATAGGCTCTTAGGTTTGGAAAGGGAAGGAGTTGGATCTCACATTTCATGTTAGAGGAAGGATCTCAGGTTTGGTATTAGAAGCATTGAGATATCACATCTCATGCTATAGGAAGGGTCTCAGGATTGGAATGGGAAGGAGTTGGATATCACATCTCATGCTATAGGAAGGGTCTCAGGTTTGGTATAAGCATTGAGATATCACATCTCATGCTATAGGAAGGGTCTCAGGATTGGAATGGAAGGAGTTGGATATCAGATCTCATGTTATAGGAAGGATCTCAGGTTTGGTATTAGAAGCATTGAGATATCACATCTCATGCTATAGGAAGGGTCTCAGGATTGGAATGTGAAGGATTTGGATATCACATCTCATGCTAAAGGAAGGGTCTCAGGTTTGGTAGAAGCATTGAGATATCACGTCGCTGCTATCGGAAGGGTCTCAGGATTGGATTGGGAAGGAGTTGGATATCCCTTCTCATGCTATAGGAAGGGTCTCAGGATTTGAATGGCAAGGAGTTGGATATCACATCTCATGCCATAGGAAGGGTCTCAGGTTTGGTATAAGCATTGAGATATCACATCTCTGCTATCGGAAGGGTCTCAGGATTGGATTGGGAATGAGTTGGATATCCCTTCTCATGCTATAGGAAGTGTCTCAGGTTGGAATGGGAAGGAGTTGGATATCACATCTCATGTTATAGGAAGGGTCTCAGGATTGGAATGGGAAGGAGTTGGATATTACTTTCTTGCTATAGGAAGGGTCTCATGTTTGGAATGGGAAGGAGTTGGATATCACATATGCTATAGTTAGTGTCTCAGGTTTGGAACGGGAAGGAGTTGGATATCACATCTCATGTTATAGGAAGGGTCTCAGGTTTGGTATAAGCATTGAGATATCACATCTCTGCTATCGGAAGCGGCTCAGGATTGGAATGGGAAGGAGTTGGATATCCCATCTCATGTTATAGGAAGAGTCTCTGGTTTGGTATTAGAATAATTGAGATATCACATTGCATGTTGTAGGAAGGGTCTAAGGATTGGAATGGGATGGACTTGGATATCACATCTCATGCTATAGGTAGGCTCTCAGGTTTGGTATAAGCATTGAGATATCACATCTCATGCTATAGGAAGGGTCTCAGGATTGGAATGGGAAGGAATTGGATATCACATCTCATGCTATAGGAAGGGTCTCAGATTTGGTATAAGCATTGAGATATCACATATCATGCTAAAGGAAGGGTCTCAGGATTGGAATGGGAAGGAGTTGTATATGACATCTCAGGCCATAGGAAGGTTCTCAGGTTTGGTATAAGCATTGAGATATCACATCTCTGCTATCGGAAAGGTCTCGGGATTGGAATGGGAAGGAGTTGGATATCCCATCTCATGTTATAGGAAGGATCTCAGGTTTGGTATTAGAAGCATAGAGATATCACATCTCATGCTATAGGAAGGGTCTCAGGATTGGAATGGGAAGGACTTGGATGTCACATCTCATGCTATAGGGAGGGTCTCAAGTTTGATATTAGAAGCATTGAGATAACAAATCTCATGATATCGGAAGGGTCTCAGGATTGGAATGGGAAGGAGTTGGATATCACATCTCATGATAAAGGAAGGGTCTAAGGTTTGGAAGGGGAAGGATTTGGATATCACATCTCATGTTATAGGACGGGTCTCAGGTTTGGTATTAGAAGCATTGAGATATCAAGTCTCATGGTATAAGAAGGGTCTCAGAATTGGAATGGGAAGGAGTTGGATATCACACCTCAAGCTATAGGAAGGGTCTCAGGATTGGAATGGGAAGGAGTTTGATATCACATCTCATGCCATAGTATGGGTCTCAGGTTTGGTAGAAGCATTGGGATATCACATCTCATGCTATCGGAAGGGTATCAGTATTGGATTTTGAAGAAGTTGGATATCCCATCTCATGCTATAGGAAGGCTCTCAGGTTTGGAAGGGGAAAGAGTTGGATATCACATTTCATGTTAGAGGTAGGATCTCAGGTTTGGTATTAGAGGCATTGAGATATCACATCTCATGCTATCAGAAGGGTCTCGGGAATGGAATGGGAAGGAGTTGGATATCACATCTCATGCTAAAGGGAGGGTCTCAGGTTTGGAAGGGGAAGGATTTGGATATCACATCTCATGTTATAGGAAGGATCTCAGGTTTGGTATTAGAAGCATTGAGATATCACATCTCATGCTATCGGAAGGATCTCAGGTTTGGTATTAGAAGCATTGAGATATCACATCTCATGCTATCAGAAGGGTCTCAGGATTGGAATGGGAAGGAGTTGGATATCACATCTCATGCTAAAGGGAGGGTCTCAGGTTTGGAAGGGGAAGGATTTGGATATCACATCTCATGTTATCGGAAGGATCTCACGTTTGGTATTAGAAGTATTGAGATATCATATCTCATGCTATAGGAAGGGTCTCAGGATTGGAATGGGAAGGAGTTGGATATCACATCTCATGCTATAGGAAGTGTCTCAGGATTGTAATGGGAAGGACTTGGATATCACATCTCATGCTATAGGTAGGGTCTCAAGTTTGATATTAGAAGCATTGAGATATCACATCTCATGCTATAGGAAGGGTCTGAGGATTGGAATGGGAAGGAGTTGGATATCACATCTCATGCTATGGGAAGGGTCTCAGGTTTGGTATAAGCAGTGAGATATCACATCTCATGCTATAGGAAGTGTCTCAGGATTGGAATGGGAAGGAGTTGGATATCACATCTCATGTTATAGGAAGGGTCTCAGGTTTGGTATTAGAAGCATTGAGATATCACATCTCATGCTATAGGGAGGGTCTCAAGTTTGATATTAGAAGCTTTGAGATATCACATCTCATGATATCGGAAGGGTCTCAGGATTGGAATGGGAAGGAGTTGGATATCACATCTCATGATAAAGGAAGGGTCTAAGGTTTGGAAGGGGAAGGATTTGGATATCACATCTCATGTTATATTACGGGTCTCACGTCTGTATTAGAAGCATTGAGATATCAAGTCTCATAGTATAGGAAGGGTCTCAGAATTGGAATGGGAAGGAGTTGGATATCACATCTCAAGTTATAGGAAGGGTCTCAGGATTGGAATGGGAAGGACTTGGATATCACATCTCATGCTATAGGAAGGCTCTCAGGTTTGGAAGGGGAAAGAGTTGGATATCACATTTCATGTTAGAGGTAGGATCTCAGGTTTGGTATTAGAGGCATTGAGATATCACATCTCATGCTATCAGAAGGGTCTCAGGAATGGAATGGGAAGGAGTTGGATATCACATCTCATGCTAAAGGGAGGGTCTCAGGTTTGGAAGGGGAAGGATTTGGATATCACATCTCATGTTATAGGAAGGATCTCAGGTTTGGTATTAGAAGCATTGAGATATCACATCTCATGCTATCGGAAGGATCTCAGGTTTGGTATTAGAAGCATTGAGATATCACATCTCATGCTATCAGAAGAGTCTCAGGATTGGAATAGGAAGGAGTTCGATATCACATCTCATGCTAAAGGGAGGGTCTCAGGATTGGAAGGGGAAGGATTTGGATATCACATCTCATGTTATCGGAAGGATCTCACGTTTGGTATTAGAAGTATTGAGATATCATATCTCATGCTATAGGAAGGGTCTCAGGATTGGAATGCGAAGGAGTTGGATATCACATCTCATGCTATAGGGAGGGTCTCAGGATTGGAATGGGAAGGACTTAGATATCACATATCATGCTATAGGGAGGGTCTCAGTTTTGATATTAGAAGCATTGAGATATCACATCTCATGCTATAGGAAGTGTCTCAGGATTGGAATGGGAAGGTGCTGGATATCACATCTCATGCTAAAGGAAGGGTCTCAGGTTTGGAACGGGAAGGATTTGGATATCACATCTCATGTTATAGGAAGGGTCTCAGGTTTGGTATAAGCATTGAGATATCACATCTCTGCTATCGGAAGTGTCTCAGGATTGGAATGGGAAGGAGTTGGATATCCCATCTCATGTTATAGGACGGGTCTCAGGTTTGTTATTAGAATCATTTAGATATCATATTGCATGCTGTAGGAAGGGTCTAAGGGTTGGAATGGGAAGGACTTGGATATCACATCTCATGCTATAGAAAGGCTCTTAGGTTTGGAAAGGGAAGGAGTTGGATATCACATTTCATGTTAGAGGAAGGATCTCAGGTTTGGTATTAGAAGCATTGAGATATCACATCTCATGCTATAGGAAGGGTCTCAGGATTGGAATGGGAAGCAGTTGGATATCACATCTCATGCTATAGGAAGGGTCTCAGGTTTGGTATAAGCATTGAGATATCACATCTCATGCTATAGGACGGGTCTCAGGATTTGAATGGAAGGAGTTGGATATCACATCTCATGTTATAGGAAGGATCTCAGGTTTGGTATTAGAAGCATTGAGACATCACATCTCATGCTATAGGAAGGGTCTCAGGGTTGGAATGGGAAGGAGTTGGATATCACATCGCATCCAATAGGAAGGGTCTCAGGTTTGGAATGGGAAGGAATTGGATATCACATCTCATGTTATAGGAAGGATCTCAGGTTTGGTATTAGAAGCATTGAGACATCACATCTCATGCTATAGGAAGGGTCTCAGGATTGGAATGTGAAGGATTTGGATATCACATCTCATGCTAAAGGAAGGGTCTCAGGTTTGGTAGAAGCATTGAGATATCACGTCTCTGCTATCGGAAGGGTCTCAGGATTGGATTGGGAAGGAGTTGGATATCACATCTCATGCCATAGGAAGGGTCTCAGGTTTGGTATAAGCATTGAGATATCACATCTCTGCTATCGGGAGGGTCTCAGGATTGGATTGGGAAGGAGTTGGATATCCCTTCTCATGCTATAGGAAGTGTCTCAGGTTGGAATGGGAAGGAGTTGGATATCACATCTCATGTTATAGGAAGGGTCTCAGGATTGGAATGGGAAGGATTTGGATATCACATCTCTTGCTATAGGAAGGGTCTCAGGATTGGAATGGGTAGGAGTTGGATATTACTTTCTTGCTATAGGAAGGGTCTCATGTTTGGAATGGGAAGGAGTTGGATATCACATATGCTATAGTTAGTGTCTCAGGTTTGGAACGGAAGTAGTTGGATATCACATCTCATGTTATAGGAAGGGTCTCAGGTTTGGTATAAGCATTGAGATATCACATCGCTGCTATCGGAAGCGGCTCAGGATTGGAATGGGAAGGAGTTGGATATCCCATCTCATGTTATAGGAAGAGTCTCTGGTTTGGTATTAGAATCATTGAGATATCACATTGCATGCTGTAGGAAGGGTCTAAGGATTGGAATGGGATGGACTTGGATATCACATCTCATGCTATAGGTAGGCTCTCAGGTTTGGTATAAGCATTGAGATATCACATCTCATGCTATAGGAAGGGTCTCAGGATTGGAATGGGAAGGAATTGGATATCACATCTCATGCTATAGGAAGGGTCTCAGATTTGGTATAAGCATTGAGATATCACATCTCATGCTAAAGGAAGGGTCTCAGGATTGGAATGGGAAGGAGTTGTATATGACATCTCAGGCCATAGGAAGGTTCTCAGGTTTGGTATAAGCATTGAGATATCACATCTCTGCTATCGGAAGGGTCTCAGGATTGGAATGGGAAGGAGTTGGATATCCCATCTCATGTTATAGGAAGGGTCTCAGGTTTGGTATTAGAAGCATAGAGATATCACATCTCATGCTATAGGAAGGGTCTCAGGATTTGAATGGCAAGGAGTTGGATATCACATCTCATGCCATAGGAAGGGTCTCAGGTTTGGTATAAGCATTCAGATATCACATCTCTGCTATCGGAAGGGTCTCAGGATTGGATTGGGAAGGAGTTAGATATCCCTTCTCATGCTATAGGAAGTGTCTCAGGTTGGAATGGGAAGGAGTTGGATATCACATCTCATGTTATAGGAAGGGTCTCGGGATTGGAATGGGAAGGACTTGGATGTCACATCTCATGCTTTAGGGAGGGTCTCAAGTTTGATATTAGAAGCATTGAGATAACAAATCTCATGAAATCGGAAGGGTCTCAGGATTGGAATGGGAAGGAGTTGGATATCACATCTCATGATAAAGGAAGGGTCTAAGGTTTGGAAGGGGAAGGATTTGGATATCACATCTCATGTTATAGGACGGGTCTCAGGTTTGGTATTAGAAGCATTGAGATATCAAGTCTCATGGTATAAGAAGGGTCTCAGAATTGGAATGGGAAGGAGTTGGATATCACACCTCAAGCTATAGGAAGGGTCTCAGGATTGGAATGGGAAGGACTTGGATATCACATCTCATGCTATAGGGAGGGTCTCAAGTTTGATATTAGAAGCTTTGAGATATCACATCTCATGATATCGGAAGGGTCTCAGGATTGGAATGGGAAGGAGTTGGATATCACATCTCATGATAAAGGAAGGGTCTAAGGTTTGGAAGGGGAAGGATTTGGATATCACATCTCATGTTATATTACGGGTCTCACGTTTGTATTAGAAGCATTGAGATATCAAGTCTCATAGTATAGGAAGGGTCTCAGAATTGGAATGGGAAGGAGTTGGATATCACATCTCAAGCTATAGGAAGGGTCTCAGGATTGGAATGGGAAGGACTTGGATATCACATCTCATGCTATAGGAAGGCTCTCAGGTTTGGAAGGGGAAATAGTTGGATATCACATTTCATGTTAGAGGTAGGATCTCAGGTTTGGTATTAGAGGCATTGAGATATCACATCTCATGCTATCAGAAGGGTCTTAGGAATGGAATGGGAAGGAGTTGGATATCACATCTCATGCTAAAGGGAGGGTCTCAGGTTTGGAAGGGGAAGGATTTGGATATCACATCTCATGTTATAGGAAGGATCTCAGGTTTGGTATTAGAAGCATTGAGATATCACATCTCATGCTATCGGAAGGATCTCAGGTTTGGTATTAGAAGCATTGAGATATCACATCTCATGCTATCAGAAGAGTCTCAGGATTGGAATAGGAAGGAGTTGGATATCACATCTCATGCTAAAGGGAGGGTCTCAGGATTGGAAGGGGAAGGATTTGGATATCACATCTCATGTTATCGGAAGGATCTCACGTTTGGTATTAGAAGTATTGAGATATCATATCTCATGCTATAGGAAGGGTCTCAGGATTGGAATGGGAAGGAGTTGGATATCACATCTCATGCTATAGGGAGGGTCTCAGGATTGGAATGGGAAGGACTTAGATATCACATATCATGCTATAGGGAGGGTCTCAGTTTTGATATTAGAAGCATTGAGATATCACATCTCATGCTATAGGAAGTGTCTCAGGATTGGAATGGGAAGGTGCTGGATATCACATCTCATGCTAAAGGAAGGGTCTCAGGTTTGGAACGGGAAGGATTTGGATATCACATCTCATGTTATAGGAAGGGTCTCAGGTTTGGTATAAGCATTGAGATATCACATCTCTGCTATCGGAAGTGTCTCAGGATTGGAATGGGAAGGAGTTGGATATCCCATCTCATGTTATAGGACGGGTCTCAGGTTTGTTATTAGAATCATTGAGATATCATATTGCATGCTGTAGGAAGGGTCTAAGGGTTGGAATGGGAAGGACTTGGATATCACATCTCATGCTATAGATAGGCTCTTAGGTTTGGAAAGGGAAGGAGTTGGATATCACATTTCATGTTAGAGGAAGGATCTCAGGTTTGGTATTAGAAGCATTGAGATATCACATCTCATGCAATAGGAAGGGTCTCAGGATTGGAATGGGAAGCAGTTGGATATCACATCTCATGGTATAGGAAGGGTCTCAGGTTTGGTATAAGCATTGAGATATCACATCTCATGCTATAGGACGGGTCTCAGGATTGGAATGGAAGGAGTTGGATATCACATCTCATGTTATAGGAAGGATCTCAGGTTTGGTATTAGAAGCATTGAGACATCACATCTCATGCTATAGGAAGGGTCTCAGGGTTGGAATGGGAAGGAGTTGGATATCACATCTCATCCAATAGGAAGGGTCTCAGGTTTGGAATGGGAAGGAATTGGATATCACATCTCATGTTATAGGAAGGATCTCAGGTTTGGTATTAGAAGCATTGAGATATCACATCTCATGCTATAGGAAGGGTCTCAGGATTGGAATGTGAAGGATTTGGATATCACATCTCATGCTAAAGGAAGGGTCTCAGGTTTGGTAGAAGCATTGAGATATCACGTCTCTGCTATCGGAAGGGTCTCAGGATTGGATTGGGAAGGAGTTGGATATCACATCTCATGCCATAGGAAGGGTCTCAGGTTTGGTATAAGCATTGAGATATCACATCTCTGCTATCGGAAGGGTCTCAGGATTGGATTGGGAAGGAGTTGGATATCCCTTCTCATGCTATAGGAAGTGTCTCAGGTTGGAATGGGAAGGAGTTGGATATCACATCTCATGTTATAGGAAGGGTCTCAGGATTGGAATGGGAAGGATTTGGATATCACATCTCTTGCTATAGGAAGGGTCTCAGGATTGGAATGGGTAGGAGTTGGATATTACTTTCTTGCTATAGGAAGGGTCTCATGTTTGGAATGGGAAGGAGTTGGATATCACATATGCTATAGTTAGTGTCTCAGGTTTGGAACGGGAAGGAGTTGGATATCACATCTCATGTTATAGGAAGGGTCTCAGGCTTGGTATAAGCATTGAGATATCACATCGCATGCTGTAGGAAGGGTCAAAGGATTGGAATGGGATGGACTTGGATATCACATCTCATGCTATAGGTAGGCTCTCAGGTTTGGTATAAGCATTGAGATATCACATCTCATGCTATAGGAAGGGTCTCAGGATTGGAATGGGAAGGAATTGGATATCACATCTCATGCTATAGGAAGGGTCTCAGATTTGGTATAAGCATTGAGATATCACATCTCATGCTAAAGGAAGAGTCTCAGGATTGGAATGTGAAGGATTTGGATATCACATCTCATGCTAAAGGAAGGGTCTCAGGTTTGGTAGAAGCATTGAGATATCACGTCGCTGCTATCGGAAGGGTCTCAGGATTGGATTGGGAAGGAGTTGGATATCCCTTCTCATGCTATAGGAAGGGTCTCAGGATTTGAATGGCAAGGAGTTGGATATCACATCTCATGCCATAGGAAGGGTCTCAGGTTTGGTATAAGCATTGAGATATCACATCTCTGCTATCGGAAGGGTCTCAGGATTGGATTGGGAAGGAGTTGGATATCCCTTCTCATGCTATAGGAAGTGTCTCAGGTTGGAATGGGAAGGAGTTGGATATCACATCTCATGCTATAGGAAGGGTCTCAGGTTTGGTATAAGCATTGAGATATCACATCTCATGCTATAGGACGGGTCTCAGGATTGTAATGGAAGGAGTTGGATATCACATCTCATGTTATAGGAAGGATCTCAGGTTTGGTATTAGAATCATTGAGACATCACATCTCATGCTATAGGAAGGGTCTCAGGGTTGGAATGGGAAGGAGTTGGATATCACAACTCATCCAATAGGAAGGGTCTCAGGTTTGGAATGGGAAGGAATTGGATATCACATCTCATGTTATAGGAAGGATCTCAGGTTTGGTATTAGAAGCATTGAGATATCACATCTCATGCTATAGGAAGGGTCTCAGGATTGGAATGTGAAGGATTTGGATATCACATCTCATGCTAAAGGAAGTGTCTCAGGTTTGGTAGAAGCATTGAGATATCACGTCTCTGCTATCGGAAGGGTCTCAGGATTGGATTGGGAAGGAGTTGGATATCCCTTTTCATGCTATAGGAAGGGTCTCAGGATTTGAATGGCAAGGAGTTGGATATCACATCTCATGCCACAGGAAGGGTCTCAGGTTTGGTTTAAGCATTGAGATATCACATCTCTGCTATTGGAAGGGTCTCAGGATTGGATTGGGAAGGAGTTGGATATCCCTTCTCATGCTATAGGAAGTGTCTCAGGTTGGAATGGGAAGGAGTTGGATATCACATCTCATGTTATAGGAAGGGTCTCAGGATTGGAATGGGAAGGATTTGGATATCACATCTCTTGCTATAGGAAGGGTCTCAGGATTGGAATGGGTAGGAGTTGGATATTACTTTCTTGCTATAGGAAGGGTCTCATGTTTGGAATGGGAAGGAGTTGGATATCACATATGCTATAGTTAGTGTCTCAGGTTCGGAACGGGAAGGAGTTGGATATCACATCTCATGTTATAGGAAGGGTCTCAGGTTTGGTATAAGCATTGAGATATCACATCTCTGCTATCGGAAGCGGCTCAGGATTTGAATGGGAAGGAGTTGGATATCCCATCTCATGTTATAGGAAGAGTCTCTGGTTTGGTATTAGAATCATTGAGATATCACATCGCATGCTGTAGGAAGGGTCTAAGGATTGGAATGGGGTGGACTTGGATATCACATCTCATGCTATAGGTAGGCTCTCAGTTTTGGTATAAGCATTGAGATATCACATCTCATGCTATAGGAAGGGTCTCAGGATTGGAATGGGAAGGAATTGGATATCACATCTCAGGCTATAGGAAGGGTCTCAGATTTGGTATAAGCATTGAGATATCACATCTCATGCTAAAGGAAGGGTCTCAGGATTGGAATGGGAAGGAGTTGTATATGACATCTCAGGCCATAGGAAGGTTCTCAGGTTTGGTATAAGCATTGAGATATCACATCTCTGCTATCGGAAAGGTCTCAGGATTGGAATGGGAAGGAGTTGGATATCCCATCTCATGTTATAGGAAGGGTCTCAGGTTTGGTATTAGAAGCATAGAGATATCACATCTCATGCTATAGGAAGGGTCAAAGGATTGGAATGGGAAGGACTTGGATGTCACATCTCATGCTATAGGGAGGGTCTCAAGTTTGATATTAGAAGCATTGAGATAACAAATCTCATGATATCGGAAGGGTCTCAGGATTGGAATGGGAAGGAGTTGGATATCACATCTCATGATAAAGGAAGGGTCTAAGGTTTGGAAGGGGAAGGATTTGGATATCACATCTCATGTTATAGGACGGGTCTCAGGTTTGGTATTAGAAGCATTGAGATATCAAGTCTCATGGTATACGAAGGGTCTCAGAATTGGAATGGGAAGGAGTTGGATATCACACCTCAAGCTATAGGAAGGGTCTCAGGATTGGAATGGGAAGGAGTTTGATATCACATCTCATGCCATAGTATGGGTCTCAGGTTTGGTAGAAGCATTGGGATATCACATCTCATGCTATCGGAAGGGTATCAGTATTGGATTTGGAAGAAGTTGGATATCCCATCTCATGCTATAGGAAGGGTCTCAGGTTGGAATGGGAAGGAGTTGGATATCACATTTCATGTTATAGGAAGGGTCTCAGGATTGGAATGGGAAGGACTTGGATATCATATCTCATGCTATAGGACGGGTCTCAGGTTTGTTATTAGAATCATTGAGATATCATATTGCATGCTGTAGGAAGGGTCTAAGGATTGGAATGGGAAGGACCTGGATATCACATCTCATGCTATAGATAGGCTCTTAGGTTTGGAAAGGGAAGGAGTTGGATATCACATCTCATGTTATAGGATGGATCTCAGGTTTGGTATTAGAAGTATTGAGATATCACATCTCATGTTATCGGAAGGATCTCAGGTTTGGTATTAGAAGTATTGAGATATCACATCTCATGCTATAGGAAGGGTCTCAGGATTGGAATGGGAAGGAGTTGGATATCACATCTCATGCTAAAGGAAGGGTCTCAGGTTTGGTAGAAGCATTGAGATATCACATCTCATGCTATAGGAAGGGTCTCAGGATTGGAATGGGAAGGACTTAGATATCACATATCATGCTATAGGGAGGGTCTCAGTTTTGATATTAGAAGCATTGAGATATCACATCTCATGCTATCGGAAGTGTCTCAGGATTGGAATGGGAAGGATATCACATCTCATGCTAAAGGAAGGGTCTCAGGTTTGGAACGGGAAGGAGTTAAATTTCACATCTCATGTTATAGGAAGGGTCTCAGGTTTGGTATAAACATTGAGATATCACATCTCTGCTATCGGAAGTGTCTCAGGATTGGCATGGGAAGGAGTTGGATATCCCATCTCATGTTATAGGACGGGTCTCAGGTTTGTTATTAGAATCATTGAGATATCATATTGCATGCTGTTGGAAGGGTCTAAGGGTTGGAATGTGAAGGACTTGGATATCACATCTCATGCTATAGATAGGCTCTTAGGTTTGGAAAGGGAAGGAGTTGGATATCACATTTCATGTTAGAGGAAGGATCTCAGGTTTGGTATTAGAAGCATTGAGATATCACATCTCATGCTATAGGAAGGGTCTCAGGATTGGAATGGGAAGGAGTTGGATATCACATCTCATGCTATAGGAAGGGTCTCAGGTTTGGTATAAGCATTGAGATATCACATCTCATGCTATAGGACGGGTCTCAGGATTGGAATGGAAGGAGTTGGATATCACATCTCATGTTATAGGAAGGATCTCAGGTTTGGTATTAGAAGCATTGAGACATCACATCTCATGCTATAGGAAGGGTCTCAGGGTTGGAATGGGAAGGAGTTGGATATCACATCTCATCCAATAGGAAGGGTCTCAGGTTTGGAATGGGAAGTAATTGGATATCACATCTCATGTTATAGGAAGGATCTCAGGTTTGGTATTAGAAGCATTGAGATATCAAATCTCATGCTATAGGAAGGGTCTCAGGATTGGAATGTGAAGGATTTGGATATCACATCTCATGCTAAAGGAAGGGTCTCAGGTTTGGTAGAAGCATTGAGATATCACGTCTCTGCTATCGGAAGGGTCTCAGGATTGGATTGGGAAGGAGTTGGATATCCCTTTTCATGCTATAGGAAGGGTCTCAGGTTTGGTATAAGCATTGAGATATCACATCTCTGCTATCGGAAGGGTCTCAGGATTGGATTGGGAAGGAGTTGGATATCCCTTCTCATGCTATAGGAAGTGTCTCAGGTTGGAATGGGAAGGAGTTGGATATCACATCTCATGTTATAGGAAGGGTCTCAGGATTGGAATGGGAAGGATTTGGATATCACATCTCTTGCTATAGGAAGGGTCTCAGGATTGGAATGGGTAGGAGTTGGATATTACTTTCTTGCTATAGGAAGGGTCTCATGTTTGGAATGGGAAGGAGTTGGATATCACATATGCTATAGTTAGTGTCTCAGGTTTGGAACGGGAAGGAGTTGGATATCACATCTCATGTTATAGGAAGGGTCTCAGGTTTGGTATAAGCATTGAGATATCACATCTCTGCTATCGGAAGCGGCTCAGGATTGGAATGGGAAGGAGTTGGATATCCCATGTCATGTTATAGGAAGAGTCTCTGGTTTGGTATTAGAATAATTGAGATATCACATTGCATGTTGTAGGAAGGGTCTAAGGATTGGAATGGGATGGACTTGGATATCACATCTCATGCTATAGGTAGGCTCTCAGGTTTGGTATAAGCATTGAGATATCACATCTCATGCTATAGGAAGGGTCTCAGGATTGGAATGGGAAGGAATTGGATATCACATCTCATGCTATAGGAAGGGTCTCAGATTTGGTATAAGCATTGAGATATCACATATCATGCTAAAGGAAGGGTCTCAGGATTGGAATGGGAAGGAGTTGTATATGACATCTCAGGCCATAGGAAGGTTCTCAGGTTTGGTATAAGCATTGAGATATCACATCTCTGCTATCGGAAAGGTCTCAGGATTGGAATGGGAAGGAGTTGGATATCCCATCTCATGTTATAGGAAGGATCTCAGGTTTGGTATTAGAAGCATAGAGATATCACATCTCATGCTATAGGAAGGGTCTCAGGATTGGAATGGGAAGGACTTGGATGTCACATCTCATGCTATAGGGAGGGTCTCAAGTTTGATATTAGAAGCATTGAGATAACAAATCTCATGATATCGGAAGGGTCTCAGGATTGGAATGGGAAGGAGTTGGATATCACATCTCATGATAAAGGAAGGGTCTAAGGTTTGGAAGGGGAAGGATTTGGATATCACATCTCATGTTATAGGACGGGTCTCAGGTTTGGTATTAGAAGCATTGAGATATCAAGTCTCATGGTATAAGAAGGGTCTCAGAATTGGAATGGGAAGGAGTTGGATATCACACCTCAAGCTATAGGAAGGGTCTCAGGATTGGAATGGGAAGGAGTTTGATATCACATCTCATGCCATAGTATGGGTCTCAGGTTTGGTAGAAGCATTGGGATATCACATTTCATGCTATCGGAAGGGTATCAGTATTGGATTTCGAAGAAGTTGGATATCCCATCTCATGCTATAGGAAGGGTCTCAGGTTGGAATGGGAAGGAGTTGGATATCACATTTCATGTTATAGGAAGGGTCTCAGGATTGGAATGGGAAGGACTTGGATATCATATCTCATGCTATAGGACGGGTCTCAGGTTTGTTATTAGAATCATTGAGATATCATATTGCATGCTGTAGGAAGGGTCTAAGGATTGGAATAGGAAGGACCTGGATATCACATCTCATGCTATAGATAGGCTCTTAGGTTTGGAAAGGGAAGGAGTTGGATATCACATTTCATGTTAGAGGAAGGATCTCAGGTTTGGTATTAGAAGCACTGAGATATCACATCTCATGCTATAGGAAGGGTCTCAGGATTGGAATGGGAAGTAGTTGGATATCACATCTCATGCTATAGGAAGGGTCTCAGGTTTGGTATAAGCATTGAGATATCACATCTCATGCTATAGGACGGGTCTCAGGATTGGAATGGAAGGAGTTGGATATCACATCTCATGTTATAGGAAGGATCTCAGGTTTGGTATTAGAATCATTGAGACGTCACATCTCATGCTATAGGAAGGGTATCAGGGTTGGAATGGGAAGGAGTTGGATATCACAACTCATCCAATAGGAAGGGTCTCAGGTTTGGAATGGGAAGGAATTGGATATCACATCTCATGTTATAGGAAGGATCTCAGGTTTGGTATTAGAAGCATTGAGATATCACATCTCATGCTATAGGAAGGGTCTCAGGATTGGAATGTGAAGGATTTGGATATCACATCTCATGCTAAAGGAAGGGTCTCAGGTTTGGTAGAGGCATTGAGATATCACGTCTCTGCTATCGGAAGGGTCTCAGGATTGGATTGGGAAGGAGTTGGATATCCCTTCTCATGCTATAGGAAGGGTCTCAGGATTTGAATGGCAAGGAATTGGATATCACATCTCATGTTATAGGAAGGATCTCAGGTTTGGTATTAGAAGCATTGAGATATCACATCTCATGCTATAGGAAGGGTCTCAGGATTGGAATGTGAAGGATTTGGATATCACATCTCATGCTAAAGGAAGGGTCTCAGGTTTGGTAGAAGCATTGAGATATCACGTCTCTGCTATCGGAAGGGTCTCAGGATTGGAATGGGAAGGAGTTGGATATTCCCATCTCATGTAATAGGAAGGGTCTCAGGTTTGGTATTAGAAGCATTGAGATATCACATCTCATGCTATAGGAAGGGTCTCAGGATTGGAATGGGAAGGACTTGGATATCACATCTCATGCTATAGGGAGGGTCTCAAGTTTGATATTAGAAGCTTTGAGATATCACATCTCATGATATCGGAAGGGTCTCAGGATTGGAATGGGAAGGAGTTGGATATCACATCTCATGATAAAGGAAGGGTCTAAGGTTTGGAAGGGGAAGGATTTGGATATCACATCTCATGTTATATTACGGGTCTCAGGTTTGGTATTAGAAGCATTGAGATATCAAGTCTCAGAGTATAGGAAGGGTCTCAGAATTGGAATGGGAAGGAGTTGGATATCACATCTCAAGCTATAGGAAGGGTCTCAGGATTGGAATGGGAAGGACTTGGATATCACATCTCATGCTATAGGAAGGCTCTCAGGTTTGGAAGGGGAAAGAGTTGGATATCACATTTCATGTTAGAGGTAGGATCTCAGGTTTGGTATTAGAGGCATTGAGATATCACATCTCATGCTATCAGAAGGGTCTCGGGAATGGAATGGGAAGGAGTTGGATATCACATCTCATGCTAAAGGGAGGGTCTCAGGTTTGGAAGGGAAAGGATTTGGATATCACATCTCATGTTATAGGAAGGATCTCAGGTTTGGTATTAGAAGCATTGAGATATCACATCTCATGCTATCAGAAGGGTCTCAGGATTGGAATGGGAAGGAGTTGGATATCACATCTCATGCTAAAGGGAGGGTCTCAGGTTTGGAAGGGGAAGGATTTGGATATCACATCTCATGTTATCGGAAGGATCTCACGTTTGGTATTAGAAGTATTGAGATATCATATCTCATGCTATAGGAAGGGTCTCAGGATTGGAATGGGAAGGAGTTGGATATCACATCTCATGTTATAGGAAGTGTCTCAGGATTGTAATGGGAAGGACTTGGATATCACATCTCATGCTATAGGTAGGGTCTCAAGTTTGATATTAGAAGCATTGAGATATCACATCTCATGCTATAGGAAGGGTCTGAGGATTGGAATGGGAAGGAGTTGGATATCACATCTCATGCTATGGGAAGGGTCTCAGGTTTGGTATAAGCAGTGAGATATCACATCTCATGCTATAGGAAGTGTCTCAGGATTGGAATGGGAAGGAGTTGGATATCACATCTCATGTTATAGGAAGGATCTCAGGTTTGGTATAAGCATTGAGATATCACATCTCTGCTACCGGAAGGGTCTCAGGATTGGAATGGGAAGGAGTTGGATATTCCCATCTCATGTTATAGGAAGGGTCTCAGGTTTGGTATTAGAAGCATTGAGATATCACATCTCATGCTATAGGAAGGGTCTCAGGATTGGAATGGGAAGGACTTGGATATCACATCTCATGCTATAGGGAGGGTCTCAAGTTTGATATTAGAAGCTTTGAGATATCACATCTCATGATATCGGAAGGGTCTCAGGATTGGAATGGGAAGGAGTTGGATATCACATCTCATGATAAAGGAAGGGTCTAAGGTTTGGAAGGGGAAGGATTTGGATATCACATCTCATGTTATATTACGGGTCTCACGTTTGTATTAGAAGCATTGAGATATCAAGTCTCATAGTATAGGAAGGGTCTCAGACTTGGAATGGGAAGGAATTGGATATCACATCTCAAGCTATAGGAAGGGTCTCAGGATTGGAAGGGGAAAGAGTTGGATATCACATTTCATGTTAGAGGTAGGATCTCAGGTTTGGTATTAGAGGCATTGAGATATCACATCTCATGCTATCAGAAGGGTCTCGGGAATGGAATGGGAAGGAGTTGGATATCACATCTCATGCTAAAGGGAGGGTCTCAGGTTTGGAAGGGAAAGGATTTGGATATCACATCTCATGTTGTAGGAAGGATCTCAGGTTTGGTATTAGAAGCATTGAGATATCACATCTCATGCTATCAGAAGGGTCTCAGGATTGGAATGGGAAGGAGTTGGATATCACATCTCATGCTAAAGGGAGGGTCTCAGGTTTGGAAGGGGAAGGATTTGGATATCACATCTCATGTTATCGGAAGGATCTCACGTTTGGTATTAGAAGTATTGAGATATCATATCTCATGCTATAGGAAGGGTCTCAGGATTGGAATGGGAAGGAGTTGGATATCACATCTCATGTTATAGGAAGTGTCTCAGGATTGTAATGGGAAGGACTTGGATATCACATCTCATGCTATAGGTAGGGTCTCAAGTTTGATATTAGAAGCATTGAGATATCACATCTCATGCTATAGGAAGGGTCTGAGGATTGGAATGGGAAGGAGTTGGATATCACATCTCATGCTATGGGAAGGGTCTCAGGTTTGGTATAAGCAGTGAGATATCACATCTCATGCTATAGGAAGTGTCTCAGGATTGGAATGGGAAGGAGTTGGATATCACATCTCATGTTATAGGAAGGATCTCAGGTTTGGTATAAGCATTGAGATATCACATCTCTGCTACCGGAAGGGTCTCAGGATTGGAATGGGAAGGAGTTGGATATTCCCATCTCATGTTATAGGAAGGGTCTCAGGTTTGGTATTAGAAGCATTGAGATATCACATCTCATGCTATAGGAAGGGTCTCAGGATTGGAATGGGAAGGACTTGGATATCACATCTCATGCTATAGGGAGGGTCTCAAGTTTGATATTAGAAGCTTTGAGATATCACATCTCATGATATCGGAAGGGTCTCAGGATTGGAATGGGAAGGAGTTGGATATCACATCTCATGATAAAGGAAGGGTCTAAGGTTTGGAAGGGGAAGGATTTGGATATCACATCTCATGTTATATTACGGGTCTCACGTTTGTATTAGAAGCATTGAGATATCAAGTCTCATAGTATAGGAAGGGTCTCAGACTTGGAATGGGAAGGAGTTGGATATCACATCTCAAGCTATAGGAAGGGTCTCAGGATTGGAATGGGAAGGACTTGGATATCACATCTCATGCTATAGGAAGGCTCTCAGGTTTGGAAGGGGAAAGAGTTGGATATCACATTTCATGTAAGAGGTAGGATCTCAGGTTTGGTATTAGAGGCATTGAGATATCACATCTCATGCTATCAGAAGGGTCTCAGGAATGGAATGGGAAGGAGTTGGATATCACATCTCATGCTAAAGGGAGGGTCTCAGGTTTGGAAGGGGAAGGATTTGGATATCACATCTCATGTTATAGGAAGGATCTCAGGTTTGGTATTAGAAGCATTGAGATATCACATCTCATGCTATCGGAAGGATCTCAGGTTTGGTATTAGAAGCATTGAGATATCACATCTCATGCTATCAGAAGAGTCTCAGGATTGGAATAGGAAGGAGTTGGATATCACATCTCATGCTAAAGGGAGGGTCTCAGGATTGGAAGGGGAAGGATTTGGATATCACATCTCATGTTATCGGAAGGATCTCACGTTTGGTATTAGAAGTATTGAGATATCATATCTCATGCTATAGGAAGGGTCTCAGGATTGGAATGGGAAGGAGTTGGATATCACATCTCATGCTATAGGGAGGGTCTCAGGATTGGAATGGGAAGGACTTAGATATCACATATCATGCTATAGGGAGGGTCTCAGTTTTGATATTAGAAGCATTGAGATATCACATCTCATGCTATAGGAAGTGTCTCAGGATTGGAATGGGAAGGTGCTGGATATCACATCTCATGCTAAAGGAAGGGTCTCAGGTTTGGAACGGGAAGGGTTTGGATATCACATCTCATGTTATAGGAAGGGTCTCAGGTTTGGTATAAGCATTGAGATATCACATCTCTGCTATCGGAAGTGTCTCAGGATTGGAATGGGAAGGAGTTGGATATCCCATCTCATGTTATAGGATGGGTCTCAGGTTTGTTATTAGAATCATTGAGAAATCATATTGCATGCTGTAGGAAGGGTCTAAGGGTTGGAATGGGAAGGACTTGGATATCACATCTCATGGTATAGATAGGCTCTTAGGTTTGGAAAGGGAAGGAGTTGGATATCACATTTCATGTTAGAGGAAGGATCTCAGGTTTGGTATTAGAAGCATTGAGATATCACATCTCATGCTATAGGAAGGGTCTCAGGATTGGAATGGGAAGCAGTTGGATATCACATCTCATGCTAAAGGGAGGGTCTCAGGTTTGGAAGGGGAAGGATTTGGATATCACATCTCATGTTATAGGAAGGATCTCAGGTTTGGTATTAGAAGCATTGAGATATCACATCTCATGCTATCGGAAGGATCTCAGGTTTGGTATTAGAAGCATTGAGATATCACATCTCATGCTATCAGAAGAGTCTCAGGATTGGAATAGGAAGGAGTTGGATATCCCATCTCATGTTATATAACGGGTCTCAGGTTTGTTATTGGAATCATTGAGATATCATATTGCATGCTGTAGGAAGGGTCTAAGAGTTGGAATGTGAAGGACTTGGATATCACATCTCATGCTATAGATAGGCTCTTAGGTTTGGAAAGGGAAGGAGTTGGATCTCACATTTCATGTTAGAGGAAGGATCTCAGGTTTGGTATTAGAAGCATTGAGATATCACATCTCATGCTATAGGAAGGGTCTCAGGATTGGAATGGGAAGGAGTTGGATATCACATCTCATGCTATAGGAAGGGTCTCAGGTTTGGTATAAGCATTGAGATATCACATCTCATGCTATAGGAAGGGTCTCAGGATTGGAATGGAAGGAGTTGGATATCAGATCTCATGTTATAGGAAGGATCTCAGGTTTGGTATTAGAAGCATTGAGATATCACATCTCATGCTATAGGAAGGGTCTCAGGATTGGAATGTGAAGGATTTGGATATCACATCTCATGCTAAAGGAAGGGTCTCAGGTTTGGTAGAAGCATTGAGATATCACGTCGCTGCTATCGGAAGGGTCTCAGGATTGGATTGGGAAGGAGTTGGATATCCCTTCTCATGCTATAGGAAGGGTCTCAGGATTTGAATGGCAAGGAGTTGGATATCACATCTCATGCCATAGGAAGGGTCTCAGGTTTGGTATAAGCATTGAGATATCACATCTCTGCTATCGGAAGGGTCTCAGGATTGGATTGGGAATGAGTTGGATATCCCTTCTCATGCTATAGGAAGTGTCTCAGGTTGGAATGGGAAGGAGTTGGATATCACATCTCATGTTATAGGAAGGGTCTCAGGATTGGAATGGGAAGGAGTTGGATATTACTTTCTTGCTATAGGAAGGGTCTCATGTTTGGAATGGGAAGGAGTTGGATATCACATATGCTATAGTTAGTGTCTCAGGTTTGGAACGGGAAGGAGTTGGATATCACATCTCATGTTATAGGAAGGGTCTCAGGTTTGGTATAAGCATTGAGATATCACATCTCTGCTATCGGAAGCGGCTCAGGATTGGAATGGGAAGGAGTTGGATATCCCATCTCATGTTATAGGAAGAGTCTCTGGTTTGGTATTAGAATAATTGAGATATCACATTGCATGTTGTAGGAAGGGTCTAAGGATTGGAATGGGATGGACTTGGATATCACATCTCATGCTATAGGTAGGCTCTCAGGTTTGGTATAAGCATTGAGATATCACATCTCATGCTATAGGAAGGGTCTCAGGATTGGAATGGGAAGGAATTGGATATCACATCTCATGCTATAGGAAGGGTCTCAGATTTGGTATAAGCATTGAGATATCACATATCATGCTAAAGGAAGGGTCTCAGGATTGGAATGGGAAGGAGTTGTATATGACATCTCAGGCCATAGGAAGGTTCTCAGGTTTGGTATAAGCATTGAGATATCACATCTCTGCTATCGGAAAGGTCTCGGATTGGAATGGGAAGGAGTTGGATATCCCATCTCATGTTATAGGAAGGATCTCAGGTTTGGTATTAGAAGCATAGAGATATCACATCTCATGCTATAGGAAGGGTCTCAGGATTGGAATGGGAAGGACTTGGATGTCACATCTCATGCTATAGGGAGGGTCTCAAGTTTGATATTAGAAGCATTGAGATAACAAATCTCATGATATCGGAAGGGTCTCAGGATTGGAATGGGAAGGAGTTGGATATCACATCTCATGATAAAGGAAGGGTCTAAGGTTTGGAAGGGGAAGGATTTGGATATCACATCTCATGTTATAGGACGGGTCTCAGGTTTGGTATTAGAAGCATTGAGATATCAAGTCTCATGGTATAAGAAGGGTCTCAGAATTGGAATGGGAAGGAGTTGGATATCACACCTCAAGCTATAGGAAGGGTCTCAGGATTGGAATGGGAAGGAGTTTGATATCACATCTCATGCCATAGTATGGGTCTCAGGTTTGGTAGAAGCATTGGGATATCACATCTCATGCTATCGGAAGGGTATCAGTATTGGATTTTGAAGAAGTTGGATATCCCATCTCATGCTATAGGAAGGGTCTCAGGTTGGAATGGGAAGGAGTTGGATATCACATTTCATGTTATAGGAAGGGTCTCAGGATTGGAATGGGAAGGACTTGGATATCATATCTCATGCTATAGGACGGGTCTCAGGTTTGTTATTAGAATCATTGAGATATCATATTGCATGCTGTAGGAAGGGTCTAAGGATTGGAATAGGAAGGACCTGGATATCACATCTCATGCTATAGATAGGCTCTTAGGTTTGGAAAGGGAAGGAGTTGGATATCACATTTCATGTTAGAGGAAGGATCTCAGGTTTGGTATTAGAAGCACTGAGATATCACATCTCATGCTATCGGAAGGATCTCAGGTTTGGTATTAGAAGCATTGAGATATCACATCTCATGCTATCAGAAGAGACTCAGGATTGGAATAGGAAGGAGTTGGATATCACATCTCATGCTAAAGGGAGGGTCTCAGGATTGGAAGGGGAAGGATTTGGATATCACATCTCATGTTATCGGAAGGATCTCACGTTTGGTATTAGAAGTATTGAGATATCATATCTCATGCTATAGGAAGGGTCTCAGGATTGGAATGGGAAGGACTTAGATATCACATATCATGCTATAGGGAGGGTCTCAGTTTTGATATTAGAAGCATTGAGATATCACATCTCATGCTATAGGAAGTGTCTCAGGATTGGAATGGGAAGGTGCTGGATATCACATCTCATGCTAAAGGAAGGGTCTCAGGTTTGGAACGGGAAGGGTTTGGATATCACATCTCATGTTATAGGAAGGGTCTCAGGTTTGGTATAAGCATTGAGATATCACATCTCTGCTATCGGAAGTGTCTCAGGATTGGAATGGGAAGGAGTTGGATATCCCATCTCATGTTATAGGATGGGTCTCAGGTTTGTTATTAGAATCATTGAGATATCATATTGCATGCTGTAGGAAGGGTCTAAGGGTTGGAATGGGAAGGACTTGGATATCACATCTCATGGTATAGATAGGCTCTTAGGTTTGGAAAGGGAAGGAGTTGGATATCACATTTCATGTTAGAGGAAGGATCTCAGGTTTGGTATTAGAAGCATTGAGATATCACATCTCATGCTATAGGAAGGGTCTCAGGATTGGAATGGGAAGCAGTTGGATATCACATCTCATGCTAAAGGGAGGGTCTCAGGTTTGGAAGGGGAAGGATTTGGATATCACATCTCATGTTATAGGAAGGATCTCAGGTTTGGTATTAGAAGCATTGAGATATCACATCTCATGCTATCGGAAGGATCTCAGGTTTGGTATTAGAAGCATTGAGATATCACATCTCATGCTATCGGAAGAGTCTCAGGATTGGAATAGGAAGGAGTTGGATATCCCATCTCATGTTATAGGACGGGTCTCAGGTTTGTTATTGGAATCATTGAGATATCATATTGCATGCTGTAGGAAGGGTCTAAGAGTTGGAATGTGAAGGACTTGGATATCACATCTCATGCTATAGATAGGCTCTTAGGTTTGGAAAGGGAAGGAGTTGGATCTCACATTTCATGTTAGAGGAAGGATCTCAGGTTTGGTATTAGAAGCATTGAGATATCACATCTCATGCTATAGGAAGGGTCTCAGGATTGGAATGGGAAGGAGTTGGATATCACATCTCATGCTATAGGAAGGGTCTCAGGTTTGGTATAAGCATTGAGATATCACATCTCATGCTATAGGAAGGGTCTCAGGATTGGAATGGAAGGAGTTGGATATCGGATCTCATGTTATAGGAAGGATCTCAGGTTTGGTATTAGAAGCATTGAGATATCACATCTCATGCTATAGGAAGGGTCTCAGGATTGGAATGTGAAGGATTTGGATATCACATCTCATGCTAAAGGAAGGGTCTCAGGTTTGGTAGAAGCATTGAGATATCACGTCGCTGCTATCGGAAGGGTCTCAGGATTGGATTGGGAAGGAGTTGGATATCCCTTCTCATGCTATAGGAAGGGTCTCAGGATTTGAATGGCAAGGAGTTGGATATCACATCTCATGCCATAGGAAGGGTCTCAGGTTTGGTATAAGCATTGAGATATCACATCTCTGCTATCGGAAGGGTCTCAGGATTGGATTGGGAATGAGTTGGATATCCCTTCTCATGCTATAGGAAGTGTCTCAGGTTGGAATGGGAAGGAGTTGGATATCACATCTCATGTTATAGGAAGGGTCTCAGGATTGGAATGGGAAGGAGTTGGATATTACTTTCTTGCTATAGGAAGGGTCTCATGTTTGGAATGGGAAGGAGTTGGATATCACATATGCTATAGTTAGTGTCTCAGGTTTGGAACGGGAAGGAGTTGGATATCACATCTCATGTTATAGGAAGGGTCTCAGGTTTGGTATAAGCATTGAGATATCACATCTCTGCTATCGGAAGCGGCTCAGGATTGGAATGGGAAGGAGTTGGATATCCCATCTCATGTTATAGGAAGAGTCTCTGGTTTGGTATTAGAATAATTGAGATATCACATTGCATGTTGTAGGAAGGGTCTAAGGATTGGAATGGGATGGACTTGGATATCACATCTCATGCTATAGGTAGGCTCTCAGGTTTGGTATAAGCATTGAGATATCACATCTCATGCTATAGGAAGGGTCTCAGGATTGGAATGGGAAGGAATTGGATATCACATCTCATGCTATAGGAAGGGTCTCAGATTTGGTATAAGCATTGAGATATCACATATCATGCTAAAGGAAGGGTCTCAGGATTGGAATGGGAAGGAGTTGTATATGACATCTCAGGCCATAGGAAGGTTCTCAGGTTTGGTATAAGCATTGAGATATCACATCTCTGCTATCGGAACGGTCTCAGGATTGGAATGGGAAGGAGTTGGATATCCCATCTCATGTTATAGGAAGGATCTCAGGTTTGGTATTAGAAGCATAGAGATATCACATCTCATGCTATAGGAAGGGTCTCAGGATTGGAATGGGAAGGACTTGGATGTCACATCTCATGCTATAGGGAGGGTCTCAAGTTTGATATTAGAAGCATTGAGATAACAAATCTCATGATATCGGAAGGGTCTCAGGATTGGAATGGGAAGGAGTTGGATTTCACATCTCATGATAAAGGAAGGGTCTAAGGTTTGGAAGGGGAAGGATTTGGATATCACATCTCATGTTATAGGACGGGTCTCAGGTTTGGTATTAGAAGCATTGAGATATCAAGTCTCATGGTATAAGAAGGGTCTCAGAATTGGAATGGGAAGGAGTTGGATATCACACCTCAAGCTATAGGAAGGGTCTCAGGATTGGAATGGGAAGGAGTTTGATATCACATCTCATGCCATAGTATGGGTCTCAGGTTTGGTAGAAGCATTGGGATATCACATCTCATGCTATCGGAAGGGTATCAGTATTGGATTTTGAAGAAGTTGGATATCCCATCTCATGCTATAGGAAGGGTCTCAGGTTGGAATGGGAAGGAGTTGGATATCACATTTCATGTTATAGGAAGGGTCTCAGGATTGGAATGGGAAGGACTTGGATATCATATCTCATGCTATAGGACGGGTCTCAGGTTTGTTATTAGAATCATTGAGATATCATATTGCATGCTGTAGGAAGGGTCTAAGGATTGGAATAGGAAGGACCTGGATATCACATCTCATGCTATAGATAGGCTCTTAGGTTTGGAAAGGGAAGGAGTTGGATATCACATTTCATGTTAGAGGAAGGATCTCAGGTTTGGTATTAGAAGCACTGAGATATCACATCTCATGCTATAGGAAGGGTCTCAGGATTGGAATGGGAAGTAGTTGGATATCACATCTCATGCTATAGGAAGGGTCTCAGGTTTGGTATAAGCATTGAGATATCACATCTCATGCTATAGGACGGGTCTCAGGATTGGAATGGAAGGAGTTGGATATCACATCTCATGTTATAGGAAGGATCTCAGGTTTGGTATTAGAATCATTGAGACATCACATCTCATGCTATAGGAAGGGTCTCAGGGTTGGAATGGGAAGGAGTTGGATATCACAACTCATCCAATAGGAAGGGTCTCAGGTTTGGAATGGGAAGGAATTGGATATCACATCTCATGTTATAGGAAGGATCTCAGGTTTGGTATTAGAAGCATTGAGATATCACATCTCATGCTATAGGAAGGGTCTCAGGATTGGAATGTGAAGGATTTGGATATCATATCTCATGCTAAAGGAAGGGTCTCAGGTTTGGTAGAAGCATTGAGATATCACGTCTCTGCTATCGGAAGGGTCTCAGGATTGGATTGGGAAGGAGTTGGATATCCCTTCTCATGCTATAGGAAGGGTCTCAGGATTTGAATGGCAAGGAGTTGGATATCACATCTCATGCCATACGAAGGGTCTCAGGTTTGGTATAAGCATTGAGATATCACATCTCTGCTATCGGAAGGGTCTCAGGATTGGAATGGGAAGGAGTTGGATATTCCCATCTCATGTAATAGGAAGGGTCTCAGGTTTGGTATTAGAAGCATTGAGATATCACATCTCATGCTATAGGAAGGGTCTCAGGATTGGAATGGGAAGGACTTGGATATCACATCTCATGCTATAGGGAGGGTCTCAAGTTTGATATTAGAAGCTTTGAGATATCACATCTCATGATATCGGAAGGGTCTCAGGATTGGAATGGGAAGGAGTTGGATATCACATCTCATGATAAAGGAAGGGTCTAAGGTTTGGAAGGGGAAGGATTTGGATATCACATCTCATGTTATATTACGGGTCTCAGGTTTGGTATTAGACGCATTGAGATATCAAGTCTCAGAGTATAGGAAGGGTCTCAGAATTGGAATGGGAAGGAGTTGGATATCACATCTCATGCTAAAGGGAGGGTCTCAGGTTTGGAAGGGGAAGGATTTGGATATCACATCTCATGTTATCGGAAGGATCTCACGTTTGGTATTAGAAGTATTGAGATATCATATCTCATGCTATAGGAAGGGTCTCAGGATTGGAATGGGAAGGAGTTGGATATCACATCTCATGTTATAGGAAGTGTCTCAGGATTGTAATGGGAAGGACTTGGATATCACATCTCATGCTATAGGTAGGGTCTCAAGTTTGATATTAGAAGCATTGAGATATCACATCTCATGCTATAGGAAGGGTCTGAGGATTGGAATGGGAAGGAGTTGGATATCACATCTCATGCTATGGGAAGGGTCTCAGGTTTGGTATAAGCAGTGAGATATCGTATCTCATGCTATAGGAAGTGTCTCAGGATTGGAATGGGAAGGAGTTGGATATCACATCTCATGTTATAGGAAGGATCTCAGGTTTGGTATAAGCATTGAGATATCACATCTCTGCTACCGGAAGGGTCTCAGGATTGGAATGGGAAGGAGTTGGATATTCCCATCTCATGTTATAGGAAGGGTCTCAGGTTTGGTATTAGAAGCATTGAGATATCACATCTCATGCTATAGGAAGGGTCTCAGGATTGGAATGGGAAGGACTTGGATATCACATCTCATGCTATAGGGAAGGTCTCAAGTTTGATATTAGAAGCTTTGAGATATCACATCTCATGATATCGGAAGGGTCTCAGGATTGGAATGGGAAGGAGTTGGATATCACATCTCATGATAAAGGAAGGGTCTAAGGTTTGGAAGGGGAAGGATTTGGATATCACATCTCATGTTATATTACGGGTCTCACGTTTGTATTAGAAGCATTGAGATATCAAGTCTCATAGTATAGGAAGGGTCTCAGAATTGGAATGGGAAGGAGTTGGATATCACATCTCAAGCTATAGGAAGGGTCTCAGGATTGGAATGGGAAGGACTTGGATATCACATCTCATGCTATAGGAAGGCTCTCAGGTTTGGAAGGGGAAAGAGTTGGATATCACATTTCATGTTAGAGGTAGGATCTCAGGTTTGGTATTAGAGGCATTGAGATATCACATCTCATGCTATCAGAAGGGTCTCAGGAATGGAATGGGAAGGAGTTGGATATCACATCTCATGCTAAAGGGAGGGTCTCAGGTTTGGAAGGGGAAGGATTTGGATATCACATCTCATGTTATAGGAAGGATCTCAGGTTTGGTATTAGAAGCATTGAGATATCAAATCTCATGCTATCGGAAGGATCTCAGGTTTGGTATTAGAAGCAATGAGATATCACATCTCATGCTATCAGAAGAGTCTCAGGATTGGAATAGGAAGGAGTTGGATATCACATCTCATGCTAAAGGGAGGGTCTCAGGATTGGAAGGGGAAGGATTTGGATATCACATCTCATGTTATTGGAAGGATCTCACGTTTGGTATTAGAAGTATTGAGATATCATATCTCATGCTATAGGAAGGGTCTCAGGATTGGAATGGGAAGGAGTTGGATATCACATCTCATGCTATAGGGAGGGTCTCAGGATTGGAATGGGAAGGACATAGATATCACATATCATGCTATAGGGAGGGTCTCAGTTTTGATATTAGAAGCATTGAGATATCACATCTCATGCTATAGGAAGTGTCTCAGGATTGGAATGGGAAGGTGCTGGATATCACATCTCATGCTAAAGGAAGGGTCTCAGGTTTGGAACGGGAAGGATTTGGATATCACATCTCATGTTATAGGAAGGGTCTCAGGTTTGGTATAAGCATTGAGATATCACATCTCTGCTATCGGAAGTGTCTCAGGATTGGAATGGGAAGGAGTTGGATATCCCATCTCATGTTATAGGACGGGTCTCAGGTTTGTTATTAGAATCAATGAGATATCATATTGCATGCTGTAGGAAGGGTCTAAGGGTTGGAATGGGAAGGACTTGGATATCACATCCCATGGTATAGATAGGCTCTTAGGTTTGGAAAGGGAAGGAGTTGGATATCACATTTCATGTTAGAGGAAGGATCTCAGGTTTGGTATTAGAAGCTTTGAGATATCACATCTCATGCTATAGGAAGGGTCTCAGGATTGGAATGGGAAGCAGTTGGATATCACATCTCATGCTAAAGGGAGGGTCTCAGGTTTGGAAGGGGAAGGATTTGGATATCACATCTCATGTTATAGGAAGGATCTCAGGTTTGGTATTAGAAGCATTGAGATATCACATCTCATGCTATCGGAAGGATCTCAGGTTTGGTATTAGAAGCATTGAGATATCACATCTCATGCTATCAGAAGAGTCTCAGGATTGGAATAGGAAGGAGTTGGATATCACATCTCATGCTAAAGGGAGGGTCTCAGGATTGGAAGGGGAAGGATTTGGATATCACATCTCATGTTATCGGAAGGATCTCACGTTTGGTATTAGAAGTATTGAGATATCATATCTCATGCTATAGGAAGGGTCTCAGGATTGGAATGGGAAGGAGTTGGATATCACATCTCATGCTATAGGGAGGGTCTCAGGATTGGAATGGGAAGGACTTAGATATCACATTTCATGCTATAGGGAGGGTCTCAGTTTTGATATTAGAAGCATTGAGATATCACATCTCATGCTATAGGAAGTGTCTCAGGATTGGAATGGGAAGGTGCTGGATATCACATCTCATGCTAAAGGAAGGGTTTCAGGTTTGGAACGGGAAGGATTTGGATATCACATCTCATGTTATAAGAAGGGTCTCAGGTTTGGTATAAGCATTGAGATATCACATCTCTGCTATCGGAAGTGTCTCAGGATTGGAATGGGAAGGAGTTGGATATCCCATCTCATGTTATAGGACGGGTCTCAGGTTTGTTATTAGAATCATTGAGATATCATATTGCATGCTGTAGGAAGGTTCTAAGGGTTGGAATGGGAAGGACTTGGATATCACATCTCATGGTATAGATAGGCTCTTAGGTTTGGAAAGGGAAGGAGTTGGATATCACATTTCATGTTAGAGGAAGGATCTCAGGTTTGGTATTAGAAGCATTGAGATATCACATCTCATGCTATAGGAAGGGTCTCAGGATTGGAATGGGAAGCAGTTGGATATCACATCTCATGCTATAGGAAGGGTCTCAGGTTTGGTATAAGCATTGAGATATCACATCTCATGCTATAGGACGGGTCTCAGGATTGGAATGGAAGGAGTTGGATATCACATCTCATGTTATAGGAAGGATCTCAGGTTTGGTATTAGAAGCATTGAGACATCACATCTCATGCTATAGGAAGGGTCTCAGGGTTGGAATGGGAAGGAGTTGGATATCACATCTCATCCAATAGGAAGGGTCTCAGGTTTGGAATGGGAAGGAATTGGATATCACATCTCATGTTATAGGAAGGATCTCAGGTTTGGTATTAGAAGCATTGAGATATCACATCTCATGCTATAGGAAGGGTCTCAGGATTGGAATGTGAAGGATTTGGATATCACATCTCATGCTAAAGGAAGGGTCTCAGGTTTGGTAGAAGCATTGAGATATCACGTCTCTGCTATCGGAAGAGTCTCAGGATTGGATTGGGAAGGAGTTGGATATCACATCTCATGCCATAGGAAGGGTCTCAGGTTTGGTATGAGCATTGAGATATCACATCTCTGCTATCGGAAGGGTCTCAGGATTGGATTGGGAAGGAGTTGGATATCCCTTCTCATGCTATAGGAAGTGTCTCAGGTTGGAATGGGAAGGAGTTGGATATCACATCTCATGTTATAGGAAGGGTCTCAGGATTGGAATGGGAAGGATTTGGATATCACATCTCTTGCTATAGGAAGGGTCTCAGGATTGGAATGGGTAGGAGTTGGATATTACTTTCTTGCTATAGGAAGGGTCTCATGTTTGGAATGGGAAGGAGTTGGATATCACATATGCTATAGTTAGTGTCTCAGGTTTGGAACGGGAAGGAGTTGGATATCACATCTCATGTTATAGGAAGGGTCTCAGGTTTGGTATAAGCATTGAGATATCACATCTCTGCTATCGGAAGCGGCTCAGGATTGGAATGGGAAGGAGTTGGATATCCCATCTCATGTTATAGGAAGAGTCTCTGGTTTGGTATTAGAATCATTGAGATATCACATCGCATGCTGTAGGAAAGGTCTAACGATTGGAATGGGATGGACTTGGATATCACATCTCATGCTATAGGTAGGCTCTCAGGTTTGGTATAAGCATTGAGATATCACATCTCATGCTATAGGAAGGGTCTCAGGATTGGAATGGGAAGGAATTGGATATCACATCTCATGCTATAGGAAGGGTCTCAGATTTGGTATAAGCATTGAGATATCACATCTCATGCTAAAGGAAGGGTCTCAGGATTGGAATGGGAAGGAGTTGTATATGACATCTCAGGCCATAGGAAGGTTCTCAGGTTTGGTATAAGCATTGAGATATCACATCTCTGCTATCGGAAGGGTCTCAGGATTGGAATGGGAAGCAGTTGGATATCCCATCTCATGTTATAGGAAGGGTCTCAGGTTTGGTATTAGAAGCATAGAGATATCACATCTCATGCTATAGGAAGGATCTCAGGATTTGAATGGCAAGGAGTTGGATATCACATCTCATGCCATAGGAAGGGTCTCAGGTTTGGTATAAGCATTGAGATATCACATCTCTGCTATCGGAAGGGTCTCGGGATTGGATTGGGAAGGAGTTAGATATCCCTTCTCATGCTATAGGAAGTGTCTCAGGTTGGAATGGGAAGGAGTTGGATATCACATCTCATGTTATAGGAAGGGTCTCAGGATTGGAATGGGAAGGAGTTGGATATCACATCTCATGATAAAGGAAGGGTCTAAGGTTTGAAAGGGGAAGGATTTGGATATCACATCTCATGTTATAGGACGGGTCTCAGGTTTGGTATTAGATGCATTGAGATATCAAGTCTCATGGTATAAGAAGGGTCTCAGAATTGGAATGGGAAGGAGTTGGATATCACACCTCAAGCTATAGGAAGGGTCTCAGGATTGGAATGGGAAGGAGTTTGATATCACATCTCATGCCATAGTATGGGTCTCAGGTTTGGTAGAAGCATTGGGATATCACATCTCATGCTATCGGAAGGGTATCAGTATTGGATTTGGAAGAAGTTGGATATCCCATCTCATGCTATAGGAAGGGTCTCAGGTTGGAATGGGAAGGAGTTGGATATCACATTTCATGATATAGGAAGGGTCTCAGGATTGGAATGGGAAGGACTTGGATATCATATCTCATGCTATAGGACGGGTCTCAGGTTTGTTATTAGAATCATTGAGATATCATATTGCATGCTGTAGGAAGGGTCTAAGGATTGGAATGGGAAGGACTTGGATATCACATCTCATGCTATAGATAGGCTCTTAGGTTTGGAAAGGGAAGGAGTTGGATATCACATTTCATGTTAGAGGAAGGATCTCAGGTTTGGTATTAGAAGCATTGAGATATCACATCTCATGCTATATGAAGGGTCTCAGGATTGGAATGGGAAGTAGTTGGATATCACATCTCATGCTATAGGAAGGGTCTCAGGTTTGGTATAAGCATTGAAATATCACATCTCATGCTATAGGACAGGTCTCAGGATTGGAATGGAAGGAGTTGGATATCACATATCATGTTATAGGAAGGATCTCTGGTTTGGTATTGGAAGCATTGAGACATCACATCTCATGCTATAGGAAGGGTCTCAGGGTTGGAATGGGAAGGAGTTGGATATCACATCTCATCCAATAGGAAGGGTCTCAGGTTTGGAATGGGAAGGAATTGGATATCACATCTCATGTTATAGGAAAGATCTCAGGTTTGGTATTAGAAGCATTGAGATATCACATCTCATGCTATAGGAAGGGTCTCAGGATTGGAATGTGGAGGATTTGGATATCACATCTCATGTTAAAGGAAGGGTCTCAGGTTTGGTAGAAGCATTGAGATATCACGTCTCTGCTATCGGAAGGGTCTCAGGATTGGATTGGGAAGGAGTTGGATATCCCTTCTCATGCTATAGGAAGGGTCTCAGGATTTGAATGGCAAGGAGTTGGATATCACATCTCATGCCATAGGAAGGGTCTCAGGTTTGGTATAAGCATTGAGATATCACATCTCTGCTATCGGAAGGGTCTCAGGATTGGAATGGGAAGGAGTTGGATATTCCCATCTCATGTTATAGGAAGGGTCATTGGTTTGGTATTAGAAGCATTGAGATATCACATCTCATGCTATAGGAAGGGTCTCAGGATTGGAATGGGAAGGACTTGGATATCACATCCCCTGCTATAGGGAGGGTCTCAAGTTTGATATTAGAAGCTTTGAGATATCACATCTCATGATATCGGAAGGGTCTCAGGATTGGAATGGGAAGGAGTTGGATATCACATCTCATGATAAAGGAAGGGTCTAAGGTTTGGAAGGGGAAGGATTTGGATATCACATCTCATGTTATATTACGGGTCTCAGGTTTGGTATTAGAAGCATTGAGATATCAAGTCTCAGAGTATAGGAAGGGTCTCAGAATTGGAATGGGAAGGAGTTGGATATCACATCTCAAGCTATAGGAAGGGTCTCAGGATTGGAATGGGAAGGACTTGGATATCACATCTCATGCTATAGGATGGCTCTCAGGTTTGGAAGGGGAAAGAGTTGGATATCACATTTCATGTTAGAGGTAGGATCTCAGGTTTGGTATTAGAGGCATTGAGATATCACATCTCATGCTTTCAGAAGGGTCTCAGGAATGGAATGGGAAGGAGTTGGATATCACATCTCATGCTAAAGGGAGGGTCTCAGGTTTGGAAGGGGAATGATTTGGATATCACATCTCATGTTATAGGAAGGATCTCAGGTTTGGTATTAGAAGCATTGAGATATCACATCTCATGCTATCGGAAGGATCTCAGGTTTGGTATTAGAAGCATTGAGATATCACATCTCATGCTATCAGAAGGGTCTCAGGATTGGAATGGGAAGGAGTTGGATATCACATCTCATGCTAAAGGGAGGGTCTCAGGTTTGGAAGGGGAAGGATTTGGATATCACATCTCATGTTATCGGAAGGATCTCACGTTTGGTATTAGAAATATTGAGATATCATATCTCATGCTATAGGAAGGGTCTCAGGAGTGGAATGGGAAAGAGTTGGATATCACATCTCATGCTATAGGGAGTGTCTCAGGATTGGAATGGGAAGGACTTAGATATCACATATCATGCTATAGGGAGGGTCTCAGTTTTGATATTTGAAGCATTGAGATATCACATCTCATGCTATCGGAAGTGTCTCAGGATTGGAATGGGAAGGAGCTGGATATCACATCTCATGCTAAAGGAAGGGTCTCAGGTTTGGAACGGGAAGGATTTGGATATCACATCTCATGTTATAGGAAGGGTCTCAGGTTTGGTATAAGCATTGAGATATCACATCTCTGCTATCGGAAGTGTCTCAGGATTGGAATGGGAAGGAGTTGGATATCACATCTCATGTTATAGGACGGGTCTCAGGTTTGTTATTAGAATCATTGAGATATCATATTGCATGCTGTAGGAAGGGTCTAAGGGTTGGAATGGGAAGGACTTGGATATCACATCTCATGCTATAGATAGGCTCTTAGGTTTGGAAAGGGAAGGAGTTGGATATCACATTTCATGTTAGAGGAAGGATCTCAGGTTTGGTATTAGAAGCATTGAGATATCACATCTCATGCTATAGGAAGGGTCTCAGGATTGGAATGTGGAGGATTTGGATATCACATCTCATGCTAAAGGAAGGGTCTCAGGTTTGGTAGAAGCATTGAGATATCACGTCTCTGCTATCGGAAGGGTCTCAGGATTGGATTGGGAAGGAGTTGGATATCCCTTCTCATGCTATAGGAAGGGTCTCAGGATTTGAATGGCAAGGAGTTGGATATCACATCTCATGCCATAGGAAGGGTCTCAGGTTTGGTATAAGCATTGAGATATCACATCTCTGCTATCGGAAGGGTCTCAGGATTGGAATGGGAAGGAGTTGGATATTCCCATCTCATGTTATAGGAAGGGTCATTGGTTTGGTATTAGAAGCATTGAGATATCACATCTCATGCTATAGGAAGGGTCTCAGGATTGGAATGGGAAGGACTTGGATATCACATCCCCTGCTATAGGGAGGGTCTCAAGTTTGATATTAGAAGCTTTGAGATATCACATCTCATGATATCGGAAGGGTCTCAGGATTGGAATGGGAAGGAGTTGGATATCACATCTCATGATAAAGGAAGGGTCTAAGGTTTGGAAGGGGAAGGATTTGGATATCACATCTCATGTTATATTACGGGTCTCAGGTTTGGTATTAGAAGCATTGAGATATCAAGTCTCAGAGTATAGGAAGGGTCTCAGAATTGGAATGGGAAGGAGTTGTATATCACATCTCAAGCTATAGGAAGGGTCTCAGGATTGGAATGGGAAGGACTTGGATATCACATCTCATGCTATAGGAAGGCTCTCAGGTTTGGAAGGGGAAAGAGTTGGATATCACATTTCATGTTAGAGGTAGGATCTCAGGTTTGGTATTAGAGGCATTGAGATATCACATCTCATGCTTTCAGAAGGGTCTCAGGAATGGAATGGGAAGGAGTTGGATATCACATCTCATGCTAAAGGGAGGGTCTCAGGTTTGGAAGGGGAATGATTTGGATATCACATCTCATGTTATAGGAAGGATCTCAGGTTTGGTATTAGAAGCATTGAGATATCACATCTCATGCTATTGGAAGGATCTCAGGTTTGGTATTAGAAGCATTGAGATATCACATCTCATGCTATCAGAAGGGTCTCAGGATTGGAATGGGAAGGAGTTGGATATCACATCTCATGCTAAAGGGAGGGTCTCAGGTTTGGAAGGGGAAGGATTTGGATATCACATCTCATGTTATCGGAAGGATCTCACGTTTGGTATTAGAAATATTGAGATATCATATCTCATGCTATAGGAAGGGTCTCAGGAGTGGAATGGGAAAGAGTTGGATATCACATCTCATGCTATAGGGAGTGTCTCAGGATTGGAATGGGAAGGACTTAGATATCACATATCATGCTATAGGGAGGGTCTCAGTTTTGATATTAGAAGCATTGAGATATCACATCTCATGCTATCGGAAGTGTCTCAGGATTGGAATGGGAAGGAGCTGGATATCACATCTCATGCTAAAGGAAGGGTCTCAGGTTTGGAACGGGAAGGATTTGGATATCACATCTCATGTTATAGGAAGGGTCTCAGGTTTGGTATAAGCATTGAGATATCACATCTCTGCTATCGGAAGTGTCTCAGGATTGGAATGGGAAGGAGTTGGATATCACATCTCATGTTATAGGACGGGTCTCAGGTTTGTTATTAGAATCATTGAGATATCATATTGCATGCTGTAGGAAGGGTCTAAGGGTTGGAATGGGAAGGACTTGGATATCACATCTCATGCTATAGATAGGCTCTTAGGTTTGGAAAGGGAAGGAGTTGGATATCACATTTCATGTTAGAGGAAGGATCTCAGGTTTGGTATTAGAAGCATTGAGATATCACATCTCATGCTATAGGAAGGGTCTCAGGATTGGAATGGGAAGTAGTTGGATATCACATCTCATGCTATAGGAAGGGTCTCAGGTTTAGTATAAGCATTGAGATATCACATCTCATGCTATAGGACGTGTCTCAGGATTGGAATGGAAGGAGTTGGATATCACATCTCATGTTATAGGAAGGATCTCAGGTTTGGTATTAGAAGCATTGAGACATCACATCTCATGCTATAGGAAGGGTCTCAGGGTTGGAATGGGAAGGAGTTGGATATCACATCTCATCCAATAGGAAGGGTCTCAGGTTTGGAATGGGAAGGAATTGGATATCACATCTCATGTTATAGGAAGGATCTCAGGTTTGGTATTAGAAGCATTGAGATATCACATCTCATGCTATAGGAAGGGTCTCAGGATTGGAATGTGAAGGATTTGGATATCACATCTCATGCTAAAGGAAGGGTCTCAGGTTTGGTAGAAGCATTGAGATATCACGTCTCTGCTATCGGAAGGGTCGCAGGATTGGATTGGGAAGGAGTTGGATATCCCTTCTCATGCTATCGGAAGGGTCTCAGGATTTGAATGGCAAGGAGTTGGATATCACATCTCATGCCATAGGATGGGTCTCAGGTTTGGTATAAGCATTGAGATATCACATCTCTGCTATCGGAAGGGTCTCAGGATTGGATTGGGAAGGAGTTGGATATCCCTTCTCATGCTATAGGAAGTGTCACAGGTTGGAATGGGAAGGAGTTGGATATCACATCTCATGTTATAGGAAGGGTCTCAGGATTGGAATGGGAAGGATTTGGATATCCCATCTCTTGCTATAGGAAGGGTCTCAGGATTGGAATGGGTAGGAGTTGGATATTACTTTCTTGCTATAGGAAGGGTCTCATGTTTGGAATGGGAAGGAGTTGGATATCACATATGCTATAGTTAGTGTCTCAGGTTTGGAACGGGAAGGAGTTGGATATCACATCTCATGTTATAGGAAGGGTCTCAGGTTTGGTATAAGCATTGAGATATCACATCTCTGCTATCGGAAGCGGCTCAGGATTGGAATGGGAAGGAGTTGGATATCACATCTCATGTTATAGTAAGAGTCTCTGGTTTGGTATTAGAATCATTGAGATATCACATCGCATGCTGTAGGAAGGGTCTAAGGATTGGAATGGGATGGACTTGGATATCACATCTCATGCTATAGGTAGGCTCTCAGGTTTGGTATAAGCATTGAGATATCACATCTCATGCTATAGGAAGGGTCTCAGGATTGGAATGGGAAGGATTTGGATATCACATCTCATGCTATAGGAAGGGTCTCAGATTTGGTATAAGCATTGAGATATCACATCTCATGCTAAAGGAAGGGTCTCAGGATTGGAATGGGAAGGAGTTGTGTATGACATCTCAGGCCATAGGAAGGGTCTCAGGTTTGGTATAAGCATTGAGATATCACATCTCTGCTATCGGAAGGGTCTCAGGATTGGAATGGGAAGGAGTTGGATATCCCATCTCATGTTATAGGAAGGGTCTCAGGTTTGGTATTAGAAGCATAGAGATATCACATCTCATGCTATAGGAAGGGTCTCAGGATTGGAATGGGAAGGACTTGGATGTCACATCTCATGCTATAGGGAGGATCTCAAGTTTGATATTAGAAGCATTGAGATAACAAATCTCATGATATCGGAAGGGTCTCAGGATTGGAATGGGAAGGAGTTGGATACCACATCTCATGATAAAGGAAGGGTCTAAGGTTTGGAAGGGGAAGGATTTGGATATCACATCTCATATTATAGGACGGGTCTCAGGTTTGGTATTAGAAGCATTGAGATATCAAGTCTCATGGTATAAGAAGGGTCTCAGAATTGGAATGGGAAGGAGTTGGATATCACACCTCAAGCTATAGGAAGGGTCTCAGGATTGGAATGGGAAGGAGTTTGATATCACATCTCATGCCATAGTATGGGTCTCAGGTTTGGTAGAAGCATTGGGATATCACATCTCATGCTATCGGAAGGGTATCAGTATTGGATTTTGAAGAAGTTGGATATCCCATCTCATGCTATAGGAAGGGTCTCAGGTTGGAATGGGAAGGAGTTGGATATCACATTTCATGTTATAGGAAGGGTCTCAGGATTGGAATGGGAAGGACTTGGATATCATATCTCATGCTATAGGACGGGTCTCAGGTTTGTTATTAGAATCATTGAGATATCATATTGCATGCTGTAGGAAGGGTCTAAGGATTGGAATAGGAAGGACCTGGATATCACATCTCATGCTATAGATAGGCTCTTAGGTTTGGAAAGGGAAGGAGTTGGATATCACATTTCATGTTAGAGGAAGGATCTCAGGTTTGGTATTAGAAGCATTGAGATATCACATCCCATGCTATAGGAAGGGTCTCAGGATTGGAATGTGAAGGATTTGGATATCACATCTCATGCTAAAGGAAGGGTCTCAGGCTTGGTAGAAGCATTGAGATATCACGTCTCTGCTATCGGAAGGGTCTCAGGATTGGATTGGGAAGGAGTTGGATATCCCTTCTCATGCTATAGGAAGGGTCTCAGGATTTGAATGGCAAGGAGTTGGATATCACATCTCATGCCATACGAAGGGTCTCAGGTTTGGTATAAGCATTGAGATATCACATCTCTGCTATCGGAAGGGTCTCAGGATTGGAATGGGAAGGAGTTGGATATTCCCATCTCATGTAATAGGAAGGGTCTCAGGTTTGGTATTAGAAGCATTGAGATATCACATCTCATGCTATAGGAAGGGTCTCGGGATTGGAATGGGAAGGACTTGGATATCACATCTCATGCTATAGGGAGGGTCTCAAGTTTGATATTAGAAGCTTTGAGATATCACATCTCATGATATCGGAAGGGTCTCAGGATTGGAATGGGAAGGAGTTGGATATCACATCTCATGATAAAGGAAGGGTCTAAGGTTTGGAAGGGGAAGGATTTGGATATCACATCTCATGTTATATTACGGGTCTCAGGTTTGGTATTAGAAGCATTGAGATATCAAGTCTCAGAGTATAGGAAGGGTCTCAGAATTGGAATGGGAAGGAGTTGGATATCACATCTCAAGCAATAGGAAGGGTATCAGGATTGGAATGGGAAGGACTTGGATATCAGATCTCATGCTATAGGAAGGCTCTCAGGTTTGGAAGGGGAAAGAGTTGGATATCACATTTCATGTTAGAGGTAGGATCTCAGGTTTGGTATTAGAGGCATTGAGATATCACATCTCATGCTATCAGAAGGGTCTCGGGAATGGAATGGGAAGGAGTTGGATATCACATCTCATGCTAAAGGGAGGGTCTCAGGTTTGGAAGGGGAAGGATTTGGATATCACATCTCATGTTATAGGAAGGATCTCAGGTTTGGTATTAGAAGCATTGAGATATCACATCTCATGCTATCGGAAGGATCTCAGGTTTGGTATTAGAAGCATTGAGATATCACATCTCATGCTATCAGAAGGGTCTCAGGATTGGAATGGGAAGGAGTTGGATATCACATCTCATGCTAAAGGGAGGGTCTCAGGTTTGGAAGGGGAAGGATTTGGATATCACATCTCATGTTATCGGAAGGATCTCACGTTTGGTATTAGAAGTATTGAGATATCATATCTCATGCTATAGGAAGGGTCTCAGGATTGGAATGGGAAGGACTTGGATATCACATCTCATGCTATAGGAAGTGTCTCAGGATTGTAATGGGAAGGACTTGGATATCACATCTCATGCTATAGGTAGGGTCTCAAGTTTGATATTAGAAGCATTGAGATATCACATCTCATGCTATAGGAAGGGTCTGAGGATTGGAATGGGAAGGAGTTGGATATCACATCTCATGCTATGGGAAGGGTCTCAGGTTTGGTATAAGCAGTGAGATATCACATCTCATGCTATAGGAAGTGTCTCAGGATTGGAATGGGAAGGAGTTGGATATCACATCTCATGTTATAGGAAGGATCTCAGGTTTGGTATAAGCATTGAGATATCACATCTCTGCTATCGGAAGGGTCTCAGGATTGGAATGGGAAGGAGTTGGATATTCCCATCTCATGTTATAGGAAGGGTCTCAGGTTTGGTATTAGAAGCATTGAGATATCACATCTCATGCTATAGGAAGGGTCTCAGGATTGGAATGGGAAGGACTTGGATATCACATCTCATGCTATAGGGAGGGTCTCAAGTTTGATATTAGAAGCTTTGAGATATCACATCTCATGATATCGGAAGGGTCTCAGGATTGGAATGGGAAGGAGTTGGATATCACATCTCATGATATAGGAAGGGTCTAAGGTTTGGAAGGGGAAGGATTTGGATATCACATCTCATGTTATATTACGGGTCTCACGTTTGTATTAGAAGCATTGAGATATCAAGTCTCATAGTATAGGAAGGGTCTCAGAATTGGAATGGGAAGGAGTTGGATATCACATCTCATGCTATAGGAAGGCTCTCAGGTTTGGAAGGGGAAAGAGTTGGATATCACATTTCATGTTAGAGGTAGGATCTCAGGTTTGGTATTAGAGGCATTGAGATATCACATCTCATGCTATCAGAAGGGTCTCAGGAATGGAATGGGAAGGAGTTGGATATCACATCTCATGCTAAAGGGAGGGTCTCAGGTTTGGAAGGGGAAGGATTTGGATATCACATCTCATGTTATAGGAAGGATCTCAGGTTTGGTATTAGAAGCATTGAGATATCACATCTCATGCTATCGGAAGGATCTCAGGTTTGGTATTAGAAGCATTGAGATATCACATCTCATGCTATCAGAAGAGTCTCAGGATTGGAATAGGAAGGAGTTGGATATCACATCTCATGCTAAAGGGAGGGTCTCAGGATTGGAAGGGGAAGGATTTGGATATCACATCTCATGTTATCGGAAGGATCGCACGTTTGGTATTAGAAGTATTGAGATATCATATCTCATGCTATAGGAAGGGTCTCAGGATTGGAATGGGAAGGAGTTGGATATCACATCTCATGCTATAGGGAGGGTCTCAGGGTTGGAATGGGAAGGACTTAGATATCACATATCATGCTATAGGGAGGGTCTCAGTTTTGATATTAGAAGCATTGAGATATCACATCTCATGCTATAGGAAGTGTCTCAGGATTGGAATGGGAAGGTGCTGGATATCACATCTCATGCTAAAGGAAGGGTCTCAGGTTTGGAACGGGAAGGATTTGGATATCATATCTCATGTTATAGGAAGGGTCTCAGGTTTGGTATAAGCATTGAGATATCACATCTCTGCTATCGGAAGTGTCTCAGGATTGGAATGGGAAGGAGTTGGATATCCCATCTCATGTTATAGGACGGGTCTCAGGTTTGTTATTAGAATCATTGAGATATCATATTGCATGCTGTAGGAAGGGTCTAAGGGTTGGAATGGGAAGGAGTTGGATATCCCATCTCATGTTATAGGACGGGTCTCAGGTTTGTTATTAGAATCATTGAGATATCACATCTCATGCTATAGGAAGGGTCTCAGGATTGGAATGGGAAGCAGTTGGATATCACATCTCATGCTATAGGAAGGGTCTCAGGTTTGGTATAAGCATTGAGATATCACATCTCATGCTATAGGACGGGTCTCAGGATTGGAATGGAAGGAGTTGGATATCACATCTCATGTTATAGGAAGGATCTCAGGTTTGGTATTAGAAGCATTGAGACATCACATCTCATGCTATAGGAAGGGTCTCAGGGTTGGAATGGGAAGGAGTTGGATATCACATCGCATCCAATAGGAAGGGTCTCAGGTTTGGAATGGGAAGGAATTGGATATCACATCTCATGTTATAGGAAGGATCTCAGGTTTGGTATTAGAAGCATTGAGATATCACATCTCATGCTATAGGAAGGGTCTCAGGATTGGAATGTGAAGGATTTGAATATCACATCTCATGCTAAAGGAAGGGTCTCAGGTTTGGTAGAAGCATTGAGATATCACGTCTCTGCTATCGGAAGGGTCTCAGGATTGGATTGGGAAGGAGTTGGATATCACATCTCATGCCATAGGAAGGGTCTCAGGTTTGGTATAAGCATTGAGATATCACATCTCTGCTATCGGAAGGGTCTCAGGATTGGATTGGGAAGGAGTTGGATATCCCTTCTCATGCTATAGGAAGTGTCTCAGGTTGGAATGGGAAGGAGTTGGATATCACATCTCATGTTATAGGAAGGGTCTCAGGATTGGAATGGGAAGGATTTGGATATCACATCTCTTGCTATAGGAAGGGTCTCAGGATTGGAATGGGTAGGAGTTGGATATTACTTTCTTGCTATAGGAAGTGTCTCATGTTTGGAATGGGAAGGAGTTGGATATCACATATGCTATAGTTAGTGTCTCAGGTTTGGAACGGGAAGGAGTTGGATATCACATCTCATGTTATAGGAAGGGTCTCAGGTTTGGTATAAGCATTGAGATATCACATCTCTGCTATCGGAAGCGGCTCAGGGTTGGAATGGGAAGGAGTTGGATATCCCATCTCATGTTATAGGAAGAGTCTCTGGTTTGGTATTAGAATCATTGAGATATCACATTGCATGCTGTAGGAAGGGTCTAAGGATTGGAATGGGATGGACTTGGATATCACATCTCATGCTATAGGTAGGCTCTCAGGTTTGGTATAAGCATTGAGATATCACATCTCATGCTATAGGAAGGGTCTCAGGATTGGAATGGGAAGGAATTGGATATAACATCTCATGCTATAGGAAGGGTCTCAGATTTGGTATAAGCATTGAGATATCACATCTCATGCTAAAGGAAGGGTCTCAGGATTGGAATGGGAAGGAGTTGTATATGACATCTCAGGCCATAGGAAGGTTCTCAGGTTTGGTATAAGCATTGAGATATCACATCTCTGCTATCGGAAGGGTCTCAGGATTGGAATGGGAAGGAGTTGGATTTCCCATCTCATGTTATAGGAAGGGTCTCAGGTTTGGTATTAGAAGCATAGAGATATCACATCTCATGCTATAGGAAGGGTCTCAGGATTTGAATGGCAAGGAGTTGGATATCACATCTCATGCCATAGGAAGGGTCTCAGGTTTGGTATAAGCATTCAGATATCACATCTCTGCTATCGGAAGGGTCTCAGGATTGGATTGGGAAGGAGTTAGATATCCCTTCTCATGCTATAGGAAGTGTCTCAGGTTGGAATGGGAAGGAGTTGGATATCACATCTCATGTTATAGGAAGGGTCTCAGGATTGGAATGGGAAGGACTTGGATGTCACATCTCATGCTATAGGGAGGGTCTCAAGTTTGATATTAGAAGCATTGAGATAACAAATCTCATGATATCGGAAGGGTCTCAGGATTGGAATGGGAAGGAGTTGGATATCACATCTCATGATAAAGGAAGGGTCTAAGGTTTGGAAGGGGAAGGATTTGGATATCACATCTCATGTTATAGGACGGGTCTCAGGTTTGGTATTAGAAGCATTGAGATATCAAGTCTCATGGTATAAGAAGGGTCTCAGAATTGGAATGGGAAGGAGTTGGATATCACACCTCAAGCTATAGGAAGGGTCTCAGGATTGGAATGGGAAGGACTTGGATATCACATCTCATGCTATAGGGAGGGTCTCAAGTTTGATATTAGAAGCTTTGAGATATCACATCTCATGATATCGGAAGGGTCTCAGGATTGGAATGGGAAGGAGTTGGATATCACATCTCATGATAAAGGAAGGGTCTAAGGTTTGGAAGGGGAAGCATTTGGATATCACATCTCATGTTATATTACGGGTCTCACGTTTGTATTAGAAGCATTGAGATATCAAGCCTCATAGTATAGGCAGAGTCTCAGAATTGGAATGGGAAGGAGTTGGATATCACATCTCAAGCTATAGGAAGGGTCTCAGGATTGGAATGGGGAGGACTTGGATATCACATCTCATGCTATAGGAAGGCTCTCAGGTTTGGAAGGGGAAATAGTTGGATATCACATTTCATGTTAGAGGTAGGATCTCAGGTTTGGTATTAGAGGCATTGAGATATCACATCTCATGCTATCAGAAGGGTCTCAGGAATGGAATGGGAAGGAGTTGGATATCACATCTCATGCTAAAGGGAGGGTCTCAGGTTTGGAAGGGGAAGGATTTGGATATCACATCTCATGTTATAGGAAGGATCTCAGGTTTGGTATTAGAAGCATTGAGATATCACATCTCATGCTATCGGAAGGATCTCAGGTTTGGTATTAGAAGCATTGAGATATCATATCTCATGCTATCAGAAGAGTCTCAGGATTGGAATAGGAAGGAGTTGGATATCACATCTCATGCTAAAGGGAGGGTCTCAGGATTGGAAGGGGAAGGATTTGGATATCACATCTCATGTTATCGGAAGGATCTCACGTTTGGTATTAGAAGTATTGAGATATCATATCTCATGCTATAGGAAGGGTCTCAGGATTGGAATGGGAAGGAGTTGGATATCACATCTCATGCTATAGGGAGGGTCTCAGGATTGGAATGGGAAGGACTTAGATATCACATATCATGCTATAGGGAGGGTCTCAGTTTTGATATTAGAAGCATTGAGATATCACATCTCATGCTATAGGAAGTGTCTCAGGATTGGAATGGGAAGGTGCTGGATATCACATCTCATGCTAAAGGAAGGGTCTCAGGTTTGGAACGGGAAGGATTTGGATATCACATCTCAGGTTATAGGAAGGGTCTCAGGTTTGGTATAAGCATTGAGATATCATATCTCTGCTATCGGAAGTGTCTCAGGATTGGAATGGGAAGGAGTTGGATATCCCATCTCATGTTATAGGACGGGTCTCAGGTTTGTTATTAGAATCATTGAGATATCATATTGCATGCTGTAGGAAGGGTCTAAGGGTTGGAATGGGAAGGACTTGGATATCACATCTCATGCTATAGATAGGCTCTTAGGTTTGGAAAGGGAAGGAGTTGGATATCACATTTCATGTTAAAGGAAGGATCTCAGGTTTGGTATTAGAAGCATTGAGATATCACATCTCATGCTATAGGAAGGGTCTCAGGATTGGAATGGGAAGCAGTTGGATATCACATCTCATGCTATAGGAAGGGTCTCAGGTTTGGTATAAGCATTGAGATATCACATCTCATGCTATAGGACGGGTCTCAGGATTGGAATGGAAGGAGTTGGATATCACATCTCATGTTATAGGAAGGATCTCAGGTTTGGTATTAGAAGCATTGAGACATCACATCTCATGCTATAGGAAGGGTCTCAGGGTTGGAATGGGAAGGAGTTGGATATCACATCTCATCCAATAGGAAGGGTCTCAGGTTTGGAATGGGAAGGAATTGGATATCACATCTCATGTTATAGGAAGGATCTCAGGTTTGGTATTAGAAGCATTGAGATATCACATCTCATGCTATAGGAAGGGTCTCAGGATTGGAATGTGAAGGATTTGGATATCACATCTCATGCTAAAGGAAGGGTCTCAGGTTTGGTAGAAGCATTGAGATATCACGTCTCTGCTATCGGAAGGGTCTCAGGATTGGATTGGGAAGGAGTTGGATATCACATCTCATGCCATAGGAAGGGTCTCAGGTTTGGTGTAAGCATTGAGATATCACATCTCTGCTATCGGAAGGGTCTCAGGATTGGATTGGGAAGGAGTTGGATATCCCTTCTTATGCTATAGGAAGTGTCTAGGTTGGAATGGGAAGGAGTTGGATATCACATCTCATGTTATAGGAAGTGTCTCAGGATTGGAATGGGAAGGATTTGGATATCACATCTCTTGCTATAGGAAGGGTCTCAGGATTGGAATGGGTAGGAGTTGGATATTACTTTCTTGCTATGGGAAGGGTCTCATGTTTGGAATGGGAAGGAGTTGGATATCACATATGCTATAGTTAGTGTCTCAGGTTTGGAACGGGAAGGAGTTGGATATCACATCTCATGTTATAGGAAGGGTCTCAGGTTTGGTATAAGCATTGAGATATCACATCTCTGCTATCGGAAGCGGCTCAGGATTGGAATGGGAAGGAGTTGGATATCCCATCTCATGTTATAGGAAGAGTCTCTGGTTTGGTAGAATCATTGAGATATCACATCGCATGCTGTAGGAAGGGTCAAAGGATTGGAATGGGATGGACTTGGATATCACATCTCATGCTATAGGTAGGCTCTCAGGTTTGGTATAAGCATTGAGATATCACATCTCATGCTATAGGAAGGGTCTCAGGATTGGAATGGGAAGGAATTGGATATCACATCTCATGCTATAGGAAGGGTCTCAGATTTGGTATAAGCATTGAGATATCACATCTCATGCTAAAGGAAGGGTCTCAGGATTGGAATGTGAAGGATTTGGATATCACATCTCATGCTAAAGGAAGGGTCTCAGGTTTGGTAGAAGCATTGAGATATCACGTCGCTGCTATCGGAAGGGTCTCAGGATTGGATTGGGAAGGAGTTGGATATCCCTTCTCATGCTATAGGAAGAGTCTCAGGATTGGAATGGGAAGGATTTGGATATCACATCTCTTGCTATAGGAAGGGTCTCAGGATTGGAATGGGTAGGAGTTGGATATTACTTTCTTGCTATAGGAAGGGTCTCATGTTTGGAATGGGAAGGAGTTGGATATCACATATGCTATAGTTAGTGTCTCAGGTTTGGAACGGGAAGGAGTTGGATATCACATCTCATGTTATAGGAAGGGTCTCAGGTTTGGTATAAGCATTGAGATATCACATCTCTGCTATCGGAAGCGGCTCAGGATTGGAATGGGAAGGAGTTGGATATCCCATCTCATGTTATAGGAAGAGTCTCTGGTTTGGTAGAATCATTGAGATATCACATCGCATGCTGTAGGAAGGGTCAAAGGATTGGAATGGGATGGACTTGGATATCACATCTCATGCTATAGGTAGGCTCTCAGGTTTGGTATAAGCATTGAGATATCACATCTCATGCTATAGGAAGGGTCTCAGGATTGGAATGGGAAGGAATTGGATATCACATCTCATGCTATAGGAAGGGTCTCAGATTTGGTATAAGCATTGAGATATCACATCTCATGCTAAAGGAAGGGTCTCAGGATTGGAATGTGAAGGATTTGGATATCACATCTCATGCTAAAGGAAGGGTCTCAGGTTTGGTAGAAGCATTGAGATATCACGTCGCTGCTATCGGAAGGGTCTCAGGATTGGATTGGGAAGGAGTTGGATATCCCTTCTCATGCTATAGGAAGAGTCTCAGGATTGGAATGGGAAGGATTTGGATATCACATCTCTTGCTATAGGAAGGGTCTCAGGATTGGAATGGGTAGGAGTTGGATATTACTTTCTTGCTATAGGAAGGGTCTCATGTTTGGAATGGGAAGGAGTTGGATATCACATATGCTATAGTTAGTGTCTCAGGTTTGGAACGGGAAGGAGTTGGATATCACATCTCATGTTATAGGAAGGGTCTCAGGTTTGGTATAAGCATTGAGATATCACATCTCTGCTATCGGAAGCGGCTCAGGATTGGAATGGGAAGGAGTTGGATATCCCATCTCATGTTATAGGAAGAGTCTCTGGTTTGGTAGAATCATTGAGATATCACATCGCATGCTGTAGGAAGGGTCAAAGGATTGGAATGGGATGGACTTGGATATCACATCTCATGCTATAGGTAGGCTCTCAGGTTTGGTATAAGCATTGAGATATCACATCTCATGCTATAGGAAGGGTCTCAGGATTGGAATGGGGAGGAATTGGATATCACATCTCATGCTATAGGACGGGTCTCAGGATTGGAATGGAAGGAGTTGGATATCACATCTCATGTTATAGGAAGGATCTCAGGTTTGGTATTAGAAGCATTGAGACATCACATCTCATGCTATAGGAAGGGTCTCAGGGTTGGAATGGGAAGGAGTTGGATATCACATCTCATCCAATAGGAAGGGTCTCAGGTTTGGAATGGGAAGGAATTGGATATCACATCTCATGTTATAGGAAGGATCTCAGGTTTGGTATTAGAAGCATTGAGATATCACATCTCATGCTATAGGAAGGGTCTCAGGATTGGAATGTGAAGGATTTGGATATCACATCTCATGCTAAAGGAAGGGTCTCAGGTTTGGTAGAAGCATTGAGATATCACGTCTCTGCTATCGGAAGGGTCTCAGGATTGGATTGGGAAGGAGTTGGATATCACATCTCATGCCATAGGAAGGGTCTCAGGTTTGGTGTAAGCATTGAGATATCACATCTCTGCTATCGGAAGGGTCTCAGGATTGGATTGGGAAGGAGTTGGATATCCCTTCTTATGCTATAGGAAGTGTCTCAGGTTGGAATGGGAAGGAGTTGGATATCACATCTCATGTTATAGGAAGTGTCTCAGGATTGGAATGGGAAGGATTTGGATATCACATCTCTTGCTATAGGAAGGGTCTCAGGATTGGAATGGGTAGGAGTTGGATATTACTTTCTTGCTATGGGAAGGGTCTCATGTTTGGAATGGGAAGGAGTTGGATATCACATATGCTATAGTTAGTGTCTCAGGTTTGGAACGGGAAGGAGTTGGATATCACATCTCATGTTATAGGAAGGGTCTCAGGTTTGGTATAAGCATTGAGATATCACATCTCTGCTATCGGAAGCGGCTCAGGATTGGAATGGGAAGGAGTTGGATATCCCATCTCATGTTATAGGAAGAGTCTCTGGTTTGGTAGAATCATTGAGATATCACATCGCATGCTGTAGGAAGGGTCAAAGGATTGGAATGGGATGGACTTGGATATCACATCTCATGCTATAGGTAGGCTCTCAGGTTTGGTATAAGCATTGAGATATCACATCTCATGCTATAGGAAGGGTCTCAGGATTGGAATGGGAAGGAATTGGATATCACATCTCATGCTATAGGAAGGGTCTCAGATTTGGTATAAGCATTGAGATATCACATCTCATGCTAAAGGAAGGGTCTCAGGATTGGAATGTGAAGGATTTGGATATCACATCTCATGCTAAAGGAAGGGTCTCAGGTTTGGTAGAAGCATTGAGATATCACGTCGCTGCTATCGGAAGGGTCTCAGGATTGGATTGGGAAGGAGTTGGATATCCCTTCTCATGCTATAGGAAGAGTCTCAGGATTGGAATGGGAAGGATTTGGATATCACATCTCTTGCTATAGGAAGGGTCTCAGGATTGGAATGGGTAGGAGTTGGATATTACTTTCTTGCTATAGGAAGGGTCTCATGTTTGGAATGGGAAGGAGTTGGATATCACATATGCTATAGTTAGTGTCTCAGGTTTGGAACGGGAAGGAGTTGGATATCACATCTCATGTTATAGGAAGGGTCTCAGGTTTGGTATAAGCATTGAGATATCACATCTCTGCTATCGGAAGCGGCTCAGGATTGGAATGGGAAGGAGTTGGATATCCCATCTCATGTTATAGGAAGAGTCTCTGGTTTGGTAGAATCATTGAGATATCACATCGCATGCTGTAGGAAGGGTCAAAGGATTGGAATGGGATGGACTTGGATATCACATCTCATGCTATAGGTAGGCTCTCAGGTTTGGTATAAGCATTGAGATATCACATCTCATGCTATAGGAAGGGTCTCAGGATTGGAATGGGAAGGAATTGGATATCACATCTCATGCTATAGGAAGGGTCTCAGATTTGGTATAAGCATTGAGATATCACATCTCATGCTAAAGGAAGGGTCTCAGGATTGGAATGTGAAGGATTTGGATATCACATCTCATGCTAAAGGAAGGGTCTCAGGTTTGGTAGAAGCATTGAGATATCACGTCGCTGCTATCGGAAGGGTCTCAGGATTGGATTGGGAAGGAGTTGGATATCCCTTCTCATGCTATCGGAAGGGTCTCAGGATTGGATTGGGAAGGAGTTGAATATCCCTTCTCATGCTATAGGAAGTGTCTCAGGTTGGAATGGGAAGGAGTTGGATATCACATCTCATGTTATAGGAAGGGTCTCAGGATTGGAATGGGAAGGATTTGGATATCACATCTCTTGCTATAGGAAGGGTCTCAGGATTGGAATGGGTAGGAGTTGGATATTACTTTCTTGCTATAGGAAGGGTCTCATGTTTGGAATGGGAAGGAGTTGGATATCACATATGCTATAGTTAGTGTCTCAGGTTTGGAACGGGAAGGAGTTGGATATCACATCTCATGTTATAGGAAGGGTCTCAGGTTTGGTATAAGCATTGAGATATCACATCTCTGCTATCGGAAGCGGCTCAGGATTGGAATGGGAAGGAGTTGGATATCCCATCTCATGTTATAGGAAGAGTCTCTGGTTTGGTATTAGAATCATTGAGATATCACATCGCATGCTGTAGGAAGGGTATAAGGATTGGAATGGGATGGACTTGGATATCACATCTCATGTTATAGGTAGGCTCTCAGGTTTGGTATAAGCATTGAGATATCACATCTCATGCTATAGGAAGGGTCTCAGGATTGGAATGGGAAGGAATTGGATATCACATCTCATGCTATAGGAAGGGTCTCAGATTTGGTATAAGCATTGAGATATCACATCTCATGCTAAAGGAAGGGTCTCAGGATTGGAATGGGAAGGAGTTGTATATGACATCTCAGGCCATAGGAAGGTTCTCAGGTTTGGTATAAGCATTGAGATATCACATCTCTGCTATCGGAAAGGTCTCAGGATTGGAATGGGAAGGAGTTGGATATCCCATCTCATGTTATAGGAAGGGTCTCAGGTTTGGTATTAGAAGCATAGAGATATCACATCTCATGCTATAGGAAGGGTCTCAGGATTGGAATGGGAAGGACTTGGATGTCACATCTCATGCTATAGGGAGGGTCTCAAGTTTGATATTAGAAGCATTGAGATAACAAATCTCATGATATCGGAAGGGTCTCAGGATTGGAATGGGAAGGAGTTGGATATCACATCTCATGATAAAGGAAGGGTCTAAGGTTTGGAAGGGGAAGGATTTGGATATCACATCTCATGTTATAGGACGGGTCTCAGGTTTGGTATTAGAAGCATTGAGATATCAAGTCTCATGGTATAAGAAGGGTCTCAGAATTGGAATGGGAAGGAGTTGGATATCACACCTCAAGCTATAGGAAGGGTCTCAGGATTGGAATGGGAAGGAGTTTGATATCACATCTCATGCCATAGTATGGGTCTCAGGTTTGGTAGAAGCATTGGGATATCACATCTCATGCTATCGGAAGGGTATCAGTATTGGATTTGGAAGAAGTTGGATATCCCATCTCATGCTATAGGAAGGGTCTCAGGTTGGAATGGGAAGGAGTTGGATATCACATTTCATGTTATAGGAAGGGTCTCAGGATTGGAATGGGAAGGACTTGGATATCATATCTCATGCTATAGGACGGGTCTCAGGTTTGTTATTAGAATCATTGAGATATCATATTGCATGCTGTAGGAAGGGTCTAAGGATTGGAATGGGAAGGACCTGGATATCACATCTCATGCTATAGATAGGCTCTCAGGTTTGGAAAGGGAAGGAGTTGGATATCACATCTCATGTTATAGGATGGATCTCAGGTTTGGTATTAGATATATTGAGATATCACATCTCATGTTATCGGAAGGATCTCAGGTTTGGTATTAGAAGTATTGAGATATCACATCTCATGCTATAGGAAGGGTCTCAGGATTGGAATGGGAAGGAGTTGGATATCACATCTCATGCTAAAGGAAGGGTCTCAGGTTTGGTAGAAGCATTGAGATATCACATCTCATGCTATAGGAAGGGTCTCAGGATTGGAATGGGAAGGACTTAGATATCACATATCATGCTATAGGGAGGGTCTCAGTTTTGATATTAGAAGCATTGAGATATCACATCTCATGCTATCGGAAGTGTCTCAGGATTGGAATGGGAAGGAGCTGGATATCACATCTCATGCTAAAGGAAGGGTCTCAGGTTTGGAACGGGAAGGAGTTGGATATCACATCTCATGTTATAGGAAGGGTCTCAGGTTTGGTATAAACATTGAGATATCACATCTCTGCTATCGGAAGTGTCTCAGGATTGGAATGGGAAGGAGTTGGATATCCCATCTCAGGTTATAGGACGGGTCTCAGGTTTGTTATTAGAATCATTGAGATATCATATTGCATGCTGTAGGAAGGGTCTAAGGGTTGGAATGTGAAGGACTTGGATATCACATCTCATGCTATAGATAGGCTCTTAGGTTTGGAAAGGGAAGGAGTTGGATATCACATTTCATGTTAGAGGAAGAATCTCAGGTTTGGTATTAGAAGCATTGAGATATCACATCTCATGCTAGTGGAAGGGTCTCAGGATTGGAATGGGGAGGAGTTGGATATCACATCTCATGCTATAGGAAGGGTCTCAGGTTTGGTATAAGCAATGAGATATCACATCTCATGCTATAGGACGGGTCTCAGGATTGGAATGGAAGGAGTTGGATATCACATCTCATGTTATAGGAAGGATCTCAGGTTTGGTATTAGAAGCATTGAGACATCACATCTCATGCTATAGGAAGGGTCTCAGGGTTGGAATGGGAAGGAGTTGGATATCACATCTCATCCAATAGGAAGGGTCTCAGGTTTGGAATGGGAAGGAATTGGATATCACATCTCATGTTATAGGAAGGATCTCAGGTTTGGTATTAGAAGCATTGAGATATCACATCTCATGCTATAGGAAGGGTCTCAGGATTGGAATGTGAAGGATTTGGATATCACATCTCATGCTAAAGGAAGGGTCTCAGGTTTGGTAGAAGCATTGAGATATCACGTCTCTGCTATCGGAAGGGTCTCAGGATTGGATTGGGAAGGAGTTGGATATCCCTTTTCATGCTATAGGAAGTGTCTCAGGATTTGAATGGCAAGGAGTTGGATATCACATCTCATGCCATAGGAAGGGTCTCAGGTTTGGTATAAGCATTGAGATATCACATCTCTGCTATCGGAAGGGTCTCAGGATTGGATTGGGAAGGAGTTGGATATCCCTTCTCATGCTATAGGAAGTGTCTCAGGTTGGAATGGGAAGGAGTTGGATATCACATCTCATGTTATAGGAAGGGTCTCAGGATTCGAATGGGAAGGAGTTGGATACCACATCTCATGATAAAGGAAGGGTCTAAGGTTTGGAAGGGGAAGGATTTGGATATCACATCTCATGTTATAGGACGGTCTCAGGTTTGGTATTAGAAGCATTGAGATATCAAGTCTCATGGTATAAGAAAGGTCTCAGAATTGGAATGGGAAGGAGTTGGATATCACACCTCAAGCTATAGGAAGGGTCTCAGGATTGGAATGGGAAGGAGTTTGATATCATATCTCATGCCATAGTATGGGTCTCAGGTTTGGTAGAAGCATTGGGATATCACATCTCATGCTATCGGAAGGGTATCAGTATTGGATTTGGACGAAGTTGAATATCCCATCTCATGCTATAGAAAGGGTCTCAGGTTGGAATGGGAAGAGTTGGATATCGCATTTCATGTTATAGGAAGGGTCTCAGGATTGGAATGGGAAGGACTTGGATATCATATCTCATGCTATAGGACGGGTCTCAGGTTTGTTATTAGAATCATTGAGATATCATATTGCATGCTGTAGGAAGGGTCTAAGGATTGGAATGGGAAGGACTTGGATATCACATCTCATGCTATAGGTAGGCTCTCAGGTTTGGAAAGGGAAGGAGTTCGATATCACATTTCATGTTAGAGGAAGGATCTCAGGTTTGGTATTAGAAGCATTGAGATATCACATCTCATGCTATAGGAAGGGTCTCAGGATTGGAATGGGAAGTAGTTGGATATCACATCTCATGCTATAGGAAGGGTCTCAGGTTTGGTATAAGCATTGAGATATCACATCTCATGCTATAGGACGGGTCTCAGGATTGGAATGGAAGGAGTTGGATATCACATCTCATGTTATAGGAAGGATCTCAGGTTTGGTATTAGAAGCATTGAGACATCACATCTCATGCTATAGGAAGGGTCTCAGGGTTGGAATGGGAAGGAGTTGGATATCACATCTCATCCAATAGGAAGGGTCTCAGGTTTGGAATGGGAAGGAATTGGATATCACATCTCATGTTATAGGAAGGATCTCAGGTTTGGTATTAGAAGCATTGAGATATCACATCTCATGCTATAGGAAGGGTCTCAGGATTGGAATGTGAAGGATTTGGATATCACATCTCATGCTAAAGGAAGGGTCTCAGGTTTGGTAGAAGCATTGAGATATCACGTCTCTGCTATCGGAAGGGTCTCAATACTTCTAATACCAAACCTGAGATCCTTCCGATAACATGAGATGTGATATCTCAATACTTCTAATACCAAACCTGAGATCCATCCTATAACATGAGATGTGATATCCAACTCCTTCCCTTTCCAAACCTAAGAGCCTATCTATAGCATGAGATGTGATATCCAGGTCCTTCCCATTCCAATCCTTAGACCCTTCCTACAGCATGCAATATGATATCTCAATGATTCTAATAACAAACCTGAGACCCGTCCTATTGCATGAGATATGATATCCAAGTACTTCCCATTCCAATCCTGAGACCCTTCCTATAACATGAAATGTGATATCCAACTCCTTCCCATTCCAACCTGAGACCCTTCCTATAGCATGAGATGGGATATCCAACTTCTTCCAAATCCAATACTGATACCCTTCCGATAGCATGAGATGTGATATCCCAATGCTTCTACCAAACCTAAGACCCATACTCTGGCATGAGATGTGATATCAAACTCCTTCCCATTCCAATCCTGAGACCCTTCATATAGCTTGAGGTGTGATATCCAACTCCTTCCCATTCCAATTCTGAGACCCTTCTTATACCATGAGACTTGATATCTCAATGCTTCTAATACCAAACCTGAGACCCGTCCTATAACATGAGATGTGATATCCAAATCCTTCCCCTTCCAAACCTTAGACCCTTCCTTTATCATGAGATGTGATATCCAACTCCTTCCCATTCCAATCCTGAGACCCTTCCGATATCATGAGATTTGTTATCTCAATGCTTCTAATATCAAACTTGAGACCCTCCCTATAGCATGAGATGTGACATCCAAGTCCTTCCCATTCCAATCCTGAGACCCTTCCTATAGCATGAGATGTGATATCTCTATGCTTCTAATACCAAACCTGAGACCCTTCCTATAACATGAGATGGGATATCCAACTCCTTCCCATTCCAATCCTGAGACCTTTCCGATAGCAGAGATGTGATATCTCAATGCTTTTACCAAACCTGAGAACCTTCCTATGGCCTGAGATGTCATATACAACTCCTTCCCATTCCAATCCTGAGACCCTTCCTTTAGCATGAGATGTGATATCTCAATGCTTATACCAAATCTGAGACCCTTCCTATAGCATGAGATGTGATATCTCAATGCTTATACCAGACCTGAAAGCCTACCTATAACATGAGATGTGATATCCAAGTCCATCCCATTCCAATCCTTAGACCCTTCCTACAGCATGCGATGTGATATCTCAATGATTCTAATACCAAACCAGAGACTCTTCCTATAACATGAGATGGGATATCCAACTCCTTCCCATTCCAATCCTGAGCCGCTTCCGATAGCAGAGATGTGATATCTCAATGCTTATACCAAACCTGAGACCCTTCCTATAACATGAGATGTGATATCCAACTCCTTTCCGTTCCAAACCTGAGACACTAACTATAGCATATGTGATACCCACCTCCTTCCCATTCCAAACATGAGACCCTTCCTATAGCAAGAAAGTAATATCCAACTCCTACCCATTCCAATCCTGAGACCCTTCCTATAGCAAGAGATGTGATATCCAAATCCTTCCCATTCCAATCCTGAGACCCTTCCTATAACATGAGATGTGATATCCAACTCCTTCCCATTCCAACCTGAGACACTTCCTATAGCATGAGAAGGGATATCCAACTCCTTCCCAATCCAATCCTGAGACCGTTCTGATAGCAGAGATGTGATATCTCAATGCTTATACCAAACCTGAGACCCTTCCTATGGCATGAGATGTGATATCCAACTCCTTGCCATTCAAATCCTGAGACCCTTCCTATAGCATGAGAAGGGATATCCAACTCCTTCCCAATCCAATCCTGAGACCCTTCCGAAAGCAGAGACGTGATATCTCAATGCTTCTACCAAACCTGAGACCCTTCCTTTAGCATGAGATGTGATATCCAAATCCTTCACATTCCAATCCTGAGACCCTTCCTATAGCATGAGATGTGATATCTCAATGCTTCTAATACGAAACCTGAGATCCTTCCTATAACATGAGATGTGATATCCAATTCCTTCCCATTCCAAACCTGAGACCCTTCCTATTGGATGAGATGTGATATCCAACTCCTTCCCATTCCAACCCTGAGACCCTTCCTATAGCATGAGATGTGATGTCTCAATGCTTCTAATACCAAACCTGAGATCCTTCCTATAACATGAGATGTGATATCCAACTCCTTCCATTCCAATCCTGAGACCCGTCCTATAGCATGAGATGTGATATCTCAATGATTATACCAAACCTGAGACCCTTCCTATAGCATGAGATGTGATATCCAACTGCTTCCCATTCCAATCCTGAGACCCTTCCTATAGCATGAGATGTGATATCTCAATGCTTCTAATACCAAACCTGAGATCCTTCCTCTATTATGAAATGTGATATCCAACTCCTTCCCTTTCCAAACCTAAGAGCCTATCTATAGCATAAGATGTGATATCCAAGTCCTTCACATTCCAACCCTTAGACCCTTCCTACAGCATGCAATATGATATCTCAATGATTCTAATAACAAACCTGAGACCCGTCCTATAACATGAGATGGGATATCCAACTCCTTCCCATTCCAATCCTGAGACACTTCCGATAGCAGAGATGTGATATCTCAATGCTTATACCAAACCTGAGACCCTTCCTATAACATGAGATGTGATATCCAAATCCTTCCCGTTCCAAACCTGAGACCCTTCCTTTAGCATGAGATGTGATATCCAGCTCCTTCCCATTCCAATCCTGAGACACTTCCGATAGCATGAGATGTGATATCTGAATGCTTCTAATATCAAAACTGAGACCCTCCCTATAGCATGATATGTGATATCTAAGTCCTTCCCATTCCAATCCTGAGACCCTCCCTATAGCATGAGATGTGATATCCAACTCCTTCCCATTCCAATCCTGAGACCCTTCCTATAGCATGAGATATGATATCTCAATACTTCTAATACCAAACGTGAGATCCTTCCGATAACATGAGATGTGATATCCAAATCCTTCCCCTTCCAAACCTGAGACCCTCCCTTTAGCATGAGATGTGATATCCAACTCCTGCCCATTCCATTCCTGAGACCCTTCTGATAGCATGAGATGTGATATCTCAATGCCTCTAATACCAAACCTGAGATCCTACCTCTAACATGAAATGTGATATCCAACTCTTTCCCCTTCCAAACCTGAGAGCCTTCCTATAGCATGAGATGTGATATCCAAGTCCTTCCCATTCCAATCCTGAGACCCTTCCTATAGCTTGAGATGTGATATCCAACTCCTTCCCATTCCAATTCTGAGACCCTTCCTATACTATGAGACTTGATATCTCAATGCTTCTAATACCAAAGGTGAGACCCGTAATATAACATGAGATGTGATATCCAAATCCTCCCCCTTCCAAACCTTAGACCCTTCCTTTATCATGAGATGTGATATCCAACTCCTTCCCATTCCAATCCTGAGACCCTTCCGATATCATGAGATGTGATATCTCAAAGCTTCTAATATCAAACTTGAGACCCTCCCTATAGCATGAGATGTGATATCCAAGTCCTTCCCATTCCAATCCTGAGACCCTTCCTATAGCATGAGATGTGATATCTCAATGCTTCTAATACCAAACCTGAGACCCTTCCTATAACATGAGATGGGAATATCCAACTCCTTCCCATTCCAATCCTGAGACCTTTCCGATAGCAGAGATGTGATATCTCAATGCTTATACCAAACCTGAGATTCTTCCTATAACATGAGATGTGATATCCAACTCCTTCCCATTCCAATCCTGAGACACTTCCTATAGCATGAGATGTGATATCTCACTGCTTATACCAAACCTGAGACCCTTCCCATAGCATGAGATGTGATATCCAACTCCTTCCCATTCCAATCCTCAGACCCTTCCTATAGCATGAGATGTGATATCTCAATGCTTCTAATATCAAACTTGAGACCCTACCTATAGCATGAGATGTGATATCCAAGTCCTTCCCATTACAATCCTGAGACACTTCCTATAGCATGAGATGTGATATCCAACTCCTTCCCATTCCAATCCTGAGACCCTTCCTATAGCATGAGATATGATATCTCAATACTTCTAATACCAAACGTGAGATCCTTCCGATAACATGAGATGTGATATCCAAATCCTTCCCCTTCCAAACCTGAGACCCTCCTCCCAGGGAAACTAAAACTACCTCAGCCTCTATCCCGCTGGGAAATGAGTCTGAGGAGAAGGATGCTCCTGTAATCTCTTCTTCCTCGTAGGAGGAGAAGGCCAGATTAGCGGAGTGGACCCCCAAAGGTCTAACCTTACACCGGGGATCCCCCTTCACGTGGTCAGTTGCTCCACAAGCAAAACAAGATCCATTGGGTCTGTTTACATAGGGAGGCTTATTGTAAGACAGTGTGCTGATCAATGGAGTAGATACTCCAGCTCTTAGGGATAGTGGGTGCAGTCGAACTGTAGTGGATTCTACCTTGGTAGACTCAGAGGAAGTTGCCAGAGCTACTCTGATGCCCACTAAGTTGGCTGACGGCCCACTCCGTATGTTCCCAGTAATACCTGTAAATCTTACTTTAAATGGTACAGCAGTCAGGATTCCAGTGAGCATTCAGAGAAATGTCCCGGGAAAGGTCTTGTTAGGTAATGATCTCAGAGCTTTAGGGCTCATAGGAGACACTGCCGAAAGACCCTACACACGGTCTCAAGCACGGGCAGCATTGGCCAAGACCAATACGCCGCCCCAGCCGAAGGGGAAACCCAAGGCGAAAGGAGTCAACAAGTCAAGACGAGGGAAAGAGAATATTCCCTCGAGCTCGCCTACCACTGCGGTGGAGGAAGTTGGTCAATCGCCCGGGCCTGAGGAGGAGGTGGGGATGTCTGAAGTATTTGACCCCAACGACCATCCTGAACTAAAAGACTTGTTAGTTGAAGGAGGTCCTGATAGGGACGAATTCAGTAAAGGCCAACGTGAGTGCCCATCTCTGGAAGGCCTAAGGAGACAGGCCTGCTCCCAGCTTGAGGGTGAACCTCCTGGGACGCATAGGATTTATTGGGAAGGTGGACTCCTGTATAGTGAGCCCACAGAGTCTACAGAAGGAGACCATAGGAGGTTGGTGGTTCCCCTTGCTGTTAGGCCCTTCCTCCTGCAGTTGGCGCATGAAGTGCTCCTTGCTGGTCACCTTGGTATTAAGAGGACCAAGCAAAGGTTATCCATGCACTTCTACTGGCCCAAGATGGGGGTGCAAGTAGAAAGTCACTGCAGGAGTTGTGCCTCCTGCCAGTTATCTGGTAAGGTTGGCTCGACAATCCAAGCTCCGTTGGTACCGCTCCCAGTTGTGGGGGTACCATTTGAAAGGGTAGGGATCGACATCGTTGGTCCCCTTGACCCGCAAACATCCTCGGGCAATAGGTTTATCCTGGTGCTGGTCGACCATGCAACCAGATATCCTGAGGCCATCCCATTGAAAACTGTAACTGCCAAGTCAGTTGCAAAAGCTTTACTTGGCATATTTACTAGGGTTGGCTTCCCTAAAGAAGTTGTGTCAGATCGTGGCAGCAACTTTATGTCGAAGTATATGCAGGCTATGTGGAAAGAATGTGGGGTCACCTACAAGTTCTCCTCTGCATACCACCCCCAGACCAATGGTCTGGTGGAACGTTTCAACAGAACGTTAAAAAGCATGATTGGGGCTCTGGAGAAGCTTCAGAGAAGACAATGGGATCTTCTTTTACCATGCTTACTGTTTGCCTACCGAGAGGTACCACAGGAGGGTGTTGGCTTCAGCCCCTTCAAACTTCTGTTTAGTCATCCTGTACGGGGACCCTTAGCCATAGTCAAAGAGGGATGGGAGATGCCCACTCCCCCTGTTACTACCAACGTAGTTGATTATGTGCTAGGGCTCAGAAAACGGATGGTACTTCTGATGGGCTTGGCTAGTGATAAATTGAAGGCAGTACAAGCGCTGGTGAAACATTGGTACGACCAGAAAGCTTCCCTCATCAACTTTACACCTGGTCAGCAAGTCCTGATCATGAATCCCATAAGGCCTTGAGCTTTACAGGACAAATGGTCAGGCCCTTACACAGTGGTGGAGCCCCTGGGTGAGGTTAACTATTTAGTGGACCTTGGAAGGCCTGGACAGGCTCCAAAAGTGTTTCACGTGAATAGGCTGAAGGCTTTCGTCCCAAGAGTCGAAATCGCAGCACTGTTACTGGCTTCAGATGTTGAGGAAGAGGAGTCTGAACCTCTCCCCGACCTGTTCCAAAGCGGTCCTTCAGATAGCTCCTTTGAGGGTGTCCGATTGGCCCCTCACCTGACTTCTGATCAGCAGGCTGAGGTGAAAAGTTTGCTTAGGCAGTTTTCCCCTGTTTTCACAGTCGCCTGGTTTGACACCTTGGTGCAAACATAACATAGACACAGGAGACAGTGTACCTACCAAAAGTAGGGGATACAGGATGTCAGACAAAGTACGGTCTTATATTAAGACCGAGGTCAACAAGATGTTAGACCTTGGGGTGATTGAACCCTCTAGTAGTCCTTGGTCCAGCCCTGTGGTTTTCGTTCCAAAGGCAGGCACTTCTGAATTGAGGTTCTGTGTGGATTACAGGGCTCTGAATGCTGTCACCAAGACAGATGCACACCCCTTGCCTCGAACAGATGAGCTGGTGGATACTTTGGGTGCCTCCAAGTACCTCAGCACGTTTGACCTCACTGCTGGCTATTGGCAAATAGCTTTAGCAGAACATGCCAAGGAGAAGACAGCGTTTTCTACTCCAGACGGCCTTTACCAATTCCGGGTAATGCCGTTCGGGTTGAAGAATGCACCTGCCACTTTCCAGAGGCTTGTGCATCATGTTTTGAATGGGTTGGACGAATTCTGTCTTGCATATCTGGACGATATAGCAGTTTTCAGTGCCACCTGACCATGTGAAAAACCTCGGGATTGTGCTCCAGGCTCTTCAGAAAGCACACTTGACCATAAAGGCTAGTAAATGCCAGATTGGACAAGGCTCAGTGTTTTACCTTGGACATGAAGTAGGTGGAGGGAGGATACAGCCTCTACCCAGTAAAGTACAAGCAGTACAAGACTGGCCTACCCCCACTACACAAACCCAAGTGAGAGCCTTCTTAGGACTCACGGGGTATTACCGCAATTTTGTGGCAGACTATGGCACCATAGCTGCCCCTCTGACTGCCCTCACAACTCTGAAGAAACCCAAGAAGGTAACTTGGACCGACGAGTGTGAGAAGGCCTTCAATGGCTTAAAAGACTCCTTGTGCCAGGCCCCTGTCCTCAGGGCCCCTGATTATCAAAGACCTTTTATCGTGCAGACGGACGCCTCTGACACTGGGATAGGAGCTGTACTATCGCAAGTAGATGAGAAGGGTAAGGAACACCCTATTGGTTTTATTAGTCGCCAGTTTAAGGACAGAGAGCTCAGATGGTCCACGGTAGAGAAAGAATGTTTCTCTGTTGTGTGGGCCCTAAGGAAGCTGAGGCCCTACCTCTATGGGACCCACTTCACTGTGCAAACTGACCATAAGCCCTTAAAGTGGCTAATAAACATGAAGGGGGAGAATCCAAAGTTGCTTAGGTGGTCCATAAGTCTACAAGGCTTCGACTTCACTATTGAGCATAGGCCAGGTGTCCAACATAGCAATGCTGATGGGTTGTGGAGAATGTTTAACCGACCTGAACAAGAGACTCATCCAGGGGTGGATTAGTTCCCCCTGTCCATAGTCTGGGAGGGGCGAGTGTTAGGAAAGATTTCGTAATTGTAGGTAATTTTCCTTCCATGTGGCAACCCCTAAACCTTTTGCTGTTGTTTTTCACCTTGTTCTCGACTTTGCCCGAGAAGTGCAGCCTTCTGCCGCACTCCTCTGGGCTTTCGCTCCTTTCTTAAGGGGAAACTGTCATGCCCTTAAGACAATCAGTACCAGGAAACGCTGGTTTCCGTAGTTTCTTGTATCATCGTGCAACATGACACAAGAGGGCACTGTAAGCTAAGTTACTGCTCTCTTGGGTCTCTAGCCTTCTACAGGCCCTAGATACTCTTTCAGGATTGTAACTGATCGGTGCAAGTGATTCACGGACGGGAATGGTGGCAGCGATCGTTTCTTGTGTTTTGAGATCCTTTTGGCGTGCTAAGCGCGTTTCTCGCGCTTAACCCAAAATGGTGGCCTAGATCCCAAAATAGCCAGACCACGAGGCTCCTTTGTCCTGTCCGCTGACCGTCTTGCTCCCTTCACCTTCCCCAGGTCGAGCCGACCTGGGGCCTTCCTTATTTGGGCATGTGCTTTCCCGCGAAACACAGATGCTTTCGCAGGCTTCTACATGTCTTGTGTGTGCCTCCAGGATGTGGGCTGGGATGTCTGGTCCCAATACACATCCTGGGTGCCAGAGAGTCTAGGGTGGTGTGAATGCCTGGGACCACCGTGGTCCGTGATAGGTCCACGAATGGTGTGAGTGTTGATGAGCGGATCTCCCATTGGGTCCCCTCCGTTTTGGCGCGAAGGGAACCGTGGATAAGAGGGGGCTGGAAACAACACTACCATGTCGATCTCCTGAGTTCTCACGAACGAAGGAATACAGGAGCCAAGTATCCTGCAACCATGAGGCTGAACCGAGGAATCGCTGGTGACCCGCTGAAGGACTGCTCCTCTGCACTGCTGTCGCCTTGTGAAACCCTTTTCACCTTTGATCGAACCAGAAGGCCTGTACTGGTACTTCGACCCTTGGAATAGCGGGGACAGCTATTCTCGGCATTTTCACCATCTCCTGCTAGTAAGCCTTCGGAAGCGTCTCTGGGCCATCCAGCAGACTGACCAGCCTACACAGGAGTCTTGCTCTGTAACCGCCGCCAGGTTGTGTAGTATATCGAGTCCTTGTCACTCTCACATGATTCGTACACTTGGCGTTCCCAGGTCTGAAGTGAGTAGTGTTATTGCATGCTGTAGGAAGGGTCTAAGGATTGGAATGGGAAGGACTTGGATATCACATCTCATGCTATGGATAGGCTCTCAGGTTTGGAAAGGGAAGGAGTTGGATATCACATTTCATGTTAGAGGAAGGATCTCAGGTTTGGTATTAGAGGCATTGAGATATCACATCTCATGCTATAGGAAGGGTCTCAGGATTGGAATGGGAAGGAGTTGGATATCACATCTCATGCTAAAGGAAGGGTCTCAGGTTTAGTATAAGCATTGAGATATCACATCTCATGCTATAGGAAGGGTCTCAGGATTGGAATGGAAGGAGTTGGATTTCACATCTCATGTTATAGGAAGGATCTCAGGTTTGGTATTAGAAGCATTGAGACATCACATCTCATGCTATAGGAAGGGTCTCAGGATTGGAATGGGAAGGAGTTGAATATCACATATCATGCTATGGGAAGGGTCTCAGGTTTGGTATAAGCATTGAGATATCACATCTCATGCTATAGGAAGGGTCTCAGGATTGGAATGGGAAGGAGTTGTATATGACATCTAATGCCGTAGGAAGGGTCTCAGGTTTGGTATAAGCATTGAGATATCACATCTCTGCTATCGGAAGGGTCTCAGGATTGCAATGGGAAGGAGTTGGATATCCCATCTCATGTTATAGGAAGAGTCTCAGGTTTGGTATTAGAAGCATTGAGATATCACATCTCATGCTATAGGAAGTGTCTCAAGATTGGAATGGGAAGGACTTGGATATCACATCTCATGCTATAGGGAGGGTCTCAAGTTTGATTTTAGAAGCATTGAGATATCACATCTCATGCTATAGGAAGGGTCTCAGGATTGGAATGGGAAGGAGTTGGATATCACATCTCATGCTATAGGAAGGGTCTCAGGTTTGGTATAAGCAGTGAGATATCACATCTCATGCTATAGGAAGTGTCTCAGGATTGGAATGGGAAGGAGTTGGATATCACATCTCATGTTATAGAAAGGATCTCAGGTTTGGTATAAGCATTGAGATATCACATGTTTGCTATCGGAAGGGTCTCAGGATTGGAATGGGAAGGAGTTGGATATTCCCATCTCATGTTATAGGAAGGGTCTCAGGTTTGGTATTAGAAGCATTGAGACATCACATCTCATGCTATAGGAAGGGTCTCAGGATTGGAATGGGAAGGACTTGGATATCACATCTCATGCTATAGGGAGGGTCTCGAGTTTGATATTAGAAGCATTGAGATATCACATCTCATGATATCGGAAGGGTCTCAGGATTGGAATGGGAAGGAGTTGGATATCACATCTCATGATAAAGGAAGGGTCTAAGGTTTGGAAGGGGAAGGATTTGGATATCACATCTCATGTTATAGGACGGGTCTCAGGTTTGGTATTAGAAGCATTGAGATATCAAGTCTCATGGTATAGGAAGGGTCTCAGAATTGGAATGGGAAGGAGTTGGATATCACATCTCAAGCTATAGGAAGGGTCTCAGGATTGGAATGGGAAGGAGTTTGATATCACATCTCATGCCATAGTATGGGTCTCAGGTTTGGTATAAGCATTGGGATATCAAATCTCATGCTATCGGAAGGGTATCAGGATTGGAATTCCAAGGAGTTGGATATCCCATCTCATGCTATAGGAAGGGTCTCAGGTTGGAATGGGAAGGAGTTGGATATCACATCTCATGCTAAAGGGAGGGTCTCAGGTTTGGAAGGGGAAGGATTTGGATATCACATCTCATGTTATAGGAAGGATCTCAGGTTTGGTATAAGAAGCATTGAGATATCACATCTCATGCTATCGGAAGAATCTCAGATTTGGTATTAGAGGCATTGAGATATCACATCTCATGCTATCATAAGGGTCTCAGGATTGGAATGGGAAGGAGTTGGATATAACATCTCATGCTATAGGAAGGGTCTCAGGTTTGGAACGGGAAGGAGTTGGATATCACATCTCATGTTATAGGAAGAGTCTCAGGTTTGGTATAAGCATTGAGATATCAAATCTCTGCAATCGGAAGTGTCTCAGGATTGGGATGGGAAGGAGTTGGATATCACATCTCATGCTATAGGAAGGGTCTCAGGTTTGGAACGGGAAGGAGTTGGATATCCCATCTCATGTTATAGGACTGGTCTCAGGTTTGGTATTAGAAGCATTGAGATATCACATCTCTGCTATCGGAAGTGTCTCAGGATTGGAATGGGAAGGAGTTGGATATCATATCTCATGTTATAGGACGGGTCTCAGGTTTGTTATTAGAATCATTGAGATATCATATTGCATGCTGTAGGAAGGGTCTAAGGATTGGAATGGAAGGACTTGGATATCACATCTCATGCTATAGGTAGGCTCTCAGGTTTGGAAAGGGAAGGAGTTGGATATCACATTTAATGTTAGAGGAAGGATCTCAGGTTTGATATTAGAGCCATTGGATATCACATCTCATGCTATAGGAAGGGTCTCAGGATTGGAATGGGAAGGAGTTGGATATCACATCTCATGCTATAGGAAGGGTTTTAGGTTTGGTATAAGCATTGAGATATCACATCTCATGCTATAGGAAGGGTCTCAGGATTGGAATGGGAAGGATCTGTATATGACATCTCATGCCATAGGAAGGGTCTCAGGTTTGGTATTAGAAGCATTGAGATATCACATCTCATGCTATAGGAAGTGTCTCAGGATTGGAATTGGAAGGACTTGGATATCACATCTCATGCTATAGGAAGGGTCTCAGGTTTGGTATAAGCAGTGAGATATCACATCTCATGCTATAGGAAGTGTCTCAGGATTGGAATGGGAAGGAGTTGGATATCACATCCCATGTTATAGGAAGGATCTCAGGTTTGGTATAAGCATTGAGATATCACATGTTTGCTATCGGAAGGGTCTCAGGATTATAATGGGAAGGAGTTGGATATTCCCATCTCATGTTATAGGAAGGGTCTCAGGTTTGGTATTAGAAGCATTGAGACATCACATCTCATGCTGTAGGAAGGGTCTCAGGATTGGAATGGGAAGGACTTGGATATCACATCTCATGCTATTGGGAGGGTCTCGAGTTTGATATTAGAAGCATTGAGATATCACATCTCATGATATCGGAAGGGTCTCAGGATTGGAATGGGAAGGAGTTGGATATCACATCTCATGATAAAGGAAGGGTCTAAGGTTTGGAAGGGGAAGGATTTGGATATCACATCTCATGTTATAGGACAGGTCTCAGGTTTGGTATTAGAAGTATTGAGATATCAAGTCTCATGGTATAGGAAGGGTCTCAGAATTGGAATGGGAAGGAGTTGGATATCACATCTCGTTATAGGAAGGGTCTCAGGATTGGAATGGGAAGGAGTTGAATATCACATCTCATGCTAAAGGAAGGGTATCAGGTTTGATAGAAGCATTGAGATATCACATCTCATGCTATAGGAAGGAACTCAGGATTGGAATGGGAAGGAGTTGGATATCACATCTAATGCCATAGGAAGGGTCATCAGGTTTGGTATAAGCATTGAGATATCACATCTCTGCTATCGGAAGGGTCTCAGGATAGGAATGGGGAGGACTTAGAATTCACATCTCATACTATAGGGAGGGTCTCAGTTTTGATATTAGAAGCATTGAGCTATCACATCTCATGCTATCGGAAGGGTCTCAGGATTGGAATCGGATGGAGTTGGATATCACATCTCAAGCTATCTCAGGATTGGAATGGGAAGGAGTTTGATATTTCATCTCAAGCTATAGGAAGGGTCTCAGGTTTGGAAAGGGAAGGATTTGGATTTCACATCTCATGTTATAGGATGGTTCTCATGTTTGGTTTTAGAAGCATTGAGATATCACATCTCATGCTATCGGAAGGGTCTCAGGTTTGGAATGGGAAGGAGTTGGATATCACATCTCTGCTATCTGAAGGGTCTCAGGATTGGAATGGGAAGGAGTTGGATATCCCATCTCGTAATAGGAAGGGTCTCAGGTTTGGTATTAGAAGCAATGAGATATCACATCTCATGCTATAGGAAGGGTCTAAGGTTTGGAAGGGGACGGATTTGGGTATCACATCTCATGTTATAGGACCGGTCTCAGGTTTGGTATTTGAAGCATTGAGATATCAAGTCTCATGGTATAGGACGGGTCTCAGAATTGGAATGAGAAGGAGTTGGATATCACATCTCAAGCTATAGGAAGGGTCTCATGATTGGAATGGGAAGGAGTTGGATATCACATCTCATGTTATAGGAAGGGTCTCAGGATTGGAATGGGAAGGACTTGGATATCACATCTCATTCTATACGAAGGCTCTCAGGGTTGGAAGGGGAAGGAGTTGGATATCACATTTCATGTTAGAGGTAGGATCTCAGGTTTGGTTTTAGAGGCATTGAGATATCACATCTCATGCCATCAGAAGGGTCTCAGGATTGGAATGGGAAGGAGTTGGATATCAAATCTCATGCTAAAGGGATGGTCTAAGGTTTGGAAGGGGAGGGATTTGGACATCATATCTCATGTTATTGGAAGGATCTCAGGTTTGGTATTAGAAGCATTGAGATATCACATCTCATGCTATCGGAAGGGTCTTAGGTTTGGTATAAGCATTGAGATATCACATCTCTGCTATCGGAAGGGTCTCAGGATTGGAATGGGAAGGATTTGGACATCACAATTCATGTTATAGGAAGGGTCTCAGGTTTGGTATTAGAAGCATTGAGATATCACATCTCATGCTATAGGAAGGGTCTCAGGATTGGAATGGGAAGGACTTGGATATCACATCTCATGTTATAGGAAGGGTCTCAGGTTTGGTATTAGAAGCATTGAGATATCACATCTCATGCTATAGGAAGGGTCTCAGGATTGGAATGGGAAGGACTTGGATATCACATCTCATGCTATAGGAAGGGTCTCAGGAATGGAATGGAAAGGACTTGGATATCACATCTCATGATAAAGGAAGGGTCTAAGGTTTGGAAGGGGAAGGATTTGGATATAACATCTCATGTTATTGGACCGGTCTCAGGTTTGGTATTAGAAGCATTGAGATATCAAGTCTCATGGTATAGGACGGGATTTTGATATCACATCTCATGCCATGGTATGGGTGTCAGGTTTTGTAGAAGCATTGGGATATCACATCTCATGCTATCGGAAGGGTATCAGGATTGGATTTGGAAGGAGTTGGATATCCCATCTCATGCTATAGGAAGGGTCTCAGGTTGGAATAGAAGGAGTTGGATATCACATCTCATGTTATAGGAAGGGTCTCAGGATTGGAATGGGAAGGACTTGGATATCACATCTTGTTAGGAAAGATTTCGTAATTGTAGGGAATTTTCCTTCCATGTGGCAACCCCTAAACTTTTTGCTATTGTTTTTAACCTTGTTCTTGACTTTGCCAGAGAAGTACAGCCTTCTGCCGCACTTCTCTGGGCTTTCGCTCCTTTTCTTACGGGGAAACTGACATGCCCTTAAGACAGTCAGTACCGGGGAACGCTGTTTCCCGTAGTTTCGTTTATCATGTTGCGGCTTTAGTGCAACATGACACAAGAGGGCACTGTAAGCTAAGTTACAGCTCTCTTGGGTCTCTAGCCTTCTACGGGCCCTAGATACTCTTTTAGGATGGTAGTTGATCGGTGCAAGTCATTCAGGGACTGGAATGGTGGCAGCGATCGTTTTGTTTATTTTGAGCTCCTTTTGGCGTTCTGAGCACGTTTTTCGCACTGAACCCAAAATGGTGGCCTGGCTCCCAAAATGGCCAGTCCACGAGGCTCCTTTGTCCTGTCCACTGACCGTCTTGCTCCCTTCACCTTCCCCAGGTTGGGCGACCCGGGGCCTTCCTTATTTGGGCATGTACTTTCCCGCGAAACGTGGTTGCTTTCGCGGGCTTCTACATGTCGTTTGTGTGCCTCCAGGGTGTGGGCTGGGATGTCTGGTCCCAATACACATCCTGGGTGCCAGAGAGTCTGGGGTGGTGTGAATGCCTGGGACCACCGTGGTCCGTGATTGGTCCACGTATGGTATGTGTGTTGATGTGCGGATCTCCCATTGGCTCCCCTCCGTTTTGGCGCGAAGGGAACCGTGGATAAGAGGGAGCTGGAAACACCACTACCATGTCGATCTCCTGAGTTCTCACGAACGAAGGAATACAGGAGCCAAGTATCCTGCAACCAAGAGGCTGGACCGAGGAATCGCTGGTGACCCGCTGAAGGAATCCTCCTTTGCACTGCTGTCGTCCTGTGAAACCCTTTCCTCCTTGGATCGAACCAGAAGGCCTGTACTGGTGCTTCGACCTTTGGAATAGCAGGAACAGCTATTCCCGGCGACTTCATCATCTCCTGCCAAGTAAGCCTTCGGAAGTGTCTCTGGGCCATCCAGTTGACTGACCAGCTTACAAGGGAGTCCTGCTCTGTAACTGCCGCCAGGTTGTGTTGTATTTCGAGTCCTTGTCACTCTCCCACGCTTCGTACACTTGGCGTTCCCAAGTCTGAAGGGAGGAGTGTACATTTGGCTTGAATACACACGGCCGCTCCGTTGTCCTGCTGCGGCAACAAACTGTGCTGGTTTCGTCGATTGGGACGTCTTTTTGCTCTACACGACTTCGAGGCGTTCCCTGCTCTTCTGAACCTGCCAGCTGCTGAAACTAACGTGGAGAAGCCTGGGTCTGCTTGCTTCGGGGACCGGTGAGTAGTTTAGCTAGGATCTGGTCGCCCTCCTGCAGTATCCCATTGCTTTCCCTGCTGTGTAAAAACAGCACCCTTTTGGCCGTACTCGCGCTCTGCTTCTGCCCGCTGTGGAGGCTGCGCTTGAGTTGCGGAACCTGTTCTCCTTCTGCTGTGCACTAACCCGAACTGCCTGACTTCCTCCGAAGAGCTTCCCCTTTTGCCCGTTGGCACCGGCGTGGCAGGTACTTTGAGCACAAGGCTCCACTCTTCGCAGGGCTCGGACTTCCATCTAGTTAGGTGCCTCTGAAGGCGAACTGAGTCTAAAGCGTTATCGCACTGCCTGTTTTCCTTTCCTTTCAGGTGGACTACATATTTCGTGCTTTAAACGCTTGCGACTGTGTATTTGTATATATATTGTGTTGATATGGTATGTGTTGGTTTAATATTGTGATATTGTGATTTTCTCGCTACGGTCATTATTTTAAAGGCCTTAAAATAAATGTGTATCTATTTTTGATATAACAACTGTTTGGAGTAGTTTGTAAGCGCTCTTGCTTTGTGTGCTCATTGCGGGCTTTCAGTCACCCTCACCCCTCTTGAGACCTAGTCTTGACCGCCGCGATCGCTACCTTGATTGGTCTGGCTCGTCCAGAGGTTACCCTGTTCCAAGTAATTAGGTTGGCCTTCTGAACTTCTGCGCCACCAGGACAGAGTTCAGAAATCCGTCTTAACACATCTCATGCTGTAGGAAGGGTCTCAGGTTTGGAAAAGGAAGGAGTTGGATATCACATTTCATGTTAGAGGTAGGATCTCAGGTTTGGTATTAGAGGCATTGAGATATCACATCTCATGCTATCAGAAGGGTATCAGGATTGGAATGGGAAGGAGTTGGATATCACATCTCATGCTAAAGGGAGGGTCTCAGGTTTGGAATGGGAAGGATTTGGATATCACATCTCATGTTATAGGAAGGACCTTAGGTTTGGTATTAGAAGCATTGAGATATCACATCTCATGCTATAGGAAGGGTCTCGGGATTGGAATGGGAAGGAGTTGGATATCACATCTCATGTTATAGGAAGGATCTCAGGTTTGGTATTAGAAACATTGAGATATAACATCTCATGCTATAGGAAGGGTCTCAGGATTGGAATGGGAAGGAGTTGGATATCACATCTCATGCTATGGGAAGGGTCTCAGGTTTGGTATTAGAAGCATTGTGATATCACATCTCATGCTATAGGAAGGGTTTCAGGTTTGGTAGAAGCATTGAGATATCACATCTCATGCTATAGGAAGAGTCTCAGGTTTGGGAAGGGAAGGATTTGGATTTCACATCTCATGTTATAGGATGGTTCTCATGTTTGGTTTTTGAAGCATTGAGATATCACATCTCATGCTATCGGAAGGGTCTCAGGTTTGGAATGGGAAGGAGTTGGATATCACATCTCATGTTATAGGAAGGGTCTCAGGTTTGGAATGGGAAGGAGTTGGATATGACATCTCTTGTTATAGGGAGGGTCTCAGGATTTGAATGGTAAGGAGTTGGATATCACATCTCATGCTATAGGAAGGGTCTCAGGCTGGAATGGGAAGGAGTTGGATATCACATCTCATGTTATATACAGGAAGGGTCTCAGGATTGGAATGGGAAGGATTTGGATATCACATCTCTTGCTATAGGAAGGGTCTCAGGTTTTTTATTAGAAACATTGAGATATCACATCTCATGCTATAGGAAGGGTTTTAGGATTGGAATGGGAAGTATTTGTATATCACATCTCATGCTAAAGGAAGGGTCTCAGGTCTGGAATGGGAAGGAATTGGATATCACATCTCATGTTATAGGAAGGGTCTCAGGTTTTTTATTAGAAACATTGAGATATCACATCTCATGTTATAGGACGGTTCCCAGGTTTGGTATTAGAAGCATTGAGATATCACATCTCATGGTATAGGAAGGGTCTCAGGGTTGGAATGGGAAGGAGTTGGATATCACATCTCATCCAATAGGAAGGGTCTCAGGTTTGGAATGGGAAGGAATTGGATATCACATCTCATGTTATAGGAAGGATCTCAGGTTTGTTATTAGAAGCATTGAGATATCACATCTCATGCTATAGGAAGGGTCTCAGGATTGGAATGTGAAGGATTTGGATATCACATCTCATGCTAAAGGAAGGGTCTCAGGTTTGGTAGAAGCATTGAGATATCACATCTCATGCTATAGGAAGGGTCTCAGGATTTGAATGGCAAGGAGTTGGATATCACATCTCATGCCATAGGAAGGGTCTCAGGTTTGGTATAAGCATTGAGATATCACATCTCTGCTATCGGAAGGTTCTCAGGATTGGATTGGGAAGGAGTTGGATATCCCTTCTCATGCTATAGGAAGTGTCTCAGGTTGGAATGGGAAGGAGTTGAATATCACATCTCATGTTATAGGAAGGGTCTCAGGATTGGAATGGGAAGGATTTGGATATCACATCTCTTGCTATAGGAAGGGTCTCAGGATTGGAATGGGAAGGATTTGGATATTTCCCATTCCAATCCTGAGACCCTTCCTATAACATGAGATGTGATATCCAACTCCTTCCCATTCCAACCTGAGACACTTCCTATAGCATGAGAAGGGATATCCAACTCCTTCCCAATCCAATCCTGAGACCCTTCCGATAGCAGAGATGTGATATCTCAATGCTTATACCAAACCTGAGACCCTTCCTATGGCATGAGATGTGATATCCAACTCCTTGCCATTCAAATCCTGAGACCCTTCCTATAGCATGAAAAGGGATATCCAACTCCTTCCCAATCCAATCCTGAGACCCTTCCGATAGCAGAGACGTGAAATCTCAATGCTTCTACCAAACCTGAGACCCTTCCTTTAGCATGAGATGTGATATCCAAATCCTTCACATTCCAATCCTGAGACCGTTCCTATAGCATGAGATTTGATATCTCAATGCTTCTAATACCAAACGTGAGATCCTTCCTATAACATGAGATGTGATATCCAAATCCTCCCCTTCCAAACCTGAGACCCTCCCTTTAGCATGAAATGTGATATCCAACTCCTTCCTATTCCAATCCTGAGACTCTTCTGATAGCATGAGATGTGATATCTCAATGCTTCTAATACCAAACCTGAGATCCTTCCGATAGCATGAGATGTGATATCTCAATGCTTCTAATACCAAACCTGAGATCCTTCCTATAACATGAGATGTGATATCCAAATCCTTCCCCTTCCAAACCTGAGACCCTCCCTTTAGCATGAGATGTGATATCTAACTCCTTCCCATTCCATTCCTGAGACCCTTCTGATAGCATGAGATGTGATATCTCAATGCCTCTAATACCAAACCTGAGATCCTACCTCTAACATGAAATGAGATATCCAACTCTTTCCCCTTCCAAACCTGAGAGCCTTCCTATGGCATGAGATGTGATATCCAAGTCCTTCCCATTTCAATACTGAGACCCTTCCTATAGCTTGAGATGTGATATCCAACTCCTTCCCATTCCAATTCTGAGACCCTTCCTATAGCATGAGATGTGATATCTCAATGCTTATACCAAACCTGAGAGCCTACCTATAACATGAGATGTGATATCCAAGTCCATCCCATTCCAATCCTTAGACCCTTCCTACAGCATGCGATGTGATATCTCAATGATTTTAATACCAAACCAGAGACTCTTCCTATAACATGAGATGGGATATCCAACTCCTTCCCATTCCAATTCTGAGACCCTTCCTATACTATGAGACTTGATATCTCAATGCTTCTAATACCAAACCTGAGACCCGTAATATAACATGAGATGTGATATCCAAATCCTTCCCCTTCCAAACCTTAGACCCTTCCTTTATCATGAGATGTGATATCCAACTCATTCCCATTCCAATCCTGAGACCCTTCCGATATCATGAGATGTGATATCTCAAAGCTTCTAATATCAAACTTGAGACCCTCCCTATAGCATGAGATGTGATATCCAAGTCCTTCCCATTCCAATCCTGAGACCCTTCCTATAGCATGAGATGTGATATCTCAATGCTTCTAATACCAAACCTGAGACCCTTCCTATAACATGAGATGGGAATATCCAACTCCTTCCCATTCCAATCTTGAGACCCTTCCGATAGCAGAGATGTGATATCTCAATGCTTATACCAAACCTGAGATCCTTCCTATAACATGAGATGTGATATCCAACTCCTTCCCATTCCAATCCTGAGACACTTCCTATAGCATGAGATGTGATATCTCACTGCTTATACCAAACCTGAGACCCTTCCCATAGCAGGAGATGTGATATCCAACTCATTCCCATTCCAATCCTCAGACCCTTCCTATAGCATGAGATGTGATATCTCAATGCTTCAAATGTCAAACTTGAGACCCTACCTATAGCATGAGATGTGATGTCCAAGTCCTTCCCATTCCAATCCTGAGACACTTTCTATAGCATGAGATGTGATATCTCAATGCTTCTAATACCAAACCTGAGACTCTTCCTATAACATGAGATGGGATATCCAACTCCTTCCCATTCCAATCCTGAGACCCTTTTGATAGCAGAGATGTGATATCTCAATGTTTATACCAAACCTGAGACCCTTCCTACGGCATGAGATGTCATATTCAACTCCTTCCCATTCCAATCCTGAGACCCTTCCTATAGCATGAGATTTGATATCCAACTCCTTCCCATTCCAATCCTGAGACCCTTCCTATAGCATGAGATGTGATGTCTCAATGCTTCTAATACCAAACCTGAGATCCTTCCTATAACATGAGATGTGTTATCCAACTCCTTCCATTCCAATCCTGAGACCCTTCCTATAGCATGAGATGTGATATCTCAATGCTTATACCAAACCTGAGACCCTTCCTATAGCATGAGATGTGATATCCAACTCCTTCCCATTCCAATCATGAGACCCTTCCTATAGCATGAGATGTGATATCTCAATGCTTCTAATACCAAACCTGAGATCCTTCCTCTAACATGAAATGTGAGATCCAACTCCTTCCCTTTCCAAACCTAAGAGCCTATCTATAGCATGAGATGTGATATCCAAGTCCTTCACATTCCAACCCTTAGACCCTTCCTACAGCATGCAATATGATATCTCAATGATTCTAATAACAAACCTGAGACCCGTCCTATAACATGAGATGGGATATCCAACTCCTTCCCATTCCAATCCTGAGACACTTCCGATAGCAGAGATGTGATATCTCAATGTTTATACCAAACCTGAGACCCTTCCTATAACATGAGATGTGATATCCAACTCCTTCCCGTTCCAAACCTGAGACCCTTCCTTTAGCATGAGATGTGATATCCAGCTCCTTCCCATTCCAATCCTGAGACACTTCCGATAGCATGAGATGTGATATCTCAATGCTTCTAATATCAAAACTGAGACCCTCCCTATAGCATGATATGTGATATCTAAGTCCTTCCCATTCCAAACCTGAGACCCTTCCTATAGCATGAGATGTGATATCTCAATGCTTCTACCAAACCTGAGACCCTTCCTTTAGCATGAGATGTAATATCCAACTCCTTCCCATTCCAATCCTGAGACCCTTCCTATAGCATGAGATGTGATATCTCAATACTTCTAATACCAAACCTGAGATCCATCCTATAACATGAGATGTGATATCCAACTCCTTCCCTTTCCAAACCTGAGAGCCGTTCTATAGCATGAGATGTGATATCCAGGTCCTTCCCATTCCAATCCTTAGACCCTTCCTACAGCATGCAATATGATATCTCAATGATTCTAATAACAAACCTGAGACCCGTCCTATAGCATGAGATATGATATCCAAGTCCTTCCCATTCAAATCCTGAGACCCTTCCTATAACATGAAATGTGATATCCAACTCCTTCCCATTCCAACCTGAGACCCTTCCTATAGCATGAGATGGGATATCCAACTTCTTCCAAATCCAATACTGATACCCTTCTTATACCATGAGACTTGATATCTCAATGCTTCTAATATTAAACCTGAGACCCGTCCTATAACATGAGATGTGATATCCCAATGCTTCTACCAAACCTGAGACCCATACTATGGCATGAGATGTGATATCAAACTCCTTCCCATTCCAATCCTGAGACCCTTCCTATAGCTTGAGGTGTGATATCCAACTCCTTCCCATTCCAATTCTGAGACCCTTCTTATACCATGAGACTTGATATCTCAATGCTTCTAATATTAAACCTGAGACCCGTCCTATAACATGAGATGTGATATCCAAATCCTTCCCCTCCCAAACCTTAGACCCTTCCTTTATCATGAGATGTGATATCCAACTCCTTCCCATTCCAATCCTGAGACCCTTCCGATATCATGAGATTTGTTATCTCAATGCTTCTAATATCAAACTTGAGACCCTCCCCATAGTATGAGATGTGACATCCAAGTCCTTCCCATTCCAATCCTGAGACCCTTCCTATAGCATGAGATGTGATATTTCTATGCTTCTAATACCAAACCTGAGACCCTTCCTATAACATGAGATGGGATATCCAACTCCTTCCCATTCCAATCCTGAGACCTTTCCGATAGCAGAGATGTGATATCTCAATGCTTATACCAAACCTGAGAACCTTCCTATGGCCTGAGATGTCATATACAACTCCTTCCCATTCCAATCCTGAGACCCTTCCTTTAGCATGAGATGTGATATCTCAATGCTTATACCAAATCTGAGACCCTTCCTATAGCATGCGATGTGATATCCAATTCCTTCCCATTCCAATCCTGAGACCCTTCCTATAGCATGAGATGTGATATCTCAATGCTTATACCAAACCTGAGAGCCTACCTATAACATGAGATGTGATATCCAAGTCCATCCCATTCCAATCCTTAGACCCTTCCTACAGCATGCGATGTGATATCTCAATGATTCTAATACCAAACCAGAGACTCTTCCTATAACATGAGATGGGATATCCAACTCCTTCCCATTCCAATCCTGAGCCGCTTCCGATAGCAGAGATGTGATATCTCAATGCTTATACCAAACCTGAGACCCTTCCTATAACATGAGATGTGATATCCAACTCCTTCCCGTTCCAAACCTGAGACACTAACTATAGCATATGTGATATCCAACTCCTTCCCATTCCAAACATGAGACCCTTCCTATAGCAAGAAAGTAATATCCAACTCCTACCCATTCCAATCCTGAGACCCTTCCTATAGCAAGAGATGTGATATCCAAATCCTTCCCATTCCAATCCTGAGACCCTTCCTATAACATGAGATGTGATATCCAACTCCTTCCCATTCCAATCCTGAGACACTTCCTATAGCATGAGATGTGATATCTCAATGCTTCTAATACCAAACCTGAGACTCTTCCTATAACATGAGATGGGATATCCAACTCCTTCCCATTCCAATCCTGAGACCCTTTTGATAGCAGAGATGTGATATCTCAATGTTTATACCAAACCTGAGACCCTTCCTACGGCATGAGATGTCATATTCAACTCCTTCCCATTCCAATCCTGAGACGCTTCCTATAGCATGAGATTTGATATCCAACTCCTTCCCATTCCAATCCTGAGACCCTTCCTATAGCATGAGATGTGATATCTCAATGCTTATACCAAACCTGAGACCCTTCCTATAGCATGAGATGTGATATCCAACTCCTTCCCATTCCAATCCTGAGACCCTTCCTATAGCATGAGATGTGATATCTCAATGCTTCTAATACCAAACCTGAGATCCTTCCTCTAACATGAAATGTGAGATCCAACTCCTTCCCTTTCCAAACCTAAGAGCCTATCTATAGCATGAGATGTGATATCCAAGTCCTTCACATTCCAACCCTTAGACCCTTCCTACAGCATGCAATATGATATCTCAATGATTCTAATAACAAACCTGAGACCCGTCCTATAACATGAGATGGGATATCCAACTCCTTCCCATTCCAATCCTGAGACACTTCCGATAGCAGAGATGTGATATCTCAATGTTTATACCAAACCTGAGACCCTTCCTATAACATGAGATGTGATATCCAACTCCTTCCCGTTCCAAACCTGACACCCTTCCTTTAGCATGAGATGTGAAATCCAGCTCCTTCCCATTCCAATCCTGAGACACTTCCGATAGCATGAGATGTGATATCTCAATGCTTCTAATATCAAAACTGAGACCCTCCCTATAGCATGATATGTGATATCTAAGTCCTTCCCATTCCAATCCTGAAACCCTTCCTATAGCATGAGATGTGATATCTCAATGCTTCTACCAAACCTGAGACCCTTCCTTTAGCATGAGATGTGATATCCAACTCCTTCCCATTCCAATCCTGAAACCCTTCCTATAGCATGAGATGTGATATCTCAATACTTCTAATACCAAACCTGAGATCCTTCCGATAACATGAGATGTGATATCTCAATACTTCTAATACCAAACCTGAGATCCATCCTATAACATGAGATGTGATATCCAACTCCTTCCCTTTCCAAACCTGAGAGCCGTTCTATAGCATGAGATGTGATATCCAGGTCCTTCCCATTCCAATCCTTAACCCTTCCTACAGCATGCAATATGATATCTCAATGATTCTAATAACAAACCTGAGACCCGTCCTATAGCATGAGATATGATATCCAAGTCCTTCCCATTCCAATCCTGAGACCCTTCCTATAACATGAAATGTGATATCCAACTCCTTCCCATTCCAACCTGAGACCCTTCCTATAGCATGAGATGGGATATCCAACTTCTTCCAAATCCAATACTGATACCCTTCCGATAGCATGAGATGTGATATCCCAATGCTTCTACCAAACCTGAGACCCATACTATGGCATGAGATGTGATATCAAACTCCTTCCCATTCCAATCCTGAGACCCTTCCTATAGCTTGAGGTGTGATATCCAACTCCTTCCCATTCCAATTCTGAGACCCTTCTTATACCATGAGACTTGATATCTCAATGCTTCTAATATAAACCTGAGACCCGTCCTATAACATGAGATGTGATATCCAAATCCTTCCCCTTCCAAACCTTAGACCCTTCCTTTATCATGAGATGTGATATCCAACTCCTTCCCATTCCAATCCTGAGACCCTTCCGATATCATGAGATTTGTTATCTCAATGCTTCTAATATCAAACTTGAGACCCTCCCTATAGCATGAGATGTGACATCCAAGTCCTTCCCATTCCAATCCTGAGACCCTTCCTATAGCATGAGATGTGATATCTCTATGCTTCTAATACCAAACCTGAGACCCTTCCTATAACATGAGATGGGATATCCAACTCCTTCCCATTCCAATCCTGAGACCTTTCCGATAGCAGAGATGTGATATCTCAATACTTATACCAAACCTGAGAACCTTCCTATGGCCTGAGATGTCATATACAACTCCTTCCCATTCCAATCCTGAGACCCTTCCTTTAGCATGAGATGTGATATCTCAATGCTTATACCAAATCTGAGACCCTTCCTATAGCATGAGATGTGATATCCAATTCCTTCCCATTCCAATCCTGAGACCCTTCCTATAGCATGAGATGTGATATCTCAATGCTTATACCAAACCTGAGAGCCTACCTATAACATGAGATGTGATATCCAAGTCTATCCCATTCCAATCCTTAGACCCTTCCTACAGCATGCGATGTGATATCTCAATAATTCTATTACCAAACCAGGGACTCTTCCTATAACATGAGATGGGATATCCAACTCCTTCCCATTCCAATCCTGAGCCGCTTCCGATAGCAGAGATGTGATATCTCAATGCTTATACCAAACCTGAGACCCTTCCTATAACATGAGATGTGATATCCAACTCCTTCCCGTTCCAAACCTGAGACACTAACTATAGCATATGTGATATCCAACTCCTTCCCATTCCAAACATGAGACCCTTCCTATAGCAAGAAAGTAATATCCAACTCCTACCCATTCCAATCCTGAGACCCTTCCTATAGCAAGAGATGTGATATCCAAATCCTTCCCATTCCAATCCTGAGACCCTTCCTATAACATGAGATGTGATATCCAACTCCTTCCCATTCCAACCTGAGACACTTCCTATAGCATGAGAAGGGATATCCAACTCCTTCCCAATCCAATCCTGAGACCCTTCCGATAGCAGAGATGTGATATCTCAATGCTTATACCAAACCTGAGACCCTTCCTATGGCATGAGATGTGATATCCAACTCCTTGCCATTCAAATCCTGAGACCCTTCCTATAGCATGAGAAGGGATATCCAACTCCTTCCCAATCCAATCCTGAGACCCTTCCGATAGCAGCGACGTGATATCTCAATGCTTCTACCAAACCTGAGACCCTTCCTTTAGCATGAGATGTGATATCCAAATCCTTCACATTCCAATCCTGAGACCCTTCCTATAGCATGAGATGTGATATCTCAATGCTTCTAATACCAAACCTGAGATCCTTCCTATAACATGAGATGTGATATCCAATTCCTTCCCATTCCAAACCTGAGACCCTTCCTATTGGATGAGATGTGATATCCAACTCCTTCCCATTCCAACCTTGAGACCCTTCCTATAGCATGAGATGTGATGTCTCAATGCTTCTAATACCAAACCTGAGATCCTTCCTATAACATGAGATGTGATATCCAACTCCTTCTATTCCAATCCTGAGACCCGTCCTATAGCATGAGATGTGATATCTCAAGGCTTATACCAAACCTGAGACCCTTCCTATAGCATGAGATGTGATATCCAACTGCTTCCCATTCCAATCCTGAAACCCTTCCTATAGCATGAGATGTGATATCTCAATGCTTCTAATACCAAACCTGAGATCCTTCCTCTAACATGAAATGTGATATCCAACTCCTTCCCTTTCCAAACCTAAGAGCCTATCTATAGCATGAGATGTGATATCCAAGTCCTTCACATTCCAACCCTTAGACCCTTCCTACAGCATGCAATATGATATCTCAATGATTCTAATAACAAACCTGAGACCCGTCCTATAGCATGAGATATGATATCCAAGTCCTTCGCATTCCAATCCTGAGACCCTTCCTATAACATGAAATGTGATATCCAACTCCTTCCCATTCCAACCTGAGACCATTCCTATAGCATGAGATGGGATATCCAACTTCTTCCAAATCCAATACTGATACCCTTCCGATAGCATGAGATGTGATATCCCAATGCTTCTACCAAACCTGAGACCCATACTATGGCATGAGATGTGATATCAAACTCCTTCCCATTCCAATCCTGAGACCCTTCCTATAGCTTGAGGTGTGATATCCAACTCCTTCCCATTCCAATTCTGAGACCCTTCTTATACCATGAGACTTGATATCTCAATACTTCTAATATTAAACCTGAGACCCGTCCTATAACATGAGATGTGATATCCAAATCCTTCCCATTCCAATCCTGAGACCCTTCCGATATCATGAGATTTGTTATCTCAATGCTTCTAATATCAAACTTGAGACCCTCCCTATAGCATGAGATGTGACATCCAAGTCCTTCCCATTCCAATCCTGAGACCCTTCCTATAGCATGAGATGTGATATCTCTATGCTTCTAATACCAAACCTGAGACCCTTCCTATAACATGAGATGGGATATCCAACTCCTTCCCATTCCAATCCTGAGACCTTTCCGATAGCAGAGATGTGATATCTCAATGCTTATACCAAACCTGAGAACCTTCCTGTGGCCTGAGATGTCATATGCAACTCCTTCCCATTCCAATCCTGAGACCCTTCCTTTAGCATGAGATGTGATATCTCAATGCTTATACCAAATCTGAGACCCTTCCTATAGCATGAGATGTGATATCCAATTCCTTCCCATTCCAATCCTGAGACCCTTCCTATAGCATGAGATGTGATATCTCAATGCTTATACCAAACCTGAGAGCCTACCTATAACATGAGATGTGATATCCAAGTCTATCCCATTCCAATCCTTAGACCCTTCCTACAGCATGCGATGTGATATCTCAATAATTCTAATACCAAACCAGAGACTCTTCCTATAACATGAGATGGGATATCCAACTCCTTCCCATTCCAATCCTGAGCCGCTTCCGATAGCAGAGATGTGATATCTCAATGCTTATACCAAACCTGAGACCCTTCCTGTAACATGAGATGTGATATCCAACTCCTTCCCGTTCCAAACCTGAGACACTAACTATAGCATATGTGATATCCAACTCCTTCCCATTCCAAACATGAGACCCTTCCTATAGCAAGAAAGTAATATCCAACTCCTACCCATTCCAATCCTGAGACCCTTCCTATAGCAAGAGATGTGATATCCAAATCCTTCCCATTCCAATCCTGAGACCCTTCCTATAACATGAGATGTGATATCCAACTCCTTCCCATTCCAACCTGAGACACTTCCTATAGCATGAGAAGGGATATCCAACTCCTTCCCAATCCAATCCTGAGACCCTTCCGATAGCAGAGATGTGATATCTCAATGCTTATACCAAACCTGAGTCCCTTCCTATGGCATGAGATGTGATATCCAACTCCTTGCCATTCAAATCCTGAGACCCTTCCTATAGCATGAGAAGGGATATCCAACTCCTTCCCAATCCAATCCTGAGACCCTTCCGATAGCAGCGACGTGATATCTCAATGCTTCTACCAAACCTGAGACCCTTCCTTTAGCATGAGATGTGATATCCAAATCCTTCACATTCCAATCCTGAGACCCTTCCTATAGCATGAGATGTGATATCTCAATGCTTCTAATACCAAACCTGAGATCCTTCCTATAACATGAGATGTGATATCCAATTCCTTCCCATTCCAAACCTGAGACCCTTCCTATTGGATGAGATGTGATATTCAACTCCTTCCCATTCCAACCTTGAGACCCTTCCTATAGCATGAGATGTGATGTCTCAATGCTTCTAATACCAAACCTGAGATCCTTCCTATAACATGAGATGTGATATCCAACTCCTTCCATTCCAATCCTGAGACCCGTCCTATAGCATGAGATGTGATATCTCAAGGGTTATACCAAACCTGAGACCCTTCCTATAGCATGAGATGTGATATCCAACTGCTTCCCATTCCAATCCTGAAACCCTTCCTATAGCATGAGATGTGATATCTCAATGCTTCTAATACCAAACCTGAGATCCTTCCTCTAACATGAAATGTGATATCCAACTCCTTCCCTTTCCAAACCTAAGAGCCTATCTATAGCATGAGATGTGATATCCAAGTCCTTCACATTCCAACCCTTAGACCCTTCCTACAGCATGCAATATGATATCTCAATGATTCTAATAACAAACCTGAGACCCGTCCTATAACATGAGATGGGATATCCAACTCCTTCCCATTCCAATCCTGAGACACTTCCGATAGCAGAGATGTGATATCTCAATGCTTATACCAAACCTGAGACCCTTCCTATAACATGAGATGTGATATCCAAATCCTTCCCGTTCCAAACCTGAGACCCTTCCTTTAGCATGAGATGTGATATCCAGCTCCTTCCCATTCCAATCCTGAGACACTTCCGATAGCATGAGATGTGATATCTCAATGCTTCTAATATCAAAACTGAGACCCTCCCTATAGCATGATATGTGATATCTAAGTCCTTCCCATTCCAATCCTGAGACCCTCCCTATAGCATGAGATGTGATATCCAACTCCTTCCCAATCCAATCCTGAGACCCTTCCTATAGCATGAGATATGATATCTCAATACTTCTAATACCAAACGTGAGATCCTTCCGATAACATGAGATGTGATATCCAAATCCTTCCCCTTCCAAACCTGAGACCCTCCCTTTAGCATGAAATGTGATATCCAACTCCTTCCTATTCCAATCCTGAGACTCTTCTGATAGCATGAGATGTGATATCTCAATGCTTCTAATACCAAACCTGAGATCCTTCCGATAGCATGAGATGTGATATCTCAATGCTTCTAATACCAAACCTGAGATCCTTCCTATAACATGAGATGTGATATCCAAATCCTTCCCCTTCCAAACCTGAGACCCTCCCTTTAGCATGAGATGTGATATCTAACTCCTTCCCATTCCATTCCTGAGACCCTTCTGATAGCATGAGATGTGATATCTCAATGCCTCTAATACCAAACCGGAGATCCTACCTCTAACATGAAATGAGATATCCAACTCTTTCCCCTTCCAAACCTGAGAGCCTTCCTATAGCATGAGATGTGATATCCAAGTCCTTCCCATTCCAATACTGAGACCCTTCCTATAGCTTGAGATGTGATATCCAACTCCTTCCCATTCCAATTCTGAGACCCTTCCTATAGCATGAGATGTGATATCTCAATGCTTATACCAAACCTGAGAGCCTACCTATAACATGAGATGTGATATCCAAGTCCATCCCATTCCAATCCTTAGACCCTTCCTATTGGATGAGATGTGATATCCAACTCCTTCCCATTCCAACCTTGAGACCCTTCCTATAGCATGAGATGTGATGTCTCAATGCTTCTAATACCAAACCTGAGATCCTTCCTATAACATGAGATGTGATATCCAACTCCTTCCATTCCAATCCTGAGACCCGTCCTATAGCATGAGATGTGATATCTCAATGCTTATACCAAACCTGAGACCCTTCCTATAGCATGAGATGTGATATCCAACTGCTTCCCATTCCAATCCTGAGACCCTTCCTATAGCATGAGATGTGATATCTCAATGCTTCTAATACCAAACCTGAGATCCTTCCTCTAACATTAAATGTGATATCCAACTCCTTCCCTTTCCAAACCTAAGAGCCTATCTATAGCATGAGATGTGATATCCAAGTCCTTCACATTCCAACCCTTAGACCCTTCCTACAGCATGCAATATGATATCTCAATGATTCTAATAACAAACCTGAGACCCGTCCTATAACATGAGATGGGATATCCAACTCCTTCCCATTCCAATCCTGAGACACTTCCGATAGCAGAGATGTGATATCTCAATGCTTATACCAAACCTGAGACCCTTCCTATAACATGAGATGTGATATCCAAATCCTTCCCGTTCCAAACCTGAGACCCTTCCTTTAGCATGAGATGTGATATCCAGCTCCTTCCCATTCCAATCCTGAGACACTTCCGATTGCATGAGATGTGATATCTGAATGCTTCTAATATCAAAACTGAGACCCTCCCTATAGCATGATATGTGATATCTAAGTCCTTCCCATTCCAATCCTGAGACCCTCCCTATAGCATGAGATGTGATATCCAACTCCTTCCCATTCCAATCCTGAGACCCTTCCTATAGCATGAGATATGATATCTCAATACTTCTAATACCAAACGTGAGATCCTTCCGATAACATGAGATGTGATATCCAAATCCTTCCCCTTCCAAACCTGAGACCCTCCCTTTAGCATGAAATGTGATATCCAACTCCTTCCTATTCCAATCCTGAGACTCTTCTGATAGCATGAGATGTGATATCTCAATGCCTCTAATACCAAACCGGAGATCCTACCTCTAACATGAAATGAGATATCCAACTCTTTCCCCTTCCAAACCTGAGAGCCTTCCTATAGCATGAGATGTGATATCCAAGTCCTTCCCATTCCAATACTGAGACCCTTCCTATAGCTTGAGATTTGATATCCAACTCCTTCCCATTCCAATTCTGAGACCCTTCCTATAGCATGAGATGTGATATCTCAATGCTTATACCAAACCTGAGAGCCTACCTATAACATGAGATGTGATATCCAAGTCCATCCCATTCCAATCCTTAGACCCTTCCTACAGCATGCGATGTGATATCTCAATGATTCTAATACCAAACCAGAGACTCTTCCTATAACATGAGATGGGATATCCAACTCCTTCCCATTCCAATTCTGAGACCCTTCCTATACTATGAGACTTGATATCTCAATGCTTCTAATACCAAACCTGAGACCCGTAATATAACATGAGATGTGATATCCAAATCCTTCCCCTTCCAAACCTTAGACCCTTCCTTTTTCATGAGATGTGATATCCAACTCCTTCCCATTCCAATCCTGAGACCCTTCCGATATCATGAGATGTGATATCTCAAAGCTTCTAATATCAAACTTGAGACCCTCCCTATAGCATGAGATGTGATATCCAAGTCCTTCCCATTCCAATCCTGAGACCCTTCCTATAGCATGAGATGTGATATCTCAATGCTTCTAATACCAAACCTGAGACCCTTCCTATAACATGAGATGGGAATATCCAACTCCTTCCCATTCCATTCTTGAGACCCTTCCGATAGCAGAGATGTGATATCTCAATGCTTATACCAAACCTGAGATCCTTCCTATAACATGAGATGTGATATCCAACTCCTTCCCATTCCAATCCTGAGACACTTCCTATAGCATGAGATGTGATATCTCACTGCTTATACCAAACCTGAGACCCTTCCCATAGCAGGAGATGTGATATCCAACTCCTTCCCATTCCAATCCTCAGACCCTTCCTATAGCATGAGATGTGATATCTCAATGCTTCTAATGTCAAACTTGAGACACTACCTATAGCATGAGATGTGATATCCAAGTCCTTCCCATTCCAATCCTGAGACACTTCCTATAGCATGAGATGTGATATCTCAATGCTTCTAATACCAAACTTGAGACTCTTCCTATAACATGAGATGGGATACCCAACTCCTTCCCATTCCAATCCTGAGACCCTTTTGATAGCAGAGATGTGATATCTCAATGTTTATACCAAACCTGAGACCCTTCCTACGGCATGAGATGTCATATTCAACTCCTTCCCATTCCAATCCTGAGACCCTTCCTATAGCATGAGATTTGATATCCAACTCCTTCCCATTCCAATCCTGAGACCCTTCCTATAGCATGAGATGTGATGTCTCAATGCTTCTAATACCAAACCTGAGATCCTTCCTATAACATGAGATCTGATATCCAACTCCTTCCATTCCAATCCTGAGACCCTTCCTAAAGCATGAGATGTGATATCTCAATGCTTATACCAAACCTGAGACCCTTCCTATAGCATGAGATGTGATATCCAACTCCTTCCCATTCCAATCCTGAGACCCTTCCTATAGCATGAGATGTGATATCTCAATGCTTCTAATACCAAACCTGAGATCCTTCCTCTAACATGAAATGTGAGATCCAACTCCTTCCCTTTCCAAACCTAAGAGCCTATCTATAGCATGAGATGTGATATCCAAGTCCTTCACATTCCAACCCTTAGACCCTTCCTACAGCATGCAATATGATATCTCAATGATTCCAATAACAAACCTGAGACCCGTCCTATAACATGAGATGGGATATCCAACTCCTTCCCATTCCAATCCTGAGACACTTCCGATAGCAGAGATGTGATATCTCAATGTTTATACCAAACCTGAGACCCTTCCTATAACATGAGATGTGATATCCAACTCCTTCCCGTTCCAAACCTGAGACCCTTCCTTTAGCATGAGATGTGATATCCAGCTCCTTCCCATTCCAATCCTGAGACACTTCCGATAGCATGAGATGTGATATCTCAATGCTTCTAATATCAAAACTGAGACCCTCCCTATAGCATGATATGTGATATCTAAGTCCTTCCCATTCCAATCCTGAGACCCTTCCTATAGCATGAGATGTGATATCTCAATGCTTCTACCAAACCTGAGACCCTTCCTTTAGCATGAGATGTGATATCCAACTCCTTCCCATTCCAATCCTGAGACCCTTCCTATAGCATGAGATGTGATATCTCAATACTTCTAATACCAAACCTGAGATCCTTCCGATAACATGAGATGTGATATCTCAATACTTCTAATACCAAACCTGAGATCCATCCTATAACATGAGATGTGATATCCAACTCCTTCCCTTTCCAAACCTGAGAGCCGTTCTATAGCATGAGATGTGATAACCAGGTCCTTCCCATTCCAATCCTTAGACCCTTCCTACAGCATGCAATATGATATCTCAATGATTCTAATAACAAACCTGAGACCCGTCCTATAGCATGAGATATGATATCCAAGTCCTTCCCATTCCAATCCTGAGACCCTTCCTATAACACGAAATGTGATATCCAACTCCTTCCCATTCCAACCTGAGACCCTTCCTATAGCATGAGATGGGATATCCAACTTCTTCCAAATCCAATACTGATACCCTTCCGATAGCATGAGATGTGATATCCCAATGCTCCTACCAAACCTGAGACCCATACTATGGCATGAGATGTGATATCAAACTCCTTCCCATTCCAATCCTGAGACCCTTCCTATAGCTTGAGGTGTGATATCCAACTCCTTCCCATTCCAATTCTGAGACCCTTCTTATACCATGAGACTTGATATCTCAATGCTTCTAATATTAAACCTGAGACCCGTCCTATAACATGAGATGTGATATCCAAATCCTTCCCCTTCCAAACCTTAGACCCTTCCTTTATCATGAGATGTGATATCCAACTCCTTCCCATTCCAATCCTGAGACCCTTCCGATATCATGAGATTTGTTATCTCAATGCTTCTAATATCAAACTTGAGACCCTACCTATAGCATGAGATGTGACATCCAAGTCCTTCCCATTCCAATCCTGAGACCCTTCCTATAGCATGAGATGTGATATCTCTATGCTTCTAATACCAAACCTGAGACCCTTCCTATAACATGAGATGGGATATCCAACTCCTTCCCATTCCAATCCTGAGACCTTTCCGATAGCAGAGATGTGATATCTCAATGCTTATACCAAACCTGAGAACCTTCCTATGGCCTGAGATGTCATATACAACTCCTTCCCATTCCAATCCTGAGACCCTTCCTTTAGCATGAGATGTGATATCTCAATGCTTCTAATACCAAACCTGAGACCCTTCCTATAGCATGAGATGTGATATCCAATTCCTTCCCATTCCAATCCTGTGACCCTTCCTATAGCATGAGATGTGATATCTCAATGCTTATAGCAAACCTGAGAGCCTACCTATAACATGAGATGTGATATCCAAGTCCATCCCATTCCAATCCTTAGACCCTTCCTACAGCATGCTATGTGATATCTCAATGATTCTAATACCAAACCAGAGACTCTTCCTATAACATGAGATGGGATATCCAACTCCTTCCCATTCCAATCCTGAGCCGCTTCCGATAGCAGAGATGTGATATCTCAATGCTTATACCAAACCTGAGACCCTTCCTATAACATGAGATGTGATATCCAACTCCTTCCCGTTCCAAACCTGAGACACTAACTATAGCATATGTGATATCCAACTCCTTCCCATTCCAAACATGAGACCCTTCCTATAGCAAGAACGTAATATCCAACTCCTACCCATTCCAATCCTGAGACCCTTCCTATAGCAAGAGATGTGATATCCAAATCCTTTCCATTCCAATCCTGAGACCCTTCCTATAACATGAGATGTGATATCCAACTCCTTCCCATTCCAACCTGAGACACTTCCTATAGCATGAGAAGGGATATCCAACTCCTTCCCAATCCAATCCTGAGACCCTTCCGATAGCAGAGATGTGATATCTCAATGCTTATACCAAACCTGAGACCCTTACTATGGCATGAGATGTGATATCCAACTCCTTGCCATTCAAATCCTGAGACCCTTCCTATAGCATGAGAAGGGATATCCAACTCCTTCCCAATCCAATCCTGAGACCCTTCCGATAGCAGCGACGTGATATCTCAATGCTTCTACCAAACCTGAGACCCTTCCTTTAGCATGAGATGTGATATCCAAATCCTTCACATTCCAATCCTGAGACCCTTCCTATAGCATGAGATGTGATATCTCAATGCTTCTAATACCAAACCTGAGATCCTTCCTATAACATGAGATGTGATATCCAATTCCTTCCCATTCCAAACCTGAGACCCTTCCTATTGGATGAGATGTGATATCCAACTCCTTCCCATTCCAACCCTGAGACCCTTCCTATAGCATGAGATGTGATGTCTCAATGCTTCTAATACCAAACCTGAGATCCTTCCTATAACATGAGATGTGATATCCAACTCCTTCCATTCCAATCCTGAGACCCGTCCTATAGCATGAGATGTGATATCTCAATGCTTATACCAAACCTGAGACCCTTCCTATAGCATGAGATGTGATATCCAACTGCTTCCCATTCCAATCCTGAGACCCTTCCTATAGCATGAGATGTGATATCTCAATGCTTCTAATACCAAACCTGAGATCCTTCCTCTAACATGAAATGTGATATCCAACTCCTTCCCTTTCCAAACCTAAGAGCCTATCTATAGCATGAGATGTGATATCCAAGTCCTTCACATTCCAACCCTTAGACCCTTCCTACAGCATGCAATATGATATCTCAATGATTCTAATAACAAACCTGAGACCCGTCCTATAACATGAGATGGGATATCCAACTCCTTCCCATTCCAATCCTGAGACACTTCCGATAGCAGAGATGTGATATCTCAATGCTTATACCAAACCTGAGACCCTTCCTATAACATGAGATGTGATATCCAAATCCTTCCCGTTCCAAACCTGAGACCCTTCCTTTAGCATGAGATGTGATATCCAGCTCCTTCCCATTCCAATCCTGAGACACTTCCGATAGCATGAGATGTGATATCTCAATGCTTCTAATATCAAAACTGAGACCCTCCCTATAGCATGATATGTGATATCTAAGTCCTTCCCATTCCAATCCTGAGACACTCCCTAAAGCATGAGATGTGATATCCAACTCTTTCCCATTCCAATCCTGAGACCCTTCCTATAGCATGAGATATGATATCTCAATACTTCTAATACCAAACGTGAGATCCTTCCGATAACATGAGATGTGATATCCAAATCCTTCCCCTTCCAAACCTGAGACCCTCCCTTTAGCATGAAATGTCATATCCAACTCCTTCCTATTCCAATCCTGAGACTCTTCTGATAGCATGAGATGTGATATCTCAATGCTTCTAATACCAAACCTGAGATCCTTCCGATAGCATGAGATGTGATATCTCAATGCTTCTAATACCAAACCTGAGATCCTTCCTATAACATGAGATGTGATATCCAAATCCTTCCCCTTCCAAACCTGAGACCCTCCCTTTAGCATGAGATGTGATATCTAACTCCTTCCCATTCCATTCCTGAGACCCTTCTGATAGCATGAGATGTGATATCTCAATGCCTCTAATACCAAACCTGAGATCCTACCTCTAACATGAAATGAGATATCCAACTCTTTCCCCTTCCAAACCTGAGAGCCTTCCTATAGCATGAGATGTGATATCCAAGTCCTTCCCATTCCAATACTGAGACCCTTCCTATAGCTTGAGATGTGATATCCAACTCCTTCCCATTCCAATTCTGAGACCCTTCCTATAATATGAGACTTGATATCTCAATGCTTCTAATACCAAACCTGAGACCCGTAATATAACATGAGATGTGATATCCAAATCCTTCCCCTTCCAAACCTTAGACCCTTCCTTTATCAAGAGATGTGATATCCAACTCCTTCCCATTCCAATCCTGAGACCCTTCCGATATCATGAGATGTGATATCTCAAAGCTTCTAATATCAAACTTGAGACCCTCCCTATAGCATGAGATGTGATATCCAAGTCCTTCCCATTCCAATCCTGAGACCCTTCCTATAGCATGAGATGTGATATCTCAATGCTTCTAATACCAAACCTGAGACCCTTCCTATAACATGAGATGGGAATATCCAACTCCTTCCCATTCCAATCTTCAGACCTTCCGATAGCAGAGATGTGATATCTCAATGCTTATACCACACCTGAGATCCTTCCTATAACATGAGATGTGATATCCAACTCCTTCAGATTCCAATCCTGAGACACTTCCTATAGCATGAGATGTGATATCTCACTGCTTATACCAAACCTGAGACCCTTCCCATAGCAGATGTGATATCCAACTCCTTCCCATTCCAATTCTCAGACCCTTCCTATAGCATGAGATGTGATATCTCAATGCTTCTAATGTCAAACTTGAGACCCTACCTATAGCATGAGATGTGATATCCAAGTCCTTCCCATTCCAATCCTGAGACACTTCCTATAGCATGAGATGTGATATCTCAATGCTTCTAATACCAAACCTGAGACTCTTCCTATAACATGAGATGGGATATCCAACTCCTTCCAATTCCAATCCTGAGACCCTTTTGATAGCAGAGATGTGATATCTCAATGTTTATACCAAACCTGAGACCCTTCCTACGGCATGAGATGTCATATTCAACTCCTTCCCATTCCAATCCTGAGACCCTTCCTATAGCATGAGATTTGATATCCAACTCCTTCCCATTCCAATCCTGAGACCCTTCCTATAGCATGAGATGTGATGTCTCAATGCTTCTAATACCAAACCTGAGATCCTTCCTATAACATGAGATGTGATATCCAACTCCTTCCATTCCAATCCTGAGACCCTTCCTATAGCATGAGATGTGATATATCAATGCTTATACCAAACCTGAGACCCTTCCTATAGCATGAGATGTGATATCCAACTCCTTCCCATTCCAATCCTGAGACCCTTCCTATAGCCTGAGATGTGATATCCAATTCCTTCCCATTCCAATCCTGAGACCCTTCCTATAGCATGAGATGTGATATCTCAATGCTTATACCAAACCTGAGAGCCTACCTATAACATGAGATGTGATATCCAAGTCCATCCCATTCCAATCCTTAGACCCTTCCTACAGCATGCGATGTGATATCTCAATGATTCTAATACCAAACCAGAGACTCTTCCTATAACATGAGATGGGATATCCAACTCCTTCCCATTCCAATCCTGAGCCGCTTCCGATAGCAGAGATGTGATATCTCAATGCTTATACCAAACCTGAGACCCTTCCTATAACATGAGATGTGATATCCAACTCCTTCCCGTTCCAAACCTGAGACACTAACTATAGCATATGTGATATCCAACTCCTTCCCATTCCAAACATGAGACCCTTCCTATAGCAAGAAACTAATATCCACCTCCTACCCATTCCAATCCTGAGACCCTTCCTATAGCAAGAGATGTGATATCCAAATCCTTCCCATTCCAATCCTGAGACCCTTCCTATAACATGAGATGTGATATCCAACTCCTTCCCATTCCAACCTGAGACACTTCCTATAGCATGAGAAGGGATATCCAACTCCTTCCCAATCCAATCCTGAGACCCTTCCGATAGCAGAGATGTGATATCTCAATGCTTATACCAAACCTGAGACCCTTCCTATGGCATGAGATGTGATATCCAACTCCTTGCCATTCAAATCCTGAGACCCTTCCTATAGCATGAGAAGGGATATCCAACTCCTTCCCAATCCAATCCTGAGACCCTTCCGATAGCAGCGACGTGATATCTCAATGCTTCTACCAAACCTGAGACCCTTCCTTTAGCATGAGATGTGATATCCAAATCCTTCACATTCCAATCCTGAGACCCTTCCTATAGCATGAGATGTGATATCTCAATGCTTCTAATACCAAACCTGAGATCCTTCCTATAACATGAGATGTGATATCCAATTCCTTCCCATTCCAAACCTGAGACCCTTCCTATTGGATGAGATGTGATATCCAACTCCTTCCCATTCCAACCCTGAGACCCTTCCTATAGCATGAGATGTGATGTCTCAATGCTTCTAATACCAACCCTGAGATCCTTCCTATAACATGAGATGTGATATCCAACTCCTTCCATTCGAATCCTGAGACCCGTCCTATAGCATGAGGTGTGATATCTCAATGCTTATACCAAACCTGAGACCCTTCCTATAGCATGAGATGTGATATCCAACTGCTTCCCATTCCAATCCTGAGACCCTTCCTATAGCATGAGATGTGATATCTCAATGCTTCTAATACCAAACCTGAGATCCTTCCTCTAACATGAAATGTGATATCCAACTCCTTCCCTTTCCAAACCTAAGAGCCTATCTATAGCATGAGATGTGATATCCAAGTCCTTCACATTCCAACCCTTAGACCCTTCCTACAGCATGCAATATGATATCTCAATGATTCTAATAACAAACCTGAGACCCGTCCTATAACATGAGATGGGATATCCAACTCCTTCCCATTCCAATCCTGAGACACTTCCGATAGCAGAGATGTGATATCTCAATGCTTATACCAAACCTGAGACCCTTCCTATAACATGAGATGTGATATCCAAATCCTTCTCGTTCCAAACCTGAGACCCTTCCTTTAGCATGAGATGTGATATCCAGCTCCTTCCCATTCCAATCCTGAGACACTTCCGATAGCATGAGATGTGATATCTCAATGCTTCTAATATCAAAACTGAGACCCTCCCTATAGCATGATATGTGATATCTAAGTCCTTCCCATTCCAATCCTGAGACCCTCCCTATATCATGAGATGTGATATCCAACTCCTTCCCATTCCAATCCTGAGACCCTTCCTATAGCATGAGATATGATATCTCAATACTTCTAATACCAAACGTGAGATCCTTCCGATAACATGAGATGTGATATCCAAATCCTTCCCCTTTCAAACCTGAGACCCTCCCTTTAGCATGAAATGTGATATCCAACTCCTTCCTATTCCAATCCTGAGACTCTTCTGATAGCATGAGATGTGATATCTCAATGCTTCTAATACCAAACCTGAGATCCTTCCGATAGCATGAGATGTGATATCTCAATGCTTCTAATACCAAACCTGAGATCCTTCCTATAACATGAGATGTGATATCCAAATCCTTCCCATTCCATTCCTGAGACCCTTCTGATAGCATGAGATGTGATATCTCAATGCCTCTAATACCAAACCTGAGATCCTACCTCTAACATGAAATGAGATATCCAACTCTTTCCCCTTCCAAACCTGAGAGCCTTCCTATAGCATGAGATGTGATATCCAAGTCCTTCCCATTCCAATACTGAGACCCTTCCTATAGCTTGAGATGTGATATCCAACTCCTTCCCATTCCAATTCTGAGACCCTTCCTATAGCATGAGATGTGATATCTCAATGCTTATACCAAACCTGAGAGCCTACCTATAGCATGAGATGTGATATCCAAGTCCATCCCATTCCAATCCTTAGACCCTTCCTACAGCATGCGATGTGAATATCTCAATGATTCTATTACCAAACCAGAGACTCTTCCTATAACATGAGATGGGATATCCAACTCCTTCCCATTCCAATTCTGAGACCCTACCTATACTATGAGACTTGATATCTCAATGCTTCTAATACCAAACCTGAGACCCGTAATATAACATGAGATGTGATATCCAAATCCTTCCCCTTCCAAACCTTAGACCCGTTCTTTATCATGAGATGTGATATCCAACTCCTTCCCATTCCAATCCTGAGACCCTTCCGATATCATGAGATGTGATATCTCAAAGCTTCTAATATCAAACTTGAGACCCTCCCTATAGCATGAGATGTGATATCCAAGTCCTTCCCATTCCAATCCTGAGACCCTTCCTATAGCATGAGATGTGATATCTCAATGCTTCTAATACCAAACCTGAGACCCTTCCTATAACATGAGATGGGAATATCCAACTCCTTCCCATTCCAATCTTGAGACCCTTCCGATAGCAGAGATGTGATATCTCAATGCTTATACCACACCTGAGATCCTTCCTATAACATGAGATGTGATATCCACCTCCTTCCCATTCCAATCCTGAGACACTTCCTATAGCATGAGATGTGATATCTCACTGCTTATACCAAACCTGAGACCCTTCCCATAGCAGGAGATGTGATATCCAACTCCTTCCCATTCCAATCCTCAGACCCTTCCTATAGCATGAGATGTGATATCTCAATGCTTCTAATGTCAAACTTGAGACCCTACCTATAGCATGAGATGTGATATCCAAGTCCTTCCCATTCCAATCCTGAGACACTTCCTATAGCATGAGATGTGATATCTCAATGCTTCTAATACCAAACCTGAGACTCTTCCTATAACATGAGATGGGATATCCAACTCCTTCCATTCCAATCCTGAGACCCTTCCTATAGCATGAGATGTGATATCTCAATGCTTATACCAAGCCTGAGACCCTTCCAATAGCATGAGATGTGATATCCAACTCCTTCCCATTCCAATCCTGAGACCCTTCCTATAGCCTGAGATGTGATATCCAATTCCTTCCCATTCCAATCCTGAGACCCTTCCTATAGCATGAGATGTGATATCTCAATGCGTATACCACACCTGAGATCCTTCCTATAACATGAGATGTGATATCCAACTCCTTCCCATTCCAATCCTGAGACACTTCCTATAGCATGAGATGTGATATCTCACTGCTTATACCAAACCTGAGACCCTTCCCATAGCAGGAGATGTGATATCCAACTCCTTCCCATTCCAATCCTCAGACCCTTCCTATAGCATGAGATGTGATATCTCAATGCTTCTAATGTCAAACTTGAGACCCTACCTATAGCATGAGATGTGATATCCAAGTCCTTCCCATTCCAATCCTGAGACACTTCCTATAGCATGAGATGTGATATCTCAATGCTTCTAATACCAAACCTGAGACTCTTCCTATAACATGAGATGGGATATCCAACTCCTTCCAATTCCAATCCTGAGACCCTTTTGATAGCAGAGATGTGATATCTCAATGTTTATACCAAACCTGAGACCCTTCCTACGGCATGAGATGTCATATTCAACTCCTTCCCATTCCAATCCTGAGACCCTTCCTATAGCATGAGATTTGATATCCAACTCCTTCCCATTCCAATCCTGAGACCCTTCCTATAGCATGAGATGTGATGTCTCAATGCTTCTAATACCAAACCTGAGATCCTTCCTATAACATGAGATGTGATATCCAACTCCTTCCATTCCAATCCTGAGACCCTTCCTATAGCATGAGATGTGATATCTCAATGCTTATACCAAGCCTGAGACCCTTCCTATAGCATGAGATGTGATATCCAACTCCTTCCCATTCCAATCCTGAGACCCTTCCTATAGCCTGAGATGTGATATCCAATTCCTTCCCATTCCAATCCTGAGACCCTTCCTATAGCATGAGATGTTATATCTCAATGCTTATACCAAACCTGAGAGCCTACCTATAACATGAGATGTGATATCCAAGTCCATCCCATTCCAATCCTTAGACCCTTCCTACAGCATGCGATGTGATATCTCAATGATTCTAATACCAAACCAGAGACTCTTCCTATAACATGAGATGGGATATCCAACTCCTTCCCATTCCAATCCTGAGCCGCTTCCGATAGCAGAGATGTGATATCTCAATGCTTATACCAAACCTGAGACCCTTCCTATAACATGAGATGTGATATCCAACTCCTTCCCGTTCCAAACCTGAGACACTAACTATAGCATATGTGATATCCAACTCCTTCCCATTCCAAACATGAGACCCTTCCTTTAGCAAGAAAGTAATATCCAACTCCTACCCATTCCAATCCTGAGACCCTTCCTATAGCAAGAGATGTGATATCCAAATCCTTCCCATTCCAATCCTGAGACCCTTCCTATAACATGAGATGTGATATCCAACTCCTTCCCATTCCAACCTGAGACACTTCCTATAGCATGAGAAGGGATATCCAACTCCTTCCCAATCCAATCCTGAGACCCTTCCGATAGCAGAGATGTGATATCTCAATGCTTATACCAAACCTGAGACCCTTCCTATGGCATGAGATGTGATATCCAACTCCTTGCCATTCAAATCCTGAGACCCTTCCTATAGCATGAGAAGGGATATCCAACTCCTTCCCAATCCAATCCTGAGACCCTTCCGATAGCAGCGACGTGATATCTCAATGCTTCTACCAAACCTGAGACCCTTCCTTTAGCATGAGATGTGATATCCAAATCCTTCACATTCCAATCCTGAGACCCTTCCTATAGCATGAGATGTGATATCTCAATGCTTCTAATACCAAACCTGAGATCCTTCCTATAACATGAGATGTGATATCCAATTCCTTCCCATTCCAAACCTGAGACCCTTCCTATTGGATGAGATGTGATATCCAACTCCTTCCCATTCCAACCCTGAGACCCTTCCTATAGCATGAGATGTGATGTCTCAATGCTTCTAATACCAAACCTGAGATCCTTCCTATAACATGAGATGTGATATCCAACTCCTTCCATTCCAATCCTGAGACCCGTCCTATAGCATGAGATGTGATATCTCAATGCTTATACCAAACCTGAGACCCTTCCTATAGCATGAGATGTCATATCCAACTGCTTCCCATTCCAATCCTGAGACCCTTCCTATAGCATGAGATGTGATATCTCAATACTTCTAATACCAAACCTGAGATCCTTCCTCTAACATGAAATGTGATATCCAACTCCTTCCCTTTCCAAACCTAAGAGCCTATCTATAGCATGAGATGTGATATCCAAGTCCTTCACATTCCAACCCTTAGACCCTTCCTACAGCATGCAATATGATATCTCAATGATTCTAATAACAAACCTGAGACCCGTCCTATAACATGAGATGGGATATCCAACTCCTTCCCATTCCAATCCTGAGACACTTCCGATAGCAGAGATGTGATATCTCAATGCTTATACCAAACCTGAGACCCTTCCTATAACATGAGATGTGATATCCAAATCCTTCTCGTTCCAAACCTGAGACCCTTCCTTTAGCATGAGATGTGATATCCAGCTCCTTCCCATTCCAATCCTGAGACACTTCCGATAGCATGAGATGTGATATCTCAATGCTTCTAATATCAAAACTGAGACCCTCCCTATAGCATGATATGTGATATCTAAGTCCTTCCCATTCCAATCCTGAGACCCTCCCTATAGCATGAGATGTGATATCCAACTCCTTCCCATTCCAATCCTGAGACCCTTCCTATAGCATGAGATATGATATCTCAATACTTCTAATACCAAACGTGAGATCCTTCCGATAACATGAGATGTGATATCCAAATCCTTCCCCTTCCAAACCTGAGACCCTCCCTTTAGCATGAAATGTGATATCCAACTCCTTCCTATTCCAATCCTGAGACTCTTCTGATAGCATGAGATGTGATATCTCAATGCTTCTAATACCAAACCTGAGATCCTTCCGATAGCATGAGATGTGATATCTCAATGCTTCTAATACCAAACCTGAGATCCTTCCTATAACATGAGATGTGATATCCAAATCCTTCCCCTTCCAAACCTGAGACCCTCCCTTTAGCATGAGATGTGATATCTAACTCCTTCCCATTCCATTCCTGAGACCCTTCTGATTGCATGAGATGTGATATCTCAATGCCTCTAATACCAAACCTGAGATCCTACCTCTAACATGAAATGAGATATCCAACTCTTTCCCCTTCCAAACCTGAGAGCCTTCCTATAGCATGAGATGTGATATCCAAGTCCTTCCCATTCCAATACTGAGACCCTTCCTATAGCTTGAGATGTGATATCCAACTCCTTCCCATTCCAATTCTGAGACCCTTCCTATAGCATGAGATGTGATATCTCAATGCTTATACCAAACCTGAGAGCCTACCTATAGCATGAGATGTGATATCCAAGTCCATCCCATTCCAATCCTTAGACCCTTCCTACAGCATGCGATGTGAATATCTCAATGATTCTAATACCAAACCAGAGACTCTTCCTATAACATGAGATGGGATATCCAACTCCTTCCCATTCCAATTCTGAGACCCTTCCTATACTATGAGACTTGATATCTCAATGCTTCTAATACCAAACCTGAGACCCGTAATATAACATGAGATGTGATATCCAAATCCTTCCCCTTCCAAACCTAGACCCTTCCTTTATCATGAGATGTGATATCCAACTCCTTCCCATTCCAATCCTGAGACCCTTCCAAACCTGAGACCCTTCCTATGGCATGAGATGTGATATCCAACTCCTTGCCATTCAAATCCTGAGACCCTTCCTATAGCATGAGAAGGGATATCCAACTCCTTCCCAATCCAATCCTGAGACCCCTCCGATAGCAGAGACGTGATATCTCAATGCTTCTACCAATCCTGAGACCCTTCCTTTAGCATGAGATGTGATATCCAAATCCTTCACATTCCAATCCTGAGACCCTTCCTATAGCATGAGATGTGATATCTCAATGCTTCTAATACCAAACCTGAGATCCTTCCTATAACATGAGATGTGATATCCAATTCCTTCCCATTCCAAACCTGAGACCCTTCCTATTGGATGAGATGTGATATCCAACTCCTTCCCATTCCAACCCTGAGACCCTTCCTATAGCATGAGATGTGATGTCTCAATGCTTCTAATACCAAACCTGAGATCCTTCCTATAACATGAGATGTGATATCCAACTCCTTCCATTCCAATCCTGAGACCCGTCCTATAGCATGAGATGTGATATCTCAATGCTTATACCAAACCTGAGACCCTTCCTATAGCATGAGATGTGATATCCAACTACTTCCCATTCCAATCCTGAGACCCTTCCTATAGCATGAGATGTGATATCTCAATGCTTCTAATACCAAACCTGAGCTCCTTCCTCTAACATGAAATGTGATATCCAACTCCTTCCCTTTCCAAACCTAAGAGCCTATCTATAGCATGAGATGTGATATCCAAGTCCTTCCCGTTCCAATCCTTAGACCCTTCCTACAGCATGCAATATGATATCTCAATGATTCTAATAACAAACCTGAGACCTGTCCTATAGCATGAGATATGATATCCAAGTCCTTCCCATTCCAATCCTGAGACCCTTCCTATAACATGAAATGTGATATCCAACTCCTTCCCATTCCAACCTGAGACCCTTCCTATAGCATGAGATGGGATATCCAACTTCTTCCAAATCCAATACTGATACCCTTCCGATAGCATGAGATGTGATATCCCAATGCTTCTACCAAACCTGAGACCCATACTATGGCATGAGATGTGATATCAAACTCCTTCCCATTCCAATCCTGAGACCCTTCCTATAGCTTGAGGTGTGATATCCAACTCCTTCCCATTCCAATTCTGAGACCCTTCTTATACCATGAGACTTGATATCTCAATGCTTCTAATACCAAACCTGAGACCCGTCCTATAACATGAGATGTGATATCCAAATCCTTCCCCTTCCAAACCTTAGACCCTTCCTTTATCATGAGATGTGGTATCCAACTCCTTCCCATTCCAATCCTGAGACCCTTCCGATATCATGAGATTTGTTATCTCAATGCTTCTAATATCAAACTTGAGACCCTCCCTATAGCATGAGATGTGACATCCAAGTCCTTCCCATTCCAATCCTGAGACCCTTCCTATAGCATGAGATGTGATATCTCTATGCTTCTAATACCAAACCTGAGACCCTTCCTATAACATGAGATGGGATATCCAACTCCTTCCCATTCCAATCCTGAGACCCTTCCGATAGCAGAGATGTGATATCTCAATGCTTATACCAAACATGAGACCCTTCCCATGGCCTGAGATGTCATATACAACTCCTTCCCATTCCAATCCTGAGACCCTTCCTTTAGCATGAGATGTGATATCTCAATGCTTATACCAAATCTGAGACCTTTCCTATAGCATGAGATGTGATATCCAAATCCTTCCCATTCCAATCCTGAGACCCTTCCTATAGCATGAGATGTGATATCTCAATGCTTATATCAAACCTGAGAGCCTACCTATAGCATGAGATGTGATATCCAAGTCCATCCCATTCCAATCCTTAGACCCTTCCTACAGCATGCGATGTGATATCTCAATGATTCTAATACAAAACCAGAGACTCTTACTATAACATGAGATGGGATATCCAACTCCTTCCCATTCCAATCCTGAGCCGCTTCCGATAGCAGAGATGTGATATCTCAATGCTTATAACAAACCTGAGACCCTTCCTATAACATGAGATGTGATATCCAACTCCTTCCCTTTCCAAACCTAAGAGCCTATCTATAGCATGAGATGTGATATCCAAGTCCTTCCCGTTCCAATCCTTAGACCCTTCCTACAGCATGCAATATGATATCTCAATGATTCTAATAACAAACCTGAGACCTGTCCTATAGCATGAGATATGATATCCAAGTCCTTCCCATTCCAATCCTGAGACCCTTCCTATAACATGAAATGTGATATCCAACTCCTTCCCATTCCAACCTGAGACCCTTCCTATAGCATGAGATGGGATATCCAACTTCTTCCAAATCCAATACTGATACCCTTCCGATAGCATGAGATGTGATATCCCAATGCTTCTACCAAACCTGAGACCCATACTATGGCATGAGATGTGATATCAAACTCCTTCCCATTCCAATCCTGAGACCCTTCCTATAGCTTGAGGTGTGATATCCAACTCCTTCCCATTCCAATTCTGAGACCCTTCTTATACCATGAGACTTGATATCTCAATGCTTCTAATACCAAACCTGAGACCCGTCCTATAACATGAGATGTGATATCCAAATCCTTCCCCTTCCAAACCTTAGACCCTTCCTTTATCATGAGATGTGGTATCCAACTCCTTCCCATTCCAATCCTGAGACCCTTCCGATATCATGAGATTTGTTATCTCAATGCTTCTAATATCAAACTTGAGACCCTCCCTATAGCATGAGATGTGACATCCAAGTCCTTCCCATTCCAATCCTGAGACCCTTCCTATAGCATGAGATGTGATATCTCTATGCTTCTAATACCAAACCTGAGACCCTTCCTATAACATGAGATGGGATATCCAACTCCTTCCCATTCCAATCCTGAGACCCTTCCGATAGCAGAGATGTGATATCTCAATGCTTATACCAAACATGAGACCCTTCCCATGGCCTGAGATGTCATATACAACTCCTTCCCATTCCAATCCTGAGACCCTTCCTTTAGCATGAGATGTGATATCTCAATGCTTATACCAAATCTGAGACCTTTCCTATAGCATGAGATGTGATATCCAAATCCTTCCCATTCCAATCCTGAGACCCTTCCTATAGCATGAGATGTGATATCTCAATGCTTATATCAAACCTGAGAGCCTACCTATAGCATGAGATGTGATATCCAAGTCCATCCCATTCCAATCCTTAGACCCTTCCTACAGCATGCGATGTGATATCTCAATGATTCTAATACAAAACCAGAGACTCTTACTATAACATGAGATGGGATATCCAACTCCTTCCCATTCCAATCCTGAGCCGCTTCCGATAGCAGAGATGTGATATCTCAATGCTTATAACAAACCTGAGACCCTTCCTATAACATGAGATGTGATATCCAACTCCTTCCCGTTCCAAACCTGAGACACTAACTATAGCATATGTGATATCCAACTCATTCCCATTCCAAACATGAGACCCTTCCTATAGCAAGAAAGTAATATCCAACTCCTACCCATTCCAATCCTGAGACCCTTCCTATAGCAAGAGATGTGATATCCAAATCCTTCCCATTCCAATCCTGAGACCCTTCCTATAACATGAGATGTGATATCCAACTCCTTCCCATTCCAACCTGAGACACTTCCTATAGCATGAGAAGGGATATCCAACTCCTTCCCAATCCAATCCTGAGACCCTTCCGATAGCAGAGATGTGATATCTCAATGCTTATACCAAACCTGAGATCCTTCCTATGGCATGAGATGTGATATCCAACTCCTTGCCATTCAAATCCTGAGACCCTTCCTATAGCATGAGAAGGGATATCCAACTCCTTCCCAATCCAATCCTGAGACCCTTCCGATAGCAGAGACGTGATATCTCAATGCTTCTACCAAACCAGAGACCCTTCCTTTAGCATGAGATGTGATATCCAAATCCTTCACATTCCAATCCTGAGACCCTTCCTATAGCATGAGATGTGATATCTCAATGCTTCTAATACCAAACCTGAGATCCTTCCTATAACATGAGATGTGATATCCAATTCCTTCCCATTCCAAACCTGAGACCCTTCCTATTGGATGAGATGTGATATCCAACTCCTTCCCATTCCAACCCTGAGACCCTTCCTATAGCATGAGATGTGATGTCTCAATGCTTCTAATACCAAACCTGAGATCCTTCCTATAACATGAGATGTGATATCCAACTCCTTCCATTCCAATCCTGAGACCCGTCCTATAGCATGAGATATGATATCTCAATGCTTATACCAAACCTGAAACACTTCATATAGCATGAGATGTGATATCCAACTACTTCCCATTCCAATCCTGAGACCCTTCCTATAGCATGAGATGTGATGTCTCAATGCTTCTAATACCAAACCTGAGATCCTTCCTCTAACATGAAATGTGATATCCAACTCCTTCCCTTTCCAAACCTAAGAGCCTATCTATAGCATGAGATGTGATATCCAAGTCCTTCCCATTCCAACCCTTAGACCCTTCCTACAGCATGCAATATGATATCTCAATGATTCTAATAACAAACCTGAGACCCGTCCTATAAAATAAGATGGGATATCCAACTCCTTCCCATTCCAATCCTGAGACACTTCCGATAGCAGAGATGTGATATCTCAATGCTTATACCAAACCTGAGACCCTTCCTATAACATGAGATGTGATATCCAAATCCTTCCCGTTCCAAACCTGAGACCCTTCCTTTAGCATGAGATGTGATATCCAGCTCCTTCCCATTCCAATCCTGAGACACTTCCGATAGCATGAGATGTGATATCTCAATGCTTCTAATATCAAAACTGAGACCCTCCCTATAGCATGATATGTGATATCTAAGTCCTTCCCATTCCAATCCTGAGACCCTTCCTATAGCATGAGATATGATATCTCAATACTTCTAATACCAAACGTGAGATCCTTCCGATAACATGAGATGTGATATCCAAATCCTTCCCCTTCCAAACCTGAGACCCTCCCTTTAGCATGAGATGTGATATCCAACTCCTTCCCATTCCAATCCTGAGACCCTTCTGATAGCATGAGATGTGATATCTCAATGCTTCTAATACCAAACCTGAGATCCTTCCGATAGCATGAGATGTGATATCTCAATGGTTCTAATACCAAACCTGAGATCCTTCCTATAACATGAGATGTGATATCCAAATCCTTCCCCTTCCAAACCTGAGACCCTCCCTTTAGCATGAGATGTGATATCCAACTCCTTCCCATTCCAATCCTGAGACCCTTCCTATAGCATGAGATGTGATATCTCAATGCTTCTAATACCAAACCTGAGATCCTTCCTCTAACATGAAATGTGATATCCAACTCCTTCCCTTTCCAAACCTAAGAGCCTATCTATAGCATGAGATGTGATATCCAAGTCCTTCCCATTCCAACCCTTAGACCCTTCCTACAGCATGCAATATGATATCTCAATGATTCTAATAACAAACCTGAGACCCGTCCTATAACATGAGATGGGATATCCAACTCCTTCCCATTCCAATCCTGAGACACTTCCGATAGCAGAGATGTGATATCTCAATGCTTATACCAAACCTGAGACCCTTCCTATAACATGAGATGTGATATCCAAATCCTTCCCGTTCCAAACCTGAGACCCTTCCTTTAGCATGAGATGTGATATCCAGCTCCTTCCCATTCCAATCCTGAGACACTTCCGATAGCATGAGATGTGATATCTCAATGCTTCTATCAAAACTGAGACCCTCCCTATAGCATGATATGTGATATCTAAGTCCTTCCCATTCCAATCCTGAGACCCTTCCTATAGCATGAGATATGATATCTCAATACTTCTAATACCAAACGTGAGATCCTTCCGATAACATGAGATGTGATATCCAAATCCTTCCCCTTCCAAACCTGAGACCCTCCCTTTAGCATGAGATGTGATATCCAACTCCTTCCCATTCCAATCCTGAGACCCTTCTGATAGCATGAGATGTGATATCTCAATGCTTCTAATACCAAACCTGAGATCCTTCCGATAGCATGAGATGTGATATCTCAATGGTTCTAATACCAAACCTGAGATCCTTCCTATAACATGAGATGTGATATCCAAATCCTTCCCCTTCCAAACCTGAGACCCTCCCTTTAGCATGAGATGTGATATCCAACTCCTTCCCATTCCATTCATGAGACCCTTCTGATAGCATGAGATGTGATATCTCAATGCCTCTAATACCAAACCTGAGATCCTACCTCTAACATGAAATGTGATATCCAACTCTTTCCCCTTCCAAACCTGAGAGCCTTCCTATAGCATGAGATGTGATATCCAAGTCCTTCCCATTCCAATCCTGAGACCCTTCCTATAGCTTGAGATGTGATATCCAACTCCTTCCCATTCCAATTCTGAGACCCTTCCTATACTCTGAGACTTGATATCTCAATGCTTCTAATACCAAACCTGAGACCCGTAATATAACATGAGATGTGATATCCAAATCCTTCCCCTTCCAAACCTTAGACCCTTCCTTTATCATGAGATGTGATATCCAACTCCTTCCCATTCCAATCCTGAGACCCTTCCGATATCATGAGATGTGATATCTCAAAGCTTCTAATATCAAACTTGAGACCCTCCCTATAGCATGAGATGTGATATCCAAGTCCTTCCCATTCCAATCCTGAGACCCTTCCTATAGCATGAGATGTGATATCTCAATGCTTCTAATACCAAACCTGAGACCCTTCCTATAACATGAGATGGGAATATCCAACTCCTTCCCATTCCAATCCTGAGACCCTTCCGATAGCAGAGATGTGATATCTCAATGCTTATACCAAACCTGAGACCCTTCCTATGGCATGAGATGTGATATCCAACTCCTTGCCATTCAAATCCTGAGACCCTTCCTATAGCATGAGAAGGGATATCCAACTCCTTCCCAATCCAATCCTGAGACCCCTCCGATAGCAGAGACGTGATATCTCAATGCTTCTACCAATCCTGAGACCCTTCCTTTAGCATGAGATGTGATATCCAAATCCTTCACATTCCAATCCTGAGACCCTTCCTATAGCATGAGATGTGATATCTCAATGCTTCTAATACCAAACCTGAGATCCTTCCTATAACATGAGATGTGATATCCAATTCCTTCCCATTCCAAACCTGAGACCCTTCCTATTGGATGAGATGTGATATCCAACTCCTTCCCATTCCAACCCTGAGACCCTTCCTATAGCATGAGATGTGATGTCTCAATGCTTCTAATACCAAACCTGAGATCCTTCCTATAACATGAGATGTGATATCCAACTCCTTCCATTCCAATCCTGAGACCCGTCCTATAGCATGAGATGTGATATCTCAATGCTTATACCAAACCTGAGACCCTTCCTATAGCATGAGATGTGATATCCAACTACTTCCCATTCCAATCCTGAGACCCTTCCTATAGCATGAGATGTGATATCTCAATGCTTCTAATACCAAACCTGAGATCCTTCCTCTAACATGAAATGTGATATCCAACTCCTTCCCTTTCCAAACCTAAGAGCCTATCTATAGCATGAGATGTGATATCCAAGTCCTTCCCGTTCCAATCCTTAGACCCTTCCTACAGCATGCAATATGATATCTCCATGATTCTAATAACAAACCTGAGACCTGTCCTATAGCATGAGATATGATATCCAAGTCCTTCCCATTCCAATCCTGAGACCCTTCCTATAACATGAAATGTGATATCGAACTCCTTCCCATTCCAACCTGAGACCCTTCCTATAGCATGAGATGGGATATCCAACTTCTTCCAAATCCAATACTGATACCCTTCCGATAGCATGAGATGTGATATCCCAATGCTTCTACCAAACCTGAGACCCATACTATGGCATGAGATGTGATATCAAACTCCTTCCCATTCCAATCCTGAGACCCTTCCTATAGCTTGAGGTGTGATATCCAACTCCTTCCCATTCCAATTCTGAGACCCTTCTTATACCATGAGACTTGATATCTCAATGCTTCTAATACCAAACCTGAGACCCGTCCTATAACATGAGATGTGATATCCAAATCCTTCCCCTTCCAAACCTTAGACCCTTCCTTTATCATGAGATGTGGTATCCAACTCCTTCCCATTCCAATCCTGAGACCCTTCCGATATCATGAGATTTGTTATCTCAATGCTTCTAATATCAAACTTGAGACCCTCCCTATAGCATGAGATGTGACATCCAAGTCCTTCCCATTCCAATCCTGAGACCCTTCCTATAGCATGAGATGTGATATCTCTATGCTTCTAATACCAAACCTGAGACCCTTCCTATAACATGAGATGGGATATCCAACTCCTTCCCATTCCAATCCTGAGACCCTTCCGATAGCAGAGATGTGATATCTCAATGCTTATACCAAACATGAAACCCTTCCTATGGCCTGAGATGTCATATACAACTCCTTCCCATTCCAATCCTGAGACCCTTCCTTTAGCATGAGATGTGATATCTCAATGCTTATACCAAATCTGAGACCCTTCCTATAGCATGAGATGTGATATCCAAATCCTTCCCATTCCAATCCTGAGACCCTTCCTATAGCATGAGATGTGATATCTCAATGCTTATATCAAATCTGAGAGCCTACCTATAGCATGAGATGTGATATCCAAGTCCATCCCATTCCAATCCTTAGACCCTTCCTACAGCATGCGATGTGATATCTCAATGATTCTAATACCAAACCAGAGACTCTTACTATAACATGAGATGGGATATCCAACTCCTTCCCATTCCAATCCTGAGCCGCTTCCGATAGCAGAGATGTGATATCTCAATGCTTATACCAAACCTGAGACCCTTCCTATAACATGAGATGTGATATCCAACTCCTTCCCGTTCCAAACCTGAGACACTAACTATAGCATATGTGATATCCAAATCCTTCACATTCCAAACATGAGACCCTTCCTATAGCAAGAAAGTAATATCCAACTCCTACCCATTCCAATCCTGAGACCCTTCCTATAGCAAGAGATGTGATATCCAAATCCTTCCCATTCCAATCCTGAGACCCTTCCTATAACATGAGATGTGATATCCAACTCCTTCCCATTCCAACCTGAGACACTTCCTATAGCATGAGAAGGGATATCCAACTCCTTCCCAATCCAATCCTGAGACCCTTCCGATAGCAGAGATGTGATATCTCAATGCTTATACCAAACCTGAGACCCTTCCTATGGCATGAGATGTGATATCCAACTCCTTGCCATTCAAATCCTGAGACCCTTCCTATAGCATGAGAAGGGATATCCAACTCCTTCCCAATCCAATCCTGAGACCCTTCCGATAGCAGAGACGTGATATCTCAATGCTTCTACCAAACCTGAGACCCTTCCTTTAGCATGAGATGTAATATCCAAATCCTTCACATTCCAATCCTGAGACCCTTCCTATAGCATGAGATGTGATATCTCAATGCTTCTAATACCAAACCTGAGACCCTTCCTATAACATGAGATGGGATATCCAACTCCTTCCCATTCCAATCCTGAGACCCTTCCGATAGCAGAGATGTGATATCTCAATGCTTATACCAAACCTGAGAACCTTCCTATGGCCTGTGATGTCATATACAACTCCTTCCCATTCCAATCCTGAGACCCTTCCTTTAGCATGAGATGTGATATCTCAATGCTTATACCAAATCTGAGACCCTTCCTATAGCATGAGATGTGATATCCAAGTCCATCCCATTCCAAACCTGAGACACTAACTATAGCATATGTGATATCCAACTCCTTCCCATTCCAAACATGAGACCCTTCCTATAGCAAGAAAGTAATATCCAACTCCTACCCATTCCAATCCTGAGACCCTTCCTATAGCAAGAGATGTGATATCCAAATCCTTCCCATTCCAATCCTGAGACCCTTCCTATAACATGAGATGTGATATCCAACTCCTTCCCATTCCAACCTGAGACACTTCCTATAGCATGAGAAGGGATATCCAACTCCTTCCCAATCCAATCCTGAGACCCTTCCGATAGCAGAGATGTGATATCTCAATGCTTATACCAAACCTGAGACCCTTCCTATGGCATGAGATGTGATATCCAACTCCTTGCCATTCAAATCCTGAGACCCTTCCTATAGCATGAGAAGGGATATCCAACTCCTTCCCAATCCAATCCTGAGACCCTTCCGATAGCAGCGACGTGATATCTCAATGCTTCTACCAAACCTGAGACCCTTCCTTTAGCATGAGATGTGATATCCAAATCCTTCACATTCCAATCCTGAGACCCTTCCTATAGCATGAGATGTGATATCTCAATGCTTCTAATACCAAACCTGAGATCCTTCCTATAACATGAGATGTGATATCCAATTCCTTCCCATTCCAAACCTGAGACCCTTCCTATTGGATGAGATGTGATATCCAACTCCTTCCCATTCCAACCCTGAGACCCTTCCTATAGCATGAGATGTGATGTCTCAATGCTTCTAATACCAAACCTGAGATCCTTCCTATAACATGAGATGTGATATCCAACTCCTTCCATTCCAATCCTGAGACCCGTCCTATAGCATGAGATGTGATATCTCAATGCTTATACCAAACCTGAGACCCTTCCTATAGCATGAGATGTCATATCCAACTGCTTCCCATTCCAATCCTGAGACCCTTCCTATAGCATGAGATGTGATATCTCAATACTTCTAATACCAAACCTGAGATCCTTCCTCTAACATGAAATGTGATATCCAACTCCTTCCCTTTCCAAACCTAAGAGCCTATCTATAGCATGAGATGTGATATCCAAGTCCTTCACATTCCAACCCTTAGACCCTTCCTACAGCATGCAATATGATATCTCAATGATTCTAATAACAAACCTGAGACCCGTCCTATAACATGAGATGGGATATCCAACTCCTTCCCATTCCAATCCTGAGACACTTCCGATAGCAGAGATGTGATATCTCAATGCTTATACCAAACCTGAGACCCTTCCTATAACATGAGATGTGATATCCAAATCCTTCTCGTTCCAAACCTGAGACCCTTCTTTTAGCATGAGATGTGATATCCAGCTCCTTCCCATTCCAATCCTGAGACACTTCCGATAGCATGAGATGTGATATCTCAATGCTTCTAATATCAAAACTGAGACCCTCCCTATAGCATGATATGTGATATCTAAGTCCTTCCCATTCCAATCCTGAGACCCTCCCTATAGCATGAGATGTGATATCCAACTCCTTCCCATTCCAATCCTGAGACCCTTCCTATAGCATGAGATATGATATCTCAATACTTCTAATACCAAACGTGAGATCCTTCCGATAACATGAGATGTGATATCCAAATCCTTCCCCTTCCAAACCTGAGACCCTCCCTTTAGCATGAAATGTGATATCCAACTCCTTCCTATTCCAATCCTGAGACTCTTCTGATAGCATGAGATGTGATATCTCAATGCTTCTAATACCAAACCTGAGATCCTTCCGATAGCATGAGATGTGATATCTCAATGCTTCTAATACCAAACCTGAGATCCTTCCTATAACATGAGATGTGATATCCAAATCCTTCCCCTTCCAAACCTGAGACCCTCCCTTTAGCATGAGATGTGATATCTAACTCCTTCCCATTCCATTCCTGAGACCCTTCTGATTGCATGAGATGTGATATCTCAATGCCTCTAATACCAAACCTGAGATCCTACCTCTAACATGAAATGAGATATCCAACTCTTTCCCCTTCCAAACCTGAGAGCCTTCCTATAGCATGAGATGTGATATCCAAGTCCTTCCCATTCCAATACTGAGACCCTTCCTATAGCTTGAGATGTGATATCCAACTCCTTCCCATTCCAATTCTGAGACCCTTCCTATAGCATGAGATGTGATATCTCAATGCTTATACCAAACCTGAGAGCCTACCTATAGCATGAGATGTGATATCCAAGTCCATCCCATTCCAATCCTTAGACCCTTCCTACAGCATGCGATGTGAATATCTCAATGATTCTAATACCAAACCAGAGACTCTTCCTATAACATGAGATGGGATATCCAACTCCTTCCCATTCCAATTCTGAGACCCTTCCTGTACTATGAGACTTGATATCTCAATGCTTCTAATACCAAACCTGAGACCCGTAATATAACATGAGATGTGATATCCAAATCCTTCCCCTTCCAAACCTAGACCCTTCCTTTATCATGAGATGTGATATCCAACTCCTTCCCATTCCAATCCTGAGACCCTTCCAAACCTGAGACCCTTCCTATGGCATGAGATGTGATATCCAACTCCTTGCCATTCAAATCCTGAGACCCTTCCTATAGCATGAGAAGGGATATCCAACTCCTTCCCAATCCAATCCTGAGACCCCTCCGATAGCAGAGACGTGATATCTCAATGCTTCTACCAATCCTGAGACCCTTCCTTTAGCATGAGATGTGATATCCAAATCCTTCACATTCCAATCCTGAGACCCTTCCTATAGCATGAGATGTGATATCTCAATGCTTCTAATACCAAACCTGAGATCCTTCCTATAACATGAGATGTGATATCCAATTCCTTCCCATTCCAAACCTGAGACCCTTCCTATTGGATGAGATGTGATATCCAACTCCTTCCCATTCCAACCCTGAGACCCTTCCTATAGCATGAGATGTGATGTCTCAATGCTTCTAATACCAAACCTGAGATCCTTCCTATAACATGAGATGTGATATCCAACTCCTTCCATTCCAATCCTGAGACCCGTCCTATAGCATGAGATGTGATATCTCAATGCTTATACCAAACCTGAGACCCTTCCTATAGCATGAGATGTGATATCCAACTACTTCCCATTCCAATCCTGAGACCCTTCCTATAGCATGAGATGTGATATCTCAATGCTTCTAATACCAAACCTGAGCTCCTTCCTCTAACATGAAATGTGATATCCAACTCCTTCCCTTTCCAAACCTAAGAGCCTATCTATAGCATGAGATGTGATATCCAAGTCCTTCCCGTTCCAATCCTTAGACCCTTCCTACAGCATGCAATATGATATCTCAATGATTCTAATAACAAACCTGAGACCTGTCCTATAGCATGAGATATGATATCCAAGTCCTTCCCATTCCAATCCTGAGACCCTTCCTATAACATGAAATGTGATATCCAACTCCTTCCCATTCCAACCTGAGACCCTTCCTATAGCATGAGATGGGATATCCAACTTCTTCCAAATCCAATACTGATACCCTTCCGATAGCATGAGATGTGATATCCCAATGCTTCTACCAAACCTGAGACCCATACTATGGCATGAGATGTGATATCAAACTCCTTCCCATTCCAATCCTGAGACCCTTCCTATAGCTTGAGGTGTGATATCCAACTCCTTCCCATTCCAATTCTGAGACCCTTCTTATACCATGAGACTTGATATCTCAATGCTTCTAATACCAAACCTGAGACCCGTCCTATAACATGAGATGTGATATCCAAATCCTTCCCCTTCCAAACCTTAGACCCTTCCTTTATCATGAGATGTGGTATCCAACTCCTTCCCATTCCAATCCTGAGACCCTTCCGATATCATGAGATTTGTTATCTCAATGCTTCTAATATCAAACTTGAGACCCTCCCTATAGCATGAGATGTGACATCCAAGTCCTTCCCATTCCAATCCTGAGACCCTTCCTATAGCATGAGATGTGATATCTCTATGCTTCTAATACCAAACCTGAGACCCTTCCTATAACATGAGATGGGATATCCAACTCCTTCCCATTCCAATCCTGAGACCCTTCCGATAGCAGAGATGTGATATCTCAATGCTTATACCAAACATGAGACCCTTCCTATGGCCTGAGATGTCATATACAACTCCTTCCCATTCCAATCCTGAGACCCTTCCTTTAGCATGAGATGTGATATCTCAATGCTTATACCAAATCTGAGACCCTTCCTATAGCATGAGATGTGATATCCAAATCCTTCCCATTCCAATCCTGAGACCCTTCCTATAGCATGAGATGTGATATCTCAATGCTTATATCAAACCTGAGAGCCTACCTATAGAATGAGATGTGATATCCAAGTCCATCCCATTCCAATCCTTAGACCCTTCCTACAGCATGCGATGTGATATCTCAATGATTCTAATACCAAACCAGAGACTCTTACTATAACATGAGATGGGATATCCAACTCCTTCCCATTCCAATCCTGAGCCGCTTCCGATAGCAGAGATGTGATATCTCAATGCTTATAACAAACCTGAGACCCTTCCTATAACATGAGATGTGATATCCAACTCCTTCCCGTTCCAAACCTGAGACACTAACTATAGCATATGTGATATCCAACTCATTCCCATTCCAAACATGAGACCCTTCCTATAGCAAGAAAGTAATATCCAACTCCTACCCATTCCAATCCTGAGACCCTTCCTATAGCAAGAGATGTGATATCCAAATCCTTCCCATTCCAATCCTGAGACCCTTCCTATAACATGAGATGTGATATCCAACTCCTTCCCATTCCAACCTGAGACACTTCCTATAGCATGAGAAGGGATATCCAACTCCTTCCCAATCCAATCCTGAGACCCTTCCGATAGCAGAGATGTGATATCTCAATGCTTATACCAAACCTGAGACCCTTCCTATGGCATGAGATGTGATATCCAACTCCTTGCCATTCAAATCCTGAGACCCTTCCTATAGCATGAGAAGGGATATCCAACTCCTTCCCAATCCAATCCTGAGACCCTTCCGATAGCAGAGACGTGATATCTCAATGCTTCTACCAAACCAGAGACCCTTCCTTTAGCATGAGATGTGATATCCAAATCCTTCACATTCCAATCCTGAGACCCTTCCTATAGCATGAGATGTGATATCTCAATGCTTCTAATACCAAACCTGAGATCCTTCCTATAACATGAGATGTGATATCCAATTCCTTCCCATTCCAAACCTGAGACCCTTCCTATTGGATGAGATGTGATATCCAACTCCTTCCCATTCCAACCCTGAGACCCTTCCTATAGCATGAGATGTGATGTCTCAATGCTTCTAATACCAAACCTGAGATCCTTCCTATAACATGAGATGTGATATCCAACTCCTTCCATTCCAATCCTGAGACCCGTCCTATAGCATGAGATGTGATATCTCAATGCTTATACCAAACCTGAGACACTTCCTATAGCATGAGATGTGATATCCAACTACTTCCCATTCCAATCCTGAGACCCTTCCTATAGCATGAGATGTGATGTCTCAATGCTTCTAATACCAAACCTGAGATCCTTCCTCTAACATGAAATGTGATATCCAACTCCTTCCCTTTCCAAACCTAAGAGCCTATCTATAGCATGAGATGTGATATCCAAGTCCTTCCCATTCCAACCCTTAGACCCTTCCTACAGCATGCAATATGATATCTCAATGATTCTAATAACAAACCTGAGACCCGTCCTATAACATGAGATGGGATATCCAACTCCTTCCCATTCCAATCCTGAGACACTTCCGATAGCAGAGATGTGATATCTCAATGCTTATACCAAACCTGAGACCCTTCCTATAACATGAGATGTGATATCCAAATCCTTCCCGTTCCAAACCTGAGACCCTTCCTTTAGCATGAGATGTGATATCCAGCTCCTTCCCATTCCAATCCTGAGACACTTCCGATAGCATGAGATGTGATATCTCAATGCTTCTAATATCAAAACTGAGACCCTCCCTATAGCATGATATGTGATATCTAAGTCCTTCCCATTCCAATCCTGAGACCCTTCCTATAGCATGAGATATGATATCTCAATACTTCTAATACCAAACGTGAGATCCTTCCGATAACATGAGATGTGATATCCAAATCCTTCCCCTTCCAAACCTGAGACCCTCCCTTTAGCATGAGATGTGATATCCAACTCCTTCCCATTCCAATCCTGAGACCCTTCTGATAGAATGAGATGTGATATCTCAATGCTTCTAATACCAAACCTGAGATCCTTCCGATAGCATGAGATGTGATATCTCAATGGTTCTAATACCAAACCTGAGATCCTTCCTATAACATGAGATGTGATATCCAAATCCTTCCCCTTCCAAACCTGAGACCCTCCCTTTAGCATGAGATGTGATATCCAACTCCTTCCCATTCCAATCCTGAGACCCTTCCTATAGCATGAGATGTGATATCTCAATGCTTCTAATACCAAACCTGAGATCCTTCCTCTAACATGAAATGTGATATCCAACTCCTTCCCTTTCCAAACCTAAGAGCCTATCTATAGCATGAGATGTGATATCCAAGTCCTTCCCATTCCAACCCTTAGACCCTTCCTACAGCATGCAATATGATATCTCAATGATTCTAATAACAAACCTGAGACCCGTCCTATAACATGAGATGGGATATCCAACTCCTTCCCATTCCAATCCTGAGACACTTCCGATAGCAGAGATGTGATATCTCAATGCTTATACCAAACCTGAGACCCTTCCTATAACATGAGATGTGATATCCAAATCCTTCCCGTTCCAAACCTGAGACCCTTCCTTTAGCATGAGATGTGATATCCAGCTCCTTCCCATTCCAATCCTGAGACACTTCCGATAGCATGAGATGTGATATCTCAATGCTTCTAATATCAAAACTGAGACCCTCCCTACAGCATGATATGTGATATCTAAGTCCTTCCCATTCCAATCCTGAGACCATTCCTATAGCATGAGATATGATATCTCAATACTTCTAATACCAAACGTGAGATCCTTCCGATAACATGAGATGTGATATCCAAATCCTTCCCCTTCCAAACCTGAGACCCTCCCTTTAGCATGAGATGTGATATCCAACTCCTTCCCATTCCAATCCTGAGACCCTTCTGATAGCATGAGATGTGATATCTCAATGCTTCTAATACCAAACCTGAGATCCTTCCGATAGCATGAGATGTGATATCTCAATGGTTCTAATACCAAACCTGAGATCCTTCCTATAACATGAGATGTGATATCCAAATCCTTCCCCTTCCAAACCTGAGACCCTCCCTTTAGCATGAGATGTGATATCCAACTCCTTCCCATTCCATTCATGAGACCCTTCTGATAGCATGAGATGTGATATCTCAATGCCTCTAATACCAAACCTGAGATCCTACCTCTAACATGAAATGTGATATCCAACTCTTTCCCCTTCCAAACCTGAGAGCCTTCCTATAGCATGAGATGTGATATCCAAGTCCTTCCCATTCCAATCCTGAGACCCTTCCTATAGCTTGAGATGTGATATCCAACTCCTTCCCATTCCAATTCTGAGACCCTTCCTATACTCTGAGACTTGATATCTCAATGCTTCTAATACCAAACCTGAGACCCGTAATATAACATGAGATGTGATATCCAAATCCTTCCCCTTCCAAACCTTAGACCCTTCCTTTATCATGAGATGTGATATCCAACTCCTTCCCATTCCAATCCTGAGACCCTTCCGATATCATGAGATGTGATATCTCAAAGCTTCTAATATCAAACTTGAGACCCTCCCTATAGCATGAGATGTGATATCCAAGTCCTTCCCATTCCAATCCTGAGACCCTTCCTATAGCATGAGATGTGATATCTCAATGCTTCTAATACCAAACCTGAGACCCTTCCTATAACATGAGATGGGAATATCCAACTCCTTCCCATTCCAATCCTGAGACCCTTCCGATAGCAGAGATGTGATATCTCAATGCTTATACCAAACCTGAGACCCTTCCTATGGCATGAGATGTGATATCCAACTCCTTGCCATTCAAATCCTGAGACCCTTCCTATAGCATGAGAAGGGATATCCAACTCCTTCCCAATCCAATCCTGAGACCCCTCCGATAGCAGAGACGTGATATCTCAATGCTTCTACCAATCCTGAGACCCTTCCTTTAGCATGAGATGTGATATCCAAATCCTTCACATTCCAATCCTGAGACCCTTCCTATAGCATGAGATGTGATATCTCAATGCTTCTAATACCAAACCTGAGATCCTTCCTATAACATGAGATGTGATATCCAATTCCTTCCCATTCCAAACCTGAGACCCTTCCTATTGGATGAGATGTGATATCCAACTCCTTCCCATTCCAACCCTGAGACCCTTCCTATAGCATGAGATGTGATGTCTCAATGCTTCTAATACCAAACCTGAGATCCTTCATATAACATGAGATGTGATATCCAACTCCTTCCATTCCAATCCTGAGACCCGTCCTATAGCATGAGATGTGATATCTCAATGCTTATACCAAACCTGAGACCCTTCCTATAGCATGAGATGTGATATCCAACTACTTCCCATTCCAATCCTGAGACCCTTCCTATAGCATGAGATGTGATATCTCAATGCTTCTAATACCAAACCTGAGATCCTTCCTCTAACATGAAATGTGATATCCAACTCCTTCCCTTTCCAAACCTAAGAGCCTATCTATAGCATGAGATGTGATATCCAAGTCCTTCCCGTTCCAATCCTTAGACCCTTCCTACAGCATGCAATATGATATCTCCATGATTCTAATAACAAACCTGAGACCTGTCCTATAGCATGAGATATGATATCCAAGTCCTTCCCATTCCAATCCTGAGACCCTTCCTATAACATGAAATGTGATATCGAACTCCTTCCCATTCCAACCTGAGACCCTTCCTATAGCATGAGATGGGATATCCAACTTCTTCCAAATCCAATACTGATACCCTTCCGATAGCATGAGATGTGATATCCCAATGCTTCTACCAAACCTGAGACCCATACTATGGCATGAGATGTGATATCAAACTCCTTCCCATTCCAATACTGAGACCCTTCCTATAGCTTGAGGTGTGATATCCAACTCCTTCCCATTCCAATTCTGAGACCCTTCTTATACCATGAGACTTGATATCTCAATGCTTCTAATACCAAACCTGAGACCCGTCCTATAACATGAGATGTGATATCCAAATCCTTCCCCTTCCAAACCTTAGACCCTTCCTTTATCATGAGATGTGGTATCCAACTCCTTCCCATTCCAATCCTGAGACCCTTCCGATATCATGAGATTTGTTATCTCAATGCTTCTAATATCAAACTTGAGACCCTCCCTATAGCATGAGATGTGACATCCAAGTCCTTCCCATTCCAATCCTGAGACCCTTCCTATAGCATGAGATGTGATATCTCTATGCTTCTAATACCAAACCTGAGACCCTTCCTATAACATGAGATGGGATATCCAACTCCTTCCCATTCCAATCCTGAGACCCTTCCGATAGCAGAGATGTGATATCTCAATGCTTATACCAAACATGAAACCCTTCCTATGGCCTGAGATGTCATATACAACTCCTTCCCATTCCAATCCTGAGACCCTTCCTTTAGCATGAGATGTGATATCTCAATGCTTATACCAAATCTGAGACCCTTCCTATAGCATGAGATGTGATATCCAAATCCTTCCCATTCCAATCCTGAGACCCTTCCTATAGCATGAGATGTGATATCTCAATGCTTATATCAAACCTGAGAGCCTACCTATAGCATGAGATGTGATATCCAAGTCCATCCCATTCCAATCCTTAGACCCTTCCTACAGCATGCGATGTGATATCTCAATGATTCTAATACCAAACCAGAGACTCTTACTATAACATGAGATGGGATATCCAACTCCTTCCCATTCCAATCCTGAGCCGCTTCCGATAGCAGAGATGTGATATCTCAATGCTTATACCAAACCTGAGACCCTTCCTATAACATGAGATGTGATATCCAACTCCTTCCCGTTCCAAACCTGAGACACTAACTATAGCATATGTGATATCCAAATCCTTCACATTCCAAACATGAGACCCTTCCTATAGCAAGAAAGTAATATCCAACTCCTACCCATTCCAATCCTGAGACCCTTCCTATAGCAAGAGATGTGATATCCAAATCCTTCCCATTCCAATCCTGAGACCCTTCCTATAACATGAGATGTGATATCCAACTCCTTCCCATTCCAACCTGAGACACTTCCTATAGCATGAGAAGGGATATCCAACTCCTTCCCAATCCAATCCTGAGACCCTTCCGATAGCAGAGATGTGATATCTCAATGCTTATACCAAACCTGAGACCCTTCCTATGGCATGAGATGTGATATCCAACTCCTTGCCATTCAAATCCTGAGACCCTTCCTATAGCATGAGAAGGGATATCCAACTCCTTCCCAATCCAATCCTGAGACCCTTCCGATAGCAGAGACGTGATATCTCAATGCTTCTACCAAACCCGAGACCCTTCCTTTAGCATGAGATGTAATATCCAAATCCTTCACATTCCAATCCTGAGACCCTTCCTATAGCATGAGATGTGATATCTCAATGCTTCTAATACCAAACCTGAGACCCTTCCTATAACATGAGATGGGATATCCAACTCCTTCCCATTCCAATCCTGAGACCCTTCCGATAGCAGAGATGTGATATCTCAATGCTTATACCAAACCTGAGAACCTTCCTATGGCCTGAGATGTCATATACAACTCCTTCCCATTCCAATCCTGAGACCCTTCCTTTAGCATGAGATGTGATATCTCAATGCTTATACCAAATCTGAGACCCTTCCTATAGCATGAGATGTGATATCCAAGTCCATCCCATTCCAAACCTGAGACACTAACTATAGCATATGTGATATCCAACTCCTTCCCATTCCAAACATGAGACCCTTCCTATAGCAAGAAAGTAATATCCAACTCCTACCCATTCCAATCCTGAGACCCTTCCTATAGCAAGAGATGTGATATCCAAATCCTTCCCATTCCAATCCTGAGACCCTTCCTATAACATGAGATGTGATATCCAACTCCTTCCCATTCCAACCTGAGACACTTCCTATAGCATGAGAAGGGATATCCAACTCCTTCCCAATCCAATCCTGAGACCCTTCCGATAGCAGAGATGTGATATCTCAATGCTTATACCAAACCTGAGACCCTTCCTATGGCATGAGATGTGATATCCAACTCCTTGCCATTCAAATCCTGAGACCCTTCCTATAGCATGAGAAGGGATATCCAACTCCTTCCCAATCCAATCCTGAGACCCTTCCGATAGCAGCGACGTGATATCTCAATGCTTCTACCAAACCTGAGACCCTTCCTTTAGCATGAGATGTGATATCCAAATCCTTCACATTCCAATCCTGAGACCCTTCCTATAGCATGAGATGTGATATCTCAATGCTTCTAATACCAAACCTGAGATCCTTCCTATAACATGAGATGTGATATCCAATTCCTTCCCATTCCAAACCTGAGACCCTTCCTATTGGATGAGATGTGATATCCAACTCCTTCCCATTCCAACCCTGAGACCCTTCCTATAGCATGAGATGTGATGTCTCAATGCTTCTAATACCAAACCTGAGATCCTTCCTATAACATGAGATGTGATATCCAACTCCTTCCATTCCAATCCTGAGACCCGTCCTATAGCATGAGATGTGATATCTCAATGCTTATACCAAACCTGAGACCCTTCCTATAGCATGAGATGTCATATCCAACTGCTTCCCATTCCAATCCTGAGACCCTTCCTATAGCATGAGATGTGATATCTCAATACTTCTAATACCAAACCTGAGATCCTTCCTCTAACATGAAATGTGATATCCAACTCCTTCCCTTTCCAAACCTAAGAGCCTATCTATAGCATGAGATGTGATATCCAAGTCCTTCACATTCCAACCCTTAGACCCTTCCTACAGCATGCAATATGATATCTCAATGATTCTAATAACAAACCTGAGACCCGTCCTATAACATGAGATGGGATATCCAACTCCTTCCCATTCCAATCCTGAGACACTTCCGATAGCAGAGATGTGATATCTCAATGCTTATACCAAACCTGAGACCCTTCCTATAACATGAGATGTGATATCCAAATCCTTCTCGTTCCAAACCTGAGACCCTTCCTTTAGCATGAGATGTGATATCCAGCTCCTTCCCATTCCAATCCTGAGACACTTCCGATAGCATGAGATGTGATATCTCAATGCTTCTAATATCAAAACTGAGACCCTCCCTATAGCATGATATGTGATATCTAAGTCCTTCCCATTCCAATCCTGAGACCCTCCCTATAGCATGAGATGTGATATCCAACTCCTTCCCATTCCAATCCTGAGACCCTTCCTATAGCATGAGATATGATATCTCAATACTTCTAATACCAAACGTGAGATCCTTCCGATAACATGAGATGTGATATCCAAATCCTTCCCCTTCCAAACCTGAGACCCTCCCTTTAGCATGAAATGTGATATCCAACTCCTTCCTATTCCAATCCTGAGACTCTTCTGATAGCATGAGATGTGATATCTCAATGCTTCTAATACCAAACCTGAGATCCTTCCGATAGCATGAGATGTGATATCTCAATGCTTCTAATACCAAACCTGAGATCCTTCCTATAACATGAGATGTGATATCCAAATCCTTCCCCTTCCAAACCTGAGACCCTCCCTTTAGCATGAGATGTGATATCTAACTCCTTCCCATTCCATTCCTGAGACCCTTCTGATTGCATGAGATGTGATATCTCAATGCCTCTAATACCAAACCTGAGATCCTACCTCTAACATGAAATGAGATATCCAACTCTTTCCCCTTCCAAACCTGAGAGCCTTCCTATAGCATGAGATGTGATATCCAAGTCCTTCCCATTCCAATACTGAGACCCTTCCTATAGCTTGAGATGTGATATCCAACTCCTTCCCATTCCAATTCTGAGACCCTTCCTATAGCATGAGATGTGATATCTCAATGCTTATACCAAACCTGAGAGCCTACCTATAGCATGAGATGTGATATCCAAGTCCATCCCATTCCAATCCTTAGACCCTTCCTACAGCATGCGATGTGAATATCTCAATGATTCTAATACCAAACCAGAGACTCTTCCTATAACATGAGATGGGATATCCAACTCCTTCCCATTCCAATTCTGAGACCCTTCCTATACTATGAGACTTGATATCTCAATGCTTCTAATACCAAACCTGAGACCCGTAATATAACATGAGATGTGATATCCAAATCCTTCCCCTTCCAAACCTAGACCCTTCCTTTATCATGAGATGTGATATCCAACTCCTTCCCATTCCAATCCTGAGACCCTTCCAAACCTGAGACCCTTCCTATGGCATGAGATGTGATATCCAACTCCTTGCCATTCAAATCCTGAGACCCTTCCTATAGCATGAGAAGGGATATCCAACTCCTTCCCAATCCAATCCTGAGACCCCTCCGATAGCAGAGACGTGATATCTCAATGCTTCTACCAATCCTGAGACCCTTCCTTTAGCATGAGATGTGATATCCAAATCCTTCACATTCCAATCCTGAGACCCTTCCTATAGCATGAGATGTGATATCTCAATGCTTCTAATACCAAACCTGAGATCCTTCCTATAACATGAGATGTGATATCCAATTCCTTCCCATTCCAAACCTGAGAGCCTTCCTATTGGATGAGATGTGATATCCAACTCCTTCCCATTCCAACCCTGAGACCCTTCCTATAGCATGAGATGTGATGTCTCAATGCTTCTAATACCAAACCTGAGATCCTTCCTATAACATGAGATGTGATATCCAACTCCTTCCATTCCAATCCTGAGACCCGTCCTATAGCATGAGATGTGATATCTCAATGCTTATACCAAACCTGAGACCCTTCCTATAGCATGAGATGTGATATCCAACTACTTCCCATTCCAATCCTGAGACCCTTCCTATAGCATGAGATGTGATATCTCAATGCTTCTAATACCAAACCTGAGCTCCTTCCTCTAACATGAAATGTGATATCCAACTCCTTCCCTTTCCAAACCTAAGAGCCTATCTATAGCATGAGATGTGATATCCAAGTCCTTCCCGTTCCAATCCTTAGACCCTTCCTACAGCATGCAATATGATATCTCAATGATTCTAATAACAAACCTGAGACCTGTCCTATAGCATGAGATATGATATCCAAGTCCTTCCCATTCCAATCCTGAGACCCTTCCTATAACATGAAATGTGATATCCAACTCCTTCCCATTCCAACCTGAGACCCTTCCTATAGCATGAGATGGGATATCCAACTTCTTCCAAATCCAATACTGATACCCTTCCGATAGCATGAGATGTGATATCCCAATGCTTCTACCAAACCTGAGACCCATACTATGGCATGAGATGTGATATCAAACTCCTTCCCATTCCAATCCTGAGACCCTTCCTATAGCTTGAGGTGTGATATCCAACTCCTTCCCATTCCAATTCTGAGACCCTTCTTATACCATGAGACTTGATATCTCAATGCTTCTAATACCAAACCTGAGACCCGTCCTATAACATGAGATGTGATATCCAAATCCTTCCCCTTCCAAACCTTAGACCCTTCCTTTATCATGAGATGTGGTATCCAACTCCTTCCCATTCCAATCCTGAGACCCTTCCGATATCATGAGATTTGTTATCTCAATGCTTCTAATATCAAACTTGAGACCCTCCCTATAGCATGAGATGTGACATCCAAGTCCTTCCCATTCCAATCCTGAGACCCTTCCTATAGCATGAGATGTGATATCTCTATGCTTCTAATACCAAACCTGAGACCCTTCCTATAACATGAGATGGGATATCCAACTCCTTCCCATTCCAATCCTGAGACCCTTCCGATAGCAGAGATGTGATATCTCAATGCTTATACCAAACATGAGACCCTTCCTATGGCCTGAGATGTCATATACAACTCCTTCCCATTCCAATCCTGAGACCCTTCCTTTAGCATGAGATGTGATATCTCAATGCTTATACCAAATCTGAGACCCTTCCTATAGCATGAGATGTGATATCCAAATCCTTCCCATTCCAATCCTGAGACCCTTCCTATAGCATGAGATGTGATATCTCAATGCTTATATCAAACCTGAGAGCCTACCTATAGAATGAGATGTGATATCCAAGTCCATCCCATTCCAATCCTTAGACCCTTCCTACAGCATGCGATGTGATATCTCAATGATTCTAATACCAAACCAGAGACTCTTACTATAACATGAGATGGGATATCCAACTCCTTCCCATTCCAATCCTGAGCCGCTTCCGATAGCAGAGATGTGATATCTCAATGCTTATAACAAACCTGAGACCCTTCCTATAACATGAGATGTGATATCCAACTCCTTCCCGTTCCAAACCTGAGACACTAACTATAGCATATGTGATATCCAACTCATTCCCATTCCAAACATGAGACCCTTCCTATAGCAAGAAAGTAATATCCAACTCCTACCCATTCCAATCCTGAGACCCTTCCTATAGCAAGAGATGTGATATCCAAATCCTTCCCATTCCAATCCTGAGACCCTTCCTATAACATGAGATGTGATATCCAACTCCTTCCCATTCCAACCTGAGACACTTCCTATAGCATGAGAAGGGATATCCAACTCCTTCCCAATCCAATCCTGAGACCCTTCCGATAGCAGAGATGTGATATCTCAATGCTTATACCAAACCTGAGACCCTTCCTATGGCATGAGATGTGATATCCAACTCCTTGCCATTCAAATCCTGAGACCCTTCCTATAGCATGAGAAGGGATATCCAACTCCTTCCCAATCCAATCCTGAGACCCTTCCGATAGCAGAGACGTGATATCTCAATGCTTCTACCAAACCAGAGACCCTTCCTTTAGCATGAGATGTGATATCCAAATCCTTCACATTCCAATCCTGAGACCCTTCCTATAGCATGAGATGTGATATCTCAATGCTTCTAATACCAAACCTGAGATCCTTCCTATAACATGAGATGTGATATCCAATTCCTTCCCATTCCAAACCTGAGACCCTTCCTATTGGATGAGATGTGATATCCAACTCCTTCCCATTCCAACCCTGAGACCCTTCCTATAGCATGAGATGTGATGTCTCAATGCTTCTAATACCAAACCTGAGATCCTTCCTATAACATGAGATGTGATATCCAACTCCTTCCATTCCAATCCTGAGACCCGTCCTATAGCATGAGATGTGATATCTCAATGCTTATACCAAACCTGAGACACTTCCTATAGCATGAGATGTGATATCCAACTACTTCCCATTCCAATCCTGAGACCCTTCCTATAGCATGAGATGTGATGTCTCAATGCTTCTAATACCAAACCTGAGATCCTTCCTCTAACATGAAATGTGATATCCAACTCCTTCCCTTTCCAAACCTAAGAGCCTATCTATAGCATGAGATGTGATATCCAAGTCCTTCCCATTCCAACCCTTAGACCCTTCCTACAGCATGCAATATGATATCTCAATGATTCTAATAACAAACCTGAGACCCGTCCTATAACATGAGATGGGATATCCAACTCCTTCCCATTCCAATCCTGAGACACTTCCGATAGCAGAGATGTGATATCTCAATGCTTATACCAAACCTGAGACCCTTCCTATAACATGAGATGTGATATCCAAATCCTTCCCGTTCCAAACCTGAGACCCTTCCTTTAGCATGAGATGTGATATCCAGCTCCTTCCCATTCCAATCCTGAGACACTTCCGATAGCATGAGATGTGATATCTCAATGCTTCTAATATCAAAACTGAGACCCTCCCTATAGCATGATATGTGATATCTAAGTCCTTCCCATTCCAATCCTGAGAACCTTCCTATAGCATGAGATATGATATCTCAATACTTCTAATACCAAACGTGAGATCCTTCCGATAACATGAGATGTGATATCCAAATCCTTCCCCTTCCAAACCTGAGACCCTCCCTTTAGCATGAGATGTGATATCCAACTCCTTCCCATTCCAATCCTGAGACCCTTCTGATAGCATGAGATGTGATATCTCAATGCTTCTAATACCAAACCTGAGATCCTTCCGATAGCATGAGATGTGATATCTCAATGGTTCTAATACCAAACCTGAGATCCTTCCTATAACATGAGATGTGATATCCAAATCCTTCCCCTTCCAAACCTGAGACCCTCCCTTTAGCATGAGATGTGATATCCAACTCCTTCCCATTCCAATCCTGAGACCCTTCCTATAGCATGAGATGTGATATCTCAATGCTTCTAATACCAAACCTGAGATCCTTCCTCTAACATGAAATGTGATATCCAACTCCTTCCCTTTCCAAACCTAAGAGCCTATCTATAGCATGAGATGTGATATCCAAGTCCTTCCCATTCCAACCCTTAGACCCTTCCTACAGCATGCAATATGATATCTCAATGATTCTAATAACAAACCTGAGACCCGTCCTATAACATGAGATGGGATATCCAACTCCTTCCCATTCCAATCCTGAGACACTTCCGATAGCAGAGATGTGATATCTCAATGCTTATACCAAACCTGAGACCCTTCCTATAACATGAGATGTGATATCCAAATCCTTCCCGTTCCAAACCTGAGACCCTTCCTTTAGCATGAGATGTGATATCCAGCTCCTTCCCATTCCAATCCTGAGACACTTCCGATAGCATGAGATGTGATATCTCAATGCTTCTAATATCAAAACTGAGACCCTCCCTATAGCATGATATGTGATATCTAAGTCCTTCCCATTCCAATCCTGAGACCATTCCTATAGCATGAGATATGATATCTCAATACTTCTAATACCAAACGTGAGATCCTTCCGATAACATGAGATGTGATATCCAAATCCTTCCCCTTCCAAACCTGAGACCCTCCCTTTAGCATGAGATGTGATATCCAACTCCTTCCCATTCCAATCCTGAGACCCTTCTGATAGCATGAGATGTGATATCTCAATGCTTCTAATACCAAACCTGAGATCCTTCCGATAGCATGAGATGTGATATCTCAATGGTTCTAATACCAAACCTGAGATCCTTCCTATAACATGAGATGTGATATCCAAATCCTTCCCCTTCCAAACCTGAGACCCTCCCTTTAGCATGAGATGTGATATCCAACTCCTTCCCATTCCATTCATGAGACCCTTCTGATAGCATGAGATGTGATATCTCAATGCCTCTAATACCAAACCTGAGATCCTACCTCTAACATGAAATGTGATATCCAACTCTTTCCCCTTCCAAACCTGAGAGCCTTCCTATAGCATGAGATGTGATATCCAAGTCCTTCCCATTCCAATCCTGAGACCCTTCCTATAGCTTGAGATGTGATATCCAACTCCTTCCCATTCCAATTCTGAGACCCTTCCTATACTCTGAGACTTGATATCTCAATGCTTCTAATACCAAACCTGAGACCCGTAATATAACATGAGATGTGATATCCAAATCCTTCCCCTTCCAAACCTTAGACCCTTCCTTTATCATGAGATGTGATATCCAACTCCTTCCCATTCCAATCCTGAGACCCTTCCGATATCATGAGATGTGATATCTCAAAGCTTCTAATATCAAACTTGAGACCCTCCCTATAGCATGAGATGTGATATCCAAGTCCTTCCCATTCCAATCCTGAGACCCTTCCTATAGCATGAGATGTGATATCTCAATGCTTCTAATACCAAACCTGAGACCCTTCCTATAACATGAGATGGGAATATCCAACTCCTTCCCATTCCAATCCTGAGACCCTTCCGATAGCAGAGATGTGATATCTCAATGCTTATACCAAACCTGAGACCCTTCCTATGGCATGAGATGTGATATCCAACTCCTTGCCATTCAAATCCTGAGACCCTTCCTATAGCATGAGAAGGGATATCCAACTCCTTCCCAATCCAATCCTGAGACCCCTCCGATAGCAGAGACGTGATATCTCAATGCTTCTACCAATCCTGAGACCCTTCCTTTAGCATGAGATGTGATATCCAAATCCTTCACATTCCAATCCTGAGACCCTTCCTATAGCATGAGATGTGATATCTCAATGCTTCTAATACCAAACCTGAGATCCTTCCTATAACATGAGATGTGATATCCAATTCCTTCCCATTCCAAACCTGAGACCCTTCCTATTGGATGAGATGTGATATCCAACTCCTTCCCATTCCAACCCTGAGACCCTTCCTATAGCATGAGATGTGATGTCTCAATGCTTCTAATACCAAACCTGAGATCCTTCCTATAACATGAGATGTGATATCCAACTCCTTCCATTCCAATCCTGAGACCCGTCCTATAGCATGAGATGTGATATCTCAATGCTTATACCAAACCTGAGACCCTTCCTATAGCATGAGATGTGATATCCAACTACTTCCCATTCCAATCCTGAGACCCTTCCTATAGCATGAGATGTGATATCTCAATGCTTCTAATACCAAACCTGAGATCCTTCCTCTAACATGAAATGTGATATCCAACTCCTTCCCTTTCCAAACCTAAGAGCCTATCTATAGCATGAGATGTGATATCCAAGTCCTTCCCGTTCCAATCCTTAGACCCTTCCTACAGCATGCAATATGATATCTCCATGATTCTAATAACAAACCTGAGACCTGTCCTATAGCATGAGATATGATATCCAAGTCCTTCCCATTCCAATCCTGAGACCCTTCCTATAACATGAAATGTGATATCGAACTCCTTCCCATTCCAACCTGAGACCCTTCCTATAGCATGAGATGGGATATCCAACTTCTTCCAAATCCAATACTGATACCCTTCCGATAGCATGAGATGTGATATCCCAATGCTTCTACCAAACCTGAGACCCATACTATGGCATGAGATGTGATATCAAACTCCTTCCCATTCCAATCCTGAGACCCTTCCTATAGCTTGAGGTGTGATATCCAACTCCTTCCCATTCCAATTCTGAGACCCTTCTTATACCATGAGACTTGATATCTCAATGCTTCTAATACCAAACCTGAGACCCGTCCTATAACATGAGATGTGATATCCAAATCCTTCCCCTTCCAAACCTTAGACCCTTCCTTTATCATGAGATGTGGTATCCAACTCCTTCCCATTCCAATCCTGAGACCCTTCCGATATCATGAGATTTGTTATCTCAATGCTTCTAATATCAAACTTGAGACCCTCCCTATAGCATGAGATGTGACATCCAAGTCCTTCCCATTCCAATCCTGAGACCCTTCCTATAGCATGAGATGTGATATCTCTATGCTTCTAATACCAAACCTGAGACTCTTCCTATAACATGAGATGGGATATCCAACTCCTTCCCATTCCAATCCTGAGACCCTTCCGATAGCAGAGATGTGATATCTCAATGCTTATACCAAACATGAGACCCTTCCTATGGCCTGAGATGTCATATACAACTCCTTCCCATTCCAATCCTGAGACCCTTCCTGTAGCATGAGATGTGATATCTCAATGCTTATACCAAATCTGAGACCCTTCCTATAGCATGAGATGTGATATCCAAATCCTTCCCATTCCAATCCTGAGACCCTTCCTATAGCATGAGATGTGATATCTCAATGCTTATATCAAACCTGAGAGCCTACCTATAGCATGAGATGTGATATCCAAGTCCATCCCATTCCAATCCTTAGACCCTTCCTACAGCATGCGATGTGATATCTCAATGATTCTAATACCAAACCAGAGACTCTTACTATAACATGAGATGGGATATCCAACTCCTTCCCATTCCAATCCTGAGCCGCTTCCGATAGCAGAGATGTGATATCTCAATGCTTATACCAAACCTGAGACCCTTCCTATAACATGAGATGTGATATCCAACTCCTTCCCGTTCCAAACCTGAGACACTAACTATAGCATATGTGATATCCAAATCCTTCACATTCCAAACATGAGACCCTTCCTATAGCAAGAAAGTAATATCCAACTCCTACCCATTCCAATCCTGAGACCCTTCCTATAGCAAGAGATGTGATATCCAAATCCTTCCCATTCCAATCCTGAGACCCTTCCTATAACATGAGATGTGATATCCAACTCCTTCCCATTCCAACCTGAGACACTTCCTATAGCATGAGAAGGGATATCCAACTCCTTCCCAATCCAATCCTGAGACCCTTCCGATAGCAGAGATGTGATATCTCAATGCTTATACCAAACCTGAGACCCTTCCTATGGCATGAGATGTGATATCCAACTCCTTGCCATTCAAATCCTGAGACCCTTCCTATAGCATGAGAAGGGATATCCAACTCCTTCCCAATCCAATCCTGAGACCCTTCCGATAGCAGAGACGTGATATCTCAATGCTTCTACCAAACCTGAGACCCTTCCTTTAGCATGAGATGTAATATCCAAATCCTTCACATTCCAATCCTGAGACCCTTCCTATAGCATGAGATGTGATATCTCAATGCTTCTAATACCAAACCTGAGACCCTTCCTATAACATGAGATGGGATATCCAACTCCTTCCCATTCCAATCCTGAGACCCTTCCGATAGCAGAGATGTGATATCTCAATGCTTATACCAAACCTGAGAACCTTCCTATGGCCTGAGATGTCATATACAACTCCTTCCCATTCCAATCCTGAGACCCTTCCTTTAGCATGAGATGTGATATCTCAATGCTTATACCAAATCTGAGACCCTTCCTATAGCATGAGATGTGATATCCAAGTCCATCCCATTCCAAACCTGAGACACTAACTATAGCATATGTGATATCCAACTCCTTCCCATTCCAAACATGAGACCCTTCCTATAGCAAGAAAGTAATATCCAACTCCTACCCATTCCAATCCTGAGACCCTTCCTATAGCAAGAGATGTGATATCCAAATCCTTCCCATTCCAATCCTGAGACCCTTCCTATAACATGAGATGTGATATCCAACTCCTTCCCATTCCAACCTGAGACACTTCCTATAGCATGAGAAGGGATATCCAACTCCTTCCCAATCCAATCCTGAGACCCTTCCGATAGCAGAGATGTGATATCTCAATGCTTATACCAAACCTGAGACCCTTCCTATGGCATGAGATGTGATATCCAACTCCTTGCCATTCAAATCCTGAGACCCTTCCTATAGCATGAGATGTGATATCTCTATGCTTCTAATACCAAACCTGAGACCCTTCCTATAACATGAGATGGGATATCCAACTCCTTCCCATTCCAATCCTGAGACCCTTCCGATAGCAGAGATGTGATATCTCAATGCTTATACCAAACCTGAGAACCTTCCTATGGCCTGAGATGTCATATACAACTCCTTCCCATTCCAATCCTGAGACCCTTCCTTTAGCATGAGATGTGATATCTCAATGCTTATACCAAATCTGAGACCCTTCCTATAGCATGAGATGTGATATCCAATTCCTTCCCATTCCAATCCTGAGACCCTTCCTATAGCATGAGATGTGATATCTCAATGCTTATACCAAACCTGAGAGCCTACCTATAGCATGAGATGTGATATCCAAGTCCATCCCATTCCAATCCTTAGACCCTTCCTACAGCATGCGATGTGATATCTCAATGATTCTAATACCAAACCAGAGACTCTTCCTATAACATGAGATGGGATATCCAACTCCTTCCCATTCCAATCCTGAGCCGCTTCTGATAGCAGAGATGTGATATCTCAATGCTTATACCAAACCTGAGACCCTTCCTATAACATGAGATGTGATATCCAACTCCTTCCCGTTCCAAACCTGAGACACTAACTATAGCATATGTGATATCCAACTCCTTCCCATTCCAAACATGAGACCCTTCCTATAGCAAGAAAGTAATATCCAACTCCTACCCATTCCAATCCTGAGACCCTTCCTATAGCAAGAGATGTGATATCCAAATCCTTCCCATTCCAATCCTGAGACCCTTCCTATAACATGAGATGTGATATCCAACTCCTTCCCATTCCAACCTGAGACACTTCCTATAGCATGAGAAGGGATATCCAACTCCTTCCCAATCCAATCCTGAGACCCTTCCGATAGCAGAGATGTGATATCTCAATGCTTATACCAAACCTGAGACCCTTCCTATGGCATGAGATGTGATATCCAACTCCTTGCCATTCAAATCCTGAGACCCTTCCTATAGCATGAGATGTGATATCTCTATGCTTCTAATACCAAACCTGAGACCCTTCCTATAACATGAGATGGGATATCCAACTCCTTCCCATTCCAATCCTGAGACCCTTCCGATAGCAGAGATGTGATATCTCAATGCTTATACCAAACCTGAGAACCTTCCTATGGCCTGAGATGTCATATACAACTCCTTCCCATTCCAATCCTGAGACCCTTCCTTTAGCATGAGATGTGATATCTCAATGCTTATACCAAATCTGAGACCCTTCCTATAGCATGAGATGTGATATCCAATTCCTTCCCATTCCAATCCTGAGACCCTTCCTATAGCATGAGATGTGATATCTCAATGCTTATACCAAACCACCTGAGAGCCTACCTATAGCATGAGATGTGATATCCAAGTCCATCCCATTCCAATCCTTAGACCCTTCCTACAGCATGCGATGTGATATCTCAATGATTCTAATACCAAACCAGAGACTCTTCCTATAACATGAGATGGGATATCCAACTCCTTCCCATTCCAATCCTGAGCCGCTTCCGATAGCAGAGATGTGATATCTCAATGCTTATACCAAACCTGAGACCCTTCCTATAACATGAGATGTGATATCCAACTCCTTCCCATTCCAATCCTGATACCCTTCTGATAGCATGAGATGTGATATCTCAATGCCTCTAATACCAAACCTGAGATCCTACCTCTAACATGAAATGTGATATCCAACTCCTTCCTTTTCCAAACCTGAGACCCTTCCTACAGCATGAGATGTGTTAAGACGGATTTCTGAACTCTGTCCTGGTGGCGCAGAAGTTCAGAAGGCCAACCTAATTACTTGGAACAGGGTAACCTCTGGACGAGCCAGACCAATCAAGGTAGCGATCGCGGCGGTCAAGACTAGGTCTCAAGAGGGGTGAGGGTGACTGAAAGCCCGCAATGAGCACACAAAGCAAGAGCGCTTACAAACTACTCCAAACAGTTGTTATATCAAAAATAGATACACATTTATTTTAAGGCCTTTAAAATAATGACCGTAGCGAGAAAATCACAATATCACAATATTAAACCAACACATACCATATCAACACAATATATATACAAATACACAGTCGCAAGCGTTTAAAGCACGAAATATGTAGTCCACCTGAAAGGAAAGGAAAACAGGCAGTGCGATAACGCTTTAGACTCAGTTCGCCTTCAGAGGCACCTAACTAGATGGAAGTCCGAGCCCTGCGAAGAGTGGAGCCTTGTGCTCAAAGTACCTGCCACGCCGGTGCCAACGGGCAAAAGGGGAAGCTCTTCGCCCTTCCCGTTCCAAACCTGAGACCCTTCCTTTAGCATGAGATGTGATATCCAGCTCCTTCCCATTCCAATCCTGAGACACTTCCGATAGCATGAGATGTGATATCTCAATGCTTCTAATATCAAAACTGAGACCCTCACTATAGCATGATATGTGATATCTAAGTCCTTCCCATTCCAATCCTGAGACCCTTCCTATAGCATGAGATGTGATATCTCAATGCTTCTACCAAACCTGAGACCCTTCCTTTAGCATGAGATGTAATATCCAACTCCTTCCCATTCCAATCCTGAGACCCTTCCTATAGCATGAGATGTGATATCTCAATACTTCTAATACCAAACCTGAGATCCATCCTATAACATGAGATGTGATATCCAACTCCTTCCCTTTCCAAACCTGAGAGCCGTTCTATAGCATGAGATGTGATATCCAGGTCCTTCCCATTCCAATCCTTAGACCCTTCCTACAGCATGCAATATGATATCTCAATGATTCTAATAACAAACCTGAGACCCGTCCTATAGCATGAGATATGATATCCAAGTCCTTCCCATTCCAATCCTGAGACCCTTCCTATAACATGAAATGTGATATCCAACTCCTTCCCATTCCAACCTGAGACCCTTCCTATAGCATGAGATGGGATATCCAACTTCTTCCAAATCCAATACTGATACCCTTCCGATAGCATGAGATGTGATATCCCAATGCTTCTACCAAACCTGAGACCCATACTATGGCATGAGATGTGATATCAAACTCCTTCCCATTCCAATCCTGAGACCCTTCCTATAGCTTGAGGTGTGATATCCAACTCCTTCCCATTCCAATTCTGAGACCCTTCTTATACCATGAGACTTGATATCTCAATGCTTCTAATATTAAACCTGAGACCCGTCCTATAACATGAGATGTGATATCCAAATCCTTCCCCTTCCAAACCTTAGACCCTTCCTTTATCATGAGATGTGATATCCAAATGCTTCCCATTCCAATCCTGAGACCCTTCCGATATCATGAGATTTGTTATCTCAATGCTTCTAATATCAAACTTGAGACCCTCCCTATAGTATGAGATGTGACATCCAAGTCCTTCCCATTCCAATCCTGAGACCCTTCCTATAGCATGAGATGTGATATTTCTATGCTTCTAATACCAAACATGAGACCCTTCCTATAACATGAGATGGGATATCCAACTCCTTCCCATTCCAATCCTGAGACCTTTCCGATAGCAGAGATGTGATATCTCAATGCTTATACCAAACCTGAGAACCTTCCTATGGCCTGAGATGTCATATACAACTCCTTCCCATTCCAATCCTGAGACCCTTCCTTTAGCATGAGATGTGATATCTCAATGCTTATACCAAATCTGAGACCCTTCCTATAGCATGAGATGTGATATCCAATTCCTTCCCATTCCAATCCTGAGACCCTTCCTATAGCATGAGATGTGATATCTCAATGCTTATACCAAACCTGAGAGCCTACCTATAACATGAGATGTGATATCCAAGTCCATCCCATTCCAATCCTTAGACCCTTCCTACAGCATGCGATGTGATATCTCAATGATTCTAATACCAAACCAGAGACTCTTCCTATAACATGAGATGGGATATCCAACTCCTTCCCATTCCAATCCTGAGCCGCTTCCGATAGCAGAGATGTGATATCTCAATGCTTATACCAAACCTGAGACCCTTCCTATAACATGAGATGTGATATCCAACTCCTTCCCGTTCCAAACCTGAGACACTAACTATAGCATATGTGATATCCAACTCCTTCCCATTCCAAACATGAGACCCTTCCTATAGCAAGAAAGTAATATCCAACTCCTACCCATTCCAATCCTGAGACCCTTCCTATAGCAAGAGATGTGATATCCAAATCCTTCCCATTCCAATCCTGAGACCCTTCCTATAACATGAGATGTGATATCCAACTCCTTCCCATTCCAATCCTGAGACACTTCCTATAGCATGAGATGTGATATCTCAATGCTTCTAATACCAAACCTGAGACTCTTCCTATAACATGAGATGGGATATCCAACTCCTTCCCATTCCAATCCTGAGACCCTTTTGATAGCAGAGATGTGATATCTCAATGTTTATACCAAACCTGAGACCCTTCCTACGGCATGAGATGTCATATTCAACTCCTTCCCATTCCAATCCTGAGACGCTTCCTATAGCATGAGATTTGATATCCAACTCCTTCCCATTCCAATCCTGAGACCCTTCCTATAGCATGAGATGTGATATCTCAATGCTTATACCAAACCTGAGACCCTTCCTATAGCATGAGATGTGATATCCAACTCCTTCCCATTCCAATCCTGAGACCCTTCCTATAGCATGAGATGTGATATCTCAATGCTTCTAATACCAAACCTGAGATCCTTCCTCTAACATGAAATGTGAGATCCAACTCCTTCCCTTTCCAAACCTAAGAGCCTATCTATAGCATGAGATGTGATATCCAAGTCCTTCACATTCCAACCCTTAGACCCTTCCTACAGCATGCAATATGATATCTCAATGATTCTAATAACAAACCTGAGACCCGTCCTATAACATGAGATGGGATATCCAACTCCTTCCCATTCCAATCCTGAGACACTTCCGATAGCAGAGATGTGATATCTCAATGTTTATACCAAACCTGAGACCCTTCCTATAACATGAGATGTGATATCCAACTCCTTCCCGTTCCAAACCTGACACCCTTCCTTTAGCATGAGATGTGATATCCAGCTCCTTCCCATTCCAATCCTGAGACACTTCCGATAGCATGAGATGTGATATCTCAATGCTTCTAATATCAAAACTGAGACCCTCCCTATAGCATGATATGTGATATCTAAGTCCTTCCCATTCCAATCCTGAGACCCTTCCTATAGCATGAGATGTGATATCTCAATGCTTCTACCAAACCTGAGACCCTTCCTTTAGCATGAGATGTGATATCCAACTCCTTCCCATTCCAATCCTGAAACCCTTCCTATAGCATGAGTTGTGATATCTCAATACTTCTAATACCAAACCTGAGATCCTTCCGATAACATGAGATGTGATATCTCAATACTTCTAATACCAAACCTGAGATCCATCCTATAACATGAGATGTGATATCCAACTCCTTCCCTTTCCAAACCTGAGAGCCGTTCTATAGCATGATATGTGATATCCAGGTCCTTCCCATTCCAATCCTTAACCCTTCCTACAGCATGCAATATGATATCTCAATGATTCTAATAACAAACCTGAGACCCGTCCTATAGCATGAGATATGATATCCAAGTCCTTCCCATTCCAATCCTGAGACCCTTCCTATAACATGAAATGTGATATCCAACTCCTTCCCATTCCAACCTGAGACCCTTCCTATAGCATGAGATGGGATATCCAACTTCTTCCAAATCCAATACTGATACCCTTCCGATAGCATGAGATGTGATATCCCAATGCTTCTACCAAACCTGAGACCCATACTATGGCATGAGATGTGATATCAAACTCCTTCCCATTCCAATCCTGAGACCCTTGCTATAGCTTGAGGTGTGATATCCAACTCCTTCCCATTCCAATTCTGAGACCCTTCTTATACCATGAGACTTGATATCTCAATGCTTCTAATATTAAACCTGAGACCCGTCCTATAACATGAGATGTGATATCCAAATCCTTCCCCTTCCAAACCTTAGACCCTTCCTTTATCATGAGATGTGATATCCAACTCCTTCCCATTCCAATCCTGAGACCCTTCCGATATCATGAGATTTGTTATCTCAATGCTTCTAATATCAAACTTGAGACCCTCCCTATAGCATGAGATGTGACATCCAAGTCCTTCCCATTCCAATCCTGAGACCCTTCCTATAGCATGAGATGTGATATCTCTATGCTTCTAATACCAAACCTGAGACCCTTCCTATAACATGAGATGGGATATCCAACTCCTTCCCATTCCAATCCTGAGACCTTTCCGATAGCAGAGATGTGATATCTCAATGCTTATACCAAACCTGAGAACCTTCCTATGGCCTGAGATGTCATATACAACTCCTTCCCATTCCAATCCTGAGACCCTTCCTTTAGCATGAGATGTGATATCTCAATGCTTATACCAAATCTGAGACCCTTCCTATAGCATGAGATGTGATATCCAATTCCTTCCCATTCCAATCCTGAGACCCTTCCTATAGCATGAGATGTGATATCTCAATGCTTATACCAAACCTGAGAGCCTACCTATAACATGAGATGTGATATCCAAGTCTATCCCATTCCAATCCTTAGACCCTTCCTACAGCATGCGATGTGATATCTCAATAATTCTAATACCAAACCAGAGACTCTTCCTATAACATGAGATGGGATATCCAACTCCTTCCCATTCCAATCCTGAGCCGCTTCCGATAGCAGAGATGTGATATCTCAATGCTTATACCAAACCTGAGACCCTTCCTATAACATGAGATGTGATATCCAACTCCTTCCCGTTCCAAACCTGAGACACTAACTATAGCATATGTGATATCCAACTCCTTCCCATTCCAAACATGAGACCCTTCCTATAGCAAGAAAGTAATATCCAACTCCTACCCATTCCAATCCTGAGACCCTTCCTATAGCAAGAGATGTGATATCCAAATCCTTCCCATTCCAATCCTGAGACCCTTCCTATAACATGAGATGTGGTATCCAACTCCTTCCCATTCCAACCTGAGACACTTCCTATAGCATGAGAAGGGATATCCAACTCCTTCCCAATCCAATCCTGAGACCCTTCCGATAGCAGAGATGTGATATCTCAATGCTTATACCAAACCTGAGACCCTTCCTATGGCATGAGATGTGATATCCAACTCCTTGCCATTCAAATCCTGAGACCCTTCCTATAGCATGAGAAGGGATATCCAACTCCTTCCCAATCCAATCCTGAGACCCTTCCGATAGCAGCGACGTGATATCTCAGTGCTTCTACCAAACCTTGAGACCCTTCCTATAGCATGAGATGTGATGTCTCAATGCTTCTAATACCAAACCTGAGATCCTTCCTATAACATGAGATGTGATATCCAACTCTTTCCCCTTCCAAACCTGAGAGCCTTCCTATAGCATGAGATGTGATATCCAAGTCCTTCCCATTCCAATACTGAGACCCTTCCTATAGCTTGAGATGTGATATCCAACTCCTTCCCATTCCAATTCTGAGACCCTTCCTATAGCATGAGATGTGATATCTCAATGCTTATACCAAACCTGAGAGCCTACCTATAACATGAGATGTGATATCCAAGTCCATCCCATTCCAATCCTTAGACCCTTCCTATTGGATGAGATGTGATATCCAACTCCTTCCCATTCCAACCTTGAGACCCTTCCTATAGCATGAGATGTGATGTCTCAATGCTTCTAATACCAAACCTGAGATCCTTCCTATAACATGAGAGGTGATATCCAACTCCTTCCATTCCAATCCTGAGACCCGTCCTATAGCATGAGATGTGATATCTCAAGGCTTATACCAAACCTGAGACCCTTCCTATAGCATGAGATGTGATATCCAACTGCTTCCCATTCCAATCCTGAGACCCTTCCTATAGCATGAGATGTGATATCTCAATGCTTCTAATACCAAACCTGAGATCCTTCCTCTAACATGAAATGTGATATCCAACTCCTTCCCTTTCCAAACCTAAGAGCCTATCTATAGCATGAGATGTGATATCCAAGTCCTTCACATTCCAACCCTTAGACCCTTCCTACAGCATGCAATATGATATCTCAATGATTCTAATACCAAACCTGAGACCCGTCCTATAACATGAGATGGGATATCCAACTCCTTCCCATTCCAATCCTGAGACACTTCCGATAGCAGAGATGTGATATCTCAATGCTTATACCAAACCTGAGACCCTTCCTATAACATGAGATGTGATATCCAAATCCTTCCCGTTCCAAACCTGAGACCCTTCCTTTAGCATGAGATGTGATATCCAGCTCCTTCCCATTCCAATCCTGAGACACTTCCGATTGCATGAGATGTGATATCTCAATGCTTCTAATATCAAAACTGAGACCCTCCCTTTAGCATGATATGTGATATCTAAGTCCTTCCCATTCCAATCCTGAGACCCTCCCTATAGCATGAGATGTGATATCCAACTCCTTCCCATTCCAATCCTGAGACCCTTCCTATAGCATGAGATATGATATCTCAATACTTCTAATACCAAACGTGAGATCCTTCCGATAACATGAGATGTGATATCCAAATCCTTCCCCTTCCAAACCTGAGACCCTCCCTTTAGCATGAAATGTGATATCCAACTCCTTCCTATTCCAATCCTGAGACTCTTCTGATAGCATGAGATGTGATATCTCAATGCTTCTAATACCAAACCTGAGATCCTTCCGATAGCATGAGATGTGATATCTCAATGCTTCTAATACCAAACCTGAGATCCTTCCTATAACATGAGATGTGATATCCAAATCCTTCCCCTTCCAAACCTGAGACCCTCCCTTTAGCATGAGATGTGATATCTAACTCCTTCCCATTCCATTCCTGAGACCCTTCTGATAGCATGAGATGTGATATTTCAATGCCTCTAATACCAAACCTGAGATCCTACCTCTAACATGAAATGAGATATCCAACTCTTTCCCCTTCCAAACCTGAGAGCCTTCCTATAGCATGAGATGTGATATCCAAGTCCTTCCCATTCCAATACTGAGACCCTTCCTATAGCTTGAGATGTGATATCAAACTCCTTCCCATTCCAATCCTGAGACCCTTCCTATAGCTTGAGGTGTGATATCCAACTCCTTCCCATTCCAATTCTGAGACCCTTCTTATACCATGAGACTTGATATCTCAATGCTTCTAATATTAAACCTGAGACCCGTCCTATAACATGAGATGTGATATCCAAATCCTTCCCCTTCCAAACCTTAGACCCTTCCTTTATCATGAGATGTGATATCCAACTCCTTCCCATTCCAATCCTGAGACCCTTCCGATATCATGAGATTTGTTATCTCAATGCTTCTAATATCAAACTTGAGACCCTACCTATAGCATGAGATGTGACATCCAAGTCCTTCCCATTCCAATCCTGAGACCCTTCCTATAGCATGAGATGTGATATCTCTATGCTTCTAATACCAAACCTGAGACCCTTCCTATAAAATGAGATGGGATATCCAACTCCTTCCCATTCCAATCCTGAGACCTTTCCGATAGCAGAGATGTGATATCTCAATGCTTATACCAAACCTGAGAACCTTCCTATGGCCTGAGATGTCATATACAACTCCTTCCCATTCCAATCCTGAGACCCTTCCTTTAGCATGAGATGTGATATCTCAATGCTTATACCAAATCTGAGACCCTTCCTATAGCATGAGATGTGATATCCAATTCCTTCCCATTCCAATCCTGTGACCCTTCCTATAGCATGAGATGTGATATCTCAATGCTTATAGCAAACCTGAGAGCCTACCTATAACATGAGATGTGATATCCAAGACCATCCCATTCCAATCCTTAGACCCTTCCTACAGCATGCTATGTGATATCTCAATGATTCTAATACCAAACCAGAGACTCTTCCTATAACATGAGATGGGATATCCAACTCCTTCCCATTCCAATCCTGAGCCGCTTCCGATAGCAGAGATGTGATATCTCAATGCTTATACCAAACCTGAGACCCTTCCTATAACATGAGATGTGATATCCAACTCCTTCCCGTACCAAACCTGAGACACTAACTATAGCATATGTGATATCCAACTCCTTCCCATTCCAAACATGAGACCCTTCCTATAGCAAGAAAGTTATATCCAACTCCTACCCATTCCAATCCTGAGACCCTTCCTATAGCAAGAGATGTGATATCCAAATCCTTTCCATTCCAATCCTGAGACCCTTCCTATAACATGAGATGTGATATCCAACTCCTTCCCATTCCAACCTGAGACACTTCCTATAGCATGAGAAGGGATATCCAACTTCTTCCCAATCCAATCCTGAGACCCTTCCGATAGCAGAGATGTGATATCTCAATGCTTATACCAAACCTGAGACCCTTCCTATGGCATGAGATGTGATATCCAACTCCTTGCCATTCAAATCCTGAGACCCTTCCTATAGCATGAGAAGGGATATCCAACTCCTTCCCAATCCAATCCTGAGACCCTTCCGATAGCAGCGACGTGATATCTCAATGCTTCTACCAAACCTGAGACCCTTCCTTTAGCATGAGATGTGATATCCAAATCCTTCACATTCCAATCCTGAGACCCTTCCTATAGCATGAGATGTGATATCTCAATGCTTCTAATACCAAACCTGAGATCCTTCCTATAACATGAGATGTGATATCCAATTCCTTCCCATTCCAAACCTGAGACCCTTCCTATTGGATGAGATGTGATATCCAACTCCTTCCCATTCCAACCCTGAGACCCTTCCTATAGCATGAGATGTGATGTCTCAATGCTTCTAATACCAAACCTGAGATCCTTCCTATAACATGAGATGTGATATCCAACTCCTTCCATTCAAATCCTGAGACCCGTCCTATAGCATGAGATGTGATATCTCAATGCTTATACCAAACCTGAGACCCTTCCTATAGCATGAGATGTGATATCCAACTGCTTCCCATTCCAATCCTGAGACCCTTCCTATAGCATGAGATGTGATATCTCAATGCTTCTAATACCAAACCTGAGATCCTTCCTCTAACATGAAATGTGATATCCAACTCCTTCCCTTTCCAAACCTAAGAGCCTATCTATAGCATGAGATGTGATATCCAAGTCCTTCACATTCCAACCCTTAGACCCTTCCTACAGCATGCAATATGATATCTCAATGATTCTAATAACAAACCTGAGACCCGTCCTATAACATGAGATGGGATATCCAACTCCTTCCCATTCCAATCCTGAGACACTTCCGATAGCAGAGATGTGATATCTCAATGCTTATACCAAACCTGAGACCCTTCCTATAACATGAGATGTGATATCCAAATCCTTCCCGTTCCAAACCTGAGACCCTTCCTTTAGCATGAGATGTGATATCCAGCTCCTTCCCATTCCAATCCTGAGACACTTCCGATAGCATGAGATGTGATATCTCAATGCTTCTAATATCAAAACTGAGACCCTTCCTATAGCATGATATGTGATATCTAAGTCCTTCCCATTCCAATCCTGAGACCCTCCCTATAGCATGAGATGTGATAGCCAACTCCTTCCCATTCCAATCCTGAGACCCTTCCTATAGCATGAGATATGATATCTCAATACTTCTAATACCAAACGTGAGATCCTTCCGATAACATGAGATGTGATATCCAAATCCTTCCCCTTCCAAACCTGAGACCCTCCCTTTAGCATGAAATGTGATATCCAACTCCTTCCTATTCCAATCCTGAGACTCTTCTGATAGCATGAGATGTGATATCTCAATGCTTCTAATACCAAACCTGAGATCCTTCCGATAGCATGAGATGTGATATCTCAATGCTTCTAATACCAAACCTGAGATCCTTCCTATAACATGAGATGTGATATCCAAATCCTTCCCCTTCCAAACCTGAGACCCTCCCTTTAGCATGAGATGTGATATCTAACTCCTTCCCATTCCATTCCTGAGACCCTTCTGATAGCATGAGATGTGATATCTCAATGCCTCTAATACCAAACCTGAGATCCTACCTCTAACATGAAATGAGATATCCAACTCTTTCCCCTTCCAAACCTGAGAGCCTTCCTATAGCATGAGATGTGATATCCAAGTCCTTCCCATTCCAATACTGAGACCCTTCCTATAGCTTGAGATGTGATATCCAACTCCTTCCCATTCCAATTCTGAGACCCTTCCTATAGCATGAGATGTGATATCTCAATGCTTATACCAAACCTGAGAGCCTACCTATAGCATGAGATGTGATATCCAAGTCCATCCCATTCCAATCCTTAGACCCTTCCTACAGCATGCGATATGATATCTCAATGCTTCTAATACCAAACCTGAGACCCGTAATATAACATGAGATGTGATATCCAAATCCTTCCCCTTCCAAACCTTAGACCCTTCCTTTATCATGAGATGTGATATCCAACTCCTTCCCATTCCAATCCTGAGACCCTTCCGATATCATGAGATGTGATATCTCAAAGCTTCTAATATCAAACTTGAGACCCTCCCTATAGCATGAGATGTGATATCCAAGTCCTTCCCATTCCAATCCTGAGACCCTTCCTATAGCATGAGATGTGATATCTCAATGCTTCTAATACCAAACCTGAGACCCTTCCTATAACATGAGATGGGAATATCCAACTCCTTCCCATTCCAATCTTCAGACCCTTCCGATAGCAGAGATGTGATATCTCAATGCTTATACCACACCTGAGATCCTTCCTATAACATGAGATGTGATATCCAACTCCTTCCCATTCCAATCCTGAGACACTTCCTATAGCATGAGATGTGATATCTCACTGCTTATACCAAACCTGAGACCCTTCCCATAGCAGATGTGATATCCAACTCCTTCCCATTCCAATCCTCAGACCCTTCCTATAGCATGAGATGTGATATCTCAATGCTTCTAATGTCAAACTTGAGACCCTACCTATAGCATGAGATGTGATATCCAAGTCCTTCCCATTCCAATCCTGAGACACTTCCTATAGCATGAGATGTGATATCTCAATGCTTCTAATACCAAACCTGAGACTCTTCCTATAACATGAGATGGGATATCCAACTCCTTCCAATTCCAATCCTGAGACCCTTTTGATAGCAGAGATGTGATATCTCAATGTTTATACCAAACCTGAGACCCTTCCTACGGCATGAGATGTCATATTCAACTCCTTCCCATTCCAATCCTGAGACCCTTCCTATAGCATGAGATTTGATATCCAACTCCTTCCCATTCCAATCCTGAGACCCTTCCTATAGCATGAGATGTGATGTCTCAATGCTTCTAATACCAAACCTGAGATCCTTCCTATAACATGAGATGTGATATCCAACTCCTTCCATTCCAATCCTGAGACACTTCCTATAGCATGAGATGTGATATATCAATGCTTATACCAAACCTGAGACCCTTCCTATAGCATGAGATGTGATATCCAACTCCTTCCCATTCCAATCCTGAGACCCTTCCTATAGCCTGAGATGTGATATCCAATTCCTTCCCATTCCAATCCTGAGACCCTTCCTATAGCATGAGATGTGATATCTCAATGCTTATACCAAACCTGAGAGCCTACCTATAACATGAGATGTGATATCCAAGTCCATCCCATTCCAATCCTTAGACCCTTCCTACAGCATGCGATGTGATATCTCAATGATTCTAATACCAAACCAGAGACTCTTCCTATAACATGAGATGGGATATCCAACTCCTTCCCATTCCAATCCTGAGCCGCTTCCGATAGCAGAGATGTGATATCTCAATGCTTATACCAAACCTGAGACCCTTCCTATAACATGAGATGTGATATCCAACTCCTTCCCGTTCCAAACCTGAGACACTAACTATAGCATATGTGATATCCAACTCCTTCCCATTCCAAACATGAGACCCTTCCTATAGCAAGAAAGTAATATCCAACTCCTACCCATTCCAATCCTGAGACCCTTCCTATAGCAAGAGATGTGATATCCAAATCCTTCCCATTCCAATCCTGAGACCCTTCCTATAACATGAGATGTGATATCCAACTCCTTCCCATTCCAACCTGAGACACTTCCGATAGCAGAGATGTGATATCTCAATGCTTATACCAAACCTGAGACCCTTCCTATGGCATGAGATGTGATATCCAACTCCTTGCCATTCAAATCCTGAGACCCTTCCTATAGCATGAGAAGGGATATCCAACTCCTTCCCAATCCAATCCTGAGACCCTTCCGATAGCAGCGACGTGATATCTCAATGCTTCTACCAAACCTGAGACCCTTCCTTTAGCATGAGATGTGATATCCAAATCCTTCACATTCCAATCCTGAGACCCTTCCTATAGCATGAGATGTGATATCTCAATGCTTCTAATACCAAACCTGAGATCCTTCCTATAACATGAGATGTGATATCCAATTCCTTCCCATTCCAAACCTGAGACCCTTCCTATTGGATGAGATGTGATATCCAACTCCTTCCCATTCCAACCCTGAGACCCTTCCTATAGCATGAGATGTGATGTCTCAATGCTTCTAATACCAAACCTGAGATCCTTCCTATAACATGAGATGTGATATCCAACTCCTTCCATTCGAATCCTGAGACCCGTCCTATAGCATGAGATGTGATATCTCAATGCTTATACCAAACCTGAGACCCTTCCTATAGCATGAGATGTGATATCCAACTGCTTCCCATTCCAATCCTGAGACCCTTCCTATAGCATGAGATGTGATATCTCAATGCTTCTAATACCAAACCTGAGATCCTTCCTCTAACATGAAATGTGATATCCAACTCCTTCCCTTTCCAAACCTAAGAGCCTATCTATAGCATGAGATGTGATATCCAAGTCCTTCACATTCCAACCCTTAGACCCTTCCTACAGCATGCAATATGATATCTCAATGATTCTAATAACAAACCTGAGACCCGTCCTATAACATGAGATGGGATATCCAACTCCTTCCCATTCCAATCCTGAGACACTTCCGATAGCAGAGATGTGATATCTCAATGCTTATACCAAACCTGAGACCCTTCCTATAACATGAGATGTGATATCCAAATCCTTCTCGTTCCAAACCTGAGACCCTTCCTTTAGCATGAGATGTGATATCCAGCTCCTTCCCATTCCAATCCTGAGACACTTCCGATAGCATGAGATGTGATATCTCAATGCTTCTAATATCAAAACTGAGACCCTCCCTATAGCATGATATGTGATATCTAAGTCCTTCCCATTCCAATCCTGAGACCCTCCCTATATCATGAGATGTGATATCCAACTCCTTCCCATTCCAACCCTGAGACCCTTCCTATAGCATGAGATGTGATGTCTCAATGCTTCTAATACCAAACCTGAGATCCTTCCTATAACATGAGATGTGATATCCAACTCCTTCCATTCGAATCCTGAGACCCGTCCTATAGCATGAGATGTGATATCTCAATGCTTATACCAAACCTGAGACCCTTCCTATAGCATGAGATGTGATATCCAACTGCTTCCCATTCCAATCCTGAGACCCTTCCTATAGCATGAGATGTGATATCTCAATGCTTCTAATACCAAACCTGAGATCCTTCCTCTAACATGAAATGTGATATCCAACTCCTTCCCTTTCCAAACCTAAGAGCCTATCTATAGCATGAGATGTGATATCCAAGTCCTTCACATTCCAACCCTTAGACCCTTCCTACAGCATGCAATATGATATCTCAATGATTCTAATAACAAACCTGAGACCCGTCCTATAACATGAGATGGGATATCCAACTCCTTCCCATTCCAATCCTGAGACACTTCCGATAGCAGAGATGTGATATCTCAATGCTTATACCAAACCTGAGACCCTTCCTATAACATGAGATGTGATATCCAAATCCTTCTCGTTCCAAACCTGAGACCCTTCCTTTAGCATGAGATGTGATATCCAGCTCCTTCCCATTCCAATCCTGAGACACTTCCGATAGCATGAGATGTGATATCTCAATGCTTCTAATATCAAAACTGAGACCCTCCCTATAGCATGATATGTGATATCTAAGTCCTTCCCATTCCAATCCTGAGACCCTTCCTATAGCATGAGATATGATATCTCAATACTTCTAATACCAAACGTGAGATCCTTCCGATAACATGAGATGTGATATCCAAATCCTTCCCCTTCCAAACCTGAGACCCTCCCTTTAGCATGAAATGTGATATCCAACTCCTTCCTATTCCAATCCTGAGACTCTTCTGATAGCATGAGATGTGATATCTCAATGCTTCTAATACCAAACCTGAGATCCTTCCGATAGCATGAGATGTGATATCTCAATGCTTCTAATACCAAACCTGAGATCCTTCCTATAACATGAGATGTGATATCCAAATCCTTCCCATTCCATTCCTGAGACCCTTCTGATAGCATGAGATGTGATATCTCAATGCCTCTAATACCAAACCTGAGATCCTACCTCTAACATGAAATGAGATATCCAACTCTTTCCCCTTCCAAACCTGAGAGCCTTCCTATAGCATGAGATGTGATATCCAAGTCCTTCCCATTCCAATACTGAGACCCTTCCTATAGCTTGAGATGTGATATCCAACTCCTTCCCATTCCAATTCTGAGACCCTTCCTATAGCATGAGATGTGATATCTCAATGCTTATACCAAAACTGAGAGCCTACCTATAGCATGAGATGTGATATCCAAGTCCATCCCATTCCAATCCTTAGACCCTTCCTACAGCATGCGATGTGAATATCTCAATGATTCTATTACCAAACCAGAGACTCTTCCTATAACATGAGATGGGATATCCAACTCCTTCCCATTCCAATTCTGAGACCCTTCCTATACTATGAGACTTGATATCTCAATGCTTCTAATACCAAACCTGAGACCCGTAATATAACATGAGATGTGATATCCAAATCCTTCCCCTTCCAAACCTTAGACCCGTTCTTTATCATGAGATGTGATATCCAACTCCTTCCCATTCCAATCCTGAGACCCTTCCGATATCATGAGATGTGATATCTCAAAGCTTCTAATATCAAACTTGAGACCCTCCCTATAGCATGAGATGTGATATCCAAGTCCTTCCCATTCCAATCCTGAGACCCTTCCTATAGCATGAGATGTGATATCTCAATGCTTCTAATACCAAACCTGAGACCCTTCCTATAACATGAGATGGGAATATCCAACTCCTTCCCATTCCAATCTTGAGACCCTTCCGATAGCAGAGATGTGATATCTCAATGCTTATACCACACCTGAGATCCTTCCTATAACATGAGATGTGATATCCAACTCCTTCCCATTCCAATCCTGGAACACTTCCTATAGCATGAGATGTGATATCTCACTGCTTATACCAAACCTGAGACCCTTCCCATAGCAGGAGATGTGATATCCAACTCCTTCCCATTCCAATCCTCAGACCCTTCCTATAGCATGAGATGTGATATCTCAATGCTTCTAATGTCAAACTTGAGACCCTACCTATAGCATGAGATGTGATATCCAAGTCCTTCCCATTCCAATCCTGAGACACTTCCTATAGCATGAGATGTGATATCTCAATGCTTCTAATACCAAACCTGAGACTCTTCCTATAACATGAGATGGGATATCCAACTCCTTCCAATTCCAATCCTGAGACCCTTTTGATAGCAGAGATGTGATATCTCAATGTTTATACCAAACCTGAGACCCTTCCTACGGCATGAGATGTCATATTCAACTCCTTCCCATTCCAATCCTGAGACCCTTCCTATAGCATGAGATTTGATATCCAACTCCTTCCCATTCCAATCCTGAGACCCTTCCTATAGCATGAGATGTGATGTCTCAATGCTTCTAATACCAAACCTGAGATCCTTCCTATAACATGAGATGTGATATCCAACTCCTTCCATTCCAATCCTGAGACACTTCCTATAGCATGAGATGTGATATATCAATGCTTATACCAAACCTGAGACCCTTCCTATAGCATGAGATGTGATATCCAACTCCTTCCCATTCCAATCCTGAGACCCTTCCTATAGCCTGAGATGTGATATCCAATTCCTTCCCATTCCAATCCTGAGACCCTTCCTATAGCATGAGATGTGATATCTCAATGCTTATACCAAACCTGAGAGCCTACCTATAACATGAGATGTGATATCCAAGTCCATCCCATTCCAATCCTTAGACCCTTCCTACAGCATGCGATGTGATATCTCAATGATTCTAATACCAAACCAGAGACTCTTCCTATAACATGAGATGGGATATCCAACTCCTTCCCATTCCAATCCTGAGCCGCTTCCGATAGCAGAGATGTGATATCTCAATGCTTATACCAAACCTGAGACCCTTCCTATAACATGAGATGTGATATCCAACTCCTTCCCGTTCCAAACCTGAGACACTAACTATAGCATATGTGATATCCAACTCCTTCCCATTCCAAACATGAGACCCTTCCTATAGCAAGAAAGTAATATCCAACTCCTACCCATTCCAATCCTGAGACCCTTCCTATAGCAAGAGATGTGATATCCAAATCCTTCCCATTCCAATCCTGAGACCCTTCCTATAACATGAGATGTGATATCCAACTCCTTCCCATTCCAACCTGAGACACTTCCGATAGCAGAGATGTGATATCTCAATGCTTATACCAAACCTGAGACCCTTCCTATGGCATGAGATGTGATATCCAACTCCTTGCCATTCAAATCCTGAGACCCTTCCTATAGCATGAGAAGGGATATCCAACTCCTTCCCAATCCAATCCTGAGACCCTTCCGATAGCAGCGACGTGATATCTCAATGCTTCTACCAAACCTGAGACCCTTCCTTTAGCATGAGATGTGATATCCAAATCCTTCACATTCCAATCCTGAGACCCTTCCTATAGCATGAGATGTGATATCTCAATGCTTCTAATACCAAACCTGAGATCCTTCCTATAACATGAGATGTGGTATCCAATTCCTTCCCATTCCAAACCTGAGACCCTTCCTATTGGATGAGATGTGATATCCAACTCCTTCCCATTCCAACCCTGAGACCCTTCCTATAGCATGAGATGTGATGTCTCAATGCTTCTAATACCAAACCTGAGATCCTTCCTATAACATGAGATGTGATATCCAACTCCTTCCATTCGAATCCTGAGACCCGTCCTATAGCATGAGATGTGATATCTCAATGCTTATACCAAACCTGAGACCCTTCCTATAGCATGAGATGTGATATCCAACTGCTTCCCATTCCAATCCTGAGACCCTTCCTATAGCATGAGATGTGATATCTCAATGCTTCTAATACCAAACCTGAGATCCTTCCTCTAACATGAAATGTGATATCCAACTCCTTCCCTTTCCAAACCTAAGAGCCTATCTATAGCATGAGATGTGATATCCAAGTCCTTCACATTCCAACCCTTAGACCCTTCCTACAGCATGCAATATGATATCTCAATGATTCTAATAACAAACCTGAGACCCGTCCTATAACATGAGATGGGATATCCAACTCCTTCCCATTCCAATCCTGAGACACTTCCGATAGCAGAGATGTGATATCTCAATGCTTATACCAAACCTGAGACCCTTCCTATAACATGAGATGTGATATCCAAATCCTTCTCGTTCCAAACCTGAGACCCTTCCTTTAGCATGAGATGTGATATCCAGCTCCTTCCCATTCCAATCCTGAGACACTTCCGATAGCATGAGATGTGATATCTCAATGCTTCTAATATCAAAACTGAGACCCTCCCTATAGCATGATATGTGATATCTAAGTCCTTCCCATTCCAATCCTGAGACCCTCCCTATATCATGAGATGTGATATCCAACTCCTTCCCATTCCAACCCTGAGACCCTTCCTATAGCATGAGATGTGATGTCTCAATGCTTCTAATACCAAACCTGAGATCCTTCCTATAACATGAGATGTGATATCCAACTCCTTCCATTCGAATCCTGAGACCCGTCCTATAGCATGAGATGTGATATCTCAATGCTTATACCAAACCTGAGACCCTTCCTATAGCATGAGATGTGATATCCAACTGCTTCCCATTCCAATCCTGAGACCCTTCCTATAGCATGAGATGTGATATCTCAATGCTTCTAATACCAAACCTGAGATCCTTCCTCTAACATGAAATGTGATATCCAACTCCTTCCCTTTCCAAACCTAAGAGCCTATCTATAGCATGAGATGTGATATCCAAGTCCTTCACATTCCAACCCTTATACCCTTCCTACAGCATGCAATATGATATCTCAATGATTCTAATAACAAACCTGAGACCCGTCCTATAACATGAGATGGGATATCCAACTCCTTCCCATTCCAATCCTGAGACACTTCCGATAGCAGAGATGTGATATCTCAATGCTTATACCAAACCTGAGACCCTTCCTATAACATGAGATGTGATATCCAAATCCTTCTCGTTCCAAACCTGAGACCCTTCCTTTAGCATGAGATGTGATATCCAGCTCCTTCCCATTCCAATCCTGAGACACTTCCGATAGCATGAGATGTGATATCTCAATGCTTCTAATATCAAAACTGAGACCCTCCCTATAGCATGATATGTGATATCTAAGTCCTTCCCATTCCAATCCTGAGACCCTTCCTATAGCATGAGATATGATATCTCAATACTTCTAATACCAAACGTGAGATCCTTCCGATAACATGAGATGTGATATCCAAATCCTTCCCCTTCCAAACCTGAGACCCTCCCTTTAGCATGAAATGTGATATCCAACTCCTTCCTATTCCAATCCTGAGACTCTTCTGATAGCATGAGATGTGATATCTCAATGCTTCTAATACCAAACCTGAGATCCTTCCGATAGCATGAGATGTGATATCTCAATGCTTCTAATACCAAACCTGAGATCCTTCCTATAACATGAGATGTGATATCCAAATCCTTCCCATTCCATTCCTGAGACCCTTCTGATAGCATGAGATGTGATATCTCAATGCCTCTAATACCAAACCTGAGATCCTACCTCTAACATGAAATGAGATATCCAACTCTTTCCCCTTCCAAACCTGAGAGCCTTCCTATAGCATGAGATGTGATATCCAAGTCCTTCCCATTCCAATACTGAGACCCTTCCTATAGCTTGAGATGTGATATCCAACTCCTTCCCATTCCAATTCTGAGACCCTTCCTATAGCATGAGATGTGATATCTCAATGCTTATACCAAAACTGAGAGCCTACCTATAGCATGAGATGTGATATCCAAGTCCATCCCATTCCAATCCTTAGACCCTTCCTACAGCATGCAATGTGAATATCTCAATGATTCTATTACCAAACCAGAGACTCTTCCTATAACATGAGATGGGATATCCAACTCCTTCCCATTCCAATTCTGAGACCCTTCCTATACTATGAGACTTGATATCTCAATGCTTCTAATACCAAACCTGAGACCCGTAATATAACATGAGATGTGATATCCAAATCCTTCCCCTTCCAAACCTTAGACCCGTTCTTTATCATGAGATGTGATATCCAACTCCTTCCCATTCCAATCCTGAGACCCTTCCGATATCATGAGATGTGATATCTCAAAGCTTCTAATATCAAACTTGAGACCCTCCCTATAGCATGAGATGTGATATCCAAGTCCTTCCCATTCCAATCCTGAGACCCTTCCTATAGCATGAGATGTGATATCTCAATGCTTCTAATACCAAACCTGAGACCCTTCCTATAACATGAGATGGGAATATCCAACTCCTTCCCATTCCAATCTTGAGACCCTTCCGATAGCAGAGATGTGATATCTCAATGCTTATACCACACCTGAGATCCTTCCTATAACATGAGATGTGATATCCAACTCCTTCCCATTCCAATCCTGGAACACTTCCTATAGCATGAGATGTGATATCTCACTGCTTATACCAAACCTGAGACCCTTCCCATAGCAGGAGATGTGATATCCAACTCCTTCCCATTCCAATCCTCAGACCCTTCCTATAGCATGAGATGTGATATCTCAATGCTTCTAATGTCAAACTTGAGACCCTACCTATAGCATGAGATGTGATATCCAAGTCCTTCCCATTCCAATCCTGAGACACTTCCTATAGCATGAGATGTGATATCTCAATGCTTCTAATACCAAACCTGAGACTCTTCCTATAACATGAGATGGGATATCCAACTCCTTCCAATTCCAATCCTGAGACCCTTTTGATAGCAGAGATGTGATATCTCAATGTTTATACCAAACCTGAGACCCTTCCTACGGCATGAGATGTCATATTCAACTCCTTCCCATTCCAATCCTGAGACCCTTCCTATAGCATGAGATTTGATATCCAACTCCTTCCCATTCCAATCCTGAGACCCTTCCTATAGCATGAGATGTGATGTCTCAATGCTTCTAATACCAAACCTGAGATCCTTCCTATAACATGAGATGTGATATCCAACTCCTTCCATTCCAATCCTGAGACCCTTCCTATAGCATGAGATGTGATATCTCAATGCTTATACCAAGCCTGAGACCCTTCCTATAGCATGAGATGTGATATCCAACTCCTTCCCATTCCAATCCTGAGACCCTTCCTATAGCCTGAGATGTGATATCCAATTCCTTCCCATTCCAATCCTGAGACCCTTCCTATAGCATGAGATGTGATATCTCAATGCTTATACCAAACCTGAGAGCCTACCTATAACATGAGATGTGATATCCAAGTCCATCCCATTCCAATCCTTAGACCCTTCCTACAGCATGCGATGTGATATCTCAATGATTCTAATACCAAACCAGAGACTCTTCCTATAACATGAGATGGGATATCGGAAGGGTCTCAGGTTTGGTATAAGCATTGAGATATCACATCTCTGCTATCGGAAGCGGCTCAGGATTGGAATGGGAAGGAGTTGGATATCCATTGAGATATCACATCTCTGCTATCGGAAGGGTCTCAGGATTGGAATGGGAAGGAGTTGGATATCCCATCTCATGTTATAGGAAGGGTCTCAGGTTTGGTATTAGAAGCATAGAGATATCACATCTCATGCTATAGGAAGGGTCTCAGGATTGGAATGGGAAGGACTTGGATGTCACATCTCATGCTATAGGGAGGGTCTCAAGTTTGATATTAGAAGCATTGAGATAACAAATCTCATGATATCGGAAGGGTCTCAGGATTGGAATGGGAAGGAGTTGGATACCACATCTCATGATAAAGAAAGGGTCTAAGGTTTGGAAGGGGAAGGATTTGGATATCACATCTCATGTTATAGGACGGGTCTCAGGTTTGGTATTAGAAGCATTGAGATATCAAGTCTCATGGTATAAGAAGGGTCTCAGAATTGGAATGGGAAGGAGTTGGATATCACACCTCAAGCTATAGGAAGGGTCTCAGGATTGGAATGGGAAGGAGTTTGATATCACATCTCATGCCATAGTATGGGTCTCAGGTTTGGTAGAAGCATTGGGACATCACATCTCATGCTATCGGAAGGGTATCAGTATTGGATTTGGAAGAAGTTGGATATCCCATCTCATGCTATAGGAAGGGTCTCAGGTTGGAATGGGAAGGAGTTGGATATCACATTTCATGTTATAGGAAGGGTCTCAGGATTGGAATGGGAAGGACTTGGATATCATATCTCATGCTATAGGACGGGTCTCAGGTTTGTTATTAGAATCATTGAGATATCATATTGCATGCTGTAGGAAGGGTCTAAGGTTTGGAAAGGGAAGGAGTTGGATATCACATTTCATATTAGAGGAAGGATCTCAGGTTTGGTATTAGAAGCATTGAGACATCACATCTCATGCTATAGGAAGGGTCTCAGGGTTGGAATGGGAAGGAGTTGGATATCACATCTCATCCAATAGGAAGGGTCTCAGGTTTGGAATGGGAAGGAATTGGATATCACATCTCATGTTATAGGAAGGATCTCAGGGTTGGTATTAGAAGCATTGATATAGCACATCTCATGCTATAGGAAGGGTCTCAGGATTGGAATGTGAAGGATTTGGATATCACATCTCATGCTAAAGGAAGGGTCTCAGGTTTGGTAGAAGCATTGAGATATCACGTCTCTGCTATCGGAAGGGTCTCAGGATTGGATTGGGAAGGAGTTGGATATCCCTTCTCATGCTATAGGAAGGGTCTCAGGATTTGAATGGCAAGGAGTTGGATATCACATCTCATGCCATAGGAAGGGTCTCAGGTTTGGTATAAGCATTGAGATATCACATCTCTGCTATCGGAAGGGTCTCAGGATTGGATTGGGAAGGAGTTGGATATCCCTTCTCATGCTATAGGAAGTGTCTCAGGTTTGAATGGGAAGGAGTTGGATATCACATCTCATGTTATAGGAAGGGTCTCAGGATTGGAATGGGAAGGATTTGGATATCACATCTCTTGCTATAGGAAGGGTCTCAGGATTGGAATGGGTAGGAGTTGGATATTACTTTCTTGCTATAGGAAGGGTCTCATGTTTGGAATTTGAATGAGTTGGATATCACATATGCTATAGTTAGTGTCTCAGGTTTGGAACGGGAAGGAGTTGGATATCACATCTCATGTTATAGGAAGGGTCTCAGGTTTGTTATAAGCATTGAGATATCACATCTCTGCTATCGGAAGCGGCTCAGGATTGGAATGGGAAGGAGTTGGATATCCCATCTCATGTTATAGTAAGAGTCTCTGGTTTGGTATTAGAATCATTGAGATATCACATCGCATGCTGTAGGAAGGGTCTAAGGATTGGAATGGGATGGACTTGGATATCACATCTCATGCTATAGGTAGGCTCTCAGGTTTGATATAAGCATTGAGATATCACATCTCATGCTATAGGAAGGGTCTCAGGATTGGAATGGGAAGGATTTGGATATCACATCTCATGCTATAGGAAGGGTCTCAGATTTGGTATAAGCATTGAGATATCACATCTCATGCTAAAGGAAGGGTCTCAGGATTGGAATGGGAAGGAGTTGTATATGACATCTCAGGCCATAGAAAGGGTCTCATGTTTGGTATAAGCATTGAGTTATCACATCTCTGCTATCGGAAGGGTCTCAGGATTGGAATGGGAAGGAGTTGGATATCCCATCTCATGTTATAGGAAGGGTCTCAGGTTTGGTATTAGAAGCATAGAGATATCACATCTCATGCTATAGGAAGGGTCTCAGGATTGGAATGGGAAGGACTTGGATGTCACATCTCATGCTATAGGGAGGGTCTCAAGTTTGATATTAGAAGCATTGAGATAACAAATCTCATGATATCGGAAGGGTCTCAGAATTGGAATGGGAAGGAGTTGGATACCACATCTCATGATAAAGGAAGGGTCTAAGGTTTGGAAGGGGAAGGATTTGGATATCACATCTCATGTTATAGGACGGGTCTCAGGTTTGGTATTAGAAGCATTGAGATATCAAGTCTCATGGTATAAGAAGGGTCTCAGAATTGGAATGGGAAGGAGTTGGATATCACACCTCAAGCTATAGGAAGGGTCTCAGGATTGGAATGGGAAGGAGTTTGATATCACATCTCATGCCATAGTATGGGTCTCAGGTTTGGTAGAAGCATTGGGATATCACATCTCATGCTATCGGAAGGGTATCAGTATTGGATTTGGAAGAAGTTGGATATCCCATCTCATGCTATAGGAAGGGTCTCAGGTTGGAATGGGAAGGAGTTGGATATCACATTTCATGTTATAGGAATGGTCTCAGGATTGGAATGGGAAGGACTTGGATATCATATCTCATGCTATAGGACAGGTCTCAGGTTTGTTATTAGAATCATTGAGATATCATATTGCATGCTGTAGGAAGGGTCTAAGGATTGGAACGGGAAGGACTCGGATATCACATCTCATGCTATAGATAGGCTCTTAGGTTTGGAAAGGGAAGGAGTTGGATATCACATTTCATGTTAGAGGAAGGATCTCAGGTTTGGTATTAGAAGCATTGAGATATCACATCTCATGCTATAGGAAGGGTCTCAGGATTGGAATGGGAAGTAGTTGGATATCACATCTCATGCTATAGGAAGGGTCTCAGGTTTGGTATAAGCATTGAGATATCACATCTCATGCTATAGGACGGGTCTCAGGATTGGAATGGAAGGAGTTGGATATCACATCTCATGTTATAGGAAGGATCTCAGGTTTGGTATTAGAAGCATTGAGACATCACATCTCATGCTATAGGAAGGGTCTCAGGGTTGGAATGGGAAGGAGTTGGATATCACATCTCATCCAATAGGAAGGGTCTCAGGTTTGGAATGGGAAGGAATTGGATATCACATCTCATGTTATAGGAAGGGTCTCAGGTTTGGTATCCTTCCTATAACATGAGATGTGATATCCAACTCCTTCCATTCCAATCCTGAGACCCGTCCTATAGCATGAGATGTGATATCTCAATGCTTATACCAAACCTGAGACCCTTCCTATAGCATGAGATGTGATATCCAACTCCTTCCCATTCCAATCCTGAGACCCTTCCTATAGCATGAGATGTGCTATCTCAATGCTTATACCAAACCTGAGACCCTTCCTAAAGCTTGAGATGTGATATCCAACTCCTTCCCATTCCAATCCTGAGACCCTTCCTATAGCATGAGATGTGATATCTCAAGGCCTCTAATACCAAACCTGAGATCTGTCCTCTAACATAAAATGTGATATCCAACTCCTTCCCCTTCCAAACCTGAGAGCCTTCCTATAGCATGAGATGGGATATCCAAATCCTTCCCATTCCAATCCTGAGACCCTTCCTATAGCATGAGATGTGATATCTCAATGCTTATATCAAACCTGAGAGCCTACCTATAGCATGAGATGTGATATCCAAGTCCATCCCATTCCAATCCTTAGACCCTTCCTACAGCATGCGATGTGACATCTCAATGATTCTAATACCAAACCAGAGACTCTTACTATAACATGAGATGGGATATCCAACTCCTTCCCATTCCAATCCTGAGCCGCTTCCGATAGCAGAGATGTGATATCTCAATGCTTATACCAAACATGAGACCCTTCCTATAACATGAGATGTGATATCCAACTCCTTCCCGTTCCAAACCTGAGACACTAACTATAGCATATGTGATATCCAACTCCTTCCCATTCCAAACATGAGACCCTTCCTATAGCAAGAAAGTAATATCCAAATCCTTCCCATTCCAATCCTGAGACCCTTCCTATAACATGAGATGTGATATCCAACTCCTTCCCATTCACATCCTGAGACCCTTCCTATAGCATGAGAAGGGATATCCAACTCCTTCCCAATCCAATCCTGAGACCCTTCCGATAGCAGAGATCTGATATCTCAATGCTTCTACCAAACCTGAGACCCTTCCTTTAGCATGAGATGTGATATCCAAATCCTTCACATTCCAATCCTGAGACCCTTCCTATAGCATGAGATGTGATATCTCAATGCTTCTAATACCAAACCTGAGATCCTTCCTATAACATGAGATGTGATATCCAATTCCTTCCCATTCCAAACCTGAGACCCTTCCTATTGGATGAGATGCGATATCCAACTCCTTCCCATTCCAACCCTGAGACCCTTCCTATAGCATGAGATGTGATGTCTCAATGCTTCTAATACCAAACCTGAGATCCTTCCTATAACATGAGATGTGATATCCAACTCCTTCCATTCCAATCATGAGACCCGTTCTATAGCATGAGATGTGATATCTCAATGCTTATACCAAACCTGAGACCCTTCCTATAGCATGAGATGTGATATCCAACTACTTCCCATTCCAATCCTGAGACCCTTCCTATAGCATGAGATGTGATATCTCAATGCTTCTAATACCAAACCTGAGATCCTTCCTCTAACATGAAATGTGATATCCAACTCCTTCCCTTTCCAAACCTAAGAGCCTATCTATAGCATGAGATGTGATATCCAAGTCCTTCCCATTCCAAGCCTTAGACCCTTCCTACAGCATGCAATATGATATCTCAATGATTCTAATAACATACCTGAGACCCGTCCTATAGCATGAGATATGATATCCAAGTCCTTCCCATTCCAATCCTGAGAACCTTCCTATAACATGAAATGTGATATCCAACTCCTTCCCATTCCAACCTGAGACCCTTCCTATAGCATGAGATGGGATATCCAACTTCTTCCAAATCCAATACTGATACCCTTCCGATAGCATGAGATGTGATGTCCCAATGCTTCTACCAAACCTGAGACCCATACTATGGCATGAGATGTGATATCAAACTCCTTCCCATTCCAATCCTGAGACCCTTCCTATAGCTTGAGGTGTGATATCCAACTCCTTCCCATTCCAATTCTGAGACCCTTCTTATACCATGAGACTTGATATCTCAATGCTTCTAATACCAAACCTGAGACCCGTCCTATAACATGAGATGTGATATCCAAATCCTTCCCCTTCCAAACCTTAGACCCTTCCTTTATCATGAGATGTGGTATCCAACTCCTTCCCATTCCAATCCTGAGACCCTTCCGATATCATGAGATTTGTTATCTCAATGCTTCTAATATCAAACTTGAGACCCTCCCTATAGCATGAGATGTGACATCCAAGTCCTTCCCATTCCAATCCTGAGACCCTTCCTATAGCATGAGATGTGATATCTCTATGCTTCTAATACCAAACCTGAGACCCTTCCAATAACATGAGATGGGATATCCAACTCCTTCCCATTCCAATCCTGAGACCCTTCCGATAGCAGAGATGTGATATCTCAATGCTTATACCAAACCTGAGACCCTTCCTATGGCCTGAGATGTCATATACAACTCCTTCCCATTCCAATCCTGAGACCCTTCCTTTAGCATGAGATGTGATATCTCAATGCTTATACCAAATCTGAGACCCTTCCTATAGCATGAGATGTGATATCTCAATGCTTATACCAAACCTGAGAGCCTACCTATAGCATGAGATGTGATATCCAAGTCCATCCCATTCCAATCCTTAGACCCTTCCTACAGCATGCGATGTGATATCTCAATGATTCTAATACCAAACCAGAGACTCTTACTATAACATGAGATGGGATATCCAACTCCTTCCCATTCCAATCCTGAGCCGCTTCCGATAGAAGAGATGTGATATCTCAATGCTTATAACAAACCTGAGACCCTTCCTATAACATGAGATGTGATATCCAACTCCTTCCCGTTCCAAACCTGAGACACAAACTATAGCATATGTGATATCCAACTCATTCCCATTCCAAACATGAGACCCTTCCTATAGCAAGAAAGTAATATCCAACTCCTACCCATTCCAATCCTGAGACCCTTCCTATAGCAAGAGATGTGATATCCAAATCCTTCCCATTCCAATCCTGAGACCCTTCCTATAACATGAGATGTGATATCCAACTCCTTCCCATTCCAACCTGAGACACTTCCTATAGCATGAGAAGGGATATCCAACTCCTTCCCAATCCAATCCTGAGACCCTTCCGATAGCAGAGATGTGATATCTCAATGCTTATACCAAACCTGAGACCCTTCCTATGGCATGAGATGTGATATCCAACTCCTTGCCATTCAAATCCTGAGACCCTTCCTATAGCATGAGAAGGGATATCCAACTCCTTCCCAATCCAATCCTGAGACCCTTCCGATAGCAGAGACGTGATATCTCAATGCTTCTACCAAACCTGAGACCCTTCCTTTAGCATGAGATGTGATATCCAAATCCTTCACATTCCAATCCTGAGACCCTTCCTATAGCATGAGATGTGATATCTCAATGCTTCTAATACCAAACCTGAGATCCTTCCTATAACATGAGATTTGATATCCAATTCCTTCCCATTCCAAACCTGAGACCCGTCCTATAGCATGAGATGTGATATCTCAATGCATATACCAAACCTGAGACACTTCCTATAGCATGAGATGTGATATCCAACTACTTCCCATTCCAATCCTGAGACCCTTCCTATAGCATGAGATGTGATATCTCAATGCATCTAATACCAAACCTGAGATCCTTCCTCTAACATGAAATGTGATATCCAACTCCTTCCCTTTCCAAACCTAAGAGCCTATCTATAGCATGAGATGTGATATCCAAGTCCTTCCCATTCCAACCCTTAGACCCTTCCTACAGCATGCAATATGATATCTCAATGATTCTAATAACAAACCTGAGACCTGTCCTATAACATGAGATGGGATATCCAACTCCTTCCCATTCCAATACTGAGACACTTCCGATAGCAGAGATGTGATATCTCAATGCTTATACCAAACCTGAGACCCTTCCTATAACATGAGATGTGATATCCAAATCCTTCCCGTTCCAAACCTGAGACCCTTCATTTAGCATGAGATGTGATATCCAGCTCCTTCCCATTCCAATCCTGAGACACTTCCGATAGCATGAGATGTGATATCTCAATGCTTCTAATATCAAAACTGAGACCCTCCCTATAGCATGATATGTGATATCTAAGTCCTTCCCATTCCAATCCTGAGACCCTCCCTATAGCATGAGATGTGATATCCAACTCCTTCCCATTCCAATCCTGAGACCCTTCCTATAGCATGAGATATGATATCTCAATACTTCTAATACCAAACGTGAGATCCTTCCGATAACATGAGATGTGATATCCAAATCCTTCCCCTTCCAAACCTGAGACCCTACCTTTAGCATGAAATGTGATATCCAACTCCTTCCTATTCCAATCCTGAGACTCTTCTGATAGCATGAGATGTGATATCTCAATGCTTCTAATACCAAACCTGAGATCCTTCCGATAGCATGAGATGTGATATCTCAATGCTTCTAATACCAAACCTGAGATCCTTCCTATAACATGAGATGTGATATCCAAATCCTTCCCCTTCCAAACCTGAGACCCTCCCTTTAGCATGAGATGTGATATCTAACTCCTTCCCATTCCATTCCTGAGACCCTTCTGATAGCAAGAGAAGTGATATCTCAATGCCTCTAATACCAAACCTGAGATCTTACCTCTAACATGAAATGAGATATCCAACTCTTTCCCCTTCCAAACCTGAGAGCCTTCCTATAGCATGAGATGTGATATCCAAGTCCTTCCCATTCCAATACTGAGACCCTTCCTACAGCTTGAGATGTGATATCCAACTCCTTCCCATTCCAATTCTGAGACCCTTCCTATAGCATGAGATGTGATATCCAAGTCCATCCCATTCCAATCCTTAGACCCTTCCTACAGCATGCGATGTGATATCTCAATGATTCTAATACCAAACCAGAGACTCTTCCTATAACATGAGATGGGATATCCAACTCCTTCCCATTCCAATTCTGAGACCCTTCCTATACTATGAGACTTGATATCTCAATGCTTCTAATACCAAACCTGAGACCCGTAATATAACATGAGATGTGATATCCAAATCCTTCCCCTTCCAAACCTTAGACCCTTCCTTTATCATGAGATGTGATATCCAACTCCTTCCCATTCCAATCCTGAGACCCTTCCGATATCATGAGATGTGATATCTCAAAGCTTCTAATATCAAACTTGAGACCCTCCCTATAGCATGAGATGTGATATCCAAGTCCTTCCCATTCCAATCCTGAGACCCTTCCTATAGCATGAGATGTGATATCTCAATGCTTCTAATACCAAACCTGAGACCCTTCCTATAACATGAGATGGGAATATCAAACTCCTTCCCATTCCAATCTTGAGACCCTTCCGATAGCAGAGATGTGATATCTCAATGCTTATACCACACCTGAGATCCTTCCTATAACATGAGATGTGATATCCAACTCCTTCCCATTCCAATCCTGAGACACTTCCTATAGCATAAGATGTGATATCTCACTGCTTATACCAAACCTGAGACCCTTCCCATAGCAGGAGATGTGATATCCAACTCCTTCCCATTCCAATCCTCAGACCCTTCCTATAGCATGAGATGTGATATCTCAATGCTTCTAATACCAAACCTGAGATCCTTCCTATAACATGAGATGTGATATCCAAATCCTTCCCCTTCCAAACCTGAGACCCTCCCTTTAGCATGAGATGTGATATCTAACTCCTTCCCATTCCATTCCTGAGACCCTTCTGATAGCAAGAGAAGTGATATCTCAATGCCTCTAATACCAAACCTGAGATCCTACCTCTAACATGAAATGAGATATCCAACTCTTTCCCCTTCCAAACCTGAGAGCCTTCCTATAGCATGAGATGTGATATCCAAGTCCGTCCCATTCCAATACTGAGACCCTTCCTACAGCTTGAGATGTGATATCCAACTCCTTCCCATTCCAATTCTGAGACCCTTCCTATAGCATGAGATGTGATATCTCAATGCTTATACCAAACCTGAGAGCCTTCCTATAGCATGAGATGTGATATCCAAGTCCATCCCATTCCAATCCTTAGACCCTTCCTACAGCATGCGATGTGATATCTCAATGATTCTAATACCAAACCAGAGACTCTTCCTATAACATGAGATGGGATATCCAACTCCTTCCCATTCCAATTCTGAGACCCTTCCTATACTATGAGACTTGATATCTCAATGCTTCTAATACCAAACCTGAGACCCGTAATATAACATGAGATGTGATATCCAAATCCTTCCCCTTCCAAACCTTAGACCCTTCCTTTATCATGAGATGTGATATCCAACTCCTTCCCATTCCAATCCTGAGACCCTTCCGATATCATGAGATGTGATATCTCAAAGCTTCTAATATCAAACTTGAGACCCTCCCTATAGCATGAGATGTGATATCCAAGTCCTTCCCATTCCAATCCTGAGACCCTTCCTATAGCATGAGATGTGATATCTCAATGCTTCTAATACCAAACCTGAGACCCTTCCTATAACATGAGATGGGAATATCCAACTCCTTCCCATTCCAATCTTGAGACCCTTCCGATAGCAGAGATGTGATATCTCAATGCTTATACCACACCTGAGATCCTTCCTATAACATGAGATGTGATATCCAACTCCTTCCCATTCCAATCCTGAGACACTTCCTATAGCATGAGATGTGATATCTCACTGCTTATACCAAACCTGAGACCCTTCCCATAGCAGGAGATGTGATATCCAAGTCCTTCCCATTCCAAGCCTTAGACCCTTCCTACAGCATGCAATATGATATCTCAATGATTCTAATAACATACCTGAGACCCGTCCTATAGCATGAGATATGATATCCAAGTCCTTCCCATTCCAATCCTGAGAACCTTCCTATAACATGAAATGTGATATCCAACTCCTTCCCATTCCAACCTGAGACCCTTCCTATAGCATGAGATGGGATATCCAACTTCTTCCAAATCCAATACTGATACCCTTCCGATAGCATGAGATGTGATGTCCCAATGCTTCTACCAAACCTGAGACCCATACTATGGCATGAGATGTGATATCAAACTCCTTCCCATTCCAATCCTGAGACCCTTCCTATAGCTTGAGGTGTGATATCCAACTCCTTCCCATTCCAATTCTGAGACCCTTCTTATACCATGAGACTTGATATCTCAATGCTTCTAATACCAAACCTGAGACCCGTCCTATAACATGAGATGTGATATCCAAATCCTTCCCCTTCCAAACCTTAGACCCTTCCTTTATCATGAGATGTGGTATCCAACTCCTTCCCATTCCAATCCTGAGACCCTTCCGATATCATGAGATTTGTTATCTCAATGCTTCTAATATCAAACTTGAGACCCTCCCTATAGCATGAGATGTGACATCCAAGTCCTTCCCATTCCAATCCTGAGACCCTTCCTATAGCATGAGATGTGATATCTCTATGCTTCTAATACCAAACCTGAGACCCTTCCAATAACATGAGATGGGATATCCAACTCCTTCCCATTCCAATCCTGAGACCCTTCCGATAGCAGAGATGTGATATCTCAATGCTTATACCAAACCTGAGACCCTTCCTATGGCCTGAGATGTCATATACAACTCCTTCCCATTCCAATCCTGAGACCCTTCCTTTAGCATGAGATGTGATATCTCAATGCTTATACCAAATCTGAGACCCTTCCTATAGCATGAGATGTGATATCTCAATGCTTATACCAAACCTGAGAGCCTACCTATAGCATGAGATGTGATATCCAAGTCCATCCCATTCCAATCCTTAGACCCTTCCTACAGCATGCGATGTGATATCTCAATGATTCTAATACCAAACCAGAGACTCTTACTATAACATGAGATGGGATATCCAACTCCTTCCCATTCCAATCCTGAGCCGCTTCCGATAGAAGAGATGTGATATCTCAATGCTTATAACAAACCTGAGACCCTTCCTATAACATGAGATGTGATATCCAACTCCTTCCCGTTCCAAACCTGAGACACAAACTATAGCATATGTGATATCCAACTCATTCCCATTCCAAACATGAGACCCTTCCTATAGCAAGAAAGTAATATCCAACTCCTACCCATTCCAATCCTGAGACCCTTCCTATAGCAAGAGATGTGATATCCAAATCCTTCCCATTCCAATCCTGAGACCCTTCCTATAACATGAGATGTGATATCCAACTCCTTCCCATTCCAACCTGAGACACTTCCTATAGCATGAGAAGGGATATCCAACTCCTTCCCAATCCAATCCTGAGACCCTTCCGATAGCAGAGATGTGATATCTCAATGCTTATACCAAACCTGAGACCCTTCCTATGGCATGAGATGTGATATCCAACTCCTTGCCATTCAAATCCTGAGACCCTTCCTATAGCATGAGAAGGGATATCCAACTCCTTCCCAATCCAATCCTGAGACCCTTCCGATAGCAGAGACGTGATATCTCAATGCTTCTACCAAACCTGAGACCCTTCCTTTAGCATGAGATGTGATATCCAAATCCTTCACATTCCAATCCTGAGACCCTTCCTATAGCATGAGATGTGATATCTCAATGCTTCTAATACCAAACCTGAGATCCTTCCTATAACATGAGATTTGATATCCAATTCCTTCCCATTCCAAACCTGAGACCCGTCCTATAGCATGAGATGTGATATCTCAATGCATATACCAAACCTGAGACACTTCCTATAGCATGAGATGTGATATCCAACTACTTCCCATTCCAATCCTGAGACCCTTCCTATAGCATGAGATGTGATATCTCAATGCATCTAATACCAAACCTGAGATCCTTCCTCTAACATGAAATGTGATATCCAACTCCTTCCCTTTCCAAACCTAAGAGCCTATCTATAGCATGAGATGTGATATCCAAGTCCTTCCCATTCCAACCCTTAGACCCTTCCTACAGCATGCAATATGATATCTCAATGATTCTAATAACAAACCTGAGACCCGTCCTATAACATGAGATGGGATATCCAACTCCTTCCCATTCCAATACTGAGACACTTCCGATAGCAGAGATGTGATATCTCAATGCTTATACCAAACCTGAGACCCTTCCTATAACATGAGATGTGATATCCAAATCCTTCCCGTTCCAAACCTGAGACCCTTCATTTAGCATGAGATGTGATATCCAGCTCCTTCCCATTCCAATCCTGAGACACTTCCGATAGCATGAGATGTGATATCTCAATGCTTCTAATATCAAAACTGAGACCCTCCCTATAGCATGATATGTGATATCTAAGTCCTTCCCATTCCAATCCTGAGACCCTCCCTATAGCATGAGATGTGATATCCAACTCCTTCCCATTTCAATCCTGAGACCCTTCCTATAGCATGAGATATGATATCTCAATACTTCTAATACCAAACGTGAGATCCTTCCGATAACATGAGATGTGATATCCAAATCCTTCCCCTTCCAAACCTGAGACCCTACCTTTAGCATGAAATGTGATATCCAACTCCTTCCTATTCCAATCCTGAGACTCTTCTGATAGCATGAGATGTGATATCTCAATGCTTCTAATACCAAACCTGAGATCCTTCCGATAGCATGAGATGTGATATCTCAATGCTTCTAATACCAAACCTGAGATCCTTCCTATAACATGAGATGTGATATCCAAATCCTTCCCCTTCCAAACCTGAGACCCTCCCTTTAGCATGAGATGTGATATCTAACTCCTTCCCATTCCATTCCTGAGACCCTTCTGATAGCAAGAGAAGTGATATCTCAATGCCTCTAATACCAAACCTGAGATCTTACCTCTAACATGAAATGAGATATCCAACTCTTTCCCCTTCCAAACCTGAGAGCCTTCCTATAGCATGAGATGTGATATCCAAGTCCTTCCCATTCCAATACTGAGACCCTTCCTACAGCTTGAGATGTGATATCCAACTCCTTCCCATTCCAATTCTGAGACCCTTCCTATAGCATGAGATGTGATATCTCAATGCTTATACCAAACCTGAGAGCCTTCCTATAGCATGAGATGTGATATCCAAGTCCATCCCATTCCAATCCTTAGACCCTTCCTACAGCATGCGATGTGATATCTCAATGATTCTAATACCAAACCAGAGACTCTTCCTATAACATGAGATGGGATATCCAACTCCTTCCCATTCCAATTCTGAGACCCTTCCTATACTATGAGACTTGATATCTCAATGCTTCTAATACCAAACCTGAGACCCGTAATATAACATGAGATGTGATATCCAAATCCTTCCCCTTCCAAACCTTAGACCCTTCCTTTATCATGAGATGTGATATCCAACTCCTTCCCATTCCAATCCTGAGACCCTTCCGATATCATGAGATGTGATATCTCAAAGCTTCTAATATCAAACTTGAGACCCTCCCTATAGCATGAGATGTGATATCCAAGTCCTTCCCATTCCAATCCTGAGACCCTTCCTATAGCATGAGATGTGATATCTCAATGCTTCTAATACCAAACCTGAGACCCTTCCTATAACATGAGATGGGAATATCCAACTCCTTCCCATTCCAATCTTGAGACCCTTCCGATAGCAGAGATGTGATATCTCAATGCTTATACCACACCTGAGATCCTTCCTATAACATGAGATGTGATATCCAACTCCTTCCCATTCCAATCCTGAGACACTTCCTATAGCATAAGATGTGATATCTCACTGCTTATACCAAACCTGAGACCCTTCCCATAGCAGGAGATGTGATATCCAACTCCTTCCCATTCCAATCCTCAGACCCTTCCTATAGCATGAGATGTGATATCTCAATGCTTCTAATACCAAACCTGAGATCCTTCCTATAACATGAGATGTGATATCCAAATCCTTCCCCTTCCAAACCTGAGACCCTCCCTTTAGCATGAGATGTGATATCTAACTCCTTCCCATTCCATTCCTGAGACCCTTCTGATAGCAAGAGAAGTGATATCTCAATGCCTCTAATACCAAACCTGAGATCCTACCTCTAACATGAAATGAGATATCCAACTCTTTCCCCTTCCAAACCTGAGAGCCTTCCTATAGCATGAGATGTGATATCCAAGTCCGTCCCATTCCAATACTGAGACCCTTCCTACAGCTTGAGATGTGATATCCAACTCCTTCCCATTCCAATTCTGAGACCCTTCCTATAGCATGAGATGTGATATCTCAATGCTTATACCAAACCTGAGAGCCTTCCTATAGCATGAGATGTGATATCCAAGTCCATCCCATTCCAATCCTTAGACCCTTCCTACAGCATGCGATGTGATATCTCAATGATTCTAATACCAAACCAGAGACTCTTCCTATAACATGAGATGGGATATCCAACTCCTTCCCATTCCAATTCTGAGACCCTTCCTATACTATGAGACTTGATATCTCAATGCTTCTAATACCAAACCTGAGACCCGTAATATAACATGAGATGTGATATCCAAATCCTTCCCCTTCCAAACCTTAGACCCTTCCTTTATCATGAGATGTGATATCCAACTCCTTCCCATTCCAATCCTGAGACCCTTCCGATATCATGAGATGTGATATCTCAAAGCTTCTAATATCAAACTTGAGACCCTCCCTATAGCATGAGATGTGATATCCAAGTCCTTCCCATTCCAATCCTGAGACCCTTCCTATAGCATGAGATGTGATATCTCAATGCTTCTAATACCAAACCTGAGACCCTTCCTATAACATGAGATGGGAATATCCAACTCCTTCCCATTCCAATCTTGAGACCCTTCCGATAGCAGAGATGTGATATCTCAATGCTTATACCACACCTGAGATCCTTCCTATAACATGAGATGTGATATCCAACTCCTTCCCATTCCAATCCTGAGACACTTCCTATAGCATGAGATGTGATATCTCACTGCTTATACCAAACCTGAGACCCTTCCCATAGCAGGAGATGTGATATCCAACTCCTTCCCATTCCAATCCTCAGACCCTTCCTATAGCATGAGATGTGATATCTCAATGCTTCTAATGTCAAACTTGAGACCCTACCTATAGCATGAGATGTGATATCCAAGTCCTTCCCATTCCAATCCTGAGACACTTCCTATAGCATGAGATGTGATATCTCAATGCTTCTAATACCAAACCTGAGACTTCCTATAACATGAGATGGGATATCCAACTCCTTCCAATTCCAATCCTGAGACCCTTTTGATAGCAGAGATGTGATATCTCAATGTTTATACCAAACCTGAGACCCTTCCTACGGCATGAGATGTCATATTCAACTCCTTCCCATTCCAATCCTGAGACCCTTCCTATAGCATGAGATTTGATATCCAACTCCTTCCCATTCCAATCCTGAGACCCTTCCTATAGCATGAGATGTGATGTCTCAATGCTTCTAATACCAAACCTGAGATCCTTCCTATAACATGAGATGTGATATCCAACTCCTTCCATTCCAATCCTGAGACCCTTCCTATAGCATGAGATGTGATATCTCAATGCTTATACCAAACCTGAGACCCTTCCTATAGCATGAGATGTGATATCCAACTCCTTCCCATTCCAATCCTGAGACCCTTCCTATAGCCTGAGATGTGATATCTCAATGCCTCTAATACCAAACCTGAGATCCTTCCTCTAACATGAAATGTGATATCCAACTCCTTCACTTTCCAAACCTGAGAGCCTATCTATAGCATGAGATGTGATATCCAAGTCCTTCGCATTCCAATCCTTAGACCCTTCCTACAGCATGCAATATGATATCTCAATGATTCTAATAAAAAACCTGAGACCCGTCCTATAACATGAGATGGGATATCCAACTCCTTCCCATTCCAATCCTGAGACACTTCCGATAGCAGAGATGTGATATCTCAATGTTTATACCAAACCTGAGACCCTTCCTATAACATGAGATGTGATATTCAACTCCTTCCCGTTCCAAACCTGAGACCCTTCCTTTAGCATGAGATGTGATATCCAGCTCCTTCCCATTCCAATCCTGAGACACTTCCGATAGCATGAGATGTGATATCTCAATGCTTCTAATATCAAAACTGAGACCCTCCCTATAGCATGATATGTGATATCTAAGTCCTTCCCATTCCAATCCTGAGACCCTTCCTATAGCACGAGATGTGATATCTCAATGCTTCTACCAAACCTGAGACCCTTCCTTTAGCATGAGATGTGATATCCAACTCCTTCCCATTCCAATCCTGAGACCCTTCCTATAGCATGAGATGTGATATCTAAATACTTCTAATACCAAACCTGAGATCCTTCCGATAACATGAGATGTGATATCTCAATACTTCTAATACCAAACCTGAGATCCATCCTATAACATGAGATGTGATATCCAAATCCTTCCCCTTCCAAACCTGAGACCCTCCCTTTAGCATGAGATGTGATATCCAACTCCTTCCCATTCCAATCCTGAGACCCTTCTGATAGCATAAGATATGATATCTCAATGCTTCTATACCAAACCTGAGATCCTTCCGATAGCATGAGATGTGATATCTCAATACTTCTAATACCAAACCTGAGATCCTTCCTATAACATGAGATGTGATATCCAAATCCTTATCTTCCAAACCTGAGACCCTCCCTTTACCATGAGATGTGATATCCAACTCCTTCCCATTCCAATCCTGAGACTCTTCTGATAGCATAAGATATGATATCTCAATGCTTCTATACCAAACTTGAGATCCTTCTGATAGCATGAGATGTGATATCTCAATGCTTCTAATACCAAACCTGAGATCCTACCTCTAACATGAAATGTGATATCCAACTCTTTCCCCTTGCAAACCTGAGAGCCTTCCTATAGCATGAGATGTGATATCCAAGTCCTTCCCATTCCAATCCTGAGACCCTTCCTATAACATGAGATGTGATATCCAACTCCTTCCCATTCCAACCTGAGACCCTTCCTATAGCATGAGATGGGATATCTAACTCCTTCCAAATCCAATCCCGATACCCTTCCGATAGCATGAGATGTGATAACCCAATGCTTCTACCAAACCTGAGACCCATATTATGGCATGAGATGTGATATCAAACTCCTTCCCATTCTAATCCTGAGACACTTCCTATAGCTTGAAATGTGATATCCAACTCCTTCCCATTCCAATTCTGAGACCCTTCCTATACCATGAGACTTGATATCTCAATGCTTCTAATACCAAACCTGAGACCCGTCCTATAACATGAGATGTGATATCCAAATCCTTCCCCTTCCAAACCTTAGACCCTTCCTTTATCATGAGATGTGATATCCAACTCCTTCCCATTCCAAACACACGTCTAAACCAGAGAGCAGGGAAGCGAGCATTTCAGCAGTATAAATTCAGCCTGTGAACAACACATTTTGACCCTCCCTTGTATGGGAGAAGAGTGGTTCAAAAGACCAGGATTCGACTGAACAAACGCACGAACAGAGTACAAAATGGGAATCCACCAGAATTCGCATTTACCAAAACGCGAGGAAAGTACATGTTCTAGCTGTTTCTGCTCGTTTTTAGCACGTTTCAATACGTCTAGCGGGTTACAGCTATATGTTGAATAATGGGTGTTATAAAGCATTCTGAACACTGTATCTTGTGGAGCTCATTGGAAGGCTGTAGGAAGAGGAGAGAAGGCAGGGAACACGCATCTAAACCAGAGAGCTGGGAAGCGAGTACATGCAACGCGAAACGGTGCAGGGACAGAAAGGATGAACGCCTATGAGGAGGAGCAGCTGGTAGTCAGCCTGCTCTGGAGAGGAGAATGTGATCACCAGGGGAGTGCAGCCTGTAAAGTAGAAGGGACTATGAACACAGGGCGACTGCATTAACAGATGGCAAATACACGTTCCAAAACAGTCAGGAAAGCTGATAATGCCTTGAAGATTTCAGCCGTATACATTCAGCCTATGAACAGCAGTAGACGTTGACCCCCCCCCCCATGTATGGGAGAACAGTGGTTAAAAACTTCAGCATTCGACAACAAACGCACGGACAGTATACATGGGAACCCATCAGAATTAGCATTTACAAAAACTCGAGGAAAGTACATTTTCTAGCTGTTTTTGCTAGTTTACAGCACGTATCAATACGTCTAGCGGGTTACGGCTATATGTTGAATAATGGGTGTTATAGAGCATTCTGAGCACTGTGTATCTTTTGGAGCTCATTTTTTGATTTGAAGGCAGCGGGAAGAGGAGAGAAGGCAGGGAACACGCGTCTAAACCAGAGAGCTGGGAAGCGAGTACTTGCAACGCGAAAAGGGCAGAAAGCAAGAAGGCCTCTGAGAAGGAAAAGCGTCTAAACAAGAGAGCAGGGAAGCGAGTGTTTGCAACGCGAAACGGTGCAGGGAACAGGGACAGAAAGGGAGAACTCCTCTGAGGAGGAACAGCTGGCAGTTAGCCTTCTTTGAAGATGAGAACTTGATCACCACGGGAGAGGATTGTTGAGAGGGTTACAGAGGGGGAGGTCTGAGATCAGAAAATCCTGAGTATTCCCTGCAGTGTGTAGGGCCAGCGACATGAAGAGTTGCAGATCTCGTAAAAGTCCAGGTCAGGAAGCATACAGGTTCATGTTGAATTCTCCAAGTAGGCGGAGTTGAGTGGTAGGAGGCTAGGACGGAGAAGTCCATCCACTGAGAGAGGAAGGGGGTAGGCAAATAGCCACGGTGAGAGAATGGCCAGGAGAGAATGCATGCAGACAAGGCATTCGTGACAGGAGTCGGCCTGCAAAGGAAATCAATTTACTACAGGAATCAAGGATAAGCATTGAGATATCACATCTCATGCTATAGGAAGGGTCTCAGGATTGGAATGGGAAGGACTTAGATATCACATATCATGCTATAGGGAGGGTCTCAGTTTAGATATTAGAAGCATTGAGATATCACATCTCATGCTATCGGAAGTGTCTCAGGATTGGAATGGGAAGGAGCTGGATATCACATCTCATGCTAAAGGAAGGGTCTCAGGTTTGGAACGGGAAGGAGTTGGATATCACATCTCATGTTATAGGAAGGGTCTCAGGTTTGGTATAAACATTGAGATATCACATCTCAGGCTATAGGAAGGGTCTCAGGATTGGAATGGGAAGGAGTTGGATATCACATCTCATGCTATAGGAAGGGTCTCAGGATTGGAATGGGAAGGAGTTGGATATCACATTGGATATTCCCATCTCATGTTATAGGAAGGATCTCAGGTTTGGTATTAGAAGCATTGAGATATCACATCTCATGCTATAGGAAGGGTCTCAGGATTGGAATGGGAAGGACTTGGATATCACATCTCATGCTATAAGGAGGGTCTCAAGTTTGATATTAGAAGCATTGAGATATCACATTTCATGATATCGGAAGGGTCTCAAGATTGGAATGGGAAGGAGTTGGATATCACATCTCATGATAAAGGAAGGGTCTAAGGTTTGGAAGGGGAAGGATTTGGATATCACATCTCATGTTATAGGACGGGTCTCAGGTTTGGTATTAGAAGCATTGAGATATCAAGTCTCATGGTATAGGAAGGGTCTCAGAATTGGAATGGGAAGGAGTTGGATATCACATCTCAAGCTATAGGAAGGGTCTCAGGATTAGAATGGTAAGGAGTTTGATATCACATCTCATGCCATAGTATGGGTCTCAGGTTTGGTAGAAGCATTGGGATATCACATCTCATGCTATCGGAAGGTTATCAGGATTGGATTTGGAAGGAGTTGGATATCCCATCTCATGCTATAGGAAGGGTCTCAGGTTGGAATGGGAAGGAGTTGGATATCACATCTCATGTTATAGGACGGGTCTCAGGATTGGAATGGGAAGGACTTGGATATCACATCTCATGCTATAGGAAGGCTCTCAGGTTTGCAAGGGGAAAGAGTTGGATATCACATTTCATGTTAGAGGTAGGATCTCAGGTTTGGTATTAGAAGTATTGAGATATCAAATCTCATGCTATCAGAAGGATCTCAGGTTTGGTATAGAAGCATTGAGATATCATATCTTATGCTATCAGAAGTGTCTCAGGATTGGAATGGGAAGGAGTTGGATATCACATCTCATGGTAAAGGAAGGGTCTCAGGTTTGGAAGATAAGGATTTGGATATCACATCTCATGTTATAGGAAGGATCTCAGGTTTGGTATTAGAAGTATTGAGATATCACATCTCATGCTATCGGAAGGATCTCAGGTTTGGTATAGAAGCATTGAGATATATCTTATGCTATCAGAAGGGTCTCAGGATTGGAATGGGAAGGAGTTAGATATCACATCTCATGCTAAAGGGAGGGTCTCAGGTTTGGAAGGGGAAGGATTTGGATATCACATCTCATGTTATAGGATGGATCTCAGGTTTGGTATTAGAAGTATTGAGATATCACATCTCATGTTATCGGAAGGATCTCAGGTTTGGTATTAGAAGTATTGAGATATCACATCTCATGCTATAGGAAGGGTCTCAGGATTGGAATGGGAAGGAGTTGGATATCACATCTCATGCTAAAGGAAGGGTCTCAGGTTTGGTAGAAGCATTGAGGTATCACATCTCATGCTATAGGAAGGCTCTCAGGATTGGAATGGGAAGGACTTAGATATCACATATCATGCTATAGGGAGGGTCTCGGTTTTGATATTAGAAGCATTGAGATATCACATCTCATGCTATCGGAAGTGTCTCAGGATTGGAATGGGAAGGAGCTGGATATCTCATCCATCCATCTCATGCTAAAGGAAGGGTCTCAGGTTTGGAACGGGAAGGAGTTGGATATCACATTTCATGTTAGAGGAAGGATCTCAGGTTTGGTATTAGGGGCATTGAGATATCACATCTCAGGCTATAGGAAGGGTCTCAGGATTGGAATGGGAAGGAGTTGGATATCACATCTCATGCTATAGGAAGGGTCTCAGGTTTGGTAGAATCATTGAGATATCACATCTCATGCTATAGGAAGGGTCTCAGGATTGGAATGGGAAGGAGTTGGATATCACATCTCATGCTATCGGAAGTGTCTCAGGATTGGAATGGGAAGGAGCTGGATATCACATCTCATGCTAAAGGAAGGGTCTCAGGTTTGGAACGGGAAGGATTTGGATATCACATCTCATGTTATAGGAAGGGTCTCAGGTTTGGTATACGCATTGAGATCTCACATCTCTGCTATCGGAAGTGTCTCAGGATTGGAATGGGAAGGAGTTGGATATCCCATCTCATGTTATAGGACGGGTCTCAGGTTTGTTATTAGAATCATTGAGATATCATATTGCATGCTGTAGGAAGGGTCTAAGGGTTGGAATGTGAAGGACTTGGATATCACATCTCATGCTATAGATAGGCTCTTAGGTTTGGAAAGGGAAGGAATTGGATATCACATTTCATGTTAGAGGAAGGATCTCAGGTTTGGTATTAGAAGCATTGAGATATCACATCTCATGCTATAGGAAGGGTCTCAGGATTGGAATGGGAAGCAGTTGGATATCACATCTCATGCTATAGGAAGGGTCTCAGGTTTGGTATAAGCATTGAGATATCACATCTAATGCTATAGGGCGGGTCTCAGGATTGGAATGGAAGGAGTTGGCTATCACATCTCATGTTATAAGGAAGGATCTCAGGTTTGGTATTAGAAGCATTGAGATATCACATCTCATGCTATAGGAAGGGTCTCAGGATTGGAATGTGAAGGATTTGGATATCACATCTCATGCTAAAGGAAGGGTCTCAGGTTTGGTAGAAGCATTGAGATATCACGTCTCTGCTATCGGAAGGGTCTCAGGATTGGATTGGGAAGGAGTTGGATATCCCTTCTCATGCTATAGGAAGAGTCTCAGGATTTGAATGGCAAGGAGTTGGATATCACATCTCATGCCATAGGAAGGGTCTCAGGTTTGTTATAAGCATTGAGATATCACATCTCTGCTATCGGAATTGTCTCAGGATTGGATTGGGAAGGAGTTGGATATCCCTTCTCATGCTATAGGAAGGGTCTCAGGATTGGAAAGGGTAGGAGTTGGATATTACTTTCTTGCTATTGGAAGGGTCTCATGTTTGTAATGGGAAGGAGTTGGATATCACATATGCTATAGTTAGTGTCTCAGGTTTGGAACGGGAAGGAGTTGGATATCACATCTCATGTTATAGGAAGGGTCTCAGGTTTGGTATAAGCATTGAGATATCACATCTCTGCTATCGGAAGCGGCTCAGGATTGGAATGGGAAGGAGTTGGATATCCCATCTAATGTTATAGGAAGAGTCTCTGGTTTGGTATTAGAATCATTGAGATATCACATCGCATGCTGTAGGAAGGGTCTAAGGATTGGAATGGGATGGACTTGGATATCACATCTCATGCTATAGGTAGGCTCTCAGGTTTGGTATAAGCATTGAGATATCACATCTCATGCTATAGGAAGGGTCTCAGGATTGGAATGGGAAGGAATTGGATATCACATCATGCTATAGGAAGGGTCTCAGATTTGGTATAAGCATTGAGATATCACATCTCATGCTAAAGGAAGGGTCTCAGGATTGGAATGGGAAGGAGTTGTATATGACATCTCAGGCCATAGGAAGGTTCTCAGGTTTGGTATAAGCATTGAGATATCACATCTCTGCTATCGGAAGTGTCTCAGGATTGGAATGGGAAGGAGTTGGATATCCCATCTCATGTTATAGGACGGGTCTCAGGTTTGTTATTAGAATCATTGAGATATCATATTGCATGCTGTTGGAAGGGTCTAAGGGTTGGAATGGGAAGGACTTGGATATCACATCTCATGCTATAGATAGGCTCTTAGGTTTGGAAAGGGAAGGAGTTGGATATCACATTTCATGTTAGAGGAAGGATCTCAGGTTTGGTATTAGAAGCATTGAGATATCACATCTCATGCTATAGGAAGGGTCTCAGGATTGGAATGGGAAGCAATTGGATATCACATCTCATGCTATAGGAAGGGTCTCAGGTTTGGTATAAGCATTGAGATATCACATCTCATGCTATAGGACGGGTCTCAGGATTGGAATGGAAGGAGTTGGATATCACATCTCATGTTATAGGAAGGATCTCAGGTTTGGTATTAGAAGCATTGAGACATCACATCTCATGCTATAGGAAGGGTCTCAGGATTGGAATGTGAAGGATTTGGATATCACATCTCATGCTAAAGGAAGGGTCTCAGGTTTGGTAGAAGCATTGAGATATCACGCCTCTGCTATCGGAAGGGTCTCAGGATTGGATTGGGAAGGAGTTGGATATCACATCTCATGCCATAGGAAGGGTCTCAGGTTTGGTATAAGCATTGAGATATCACATCTCTGCTATCGGAAGGGTCTCAGGTTTGGATTGGGAAGGAGTTGGATATCCCTTCTCATGCTATAGGAAGTGTCTCAGGTTGGAATGGGAAGGAGTTGGATATCACATCTCATTCATGTTATAGGAAGGGTCTCAGGATTGGAATGGGAAGGATTTGGATATCACATCTCTTGCTATAGGAAGGGTCTCAGGATTGGAATGGGTAGGAGTTGGATATTACTTTCTTGCTATAGGAGGTGTCTCATGTTTGGAATGGGAAGGAGTTGGATATCACATATGCTATAGTTAGTGTCTCAGGTTTGCAACGGGAAGGAGTTGGATATCACATCTCATGTTATAGGAAGGGTCTCAGGTTTGGTATAAGCACTGAGATATCACATCTCTGCTATCGGAAGCGGCTCAGGATTGGAATGGGAAGGAGTTGGATATCCCATCTCATGTTATAGGAAGAGTCTCTGGTTTGGTAATAGAATCATTGAGATATCACATCGCATGCTGTAGGAAGGGTCTAAGGATTGGAATGGGATGGACTTGGATATCACATCTCATGCTATAGGTAGGCTCTCAGGTGGTTTGGTATAAGCATTGAGATATCACATCTCATGCTATAGGAAGGGTCTCAGGATTGGAATGGGAAGGAATTGGATATCACATCTCATGCTATAGGAAGGGTCTCAGATTTGGTATAAGCATTGAGATATCACATCTCATGCTAAAGGAAGGGTCTCAGGATTGGAATGGGAAGGAGTTGTATATGACATCTCAGGTCATAGGAAGGTTCTCAGGTTTGGTATAAGCATTGAGATATCACATCTCTGCTATCGGAAGGGTCTCAGGATTGGAATGGGAAGGAGTTGGATATCCCATCTCATGTTATAGGAAGGGTCTCAGGTTTGGTATTAGAAGCATAGAGATATCACATCTCATGCTATAGGAAGGGTCTCAGGATTTGAATGGCAAGGAGTTGGATATCACATCTCATGCCATAGGAAGGGTCTCAGGTTTGGTATAAGCATTGAGATATCACATCTCTGCTATCGGAAGGGTCTCAGGATTGGATTGGGAAGGAGTTGGATATCCCTTCTCATGCTATAGGAAGTGTCTCAGGTTGGAATGGGAAGGAGTTGGATATCACATCTCATGTTATAGGAAGGGTCTCAGGATTGGAATGGGAAGGATTTGGATATCACATCTCTTGCTATAGGAAGGGTCTCAGGATTGGAATGGGTAGGAGTTGGATATTACTTTCTTGCTATAGGAAGGGTCTCATGTTTGGAATGGGAAGGAGTTGGATATCACATATGCTATAGTTAGTGTCTCAGGTTTGGAACGGGAAGGAGTTGGATATCACATCTCATGTTATAGGAAGGGTCTCAGGTTTGGTATAAGCATTGAGATATCACATCTCTGCTATCAGAAGCGGCTCAGGATTGGAATGGGAAGGAGTTGGATATCCCATCTCATGTTATAGGAAGAGTCTCTGGTTTGGTATTAGAATCATTGAGATATCACATTGCATGCTGTAGGAAGGGTCTAAGGATTGGAATGGGATGGACTTGGATATCACATCTCATGCTATAGGTAGGCTCTCAGGTTTGGTATAAGCATTGAGATATCACATCTCATGCTATAGGAAGGGTCTCAGGATTGGAATGGGAAGGAATTGGATATCACATCTCATGCTATAGGAAGGGTCTCAGATTTGGTATAAGCATTGAGATATCACATCTCATGCTAAAGGAAGGGTCTCAGGATTGGAATGGGAAGGAGCTGTATATGACATCTCAGGCCATAGGAAGGTTCTCAGGTTTGGTATAAGCATTGAGATATCACATCTCTGCTATCGGAAGGGTCTCAGGATTGGAATGGGAAGGAGTTGGATATCCCATCTCATGTTATAGGAAGGGTCTCAGGTTTGGTATTAGAAGCATAGAGATATCACATCTCATGCTATAGGAAGGGTCTCAGGATTTGAATGGCAAGGAGTTGGATATCACATCTCATGCCATAGGAAGGGTCTCAGGTTTGGTATAAGCATTGAGATATCACATCTCTGCTATCGGAAGGGTCTCAGGATTGGATTGGGAAGGATTTGGATATCACATCTCTTGCTATAGGAAGGGTCTCAGGATTGGAATGGGTAGGAGTTGGATATTACTTTCTTGCTATAGGAAGGGTCTCATGTTTGGAATGGGAAGGAGTTGGATATCACATATGCTATAGTTAGTGTCTCAGGTTTGGAATGGGAAGGAGTTGGATATCACATCTCATGTTATAGGAAGGGTCTCAGGATTGGAATGGGAAGGATTTGGATATCACATCTCTTGCTATAGGAAGGGTCTCAGGATTGGAATGGGTAGGAGTTGGATATTACTTTCTTGCTATAGGAAGGGTCTCATGTTTGGAATGGGAAGGAGTTGGATATCACATATGCTATAGTTAGTGTCTCAGGTTTGGAATGGGATGGACTTGGATATCACATCTCATGCTATAGGAAGGGTCTCAGATTTGGTATAAGCATTGAGATATCACATCTCATGCTAAAGGAAGGGTCTCAGGATTGGAATGGGAAGGAGTTGTATATGACATCTCAGGCCATAGGAAGGTTCTCAGGTTTGGTATAAGCATTGAGATATCACATCTCTGCTATCGGAAGGGTCTCAGGATTGGAATGGGAAGGAGTTGGATATCCCATCTCATGTTATAGGAAGGGTCTCAGGTTTGGTATTAGAAGCATTGAGATATCACATCTCATGCTATAGGAATGGTCTCAGGATTGGAATGTGAAGGATTTGGATATTACATCTCATGCTAAAGGAAGGGTCTCAGGTTTGGTAGAAGCATTGAGATATCACGTCTCTGCTATCGGAAGGGTCTCAGGATTGGATTGGGAAGGAGTTGGATATCCCTTCTCATGCTATAGGAAGGGTCTCAGGATTTGAATGGCAAGGAGTTGGATATCACATCTCATGCCATAGGAAGGGTCTCAGGTTTGGTATAAGCATTGAGATATCACATCTCTGCTATCGGAAGGGTCTCAGGATTGGATTGGGAAGGAGTTGGATATCCCTTCTCATGCTATAGGAAGTGTCTCAGGTTGGAATGGGAAGGAGTTGGATATCACATCTCATGTTATAGGAAGGGTCTCAGGATTGGAATGGGAAGGATTTGGATATCACATCTCTTGCTATAGGAAGGGTCTCAGGATTGGAATGGGTAGGAGTTGGATATTACTTTCTTGCTATAGGAAGGGTCTCATGTTTGGAATGGGAAGGATTTGGATATCACATATGCTATAGTTAGTGTCTCAGATTTGGAACGGGAAGGAGTTGGATATCACATCTCATGTTATAGGAAGGGTCTCAGGTTTGGTATAAGCATTGAGATATCACATCTCTGCTATCGGAAGCGGCTCAGGATTGGAATGGGAAGGAGTTGGATATCCCATCTCATGTTATAGTAAGAGTCTCTGGTTTGGTATTAGAATCATTGAGATATCACATCGCATGCTGTAGGAAGGGTCTAAGGATTGGAATGGGATGGACTTGGATATCACATCTCATGCTATAGGAAGGGTCTCAGATTTGGTATAAGCATTGAGATATCACATCTCATGCTAAAGGAAGGGTCTCAGGATTGTAGGCTCTCAGGTTTGGTATAAGCATTGAGATATCACATCTCATGCTATAGGAAGGGTCTCAGGATTGGAATGGGAAGGATTTGGATATCACATCTCAGGCCATAGGAAGGGTCTCAGGTTTGGTATAAGCATTGAGATATCACATCTCTGCTATCGGAAGGGTCTCAGGATTGGAATGGGAAGGAGTTGGATATCCCATCTCATGTTATAGGAAGGGTCTCAGGTTTGGTATTAGAAGTATAGAGATATCACATCTCATGCTATAGGAAGGGTCTCAGGATTGGAATGGGAAGGACTTGGATGTCACATCTCATGCTATAGGGAGGGTCTCAAGTTTGATATTAGAAGCATTGAGATAACAAATCTCATGATATCGGAAGGGTCTCAGGATTGGAATGGGAAGGAGTTGGATACCACATCTCATGATAAAGGAAGGGTCTAAGGTTTGGAAGGGGAAGGATTTGGATATCACATCTCATGTTATAGGACGGGTCTCAGGTTTGGTATTAGAAGCATTGAGATATCAAGTCTCATGGTATAAGAAGGGTCTCAGAATTGGAATGGGAAGGAGTTGGATATCACACCTCAAGCTATAGGAAGGGTCTCAGGATTGGAATGGGAAGGAGTTTGATATCACATCTCATGCCATAGTATGGGTCTCAGGTTTGGTAGAAGCATTGGGACATCACATCTCATGCTATCGGAAGGGTATCAGTATTGGATTTGGAAGAAGTTGGATATCCCATCTCATGCTATAGGAAGGGTCTCAGGTTGGAATGGGAAGGAGTTGGATATCACATTTCATGTTATAGGAAGGGTCTCAGGATTGGAATGGGAAGGACTTGGATATCATATCTCATGCTATAGGACGGGTCTCAGGTTTGTTATTAGAATCATTGAGATATCATATTGCATGCTGTAGGAAGGGTCTAAGGTTTGGAAAGGGAAGGAGTTGGATATCACATTTCATGTTAGAGGAAGGATCTCAGGTTTGGTATTAGAAGCATTGAGATATCACATATCATGCTATAGGAAGGGTCTCAGGATTGGAATGGGAAGTAGTTGGATATCACATCTCATGCTATAGGAAGGGTCTCAGGTTTGGTATAAGCATTGAGATATCACATCTCATGCTATAGGACGGGTCTCAGGATTGGAATGGAAGGAGTTGGATATCACATCTCATGTTATAGGAAGGATCTCAGATTTGGTATTAGAAGCATTGAGACATCACATCTCATGCTATAGGAAGGGTCTCAGGGTTGGAATGGGAAGGAGTTGGATATCGCATCTCATCCAATAGGAAGGGTCTCAGGTTTGGAATGGGAAGGAATTGGATATCAAATCTCATGTTATAGGAAGGATCTCAGGTTTGGTATTAGAAGCATTGAGATATCACATCTCATGCTATAGGAAGGGTCTCAGGATTGGAATGTGAAGGATTTGGATATCACATCTCATGCTAAAGGAAGGGTCTCAGGTTTGGTAGAAGCATTGAGATATCAGATCTCTGCTATCGGAAGGGTCTCAGGATTGGATTGGGAAGGAGTTGGATATCCCTTCTCATGCTATAGGAAGGGTCTCAGGATTTGAATGGGAAGGAGTTGGATATCACATCTCATGTTATAGGAAGGGTCTCAGGATTGGAATGGGAAGGATTTGGATATTACTTTCTTGCTATAGGAAGGGTCTCATGTTTGGAATGGGAAGGAGTTGGATATCACATATGCTATAGTTAGTGTCTCAGGTTTGGAACGGGAAGGAGTTGGATATCACATCTCATGTTATAGGAAGGGTCTCATGTTTGGTATAAGCATTGAGATATCACATCTCTGCTATCGGAAGCGGCTCAGGATTGGAATGGGAAGGAGTTGGATATCCCATCTCATGTTATAGTAAGAGTCTCTGGTTTGGTATTAGAATCATTGAGATATCACATCGCATGCTGTAGGAAGGGTCTAAGGATTGGAATGGGATGGACTTGGATATCACATCTCATGCTATAGGTAGGCTCTCAGGTTTGATATAAGCATTGAGATATCACATCTCATGCTATAGGAAGGGTCTCAGGATTGGAATGGGAAGGATTTGGATATCACATCTCATGCTATAGGAAGGGTCTCAGATTTGGTATAAGCATTGAGATATCACATCTCATGCTAAAAGAAGGGTCTCAGGATTGGAATGGGAAGGAGTTGTATATGACATCTCAGGCCATAGGAAGGGTCTCATGTTTGGTATAAGCATTGAGATATCACATCTCTGCTATCGGAAGGGTCTCAGGATTGGAATGGGAAGGAGTTGGATATCCCATCTCATGTTATAGGAAGGGTCTCAGGTTTGGTATTAGAAGCATAGAGATATCACATCTCATGCTATAGGAAGGGTCTCAGGATTGGAATGGGAAGGACTTGGATGTCACATCTCATGCTATAGGGAGGGTCTCAAGTTTGATATTAGAAGCATTGAGATAACAAATCTCATGATATCGGAAGGGTCTCAGGATTGGAATGGGAAGGAGTTGGATACCACATCTCATGATAAAGGAAGGGTCTAAGGTTTGGAAGGGGAAGGATTTGGATATCACATCTCATGTTATAGGACGGGTCTCAGGTTTGGTATTAGAAGCATTGAGATATCAAGTCTCATGGTATAAGAAGGGTCTCAGAATTGGAATGGGAAGGAGTTGGATATCACACCTCAAGCTATAGGAAGGGTCTCAGGATTGGAATGGGAAGGAGTTTGATATCACATCTCATGCCATAGTATGGGTCTCAGGTTTGGTAGAAGCATTGGGATATCACATCTCATGCTATCGGAAGGGTATCAGTATTGGATTTGGAAGAAGTTGGATATCCCATCTCATGCTATAGGAAGGGTCTCAGGTTGGAATGGGAAGGAGTTGGATATCACATTTCATGTTATAGGAAGGGTCTCAGGATTGGAATGGGAAGGACTTGGATATCATATCTCATGCTATAGGACAGGTCTCAGGTTTGTTATTAGAATCATTGAGATATCATATTGCATGCTGTAGGAAGGGTCTAAGGATTGGAACGGGAAGGACTTGGATATCACATCTCATGCTATAGATAGGCTCTTAGGTTTGGAAAGGGAAGGAGTTGGATATCACATTTCATGTTAGAGGAAGGATCTCAGGTTTGGTATTAGAAGCATTGAGATATCACATCTCATGCTATAGGAAGGGTCTCAGGATTGGAATGGGAAGTAGTTGGATATCACATCTCATGCTATAGGAAGGGTCTCAGGTTTGGTATAAGCATTGAGATATCACATCTCATGCTATAGGACGGGTCTCAGGATTGGAATGGAAGGAGTTGGATATCACATCTCATGTTATAGGAAGGATCTCAGGTTTGGTATTAGAAGCATTGAGACATCACATCTCATGCTATAGGAAGGGTCTCAGGGTTGGAATGGGAAGGAGTTGGATATCACATCTCATCCAATAGGAAGGGTCTCAGGTTTGGAATGGGAAGGAATTGGATATCACATCTCATGTTATAGGAAGGATCTCAGGTTTGGTATTAGAAGCATTGAGATATCACATCTCATGCTATAGGAAGGGTCTCAGGATTGGAATGTGAAGGATTTGGATATCACATCTCATGCTAAAGGAAGGGACTCAGGATTGGTAGAAGCATTGAGATATCACGTCTCTGCTATCGGAGGGGTCTCAGGATTGGATTGGGAAGGAGTTGGATATCCCTTCTCATGCTATAGGAAGGGTCTCAGGATTTGAATGGCAAGGAGTTGGATATCACATCTCATGCCATAGGAAGGGTCTCAGGTTTGGTATAAGCATTGAGATATCACATCTCTGCTATCGGAAGGGTCTCAGGATTGGAATGGGAAGGAGTTGGATATTCCCATCTCATGTTATAGGAAGGGTCTCAGGTTTGGTATTAGAAGCATTGAGATATCACATCTCATGCTATAGGAAGGGTCTCAGGATTGGAATGGGAAGGACTTGGATATCACATCTCATGCTATAGGGAGGGTCTCAAGTTTGATATTAGAAGCTTTGAGATATCACATCTCATGATATCGGAAGGGTCTCAGGATTGGAATGGGAAGGAGTTGGATATCACATCTCATGATAAAGGAAGGGTCTAAGGTTTGGAAGGGGAAGGATTTGGATATCACATCTCATGTTATATTACGGGTCTCAGGTTTGGTATTAGAAGCATTGAGATATCAAGTCTCAGAGTATAGGAAGGGTCTCAGAATTGGAATGGGAAGGAGTTGGATATCACATCTCAAGCTATAGGAAGGGTCTCAGGATTGGAATGGGAAGGACTTGGATATCACATCTCATGCTATAGGAAGGCTCTCAGGTTTGGAAGGGGAAAGAGTTGGATATCACATTTCATGTTAGAGGTAGGATCTCAGGTTTGGTATTAGAGGCATTGAGATATCACATCTCATGCTATCAGAAGGGTCTCAGGAATGGAATGGGAAGGAGTTGGATATCACATCTCATGCTAAAGGGAGGGTCTCAGGTTTGGAAGGGGAAGGATTTGGATATCACATCTCATGTTATAGGAAGGATCTCAGGTTTGGTATTAGAACCATTGAGATATCACATCTCATGCTATCAGAAGGGTCTCAGGATTGGAATGGGAAGGAGTTGGATATCACATCTCATGCTAAAGGGAGGGTCTCAGGTTTGGAAGGGGAAGGATTTGGATATCACATCTCATGTTATCGGAAGGATCTCACGTTTGGTATTAGAAGTATTGAGATATCATATCTCATGCTATAGGAAGGGTCTCAGGATTGGAATGGGAAGTACTTAGATATCACATATCATGCTATAGGGAGGGTCTCAGTTTTGATATTAGAAGCATTGAGATATCACATCTCATGCTATCGGAAGTGTCTCAGGATTGGAATGGGAAGTAGCTGGATATCACATCTCATGCTAAAGGAAGGGTCTCAGGTTTGTTATTAGAATCATTGAGATATCATATTGCATGCTGTAGGAAGGGTCTAAGGGTTGGAATGGGAAGGACTTGGATATCACATCTCATGCTATAGATAGGCTCTTAGGTTTGGAAAGGGAAGGAGTTGGATATCACATTTCATGTTAGAGGAAGGATCTCAGGTTTGGTATTAGAAGCATTGAGATATCACATCTCATGCTATAGGAAGGGTCTCAGGATTAGAATGGGAAGGAGTTGGATATCACATCTCATGCTAAAGGGAGGGTCTCAGGTTTGGAAGGGGAAGGATTTGGATATCACATCTCATGTTATAGGAAGGATCTCAGGTTTGGTATTAGAACCATTGAGATATCACATCTCATGCTATCGGAAGGATCTCAGGTTTGGTATTAGAAGCATTGGGATATCACATCTCATGCTATCAGAAGGGTCTCAGGATTGGAATGGGAAGGAGTTGGATATCACATCTCATGCTAAAGGGAGGGTCTCAGGTTTGGAAGGGGAAGGATTTGGATATCACATCTCATGTTATCGGAAGGATCTCACGTTTGGTATTAGAAGTATTGAGATATCATATCTCATGCTATAGGAAGGGTCTCAGGATTGGAATGGGAAGGACTTAGATATCACATATCATGCTATAGGGAGGGTCTCAGTTTTGATATTAGAAGCATTGAGATATCACATCTCATGCTATTGGAAGTGTCTCAGGATTGGAATGGGAAGGAGCTGGATATCACATATCATGCTAAAGGAAGGGTCTCAGGTTTGGAACGGGAAGGATTTGGATATCACATCTCATGTTATAGGAAGGGTCTCAGGTTTGGTATAAGCATTGAGATATCACATCTCTGCTATCGGAAGTGTCTCAGGATTGGAATGGGAAGGAGTTGGATATCCCATCTCATGTTATAGGACGGGTCTCAGGTTTGTTATTAGAATCATTGAGATATCATATTGCATGCTGTAGGAAGGGTCTAAGGGTTGGAATGGGAAGGACTTGGATATCACATCTCATGCTATAGATAGGCTCTTAGGTTTGGAAAGGGAAGGAGTTGGATATCACATTTCATGTTAGAGGAAGGATCTCAGGTTTGGTATTAGAAGCATTGAGACATCACATCTCATGCTATAGGAAGGGTCTCAGGATTGGAATGGGAAGTAGTTGGATATCACATCTCATGCTATAGGAAGTGTCTCAGGTTTGGTATAAGCATTGAGATATCACATCTCATGCTATAGGACGGGTCTCAGGATTGGAATGGAAGGAGTTGGATATCACATCTCATGTTATAGGAAGGATCTCAGGTTTGGTATTAGAAGCATTGAGACATCACATCTCATGCTATAGGAAGGGTCTCAGGGTTGGAATGGGAAGGAGTTGGATATCACATCTCATCCAATAGGAAGGGTCTCAGGTTTGGAATGGGAAGGAATTGGATATCACATCTCATGTTATAGGAAGGATCTCAGGTTTGGTATTAGAAGCATTGAGATAGCACATCTCATGCTATAGGAAGGGTCTCAGGATTGGAATGTGAAGGATTTGGATATCACATCTCATGCTAAAGGAAGGGTCTCAGGTTTGGTAGAAGCATTGAGATATCACGTCTCTGCTATCGGAAGGGTCTCAGGATTGGATTGGGAAGGAGTTGGATATCCCTTCTCATGCTATAGGAAGGGTCTCAGGATTTGAATGGCAAGGAGTTGGATATCACATCTCATGCCATAGGAAGGGTCTCAGGTTTGGTATAAGCATTGAGATATCACATCTCTGCTATCGGAAGGGTCTCAGGATTGGATTGGGAAGGAGTTGGATATCCCTTCTCATGCTATAGGAAGTGTCTCAGGTTTGAATGGGAAGGAGTTGGATATCACATCTCATGTTATAGGAAGGATCTCAGGTTTGGTATTAGAAGCATTGAGACATCACATCTCATGCTATAGGAAGGGTCTCAGGGTTGGAATGGGAAGGAGTTGGATATCACATCTCATCCAATAGGAAGGGTCTCAGGTTTGGAATGGGAAGGAATTGGATATCACATCTCATGTTATAGGAAGGATCTCAGGGTTGGTATTAGAAGCATTGAGATAGCACATCTCATGCTATAGGAAGGGTCTCAGGATTGGAATGTGAAGGATTTGGATATCACATCTCATGCTAAAGGAAGGGTCTCAGGTTTGGTAGAAGCATTGAGATATCACGTCTCTGCTATCGGAAGGGTCTCAGGATTGGATTGGGAAGGAGTTGGATATCCCTTCTCATGCTATAGGAAGGGTCTCAGGATTTGAATGGCAAGGAGTTGGATATCACATCTCATGCCATAGGAAGGGTCTCAGGTTTGGTATAAGCATTGAGATATCACATCTCTGCTATCGGAAGGGTCTCAGGATTGGATTGGGAAGGAGTTGGATATCCCTTCTCATGCTATAGGAAGTGTCTCAGGTTTGAATGGGAAGGAGTTGGATATCACATCTCATGTTATAGGAAGGGTCTCAGGATTGGAATGGGAAGGATTTGGATATCACATCTCTTGCTATAGGAAGGGTCTCAGGATTGGAATGGGTAGGAGTTGGATATTACTTTCTTGCTATAGGAAGGGTCTCATGTTTGGAATGGGAATGAGTTGGATATCACATATGCTATAGTTAGTGTCTCAGGTTTGGAACGGGAAGGAGTTGGATATCACATCTCATGTTATAGGAAGGGTCTCAGGTTTGTTATAAGCATTGAGATATCACATCTCTGCTATCGGAAGCGGCTCAGGATTGGAATGGGAAGGAGTTGGATATCCCATCTCATGTTATAGTAAGAGTCTCTGGTTTGGTATTAGAATCATTGAGATATCACATCGCATGCTGTAGGAAGGGTCTAAGGATTGGAATGGGATGGACTTGGATATCACATCTCATGCTATAGGTAGGCTCTCAGGTTTGATATAAGCATTGAGATATCACATCTCATGCTATAGGAAGGGTCTCAGGATTGGAATGGGAAGGATTTGGATATCACATCTCATGCTATAGGAAGGGTCTCAGATTTGGTATAAGCATTGAGATATCACATCTCATGCTAAAGGAAGGGTCTCAGGATTGGAATGGGAAGGAGTTGTATATGACATCTCAGGCCATAGAAAGGGTCTCATGTTTGGTATAAGCATTGAGTTATCACATCTCTGCTATCGGAAGGGTCTCAGGATTGGAATGGGAAGGAGTTGGATATCCCATCTCATGTTATAGGAAGGGTCTCAGGTTTGGTATTAGAAGCATAGAGATATCACATCTCATGCTATAGGAAGGGTCTCAGGATTGGAATGGGAAGGACTTGGATGTCACATCTCATGCTATAGGGAGGGTCTCAAGTTTGATATTAGAAGCATTGAGATAACAAATCTCATGATATCGGAAGGGTCTCAGGATTGGAATGGGAAGGAGTTGGATACCACATCTCATGATAAAGGAAGGGTCTAAGGTTTGGAAGGGGAAGGATTTGGATATCACATCTCATGTTATAGGACGGGTCTCAGGTTTGGTATTAGAAGCATTGAGATATCAAGTCTCATGGTATAAGAAGGGTCTCAGAATTGGAATGGGAAGGAGTTGGATATCACACCTCAAGCTATAGGAAGGGTCTCAGGATTGGAATGGGAAGGAGTTTGATATCACATCTCATGCCATAGTATGGGTCTCAGGTTTGGTAGAAGCATTGGGATATCACATCTCATGCTATCGGAAGGGTATCAGTATTGGATTTGGAAGAAGTTGGATATCCCATCTCATGCTATAGGAAGGGTCTCAGGTTGGAATGGGAAGGAGTTGGATATCACATTTCATGTTATAGGAAGGGTCTCAGGATTGGAATGGGAAGGACTTGGATATCATATCTCATGCTATAGGACAGGTCTCAGGTTTGTTATTAGAATCATTGAGATATCATATTGCATGCTGTAGGAAGGGTCTAAGGATTGGAACGGGAAGGACTTGGATATCACATCTCATGCTATAGATAAGCTCTTAGGTTTGGAAAGGGAAGGAGTTGGATATCACATTTCATGTTAGAGGAAGGATCTCAGGTTTGGTATTAGAAGCATTGAGATATCACATCTCATGCTATAGGAAGGGTCTCAGGATTGGAATGGGAAGTAGTTGGATATCACATCTCATGCTATAGGAAGGGTCTCAGGTTTGGTATAAGCATTGAGATATCACATCTCATGCTATAGGACGGGTCTCAGGATTGGAATGGAAGGAGTTGGATATCACATCTCATGTTATAGGAAGGATCTCAGGTTTGGTATTAGAAGCATTGAGACATCACATCTCATGCTATAGGAAGGGTCTCAGGGTTGGAATGGGAAGGAGTTGGATATCACATCTCATCCAATAGGAAGGGTCTCAGGTTTGGAATGGGAAGGAATTGGATATCACATCTCATGTTATAGGAAGGATCTCAGGTTTGGTATTAGAAGCATTGAGATATCACATCTCATGCTATAGGAAGGGTCTCAGGATTGGAATGTGAAGGATTTGGATATCACATCTCATGCTAAAGGAAGGGTCTCAGGATTGGTAGAAGCATTGAGATATCACGTCTCTGCTATCGGAGGGGTCTCAGGATTGGATTGGGAAGGAGTTGGATATCCCTTCTCATGCTATAGGAAGGGTCTCAGGATTTGAATGGCAAGGAGTTGGATATCACATCTCATGCCATAGGAAGGGTCTCAGGTTTGGTATAAGCATTGAGATATCACATCTCTGCTATCGGAAGGGTCTCAGGATTGGAATGGGAAAGAGTTGGATATTCCCATCTCATGTTATAGGAAGGGTCTCAGGTTTGGTATTAGAAGCATTGAGATATCACATCTCATGCTATAGGAAGGGTCTCAGGATTGGAATGGGAAGGACTTGGATATCACATCTCATGCTATAGGGAGGGTCTCAAGTTTGATATTAGAAGCTTTGAGATATCACATCTCATGATATCGGAAGGGTCTCAGGATTGGAATGGGAAGGAGTTGGATATCACATCTCATGATAAAGGAAGGGTCTAAGGTTTGGAAGGGGAAGGATTTGGATATCACATCTCATGTTATATTACGGGTCTCAGGTTTGGTATTAGAAGCATTGAGATATCAAGTCTCAGAGTATAGGAAGGGTCTCAGAATTGGAATGGGAAGGAGTTGGATATCACATCTCAAGCTATAGGAAGGGTCTCAGGATTGGAATGGGAAGGACTTGGATATCAAATCTCATGCTATAGATAGGCTCTTAGGTTTGGAAAGGGAAGGAGTTGGATATCACATTTCATGTTAGAGGAAGGATCTCAGGTTTGGTATTAGAAGCATTGAGATATCACATCTCATGCTATAGGAAGGGTCTCAGCATTGGAATGGGAAGGAGTTGGATATCACATCTCATGCTAAAGGGAGGGTCTCAGGTTTGGAAGGGGAAGGATTTGGATATCACATCTCATGTTATAGGAAGGATCTCAAGTTTGGTATTAGAACCATTGAGATATCACATCTCATGCTATCGGAAGGATCTCAGGTTTGGTATTAGAAGCATTGAGATATCACATCTCATGCTATCAGAAGGGTCTCAGGATTGGAATGGGAAGGAGTTGGATATCACATCTCATGCTAAAGGGAGGGTCTCAGGTTTGGAAGGGGAAGGATTTGGATATCACATCTCATGTTATCGGAAGGATCTCACGTTTGGTATTAGAAGTATTGAGATATCATATCTCATGCTATAGGAAGGGTCTCAGGATTGGAATGGGAAGGACTTAGATATCACATATCATGCTATAGGGAGGGTCTCAGTTTTGATATTAGAAGCATTGAGATATCACATCTCATGCTATCGGAAGTGTCTCAGGATTGGAATGGGAAGGAGCTGGATATCACATCTCATGCTAAAGGAAGGGTCTCAGGTTTGGAACGGGAAGGATTTGGATATCACATCTCATGTTATAGGAAGGGTCTCAGGTTTGGTATAAGCATTGAGATATCACATCTCTGCTATCGGAAACGTCTCAGGATTGGAATGGGAAGGAGTTGGATATCCCATCTCATGTTATAGGACGGGTCTCAGGTTTGTTATTAGAATCATTGAGATATCATATTGAAGGGTCTAAGGGTTGGAATGGGAAGGACTTGGATATCACATCTCATGCTATAGATAGGCTCTTAGGTTTGGAAAGGAAGGAGTTGGATATCACATTTCATGTTAGAGGAAGGATCTCAGGTTTGGTATTAGAAGCATTGAGATATCACATCTCATGCTATAGGAAGGGTCTCAGGATTGGAATGGGAAGTAGTTGGATATCACATCTCATGCTATAGGAAGTGTCTCAGGTTTGGTATAAGCATTGAGATATCACATCTCATGCTATAGGACGGGTCTCAGGATTGGAATGGAAGGAGTTGGATATCACATCTCATGTTATAGGAAGGATCTCAGGTTTGCTATTAGAAGCATTGAGACATCACATCTCATGCTATAGGAAGGGTCTCAGGGTTGGAATGGGAAGGAGTTGGATATCACATCTCATCCAATAGGAAGGGTCTCAGGTTTGGAATGGGAAGGAATTGGATATCACATCTCATGTTATAGGAAGGATCTCAGGTTTGGTATTAGAAGCATTGAGATATCACATCTCATGCTATAGGAAGGGTCTCAGGATTGGAATGTGAAGGATTTGGATATCACATCTCATGCTAAAGGAAGGGTCTCAGGTTTGGTAGAAGCATTGAGATATCACGTCTCTGCTATCGGAAGGGTCTCAGGATTGGATTGGGAAGGAGTTGGATATCCCTTCTCATGCTATAGGAAGGGTCTCAGGATTTGAATGGCAAGGAGTTGGATATCACATCTCATGCCATAGGAAGGGTCTCAGGTTTGGTATAAGCATTGAGATATCACATCTCTGCTATCGGAAGGGTCTCAGGATTGGATTGGGAAGGAGTTGGATATCTCTTCTCATGCTATAGGAAGTGTCTCAGGTTGGAATGGGAAGGAGTTGGATATCACATCTCTTGCTATAGGAAGGGTCTCAGGATTGGAATGGGAAGGATTTGGATATCACATCTCTTGCTATAGGAAGTGTCTCAGGATTGGAATGGGTAGGAGTTGGATATTACTTTCTTGCTATAGGAAGGGTCTCATGTTTGGAATGGGAATGAGTTGGATATCACATATGCTATAGTTAGTGTCTCAGGTTTGGAACGGGAATGAGTTGGATATCACATCTCATGTTATAGGAAGGGTCTCAGGTTTGTTATAAGCATTGAGATATCACATCTCTGCTATCGGAAGCGGCTCAGGATTGGAATGGGAAGGAGTTGGATATCCCATCTCATGTTATAGTAAGAGTCTCTGGTTTGGTATTAGAATCATTGAGATATCACATCGCATGCTGTAGGAAGGGTCTAAGGATTGGAATGGGATGGACTTGGATATCACATCTCATGCTATAGGTAGGCTCTCAGGTTTGATATAAGCATTGAGATATCACATCTCATGCTATAGGAAGGGTCTCAGGATTGGAATGGGAAGGATTTGGATATCACATCTCATGCTATAGGAAGGGTCTCAGATTTGGTATAAGCATTGAGATATCACATCTCATGCTAAAGGAAGGGTCTCAGGATTGGAATGGGAAGGAGTTGTATATGACATCTCAGGCCATAGGAAGGGTTTCATGTTTGGTATAAGCATTGAGATATCACATCTCTGCTATCGGAAGGGTCTCAGGATTGGAATGGGAAGGAGTTGGATATCCCATCTCATGTTATAGGAAGGGTCTCAGGTTTGGTATTAGAAGCATAGAGATATCACATCTCATGCTATAGGAAGGGTCTCAGGATTGGAATGGGAAGGACTTGGATGTCACATCTCATGCTATAGGGAGGGTCTCAAGTTTGATATTAGAAGCATTGAGATAACAAATCTCATGATATCGGAAGGGTCTCAGGATTGGAATGGGAAGGAGTTGGATACCACATCTCATGATAAAGGAAGGGTCTAAGGTTTGGAAGGGGAAGGATTTGGATATCACATCTCATGTTATAGGACGGGTCTCAGGTTTGGTATTAGAAGCATTGAGATATCAAGTCTCATGGTATAAGAAGGGTCTCAGAATTGGAATGGGAAGGAGTTGGATATCACACCTCAAGCTATAGGAAGGGTCTCAGGATTGGAATGGGAAGGAGTTTGATATCACATCTCATGCCATAGTATGGGTCTCAGGTTTGGTAGAAGCATTGGGATATCACATCTCATGCTATCGGAAGGGTATCAGTATTGGATTTGGAAGAAGTTGGATATCCCATCTCATGCTATAGGAAGGGTCTCAGGTTGGAATGGGAAGGAGTTGGATATCACATTTCATGTTATAGGAAGGGTCTCAGGATTGGAATGGGAAGGACTTGGATATCATATCTCATGCTATAGGACAGGTCTCAGGTTTGTTATTAGAATCATTGAGATATCATATTGCATGCTGTAGGAAGGGTCTAAGGATTGGAACGGGAAGGACTTGGATATCACATCTCATGCTATAGATAGGCTCTTAGGTTTGGAAAGGGAAGGAGTTGGATATCACATTTCATGTTAGAGGAAGGATCTCAGGTTTGGTATTAGAAGCATTGAGATATCACATCTCATGCTATAGGAAGGGTCTCAGGATTGGAATGGGAAGTAGTTGGATATCACATCTCATGCTATAGGAAGGGTCTCAGGTTTGGTATAAGCATTGAGATATTACATCTCATGCTATAGGACGGGTCTCAGGATTGGAATGGAAGGAGTTGGATATCACATCTCATGTTATAGGAAGGATCTCAGGTTTGGTATTAGAAGCATTGAGACATCACATCTCATGCTATAGGAAGGGTCTCAGGGTTGGAATGGGAAGGAGTTGGATATCACATCTCATCCAATAGGAAGGGTCTCAGGTTTGGAATGGGAAGGAATTGGATATCACATCTCATGTTATAGGAAGGATCTCAGGTTTGGTATTAGAAGCATTGAGATATCACATCTCATGCTATAGGAAGGGTCTCAGGATTGGAATGTTAAGGATTTGGATATCACATCTCATGCTAAAGGAAGGGTCTCAGGATTGGTAGAAGCATTGAGATATCACGTCTCTGCTATCGGAGGGGTCTCAGGATTGGATTGGGAAGGAGTTGGATATCCCTTCTCATGCTATAGGAAGGGTCTCAGGATTTGAATGGCAAGGAGTTGGATATCACATCTCATGCCATAGGAAGGGTCTCAGGTTTGGTATAAGCATTGAGATATCATATCTCTGCTATCGGAAGGGTCTCAGGATTGGAATGGGAAGGAGTTGGATATTCCCATCTCATGTTATAGGAAGGGTCTCAGGTTTGGTATTAGAAGCATTGAGATATCACATCTCATGCTATAGGAAGGGTCTCAGGATTGGAATGGGAAGGATTTGGATATCACATCTCATGCTATAGGGAGGGTCTCAAGTTTGATATTAGAAGCTTTGAGATATCACATCTCATGATATCGGAAGGGTCTCAGGATTGGAATGGGAAGGAGTTGGATATCACATCTCATGATAAAGGAAGGGTCTAAGGTTTGGAAGGGGAAGGATTTGGATATCACATCTCATGTTATATTACGGGTCTCAGGTTTGGTATTAGAAGCATTGAGATATCAAGTCTCAGAGTATAGGAAGGGTCTCAGAATTGGAATGGGAAGGAGTTGGATATCACATCTCAAGCTATAGGAAGGGTCTCAGGATTGGAATGGGAAGGACTTGGATATCACATCTCATGCTATAGGAAGGCTCTCAGGTTTGGAAGGGGAAAGAGTTGGATATCACATTTCATGTTAGAGGTAGGATCTCAGGTTTGGTATTAGAGGCATTGAGATATCACATCTCATGCTATCAGAAGGGTCTCAGGAATGGAATGGGAAGGAGTTGGATATCACATCTCATGCTAAAGGGAGGGTCTCAGGTTTGGAAGGGGAAGGATTTGGATATCACATCTCATGTTATAGGAAGGATCTCAGGTTTGGTATTAGAACCATTGAGATATCACATCTCATGCTATCGGAAGGATCTCAGGTTTGGTATTAGAAGCATTGAGATATCACATCTCATGCTATCAGAAGGGTCTCAGGATTGGAATGGGAAGGAGTTGGATATCACATCTCATGCTAAAGGGAGGGTCTCAGGTTTGGAAGGGGAAGGATTTGGATATCACATCTCATGTTATCGGAAGGATCTCACGTTTGGTATTAGAAGTATTGAGATATCATATCTCATGCTATAGGAAGGGTCTCAGGATTGGAATGGGAAGGACTTAGATATCACATATCATGCTATAGGGAGGGTCTCAGTTTTGATATTAGAAGCATTGAGATATCACATCTCATGCTATCGGAAGTGTCTCAGGATTGGAATGGGAAGGAGCTGGATATCACATCTCATGCTAAAGGAAGGGTCTCAGGTTTGGAACGGGAAGGATTTGGATATCACATCTCATGTTATAGGAAGGGTCTCAGGTTTGGTATAAGCATTGAGATATCACATCTCTGCTATCGGAAGTGTCCCAGGATTGGAATGGGAAGGAGTTGGATATCCCATCTCATGTTATAGGACGGGTCTCAGGTTTGTTATTAGAATCATTGAGATATCATATTGCATGCTGTAGGAAGGGTCTAAGGGTTGGAATGGGAAGGACTTGGATATCACATCTCATGCTATAGATAGGCTCTTAGGTTTGGAAAGGGAAGGAGTTGGATATCACATTTCATGTTAGAGGAAGGATCTCAGGTTTGGTATTAGAAGCATTGAGATATCACATCTCATGCTATAGGAAGGGTCTCAGGATTGGAATGGGAAGGAGTTGGATATCACATCTCATGCTAAAGGGAGGGTCTCAGGTTTGGAAGGGGAAGGATTTGGATATCACATCTCATGTTATAGGAAGGATCTCAGGTTTGGTATTAGAGCCATTGAGATATCACATCTCATGCTATCGGAAGGATCTCAGGTTTGGTATTAGAAGCATTGAGATATCACATCTCATGCTATCAGAAGGGTCTCAGGATTGGAATGGGAAGGAGTTGGATATCACATCTCATGCTAAAGGGAGGGTCTCAGGTTTGGAAGGGGAAGGATTTGGATATCACATCTCATGTTATCGGAAGGATCTCACGTTTGGTATTAGAAATATTGAGATATCATATCTCATGCTATAGGAAGGGTCTCAGGATTGGAATGGGAAGGACTTAGATATCACATATCATGCTATAGGGAGGGTCTCAGTTTTGATATTAGAAGCATTGAGATATCACATCTCATGCTATCGGAAGTGTCTCAGGATTGGAATGGGAAGGAGCTGGATATCACATCTCATGCTAAAGGAAGGGTCTCAGGTTTGGAACGGGAAGGATTTGGATATCACATCTCATGTTATAGGAAGGGTCTCAGGTTTGGTATAAGCATTGAGATATCACATCTCTGCTATCGGAAGTGTCTCAGGATTGGAATGGGAAGGAGTTGGATATCCCATCTCATGTTATATGACGGGTCTCAGGTTTGTTATTAGAATCATTGAGATATCATATTGCATGCTGTAGGAAGGGTCTAAGGGTTGGAATGGGAAGGACTTGGATATCACATCTCATGCTATAGATAGGCTCTTAGGTTTGGAAAGGGAAGGAGTTGGATATCACATTTCATGTTAGAGGAAGGATCTCAGGTTTGGTATTAGAAGCATTGAGATATCACATCTCATGCTATAGGAAGGGTCTCAGGATTGGAATGGGAAGTAGTTGGATATCACATCTCATGCTATAGGAAGTGTCTCAGGTTTGGTATAAGCATTGAGATATCACAGCTCATGCTATAGGACGGGTCTCAGGATTGGATTGGGAAGGAGTTGGATATCCCTTCTCATGCTATAGGAAGGGTCTCAGGATTTGAATGGCAAGGAGTTGGATATCACATCTCATGCCATAGGAAGGGTCTCAGGTTTGGTATAAGCATTGAGATATCACATCTCTGCTATCGGAAGGGTCTCAGGATTGGAATGGGAAGGAGTTGGATATTCCCATCTCATGTCATAGGAAGGGTCTCAGGTTTGGTATTAGAAGCATTGAGATATCACATCTCATGCTATAGGAAGGGTCTCAGGATTGGAATGGGAAGGACTTGGATATCACATCTCATGCTATAGGGAGGGTCTCAAGTTTGATATTAGAAGCTTTGAGATATCACATCTCATGATATCGGAAGGGTCTCAGGATTGGAATGGGAAGGAGTTGGATATCACATCTCATGATAAAGGAAGGGTCTAAGGTTTGGAAGGGGAAGGATTTGGATATCACATCTCATGTTATATTACGGGTCTCAGGTTTGGTATTAGAAGCATTGAGATATCAAGTCTCAGAGTATAGGAAGGGTCTCAGAATTGGAATGGGAAGGAGTTGGATATCACATCTCAAGCTATAGGAAGGGTCTCAGGATTGGAATGGGAAGGACTTGGATATCACATCTCATGCTATAGGAAGGCTCTCAGGTTTGGAAGGGGAAAGAGTTGGATATCACATTTCATGTTAGAGGTAGGATCTCAGGTTTGGTATTAGAGGCATTGAGATATCACATCTCATGCTATCGGAAGGATCTCAGGTTTGGTATTAGAAGCATTGAGATATCACATCTCATGCTATCAGAAGGGTCTCAGGAATGGAATGGGAAGGAGTTGGATATCACATCTCATGCTAAAGGGAGGGTCTCAGGTTTGGAAGGGGAAGGATTTGGATATCACATCTCATGTTATAGGAAGGATCTCAGGTTTGGTATTAGAACCATTGAGATATCACATCTCATGCTATCGGAAGGATCTCAGGTTTGGTATTAGAAGCATTGAGATATCACACCTCATGCTATCAGAAGGGTCTCAGGATTGGAATGGGAAGGAGTTGGATATCACATCTCATGCTAAAGGGAGGGTCTCAGGTTTGGAAGGGGAAGGATTTGGATATCACATCTCATGTTATCGGAAGGATCTCACGTTTGGTATTAGAAGTATTGAGATATCATATCTCATGCTATAGGAAGGGTCTCAGGATTGGAATGGGAAGGACTTAGATATCACATATCATGCTATAGGGAGGGTCTCAGTTTTGATATTAGAAGCATTGAGATATCACATCTCATGCTGTCGGAAGTGTCTCAGGATTGGAATGGGAAGGAGCTGGATATCACATCTCATGCTAAAGGAAGGGTCTCAGGTTTGGAACGGGAAGGATTTGGATATCACATCTCATGTTATAGGAAGGGTCTCAGGTTTGGTATAAGCATTGAGATATCACATCTCTGCTATCGGAAGTGTCTCAGGATTGGAATGGGAAGGAGTTGGATATCCCATCTCATGTTATAGGACGGGTCTCAGGTTTGTTATTAGAATCATTGAGATATCATATTGCATGCTGTAGGAAGGGTCTAAGGGTTGGAATGGGAAGGACTTGGATATCACATCACATGCTATAGATAGGCTCTTAGGTTTGGAAAGGGAAGGAGTTGGATATCACATTTCATGTTAGAGGAAGGATCTCAGGTTTGGTATTAGAAGCATTGAGATATCACATCTCATGCTATAGGAAGGGTCTCAGGATTGGAATGGGAAGGAGTTGGATATCACATCTCTTGCTATAGGAAGGGTCTCAGGATTGGAATGGGTAGGAGTTGGATATTACTTTCTTGCTATAGGAAGGGTCTCATGTTTGGAATGGGAAGGAGTTGGATATCACATATGCTATAGTTAGTGTCTCAGGTTTGGAACGGGAAGGAGTTGGATATCACATCTCATGTTATAGGAAGGGTCTCAGGTTTGGTATAAGCATTGAGATATCACATCTCTGCTATCAGAAGCGGCTCAGGATTGGAATGGGAAGGAGTTGGATATCCCATCTCATGTTATAGGAAGAGTCTCTGGTTTGGTATTAGAATCATTGAGATATCACATCGCATGCTGTAGGAAGGGTCTAAGGATTGGAATGGGATGGACTTGGATATCACATCTCATGCTATAGGTAGGCTCTCAGGTTTGGTATAAGCATTGAGATATCACATCTCATGCTATAGGAAGGGTCTCAGGATTGGAATGGGAAGGAATTGGATATCACATCTCATGCTATAGGAAGGGTCTCAGATTTGGTATAAGCATTGAGATATCACATCTCATGCTAAAGGAAGGGTCGCAGGATTGGAATGGGAAGGAGTTGTATATGACATCTCAGGCCATAGGAAGGTTCTCAGGTTTGGTATAAGCATTGAGATATCACATCTCTGCTATCGGAAGGGTCTCAGACTTGGATTGGGAAGGAGTTGGATATCCCATCTCATGTTATAGGAAGGGTCTCAGGTTTGGTATTAGAAGCATAGAGATATCACATCTCATGCTATAGGAAGGGTCTCAGGATTTGAATGGCAAGGAGTTGGATATCACATCTCATGCCATAGGAAGGGTCTCAGGTTTGGTATAAGCATTGAGATATCACATCTCTGCTATCGGAAGGGTCTCAGGATTGGATTGGGAAGGAGTTGGATATCCCTTCTCATGCTATAGTAAGTGTCTCAGGTTGGAATGGGAAGGAGTTGGATATCACATCTCATGTTATAGGAAGGGTCTCAGGATTGGAATGGGAAGGATTTGGATATCACATCTCTTGCTATAGGAAGGGTCTCAGGATTGGAATGGGTAGGAGTTGGATATTACTTTCTTGCTATAGGAAGGGTCTCATGTTTGGAATGGGAAGGAGTTGGATATCACATATGCTATAGTTAGTGTCTCAGGTTTGGAATGGGATGGACTTGGATATCACATCTCATGCTATAGGAAGGGTCTCAGATTTGGTATAAGCATTGAGATATCACATCTCATGCTAAAGGAAGGGTCTCAGGATTGGAATGGGAAGGAGTTGTATATGACATCTCAGGCCATAGGAAGGTTCTCAGGTTTGGTATAAGCATTGAGATATCACATCTCTGCTATCGGAAGGGTCTCAGGATTGGAATGGGAAGGAGTTGGATATCCCATCTCATGTTATAGGAAGGGTCTCAGGTTTGGTATTAGAAGCATTGAGATATCACATCTCATGCTATAGGAAGGGTCTCAGGATTGGAATGTGAAGGATTTGGATATTACATCTCATGCTAAAGGAAGGGTCTCAGGTTTGGTAGAAGCATTGAGATATCACGTCTCTGCTATCGGAAGGGTCTCAGGATTGGATTGGGAAGGAGTTGGATATCCCTTCTCATGCTATAGGAAGGGTCTCAGGATTTGAATGGCAAGGAGTTGGATATCACATCTCATGCCATAGGAAGGGTCTCAGGTTTGGTATAAGCATTGAGATATCACATCTCTGCTATCGGAAGGGTCTCAGGATTGGATTGGGAAGGAGTTGGATATCCCTTCTCATGCTATAGGAAGTGTCTCAGGTTGGAATGGGAAGGAGTTGGATATCACATCTCATGTTATAGGAAGGGTCTCAGGATTGGAATGGGAAGGATTTGGATATCACATCTCTTGCTATAGGAAGGGTCTCAGGATTGGAATGGGTAGGAGTTGGATATTACTTTCTTGCTATAGGAAGGGTCTCATGTTTGGAATGGGAAGGATTTGGATATCACATATGCTATAGTTAGTGTCTCAGGTTTGGAACGGGAAGGAGTTGGATATCACATCTCATGTTATAGGAAGGGTCTCAGGTTTGGTATAAGCATTGAGATATCACATCTCTGCTATCGGAAGCGGCTCAGGATTGGAATGGGAAGGAGTTGGATATCCCATCTCATGTTATAGTAAGAGTCTCTGGTTTGGTATTAGAATCATTGAGATATCACATCGCATGCTGTAGGAAGGGTCTAAGGATTGGAATGGGATGGACTTGGATATCACATCTCATGCTATAGGAAGGGTCTCAGATTTGGTATAAGCATTGAGATATCACATTTCATGCTAAAGGAAGTGTCTCAGGATTGTAGGCTCTCAGGTTTGGTATAAGCATTGAGATATCACATCTCATGCAATAGGAAGGGTCTCAGGATTGGAATGGGAAGGATTTGGATATCACATCTCATGCTATAGGAAGGGTCTCAGATTTGGTATAAGCATTGAGATATCACATCTCATGCTAAAGGAAGGGTCTCAGGATTGGAATGGGAAGGAGTTGTATATGACATCTCAGGCCATAGGAAGGGTCTCAGGTTTGGTATAAGCATTGAGATATCACATCTCTGCTATCGGAAGGGTCTCAGGATTGGAATGGGAAGGAGTTGGATATCCCATCTCATGTTATAGGAAGGGTCTCAGGTTTGGTATTAGAAGTATAGAGATATCACATCTCATGCTATAGGAAGGGTCTCAGGATTGGAATGGGAAGGACTTGGATGTCACATCTCATGCTATAGGGAGGGTCTCAAGTTTGATATTAGAAGCATTGAGATAACAAATCTCATGATATCGGAAGGGTCTCAGGATTGGAATGGGAAGGAGTTGGATACCACATCTCATGATAAAGGAAGGGTCTAAGGTTTGGAAGGGGAAGGATTTGGATATCACATCTCATGTTATAGGACGGGTCTCAGGTTTGGTATTAGAAGCATTGAGATATCAAGTCTCATGGTATAAGAAGGGTCTCAGAATTGGAATGGGAAGGAGTTGGATATCACACCTCAAGCTATAGGAAGGGTCTCAGGATTGGAATGGGAAGGAGTTTGATATCACATCTAATGCCATAGTATGGGTCTCAGGTTTGGTAGAAGCATTGGGACATCACATCTCATGCTATCGGAAGGGTATCAGTATTGGATTTGGAAGAAGTTGGATATCCCATCTCATGCTATAGGAAGGGTCTCAGGTTGGAATGGGAAGGAGTTGGATATCACATTTCATGTTATAGGAAGGGTCTCAGGATTGGAATGGGAAGGACTTGGATATCATATCTCATGCTATAGGACGGGTCTCAGGTTTGTTATTAGAATCATTGAGATATCATATTGCATGCTGTAGGAAGGGTCTAAGGTTTGGAAAGGGAAGGAGTTGGATATCACATTTCATGTTAGAGGAAGGATCTCAGGTTTGGTATTAGAAGCATTGAGATATCACATCTCATGCTATAGGAAGGGTCTCAGGATTGGAATGGGAAGTAGTTGGATATCACATCTCATGCTATAGGAAGGGTCTCAGGTTTGGTATAAGCATTGAGATATCACATCTCATGCTATAGGACGGGTCTCAGGATTGGAATGGAAGGAGTTGGATATCACATCTCATGTTATAGGAAGGATCTCAGGTTTGGTATTAGAAGCATTGAGACATCACATCTCATGCTATAGGAAGGGTCTCAGGGTTGGAATGGGAAGGAGTTGGATATCGCATCTCATCCAATAGGAAGGGTCTCAGGTTTGGAATGGGAAGGAATTGGATATCACATCTCATGTTATAGGAAGGATCTCAGGTTTGGTATTAGAAGCATTGAGATATCACATCTCATGCTATAGGAAGGGTCTCAGGATTGGAATGTGAAGGATTTGGATATCACATCTCATGCTAAAGGAAGGGTCTCAGGTTTGGTAGAAGCATTGAGATATCAGATCTCTGCTATCGGAAGGGTCTCAGGATTGGATTGGGAAGGAGTTGGATATCCCTTCTCATGCTATAGGAAGGGTCTCAGGATTTGAATGGGAAGGAGTTGGATATCACATCTCATGTTATAGGAAGGGTCTCAGGATTGGAATGGGAAGGATTTGGATATTACTTTCTTGCTATAGGAAGGGTCTCATGTTTGGAATGGGAAGGATTTGGATATCACATATGCTATAGTTAGTGTCTCAGGTTTGGAACGGGAAGGAGTTGGATATCACATCTCATGTTATAGGAAGGGTCTCATGTTTGGTATAAGCATTGAGATATCACATCTCTGCTATCGGAAGCGGCTCAGGATTGGAATGGGAAGGAGTTGGATATCCCATCTCATGTTATAGTAAGAGTCTCTGGTTTGGTATTAGAATCATTGAGATATCACATCGCATGCTGTAGGAAGGGTCTAAGGATTGGAATGGGATGGACTTGGATATCACATCTCATGCTATAGGTAGGCTCTCAGGTTTGATATAAGCATTGAGATATCACATCTCATGCTATAGGAAGGGTCTCAGGATTGGAATGGGAAGGATTTGGATATCACATCTCATGCTAAAGGAAGGGTCTCAGATTTGGTATAAGCATTGAGATATCACATCTCATGCTAAAGGAAGGGTCTCAGGATTGGAATGGGAATGAGTTGTATATGACATCTCAGGCCATAGGAAGGGTCTCATGTTTGGTATAAGCATTGAGATATCACATCTCTGCTATCGGAAGGGTCTCAGGATTGGAATGGGAAGGAGTTGGATATCCCATCTCATGTTATAGGAAGGGTCTCAGGTTTGGTATTAGAAGCATAGAGATATCACATCTCATGCTATAGGAAGGGTCTCAGGATTGGAATGGGAAGGACTTGGATGTCACATCTCATGCTATAGGGAGGGTCTCAAGTTTGATATTAGAAGCATTGAGATAACAAATCTCATTATATCGGAAGGGTCTCAGGATTGGAATGGGAAGGAGTTGGATACCACATCTCATGATAAAGGAAGGGTCTAAGGTTTGGAAGGGGAAGGATTTGGATATCACATCTCATGTTATAGGACGGGTCTCAGGTTTGGTATTAGAAGCATTGAGATATCAAGTCTCATGGTATAAGAAGGGTCTCAGAATTGGAATGGGAAGGAGTTGGATATCACACCTCAAGCTATAGGAAGGGTCTCAGGATTGGAATGGAAAGGAGTTTGATATCACATCTCATGCCATAGTATGGGTCTCAGGTTTGGTAGAAGCATTGGGATATCACATCTCATGCTATCGGAAGGGTATCAGTATTGGATTTGGAAGAAGTTGGATATCCCATCTCATGCTATAGGAAGGGTCTCAGGTTGGAATGGGAAGGAGTTGGATATCACATTTCATGTTATAGGAAGGGTCTCAGGATTGGAATGGGAAGGACTTGGATATCATATCTCATGCTATAGGACAGGTCTCAGGTTTGTTATTAGAATCATTGAGATATCATATTGCATGCTGTAGGAAGGGTCTAAGGATTGGAACGGGAAGGACTTGGATATCACATCTCATGCTATAGATAGGCTCTTAGGTTTGGAAAGGGAAGGAGTTGGATATCACATTTCATGTTAGAGGAAGGATCTCAGGTTTGGTATTAGAAGCATTGAGATATCACATCTCATGCTATAGGAAGGGTCTCAGGATTGGAATGGGAAGTAGTTGGATATCACATCTCATGCTATAGGAAGGGTCTCAGGTTTGGTATAAGCATTGAGATATCACATCTCATGCTATAGGACGGGTCTCAGGATTGGAATGGAAGGAGTTGGATATCACATCTCATGTTATAGGAAGGATCTCAGGTTTGGTATTAGAAGCATTGAGACATCACATCTCATGCTATAGGAAGGGTCTCAGGGTTGGAATGGGAAGGAGTTGGATATCACATCTCATCCAATAGGAAGGGTCTCAGGTTTGGAATGGGAAGGAATTGGATATCACATCTCATGTTATAGGAAGGATCTCAGGTTTGGTATTAGAAGCATTGAGATATCACATCTCATGCTATAGGAAGGGTCTCAGGATTGGAATGTGAAGGATTTGGATATCACATCTCATGCTAAAGGAAGGGTCTCAGGATTGGTAGAAGCATTGAGATATCACGTCTCTGCTATCGGAGGGGTCTCAGGATTGGATTGGGAAGGAGTTGGATATCCCTTCTCATGCTATAGGAAGGGTCTCAGGATTTGAATGGCAAGGAGTTGGATATCACATCTCATGCCATAGGAAGGGTCTCAGGTTTGGTATAAGCATTGAGATATCATATCTCTGCTATCGGAAGGGTCTCAGGATTGGAATGGGAAGGAGTTGGATATTCCCATCTCATGTTATAGGAAGGGTCTCAGGTTTGGTATTAGAAGCATTGAGATATCACATCTCATGCTATAGGAAGGGTCTCAGGATTGGAATGGGAAGGATTTGGATATCACATCTCATGCTATAGGGAGGGTCTCAAGTTTGATATTAGAAGCTTTGAGATATCACATCTCATGATATCGGAAGGGTCTCAGGATTGGAATGGGAAGGAGTTGGATATCACATCTCATGATAAAGGAAGGGTCTAAGGTTTGGAAGGGGAAGGATTTGGATATCACATCTCATGTTATATTACGGGTCTCAGGTTTGGTATTAGAAGCATTGAGATATCAAGTCTCAGAGTATAGGAAGGGTCTCAGAATTGGAATGGGAAGGAGTTGGATATCACATCTCAAGCTATAGGAAGGGTCTCAGGATTGGAATGGGAAGGACTTGGATATCACATCTCATGCTATAGGAAGGCTCTCAGGTTTGGAAGGGGAAAGAGTTGGATATCACATTTCATGTTAGAGGTAGGATCTCAGGTTTGGTATTAGAGGCATTGAGATATCACATCTCATGCTATCAGAAGGGTCTCAGGAATGGAATGGGAAGGAGTTGGATATCACATCTCATGCTAAAGGGAGGGTCTCAGGTTTGGAAGGGGAAGGATTTGGATATCACATCTCATGTTATAGGAAGGATCTCAGGTTTGGTATTAGAACCATTGAGATATCACATCTCATGCTATCGGAAGGATCTCAGGTTTGGTATTAGAAGCATTGAGATATCACATCTCATGCTATCAGAAGGGTCTCAGGATTGGAATGGGAAGGAGTTGGATATCACATCTCATGCTAAAGGGAGGGTCTCAGGTTTGGAAGGGGAAGGATTTGGATATCACATCTCATGTTATCGGAAGGATCTCACGTTTGGTATTAGAAGTATTGAGATATCATATCTCATGCTATAGGAAGGGTCTCAGGATTGGAATGGGAAGGACTTAGATATCACATATCATGCTATAGGGAGGGTCTCAGTTTTGATATTAGAAGCATTGAGATATCACATCTCATGCTATCGGAAGTGTCTCAGGATTGGAATGGGAAGGAGCTGGATATCACATCTCATGCTAAAGGAAGGGTCTCAGGTTTGGAACGGGAAGGATTTGGATATCACATCTCATGTTATAGGAAGGGTCTCAGGTTTGGTATAAGCATTGAGATATCACATCTCTGCTATCGGAAGTGTCTCAGGATTGGAATGGGAAGGAGTTGGATATCCCATCTCATGTTATAGGACGGGTCTCAGGTTTGTTATTAGAATCATTGAGATATCATATTGCATGCTGTAGGAAGGGTCTAAGGGTTGGAATGGGAAGGACTTGGATATCACATCTCATGCTATAGATAGGCTCTTAGGTTTGGAAAGGGAAGGAGTTGGATATCACATTTCATGTTAGAGGAAGGATCTCAGGTTTGGTATTAGAAGCATTGAGATATCACATCTCATGCTATAGGAAGGGTCTCAAGATTGGAATGGGAAGGAGTTGGATATCACATCTCATGCTAAAGGGAGGGTCTCAGGTTTGGAAGGGGAAGGATTTGGATATCACATCTCATGTTATAGGAAGGATCTCAGGTTTGGTATTAGAACCATTGAGATATCACATCTCATGCTATCGGAAGGATCTCAGGTTTGGTATTAGAAGCATTGAGATATCACATCTCATGCTATCAGAAGGGTCTCAGGATTGGAATGGGAAGGAGTTGGATATCACATCTCATGCTAAAGGGAGGGTCTCAGGTTTGGAAGGGGAAGGATTTGGATATCACATCTCATGTTATCGGAAGGATCTCACGTTTGGTATTAGAAGTATTGAGATATCATATCTCATGCTATAGGAAGGGTCTCAGGATTGGAATGGGAAGGACTTAGATATCACATATCATGCTATAGGGAGGGTCTCAGTTTTGATATTAGAAGCATTGAGATATCACATCTCATGCTATCGGAAGTGTCTCAGGATTGGAATGGGAAGGAGTTGGATATCCCATCTCATGTTATATGACGGGTCTCAGGTTTGTTATTAGAATCATTGAGATATCATATTGCATGCTGTAGGAAGGGTCTAAGGGTTGGAATGGGAAGGACTTGGATATCACATCTCATGCTATAGATAGGCTCTTAGGTTTGGAAAGGGAAGGAGTTGGATATCACATTTCATGTTAGAGGAAGGATCTCAGGTTTGGTATTAGAAGCATTGAGATATCACATCTCATGCTATAGGAAGGGTCTCAGGATTGGAATGGGAAGTAGTTGGATATCACATCTCATGCTATAGGAAGTGTCTCAGGTTTGGTATAAGCATTGAGATATCACATCTCATGCTATAGGACGGGTCTCAGGATTGGATTGGGAAGGAGTTGGATATCCCTTCTCATGCTATAGGAAGGGTCTCAGGATTTGAATGGCAAGGAGTTGGATATCGCATCTCATGCCATAGGAAGGGTCTCAGGTTTGGTATAAGCATTGAGATATCACATCTCTGCTATCGGAAGGGTCTCAGGATTGGAATGGGAAGGAGTTGGATATTCCCATCTCATGTCATAGGAAGGGTCTCAGGTTTGGTATTAGAAGCATTGAGATATCACATCTCATGCTATGGGAAGCGTCTCAGGATTGGAATGGGAAGGACTTGGATATCACATCTCATGCTATAGGGAGGGTCTCAAGTTTGATATTAGAAGCTTTGAGATATCACATCTCATGATATCGGAAGGGTCTCAGGATTGGAATGGGAAGGAGTTGGATATCACATCTCATGATAAAGGAAGGGTCTAAGGTTTGGAAGGGGAAGGATTTGGATATCACATCTCATGTTATATTACGGGTCTCAGGTTTGGTATTAGAAGCATTGAGATATCAAATCTCAGAGTATAGGAAGGGTCTCAGAATTGGAATGGGAAGGAGTTGGATATCACATCTCAAGCTATAGGAAGGGTCTCAGGATTGGAATGGGAAGGACTTGGATATCACATCTCATGCTATAGGAAGGCTCTCAGGTTTGGAAGGGGAAAGAGTTGGATATCACATTTCATGTTAGAGGTAGGATCTCAGGTTTGGTATTAGAGGCATTGAGATATCACATCTCATGCTATCGGAAGGATCTCAGGTTTGGTATTAGAAGCATTGAGATATCACATCTCATGCTATCAGAAGGGTCTCAGGAATGGAATGGGAAGGAGTTGGATATCACATCTCATGCTAAAGGGAGGGTCTCAGGTTTGGAAGGGGAAGGATTTGGATATCACATCTCATGTTATAGGAAGGATCTCAGGTTTGGTATTAGAACCATTGAGATATCACATCTCATGCTATCGGAAGGATCTCAGGTTTGGTATTAGAAGCATTGAGATATCACATCTCATGCTATCAGAAGGGTCTCAGGATTGGAATGGGAAGGAGTTGGATATCACATCTCATGCTAAAGGGAGGGTCTCAGGTTTGGAAGGGGAAGGATTTGGATATCACATCTCATGTTATCGGAAGGATCTCACGTTTGGTATTAGAAGTATTGAGATATCATATCTCATGCTATAGGAAGGGTCTCAGGATTGGAATGGGAAGGACTTAGATATCACATATCATGCTATAGGGAGGGTCTCAGTTTTGATATTAGAAGCATTGAGATATCACATCTCATGCTGTCGGAAGTGTCTCAGGATTGGAATGGGAAGGAGCTGGATATCACATCTCATGCTAAAGGAAGGGTCTCAGGTTTGGAACGGGAAGGATTTGGATATCACATCTCATGTTATAGGAAGGGTCTCAGGTTTGGTATAAGCATTGAGATATCACATCTCTGCTATCGGAAGTGTCTCAGGATTGGAATGGGAAGGAGTTGGATATCCCATCTCATGTTATAAGACGGGTCTCAGGTTTGTTATTAGAATCATTGAGATATCATATTGCATGCTGTAGGAAGGGTCTAAGGGTTGGAATGGGAAGGACTTGGATATCACATCTCATGCTATAGATAGGCTCTTAGGTTTGGAAAGGGAAGGAGTTGGATATCACATTTCATGTTAGAGGAAGGATCTCAGGTTTGGTATTAGAAGCATTGAGATATCACATCTCATGCTATAGGAAGGGTCTCAGGATTGGAATGGGAAGGAGTTGGATATCACATCTCATGCTAAAGGGAGGGTCTCAGGTTTGGAAGGGGAAGGATTTGGATATCACATCTCATGTTATAGGAAGGATCTCAGGTTTGGTATTAGAACCATTGAGATATCACATCTCATGCTATCGGAAGGATCTCAGGTTTGGTATTAGAAGCATTGAGATATCACATCTCATGCTATCAGAAGGGTCTCAGGATTGGAATGGGAAGGAGTTGGATATCACATCTCATGCTAAAGGGAGGGTCTCAGGTTTGGAAGGGGAAGGATTTGGATATCACATCTCATGTTATCGGAAGGATCTCACGTTTGCTATTAGAAGTATTGAGATATCATATCTCATGCTATAGGAAGGGTCTCAGGATTGGAATGGGAAGGACTTAGATATCACATATCATGCTATAGGGAGGGTCTCAGTTTTGATATTAGAAGCATTGAGATATCACATCTCATGCTATCGGAAGTGTCTCAGGATTGGAATGGGAAGGAGCTGGATATCACATCTCATGCTAAAGGAAGGGTCTCAGGTTTGGAACGGGAAGGATTTGGATATCACATCTCATGTTATAGGAAGGGTCTCAGGTTTGGTATAAGCATTGAGATATCACATCTCTGCTATCGGAAGTGTCTCAGGATTGGAATGGGAAGGAGTTGGATATCCCATCTCATGTTATAGGACGGGTCTCAGGTTTGTTATTAGAATCATTGAGATATCATATTGCATGCTGTAGGAAGGGTCTAAGGGTTGGAATGGGAAGGACTTGGATATCACATCTCATGCTATAGATAGGCTCTTAGGTTTGGAAAGGGAAGGAGTTGGATATCACATTTCATGTTAGAGGAAGGATCTCAGGTTTGGTATTAGAAGCATTGAGATATCACATCTCATGCTATAGGAAGGGTCTCAGGATTGGAATGGGAAGTCGTTGGATATCACATCTCATGCTATAGGAAGTGTCTCAGGTTTGGTATAAGCATTGAGATATCACATCTCATGCTATAGGACGGGTCTCAGGATTGGAATGGAAGGAGTTGGATATCACATCTCATGTTATAGGAAGGATCTCAGGTTTGCTATTAGAAGCATTGAGACATCACATCTCATGCTATAGGAAGGGTCTCAGGATTGGAATGTGAAGGATTTGGAGATCACATCTCATGCTAAAGGAAGGGTCTCGGGTTTGGTAGAAGCATTGAGATATCACGTCTCTGCTATCGGAAGGGTCTCAGGATTGGATTGGGAAGGAGTTGAATATCCCTTCTCATGCTATAGGAAGGGTCTCAGGATTTGAATGGCAAGGAGTTGGATATCACATCTCATGCCATAGGAAGGGTCTCAGGTTTGGTATAAGCATTGAGATATCACATCTCTGCTATCGGAAGGGTCTCAGGATTGGATTGGGAAGGAGTTGGATATCCCTTCTCATGCTATAGGAAGTGTCTCAGGTTGGAATGGGAAGGAGTTGGATATCACATCTCATGTTATAGGAAGGGTCTCAGGATTGGAATTGGAAGGATTTGGATATCACATCTCTTGCTATAGGAAGGGTCTCAGGATTGGAATGGGTAGGAGTTGGATATTACTTTCTTGCTATAGGAAGGGTCTCATGTTTGGAATGGGAATGAGTTGGATATCACATATGCTATAGTTAGTGTCTCAGGTTTGGAACGGGAAGGAGTTGGATATCACATCTCATGTTATAGGAAGGGTCTCAGGTTTGTTATAAGCATTGAGATATCACATCTCTGCTATCGGAAGCGGCTCAGGATTGGAATGGGAAGGAGTTGGATATCCCATCTCATGTTATAGTAAGAGTCTCTGGTTTGGTATTAGAATCATTGAGATATCACATCGCATGCTGTAGGAAGGGTCTAAGGATTGGAATGGGATGGACTTGGATATCACATCTCATGCTATAGGTAGGCTCTCAGGTTTGGTATAAGCATTGAGATATCACATCTCATGCTATAGGAAGGGTCTCAGATTTGGTATAAGCATTGAGATATCACATCTCATGCTAAAGGAAGGGTCTCAGGATTGGAATGGGAAGGAGTTGTATATGACATCTCAGGCCATAGGAAGGGTCTCAGGTTTGGTATAAGCATTGAGATATCACATCTCTGCTATCGGAAGGGTCTCAGGATTGGAATGGGAAGGAGTTGGATATCCCATCTCATGTTATAGGAAGGGTCTCAGGTTTGGTATTAGAAGCATAGAGATATCACATCTCATGCTATAGGAAGGGTCTCAGGATTGGAATGGGAAGGACTTGGATGTCACATCTCATGCTATAGGGAGGGTCTCAAGTTTGATATTAGAAGCATTGAGATAACAAATCTCATGATATCGGAAGGGTCTCAGGATTGGAATGGGAAGGAGTTGGATACCACATCTCATGATAAAGGAAGGGTCTAAGGTTTGGAAGGGGAAGGATTTGGATATCACATCTCATGTTATAGGACGGTTCTCAGGTTTGGTATTAGAAGCATTGAGATATCAAGTCTCATGGTATAAGAAGGGTCTCAGAATTGGAATGGGAAGGAGTTTGATATCACACCTCAAGCTATAGGAAGGGTCTCAGGATTGGAATGGGAAGGAGTTTGATATCACATCTCATGCCATAGTATGGGTCTCAGGTTTGGTAGAAGCATTGGGACATCACATCTCATGCTATCGGAAGGGTATCAGTATTGGATTTGGAAGAAGTTGGATATCCCATCTCATGCTATAGGAAGGGTCTCAGGTTGGAATGGGAAGGAGTTGGATATCACATTTCATGTTATAGGAAGGGTCTCAGGATTGGAATGGGAAGGACTTGGATATCATATCTCATGCTATAGGACGGGTCTCAGGTTTGTTATTAGAATCATTGAGATATCATATTGCATGCTGTAGGAAGGGTCTAAGGCTTGGAATGGGAAGGACTTGGATATCACATCTCATGCTATAGATAGGCTATTAGGTTTGGAAAGGGAAGGAGTTGGATATCACATTTCATGTTAGAGGAAGGATCTCAGGTTTGGTATTAGAAGCATTGAGATATCACATCTCATGCTATAGGAAGGGTCTCAGGATTGGAATGGGAAGTAGTTGGATATCACATCTCATGCTATAGGAAGTGTCTCAGGTTTGGTATAAGCATTGAGATATCACATCTCATGCTATAGGACGGGTCTCAGGATTGGAATGGAAGGAGTTGGATATCACATCTCATGTTATAGGAAGGATCTCAGGTTTGGTATTAGAAGCATTGAGACATCACATCTCATGCTATAGGAAGGGTCTCAGGGTTGGAATGGGAAGGAGTTGGATATCGCATCTCATCCAATAGGAAGGGTCTCAGGTTTGGAATGGGAAGGAATTGGATATCACATCTCATGTTATAGGAAGGATCTCAGGTTTGGTATTAGAAGCATTGAGATATCACATCTCATGCTATAGGAAGGGTCTCAGGATTGGAATGTGAAGGATTTGGATATCACATCTCATGCTAAAGGAAGGGTCTCAGGTTTGGTAGAAGCATTGAGATATCAGATCTCTGCTATCGGAAGGGTCTCAGGATTGGATTGGGAAGGAGTTGGATATCCCTTCTCATGCTATAGGAAGGGTCTCAGGATGTGAATGGGAAGGAGTTGGATATCACATCTCATGTTATAGGAAGGGTCTCAGGATTGGAATGGGAAGGATTTGGATATTACTTTCTTGCTATAGGAAGGGTCTCATGTTTGGAATGGGAAGGAGTTGGATATCACATATGCTATAGTTAGTGTCTCAGGTTTGGAACGGGAAGGAGTTGGATATCACATCTCATGTTATAGGAAGGGTCTCATGTTTGGTATAAGCATTGAGATATCACATCTCTGCTATCGGAAGCGGCTCAGGATTGGAATGGGAAGGAGTTGGATATCCCATCTCATGTTATAGTAAGAGTCTCTGGTTTGGTATTAGAATCATTGAGATATCACATCGCATGCTGTAGGAAGGGTCTAAGGATTGGAATGGGATGGACTTGGATATCACATCTCATGCTATAGGTAGGCTCTCAGGTTTGATATAAGCATTGAGATATCACATCTCATGCTATAGGAAGGGTCTCAGGATTGGAATGGGAAGGATTTGGATATCCCATCTCATGCTATAGGAAGGCTCTCAGGTTTGGAAGGGGAAGGAGTTGGATATCACATTTTATGTTAGAGGACGGATCTCAGGTTTGGTATTAGAGGCCTTGAGATATCACATCTCATGCTATAGGAAGGGTCTCAGGATTGGAATGGGAAGGAGTTGGATATCACATCTCAAGCTTTAGGAAGGGTCTCAGGTTTGGTATAAGCATTGAGATAGCACATCTCATGCTATAGGAAGGGTCTCAGGATTGGAATGGGAAGGAGTTGGATATCACATCTCATGTTATAGGAAAGATCTCAGGTTTGGTATTAGAAGCATTGAGACATCACATCTCATGTTATAGGAAGGGTCTCAGGATTGGAATGGGAAGAAGTTGGATATCACATCTCATGCTATAGGAAGGGTCTCAGGTTTGGAAGGGGAAGGAGTTGGATATCCAATCTCATGTTATAGGACTGGTCTCAGGTTTGGTATTAGAAGCATTGAGATATCACATCGCATGCTGTAGGAAGGTTCTCAGGTTTGGTATTAGAAGCATTGAGACATCACATCTCATGCTATAGGAAGGGTCTCAGGATTGGAATGGGAAGGAGTTGGATATGACATCTCATGTTATAGGAAGGATCTCAGGTTTGGTATTAGAAGCATTGAGACATCACATCTCATGCTATAGGAAGGGTATCAGGATTGGAATGGGAAGGAGTTGGATATCACATCTCATGCTATAGGAAGGGTCTCAGATTTGGTATAAGCATTGAGATATCACATCTCATGCTATAGGAAGGGTCTCAGGATTGGATTGGGAAGGAGTTGTATATGACATCTCAGGCCATAGGAAGGGTCTCAGGATTGGTATAAGCATTGAGATATCACATCTCTGCTATCGGAAGGGTCTCAGGATTGGAATGGGAAGGAGTTGGATATCCCATCTCATGTTAAAGGAAGGGTCTCAGGTTTGGTATTAGAAGCATTGAGATATCACATCTCATGCTATAGGAAGGGTCTCAGGATTGGAATGGGGAGGACTTGGATGTCACATCTCATGCTATAGTGAGGGTCTCAAGTTTGATATTAGAAGCATTGAGATAACAAATCTCATGATATCGGAAGGGTCTCAGGATTGGAATGGGAAGGAGTTGGATATCACATCTCATGATAAAGGAAGGGTCTAAGGTTTGGAAGGGGAAAGATTTGGATATCACATCTCATGTTATAGGACGGGTCTCAGGTTTGGTATTAGAAGCATTGAGATATCAAGTCTCATGGTATAAGAAGGGTCTCAGAATTGGAATGGGAAGGAGTTGGATATCACACCTCAAGCTATAGGAAGGGTCTCAGGATTGGAATGGGAAGGAGTTTGATATCACATCTCATGCCATAGTATGGGTCTCAGGTTTGGTAGAAGCATTGGGACATCACATCTCATGCTATCGGAAGGGTATCAGTATTGGATTTGGAAGAAGTTGGATATCCCATCTCATGCTATAGGAAGGGTCTCAGGTTGGAATGGGAAGGAGTTGGATATCACATTTCATGTTATAGGAAGGGTCTCAGGATTGGAATGGGAAGGACTTGGATATCATATCTCATGCTATAGGACGGGTCTCAGGTTTGTTATTAGAATCATTGAGATATCATATTGCATGCTGTAGGAAGGGTCTAAGGCTTGGAATGGGAAGGACTTGGATATCACATCTCATGCTATAGATAGGCTCTTAGGTTTGGAAAGGGAAGGAGTTGGATATCACATTTCATGTTAGAGGAAGGATCTCAGGTTTGGTATTAGAAGCATTGAGATATCACATCTCATGCTATAGGAAGGGTCTCAGGATTGGAATGGGAAGTAGTTGGATATCACATCTCATGCTATAGGAAGGGTCTCAGGTTTGGTATAAGCATTGAGATATCACATCTCATGCTATAGGACGGGTCTCAGGATTGGAATGGAAGGAGTTGGATATCACATCTCATGTTATAGGAAGGATCTCAGGTTTGGTATTAGAAGCATTGAGACATCACATCTCATGCTATAGGAAGGGTCTCAGGGTTGGAATGGGAAGGAGTTGGATATCGCATCTCATCCAATAGGAAGGGTCTCAGGTTTGGAATGGGAAGGAATTGGATATCACATCTCATGTTATAGGAAGGATCTCAGGTTTGGTATTAGAAGCATTGAGATATCACATCTCATGCTATAGGAAGGGTCTCAGGATTGGAATGTGAAGGATTTGGATATCACATCTCATGCTAAAGGAAGGGTCTCAGGTTTGGTAGAAGCATTGAGATATCAGATCTCTGCTATCGGAAGGGTCTCAGGATTGGATTGGGAAGGAGTTGGATATCTCTTCTCATGCTATAGGAAGGGTCTCAGGATGTGAATGGGAAGGAGTTGGATATCACATCTCATGTTATAGGAAGGGTCTCAGGATTGGAATGGGAAGGATTTGGATATTACTTTCTTGCTATAGGAAGGGTCTCATGTTTGGAATGGGAAGGAGTTGGATATCACATATGCTATAGTTAGTGTCTCAGGTTTGGAACGGGAAGGAGTTGGATATCACATCTCATGTTATAGGAAGGGTCTCATGTTTGGTATAAGCATTGAGATATCACATCTCTGCTATCGGAAGCGGCTCAGGATTGGAATGGGAAGGAGTTGGATATCCCATCTCATGTTATAGTAAGAGTCTCTGGTTTGGTATTAGAATCATTGAGATATCACATCGCATGCTGTAGGAAGGGTCTAAGGATTGGAATGGGATGGACTTGGATATCACATCTCATGCTATAGGTAGGCTCTCAGGTTTGATATAAGCATTGAGATATCACATCTCATGCTATAGGAAGGGTCTCAGGATTGGAATGGGAAGGATTTGGATATCCCATCTCATGCTATAGGAAGGCTCTCAGGTTTGGAAGGGGAAGGAGTTGGATATCACTTTTTATGTTAGAGGACGGATCTCAGGTTTGGTATTAGAGGCCTTGAGATATCACATCTCATGCTATAGGAAGGGTCTCAGGATTGGAATGGGAAGGAGTTGGATATCACATCTCAAGCTTTAGGAAGGGTCTCAGGTTTGGTATAAGCATTGAGATAGCACATCTCATGCTATAGGAAGGGTCTCAGGATTGGAATGGGAAGGAGTTGGATATCACATCTCATGTTATAGGAAAGATCTCAGGTTTGGTATTAGAAGCATTGAGACATCACATCTCATGTTATAGGAAGGGTCTCAGGATTGGAATGGGAAGAAGTTGGATATAACATCTCATGCTATAGGAAGGGTCTCAGGTTTGGAAGGGGAAGGAGTTGGATATCCAATCACATGTTATAGGACTGGTCTCAGGTTTGGTATTAGAAGCATTGAGATATCACATCGCATGCTGTAGGAAGGTTCTCAGGTTTGGTATTAGAAGCATTGAGACATGACATCTCATGCTATAGGAAGGGTCTCAGGATTGGAATGGGAAGGAGTTGGATATGACATCTCATGTTATAGGAAGGATCTCAGGTTTGGTATTAGAAGCATTGAGACATCACATCTCATGCTATAGGAAGGGTCTCAGGATTGGAATGGGAAGGAGTTGGATATCACATCTCATGCTATAGGAAGGGTCTCAGATTTGGTATAAGCATTGAGATATCACATCTCATGCTATAGGAAGGGTCTCAGGATTGGATTGGGAAGGAGTTGTATATGACATCTCAGGCCATAGGAAGGGTCTCAGGATTGGTATAAGCATTGAGATATCACATCTCTGCTATCGGAAGGGTCTCAGGATTGGAATGGGAAGGAGTTGGATATCCCATCTCATTTAAAGGAAGGGTCTCAGGTTTGGTATTAGAAGCATTGAGATATCACATCTCATGCTATAGGAAGGGTCTCAGGATTGGAATGGGGAGGACTTGGATGTCACATCTCATGCTATAGTGAGGGTCTCAAGTTTGATATTAGAAGCATTGAGATAACAAATCTCATGATATCGGAAGGGTCTCAGGATTGGAATGGGAAGGAGTTGGATATCACATCTCATGATAAAGGAAGGGTCTAAGGTTTGGAAGGGGAAAGATTTGGATATCACATCTCATGTTATAGGACGGGTCTCAGGTTTGGTATTAAAAGCATTGAGATATCAAGTCTCATGGCATAGGAAGGGTCTCAGAATTGGAATGTGAAGGAGTTGGATATCACATCTTAAGCTATAGGAAGAGTCTCAGGATTGGAATGGGAAGGAGTTTCTCACATCTCATGCCATAGTATGGGTCTCAGGTTTGGTAGAAGCATTGGGATATCACATCTCATGCTATTGGAAGGGTATCAGTATTGGATTTGGAAGGAGTTGGATATCCCATCTCATGCTATAGGAAGGGTCTCAGGTTGGAATGGGAAGGAGTTGGATATCACATTTCATGTTATAGGAAGGGTCTCAGGATTGGAATGGGAAGGACTTGGATATCATATCTCATGCTATAGGAAGGCTCTCAGGTTTGGAAGGGGAAGGAGTTGGATATCACATTTCATGTTAGAGGAAGGATCTCAGGTTTGGTATTAGAGGCCTTGAGATATCACATCTCATGCTATAGGAAGGGTCTCAGGATTGGAATGGGAAGGAGTTGGATATCACATCTCAAGCTTTAGGAAGGGTCTCAGGTTTGGTATAAGCATTGAGATAGCACATCTCATGCTATAGGAAGGGTCTCAGGATTGGAATGGGAAGGAGTTGGATATCACATCTCATGTTATAGGAAGGATCTCAGGTTTGGTATTAGAAGCATTGAGACATCACATCTCATGCTATAGGAAGGGTCTCAGGATTGGAATGGGAAGGAGTTGGATATCACATCTCATGCTATAGGAAGGGTCTCAGATTTGGTATAAGCATTGAGATATCACATCTCTGCTATCGGAAGGGTCTCAGGATTGGAATGGGAAGGAGTTGGATATCCCATCTCATGCTATAGGGAGGGTCTCAATTTTGATATTAGAAGCATTGAGATAACAAATCTCATGATATCGGAAGGGTCTCAGGATTGGAATGGGAAGGAGTTGGATATCACATCTCATGATAAAGGAAGGGTCTAAGGTTTGGAAGGGGAAAGATTTGGATATCACATCTCATGTTATAGGACGGGTCTCAGGTTTGGTATTAGAAGCATTGAGATATCAAGTCTCATGGTATAGGAAGGGTCTCAGAATTGGAATGGGAAGGAGTTGGATATCACATCTCAAGCTATAGGAAGAGTCTCAGGATTGGAATGGGAAGGAGTTTGATATCACATCTCAAGCTTTAGGAAGGGTCTCAGGTTTGGTATAAGCATTGAGATGTGATATCTCATGCTATAGGAAGGGTCTCAGGATTGGAATGGGAAGGAGTTGGATATCACATCTCATGTTATAGGAAAGATCTCAGGTTTGGTATTAGAAGCATTGAGACATCACATCTCATGTTATAGGAAGGGTCTCAGGATTGGAATGGGAGAAAGTTGGATATCACATCTCATGCTATAGGAAGGGTCTCAGGTTTGGAAGGGGAAGGAGCTGGATATCCAATCTCATGTTATAGGACTGGTCTCAGGTTTGGTATTAGAAGCATTGAGATATCACATTGCATGCTGTAGGAAGGTTCTCAGGTTTGGAATGGGGAGGAATTGGATATCACATCTCATGTCATAGGAAGGATCTCAGGTTTGGTATTAGAAGCATTGAGATATCACATCTCATGCTATAGGAATGGTCTCAGGATTGTAATGGGAAGGAGTTGGATATTACATTCCTGCTATAGGAAGGGTCTCATGTTTGGAATGGGAATGTGTTGGATATCACATATGCTATAGGAAGGGTCTCAGGTTTGGAACGGGAAGGAGTTGGATATCACATCTCATGTTATAGGAAGGGTCTCAGGTTTGGTATAAGCATTGAGATATCACATCTCTGCTATCGGGAATGTCTCAGGATTGGAATGGGAAGGTGTTGGATATCCCATCTCATGTTATAGGACGGGTCTCAGGTTTGTTATTAGAATCATTGAGATATCATATTGCATGCTGTAGGAAGGGTCTAAGGATTGGAATGGGAAGGAGTTGGATATCCCATCTCATGTTATAGGAAGAGTCTCAAGTTTGGTATTAGAAGCATTTAGCTATCACATCTCATGCTATAGGAAGTGTCTCAGGATTGGAATGGGAAGGAGCTGGATATCACATCTCATGCTAAAGGAAGGGTCTCAGGTTTGGAACGGGAAGGATTTGGATATCACATCTCATGTTATAGGAAGGGTCTCAGGTTTGGTATAAGCATTGAGATATCACATCTCTGCTATCGGAAGTGTCTCAGGATTGGAATGGGAAGGAGTTGGATATCCCATCTCATGTTATAGGACGGGTCTCAGGTTTGTTATTAGAATCATTGAGATATCATATTGCATGCTGTAGGAAGGGTCTAAGGGTTGGAATGGGAAGGACTTGGATATCACATCTCATGCTATAGATAGGCTCTTAGGTTTGGAAAGGGAAGGAGTTGGATATCACATTTCATGTTAGAGGAAGGATCTCAGGTTTGGTATTAGAAGCATTGAGATATCACATCTCATGCTATAGGAAGGGTCTCAGGATTGGAATGGGAAGTAGTTGGATATCACATCTCATGCTATAGGAAGTGTCTCAGGTTTGGTATAAGCATTGAGATATCACATCTCATGCTATAGGACGGGTCTCAGGATTGGAATGGAAGGAGTTGGATATCACATCTCATGTTATAGGAAGGATCTCAGGTTTGCTATTAGAAGCATTGAGACATCACATCTCATGCTATAGGAAGGGTCTCAGGGTTGGAATGGGAAGGAGTTGGATATCACATCTCATCCAATAGGAAGGGTCTCAGGTTTAGAATGGGAAGGAATTGGATATCACATCTCATGTTATAGGAAGGATCTCAGGTTTGGTATTAGAAGCATTGAGATATCACATCTCATGCTATAGGAAGGGTCTCAGGATTGGAATGTGAAGGATTTGGATATCACATCTCATGCTAAAGGAAGGGTCTCAGGTTTGGTAGAAGCATTGAGATATCACGTCTCTGCTATCGGAAGGGTCTCAGGATTGGATTGGGAAGGAGTTGGATATCCCTTCTCATGCTATAGGAAGGGTCTCAGGATTTGAATGGCAAGGAGTTGGATATCACATCTCATGCCATAGGAAGGGTCTCAGGTTTGGTATAAGCATTGAGATATCACATCTCTGCTATCGGAAGGGTCTCAGGATTGGATTGGGAAGGAGTTGGATATCCCTTCTCATGCTATAGGAAGGGTCTCAGGTTGGAATGGGAAGGAGTTGGATATCACATCTCATGTTATAGGAAGGGTCTCAGGATTGGAATGGGAAGGATTTGGATATCACATCTCTTGCTATAGGAAGGGTCTCAGGATTGGAATGGGAAGGAGTTGGATATCACATATGCTATAGTTAGTGTCTCAGGTTTGGAACGGGAAGGAGTTGGATATCACATCTCATGTTATAGGAAGGGTCTCAGGTTTGTTATAAGCATTGAGATATCACATCTCTGCTATCGGAAGCGGCTCAGGATTGGAATGGGAAGGAGTTGGATATCCCATCTCATGTTATAGTAAGAGTCTCTGATTTGGTATTAGAATCATTGAGATATCACATCGCATGCTGTAGGAAGGGTCTAAGGATTGGAATGGGATGGACTTGGATATCACATCTCATGCTATAGGTAGGCTCTCAGGTTTGATATAAGCATTGAGATGTCACATCTCATGCTATAGGAAGGGTCTCAGGATTGGAATGGGAGGGATTTGGATATCCCATCTCATGCTATAGGAAGGCTCTCAGGTTTGGAAGGGGAAGGAGTTGGATATCACATTTTATGTTAGAGGACGGATCTCAGGTTTGGTATTAGAGGCCTTGAGATATCACATCTCATGCTATAGGAAGGGTCTCAGGATTGGAATGGGAAGGAGTTGGATATCACATCTCAAGCTTTATGAAGGGTCTCAGGTTTGGTATAAGCATTGAGATAGCACATCTCATGCTATAGGAAGGGTCTCAGGATTGGAATGGGAAGGAGTTGGATATCACATCTCATGTTATAGGAAAGATCTCAGGTTTGGTATTAGAAGCATTGAGACATCACATCTCATGTTATAGGAAGGGTCTCAGGATTGGAATGGGAAGAAGTTGGATATCACAGCTCATGCCATAGGAAGGGTCTCAGGTTTGGAAGGGGAAGGAGTTGGATATCCAATCTCATGTTATAGGACTGGTCTCAGGTTTGGTATTAGAAGCATTGAGATATCACATCGCATGCTGTAGGAAGGTTCTCAGGTTTGGTATTAGAAGCATTGAGACATCACATCTCATGCTATAGGAAGGGTCTCAGGATTGGAATGGGAAGGAGTTGGATATGACATCTCATGTTATAGGAAGGATCTCAGGTTTGGTATTAGAAGCATTGAGACATCACATCTCATGCTATAGGAAGGGTCTCAGGATTGGAATGGGAAGGAGTTGGATATCACATCTCATGCTATAGGAAGGGTCTCAGATTTGGTATAAGCATTGAGATATCACATCTCATGCTATAGGAAGGGTCTCAGGATTGGATTGGGAAGGAGTTGTATATGACATCTCAGGCCATAGGAAGGGTCTCAGGATTGGTATAAGCATTGAGATATCACATCTCTGCTATCGGAAGGGTCTCAGGATTGGAATGGGAAGGAGTTGGATATCCCATCTCATGTTAAAGGAAGGGTCTCAGGTTTGGTATTAGAAGCATTGAGATATCACATCTCATGCTATAGGAAGGGTCTCAGGATTGGAATGGGGAGGACTTGGATGTCACATCTCATGCTATAGTGAGGGTCTCAAGTTTGATATTAGAAGCACATCTCATGTTATAGGAAGGATCTCAGGTTTGGTATTAGAAGCATTGCGATATCACATCTCATGCTATCGGAAGGATCTCAGGTTTGGTATTACAAGTATTGAGATATCACATCTCATGCTATAGGAAGGGTCTCAGGATTGGAATGGGAAGGAGTTGGATATCACATCTCATGCTAAAGGAAGGGTCTCAGGTTTGGTAGAAGCATTGAGATATCACATCTCATGCTATAGGAAGGGTCTCAGGATTGGAATGGGAAGGACTTAGATATCACATATCATGCTATAGGGAGGGTCTCAGTTTTGATATTAGAAGCATTGAGATATCACATCTCATGCTATCGGAAGTGTCTCAGGATTGGAATGGGAAGGAGCTGGATATCACATCTCATGCTAAAGGAAGGGTCTCAGGTTTGGAACGGGAAGGAGTTGGATATCACATCTCATGTTATAGGAAGGGTCTCAGGTTTGGTATAAACATTGAGATATCACATCTCTGCTATCGGAAGTGTCTCAGGATTGTAATGGGAAGGAGTTGGATATCCCATCTCATGTTATAGGACGGGTCTCAGGTTTGTTATTAGAATCATTGAGATATCATATTGCATGCTGTAGGAAGGGTCTAAGGATTGGAATGGGAAGGAGTTGGATATCACATCTCATGCTATAGATAGGCTCTTAGGTTTGGAAAGGGAAGGAGTTGGATATCACATTTCATGTTAGAGGAAGGATCTCAGGTTTGGTATTAGAAGCATTGAGATATCACATCTCATGCTATAGGAAGGGTCTCAGGATTGGAATGGAAAGGAGTTTGATATCACATCTCATGCCATAGTATGGGTCTCAGGTTTGGTAGAAGCATTGGGATATCACATCTCATGCTATCGGAAGGGTATCAGTATTGGATTTGGAAGAAGTTGGATATCCCATCTCATGCTATAGGAAGGGTCTCAGGTTGGAATGGGAAGGAGTTGGATATCACATTTCATGTTATAGGAAGGGTCTCAGGATTGGAATGGGAAGGACTTGGATATCATATCTCATGCTATAGGACGGGTCTCAGGTTTGTTATTAGAATCATTGAGATATCATATTGCATGCTGTAGGAAGGGTCTAAGGATTGGAATGGGAAGGACTTGGATATCACATCTCATGCTATAGATAGGCTCTTAGGTTTGGAAAGGGAAGGAGTTGGATATCACATTTCATGTTAGAGGAAGGATCTCAGGTTTGGTATTAGAAGCATTGAGATATCACATCTCATGCTATAGGAAGGGTCTCAGGATTGGAATGGGAAGTAGTTGGATATCACATCTCATGCTATAGGAAGGGTCTCAGGATTGGAATGGAAGGAGTTGGATATCACATCTCATGTTATAGGAAGGATCTCAGGTTTGGTATTAGAAGCATTGAGACATCACATCTCATGCTATAGGAAGGGTCTCAGGGTTGGAATGGGAAGGAGTTGGATATCACATCTCATCCAATAGGAAGGGTCTCAGGTTTGGAATGGGAAGGAAATGGATATCACATCTCATGTTATAGGAAGGATCTCAGGTTTGGTATTAGAAGCATTGAGATATCACATCTCATGCTATAGGAAGGGTCTCAGGATTGGAATGTGAAGGATTTGGATATCACATCTCATGCTAAAGGAAGGGTCTCAGGTTTGGTAGAAGCATTAAGATATCACGTCTCTGCTATCGGAAGGGTCTCAGGATTGGATTGGGAAGGAGTTGGTTATCCCTTCTCATGCTATAGGAAGGGTCTCAGGATTTGAATGGCAAGGAGTTGGATATCACATCTCATGCCATAGGAAGGGTCTCAGGTTTGGTATAAGCATTGAGATATCACATCTCTGCTATCGGAAGGGTCTCAGGATTGGAATGGGAAGGAGTTGGATATTCCCATCTCATGTTATAGGAAGGGTCTCAGGTTTGGTATTAGAAGCATTGAGATATCACATCTCATGCTATAGGAAAGGTCTCAGGATTGGAATGGAAGGAGTTGGATATCACATCTCATGTTATAGGAAGGATCTCAGGTTTGGTATTAGAAGCATTGAGACATCACATCTCATGCTATAGGAAGGGTCTCAGGGTTGGAATGGGAAGGAGTTGGATATCACATCTCATCCAATAGGAAGGGTCTCAGGTTTGGAATGGGAAGGAAATGGATATCACATCTCATGTTATAGGAAGGATCTCAGGTTTGGTATTAGAAGCATTGAGATATCACATCTCATGCTATAGGAAGGGTCTCAGGATTGGAATGTGAAGGATTTGGATATCACATCTCATGCTAAAGGAAGGGTCTCAGGTTTGGTAGAAGCATTAAGATATCACGTCTCTGCTATCGGAAGGGTCTCAGGATTGGATTGGGAAGGAGTTGGTTATCCCTTCTCATGCTATAGGAAGGGTCTCAGGATTTGAATGGCAAGGAGTTGGATATCACATCTCATGCCATAGGAAGGGTCTCAGGTTTGGTATAAGCATTGAGATATCACATCTCTGCTATCGGAAGGGTCTCAGGATTGGAATGGGAAGGAGTTGGATATTCCCATCTCATGTTATAGGAAGGGTCTCAGGTTTGGTATTAGAAGCATTGAGATATCACATCTCATGCTATAGGAAAGGTCTCAGGATTGGAATGGGAAGGACTTGGATATCACATCTCATGCTATAGGGAGGGTCTCAAGTTTGATATTAGAAGCTTTGAGATATCACATCTCATGATATCGGAAGGGTCTCAGGATTGGAATGGGAAGGAGTTGGATATCACATCTCATGATAAAGGAAGGGTCTAAGGTTTGGAAGGGGAAGGATTTGGATATCACATCTCATGTTATATTACGGGTCTCAGGTTTGGTATTAGAAGCATTAAGATATCAAGTCTCAGAGTATAGGAAGGGTCTCAGAATTGGAATGGGAAGGAGTTGGATATCACATCTCAAGCTATAGGAAGGGTCTCTGGATTGGAATGGGAAGGACCTGGATATCACATCTCATGCTATAGGAAGGCTCTCAGGTTTGGAAGGGGAAAGAGTTGGATATCACATTTCATGTTAGAGGTAGGATCTCAGGTTTGGTGTTAGAGGCATTGAGATATCACATCTCATGCTATCAGAAGGGTCTCAGGAATGGAATGGGAAGGAGTTGGATATCACATCTCATGCTAAAGGGAGGGTCTCAGGTTTGGAAGGGGAAGGATTTGGATATCACATCTCATGTTATAGGAAGGATCTCAGGTTTGGTATTAGAAGCATTGAGATATCACATCTCATGCTATCGGAAGGATCTCAGGTTTGGTATTAGAAGCATTGAGATATCACATCTCATGCTATCAGAAGGGTCTCAGGATTGGAATGGGAAGGAGTTGGATACCACATCTCATGATAAAGGAAGGGTCTAAGGTTTGGAAGGGGAAGGATTTGGATATCACATCTCATGTTATAGGACGGGTCTCAGGTTTGGTATTAGAAGCATTGAGATATCAAGTCTCATGGTATAAGAAGGGTCTCAGAATTGGAATGGGAAGGAGTTGGATATCACACCTCAAGCTATAGGAAGGGTCTCAGGATTGGAATGGAAAGGAGTTTGATATCACATCTCATGCCATAGTATGGGTCTCAGGTTTGGTAGAAGCATTGGGATATCACATCTCATGCTATCGGAAGGGTATCAGTATTGGATTTGGAAGAAGTTGGATATCCCATCTCATGCTATAGGAAGGGTCTCAGGTTGGAATGGGAAGGAGTTGGATATCACATTTCATGTTATAGGAAGGGTCTCAGGATTGGAATGGGAAGGACTTGGATATCATATCTCATGCTATAGGACGGGTCTCAGGTTTGTTATTAGAATCATTGAGATATCATATTGCATGCTGTAGGAAGGGTCTAAGGATTGGAATGGGAAGGACTTGGATATCACATCTCATGCTATAGATAGGCTCTTAGGTTTGGAAAGGGAAGGAGTTGGATATCACATTTCATGTTAGAGGAAGGATCTCAGGTTTGGTATTAGAAGCATTGAGATATCACATCTCATGCTATAGGAAGGGTCTCAGGATTGGAATGGGAAGTAGTTGGATATCACATCTCATGCTATAGGAAGGGTCTCAGGTTTGGTATAAGCATTGAGATATCACATCTCATGCTATAGGACGGGTCTCAGGATTGGAATGGAAGGAGTTGGATATCACATCTCATGTTATAGGAAGGATCTCAGGTTTGGTATTAGAAGCATTGAGACATCACATCTCATGCTATAGGAAGGGTCTCAGGGTTGGAATGGGAAGGAGTTGGATATCACATCTCATCCAATAGGAAGGGTCTCAGGTTTGGAATGGGAAGGAATTGGATATCACATCTCATGCTAAAGGAAGGGTCTCAGGTTTGGTAGAAGCATTGAGATATCACGTCTCTGCTATCGGAAGGGTCTCAGGATTGGATTGGGAAGGAGTTGGATATCCCTTCTCATGCTATAGGAAGGGTCTCAGGATTTGAATGGCAAGGAGTTGGATATCACATCTCATGCCATAGGAAGGGTCTCAGGTTTGGTATAAGCATTGAGATATCACATCTCTGCTATCGGAAGGGTCTCAGGATTGGAATGGGAAGGAGTTGGATATTCCCATCTCATGTTATAGGAAGGATCTCAGGTTTGGTATTAGAAGCATTGAGATATCACATCTCATGCTATAGGAAGGGTCTCAGGATTGGAATGTGAAGGATTTGGATATCACATCTCATGCTAAAGGAAGGGTCTCAGGTTTGGTAGAAGCATTGAGATATCACGTCTCTGCTATCGGAAGGGTCTCAGGATTGGATTGGGAAGGAGTTGGATATCCCTTCTCATGCTATAGGAAGGGTCTCAGGATTTGAATGGCAAGGAGTTGGATATCACATCTCATGCCATAGGAAGGGTCTCAGGTTTGGTATAAGCATTGAGATATCACATCTCTGCTATCGGAAGGGTCTCAGGATTGGAATGGGAAGGAGTTGGATATTCCCATCTCATGTTATAGGAAGGGTCTCAGGTTTGGTATTAGAAGCATTGAGATATCACATCTCATGCTATAGGAAGTGTCTCAGGATTGGAATGGGAAGGACTTGGATATCACATCTCATGCTATAGGGAGGGTCTCAAGTTTGATATTAGAAGCTTTGAGATATCACATCTCATGATATCGGAAGGGTCTCAGGATTGGAATGGGAAGGAGTTGGATATCACATCTCATGATAAAGGAAGGGTCTAAGGTTTGGAAGGGGAAGGATTTGGATATCACATCTCATGTTATATTACGGGTCTCAGGTTTGGTATTAGAAGCATTGAGATATCAAGTCTCAGAGTATAGGAAGGGTCTCAGAATTGGAATGGGAAGGAGTTGGATATCACATCTCAAGCTATAGGAAGGGTCTCAGGATTGGAATGGGAAGGACTTGAATATCACATCTCATGCTATAGGAAGGCTCTCAGGTTTGGAAGGGGAAAGAGTTGGATATCACATTTCATGTTAGAGGTCTCAGGTTTGGTATTAGAGGCATTGAGATATCACATCTCATGCTATCAGAAGGGTCTCAGGAATGGAATGGGAAGGAGTTGGATATCACATCTCATGCTAAAGGGAGGGTCTCAGGTTTGGAAGGGGAAGGATTTGGATATCACATCTCATGTTATAGGAAGGATCTCAGGTTTGGTATTAGAAGCATTGAGATATCACATCTCATGCTATCGGAAGGATCTCAGGTTTGGTATTAGAAGCATTGAGATATCACATCTCATGCTATCAGAAGGGTCTCAGGATTGGAATGGGAAGGAGTTGGATATCACATCTCATGCTAAAGGGAGGGTCTCAGGTTTGGAAGGGGAAGGATTTGGATATCACATCTCATGTTATCGGAAGGATCTCACGTTTGGTATTAGAAGTATTGAGATATCATATCTCATGGTATAGGAAGGGTCTCAGGTTTGGTATAAGCATTGAGATATCACATCTCTGCTATCGGAAGTGTCTCAGGATTGGAATGGGAAGGAGTTGGATATCCCATCTCATGTTATAGGACGGGTCTCAGGTTTGTTATTAGAATCATTGAGATATCATATTGCATGCTGTAGGAAGGGTCTAAGGATTGGAATGGGAAGGACTTGGATATCACATCTCATGCTATAGATAGGCTCTTAGGTTTGGAAAGGGAAGGAGTTGGATATCACATTTCATGTTAGAGGAAGGATCTCAGGTTTGGTATTAGAAGCATTGAGATATCACATCTCATGCTATAGGAAGGGTCTCAGGATTGGAATGGGAAGTAGTTGGATATCACATCTCATGCTATAGGAAGGGTCTCAGGATTGGAATGGAAGGAGTTGGATATCACATCTCATGTTATAGGAAGGATCTCAGGTTTGGTATTAGAAGCATTGAGACATCACATCTCATGCTATAGGAAGGGTCTCAGGGTTGGAATGGGAAGGAGTTGGATATCACATCTCATCCAATAGGAAGGGTCTCAGGTTTGGAATGGGAAGGAAATGGATATCACATCTCATGTTATAGGAAGGATCTCAGGTTTGGTATTAGAAGCATTGAGATATCACATCTCATGCTATAGGAAGGGTCTCAGGATTGGAATGTGAAGGATTTGGATATCACATCTCATGCTAAAGGAAGGGTCTCAGGTTTGGTAGAAGCATTAAGATATCACGTCTCTGCTATCGGAAGGGTCTCAGGATTGGATTGGGAAGGAGTTGGATATCCCTTCTCATGCTATAGGAAGGGTCTCAGGATTTGAATGGCAAGGAGTTGGATATCACATCTCATGCCATAGGAAGGGTCTCAGGTTTGGTATAAGCATTGAGATATCACATCTCTGCTATCGGAAGGGTCTCAGGATTGGAATGGGAAGGAGTTGGATATTCCCATCTCATGTTATAGGAAGGGTCTCAGGTTTGGTATTAGAAGCATTGAGATATCACATCTCATGCTATATGAAGGGTCTCAGGATTGGAATGGGAAGGACTTGGATATCACATCTCATGCTATAGGGAGGGTCTCAAGTTTGATATTAGAAGCTTTGAGATATCACATCTCATGATATCGGAAGGGTCTCAGGATTGGAATGGGAAGGAGTTGGATATCACATCTCATGATAAAGGAAGGGTCTAAGGTTTGGAAGGGGAAGGATTTGGATATCACATCTCATGTTATATTACGGGTCTCAGGTTTGGTATTAGAAGCATTGAGATATCAAGTCTCAGAGTATAGGAAGGGTCTCAGAATTGGAATGGGAAGGAGTTGGATATCACATCTCAAGCTATAGGAAGGGTCTCTGGATTGGAATGGGAAGGACCTGGATATCACATCTCATGCTATAGGAAGGCTCTCAGGTTTGGAAGGGGAAAGAGTTGGATATCACATTTCATGTTAGAGGTAGGATCTCAGGTTTGGTGTTAGAGGCATTGAGATATCACATCTCATGCTATCAGAAGGGTCTCAGGAATGGAATGGGAAGGAGTTGGATATCACATCTCATGCTAAAGGGAGGGTCTCAGGTTTGGAAGGGGAAGGATTTGGATATCACATCTCATGTTATAGGAAGGATCTCAGGTTTGGTATTAGAAGCATTGAGATATCACATCTCATGCTATCGGAAGGATCTCAGGTTTGGTATTAGAAGCATTGAGATATCACATCTCATGCTATCAGAAGGGTCTCAGGATTGGAATGGGAAGGAGTTGGATACCACATCTCATGATAAAGGAAGGGTCTAAGGTTTGGAAGGGGAAGGATTTGGATATCACATCTCATGTTATAGGACGGGTCTCAGGTTTGGTATTAGAAGCATTGAGATATCAAGTCTCATGGTATAAGAAGGGTCTCAGAATTGGAATGGGAAGGAGTTGGATATCACACCTCAAGCTATAGGAAGGGTCTCAGGATTGGAATGGAAAGGAGTTTGATATCACATCTCATGCCATAGTATGGGTCTCAGGTTTGGTAGAAGCATTGGGATATCACATCTCATGCTATCGGAAGGGTATCAGTATTGGATTTGGAAGAAGTTGGATATCCCATCTCATGCTATAGAAAGGGTCTCAGGTTGGAATGGGAAGGAGTTGGATATCACATTTCATGTTATAGGAAGGGTCTCAGGATTGGAATGGGAAGGACTTGGATATCATATCTCATGCTATAGGACGGGTCTCAGGTTTGTTATTAGAATCATTGAGATATCATATTGCATGCTGTAGGAAGGGTCTAAGGATTGGAATGGGAAGGACTTGGATATCACATCTCATGCTATAGATAGGCTCTTAGGTTTGGAAAGGGAAGGAGTTGGATATCACATTTCATGTTAGAGGAAGGATCTCAGGTTTGGTATTAGAAGCATTGAGATATCACATCTCATGCTATAGGAAGGGTCTCAGGATTGGAATGGGAAGTAGTTGGATATCACATCTCATGCTATAGGAAGGGTCTCAGGTTTGGTATAAGCATTGAGATATCTCATCTCATGCTATAGGACGGGTCTCAGGATTGGAATGGAAGGAGTTGGATATCACATCTCATGTTATAGGAAGGATCTCAGGTTTGGTATTAGAAGCATTGAGACATCACATCTCATGCTATAGGAAGGGTCTCAGGGTTGGAATGGGAAGGAGTTGGATATCACATCTCATCCAATAGGAAGGGTCTCAGGTTTGGAATGGGAAGGAATTGGATATCACATCTCATGTTATAGGAAGGATCTCAGGTTTGGTATTAGAAGCATTGAGATATCACATCTCATGCTATAGGAAGGGTCTCAGGATTGGAATGTGAAGGATTTGGATATCACATCTCATGCTAAAGGAAGGGTCTCAGGTTTGGTAGAAGCATTGAGATATCACGTCTCTGCTATCGGAAGGGTCTCAGGATTGGATTGGGAAGGAGTTGGATATCCCTTCTCATGCTATAGGAAGGGTCTCAGGATTTGAATGGTAAGGAGTTGGATATCACATCTCATGCCATAGGAAGGGTCTCAGGTTTGGTATAAGCATTGAGATATCACATCTCTGCTATCGGAAGGGTCTCAGGATTGGAATGGGAAGGAGTTGGATATTCCCATCTCATGTTATAGGAAGGGTCTCAGGTTTGGTATTAGAAGCATTGAGATATCACATCTCATGCTATAGGAAGTGTCTCAGGATTGGAATGGGAACGACTTGGATATCACATCTCATGCTATAGGGAGGGTCTCAAGTTTGATATTAGAAGCTTTGAGATATCACATCTCATGATATCGGAAGGGTCTCAGGATTGGAATGGGAAGGAGTTGGATATCACATCTCATGATAAAGGAAGGGTCTAAGGTTTGGAAGGGGAAGGATTTGGATATCACATCTCATGTTATATTACGGGTCTCAGGTTTGGTATTAGAAGCATTGAGATATCAAGTCTCAGAGTATAGGAAAGGTCTCAGAATTGGAATGGGAAGGAGTTGGACATCACATCTCAAGCTATAGGAAGGGTCTCAGGATTGGAATGGGAAGGACTTGGATATCACATCTCATGCTATAGGAAGGCTCTCAGGTTTGGAAGGGGAAAGAGTTGGATATCACATTTCATGTTAGAGGTCTCAGGTTTGGTATTAGAGGCATTGAGATATCACATCTCATGCTATCAGAAGGGTCTCAGGAATGGAATGGGAAGGAGTTGGATATCACATCTCATGCTAAAGGGAGGGTCTCAGGTTTGGAAGGGGAAGGATTTGGATATCACATCTCATGTTATAGGAAGGATCTCAGGTTTGGTATTAGAAGCATTGAGATATCACATCTCATGCTATCGGAAGGATCTCAGGTTTGGTATTAGAAGCATTGAGATATCACATCTCATGCTATCAGAAGGGTCTCAGGATTGGAATGGGAAGGAGTTGGATATCACATCTCATGCTAAAGGGAGGGTCTCAGGTTTGGAAGGGGAAGGATTTGGATATCACATCTCATGTTATCGGAAGGATCTCACGTTTGGTATTAGAAGTATTGAGATATCATATCTCATGGTATAGGAAGGGTCTCAGGTTTGGTATAAGCATTGAGATATCACATCTCTGCTATCGGAAGTGTCTCAGGATTGGAATGGGAAGGAGTTGGATATCCCATCTCATGTTATAGGACGGGTCTCAGGTTTGTTATTAGAATCATTGAGATATCATATTGCATGCTGTAGGAAGGGTCTAAGGGTTGGAATGGGAAGGACTTGGATATCACATCTCATGCTATAGAAAGGCTCTTAGGTTTGGAAAGGGAAGGAGTTGGATATCACATTTCATGTTAGAGGAAGGATCTCAGGTTTGGTATTAGAAGCATTGAGATATCACATCTCATGCTATAGGAAGGGTCTCAGGATTGGAATGGGAAGTAGTTGGATATCACATCTCATGCTATAGGAAGGGTCTCAGGTTTGGTATAAGCATTGAGATATCACATCTAATGCTATAGGACGGGTCTCAGGATTGGAATGGAAGGAGTTGGATATCACATCTCATGTTATAGGAAGGATCTCAGGTTTGGTATTAGAAGCATTGAGACATCACATCTCATGCTATAGGAAGGGTCTCAGGGTTGGAATGGGAAGGACTTGGATATCACATCTCATGCTATAGGAAGGGTCTCAGGATTGGAATGGGAAGTAGTTGGATATCACATCTCATGCTATAGGAAGGGTCTCAGGTTTGGTATAAGCATTGAGATATCACATCTCATGCTATAGGACGGGTCTCAGGATTGGAATGGAAGGAGTTGGATATCACATCTCATGTTATAGGAAGGATCTCAGGTTTGGTATTAGAAGCATTGAGACATCAGATCTCATGCTATAGGAAGGGTCTCAGGGTTGGAATGGGAAGGAGTTGGATATCACATCTCATCCAATAGGAAGGGTCTCAGGTTTGGAATGGGAAGGAATTGGATATCACATCTCATGTTATAGGAAGGATCTCAGGTTTGGTATTAGAAGCATTGAGAGATCACATCTCATGCTATAGGAAGGGTCTCAGGATTGGAATGTGAAGGATTTGGATATCACATCTCATGCTAAAGGAAGGGTCTCAGGTTTGGTAGAAGCATTGAGATATCACGTCTCTGCTATCGGAAGGGTCTCAGGATTGGATTGGGAAGGAGTTGGATATCCCTTCTCATGCTATAGGAAGGGTCTCAGGATTTGAATGGCAAGGAGTTGGATATCACATCTCATGCCATAGGAAGGGTCTCAGGTTTGGTATAAGCATTGAGATATCACATCTCTGCTATCGGAAGGGTCTCAGGATTGGAATGGGAAGGAGTTGGATATTCCCATCTCATGTTATAGGAAGGGTCTCAGGTTTGGTATTAGAAGCATTGAGATATCACATCTCATGCTATAGGAAGGGTCTCAGGATTGGAATGGGAAGGACTTGGATATCACATCTCATGCTATAGGGAGGGTCTCAAGTTTGATATTAGAAGCTTTGAGATATCACATCTCATGATATCGGAAGGGTCTCAGTATTGGAATGGGAAGGAGTTGGATATCACATCTCATGATAAAGGAAGGGTCTAAGGTTTGGAAGGGGAAGGATTTGGATATCACATCTCATGTTATATTACGGGTCTCAGGTTTGGTATTAGAAGCATTGAGATATCAAGTCTCAGAGTATAGGAAGGGTCTCAGAATTGGAATGGGAAGGAGTTGGATATCACATCTCAAGCTATAGGAAGGGTCTCAGGATTGGAATGGGAAGGACTTGGATATCACATCTCATGCTATAGGAAGGCTCTCAGGTTTGGAAGGGGAAAGAGTTGGATATCACATTTCATGTTAGAGGTAGGAGCTCAGGTTTGGTATTAGAGGCATTGAGATATCACATCTCATGCTATCAGAAGGGTCTCAGGAATGGAATGGGAAGGAGTTGGATATCACATCTCATGCTAAAGGGAGGGTCTCAGGTTTGGAAGGGGAAGGATTTGGATATCACATCTCATGTTATAGGAAGGATCTCAGGTTTAGTATTAGAAGCATTGAGATATCACATCTCATGCTAACGGAAGGATCTCAGGTTTGGTATTAGAAGCATTGAGATATCACATCTCATGCTATCAGAAGGGTCTCAGGATTGGAATGGGAAGGAGTTGGATATCACATCTCATGCTAAAGGGAGGGTCTCAGGTTTGGAAGGGGAAGGATTTGGATATCACATCTCATGTTATCGGAAGGATCTCACGTTTGGTATTAGAAGTATTGAGATATCATATCTCATGCTATAGGAAGGGTCTCAGGATTGGAATGGGAAAGAGTTGGATATCACATCTCATGCTATAGGGAGTGTCTCAGGATTGGAATGGGAAGGACTTAGATATCACATATCATGCTATAGGGAGGGTCTCAGTTTTGATATTAGAAGCATTGAGATATCACATCTCATGCTATCGGAAGTGTCTCAGGATTGGAATGGGAAGGAGCTGGATATCACATCTCATGCTAAAGGAAGGGTCTCAGGTTTGGAACGGGAAGGATTTGGATATCACATCTCATGTTATAGGAAGGGTCTCAGGTTTGGTATAAGCATTGAGATATCACATCTCTGCTATCGGAAGTGTCTCAGGATTGGAATGGGAAGGAGTTGGATATCCCATCTCATGTTATAGGACGGGTCTCAGGTTTGTTATTAGAATCATTGAGATATCATATTGCATGCTGTAGGAAGGGTCTAAGGGTTGGAATGGGAAGGACTTGGATATCACATCTCATGCTATAGATATGCTCTTAGGTTTGGAAAGGGAAGGAGTTGGATATCACATTTCATGTTAGAGGAAGGATCTCAGGTTTGGTATTAGAAGCATTGAGATATCACATCTCATGCTATAGGAAGGGTCTCAGGATTGGAATGGGAAGTAGTTGGATATCACATCTCATGCTATAGGAAGGGTCTCAGGTTTGGTATAAGCATTGAGATATCACATCTAATGCTATAGGACGGGTCTCAGGATTGGAATGGAAGGAGTTGGATATCACATCTCATGTTATAGGAAGGATCTCAGGTTTGGTATTAGAAGCATTGAGACATCACATCTCATGCTATAGGAAGGGTCTCAGGGTTGGAATGGGAAGGAGTTGGATATCACCTCTCATCCAATAGGAAGGGTCTCAGGTTTGGAATGGGAAGGGATTGGATATCACATCTTATGTTATAGGAAGGATCTCAGGTTTGGTATTAGAAGCATTGAGATATCACATCTCATGCTATAGGAAGGGTCTCAGGATTGGAATGTGAAGGATTTGGATATCACATCTCATGCTAAAGGAAGGGTCTCAGGTTTGGTAGAAGCATTGAGATATCACGTCTCTGCTATCGGAAGGGTCTCAGGATTGGATTGGGCAGGAGTTGGATATGCCTTCTCATGCTATAGGAAGGGTCTCAGGATTTGAATGGCAAGGAGTTGGATATCACATCTCATGCCATAGGAAGGGTCTCAGGTTTGGTATAAGCATTGAGATATCACATCTCTGCTATCGGAAGGGTCTCAGGATTGGATTGGGAAGGAGTTGGATATCCCTTCTCATGCTATAGGAAGTGTCTCAGGTTGGAATGGGAAGGAGTTGGATATCACATCTCATGTTATAGGAAGGGTCTCAGGATTGGAATGGGAAGGATTTGGATATCACATCTCTTGCTATAGGAAGGGTCTCAGGATTGGAATGGGTAGGAGTTGGATATTACTTTCTTGCTATAGGAAGGGTCTCATGTTTGGAATGGGAAGGAGTTGGATATCACATATGCTATAGTTAGTGTCTCAGGTTTGGAACGGGAAGGAGTTGGATATCACATCTCATGTTATAGGAAGGGTCTCAGGTTTGGTATAAGCATTGAGATATCACATCTCTGCTATCGGAAGCGGCTCAGGATTGGAATGGGAAGGAGTTGGATATCCCATCTCATGCTTTAGGGAGTGTCTCAGGATTGGAATGGGAAGGACTTAGATATCACATATCATGCTAAAGGAAGGGTCTCAGGTTTGGAACGGGAAGGATTTGGATATCACATCTCATGCTAAAGGAAGGGTCTCAGGTTTGGAACGGAAGGATTTGGATATCACATCTCATGTTATAGGAAGGGTCTCAGGTTTGGTATAAGCATTGAGATATCACATCTAATGCTATAGGACGGGTCTCAGGATTGGAATGGAAGGAGTTGGATATCACATCTCATGTTATAGGAAGGATCTCAGGTTTGGTATTAGAAGCATTGAGACATCACATCTCATGCTATAGGAAGGGTCTCAGGGTTGGAATGGGAAGGACTTGGATATCACATCTCATGCTATAGGAAGGGTCTCAGGATTGGAATGGGAAGTAGTTGGATATCACATCTCATGCTATAGGAAGGGTCTCAGGTTTGGTATAAGCATTGAGATATCACATCTCATGCTATAGGACGGGTCTCAGGATTGGAATGGAAGGAGTTGGATATCACATCTCATGTTATAGGAAGGATCTCAGGTTTGGTATTAGAAGCATTGAGACATCAGATCTCATGCTATAGGAAGGGTCTCAGGGTTGGAATGGGAAGGAGTTGGATATCACATCTCATCCAATAGGAAGGGTCTCAGGTTTGGAATGGGAAGGAATTGGATATCACATCTCATGTTATAGGAAGGATCTCAGGTTTGGTATTAGAAGCATTGAGAGATCACATCTCATGCTATAGGAAGGGTCTCAGGATTGGAATGTGAAGGATTTGGATATCACATCTCATGCTAAAGGAAGGGTCTCAGGTTTGGTAGAAGCATTGAGATATCACGTCTCTGCTATCGGAAGGGTCTCAGGATTGGATTGGGAAGGAGTTGGATATCCCTTCTCATGCTATAGGAAGGGTCTCAGGATTTGAATGGCAAGGAGTTGGATATCACATCTCATGCCATAGGAAGGGTCTCAGGTTTGGTATAAGCATTGAGATATCACATCTCTGCTATCGGAAGGGTCTCAGGATTGGAATGGGAAGGAGTTGGATATTCCCATCTCATGTTATAGGAAGGGTCTCAGGTTTGGTATTAGAAGCATTGAGATATCACATCTCATGCTATAGGAAGGGTCTCAGGATTGGAATGGGAAGGACTTGGATATCACATCTCATGCTATAGGGAGGGTCTCAAGTTTGATATTAGAAGCTTTGAGATATCACATCTCATGATATCGGAAGGGTCTCAGTATTGGAATGGGAAGGAGTTGGATATCACATCTCATGATAAAGGAAGGGTCTAAGGTTTGGAAGGGGAAGGATTTGGATATCACATCTCATGTTATATTACGGGTCTCAGGTTTGGTATTAGAAGCATTGAGATATCAAGTCTCAGAGTATAGGAAGGGTCTCAGAATTGGAATGGGAAGGAGTTGGATATCACATCTCAAGCTATAGGAAGGGTCTCAGGATTGGAATGGGAAGGACTTGGATATCACATCTCATGCTATAGGAAGGCTCTCAGGTTTGGAAGGGGAAAGAGTTGGATATCACATTTCATGTTAGAGGTAGGAGCTCAGGTTTGGTATTAGAGGCATTGAGATATCACATCTCATGCTATCAGAAGGGTCTCAGGAATGGAATGGGAAGGAGTTGGATATCACATCTCATGCTAAAGGGAGGGTCTCAGGTTTGGAAGGGGAAGGATTTGGATATCACATCTCATGTTATAGGAAGGATCTCAGGTTTAGTATTAGAAGCATTGAGATATCACATCTCATGCTAACGGAAGGATCTCAGGTTTGGTATTAGAAGCATTGAGATATCACATCTCATGCTATCAGAAGGGTCTCAGGATTGGAATGGGAAGGAGTTGGATATCACATCTCATGCTAAAGGGAGGGTCTCAGGTTTGGAAGGGGAAGGATTTGGATATCACATCTCATGTTATCGGAAGGATCTCACGTTTGGTATTAGAAGTATTGAGATATCATATCTCATGCTATAGGAAGGGTCTCAGGATTGGAATGGGAAAGAGTTGGATATCACATCTCATGCTATAGGGAGTGTCTCAGGATTGGAATGGGAAGGACTTAGATATCACATATCATGCTATAGGGAGGGTCTCAGTTTTGATATTAGAAGCATTGAGATATCACATCTCATGCTATCGGAAGTGTCTCAGGATTGGAATGGGAAGGAGCTGGATATCACATCTCATGCTAAAGGAAGGGTCTCAGGTTTGGAACGGGAAGGATTTGGATATCACATCTCATGTTATAGGAAGGGTCTCAGGTTTGGTATAAGCATTGAGATATCACATCTCTGCTATCGGAAGTGTCTCAGGATTGGAATGGGAAGGAGTTGGATATCCCATCTCATGTTATAGGACGGGTCTCAGGTTTGTTATTAGAATCATTGAGATATCATATTGCATGCTGTAGGAAGGGTCTAAGGGTTGGAATGGGAAGGACTTGGATATCACATCTCATGCTATAGATATGCTCTTAGGTTTGGAAAGGGAAGGAGTTGGATATCACATTTCATGTTAGAGGAAGGATCTCAGGTTTGGTATTAGAAGCATTGAGATATCACATCTCATGCTATAGGAAGGGTCTCAGGATTGGAATGGGAAGTAGTTGGATATCACATCTCATGCTATAGGAAGGGTCTCAGGTTTGGTATAAGCATTGAGATATCACATCTAATGCTATAGGACGGGTCTCAGGATTGGAATGGAAGGAGTTGGATATCACATCTCATGTTATAGGAAGGATCTCAGGTTTGGTATTAGAAGCATTGAGACATCACATCTCATGCTATAGGAAGGGTCTCAGGGTTGGAATGGGAAGGAGTTGGATATCACCTCTCATCCAATAGGAAGGGTCTCAGGTTTGGAATGGGAAGGGATTGGATATCACATCTTATGTTATAGGAAGGATCTCAGGTTTGGTATTAGAAGCATTGAGATATCACATCTCATGCTATAGGAAGGGTCTCAGGATTGGAATGTGAAGGATTTGGATATCACATCTCATGCTAAAGGAAGGGTCTCAGGTTTGGTAGAAGCATTGAGATATCACGTCTCTGCTATCGGAAGGGTCTCAGGATTGGATTGGGCAGGAGTTGGATATGCCTTCTCATGCTATAGGAAGGGTCTCAGGATTTGAATGGCAAGGAGTTGGATATCACATCTCATGCCATAGGAAGGGTCTCAGGTTTGGTATAAGCATTGAGATATCACATCTCTGCTATCGGAAGGGTCTCAGGATTGGATTGGGAAGGAGTTGGATATCCCTTCTCATGCTATAGGAAGTGTCTCAGGTTGGAATGGGAAGGAGTTGGATATCACATCTCATGTTATAGGAAGGGTCTCAGGATTGGAATGGGAAGGATTTGGATATCACATCTCTTGCTATAGGAAGGGTCTCAGGATTGGAATGGGTAGGAGTTGGATATTACTTTCTTGCTATAGGAAGGGTCTCATGTTTGGAATGGGAAGGAGTTGGATATCACATATGCTATAGTTAGTGTCTCAGGTTTGGAACGGGAAGGAGTTGGATATCACATCTCATGTTATAGGAAGGGTCTCAGGTTTGGTATAAGCATTGAGATATCACATCTCTGCTATCGGAAGCGGCTCAGGATTGGAATGGGAAGGAGTTGGATATCCCATCTCATGCTTTAGGGAGTGTCTCAGGATTGGAATGGGAAGGACTTAGATATCACATATCATGCTAAAGGAAGGGTCTCAGGTTTGGAACGGGAAGGATTTGGATATCACATCTCATGCTAAAGGAAGGGTCTCAGGTTTGGAACGGAAGGATTTGGATATCACATCTCATGTTATAGGAAGGGTCTCAGGTTTGGTATAAGCATTGAGATATCACATCTCTGCTATCGGAAGTGTCTCAGGATTGGAATGGGAAGGAGTTGGATATCCCATCTCATGTTATAGGACGGGTCTCAGGTTTGTTATTAGAATCATTGAGATATCATATTGCATGCTGTAGGAAGGGTCTAAGGGTTGGAATGGGAAGGACTTGGATATCACATCTCATGCTATAGATAGGCTCTTAGGTTTGGGAAGCGAAGAAGTTGGATATCACATTTCATGTTAGAGGAAGGATCTCAGGTTTGTTATTAGAAGCATTGAGATATCACATCTCATGCTATAGGAAGGGTCTCAGGATTGGAATGGGAAGTAGTTGGATATCACATCTCATGCTATAGGAAGGGTTTCAGGTTTGGTATAAGCATTGAGATATCACATCTCATGCTATAGGACGGGTCTCAGGATTGGAATGGAAGGAGTTGGATATCACATCTCATGTTATAGGAAGGATCTCAGGTTTGGTATTAGAAGCATTGAGACATCACATCTCATGCTATAGGAAGGGTCTCAGGGTTGGAATGGGAAGGAGTTGGATATCACATCTCATCCAATAGGAAGGGTCTCAGGTTTGGAATGGGAAGGAATTGGATATCACATCTCATGTTATAGGAAGGATCTCAGGTTTGGTATTAGAAGCATTGAGATATCACATCTCATGCTATAGGAAGGGTCTCAGGATTGGAATGTGAAGGATTTGGATATCACATCTCATGCTAAAGGAAGGGTCTCAGGTTTGGTAGAAGCATTGAGATATCACGTCTCTGCTATCGGAAGGGTCTCAGGATTGGATTGGGAAGGAGTTGGATATCCCTTCTCATGCTATAGGAAGGGTCTCAGGATTTGAATGGCAAGGAATTGGATATCACATCTCATGCCATAGGAAGGGTCTCAGGTTTGGTATAAGCATTGAGATATCACATCTCTGCTATCGGAAGGGTCTCAGGATTGGATTGGGAAGGAGTTGGATATCCCTTCTCATGCTATAGGAAGTGTCTCAGGTTGGAATGGGAAGGAGTTGGATATCACACCTCAAGCTATAGGAAGGGTCTCAGGATTGGAATGGGAAGGAGTTTGATATCACATCTCATGCCATAGTATGGGTCTCAGGTTTGGTAGAAGCAGAGGGATATCACATCTCATGCTATCGGAAGGGTATCAGTATTGGATTTGGAAGAAGTTGGATATCCCATCTCATGCTATAGGAAGGGTCTCAGGTTGGAATGGGAAGGAGTTGGATATCACATTTCATGTTATAGGAAGGGTCTCAGGATTGGAATGGGAAGGACTTGGATATCATATCTCATGCTATAGGACGGGTCTCAGGTTTGTTATTAGAATCATTGAGATATCATATTGCATGCTGTAGGAAGGGTCTAAGGATTGGAATGGGAAGGACTTGGATATCACATCTCATGCTATAGATAGGCTCTTAGGTTTGGAAAGGGAAGGAGTTGGATATCACATTTCATGTTAGAGGAAGGATCTCAGGTTTGGTATTAGAAGCATTGAGATATCACATCTCATGCTATAGGAAGGGTCTCAGGATTGGAATGGGAAGTAGTTGGATATCACATCTCATGCTATAGGAAGGGTCTCAGGTTTGGTATAAGCATTGAGATATCACATCTCATGCTATAGGACGGGTCTCAGGATTGGAATGGAAGGAGTTGGATATCACATCTCATGTTATAGGAAGGATCTCAGGTTTGGTATTAGAAGCATTGAGACATCACATCTCATGCTATAGGAAGGGTCTCAGGGTTGGAATGGGAAGGAGTTGGATATCACATCTCATCCAATAGGAAGGGTCTCAGGTTTGGAATGGGAAGGAATTGGATATCACATCTCATGTTATAGAAAGGATCTCAGGTTTGGTATTAGAAGCATTGAGATATCACATCTCATGCTATAGGAAGGGTCTCAGGATTGGAATGTGAAGGATTTGGATATCACATCTCATGCTAAAGGAAGGGTCTCAGGTTTGGTAGAAGCATTGAGATATCACGTCTCTGCTATCGGAAGGGTCTCAGGATTGGATTGGGAAGGAGTTGGATATCCCTTCTCATGCTATAGGAAGGGTCTCGGGATTTGAATGGCAAGGAGTTGGATATCACATCTCATGCCATAGGAAGGGTCTCAGGTTTGGTATAAGCATTGAGATATCACATCTCTGCTATCGGAAGGGTCTCAGGATTGGAATGGGAAGGAGTTGGATATTCCCATCTCATGTTATAGGAAGGGTCTCAGGTTTGGTATTAGAAGCATTGAGATATCACATCTCATGCTATAGGAAGGGTCTCAGGATTGGAATGGGAAGGACTTGGATATCACATCTCATGCTATAGGGAGGGTCTCAAGTTTGATATTAGAAGCTTTGAGATATCACATCTCATGATATCGGAAGGGTCTCAGGATTGGAATGGGATGGAGTTGGATATCACATCTCATGATAAAGGAAGGGTCTAAGGTTTGGAAGGGGAAGGATTTGGATATCACAATTCATGTTATATTACGGGTCTCAGGTTTGGTATTAGAAGCATTGAGATATCAAGTCTCAGAGTATAGGAAGGGTCTCAGAATTGGAATGGGAAGGAGTTGGATATCACATCTCAAGCTATAGGAAGGGTCTCAGGATTGGAATGGGAAGGACTTGGATATCACATCTCATGCTATAGGAAGGCTCTCAGGTTTGGAAGGGGAAAGAGCTGGATATCACATTTCATGTTAGAGGTAGGATCTCAGGTTTGGTATTAGAGGCATTGAGATATCACATCTCATGCTATCAGAAGGGTCTCAGGAATGGAATGGGAAGGAGTTGGATATCACATCTCATGCTAAAGGGAGGGTCTCAGGTTTGGAAGGGGAAGGATTTGGATATCACATCTCATGTTATAGGAAGGATCTCAGGTTTGGTATTAGAAGCATTGAGATATCACATCTCATGCTATCGGAAGGATCTCAGGTTTGGTATTAGAAGCATTGAGATATCACATCTCATGCTATCAGAAGGGTCTCAGGATTGGAATGGGAAGGAGTTGGATATCACATCTCATGCTAAATGGAGGGTCTCAGGTTTGGAAGGGGAAGGATTTGGATATCACATCTCATGTTATCGGAAGGATCTCACGTTTGGTATTAGAAGTATTGAGATATCATATCTCATGCTATATGAAGGGTCTCAGGATTGGAATGGGAAAGAGTTGGATATCACATCTCATGCTTTAGGGAGTGTCTCAGGATTGGAATGGGAAGGACTTAGATATCACATATCATGCTATAGGGAGGGTCTCAGTTTTGATATTAGAAGCATTGAAATATCACATCTCATGCTATCGGAAGTGTCTCAGGATTGGAATGGGAAGGAGCTGGATATCACATCTCATGCTAAAGGAAGGGTCTCAGGTTTGGAACGGGAAGGATTTGGATATCACATCTCATGCTAAAGGAAGGGTCTCAGGTTTGGAATGGGAAGGATTTGGATATCACATCTCATGTTATAGGAAGGGTCTCAGGTTTGGTATAAGCATTGAGATATCACATCTCTGCTATCGGAAGTGTCTCAGGATTGGAATGGGAAGGAGTTGGATATCACATCTCATGTTATAGGAAGGATCTCAGGTTTGGTATTAGAAGCATTGAGACATCACATCTCATGCTATAGGAAGGGTCTCAGGGTTGGAATGGGAAGGAGTTGGATATCACATCTCATCCAATAGGAAGGGTCTCAGGTTTGGAATGGGAAGGAATTGGATATCACATCTCATGTTATAGGAAGGATCTCAGGTTTGGTATTAGAAGCATTGAGATATCACATCTCATGCTATAGGAAGGGTCTCAGGATTGGAATGTGAAGGATTTGGATATCACATCTCATGCTAAAGGAAGGGTCTCAGGTTTGGTAGAAGCATTGAGATATCACGTCTCTGCTATCGGAAGGGTCTCAGGATTGGATTGTCAAGGAGTTGGATATCCCTTCTCATGCTATAGGAAGGGTCTCAGGATTTGAATGGCAAGGAGTTGGATATCACATCTCATGCCATAGGAAGGGTCTCAGGTTTGGTATAAGCATTGAGATATCACATCTCTGCTATCGGAAGGGTCTCAGGATTGGATTGGGAAGGAGTTGGATATCCCTTCTCATGCTATAGGAAGTGTCTCAGGTTGGAATGGGAAGGAGTTGGATATCACATCTCATGTTATAGGAAGGGTCTCAGGATTGGAATGGGAAGGATTTGGATATCACATCTCTTGCTATAGGAAGGGTCTCAGGATTGGAATGGGTAGGAGTTGGATATTACTTTCTTGCTATAGGAAGGGTCTCATGTTTGGAATGGGAGCTATAGGAAGGGTCTCAGGATTTGAATGGCAAGGAGTTGGATATCACATCTCATGCCATAGGAAGGGTCTCAGGTTTGGTATAAGCATTGAGATATCACATCTCTGCTATCGGAAGGGTCTCAGGATTGGATTGGGAAGGAGTTGGATATCCCTTCTCATGCTATAGGAAGTGTCTCAGGTTGGAATGGGAAAGAGTTGGATATCACATCTCATGTTATAGGAAGGGTCTCAGGTTTGGTATTAGAAGCATTGAGATATCAAGTCTCATGGTATAAGAAGGGTCTCAGAATTGGAATGGGAAGGAGTTGGATATCACACCTCAAGCTATAGGAAGGGTCTCATGATTGGAATGGGAAGGAGTTTGATATCACATCTCATGCCATAGTATGGGTCTCAGGTTTGGTAGAAGCATTGGGATATCACATCTCATGCTATTGGAAGGGTATCAGTATTGGATTTGGAAGAAGTTGGATATCCCATCTCATGCTATTGGAAGGGTCTCAGGTTGGAATGGGAAGGAGTTGGATATCACATTTCATGTTATAGGAAGGGTCTCAGGATTGGAATGGGAAGGACTTGGATATCATATCTCATGCTATAGGACTGGTCTCAGGTTTGTTATTAGAATCATTGAGATATCATATTGCATGCTGTAGGAAGGGTCTAAGGATTGGAATGGGAAGGACTTGGATATCACATCTCATGCTATAGATAGGCTCTTAGGTTTGGAAAGGGAAGGAGTTGAATATCACATTTCATGTTAGAGGAAGGATCTCAGGTTTGGTATTAGAAGCATTGAGATATCACATCTCATGCTATGGGAAGGGTCTCAGGATTGGAATGGGAAGTAGTTGGATATCACATCTCATGCTATAGGAAGGGTCTCAGGTTTGGTATAAGCATTGAGATATCACATCTCATGCTATAGGACGGGTCTCAGGATTGGAATGGAAGGAGTTGGATATCACATCTCATGTTATAGGAAGGATCTCAGGTTTGGTATTAGAAGCATTGAGACATCACATCTCATGCTATAGGAAGGGTCTCAGGGTTGGAATGGGAAGGAGTTGGATATCACATCTCATCCAATAGGAAGGGTCTCAGGTTTGGAATGGGAAGGAATTGGATATCACATCTCATGTTATAGGAAGGATCTCAGGTTTGGTATTAGAAGCATTGAGATATCACATCTCATGCTATAGGAAGGGTCTCAGGATTGGAATGTGAAGGATTTGGATATCACATCTCATGCTAAAGGAAGGGTCTCAGGTTTGGTAGAAGCATTGAGATATCACGTCTCTGCTATCGGAAGGGTCTCAGGATTGGATTGGGAAGGAGTTGGATATCCCTTCTCATGCTATAGGAAGGGTCTCAGGATTTGAATGGCAAGGAGTTGGATATCACATCTCATGCCATAGGAAGGGTCTCAGGTTTGGTATAAGCATTGAGATATCACATCTCTGCTATCGGAAGGGTCTCAGGATTGGAATGGGAAGGAGTTGGATATTCCCATCTCATGTTATAGGAAGGGTCTCAGGTTTGGTATTAGAAGCATTGAGATATCACATCTCATGCTATAGGAAGGGTCTCAGGATTGGAATGGGAAGGACTTGGATATCACATCTCATGCTATAGGGAGGGTCTCAAGTTTGATATTAGAAGCTTTGAGATATCACATCTCATGATATCGGAAGGGTCTCAGGATTGGAATGGGAAGGAGTTGGATATCACATCTCATGATAAAGGAAGGGTCTAAGGTTTGGAAGGGGAAGGATTTGGATATCACATCTCATGTTATATTACGGGTCTCAGGTTTGGTATTAGAAGCATTGAGATATCAAGTCTCAGAGTATAGGAAGGGTCTCAGAATTGCAATGGGAAGGAGTTGGATATCACATCTCAAGCTATAGGAAGGGTCTCAGGATTGGAATGGGAAGGACTTGGATATCACATCTCATGCTATAGGAAGGCTCTCAGGTTTGGAAGGGGAAAGAGTTGGATATCACATTTCATGTTAGAGGTAGGATCTCAGGTTTGGTATTAGAGGATTTGAGATATCACATCTCATGCTATCAGAAGGGTCTCAGGAATGGAATGGGAAGGAGTTGGATATCACATCTCATGCTAAAGGGAGGGTCTCAGGTTTGGAAGGGCAAGGAGTTGGATATCACATCTCATGCCATAGGAAGGGTCTCAGGTTTGGTATAAGCATTGAGATATCACATCTCTGCTATCGGAAGGGTCTCAGGATTGGATTGGGAAGGAGTTGGATATCCCTTCTCATGCTATAGGAAGTGTCTCAGGTTGGAATGGGAAGGAGTTGGATATCACATCTCATGTTATAGGAAGGGTCTCAGGTTTGGTATTAGAAGCATTGAGATATCAAGTCTCATGGTATAAGAAGGGTCTCAGAATTGGAATGGGAAGGAGTTGGATATCACACCTCAAGCTATAGGAAGGGTCTCATGATTGGAATGGGAAGGAGTTTGATATCACATCTCATGCCATAGTATGGGTCTCAGGTTTGGTAGAAGCATTGGGATATCACATCTCATGCTATCGGAAGGGTATCAGTATTGGATTTGGAAGAAGTTGGATATCCCATCTCATGCTATAGGAAGGGTCTCAGGTTGGAATGGGAAGGAGTTGGATATCACATTTCATGTTATAGGAAGGGTCTCAGGATTGGAATGGGAAGGACTTGGATATCATATCTCATGCTATAGGACGGGTCTCAGGTTTGTTATTAGAATCATTGAGATATCATATTGCATGCTGTAGGAAGGGTCTAAGGATTGGAATGGGAAGGACTTGGATATCACATCTCATGCTATAGATAGGATCTTAGGTTTGGAGAGGGAAGGAGTTGAATATCACATTTCATGTTAGAGGAAGGATCTCAGGTTTGGTATTAGAAGCATTGAGATATCACATCTCATGCTATGGGAAGGGTCTCAGGATTGGAATGGGAAGTAGTTGGATATCACATCTCATGCTATAGGAAGGGTCTCAGGTTTGGTATAAGCATTGAGATATCACATCTCATGCTATAGGACGGGTCTCAGGATTGGAATGGAAGGAGTTGGATATCACATCTCATGTTATAGGAAGGATCTCAGGTTTGGTATTAGAAGCATTGAGACATCACATCTCATGCTATAGGAAGGGTCTCAGGGTTGGAATGGGAAGGAGTTGGATATCACATCTCATCCAATAGGAAGGGTCTCAGGTTTGGAATGGGAAGGAATTGGATATCACATCTCATGTTATAGGAAGGATCTCAGGTTTGGTATTAGAAGCATTGAGATATCACATCTCATGCTATAGGAAGGGTCTCAGGATTGGAATGTGAAGGATTTGGATATCACATCTCATGCTAAAGGAAGGGTCTCAGGTTTGGTAGAAGCATTGAGATATCATGTCTCTGCTATCGGAAGGGTCTCAGGATTGGATTGGGAAGGAGTTGAATATCCCTTCTCATGCTATAGGAAGGGTCTCAGGATTTGAATGGCAAGGAGTTGGATATCACATCTCATGCCATAGGAAGGGTCTCAGGTTTGGTATAAGCATTGAGATATCACATCTCTGCTATCGGAAGGGTCTCAGGATTGGAATGGGAAGGAGTTGGATATTCCCATCTCATGTTATAGGAAGGGTCTCAGGTTTGGTATTAGAAGCATTGAGATATCACATCTCATGCTATAGGAAGGGTCTCAGGATTGGAATGGGAAGGACTTGGATATCACATCTCATGCTATAGGGAGGGTCTAAGGTTTGGAAGGGGAAGGATTTGGATATCACATCTCATGTTATATTACGAGTCTCAGGTTTGGTATTAGAAGCATTTAGATATCAAGTCTCAGAGTATAGGAAGGGTCTCAGAATTGCAATGGGAAGGAGTTGGATATCACATCTCAAGCTATAGGAAGGGTCTCAGGATTGGAATGGGAAGGACTTGGATATCACATCTCATGCTATAGGAAGGCTCTCAGGTTTGGAAGGGGAAAGAGTTGGATATCACATTTCATGTTAGAGGTAGGATCTCAGGTTTGGTATTAGAGGATTTGAGATATCACATCTCATGCTATCAGAAGGGTCTCAGGAATGGAATGGGAAGGAGTTGGATATCACATCTCATGCTAAAGGGAGGGTCTCAGGTTTGGAAGGGGAAGGATTTGGATATCACATCTCATGTTATAGGAAGGATCTCAGGTTTGGTATTAGAAGCATTGAGATATCACATCTCATGCTATCGGAAGGATCTCAGGTTTGGTATTAGAAGCATTGAGATATCACATCTCATGCTATCAGAAGGGTCTCACGATTGGAATGGGAAGGAGTTGGATATCACATCTCATGCTAAAGGGAGGGTCTCAGGTTTGGAAGGGGAAGGATTTGGATATCACATCTCATGTTATCGGAAGGATCTCACGTTTGGTATTAGAAGTATTGAGATATCATATCTCATGCTATATGAAGGGTCTCAGGATTGGAATGGGAAAGAGTTGGATATCACATCTCATGCTTTAGGGAGTGTCTCAGGATTGGAATGGGAAGGACTTAGATATCACATATCATGCTATAGGGAGGGTCTCAGTTTTGATATTAGAAGCATTGAGATATCACATCTCATGCTATCGGAAGTGTCTCAGGATTGGAATGGGAAGGAGCTGGATATCACATCTCATGCTAAAGGAAGGGTCTCAGGTTTGGAACGGGAAGGATTTGGATATCACATCTCATGCTAAAGGAAGGGTCTTAGGTTTGGAACGGGAAGGATTTGGATATCACATCTCATGTTATAGGAAGGGTCTCAGGTTTGGTATAAGCATTGAGATATCACATCTCTGCTATCGGAAGGGTCTAAGGGTTGGAATGGGAAGGACTTGGATATCACATCTCATGCTATAGATAGGCTCTTAGGTTTGGAAAGGGAAGGAGTTGGATATCACATTTCATGTTAGAGGAAGGATCTCAGGTTTGGTATTAGAAGCATTGAGATATCACATCTCATGCTATAGGAAGGGTCTCAGGATTGGAATGGGAAGTAGTTGGATATCACATCTAATGCTATAGGAAGGGTCTCAGGTTTGGTATAAGCATTGAGATATCACATCTCATGCTATAGGACGGGTCTCAGGATTGGAATGGAAGGAGTTGGATATCACATCTCATGTTATAGGAAGGATCTCAGGTTTGGTATTAGAAGCATTGAGACATCACATCTCATGCTATAGGAAGGGTCTCAGGGTTGGAATGGGAAGGAGTTGGATATCACATCTCATCCAATAGGAAGGGTCTCAGGTTTGGAATGGGAAGGAATTGGATATCACATCTCATGTTATAGGAAGGATCTCAGGTTTGGTATTAGAAGCATTGAGATATCACATCTCATGCTATAGGAAGGGTCTCAGGATTGGAATGTGAAGGATTTGGATATCACATCTCATGCTAAAGGAAGGGTCTCAGGTTTGGTAGAAGCATTGAGATATCACGTCTCTGCTATCGGAAGGGTCTCAGGATTGGATTGGGAAGGAGTTGGATATCCCTTCTCATGCTATAGGAAGGGTCTCAGGATTTGAATGGCAAGGAGTTGGATATCACATCTCATGCCATAGGAAGGGTCTCGGGTTTGGTATAAGCATTGAGATATCACATCTCTGCTATCGGAAAGGGTCTCAGGATTGGATTGGGAAGGAGTTGGATATCCCTTCTCATGCTATAGGAAGTGTCTCAGGTTGGAATGGGAAGGAGTTGGATATCACATCTCATGTTATAGGAAGGGTCTCAGGATTGGAATGGGAAGGATTTAGATATCACATCTCTTGCTATAGGAAGGGTCTCAGGATTGGAATGGGTAGGAGTTGGATATTACTTTCTTGCTATAGGAAGGGTCTCATGTTTGGAATGGGAAGGAGTTGGATATCACATATGCTATAGTTAGTGTCTCAGGTTTGGAACGGGAAGGAGTTGGATATCACATCTCATGTTATAGGAAGGGTCTCAGGTTTGGTATAAGCATTGAGATATCACATCTCATGCTAAAGGAAGGGTCTCAGGATTGGAATGGGAAGGAGTTGGATATCCCATCTCATGTTATAGGAAGGGTCTCAGGTTTGGTATTAGAAGCATAGAGATATCACATCTCATGCTATAGGAAGGGTCTCAGGATTGGAATGAGAAGGACTTGGATGTCACATTTCATGCTATAGGGAGGGTCTCAAGTTTGATATTAGAAGCATTGAGATAACAAATCTCATGATATCGGAAGGGTCTCAGGATTGGAATGGGAAGGAGTTGGATACCACATCTCATGATAAAGGAAGGGTCTAAGGTTTGGAAGGGGAAGGATTTGGATATCACATCTCATGTTATAGGACGGGTCTCAGGTTTGGTATTAGAAGCATTGAGATATCAAGTCTCATGGTATAAGAAGGGTCTCAGAATTGGAATGGGAAGGAGTTGGATATCACACCTCAACCTATAGGAAGGGTCTCAGGATTGGAATGGGAAGGAGTTTGATATCACATCTCATGCCATAGTATGGGTCTCAGGTTTGGTAGAAGCATTGGGATATCACATCTCATGCTATCGGAAGGGTATCAGTATTGGATTTGGAAGAAGTTGGATATCCCATCTCATGCTATAGGAAGGGTCTCAGGTTGGAATGGGAAGGAGTTGGATATCACATTTCATGTTATAGGAAGGGTCTCAGGATTGGAATGGGAAGGACTTGGATATCATATCTCATGCTATAGGACGGGTTTCAGGTTTGTCATTAGAATCATTGAGATATCATATTGCATGCTGTAGGAAGGGTCTAAGGATTGGAATGGGAAGGACTTGGATATCACATCTCATGCTATAGATAGGCTCTTAGGTTTGGAAAGGGAAGGAGTTGGATATCACATTTCATGTTAGAGGAAGGATCTCAGGTTTGGTATTAGAAGCATTGAGATATCACATCTCATGCTATAGGAAGGGTCTCAGGTTTGGTATAAGCATTGAGATATCACATCTCATGCTATAGGACAGGTCTCAGGATTGGAATGGAAGGAGTTGGATATCACATCTCATGTTATAGGAAGGATCTCATGTTTGGTATTAGAAGCATTGAGACATCACATCTCATGCTATAGGAAGGGTCTCAGGGTTGGAATGGGAAGGAGTTGGATATCACATCTCACCCAATAGGAAGGGTCTCAGGTTTGGAATGGGAAGGAATTGGATATCACATCTCATGTTATAGGAAGGATCTCAGGTTTGGTATTAGAAGCATTGAGATATCACATCTCATGCTATAGGAAGGGTCTCAGGATTGGAATGTGAAGGATTTGGATATCACATCTCATGCTAAAGGAAGGTTCTCAGGTTTGGTAGAAGCATTGAGATATCACGTCTCTGCTATCGGAAGAGTCTCAGGATTGGATTGGGAAGGAGTTGGATATCCCTTCTCATGCTATAGGAAGGGTCTCAGGATTTGAATGGCAAGGAGTTGGATATCACATCTCATGCCATAGGAAGGGTCTCAGGTTTGGTATAAGCATTGAGATATCACATCTCTGCTATCGGAAGGGTCTCAGGATTGGAATGGGAAGGAGTTGGATATTCCCATCTCATGTTATAGGAAGGGTCTCAGGTTTGGTATTAGAAGCATTGAGATATCACATCTCATGTTATAGGAAGGGTCTGAGGATTGGAATGGGAAGGACTTGGATATCACATCTCATGCTATAGGGAGGGTCTCAAGTTTGATATTAGAAGCTTTGAGATATCACATCTCATGATATCGGAAGGGTCTCAGGATTGGAATGGGAAGGAGTTGGATATCACATCTCATGATAAAGGAAGGGTCTAAGTTTTGGAAGGGGAAGGATTTGGATATCACATCTCATGTTATATTACGGGTCTCAGGTTTGGTATTAGAAGCATTGAGATATCAAGTCTCAGAGTATAGGAAGGGTCTCAGAATTGGAATGGGAAGGAGTTGGATATCACATCTCAAGCTATAGGAAGGGTCTCGGGATTGGAATGGGAAGGACTTGGATATCACATCTCATGCTATAGGAAGGCTCTCAGGTTTGGAAGGGGAAAGAGTTGGATATCACATTTCATGTTAGAGGTAGGATCTCAGGTTTGGTATTAGAGGCATTGAGATATCACATCTCATGCTATCAGAAGGGTCTCAGGAATGGAATGGGAAGGAGTTGGATATCACATCTCATGCTAAAGGGAGGGTCTCAGGTTTGGAAGGGGAAGGATTTGGATATCACATCTCATGTTATAGGAAGGATCTCAGGTTTGGTATTAGAAGCATTGAGATATCACATCTCATGCTATCGGAAGGATCTCAGGTTTGGTATTAGAAGCATTGAGATATCACATCTCATGCTATCAGAAGGGTCTCAGGATTGGAATGGGAAGGAGTTCGATATCACATCTCATGCTAAAGGGAGGGTCTCAGGTTTAGAAGGGGAAGGATTTGGATATCACATCTCATGTTATCGGAAGGATCTCACGTTTGGTATTAGAAGTATTGAGATATCATATCTCATGCTATAGGAAGGGTCTCAGGATTGGAATGGGAAAGAGTTGGATATCACATCTCATGCTATAGGGAGTGTCTCAGGATTGGAATGGGAAGGACTTAGATATCACATATCATGCTATAGGGAGGGTCTCAGTTTTGATATTAGAAGCATTGAGATATCACATCTCATGCTATCGGAAGTGTCTCAGGATTGGAATGGGAAGGAGCTGGATATCACATCTCATGCTAAAGGAAGGGTCTCAGGTTTGGAACGGGAAGGATTTGGATATCACATCTCATGTTATAGGAAGGGTCTCAGGTTTGGTATAAGCATTGAGATATCACATCTCTGCTATCGGAAGTGTCTCAGGATTGGAATGGGAAGGAGTTGGATATCCCATCTCATGTTATAGGACGGGTCTCAGGTTTGTTATTAGAATCATTGAGATATCATATTGCATGCTGTAGGAAGGGTCTAAGGGTTGGAATGGGAAGGACTTGGATATCACATCTCATGCTATAGATAGGCTCTTAGGTTTGGAAAGGGAAGGAGTTGGATATCACATTTCATGTTAGAGGAAGGATCTCAGGTTTGGTATTAGAAGCATTGAGATATCACATCTCATGCTATAGGAAGGGTCTCAGGATTGGAATGGGAAGTAGTTGGATATCACATCTCATGCTATAGGAAGGGTCTCAGGTTTGGTATAAGCATTGAGATATCACATCTAATGCTATAGGACGGGTCTCAGGATTGGAATGGAAGGAGTTGGATATCACATCTCATGTTATAGGAAGGATCTCAGGTTTGGTATTAGAAGCATTGAGACATCACATCTCATGCTATAGGAAGGGTCTCAGGGTTGGAATGGGAAGGAGTTGGATATCACCTCTCATCCAATAGGACGGGTCTCAGGTTTGGAATGGGAAGGAATTGGATATCACATCTTATGTTATAGGAAGGATCTCAGGTTTGGTATTAGAAGCATTGAGATATCACATCTCATGCTATAGGAAGGGTCTCAGGATTGGAATGTGAAGGATTTGGATATCACATCTCATGCTAAAGGAAGGGTCTCAGGTTTGGTAGAAGCATTGAGATATCACGTCTTCCTATAACATGAAATGTGATATCCAACTCCTTCCCATTCCAACCTGAGACCCTTCCTATAGCATGAGATGGGATATCCAACTTCTTCCAAATCCAATACTGATACCCTTCCGATAGCATGAGATGTGATATCCCAATGCTTCTACCAAACCTGAGACCCATACTATGGCATGAGATGTGATATCAAACTCCTTCCCATTCCAATCCTGAGACCCTTCCTATAGCTTGAGGTGTGATATCCAACTCCTTCCCATTCCAATTCTGAGACACTTCTTATACCATGAGACTTGATATCTCAATGCTTCTAATACCAAACCTGAGACCCGTCCTATAACATGAGATGTGATATCCAAATCCTTCCCCTTCCAAACCTTAGACCCTTCCTTTATCATGAGATGTGGTATCCAACTCCTTCCCATTCCAATCCTGAGACCCTTCCGATATCATGAGATTTGTTATCTCAATGCTTCTAATATCAAACTTGAGACCCTCCCTATAGCATGAAATGTGACATCCAAGTCCTTCTCATTCCAATCCTGAGACCCTTCCTATAGCATGAGATGTGATATCTCTATGCTTCTAATACCAAACCTGAGACCCTTCCTATAACATGAGATGGGATATCCAAATCCTTCCCATTCCAATCCTGAGACCCTTCCTATAGCATGAGATGTGATATCTCAATGCTTATACCAAACCTGAGAGCCTACCTATAGCATGAGATGTGATATCCAATTCCATCCCATTCCAATCCTTAGACCCTTCCTACAGCATGCAATGTGATATCTCAATGATTCTAATACCAAACCAGAGACTCTTACTATAACATGAGATGGGATATCCAACTCCTTCCCATTCCAATCCTGAGCCGCTTCCGATAGCAGAGATGTGATATCTCAATGCTTATACCAAACCTGAGACCCTTCCTATAACATGAGATGTGATATCCAACTCCTTCCCGTTCCAAACCTGAGACACTAACTATAGCATATGTGATATCCAACTCCTTCCCATTCCAAACATGAGACCCTTCCTATAGCAAGAAAGTAATATCCAACTCCTACCCATTCCAATCCTGAGACCCTTCCTATAGCAAGAGATGTGATATCCAAATCCTTCCCATTCCAATCCTGAGACCCTTCCTATAACATGAGATGTGATATCCAACTCCTTCCCATTCCAACCTGAGACACTTCCTATAGCATGAGAAGGGATATCCAACTCCTTCCCAATCCAATCCTGAGACCCTTTCCGATAGCAGAGATGTGATATCTCAATGCTTATACCAAACCCGAGACCCTTCCTATGGCATGAGATGTGATATCCAACTCCTTGCCATTCAAATCCTGAGACCCTTCCTATAGCATGAGAAGGGATATCCAACTCCTTCCCAATCCAATCCTGAGACCCTTCCGATAGCAGAGACGTGATATCTCAATGCTTCTACCAAACCTGAGACCCTTCCTTTAGCATGAGATGTGATATCCAAATCCTTCACATTCCAATCCTGAGACCCTTCCTATAGCATGAGATGTGATATCTCAATGCTTCTAATACCAAACCTGAGATCCTTCCTATAACATGAGATGTGATATCCAATTCCTTCCCATTCCAAACCTGAGACCCTTCCTATTGGATGAGATGTGATATCCAACTCCTTCCCATTCCAACCCTGAGACCCTTCCTATAGCATGAGATGTGATGTCTCAATGCTTCTAATACCAAACCTGAGATCCTTCCTATAACATGAGATGTGATATCCAACTCCTTCCATTCCAATCCTGAGACCCGTCCTATAGCATGAGATGTGATATCTCAATGCTTATACCAAACCTGAGACCCTTCCTATAGCATGAAATGTGATATCCAACTACTTCCCATTCCAATCCTGAGACCCTTCCTATAGCATGAGATGTGATATCTCAATGCTTCTAATACCAAACCTGAGATCCTTCCTCTAACATGAAATGTGATATCCAACTCCTTCCCTTTCCAAACCTAAGAGCCTATCTATAGCATGAGATGTGATATCCAAGTCCTTCCCATTCCAACCCTTAGACCCTTCCGATAGCAGAGATGTGATATCTCAATGCTTATACCAAACCTGAGACCCTTCCTATAACATGAGATGTGATATCCAAATCCTTCCCGTTCCAAACCTGAGACCCTTCCTTTAGCATGAGATGTGATATCCAAATCCTTCCCGTTCCAAACCTGAGACCCTTCCTTTAGCATGAGATGTGATATCCAGCTCCTTCCCATTCCAATCCTGAGACACTTCCGATAGCATGAGATGTGATATCTCAATGCTTCTAATATCAAAACTGAGACCCTCCCTATAGCATGATATGTGATATCTAAGTCCTTCCCATTCCAATCCTGAGACACTCCCTAAAGCATGAGATGTGATATCCAACTCTTTCCCATTCCAATCCTGAGACCCTTCATATAGCATGAGATATGATATCGCAATACTTCTAATACCAAACGTGAGATCCTTCCGATAACATGAGATGTGATATCCAAATCCTTCCCCTTCCAAACCTGAGACCCTCCCTTTAGCATGAGATGTGATATCCAACTCCTTCCCATTCCAATCCTGAGACCCTTCTGATAGCATGAGATGTGATATCTCAATGCTTCTAATACCAAACCTGAGATCCTTCCGATAGCATGAGATGTGATATCTCAATGCTTCTAATACCAAACCTGAGATCCTTCCTATAACATGAGATGTGATATCCAAATCCTTCCCCTTCCAAACCTGAGACCCTCCCTTTAGCATGAGATGTGATACCCAACTCCTTCCCATTCCATTCCTGAGACCCTTCTGATAGCATGAGATGTGATATCTCAAATCCTCTAATACCAAACCTGAGATCCTACCTCTAACATGAAATGTGATATCCAACTCTTTCCCCTTCCAAACCTGAGAGCCTTCCTATAGCATGAGATGTGATATCCAAGTCCTTCCCATTCCAATCCTGAGACCCTTCCTATAGCTTGAGATGTGATATCCAACTCCTTCCCATTGCAATTCTGAGACCCTTCCTATACTCTGAGACTTGATATCTCAATGCTTCTAATACCAAACCTGAGACCCGTAATATAACATGAGATGTGATATCCAAATCCTTCCCCTTCCAAACCTTAGACCCTTCCTTTATCATGAGATGTGATATCCAACTCCTTCCGATTCCAATCCTGAGACCCTTCCGATATCATGAGATGTGATATCTCAAAGCTTCTAATATCAAACTTGAGACCCTCCCTATAGCATGAGATGTGATATCCAAGTCCTTCCCATTCCAATCCTGAGACCCTTCCTATAGCATGAGATGTGATATCTCAATGCTTCTAATACCAAACCTGAGACCCTTCCTATAACATGAGATGGGAATATCCAACTCCTTCCCATTCCAATCCTGAGACCCTTCCGATAGCAGAGATGTGATATCTCAATGCTTATACCAAACATGAGACCCTTCCTATGGCATGAGATGTGATATCCAACTCCTTGCCATTCAAATCCTGAGACCCTTCCTATAGCATGAGAAGGGATATCCAACTCCTTCCCAATCCAATCCTGAGACCCTTCCGATAGCAGAGACGTGATATCTCAATGCTTCTACCAAACCTGAGACCCTTCCTTTAGCATGAGATGTGATATCCAAATCCTTCACATTCCAATCCTGAGACCCTTCCTATAGCATGAGATGTGATATCTCAATGCTTCTAATACCAAACCTGAGATCCTTCCTATAACATGAGATGTGATATCCAATTCCTTCCCATTCCAAACCTGAGACCCTTCCTATTGGATGAGATGTGATATCCAACTCCTTCCCATTCCAACCCTGAGACCCTTCCTATAGCATGAGATGTGATGTCTCAATGCTTCTAATACCAAACCTGAGATCCTTCCTATAACATGAGATGTGATATCCAACTCCTTCCATTCCAATCCTGAGACCCGTCCTATAGCATGAGATGTGATATCTCAATGCTTATACCAAACCTGAGACCCTTCCTATAGCATGAGATGTGATATCCAACTACTTCCCATTCCAATCCTGAGACCCTTCCCATAGCATGAGATGTGATATCTCAATGCTTCTAATACCAAACCTGAGATCCTTCCTCTAACATGAAATGTGATATTCAACTCCTTCCCTTTCCAAACCTAAGAGCCTATCTATAGCATGAGATGTGATATCCAAGTCCTTCCCATTCCAATCCTTAGACCCTTCCTACAGCATGCAATATGATATCTCAATGATTCTAATAACAAACCTGAGACCCGTCCTATAGCATGAGATATGATATCCAAGTCCTTCCCATTCCAATCCTGAGACCCTTCCTATAACATGAAATGTGATATCCAACTCCTTCCCATTCCAACTTGAGACCCTTCCTATAGCATGAGATGGGATATCCAACTTCTTCCAAATCCAATACTGATACCCTTCCGATAGCATGAGATGTGATATCCCAATGCTTCTACCAAACCTGAGACCCATACTATGGCATGCGATGTGATATCAAACTCCTTCCCATTCCAATCATGAGACCCTTCCTATAGCTTGAGGTGTGATATCCAACTCCTTCCCATTCCAATTCTGAGACCCTTCTTATACCATGAGACTTGATATCTCAATGCTTCTAATACCAAACCTGAGACCCTTCCTATAACATGAGATGTGATATCCAACTCCTTCCCATTCCAACCTGAGACACTTCCTATAGCATGAGAAGGGATATCCAACTCCTTCCCAATCCAATCCTGAGACCCTTCCGATAGCAGAGATGTGATATCTCAATGCTTATACCAAACCTGAGACCCTTCCTATGGCATGAGATGTGATATCCAACTCCTTGCCATTCAAATCCTGAGACCCTTCCTATAGCATGAGAAGGGATATCCAACTCCTTCCCAATCCAATCCTGAGACCCTTCCGATAGCAGAGACGTGATATCTCAATGCTTCTACCAAACCTGAGACCCTTCCTTTAGCATGAGATGTGATATCCAAATCCTTCACATTCCAATCCTGAGACCCTTCCTATAGCATGAGATGTGATATCTCAATGCTTCTAAAACCAAACCTGAGATCCTTCCTATAACATAAGATGTGATATCCAATTCCTTCCCATTCCAAACCTGAGACCCTTCCTATTGGATGAGAGGTGATATCCAACTCCTTCCCATTCCAACCCTGAGACCCTTCCTATAGCATGAGATGTGATGTCTCAATGCTTGTAATACCAAACCTGAGATCCTTCCTATAACATGAGATGTGATATCCAACTCCTTCCATTCCAATCCTGAGACCCGTCCTATAGCATTAGATGTGATATCTCAATGCTTATACCAAACCTGAGGCCCTTCCTATAGCATGAGATGTGATATCCAACTACTTCCCATTCCAATCCTGAGACCCTTCCTATAGCATGAGATGTGATATCTCAATGCTTCTAATACCAAACTTGAGATCCTTCCTCTAACATGAAATGTGATATCCAACTCCTTCCCTTTCCAAACCTAAGAGCCTATCTATAGCATGAGATGTGATATCCAAGTCCTTCCCATTCCAACCCTTAGACCCTTCCTACAGCATGCAATATGATATCTCAATGATTCTAATAACAAACCTGAGACCCGTCCTATAACATGAGATGGGATATCCAACTCCTTCCCATTCCAATCCTGAGACACTTCCGATAGCAGAGATGTGATATCTCATTGCTTATACCAAACCTGAGACCCTTCCTATAACATGAGATGTGATATCCAAATCCTTCCCGTTCCAAACCTGAGACCCTTCCATTAGCATGAGATGTGATATCCAGCTCCTTCCCATTCCAATCCTGAGACACTTCCGATAGCATGAGATGTGATATCTCAATGCTTCTAATATCAAAACTGAGACCCTCCCTATAGCATGATATGTGATATCTAAGTCCTTCCCATTCAAATCCTGAGACACTCCCTATAGCATGAGATGTGATATCCAACTCTTTCCCATTCCAATCCTGAGACCCTTCCTATAGCATGAGATATGATATCTCAATACTTCTAATACCAAACGTGAGATCCTTCCGAAAACATGAGATGTGATATCCAAATCCTTCCCCTTCCAAACCTGAGACCCTCCCTTTAGCATGAGATGTGATATCCAACTCCTTCCCATTCCAATCCTGAGACCCTTCTGATAGCATGAGATGTGATATCTCAATGCTTCTAATACCAAACCTGAGATCCTTCCGATAGCATGAAATGTGATATCTCAATGCTTCTAATACCAAACCTGAGATCCTTCCTATAACATGAGATGTGATATCCAAATCCTTCCCCTTCCAAACCTGAGACCCTCCCTTTAGCATGAGATGTGATATCCAACTCCTTCCCATTCCATTCCTGAGACCCTTCTGATAGCATGAGATGTGATATCTCAATGCCTCTAATACCAAACCTGAGATCCTACCTCTAACATGAAATGTGATATCCAACTCTTTCCCCTTCCAAACCTGAGAGCCTTCCTATAGCATGAGATGTGATATCCAAGTCCTTCCCATTCCAATCCTGAGACCCTTCCTATAGCTTGAGATGTGATATCCAACTCCTTCCCATTCCAATTCTGATACCCTTCCTATACTCTGAGACTTGATATCTCAATACTTCTAATACCAAACGTGAGATCCTTCCGAAAACATGATATGTGATATCCAAATCCTTCCCCTTCCAAACCTGAGACCCTCCCTTTAGCATGAGATGTGATATCCAACTCCTTCCCATTCCAATCCTGAGACCCTTCTGATAGCATGAGATGTGATATCTCAATGCTTCTAATACCAAACCTGAGATCCTTCCGATAGCATGAAATGTGATATCTCAATGCTTCTAATACCAAACCTGAGATCCTTCCTATAACATGAGATGTGATATCCAAATCCTTCCCCTTCCAAACCTGAGACCCTCCCTTTAGCATGAGATGTGATATCCAACTCCTTCCCATTCCATTCCTGAGACCCTTCTGATAGCATGAGATGTGATATCTCAATGCCTCTAATACCAAACCTGAGATCCTACCTCTAACATGAAATGTGATATCCAACTCTTTCCCCTTCCAAACCTGAGAGCCTTCCTATAGCATGAGATGTGATATCCAAGTCCTTCCCATTCCAATCCTGATACCCTTCCTATAGCTTGAGATGTGATATCCAACTCCTTCCCATTCCAATTCTGAGACCCTTCCTATACTCTGAGACTTGATATCTCAATGCTTCTAATACCAAACCTGAGACCCGTAATATAACATGAGATGTGATATCCAAATCCTTCCCCTTCCAAACCTTAGACCCTTCCTTTATCATGAGATGTGATATCCAAGTCCTTCCCATTCCAATCCTGAGACCCTTCCTATAGCATGAGATGTGATATCTCAATGCTTCTAATACCAAACCTGAGACCCTTCCTATAACATGAGATGGGAATATCCAACTCCTTCCCATTCCAATCCTGAGACCCTTCCGATAGCAGAGATGTGATATCTCAATGCTTATACCAAACCTGAGACACTTCCTATGTCATGAGATGTGATATCCAACTCCTTGCCATTCAAATCCTGAGACCCTTCCTATAGCATGAGAAGGGATATCCAACTCCTTCCCAATCCAATCCTGAGACCCTTCCGATAGCAGAGACGTGATATCTCAATGCTTCTACCAAACCTGAGACCCTTCCTTTAGCATGAGATGTGATATCCAAATCCTTCCCCTTCCAAACCTGAGACCCTCCCTTTAGCATGAGATGTGATATCCAACTCCTTCCCATTCCATTCCTGAGACCCTTCTGATAGCATGAGATGTGATATCTCAATGCCTCTAATACCAAACCTGAGATCCTACCTCTAACATGAAATGTGATATCCAACTCTTTCCCCTTCCAAACCTGAGAGCCTTCGTATAGCATGAGATGTGATATCCAAGTCCTTCCCATTCCAATCCTGAGACCCTTCCTATAGCTTGAGATGTGATATCCAACTCCTTCCCATTCCAATTCTGAGACCCTTCCTATACTCTGAGACTTGATATCTCAATGCTTCTAATACCAAACCTGAGACCCGTAATATAACATGAGATGTGATATCCAAATCCTTCCCCTTCCAAACCTTAGACCCTTCCTTTATCATGAGATGTGATATCCAACTCCTTCCCATTCCAATCCTGAGACCCTTCCGATATCATGAGATGTGATATCTCAAAGCTTCTAATATCAAACTTGAGACCCTCCCTATAGCATGAGATGTGATATCCAAGTCCTTCCCATTCCAATCCTGAGACCCTTCCTATAGCATGAGATGTGATATCTCAATGCTTCTAATACCAAACCTGAGACCCTTCCTATAACATGAGATGGGAATATCCAACTCCTTCCCATTCCAATCCTGAGACCCTTCCGATAGCAGAGATGTGATATCTCAATGCTTATACCAAACCTGAGACCCTTCCTATGTCATGAGATGTGATATCCAACTCCTTGCCATTCAAATCCTGAGACCCTTCCTATAGCATGAGAAGGGATATCCAACTCCTTCCCAATCCAATCCTGAGACCCTTCCGATAGCAGAGACGTGATATCTCAATGCTTCTACCAAACCTGAGACCCTTCCTTTAGCATGAGATGTGATATCCAAATCCTTCACATTCCAATCCTGAGACCCTTCCTATAGCATGAGATGTGATATCTCAATGCTTCTAATACCAAACCTGAGATCCTTCCTATAACATGAGATGTGATATCCAATTCCTTCCCATTCCAAACCTGAGACCCTTCCTATAGCATGAGATGTGATGTCTCAATGCTTCTAATACCAAACCTGAGATCCTTCCTATAGCATGAGATGTGATATCTCAATGCTTATACCAAACCTGAGACCCTTCCTATAGCATGAGATGTGATATCCAACTACTTCCCATTCCAATCCTGAGACCCTTCCTATAGCATGAGATGTGATATCTCAATGCTTCTAATACCAAACCTGAGATCCTTCCTCTAACATGAAATGTGATATCCAACTCCTTCCCTTTCCAAACCTAAGAACCTATCTATAGCATGAGATGTGATATCCAAGTCCTTCCCATTCCAATCCTGATACCCTTCCTATAACATGAAATGTGATATCCAACTCCTTCCCATTCCTACCTGAGACCCTTCCTATAGCATGAGATGGGATATCCAACTTCTTCCAAATCCAATACTGATACCCTTCCGATAGCATGAGATGTGATATCCCAATGCTTCTACCAAACCTGAGACCCATACTATGGCATGAGATGTGATATCAAACTCCTTCCCATTCCAATCCTGAGACCCTTCCTATAGCTTGAGGTGTGATATCCAACTCCTTCCCATTCCAATTCTGAGACCCTTCTTATACCATGAGACTTGATATCTCAATGCTTCTAAAACCAAACCTGAGACCCATACTATGGCATGAGATGTGATATCAAACTCCTTCCCATTACAATCCTGAGACCCTTCCTATAGCATGAGATGTGATATCCAACTACTTCCCATTCCAATCCTGAGACCCTTCCTATAGCATGAGATGTGATATCTCAATGCTTCTAATACCAAACCTGAGATCCTTCCTCTAACATGAAATGTGATATCCAACTCCTTCCCTTTCCAAACCTAAGAGCCTATCTATAGCATGAGATGTGATATCCAGGTCCTTCCCATTCCAATCCTTAGACCCTTCCTACAGCATGCAATATGATATCTCAATGATTCTAATAACAAACCTGAGACCCGTCCTATAGCATGAGATATGATATCCAAGTCCTTCCCATTCCAATCCTGAGACCCTTCCTATAACATGAAATGTGATATCCAACCTCTTCCCATTCCAACCTGAGACCCTTCCTATAGCATGAGATGGGATATCCAACTTCTTCCAAATCCAATACTGATACCCTTCCGATAGCATGAGATGTGATATCCCAATGCTTCTTCCAAACCTTAGACCCTTCCTTTATCATGAGATGTGGTATCCAACTCCTTCCCATTCCAATCCTGAGACCCTTCCGATATCATGAGATTTGTTATCTCAATGCTTCTAATATCAAACTTGAGACCCTCCCTATAGCATGAGATGTGACATCAAAGTCCTTCCCATTCCAATCCTGAGAACCTTCCTATAGCATGAGATGTGATATCTCTATGCTTCTAATACCAAACCTGAGACCCTTCCTATAACATGAGATGGGATATCCAACGCCTTCCCATTCCAATCCTGAGACCCTTCCGATAGCAGAGATGTGATATCTCAATGCTTATACCAAACCTGAGACCCTTCCTATGGCCTGAGATGTCATATACAACTCCTTCCCATTCCAATCCTGAGACCCTTCCTTTAGCATGAGATGTGATATCTCAATGCTTATACCAAATCTGAGACCCTTCCTATAGCATGAGATGTGATATCCAAATCCTTCCCATTCCAATCCTGAGACCCTTCCTATAGCATGAGATGTGATATCTCAATGCTTATACCAAACCTGAGAGCCTACCTATAGCATGAGATGTGATATCCAAGTCCATCCCATTCCAATCCTTAGACCCTTCCTACAGCATGCAATGTGATATCTCAATGATTCTAATACCAAACCAGAGACTCTTACTATAACATGAGATGGGATATCCAACTCCTTCCCATTCCAATCCTGAGCCGCTTCCTATAGCAGAGATGTGATATCTCAATGCTTATACCAAACCTGAGACCCTTCCTATATCATGAGATGTGATATCCAACTCCTTCCCGTTCCAAACCTGAGACACTAACTATAGCATATGTGATATCCAACTCCTTCCCATTCCAAACATGAGACCCTTCCTATAGCAAGAAAGTAATATCCAACTCCTACCCATTCCAATCCTGAGACCCTTCCTATAGCAAGAGATGTGATATCCAAATCCTTCCCATTCCAATCCTGAGACCCTTCCTATAACATGAGATGTCATATCCAACTCCTTCCCATTCCAACCTGAGACACTTCCTATAGCATGAGAAGGGATATCCAACTCCTTCCCAATCCAATCCTGAGACCCTTCCGATAGCAGAGATGTGATATCTCAATGCTTATACCAAACCTGAGACCCTTCCTATGGCATGAGATGTGATATCCAACTCCTTGCCATTCAAATCCTGAGACCCTTCCTATAGCATGAGAAGGGATATCCAACTCCTTCCCAATCCAATCCTGAGACCCTTCCGATAGCAGAGACGTGATATCTCAATGCTTCTACCAAACCTGAGACCCTTCCTTTAGCATGAGATGTGATATCCAAATCCTTCACATTCCAATCCTGAGACCCTTCCTATAGCATGAGATGTGATATCTCAATGCTTCTAATACCAAACCTGAGATCCTTCCTATAACATGAGATGTGATATCCAATTCCTTCCCATTCCAAACCTGAGACCCTTCCTATTGGATGAGATGTGATATCCAACTCCTTCCCATTCCAACCCTGAGACCCTTCCTATAGCATGAGATGTGATGTCTCAATGCTTCTAATACCAAACCTGAGATCCTTCCTATAACATGAGATGTGATATCCAACTCCTTCCATTCCAATCCTGAGACCCGTCCTATAGCATGAGATGTGATATCTCAATGCTTCTAATACCAAACCTGAGATCCTTCCTCTAACATGAAATGTGATATCCAACTCCTTCCCTTTCCAAACCTAAGAGCCTATCTATAGCATGAGATGTGATATCCAAGTCCTTCCCATTCCAACCCTTAGACCCTTCCTACAGCATGCAATATGATATCTCAATGATTCTAATAACAAACCTGAGACCCGTCCTATAACATGAGATGGGATATCCAACTCCTTCCCATTCCAATCCTGAGACACTTCCGATAGCAGAGATGTGATATCTCAATGCTTATACCAAACCTGAGACCCTTCCTATAACATGAGATGTGATATCCAAATCCTTCCCGTTCCAAACCTGAGACCCTTCCTTTAGCATGAGATGTGATATCCAAATCCTTCCTGTTCCAAACCTGAGACCCTTCCTTTAGCATGAGATGTGATATCCAGCTCCTTCCCATTCCAATCCTGAGACACTTCCGATAGCATGAGATGTGATATCTCAATGCTTCTAATATCAAAACTGAGACCCTCCCTATAGCATGATATGTGATATCTAAGTCCTTCCCATTCCAATCCTGAGACACTCCTATAGCATGAGATGTGATATCCAACTCTTTCCCATTCCAATCCTGAGACCCTTCCTATAGCATGAGATATGATATCTCAATACTTCTAATACCAAACGTGAGATCCTTCCGATAACATGAGATGTGATATCCAAATCCTTCCCCTTCCAAACCTGAGACCCTCCCTTTAGCATGAGATGTGATATCCAACTCCTTCCCATTCCAATCCTGAGACCCTTCTGATAGCATGAGATGTGATATCTCAATGCTTCTAATACCAAACCTGAGATCCTTCCGATAGCATGAGATGTGATATCTCAATGCTTCTATTACCAAACCTGAGATCCTTCCTATAACATGAGATGTGATATCCAAATCCTTCCCCTTCCAAACCTGAAACCCTCCTTTTAGCATGAGATGTGATATCCAACTCCTTCCCATTCCATTCCTGAGACCCTTCTGATAGCATGAGATGTGATATCTCAATGCCTCTTATACCAAACCTGAGATCCTACCTCTAACATGAAATGTGATATCCAACTCTTTCCCCTTCCAAACCTGAGAGCCTTCCTATAGCATGAGATGTGATATCCAAGTCCTTCCCATTCCAATCCTGAGACCCTTCCTATAGCTTGAGATGTGATATCCAACTCCTTCCCATTCCAATTCTGAGACCCTTCCTATACTCTGAGACTTGATATCTCAATGCTTCTAATACCAAACCTGAGACCCGTAATATAACATGAGATGTGATATCCATCCAAATCCTTCCCCTTCCAAACCTTAGACCATTCCTTTATCATGAGATGTGATATCCAACTCCTTCCCATTCCAATCCTGAGACCCTTCCGATATCATGAGATGTGATATCTCAAAGCTTCTAATATCAAACTTGAGACCCTCCCTATAGCATGAGATGTGATATCCAAGTCCTTCCCATTCCAATCCTGAGACCCTTCCTATAGCATGAGATGTGATATCTCAATGCTTCTAATACCAAACCTGAAACCCTTCCTATAACATGAGATGGGAATATCCAACTCCTTCCCATTCCAATCCTGAGACCCTTCCGATAGCAGAGATGTGATATCTCAATGCTTATACCAAACCTGAGACCCTTCCTATGGCATGAGATGTGATATCCAACTCCTTGCCATTCAAATCCTGAGACCCTTCCTATAGCATGAGAAGGGATATCCAACTCCTTCCCAATCCAATCCTGAGACCCTTCCGATAGCAGAGACGTGATATCTCAATGCTTCTACCAAACCTGAGACCCTTCCTTTAGCATGAGATGTGATATCCAAATCCTTCACATTCCAATCCTGAGACCCTTCCTATAGCATGAGATGTGATATCTCAATGCTTCTAATACCAAACCTGAGATCCTTCCTATAACATGAGATGTGATATCCAATTCCTTCCCATTCCAAACCTGAGACCCTTCCTATTGGATGAGATGTGATATCCAACTCCTTCCCATTCCAACCCTGAGACCCTTCCTATAGCATGAGATGTGATGTCTCAATGCTTCTAATACCAAACCTGAGATCCTTCCTATAACATGAGATGTGATATCCAACTCCTTCCATTCCAATCCTGAGACCCGTCCTATAGCATGAGATGTGATATCTCAATGCTTATACCAAACCTGAGACCCTTCCTATAGCATGAGATGTGATATCCAACTACTTCCCATTCCAATCCTGAGACCCTTCCTATAGCATGAGATGTGATATCTCAATGCTTCTAATACCAAACCTGAGATCCTTCCTCTAACATGAAATGTGATATCCAACTCCTTCCCTTTCCAAACCTAAGAGCCTATCTATAGCATGAGATGTGATATCCAAGTCCTTCCCATTCCAATCCATAGACCCTTCCTACAGCATGCAATATGATATCTCAATGATTCTAATAACAAACCTGAGACCCGTCCTATAGCATGAGATATGATATCCAAGTCCTTCCCATTCCAATCCTGAGACCCTTCCTATAACATGAAATGTGATATCCAACTCCTTCTCATTCCAACCTGAGACCCTTCCTATAGCATGAGATGGGATATCCAACTTCTTCCAAATCCAATACTGATACCCTTCCGATAGCATGAGATGTGATATCCCAATGCTTCTACCAAACCTGAGACCCATACTATGGCATGAGATGTGATATCAAACTCCTTCCCATTCCAATCCTGAGACCCTTCCTATAGCTTGAGGTGTGATATCCAACTCCTTCCCATTCCAATTCTGAGACCCTTCTTATACCATGAGACTTGATATCTCAATGCTTCTAATACCAAACCTGAGACCCGTCCTATAACATGAGATGTGATATCCAAATCCTTCCCCTTCCAAACCTTAGACCCTTCCTTTATCATGAGATGTGATATCCAACTCCTTCCCATTCCAATCCTGAGACCCTTCCGATATCATGAGATTTGTTATCTCAATGATTCTAATATCAAACTTGAGACCCTCCCTATAGCATGAGATGTGACATCCAAGTCCTTCCCATTCCAATCCTGAGACCCTTCCTATAGCATGAGATGTGATATCTCTATGCTTCTAATACCAAACCTGAGACCCTTCCTATAACATGAGATGGGATATCCAACTCCTTCCCATTCCAATCCTGAGACCCTTCCGATAGCAGAGTTGTGATATCTCAATGCTTATACCAAACCTGAGAACCTTCCTATGGCCTGAGATGTCATATACAACTCCTTCCCATTCCAATCCTGAGACCCTTCCTTTAGCATGAGATGTGATATCTCAATGCTTATACCAAATCTGAGACCCTTCCTATAGCATGAGATGTGATATCCAATTCCTTCCCATTCCAATCCTGAGCCGCTTCCGATAGCAGAGATGTGATATCTCAATGCTTATACCAAACCTGAGACCCTTCCTATAACATGAGATGTGATATCCAACTCGTTCCCGTTCCAAACCTGAGACACTAACTATAGTATATGTGATATCCAACTCCTTCCCATTCCAAACATGAGACCCTTCCTATAGCAAGAAAGTAATATCCAACTCCTACCCATTCCAAACCTGAGACCCTTCCTATAGCAAGAGATGTGATATCCAAATCCTTCCCATTCCAATCCCGAGACCCTTCCTATAACATGAGATGTGATATCCAACTCCTTCCCATTCCAACCTGAGACACTTCCTATAGCATGAGAAGGGATATCCAACTCCTTCCCAATCCAATCCTGAGACCCTTCCGATAGCAGAGATGTGATATCTCAATGCTTATACCAAACCTGAGACCCTTCCTATGGCATGAGATGTGATATCCAACTCCATACCATTCAAATCCTGAGACCCTTCCTATAGCATGAGATGTGATATCTCTATGCTTCTAATACCAAACCTGAGACCCTTCCTATAACATGAGATGTGATATCCAACTCCTTCCCATTCCAATCCTGAGACCCTTCCGATAGCAGAGATGTGATATCTCAATGCTTATACCAAACCTGAGAACCTTCCTATGGCCTGAGATGTCAAATACAACTCCTTCCCATTCCAATCCTGAGACCCTTCCTTTAGCATGAGATGTGATATCTCAATGCTTATACCAAATCTGAGACCCTTCCTATAGCATGAGATGTGATATCCAATTCCTTCCCATTCCAATCCTGAGACCCTTCCTATAGCATGAGATGTGATATCTCAATGCTTATACCAAACCTGAGAGCCTACCTATAGCATGAGATGTGATATCCAAGTCCATTCCATTCCAATCCTTAGACCCTTCCTACAGCATGCGATGTGATATCTCAATGATTCTAATACCAAACCAGAGACTCTTCCTATAACATGAGATGTGATATCCAATTCCTTCCCATTCCAAACCTGAGACCCTTCCTATTGGATGAGATGTGATATCCAAGTCCATTCCATTCCAATCCTTAGACCCTTCCTACAGCATGCGATGTGATATCTCAATGATTCTAATACCAAACCAGAGACTCTTCCTATAACATGAGATGTGATATCCAATTCCTTCCCATTCCAACCCTGAGACCCTTCCTATAGCATGAGATGTGATGTCTCAATGCTTCTAATACCAAACCTGAGATCCTTCCTATAACATGAGATGTGATATCCAACTCCTTCCATTCCAATCCTGAGACCCGTCCTATAGCATGAGATGTGATATCTCAATGCTTATACCAAACCTGAGACCCTTCCTATAGCATGAGATGTGACATCCAAGTCCTTCCCATTCCAATCCTGAGACCCTTCCTATAACATGAGATGTGATATCCAACTCCTTCCCATTCCAACCTGAGACACTTCCTATAGCATGAGAAGGGATATCTCACTGCTTATACCAAACCTGAGACCCTTCCCATAGCATGAGATGGGATATCCAACTGCTTCCCATTCCAATCCTGAGACCCTTCCTATAGCATGAGATGTGATATCTCAATGCTTTTAATATCAAACCTGAGATCCTTCCTCTAACATGAAATGTGATATCCAACTCCTTCCCTTTCCAAACCTAAGAGCCTATCTATAGCATGAGATGTGATATCCAAGTCCTTCCCATTTCAACCCTTAGACCCTTCCTACAGCATGCAATATGATATCCCAATGATTCTAATAACAAACCTGAGACCCGTCCTATAACATGAGATGGGATATCCAACTCCTTCCCATTCCAATCCTGAGACACTTCCGATAGCAGAGATGTGATATCTCAATGCTTATACCAAACCTTAGACCCTTCCTATAACATGAGATGTGATATCCAAATCCTTCCCGTTCCAAACCTGAGACCCTTCCTTTAGCATGAGATGTGATATCCAGCACCTTCCCATTCCAATCCTGAGACACTTCCGATAGCATGAGATGTGATATCTCAATGCTTCTAATATCAAAACTGAGACCCTCCCTATAGCATGATATGTGATATCTAAGTCCTTCCCATTCCAATCCTGAGACCCTCCCTATAGCATGAGATGTGATATCTCACTGCTTATACCAAACCTGAGACCCTTCCCATAGCATGAGATGTGATATCCAACTCCTTCCCATTCCAATCCTCAGACCCTTCCTATAGCATGAGATGTGTATCTCAATGCTTCTAATATCAAAATTGAGATATCAAGTCTCAGAGTATAGGAAGGGTCTCAGAATTGGAATGGGAAGGAGTTGGATATCACATCTCAAGCTATAGGAAGGGTCTCAGGATTGGAATGGGAAGGACTTGGATATCACATCTCATGCTATAGGAAGGCTCTCAGGTTTGGAAGGGGACAGAGTTGGATATCACATTTCATGTTAGAGGTAGGATCTCAGGTTTGGTATTAGAGGTATTGAGATATCACATCTCATGCTATCAGAAGGGTCTCAGGAATGGAATGGGAAGGAGTTGGATATCACATCTCAAGCTAAAGGGAGGGTCTCAGGTTTGGAAGGGGAAGGATTTGGATATCACATCTCATGTTATAGGAAGGATCTCGGGTTTGGTATTAGAAGCATTGAGATATCACATCTCATGCTATCGGAAGGATCTCAGGTTTGGTATTAGAAGCATTGAGATATCACATCTCATGCTATCAGAAGGGTCTCAGGATTGGAATGGGAATTAGTTGGATATCACATCTCATGCTAAAGGGAGGGTCTCAGGTTTGGAAGGGGAAGGATTTGGATATCACATCTCATGTTTTTGGAAGGATCTCATGTTTGGTATTAGAAGTATTGAGATATCATATCTCATGCTATAGGAAGAGTCTCAGGATTGGAATGGGAAGGAGTTGGATATCACATCTCATGCTATAGGAAGTGTCTCAGGATTGGAATGGGAAGGACTTGGATATCACATCTCATGCTATAGGTAGGGTCTCAAGTTTGATATTAGAAGCATTAAGATATCACATCTCATGCTATAGGAAGGGTCTGAGGATTGGAATGGGAAGGAGTTGGATATCACATCTCATGCTATGGGAAGGGTCTCAGGTTTGGTATAAGCAGTGAGATATCACATCTCATGCTATAGGAAGTGTCTCAGGATTGGAATGGGAAGGAGTTGGATATCACATCTCATGTTATAGGAAGGATCTCAGGTTTGGTATAAGCATTGAGATATCACATCTCTGCTATCGGAAGGGTCTCAGGATTGGAATGGGAAGGAGTTGGATATTCCCATCTCATGTTATAGGAAGGGTCTCAGGTTTGGTATTAGAAGCATTGAGATATCACATCTCATGCTATAGGAAGGGTCTCAGGATTGGAATGGGAAGGACTTGGATATCACATCTCATGCTATAGGGAGGGTCTCAAGTTTGATATTAGAAGCTTTGAGATATCACATCTCATGATATCGGAAGGGTCTCAGGATTGGAATGGGAAGGAGTTGGATATCACATCTCATGATAAAGGAAGGGTCTAAGGTTTGGAAGGGGAAGGATTTGGATATCACATCTCATGTTATATTACGGGTCTCAGGTTTGGTATTAGAAGCATTGAGATATCAAGTCTCATAGTATAGGAAGGGTCTCAGAATTGGAATGTGAAGGAGTTGGATATCACATCTCAAGCTATAGGAAGGGTCTCAGGATTGAAATGGGAAGGACTTGGATATCACATCTCATGCTATAGGAAGGCTCTCAGGTTTGGAAGGGGAAAGAGTTGGATATCACATTTCATGTTAGAGGTAGGATCTCAGGTTTGGTATTAGAGGCTTTGAGATATCACATTTCATGCTATCAGAAGGGTCTCAGGAATGGAATGGGAAGGAGTTGGATATCACATCTTATGCTAAAGGGAGGGTCTCAGGATTGGAAGGGGAAGGATTTGGATATCACATCTCATGTTATAGGAAGGATCTCAGGTTTGGTATTAGAAGCATTGAGATATCACATCTCATGCTATCAGAAGAGTCTCAGGATTGGAATAGGAAGGAGTTGGATATCACATCTCATGCTAAAGGGAGGGTCTCAGGTTTGGAAGGGGAAGGATTTGGATATCACATCTCATGTTATCGGAAGGATCTCACGTTTGGTATTAGAAGTATTGAGATATCATATCTCATGCTATAGGAAGGGTCTCAGGATTGGAATGGGAAGGAGTTGGATATCACATCTTATGCTAAAGGGAGGGTCTCAGGATTGGAAGGGGAAGGATTTGGATATCACATCTCATGTTATAGGAAGGATCTCAGGTTTGGTATTAGAAGCATTGAGATATCACATCTCATGCTATAGGAAGGGTCTCAGGATTGGAATGTGAAGGATTTGGATATCACATCTCATGCTAAAGGAAGGGTCTCAGGTTTGGTAGAAGCATTGAGATATCACGTCTCTGCTATCGGAAGGGTCTCAGGATTGGATTGGGAAGGAGTTGGATATCACATCTCATGCCATAGGAAGGGTCTCAGGTTTGGTAGAAGCATTGGGATATCACATCTCATGCTATCGGAAGGGTATCAGTATTGGATTTGGAAGAAGTTGGATATCCCATCTCATGCTATAGGACGGGTCTCAGGTTTGTTATTAGAATCATTGAGATATCATATTGCATGTTGTAGGAAGGGTCTAAGGATTGGAATGGGAAGGACTTGGATATCACATCTCATGCTATAGATAGGCTCTTAGGTTTGGAAAGGGAAGGAGTTGGATATCACATTTCATGTTAGAGGAAGGATCTCAGGTTTGGTATTAGAAGCATTGAGATATCACATCTCATGCTATAGGAAGGGTCTCAGGATTGGAATGGGAAGTAGTTGGATATCACATCTCATGCTATAGGAAGGGTCTCAGGTTTGGTATAAGCATTGAGATATCACATCTCATGCTATAGGACGGGTCTCAGAATTGGAATGGAAGGAGTTGGATATCACATCTCATGTTATAGGAAGGATCTCAGGTTTGGTATTAGAAGCATTGAGACATCACATCTCATGCCATAGGAAGGGTCTCAGGGTTGGAATGGGAAGGAGTTGGATATCACATCTCATCCAATAGGAAGGGTCTCAGGTTTGGAATGGGAAGGAATTGGATATCACATCTCATGTTAAAGGAAGGATCTCAGGTTTGGTATTAGAAGCATTGAGATATCACATCTCATGCTATACGAAGGGTCTCAGGATTGGAATGTGAAGGATTTGGATATCACATCTCATGCTAAAGGAAGGGTCTCAGGTTTGGTAGAAGCATTGAGATATCACGTCTCTGCTATCGGAAGGGTCTCAGGATTGGATTGGGAAGGAGTTGGATATCCCTTCTCATGCTATAGGAAGGGTCTCAGGATTTGAATGGCAAGGAGTTGGATATCACATCTCATGCCATAGGAAGGGTGTCAGGTTTGGTATAAGCTTTGAGATATCACATCTCTGCTATCGGAAGGGTCTCAGGATTGGAATGGGAAGGAGTTGGATATTCCCATCTCATGTTATAGGAAGGGTCTCAGGTTTGGTATTAGAAGCATTGAGATATCACATCTCATGCTATAGGAAGGGTCTCAGGATTGGAATGGGAAGGACTTGGATATCACATCTCATGCTATAGGGAGGGTCTCAAGTTTGATATTAGAAGCTTTGAGATATCACATCTCATGATATCGGAAGGGTCTCAGGATTGGAATGGGAAGGAGTTGGATATCCCATCTCATGTTATAGGACGGGTCTCAGGTTTGTTATTAGAATCATTGAGATATCATATTGCATGCTGTAGGAAGGGTCTAAGGGTTGGAATGGGAAGGACTTGGATATCACATCTCATGTTATATTACGGGTCTCAGGTTTGGTATTATAAGCATTGAGATATCAAGTCTCAGAGTATAGGAAGGGTCTCAGAATTGGAATGGGAAGGAGTTGGATATCACATCTCAAGCTATAGGAAGGGTCTCAGGATTGGAATGGGAAGGACTTGGATATCACATCTCATGCTATAGGAAGGCTCTCAGGTTTGGAGGGGGAAAGAGTTGGATATCACATTTCATGTTAGAGGTAGGATCTCAGGTTTGGTATTAGAGGCATTGAGATATCACATCTCATGCTATCAGAAGGGTCTCAGGAATGGAATGGGAAGGAGTTGGATATCACATCTCATGTTATAGGAAGGATCTCAGGTTTGGTATTAGAAGCATTGAGATATCACATCTCATGCTATCGGAAGGATCTCAGGTTTGGTATTAGAAGCATTGAGATATCACATCTCATGCTATCAGAAGGGTCTCAGGATTGGAATGGGAAGGAGTTGGATATCACATCTCATGCTAAAGGGAGGGTCTCAGGTTTGGAAGGGGAAGGATTTGGATATCACATCTCATGTTATCGGAAGGATCTCACGTTTGGTATTAGAAGTATTGAGATATCATATCTCATGCTATAGGAAGGGTCTCAGGATTGGAATGGGAAAGAGTTGGATATCACATCTCATGCTATAGGGAGTGTCTCAGGATTGGAATGGGAAGGACTTAGATATCACATATCATGCTATAGGGAGGGCCTCAGTTTTGATATTAGAAGCATTGAGATATCACATCTCATGCTATCGGAAGTGTCTCAGGATTGGAATGGGAAGGAGCTGGATATCACATCTCATGCTAAAGGAAGGGTCTCAGGTTTGGAACGGGAAGGATTTGGATATCACATCTCATGTTATAAGAAGGGTCTCAGGTTTGGTATAAGCATTGAGATATCACATCTCTGCTATCGGCAGTGTCTCAGGATTGGAATGGGAAGGAGTTGGATATCCCATCTCATGTTATAGGACGGGTCTCAGGTTTGTTATTAGAATCATCGAGATATCATATTGCATGCTGTAGGAAGGGTCTAAGGGTTGGAATGGGAAGGACTTGGATATCACATCTCATGCTATAGATAGGCTCTTAGGTTTGGAAAGAGAAGGAGTTGGATATCACATTTCATGTTAGAGGAAGGATCTCAGGTTTGGTATTAGAAGCATTGAGATATCACATCTCATGCTATAGGAAGGGTCTCAGGATTGGAATGGGAAGTAGTTGGATATCACATCTCATGCTATAGGAAGGGTCTCAGGTTTGGTATAAGCATTGAGATATCACATCTCATGCTATAAAACGGGTCTCAGGATTGGAATGGAAGGAGTTGGATATCACATCTCATGTTAAAGGAAGGATCTCAGGTTTGGTATTAGAAGCATTGAGACATCACATCTCATGCTATAGGAAGGGTCTCAGGGTTGGAATGGGAAGGAGTTGGATATCACATCTCATCCAATAGGAAGGGTCTCAGGTTTGGAATGGGAAGGAATTGGATATCACATCTCATGTTATAGGAAGGATCTCAGGTTTGGTATTAGAAGCATTGAGATATCACATCTCATGCTATAGGAAGGGTCTCAGGATTGGAATGTGAAGGGTTTGGATATCACATCTCATGCTAAAGGAAGGGTCTCAGGTTTGGTAGAAGCATTGAGATATCACGTCTCTGCTATCGGAAGGGTCTCAGGATTGGATTGGGATGGAGTTGGATATCCCTTCTCATGCTATAGGAAGGGTCTCAGGATTTGAATGGCAAGGAGTTGGATATCACATCTCATGCCATAGGAAGGGTCTCAGGTTTGGTATAAGCATTGAGATATCACATCTCTGCTATCGGAAGGGTCTCAGGATTGGATTGGGAAGGAGTTGGATATCCCTTCTCATGCTATAGGAAGTGTCTCAGGTTGGAATGGGAAGGAGTTGGATATCACATCTCATGTTATAGGAAGGGTCTCAGGATTGGAATGGGTAGGAGTTGGATATTACTTTCTTGCTATAGGAAGGGTCTCATGTTTGGAATGGGAAGGAGTTGGATATCACATATGCTATAGTTAGTGTCTCAGGTTTGGAACGGGAAGGAGTTGGATATCACATCTCATGTTATAGGAAGGGTCTCAGGTTTGGTATAAGCATTGAGATATCACATCTCTGCTATCGGAAGCGGCTCAGGATTGGAATGGGAAGGAGTTGGATATCCCATCTCATGTTATAGTAAGAGTCTCTGGTTTGGTATTAGAATCATTGAGATATCACATCGCATGCTGTAGGAAGGGTCTAAGGATTGGAATGGGATGGACTTGGATATCACATCTCATGCTATAGGTAGGCTCTCAGGTTTGGTATAAGCATTGAGATATCACATCTCATGCTATAGGAAGGGTCTCAGGATTGGAATGGGAAGGATTTGGATATCACATCTCATGCTATAGGAAGGGTCTCAGATTTGGTATAGGCATTGAGATATCACATCTCATGCTAAAGGAAGGGTCTCAGGATTGGAATGTTAAGGAGTTGTATATGACATCTCAGGCCATAGGAAGGGTCTCAGGTTTGGTATAAGCATTGAGATATCACATCTCTGCTATCGGAAGGGTCTCAGGATTGGAATGGGAAGGAGTTGGATATCCCATCTCATGTTATAGGAAGGGTCTCAGGTTTGGTATTAGAAGCATAGAGATATCACATCTCATGCTATAGGAAGGGTCTCAGGATTGTAATGGGAAGGACTTGGATGTCACATCTCATGCTATAGGGAGGGTCTCAAGTTTGATATTAGAAGCATTGAGATAACAAATCTCATGATATCGGTAGGGTCTCAGGATTGGAATGGGAAGGAGTTGGATACCACATCTCACGATAAAGGAAGGGTCTAAGGTTTGGAAGGGGAAGGATTTGGATATCACATCTCATGTTATAGGACGGGTCTCAGGTTTGGTATTAGAAGCATTGAGATATCAAGTCTCATGGTATAAGAAGGGTCTCAGAATTGGAATGGGAAGGAGTTGGATATCACACCTCAAGCTATAGGAAGGGTCTCAGGATTGGAATGGGAAGGAGTTTGATATCACATCTCATGCGATAGTATGGGTCTCAGGTTTGGTAGAAGCATTGGGATATCACATCTCATGCTATCGGAAGGGTATCAGTATTGGATTTGGAAGAAGTTGGATATCCCATCTCATGCTATAGGAAGGGTCTCAGGTTGGAATGGGAAGGAGTTGGATATCACATTTCATGTTATAGGAAGGGTCTCAGGATTGGAATGGGAAGGACTTGGATATCATATCTCATGCTATAGGACGGGTCTCAGGTTTGTTATTAGAATCATTGAGATATCATATTGCATGCTGTAGGAAGGGTCTAAGGATTGGAATGGGAAGGACCTGGATATCACATCTCATGCTATAGATAGGCTCTTAGGTTTGGAAAGGGAAGGAGTTGGATATCACATTTCATGTTAGAGGAAGGATCTCAGGTTTGGTATTAGAAGCATTGAGATAACACATCTCATGCTATAGGAAGGGTCTCAGGATTGGAATGGGAAGTAGTTGGATATCACATCTCATGCTATAGGAAGGGTCTCAGGTTTGGTATAAGCATTGAGATATCACATCTCATGCTATAGGACGGGTCTCAGGATTGCAATGGGAGGAGTTGGATATCACATCTCATGTTATAGGAAGGATCTCAGGTTTTGTATTAGAAGCATTGAGACATCACATCTCATGTTATAGGAAGGGTCTCAGGGTTGGAATGGGAAGGAGTTGGATATCACATCTCATCCAATAGGAAGGGCCTCAGGTTTGGAAAGTGAAGGAGTTGGATATCACATTTCATGTTAGAGGAAGGATCTCAGGTTTGGTATTAGGGGCATTGAGATATCACATCTCAGGCTATAGGAAGGGTCTCAGGATTGGAATGGGAAGGAGTTGGATATCACATCTCATGCTATAGGAAGGGTCTCAGGTTTGGTAGAAGCATTGAGATATCACATCTCATGCTATAGGAAGGGTCTCAGGATTGGAATGGAAGGAGTTGGATATCACATCTCATGCTAAAGGGAGGGTCTCAGGTTTGGAAGGGGAAGGAGTTGGATATTCCCATCTCATGTTATAGGAAGGGTCTCAGGTTTGGTATTAGAAGCATTGAGATATCACATCTCATGCTATAGGAAGGGTCTCAGGATTGGAATGGGAAGGACTTGGATATCACATCTCATGCTATAGGGAGGGTCTCAAGTTTGATATTAGAAGCTTTGAGATATCACATCTCATGATATCGGAAGGGTCTCAGGATTGGAATGGGAAGGAGTTGGATATCACATCTCATGATAAAGGAAGTGTTAGGAAAGATTTCGTAATTGTAGGCAATTTTCCTTCCATGTGGCAACCCCTAAACTTTTTGCTGTCGTTTTTCACCTTGTTCTTGACTTTGCCAGAGAAGTGCAGCCTTCTGCTGCACTCCTCTGGGCTTTCGCTCCTTTTCTTATGGGGAAACTGACATGCCCTTAAGACAGTCAGTACCGGGGAATGCTGTTTCCCGTAGTTTCTTTTATCGTGTTGCGGCTTTAGTGCAACATGACACAAGAGGGCACTGTAAGCTAAGTTACAGCTCTCTTGGGTCTCTAGCCTTCTACAGGCCCTAGATACTCGTTTAGGATTGTATTTGATCGGTGCAAGTCATTCAGGGACTGGAATGGTGGCAGCAATCGTTTTGTGTATTTTGAGCTCCTTTTGGCGTTCTGAGCGCATTTTTCGCGCTGAACCCAAAATGGTGGCCTGGCTCCCAAAATGGCCAGACCACGAGGCTCCTTTGTCCTGTCCACTGACCGTCTTGCTCCCTTCACCTTCCCCAGGTCGAGCGACCCGGGGCCTTCCTTATTTGGGCATGTACTTTCCAGCGAAACACGGATGCTTTCGCAGGCTTCTACATGTCTTTTGTGTGCCTCCAGGGTGTGGGCTGGGATGTCTGGTCCCAATACACATCCTGGGTGCCAGAGAGTCTAGGGTAGTGTGAATGCCTGGGACCACTGTGGTCCGTGATTGGTCCACGTATGGTATGTGTGTTGATGAGCGGATCTCCCATTGGCTCCCCTCCGTTTTGGCGCGAAGGGAACCGTGGATAAGAGGGGGCTGGAAACACCACTACCATGTCGATCTCCTGAGTTCTCACGAACGAAGGAATACAGGAGCCAAGTATCCTGCAACCAAGAGGCTGGACCGAGGAATCGCTGGTGACCCGCTGAAGGACTCCTCCTTTGCACTGCTGTCTTCCTGTGAAACCCTTTCCTCCTTTGATCGAACCAGAAGGCCTGTACTGGTGCTTCGACCTTTGGAATAGCAGGAACAGCTATTCCCGGCGACTTCATCATCTCCTGCCAAGTAAGCCTTCGAAAGTGTCTCTGGGCCATCCAGTTGACTGACCAGCTTACAAGGGAGTCCTGCTCTGTAACCGCCGCCAGGTTGTGTTGTATCCCGAGTCCTTGCCACTCTCCCACGCTTCGTGCACTTGGCGTTCCCAGGTCTGAAGGGAGGAGTGTACATTTGGCTTGGATACACACGGCCGCTCCGTTGCCCTGCGGTGGTGACAAAACTGTGCAGGTTTCTTCGATTGGGACGTCTTTTTGCTCTACACGACGACGAGGCATTTCCCGACTCTTCTGAACCTGCCAGCTGCTGAAACTGACGTGGAGAAGCCTGGGTCTGCTTCCATCGGGGACCGGTGAGTAGTTTAGCTAGGATCTGGTCGCCCTCCTGCAGTAGCCCATTGCTTTTCCCCGCTGTGTAAAAACAGCACCCTTTTGTCCGTACTCACGCTCTGCTTCTGCTCGCTGTGGAGGCTGCGCTTGAGTCGCGGAACCTGTTCTTCTTCTGTGGTGCACTAACCCGAACTGCCTGACTTCCTCCGAAGAGCTTCTCCTTTTGCCCGTTGGCACCAGCGTGGGCAGGTACTTTGAGCACAAGGCTCCACTCTTCGCAGGGCTCGGACTTCCATCTAGTTAGGTGCCTCTGAAGGCGAACTGAGTCTAAAGCATTATCGCACTGCCTGTTTTCCTTCCCTTGCAGGTGGACTACACATTTCGTGCCTCTAATGCTTGAGACTGTCGTGTTTGTATATATATTGTGTTGATATGGTATGTGTTGGCTTAATATTGTGATATTGTGATTTTCTCGCTACGGTCGTTGTTTTAAAGGCCTTAAAATAAATGTGTTTATATTTTTGATGTAACACCTGTTTGGAGTAGTTTGTAAGCGCTCTTGCTTTGTGTGCTCATTGCGGGCTTTCAGTCACCCTCACCCCTCTTGAGACCTAGTCTTGACCGCCGCGATCGCTACCTTGATTGGTCTGGCTGGTCCAGAGGTTACCCTGTTCCAAGTAATTAGGTTGGCCTTCTGAACTTCTGCGCCACCAGGACAGAGTTCAGAAATCCGTCTTAACAAATTGGTGTACAGCGGTGGGATACGACTGAAGGTATCCAGTGTTGCGCACGAACTAAGGCATTTCAGGTTATTCCAACCAGGACACGTAGTGAATTGTTGTAGTATAACTTTAAAAAGGCCATAGTCCTATCTAACAGTATGGAAACAAATACCTTCTTAACTTTAAATGCTTCCAAATCAGAAACATTGAAGAAGATGTGTGCGGAGAGAGGTGTTTCCTCTCAAGGCACGAAATTGGAAATGATCCAAAGAATCGTGGCGTGGCAAGAAGCGCAGCTTGACGCTATAACTTCTGAGGACAGTGCGGAAGGTGGTGGGGCTGCTCTCACTGGTAGAACCGACGGTTCTGCCGCCGCACTGATCTATCGCGACCACGAGGACAGGGAGGACCAGATGTCTAATGTTTCCTCTGCCAGTGCTGATGGGGAGGCTATGCTTGAATTCAAGAAGCAAGAGCTGCGGTTTAGGCAGCAGGAGCTTGAATTCAGCATAGCCAAACTAAAAATCGAACAGGCAGAAAAACAAAAAGACAGGGATCACCAGTTGGAACTGGCCAAGCTTCAGTTTGCAAATGGGTCCAAGGGTCCTGGACATGGGTCTGGGGCCTCCTCTCATCCATGATTTTCGAAAGATCTGCTCAGTGTGTATGAAGAAAGGAATGACATTATGGACTGGCTGAATGCGTTTGAGTATGCATGCGAAGTTCAAGAAGTTGACAATGCTGATAAGATTGCGTGGTTGCTCAGTAGACTGCCCCATTCTGGCTGTAGTGCCATCATGGAAATGTCGAAGGCTGAGCGAGCTGATTTCGCAATGTTAAAGCAAACTCTCATTTTAAAGTTTGGGAAGACTCCGGCCCAATATTTAAAGCGTTTTCGAGAGTATAAGAAAAAGGAAGGTGGTACTTGGGTATCTTATGTCGCTGAATCCTTGAAAAACTTAACTGGCTGGGTCGAAGGTTATAAGGTTTCTACCTTCGAAGGCATGATAAATCTTGTCATGCTGGAACACAGTTTTGCTTCTTCTTCCCCGGAGCTTAAGCAGCATTTGGCCGATTCGAAGGAGATAGATCCTAAGAAGCTGGCCATTGCAGCAGATTTATGGGTGTCACATCGAGTGTCCCATAAGGACAAAACTCATCCTGGTAAGCAGGAGGAAGGGAAAAAGTCCAAAGATATGGAGGGTGGAGAATCTGCTAAATCTTCTTCCCATAAGGGCCACAAAAAGAAAAACAAGGGTAAGACACAAGAGAACTCACAGGGTAGTGGAGGTCAGCCTCCGAAACAGAACTCTGGTTACAATAAGCCTCCCTACATAAACAGACCCACTGGGGCTTGTTTTTCTTGTGGAGCAACTGACCACGTGAAGGGGGATCCCCGTTGTAAGGTTAGACCTTTGGGGGTCCACTCCGCTAATCTGGCCTTCTCCTCCTACGAGGAAGAAGAGATTACAGGAGCATCCTTCTCCTCAGACTCATTTCCCAGCGGGATAGAGGCTGAGGTAGTTTTAGTGTCCCTGGGTTCCTGGGAGCCTAAAGTCACAGAGGCTTATGCTAGGATTCCGGATAATACCAAGCACTACTTTAAAGACAGTGTGCTGATCAATGGAGTGGATACTCCAGCTCTTAGGGATAGTGGGTGCAGTCGCACTGTAGTGGATTCTACCTTGGTAGACTCAGAGGAAGTGGCCAGAGCTACTCTGATGCCCACTAAGTTGGCTGACGGCCCCCTCCGTATGTTTCCCGTAATACCTGTAAATCTTACTTTAAATGGTACAGCAGTCAGGATTCCAGTGAGCATTCAGAGAAACGTCCCGGGAAAGGTCTGGTTAGGTAATGATCTCAGAGCTTTAGGGCTCGTAGGAGACACTGCCGAAAGACCCTACACACAGTCTCAAGCACGGGCAGCATTGGCCAAGTCCAATACGCCGCCCCAGCCAAAGGGGAAACCCAAGGCGAAAGGAGTCAACAAGTCACGACGAGGGAAAGAGAATATTCCCCCGAGCTCGCCTACCACTGCGGTGGAGGAAGTTGGTCAATCGCCCGGGCCTGACGAGGAGGTGGCGATGCCTGAAGTATTCGACCCCAACGATCATCCTGAACTAAAAGACTTGTTAGTTGAAGGAGGTCCTGATAGGGACGAATTCAGTAAAGGCCAAACTGAGTGCCCATCTCTGGAAGGCCTAAGGAGACAGGCCTGCTCCCAGCTTGAGGGTGAACCTCCTGGGAAGCATAGGATTTATTGGGAAGGTGGACTCCTGTATAGTGAGCCCACAGAGTCTACAGAAGGAGACCATAGGAGGTTGGTGGTTCCCCTTGCTGTTAGGCCCTTCCTCCTGCAGTTGGCGCATGACGTTCCCCTTGCTGGTCACCTTGGTATGAGGAGGACCAAGCAAAGGTTATCCATGCACTTCTACTGGCCCAAGATGGGGGAGCAAGTAGAAAGTCACTGCAGGAGTTGTGCCGCCTGCCAGTTGTCTGGTAAGGTTGGCGCGGCAATCCAAGCTCCGTTGGTACCGCTCCCAGTTGTGGGGGTACCATTTGAAAGGGTAGGGATCGACATCGTTGGTCCCCTTGACCCGCAAACATCCTCGGGCAATAGGTTTATCCTGGTGCTGGTCGACCATGCAACCCGGTATCCTGAGGCCATCCCATTGAAAACTGTAACTGCCAAGTCAGTTGCAGAAGCTTTACTTGGCATATTTACTAGGGTTGGCTTCCCTAAAGAAGTTGTGTCGGATCATGGCAGCAACTTTATGTCGAAGTATAGGCAGGCTATGTGGAAAGAATGTGGGGTCACCTACAGGTTCTCTTCTGCATACCACCCTCAGACCAATGGTCTGGGGGGGCCGTTTCAACAGGACGTTAAAGAGCGTGATTGGGGCTCTGGAGGAGCCTCAGAGAAGAAAATGGGATCTTCTTGTTTCATGCTTACTGTTTGCCTACCGAGAGGTACCACAGGAGGGTGTTGGCTTCAGCCCCTTCGAACTTCTGTTCGGTCATCTCGTACGGGGACCCTTAGCCATCGTCAAAGAGGGATGGGAGATGCCACTCCCCCTGTTACTACCAATGTAGTTGATTATGTGCTAGGGCTCAGAAAACGGATGGTACTTCTGATGGGCTTGGCTAGTGATAAATTGAAGGCAGGACAAGCGCTGGTGAAACCTTGGTACGACCAGAAAGCTTCCCTCATCAACTTTACACTTGGTCAGCAAGTCCTGATCATGAATCCCATAAGGCCTCGAGCTTTACCGGACAAATGGTCAGGCCCTTACCCAGTGGTGGAGCCCCTGGGTGAGGTTAACTATTCAGTGGACCTTGGAAGGCCTGGACAGGCTCCAAAAGTGTTTCACGTGAATAGGCTGAAGGCTTTCGGCCCAAGCGTCGAAATCGCAGCACTGCTACTGGCTTCAGACGTTGCGGGAGAGGAGTCTGAACCTCTCCCCGACCTGTTCCCAAGCAGTCCTTCAGATAGCTCTTTTGAGGGTGTCCGAGTGGCCCCTCACCAAAATGGACAAGGCTCAGTGGTTTACCTTGGACATGAAGTAGGTGGAGGGAGGAGACAGCCTCTACCCAGTAAAGTACAAGCAGTACAAGACTGGCCTACCCCCACTACGCAAACCCAAGTGAGAGCCTTCTTAGGACTCACGGGGTATTACCGCAATTTTGTGGCAGACTATGGCACCATAGCTGCTCCTCTGACTGCCCTCACAACTCCGAAGAAACCCAAGAAGGTAACTTGGACCGACGAGTGTGAGAAGGCCTTCAATGGCTTAAAAGACTCCTTGTGCCAGGCCCCTGTCCTTAGGGCACCTGATTATCAAAGACCTTTTATCGTGCAGACGGACGCCTCTGACACTGGGATAGGAGCTGTACTATCACAAGTAGATGAGAAGGGTAAGGAACACCCTATCGGTTTTATTAGTCGCCAGCTTAAGGACAGAGAGCTCAGATGGTCCACGGTAGAGAAAGAATGTTTCTCTGTTGTGTGGGCCCTAAGGAAGCTGAGGCCCTACCTCTATGGGACCCACTTCACTGTGCAAACTGACCATAAGCCCTTAAAGTGGCTAATGAACATGAAGGGGAGAATCCAAAGTTGCTTAGGTGGTCCATAAGTCTACAAGGCTTCGACTTCACTATTGAGCATAGGCCAGGTGTCCAACATAGCAATGCTGATGGGTTGTCCAGAATGTTTAACCGACCTGAACAAGAGACTCATCCAGGGGTGGATTAGTTCCCCCTGTCCATAGTCTGGGAGGGGCGAGTGTTAGGAAAGATTTCGTAATTGTAGGCAATTTTCCTTCCATGTGGCAACCCCTAAACTTTTTGCTGTTGTTTTTCACCTTGTTCTTGACTTTGCCAGAGAAGTGCAGGCTTCTGCTGCACTCCTCTGGGCTTTCGCTCCTTTTCTTATGGGGAAACTGACATGCCCTTAAAACAGTCAGTACCGGGGAACGCTGTTTCCCGTAGTTTCTTTTATCGTGTTGCGGCTTTAGTGCAACATGACACAAGAGGGCACTGTAAGCTAAGTTACAGCTCTCTTGGGTCTCTAGCCTTCTACAGGCCCTAGATACTCGTTTAGGATTGTATTTGATCGGTGCAAGTCATTCAGGGACTGGAATGGTGGCAGCGATCGTTTTGTGTATTTTGAGCTCCTTTTGGCGTTCTGAGCACATTTTTCGCACTGAACCCAAAATGGTGGCCTGGCTCCCAAAATGACCAGACCACGAGGCTCCTTTGTCCTGTCCACTGACCGTCTTGCTCCCTTCACCTTCCCCAGGTCGAGCGACCCGGGGCCTTCCTTATTTGGGCATGTACTTTCCCGCGAAACACGGATGCTTTCGCAGGCTTCTACATGTCTTTTGTGTGCCTCCAGGGTGTGGGCTGGGATGTCTGGTCCCAATACACATCCTGGGTGCCAGAGAGTCTAGGGTAGTGTGAATGCCTGGGACCACCGTGGTCCGTGATTGGTCCACGTATGGTATGTGTGTTGATGAGCGGATCTCCCATTGGCTCCCCTCCGTTTTGGCGCGAAGGGAACCGTGGATAAGAGGGGGCTGGAAACACCACTACCATGTCAATCTCCTGAGTTCTCACGAACGAAGGAATACAGGAGCCAAGTATCCTGCAACCAAGAGGCTGGACCGAGGAATCGCTGGTGACCCGCTGAAGGACTCCTCCTTTGCACTGCTGTCGTCCTGTGAAACCCTTTCCTCCTTTGATCGAACCAGAAGGCCTGTACTGGTGCTTCGACCTTTGGAATAGCAGGAACAGCTATTCCCGGCGACTTCATCATCTCCTGCCAAGTAAGCCTTCGGAAGTGTCTCTGGGCCATTAAGTTGACTGACCAGCTTACAAGGGAGTCCTGCTCTGTAACCGCCGCCAGGTTGTGTTGTATCCCGAGTCCTTGCCACTCTCCCACGCTTCGTGCACTTGGCGTTCCCAGGTCTGAAGGGAGGAGTGTACATTTGGCTCGGATACACACGGCCGCTCCGTTGCCCTGCGGTGGTGACAAAACTGTGCAGGTTTCTTCGATTGGGACGTCTTTTTGCTCTACACGACGACGAGGCATTTCCCGACTCTTCTGAACCTGCCAGCTGCTGAAACTAACGTGGAGAAGCCTGGGTCTGCTTGCATCGGGGACCGGTGAGTAGTTTAGCTAGGATCTGGTCGCCCTCCTGCAGTATCCCATTGCTTTTCCCCGCTGTGTAAAAACAGCACCCTTTTGTCCGTACTCGCGCTCTGCTTCTGCTCGCTGTGGAGGCTGCGCTTGAGTCGCGGAACCTGTTCTTCTTCTGTGGTGCACTAACCCGAACTGCCTGACTTCCTCCGAAGAGCTTCTCCTTTTGCCCGTTGGCACCAGCGTGGGCAGGTACTTTGAGCACAAGGCTCCACTCTTCGCAGGGCTCGGACTTCCATCTAGTTAGGTGCCTCTGAAGGCGAACTGAGTCTAAAGCATTATCGCACTGCCTGTTTTCCTTCCCTTGCAGGTGGACTACACATTTCGTGCCTCTAATGCTTGAGACTGTCGTGTTTGTATATATATTGTGTTGATATGGTATGTGTTGGCTTAATATTGTGATATTGTGATTTTCTCGCTACGGTCGTTGTTTTAAAGGCCTTAAAATAAATGTGTTTATATTTTTGATATAACACCTGTTTGGAGTAGTTTGTAAGCGCTCTTGCTTTGTGTGCTCATTGCGGGCTTTCAGTCACCCTCACCCCTCTTGAGACCTAGTCTTGACCGCCGCGATCGCTACCTTGATTGGTCTGGCTCGTCCAGAGGTTACCCTGTTCCAAGTAATTAGGTTGGCCTTCTGAACTTCTGCGCCACCAGGACAGAGTTCAGAAATCCGTCCTAACAGGAAGGGTCTAAGGTTTGGAAGGGGAAGGATTTGGATATCACATCTCATGTTATATTACGGGTCTCAGGTTTGGTATTAGAAGCATTGAGACATCGGGTCTCAGAATTGGAATGGGAAGGAGTTGGTTATCACATCTCAAGCTATAGGAAGGGTCTCAGGATTGGAATGGGAAGGACTTGGATATCACATCTCATGCTATAGGAAGGCTCTCAGGTTTGGAAGGGGAAAGAGTTGGATATCACATTTCATGTTAGAGGTAGGATCTCAGGTTTGGTATTAGAGGCATTGATATATCACATCTCATGCTATCAGAAGGGTCTCAGGAATGGAATGGGAAGGAGTTGGATATCACATCTCATGCTAAAGGGAGGGTCTCAGGTTTGGAAGGGGAAGGATTTGGATATCAATCTCATGTTATAGGAAGGATCTCAGGTTTGGTATTAGAAGCATTGAGATATCACATCTCATGCTATCGGAAGGATCTCAGGTTTGGTATTAGAAGCATTGAGATATCACATCTCATGCTATCAGAAGGGTCTCAGGATTGGAATGGGAAGGAGTTGGATATCACATCTCATGCTAAAGGGAGGGTCTCAGGTTTGGAAGGGGAAGGATTTGGATATCACATCTCATGTTATCGGAAGGATCTCACGTTTGGTATTAGAAGTATTGAGATATCGTATATCATGCTATAGGAAGGGTCTCAGGATTGGAATGGGAAAGAGTTGGATATCACATCTCATGCTATAGGGAGTGTCTCAGGATTGGAATGGGAAGGACTTAGATATCACATATCATGCTATAGGGAGGGTCTCAGTTTTGATATTAGAAGCATTGAGATATCACATCTCATGCTATCGGAAGTGTCTCGGGATTGGAATGGGAAGGAGCTGGATATCACATCTCATGCTATCGGAAGTGTCTCAGGATTGGAATGGGAAGGAGCTGGATATCACATCTCATGCTAAAGGAACGGTCTCAGGTTTGGAACGGGAAGGATTTGGATATCACATCTCATGTTATAGGAAGGGTCTCAGGTTTGGTATAAGCATTGAGATATCACATCTCTGCTATCGGAAGTGTCTCAGGATTGGAATGGGAAGGAGTTGGATATCCCATCTCATGTTATAGGACGGGTCTCAGGTTTGTTATTAGAATCATTGAGATATCATATTGCATGCTGTAGGAAGGGTCTAAGGGTTGGAATGGGAAGGACTTGGATATCACATCTCATGCTATAGATAGGCTCTTAGGTTTGGAAAGGGAAGGAGTTGGATATCACATTTCATGTTAGAGGAAGGATCTCAGGTTTGGTATTAGAAGCATTGAGATATCACATCTCATGCTATAGGAAGGGTCTCAGGATTGGAATGGGAAGTAGTTGGATATCACATCTCATGCTATAGGAAGGATCTCAGGTTTGGTATTAGAGGCATTGATATATCACATCTCATGCTATCAGAAGGGTCTCAGGAATGGAATGGGAAGGAGTTGGATATCACATCTCATGCTAAAGGGAGGGTCTCAGGTTTGGAAGGGGAAGGATTTGGATATCACATCTCATGTTATAGGAAGGATCTCAGGTTTGGTATTAGAAGCATTGAGATATCACATCTCATGCTATCGGAAGGATCTCAGGTTTGGTATTAGAAGCATTGAGATATCACATCTCATGCTATCAGAAGGGTCTCAGGATTGGAATGGGAAGGAGTTGGATACCACATCTCATGATAAAGGAAGGGTCTAAGGTTTGGAAGGGGAAGGATTTGGATATCACATCTCATGTTATAGGACGGGTCTCAGGTTTGGTATTAGAAGCATTGAGATATCAAGTCTCATGGTATAAGAAGGGTCTCAGAATTGGAATGGGAAGGAGTTGGATATCACACCTCAAGCTATAGGAAGGGTCTCAGGATTGGAATGGAAAGGAGTTTGATATCACATCTCATGCCATAGTATGGGTCTCAGGTTTGGTAGAAGCATTGGGATATCACATCTCATGCTATCGGAAGGGTATCAGTATTGGATTTGGAAGAAGTTGGATATCCCATCTCATGCTATAGGAAGGGTCTCAGGTTGGAATGGGAAGGAGTTGGATATCACATTTCATGTTATAGGAAGGGTCTCAGGATTGGAATGGGAAGGACTTGGATATCATATCTCATGCTATAGGACGGGTCTCAGGTTTGTTATTAGAATCATTGAGATATCATATTGCATGCTGTAGGAAGGGTCTAAGGATTGGAATGGGAAGGACTTGGATATCACATCTCATGCTATAGATAGGCTCTTAGGTTTGGAAAGAGAAGGAGTTGGATATCACATTTCATGTTAGAGGAAGGATCTCAGGTTTGGTATTAGAAGCATTGAGATATCACATCTCATGCTATAGGAAGGGTCTCAGGATTGGAATGGGAAGTAGTTGGATATCACATCTCATGCTATAGGAAGGGTCTCAGGTTTGGTATAAGCATTGAGATATCACATCTCATGCTATAGGACGGGTCTCAGGATTGGAATGGAAGGAGTTGGATATCACATCTCATGTTATAGGAAGGATCTCAGGTTTGGTATTAGAAGCATTGAGACATCACATCTCATGCTATAGGAAGGGTCTCAGGGTTGGAATGGGAAGGAGTTGGATATCACATCTCATCCAATAGGAAGGGTCTCAGGTTTGGAATGGGAAGGAATTGGATATCACATCTCATGTTATAGGAAGTATCTCAGGTTTGGTATTAGAAGCATTGAGATATCACATCTCATGCTATAGGAAGGGTCTCAGGATTGGAATGTGAAGGATTTGGATATCACATCTCATGCTAAAGGAAGGGTCTCAGGTTTGGTAGAAGCATTGAGATATCACGTCTCTGCTATCGGAAGGGTCTCAGGATTGGATTGGGAAGGAGTTGGATATCCCTTCTCATGCTATAGGAAGGGTCTCAGGATTTGAATGGCAAGGAGTTGGATATCACATCTCATGCCATAGGAAGGGTCTCAGGTTTGGTATAAGCATTGAGATATCACATCTCTGCTATCGGAAGGGTCTCAGGATTGGAATGGGAAGGAGTTGGATATTCCCATCTCATGTTATAGGAAGGGTCTCAGGTTTGGTATTAGAAGCATTGAGATATCACATCTCATGCTATAGGAAGGGTCTCAGGATTGGAATGGGAAGGACTTGGATATCACATCTCATGCTATAGGGAGGGTCTCAAGTTTGATATTAGAAGCTTTGAGATATCACATCTCATGATATCGGAAGGGTCTCAGGATTGGAATGGGAAGGAGTTGGATATCACATCTCATGATAAAGGAAGGGTCTAAGGTTTGGAAGGGGAAGGATTTGGATATCACATCTCATGTTATATTACGGGTCTCAGGTTTGGTATTAGAAGCATTGAGATATCAAGTCTCAGAGTATAGGAAGGGTCTCAGAATTGGAATGGGAAGGAGTTGGATATCACATCTCAAGCTATAGGAAGGGTCTCTGGATTGGAATGGGAAGGACCTGGATATCACATCTCATGCTATAGGAAGGCTCTCAGGTTTGGAAGGGGAAAGAGTTGGATATCACATTTCATGTTAGAGGTAGGATCTCAGGTTTGGTGTTAGAGGCATTGAGATATCACATCTCATGCTATCAGAAGGGTCTCAGGAATGGAATGGGAAGGAGTTGGATATCACATCTCATGCTAAAGGGAGGGTCTCAGGTTTGGAAGGGGAAGGATTTGGATATCACATCTCATGTTATAGGAAGGATCTCAGGTTTGGTATTAGAAGCATTGAGATATCACATCTCATGCTATCGGAAGGATCTCAGGTTTGGTATTAGAAGCATTGAGATATCACATCTCATGCTATCAGAAGGGTCTCAGGATTGGAATGGGAAGGAGTTGGATACCACATCTCATGATAAAGGAAGGGTCTAAGGTTTGGAAGGGGAAGGATTTGGATATCACATCTCATGTTATAGGACGGGTCTCAGGTTTGGTATTAGAAGCATTGAGATATCAAGTCTCATGGTATAAGAAGGGTCTCAGAATTGGAATGGGAAGGAGTTGGATATCACACCTCAAGCTATAGGAAGGGTCTCAGGATTGGAATGGAAAGGAGTTGGATATTCCCATCTCATGTTATAGGAAGGGTCTCAGGTTTGGTATTAGAAGCATTGAGATATCACATCTCATGCTATAGGAAGGGTCTCAGGATTGGAATGGGAAGGACTTGGATATCACATCTCATGCTATAGGGAGGGTCTCAAGTTTGATATTAGAAGCTTTGAGATATCACATCTCATGATATCGGAAGGGTCTCAGGATTGGAATGGGAAGGAGTTGGATATCACATCTCATGATAAAGGAAGGGTCTAAGGTTTGGAAGGGGAAGGATTTGGATATCACATCTCATGTTATATTACGGGTCTCAGGTTTGGTATTAGAAGCATTGAGATATCAAGTCTCAGAGTATAGGAAGGGTCTCAGAATTGGAATGGGAAGGAGTTGGATATCACATCTCAAGCTATAGGAAGGGTCTCTGGATTGGAATGGGAAGGACCTGGATATCACATCTCATGCTATAGGAAGGCTCTCAGGTTTGGAAGGGGAAAGAGTTGGATATCACATTTCATGTTAGAGGTAGGATCTCAGGTTTGGTGTTAGAGGCATTGAGATATCACATCTCATGCTATCAGAAGGGTCTCAGGAATGGAATGGGAAGGAGTTGGATATCACATCTCATGCTAAAGGGAGGGTCTCAGGTTTGGAAGGGGAAGGATTTGGATATCACATCTCATGTTATAGGAAGGATCTCAGGTTTGGTATTAGAAGCATTGAGATATCACATCTCATGCTATCGGAAGGATCTCAGGTTTGGTATTAGAAGCATTGAGATATCACATCTCATGCTATCAGAAGGGTCTCAGGATTGGAATGGGAAGGAGTTGGATACCACATCTCATGATAAAGGAAGGGTCTAAGGTTTGGAAGGGGAAGGATTTGGATATCACATCTCATGTTATAGGACGGGTCTCAGGTTTGGTATTAGAAGCATTGAGATATCAAGTCTCATGGTATAAGAAGGGTCTCAGAATTGGAATGGGAAGGAGTTGGATATCACACCTCAAGCTATAGGAAGGGTCTCAGGATTGGAATGGAAAGGAGTTTGATATCACATCTCATGCCATAGTATGGGTCTCAGGTTTGGTAGAAGCATTGGGATATCACATCTCATGCTATCGGAAGGGTATCAGTATTGGATTTGGAAGAAGTTGGATATCCCATCTCATGCTATAGGAAGGGTCTCAGGTTGGAATGGGAAGGAGTTGGATATCACATTTCATGTTATAGGAAGGGTCTCAGGATTGGAATGGGAAGGACTTGGATATCATATCTCATGCTATAGGACGGGTCTCAGGTTTGTTATTAGAATCATTGAGATATCATATTGCATGCTGTAGGAAGGGTCTAAGGATTGGAATGGGAAGGACTTGGATATCACATCTCATGCTATAGATAGGCTCTTAGGTTTGGAAAGGGAAGGAGTTGGATATCACATTTCATGTTAGAGGAAGGATCTCAGGTTTGGTATTAGAAGCATTGAGATATCACATCTCATGCTATAGGAAGGGTCTCAGGATTTTAATGGGAAGTAGTTGGATATCACATCTCATGCTATAGGAAGGGTCTCAGGTTTGGTATAAGCATTGAGATATCACATCTCATGCTCTAGGACGGGTCTCAGGATTGGAATGGAAGGAGTTGGATATCACATCTCATGTTATAGGAAGGATCTCAGGTTTGGTATTAGAAGCATTGAGACATCACATCTCATGCTATAGGAAGGGTCTCAGGGTTGGAATGGGAAGGAGTTGGATATCACATCTCATCCAATAGGAAGGGTCTCAGGTTTGGAATGGGAAGGAATTGGATATCACATCTCTTGTTATAGGAAGGATCTCAGGTTTGGTATTAGAAGCATTGAGATATCACATCTCATGCTATAGGAAGGGTCTCAGGATTGGAATGTGAAGGATTTGGATATCACATCCCATGCTAAAGGAAGGGTCTCAGGTTTGGTAGAAGCATTGAGATATCACGTCTCTGCTATCGGAAGGGTCTCAGGATTGGATTGGGAAGGAGTTGGATATCCCTTCTCATGCTATAGGAAGGGTCTCAGGATTTGAATGGCAAGGAGTTGGATATCACATCTCATGCCATAGGAAGGGTCTCAGGTTTGGTATAAGCATTGAGATATCACATCTCTGCTATCGGAAGGGTCTCAGGATTGGAATGGGAAGGAGTTGGATATTCCCATCTCATGCTATAGGGAGGGTCTCAGGTTTGATATTAGAAGCTTTGAGATATCACATCTCATGATATCGGAAGGGTCTCAGGATTGGAATGGGAAGGACTTGGATATCACATCTCATGATAAAGGAAGGGTCTAAGGTTTGGAAGGGGAAGGATTTGGATATCACATCTCATGTTATATTACGGGTCTCAGGTTCGGTATTAGAAGCATTGAGATATCAAGTCTCAGAGTATAGGAAGGGTCTCAGAATTGGAATGGGAAGGAGTTGGATATCACATCTCAAGCTATAGGAAGGGTCTCTGGATTGGAATGGGAAGGACCTGGATATCACATCTCATGCTATAGGAAGGCTCTCAGGTTTGGAAGGGGAAAGAGTTGGATATCACATTTCATGTTAGAGGTAGGATCTCAGGTTTGGTGTTAGAGGCATTGAGATATCACATCTCATGCTATCAGAAGGGTCTCAGGAATGGAATGGGAAGGAGTTGGATATCACATCTCATGCTAAAGGGAGGGTCTCAGGTTTGGAAGGGGAAGGATTTGGATATCACATCTCATGTTATAGGAAGGATCTCAGGTTTGGTATTAGAAGCATTGAGATATCACATCTCATGCTATCGGAAGGATCTCAGGTTTGGTATTAGAAGCATTGAGATATCACATCTCATGCTATCAGAAGGGTCTCAGGATTGGAGTGGGAAGGAGTTGGATACCACATCTCATGATAAAGGAAGGGTCTAAGGTTTGGAAGGGGAAGGATTTGGATATCACATCTCATGTTATAGGACGGGTCTCAGGTTTGGTATTAGAAGCATTGAGATATCAAGTCTCATGGTATAAGAAGGGTCTCAGAATTGGAATGGGAAGGAGTTGGATATCACACCTCAAGCTATAGGAAGGGTCTCAGGATTGGAATGGAAAGGAGTTTGATATCACATCTCATGCCATAGTATGGGTCTCAGGTTTGGTAGAAGCATTGGGATATCACATCTCATGCTATCGGAAGGGTATCAGTATTGGATTTGGAAGAAGTTGGATATCCCATCTCATGCTATAGGAAGGGTCTCAGGTTGGAATGGGAAGGAGTTGGATATCACATTTCATGTTATAGGAAGGGTCTCAGGATTGGAATGGGAAGGACTTGGATATCATATCTCATGCTATAGGACGGGTCTCAGGTTTGTTATTAGAATCATTGAGATATCATATTGCATGCTGTAGGAAGGGTCTAAGGATTGGAATGGGAAGGACTTGGATATCACATCTCATGCTATAGATAGGCTCTTAGGTTTGGAAAGGGAAGGAGTTGGATATCACATTTCATGTTAGAGGAAGGATCTCAGGTTTGGTATTAGAAGCATTGAGATATCACATCTCATGCTATAGGAAGGGTCTCAGGATTGGAATGGGAAGTAGTTGGATATCACATCTCATGCTATAGGAAGGGTCTCAGGTTTGGTATAAGCATTGAGATATCACATCTCATGCTATAGGACGGGTCTCAGGATTGGAATGGAAGGAGTTGGATATCACATCTCATGTTATAGGAAGGATCTCAGGTTTGGTATTAGAAGCATTGAGACATCACATCTCATGCTATAGGAAGGGTCTCAGGGTTGGAATGGGAAGGAGTTGGATATCACATCTCATCCAATAGGAAGGGTCTCAGGTTTGGAATGGGAAGGAATTGGATATCACATCTCATGTTATAGGAAGGATCTCAGGTTTGGTATTAGAAGCATTGAGATATCACATCTCATGCTATAGGAAGGGTCTCAGGATTGGAATGTGAAGGATTTGGATATCACATCTCATGCTAAAGGAAGGGTCTCAGGTTTGGTAGAAGCATTGAGATATCACGTCTCTGCTATCGGAAGGGTCTCAGGATTGGATTGGGAAGGAGTTGGATATCCCTTCTCATGCTATAGGAAGGGTCTCAGGATTTGAATGGCAAGGAGTTGGATATCACATCTCATGCCATAGGAAGGGTCTCAGGTTTGGTATAAGCATTGAGATATCACATCTCTGCTATCGGAAGGGTCTCAGGATTGGAATGGGAAGGAGTTGGATATTCCCATCTCATGTTATAGGAAGGGTCTCAGGTTTGGTATTAGAAGCATTGAGATATCACATCTCATGCTATAGGAAGTGTCTCAGGATTGGAATGGGAAGGACTTGGATATCACATCTCATGCTATAGGGAGGGTCTCAAGTTTGATATTAGAAGCTTTGAGATATCACATCTCATGATATCGGAAGGGTCTCAGGATTGGAATGGGAAGGAGTTGGATATCACATCTCATGATAAAGGAAGGGTCTAAGGTTTGGAAGGGGAAGGATTTGGATATCACATCTCATGTTATATCACGGGTCTCAGGTTTGGTATTAGAAGCATTGAGATATCAAGTCTCAGAGTATAGGAAGGGTCTCAGAATTGGAATGGGAAGGAGTTGGATATCACATCTCAAGCTATAGGAAGGGTCTCAGGATTGGAATGGGAAGGACTTGGATATCACATCTCATGCTATAGGAAGGCTCTCAGGTTTGGAAGGGGAAAGAGTTGGATATCACATTTCATGTTAGAGGTCTCAGGTTTGGTATTAGAGGCATTGAGATATCACATCTCATGCTATCAGAAGGGTCTCAGGAATGGAATGGGAAGGAGTTGGATATCACATCTCATGCTAAAGGGAGGGTCTCAGGTTTGGAAGGGGAAGGATTTGGATATCACATCTCATGTTATAGGAAGGATCTCAGGTTTGGTATTAGAAGCATTGAGATATCACATCTCATGCTATCGGAAGGATCTCAGGTTTGGTATTAGAAGCATTGAGATATCACATCTCATGCTATCAGAAGGGTCTCAGGATTGGAATGGGAAGGAGTTGGATATCACATCTCATGCTAAAGGGAGGGTCTCAGGTTTGGAAGGGGAAGGATTTGGATATCACATCTCATGTTATCGGAAGGATCTCACGTTTGGTATTAGAAGTATTGAGATATCATATCTCATGCTATAGGAAGGGTCTCAGGATTGGAATGGGAAAGAGTTGGATATCACATCTCATGCTATAGGGAGTGTCTCAGGATTGGAATGGGAAGGACTTAGATATCACATATCATGCTATAGGGGGGGTCTCAGTTTTGATATTAGAAGCATTGAGATATCACATCTCATGCTATCGGAAGTGTCTCAGGATTGGAATGGGAAGGAGCTGGATATCACATCTCATGCTAAAGGAAGGGTCTCAGGTTTGGAACGGGAAGGATTTGGATATCACATCTCATGTTATAGGAAGGGTCTCAGGTTTGGTATAAGCATTGAGATATCACATCTCTGCTATCGGAAGTGTCTCAGGATTGGAATGGGAAGGAGTTGGATATCCCATCTCATGTTATAGGACGGGTCTCAGGTTTGTTATTAGAATCATTGAGATATCATATTGCATGCTGTAGGAAGGGTCTAAGGGTTGGAATGGGAAGGACTTGGATATCACATCTCATGCTATAGATAGGCTCTTAGGTTTGGAAAGGGAAGGAGTTGGATATCACATTTCATGTTAGAGGAAGGATCTCAGGTTTGGTATTAGAAGCATTGAGATATCACATCTCATGCTATAGGAAGGGTCTCAGGATTGGAATGGGAAGTAGTTGGATATCACATCTCATGCTATAGGAAGGGTCTCAGGTTTGGTATAAGCATTGAGATATCACATCTAATGCTATAGGACGGGTCTCAGGATTGGAATGGAAGGAGTTGGATATCACATCTCATGTTATAGGAAGGATCTCAGGTTTGGTATTAGAAGCATTGAGACATCACATCTCATGCTATAGGAAGGGTCTCAGGGTTGGAATGGGAAGGACTTGGATATCACATCTCATGCTATAGGAAGGGTCTCAGGATTGGAATGGGAAGTAGTTGGATATCACATCTCATGCTATAGGAAGGGTCTCAGGTTTGGTATAAGCATTGAGATATCACATCTCATGCTATAGGACGGGTCTCAGGATTGGAATGGAAGGAGTTGGATATCACATCTCATGTTATAGGAAGGATCTCAGGTTTGGTATTAGAAGCATTGAGACATCACATCTCATGCTATAGGAAGGGTCTCAGGGTTGGAATGGGAAGGAGTTGGATATCACATCTCATCCAATAGGAAGGGTCTCAGGTTTGGAATGGGAAGGAATTGGATATCACATCTCATGTTATAGGAAGGATCTCAGGTTTGGTATTAGAAGCATTGAGATATCACATCTCATGCTATAGGAAGGATCTCAGGTTTGGTATTAGAAGCATTGAGATATCACATCTCATGCTATCAGAAGGGTCTCAGGATTGGAATGGGAAGGAGTTGGATACCACATCTCATGATAAAGGAAGGGTCTAAGGTTTGGAAGGGGAAGGATTTGGATATCACATCTCATGTTATAGGACGGGTCTCAGGTTTGGTATTAGAAGCATTGAGATATCAAGTCTCATGGTATAAGAAGGGTCTCAGAATTGGAATGGGAAGGAGTTGGATATCACACCTCAAGCTATAGGAAGGGTCTCAGGATTGGAATGGAAAGGAGTTTGATATCACATCTCATGCCATAGTATGGGTCTCAGGTTTGGTAGAAGCATTGGGATATCACATCTCATGCTATCGGAAGGGTATCAGTATTGGATTTGGAAGAAGTTGGATATCCCATCTCATGCTATAGGAAGGGTCTCAGGTTGGAATGGGAAGGAGTTGGATATCACATTTCATGTTATAGGAAGGGTCTCAGGATTGGAATGGGAAGGACTTGGATATCATATCTCATGCTATAGGACGGGTCTCAGGTTTGTTATTAGAATCATTGAGATATCATATTGCATGCTGTAGGAAGGGTCTAAGGATTGGAATGGGAAGGACTTGGATATCACATCTCATGCTATAGATAGGCTCTTAGGTTTGGAAAGGGAAGGAGTTGGATATCACATTTCATGTTAGAGGAAGGATCTCAGGTTTGGTATTAGAAGCATTGAGATATCACATCTCATGCTATAGGAAGGGTCTCAGGATTTTAATGGGAAGTAGTTGGATATCACATCTCATGCTATAGGAAGGGTCTCAGGTTTGGTATAAGCATTGAGATATCACATCTCATGCTCTAGGACGGGTCTCAGGATTGGAATGGAAGGAGTTGGATATCACATCTCATGTTATAGGAAGGATCTCAGGTTTGGTATTAGAAGCATTGAGACATCACATCTCATGCTATAGGAAGGGTCTCAGGGTTGGAATGGGAAGGAGTTGGATATCACATCTCATCCAATAGGAAGGGTCTCAGGTTTGGAATGGGAAGGAATTGGATATCACATCTCTTGTTATAGGAAGGATCTCAGGTTTGGTATTAGAAGCATTGAGATATCACATCTCATGCTATAGGAAGGGTCTCAGGATTGGAATGTGAAGGATTTGGATATCACATCCCATGCTAAAGGAAGGGTCTCAGGTTTGGTAGAAGCATTGAGATATCACGTCTCTGCTATCGGAAGGGTCTCAGGATTGGATTGGGAAGGAGTTGGATATCCCTTCTCATGCTATAGGAAGGGTCTCAGGATTTGAATGGCAAGGAGTTGGATATCACATCTCATGCCATAGGAAGGGTCTCAGGTTTGGTATAAGCATTGAGATATCACATCTCTGCTATCGGAAGGGTCTCAGGATTGGAATGGGAAGGAGTTGGATATTCCCATCTCATGCTATAGGGAGGGTCTCAGGTTTGATATTAGAAGCTTTGAGATATCACATCTCATGATATCGGAAGGGTCTCAGGATTGGAATGGGAAGGACTTGGATATCACATCTCATGATAAAGGAAGGGTCTAAGGTTTGGAAGGGGAAGGATTTGGATATCACATCTCATGTTATATTACGGGTCTCAGGTTCGGTATTAGAAGCATTGAGATATCAAGTCTCAGAGTATAGGAAGGGTCTCAGAATTGGAATGGGAAGGAGTTGGATATCACATCTCAAGCTATAGGAAGGGTCTCTGGATTGGAATGGGAAGGACCTGGATATCACATCTCATGCTATAGGAAGGCTCTCAGGTTTGGAAGGGGAAAGAGTTGGATATCACATTTCATGTTAGAGGTAGGATCTCAGGTTTGGTGTTAGAGGCATTGAGATATCACATCTCATGCTATCAGAAGGGTCTCAGGAATGGAATGGGAAGGAGTTGGATATCACATCTCATGCTAAAGGGAGGGTCTCAGGTTTGGAAGGGGAAGGATTTGGATATCACATCTCATGTTATAGGAAGGATCTCAGGTTTGGTATTAGAAGCATTGAGATATAACATCTCATGCTATCGGAAGGATCTCAGGTTTGGTATTAGAAGCATTGAGATATCACATCTCATGCTATCAGAAGGGTCTCAGGATTGGAGTGGGAAGGAGTTGGATACCACATCTCATGATAAAGGAAGGGTCTAAGGTTTGGAAGGGGAAGGATTTGGATATCACATCTCATGTTATAGGACGGGTCTCAGGTTTGGTATTAGAAGCATTGAGATATCAAGTCTCATGGTATAAGAAGGGTCTCAGAATTGGAATGGGAAGGAGTTGGATATCACACCTCAAGCTATAGGAAGGGTCTCAGGATTGGAATGGAAAGGAGTTTGATATCACATCTCATGCCATAGTATGGGTCTCAGGTTTGGTAGAAGCATTGGGATATCACATCTCATGCTATCGGAAGGGTATCAGTATTGGATTTGGAAGAAGTTGGATATCCCATCTCATGCTATAGGAAGGGTCTCAGGTTGGAATGGGAAGGAGTTGGATATCACATTTCATGTTATAGGAAGGGTCTCAGGATTGGAATGGGAAGGACTTGGATATCATATCTCATGCTATAGGACGGGTCTCAGGTTTGTTATTAGAATCATTGAGATATCATATTGCATGCTGTAGGAAGGGTCTAAGGATTGGAATGGGAAGGACTTGGATATCACATCTCATGCTATAGATAGGCTCTTAGGTTTGGAAAGGGAAGGAGTTGGATATCACATTTCATGTTAGAGGAAGGATCTCAGGTTTGGTATTAGAAGCATTGAGATATCACATCTCATGCTATAGGAAGGGTCTCAGGATTGGAATGGGAAGTAGTTGGATATCACATCTCATGCTATAGGAAGGGTCTCAGGTTTGGTATAAGCATTGAGATATCACATCTCATGCTATAGGACGGGTCTCAGGATTGGAATGGAAGGAGTTGGATATCACATCTCATGTTATAGGAAGGATCTCAGGTTTGGTATTAGAAGCATTGAGACATCACATCTCATGCTATAGGAAGGGTCTCAGGGTTGGAATGGGAAGGAGTTGGATATCACATCTCATCCAATAGGAAGGGTCTCAGGTTTGGAATGGGAAGGAATTGGATATCACATCTCATGTTATAGGAAGGATCTCAGGTTTGGTATTAGAAGCATTGAGATATCACATCTCATGCTATAGGAAGGGTCTCAGGATTGGAATGTGAAGGATTTGGATATCACATCTCATGCTAAAGGAAGGGTCTCAGGTTTGGTAGAAGCATTGAGATATCACGTCTCTGCTATCGGAAGGGTCTCAGGATTGGATTGGGAAGGAGTTGGATATCCCTTCTCATGCTATAGGAAGGGTCTCAGGATTTGAATGGCAAGGAGTTGGATATCACATCTCATGCCATAGGAAGGGTCTCAGGTTTGGTATAAGCATTGAGATATCACATCTCTGCTATCGGAAGGGTCTCAGGATTGGAATGGGAAGGAGTTGGATATTCCCATCTCATGTTATAGGAAGGGTCTCAGGTTTGGTATTAGAAGCATTGAGATATCACATCTCATGCTATAGGAAGTGTCTCAGGATTGGAATGGGAAGGACTTGGATATCACATCTCATGCTATAGGGAGGGTCTCAAGTTTGATATTAGAAGCTTTGAGATATCACATCTCATGATATCGGAAGGGTCTCAGGATTGGAATGGGAAGGAGTTGGATATCACATCTCATGATAAAGGAAGGGTCTAAGGTTTGGAAGGGGAAGGATTTGGATATCACATCTCATGTTATATCACGGGTCTCAGGTTTGGTATTAGAAGCATTGAGATATCAAGTCTCAGAGTATAGGAAGGGTCTCAGAATTGGAATGGGAAGGAGTTGGATATCACATCTCAAGCTATAGGAAGGGTCTCAGGATTGGAATGGGAAGGACTTGGATATCACATCTCATGCTATAGGAAGGCTCTCAGGTTTGGAAGGGGAAAGAGTTGGATATCACATTTCATGTTAGAGGTCTCAGGTTTGGTATTAGAGGCATTGAGATATCACATCTCATGCTATCAGAAGGGTCTCAGGAATGGAATGGGAAGGAGTTGGATATCACATCTCATGCTAAAGGGAGGGTCTCAGGTTTGGAAGGGGAAGGATTTGGATATCACATCTCATGTTATAGGAAGGATCTCAGGTTTGGTATTAGAAGCATTGAGATATCACATCTCATGCTATCGGAAGGATCTCAGGTTTGGTATTAGAAGCATTGAGATATCACATCTCATGCTATCAGAAGGGTCTCAGGATTGGAATGGGAAGGAGTTGGATATCACATCTCATGCTAAAGGGAGGGTCTCAGGTTTGGAAGGGGAAGGATTTGGATATCACATCTCATGTTATCGGAAGGATCTCACGTTTGGTATTAGAAGTATTGAGATATCATATCTCATGCTATAGGAAGGGTCTCAGGATTGGAATGGGAAAGAGTTGGATATCACATCTCATGCTATAGGGAGTGTCTCAGGATTGGAATGGGAAGGACTTAGATATCACATATCATGCTATAGGGGGGGTCTCAGTTTTGATATTAGAAGCATTGAGATATCACATCTCATGCTATCGGAAGTGTCTCAGGATTGGAATGGGAAGGAGCTGGATATCACATCTCATGCTAAAGGAAGGGTCTCAGGTTTGGAACGGGAAGGATTTGGATATCACATCTCATGTTATAGGAAGGGTCTCAGGTTTGGTATAAGCATTGAGATATCACATCTCTGCTATCGGAAGTGTCTCAGGATTGGAATGGGAAGGAGTTGGATATCCCATCTCATGTTATAGGACGGGTCTCAGGTTTGTTATTAGAATCATTGAGATATCATATTGCATGCTGTAGGAAGGGTCTAAGGGTTGGAATGGGAAGGACTTGGATATCACATCTCATGCTATAGATAGGCTCTTAGGTTTGGAAAGGGAAGGAGTTGGATATCACATTTCATGTTAGAGGAAGGATCTCAGGTTTGGTATTAGAAGCATTGAGATATCACATCTCATGCTATAGGAAGGGTCTCAGGATTGGAATGGGAAGTAGTTGGATATCACATCTCATGCTATAGGAAGGGTCTCAGGTTTGGTATAAGCATTGAGATATCACATCTAATGCTATAGGACGGGTCTCAGGATTGGAATGGAAGGAGTTGGATATCACATCTCATGTTATAGGAAGGATCTCAGGTTTGGTATTAGAAGCATTGAGACATCACATCTCATGCTATAGGAAGGGTCTCAGGGTTGGAATGGGAAGGACTTGGATATCACATCTCATGCTATAGGAAGGGTCTCAGGATTGGAATGGGAAGTAGTTGGATATCACATCTCATGCTATAGGAAGGGTCTCAGGTTTGGTATAAGCATTGAGATATCACATCTCATGCTATAGGACGGGTCTCAGGATTGGAATGGAAGGAGTTGGATATCACATCTCATGTTATAGGAAGGATCTCAGGTTTGGTATTAGAAGCATTGAGACATCACATCTCATGCTATAGGAAGGGTCTCAGGGTTGGAATGGGAAGGAGTTGGATATCACATCTCATCCAATAGGAAGGGTCTCAGGTTTGGAATGGGAAGGAATTGGATATCACATCTCATGTTATAGGAAGGATCTCAGGTTTGGTATTAGAAGCATTGAGATATCACATCTCATGCTATAGGAAGGGTCTCAGGATTGGAATGTGAAGGATTTGGATATCACATCTCATGCTAAAGGAAGGGTCTCAGGTTTGGTAGAAGCATTGAGATATCACGTCTCTGCTATCGGAAGGGTCTCAGGATTGGATTGGGAAGGAGTTGGATATCCCTTCTCATGCTATAGGAAGGGTCTCAGGATTTGAATGGCAAGGAGTTGGATATCACATCTCATGCCATAGGAAGGGTCTCAGGTTTGGTATAAGCATTGAGATATCACATCTCTGCTATCGGAAGGGTCTCAGGATTGGAATGGGAAGGAGTTGGATATTCCCATCTCATGTTATAGGAAGGGTCTCAGGTTTGGTATTAGAAGCATTGAGATATCACATCTCATGCTATAGGAAGGGTCTCAGGATTGGAATGGGAAGGACTTGGATATCACATCTCATGCTATAGGGAGGGTCTCAAGTTTGATATTAGAAGCTTTGAGATATCACATCTCATGATATCGGAAGGGTCTCAGGATTGGAATGGGAAGGAGTTGGATATCACATCTCATGATAAAGGAAGGGTCTAAGGTTTGGAAGGGGAAGGATTTGGATATCACATCTCATGTTATATTACGGGTCTCAGGTTTGGTATTAGAAGCATTGAGATATCAAGTCTCAGAGTATAGGAAGGGTCTCAGAATTGGAATGGGAAGGAGTTGGATATCACATCTCAAGCTATAGGAAGGGTCTCAGGATTGGAATGGGAAGGACTTGGATATCACATCTCATGCTATAGGAAGGCTCTCAGGTTTGGAAGGGGAAAGAGTTGGATATCACATTTCATGTTAGAGGTAGGAGCTCAGGTTTGGTATTAGAGGCATTGAGATATCACATCTCATGCTATCAGAAGGGTCTCAGGAATGGAATGGGAAGGAGTTGGATATCACATCTCATGCTAAAGGGAGGGTCTCAGGTTTGGAAGGGGAAGGATTTGGATATCACATCTCATGTTATAGGAAGGATCTCAGGTTTGGTATTAGAAGCATTGAGATATCACATCTCATGCTATCGGAAGGATCTCAGGTTTGGTATTAGAAGCATTGAGATATCACATCTCATGCTATCAGAAGGGTCTCAGGATTGGAATGGGAAGGAGTTGGATATCACATCTCATGCTAAAGGGAGGGTCTCAGGTTTGGAAGGGGAAGGATTTGGATATCATATCTCATGTTATCGGAAGGATCTCACGTTTGGTATTAGAAGTATTGAGATATCATATCTCATGCTATAGGAAGGGTCTCAGGATTGGAATGGGAAAGAGTTGGATATCACATCTCGTACTATAGGGAGTGTCTCAGGATTGGAATGGGAAGGACTTAGATAGCACATATCATGCTATAGGGAGGGTCTCAGTTTTGATATTAGAAGCATTGAGATATCACATCTCATGCTATCGGAAGTGTCTCAGGATTGGAATGGGAAGGAGCTGGATATCACATCTCATGCTAAAGGAAGGGTCTCAGGTTTGGAACGGGAAGGATTTGGATATCACATCTCATGTTATAGGAAGGGTCTCAGGTTTGGTATAAGCATTGAGATATCACATCTCTGCTATCGGAAGTGTCTCAGGATTGGAATGGGAAGGAGTTGGATATCCCATCTCATGTTATAGGACGGGTCTCAGGTTTGTTATTAGAATCATTGAGATATCATATTGCATGCTGTAGGAAGGGTCTAAGGGTTGGAATGGGAAGGACTTGGATATCACATCTCATGCTATAGATATGCTCTTAGGTTTGGAAAGGGAAGGAGTTGGATATCACATTTCATGTTAGAGGAAGGATCTCAGGTTTGGTATTAGAAGCATTGAGATATCACATCTCATGCTATAGGAAGGGTCTCAGGATTGGAATGGGAAGTAGTTGGATATCACATCTCATGCTATAGGAAGGGTCTCAGGTTTGGTATAAGCATTGAGATATCACATCTAATGCTATAGGACGGGTCTCAGGATTGGAATGGAAGGAGTTGGATATCACATCTCATGTTATAGGAAGGATCTCAGGTTTGGTATTAGAAGCATTGAGACATCACATCTCATGCTATAGGAAGGGTCTCAGGGTTGGAATGGGAAGGAGTTGGATATCACCTCTCATCCAATAGGAAGGGTCTCAGGTTTGGAATGGGAAGGGATTGGATATCACATCTTATGTTATAGGAAGGATCTCAGGTTTGGTATTAGAAGCATTGAGATATCACATCTCATGCTATAGGAAGGGTCTCAGGATTGGAATGTGAAGGATTTGGATATCACATCTCATGCTAAAGGAAGGGTCTCAGGTTTGGTAGAAGCATTGAGATATCACGTCTCTGCTATCGGAAGGGTCTCAGGATTGGATTGGGCAGGAGTTGGATATCCCTTCTCATGCTATAGGAAGGGTCTCAGGATTTGAATGGCAAGGAGTTGGATATCACATCTCATGCCATAGGAAGGGTCTCAGGTTTGGTATAAGCATTGAGATATCACATCTCTGCTATCGGAAGGGTCTCAGGATTGGATTGGGAAGGAGTTGGATATCCCTTCTCATGCTATAGGAAGTGTCTCAGGTTGGAATGGGAAGGAGTTGGATATCACATCTCATGTTATAGGAAGGGTCTCAGGATTGGAATGGGAAGGATTTGGATATCACATCTCTTGCTATAGGAAGGGTCTCAGGATTGGAATGGGTAGGAGTTGGATATTACTTTCTTGCTATAGGAAGGGTCTCATGTTTGGAATGGGAAGGAGTTGGATATCACATATGCTATAGTTAGTGTCTCAGGTTTGGAACGGGAAGGAGTTGGATATCACATCTCATGTTATAGGAAGGGTCTCAGGTTTGGTATAAGCATTGAGATATCACATCTCTGCTATCGGAAGCGGCTCAGGATTGGAATGGGAAGGAGTTGGATATCCCATCTCATGTTATAGTAAGAGTCTCTGGTTTAGCAGAGATGTGATATCTCAATGTTTATACCAAACCTGAGACCCTTCCTATAACATGAGATGTGATATCCAACTCCTTCCCGTTCCAAACCTGAGACCCTTCCTTTAGCATGAGATGTGATATCCAGCTCCTTCCCATTCCAATCCTGAGACACTTCCGATAGCATGAGATGTGATATCTCAATGCTTCTAATATCAAAACTGAGACCCTCCCTATAGCATGATATGTGATATCTAAGTCCTTCCCATTCCAATCCTGAGACCCTTCCTATAGCATGAGATGTGATATCTCAATGCTTCTACCAAACCTGAGACCCTTCCTTTAGCATGAGATGTGATATCCAACTCCTTCCCATTCTAATCCTGAGACCCTTCCTATAGCATGAGATGTGATATCTCAATACTTCTAATACCAAACCTGAGATCCTTCCGATAGCATGAGATGTGATATCGCAATGCTTCTAATACCAAACCTGAGATCCTTCCTATAACATGAGATGTGCTTCTAATATCAAACTTGAGACCCTCACTATAGCATGAGATGTGACATCCAAGTCCTCCCCATTCCAATCCTGAGACCCTTCCTATAGCATGAGATGTGATATCTCAATGCTTCTAATACCAAACCTGAGACCCTTCCTTTAACATGAGATGGGATATCCAACTCCTTCCCATTCCAATCCTGAGACCCTTCCGATAGCAGAGATGTGATATCTCAATGCTTATACCAATCCTGAGACCCTTCCTATGGCCTGAGATGTCATATACAACTCCTTCCCAATCCAATCCTGAGACCCTTCCTATAGCATGAGATGTGATATCTCAATGCTTATACCAAATCTGAGACCCTTCCTATAGCATGAGATGTGATATCCAACTCCTTCCCATTCCAATCCTGAGACCCTTCCTATAGCATGAGATGTGATGTCTCAATGCTTCTAATACCAAACCTGAGATCCTTCCTATAACATGAGATGTCATATCCAACTCCTTCCCATTCCAATCCTGAGACCCTTCCTATAGCATGAGATGTGATGTCTCAATGCTTCTAATACCAAACCTGAGAACCTTCCTACAGCATGCGATGTGATATCTCAATGCTTCTAATACCAAACCTGAGACCAGTGCTATAACATGAGATTGGATATCCAACTCCTTCCCCTTCCAAACCTGAGACCCTTCCTATAGCATGAGCTGTGATATCCAACTTCTTCCCATTCCAATCCTGAGACCCTTCCTATAACATGAGATGTGATGTCTCAATGCTTCTAATACCAAACCTGAGATCTTTCCTATAACATGAGATGTGATATCCAACTCCTTCCCATTCCAATCCTGAGACCCTTCCTATAGCATGAGATGTGCTATCTCAATGCTTATACCAAACCTGAGACCCTTCCTAAAGCTTGAGATGTGATATCCAACTCCTTCCCATTCCAATCCTGAGACCCTTCCTATAGCATGAGATGTGATATCTCAAGGCCTCTAATACCAAACCTGAGATCCGTCCTCTAACATAAAATGTGATATCCAACTCCTTCCCCTTCCAAACCTGAGAGCCTTCCTATAGCATGAGATGGGATATCCAAATCCCTCCCATTCCAATCCTGAGACCCTTCCTATAGCATGAGATGTGATATCTCAATGCTTATATCAAACCTGAGAGCCTACCTATAGCATGAGATGTGATATCCAAGTCCATCCCATTCCAATCCTTAGACCCTTCCTACAGCATGCGATGTGATATCTCAATGATTCTAATACCAAATCAGAGACTCTTACTATAACATGAGATGGGATATCCAACTCCTTCCCATTCCAATCCTGAGCCAATTCCGATAGCAGAGATGTGATATCTCAATGCTTATAACAAACCTGAGACCCTTCCTATAACATGAGATGTGATATCCAACTCCTTCCCGTTCCAAACCTGAGACACTAACTCTAGCATATGTGATATCCAACTCCTTCCCATTCCAATCCTGAGACCCTTCCTATAGCAAGAGATGTGATATCCAAATTCCCATTCCAATCCTGAGACCCTTCCTATAACATGACATGTGATATCCAACTCCTTCCCATTCCAACCTGAGACACTTCCTATAGCATGAGAAGGGATATCCAACTCCTTCCCAATCCAATCCTGAGACCCTTCCGATAGCAGAGATGTGATATCTCAATGCTTATACCAAACCTGAGACCCTTCCTATGGCATGAGATGTGATATCCAACTCCTTGCCATTCAAATCCTGAGACCCTTCCTATAGCATGAGAAGGGATATCCAACTCCTTCCCAATCCAATCCTGAGACCCTTCCGATAGCAGAGACGTGATATCTCAATGCTTCTACCAAACCTGAGACCCTTCCTTTAGCATGAGATGTGATATCCAAATCCTTCACATTCCAATCCTGAGACCCTTCCTATAGCATGAGATGTGATATCTCAATGCTTCTAATACCAAACCTGAGATCCTTCCTATAACATGAGATGTGATATCCAATTCCTTCCCATTCCAAACCTGAGACCCTTCCTATTGGATGAGATGTGATATCCAACTCCTTCCCATTCCAACCCTGAGACCCGTCCGATAGCATGAGATGTGATATCTCAATGCTTATACCAAACCTGAGACACTTCCTATAGCATGAGATGTGATATCCAACTACTTCCCATTCCAATCCTGAGACCCTTCCTATAGCATGAGATGTGATATCTCAATGCTTCTAATACCAAACCTGAGATCCTTCCTCTAACATGAAATGTGATATCCAACTCCTTCCCTTTCCAAACCTAAGAGCCTATCTATAGCATGAGATGTGATATCCAAGTCCTTCCCATTCCAACCCTTAGACCCTTCCTACAGCATGCAATATGATATCTCAATGATTCTAATAACAAACCTGAGACCCGTCCTATAACATGAGATGGGATATCCAACTCCTTCCCATTCCAATCCTGAGACACTTCCGATAGCAGAGATGTGATATCTCAATGCTTATACCAAACCTGAGACCCTTCCTATAACATGAGATGTGATATCCAAATCCTTCCCGTTCCAAACCTGAGACCCTTCCTTTAGCATGAGATGTGATATCCAGCTCCTTCCCATTCCAATCCTGAGACACTTCCTATAGCATGAGATGTGATAGCTAAATGCTTCTAATACCAAACTTGAGACTCTTCCTATAACATGAGATGGGATATCCAACTCCTTCCCATTCCAATCCTTAGACCCTTCCTACAGCATGCAATATGATATCTCAATGATTCTAATAACAAACCTGAGACCCGTCCTATAACATGAGATGGGATATCCAACACCTTCCCATTCCAATCCTGAGACATTCCCGATAGCAGAGATGTGATATCTCAATGCTTATACCAAACCTGAGACCCTTCCTATAACATGAGATGTGATATCCAACTCCTTCCCGTTCCAAACCTGAGACCCTTCCTATAGCATATGTGATATCCAACACATTCCCATTCCAAACATGAGACCCTTCCTATAGCAGGAATGTAATATCCAACTCCTTCCCATTCCAATCCTGAGACCATTCCTATAGCATGAGATGTGATATCTCAATGCTTCTAATACCAAACCTGAGATCCTTCCTATGACATGAGATGTGATATCCAATTCCTCCCCATTCCAAACCTGAGAACTTTCCTACAGCATGCGATGTGATATCTCAATGCTTCTAATACCAAACCTGAGACCAGTCCTATAACATGAGATTGGATATCCAGCTCCTTCCCCTTCCAAACCTGAGACCCTTCCTATAACATGAGATTGGATATCCAGCTCCTTCCCCTTCCAAACCTGAGACCCTTCCTATAGCATGAGATGTGATATCCAACTTTCTCCCATTCCAATCCTGAAACCCTTCCTATAACATGAGATGTGATGTCTCAATGCTTCTAATACCAAACCTGAGATCTTTCCTATAACATGAGATGTGATATCCAACTCCTTCCCATTCCAATCCTGAGACCCTTCCTATAGCATGAGATGTGCTATCTCAATGCTTATACCAAACCTGAGACCCTTCCTAAAGCTTGAGATGTGATATCAAACTCCTTCCCATTTCAATCCTGAGACTCTTCCTATAGCTTGAGATGTGATATCCAACTCCTTCCCATTCCAATTCTGAGACCCTTCCTATACCATGAGACTTGATATCTCAATGCTTCTAATACCAAACCTGAGACCCGTCCTATAACATGAGATGTGATATCCAAATCTTTCCCCTTCCAAACCTTAGACCCTTCCTTTATCATGAGATTTGTTATCTCAATGCTTCTAATATCAAAATTGAGACCCTCCCTATAGCATGAGATGGGATATCCAACTCCTTCCCATTCCAATCCTGAGACCCTTCCGATAGCAGAGATGTGATATCTCAATGCTTATACCAAATCTGAGACCCTTCCTATAGCATGAGATGTGATATCCAACTCCTTCCCATTCCAATCCTGAGACCCTTCCTATAGCATGAGATGTGATGTCTCAATGCTTCTAATACCAAACCTGAGATCCTTCCTATAACATGAGATGTGATATCCAACTCCTTCCCATTCCAATCCTGAGACCCTTCCTATAGCATGAGATGTGCTATCTCAATGCTTATACCAAACCTGAGACCCTTCCTAAAGCTTGAGATGTGATATCCAACTCCTTCCCATTCCAATCCTGAGACCCTTCCTATAGAATGAGATGTGATATCTCAAGGCCTCTAATACCAAACCTGAGATCCTTCCTCTAACATGAAATGTGATATCCAACTCCTTCCCCTTCCAAACCTGAGAGCCTTCCTATAGCATGAGATATGATATCCAAGTCCTTCCCATTCCAATCCTGAGACCCTTCCTATAACATGAAATGTGATATCCAACTCCTTCCCATTCCAACCTGAGACCCTTCCTATAGCATGAGATGGGATATCCAACTCCTTCCAAATCCAATACTGATACCCTTACAATAGCATGAGATGTGATATCCCAATGCTTCTACCAAACCTGAGACCCATACTATGGCATGAGATGTGAGAAACTCCTTCCCATTCCAATCCTGAGACTCTTCCTATAGCTTAAGATGTGATATCCAATTCCTTCACATTCCAATTCTGAGACCCTTCCTATGCCATGAGACTTGATATCTCAATGCTTTTAATACCAAACCTGAGACCCGTCCTATAACATGAGATGTGATATCCAAATCTTTCCCCTTCCAAACCTTAGACCCTTCCTTTATCATGAGATGTGATATCCAACTCCTTCCCATTCCAATCCTGAGACCCTTCCGATATCATGAGATTTGTTATCTCAATGCTTCTAATATCAAACTTGAGACCCTCACTATAGCATGAGATGTGACATCCAATTCCTCCCCATTCCAATCCTGAGACCCTTCCTATAGCATGAGATGTGATATCTCAATGCTTCTAATACCAAACCTGAGACCCTTCCTTTAACATGAGATGGGATATCCAACTCCTTCCCATTCCAATCCTGAGACCCTTCCGATAGCAGAGATGTGATATCTCAATGCTTATACCAATCCTGAGACCCTTCCTATGGCCTGAGATGTCATATACAACTCCTTCCCAATCCAATCCTGAGACCCTTCCTATAGCATGAGATGTGATATCGCAATGCTTATACCAAATCTGAGACCCTTCCTATAGCATGAGATGTGATATCCAACTCCTTCCCATTCCAATCCTGAGACCCTTCCTATAGCATGAGATGTGATGTCTCAATGCTTCTAATACCAAACCTGAGATCCTTCCTATAACATGAGATGTCATATCCTACTCCTTCCCATTCCAGTCCTGAGACCCTTCCGATAGCATGAGATGTGATGTCTCAATGCTTCTAATACCAAACCTGAGAACCTTCCTACAGCATGCGATGTGATATCTCAATGCTTCTAATACCAAACCTGAGACCAGTCCTATAACATGAGATTGGATATCCAACTCCTTCCCCTTCCAAACCTGAGACCCTTCCTATAGCATGAGATGTGATATCCAACTTCTTCCCATTCCAATCCTGAGACCCTTCCTATAACATGAGATGTGATGTCTCAATGCTTCTAATACCAAACCTGAGATCTTTCCTATAACATGAGATGTGATATCCAACTCCTTCCCATTCCAATCCTGAGACCCTTCCTATAATATGAGATGTGCTATCTCAATGCTTATACCAAACCTGAGACCCTTCCTAAAGCTTGAGATGTGATATCCAACTCCTTCCCATTCCAATCCTGAGACCCTTCCTATAGCATGAGATGTGATATCTCAAGGCCTCTAATACCAAACCTGAGATCCGTCCTCTAACATAAAATGTGATATCCAACTCCTTCCCCTTCCAAACCTGAGAGCCTTCCTATAGCATGAGATGGGATATCCAAATCCTTCCCATTCCAATCCTGAGACCCTTCCTATAGCATGAGATGTGATATCTCAATGCTTATATCAAACCTGAGAGCCTACCTATAGCATGAGATGTGATATCCAAGTCCATCCCATTCCAATCCTTAGACCCTTCCTACAGCATGCGATGTGATATCTCAATGATTCTAATACCAAACCAGAGACTCTTACTATAACATGAGATGGGATATCCAACTCCTTCCCATTCCAATCCTGAGCCGCTTCCGATAGCAGAGATGTGATATCTCAATGCTTATACCAAACATGAGACCCTTCCTATAACATGAGATGTGATATCCAACTCCTTCCCGTTCCAAACCTGAGACACTAACTATAGCATATGTGATATCCAACTCCTTCCCATTCCAAACATGAGACCCTTCCTATAGCAAGAAAGTAATATCCAAATCCTTCCCATTCCAATCCTGAGACCCTTCCTATAACATGAGATGTGATATCCAACTCCTTCCCATTCACATCCTGAGACCCTTCCTATAGCATGAGAAGGGATATCCAACTCCTTCCCAATCCAATCCTGAGACCCTTCCGATAGCAGAGATCTGATATCTCAATGCTTCTACCAAACCTGAGACCCTTCCTTTAGCATGAGATGTGATATCCAAATCCTTCACATTCCAATCCTGAGACCCTTCCTATAGCATGAGATGTGATATCTCAATGCTTCTAATACCAAACCTGAGATCCTTCCTATAACATGAGATGTGATATCCAATTCCTTCCCATTCCAAACCTGAGACCCTTCCTATTGGATGAGATGCGATATCCAACTCCTTCCCATTCCAACCCTGAGACCCTTCCTATAGCATGAGATGTGATGTCTCAATGCTTCTAATACCAAACCTGAGATCCTTCCTATAACATGAGATGTGATATCCAACTCCTTCCATTCCAATCCTGAGACCCGTCCTATAGCATGAGATGTGATATCTCAATGCTTATACCAAACCTGAGACCCTTCCTATAGCATGAGATGTGATATCCAACTACTTCCCATTCCAATCCTGAGACCCTTCCTATAGCATGAGATGTGATATCTCAATGCTTCTAATACCAAACCTGAGATCCTTCCTCTAACATGAAATGTGATATCCAACTCCTTCCCTTTCCAAACCTAAGAGCCTATCTATAGCATGAGATGTGATATCCAAGTCCTTCCCATTCCAAGCCTTAGACCCTTCCTACAGCATGCAATATGATATCTCAATGATTCTAATAACAAACCTGAGACCCGTCCTATAGCATGAGATATGATATCCAAGTCCTTCCCATTCCAATCCTGAGACCCTTCCTATAACATGAAATGTGATATCCAACTCCTTCCCATTCCAACCTGAGACCCTTCCTATAGCATGAGATGGGATATCCAACTTCTTCCAAATCCAATACTGATACCCTTCCGATAGCATGAGATGTGATGTCCCAATGCTTCTACCAAACCTGAGACCCATACTATGGCATGAGATGTGATATCAAACTCCTTCCCATTCCAATCCTGAGACCCTTCCTATAGCTTGAGGTGTGATATCCAACTCCTTCCCATTCCAATTCTGAGACCCTTCTTATACCATGAGACTTGATATCTCAATGCTTCTAATACCAAACCTGAGACCCGTCCTATAACATGAGATGTGATATCCAAATCTTTCCCCTTCCAAACCTTAGACTCTTCCTTTATCATGAGATGTGATATCCAACTCCTTCCCATTCCAATCCTGAGACCCTTCCTACAGCATGCAATATGATATCTCAATGATTATAATAACAAACCTGAGACCCGTCCTATAACATGAGATGGGATATCCAACACCTTCCCATTCCAATCCTGAGACATTCCCGATAGCAGAGATGTGATATCTCAATGCTTATACCAAACCTGAGACCCTTCCTATAACATGAGATGTGATATCCAACTCCTTCCCGTTCCAAACCTGAGACCCTTCCTATAGCATATGTGATATCCAACACATTCCCATTCCAAACATGAGACCCTTCCTATAGCAGGAATGTAATATCCAACTCCTTCCCATTCCAATCCTGAGACCATTCCTATAGCATGAGATGTGATATCTCAATGCTTCTAATACCAAACCTGAGATCCTTCCTATGACATGAGATGTGATATCCAATTCCTCCCCATTCCAAACCTGAGAACCTTCCTACAGCATGCGATGTGATATCTCAATGCTTCTAATACCAAACCTGAGACCAGTCCTATAACATGAGATTGGATATCCAGCTCCTTCCCCTTCCAAACCTGAGACCCTTCCTATAGCATGAGATGTGATATCCAACTTTCTCCCATTCCAATCCTGAGACCCTTCCTATAACATGAGATGTGATGTCTCAATGCTTCTAATACCAAACCTGAGATCTTTCCTATAACATGAGATGTGATATCCAACTCCTTCCCATTCCAATCCTGAGACCCTTCCTATAGCATGAGATGTGCTATCTCAATGCTTATACCAAACCTGAGACCCTTCCTAAAGCTTGAGATGTGATATTAAACTCCTTCCCATTCCAATCCTGAGACTCTTCCTATAGCTTGAGATGTGATATCCAACTCCTTCCCATTCCAATTCTGAGACCCTTCCTATACCATGAGACTTGATATCTCAATGCTTCTAATACCAAACCTGAGACCCGTCCTATAACATGAGATGTGATATCCAAATCTTTCCCCTTCCAAACCTTAGACCCTTCCTTTATCATGAGATGTGATATCCAACTCCTTCCCATTCCAATCCTGAGACCCTTCCGATATCATGAGATTTGTTATCTCAATGCTTCTAATATCAAAATTGAGACCCTCCCTATAGCATGAGATGGGATATCCAACTCCTTCCCATTCCAATCCTGAGACCCTTCCGATAGCAGAGATGTGATATCTCAATGCTTATACCAAATCTGAGACCCTTCCTATAGCATGAGATGTGATATCCAACTCCTTCCCATTCCAATCCTGAGACCCTTCCTATAGCATGAGATGTGATGTCTCAATGCTTCTAATACCAAACCTGAGATCCTTCCTATAACATGAGATGTGATATCCAACTCCTTCCCATTCCAATCCTGAGACCCTTCCTATAGCATGAGATGTGCTATCTCAATGCTTATACCAAACCTGAGACCCTTCCTAAAGCTTGAGATGTGATATCCAACTCCTTCCCATTCCAATCCTGAGACCCTTCCTATAGCATGAGATGTGATATCTCAAGGCCTCTAATACCAAACCTGAGATCCTTCCTCTAACATGAAATGTGATATCCAACTCCTTCCCCTTCCAAACCTGAGAGCCTTCCTATAGCATGAGATATGATATCCAAGTCCTTCCCATTCCAATCCTGAGACCCTTCCTATAACATGAAATGTGATATCCAACTCCTTCCCATTCCAACCTGAGACCCTTCCTATAGCATGAGATGGGATATCCAACTCCTTCCAAATCCAATACTGATACCCTTCCAATAGCATGAGATGTGATATCCCAATGCTTCTACCAAACCTGAGACCCATACTATGGCATGAGATGTGAGAAACTCCTTCCCATTCCAATCCTGAGACTCTTCCTATAGCTTAAGATGTGATATCCAACTCCTTCACATTCCAATTCTGAGACCCTTCCTATGCCATGAGACTTGATATCTCAATGCTTTTAATACCAAACCTGAGACCCGTCCTATAACATGAGATGTGATATCCAAATCTTTCCCCTTCCAAACCTTAGACCCTTCCTTTATCATGAGATGTGATATCCAACTCCTTCCCATTCCAATCCTGAGACCCTTCCGATATCATGAGATTTGTTATCTCAATGCTTCTAATATCAAACTTGAGACCCTCACTATAGCATGAGATGTGACATCCAAGTCCTCCCCATTCCAATCCTGAGACCCTTCCTATAGCATGAGATGTGATATCTCAATGCTTCTAATACCAAACCTGAGACCCTTCCTTTAACATGAGATGGGATATCCAACTCCTTCCCATTCCAATCCTGAGACCCTTCCAATAGCAGAGATGTGATATCTCAATGCTTATACCAATCCTGAGACCCTTCCTATGGCCTGAGATGTCATATACAACTCCTTCCCAATCCAATCCTGAGACCCTTCCTATAGCATGAGATGTGATATCTCAATGCTTATACCAAATCTGAGACCCTTCCTATAGCATGAGATGTGATATCCAACTCCTTCCCATTCCAATCCTGAGACCCTTCCTATAGCATGAGATGGGATATCCAACTTCTTCCAAATCCAATACTGATACCCTTCCGATAGCATGAGATGTGATGTCCCAATGCTTCTACCAAACCTGAGACCCATACTATGGCATGAGATGTGATATCAAACTCCTTCCCATTCCAATCCTGAGACCCTTCCTATAGCTTGAGGTGTGATATCCAACTCCTTCCCATTCCAATTCTGAGACCCTTCTTATACCATGAGACTTGATATCTCAATGCTTCTAATACCAAACCTGAGACCCGTCCTATAACATGAGATGTGATATCCAAATCTTTCCCCTTCCAAACCTTAGACCCTTCCTTTATCATGAGATGTGATATCCAACTCCTTCCCATTCCAATCCTGAGACCCTTCCGATATCATGAGATTTGTTATCTCAATGCATCTAATATCAAACTTGAGACCCTCACTATAGCATGAGATGTGACATCCAAGTCCTCCCCATTCCAAGCCCGAGACCCTTCCTATAGCATGAGATGTGATATCTCAATGCTTCTAATACCAAACCTGAGACCCTTCCTTTAACATGAGATGGGATATCCAACTCCTTCCCATTCCAATCCTGAGACCCTTCCGATAGCAGAGATGTGATATCTCAATGCTTATACCAATCCTGAGACCCTTCCTATGGCCTGAGATGTCATATACAACTCCTTCCCAATCCAATCCTGAGACCCTTCCTATAGCATGAGATGTGATATCTCAATGCTTATACCAAATCTGAGACCCTTCCTATAGCATGAGATGTGATATCCAACTCCTTCCCATTCCAATCCTGAGACCCTTCCTATAGCATGAGATGTGATGTCTCAATGCTTCTAATACCAAACCTGAGATCCTTCCTATAACATGAGATGTCATATCCAACTCCTTCCCATTCCAATCCTGAGACCCTTCCTATAGCATGAGATGTGATGTCTCAATGCTTCTAATACCAAACCTGAGAACCTTCCTACAGCATGCGATGTGATATCTCAATGCTTCTAATACCAAACCTGAGACCAGTCCTATAACATGAGATTGGATATCCAACTCCTTCCCCTTCCAAACCTGAGACCCTTCCTATAGCATGAGATGTGATATCCAACTTCTTCCCATTCCAATCCTGAGACCCTTCCTATAACATGAGATGTGATGTCTCAATGCTTCTAATACCAAACCTGAGATCTTTCCTATAACATGAGATGTGATATCCAACTCCTTCCCATTCCAATCCTGAGACCCTTCCTATAGCATGAGATGTGCTATCTCAATGCTTATACCAAACCTGAGACCCTTCCTAAAGCTTGAGATGTGATATCCAACTCCTTCCCATTCCAATCCTGAGACCCTTCCTATAGCATGAGATGTGATATCTCAAGGCCTCTAATACCAAACCTGAGATCCGTCCTCTAACATAAAATGTGATATCCAACTCCTTCCCCTTCCAAACCTGAGAGCCTTCCTATAGCATGAGATGGGATATCCAAATCCTTCCCATTCCAATCCTGAGACCCTTCCTATAGCATGAGATGTGATATCTCAATGCTTATATCAAACCTGAGAGCCTACCTATAGCATGAGATGTGATATCCAAGTCCATCCCATTCCAATCCTTAGACCCTTCCTACAGCATGCGATGTGATATCTCAATGATTCTAATACCAAACCAGAGACTCTTACTATAACATGAGATGGGATATCCAACTCCTTCCCATTCCAATCCTGAGCCGCTTCCGATAGCAGAGATGTGATATCTCAATGCTTATACCAAACATGAGACCCTTCCTATAACATGAGATGTGATATCCAACTCCTTCCCGTTCCAAACCTGAGACACTAACTATAGCATATGTGATATCCAACTCCTTCCCATTCCAAACATGAGACCCTTCCTATAGCAAGAAAGTAATATCCAAATCCTTCCCATTCCAATCCTGAGACCCTTCCTATAACATGAGATGTGATATCCAACTCCTTCCCATTCACATCCTGAGACCCTTCCTATAGCATGAGAAGGGATATCCAACTCCTTCCCAATCCAATCCTGAGACCCTTCCGATAGCAGAGATCTGATATCTCAATGCTTCTACCAAACCTGAGACCCTTCCTATAACATGAGATGTGATATCCAACTCCTTCCCGTTCCAAACCTGAGACCCTTCCTATAGCATATGTGATATCCAACACATTCCCATTCCAAACATGAGACCCTTCCTATAGCAGGAATGTAATATCCAACTCCTTCCCATTCCAATCCTGAGACCATTCCTATAGCATGAGATGTGATATCTCAATGCTTCTAATACAAAACCTGAGATCCTTCCTATGACATGAGATGTGATATCCAATTCCTCCCCATTCCAAACCTGAGAACCTTCCTACAGCATGCGATGTGATATCTCAATGCTTCTAATACCAAACCTGAGACCAGTCCTATAACATGAGATTGGATATCCAGCTCCTTCCCCTTCCAAACCTGAGACCCTTCCTATAGCATGAGATGTGATATCCAACTTTCTCCCATTCCAATCCTGAGACCCTTCCTATAACATGAGATGTGATGTCTCAATGCTTCTAATACCAAACCTGAGATCTTTCCTATAACATGAGATGTGATATCCAACTCCTTCCCATTCCAATCCTGAGACCCTTCCTATAGCATGAGATGTGCTATCTCAATGCTTATACCAAACCTGAGACCCTTCCTAAAGCTTGAGATGTGATATTAAACTCCTTCCCATTCCAATCCTGAGACTCTTCCTATAGCTTGAGATGTGATATCCAACTCCTTCCCATTCCAATTCTGAGACCCTTCCTATACCATGAGACTTGATATCTCAATGCTTCTAATACCAAACCTGAGACCCGTCCTATAACATGAGATGTGATATCCAAATCTTTCCCCTTCCAAACCTTAGACCCTTCCTTTATCATGAGATGTGATATCCAACTCCTTCCCATTCCAATCCTGAGACCCTTCCGATATCATGAGATTTGTTATCTCAATGCTTCTAATATCAAAATTGAGACCCTCCCTATAGCATGAGATGGGATATCCAACTCCTTCCCATTCCAATCCTGAGACCCTTCCGATAGCAGAGATGTGATATCTCAATGCTTATACCAAATCTGAGACCCTTCCTATAGCATGAGATGTGATATCCAACTCCTTCCCATTCCAATCCTGAGACCCTTCCTATAGCATGAGATGTGATGTCTCAATGCTTCTAATACCAAACCTGAGATCCTTCCTATAACATGAGATGTGATATCCAACTCCTTCCCATTCCAATCCTGAGACCCTTCCTATAGCATGAGATGTGCTATCTCAATGCTTATACCAAACCTGAGACCCTTCCTAAAGCTTGAGATGTGATATCCAACTCCTTCCCATTCCAATCCTGAGACCCTTCCTATAGCATGAGATGTGATATCTCAAGGCCTCTAATACCAAACCTGAGATCCTTCCTCTAACATGAAATGTGATATCCAACTCCTTCCCCTTCCAAACCTGAGAGCCTTCCTATAGCATGAGATATGATATCCAAGTCCTTCCCATTCCAATCCTGAGACCCTTCCTATAACATGAAATGTGATATCCAACTCCTTCCCATTCCAACCTGAGACCCTTCCTATAGCATGAGATGGGATATCCAACTCCTTCCAAATCCAATACTGATACCCTTCCAATAGCATGAGATGTGATATCCCAATGCTTCTACCAAACCTGAGACCCATACTATGGCATTAGATGTGAGAAACTCCTTCCCATTCCAATCCTGAGACTCTTCCTATAGCTTAAGATGTGATATCCAACTCCTTCACATTCCAATTCTGAGACCCTTCCTATGCCATGAGACTTGATATCTCAATGCTTTTAATACCAAACCTGAGACCCGTCCTATAACATGAGATGTGATATCCAAATCTTTCCCCTTCCAAACCTTAGACCCTTCCTTTATCATGAGATGTGATATCCAACTCCTTCCCATTCCAATCCTGAGACCCTTCCGATATCATGAGATTTGTTATCTCAATGCTTCTAATATCAAACTTGAGACCCTCACTATAGCATGAGATGTGACATCCAAGTCCTCCCCATTCCAATCCTGAGACCCTTCCTATAGCATGAGATGTGATATCTCAATGCTTCTAATACCAAACCTGAGACCCTTCCTTTAACATGAGATGGGATATCCAACTCCTTCCCATTCCAATCCGGAGACCCTTCCAATAGCAGAGATGTGATATCTCAATGCTTATACCAATCCTGAGACCCTTCCTATGGCCTGAGATGTCATATACAACTCCTTCCCAATCCAATCCTGAGACCCTTCCTATAGCATGAGATGTGATATCTCAATGCTTATACCAAATCTGAGACCCTTCCTATAGCATGAGATGTGATATCCAACTCCTTCCCATTCCAATCCTGAGACCCTTCCAATAGCATGAGATGTGATGTCCCAATGCTTCTACCAAACCTGAGACCCATACTATGGCATGAGATGTGATATCAAACTCCTTCCCATTCCAATCCTGAGACCCTTCCTATAGCTTGAGGTGTGATATCCAACTCCTTCCCATTCCAATTCTGAGACCCTTCTTATACCATGAGACTTGATATCTCAATGCTTCTAATACCAAACCTGAGACCCGTCCTATAACATGAGATGTGATATCCAAATCTTTCCCCTTCCAAACCTTAGACCCTTCCTTTATCATGAGATGTGATATCCAACTCCTTCCCATTCCAATCCTGAGACCCTTCCGATATCATGAGATTTGTTATCTCAATGCATCTAATATCAAACTTGAGACCCTCACTATAGCATGAGATGTGACATCCAAGTCCTCCCCATTCCAAGCCCGAGACCCTTCCTATAGCATGAGATGTGATATCTCAATGCTTCTAATACCAAACCTGAGACCCTTCCTTTAACATGAGATGGGATATCCAACTCCTTCCCATTCCAATCCTGAGACCCTTCCGATAGCAGAGATGTGATATCTCAATGCTTATACCAATCCTGAGACCCTTCCTATGGCCTGAGATGTCATATACAACTCCTTCCCAATCCAATCCTGAGACCCTTCCTATAGCATGAGATGTGATATCTCAATGCTTATACCAAATCTGAGACCCTTCCTATAGCATGAGATGTGATATCCAACTCCTTCCCATTCCAATCCTGAGACCCTTCCTATAGCATGAGATGTGATGTCTCAATGCTTCTAATACCAAACCTGAGATCCTTCCTATAACATGAGATGTCATATCCAACTCCTTCCCATTCCAATCCTGAGACCCTTCCTATAGCATGAGATGTGATGTCTCAATGCTTCTAATACCAAACCTGAGAACCTTCCTACAGCATGCGATGTGATATCTCAATGCTTCTAATACCAAACCTGAGACCAGTCCTATAACATGAGATTGGATATCCAACTCCTTCCCCTTCCAAACCTGAGACCCTTCCTATAGCATGAGATGTGATATCCAACTTCTTCCCATTCCAATCCTGAGACCCTTCCTATAACATGAGATGTGATGACTCAATGCTTCTAATACCAAACCTGAGATCTTTCCTATAACATGAGATGTGATATCCAACTCCTTCCCATTCCAATCCTGAGACCCTTCCTATAGCATGAGATGTGCTATCTCAATGCTTATACCAAACCTGAGACCCTTCCTAAAGCTTGAGATGTGATATCCAACTCCTTCCCATTCCAATCCTGAGACCCTTCCTATAGCATGAGATGTGATATCTCAAGGCCTCTAATACCAAACCTGAGATCCGTCCTCTAACATAAAATGTGATATCCAACTCCTTCCCCTTCCAAACCTGAGAGCCTTCCTATAGCATGAGATGGGATATCCAAATCCTTCCCATTCCAATCCTGAGACCCTTCCTATAGCATGAGATGTGATATCTCAATGCTTATATCAAACCTGAGAGCCTACCTATAGCATGAGATGTGATATCCAAGTCCATCCCATTCCAATCCTTAGACCCTTCCTACAGCATGCGATGTGATATCTCAATGATTCTAATACCAAACCAGAGACTCTTACTATAACATGAGATGGGATATCCAACTCCTTCCCATTCCAATCCTGAGCCGCTTCCGATAGCAGAGATGTGATATCTCAATGCTTATACCAAACATGAGACCCTTCCTATAACATGAGATGTGATATCCAACTCCTTCCCGTTCCAAACCTGAGACACTAACTATAGCATATGTGATATCCAACTCCTTCCCATTCCAAACATGAGACCCTTCCTATAGCAAGAAAGTAATATCCAAATCCTTCCCATTCCAATCCTGAGACCCTTCCTATAACATGAGATGTGATATCCAACTCCTTCCCATTCACATCCTGAGACCCTTCCTATAGCATGAGAAGGGATATCCAACTCCTTCCCAATCCAATCCTGAGACCCTTCCGATAGCAGAGATCTGATATCTCAATGCTTCTACCAAACCTGAGACCCTTCCTTTAGCATGAGATGTGATATCCAAATCCTTCACATTCCAATCCTGAGACCCTTCCTATAGCATGAGATGTGATATCTCAATGCTTCTAATACCAAACCTGAGATCCTTCCTATAACATGAGATGTGATATCCAATTCCTTCCCATTCCAAACCTGAGACCCTTCCTATTGGATGAGATGCGATATCCAACTCCTTCCCATTCCAACCCTGAGACCCTTCCTATAGCATGAGATGTGATGTCTCAATGCTTCTAATACCAAACCTGAGATCCTTCCTATAACATGAGATGTGATATCCAACTCCTTCCATTCCAATCCTGAGACCCATCCTATAGCATGAGATGTGATATCTCAATGCTTATACCAAACCTGAGACCCTTCCTATAGCATGAGATGTGATATCCAACTACTTCCCATTCCAATCCTGAGACCCTTCCTATAGCATGCGATGTGATATCTCAATGCTTCTAATACCAAACCTGAGATCCTTCCTCTAACATGAAATGTGATATCCAACTCCTTCCCTTTCCAAACCTAAGAGCCTATCTATAGCATGAGATGTGATATCCAAGTCCTTCCCATTCCAAGCCTTAGACCCTTCCTACAGCATGCAATATGATATCTCAATGATTCTAATAACAATCCTGAGACCCGTCCTATAGCATGAGATATGATATCCAAGTCCTTCCCATTCCAATCCTGAGACCCTTCCTATAACATGAAATGTGATATCCAACTCCTTCCCATTCCAACCTGAGACCCTTCCTATAGCATGAGATGGGATATCCAACTTCTTCCAAATCCAATACTGATACCCTTCCGATAGCATGAGATGTGATGTCCCAATGCTTCTACCAAACCTGAGACCCATACTATGGCATGAGATGTGATATCAAACTCCTTCCCATTCCAATCCTGAGACCCTTCCTATAGCTTGAGGTGTGATATCCAACTCCTTCCCATTCCAATTCTGAGACCCTTCTTATACCATGAGACTTGATATCTCAATGCTTCTAATACCAAACCTGAGAACCGTCCTATAACATGAGATGTGATATCCAAATCCTTCCCCTTCCAAACCTTAGACCCTTCCTTTATCATGAGATGTGGTATCCAACTCCTTCCCATTCCAATCCTGAGACCCTTCCGATATCATGAGATGTGATATCTCTATGCTTCTAATACCAAACCTGAGACCCTTCCTATAACATGAGATGGGATATCCAACTCCTTCCCATTCCAATCCTGAGACCCTTCCGATAGCAGAGATGTGATATCTCAATGCTTATACCAAACCTGAGACCCTTCCTATGGCCTGAGATGTCATATACAACTCCTTCCCATTCCAATCCTGAGACCCTTCCTTTAGCATGAGATGTGATATCTCAATGCTTATACCAAACCTGAGACCCTTCCTAAAGCTTGAGATGTGATATCCAACTCCTTCCCATTCCAATCCTGAGACCCTTCCTATAGCATGAGATGTGATATCTCAAGGCCTCTAATACCAAACCTGAGATCCGTCCTCTAACATAAAATGTGATATCCAACTCCTTCCCCTTCCAAACCTGAGAGCCTTCCTATAGCATGAGATGGGATATCCAAATCCTTCCCATTCCAATCCTGAGACCCTTCCTATAGCATGAGATGTGATATCTCAATGCTTATATCAAACCTGAGAGCCTACCTATAGCATGAGATGTGATATCCAAGTCCATCCCATTCCAATCCTTAGACCCTTCCTACAGCATGCGATGTGATATCTCAATGATTCTAATACCAAACCAGAGACTCTTACTATAACATGAGATGGGATATCCAACTCCTTCCCATTCCAATCCTGAGCCGCTTCCGATAGCAGAGATGTGATATCTCAATGCTTATACCAAACATGAGACCCTTCCTATAACATGAGATGTGATATCCAACTCCTTCCCGTTCCAAACCTGAGACACTAACTATAGCATATGTGATATCCAACTCCTTCCCATTCCAAACATGAGACCCTTCCTATAGCAAGAAAGTAATATCCAAATCCTTCCCATTCCAATCCTGAGACCCTTCCTATAACATGAGATGTGATATCCAAATCTTTCCCCTTCCAAACCTTAGACCCTTCCTTTATCATGAGATTTGTTATCTCAATGCTTCTAATATCAAAATTGAGACCCTCCCTATAGCATGAGATGGGATATCCAACTCCTTCCCATTCCAATCCTGAGACCCTTCCGATAGCAGAGATGTGATATCTCAATGCTTATACCAAATCTGAGACCCTTCCTATAGCATGAGATGTGATATCCAACTCCTTCCCATTCCAATCCTGAGACCCTTCCTATAGCATGAGATGTGATGTCTCAATGCTTCTAATACCAAACCTGAGATCCTTCCTATAACATGAGATGTGATATCCAACTCCTTCCCATTCCAATCCTGAGACCCTTCCTATAGCATGAGATGTGCTATCTCAATGCTTATACCAAACCTGAGACCCTTCCTAAAGCTTGAGATGTGATATCCAACTCCTTCCCATTCCAATCCTGAGACCCTTCCTATAGAATGAGATGTGATATCTCAAGGCCTCTAATACCAAACCTGAGATCCTTCCTCTAACATGAAATGTGATATCCAACTCCTTCCCCTTCCAAACCTGAGAGCCTTCCTATAGCATGAGATATGATATCCAAGTCCTTCCCATTCCAATCCTGAGACCCTTCCTATAACATGAAATGTGATATCCAACTCCTTCCCATTCCAACCTGAGACCCTTCCTATAGCATGAGATGGGATATCCAACTCCTTCCAAATCCAATACTGATACCCTTCCAATAGCATGAGATGTGATATCCCAATGCTTCTACCAAACCTGAGACCCATACTATGGCATGAGATGTGAGAAACTCCTTCCCATTCCAATCCTGAGACTCTTCCTATAGCTTAAGATGTGATATCCAATTCCTTCACATTCCAATTCTGAGACCCTTCCTATGCCATGAGACTTGATATCTCAATGCTTTTAATACCAAACCTGAGACCCGTCCTATAACATGAGATGTGATATCCAAATCTTTCCCCTTCCAAACCTTAGACCCTTCCTTTATCATGAGATGTGATATCCAACTCCTTCCCATTCCAATCCTGAGACCCTTCCGATATCATGAGATTTGTTATCTCAATGCTTCTAATATCAAACTTGAGACCCTCACTATAGCATGAGATGTGACATCCAATTCCTCCCCATTCCAATCCTGAGACCCTTCCTATAGCATGAGATGTGATATCTCAATGCTTCTAATACCAAATCTGAGACCCTTCCTTTAACATGAGATGGGATATCCAACTCCTTCCCATTCCAATCCTGAGACCCTTCCGATAGCAGAGATGTGATATCTCAATGCTTATACCAATCCTGAGACCCTTCCTATGGCCTGAGATGTCATATACAACTCCTTCCCAATCCAATCCTGAGACCCTTCCTATAGCATGAGATGTGATATCGCAATGCTTATACCAAATCTGAGACCCTTCCTATAGCATGAGATGTGATATCCAACTCCTTCCCATTCCAATCCTGAGACCCTTCCTATAGCATGAGATGTGATGTCTCAATGCTTCTAATACCAAACCTGAGATCCTTCCTATAACATGAGATGTCATATCCTACTCCTTCCCATTCCAGTCCTGAGACCCTTCCGATAGCATGAGATGTGATGTCTCAATGCTTCTAATACCAAACCTGAGAACCTTCCTACAGCATGCGATGTGATATCTCAATGCTTCTAATACCAAACCTGAGACCAGTCCTATAACATGAGATTGGATATCCAACTCCTTCCCCTTCCAAACCTGAGACCCTTCCTATAGCATGAGATGTGATATCCAACTTCTTCCCATTCCAATCCTGAGACCCTTCCTATAACATGAGATGTGATGTCTCAATGCTTCTAATACCAAACCTGAGATCTTTCCTATAACATGAGATGTGATATCCAACTCCTTCCCATTCCAATCCTGAGACCCTTCCTATAATATGAGATGTGCTATCTCAATGCTTATACCAAACCTGAGACCCTTCCTAAAGCTTGAGATGTGATATCCAACTCCTTCCCATTCCAATCCTGAGACCCTTCCTATAGCATGAGATGTGATATCTCAAGGCCTCTAATACCAAACCTGAGATCCGTCCTCTAACATAAAATGTGATATCCAACTCCTTCCCCTTCCAAACCTGAGAGCCTTCCTATAGCATGAGATGGGATATCCAAATCCTTCCCATTCCAATCCTGAGACCCTTCCTATAGCATGAGATGTGATATCTCAATGCTTATATCAAACCTGAGAGCCTACCTATAGCATGAGATGTGATATCCAAGTCCATCCCATTCCAATCCTTAGACCCTTCCTACAGCATGCGATGTGATATCTCAATGATTCTAATACCAAACCAGAGACTCTTACTATAACATGAGATGGGATATCCAACTCCTTCCCATTCCAATCCTGAGCCGCTTCCGATAGCAGAGATGTGATATCTCAATGCTTATACCAAACATGAGACCCTTCCTATAACATGAGATGTGATATCCAACTCCTTCCCGTTCCAAACCTGAGACACTAACTATAGCATATGTGATATCCAACTCCTTCCCATTCCAAACATGAGACCCTTCCTATAGCAAGAAAGTAATATCCAAATCCTTCCCATTCCAATCCTGAGACCCTTCCTATAACAAGAGATGTGATATCCAACTCCTTCCCATTCACATCCTGAGACCCTTCCTATAGCATGAGAAGGGATATCCAACTCCTTCCCAATCCAATCCTGAGACCCTTCCGATAGCAGAGATCTGATATCTCAATGCTTCTACCAAACCTGAGACCCTTCCTTTAGCATGAGATGTGATATCCAAATCCTTCACATTCCAATCCTGAGACCCTTCCTATAGCATGAGATGTGATATCTCAATGCTTCTAATACCAAACCTGAGATCCTTCCTATAACATGAGATGTGATATCCAATTCCTTCCCATTCCAAACCTGAGACCCTTCCTATTGGATGAGATGCGATATCCAACTCCTTCCCATTCCAACCCTGAGACCCTTCCTATAGCATGAGATGTGATGTCTCAATGCTTCTAATACCAAACCTGAGATCCTTCCTATAACATGAGATGTGATATCCAACTCCTTCCATTCCAATCCTGAGACCCGTCCTATAGCATGAGATGTGATATCTCAATGCTTATACCAAACCTGAGACCCTTCCTATAGCATGAGATGTGATATCCAACTACTTCCCATTCCAATCCTGAGACCCTTCCTATAGCATGAGATGTGATATCTCAATGCTTCTAATACCAAACCTGAGATCCTTCCTCTAACATGAAATGTGATATCCAACTCCTTCCCTTTCCAAACCTAAGAGCCTATCTATAGCATGAGATGTGATATCCAAGTCCTTCCCATTCCAAGCCTTAGACCCTTCCTACAGCATGCAATATGATATCTCAATGATTCTAATAACAAACCTGAGACCCGTCCTATAGCATGAGATATGATATCCAAGTCCTTCCCATTCCAATCCTGAGACCCTTCCTATAACATGAAATGTGATATCCAACTCCTTCCCATTCCAACCTGAGACCCTTCCTATAGCATGAGATGGGATATCCAACTTCTTCCAAATCCAATACTGATACCCTTCCGATAGCATGAGATGTGATGTCCCAATGCTTCTACCAAACCTGAGACCCATACTATGGCATGAGATGTGATATCAAACTCCTTCCCATTCCAATCCTGAGACCCTTCCTATAGCTTGAGGTGTGATATCCAACTCCTTCCCATTCCAATTCTGAGACCCTTCTTATACCATGAGACTTGATATCTCAATGCTTCTAATACCAAACCTGAGACCCGTCCTATAGCATGAGATGTGATATCCAAATCTTTCCCCTTCCAAACCTTAGACTCTTCCTTTATCATGAGATGTGATATCCAACTCCTTCCCATTCCAATCCTGAGACCCTTCCTACAGCATGCAATATGATATCTCAATGATTATAATAACAAACCTGAGACCCGTCCTATAACATGAGATGGGATATCCAACACCTTCCCATTCCAATCCTGAGACATTCCCGATAGCAGAGATGTGATATCTCAATGCTTATACCAAACCTGAGACCCTTCCTATAACATGAGATGTGATATCCAACTCCTTCCCGTTCCAAACCTGAGACCCTTCCTATAGCATATGTGATATCCAACACATTCCCATTCCAAACATGAGACCCTTCCTATAGCAGGAATGTAATATCCAACTCCTTCCCATTCCAATCCTGAGACCATTCCTATAGCATGAGATGTGATATCTCAATGCTTCTAATACCAAACCTGAGATCCTTCCTATGACATGAGATGTGATATCCAATTCCTCCCCATTCCAAACCTGAGAACCTTCCTACAGCATGCGATGTGATATCTCAATGCTTCTAATACCAAACCTGAGACCAGTCCTATAACATGAGATTGGATATCCAGCTCCTTCCCCTTCCAAACCTGAGACCCTTCCTATAGCATGAGATGTGATATCCAACTTTCTCCCATTCCAATCCTGAGACCCTTCCTATAACATGAGATGTGATGTCTCAATGCTTCTAATACCAAACCTGAGATCTTTCCTATAACATGAGATGTGATATCCAACTCCTTCCCATTCCAATCCTGAGACCCTTCCTATAGCATGAGATGTGCTATCTCAATGCTTATACCAAACCTGAGACCCTTCCTAAAGCTTGAGATGTGATATTAAACTCCTTCCCATTCCAATCCTGAGACTCTTCCTATAGCTTGAGATGTGATATCCAACTCCTTCCCATTCCAATTCTGAGACCCTTCCTATACCATGAGACTTGATATCTCAATGCTTCTAATACCAAACCTGAGACCCGTCCTATAACATGAGATGTGATATCCAAATCTTTCCCCTTCCAAACCTTAGACCCTTCCTTTATCATGAGATGTGATATCCAACTCCTTCCCATTCCAATCCTGAGACCCTTCCGATATCATGAGATTTGTTATCTCAATGCTTCTAATATCAAAATTGAGACCCTCCCTATAGCATGAGATGGGATATCCAACTCCTTCCCATTCCAATCCTGAGACCCTTCCGATAGCAGAGATGTGATATCTCAATGCTTATACCAAATCTGAGACCCTTCCTATAGCATGAGATGTGATATCCAACTCCTTCCCATTCCAATCCTGAGACCCTTCCTATAGCATGAGATGTGATGTCTCAATGCTTCTAATACCAAACCTGAGATCCTTCCTATAACATGAGATGTGATATCCAACTCCTTCCCATTCCAATCCTGAGACCCTTCCTATAGCATGAGATGTGCTATCTCAATGCTTATACCAAACCTGAGACCCTTCCTAAAGCTTGAGATGTGATATCCAACTCCTTCCCATTCCAATCCTGAGACCCTTCCTATAGCATGAGATGTGATATCTCAAGGCCTCTAATACCAAACCTGAGATCCTTCCTCTAACATGAAATGTGATATCCAACTCCTTCCCCTTCCAAACCTGAGAGCCTTCCTATAGCATGAGATATGATATCCAAGTCCTTCCCATTCCAATCCTGAGACCCTTCCTATAACATGAAATGTGATATCCAACTCCTTCCCATTCCAACCTGAGACCCTTCCTATAGCATGAGATGGGATATCCAACTCCTTCCAAATCCAAGACTGATACCCTTCCAATAGCATGAGATGTGATATCCCAATGCTTCTACCAAACCTGAGACCCATACTATGGCATGAGATGTGAGAAACTCCTTCCCATTCCAATCCTGAGACTCTTCCTATAGCTTAAGATGTGATATCCAACTCCTTCACATTCCAATTCTGAGACCCTTCCTATGCCATGAGACTTGATATCTCAATGCTTTTAATACCAAACCTGAGACCCGTCCTATAACATGAGATGTGATATCCAAATCTTTCCCCTTCCAAACCTTAGACCCTTCCTTTATCATGAGATGTGATATCCAACTCCTTCCCATTCCAATCCTGAGACCCTTCCGATATCATGAGATTTGTTATCTCAATGCTTCTAATATCAAACTTGAGACCCTCACTATAGCATGAGATGTGACATCCAAGTCCTCCCCATTCCAATCCTGAGACCCTTCCTATAGCATGAGATGTGATATCTCAATGCTTCTAATACCAAACCTGAGACCCTTCCATTAACATGAGATGGGATATCCAACTCCTTCCCATTCCAATCCTGAGACCCTTCCAATAGCAGAGATGTGATATCTCAATGCTTATACCAATCCTGAGACCCTTCCTATGGCCTGAGATGTCATATACAACTCCTTCCCAATCCAATCCTGAGACCCTTCCTATAGCATGAGATGTGATATCTCAATGCTTATACCAAATCTGAGACCCTTCCTATAGCATGAGATGTGATATCCAACTCCTTCCCATTCCAATCCTGAGACCCTTCCTATAGCATGAGATGGGATATCCAACTTCTTCCAAATCCAATACTGATACCCTTCCGATAGCATGAGATGTGATGTCCCAATGCTTCTACCAAACCTGAGACCCATACTATGGCATGAGATGTGATATCAAACTCCTTCCCATTCCAATCCTGAGACCCTTCCTATAGCTTGAGGTGTGATATCCAACTCCTTCCCATTCCAATTCTGAGACCCTTCTTATACCATGAGACTTGATATCTCAATGCTTCTAATACCAAACCTGAGACCCGTCCTATAACATGAGATGTGATATCCAAATCTTTCCCCTTCCAAACCTTAGACCCTTCCTTTATCATGAGATGTGATATCCAACTCCTTCCCATTCCAATCCTGAGACCCTTCCGATATCATGAGATTTGTTATCTCAATGCATCTAATATCAAACTTGAGACCCTCACTATAGCATGAGATGTGACATCCAAGTCCTCCCCATTCCAAGCCCGAGACCCTTCCTATAGCATGAGATGTGATATCTCAATGCTTCTAATACCAAACCTGAGACCCTTCCTTTAACATGAGATGGGATATCCAACTCCTTCCCATTCCAATCCTGAGACCCTTCCGATAGCAGAGATGTGATATCTCAATGCTTATACCAATCCTGAGACCCTTCCTATGGCCTGAGATGTCATATACAACTCCTTCCCAATCCAATCCTGAGACCCTTCCTATAGCATGAGATGTGATATCTCAATGCTTATACCAAATCTGAGACCCTTCCTATAGCATGAGATGTGATATCCAACTCCTTCCCATTCCAATCCTGAGACCCTTCCTATAGCATGAGATGTGATGTCTCAATGCTTCTAATACCAAACCTGAGATCCTTCCTATAACATGAGATGTCATATCCAACTCCTTCCCATTCCAATCCTGAGACCCTTCCTATAGCATGAGATGTGATGTCTCAATGCTTCTAATACCAAACCTGAGAACCTTCCTACAGCATGCGATGTGATATCTCAATGCTTCTAATACCAAACCTGAGACCAGTCCTATAACATGAGATTGGATATCCAACTCCTTCCCCTTCCAAACCTGAGACCCTTCCTATAGCATGAGATGTGATATCCAACTTCTTCCCATTCCAATCCTGAGACCCTTCCTATAACATGAGATGTGATGTCTCAATGCTTCTAATACCAAACCTGAGATCTTTCCTATAACATGAGATGTGATATCCAACTCCTTCCCATTCCAATCCTGAGACCCTTCCTATAGCATGAGATGTGCTATCTCAATGCTTATACCAAACCTGAGACCCTTCCTAAAGCTTGAGATGTGATATCCAACTCCTTCCCATTCCAATCCTGAGACCCTTCCTATAGCATGAGATGTGATATCTCAAGGCCTCTAATACCAAACCTGAGATCCGTCCTCTAACATAAAATGTGATATCCAACTCCTTCCCCTTCCAAACCTGAGAGCCTTCCTATAGCATGAGATGGGATATCCAAATCCTTCCCATTCCAATCCTGAGACCCTTCCTATAGCATGAGATGTGATATCTCAATGCTTATATCAAACCTGAGAGCCTACCTATAGCATGAGATGTGATATCCAAGTCCATCCCATTCCAATCCTTAGACCCTTCCTACAGCATGCGATGTGATATCTCAATGATTCTAATACCAAACCAGAGACTCTTACTATAACATGAGATGGGATATCCAACTCCTTCCCATTCCAATCCTGAGCCGCTTCCGATAGCAGAGATGTGATATCTCAATGCTTATACCAAACATGAGACCCTTCCTATAACATGAGATGTGATATCCAACTCCTTCCCGTTCCAAACCTGAGACACTAACTATAGCATATGTGATATCCAACTCCTTCCCATTCCAAACATGAGACCCTTCCTATAGCAAGAAAGTAATATCCAAATCCTTCCCATTCCAATCCTGAGGCCCTTCCTATAACATGAGATGTGATATCCAACTCCTTCCCATTCACATCCTGAGACCCTTCCTATAGCATGAGAAGGGATATCCAACTCCTTCCCAATCCAATCCTGAGACCCTTCCGATAGCAGAGATCTGATATCTCAATGCTTCTACCAAACCTGAGACCCTTCCTATAACATGAGATGTGATATCCAACTCCTTCCCGTTCCAAACCTGAGACCCTTCCTATAGCATATGTGATATCCAACACATTCCCATTCCAAACATGAGACCCTTCCTATAGCAGGAATGTAATATCCAACTCCTTCCCATTCCAATCCTGAGACCATTCCTATAGCATGAGATGTGATATCTCAATGCTTCTAATACCAAACCTGAGATCCTTCCTATGACATGAGATGTGATATCCAATTCCTCCCCATTCCAAACCTGAGAACCTTCCTACAGCATGCGATGTGATATCTCAATGCTTCTAATACCAAACCTGAGACCAGTCCTATAACATGAGATTGGATATCCAGCTCCTTCCCCTTCCAAACCTGAGACCCTTCCTATAGCATGAGATGTGATATCCAACTTTCTCCCATTCCAATCCTGAGACCCTTCCTATAACATGAGATGTGATGTCTCAATGCTTCTAATACCAAACCTGAGATCTTTCCTATAACATGAGATGTGATATCCAACTCCTTCCCATTCCAATCCTGAGACCCTTCCTATAGCATGAGATGTGCTATCTCAATGCTTATACCAAACCTGAGACCCTTCCTAAAGCTTGAGATGTGATATTAAACTCCTTCCCATTCCAATCCTGAGACTCTTCCTATAGCTTGAGATGTGATATCCAACTCCTTCCCATTCCAATTCTGAGACCCTTCCTATACCATGAGACTTGATATCTCAATGCTTCTAATACCAAACCTGAGACCCGTCCTATAACATGAGATGTGATATCCAAATCTTTCCCCTTCCAAACCTTAGACCCTTCCTTTATCATGAGATGTGATATCCAACTCCTTCCCATTCCAATCCTGAGACCCTTCCGATATCATGAGATTTGTTATCTCAATGCTTCTAATATCAAAATTGAGACCCTCCCTATAGCATGAGATGGGATATCCAACTCCTTCCCATTCCAATCCTGAGACCCTTCCGATAGCAGAGATGTGATATCTCAATGCTTATACCAAATCTGAGACCCTTCCTATAGCATGAGATGTGATATCCAACTCCTTCCCATTCCAATCCTGAGACCCTTCCTATAGCATGAGATGTGATGTCTCAATGCTTCTAATACCAAACCTGAGATCCTTCCTATAACATGAGATGTGATATCCAACTCCTTCCCATTCCAATCCTGAGACCCTTCCTATAGCATGAGATGTGCTATCTCAATGCTTATACCAAACCTGAGACCCTTCCTAAAGCTTGAGATGTGATATCCAACTCCTTCCCATTCCAATCCTGAGACCCTTCCTATAGCATGAGATGTGATATCTCAAGGCCTCTAATACCAAACCTGAGATCCTTCCTCTAACATGAAATGTGATATCCAACTCCTTCCCCTTCCAAACCTGAGAGCCTTCCTATAGCATGAGATATGATATCCAAGTCCTTCCCATTCCAATCCTGAGACCCTTCCTATAACATGAAATGTGATATCCAACTCCTTCCCATTCCAACCTGAGACCCTTCCTATAGCATGAGATGGGATATCCAACTCCTTCCAAATCCAATACTGATACCCTTCCAATAGCATGAGATGTGATATCCCAATGCTTCTACCAAACCTGAGACCCATACTATGGCATGAGATGTGAGAAACTCCTTCCCATTCCAATCCTGAGACTCTTCCTATAGCTTAAGATGTGATATCCAACTCCTTCACATTCCAATTCTGAGACCCTTCCTATGCCATGAGACTTGATATCTCAATGCTTTTAATACCAAACCTGAGACCCGTCCTATAACATGAGATGTGATATCCAAATCTTTCCCCTTCCAAACCTTAGACCCTTCCTTTATCATGAGATGTGATATCCAACTCCTTCCCATTCCAATCCTGAGACCCTTCCGATATCATGAGATTTGTTATCTCAATGCTTCTAATATCAAACTTGAGACCCTCACTATAGCATGAGATGTGACATCCAAGTCCTCCCCATTCCAATCCTGAGACCCTTCCTATAGCATGAGATGTGATATCTCAATGCTTCTAATACCAAACCTGAGACCCTTCCTTTAACATGAGATGGGATATCCAACTCCTTCCCATTCCAATCCTGAGACCCTTCCAATAGCAGAGATGTGATATCTCAATGCTTATACCAATCCTGAGACCCTTCCTATGGCCTGAGATGTCATATACAACTCCTTCCCAATCCAATCCTGAGACCCTTCCTATAGCATGAGATGTGATATCTCAATGCTTATACCAAATCTGAGACCCTTCCTATAGCATGAGATGTGATATCCAACTCCTTCCCATTCCAATCCTGAGACCCTTCCAATAGCATGAGATGTGATGTCCCAATGCTTCTACCAAACCTGAGACCCATACTATGGCATGAGATGTGATATCAAACTCCTTCCCATTCCAATCCTGAGACCCTTCCTATAGCTTGAGGTGTGATATCCAACTCCTTCCCATTCCAATTCTGAGACCCTTCTTATACCATGAGACTTGATATCTCAATGCTTCTAATACCAAACCTGAGACCCGTCCTATAACATGAGATGTGATATCCAAATCTTTCCCCTTCCAAACCTTAGACCCTTCCTTTATCATGAGATGTGATATCCAACTCCTTCCCATTCCAATCCTGAGACCCTTCCGATATCATGAGATTTGTTATCTCAATGCATCTAATATCAAACTTGAGACCCTCACTATAGCATGAGATGTGACATCCAAGTCCTCCCCATTCCAAGCCCGAGACCCTTCCTATAGCATGAGATGTGATATCTCAATGCTTCTAATACCAAACCTGAGACCCTTCCTTTAACATGAGATGGGATATCCAACTCCTTCCCATTCCAATCCTGAGACCCTTCCGATAGCAGAGATGTGATATCTCAATGCTTATACCAATCCTGAGACCCTTCCTATGGCCTGAGATGTCATATACAACTCCTTCCCAATCCAATCCTGAGACCCTTCCTATAGCATGAGATGTGATATCTCAATGCTTATACCAAATCTGAGACCCTTCCTATAGCATGAGATGTGATATCCAACTCCTTCCCATTCCAATCCTGAGACCCTTCCTATAGCATGAGATGTGATGTCTCAATGCTTCTAATACCAAACCTGAGATCCTTCCTATAACATGAGATGTCATAACCAACTCCTTCCCATTCCAATCCTGAGACCCTTCCTATAGCATGAGATGTGATGTCTCAATGCTTCTAATACCAAACCTGAGAACCTTCCTACAGCATGCGATGTGATATCTCAATGCTTCTAATACCAAACCTGAGACCAGTCCTATAACATGAGATTGGATATCCAACTCCTTCCCCTTCCAAACCTGAGACCCTTCCTATAGCATGAGATGTGATATCCAACTTCTTCCCATTCCAATCCTGAGACACTTCCTATAACATGAGATGTGATGACTCAATGCTTCTAATACCAAACCTGAGATCTTTCCTATAACATGAGATGTGATATCCAACTCCTTCCCATTCCAATCCTGAGACCCTTCCTATAGCATGAGATGTGCTATCTCAATGCTTATACCAAACCTGAGACCCTTCCTAAAGCTTGAGATGTGATATCCAACTCCTTCCCATTCCAATCCTGAGACCCTTCCTATAGCATGAGATGTGATATCTCAAGGCCTCTAATACCAAACCTGAGATCCGTCCTCTAACATAAAATGTGATATCCAACTCCTTCCCCTTCCAAACCTGAGAGCCTTCCTATAGCATGAGATGGGATATCCAAATCCTTCCCATTCCAATCCTGAGACCCTTCCTATAGCATGAGATGTGATATCTCAATGCTTATATCAAACCTGAGAGCCTACCTATAGCATGAGATGTGATATCCAAGTCCATCCCATTCCAATCCTTAGACCCTTCCTACAGCATGCGATGTGATATCTCAATGATTCTAATACCAAACCAGAGACTCTTACTATAACATGAGATGGGATATCCAACTCCTTCCCATTCCAATCCTGAGCCGCTTCCGATAGCAGAGATGTGATATCTCAATGCTTATACCAAACATGAGACCCTTCCTATAACATGAGATGTGATATCCAACTCCTTCCCGTTCCAAACCTGAGACACTAACTATAGCATATGTGATATCCAACTCCTTCCCATTCCAAACATGAGACCCTTCCTATAGCAAGAAAGTAATATCCAAATCCTTCCCATTCCAATCCTGAGACCCTTCCTATAACATGAGATGTGATATCCAACTCCTTCCCATTCACATCCTGAGACCCTTCCTATAGCATGAGAAGGGATATCCAACTCCTTCCCAATCCAATCCTGAGACCCTTCCGATAGCAGAGATCTGATATCTCAATGCTTCTACCAAACCTGAGACCCTTCCTTTAGCATGAGATGTGATATCCAAATCCTTCACATTCCAATCCTGAGACCCTTCCTATAGCATGAGATGTGATATCTCAATGCTTCTAATACCAAACCTGAGATCCTTCCTATAACATGAGATGTGATATCCAATTCCTTCCCATTCCAAACCTGAGACCCTTCCTATTGGATGAGATGCGATATCCAACTCCTTCCCATTCCAACCCTGAGACCCTTCCTATAGCATGAGATGTGATGTCTCAATGCTTCTAATACCAAACCTGAGATCCTTCCTATAACATGAGATGTGATATCCAACTCCTTCCATTCCAATCCTGAGACCCGTCCTATAGCATGAGATGTGATATCTCAATGCTTATACCAAACCTGAGACCCTTCCTATAGCATGAGATGTGATATCCAACTACTTCCCATTCCAATCCTGAGACCCTTCCTATAGCATGCGATGTGATATCTCAATGCTTCTAATACCAAACCTGAGATCCTTCCTCTAACATGAAATGTGATATCCAACTCCTTCCCTTTCCAAACCTAAGAGCCTATCTATAGCATGAGATGTGATATCCAAGTCCTTCCCATTCCAAGCCTTAGACCCTTCCTACAGCATGCAATATGATATCTCAATGATTCTAATAACAATCCTGAGACCCGTCCTATAGCATGAGATATGATATCCAAGTCCTTCCCATTCCAATCCTGAGACCCTTCCTATAACATGAAATGTGATATCCAACTCCTTCCCATTCCAACCTGAGACCCTTCCTATAGCATGAGATGGGATATCCAACTTCTTCCAAATCCAATACTGATACCCTTCCGATAGCATGAGATGTGATGTCCCAATGCTTCTACCAAACCTGAGACCCATACTATGGCATGAGATGTGATATCAAACTCCTTCCCATTCCAATCCTGAGACCCTTCCTATAGCTTGAGGTGTGATATCCAACTCCTTCCCATTCCAATTCTGAGACCCTTCTTATACCATGAGACTTGATATCTCAATGCTTCTAATACCAAACCTGAGAACCGTCCTATAACATGAGATGTGATATCCAAATCCTTCCCCTTCCAAACCTTAGACCCTTCCTTTATCATGAGATGTGGTATCCAACTCCTTCCCATTCCAATCCTGAGACCCTTCCGATATCATGAGATGTGATATCTCTATGCTTCTAATACCAAACCTGAGACCCTTCCTATAACATGAGATGGGATATCCAACTCCTTCCCATTCCAATCCTGAGACCCTTCCGATAGCAGAGATGTGATATCTCAATGCTTATACCAAACCTGAGACCCTTCCTATGGCCTGAGATGTCATATACAACTCCTTCCCATTCCAATCCTGAGACCCTTCCTTTAGCATGAGATGTGATATCTCAATGCTTATACCAAACCTGAGACCCTTCCTAAAGCTTGAGATGTGATATCCAACTCCTTCCCATTCCAATCCTGAGACCCTTCCTATAGCATGAGATGTGATATCTCAAGGCCTCTAATACCAAACCTGAGATCCGTCCTCTAACATAAAATGTGATATCCAACTCCTTCCCCTTCCAAACCTGAGAGCCTTCCTATAGCATGAGATGGGATATCCAAATCCTTCCCATTCCAATCCTGAGACCCTTCCTATAGCATGAGATGTGATATCTCAATGCTTATATCAAACCTGAGAGCCTACCTATAGCATGAGATGTGATATCCAAGTCCATCCCATTCCAATCCTTAGACCCTTCCTACAGCATGCGATGTGATATCTCAATGATTCTAATACCAAACCAGAGACTCTTACTATAACATGAGATGGGATATCCAACTCCTTCCCATTCCAATCCTGAGCCGCTTCCGATAGCAGAGATGTGATATCTCAATGCTTATACCAAACATGAGACCCTTCCTATAACATGAGATGTGATATCCAACTCCTTCCCGTTCCAAACCTGAGACACTAACTATAGCATATGTGATATCCAACTCCTTCCCATTCCAAACATGAGACCCTTCCTATAGCAAGAAAGTAATATCCAAATCCTTCCCATTCCAATCCTGAGACCCTTCCTATAACATGAGATGTGATATCCAACTCCTTCCCATTCACATCCTGAGACCCTTCCTATAGCATGAGAAGGGATATCCAACTCCTTCCCAATCCAATCCTGAGACCCTTCCGATAGCAGAGATCTGATATCTCAATGCTTCTACCAAACCTGAGACCCTTCCTTTAGCATGAGATGTGATATCCAAATCCTTCACATTCCAATCCTGAGACCCTTCCTATAGCATGAGATGTGATATCTCAATGCTTCTAATACCAAACCTGAGATCCTTCCTATAACATGAGATGTGATATCCAATTCCTTCCCATTCCAAACCTGAGACCCTTCCTATTGGATGAGATGCGATATCCAACTCCTTCCCATTCCAACCCTGAGACCCTTCCTATAGCATGAGATGTGATGTCTCAATGCTTCTAATACCAAACCTGAGATCCTTCCTATAACATGAGATGTGATATCCAACTCCTTCCATTCCAATCCTGAGACCCGTCCTATAGCATGAGATGTGATATCTCAATGCTTATACCAAACCTGAGACCCTTCCTATAGCATGAGATGTGATATCCAACTACTTCCCATTCCAATCCTGAGACCCTTCCTATAGCATGTGATGTGATATCTCAATGCTTCTAATACCAAACCTGAGATCCTTCCTCTAACATGAAATGTGATATCCAACTCCTTCCCTTTCCAAACCTAAGAGCCTATCTATAGCATGAGATGTGATATCCAAGTCCTTCCTATTCCAAGCCTTAGACCCTTCCTACAGCATGCAATATGATATCTCAATGATTCTAATAACAATCCTGAGACCCGTCCTATAGCATGAGATATGATATCCAAGTCCTTCCCATTCCAATCCTGAGACCCTTCCTATAACATGAAATGTGATATCCAACTCCTTCCCATTCCAACCTGAGACCCTTCCTATAGCATGAGATGGGATATCCAACTTCTTCCAAATCCAATACTGATACCCTTCCGATAGCATGAGATGTGATGTCCCAATGCTTCTACCAAACCTGAGACCCATACTATGGCATGAGATGTGATATCAAACTCCTTCCCATTCCAATCCTGAGACCCTTCCTATAGCTTGAGGTGTGATATCCAACTCCTTCCCATTCCAATTCTGAGACCCTTCTTATACCATGAGACTTGATATCTCAATGCTTCTAATACCAAACCTGAGAACCGTCCTATAACATGAGATGTGATATCCAAATCCTTCCCCTTCCAAACCTTAGACCCTTCCTTTATCATGAGATGTGGTATCCAACTCCTTCCCATTCCAATCCTGAGACCCTTCCGATATCATGAGATGTGATATCTCTATGCTTCTAATACCAAACCTGAGACCCTTCCTATAACATGAGATGGGATATCCAACTCCTTCCCATTCCAATCCTGAGACCCTTCCGATAGCAGAGATGTGATATCTCAATGCTTATACCAAACCTGAGACCCTTCCTATGGCCTGAGATGTCATATACAACTCCTTCCCATTCCAATCCTGAGACCCTTCCTTTAGCATGAGATGTGATATCTCAATGCTTATACCAAATCTGAGACCCTTCCTATAGCATGAGATGTGATATCTCAATACTTATACCAAACCTGAGAGCCTACCTATAGCATGAGATGTGATATCCAAGTCCATCCCATTCCAATCCTTAGACCCTTCCTACAGCATGCGATGTGATATCTCAATGATTCTAATACCAAACCAGAGACTCTTACTATAACATGAGATGGGATATCCAACTCCTTCCCATTCCAATCCTGAGCCGCTTCCGATAGCAGAGATGTGATATCTCAATGCTTATAACAAACCTGAGACCCTTCCTATAACATGAGATGTGATATCCAACTCCTTCCCGTTCCAAACCTGAGACACTAATTATAGCATATGTGATATCCAACTCATTCCCATTCCAAACATGAGACCCTTCCTATAGCAAGAAAGTAATATCCAACTCCTACCCATTCCAATCCTGAGACCCTTCCTATAGCAAGAGATGTGATATCCAAATCCTTCCCATTCCAATCCTGAGACCCTTCCTATAACATGAGATGTGATATCCAACTCCTTCCCATTCCAACCTGAGACACTTCCTATAGCATGAGAAGGGATATCCAACTCCTTCCCAATCCAATCCTGAGACCCTTCCGATAGCAGAGATGTGATATCTCAATGCTTATACCAAACCTGAGACCCTTCCTATGGCATGAGATGTGATATCCAACTCCTTGCCATTCAAATCCTGAGACCCTTCCTATAGCATGAGAAGGGATATCCAACTCCTTCCCAATCCAATCCTGAGACCCTTCCGATAGCAGAGACGTGATATCTCAATGCTTCTACCAAACCTGAGACCCTTCCTTTAGCATGAGATGTGATATCCAAATCCTTCACATTCCAATCCTGAGACCCTTCCTATAGCATGAGATGTGATATCTCAATGCTTCTAATACCAAACCTGAGATCCTTCCTATAACATGAGATGTGATATCCAATTCCTTCCCATTCCAAACCTGAGACCCTTCCTATTGGATGAGATGTGATATCCAACTCCTTCCCATTCCAACCCTGAGACCCTTCCTATAGCATGAGATGTGATGTCTCAATGCTTCTAATAGCAAACCTGAGATCCTTCCTATAACATGAGATGTGATATCCAACTCCTTCCATTCCAATCCTGAGACCCGTCCTATAGCATGAGATGTGATATCTCAATGCTTATACCAAACCTGAGACACTTCCTATAGCATGAGATGTGATATCCAACTACTTCCCATTCCAATCCTGAGACCCTTCCTATAGCATGAGATGTGATATCTCAATGCTTCTAATACCAAACCTGAGATCCTTCCTCTAACATGAAATGTGATATCCAATTCCTTCCCATTCCAAACCTGAGACCCTTCCTATTGGATGAGATGTGATATCCAACTCCTTCCCATTCCAACCCTGAGACCCTTCCTATAGCATGAGATGTGATGTCTCAATGCTTCTAATAGCAAACCTGAGATCCTTCCTATAACATGAGATGTGATATCCAACTCCTTCCATTCCAATCCTGAGACCCGTCCTATAGCATGAGATGTGATATCTCAATGCTTATACCAAACCTGAGACACTTCCTATAGCATGAGATGTGATATCCAAGTCCTTCCCATTCCAAGCCTTAGACCCTTCCTACAGCATGCAATATGATATCTCAATGATTCTAATAACAAACCTGAGACCCGTCCTATAGCATGAGATATGATATCCAAGTCCTTCCCATTCCAATCCTGAGACCCTTCCTATAACATGAAATGTGATATCCAACTCCTTCCCATTCCAACCTGAGACCCTTCCTATAGCATGAGATGGGATATCCAACTTCTTCCAAATCCAATACTGATACCCTTCCGATAGCATGAGATGTGATGTCCCAATGCTTCTACCAAACCTGAGACCCATACTATGGCATGAGATGTGATATCAAACTCCTTCCCATTCCAATCCTGAGACCCTTCCTATAGCTTGAGGTGTGATATCCAACTCCTTCCCATTCCAATTCTGAGACCCTTCTTATACCCTGAGACTTGATATCTCAATGCTTCTAATACCAAACCTGAGACCCGTCCTATAACATGAGATGTGATATCCAAATCTTTCCCCTTCCAAACCTTAGACCCTTCCTTTATCATGAGATGTGATATCCAACTCCTTCCCATTCCAATCCTGAGACCCTTCCGATATCATGAGATTTGTTATCTCAATGCATCTAATATCAAACTTGAGACCCTCACTATAGCATGAGATGTGACATCCAAGTCCTCCCCATTCCAATCCCGAGACCCTTCCTATAGCATGAGATGTGATATCTCAATGCTTCTAATACCAAACCTGAGACCCTTCCTTTAACATGAGATGGGATATCCAACTCCTTCCCATTCCAATCCTGAGACCCTTCCGATAGCAGAGATGTGATATCTCAATGCTTATACCAATCCTGAGACCCTTCCTATGGCCTGAGATGTCATATACAACTCCTTCCCAATCCAATCCTGAGACCCTTCCTATAGCATGAGATGTGATATCTCAATGCTTATACCAAATCTGAGACCCTTCCTATAGCATGAGATGTGATATCCAACTCCTTCCCATTCCAATCCTGAGACCCTTCCTATAGCATGAGATGTGATGTCTCAATGCTTCTAATACCAAACCTGAGATCCTTCCTATAACATGAGATGTCATATCCAACTCCTTCCCATTCCAATCCTGAGACCCTTCCTATAGCATGAGATGTGATGTCTCAATGCTTCTAATACCAAACCTGAGAACCTTCCTACAGCATGCGATGTGATATCTCAATGCTTCTAATACCAAACCTGAGACCAGTCCTATAACATGAGATTGGATATCCAACTCCTTCCCCTTCCAAACCTGAGACCCTTCCTATAGCATGAGATGTGATATCCAACTTCTTCCCATTCCAATCCTGAGACCCTTCCTATAACATGAGATGTGATGTCTCAATGCTTCTAATACCAAACCTGAGATCTTTCCTATAACATGAGATGTGATATCCAACTCCTTCCCATTCCAATCCTGAGACCCTTCCTATAGCATGAGATGTGCTATCTCAATGCTTATACCAAACCTGAGACCCTTCCTAAAGCTTGAGATGTGATATCCAACTCCTTCCCATTCCAATCCTGAGACCCTTCCTATAGCATGAGATGTGATATCTCAAGGCCTCTAATACCAAACCTGAGATCCGTCCTCTAACATAAAATGTGATATCCAACTCCTTCCCCTTCCAAACCTGAGAGCCTTCCTATAGCATGAGATGGGATATCCAAATCCTTCCCATTCCAATCCTGAGACCCTTCCTATAGCATGAGATGTGATATCTCAATGCTTATATCAAACCTGAGAGCCTACCTATAGCATGAGGTGTGATATCCAAGTCCATCCCATTCCAATCCTTCGACCCTTCCTACAGCATGCGATGTGATATCTCAATGATTCTAATACCAAACCAGAGACTCTTACTATAACATGAGATGGGATATCCAACTCCTTCCCATTCCAATCCTGAGCCGCTTCCGATAGCAGAGATGTGATATCTCAATGCTTATACCAAACATGAGACCCTTCCTATAACATGAGATGTGATATCCAACTCCTTCCCGTTCCAAACCTGAGACACTAACTATAGCATATGTGATATCCAACTCCTTCCCATTCCAAACATGAGACCCTTCCTATAGCAAGAAAGTAATATCCAAATCCTTCCCATTCCAATCCTGAGACCCTTCCTATAACATGAGATGTGATATCCAACTCCTTCCCATTCACATCCTGAGACCCTTCCTATAGCATGAGAAGGGATATCCAACTCCTTCCCAATCCAATCCTGAGACCCTTCCGATAGCAGAGATCTGATATCTCAATGCTTCTACCAAACCTGAGACCCTTCCTTTAGCATGAGATGTGATATCCAAGTCCATCCCATTCCAATCCTTAGACCCTTCCTACAGCATGCGATGTGATATCTCAATGATTCTAATACCAAACCAGAGACTCTTACTATAACATGAGATGGGATATCCAACTCCTTCCCATTCCAATCCTGAGCCGCTTCCGATAGCAGAGATGTGATATCTCAATGCTTATACCAAACATGAGACCCTTCCTATAACATGAGATGTGATATCCAACTCCTTCCCGTTCCAAACCTGAGACACTAACTATAGCATATGTGATATCCAACTCCTTCCCATTCCAAACATGAGACCCTTCCTATAGCAAGAAAGTAATATCCAAATCCTTCCCATTCCAATCCTGAGACCCTTCCTATAACATGAGATGTGATATCCAACTCCTTCCCATTCACATCCTGAGACCCTTCCTATAGCATGAGAAGGGATATCCAACTCCTTCCCAATCCAATCCTGAGACCCTTCCGATAGCAGAGATCTGATATCTCAATGCTTCTACCAAACCTGAGACCCTTCCTTTAGCATGAGATGTGATATCCAAATCCTTCACATTCCAATCCTGAGACCCTTCCTATAGCACGAGATGTGATATCTCAATGCTTCTAATACCAAACCTGAGATCCTTCCTATAACATGAGATGTGATATCCAATTCCTTCCCATTCCAAACCTGAGACCCTTCCTATTGGATGAGATGCGATATCCAACTCCTTCCCATTCCAACCCTGAGACCCTTCCTATAGCATGAGATGTGATGTCTCAATGCTTCTAATACCAAACCTGAGATCCTTCCTATAACATGAGATGTGATATCCAACTCCTTCCATTCCAATCCTGAGACCCGTCCTATAGCATGAGATGTGATATCTCAATGCTTATACCAAACCTGAGACCCTTCCTATAGCATGAGATGTGATATCCAACTACTTCCCATTCCAATCCTGAGACCCTTCCTATAGCATGCGATGTGATATCTCAATGCTTCTAATACCAAACCTGAGATCCTTCCTCTAACATGAAATGTGATATCCAACTCCTTCCCTTTCCAAACCTAAGAGCCTATCTATAGCATGAGATGTGATATCCAAGTCCTTCCCATTCCAAGCCTTAGACCCTTCCTACAGCATGCAATATGATATCTCAATGATTCTAATAACAATCCTGAGACCCGTCCTATAGCATGAGATATGATATCCAAGTCCTTCCCATTCCAATCCTGAGACCCTTCCTATAACATGAAATGTGATATCCAACTCCTTCCCATTCCAACCTGAGACCCTTCCTATAGCATGAGATGGGATATCCAACTTCTTCCAAATCCAATACTGATACCCTTCCGATAGCATGAGATGTGATGTCCCAATGCTTCTACCAAACCTGAGACCCATACTATGGCATGAGATGTGATATCAAACTCCTTCCCATTCCAATTCTGAGACCCTTCTTATACCATGAGACTTGATATCTCAATGCTTCTAATACCAAACCTGAGAACCGTCCTATAACATGAGATGTGATATCCAAATCCTTCCCCTTCCACACCTTAGACCCTTCCTTTATCATGAGATGTGGTATCCAACTCCTTCCCATTCCAATCCTGAGACCCTTCCGATATCATGAGATGTGATATCTCTATGCTTCTAATACCAAACCTGAGACCCTTCCTATAACATGAGATGGGATATCCAACTCCTTCCCATTCCAATCCTGAGACCCTTCCGATAGCAGAGATGTGATATCTCAATGCTTATACCAAACCTGAGACCCTTCCTATGGCCTGAGATGTCATATACAACTCCTTCCCATTCCAATCCTGAGACCCTTCCTTTAGCATGAGATGTGATATCTCAATGCTTATACCAAATCTGAGACCCTTCCTATAGCATGAGATGTGATATCTCAATGCTTATACCAAACCTGAGAGCCTACCTATAGCATGAGATGTGATATCCAAGTCCATCCCATTCCAATCCTTAGACCCTTCCTACAGCATGCGATGTGATATCTCAATGATTCTAATACCAAACCAGAGACTCTTACTATAACATGAGATGGGATATCCAACTCCTTCCCATTCCAATCCTGAGCCGCTTCCGATAGCAGAGATGTGATATCTCAATGCTTATAACAAACCTGAGACCCTTCCTATAACATGAGATGTGATATCCAACTCCTTCCCGTTCCAAACCTGAGACACTAATTATAGCATATGTGATATCCAACTCATTCCCATTCCAAACATGAGACCCTTCCTATAGCAAGAAAGTAATATCCAACTCCTACCCATTCCAATCCTGAGACCCTTCCTATAGCAAGAGATGTGATATCCAAATCCTTCCCATTCCAATCCTGAGACCCTTCCTATAACATGAGATGTGATATCCAACTCCTTCCCATTCCAACCTGAGACACTTCCTATAGCATGAGAAGGGATATCCAACTCCTTCCCAATCCAATCCTGAGACCCTTCTGATAGCAGAGATGTGATATCTCAATGCTTATACCAAACCTGAGACCCTTCCTATGGCATGAGATGTGATATCCAACTCCTTGCCATTCAAATCCTGAGACCCTTCCTATAGCATGAGAAGGGATATCCAACTCCTTCCCAATCCAATCCTGAGACCCTTCCGATAGCAGAGACGTGATATCTCAATGCTTCTACCAAACCTGAGACCCTTCCTTTAGCATGAGATGTGATATCCAAATCCTTCACATTCCAATCCTGAGACCCTTCCTATAGCATGAGATGTGATATCTCAAAACATGAGATGTGATATCCAATTCCTTCCCATTCCAAACCTGAGACCCTTCCTATTGGATGAGATGCGATATCCAACTCCTTCCCATTCCAACCCTGAGACCCTTCCTATAGCATGAGATGTGATGTCTCAATGCTTCTAATACCAAACCTGAGATCCTTCCTATAACATGAGATGTGATATCCAACTCCTTCCATTCCAATCCTGAGACCCGTCCTATAGCATGAGATGTGATATCTCAATGCTTATACCAAACCTGAGACCCTTCCTATAGCATGAGATGTGATATCCAACTACTTCCCATTCCAATCCTGAGACCCTTCCTATAGCATGTGATGTGATATCTCAATGCTTCTAATACCAAACCTGAGATCCTTCCTCTAACATGAAATGTGATATCCAACTCCTTCCCTTTCCAAACCTAAGAGCCTATCTATAGCATGAGATGTGATATCCAAGTCCTTCCCATTCCAAGCCTTAGACCCTTCCTACAGCATGCAATATGATATCTCAATGATTCTAATAACAATCCTGAGACCCGTCCTATAGCATGAGATATGATATCCAAGTCCTTCCCATTCCAATCCTGAGACCCTTCCTATAACATGAAATGTGATATCCAACTCCTTCCCATTCCAACCTGAGACCCTTCCTATAGCATGAGATGGGATATCCAACTTCTTCCAAATCCAATACTGATACCCTTCCGATAGCATGAGATGTGATGTCCCAATGCTTCTACCAAACCTGAGACCCATACTATGGCATGAGATGTGATATCAAACTCCTTCCCATTCCAATCCTGAGACCCTTCCTATAGCTTGAGGTGTGATATCCAACTCCTTCCCATTCCAATTCTGAGACCCTTCTTATACCATGAGACTTGATATCTCAATGCTTCTAATACCAAACCTGAGAACCGTCCTATAACATGAGATGTGATATCCAAATCCTTCCCCTTCCAAACCTTAGACCCTTCCTTTATCATGAGATGTGGTATCCAACTCCTTCCCATTCCAATCCTGAGACCCTTCCGATATCATGAGATGTGATATCTCTATGCTTCTAATACCAAACCTGAGACCCTTCCTATAACATGAGATGGGATATCCAACTCCTTCCCATTCCAATCCTGAGACCCTTCCGATAGCAGAGATGTGATATCTCAATGCTTATACCAAACCTGAGACCCTTCCTATGGCCTGAGATGTCATATACAACTCCTTCCCATTCCAATCCTGAGACCCTTCCTTTAGCATGAGATGTGATATCTCAATGCTTATACCAAATCTGAGACCCTTCCTATAGCATGAGATGTGATATCTCAATACTTATACCAAACCTGAGAGCCTACCTATAGCATGAGATGTGATATCCAAGTCCATCCCATTCCAATCCTTAGACCCTTCCTACAGCATGCGATGTGATATCTCAATGATTCTAATACCAAACCAGAGACTCTTACTATAACATGAGATGGGATATCCAACTCCTTCCCATTCCAATCCTGAGCCGCTTCCGATAGCAGAGATGTGATATCTCAATGCTTATAACAAACCTGAGACCCTTCCTATAACATGAGATGTGATATCCAACTCCTTCCCGTTCCAAACCTGAGACACTAATTATAGCATATGTGATATCCAACTCATTCCCATTCCAAACATGAGACCCTTCCTATAGCAAGAAAGTAATATCCAACTCCTACCCATTCCAATCCTGAGACCCTTCCTATAGCAAGAGATGTGATATCCAAATCCTTCCCATTCCAATCCTGAGACCCTTCCTATAACATGAGATGTGATATCCAACTCCTTCCCATTCCAACCTGAGACACTTCCTATAGCATGAGAAGGGATATCCAACTCCTTCCCAATCCAATCCTGAGACCCTTCCGATAGCAGAGATGTGATATCTCAATGCTTATACCAAACCTGAGACCCTTCCTATGGCATGAGATGTGATATCCAACTCCTTGCCATTCAAATCCTGAGACCCTTCCTATAGCATGAGAAGGGATATCCAACTCCTTCCCAATCCAATCCTGAGACCCTTCCGATAGCAGAGACGTGATATCTCAATGCTTCTACCAAACCTGAGACCCTTCCTTTAGCATGAGATGTGATATCCAAATCCTTCACATTCCAATCCTGAGACCCTTCCTATAGCATGAGATGTGATATCTCAATGCTTCTAATACCAAACCTGAGATCCTTCCTATAACATGAGATGTGATATCCAATTCCTTCCCATTCCAAACCTGAGACCCTTCCTATTGGATGAGATGTGATATCCAACTCCTTCCCATTCCAACCCTGAGACCCTTCCTATAGCATGAGATGTGATGTCTCAATGCTTCTAATAGCAAACCTGAGATCCTTCCTATAACATGAGATGTGATATCCAACTCCTTCCATTCCAATCCTGAGACCCGTCCTATAGCATGAGATGTGATATCTCAATGCTTATACCAAACCTGAGACACTTCCTATAGCATGAGATGTGATATCCAACTACTTCCCATTCCAATCCTGAGACCCTTCCTATAGCATGAGATGTGATATCTCAATGCTTCTAATACCAAACCTGAGATCCTTCCTCTAACATGAAATGTGATATCCAACTCCTTCCCTTTCCAAACCTAAGAGCCTATCTATAGCATGAGATGTGATATCCAAGTCCTTCCCATTCCAAGCCTTAGACCCTTCCTACAGCATGCAATATGATATCTCAATGATTCTAATAACAAACCTGAGACCCGTCCTATAGCATGAGATATGATATCCAAGTCCTTCCCATTCCAATCCTGAGACCCTTCCTATAACATGAAATGTGATATCCAACTCCTTCCCATTCCAACCTGAGACCCTTCCTATAGCATGAGATGGGATATCCAACTTCTTCCAAATCCAATACTGATACCCTTCCGATAGCATGAGATGTGATGTCCCAATGCTTCTACCAAACCTGAGACCCATACTATGGCATGAGATGTGATATCAAACTCCTTCCCATTCCAATCCTGAGACCCTTCCTATAGCTTGAGGTGTGATATCCAACTCCTTCCCATTCCAATTCTGAGACCCTTCTTATACCCTGAGACTTGATATCTCAATGCTTCTAATACCAAACCTGAGACCCGTCCTATAACATGAGATGTGATATCCAAATCTTTCCCCTTCCAAACCTTAGACCCTTCCTTTATCATGAGATGTGATATCCAACTCCTTCCCATTCCAATCCTGAGACCCTTCCGATATCATGAGATTTGTTATCTCAATGCATCTAATATCAAACTTGAGACCCTCACTATAGCATGAGATGTGACATCCAAGTCCTCCCCATTCCAATCCCGAGACCCTTCCTATAGCATGAGATGTGATATCTCAATGCTTCTAATACCAAACCTGAGACCCTTCCTTTAACATGAGATGGGATATCCAACTCCTTCCCATTCCAATCCTGAGACCCTTCCGATAGCAGAGATGTGATATCTCAATGCTTATACCAATCCTGAGACCCTTCCTATGGCCTGAGATGTCATATACAACTCCTTCCCAATCCAATCCTGAGACCCTTCCTATAGCATGAGATGTGATATCTCAATGCTTATACCAAATCTGAGACCCTTCCTATAGCATGAGATGTGATATCCAACTCCTTCCCATTCCAATCCTGAGACCCTTCCTATAGCATGAGATGTGATGTCTCAATGCTTCTAATACCAAACCTGAGATCCTTCCTATAACATGAGATGTCATATCCAACTCCTTCCCATTCCAATCCTGAGACCCTTCCTATAGCATGAGATGTGATGTCTCAATGCTTCTAATACCAAACCTGAGAACCTTCCTACAGCATGCGATGTGATATCTCAATGCTTCTAATACCAAACCTGAGACCAGTCCTATAACATGAGATTGGATATCCAACTCCTTCCCCTTCCAAACCTGAGACCCTTCCTATAGCATGAGATGTGATATCCAACTTCTTCCCATTCCAATCCTGAGACCCTTCCTATAACATGAGATGTGATGTCTCAATGCTTCTAATACCAAACCTGAGATCTTTCCTATAACATGAGATGTGATATCCAACTCCTTCCCATTCCAATCCTGAGACCCTTCCTATAGCATGAGATGTGCTATCTCAATGCTTATACCAAACCTGAGACCCTTCCTAAAGCTTGAGATGTGATATCCAACTCCTTCCCATTCCAATCCTGAGACCCTTCCTATAGCATGAGATGTGATATCTCAAGGCCTCTAATACCAAACCTGAGATCCGTCCTCTAACATAAAATGTGATATCCAACTCCTTCCCCTTCCAAACCTGAGAGCCTTCCTATAGCATGAGATGGGATATCCAAATCCTTCCCATTCCAATCCTGAGACCCTTCCTATAGCATGAGATGTGATATCTCAATGCTTATATCAAACCTGAGAGCCTACCTATAGCATGAGGTGTGATATCCAAGTCCATCCCATTCCAATCCTTCGACCCTTCCTACAGCATGCGATGTGATATCTCAATGATTCTAATACCAAACCAGAGACTCTTACTATAACATGAGATGGGATATCCAACTCCTTCCCATTCCAATCCTGAGCCGCTTCCGATAGCAGAGATGTGATATCTCAATGCTTATACCAAACATGAGACCCTTCCTATAACATGAGATGTGATATCCAACTCCTTCCCGTTCCAAACCTGAGACACTAACTATAGCATATGTGATATCCAACTCCTTCCCATTCCAAACATGAGACCCTTCCTATAGCAAGAAAGTAATATCCAAATCCTTCCCATTCCAATCCTGAGACCCTTCCTATAACATGAGATGTGATATCCAACTCCTTCCCATTCACATCCTGAGACCCTTCCTATAGCATGAGAAGGGATATCCAACTCCTTCCCAATCCAATCCTGAGACCCTTCCGATAGCAGAGATCTGATATCTCAATGCTTCTACCAAACCTGAGACCCTTCCTTTAGCATGAGATGTGATATCCAAGTCCATCCCATTCCAATCCTTAGACCCTTCCTACAGCATGCGATGTGATATCTCAATGATTCTAATACCAAACCAGAGACTCTTACTATAACATGAGATGGGATATCCAACTCCTTCCCATTCCAATCCTGAGCCGCTTCCGATAGCAGAGATGTGATATCTCAATGCTTATACCAAACATGAGACCCTTCCTATAACATGAGATGTGATATCCAACTCCTTCCCGTTCCAAACCTGAGACACTAACTATAGCATATGTGATATCCAACTCCTTCCCATTCCAAACATGAGACCCTTCCTATAGCAAGAAAGTAATATCCAAATCCTTCCCATTCCAATCCTGAGACCCTTCCTATAACATGAGATGTGATATCCAACTCCTTCCCATTCACATCCTGAGACCCTTCCTATAGCATGAGAAGGGATATCCAACTCCTTCCCAATCCAATCCTGAGACCCTTCCGATAGCAGAGATCTGATATCTCAATGCTTCTACCAAACCTGAGACCCTTCCTTTAGCATGAGATGTGATATCCAAATCCTTCACATTCCAATCCTGAGACCCTTCCTATAGCACGAGATGTGATATCTCAATGCTTCTAATACCAAACCTGAGATCCTTCCTATAACATGAGATGTGATATCCAATTCCTTCCCATTCCAAACCTGAGACCCTTCCTATTGGATGAGATGCGATATCCAACTCCTTCCCATTCCAACCCTGAGACCCTTCCTATAGCATGAGATGTGATGTCTCAATGCTTCTAATACCAAACCTGAGATCCTTCCTATAACATGAGATGTGATATCCAACTCCTTCCATTCCAATCCTGAGACCCGTCCTATAGCATGAGATGTGATATCTCAATGCTTATACCAAACCTGAGACCCTTCCTATAGCATGAGATGTGATATCCAACTACTTCCCATTCCAATCCTGAGACCCTTCCTATAGCATGCGATGTGATATCTCAATGCTTCTAATACCAAACCTGAGATCCTTCCTCTAACATGAAATGTGATATCCAACTCCTTCCCTTTCCAAACCTAAGAGCCTATCTATAGCATGAGATGTGATATCCAAGTCCTTCCCATTCCAAGCCTTAGACCCTTCCTACAGCATGCAATATGATATCTCAATGATTCTAATAACAATCCTGAGACCCGTCCTATAGCATGAGATATGATATCCAAGTCCTTCCCATTCCAATCCTGAGACCCTTCCTATAACATGAAATGTGATATCCAACTCCTTCCCATTCCAACCTGAGACCCTTCCTATAGCATGAGATGGGATATCCAACTTCTTCCAAATCCAATACTGATACCCTTCCGATAGCATGAGATGTGATGTCCCAATGCTTCTACCAAACCTGAGACCCATACTATGGCATGAGATGTGATATCAAACTCCTTCCCATTCCAATCCTGAGACCCTTCCTATAGCTTGAGGTGTGATATCCAACTCCTTCCCATTCCAATTCTGAGACCCTTCTTATACCATGAGACTTGATATCTCAATGCTTCTAATACCAAACCTGAGAACCGTCCTATAACATGAGATGTGATATCCAAATCCTTCCCCTTCCAAACCTTAGACCCTTCCTTTATCATGAGATGTGGTATCCAACTCCTTCCCATTCCAATCCTGAGACCCTTCCGATATCATGAGATGTGATATCTCTATGCTTCTAATACCAAACCTGAGACCCTTCCTATAACATGAGATGGGATATCCAACTCCTTCCCATTCCAATCCTGAGACCCTTCCGATAGCAGAGATGTGATATCTCAATGCTTATACCAAACCTGAGACCCTTCCTATGGCCTGAGATGTCATATACAACTCCTTCCCATTCCAATCCTGAGACCCTTCCTTTAGCATGAGATGTGATATCTCAATGCTTATACCAAATCTGAGACCCTTCCTATAGCATGAGATGTGATATCTCAATGCTTATACCAAACCTGAGAGCCTACCTATAGCATGAGATGTGATATCCAAGTCCATCCCATTCCAATCCTTAGACCCTTCCTACAGCATGCGATGTGATATCTCAATGATTCTAATACCAAACCAGAGACTCTTACTATAACATGAGATGGGATATCCAACTCCTTCCCATTCCAATCCTGAGCCGCTTCCGATAGCAGAGATGTGATATCTCAATGCTTATAACAAACCTGAGACCCTTCCTATAACATGAGATGTGATATCCAACTCCTTCCCGTTCCAAACCTGAGACACTAATTATAGCATATGTGATATCCAACTCATTCCCATTCCAAACATGAGACCCTTCCTATAGCAAGAAAGTAATATCCAACTCCTACCCATTCCAATCCTGAGACCCTTCCTATAGCAAGAGATGTGATATCCAAATCCTTCCCATTCCAATCCTGAGACCCTTCCTATAACATGAGATGTGATATCCAACTCCTTCCCATTCCAACCTGAGACACTTCCTATAGCATGAGAAGGGATATCCAACTCCTTCCCAATCCAATCCTGAGACCCTTCCGATAGCAGAGATGTGATATCTCAATGCTTATACCAAACCTGAGACCCTTCCTATGGCATGAGATGTGATATCCAACTCCTTGCCATTCAAATCCTGAGACCCTTCCTATAGCATGAGAAGGGATATCCAACTCCTTCCCAATCCAATCCTGAGACCCTTCCGATAGCAGAGACGTGATATCTCAATGCTTCTACCAAACCTGAGACCCTTCCTTTAGCATGAGATGTGATATCCAAATCCTTCACATTCCAATCCTGAGACCCTTCCTATAGCATGAGATGTGATATCTCAATGCTTCTAATACCAAACCTGAGATCCTTCCTATAACATGAGATGTGATATCCAATTCCTTCCCATTCCAAACCTGAGACCCTTCCTATTGGATGAGATGTGATATCCAACTCCTTCCCATTCCAACCCTGAGACCCTTCCTATAGCATGAGATGTGATGTCTCAATGCTTCTAATAGCAAACCTGAGATCCTTCCTATAACATGAGATGTGATATCCAACTCCTTCCATTCCAATCCTGAGACCCGTCCTATAGCATGAGATGTGATATCTCAATGCTTATACCAAACCTGAGACACTTCCTATAGCATGAGATGTGATATCCAACTACTTCCCATTCCAATCCTGAGACCCTTCCTATAGCATGAGATGTGATATCTCAATGCTTCTAATACCAAACCTGAGATCCTTCCTCTAACATGAAATGTGATATCCAACTCCTTCCCTTTCCAAACCTAAGAGCCTATCTATAGCATGAGATGTGATATCCAAGTCCTTCCCATTCCAAGCCTTAGACCCTTCCTACAGCATGCAATATGATATCTCAATGATTCTAATAACAAACCTGAGACCCGTCCTATAGCATGAGATATGATATCCAAGTCCTTCCCATTCCAATCCTGAGACCCTTCCTATAACATGAAATGTGATATCCAACTCCTTCCCATTCCAACCTGAGACCCTTCCTATAGCATGAGATGGGATATCCAACTTCTTCCAAATCCAATACTGATACCCTTCGTATAGCATGAGATGTGATGTCCCAATGCTTCTACCAAACCTGAGACCCATACTATGGCATGAGATGTGATATCAAACTCCTTCCCATTCCAATCCTGAGACCCTTCCTATAGCTTGAGGTGTGATATCCAACTCCTTCCCATTCCAATTCTGAGACCCTTCTTATACCATGAGACTTGATATCTCAATGCTTCTAATACCAAACCTGAGACCCGTCCTATAACATGAGATGTGATATCCAAATCTTTCCCCTTCCAAACCTTAGACCCTTCCTTTATCATGAGATGTGATATCCAACTCCTTCCCATTCCAATCCTGAGACCCTTCCGATATCATGAGATTTGTTATCTCAATGCATCTAATATCAAACTTGAGACCCTCACTATAGCATGAGATGTGACATCCAAGTCCTCCCCATTCCAATCCCGAGACCCTTCCTATAGCATGAGATGTGATATCTCAATGCTTCTAATACCAAACCTGAGACCCTTCCTTTAACATGAGATGGGATATCCAACTCCTTCCCATTCCAATCCTGAGACCCTTCCGATAGCAGAGATGTGATATCTCAATGCTTATACCAATCCTGAGACCCTTCCTATGGCCTGAGATGTCATATACAACTCCTTCCCAATCCAATCCTGAGACCCTTCCTATAGCATGAGATGTGATATCCAACTCCTTCCCATTCCAATCCTGAGACCCTTCCTATAGCATGAGATGTGATGTCTCAATGCTTCTAATACCAAACCTGAGATCCTTCCTATAACATGAGATGTCATATCCAACTCCTTCCCATTCCAATCCTGAGACCCTTCCTATAGCATGAGATGTGATGTCTCAATGCTTCTAATACCAAACCTGAGAACCTTCCTACAGCATGCGATGTGATATCTCAATGCTTCTAATACCAAACCTGAGACCAGTCCTATAACATGAGATTGGATATCCAACTCCTTCCCCTTCCAAACCTGAGACCCTTCCTATAGCATGAGATGTGATATCCAACTTCTTCCCATTCCAATCCTGAGACCCTTCCTATAACATGAGATGTGATGTCTCAATGCTTCTAATACCAAACCTGAGATCTTTCCTATAACATGAGATGTGATATCCAACTCCTTCCCATTCCAATCCTGAGACCCTTCCTATAGCATGAGATGTGCTATCTCAATGCTTATACCAAACCTGAGACCCTTCCTAAAGCTTGAGATGTGATATCCAACTCCTTCCCATTCCAATCCTGAGACCCTTCCTATAGCATGAGATGTGATATCTCAAGGCCTCTAATACCAAACCTGAGATCCGTCCTCTAACATAAAATGTGATATCCAACTCCTTCCCCTTCCAAACCTGAGAGCCTTCCTATAGCATGAGATGGGATATCCAAATCCTTCCCATTCCAATCCTGAGACCCTTCCTATAGCATGAGATGTGATATCTCAATGCTTATATCAAACCTGAGAGCCTACCTATAGCATGAGATGTGATATCCAAGTCCATCCCATTCCAATCCTTAGACCCTTCCTACAGCATGCGATGTGATATCTCAATGATTCTAATACCAAACCAGAGACTCTTACTATAACATGAGATGGGATATCCAACTCCTTCCCATTCCAATCCTGAGCCGCTTCCGATAGCAGAGATGTGATATCTCAATGCTTATACCAAACATGAGACCCTTCCTAAAACATGAGATGTGATATCCAACTCCTTCCCGTTCCAAACCTGAGACACTAACTATAGCATATGTGATATCCAACTCCTTCCCATTCCAAACATGAGACCCTTCCTATAGCAAGAAAGTAATATCCAAATCCTTCCCATTCCAATCCTGAGACCCTTCCTATAACATGAGATGTGATATCCAACTCCTTCCCATTCACATCCTGAGACCCTTCCTATAGCATGAGAAGGGATATCCAACTCCTTCCCAATCCAATCCTGAGACCCTTCCGATAGCAGAGATCTGATATCTCAATGCTTCTACCAAACCTGAGACCCTTCCTTTAGCATGAGATGTGATATCCAAGTCCATCCCATTCCAATCCTTAGACCCTTCCTACAGCATGCGATGTGATATCTCAATGATTCTAATACCAAACCAGAGACTCTTACTATAACATGAGATGGGATATCCAACTCCTTCCCATTCCAATCCTGAGCCGCTTCCGATAGCAGAGATGTGATATCTCAATGCTTATACCAAACATGAGACCCTTCCTATAACATGAGATGTGATATCCAACTCCTTCCCGTTCCAAACCTGAGACACTAACTATAGCATATGTGATATCCAACTCCTTCCCATTCCAAACATGAGACCCTTCCTATAGCAAGAAAGTAATATCCAAATCCTTCCCATTCCAATCCTGAGACCCTTCCTATAACATGAGATGTGATATCCAACTCCTTCCCATTCACATCCTGAGACCCTTCCTATAGCATGAGAAGGGATATCCAACTCCTTCCCAATCCAATCCTGAGACCCTTCCGATAGCAGAGATCTGATATCTCAATGCTTCTACCAAACCTGAGACCCTTCCTTTAGCATGAGATGTGATATCCAAATCCTTCACATTCCAATCCTGAGACCCTTCCTATAGCATGAGATGTGATATCTCAATGCTTCTAATACCAAACCTGAGATCCTTCCTATAACATGAGATGTGATATCCAATTCCTTCCCATTCCAAACCTGAGACCCTTCCTATTGGATGAGATGCGATATCCAACTCCTTCCCATTCCAACCCTGAGACCCTTCCTATAGCATGAGATGTGATGTCTCAATGCTTCTAATACCAAACCTGAGATCCTTCCTATAACATGAGATGTGATATCCAACTCCTTCCATTCCAATCCTGAGACCCGTCCTATAGCATGAGATGTGATATCTCAATGCTTATACCAAACCTGAGACCCTTCCTATAGCATGAGATGTGATATCCAACTACTTCCCATTCCAATCCTGAGACCCTTCCTATAGCATGCGATGTGATATCTCAATGCTTCTAATACCAAACCTGAGATCCTTCCTCTAACATGAAATGTGATATCCAACTCCTTCCCTTTCCAAACCTAAGAGCCTATCTATAGCATGAGATGTGATATCCAAGTCCTTCCCATTCCAAGCCTTAGACCCTTCCTACAGCATGCAATATGATATCTCAATGATTCTAATAACAATCCTGAGACCCGTCCTATAGCATGAGATATGATATCCAAGTCCTTCCCATTCCAATCCTGAGACCCTTCCTATAACATGAAATGTGATATCCAACTCCTTCCCATTCCAACCTGAGACCCTTCCTATAGCATGAGATGGGATATCCAACTTCTTCCAAATCCAATACTGATACCCTTCCGATAGCATGAGATGTGATGTCCCAATGCTTCTACCAAACCTGAGACCCATACTATGGCATGAGATGTGATATCAAACTCCTTCCCATTCCAATCCTGAGACCCTTCCTATAGCTTGAGGTGTGATATCCAACTCCTTCCCATTCCAATTCTGAGACCCTTCTTATACCATGAGACTTGATATCTCAATGCTTCTAATACCAAACCTGAGAACCGTCCTATAACATGAGATGTGATATCCAAATCCTTCCCCTTCCAAACCTTAGACCCTTCCTTTATCATGAGATGTGGTATCCAACTCCTTCCCATTCCAATCCTGAGACCCTTCCGATATCATGAGATGTGATATCTCTATGCTTCTAATACCAAACCTGAGACCCTTCCTATAACATGAGATGGGATATCCAACTCCTTCCCATTCCAATCCTGAGACCCTTCCGATAGCAGAGATGTGATATCTCAATGCTTATACCAAACCTGAGACCCTTCCTATGGCCTGAGATGTCATATACAACTCCTTCCCATTCCAATCCTGAGACCCTTCCTTTAGCATGAGATGTGATATCTCAATGCTTATACCAAATCTGAGACCCTTCCTATAGCATGAGATGTGATATCTCAATGCTTATACCAAACCTGAGAGCCTACCTATAGCATGAGATGTGATATCCAAGTCCATCCCATTCCAATCCTTAGACCCTTCCTACAGCATGCGATGTGATATCTCAATGATTCTAATACCAAACCAGAGACTCTTACTATAACATGAGATGGGATATCCAACTCCTTCCCATTCCAATCCTGAGCCGCTTCCGATAGCAGAGATGTGATATCTCAATGCTTATAACAAACCTGAGACCCTTCCTATAACATGAGATGTGATATCCAACTCCTTCCCGTTCCAAACCTGAGACACTAATTATAGCATATGTGATATCCAACTCATTCCCATTCCAAACATGAGACCCTTCCTATAGCAAGAAAGTAATATCCAACTCCTACCCATTCCAATCCTGAGACCCTTCCTATAGCAAGAGATGTGATATCCAAATCCTTCCCATTCCAATCCTGAGACCCTTCCTATAACATGAGATGTGATATCCAACTCCTTCCCATTCCAACCTGAGACACTTCCTATAGCATGAGAAGGGATATCCAACTCCTTCCCAATCCAATCCTGAGACCCTTCCGATAGCAGAGATGTGATATCTCAATGCTTATACCAAACCTGAGACCCTTCCTATGGCATGAGATGTGATATCCAACTCCTTGCCATTCAAATCCTGAGACCCTTCCTATAGCATGAGAAGGGATATCCAACTCCTTCCCAATCCAATCCTGAGACCCTTCCGATAGCAGAGACGTGATATCTCAATGCTTCTACCAAACCTGAGACCCTTCCTTTAGCATGAGATGTGATATCCAAATCCTTCACATTCCAATCCTGAGACCCTTCCTATAGCATGAGATGTGATATCTCAATGCTTCTAATACCAAACCTGAGATCCTTCCTATAACATGAGATGTGATATCCAATTCCTTCCCATTCCAAACCTGAGACCCTTCCTATTGGATGAGATGTGATATCCAACTCCTTCCCATTCCAACCCTGAGACCCTTCCTATAGCATGAGATGTGATGTCTCAATGCTTCTAATAGCAAACCTGAGATCCTTCCTATAACATGAGATGTGATATCCAACTCCTTCCATTCCAATCCTGAGACCCGTCCTATAGCATGAGATGTGATATCTCAATGCTTATACCAAACCTGAGACACTTCCTATAGCATGAGATGTGATATCCAACTACTTCCCATTCCAATCCTGAGACCCTTCCTATAGCATGAGATGTGATATCTCAATGCTTCTAATACCAAACCTGAGATCCTTCCTCTAACATGAAATGTGATATCCAACTCCTTCCCTTTCCAAACCTAAGAGCCTATCTATAGCATGAGATGTGATATCCAAGTCCTTCCCATTCCAAGCCTTAGACCCTTCCTACAGCATGCAATATGATATCTCAATGATTCTAATAACAAACCTGAGACCCGTCCTATAGCATGAGATATGATATCCAAGTCCTTCCCATTCCAATCCTGAGACCCTTCCTATAACATGAAATGTGATATCCAACTCCTTCCCATTCCAACCTGAGACCCTTCCTATAGCATGAGATGGGATATCCAACTTCTTCCAAATCCAATACTGATACCCTTCCGATAGCATGAGATGTGATGTCCCAATGCTTCTACCAAACCTGAGACCCATACTATGGCATGAGATGTGATATCAAACTCCTTCCCATTCCAATCCTGAGACCCTTCCTATAGCTTGAGGTGTGATATCCAACTCCTTCCCATTCCAATTCTGAGACCCTTCTTATACCATGAGACTTGATATCTCAATGCTTCTAATACCAAACCTGAGACCCGTCCTATAACATGAGATGTGATATCCAAATCTTTCCCCTTCCAAACCTTAGACCCTTCCTTTATCATGAGATGTGATATCCAACTCCTTCCCATTCCAATCCTGAGACCCTTCCGATATCATGAGATTTGTTATCTCAATGCATCTAATATCAAACTTGAGACCCTCACTATAGCATGAGATGTGACATCCAAGTCCTCCCCATTCCAATCCCGAGACCCTTCCTATAGCATGAGATGTGATATCTCAATGCTTCTAATACCAAACCTGAGACCCTTCCTTTAACATGAGATGGGATATCCAACTCCTTCCCATTCCAATCCTGAGACCCTTCCGATAGCAGAGATGTGATATCTCAATGCTTATACCAATCCTGAGACCCTTCCTATGGCCTGAGATGTCATATACAACTCCTTCCCAATCCAATCCTGAGACCCTTCCTATAGCATGAGATGTGATATCTCAATGCTTATACCAAATCTGAGACCCTTCCTATAGCATGAGATGTGATATCCAACTCCTTCCCATTCCAATCCTGAGACCCTTCCTATAGCATGAGATGTGATGTCTCAATGCTTCTAATACCAAACCTGAGATCCTTCCTATAACATGAGATGTCATATCCAACTCCTTCCCATTCCAATCCTGAGACCCTTCCTATAGCATGAGATGTGATGTCTCAATGCTTCTAATACCAAACCTGAGAACCTTCCTACAGCATGCGATGTGATATCTCAATGCTTCTAATACCAAACCTGAGACCAGTACTATAACATGAGATTGGATATCCAACTCCTTCCCCTTCCAAACCTGAGACCCTTCCTATAGCATGAGATGTGATATCCAACTTCTTCCCATTCCAATCCTGAGACCCTTCCTATAACATGAGATGTGATGTCTCAATGCTTCTAATACCAAACCTGAGATCTTTCCTATAACATGAGATGTGATATCCAACTCCTTCCCATTCCAATCCTGAGACCCTTCCTATAGCATGAGATGTGCTATCTCAATGCTTATACCAAACCTGAGACCCTTCCTAAAGCTTGAGATGTGATATCCAACTCCTTCCCATTCCAATCCTGAGACCCTTCCTATAGCATGAGATGTGATATCTCAAGGCCTCTAATACCAAACCTGAGATCCGTCCTCTAACATAAAATGTGATATCCAACTCCTTCCCCTTCCAAACCTGAGAGCCTTCCTATAGCATGAGATGGGATATCCAAATCCTTCCCATTCCAATCCTGAGACCCTTCCTATAGCATGAGATGTGATATCTCAATGCTTATATCAAACCTGAGAGCCTACCTATAGCATGAGATGTGATATCCAAGTCCATCCCATTCCAATCCTTAGACCCTTCCTACAGCATGCGATGTGATATCTCAATGATTCTAATACCAAACCAGAGACTCTTACTATAACATGAGATGGGATATCCAACTCCTTCCCATTCCAATCCTGAGCCGCTTTCGATAGCAGAGATGTGATATCTCAATGCTTATACCAAACATGAGACCCTTCCTATAACATGAGATGTGATATCCAACTCCTTCCCGTTCCAAACCTGAGACACTAACTATAGCATATGTGATATCCAACTCCTTCCCATTCCAAACATGAGACCCTTCCTATAGCAAGAAAGTAATATCCAAATCCTTCCCATTCCAATCCTGAGACCCTTCCTATAACATGAGATGTGATATCCAACTCCTTCCCATTCACATCCTGAGACCCTTCCTATAGCATGAGAAGGGATATCCAACTCCTTCCCAATCCAATCCTGAGACCCTTCCGATAGCAGAGATCTGATATCTCAATGCTTCTACCAAACCTGAGACCCTTCCTTTAGCATGAGATGTGATATCCAAATCCTTCACATTCCAATCCTGAGACCCTTCCTATAGCATGAGATGTGATATCTCAATGCTTCTAATACCAAACCTGAGATCCTTCCTATAACATGAGATGTGATATCCAATTCCTTCCCATTCCAAACCTGAGACCCTTCCTATTGGATGAGATGCGATATCCAACTCCTTCCCATTCCAACCCTGAGACCCTTCCTATAGCATGAGATGTGATGTCTCAATGCTTCTAATACCAAACCTGAGATCCTTCCTATAACATGAGATGTGATATCCAACTCCTTCCATTCCAATCCTGAGACCCGTCCTATAGCATGAGATGTGATATCTCAATGCTTATACCAAACCTGAGACCCTTCCTATAGCATGAGATGTGATATCCAACTACTTCCCATTCCAATCCTGAGACCCTTCCTATAGCATGCGATGTGATATCTCAATGCTTCTAATACCAAACCTGAGATCCTTCCTCTAACATGAAATGTGATATCCAACTCCTTCCCTTTCCAAACCTAAGAGCCTATCTATAGCATGAGATGTGATATCCAAGTCCTTCCCATTCCAAGCCTTAGACCCTTCCTACAGCATGCAATATGATATCTCAATGATTCTAATAACAAACCTGAGACCCGTCCTATAGCATGAGATATGATATCCAAGTCCTTCCCATTCCAATCCTGAGACCCTTCCTATAACATGAAATGTGATATCCAACTCCTTCCCATTCCAACCTGAGACCCTTCCTATAGCATGAGATGGGATATCCAACTTCTTCCAAATCCAATACTGATACCCTTCCGATAGCATGAGATGTGATGTCCCAATGCTTCTACCAAACCTGAGACCCATACTATGGCATGAGATGTGATATCAAACTCCTTCCCATTCCAATCCTGAGACCCTTCCTATAGCTTGAGGTGTGATATCCAACTCCTTCTCATTCCAATTCTGAGACCCTTCTTATACCATGAGACTTGATATCTCAATGCTTCTAATACCAAACCTGAGAACCGTCCTATAACATGAGATGTGATATCCAAATCCTTCCCCTTCCAAACCTTAGACCCTTCCTTTATCATGAGATGTGGTATCCAACTCCTTCCCATTCCAATCCTGAGACCCTTCCGATATCATGAGATGTGATATCTCTATGCTTCTAATACCAAACCTGAGACCCTTCCTATAACATGAGATGGGATATCCAACTCCTTCCCATTCCAATCCTGAGACCCTTCCGATAGCAGAGATGTGATATCTCAATGCTTATACCAAACCTGAGACCCTTCCTATGGCCTGAGATGTCATATACAACTCCTTCCCATTCCAATCCTGAGACCCTTCCTTTAGCATGAGATGTGATATCTCAATGCTTATACCAAATCTGAGACCCTTCCTATAGCATGAGATGTGATATCCAAGTCCATCCCATTCCAATCCTTAGACCCTTCCTACAGCATGCGATGTGATATCTCAATGATTCTAATACCAAACCAGAGACTCTTACTATAACATGAGATGGGATATCCAACTCCTTCCCATTCCAATCCTGAGCCGCTTCCGATAGCAGAGATGTGATATCTCAATGCTTATAACAAACCTGAGACCCTTCCTATAACATGAGATGTGATATCCAACTCCTTCCCGTTCCAAACCTGAGACACTAATTATAGCATATGTGATATCCAACTCATTCCCATTCCAAACATGAGACCCTTCCTATAGCAAGAAAGTAATATCCAACTCCTACCCATTCCAATCCTGAGACCCTTCCTATAGCAAGAGATGTGATATCCAAATCCTTCCCATTCCAATCCTGAGACCCTTCCTATAACATGAGATGTGATATCCAACTCCTTCCCATTCCAACCTGAGACACTTCCTATAGCATGAGAAGGGATATCCAACTCCTTCCCAATCCAATCCTGAGACCCTTCCGATAGCAGAGATGTGATATCTCAATGCTTATACCAAACCTGAGACCCTTCCTATGGCATGAGATGTGATATCCAACTCCTTGCCATTCAAATCCTGAGACCCTTCCTATAGCATGAGAAGGGATATCCAACTCCTTCCCAATCCAATCCTGAGACCCTTCCGATAGCAGAGACGTGATATCTCAATGCTTCTACCAAACCTGAGACCCTTCCTTTAGCATGAGATGTGATATCCAAATCCTTCACATTCCAATCCTGAGACCCTTCCTATAGGATGAGATGTGATATCTCAATGCTTCTAATACCAAACCTGAGATCCTTCCTATAACATGAGATGTGATATCCAATTCCTTCCCATTCCAAACCTGAGACCCTTCCTATTGGATGAGATGTGATATCCAACTCCTTCCCATTCCAACCCTGAGACCCTTCCTATAGCATGAGATGTGATGTCTCAATGCTTCTAATAGCAAACCTGAGATCCTTCCTATAACATGAGATGTGATATCCAACTCCTTCCATTCCAATCCTGAGACCCGTCCTATAGCATGAGATGTGATATCTCAATGCTTATACCAAACCTGAGACACTTCCTATAGCATGAGATGTGATATCCAACTACTTCCCATTCCAATCCTGAGACCCTTCCTATAGCATGAGATGTGATATCTCAATGCTTCTAATACCAAACCTGAGATCCTTCCTCTAACATGAAATGTGATATCCAACTCCTTCCCTTTCCAAACCTAAGAGCCTATCTATAGCATGAGATGTGATATCCAAGTCCTTCCCATTCCAACCCTTAGACCCTTCCTACAGCATGCAATATGATATCTCAATGATTCTAATAACAAACCTGAGACCCGTCCTATAACATGAGATGGGATATCCAACTCCTTCCCATTCCAATCCTGAGACACTTCCGATAGCAGAGATGTGATATCTCAATGCTTATACCAAACCTGAGACCCTTCCTATAACATGAGATGTGATATCCAAATCCTTCCCGTTCCAAACCTGAGACCCTTCCTTTAGCATGAGATGTGATATCCAGCTCCTTCCCATTCCAATCCTGAGACACTTCCGATAGCATGAGATGTGATATCTCAATGCTTCTAATATCAAAACTGAGACCCTCCCTATAGCATGATATGTGATATCTAAGTCCTTCCCATTCCAATCCTGAGACCCTCCCTATAGCATGAGATGTGATATCCAACTCCTTCCCATTCCAATCCTGAGACCCTTCCTATAGCATGAGATATGATATCTCAATACTTCTAATACCAAACGTGAGATCCTTCCGATAACATGAGATGTGATATCCAAATCCTTCCCCTTCCAAACCTGAGACCCTCCCTTTAGCATGAAATGTGATATCCAACTCCTTCCTATTCCAATCCTGAGACTCTTCTGATAGCATGAGATGTGATATCTCAATGCTTCTAATACCAAACCTGAGATCCTTCCGATAGCATGAGATGTGATATCTCAATGCTTCTAATACCAAACCTGAGATCCTTCCTATAACATGAGATGTGATATCCACATCCTTCCCCTTCCAAACCTGAGACCCTCCCTTTAGCATGAGATGTGATATCTAACTCCTTCCCATTCCATTCCTGAGACCCTTCTGATAGCATGAGATGTGATATCTCAATGCCTCTAATACCAAACCTGAGATCCTACCTCTAACATGAAATGAGATATCCAACTCTTTCCCCTTCCAAACCTGAGAGCCTTCCTATAGCATGAGATGTGATATCCAAGTCCTTCCCATTCCAATACTGAGACCCTTCCTACAGCTTGAGATGTGATATCCAACTCCTTCCCATTCCAATTCTGAGACCCTTCCTATACTATGAGACTTGATATCTCAATGCTTCTAATACCAAACCTGAGACCCGTAATATAACATGAGATGTGATATCCAAATCCTTCCCCTTCCAAACCTTAGACCCTTCCTTTATCATGAGATGTGATATCCAACTCCTTCCCATTCCAATCCTGAGACCCTTCCGATATCATGAGATGTGATATCTCAAAGCTTCTAATATCAAACTTGAGACCCTCCCTATAGCATGAGATGTGATATCCAAGTCCTTCCCATTCCAATCCTGAGACCCTTCCTATAGCATGAGATGTGATATCTCAATGCTTCTAATACCAAACCTGAGACCCTTCCTATAACATGAGATGGGAATATCCAACTCCTTCCCATTCCAATCTTGAGACCCTTCCGATAGCAGAGATGTGATATCTCAATGCTTATACCACACCTGAGATCCTTCCTATAACATGAGATGTGATATCCAACTCCTTCCCATTCCAATCCTGAGACACTTCCTATAGCATGAGATGTGATATCTCACTGCTTATACCAAACCTGAGACCCTTCCCATAGCAGGAGATGTGATATCCAACTCCTTCCTATTCCAATCCTCAGACCCTTCCTATAGCATGAGATGTGATATCTCAATGCTTCTAATGTCAAACCTGAGACCCTACCTATAGCATGAGATGTGATATCCAAGTCCTTCCCATTCCAATCCTGAGACACTTCCTATAGCATGAGATGTGATATCTCAATGCTTCTAATACCAAACCTGAGACTCTTCCTATAACATGAGATGGGATATCCAACTCCTTCCAATTCCAATCCTGAGACCCTTTTGATAGCAGAGATGTGATATCTCAATGTTTATACCAAACCTGAGACCCTTCCTACGGCATGAGATGTCATATTCAACTCCTTCCCATTCCAATCCTGAGACCCTTCCTATAGCATGAGATTTGATATCCAACTCCTTCCCATTCCAATCCTGAGACCCTTCCTATAGCATGAGATGTGATGTCTCAATGCTTCTAATACCAAACCTGAGATCCTTCCTATAACATGAGATGTGATATCCAACTCCTTCCATTCCAATCCTGAGACCCTTCCTATAGCATGGGATGTGATATCTCAATGCTTCTAATACCAAACCTGAGATCCTTCCGATAGCATGAGATGTGATATCTCAATGCTTCTAATACCAAACCTGAGATCCTTCCTATAACATGAGATGTGATATCCAAATCCTTCCCCTTCCAAACCTGAGACCCTCCCTTTAGCATGAGATGTGATATCCAACTCCTTCCCATTCCAATCCTGAGACCCTTCCGATATCATGAGATGTGATATCTCAAAGTTTCTAATATCAAACTTGAGACCCTCCCTATAGCGTGAGATGTGATATCCAAGTCCTTCCCATTCCAATCCTGAGACCCTTCCTATAGCATGAGATGTGATATCTCAATGCTTCTAATACCAAACCTGAGACCCTTCCTATAACATGAGATGGGAATATCCAACTCCTTCCCATTCCAATCCTGAGACCCTTCCGATAGCAGAAATGTGATATCTCAATGCTTATACCAAACCTGAGATCCTTCCTATAACATGAGATGTCCTGAGACACTTCCTATAGCATGAGATGTGATATCTCACTGCTTATACCAAACCTGAGACCATTCCCATAGCATGAGATGTGATATCCAAGTCCTTCCCATTCCAATCCTGAGACACTTCCTATAGCATGAGATGTGATATCTCAATGCTTCTAATACCAAACCTGAGACTCTTCCTATAACATGAGATGGGGAATCCAACTCCTTCCCATTCCAATCCTGAGACCCTTTTGATAGCAGAGATGTGATATCTCAATGTTTATACCAAACCTGAGACCCTTCCTACGGCATGAGTTGTCATATTCAACTCCTTCCCATTCCAATCCTGAGACCCTTCCTATAGCATGAGATGTGATGTCTCAATGCTTCTGCTTCTAATACCAAACCTGATATCCTTCCTTTAACATGAGATGTGATATCCAACTCCTTCCATTCCAATCCTGAGACCCTTCCTATAGCATGAGATGTGATATCTCAATGGTTCTACCAAACCTGAGACCCTTCCTATAGCATGAGATGTGATATCCAACTTTCTCCCATTCCAATCCTGAGACCCTTCCTATAACATGAGATGTGATGTCTCAATGCTTCTAATACCAAACCTGAGATCTTTCCTATAACATGAGATGTGATATCCAACTCCTTCCCATTCCAATCCTGAGACCCTTCCTATAGCATGAGATGTGCTATCTCAATGCTTATACCAAACCTGAGACCCTTCCTAAAGCTTGAGATGTGATATCAAACTCCTTCCCATTCCAATCCTGAGACTCTTCCTATAGCTTGAGATGTGATATCCAACTCCTTCCCATTCCAATTCTGAGACCCTTCCTATACCATGAGACTTGATATCTCAATGCTTCTAATACCAAACCTGAGACCCGTCCTATAACATGAGATGTGATATCCAAATCTTTCCCCTTCCAAACCTTAGACCCTTCCTTTATCATGAGATGTGATATCCAACTCCTTCCCATTCCAATCCTGAGACCCTTCCGATATCATGAGATTTGTTATCTCAATGCTTCTAATATCAAAATTGAGACCCTCCCTATAGCATGAGATGGGATATCCAACTCCTTCCCATTCCAATCCTGAGACCCTTCCGATAGAAGAGATGTGATATCTCAATGCTTATACCAAATCTGAGACCCTTCCTATAGCATGAGATGTGATATCCAACTCCTTCCCATTCCAATCCTGAGACCCTTCCTATAGCATGAGATGTGATGTCTCAATGCTTCTAATACCAAACCTGAGATCCTTCCTATAACATGAGATGTGATATCCAACTCCTTCCCATTCCAATCCTGAGACCCTTCCTATAGCATGAGATGTGCTATCTCAATGCTTATACCAAACCTGAGACCCTTCCTAAAGCTTGAGATGTGATATCCAACTCCTTCCCATTCCAATCCTGAGACCCTTCCTATAGCATGAGATGTGATATCTCAAGGCCTCTAATACCAAACCTGAGATCCTTCCTCTAACATGAAATGTGATATCCAACTCCTTCCCCTTCCAAACCTGAGAGCCTTCCTATAGCATGAGATATGATATCCAAGTCCTTCCCATTCCAATCCTGAGACCCTTCCTATAACATGAAATGTGATATCCAACTCCTTCCCATTCCAACCTGAGACCCTTCCTATAGCATGAGATGGGATATCCAACTCCTTCCAAATCCAATACTGATACCCTTCCAATAGCATGAGATGTGATATCCCAATGCTTCTACCAAACCTGAGACCCATACTATGGCATGAGATGTGAGAAACTCCTTCCCATTCCAATCCTGAGACTCTTCCTATAGCTTAAGATGTGATATCCAACTCCTTCACATTCCAATTCTGAGACCCTTCCTATGCCATGAGACTTGATATCTCAATGCTTTTAATACCAAACCTGAGACCCGTCCTATAACATGAGATGTGATATCCAAATCTTTCCCCTTCCAAACCTTAGACCCTTCCTTTATCATGAGATGTGATATCCAACTCCTTCCCATTCCAATCCTGAGACCCTTCCGATATCATGAGATTTGTTATCTCAATGCTTCTAATATCAAACTTGAGACCCTCACTATAGCATGAGATGTGACATCCAAGTCCTCCCCATTCCAATCCTGAGACCCTTCCTATAGCATGAGATGTGATATCTCAATGCTTCTAATACCAAACCTGAGACCCTTCCTTTAACATGAGATGGGATATCCAACTCCTTCCCATTCCAATCCTGAGACCCTTCCGATAGCAGAGATGTGATATCTCAATGCTTATACCAATCCTGAGACCCAGAAGGAGACCATAGGAGGTTGGTGGTTCCCCTTGCTGTTAGGCCCTTCCTCCTGCAGTTGGCGCATGAAGTGCTCCTTGCTGGTCACCTTGGTATTAAGAGGAGCAAGCAAAGGTTATCCATGCACTTCTACTGGCCCAAGATGGGGGTGCAAGTAGAAAGTCACTGCAGGAGTTGTGCCTCCTGCCAGTTATCTGGTAAGGTTGGCTCGACAATCCAAGCTCCGTTGGTACCGCTCCCAGTTGTGGGGGTACCATTTGAAAGGGTAGGGATCGACATCGTTGGTCCCCTTGACCCGCAAACATCCTCGGGCAATAGGTTTATCCTGGTGCTGGTCGACCATGCAACCAGATATCCTGAGGCCATCCCATTGAAAACTGTAACTGCCAAGTCAGTTGCAAAAGCTTTACTTGGCATATTTACTAGGGTTGGCTTCCCTAAAGAAGTTGTATCAGATCGTGGCAGCAACTTTATGTCGAAGTATATGCAGGCTATGTGGAAAGAATGTGGGGTCACCTACAAGTTCTCTTCTGCATACCACCCCCAGACCAATGGTCTGGTGGAACGTTTCAACAGAACGTTAAAAAGCATGATTGGGGCTCTGGAGAAGCTTCAGAGAAGACAATGGGATCTTCTTTTACCATGCTTACTGTTTGCCTACCGAGAGGTACCACAGGAGGGTGTTGGCTTCAGCCCCTTCAAACTTCTGTTTGGTCATCCTGTACGGGGACCCTTAGCCATAGTCAAAGAGGGATGGGAGATGCCCACTCCCCCTGTTACTACCAACGTAGTTGATTATGTGCTAGGGCTCAGAAAACGGATGGTACTTCTGATGGGCTTGGCTAGTGATAAATTGAAGGCAGGACAAGCACTGGTGAAACATTGGTACGACAAGAAAGCTACCCTCATCAACTTTACACCTGGTCAGAAAGTCCTGATCATGAATCCCATAAGGCCTTGAGCTTTACAGGACAAATGGTCAGGCCCTTACACAGTGGTGGAGCCCCTGGGTGAGGTTAACTATTTAGTGGACCCTGGAAGGCCTGGACAAGCTCCAAAAGTGTTTCACGTGAATAGGCTGAAGGCTTTCGTCCCAAGAGTCAAAATCGCAGCACTGTTACTGGCTTCAGATGTTGAGGAAGAGGAGTCTGAACCTCTCCCCGACCTGTTCCAAAGCGGTCCTTCAGATAGCTCCTTTGAGGGTGTCCGAGGGGCCCCTCACCTGACTTCTGATCAGCAGGCTGAGGTGAAAAGTTTGCTTAGGCAGTTTTCCCCCCTGTTTTCACAGTCGCCTGGTTTGACACCTTGGTGCTGTAAGGATATTTAGCAAACAGCACAGAGTACAGCGCTACTGCACAAGTAACAAAATTTTTTTTGCAGCACCACCACCACAAGGGTGCGGTGCATTGCTATATGGGTTAGCAGATTAACAAGGAAAGACAGACTATTCAGTCAAAAACGATTTTAACATATAAGATGCAAATCTATTTTTACAGTTAAAAGCACACGTACTCATTTAAAAATGCACACTATTTTTCACCTAAAATGCCTATATTGCTAGAGACACATTTGAAAATTAACAGCTAACCTATTAACCATTAACCTGACTAATAAAACCTTATTTTAATATAACCCACTAATAAAATGTGTTCTCCACTGCAGAATTAGGCATACTCTGAAAACCATTTAAATGTGTGTGCAGATTTTTTCTCTTCTCTTCTCTGCCTGATTCTCCGTGTTTTTGTGCACAGTAACTGCAGGAAGGAGGAAGTCAGATTTGCAACAATTGCAAATGTATAAGCGAAGCTATTGTTGAAGAGTAGGAGGATGAGAGATGATGGATTTCATTGGGACACGTCATACAGAGGGCTGAGAGGAAAGTTTTAGTGGGCAGTATCAGGGAAAAAGACAGGCAGACATCTTTCTGCACTACTGGGGAGAGGACCTGGCTGTGGGGTCCTGACTGAATGCAGATTCCTGTGTCCTGCTGCAGTCGAGATTGGGGAGAGCTGAAAGAAAAACCTTTCCACTGGCTGAGGCATTCCTATCTGAAAAAGCTGAGAATTCCAGGCAATGACCCCGGCTTGAGAAGGCAAGCATTCCTTTTTGCTGGAGTTAATCCAAGAGAGCCACATTCACAAAGAGAACAACTAAAAAGATAAGGTAATGAGAAGTGTGGGAGCTGAGTGTGTACGGTAATATGCAGTCAGTGTAGGATTCCTGTGCGTGTCTTAATCAAATACCAATGTTGCAATTTGAGTTCTGTTCTCCGCCACGCTCTTAGCAGTGTGTCATAGACAATGCTTTGACTGTACCATTTTATTTATTTCTGTAAAGAATGAGATCGTGTCTAAATGCAGCTTTTATAATACAGAAAATATTTGAAAACAGACGGGGGTTTTATTTTCTATTTACCATTACAATGCCGATGATGTGGGGAGATTTTTAAACAGTGCAATGGTCATTTTAAGACAGATGTGTGCATGTCAGAATCAGTATGAATAATTGTGAGTGACTGTAGCATAGCTTGTTGGAGGTACATGAGCCAACGGGAAGAGAGACTCTCTGAACATAGCTCCCTACCGTATATAAGGTAGTGGAAATTACCACAAGACTACCACATATAGCTCTCTGTCGTAAATAAGTCAGTGAGTTCGCCCATGGTGGCACACCAACACTATCACTGGAAATGTGGTATTCCTAGAATGCAGGTCTGAGGTCTCTCTAGTGATCACACGAAAAATCTAAGCAAAGATAAGGGATTCTGGACATTGGGGCCACAAATAAAACAAGGGAATTATGCTCACCAAAATACCACCAACCACGTATACCAAATATGCAGGTCTGGGTGCTGAAATAATGCATGTCCATTGTATTATTGTTGCACATGGCCAAATCTGAATACAAAGAGTGATTATTGCTAAGTTATTTTTCGGCGGTAATAAAATACCGTCAGGCCCCAAATCTCCACAAAATACCCTACATATTTATGGTGCGTTGGCCGGGAAAGTGATCACAGAGTACCTACTGGGCGTGGCAAGCGTGTCTCACACTGCCATTTGCACATTAAAGGGAACCCATTTTATAATAGCAGTGTGCCACTAAAAACGAATTTCAGAATGTCACAAAGGGAAACCACATTCTCAGATCTAGTGCAATATTTAGAGGCAAAGTTATTTGCACATGGGAATTGGTCTTCGAATAGCACGTTAGAATGGAGTAACCGCATTCAGGGTGAGGTGCAGAAAGAAAAACTAGACAATATTTTTGCAGAAGGCAGCATAATTCAGGTCTGCCTTACAAGATTATTGAATGCAGCCGATAAAAGTGCAGAGAAAGACTGTTTAATACGGCTATGCGGCAAAATATGGTTTATTTTAAACAAGTCCCTGCGAATGCAAGAGAATGATACTCAGCTAATTAACAGGTTAAAGACTGAATTAGATGGGGCAAGTAGAAATCAGGAAATGTTGAGAGCAGAATTGGATGTATGCCAAAAAGACATGCAATTAAAATGCAGAGACTTTGATACTCAGTTATCCAAAAGCAAGAAACAATTTGAAGATAGTGAGCAAGAATTGACACACTTAAAAGCCTTAGTGGATCACATTAGGCAGGATAAAGATGAGGTTGTTTCAGAAATGCAGATTTTACAAAAAGAACATTGTGAAAAAGAAGGTGATCTCCAGAGTGCAGAACAAGAAATGATTAAAATGATTCAAGAAAGAGACAAAAGAAATAAAGAGTTCAATGAATGCCAAATGCAAATGTGCGACATGCAGGAGGTGATTAATAAAATGAGCGATGAAAATAGTTATTTGCAGAATGAAGCAACTAGACTCCTTAAAAAGTGTAAGGACTTAGAACAGCAAATGTGCATTCCCAGGTCCCAGGAGAGGCGGCAGGGTACCACATTCAATGGAGTGGAGGTGAATTCTAGCTCTGCCCAAAGAGCTAGTGCCCCAGTGACTGGGCCGGTGACTGAACTTGGTTGCAGCGCCCTTGGGGGATTTGATACTCCCATTGGGGGCAGCCACCAATCTCATACACCTGAAAACAGGATTGAATCACAAAATAGTGCAATTCCATGCATTGCAACAAGTAGCCCCATAAAAATAATGAAATCCATTAAAGCCCTGATCAAACCATTTAAAAAGGGAGGTGAATGCTGCATTGAGGATCACTTAGAAGCGGTACATGACATTTTTAAAGCACTCCAGATACCTAAGGAACAGTACAGACAATATTTTCATTTAACTTTAGATGCCCCGACGGCCAGCATCATAAGGGGATTAAATGAACAGCAGAATATGACATGGCTGGAGTTTGAAAAAGAAATTAGGCGTCATTTTTCTCCTTTTCAGTCATTGCAGGAGGCAAAGAAAGTCGCGTACACTATTACTGCTGGACCTAATACATCCCCTCGCCAATTTTTACAAGACTTAAAAAGAGCATTCTCTCGCTTTGATGTATCTTTTGACTCAAATTCCAATGAGTTTAAAACCGCATACTTCTATGGGCTACAGAAAGACATCATATCCCAATTGGTCCGTGAATTTGACCGTGACAAGTCCCTTGAATGGATTGTACATCAAAGCACCAAGCTATATGAGGTACTCTATTGTCAGGGTAGAGAAAGTGATAAAATGAAAGATACTAGGCCTAAATCTAAAGAACCCTCAGCCACAGTAATGGAAATCAGGTCAGCCAAAATGTCCCTTGAGTCTGCTCAAAGCCAAGGTAAAAATAATGTGACACCTGAACAAAGGGGTAATCAACAAAGATCGCCATTTCCTGTACCAATGTTCCAAACACATGATCCTAGTAATAGAGAGAGCTACATCAGCCCTAGATATTTAGGGGATAGACCCCGGGTAAGATATCGGCCTGATATGGCAGGTATGAACAATAACCAGAGACAAAATCAAGATCAAAGAAATGATGGTCCCTACCAGTCATTGGGGACACAGAGTAGGTTTGATCCCAACACCATGATATATGGTAATCAGGATAGGCCCCGATATGTGGATCGATTTACTGATAATGGAAATCAACATAGGGGCCAGTACCCACAATCTGAGAGACAGGACATGAGGCAAAACGTGAACTACAGTCCACGCCAGTACAATGATTCCCCACCAGGGGACTATAATCAAAGGATGGGTGCAACCCGCTCCCCTCCACAAATGAATCAAGAGTTCAGAAACCATCCCAACCGGTATCAATCACCTGAGAGGTATCAGAATAGATCCAATCAGGGGGAAAACAACCAATATCGACCTAGGCCACAGAAAGAGGATCCTAGAGAGATGGAAAGGTTCCAGTGCCTTGAGGCCCAAGTGAAAATGTTAGCTGAGCAAATAGGAAAGCTCTATACAGCGCAAAAACAACCTTCCAAAGAGGGGGCTGATGACCATAGCAATGACCGGGGGGCTTCCGAAAAGTGACTAAGTACTCAGGATAATCGCAGTGCCAAAATGACAGATTGCTCTGATATAATTTTGCATGACAACTCTGAGGTGACTAATGGATTAAAAATGAAAGTACCAGTAAATGAAATTGTGATAGAAAGTGCAAATACTTCTAAAAAAGAGGTACGGTTTAACTTAGAGCTAAATAAAACAGTAAAGATTTGCACAAATGAAAAAGAAACATTAGGAATTCCAAAAGAACAAAGGGACAGATTTAAGAAAAATGACTCATGCATGGGGAATACCAGTGAACAGGGAGTAAGTGGGGATGCCATAGCTCCTTCCCTGGGCAAGCAAAACAATGACCAAACACAGACAGAAAAAGGAAATACTCACAAGGAGGGTACAAGTCAATCACCTGAAAAATTCTTTGAGCCACATATTTTTGAAGAGGCTGCAAGGGCTGGTATTACACTAAATGATCACAAATGCACAGAATTAAAAAATGACAAATTGCTGAACGATGTTGTTACACATGTTCAGTTGGGAGGTTGTAATGTGGTCTCTGATGTTACCCAGATGGATGGGCGAACAGTGGCCACACTCCAAAAAACTTCTGATCATGGAGAAATGAATAAAATATCTCGCACAGAAATGGGTAAAAAGGAGGGAAAAATGTCTTTTCATTTACCAATGTGCTTAGCCAAAAGTGAAAAAGACCTGAGAAAGGTGAGCCCTGAAATCAGTAAGAATTCACATTTCTTATGTGTATTAGAGGAAGTTGAGGACAGATATTATGCACCCATCACTGTAGAAGAAAAATGCCACACCTTCGCTATGATTGACACTGGCGCACAGGCCACAATTATGTCCAAGGAGCTGGTAAAGAGTATCAATGAAGGGAGGCCTCCACAGAGTCAGATCACAGTGAAGGCAAATCAAGGCCCAGTGCATAACTTTAATGGGGAGGAGGTGCCCATCATAGGTGTAACTGAGGTTGACATAAAAATAGGAAAGCACAGAATGAAACAAGAGGTATTGGTCACATCTATTTGTGAAATTCCATTTCTGATGGGGACAGATTGCCTGAAAAGATTGTCTCCTCTCATAGATGGGGTGAATGGAGTACTGTGGTCCTTAACCAAAAAACCATTGAGGCCTAAGAAACTAAAATCACAAAACAACAATATAAAAGAATGTCACACCGTTGCCAAAACAAATGATGCTGTGGAGGTATATCTCCAGAATAGCTGCATACCTAGTGTCACTGTTATATTAATGTGTCAAGACAAAGATCAGAGCAACAATGAAAAACTACCTGTACAAATATACTTGGACCCAAGGAAAGATTGGCAGACTGCCATAGACGAACACACATTACGTTTCTATTTAAAAGAGAAAACATGCAAACAGAATATTGTTCCTAAAACAGATTCAGAAAAACACATTACCACTCTGGCAGAAATACACATGGAAGATGAGCAACCATGGGTTCACGTTGGTATAAATGATTATCTTAAAACAATAAAAGCCACTTTAGCGCTTGAACATGAAAGGAGTTTCATTAATGAGAAATTGTTGCAAAAAATTATGGAGAGGGAAGAAATCCCGAAATTTAGGATTAAAAACCAATATGTTTCTGGGTTGGACAGTCCAGACTTTGAAAACCGAATTGCAGGCAGATGCATGCTTAAAATTAGCATTGGGCAGAAAATAATTTACCATAATGTATGGATAGTGAGTGGAGCACAAAATGAATTTTACATGGGCAATGACATCATGCACAGAATGTGTATGGTGTTAGATTTCCTTAATCAAAAAATATGGTCACGCCTAGGTGGTCCGGCACCTGAATTTGAAGACAAAAGAAGGGCTTATCATTGTGCACAACTAGTTCCTTATGCAGTCGAATTACAAATGAGGAAAAATACTATTGTTCCTGCATTTACAAAACAGTTTGCAATAACACTGAAATGCAAAAATGGACAGCAGATGAAAGGCTCTGATGCATTTGTATGCCTGAATGAATCCATAAAACAGCAAGGCCTGGATTATGAATACAAACCTGAGACCCTTCCTAAAGCTTGAGATGTGATATCCAACTCCTTCCCATTCCAATCCTGAGACCCTTCCTATAACATGAAATGTGATATCCAACTCCTTCCCATTCCAACCTGAGACCCTTCCTATAGCATGAGATGGGATATCCAACTCCTTCCAAATCCAATACTGATACCCTTCCAATAGCATGAGATGTGATATCCCAATGCTTCTACCAAACCTGACAACCATACTATGGCATGAGATGTGATATCAAACTCCTTCCCATTCCAATCCTGAGACTCTTCCTATAGCTTGAGATGTGATATCCGAAATCCTTCCCATTCCAATTCTGAGACCCTTCCTATACGATGAGACTTGATATATCAATGCTTCTAATACCAAACCTGAGACCCGTCCTATAACATGAGATATGATATCCAAATCTTTCCCCTTCCAAACCTTAGACCCTTCCTTTATCATGAGATGTGATATCCAACTCCTTCCCATTCCGATCCTGAGACCCTTCCGATATCATGAGATTTGTTATCTCAATGCTTCTTATATCAAAATTGAGACCCGCCTATAACATGAGATGTGATATCCAAATCTTTCCCCTTCCAAACCTTAGAACCTTCCTTTATCATGAGATGGGATATCCAACTCCTTCCCATTCCAATCCTGAGACCCTTCCGATAGCAGAGATGTGATATCTCAATGCTTATACCAATCCTGAGACCCTTCCTATGGCCTGAGATGTCATATACAACTCCTTCCCAATCCAATCCTGAGACCCTTCCTATAGCATGAGATGTGATATCTCAATGCTTATACCAAATCTGAGACCCTTCCTATAGCATGAGATGTGATATCCAACTCCTTCCCATTCCAATCCTGAGACCCTTCCTATAGCATGAGATGTGATGTCTCAATGCTTCTAATACCAAACCTGAGATCCTTCCTATAACATGAGATGTGATATCCAACTCCTTCCCATTCCAATCCTGAGACCCTTCCTATAGCATGAGATGTGATGTCTCAATGCTTCTAATACCAAACCTGAGAACCTTCCTACAGCATGCGATGTGATATCTCAATGCTTCTAATACCAAACCTGAGACCAGTCCTATAACATGAGATTGGATATCCAACTCCTTCCCCTTCCAAACCTGAGACCCTTCCTATAGCATGAGATGTGATATCCAACTTCTTCCCATTCCAATCCTGAGACCCTTCCTATAACATGAGATGTGATGTCTCAATGCTTCTAATACCAAACCTGAGATCTTTCCTATAACATGAGATGTAATATCCAACTCCTTCCCATTCCAATCCTGAGACCCTTCCTATAGCATGAGATGTGCTATCTCAATGCGTATACCAAACCTGAGACCCTTCCTAAAGCTTGAGATGTGATATCCAACTTCTTCCCATTCCAATCCTGAGACCCTTCCTATAGCATGAGATGTGATATCTCAATGCTTCTAATATCAAACTTGAGACCCTCCCTATAGCATGAGAAGTGATACCCAAGTCCTTCCCATTCCAATCCTGAGACACTTCCTATAGCATGAGATGTGATGTCTCAATGCTTCTAATACCAAACCTGAGATCCTTCCTATAACATGAGATGTGATATCCAACTCCTTCCCATTCCAATCCCGGGACCCTTCCTATAGCATGAGATGTGATATCTCGATGTTTATACCAAACCTGAGACCCTTCCTATAGCATGAGATGTGATATCCAACTCCTTCCCATTCCAATCCTGAGACCCTTCCTATAGCATGAGATGTGATATCTCAATGCCTCTAATACCAAACCTGAGATCCTTCCTCTAACATGAAATGTGATATCCAACTCCTTCCCTTTCCAAACATGAGAGCCTACCTATAGCATGAGATGTGATATCCAAGTCCTTCCCATTCCAATCCTTAGACCCTTCCTACAGCATGCAATAGGATATCTCAATTATTCTAATAACAAACCTGAGACCCATCCTATAACATGAGATGGGATATCAAACTCCTTCCCATTCCAATCCTGAGACACTTCCGATAGCAGAGATGTGATATCTCAATGCTTATACCAAACCTGAGACCCTTCCTATAACATGAGATGTGATATCCAACTCCTTCCTGGTCCCAACCTGAGACCCTTACTATAGCATATGTGATATCCAACTCCTTCCCATTCCAAACATGAGACCCTTCCTATAGCAAGAATGTAATATCCAACTCCTTCCCATTCCAATCCTGAGACAATTCCTATAGCATGAGATGTGATATCTCAATGCTTCTAATACCAAACCTGAGATCCTTCCTATGACATGAGATGTGATATCCAATTCCTCCCCATTCCAAACCTGAGAACCTTCCTACAGCATGCGATGTGATATCTCAATGCTTCTAATACCAAACCCGAGACCAGTCCTATAACATGAGATTGGATATCCAACTCCTTCCCCTTCCAAACCTGAGACCCTTCCTATAGCATGAGATGTGATATCCAACTTCTTCCCATTCCATTCCTGAGACCCTTCCTATAACATGAGATGCGATGTCTCAATGCTTCTAATACCAAACCTGAGATCTTTCCTATAACATGAGATGTGATATCCAACTCCTTCCCATTCCAATCCTGAGACCCTTCCTATAGCATGAGATGTGATATCTCAATGCGTATACCAAACCTGAGACCCTTCCTATAGCGTGAGATGTGATATCCAACTCCTTCCCATTCCAATCCTGAGACCCTTCCTATAGCATGAGATGTGATATCTCAACTCCTTCCCATACCAAACCTGAGATCCTTCCTCTAACATGAAATGTGATATCCAACTCCTTCCCCTTCCAAACCTGAGAGCCTTCCTATAGCATGAGATATGATATCCAAGTCCTTCCCATCCAATCCTGAGACCCTTCCTATAACATGAAATGTGATATCCAACTCCTTCCCATTCCAACCTGAGACCCTTACTATAGCATGCGATGGGATATCCAACTCCTTCCAAATCCAATGCTGATACCCTTCCGATAGCATGAGATGTGATATCCCAATGCTTCTACCAAACCTGAGACCCATACTATGGCATGAGATGTGATATCCAACTCCTTCCCATTCCAATCCCGGGACCCTTCCTATAGCATGAGATGTGATATCTCGATGTTTATACCAAACCTGAGACCCTTCCTATAGCATGAGATGTGATATCCAACTCCTTCCCATTCCAATCCTGAGACCCTTCCTATAGCATGAGATGTGATATCTCAATGCCTCTAATACCAAACCTGAGATCCTTCCTCTAACATGAAATGTGATATCCAACTCCTTCCCTTTCCAAACATGAGAGCCTACCTATAGCATGAGATGTGATATCCAAGTCCTTCCCATTCCAATCCTTAGACCCTTCCTACAGCATGCAATAGGATATCTCAATTATTCTAATAACAAACCTGAGACCCATCCTATAACATGAGATGGGATATCAAACTCCTTCCCATTCCAATCCTGAGACACTTCCGATAGCAGAGATGTGATATCTCAATGCTTATACCAAACCTGAGACCCTTCCTATAACATGAGATGTGATATCCAACTCCTTCCTGGTCCCAACCTGAGACCCTTACTATAGCATATGTGATATCCAACTCCTTCCCATTCCAAACATGAGACCCTTCCTATAGCAAGAATGTAATATCCAACTCCTTCCCATTCCAATCCTGAGACAATTCCTATAGCATGAGATGTGATATCTCAATGCTTCTAATACCAAACCTGAGATCCTTCCTATGACATGAGATGTGATATCCAATTCCTCCCCATTCCAAACCTGAGAACCTTCCTACAGCATGCGATGTGATATCTCAATGCTTCTAATACCAAACCCGAGACCAGTCCTATAACATGAGATTGGATATCCAACTCCTTCCCCTTCCAAACCTGAGACCCTTCCTATAGCATGAGATGTGATATCCAACTTCTTCCCATTCCATTCCTGAGACCCTTCCTATAACATGAGATGCGATGTCTCAATGCTTCTAATACCAAACCTGAGATCTTTCCTATAACATGAGATGTGATATCCAACTCCTTCCCATTCCAATCCTGAGACCCTTCCTATAGCATGAGATGTGATATCTCAATGCGTATACCAAACCTGAGACCCTTCCTATAGCGTGAGATGTGATATCCAACTCCTTCCCATTCCAATCCTGAGACCCTTCCTATAGCATGAGATGTGATATCTCAACTCCTTCCCATACCAAACCTGAGATCCTTCCTCTAACATGAAATGTGATATCCAACTCCTTCCCCTTCCAAACCTGAGAGCCTTCCTATAGCATGAGATATGATATCCAAGTCCTTCCCATCCAATCCTGAGACCCTTCCTATAACATGAAATGTGATATCCAACTCCTTCCCATTCCAACCTGAGACCCTTACTATAGCATGCGATGGGATATCCAACTCCTTCCAAATCCAATGCTGATACCCTTCCGATAGCATGAGATGTGATATCCCAATGCTTCTACCAAACCTGAGACCCATACTATGGCATGAGATGTGATATCAAACTCCTTCCCATTCCAATCCTGAGACCCTACCTATAGCTTGAGATGTGATATCCAACTCCTTCCCATTCCAATTCTGAGACCCTTCCTATACCATGAAACTTGATATCTCAATGCTTCTAATACAAAACCTGAGACCCGTCCTATAACATGAGATGTGATATCCAAAACCTTCCCCTTCCAAACCTTAGACCCTTCCTTTATCATGAGATGTGATATCCAATTCCTTCCCATTCCAATCCTGACACCCTTCCGATATCATGAGATTTGTTATCTCAATACTTCTAATATCAAACTTGAGACCCTCCCTATAGCATGAGATGTGACATCCAAGTCCTCCCCATTCCAATCCTGAGACTCTTCCTATAGCATGAGATGTGATATCTCAATGCTTCTAATACCAAACCTGAGACCCTTCCTATAACATGAGATGGGATATCCAACTCCTTCCCATTCCAATCCTGAGAGACCCTTCCGATAGCAGAGATGTGATATCTCAATGCTTATACCAAACCTGAGACCCTTCCTATGGCCTGATTTGTCATATACAACTCCTTCCCATTCCAATCCTGAGACCCTTCCTATAGCATGAGATGTGATATCTCAATGCTTATACCAAATCCGAGACCCTTCCTATAGCATGAGATGTGATATCCAACTCCTTCCCATTCCAATCCTGAGACCCTTCCTATAGCATGAGATGTGATGTCTCAATGCTTCTAATACCAAACCTGAGATCCTTCCTATAACATGAGATGTGATTTCCAAATCCTTCCACTTCCAAACCTGAGACCCTCCCTTTAGCATGAGATGTGATATCCAACTCCTTCCCATTCCAATCCTGAGACCCTTCTGATAGCATGAGATGTGATATTTCAATGCCTCTAATACCAAACCTGAGATCCTACCTCTAACATGAAATGTGATATCCATCTCCTTCCCTTTCCAAACATGAGACCCTGCCTATAGCATGAGATGTGATATCAAAAGTCCTTCCCATTCCAATCCTGAGACCCTTCCTATAGCATGTGATGTGATATCTCAATGCTTATACCAAACCTGAGACCCTTCCTATGGCATGAGATGTCATATACAACTCCTTCCCATTCCAATCCTGAGACCCTTCCTATAGCATGAGATGTGATATCTCAATGCTTATACCAAACCTGAGACCCTTCCTATAGCATGAGATGTGATATCCAACTTCTTCCCATTCCAATCCTGAGACCCTTCCTATAACATGAGATGTGATGTCTCAATGCTTCTAATACCAAACCTGAGACCCTTCCTATAACATCAGATGGGATATCCAACTCCTTCCCATTCCAATCCTGAGACCCTTCCGATAGTAGAGATGTGATATCTCAATGCTTATACCAAACCTGAGACCCTTCCTATGGCCTGAGATGTCATATACAACTCCTTCCCATTCCAATCCTGAGACCGTTCCTATAGCATGAGATGTGATATCTCAATGCCTCTAATACCAAACCTGAGATACTTCCGATAGCATGAGATGTGATTTCCAAATCCTTCCCCTTCCAAACCTGAGACCCTCCCTTTAGCATGAGATGTGATATCCAACTCCTTCCCATTCCAATCCTGAGACCCTTATGATAGCATGAGATGTGATATCTCAATGCCTCTAATACCAAACCTGAGATACTTCCGATAGCATGAGATGTGATTTCCAAATCCTTCCCCTTCCAAACCTGAGACCCTCCCTTTAGCATGAGATGTGATATCCAACTCCTTCCCATTCCAATCCTGAGACCCTTCTGATAGCATGAGATGTGATATTTCAGTGCCTCTAATACCAAACCTGAGATCCTACCTCTAACATGAAATGTGATATCCATCTCCTTCCCTTTCCAAACCTGAGACCCTGCTTACAGCATGAGATGTGATATCCAAGTCCTTCCCATTACAATCCTGAGACCCTTCCTATAGCATGTGATGTGATATCTCAATGCTTCTAATACCAAACCTGAGATCTTTCCTATAACATGAGATGTGATATCCAACTCCTTCCAATTCCAATCCTGAGACCCTTCCTATAGCATGAGATGTGATATCACAATGCTTATACCAAACCTGAGACCGTTCCTATAGCTTGAGATGTGATATCCAACTCCTTCCAATTCCAATCCTGAGACCCTTCCTATAGCATGAGATGTGATATCACAATGCTTATACCAAACCTGAGATCGTTCCTCTAACATGAAATGTGATATCCAACTCCTTCCCCTTCCAAACCTGAGAGCCTTCCTATAGCATGAGATATGATAGCCAAGTCCTTCCAATTCCAATCCTGAGACCCTTCCTATAACATGAAATGTGATATCCAACTCCTTCCCATTCCAACCTGAGACCCTTCCTATAGCATGAGATGGGATATCTCAATGCTTCTAATACCAAACCTGAGACTCTTCCTATAACATGAGATGGGATATCCAACTCCTTCCCATTCCAATCCTGAGACCCTTCCGATAGCAGAGATGTGATATCTCAATGCTTATACCAAACCTGAGACCCTTCCTATGGCCTGAGATGTGATATCCAACTGCTTCCCATTCCAATCCTGAGACCCTTCCTATAGCATGAGATGTGATATCTCAATGCTTATACCAAATTTGAGACCGTTCCTATAGCATGAGATGTGATATCCAACTTCTTCCCATTCCAATCCTGAGACCCTTCCTATAACATGAGATGTGATGTCTCAATGCTTCTAATACCAAACCTGAGATCTTTCCTATAACATGAGATGTGATATCCAACTCCTTCCCATTCCAATCCTGAGACCCTTCCTATAGCATGAGATGTGATATCTCAATGCTTATACCAAACCTGAGACCCTTCCTAAGGCCTGAGATGTCATATACAACTCCTTCCCATTCCAATCCTGAGACCCTTCCTATAGCATGAGATGTGATATCTCAAGGCCTCTAATACCAAACCTGAGATTGTTCCTCTAACATGAAATGTGATATCCAACTCCTTCCCCTTCCAAACCTGAGAGCCTTCCTATAGCATGAGATATGATAGCCAAGTAGTTCCAATTCCAATCCTGAGACCCTTCCTATAACATGAAATGTGATATCCAACTCCTTCCCATTCCAACCTGAGACCCTTCCTATAGCATGAGATGGGATATCTCAATGCTTCTAATACCAAACCTGAGACTCTTCCTATAACATGAGATGGGATATCCAACTCCTTCCCATTCCAATCCTGAGACCCTTCCGATAGCAGAGATGTGATATCTCAATGCTTATACCAAACCTGAGACCCTTCCTATGGCCTGAGATGTGATATCCAACTGCTTCCCATTCCAATCCTGAGACCCTTCCTATAGCATGAGATGTGATATCTCTATGCTTCTAATACCAAACCTGAGACCCTTCCTATAACATGAGATGGGATATCCAACTCCTTCCCATTCCAATCCTGAGACCCTTCCGATAGCAGAGATGTGATATCTCAATGCTTATACCAAACCTGAGACCCTTCCTATGGCCTGAGATGTCATATACAACTCCTTCCCATTCCAATCCTGAGACCCTTCCTTTAGCATGAGATGTGATATCTCAATGCTTATACCAAATCTGAGACCCTTCCTATAGCATGAGATGTGATATCTCAATGCTTATACCAAACCTGAGAGCCTACCTATAGCATGAGATGTGATATCCAAGTCCATCCCATTCCAATCCTTAGACCCTTCCTACAGCATGCGATGTGATATCTCAATGATTCTAATACCAAACCAGAGACTCTTACTATAACATGAGATGGGATATCCAACTCCTTCCCATTCCAATCCTGAGCCGCTTCCGATAGCAGAGATGTGATATCTCAATGCTTATAACAAACCTGAGACCCTTCCTATAACATGAGATGTGATATCCAACTCCTTCCCGTTCCAAACCTGAGACACTAACTATAGCATATGTGATATCCAACTCATTCCCATTCCAAACATGAGACCCTTCCTATAGCAAGAAAGTAATATCCAACTCCTACCCATTCCAATCCTGACACCCTTCCGATATCATGAGATTTGTTATCTCAATACTTCTAATATCAAACTTGAGACCCTCCCTATAGCATGAGATGTGACATCCAAGTCCTCCCCATTCCAATCCTGAGACTCTTCCTATAGCATGAGATGTGATATCTCAATGCTTCTAATACCAAACCTGAGACCCTTCCTATAACATGAGATGGGATATCCAACTCCTTCCCATTCCAATCCTGAGAGACCCTTCCGATAGCAGAGATGTGATATCTCAATGCTTATACCAAACCTGAGACCCTTCCTATGGCCTGATTTGTCATATACAACTCCTTCCCATTCCAATCCTGAGACCCTTCCTATAGCATGAGATGTGATATCTCAATGCTTATACCAAATCCGAGACCCTTCCTATAGCATGAGATGTGATATCCAACTCCTTCCCATTCCAATCCTGAGACCCTTCCTATAGCATGAGATGTGATGTCTCAATGCTTCTAATACCAAACCTGAGATCCTTCCTATAACATGAGATGTGATTTCCAAATCCTTCCACTTCCAAACCTGAGACCCTCCCTTTAGCATGAGATGTGATATCCAACTCCTTCCCATTCCAATCCTGAGACCCTTCTGATAGCATGAGATGTGATATTTCAATGCCTCTAATACCAAACCTGAGATCCTACCTCTAACATGAAATGTGATATCCATCTCCTTCCCTTTCCAAACATGAGACCCTGCCTATAGCATGAGATGTGATATCAAAAGTCCTTCCCATTCCAATCCTGAGACCCTTCCTATAGCATGTGATGTGATATCTCAATGCTTATACCAAACCTGAGACCCTTCCTATGGCATGAGATGTCATATACAACTCCTTCCCATTCCAATCCTGAGACCCTTCCTATAGCATGAGATGTGATATCTCAATGCTTATACCAAACCTGAGACCCTTCCTATAGCATGAGATGTGATATCCAACTTCTTCCCATTCCAATCCTGAGACCCTTCCTATAACATGAGATGTGATGTCTCAATGCTTCTAATACCAAACCTGAGACCCTTCCTATAACATCAGATGGGATATCCAACTCCTTCCCATTCCAATCCTGAGACCCTTCCGATAGTAGAGATGTGATATCTCAATGCTTATACCAAACCTGAGACCCTTCCTATGGCCTGAGATGTCATATACAACTCCTTCCCATTCCAATCCTGAGACCGTTCCTATAGCATGAGATGTGATATCTCAATGCTTATACCAAATCTGAGACCCTTCCTATAGCATGAGATGTGATATCCAACTCCTTCCCATTCCAATCCTGAGACCCTTCCTATAGCATGAGATGCGATGTCTCAATGCTTCTAATACCAAATCTGAGATCCTTCCTATAACATGAGATGTGATATCCAACTCCTTCCCATTCCAATCCTGAGACCCTTATGATAGCATGAGATGTGATATCTCAATGCCTCTAATACCAAACCTGAGATACTTCCGATAGCATGAGATGTGATTTCCAAATCCTTCCCCTTCCAAACCTGAGACCCTCCCTTTAGCATGAGATGTGATATCCAACTCCTTCCCATTCCAATCCTGAGACCCTTCTGATAGCATGAGATGTGATATTTCAGTGCCTCTAATACCAAACCTGAGATCCTACCTCTAACATGAAATGTGATATCCATCTCCTTCCCTTTCCAAACCTGAGACCCTGCTTACAGCATGAGATGTGATATCCAAGTCCTTCCCATTACAATCCTGAGACCCTTCCTATAGCATGTGATGTGATATCTCAATGCTTCTAATACCAAACCTGAGATCTTTCCTATAACATGAGATGTGATATCCAACTCCTTCCAATTCCAATCCTGAGACCCTTCCTATAGCATGAGATGTGATATCACAATGCTTATACCAAACCTGAGACCGTTCCTATAGCTTGAGATGTGATATCCAACTCCTTCCAATTCCAATCCTGAGACCCTTCCTATAGCATGAGATGTGATATCACAATGCTTATACCAAACCTGAGATCGTTCCTCTAACATGAAATGTGATATCCAACTCCTTCCCCTTCCAAACCTGAGAGCCTTCCTATAGCATGAGATATGATAGCCAAGTCCTTCCAATTCCAATCCTGAGACCCTTCCTATAACATGAAATGTGATATCCAACTCCTTCCCATTCCAACCTGAGACCCTTCCTATAGCATGAGATGGGATATCTCAATGCTTCTAATACCAAACCTGAGACTCTTCCTATAACATGAGATGGGATATCCAACTCCTTCCCATTCCAATCCTGAGACCCTTCTGATAGCAGAGATGTGATATCTCAATGCTTATACCAAACCTGAGACCCTTCCTATGGCCTGAGATGTGATATCCAACTGCTTCCCATTCCAATCCTGAGACCCTTCCTATAGCATGAGATGTGATATCTCAATGCTTATACCAAATTTGAGACCGTTCCTATAGCATGAGATGTGATATCCAACTTCTTCCCATTCCAATCCTGAGACCCTTCCTATAACATGAGATGTGATGTCTCAATGCTTCTAATACCAAACCTGAGATCTTTCCTATAACATGAGATGTGATATCCAACTCCTTCCCATTCCAATCCTGAGACCCTTCCTATAGCATGAGATGTGATATCTCAATGCTTATACCAAACCTGAGACCCTTCCTAAGGCCTGAGATGTCATATACAACTCCTTCCCATTCCAATCCTGAGACCCTTCCTATAGCATGAGATGTGATATCTCAAGGCCTCTAATACCAAACCTGAGATTGTTCCTCTAACATGAAATGTGATATCCAACTCCTTCCCCTTCCAAACCTGAGAGCCTTCCTATAGCATGAGATATGATAGCCAAGTAGTTCCAATTCCAATCCTGAGACCCTTCCTATAACATGAAATGTGATATCCAACTCCTTCCCATTCCAACCTGAGACCCTTCCTATAGCATGAGATGGGATATCTCAATGCTTCTAATACCAAACCTGAGACTCTTCCTATAACATGAGATGGGATATCCAACTCCTTCCCATTCCAATCCTGAGACCCTTCCGATAGCAGAGATGTGATATCTCAATGCTTATACCAAACCTGAGACCCTTCCTATGGCCTGAGATGTGATATCCAACTGCTTCCCATTCCAATCCTGAGACCCTTCCTATAGCATGAGATGTGATATCTCTATGCTTCTAATACCAAACCTGAGACCCTTCCTATAACATGAGATGGGATATCCAACTCCTTCCCATTCCAATCCTGAGACCCTTCCGATAGCAGAGATGTGATATCTCAATGCTTATACCAAACCTGAGACCCTTCCTATGGCCTGAGATGTCATATACAACTCCTTCCCATTCCAATCCTGAGACCCTTCCTTTAGCATGAGATGTGATATCTCAATGCTTATACCAAATCTGAGACCCTTCCTATAGCATGAGATGTGATATCTCAATGCTTATACCAAACCTGAGAGCCTACCTATAGCATGAGATGTGATATCCAAGTCCATCCCATTCCAATCCTTAGACCCTTCCTACAGCATGCGATGTGATATCTCAATGATTCTAATACCAAACCAGAGACTCTTACTATAACATGAGATGGGATATCCAACTCCTTCCCATTCCAATCCTGAGCCGCTTCCGATAGCAGAGATGTGATATCTCAATGCTTATAACAAACCTGAGACCCTTCCTATAACATGAGATGTGATATCCAACTCCTTCCCGTTCCAAACCTGAGACACTAACTATAGCATATGTGATATCCAACTCATTCCCATTCCAAACATGAGACCCTTCCTATAGCAAGAAAGTAATATCCAACTCCTACCCATTCCAATCCTGAGACCCTTCCTATAGCAAGAGATGTGATATCCAAATCCTTCCCATTCCAATCCTGAGACCCTTCCTATAACATGAGATGTGATATCCAACTCCTTCCCATTCCAACCTGAGACACTTCCTATAGCATGAGAAGGGATATCCAACTCCTTCCCAATCCAATCCTGAGACCCTTCCGATAGCAGAGATGTGATATCTCAATGCTTATACCAAACCTGAGACCCTTCCTATGGCATGAGATGTGATATCCAACTCCTTGCCATTCAAATCCTGAGACCCTTCCTATAGCATGAGAAGGGATATCCAACTCCTTCCCAATCCAATCCTGAGACCCTTCCGATAGCAGAGACGTGATATCTCAATGCTTCTACCAAACCAGAGACCCTTCCTTTAGCATGAGATGTGATATCCAAATCCTTCACATTCCAATCCTGAGACCCTTCCTATAGCATGAGATGTGATATCTCAATGCTTCTAATACCAAACCTGAGATCCTTCCTATAACATGAGATGTGATATCCAATTCCTTCCCATTCCAAACCTGAGACCCTTCCTATTGGATGAGATGTGATATCCAACTCCTTCCCATTCCAACCCTGAGACCCTTCCTATAGCATGAGATGTGATGTCTCAATGCTTCTAATACCAAACCTGAGATCCTTCCTATAACATGAGATGTGATATCCAACTCCTTCCATTCCAATCCTGAGACCCGTCCTATAGCATGAGATGTGATATCTCAATGCTTATACCAAACCTGAGACACTTCCTATAGCATGAGATGTGATATCCAACTACTTCCCATTCCAATCCTGAGACCCTTCCTATAGCATGAGATGTGATGTCTCAATGCTTCTAATACCAAACCTGAGATCCTTCCTCTAACATGAAATGTGATATCCAACTCCTTCCCTTTCCAAACCTAAGAGCCTATCTATAGCATGAGATGTGATATCCAAGTCCTTCCCATTCCAACCCTTAGACCCTTCCTACAGCATGCAATATGATATCTCAATGATTCTAATAACAAACCTGAGACCCGTCCTATAACATGAGATGGGATATCCAACTCCTTCCCATTCCAATCCTGAGACACTTCCGATAGCAGAGATGTGATATCTCAATGCTTATACCAAACCTGAGACCCTTCCTATAACATGAGATGTGATATCCAAATCCTTCCCGTTCCAAACCTGAGACCCTTCCTTTAGCATGAGATGTGATATCCAGCTCCTTCCCATTCCAATCCTGAGACACTTCCGATAGCATGAGATGTGATATCTCAATGCTTCTAATATCAAAACTGAGACCCTCCCTATAGCATGATATGTGATATCTAAGTCCTTCCCATTCCAATCCTGAGACCCTTCCTATAGCATGAGATATGATATCTCAATACTTCTAATACCAAACGTGAGATCCTTCCGATAACATGAGATGTGATATCCAAATCCTTCCCCTTCCAAATCTGAGACCCTCCCTTTAGCATGAGATGTGATATCCAACTCCTTCCCATTCCAATCCTGAGACCCTTCTGATAGCATGAGATGTGATATCTCAATGCTTCTAATACCAAACCTGAGATCCTTCCGATAGCATGAGATGTGATATCTCAATGGTTCTAATACCAAACCTGAGATCCTTCCTAGAACATGAGATGTGATATCCAAATCCTTCCCCTTCCAAACCTGAGACCCTCCCTTTAGCATGAGATGTGATATCCAACTCCTTCCCATTCCAATCCTGAGACCCTTCCTATAGCATGAGATGTGATATCTCAATGCTTCTAATACCAAACCTGAGATCCTTCCTCTAACATGAAATGTGATATCCAACTCCTTCCCTTTCCAAACCTAAGAGCCTATCTATAGCATGAGATGTGATATCCAAATCCTTCCCATTCCAACCCTTAGACCCTTCCTACAGCATGCAATATGATATCTCAATGATTCTAATAACAAACCTGAGACCCGTCCTATAACATGAGATGGGATATCCAACTCCTTCCCATTCCAATCATGAGACACTTCCGATAGCAGAGATGTGATATCTCAATGCTTATACCAAACCTGAGACCCTTCCTATAACATGAGATGTGATATCCAAATCCTTCCCGTTCCAAACCTGAGACCCTTCCTTTAGCATGAGATGTGATATCCAGCTCCTTCCCATTCCAATCCTGAGACACTTCCGATAGCATGAGATGTGATATCTCAATGCTTCTAATATCAAAACTGAGACCCTCCCTATAGCATGATATGTGATATCTAAGTCCTTCCCATTCCAATCCTGAGACCCTTCCTATAGCATGAGATATGATATCTCAATACTTCTAATACCAAACGTGAGATCCTTCCGATAACATGAGATGTGATATCCAAATCCTTCCCCTTCCAAACCTGAGACCCTCCCTTTAGCATGAGATGTGATATCCAACTCCTTCCCATTCCAATCCTGAGACCCTTCTGATAGCATGAGATGTGATATCTCAATGCTTCTAATACCAAACCTGAGATCCTTCCGATAGCATGAGATGTGATATCTCAATGGTTCTAATACCAAACCTGAGATCCTTCCTATAACATGAGATGTGATATCCAAATCCTTCCCCTTCCAAACCTGAGACCCTCCCTTTAGCAGGAGATGTGATATCCAACTCCTTCCCATTCCATTCATGAGACCCTTCTGATAGCATGAGATGTGATATCTCAATGCCTCTAATACCAAACCTGAGATCCTACCTCTAACATGAAATGTGATATCCAACTCTTTCCCCTTCCAAACCTGAGAGCCTTCCTATAGCATGAGATGTGATATCCAAGTCCTTCCCATTCCAATCCTGAGACCCTTCCTATAGCTTGAGATGTGATATCCAACTCCTTCCCATTCCAATTCTGAGACCCTTCCTATACTCTGAGACTTGATATCTCAATGCTTCTAATACCAAACCTGAGACCCGTAATATAACATGAGATGTGATATCCAAATCCTTCCCCTTCCAAACCTTAGACCCTTCCTTTATCATGAGATGTGATATCCAACTCCTTCCCATTCCAATCCTGAGACCCTTCCGATATCATGAGATGTGATATCTCAAAGCTTCTAATATCAAACTTGAGACCCTCCCTATAGCATGAGATGTGATATCCAAGTCCTTCCCATTCCAATCCTGAGACCCTTCCTATAGCATGAGATGTGATATCTCAATGCTTCTAATACCAAACCTGAGACCCTTCCTATAACATGAGATGGGAATATCCAACTCCTTCCCATTCCAATCCTGAGACCCTTTCGATAGCAGAGATGTGATATCTCAATGCTTATACCAAACCTGAGACCCTTCCTATGGCATGAGATGTGATATCCAACTCCTTGCCATTCAAATCCTGAGACCCTTCCTATAGCATGAGAAGGGATATCCAACTCCTTCCCAATCCAATCATGAGACCCCTCCGATAGCAGAGACGTGATATCTCAATGCTTCTACCAATCCTGAGACCCTTCCTTTAGCATGAGATGTGATATCCAAATCCTTCACATTCCAATCCTGAGACCCTTCCTATAGCATGAGATGTGATATCTCAATGCTTCTAATACCAAACCTGAGATCCTTCCTATAACATGAGATGTGATATCCAATTCCTTCCCATTCCAAACCTGAGACCCTTCCTATTGGATGAGATGTGATATCCAACTCCTTCCCATTCCAACCCTGAGACCCTTCCTATAGCATGAGATGTGATGTCTCAATGCTTCTAATACCAAACCTGAGATCCTTCCTATAACATGAGATGTGATATCCAACTCCTTCCATTCCAATCCTGAGACCCGTCCTATAGCATGAGATGTGATATCTCAATGCTTATACCAAACCTGAGACCCTTCCTATAGCATGAGATGTGATATCCAACTACTTCCCATTCCAATCCTGAGACCCTTCCTATAGCATGAGATGTGATATCTCAATGCTTCTAATACCAAACCTGAGATCCTTCCTCTAACATGAAATGTGATATCCAACTCCTTCCCTTTCCAAACCTAAGAGCCTATCTATAGCATGAGATGTGATATCCAAGTCCTTCCCGTTCCAATCCTTAGACCCTTCCTACAGCATGCAATATGATATCTCCATGATTCTAATAACAAACCTGAGACCTGTCCTATAGCATGAGATATGATATCCAAGTCCTTCCCATTCCAATCCTGAGACCCTTCCTATAACATGAAATGTGATATCGAACTCCTTCCCATTCCAACCTGAGACCCTTCCTATAGCATGAGATGGGATATCCAACTTCTTCCAAATCCAATACTGATACCCTTCCGATAGCATGAGATGTGATATCCCAATGCTTCTACCAAACCTGAGACCCATACTATGGCATGAGATGTGATATCAAACTCCTTCCCATTCCAATCCTGAGACCCTTCCTATAGCTTGAGGTGTGATATCCAACTCCTTCCCATTCCAATTCTGAGACCCTTCTTATACCATGAGACTTGATATCTCAATGCTTCTAATACCAAACCTGAGACCCGTCCTATAACATGAGATGTGATATCCAAATCCTTCCCCTTCCAAACCTTAGACCCTTCCTTTATCATGAGATGTGGTATCCAACTCCTTCCCATTCCAATCCTGAGACCCTTCCGATATCATGAGATTTGTTATCTCAATGCTTCTAATATCAAACTTGAGACCCTCCCTATAGCATGAGATGTGACATCCAAGTCCTTCCCATTCCAATCCTGAGACCCTTCCTATAGCATGAGATGTGATATCTCTATGCTTCTAATACCAAACCTGAGACCCTTCCTATAACATGAGATGGGATATCCAACTCCTTCCCATTCCAATCCTGAGACCCTTCCGATAGCAGAGATGTGATATCTCAATGCTTATACCAAACATGAGACCCTTCCTATGGCCTGAGATGTCATATACAACTCCTTCCCATTCCAATCCTGAGACCCTTCCTTTAGCATGAGATGTGATATCTCAATGCTTATACCAAATCTGAGACCCTTCCTATAGCATGAGATGTGATATCCAAATCCTTCCCATTCCAATCCTGAGACCCTTCCTATAGCATGAGATGTGATATCTCAATGCTTATATCAAACCTGAGAGCCTACCTATAGCATGAGATGTGATATCCAAGTCCATCCCATTCCAATCCTTAGACCCTTCCTACAGCATGCGATGTGATATCTCAATGATTCTAATACCAAACCAGAGACTCTTACTATAACATGAGATGGGATATCCAACTCCTTCCCATTCCAATCCTGAGCCGCTTCCGATAGCAGAGATGTGATATCTCAATGCTTATACCAAACCTGAGACCCTTCCTATAACATGAGATGTGATATCCAACTCCTTCCCGTTCCAAACCTGAGACACTAACTATAGCATATGTGATATCCAAATCCTTCACATTCCAAACATGAGACCCTTCCTATAGCAAGAAAGTAATATCCAACTCCTACCCATTCCAATCCTGAGACCCTTCCTATAGCAAGAGATGTGATATCCAAATCCTTCCCATTCCAATCCTGAGACCCTTCCTATAACATGAGATGTGATATCCAACTCCTTCCCATTCCAACCTGAGACACTTCCTATAGCATGAGAAGGGATATCCAACTCCTTCCCAATCCAATCCTGAGACCCCTCCGATAGCAGAGATGTGATATCTCAATGCTTATACCAAACCTGAGACCCTACCTATGGCATGAGATGTGATATCCAACTCCTTGCCATTCAAATCCTGAGACCCTTCCTATAGCATGAGAAGGGATATCCAACTCCTTCCCAATCCAATCCTGAGACCCTTCCGATAGCAGAGACGTGATATCTCAATGCTTCTACCAAACCTGAGACCCTTCCTTTAGCATGAGATGTAATATCCAAATCCTTCACATTCCAATCCTGAGACCCTTCCTATAGCATGAGATGTGATATCTCAATGCTTCTAATACCAAACCTGAGACCCTTCCTATAACATGAGATGGGATATCCAACTCCTTCCCATTCCAATCCTGAGACCCTTCCGATAGCAGAGATGTGATATCTCAATGCTTATACCAAACCTGAGAACCTTCCTATGGCCTGAGATGTCATATACAACTCCTTCCCATTCCAATCCTGAGACCCTTCCTTTAGCATGAGATGTGATATCTCAATGCTTATACCAAATCTGAGACCCTTCCTATAGCATGAGATGTGATATCCAAGTCCATCCCATTCCAAACCTGAGACACTAACTATAGCATATGTGATATCCAACTCCTTCCCATTCCAAACATGAGACCCTTCCTATAGCAAGAAAGTAATATCCAACTCCTACCCATTCCAATCCTGAGACCCTTCCTATAGCAAGAGATGTGATATCCAAATCCTTCCCATTCCAATCCTGAGACCCTTCCTATAACATGAGATGTGATATCCAACTCCTTCCCATTCCAACCTGAGACACTTCCTATAGCATGAGAAGGGATATCCAACTCCTTCCCAATCCAATCCTGAGACCCTTCCGATAGCAGAGATGTGATATCTCAATGCTTATACCAAACCTGAGACCCTTCCTATGGCATGAGATGTGATATCCAACTCCTTGCCATTCAAATCCTGAGACCCTTCCTATAGCATGAGAAGGGATATCCAACTCCTTCCCAATCCAATCCTGAGACCCTTCCGATAGCAGCGACGTGATATCTCAATGCTTCTACCAAACCTGAGACCCTTCCTTTAGCATGAGATGTGATATCCAAATCCTTCACATTCCAATCCTGAGACCCTTCCTATAGCATGAGATGTGATATCTCAATGCTTCTAATACCAAACCTGAGATCATTCCTATAACATGAGATGTGATATCCAATTCCTTCCCATTCCAAACCTGAGACCCTTCCTATTGGATGAGATGTGATATCCAACTCCTTCCCATTCCAACCCTGAGACCCTTCCTATAGCATGAGATGTGATGTCTCAATGCTTCTAATACCAAACCTGAGATCCTTCCTATAACATGAGATGTGATATCCAACTCCTTCCATTCCAATCCTGAGACCCGTCCTATAGCATGAGATGTGATATCTCAATGCTTATACCAAACCTGAGACCCTTCCTATAGCATGAGATGTCATATCCAACTGCTTCCCATTCCAATCCTGAGACCCTTCCTATAGCATGAGATGTGATATCTCAATACTTCTAATACTAAACCTGAGATCCTTCCTCTAACATGAAATGTGATATCCAACTCCTTCCCTTTCCAAACCTAAGAGCCTATCTATAGCATGAGATGTGATATCCAAGTCCTTCACATTCCAACCCTTAGACCCTTCCTACAGCATGCAATATGATATCTCAATGATTCTAATAACAAACCTGAGACCCGTCCTATAACATGAGATGGGATATCCAACTCCTTCCCATTCCAATCCTGAGACACTTCCGATAGCAGAGATGTGATATCTCAATGCTTATACCAAACCTGAGACCCTTCCTATAACATGAGATGTGATATCCAAATCCTTCTCGTTCCAAACCTGAGACCCTTCCTTTAGCATGAGATGTGATATCCAGCTCCTTCCCATTCCAATCCTGAGACACTTCCGATAGCATGAGATGTGATATCTCAATGCTTCTAATATCAAAACTGAGACCCTCCCTATAGCATGATATGTGATATCTAAGTCCTTCCCATTCCAATCCTGAGACCCTCCCTATAGCATGAGATGTGATATCCAACTCCTTCCCATTCCAATCCTGAGACCCTTCCTATAGCATGAGATATGATATCTCAATACTTCTAATACCAAACCTGAGATCCTTCCGATAGCATGAGATGTGATATCTCAATGCTTCTAATACCAAACCTGAGATCCTTCCTATAACATGAGATGTGATATCCAAATCCTTCCCCTTCCAAACCTGAGACCCTCCCTTTAGCATGAGATGTGATATCTAACTCCTTCCCATTCCATTCCTGAGACCCTTCTGATTGCATGAGATGTGATATCTCAATGCCTCTACTACCAAACCTGAGATCCTACCTCTAACATGAAATGAGATATCCAACTCTTTCCCCTTCCAAACCTGAGAGCCTTCCTATAGCATGAGATGTGATATCCAAGTCCTTCCCATTCCAATACTGAGACCCTTCCTATAGCTTGAGATGTGATATCCAACTCCTTCCCATTCCAATTCTGAGACCCTTCCTATAGCATGAGATGTGATATCTCAATGCTTATACCAAACCTGAGAGCCTACCTATAGCATGAGATGTGATATCCAAGTCCATCCCATTCCAATCCTTAGACCCTTCCTACAGCATGCGATGTGAATATCTCAATGATTCTAATACCAAACCAGAGACTCTTCCTATAACATGAGATGGGATATCCAACTTCTTCCCATTCCAATTCTGAGACCCTTCCTATACTATGAGACTTGATATCTCAATGCTTCTAATACCAAACCTGAGACCCGTAATATAACATGAGATGTGATATCCAAATCCTTCCCCTTCCAAACCTAGACCCTTCCTTTATCATGAGATGTGATATCCAACTCCTTCCCATTCCAATCCTGAGACCCTTCCAAACCTGAGACCCTTCCTATGGCATGAGATGTGATATCCAACTCCTTGCCATTCAAATCCTGAGACCCTTCCTATAGCATGAGAAGGGATATCCAACTCCTTCCCAATCCAATCCTGAGACCCCTCCGATAGCAGAGACGTGATATCTCAATGCTTCTACCAATCCTGAGACCCTTCCTTTAGCATGAGATGTGATATCCAAATCCTTCACATTCCAATCCTGAGACCCTTCCTATAGCATGAGATGTGATATCTCAATGCTTCTAATACCAAACCTGAGATCCTTCCTATAACATGAGATGTGATATCCAATTCCTTCCCATTCCAAACCTGAGACCCTTCCTATTGGATGAGATGTGATATCCAACTCCTTCCCATTCCAACCCTGAGACCCTTCCTATAGCATGAGATGTGATGTCTCAATGCTTCTAATACCAAACCTGAGATCCTTCCTATAACATGAGATGTGATATCCAACTCCTTCCATTCCAATCCTGAGACCCGTCCTATAGCATGAGATGTGATATCTCAATGCTTATACCAAACCTGAGACCCTTCCTATAGCATGAGATGTGATATCCAACTACTTCCCATTCCAATCCTGAGACCCTTCCTATAGCATGAGATGTGATATCTCAATGCTTCTAATACCAAACCTGAGCTCCTTCCTCTAACATGAAATGTGATATCCAACTCCTTCCCTTTCCAAACCTAAGAGCCTATCTATAGCATGAGATGTGATATCCAAGTCCTTCCCGTTCCAATCCTTAGACCCTTCCTACAGCATGCAATATGATATCTCAATGATTCTAATAACAAACCTGAGACCTGTCCTATAGCATGAGATATGATATCCAAGTCCTTCCCATTCCAATCCTGAGACCCTTCCTATAACATGAAATGTGATATCCAACTCCTTCCCATTCCAACCTGAGACCCTTCCTATAGCATGAGATGGGATATCCAACTTCTTCCAAATCCAATACTGATACCCTTCCGATAGCATGAGATGTGATATCCCAATGCTTCTACCAAACCTGAGACCCATACTATGGCATGAGATGTGATATCAAACTCCTTCCCATTCCAATCCTGAGACCCTTCCTATAGCTTGAGGTGTGATATCCAACTCCTTCCCATTCCAATTCTGAGACCCTTCTTATACCATGAGACTTGATATCTCAATGCTTCTAATACCAAACCTGAGACCCGTCCTATAACATGAGATGTGATATCCAAATCCTTCCCCTTCCAAACCTTAGACCCTTCCTTTATCATGAGATGTGGTATCCAACTCCTTCCCATTCCAATCCTGAGACCCTTCCGATATCATGAGATTTGTTATCTCAATGCTTCTAATATCAAACTTGAGACCCTCCCTATAGCATGAGATGTGACATCCAAGTCCTTCCCATTCCAATCCTGAGACCCTTCCTATAGCATGAGATGTGATATCTCTATGCTTCTAATACCAAACCTGAGACCCTTCCTATAACATGAGATGGGATATCCAACTCCTTCCCATTCCAATCCTGAGACCCTTCCGATAGCAGAGATGTGATATCTCAATGCTTATACCAAACATGAGACCCTTCCTATGGCCTGAGATGTCATATACAACTCCTTCCCATTCCAATCCTGAGACCCTTCCTTTAGCATGAGATGTGATATCTCAATGCTTATACCAAATCTGAGACCCTTCCTATAGCATGAGATGTGATATCCAAATCCTTCCCATTCCAATCCTGAGACCCTTCCTATAGCATGAGATGTGATATCTCAATGCTTATATCAAACCTGAGAGCCTACCTATAGCATGAGATGTGATATCCAAGTCCATCCCATTCCAATCCTTAGACCCTTCCTACAGCATGCGATGTGATATCTCAATGATTCTAATACCAAACCAGAGACTCTTACTATAACATGAGATGGGATATCCAACTCCTTCCCATTCCAATCCTGAGCCGCTTCCGATAGCAGAGATGTGATATCTCAATGCTTATAACAAACCTGAGACCCTTCCTATAACATGAGATGTGATATCCAACTCCTTCCCGTTCCAAACCTGAGACACTAACTATAGCATATGTGATATCCAACTCATTCCCATTCCAAACATGAGACCCTTCCTATAGCAAGAAAGTAATATCCAACTCCTACCCATTCCAATCCTGAGACCCTTCCTATAGCAAGAGATGTGATATCCAAATCCTTCCCATTCCAATCCTGAGACCCTTCCTATAACATGAGATGTGATATCCAACTCCTTCCCATTCCAACCTGAGACACTTCCTATAGCATGAGAAGGGATATCCAACTCCTTCCCAATCCAATCCTGAGACCCTTCCGATAGCAGAGATGTGATATCTCAATGCTTATACCAAACCTGAGACCCTTCCTATGGCATGAGATGTGATATCCAACTCCTTGCCATTCAAATCCTGAGACCCTTCCTAAAGCATGAGAAGGGATATCCAACTCCTTCCCAATCCAATCCTGAGACCCTTCCGATAGCAGAGACGTGATATCTCAATGCTTCTACCAAACCAGAGACCCTTCCTTTAGCATGAGATGTGATATCCAAATCCTTCACATTCCAATCCTGAGACCCTTCCTATAGCATGAGATGTGATATCTCAATGCTTCTAATACCAAACCTGAGATCCTTCCTATAACATGAGATGTGATATCCAATTCCTTCCCATTCCAAACCTGAGACCCTTCCTATTGGATGAGATGTGATATCCAACTCCTTCCCATTCGAACCCTGAGACCCTTCCTATAGCATGAGATTTGATGTCTCAATGCTTCTAATACCAAACCTGAGATCCTTCCTATAACATGAGATGTGATATCCAACTCCTTCCATTCCAATCCTGAGACCCGTCCTATAGCATGAGATGTGATATCTCAATGCTTATACCAAACCTGAGACACTTCCTATAGCATGAGATTTGATATCCAACTACTTCCCATTCCAATCCTGAGACCCTTCCTATAGCATGAGATGTGATGTCTCAATGCTTCTAATACCAAACCTGAGATCCTTCCTCTAACATGAAATGTGATATCCAACTCCTTCCCTTTCCAAACCTAAGAGCCTATCTATAGCATGAGATGTGATATCCAAGTCCTTCCCATTCCAACCCTTAGACCCTTCCTACAGCATGCAATATGATATCTCAATGATTCTAATAACAAACCTGAGACCCGTCCTATAACATGAGATGGGATATCCAACTCCTTCCCATTCCAATCCTGAGACACTTCCGATAGCAGAGATGTGATATCTCAATGCTTATACCAAACCTGAGACCCTTCCTATAACATGAGATGTGATATCCAAATCCTTCCCGTTCCAAACCTGAGACCCTTCCTTTAGCATGAGATGTGATATCCAGCTCCTTCCCATTCCAATCCTGAGACACTTCCGATAGCATGAGATGTGATATCTCAATGCTTCTAATATCAAAACTGAGACCCTCCCTATAGCATGATATGTGATATCTAAGTCCTTCCCATTCCAATCCTGAGACCCTTCCTATAGCATGAGATATGATATCTCAATACTTCTAATACCAAACGTGAGATCCTTCCGATAACATGAGATGTGATATCCAAATCCTTCCCCTTCCAAACCTGAGACCCTCCCTTTAGCATGAGATGTGATATCCAACTCCTTCCCATTCCAATCCTGAGACCCTTCTGATAGCATGAGATGTGATATCTCAATGCTTCTAATACCAAACCTGAGATCCTTCCGATAGCATGAGATGTGATATCTCAATGGTTCTAATACCAAACCTGAGATCCTTCCTATAACATGAGATGTGATATCCAAATCCTTCCCCTTCCAAACCTGAGACCCTCCCTTTAGCATGAGATGTGATATCCAACTCCTTCCCATTCCAATCCTGAGACCCTTCCTATAGCATGAGATGTGATATCTCAATGCTTCTAATACCAAACCTGAGATCCTTCCTCTAACATGAAATGTGATATCCAACTCCTTCCCTTTCCAAACCTAAGAGCCTATCTATAGCATGAGATGTGATATCCAAGTCCTTCCCATTCCAACCCTTAGACCCTTCCTACAGCATGCAATATGATATCTCAATGATTCTAATAACAAACCTGAGACCCGTCCTATAACATGAGATGGGATATCCAACTCCTTCCCATTCCAATCCTGAGACACTTCCGATAGCAGAGATGTGATATCTCAATGCTTATACCAAACCTGAGACCCTTCCTATAACATGAGATGTGATATCCAAATCCTTCCCGTTCCAAACCTGAGACCCTTCCTTTAGCATGAGATGTGATATCCAGCTCCTTCCCATTCCAATCCTGAGACACTTCCGATAGCATGAGATGTGATATCTCAATGCTTCTAATATCAAAACTGAGACCCTCCCTATAGCATGATATGTGATATCTAAGTCCTTCCCATTCCAATCCTGAGACCCTTCCTATAGCATGAGATATGATATCTCAATACTTCTAATACCAAACGTGAGATCCTTCCGATAACATGAGATGTGATATCCAAATCCTTCCCCTTCCAAACCTGAGACCCTCCCTTTAGCATGAGATGTGATATCCAACTCCTTCCCATTCCAATCCTGAGACCCTTCTGATAGCATGAGATGTGATATCTCAATGCTTCTAATACCAAACCTGAGATCCTTCCGATAGCATGAGATGTGATATCTCAATGGTTCTAATACCAAACCTGAGATCCTTCCTATAACATGAGATGTGATATCCAAATCCTTCCCCTTCCAAACCTGAGACCCTCCCTTTAGCATGAGATGTGATATCCAACTCCTTCCCATTCCATTCATGAGACCCTTCTGATAGCATGAGATGTGATATCTCAATGCCTCTAATACCAAACCTGAGATCCTACCTCTAACATGAAATGTGATATCCAACTCTTTCCCCTTCCAAACCTGAGAGCCTTCCTATAGCATGAGATGTGATATCCAAGTCCTTCCCATTCCAATCCTGAGACCCTTCCTATAGCTTGAGATGTGATATCCAACTCCTTCCCATTCCAATTCTGAGACCCTTCCTATACTCTGAGACTTGATATCTCAATGCTTCTAATACCAAACCTGAGACCCGTAATATAACATGAGATGTGATATCCAAATCCTTCCCCTTCCAAACCTTAGACCCTTCCTTTATCATGAGATGTGATATCCAACTCCTTCCCATTCCAATCCTGAGACCCTTCCGATATCATGAGATGTGATATCTCAAAGCTTCTAATATCAAACTTGAGACCCTCCCTATAGCATGAGATGTGATATCCAAGTCCTTCCCATTCCAATCCTGAGACCCTTCCTATAGCATGAGATGTGATATCTCAATGCTTCTAATACCAAACCTGAGACCCTTCCTATAACATGAGATGGGAATATCCAACTCCTTCCCATTCCAATCCTGAGACCCTTCCGATAGCAGAGATGTGATATCTCAATGCTTATACCAAACCTGAGACCCTTCCTATGGCATGAGATGTGATATCCAACTCCTTGCCATTCAAATCCTGAGACCCTTCCTATAGCATGAGAAGGGATATCCAACTCCTTCCCAATCCAATCCTGAGACCCTTACTATAGCAGAGACGTGATATCTCAATGCTTCTACCAATCCTGAGACCCTTCCTTTAGCATGAGATGTGATATCCAAATCCTTCACATTCCAAACCTGAGACCCTTCCTATTGGATGAGATGTGATATCCAACTCCTTCCCATTCCAACCCTGAGACCCTTCCTATAGCATGAGATGTGATGTCTCAATGCTTCTAATACCAAACCTGAGATCCTTCCTATAACATGAGATGTGATATCCAACTCCTTCCATTCCAATCCTGAGACCCGTCCTATAGCATGAGATGTGATATCTCAATGCTTATACCAAACCTGAGACCCTTCCTATAGCATGAGATGTGATATCCAACTACTTCCCATTCCAATCCTGAGACCCTTCCTATAGCATGAGATGTGATATCTCAATGCTTCTAATACCAAACCTGAGATCCTTCCTCTAACATGAAATGTGATATCCAACTCCTTCCCTTTCCAAACCTAAGAGCCTATCTATAGCATGAGATGTGATATCCAAGTCCTTCCCGTTCCAATCCTTAGACCCTTCCTAAAGCATGCAATATGATATCTCCATGATTCTAATAACAAACCTGAGACCTGTCCTATAGCATGAGATATGATATCCAAGTCCTTCCCATTCCAATCCTGAGACCCTTCCTATAACATGAAATGTGATATCGAACTCCTTCCCATTCCAACCTGAGACCCTTCCTATAGCATGAGATGGGATATCCAACTTCTTCCAAATCCAATACTGATACCCTTCCGATAGCATGAGATGTGATATCCCAATGCTTCTACCAAACCTGAGACCCATACTATGGCATGAGATGTGATATCAAACTCCTTCCCATTCCAATCCTGAGACCCTTCCTATAGCTTGAGGTGTGATATCCAACTCCTTCCCATTCCAATTCTGAGACCCTTCTTATACCATGAGACTTGATATCTCAATGCTTCTAATACCAAACCTGAGACCCGTCCTATAACATGAGATGTGATATCCAAATCCTTCCCCTTCCAAACCTTAGACCCTTCCTTTATCATGAGATGTGGTATCCAACTCCTTCCCATTCCAATCCTGAGACCCTTCCGATATCATGAGATTTGTTATCTCAATGCTTCTAATATCAAACTTGAGACCCTCCCTATAGCATGAGATGTGACATCCAAGTCCTTCCCATTCCAATCCTGAGACCCTTCCTATAGCATGAGATGTGATATCTCTATGCTTCTAATACCAAACCTGAGACCCTTCCTATAACATGAGATGGGATATCCAACTCCTTCCCATTCCAATCCTGAGACCCTTCCGATAGCAGAGATGTGATATCTCAATGCTTATACCAAACATGAGACCCTTCCTATGGCCTGAGATGTCATATACAACTCCTTCCCATTCCAATCCTGAGACCCTTCCTTTAGCATGAGATGTGATATCTCAATGCTTATACCAAATCTGAGACCCTTCCTATAGCATGAGATGTGATATCCAAATCCTTCCCATTCCAATCCTGAGACCCTTCCTATAGCATGAGATGTGATATCTCAATGCTTATATCAAACCTGAGAGCCTACCTATAGCATGAGATGTGATATCCAAGTCCATCCCATTCCAATCCTTAGACCCTTCCTACAGCATGCGATGTGATATCTCAATGATTCTAATACCAAACCAGAGACTCTTACTATAACTTGAGATGGGATATCCAACTCCTTCCCATTCCAATCCTGAGCCGCTTCCGATAGCAGAGATGTGATATCTCAATGCTTATACCAAACCTGAGACCCTTCCTATAACATGAGATGTGATATCCAACTCCTTCCCGTTCCAAACCTGAGACACTAACTATAGCATATGTGATATCCAAATCCTTCCCATTCCAAACATGAGACCCTTCCTATAGCAAGAAAGTAATATCCAACTCCTACCCATTCCAATCCTGAGACCCTTCCTATAGCAAGAGATGTGATATCCAAATCCTTCCCATTCCAATCCTGAGACCCTTCCTATAACATGAGATGTGATATCCAACTCCTTCCCATTCCAACCTGAGACACTTCCTATAGCATGAGAAGGGATATCCAACTCCTTCCCAATCCAATCCTGAGACCCTTCCGATAGCAGAGATGTGATATCTCAATGCTTATACCAAACCTGAGACCCTTCCTATGGCATGAGATGTGATATCCAACTCCTTGCCATTCAAATCCTGAGACCCTTCCTATAGCATGAGAAGGGATATCCAACTCCTTCCCAATCCAATCCTGAGACCCTTCCGATAGCAGAGACGTGATATCTCAATGCTTCTACCAAACCTGAGACCCTTCCTTTAGCATGAGATGTAATATCCAAATCCTTCACATTCCAATCCTGAGACCCTTCCTATAGCATGAGATGTGATATCTCAATGCTTCTAATACCAAACCTGAGACCCTTCCAATAACATGAGATGGGATATCCAACTCCTTCCCATTCCAATCCTGAGACCCTTCCGATAGCAGAGATGTGATATCTCAATGCTTATACCAAATCTGAGACCCTTCCTATAGCATGAGATGTGATATCCAAGTCCATCCCATTCCAAACCTGAGACACTAACTATAGCATATGTGATATCCAACTCCTTCCCATTCCAAACATGAGACCCTTCCTATAGCAAGAAAGTAATATCCAACTCCTACCCATTCCAATCCTGAGACCCTTCCTATAGCAAGAGATGTGATATCCAAATCCTTCCCATTCCAATCCTGAGACCCTTCCTATAACATGAGATGTGATATCCAACTCCTTCCCATTCCAACCTGAGACACTTACTATAGCATGAGAAGGGATATCCAACTCCTTCCCAATCCAATCCTGAGACCCTTCCGATAGCAGAGATGTGATATCTCAATGCTTATACCAAACCTGAGACCCTTCCTATGGCATGAGATGTGATATCCAACTCCTTGCCATTCAAATCCTGAGACCCTTCCTATAGCATGAGATGTGATATCTCTATGCTTCTAATACCAAACCTGAGAACCTTCCTATAACATGAGATGGGATATCCAACTCCTTCCCAATCCAAGCCTGAGACCCTTCCGATAGCAGAGATGTGATATCTCAATGCTTATACCAAACCTGAGAACCTTCCTATGGCCTGAGATGTCATATACAACTCCTTCCCATTCCAATCCTGCGACCCTTCCTTTAGCATGAGATGTGATATCTCAATGCTTATACCAAATCTGAGACCCTTCCTATAGCATGAGATGTGATATCCAATTCCTTCCCATTCCAATCCTGAGACCCTTCCTATAGCATGAGATGTGATATCTCAATGCTTATACCAAACCTGAGAGCCTACCTATAGCATGAGATGTGATATCCAAGTCCATCCCATTCCAATCCTTAGACCCTTCCTACAGCATGCGATGTGATATCTCAATGATTCTAATACCAAACCAGAGACTCTTCCTATAACATGAGATGGGATATCCAACTCCTTCCCATTCCAATCCTGAGCCGCTTCTGATAGCAGAGATGTGATATCTCAATGCTTATACCAAACCTGAGACCCTTCCTATAACATGAGATGTGATATCCAACTCCTTCCCGTTCCAAACCTGAGACACTAACTATAGCATATGTGATATCCAACTCCTTCCCATTCCAAACATGAGACCCTTCCTATAGCAAGAAAGTAATATCCAACTCCTACCCATTCCAATCCTGAGACCCTTCCTATAGCAAGAGATGTGATATCCAAATCCTTCCCATTCCAATCCTGAGACCCTTCCTATAACATGAGATGTGATATCCAACGCCTTCCCATTCCAACCTGAGACACTTCCTATAGCATGAGAAGGGATATCCAACTCCTTCCCAATCCAATCCTGAGACCCTTCCGATAGCAGAGATGTGATATCTCAATGCTTATACCAAACCTGAGACCCTTCCTATGGCATGAGATGTGATATCCAACTCCTTGCCATTCAAATCCTGAGACCCTTCCTATAGCATGAGATGTGATATCTCAATGCTTATACCAAACCTGAGACCCTTCCTATAACATGAGATGGGATATCCAACTCCTTCCCATTCCAATCCTGAGACCCTTCCGATAGCAGAGATGTGATATCTCAATGCTTATACCAAACCTGAGAACCTTCCTATGGCCTGAGATGTCGTATACAACTCCTTCCCATTCCAATCCTGAGACCCTTCCTTTAGCATGAGATGTGATATCTCAATGCTTATACCAAATCTGAGACCCTTCCTATAGCATGAGATGTGATATCCAATTCCTTCCCATTCCAATCCTGAGACCCTTCCTATAGCATGAGATGTGATATCTCAATGCTTATACCAAACCACCTGAGAGCCTACCTATAGCATGAGATGTGATATCCTAGTCCATCCCATTCCAATCCTTAGACCCTTCCTACAGCATGCGATGTGATATCTCAATGATTCTAATACCAAACCAGAGACTCTTCCTATAACATGAGATGGGATATCCAACTCCTTCCCATTCCAATCCTGAGCCGCTTCCGATAGCAGAGATGTGATATCTCAATGCTTATACCAAACCTGAGACCCTTCCTATAACATGAGATGTGATATCCAACTCCTTCCCGTTGCAAACCTGAGACACTAACTATAGCATATGTGATATCCAACTCCTTCCCATTCCAAACATGAGACCCCTCCTATAGCAAGAAAGTAATATCCAACTCCTACCCATTCCAATCCTGAGACCCTTCCTATAGCAAGAGATGTGATATCCAAATCCTTCCCATTCCAATCCTGAGACCCTTCCTATAACATGAATGAGATGTGATATCCAACTCCTTCCCATTCCAACCTGAGACACTTCCTATAGCATGAGAAGGGATATCCAACTCCTTCCCAATCCAAACCTGAGACCCTTCCGATAGCAGAGATGTGATATCTCACTGCTTATACCAAACCTGAGACCCTTCCTATGGCATGAGATGTGATATCCAACTCCTTCCCAATCCAATCCTGAGACCCTTCCGATAGCAGAGGCGTGATATCTCAATGCTTCTACCAAACCTGAGACCCTTCCTTTAGCATGAGATGTGATATCCAAATCCTTCACATTCCAATCCTGAGACCCTTCCTATAGCATGAGATGTGATATCTCAATGCTTCTAATACCAAACCTGAGATCCTTCCTATAACATGAGATGTGATATCCAATTCCTTCCCATTCCAAACCTGAGGCCCTTCCTTTTGGATGAGATGTGATATCCAACTCCTTCCCATTCCAACCCTGAGACCCTTCCTATAGCATGAGATGTGATGTCTCAATGCTTCTAATACCAAACCTGAGATCCTTCCTATAACATGAGATGTGATATCCAACTCCTTCCATTCCAATCCTGAGACCCGTCCTATAGCATGAGATGTGATATCTCAATGCTTATACCAAACCTGAGACCCTTCCTATAGCATGAGATGTGATATCCAATTGCTTCCCATTCCAATCCTGAGACCCTTCCTATAGCATGAGATGTGATATCTCAATGCTTCTAATACCAAACCTGAGATCCTTCCTCTAACATGAAATGTGATATCCAACTCCTTCCCTTTCCAAACCTAAGAGCCTATCTATAGCATGAGATGTGATATCCAAGTCCTTCCCATTCCAACCCTTAGACCCTTCCAACAGCATGCAATATGATATCTCAATGATTCTAATAACAAACCTGAGACCCGTCCTATAACATGAGATGGGATATCCAACTCCTTCCCATTCCAATCCTGGGACACTTCCGATAGCAGAGATGTGATATCTCAATGCTTATACCAAACCTGAGAACCTTCCTATGGCCTGAGATGTCATATACAACTCCTTCCCATTCCAATCCTGAGACCCTTCCTTTAGCATGAGATGTGATATCTCAATGCTTATACCAAATCTGAGACCGTTCCTATAGCATGATGTGATATCCAATTCCTTCCCATTCCAATCCTGAGACCCTTCCTATAGCATGAGATGTGATATCTCAATGCTTATACCAAACCTGAGAGCCTACCTATAGCATGAGATGTGATATCCAAGTCCATCCCATTCCAATCCTTAGACCCTTCCTAAAGCATGCGATGTGATATCTCAATGATTCTAATACCAAACCAGAGACTCTTCCTATAACATTAGATGGGATATTCAACTCCTTCCCATTCCAATCCTGAGCCGCTTCCGATAGCAGAGATGTGATATCTCAATGCTTATACCAAACCTGAGACCCTTCCTATAACATGAGATGTGATATCCAACTCCTTCCCGTTCCAAACCTGAGACACTAACTATAGCATATGTGATATCCAACTCCTTCCCATTCCAAACATGAGACCCTTCCAATAGCAAGAAAGTAATATCCAACTCCTACCCATTCCAATCCTGAGACCCGTCCTATAGCAAGGGATGTGATATCCAAATCCTTCCCATTCCAATCCTGAGACCCTTCCTATAACATGAGATGTGATATCCAACTCCTTCCCATTCCAACCTGAGACACTTCCTATAGCATGAGAAGGGATATCCAACTCCTTCCCAATCCAATCCTGAGACCCTTCCGATAGCAGAGATGTGATATCTCAATGCTTATAACAAACCTGAGACCCTTCCTATGGCATGAGATGTGATATCCAACTCCTTGCCATTCAAATCCTGAGACTCTTCCTATAGCATGAGAAGGGATATCCAACTCCTTCCCAATCCAATCCTGAGACCCTTCCGATAGCAGAGACGTGATATCTCAATGCTTCTACCAAACCTGAGACCCTTCCTTTAGCATGAGATGTGATATCCAAATCCTTCACATTCCAATCCTGAGACCCTTCCTATAGCATGAGATGTGATATCTCAATGCTTCTAATACCAAACCTGAGATCCTTCCTATAACATGAGATGTGATATCCAATTCCTTCCCATTCCAAACCTGAGACCCTTCCTATTGGATGAGATGTGATATCCAACTCCTTCCCATTCCAACCCTGAGACCCTTCCTATAGCATGAGATGTGATGTCTCAATGCTTCTAATACCAAACCTGAGATCCTTCCTTATAACATGAGATGTGATATCCAACTCCTTCCATTCCAATCCTGAGACCTGTCCTATAGCATGAGATGTGATATCTCAATGCTTATACCAAACCTGAGACCCTTCCTATAGCATGAGATGTGATATCCAACTGCTTCCCATTCCAATCCTGAGACCCTTCCTATAGCATGAGATGTGATATCTCAATGCTTCTAATATCAAAACTGAGACCCTCCCTATAGCATGATATGTGATATCTAAGTCCTTCCCATTCCAATCCTGAGACCCTCCCTATAGCATGAGATGTGATATCCAACTCCTTCCCATTCCAATCCTGAGACCCTTCCTATAGCATGAAATATGATATCTCAATACTTCTAATACCAAACGTGAGATCCTTCCGATAACATGAGATGTGATATCCAAATCCTTCCCCTTCCAAACCTGAGACCCTCCCTTTAGCATGAGATGTGATATCCAACTCCTTCCTATTCCAATCCTGAGACTCTTCTGATAGCATGAGATGTGATATCTCAATGCTTCTAATACCAAACCTGAGATCCTTCCGATAGCATGAGATGTGATATCTCAATGCTTCTAATACCAAACCTGAGATCCTTCCTATAACATGAGATGTGATATCCAAATCCTTCCCCTTCCAAACCTGAGACCCTCCCTTTAGCATGAGATGTGATATCCAACTCCTTCCCATTCCAATCCTGAGACCCTTCCGATATCATGAGATGTGATATCTCAAAGCTTCTAATATCAAACTTGAGACCCTCCCTATAGCGTGAGATGTGATATCCAAGTCCTTCCCATTCCAATCCTGAGACCCTTCCTATAGCATGAGATATGATATCTCAATGCTTCTAATACCAAACCTGAGACCCTTCCTATAACATGAGATGGGAATATCCAACTCCTTCCCATTCCAATCCTGAGACCCTTCCGATAGCAGAGATGTGATATCTCAATGCTTATACCAAACCTGAGATCCTTCCTATAACATGAGATGTCCTGAGACACTTCCTATAGCATGAGATGTGATATCTCACTGCTTATACCAAACCTGAGACCCTTCCCATAGCATGAGATGTGATATCCAAGTCCTTCCCATTCCAATCCTGAGACACTTCCTATAGCATGAGATGTGATATCTCAATGCTTCTAATACCAAACCTGAGACTCTTCCTATAACATGAGATGGGGAATCCAACTCCTTCCCATTCCAATCCTGAGACCCTTTTGATAGCAGAGATGTGATATCTCAATGTTTATACCAAACCTGAGACCCTTCCTACGGCATGAGTTGTCATATTCAACTCCTTCCCATTCCAATCCTGAGACCCTTCCTATAGCATGAGATGTGATATCCAACTCCTTCCCATTCCAATCCTGAGACCCTTCCTATAGCATGAGATGTGATGTCTCAATGCTTCTAATACCAAACCTGATATCCTTCCTATAACATGAGATGTGATATCCAACTCCTTCCATTCCAATCCTGAGACCCTTCCTATAGCATGAGATGTGATATCTCAATGGTTTTACCAAACCTGAGACCCTTCCTATAGCATGAGATGTGATATCCAACTCCTTCCCATTCCAATCCTGAGACCCTTCCTATAGCCTGAGATGTGATATCTCAATGCCCCTAATTCCAAACCTGAGATCCTTCCTCTAACATGAAATGTGATATCCAACTCCTTCACTTTCCAAACCTGAGAGCCTATCTATAGCATGAGATGTGAGATCTAAGTCCTTCCCATTCCAATCCTTAGACCCTTCCTACATCATGCAATATGATATCTCAATGATTCTAATAAAAAACCTGAGACCCGTCCCATAACATGAGATGGGATATTCAACTCCTTCCCATTCCAATCCTGAGACACTTCCGATAGCAGAGATGTGATATCTCAATGTTTATACCAAACCTGAGACCCTTCCTATAACATGAGATGTGATATCCAACTCCTTCCCGTTCCAAACCTGAGACCCTTCCTTTAGCATGAGATGTTATATCCAGCTCCTTCCCATTCCAATCCTGAGACACTTCCGATAGCATGAGATGTGATATCTCAATGCTTCTAATATCAAAACTGAGACCCTCCCTATAGCATATGTGATATCTAAATCCTTCCCATTCCAATCCTGAGAGCCTTCCTATAGCATGAGATGTGATACCTCAATGCTTCTACCAAACCTGAGATCCTTCCGATAGCATGAGATGTGATATCTCAATACTTCTAATACCAAACCTGAGATCCTTCCGATAACATGAGATGTGATATCTCAATACTTCTAATACCAAACCTGAGATCCATCCTATAACATGAGATGTGATATCCAAATCCTTCCCCTTCCAAACCTGAGACCCTCCCTTTAGCATGAGATGTGATATCCAACTCCTTCCCATTCCAATCCCGAGACCCTTCCGATAGCATGATATATCTCAATGCTTCTATACCAAACCTGAGATCCTTCCGATAGCATGAGATGTGATATCTCAATACTTCTAATACCAAACCTGAGATCCTTCCTATAACATGAGATGTGATATCCAAATCCTTATCTTCCAAACCTGAGACCCTTCCTTTACCATGAGATGTGATATCCAACTCCTTCCCATTCCAATCCTGAGACTCTTCTGATAGCATAAGATATGATATCTCAATGCTTCTATACCAAACCTGAGATCCTTCTGATAGCATGAGATGTGTCCAACTCTTTCCCCTTGCAAACCTGAGAGCCTTCCTATAGCATGAGATGTGATATCCAAGTCCTTCCCATTCCAATCCTGAGACCCGTCCTATAACATGAGATGTGATATCCAACTCCTTCCCATTCCAACCTGAGACCCTTCCTATAGCATGAGATGGGATATCCAACTCCTTCCAAATCCAATCCTGATAACCTTCCGATAGCATGAGATGTGATATCCCAATGCTTCTACCAAACCTGAGACCCATACTATGGCATGAGATGTGATATCAAACTCCTTCCCATTCTAATCCTGAGACCCTTCCTATAGCTTGAGATGTGATATCCAACTCCTTCCCATTCCAATCTTGAGACCCTTCCGATATCATGAAATGTGATATCTCAATGCTTCTAATATCAAACTTGAGACCCTCCTTATAGCATGAGATGTGATATCCAAGTCCTTCCCATTCCAATCCTGAGACCCTTCCTATAGCATGAGATGTGATATCTCAATGCTTCTAATACCAAACCTGAGATCCTTCCTATAACATGAGATGGGAATATCCAATGTGATATCCAACTCCTTCCCATTCCAATCCTGAGACCCTTCCTATAGCATGAGATGTGATATCCAACTCCTTCCCATTCCAATCCTGAGACCCTTCCTATAGCCTGAGATGTGATATCTCAATGTTTATACCATACCTGAGACTCTTCCTATAACATGAGATGTGATATCCAACTCCTTCCCGTTCCAAACCTGAGACCCTTCCTTTAGCATGAGATGTGATATCCAGCTCCTTCCCATTCCAATCCTGAGACACTTCCGATAGCATGAGATGTGATATCTCAATGCTTCTAATATCTAAACTGAGACCCTCCCTATAGCATGATATATGATATCTAAGTCCTTCCCATTCCAATCCTGAGACCCTTCCTATAGCATGAGATGTGATATCTCAATGCTTATCCTTGATTCCTGTAGTAAATTGATTTCCTTTGCAGACCGACTCCTGTCACGAATGCCTTGTCTGCATGCATTCTCTCCTGGCCATTCTCTCACCGTGGCTATTTGCCTACCCCCTTCCTCTCTCAGTGGATGGACTTCTCCATCCTAGCCTCCTACCACTCAACTCCGCCTACTTGGAGAATTCAACATGAACCTGTATGCTTCCTGACCTGGACTTTTACGAGATCTGCAACTCTTCATGTCGCTGGCCCTACACACTGCAGGGAATACTCAGGATTTTCTGATCTCAGACCTCCCCCTCTGTAACCCTCTCAACAATCCTCTCCCGTGGTGATCAAGTTCTCATCTTCAAAGAAGGCTAACTGCCAGCTGTTCCTCCTCAGAGGAGTTCTCCCTTTCTGTCCCTGCTCCCTGCACCGTTTCGCGTTGCAAACACTCGCTTCCCTGCTCTCTTGTTTAGACGCTTTTCCTTCTCAGAGGCCTTCTTGCTTTCTGCCCTTTTCGCGTTGCAAGTACTCGCTTCCCAGCTCTCTGGTTTAGACGCGTGTTCCCTGCCTTCTCTCCTCTTCCCGCTGCCTTCAAATCAAAAAATGAGCTCCAAAAGATATACAGTGTTCAGAATGCTTTATAACACCCATTATTCAACATATAGCTGTAACCCGCTAGACGTATTGAAACGTGCTAAAAACGAGCAGAAACAGCTAGAACATGTACTTTCCTCGCGTTTTGGTAAGCAAAACTGCTGAGCACACTGAACAGCACATGCGGGAACTCCTTGACTCGATCCCCACCACTGAGGTCTCCTCCGCTGCCCGTGACGAACTAGACTCTCCAGTCACGCTCGACGAGATAGTTACAGCCATCTCTGACCTACCCAAAGGCAAAGCCCCGGGGCCCGACGGTCTGACCGCCGATTTCTATCAAGAACACGTCGCCATACTCGCCCCCAAGCTACTCGAGGTCTGGGATGAATCGCTCCGAGTCTCTATTCTTCCCCTCTCTATGCGCGAGGCAGCCATTACGGTGCTGCTCAAGCCCGATAAGCCCGACGACGAATGTGGGTCCTACAGACCCCTCTCCCTAATGAACCTCGACACAAAGATCTTTGCAAAAATTATAGCGAACCGATTTCTGCCCATTATGACATATCTGGTCCACGATGACCAGGCCGGCTTTGTACCGGGCAGGTCCACCTCCCACAACATCAGGAGACTGTTTAACGTAATGTCCCGCATTGACCAAGAGGCACAAGCAGTGGTGGTCACACTGGACGCCCAGAAGGCCTTCGATATGGTCTCCTGGAGATATACTTGGCTGGTTCTTGAGAATATGGGTATTGGCCCGAACATGATTAGATTTATAAAATTGCTTTACACTTCCCCTGTGGCACGGGTTAGGATCAATACACTAACTTCTGATCTTTTCACACTGTTCAGAGGCACCCGACAGGGATGCCCTTTCTCTCCAATACTGTTCGCCTTAGCTATTGAACCAATGGCAGACTATGTCCGTGCTCACCATGCCCGCAAGGGTATAAGACTGAAAGACAGCCCCGAAATTATTTCCCTATATGCGGACGATGTTCTCTTATACATCAGAGACCCTGCAACACACCTTGACTCAATACTAAGGGACATAACCCGCATAGGCACTCACTCCGGCTTCACTATCAATTATTCCAAGTCAGAGATCTTCCCGCTCACTAAGTCCACCCAGCAACCTGCCTCTGAATACCCCCTCCGTTGGTCACCGAATGGTTTTAGATATTTGGGCGTGCACATATCCTTGGCCAAGTCCTCCCTTCTCGCTGACAATTACTCTGCGGTAACGCGCATTGTCGAAACCAAACTTCTCAGGTGGCGTGCCCTCCCGCTCTCCATTGCTGGACGGCTCTCCCTCATTAAAATGATTCTGCTCCCTAAACTCCTCTACACATTTAGCAACGTACCCGTGTGGCCTGGGAATAACTACTTTGCCAGACTGCACACACTGTTTGCTCAGTTCCTTTGGCACGCGGGCGCAGTACGCAAAAAGTGGACGGACATGACACTCCCATACAAACTAGGGGGACTCACCGCCCCGAATGTATCACTTTACTGGCACGCAGCTCAGGCCCAGCATGCCACCCACTGGTATCCTGGTGCACCAACACGTCCCCATGTCAAACTGGAGAGTTTGGCGACCACCGGCATCGACCTAATGTCCGCGTTACTGCATTACCAATACATACCCGACTCTCCTATTGACCCTCTCTACACAACTCTATTGGCCTGGTCTCGCATGCTTTCCCAGATGCCTGGTGCCTTCCCGTACTACAAGTGGCTTCCTGTGTGGGCCTTTCCTGGCCTGGAACCCACACATGACGCAGCGCTGGCCCGACACTGGGGGAAGCTGGGATACCATGCACTGACGGACTTCTACCCTGAAGGTAGGTTTATCGACCCCCGATCTTGGAAACCGGGTCACACCGGGACCGCGTTGGAAACCCTCCAATATTATAGACTGCGGGCCGCGTTTAGGTCCAAATGGCCCACATTCCCGGACGAGCCCCCGGACAACCCAGCCATCGCATACATTGCCAATTCAGGGGGCGCCCGCGGCGTGGTCTCCTCACTCTACAAGATATTTCAGGCTGCCTCCCCTATTCCCACTCTCAAGGCACGAGATGGCTGGGCCGACGACCTGGGCCTGGAAATATCAGATGGGGCCTGGGAGAACATGTGCCTGCACACCCAACGAGTCTCCCTCAACTTCCGTTTTCGTGCCATGCAGTACAAACTCCTAAATAGACTTTACTATACCCCATACAGAACCTCTAGATTCGCTCATACTGCGGCACGCCCCTGCCCCCGCTGCGGGGCGACAGAGGCCGATCACCTACACATGTTCTGGTCTTGCAACAAACTGCTTAGTTTCTGGGAGGGTATCCTTGAAACTCTCTCTGCTATCATTGGAGTCGTTATTGACCCGGATCCTCTGGCCGTCCTGTTTGGCGCCTGGGCGACCGATGACACTAGATGCTCAGCTAGATTTCTGAATATTGCATGTATGGTTGCCAAGAAATGCGTTCTTCAGAATTGGAAATATCCCTCCCCTCCGGCTCACCGGAAATGGCTCCAGATGCTTACCTGGTCACGCAATTGCGAGGAGGAATTCATATCTATGCTCCCTGTTACATCTCGCCCCCGTAACATCTGGACGGAATTCAACACGTACCTTAACAATAGAAGTACAAGTGCCTCCAGCTCTGGCTTGTCTCCCACTCCGCTGTAACTAACCCTACTATGTGCACACTTACTTGTATATATCTCATGCGACCACTGCCTTGTATTGCTGTGACCAATGTACCTTGCCAAATGTATTGTAACGTCTTCTACACGTGCTGAACTTGTGGCCTTGCTGCCTGCACCATGTAACCTTGTGCCGCTAAAAATAAAAGTTTAAAAAAAAAAAAAAAAAGGAAGGGTCTAAGGTTTGGAAGGGGAAGGATTTGGATATCACATCTCATGTTATAGGACGGGTCTCAGGTTTGGTATTAGAAGCATTGAGATATCAAGTCTCATGGTATAGGAAGGGTCTCAGAATTGGAATGGGAAGGAGTTGGATATCACATTTCAAGCTATAGGAAGGGTCTCAGGATTAGAATGGGAAGGAGTTTGATATCACATCTCATGCCATAATATGGGTCTCAGGTTTGGTAGAAGCATTGGGTTATCACATCTCATGCTATCGGAAGGGTATCGGGATTGGATTTGGAAGGAGTTAGATATCCCATCTCATGCTATAGGAAGGGTCTCAGGTTGGAATGGGAAGGAGTTGGATATCACATCTCATGTTATAGGAAGGGTCTCAGGATTGGAATGGGAAGGACTTGGATATCACATCTCATGCTATAGGAAGGCTCTCAGGTTTGCAAGGGGAAAGAGTTGGATATCACATTTCATGTTAGAGGTAGGATCTCAGGTTTGGTATTAGAAGCATTGAGATATCACATCTCATGCTATCAGAAGGATCTCAGGTTTGGTATAGAAGCATTGAGATATCATATCTTATGCTATCAGAAGAGTCTCAGGATTGGAATGGGAAGGAGTTGGATATCACATCTCATGGTAAAAGGAGGGTCTCAGGTTTGGAAGATAAGGATTTGGGTATCACATCTCATGTTATAGGAAGGATCTCAGGTTTGGTATTAGAAGTATTGAGATATCACATCTCATGCTATCGGAAGGATCTCAGGTTTGGTATAGAAGCATTGAGATATCATATCTTATGCTATCAGAAGGGTCTCAGGATTGGAATGGGAAGGAGTTGGATATCACATCTCATGCTAAAGGGAGGGTCTCAGGTTTGGAAGGGGAAGGATTTGGATATCACATCTCATGTTATAGGATGGATCTCAGGTTTGGTATTAGAAGTATTGAGATATCACATCTCATGTTATCGGAAGGATCTCAGGTTTGGTATTAGAAGTATTTAGATATCACATCTCATGCTATAGGAAGGGTCTCAGGATTGGAATGGGAAGGACTTAGATATCACATAGCATGCTATAGGGAGGGTCTCAGTTTTGATATTAGAAGCATTGAGATATCACATCTCATGCTATCGGAAGTGTCTCAGGATTGGAATGGGAAGGAGCTGGATATCACATCTCATGCTAAAGGAAGGGTCTCAGGTTTGGAACGGGAAGGAGTTGGATATCACATCTCATGTTATAGGAAGGGTCTCAGGTTTGGTATAAACATTGAGATATCACATCTCTGCTATCAGAAGTGTCTCAGGATTGGAATGGGAAGGAGTTGGATATCCCATCTCATGTTATAGGACGGGTCTCAGGTTTTTTATTAGAATCATTGAGATATCATATTGCATGCTGTAGGAAGGGTCTAAGGATTGGAATGCGAAGGACTTGGATATCACATCTCATGCTATAGATAGGCTCTCAGGTTTGGAAAGTGAAGGAGTTGGATATCACATTTCATGTTAGAGGAAGGATCTCAGGTTTGGTATTAGAGGCATTGAGATATCACATCTCAGGCTATAGGAAGGGTCTCAGGATTGGAATGGGAAGGAGTTGGATATCACATATCATGCTATAGGAAGGGTTTCAGGTTTGGTATAAGCATTGAGATATCACATCTCATGCTATAGGAAGGGTCTCAGGATTGGAATGGAAGCAGTTGGATATCACATCTCATGTTATAGGAAGGATCTGAGGTTTGGTATTAGAAGCATTGAGACATCACATCTCATGCTATAGGAAGGGTCTCAGGATTGGAATGGGAAGGAGTTGGATATCAAATCTCATGCTATAGGAAGGGTCTCAGGATTGGGATGGGAAGGAGTTGAATATGACATCTCATGCCATAGGAAGGGTCTCAGGTTTGGTAAACCATTGAGATATCACATCTCTGCTATCAAAAGGGTCTCAGGATTGGAATTGGAAGGAGTTGGATAACCCATCTCATGTTATAGGAAGAGTCTCAGGTTTGGTATTAGAAGCATTGAGATATCACATCTCATGCTATAGGAAGTGTCTCAGGATTGGAATGGGAAGGACTTGGATATCACATCTCATGCTATAGGTAGGGTCTCAAGTTTGTCATTAGAAGCATTGAGATATCACATCTCATGCTATAGGAAGGGTCTGAGGATTGGAATGGGAAGGAGTTGGATATCACATCTCCTGCTATGGGAAGGGTCTCAGGTTTGGTATAAGCAGTGAGATATCACATCTCATGCTATAGGAAGTGTCTCAGGATTGGAATGGGAAGGAGTTGGATATCACATCTCATGTTATAGGAAGGATCTCAGGTGTGGTATAAGCATTGAGATATCACATCTCTGCTATCGGAAGGGTCTCAAGATTGGAATGGGAAGGAGTTGGATATTCCCATCTCATGTTATAGGAAGGGTCTCAGGTTTGGTATTAGAAGCATTGAGATATCACATCTCATGCTATAGGAAGGGTCTCAGGATTGGAATGGGAAGGACTTGGATATCACATCTCATGCTATAGGGAGGGTCTCAAGTTTGATATTAGAAGCTTTGAGATATCACATCTCATGATATCGGAAGGGTCTCAGGATTGGAATGGGAAGGAGTTGGATATCACATCTCATGATAAAGGAAGGGTCTAAGGTTTGGAAGGGGAAGGATTTGGATATCACATCTCATGTTATATTACGGGTCTCAGGTTTGGTATTAGAAGCATTGAGATATCAAGTCTCATAGTATAGGAAGCGTCTCAGAATTGGAATGGGAAGGAGTTGGATATCCCATCTCATGTTATAGGAAGAGTCTCTGGTTTGGTATTAGAATCATTGAGATATCACATCGCATGCTGTAGGAAGGGTCTAAGGATTGGAATGGGATGGACTTGGATATCACATCTCATGCTATAGGTAGGCTCTCAGGTTTGGTATAAGCATTGAGATATCACATCTCATGCTATAGGAAGGGTCTCAGAATTGGAATGGGAAGGAGTTGGATATCACATCTCAAGCTGTAGGAAGGGTCTCAGTATTGGAATGGGAAGGACTTGGATATCACATCTCATGCTATAGGAAGGCTCTCAGGTTTGGAAGGGGAAAGAGTTGGATATCTCATTTCATGTTAGAGGTAGGATCTCAGGTTTGGTATTAGAGGCATTGAGATATCACATCTCATGCTATCAGAAGGGTCTCAGGAATGGAATGGGAAGGAGTTAGATATCACATCTCATGCTAAAGGGAGGGTCTCAGGTTTGGAAGGGGAAGGATTTGGATATCACATCTCATGTTATAGGAAGGATCTCAGGTTTGGTATTAGAAGCATTGAGATATCACATCTCATGCTATCAGAAGAGTCTCAGGATTGGAATAGGAAGGAGTTGGATATCACATTTCATGCTAAAGGGAGGGTCTCAGGTTTGGAAGGGGAAGGATTTGGATATCACATCTCATGTTATCGGAAGGATCTCATGTTTGGTATTAGAAGTATTGAGATATCATATCTCATGCTATAGGAAGGGTCTCAGGATTGGAATGGGAAGGAGTTGGATATCACATCTCATGCTATAGGGAGGGTCTCAGGATTGGAATGGGAAGGACTTAGATATCACATATCATGCTATAGGGAGGGTCTCAGTTTTGATATTAGAAGCATTGAGATATCACATCTCATGCTATCGGAAGTGTCTCAGGATTGGAATGGGAAGGAGCTGGATATCACATCTCATGCTAAAGGAAGGGTCTCAGGTTTGGAACGGGAAGGATTTGGATATCACATCTCATGTTATAGGAAGGGTCTCGTTTGGTATAAGCATTGAGATATCACATCTCTGCTATCGGAAGTGTCTCAGGATTAGAATGGGAAGGAGTTGGATATCCCATCTCATGTTATAGGACGGGTCTCAGGTTTGTTATTAGAATCATTGAGATATCATATTGCATGCTGTAGGAAGGGTCTAAGGGTTGGAATGTGAAGGACTTGGATATCACATCTCATGCTATAGATAGGCTCTTAGGTTTGGAAAGGGAAGGAGTTGGATATCACATTTCATGTTAGAGGAAGGATCTCAGGTTTGGTATTAGAAGCATTGAGATATCACATCTCATGCTATAGGAAGGGTCTCAGGATTGGAATGGGAAGCAGTTGGATATCACATCTCATGCTATAGGAAGGGTCTCAGGTTTGGTATAAGCATTGAGATATCACATCTCATGCTATAGGACGGGTCTCAGGATTGGAATGGAAGGAGTTGGATATCACATCTCATGTTATAGGAAGGATCTCAGGTTTGGTATTAGAAGCATTGAGACATCACATCTCATGCTATAGGAAGGGTCTCAGGGTTGGAATGGAAAGGAGTTGGATATCCCATCTCATCCAATAGGAAGGGTCTCAGGTTTGGAATGGGAAGGAATTGGATATCACATCTCATGTTATAGGAAGGATCTCAGGTTTGGTATTAGAAGCATTGAGATATCACATCTCATGCTATAGGAAGGGTCTCAGGATTGGAATGTGAAGGATTTGGATATCACATCTCATGCTAAAGGAAGGGTCTCAGGTTTGGTAGAAGCATTGAGATATCACGTCGCTGCTATCGGAAGGGTCTCAGGATTGGATTGGGAAGGAGTTGGATATCCCTTCTCATGCTATAGGAAGGGTCTCAGGATTTGAATGGCAAGGAGTTGGATATCACATCTCATGCCATAGGAAGGGTCTCAGGTTTGGTATAAGCATTGAGATATCACATCTCTGCTATCGGAAGGGTCTCAGGATTGGATTGGGAAGGAGTTGGATATCCCTTCTCATGCTTTAGGAAGTGTCTCAGGTTGGAATGGGAAGGAGTTGGATATCACATCTCATGTTATAGGAAGGGTCTCAGGATTGGAATGGGAAGGATTTGGATATCACATCTCTTGCTATAGGAAGGGTCTCAGGATTGGAATGGGTAGGAGTTGGATATTACTTTCTTGCTATAGGAAGGGTCTCATGTTTGGAATGGGAAGGAGTTGGATATCACATATGCTATAGTTAGTGTCTCAGGTTTGGAACGGGAAGGAGTTGGATATCACATCTCATGTTATAGGAAGGGTCTCAGGTTTGGTATAAGCATTGAGATATCACATCTCTGCTATCGGAAGCGGCTCAGGATTGGAATGGGAAGGAGTTGGATATCCCATCTCATGTTATAGGAAGAGTCTCTGGTTTGGTATTAGAATCATTGAGATATCACATCGCATGCTGTAGGAAGGGTCTAAGGATTGGAATGGGATGGACTTGGATATCACATCTCATGTTATAGGTAGGCTCTCAGGTTTGGTATAAGCATTGAGATATCACATCTCATGCTATAGGGAGGGTCTCAGGATTGGAATGGGAAGGAATTGGATATCAAATCTCATGCTATAGGAAGGGTCTCAGATTTGGTATAAGCATTGAGATATCACATCTCATGCTAAAGGAAGGGTCTCAGGATTGGAATGGGAAGGAGTTGTATATGACATCTCAGGCCATGACATCTCAGGCCATAGGAAGGTTCTCAGGTTTGGTATAAGCATTGAGATATCATATTGCATGCTGTAGGAAGGGTCTAAGGATTGGAATGGGAAGGACCTGGATATCACATCTCATGCTATAGAACGGCTCTCAGGTTTGGAAAGGGAAGGAGTTGGATATCACATCTCATGTTATAGGATGGATCTCAGGTTTGGTATTAGAAGTATTGAGATATCACATCTCATGTTATCGGAAGGATCTCAGGTTTGGTATTAGAAGTATTGAGATATCACATCTCATGCTATAGGAAGGGTCTCAGGATTGGAATGGGAAGGAGTTGGATATCACATCTCATGCTAAAGGAAGGGTCTCAGGTTTGGTAGAAGCATTGAGATATCACATCTCATGCTATAGGAAGGGTCTCAGGATTGGAATGGGAAGGACTTAGATATCACATATCATGCTATAGGGAGGGTCTCAGTTTTGATATTAGAAGCATTGAGATATCACATCTCATGCTATCGGAAGTGTCTCAGGATTGGAATGGGAAGGAGCTGGATATCACATCTCATGCTAAAGGAAGGGTCTCAGGTTTGGAACGGGAAGGAGTTGGATATCACATCTCATGTTATAGGAAGGGTCTCAGGTTTGGTATAAACATTGAGATATCACATCTCTGCTATCGGAAGTGTCTCAGGATTGGAATGGGAAGGAGTTGGATATCCCATCTCATGTTATAGGACGGGTCTCAGGTTTGTTATTGGAATCATTGAGATATCATATTGCATGCTGTAGGAAGGGTCTAAGGGTTGGAATGTGAAGGACTTGGATATCACATCTCATGCTATAGATAGACTCTTAGGTTTGGAAAGGGAAGGAGTTGGATCTCACTTTTCATGTTAGAGGAAGGATCTCAGGTTTGGTATTAGAAGCATTGAGATATCACATCTCATGCTATAGGAAGGGTCTCAGGATTCGAATGGGAAGGAGTTGGATATCACATCTCATGCTATAGGAAGGGTCTCAGGTTTGGTATAAGCATTGAGATATCACATCTCATGCTATAGGAAGGGTCTCAGGATTGGAATGGAAGGAGTTGGAAATCACATCTCATGTTATAGGAAGGATCTCAGGTTTGGTATTAGAAGCATTGAGACATCACATCTCATGCTATAGGAAGGGTCTCAGGATTGGAATGGGAAGGAGTTGGATATCAAATCTCATGCTATAGGAAGGGTCTCAGGATTGGAATGGGAAGGAGTTGAATATGACATCTCATGCCGTAGGAAGGGTCTCAGGTTTGGTATAAACATTGAGATATCACATCTCTGCTATCAAAAGGGTCTCAGGATTGGAATGGGAAGGAGTTGGATATCCCATCTCATGTTATAGGAAGAGTCTCAAGTTTGGTATTAGAAGCATTGAGATATCACATCTCATGCTATAGGAAGTGTCTTAGGATTGGAATGGGAAGGACTTGGATATCACATCTCATGCTATAGGTAGGGTCTCAAGTTTGACATTAGAAGCATTGAGATATCACATCTCATGCTATAGGAAGGGTCTGAGGATTGGAATGGGAAGGAGTTGGATATCACATCTCCTGCTATGGGAAGGGTCTCAGGTTTGGTATAAGCAGTGAGATATCACATCTCATGCTATAGGAAGTGTCTCAGGATTGGAATGGGAAGGAGTTGGATATCACATCTCATGTTATAGGAAGGATCTCAGGTTTGGTATAAGCATTGAGATATCACATCTCTGCTATCGGAAGGGTCTCAAGATTGGAATGGGAAGGAGTTGGATATTCCCATCTCATGCTATAGGAAGGGTCTCAGGTTTGGTATTAGAAGCATTGAGATATCACATCTCATGCTATAGGAAGGGTCTCAGGATTGGAATGGGAAGGACTTGGATATCACATCTCTTGCTATAGGGAGGGTCTCAAGTTTGATATTAGAAGCTTTGAGATATCACATCTCATGATATCAGAAGGGTCTCAGGATTGGAATGGGAAGGAGTTGGATATCACATCTCATGATAAAGGAAGGGTCTAAGGTTTGGAAGGGGAAGGATTTGGATATCACATCTCATGTTATATTACGGGTCTCAGGTTTGGTATTAGAAGCATTGAGATATCAAGTCTCATAGTATAGGAAGGGTCTCAGAATTGGAATGGGAAGGAGTTGGATATCCCATCTCATGTTATAGGAAGAGTCTCTGGTTTGGTATTAGAATCATTGAGATATCACATCGCATGCTGTAGGAAGGGTCTAAGGATTGGAATGGGATGGACTTGGATATCACATCTCATGCTATAGGTAGGCTCTCAGGTTTGGTATAAGCATTGAGATATCACATCTCATGCTATAGGAAGGATCTCAGGTTTGGAAGGGGAAGGATTTGGATATCACATCTCATGTTATAGGAAGGATCTCAGGTTTGGTATTAGAAGCATTGAGATATCACATCTCATGCTATCGGAAGGATCTCAGGTTTGGTATTAGAAGCATTGAGATATCACATCTCATGCTATCAGAAGAGTCTCAGGATTGGAATAGGAAGGAGTTGGATATCACATTTCATGCTAAAGGGAGGGTCTCAGGTTTGGAAGGGGAAGGATTTGGATATCACATTTCATGCTATAGGAAGGGTCTCAGGTTTGGTATAAGCATTGAGATATCACATCTCATGCTATAGGACGGGTCTCAGGATTGGAATGGAAGGAGTTGGATATCACATCTCATGTTATAGGAAGGATCTCAGGTTTGGTATTAGACGCATTGAGACATCACATCTCATGCTATAGGAAGGGTCTCAGGGTTGGAATGGGAAGGAGTTGGATATCACATCTCATCCAATAGGAAGGGTCTCAGGTTTGGAATGGGAAGGAATTGGATATCACATCTCATGTTATAGGAAGGATCTCAGGTTTGGTATTAGAAGCATTGAGATATCACATCTCATGCTATAGGAAGGGTCTCAGGATTGGAATGGGAAGGACTTGGATATCACATCTCATGCTATAGGTAGGGTCTCAAGTTTGACATTAGAAGCATTGAGATATCACATCTCATGCTATAGGAAGGGTCTGAGGATTGGAATGGGAAGGAGTTGGATATCACATCTCCTGCTATGGGAAGGGTCTCAGGTTTGGTATAAGCAGTGAGATATCACATCACATGCTATAGGAAGTGTCTCAGGATTGGAATGGGAAGGAGTTGGATATCACATCTCATGTTATAGGAAGGATCTCAGGTTTGGTATAAGCATTGAGATATCACATCTCTGCTATCGGAAGGGTCTCAAGATTGGAATGGGAAGGAGTTGGATATTCCCATCCCATGTTATAGGAAGGGTCTCAGGTTTGGTATTAGAAGCATTGAGATATCACATCTCATGCTATAGGAAGGGTCTCAGGATTGGAATGGGAAGGACTTGGATATCACATCTCATGCTATAGGGAGGGTCTCAAGTTTGATATTAGAAGCTTTGAGATATCACATCTCATGATATCGGAAGGGTCTCAGGATTGGAATGGGAAGGAGTTGGATATCACATCTCATGATAAAGGAAGGGTCTAAGGTTTGGAAGGGGAAGGATTTGGATATCACATCTCATGTTATATTACGGGTCTCAGGTTTGGTATTAGAAGCATTGAGATATCAAGTCTCATAGTATAGGAAGGGTCTCAGAATTGGAATGGGAAGGAGTTGGATATCCCATCTCATGTTATAGGAAGAGTCTCTGGTTTGGTATTAGAATCATTGAGATATCACATCGCATGCTGTAGGAAGGGTCTAAGGATTGGAATGGGATGGACTTGGATATCACATCTCATGCTATAGGTAGGCTCTCAGGTTTGGTATAAGCATTGAGATATCACATCTCATGCTATAGGAAGGGTCTCAGAATTGGAATGGGAAGGAGTTGGATATCACATCTCAAGCTATAGGAAGGGTCTCAGTATTGGAATGGGAAGGACTTGGATATCACATCTCATGCTATAGGAAGGCTCTCAGGTTTGGAAGGGGAAAGAGTTGGATATCTCATTTCATGTTAGAGGTAGGATCTCAGGTTTGGTATTAGAGGCATTGAGATATCACATCTCATGCTATTAGAAGGGTCTCAGGAATGGAATGGGAAGGAGTTAGATATCACATCTCATGCTAAAGGGAGGGTCTCAGGTTTGGAAGGGGAAGGATTTGGATATCACATCTCATGTTATAGGAAGGATCTCAGGTTTGGTATTAGAAGCATTGAGATATCACATCTCATGCTATCGGAAGGATCTCAGGTTTGGTATTAGAAGCATTGAGATATCACATCTCATGCTATCAGAAGAGTCTCAGGATTGGAATAGGAAGGAGTTGGATATCACATTTCATGCTAAAGGGAGGGTCTCAGGTTTGGAAGGGGAAGGATTTGGATATCACATCTCATGTTATCGGAAGGATCTCACGTTTGGTATTAGAAGTATTGAGATATCATATCTCATGCTATAGGAAGGGTCTCAGGATTGGAATGGGAAGGAGTTGGATATCACATCTCATGCTATAGGGAGGGTCTCAGGATTGGAATGGGAAGGACTTAGATATCACATATCATGCTATAGGGAGGGTCTCAGTTTTGATATTAGAAGCATTGAGATATCACATCTCATGCTATCGGAAGTGTCTCAGGATTGGAATGGGAAGGAGCTGGATATCACATCTCATGCTAAAGGAAGGGTCTCAGGTTTGGAACGGGAAGGATTTGGATATCACATCTCATGTTATAGGAAGGGTCTCAGGTTTGGTATAAGCATTGAGATATCACATCTCTGCTATCGGAAGTGTCTCAGGATTGGAATGGGAAGGAGTTGGATATCCCATCTCATGTTATAGGACGGGTCTCAGGTTTGTTATTAGAATCATTGAGATATCATATTGCATGCTGTAGGAAGGGTCTAAGGGTTGGAATGTGAAGGACTTGGATATCACATCTCATGCTATAGATAGGCTCTTAGGTTTGGAAAGGGAAGGAGTTGGATATCACATTTCATGTTAGAGGAAGGATCTCAGGTTTGGTATTAGAAGCATTGAGATATCACTTCTCATGCTATAGGAAGGGTCTCAGGATTGGAATGGGAAGCAGTTGGATATCACATCTCATGCTATAGGAAGGGTCTCAGGTTTGGTATAAGCATTGAGATATCACATCTCATGCTATAGGACGGGTCTCAGGATTGGAATGGAAGGAGTTGGATATCACATCTCATGTTATAGGAAGGATCTCAGGTTTGGTATTAGACGCATTGAGACATCACATCTCATGCTATAGGAAGGGTCTCAGGGTTGGAATGGGAAGGAGTTGGATATCACATCTCATCCAATAGGAAGGGTCTCAGGTTTGGAATGGGAAGGAATTGGATATCACATCTCATGTTATAGGAAGGATCTCAGGTTTGGTATTAGAAGCATTGAGATATCACATCTCATGCTATAGGAAGGGTCTCAGGATTGGAATGTGAAGGATTTGGATATCACATCTCATGCTAAAGGAAGGGTCTCAGGTTTGGTAGAAGCATTGAGATATCAAGTCGCTGCTATCGGAAGGGTCTCAGGATTGGATTGGGAAGGAGTTGGATATCCCTTCTCATGCTATAGGAAGGGTCTCAGGATTTGAATGGCAAGGAGTTGGATATCACATCTCATGCCATAGGAAGGGTCTCAGGTTTGGTATAAGCATTGAGATATCACATCTCTGCTATCGGAAGGGTCTCAGGCTTGGATTGGGAAGGAGTTGGATATCCCTTCTCATGCTATAGGAAGTGTCTCAGGTTGGAATGGGAAGGAGTTGGATATCACATCTCCTGCTATGGGAAGGGTCTCAGGTTTGGTATAAGCAGTGAGATATCACATCTCTGCTATCGGAAGGGTCTCAAGATTGGAATGGGAAGGAGTTGGATATTCCCATCTCATGTTATAGGAAGGGTCTCAGGTTTGGTATTAGAAGCATTGAGATATCACATCTCATGCTATAGGAAGGGTCTCAGGATTGGAATGGGAAGGACTTGGATATCACATCTCATGCTATAGGGAGGGTCTCAAGTTTGATATTAGAAGCTTTGAGATATCACATCTCATGATATCGGAAGGGTCTCAGGATTGGAATGGGAAGGAGTTGGATATCACATCTCATGATAAAGGAAGGGTCTAAGGTTTGGAAGGGGAAGGATTTGGATATCACATCTCATGTTATATTACGGGTCTCAGGTTTGGTATTAGAAGCATTGAGATATCAAGTCTCATAGTATAGGAAGGGTCTCAGAATTGGAATGGGAAGGAGTTGGATATCCCATCTCATGTTATAGGAAGAGTCTCTGGTTTGGTATTATAATCATTGAGATATCACATCGCATGCTGTAGGAAGGGTCTAAGGATTGGAATGGGATGGACTTGGATATCACATCTCATGCTATAGGTAGGCTCTCAGGTTTGGTATAAGCATTGAGATATGACATCTCATGCTATAGGAAGGGTCTCAGAATTGGAATGGGAAGGAGTTGGATATCACATCTCAAGCTATAGGAAGGGTCTCAGTATTGGAATGGGAAGGACTTGGATATCACATCTCATGCTATAGGAAGGCTCTCAGGTTTGGAAGGGGAAAGAGTTGGATATCTCATTTCATGTTAGAGGTAGGATCTCAGGTTTAGTATTAGAGGCATTGAGATATCACACCTCATGCTATCAGAAGGGTCTCAGGAATGGAATGGGAATGATTTGGATATCACATCTCATGTTATAGGAATGATCTCAGGTTTGGTATTAGAAGCATTGAGATATCACATCTCATGCTATCGGAAGGATCTCAGGTTTGGTATTAGAGGCATTGAGATATCACATCTCATGCTAAAGGGAGGGTCTCAGGTTTGGAAGGGGAAGGATTTGGATATCACATCTCATGTTATAGGAAGGATCTCAGGTTTGGTATTAGAAGCATTGAGATATCACATCTCATGCTATCGGAAGTGTCTCAGGATTGGAATGGGAAGGAGCTGGATATCACATCTCATGCTAAAGGAAGGGTCTCAGGTTTGGAACGGGAAGGAGTTGGATATCACATCTCATGTTATAGGAAGGATCTCAGGTTTGGTATTAGACGCATTGAGACATCACATCTCATGCTATAGGAAGGGTCTCAGGGTTGGAATGGGAAGGAGTTGGATATCACATCTCATCCAATAGGAAGGGTCTCAGGTTTGGAATGGGAAGGAATTGGATATCACATCTCATGTTATAGGAAGGATCTCAGGTTTGGTATTAGAAGCATTGAGATATCACATCTCATGCTATAGGAAGGGTCTCAGGATTGGAATGTGAAGGATTTGGATATCACATCTCATGCTAAAGGAAGGGTCTCAGGTTTGGTAGAAGCATTGAGATATCAAGTCGCTGCTATCGGAAGGGTCTCAGGATTGGATTGGGAAGGAGTTGGATATCCCTTCTCATGCTATAGGAAGGGTCTCAGGATTTGAATGGCAAGGAGTTGGATATCACATCTCATGCCATAGGAAGGGTCTCAGGTTTGGTATAAGCATTGAGATATCACATCTCTGCTATCGGAAGGGTCTCAGGCTTGGATTGGGAAGGAGTTGGATATCCCTTCTCATGCTATAGGAAGTGTCTCAGGTTGGAATGGGAAGGAGTTGGATATCACATCTCCTGCTATGGGAAGGGTCTCAGGTTTGGTATAAGCAGTGAGATATCACATCTCTGCTATCGGAAGGGTCTCAAGATTGGAATGGGAAGGAGTTGGATATTCCCATCTCATGTTATAGGAAGGGTCTCAGGTTTGGTATTAGAAGCATTGAGATATCACATCTCATGCTATAGGAAGGGTCTCAGGATTGGAATGGGAAGGACTTGGATATCACATCTCATGCTATAGGGAGGGTCTCAAGTTTGATATTAGAAGCTTTGAGATATCACATCTCATGATATCGGAAGGGTCTCAGGATTGGAATGGGAAGGAGTTGGATATCACATCTCATGATAAAGGAAGGGTCTAAGGTTTGGAAGGGGAAGGATTTGGATATCACATCTCATGTTATATTACGGGTCTCAGGTTTGGTATTAGAAGCATTGAGATATCAAGTCTCATAGTATAGGAAGGGTCTCAGAATTGGAATGGGAAGGAGTTGGATATCCCATCTCATGTTATAGGAAGAGTCTCTGGTTTGGTATTATAATCATTGAGATATCACATCGCATGCTGTAGGAAGGGTCTAAGGATTGGAATGGGATGGACTTGGATATCACATCTCATGCTATAGGTAGGCTCTCAGGTTTGGTATAAGCATTGAGATATGACATCTCATGCTATAGGAAGGGTCTCAGAATTGGAATGGGAAGGAGTTGGATATCACATCTCAAGCTATAGGAAGGGTCTCAGTATTGGAATGGGAAGGACTTGGATATCACATCTCATGCTATAGGAAGGCTCTCAGGTTTGGAAGGGGAAAGAGTTGGATATCTCATTTCATGTTAGAGGTAGGATCTCAGGTTTAGTATTAGAGGCATTGAGATATCACATCTCATGCTATCAGAAGGGTCTCAGGAATGGAATGGGAAGGATTTGGATATCACATCTCATGTTATAGGAATGATCTCAGGTTTGGTATTAGAAGCATTGAGATATCACATCTCATGCTATCGGAAGGATCTCAGGTTTGGTATTAGAGGCATTGAGATATCACATCTCATGCTAAAGGGAGGGTCTCAGGTTTGGAAGGGGAAGGATTTGGATATCACATCTCATGTTATAGGAAGGATCTCAGGTTTGGTATTAGAAGCATTGAGATATCACATCTCATGCTATCGGAAGGATCTCAGGTTTGGTATTAGAAGCATTGAGATATCACATCTCATGCCATCAGAAGAGTCTCAGGATTGGAATAGGAAGGAGTTGGATATCACATTTCATGCTAAAGGGAGGGTCTCAGGTTTGGAAGGGGAAGGATTTGGATATCACATCTCATGTTATCGGAAGGATCTCACGTTTGGTATTAGAAGTATTGAGATATCATATCTCATGCTATAGGAAGGGTCTCAGGATTGGAATGGGAAGGAGTTGGATATCACATCTCATGCTATAGGGAGGGTCTCAGGATTGGAATGGGAAGGACTTAGATATCACATATCATGCTATAGGGAGGGTCTCAGTTTTGATATTAGAAGCATTGAGATATCACATCTCATGCTATCGGAAGTGTCTCAGGATTGGAATGGGAAGGAGCTGGATATCACATCTCATGCTAAAGGAAGGGTCTCAGGTTTGGAACGGGAAGGATTTGGATATCACATCTCATGTTATAGGAAGGGTCTCAGGTTTGGTATAAGCATTGAGATATCACATCTCTGCTATCGGAAGTGTCTCAGGATTGGAATGGGAAGGAGTTGGATATCCCATCTCATGTTATAGGACGGGTCTCAGGTTTGTTATTAGAATCATTGAGATATCATATTGCATGCTGTAGGAAGGGTCTAAGGGTTGGAATGTGAAGGACTTGGATATCACATCTCATGCTATAGATAGGCTCTTAGGTTTGGAAAGGGAAGGAGTTGGATATCACATTTCATGTTAGAGGAAGGATCTCAGGTTTGGTATTAGAAGCATTGAGATATCACATCTCATGCTATAGGAAGGGTCTCAGGATTGGAATGGGAAACAGTTGGATATCACATCTCATGCTATAGGAAGGGTCTCAGGTTTGGTATAAGCATTGAGACATCACATCTCATGCTATAGGAAGGGTCTCAGGGTTGGAATGGGAAGGAGTTGGATATCACATCTCATCCAATAGGAAGGGTCTCAGGTTTGGAATGGGAAGGAATTGGATATCACATCTCATGTTATAGGAAGGATCTCAGGTTTGGTATTAGAAGCATTGAGATATCACATCTCATGCTATAGGAAGGGTCTCAGGATTGGAATGTGAAGGATTTGGATATCACATCTCATGCTAAAGGAAGGGTCTCAGGTTTGGTAGAAGCATTGAGATATCACGTCGCTGCTATCGGAAGGGTCTCAGGATTGGATTGGGAAGGAGTTGGATATCCCTTCTCATGATATAGGAAGGGTCTCAGGATTTGAATGGCAAGGAGTTGGATATCACATCTCATGCCATAGGAAGGGTCTCAGGTTTGGTATAAGCATTGAGATATCACATCTCTGCTATCGGAAGGGTCTCAGGATTGGATTGGGAAGGAGTTGGATATCACATCTCATGCTATAGGAAGGCTCTCAGGTTTGCAAGGGGAAAGAGTTGGATATCACATTTCATGTTAGAGGTAGGATCTCAGGTTTGGTATTAGAAGCATTGAGATATCACATCTCATGCTATCAGAAGGATCTCAGGTTTGGTATAGAAGCATTGAGATATCATATCTTATGCTATCAGAAGAGTCTCAGGATTGGAATGGGAAGGAGTTGGATATCACATCTCATGGTAAAAGGAGGGTCTCAGGTTTGGAAGATAAGGATTTGGGTATCACATCTCATGTTATAGGAAGGATCTCAGGTTTGGTATTAGAAGTATTGAGATATCACATCTCATGCTATCGGAAGGATCTCAGGTTTGGTATAGAAGCATTGAGATATCATATCTTATGCTATCAGAAGGGTCTCAGGATTGGAATGGGAAGGAGTTGGATATCACATCTCATGCTAAAGGGAGGGTCTCAGGTTTGGAAGGGGAAGGATTTGGATATCACATCTCATGTTATAGGATGGATCTCAGGTTTGGTATTAGAAGTATTGAGATATCACATCTCATGTTATCGGAAGGATCTCAGGTTTGGTATTAGAAGTATTTAGATATCACATCTCATGCTATAGGAAGGGTCTCAGGATTGGAATGGGAAGGACTTAGATATCACATAGCATGCTATAGGGAGGGTCTCAGTTTTGATATTAGAAGCATTGAGATATCACATCTCATGCTATCGGAAGTGTCTCAGGATTGGAATGGGAAGGAGCTGGATATCACATCTCATGCTAAAGGAAGGGTCTCAGGTTTGGAACGGGAAGGAGTTGGATATCACATCTCATGTTATAGGAAGGGTCTCAGGTTTGGTATAAACATTGAGATATCACATCTCTGCTATCAGAAGTGTCTCAGGATTGGAATGGGAAGGAGTTGGATATCCCATCTCATGTTATAGGACGGGTCTCAGGTTTTTTATTAGAATCATTGAGATATCATATTGCATGCTGTAGGAAGGGTCTAAGGATTGGAATGCGAAGGACTTGGATATCACATCTCATGCTATAGATAGGCTCTCAGGTTTGGAAAGTGAAGGAGTTGGATATCACATTTCATGTTAGAGGAAGGATCTCAGGTTTGGTATTAGAGGCATTGAGATATCACATCTCAGGCTATAGGAAGGGTCTCAGGATTGGAATGGGAAGGAGTTGGATATCACATCTCATGCTATAGGAAGGGTTTCAGGTTTGGTATAAGCATTGAGATATCACATCTCATGCTATAGGAAGGGTCTCAGGATTGGAATGGAAGGAGTTGGATATCACATCTCATGTTATAGGAAGGATCTGAGGTTTGGTATTAGAAGCATTGAGACATCACATCTCATGCTATAGGAAGGGTCTCAGGATTGGAATGGGAAGGAGTTGGATATCAAATCTCATGCTATAGGAAGGGTCTCAGGATTGGGATGGGAAGGAGTTGAATATGACATCTCATGCCGTAGGAAGGGTCTCAGGTTTGGTATAACCATTGAGATATCACATCTCTGCTATCAAAAGGGTCTCAGGATTGGAATTGGAAGGAGTTGGATAACCCATCTCATGTTATAGGAAGAGTCTCAGGTTTGGTATTAGAAGCATTGAGATATCACATCTCATGCTATAGGAAGTGTCTCAGGATTGGAATGGGAAGGACTTGGATATCACATCTCATGCTATAGGTAGGGTCTCAAGTTTGTCATTAGAAGCATTGAGATATCACATCTCATGCTATAGGAAGGGTCTGAGGATTGGAATGGGAAGGAGTTGGATATCACATCTCCTGCTATGGGAAGGGTCTCAGGTTTGGTATAAGCAGTGAGATATCACATCTCATGCTATAGGAAGTGTCTCAGGATTGGAATGGGAAGGAGTTGGATATCACATCTCATGTTATAGGAAGGATCTCAGGTGTGGTATAAGCATTGAGATATCACATCTCTGCTATCGGAAGGGTCTGAAGATTGGAATGGGAAGGAGTTGGATATTCCCATCTCATGTTATAGGAAGGGTCTCAGGTTTGGTATTAGAAGCATTGAGATATCACATCTCATGCTATAGGAAGGGTCTCAGGATTGGAATGGGAAGGACTTGGATATCACATCTCATGCTATAGGGAGGGTCTCAAGTTTGATATTAGAAGCTTTGAGATATCACATCTCATGATATCGGAAGGGTCTCAGGATTGGAATGGGAAGGAGTTGGATATCACATCTCATGATAAAGGAAGGGTCTAAGGTTTGGAAGGGGAAGGATTTGGATATCACATCTCATGTTATATTACGGGTCTCAGGTTTGGTATTAGAAGCATTGAGATATCAAGTCTCATAGTATAGGAAGCGTCTCAGAATTGGAATGGGAAGGAGTTGGATATCCCATCTCATGTTATAGGAAGAGTCTCTGGTTTGGTATTAGAATCATTGAGATATCACATCGCATGCTGTAGGAAGGGTCTAAGGATTGGAATGGGATGGACTTGGATATCACATCTCATGCTATAGGTAGGCTCTCAGGTTTGGTATAAGCATTGAGATATCACATCTCATGCTATAGGAAGGGTCTCAGAATTGGAATGGGAAGGAGTTGGATATCACATCTCAAGCTGTAGGAAGGGTCTCAGTATTGGAATGGGAAGGACTTGGATATCACATCTCATGCTATAGGAAGGCTCTCAGGTTTGGAAGGGGAAAGAGTTGGATATCTCATTTCATGTTAGAGGTAGGATCTCAGGTTTGGTATTAGAGGCATTGAGATATCACATCTCATGCTATCAGAAGGGTCTCAGGAATGGAATGGGAAGGAGTTAGATATCACATCTCATGCTAAAGGGAGGGTCTCAGGTTTGGAAGGGGAAGGATTTGGATATCACATCTCATGTTATAGGAAGGATCTCAGGTTTGGTATTAGAAGCATTGAGATATCACATCTCATGCTATCAGAAGAGTCTCAGGATTGGAATAGGAAGGAGTTGGATATCACATTTCATGCTAAAGGGAGGGTCTCAGGTTTGGAAGGGGAAGGATTTGGATATCACATCTCATGTTATCGGAAGGATCTCATGTTTGGTATTAGAAGTATTGAGATATCATATCTCATGCTATAGGAAGGGTCTCAGGATTGGAATGGGAAGGAGTTGGATATCACATCTCATGCTATAGGGAGGGTCTCAGGATTGGAATGGGAAGGACTTAGATATCACATATCATGCTATAGGGAGGGTCTCAGTTTTGATATTAGAAGCATTGAGATATCACATCTCATGCTATCGGAAGTGTCTCAGGATTGGAATGGGAAGGAGCTGGATATCACATCTCATGCTAAAGGAAGGGTCTCAGGTTTGGAACGGGAAGGATTTGGATATCACATCTCATGTTATAGGAAGGGTCTCAGGTTTGGTATAAGCATTGAGATATCACATCTCTGCTATCGGAAGTGTCTCAGGATTAGAATGGGAAGGAGTTGGATATCCCATCTCATGTTATAGGACGGGTCTCAGGTTTGTTATTAGAATCATTGAGATATCATATTGCATGCTGTAGGAAGGGTCTAAGGGTTGGAATGTGAAGGACTTGGATATCACATCTCATGCTATAGATAGGCTCTTAGGTTTGGAAAGGGAAGGAGTTGGATATCACATTTCATGTTAGAGGAAGGATCTCAGGTTTGGTATTAGAAGCATTGAGATATCACATCTCATGCTATAGGAAGGGTCTCAGGATTGGAATGGGAAGCAGTTGGATATCACATCTCATGCTATAGGAAGGGTCTCAGGTTTGGTATAAGCATTGAGATATCACATCTCATGCTATAGGACGGGTCTCAGGATTGGAATGGAAGGAGTTGGATATCACATCTCATGTTATAGGAAGGATCTCAGGTTTGGTATTAGACGCATTGAGACATCACATCTCATGCTATAGGAAGGGTCTCAGGGTTGGAATGGAAAGGAGTTGGATATCCCATCTCATCCAATAGGAAGGGTCTCAGGTTTGGAATGGGAAGGAATTGGATATCACATCTCATGTTATAGGAAGGATCTCAGGTTTGGTATTAGAAGCATTGAGATATCACATCTCATGCTATAGGAAGGGTCTCAGGATTGGAATGTGAAGGATTTGGATATCACATCTCATGCTAAAGGAAGGGTCTCAGGTTTGGTAGAAGCATTGAGATATCACGTCGCTGCTATCGGAAGGGTCTCAGGATTGGATTGGGAAGGAGTTGGATATCCCTTCTCATGCTATAGGAAGGGTCTCAGGATTTGAATGGCAAGGAGTTGGATATCACATCTCATGCCATAGGAAGGGTCTCAGGTTTGGTATAAGCATTGAGATATCACATCTCTGCTATCGGAAGGGTCTCAGGATTGGATTGGGAAGGAGTTGGATATCCCTTCTCATGCTTTAGGAAGTGTCTCAGGTTGGAATGGGAAGGAGTTGGATATCACATCTCATGTTATAGGAAGGGTCTCAGGATTGGAATGGGAAGGATTTGGATATCACATCTCTTGCTATAGGAAGGGTCTCAGGATTGGAATGGGTAGGAGTTGGATATTACTTTCTTGCTATAGGAAGGGTCTCATGTTTGGAATGGGAAGGAGTTGGATATCACATATGCTATAGTTAGTGTCTCAGGTTTGGAACGGGAAGGAGTTGGATATCACATCTCATGTTATAGGAAGGGTCTCAGGTTTGGTATAAGCATTGAGATATCACATCTCTGCTATCGGAAGCGGCTCAGGATTGGAATGGGAAGGAGTTGGATATCCCATCTCATGTTATAGGAAGAGTCTCTGGTTTGGTATTAGAATCATTGAGATATCACATCGCATGCTGTAGGAAGGGTCTCAGGATTGGAATGTGAAGGATTTGGATATCACATCTCATGCTAAAGGAAGGGTCTCAGGTTTGGTAGAAGCATTGAGATATCACGTCGCTGCTATCGGAAGGGTCTCAGGATTGGATTGGGAAGGAGTTGGATATCCCTTCTCATGATATAGGAAGGGTCTCAGGATTTGAATGGCAAGGAGTTGGATATCACATCTCATGCCATAGGAAGGGTCTCAGGTTTGGTATAAGCATTGAGATATCACATCTCTGCTATCGGAAGGGTCTCAGGATTGGATTGGGAAGGAGTTGGATATCACATCTCATGCTATAGGAAGGCTCTCAGGTTTGCAAGGGGAAAGAGTTGGATATCACATTTCATGTTAGAGGTAGGATCTCAGGTTTGGTATTAGAAGCATTGAGATATCACATCTCATGCTATCAGAAGGATCTCAGGTTTGGTATAGAAGCATTGAGATATCATATCTTATGCTATCAGAAGAGTCTCAGGATTGGAATGGGAAGGAGTTGGATATCACATCTCATGGTAAAAGGAGGGTCTCAGGTTTGGAAGATAAGGATTTGGGTATCACATCTCATGTTATAGGAAGGATCTCAGGTTTGGTATTAGAAGTATTGAGATATCACATCTCATGCTATCGGAAGGATCTCAGGTTTGGTATAGAAGCATTGAGATATCATATCTTATGCTATCAGAAGGGTCTCAGGATTGGAATGGGAAGGAGTTGGATATCACATCTCATGCTAAAGGGAGGGTCTCAGGTTTGGAAGGGGAAGGATTTGGATATCACATCTCATGTTATAGGATGGATCTCAGGTTTGGTATTAGAAGTATTGAGATATCACATCTCATGTTATCGGAAGGATCTCAGGTTTGGTATTAGAAGTATTTAGATATCACATCTCATGCTATAGGAAGGGTCTCAGGATTGGAATGGGAAGGACTTAGATATCACATAGCATGCTATAGGGAGGGTCTCAGTTTTGATATTAGAAGCATTGAGATATCACATCTCATGCTATCGGAAGTGTCTCAGGATTGGAATGGGAAGGAGCTGGATATCACATCTCATGCTAAAGGAAGGGTCTCAGGTTTGGAACGGGAAGGAGTTGGATATCACATCTCATGTTATAGGAAGGGTCTCAGGTTTGGTATAAACATTGAGATATCACATCTCTGCTATCAGAAGTGTCTCAGGATTGGAATGGGAAGGAGTTGGATATCCCATCTCATGTTATAGGACGGGTCTCAGGTTTTTTATTAGAATCATTGAGATATCATATTGCATGCTGTAGGAAGGGTCTAAGGATTGGAATGCGAAGGACTTGGATATCACATCTCATGCTATAGATAGGCTCTCAGGTTTGGAAAGTGAAGGAGTTGGATATCACATTTCATGTTAGAGGAAGGATCTCAGGTTTGGTATTAGAGGCATTGAGATATCACATCTCAGGCTATAGGAAGGGTCTCAGGATTGGAATGGGAAGGAGTTGGATATCACATCTCATGCTATAGGAAGGGTTTCAGGTTTGGTATAAGCATTGAGATATCACATCTCATGCTATAGGAAGGGTCTCAGGATTGGAATGGAAGGAGTTGGATATCACATCTCATGTTATAGGAAGGATCTGAGGTTTGGTATTAGAAGCATTGAGACATCACATCTCATGCTATAGGAAGGGTCTCAGGATTGGAATGGGAAGGAGTTGGATATCAAATCTCATGCTATAGGAAGGGTCTCAGGATTGGGATGGGAAGGAGTTGAATATGACATCTCATGCCGTAGGAAGGGTCTCAGGTTTGGTATAACCATTGAGATATCACATCTCTGCTATCAAAAGGGTCTCAGGATTGGAATTGGAAGGAGTTGGATAACCCATCTCATGTTATAGGAAGAGTCTCAGGTTTGGTATTAGAAGCATTGAGATATCACATCTCATGCTATAGGAAGTGTCTCAGGATTGGAATGGGAAGGACTTGGATATCACATCTCATGCTATAGGTAGGGTCTCAAGTTTGTCATTAGAAGCATTGAGATATCACATCTCATGCTATAGGAAGGGTCTGAGGATTGGAATGGGAAGGAGTTGGATATCACATCTCCTGCTATGGGAAGGGTCTCAGGTTTGGTATAAGCAGTGAGATATCACATCTCATGCTATAGGAAGTGTCTCAGGATTGGAATGGGAAGGAGTTGGATATCACATCTCATGTTATAGGAAGGATCTCAGGTGTGGTATAAGCATTGAGATATCACATCTCTGCTATCGGAAGGGTCTGAAGATTGGAATGGGAAGGAGTTGGATATTCCCATCTCATGTTATAGGAAGGGTCTCAGGTTTGGTATTAGAAGCATTGAGATATCACATCTCATGCTATAGGAAGGGTCTCAGGATTGGAATGGGAAGGACTTGGATATCACATCTCATGCTATAGGGAGGGTCTCAAGTTTGATATTAGAAGCTTTGAGATATCACATCTCATGATATCGGAAGGGTCTCAGGATTGGAATGGGAAGGAGTTGGATATCACATCTCATGATAAAGGAAGGGTCTAAGGTTTGGAAGGGGAAGGATTTGGATATCACATCTCATGTTATATTACGGGTCTCAGGTTTGGTATTAGAAGCATTGAGATATCAAGTCTCATAGTATAGGAAGCGTCTCAGAATTGGAATGGGAAGGAGTTGGATATCCCATCTCATGTTATAGGAAGAGTCTCTGGTTTGGTATTAGAATCATTGAGATATCACATCGCATGCTGTAGGAAGGGTCTAAGGATTGGAATGGGATGGACTTGGATATCACATCTCATGCTATAGGTAGGCTCTCAGGTTTGGTATAAGCATTGAGATATCACATCTCATGCTATAGGAAGGGTCTCAGAATTGGAATGGGAAGGAGTTGGATATCACATCTCAAGCTGTAGGAAGGGTCTCAGTATTGGAATGGGAAGGACTTGGATATCACATCTCATGCTATAGGAAGGCTCTCAGGTTTGGAAGGGGAAAGAGTTGGATATCTCATTTCATGTTAGAGGTAGGATCTCAGGTTTGGTATTAGAGGCATTGAGATATCACATCTCATGCTATCAGAAGGGTCTCAGGAATGGAATGGGAAGGAGTTAGATATCACATCTCATGCTAAAGGGAGGGTCTCAGGTTTGGAAGGGGAAGGATTTGGATATCACATCTCATGTTATAGGAAGGATCTCAGGTTTGGTATTAGAAGCATTGAGATATCACATCTCATGCTATCAGAAGAGTCTCAGGATTGGAATAGGAAGGAGTTGGATATCACATTTCATGCTAAAGGGAGGGTCTCAGGTTTGGAAGGGGAAGGATTTGGATATCACATCTCATGTTATCGGAAGGATCTCATGTTTGGTATTAGAAGTATTGAGATATCATATCTCATGCTATAGGAAGGGTCTCAGGATTGGAATGGGAAGGAGTTGGATATCACATCTCATGCTATAGGGAGGGTCTCAGGATTGGAATGGGAAGGACTTAGATATCACATATCATGCTATAGGGAGGGTCTCAGTTTTGATATTAGAAGCATTGAGATATCACATCTCATGCTATCGGAAGTGTCTCAGGATTGGAATGGGAAGGAGCTGGATATCACATCTCATGCTAAAGGAAGGGTCTCAGGTTTGGAACGGGAAGGATTTGGATATCACATCTCATGTTATAGGAAGGGTCTCAGGTTTGGTATAAGCATTGAGATATCACATCTCTGCTATCGGAAGTGTCTCAGGATTAGAATGGGAAGGAGTTGGATATCCCATCTCATGTTATAGGACGGGTCTCAGGTTTGTTATTAGAATCATTGAGATATCATATTGCATGCTGTAGGAAGGGTCTAAGGGTTGGAATGTGAAGGACTTGGATATCACATCTCATGCTATAGATAGGCTCTTAGGTTTGGAAAGGGAAGGAGTTGGATATCACATTTCATGTTAGAGGAAGGATCTCAGGTTTGGTATTAGAAGCATTGAGATATCACATCTCATGCTATAGGAAGGGTCTCAGGATTGGAATGGGAAGCAGTTGGATATCACATCTCATGCTATAGGAAGGGTCTCAGGTTTGGTATAAGCATTGAGATATCACATCTCATGCTATAGGACGGGTCTCAGGATTGGAATGGAAGGAGTTGGATATCACATCTCATGTTATAGGAAGGATCTCAGGTTTGGTATTAGACGCATTGAGACATCACATCTCATGCTATAGGAAGGGTCTCAGGGTTGGAATGGAAAGGAGTTGGATATCCCATCTCATCCAATAGGAAGGGTCTCAGGTTTGGAATGGGAAGGAATTGGATATCACATCTCATGTTATAGGAAGGATCTCAGGTTTGGTATTAGAAGCATTGAGATATCACATCTCATGCTATAGGAAGGGTCTCAGGATTGGAATGTGAAGGATTTGGATATCACATCTCATGCTAAAGGAAGGGTCTCAGGTTTGGTAGAAGCATTGAGATATCACGTCGCTGCTATCGGAAGGGTCTCAGGATTGGATTGGGAAGGAGTTGGATATCCCTTCTCATGCTATAGGAAGGGTCTCAGGATTTGAATGGCAAGGAGTTGGATATCACATCTCATGCCATAGGAAGGGTCTCAGGTTTGGTATAAGCATTGAGATATCACATCTCTGCTATCGGAAGGGTCTCAGGATTGGATTGGGAAGGAGTTGGATATCCCTTCTCATGCTTTAGGAAGTGTCTCAGGTTGGAATGGGAAGGAGTTGGATATCACATCTCATGTTATAGGAAGGGTCTCAGGATTGGAATGGGAAGGATTTGGATATCACATCTCTTGCTATAGGAAGGGTCTCAGGATTGGAATGGGTAGGAGTTGGATATTACTTTCTTGCTATAGGAAGGGTCTCATGTTTGGAATGGGAAGGAGTTGGATATCACATATGCTATAGTTAGTGTCTCAGGTTTGGAACGGGAAGGAGTTGGATATCACATCTCATGTTATAGGAAGGGTCTCAGGTTTGGTATAAGCATTGAGATATCACATCTCTGCTATCGGAAGCGGCTCAGGATTGGAATGGGAAGGAGTTGGATATCCCATCTCATGTTATAGGAAGAGTCTCTGGTTTGGTATTAGAATCATTGAGATATCACATCGCATGCTGTAGGAAGGGTCTAAGGATTGGAATGGGATGGACTTGGATATCACATCTCATGTTATAGGTAGGCTCTCAGGTTTGGTATAAGCATTGAGATATCACATCTCATGCTATAGGGAGGGTCTCAGGATTGGAATGGGAAGGAATTGGATATCAAATCTCATGCTATAGGAAGGGTCTCAGATTTGGTATAAGCATTGAGATATCACATCTCATGCTAAAGGAAGGGTCTCAGGATTGGAATGGGAAGGAGTTGTATATGACATCTCAGGCCATGACATCTCAGGCCATAGGAAGGTTCTCAGGTTTGGTATAAGCATTGAGATATCATATTGCATGCTGTAGGAAGGGTCTAAGGATTGGAATGGGAAGGACCTGGATATCACATCTCATGCTATAGAACGGCTCTCAGGTTTGGAAAGGGAAGGAGTTGGATATCACATCTCATGTTATAGGATGGATCTCAGGTTTGGTATTAGAAGTATTGAGATATCACATCTCATGTTATCGGAAGGATCTCAGGTTTGGTATTAGAAGTATTGAGATATCACATCTCATGCTATAGGAAGGGTCTCAGGATTGGAATGGGAAGGAGTTGGATATCACATCTCATGCTAAAGGAAGGGTCTCAGGTTTGGTAGAAGCATTGAGATATCACATCTCATGCTATAGGAAGGGTCTCAGGATTGGAATGGGAAGGACTTAGATATCACATATCATGCTATAGGGAGGGTCTCAGTTTTGATATTAGAAGCATTGAGATATCACATCTCATGCTATCGGAAGTGTCTCAGGATTGGAATGGGAAGGAGCTGGATATCACATCTCATGCTAAAGGAAGGGTCTCAGGTTTGGAACGGGAAGGAGTTGGATATCACATCTCATGTTATAGGAAGGGTCTCAGGTTTGGTATAAACATTGAGATATCACATCTCTGCTATCGGAAGTGTCTCAGGATTGGAATGGGAAGGAGTTGGATATCCCATCTCATGTTATAGGACGGGTCTCAGGTTTGTTATTGGAATCATTGAGATATCATATTGCATGCTGTAGGAAGGGTCTAAGGGTTGGAATGTGAAGGACTTGGATATCACATCTCATGCTATAGATAGGCTCTTAGGTTTGGAAAGGGAAGGAGTTGGATCTCACATTTCATGTTAGAGGAAGGATCTCAGGTTTGGTATTAGAAGCATTGAGATATCACATCTCATGCTATAGGAAGGGTCTCAGGATTGGAATGGGAAGGAGTTGGATATCACATCTCATGCTATAGGAAGGGTCTCAGGTTTGGTATAAGCATTGAGATATCACATCTCATGCTATAGGAAGGGTCTCAGGATTGGAATGGAAGGAGTTGGAAATCACATCTCATGTTATAGGAAGGATCTCAGGTTTGGTATTAGAAGCATTGAGACATCACATCTCATGCTATAGGAAGGGTCTCAGGATTGGAATGGGAAGGAGTTGGATATCAAATCTCATGCTATAGGAAGGGTCTCAGGATTGGAATGGGAAGGAGTTGAATATGACATCTCATGCCGTAGGAAGGGTCTCAGGTTTGGTATAAACATTGAGATATCACATCTCTGCTATCAAAAGGGTCTCAGGATTGGAATGGGAAGGAGTTGGATATCCCATCTCATGTTATAGGAAGAGTCTCAAGTTTGGTATTAGAAGCATTGAGATATCACATCTCATGCTATAGGAAGTGTCTTAGGATTGGAATGGGAAGGACTTGGATATCACATCTCATGCTATAGGTAGGGTCTCAAGTTTGACATTAGAAGCATTGAGATATCACATCTCATGCTATAGGAAGGGTCTGAGGATTGGAATGGGAAGGAGTTGGATATCACATCTCCTGCTATGGGAAGGGTCTCAGGTTTGGTATAAGCAGTGAGATATCACATCTCATGCTATAGGAAGTGTCTCAGGATTGGAATGGGAAGGAGTTGGATATCACATCTCATGTTATAGGAAGGATCTCAGGTTTGGTATAAGCATTGAGATATCACATCTCTGCTATCGGAAGGGTCTCAAGATTGGAATGGGAAGGAGTTGGATATTCCCATCTCATGTTATAGGAAGGGTCTCAGGTTTGGTATTAGAAGCATTGAGATATCACATCTCATGCTATAGGAAGGGTCTCAGGATTGGAATGGGAAGGACTTGGATATCACATCTCTTGCTATAGGGAGGGTCTCAAGTTTGATATTAGAAGCTTTGAGATATCACATCTCATGATATCGGAAGGGTCTCAGGATTGGAATGGGAAGGAGTTGGATATCACATCTCATGATAAAGGAAGGGTCTAAGGTTTGGAAGGGGAAGGATTTGGATATCACATCTCATGTTATATTACGGGTCTCAGGTTTGGTATTAGAAGCATTGAGATATCAAGTCTCATAGTATAGGAAGGGTCTCAGAATTGGAATGGGAAGGAGTTGGATATCCCATCTCATGTTATAGGAAGAGTCTCTGGTTTGGTATTAGAATCATTGAGATATCACATCGCATGCTGTAGGAAGGGTCTAAGGATTGGAATGGGATGGACTTGGATATCACATCTCATGCTATAGGTAGGCTCTCAGGTTTGGTATAAGCATTGAGATATCACATCTCATGCTATAGGAAGGATCTCAGGTTTGGAAGGGGAAGGATTTGGATATCACATCTCATGTTATAGGAAGGATCTCAGGTTTGGTATTAGAAGCATTGAGATATCACATCTCATGCTATCGGAAGGATCTCAGGTTTGGTATTAGAAGCATTGAGATATCACATCTCATGCTATCAGAAGAGTCTCAGGATTGGAATAGGAAGGAGTTGGATATCACATTTCATGCTAAAGGGAGGGTCTCAGGTTTGGAAGGGGAAGGATTTGGATATCACATTTCATGCTATAGGAAGGGTCTCAGGTTTGGTATAAGCATTGAGATATCACATCTCATGCTATAGGACGGGTCTCAGGATTGGAATGGAAGGAGTTGGATATCACATCTCATGTTATAGGAAGGATCTCAGGTTTGGTATTAGACGCATTGAGACATCACATCTCATGCTATAGGAAGGGTCTCAGGGTTGGAATGGGAAGGAGTTGGATATCACATCTCATCCAATAGGAAGGGTCTCAGGTTTGGAATGGGAAGGAATTGGATATCACATCTCATGTTATAGGAAGGATCTCAGGTTTGGTATTAGAAGCATTGAGATATCACATCTCATGCTATAGGAAGGGTCTCAGGATTGGAATGGGAAGGACTTGGATATCACATCTCATGCTATAGGTAGGGTCTCAAGTTTGACATTAGAAGCATTGAGATATCACATCTCATGCTATAGGAAGGGTCTGAGGATTGGAATGGGAAGGAGTTGGATATCACATCTCCTGCTATGGGAAGGGTCTCAGGTTTGGTATAAGCAGTGAGATATCACATCACATGCTATAGGAAGTGTCTCAGGATTGGAATGGGAAGGAGTTGGATATCACATCTCATGTTATAGGAAGGATCTCAGGTTTGGTATAAGCATTGAGATATCACATCTCTGCTATCGGAAGGGTCTCAAGATTGGAATGGGAAGGAGTTGGATATTCCCATCTCATGTTATAGGAAGGGTCTCAGGTTTGGTATTAGAAGCATTGAGATATCACATCTCATGCTATATCAAGGGTCTCAGGATTGGAATGGGAAGGACTTGGATATCACATCTCATGCTATAGGGAGGGTCTCAAGTTTGATATTAGAAGCTTTGAGATATCACATCTCATGATATCGGAAGGGTCTCAGGATTGGAATGGGAAGGAGTTGGATATCACATCTCATGATAAAGGAAGGGTCTAAGGTTTGGAAGGGGAAGGATTTGGATATCACATCTCATGTTATATTACGGGTCTCAGGTTTGGTATTAGAAGCATTGAGATATCAAGTCTCATAGTATAGGAAGGGTCTCAGAATTGGAATGGGAAGGAGTTGGATATCCCATCTCATGTTATAGGAAGAGTCTCTGGTTTGGTATTAGAATCATTGAGATATCACATCGCATGCTGTAGGAAGGGTCTAAGGATTGGAATGGGATGGACTTGGATATCACATCTCATGCTATAGGTAGGCTCTCAGGTTTGGTATAAGCATTGAGATATCACATCTCATGCTATAGGAAGGGTCTCAGAATTGGAATGGGAAGGAGTTGGATATCACATCTCAAGCTGTAGGAAGGGTCTCAGTATTGGAATGGGAAGGACTTGGATATCACATCTCATGCTATAGGAAGGCTCTCAGGTTTGGAAGGGGAAAGAGTTGGATATCTCATTTCATGTTAGAGGTAGGATCTCAGGTTTGGTATTAGAGGCATTGAGATATCACATCTCATGCTATCAGAAGGGTCTCAGGAATGGAATGGGAAGGAGTTAGATATCACATCTCATGCTAAAGGGAGGGTCTCAGGTTTGGAAGGGGAAGGATTTGGATATCACATCTCATGTTATAGGAAGGATCTCAGGTTTGGTATTAGAAGCATTGAGATATCACATCTCATGCTATCAGAAGAGTCTCAGGATTGGAATAGGAAGGAGTTGGATATCACATTTCATGCTAAAGGGAGGGTCTCAGGTTTGGAAGGGGAAGGATTTGGATATCACATCTCATGTTATCGGAAGGATCTCATGTTTGGTATTAGAAGTATTGAGATATCATATCTCATGCTATAGGAAGGGTCTCAGGATTGGAATGGGAAGGAGTTGGATATCACATCTCATGCTATAGGGAGGGTCTCAGGATTGGAATGGGAAGGACTTAGATATCACATATCATGCTATAGGGAGGGTCTCAGTTTTGATATTAGAAGCATTGAGATATCACATCTCATGCTATCGGAAGTGTCTCAGGATTGGAATGGGAAGGAGCTGGATATCACATCTCATGCTAAAGGAAGGGTCTCAGGTTTGGAACGGGAAGGATTTGGATATCACATCTCATGTTATAGGAAGGGTCTCAGGTTTGGTATAAGCATTGAGATATCACATCTCTGCTATCGGAAGTGTCTCAGGATTAGAATGGGAAGGAGTTGGATATCCCATCTCATGTTATAGGACGGGTCTCAGGTTTGTTATTAGAATCATTGAGATATCATATTGCATGCTGTAGGAAGGGTCTAAGGGTTGGAATGTGAAGGACTTGGATATCACATCTCATGCTATAGATAGGCTCTTAGGTTTGGAAAGGGAAGGAGTTGGATATCACATTTCATGTTAGAGGAAGGATCTCAGGTTTGGTATTAGAAGCATTGAGATATCACATCTCATGCTATAGGAAGGGTCTCAGGATTGGAATGGGAAGCAGTTGGATATCACATCTCATGCTATAGGAAGGGTCTCAGGTTTGGTATAAGCATTGAGATATCACATCTCATGCTATAGGACGGGTCTCAGGATTGGAATGGAAGGAGTTGGATATCACATCTCATGTTATAGGAAGGATCTCAGGTTTGGTATTAGACGCATTGAGACATCACATCTCATGCTATAGGAAGGGTCTCAGGGTTGGAATGGAAAGGAGTTGGATATCCCATCTCATCCAATAGGAAGGGTCTCAGGTTTGGAATGGGAAGGAATTGGATATCACATCTCATGTTATAGGAAGGATCTCAGGTTTGGTATTAGAAGCATTGAGATATCACATCTCATGCTATAGGAAGGGTCTCAGGATTGGAATGTGAAGGATTTGGATATCACATCTCATGCTAAAGGAAGGGTCTCAGGTTTGGTAGAAGCATTGAGATATCACGTCGCTGCTATCGGAAGGGTCTCAGGATTGGATTGGGAAGGAGTTGGATATCCCTTCTCATGCTATAGGAAGGGTCTCAGGATTTGAATGGCAAGGAGTTGGATATCACATCTCATGCCATAGGAAGGGTCTCAGGTTTGGTATAAGCATTGAGATATCACATCTCTGCTATCGGAAGGGTCTCAGGATTGGATTGGGAAGGAGTTGGATATCCCTTCTCATGCTTTAGGAAGTGTCTCAGGTTGGAATGGGAAGGAGTTGGATATCACATCTCATGTTATAGGAAGGGTCTCAGGATTGGAATGGGAAGGATTTGGATATCACATCTCTTGCTATAGGAAGGGTCTCAGGATTGGAATGGGTAGGAGTTGGATATTACTTTCTTGCTATAGGAAGGGTCTCATGTTTGGAATGGGAAGGAGTTGGATATCACATATGCTATAGTTAGTGTCTCAGGTTTGGAACGGGAAGGAGTTGGATATCACATCTCATGTTATAGGAAGGGTCTCAGGTTTGGTATAAGCATTGAGATATCACATCTCTGCTATCGGAAGCGGCTCAGGATTGGAATGGGAAGGAGTTGGATATCCCATCTCATGTTATAGGAAGAGTCTCTGGTTTGGTATTAGAATCATTGAGATATCACATCGCATGCTGTAGGAAGGGTCTCAGGATTGGAATGTGAAGGATTTGGATATCACATCTCATGCTAAAGGAAGGGTCTCAGGTTTGGTAGAAGCATTGAGATATCACGTCGCTGCTATCGGAAGGGTCTCAGGATTGGATTGGGAAGGAGTTGGATATCCCTTCTCATGATATAGGAAGGGTCTCAGGATTTGAATGGCAAGGAGTTGGATATCACATCTCATGCCATAGGAAGGGTCTCAGGTTTGGTATAAGCATTGAGATATCACATCTCTGCTATCGGAAGGGTCTCAGGATTGGATTGGGAAGGAGTTGGATATCACATCTCATGCTATAGGAAGGCTCTCAGGTTTGCAAGGGGAAAGAGTTGGATATCACATTTCATGTTAGAGGTAGGATCTCAGGTTTGGTATTAGAAGCATTGAGATATCACATCTCATGCTATCAGAAGGATCTCAGGTTTGGTATAGAAGCATTGAGATATCATATCTTATGCTATCAGAAGAGTCTCAGGATTGGAATGGGAAGGAGTTGGATATCACATCTCATGGTAAAAGGAGGGTCTCAGGTTTGGAAGATAAGGATTTGGGTATCACATCTCATGTTATAGGAAGGATCTCAGGTTTGGTATTAGAAGTATTGAGATATCACATCTCATGCTATCGGAAGGATCTCAGGTTTGGTATAGAAGCATTGAGATATCATATCTTATGCTATCAGAAGGGTCTCAGGATTGGAATGGGAAGGAGTTGGATATCACATCTCATGCTAAAGGGAGGGTCTCAGGTTTGGAAGGGGAAGGATTTGGATATCACATCTCATGTTATAGGATGGATCTCAGGTTTGGTATTAGAAGTATTGAGATATCACATCTCATGTTATCGGAAGGATCTCAGGTTTGGTATTAGAAGTATTTAGATATCACATCTCATGCTATAGGAAGGGTCTCAGGATTGGAATGGGAAGGACTTAGATATCACATAGCATGCTATAGGGAGGGTCTCAGTTTTGATATTAGAAGCATTGAGATATCACATCTCATGCTATCGGAAGTGTCTCAGGATTGGAATGGGAAGGAGCTGGATATCACATCTCATGCTAAAGGAAGGGTCTCAGGTTTGGAACGGGAAGGAGTTGGATATCACATCTCATGTTATAGGAAGGGTCTCAGGTTTGGTATAAACATTGAGATATCACATCTCTGCTATCAGAAGTGTCTCAGGATTGGAATGGGAAGGAGTTGGATATCCCATCTCATGTTATAGGACGGGTCTCAGGTTTTTTATTAGAATCATTGAGATATCATATTGCATGCTGTAGGAAGGGTCTAAGGATTGGAATGCGAAGGACTTGGATATCACATCTCATGCTATAGATAGGCTCTCAGGTTTGGAAAGTGAAGGAGTTGGATATCACATTTCATGTTAGAGGAAGGATCTCAGGTTTGGTATTAGAGGCATTGAGATATCACATCTCAGGCTATAGGAAGGGTCTCAGGATTGGAATGGGAAGGAGTTGGATATCACATCTCATGCTATAGGAAGGGTTTCAGGTTTGGTATAAGCATTGAGATATCACATCTCATGCTATAGGAAGGGTCTCAGGATTGGAATGGAAGGAGTTGGATATCACATCTCATGTTATAGGAAGGATCTGAGGTTTGGTATTAGAAGCATTGAGACATCACATCTCATGCTATAGGAAGGGTCTCAGGATTGGAATGGGAAGGAGTTGGATATCAAATCTCATGCTATAGGAAGGGTCTCAGGATTGGGATGGGAAGGAGTTGAATATGACATCTCATGCCGTAGGAAGGGTCTCAGGTTTGGTATAACCATTGAGATATCACATCTCTGCTATCAAAAGGGTCTCAGGATTGGAATTGGAAGGAGTTGGATAACCCATCTCATGTTATAGGAAGAGTCTCAGGTTTGGTATTAGAAGCATTGAGATATCACATCTCATGCTATAGGAAGTGTCTCAGGATTGGAATGGGAAGGACTTGGATATCACATCTCATGCTATAGGTAGGGTCTCAAGTTTGTCATTAGAAGCATTGAGATATCACATCTCATGCTATAGGAAGGGTCTGAGGATTGGAATGGGAAGGAGTTGGATATCACATCTCCTGCTATGGGAAGGGTCTCAGGTTTGGTATAAGCAGTGAGATATCACATCTCATGCTATAGGAAGTGTCTCAGGATTGGAATGGGAAGGAGTTGGATATCACATCTCATGTTATAGGAAGGATCTCAGGTGTGGTATAAGCATTGAGATATCACATCTCTGCTATCGGAAGGGTCTGAAGATTGGAATGGGAAGGAGTTGGATATTCCCATCTCATGTTATAGGAAGGGTCTCAGGTTTGGTATTAGAAGCATTGAGATATCACATCTCATGCTATAGGAAGGGTCTCAGGATTGGAATGGGAAGGACTTGGATATCACATCTCATGCTATAGGGAGGGTCTCAAGTTTGATATTAGAAGCTTTGAGATATCACATCTCATGATATCGGAAGGGTCTCAGGATTGGAATGGGAAGGAGTTGGATATCACATCTCATGATAAAGGAAGGGTCTAAGGTTTGGAAGGGGAAGGATTTGGATATCACATCTCATGTTATATTACGGGTCTCAGGTTTGGTATTAGAAGCATTGAGATATCAAGTCTCATAGTATAGGAAGCGTCTCAGAATTGGAATGGGAAGGAGTTGGATATCCCATCTCATGTTATAGGAAGAGTCTCTGGTTTGGTATTAGAATCATTGAGATATCACATCGCATGCTGTAGGAAGGGTCTAAGGATTGGAATGGGATGGACTTGGATATCACATCTCATGCTATAGGTAGGCTCTCAGGTTTGGTATAAGCATTGAGATATCACATCTCATGCTATAGGAAGGGTCTCAGAATTGGAATGGGAAGGAGTTGGATATCACATCTCAAGCTGTAGGAAGGGTCTCAGTATTGGAATGGGAAGGACTTGGATATCACATCTCATGCTATAGGAAGGCTCTCAGGTTTGGAAGGGGAAAGAGTTGGATATCTCATTTCATGTTAGAGGTAGGATCTCAGGTTTGGTATTAGAGGCATTGAGATATCACATCTCATGCTATCAGAAGGGTCTCAGGAATGGAATGGGAAGGAGTTAGATATCACATCTCATGCTAAAGGGAGGGTCTCAGGTTTGGAAGGGGAAGGATTTGGATATCACATCTCATGTTATAGGAAGGATCTCAGGTTTGGTATTAGAAGCATTGAGATATCACATCTCATGCTATCAGAAGAGTCTCAGGATTGGAATAGGAAGGAGTTGGATATCACATTTCATGCTAAAGGGAGGGTCTCAGGTTTGGAAGGGGAAGGATTTGGATATCACATCTCATGTTATCGGAAGGATCTCATGTTTGGTATTAGAAGTATTGAGATATCATATCTCATGCTATAGGAAGGGTCTCAGGATTGGAATGGGAAGGAGTTGGATATCACATCTCATGCTATAGGGAGGGTCTCAGGATTGGAATGGGAAGGACTTAGATATCACATATCATGCTATAGGGAGGGTCTCAGTTTTGATATTAGAAGCATTGAGATATCACATCTCATGCTATCGGAAGTGTCTCAGGATTGGAATGGGAAGGAGCTGGATATCACATCTCATGCTAAAGGAAGGGTCTCAGGTTTGGAACGGGAAGGATTTGGATATCACATCTCATGTTATAGGAAGGGTCTCAGGTTTGGTATAAGCATTGAGATATCACATCTCTGCTATCGGAAGTGTCTCAGGATTAGAATGGGAAGGAGTTGGATATCCCATCTCATGTTATAGGACGGGTCTCAGGTTTGTTATTAGAATCATTGAGATATCATATTGCATGCTGTAGGAAGGGTCTAAGGGTTGGAATGTGAAGGACTTGGATATCACATCTCATGCTATAGATAGGCTCTTAGGTTTGGAAAGGGAAGGAGTTGGATATCACATTTCATGTTAGAGGAAGGATCTCAGGTTTGGTATTAGAAGCATTGAGATATCACATCTCATGCTATAGGAAGGGTCTCAGGATTGGAATGGGAAGCAGTTGGATATCACATCTCATGCTATAGGAAGGGTCTCAGGTTTGGTATAAGCATTGAGATATCACATCTCATGCTATAGGACGGGTCTCAGGATTGGAATGGAAGGAGTTGGATATCACATCTCATGTTATAGGAAGGATCTCAGGTTTGGTATTAGACGCATTGAGACATCACATCTCATGCTATAGGAAGGGTCTCAGGGTTGGAATGGAAAGGAGTTGGATATCCCATCTCATCCAATAGGAAGGGTCTCAGGTTTGGAATGGGAAGGAATTGGATATCACATCTCATGTTATAGGAAGGATCTCAGGTTTGGTATTAGAAGCATTGAGATATCACATCTCATGCTATAGGAAGGGTCTCAGGATTGGAATGTGAAGGATTTGGATATCACATCTCATGCTAAAGGAAGGGTCTCAGGTTTGGTAGAAGCATTGAGATATCACGTCGCTGCTATCGGAAGGGTCTCAGGATTGGATTGGGAAGGAGTTGGATATCCCTTCTCATGCTATAGGAAGGGTCTCAGGATTTGAATGGCAAGGAGTTGGATATCACATCTCATGCCATAGGAAGGGTCTCAGGTTTGGTATAAGCATTGAGATATCACATCTCTGCTATCGGAAGGGTCTCAGGATTGGATTGGGAAGGAGTTGGATATCCCTTCTCATGCTTTAGGAAGTGTCTCAGGTTGGAATGGGAAGGAGTTGGATATCACATCTCATGTTATAGGAAGGGTCTCAGGATTGGAATGGGAAGGATTTGGATATCACATCTCTTGCTATAGGAAGGGTCTCAGGATTGGAATGGGTAGGAGTTGGATATTACTTTCTTGCTATAGGAAGGGTCTCATGTTTGGAATGGGAAGGAGTTGGATATCACATATGCTATAGTTAGTGTCTCAGGTTTGGAACGGGAAGGAGTTGGATATCACATCTCATGTTATAGGAAGGGTCTCAGGTTTGGTATAAGCATTGAGATATCACATCTCTGCTATCGGAAGCGGCTCAGGATTGGAATGGGAAGGAGTTGGATATCCCATCTCATGTTATAGGAAGAGTCTCTGGTTTGGTATTAGAATCATTGAGATATCACATCGCATGCTGTAGGAAGGGTCTAAGGATTGGAATGGGATGGACTTGGATATCACATCTCATGTTATAGGTAGGCTCTCAGGTTTGGTATAAGCATTGAGATATCACATCTCATGCTATAGGGAGGGTCTCAGGATTGGAATGGGAAGGAATTGGATATCAAATCTCATGCTATAGGAAGGGTCTCAGATTTGGTATAAGCATTGAGATATCACATCTCATGCTAAAGGAAGGGTCTCAGGATTGGAATGGGAAGGAGTTGTATATGACATCTCAGGCCATGACATCTCAGGCCATAGGAAGGTTCTCAGGTTTGGTATAAGCATTGAGATATCATATTGCATGCTGTAGGAAGGGTCTAAGGATTGGAATGGGAAGGACCTGGATATCACATCTCATGCTATAGAACGGCTCTCAGGTTTGGAAAGGGAAGGAGTTGGATATCACATCTCATGTTATAGGATGGATCTCAGGTTTGGTATTAGAAGTATTGAGATATCACATCTCATGTTATCGGAAGGATCTCAGGTTTGGTATTAGAAGTATTGAGATATCACATCTCATGCTATAGGAAGGGTCTCAGGATTGGAATGGGAAGGAGTTGGATATCACATCTCATGCTAAAGGAAGGGTCTCAGGTTTGGTAGAAGCATTGAGATATCACATCTCATGCTATAGGAAGGGTCTCAGGATTGGAATGGGAAGGACTTAGATATCACATATCATGCTATAGGGAGGGTCTCAGTTTTGATATTAGAAGCATTGAGATATCACATCTCATGCTATCGGAAGTGTCTCAGGATTGGAATGGGAAGGAGCTGGATATCACATCTCATGCTAAAGGAAGGGTCTCAGGTTTGGAACGGGAAGGAGTTGGATATCACATCTCATGTTATAGGAAGGGTCTCAGGTTTGGTATAAACATTGAGATATCACATCTCTGCTATCGGAAGTGTCTCAGGATTGGAATGGGAAGGAGTTGGATATCCCATCTCATGTTATAGGACGGGTCTCAGGTTTGTTATTGGAATCATTGAGATATCATATTGCATGCTGTAGGAAGGGTCTAAGGGTTGGAATGTGAAGGACTTGGATATCACATCTCATGCTATAGATAGGCTCTTAGGTTTGGAAAGGGAAGGAGTTGGATCTCACATTTCATGTTAGAGGAAGGATCTCAGGTTTGGTATTAGAAGCATTGAGATATCACATCTCATGCTATAGGAAGGGTCTCAGGATTGGAATGGGAAGGAGTTGGATATCACATCTCATGCTATAGGAAGGGTCTCAGGTTTGGTATAAGCATTGAGATATCACATCTCATGCTATAGGAAGGGTCTCAGGATTGGAATGGAAGGAGTTGGAAATCACATCTCATGTTATAGGAAGGATCTCAGGTTTGGTATTAGAAGCATTGAGACATCACATCTCATGCTATAGGAAGGGTCTCAGGATTGGAATGGGAAGGAGTTGGATATCAAATCTCATGCTATAGGAAGGGTCTCAGGATTGGAATGGGAAGGAGTTGAATATGACATCTCATGCCGTAGGAAGGGTCTCAGGTTTGGTATAAACATTGAGATATCACATCTCTGCTATCAAAAGGGTCTCAGGATTGGAATGGGAAGGAGTTGGATATCCCATCTCATGTTATAGGAAGAGTCTCAAGTTTGGTATTAGAAGCATTGAGATATCACATCTCATGCTATAGGAAGTGTCTTAGGATTGGAATGGGAAGGACTTGGATATCACATCTCATGCTATAGGTAGGGTCTCAAGTTTGACATTAGAAGCATTGAGATATCACATCTCATGCTATAGGAAGGGTCTGAGGATTGGAATGGGAAGGAGTTGGATATCACATCTCCTGCTATGGGAAGGGTCTCAGGTTTGGTATAAGCAGTGAGATATCACATCTCATGCTATAGGAAGTGTCTCAGGATTGGAATGGGAAGGAGTTGGATATCACATCTCATGTTATAGGAAGGATCTCAGGTTTGGTATAAGCATTGAGATATCACATCTCTGCTATCGGAAGGGTCTCAAGATTGGAATGGGAAGGAGTTGGATATTCCCATCTCATGTTATAGGAAGGGTCTCAGGTTTGGTATTAGAAGCATTGAGATATCACATCTCATGCTATAGGAAGGGTCTCAGGATTGGAATGGGAAGGACTTGGATATCACATCTCTTGCTATAGGGAGGGTCTCAAGTTTGATATTAGAAGCTTTGAGATATCACATCTCATGATATCGGAAGGGTCTCAGGATTGGAATGGGAAGGAGTTGGATATCACATCTCATGATAAAGGAAGGGTCTAAGGTTTGGAAGGGGAAGGATTTGGATATCACATCTCATGTTATATTACGGGTCTCAGGTTTGGTATTAGAAGCATTGAGATATCAAGTCTCATAGTATAGGAAGGGTCTCAGAATTGGAATGGGAAGGAGTTGGATATCCCATCTCATGTTATAGGAAGAGTCTCTGGTTTGGTATTAGAATCATTGAGATATCACATCGCATGCTGTAGGAAGGGTCTAAGGATTGGAATGGGATGGACTTGGATATCACATCTCATGCTATAGGTAGGCTCTCAGGTTTGGTATAAGCATTGAGATATCACATCTCATGCTATAGGAAGGATCTCAGGTTTGGAAGGGGAAGGATTTGGATATCACATCTCATGTTATAGGAAGGATCTCAGGTTTGGTATTAGAAGCATTGAGATATCACATCTCATGCTATCGGAAGGATCTCAGGTTTGGTATTAGAAGCATTGAGATATCACATCTCATGCTATCAGAAGAGTCTCAGGATTGGAATAGGAAGGAGTTGGATATCACATTTCATGCTAAAGGGAGGGTCTCAGGTTTGGAAGGGGAAGGATTTGGATATCACATTTCATGCTATAGGAAGGGTCTCAGGTTTGGTATAAGCATTGAGATATCACATCTCATGCTATAGGACGGGTCTCAGGATTGGAATGGAAGGAGTTGGATATCACATCTCATGTTATAGGAAGGATCTCAGGTTTGGTATTAGACGCATTGAGACATCACATCTCATGCTATAGGAAGGGTCTCAGGGTTGGAATGGGAAGGAGTTGGATATCACATCTCATCCAATAGGAAGGGTCTCAGGTTTGGAATGGGAAGGAATTGGATATCACATCTCATGTTATAGGAAGGATCTCAGGTTTGGTATTAGAAGCATTGAGATATCACATCTCATGCTATAGGAAGGGTCTCAGGATTGGAATGGGAAGGACTTGGATATCACATCTCATGCTATAGGTAGGGTCTCAAGTTTGACATTAGAAGCATTGAGATATCACATCTCATGCTATAGGAAGGGTCTGAGGATTGGAATGGGAAGGAGTTGGATATCACATCTCCTGCTATGGGAAGGGTCTCAGGTTTGGTATAAGCAGTGAGATATCACATCACATGCTATAGGAAGTGTCTCAGGATTGGAATGGGAAGGAGTTGGATATCACATCTCATGTTATAGGAAGGATCTCAGGTTTGGTATAAGCATTGAGATATCACATCTCTGCTATCGGAAGGGTCTCAAGATTGGAATGGGAAGGAGTTGGATATTCCCATCTCATGTTATAGGAAGGGTCTCAGGTTTGGTATTAGAAGCATTGAGATATCACATCTCATGCTATATCAAGGGTCTCAGGATTGGAATGGGAAGGACTTGGATATCACATCTCATGCTATAGGGAGGGTCTCAAGTTTGATATTAGAAGCTTTGAGATATCACATCTCATGATATCGGAAGGGTCTCAGGATTGGAATGGGAAGGAGTTGGATATCACATCTCATGATAAAGGAAGGGTCTAAGGTTTGGAAGGGGAAGGATTTGGATATCACATCTCATGTTATATTACGGGTCTCAGGTTTGGTATTAGAAGCATTGAGATATCAAGTCTCATAGTATAGGAAGGGTCTCAGAATTGGAATGGGAAGGAGTTGGATATCCCATCTCATGTTATAGGAAGAGTCTCTGGTTTGGTATTAGAATCATTGAGATATCACATCGCATGCTGTAGGAAGGGTCTAAGGATTGGAATGGGATGGACTTGGATATCACATCTCATGCTATAGGTAGGCTCTCGGGTTTGGTATAAGCATTGAGATATCACATCTCATGCTATAGGAAGGGTCTCAGAATTGGAATGGGAAGGAGTTGGATATCACATCTCAAGCTATAGGAAGGGTCTCAGTATTGGAATGGGAAGGACTTGGATATCACATCTCATGCTATAGGAAGGCTCTCAGGTTTGGAAGGGGAAAGAGTTGGATATCTCATTTCATGTTAGAGGTAGGATCTCAGGTTTGGTATTAGAGGCATTGAGATATCACATCTCATGCTATCAGAAGGGTCTCAGGAATGGAATGGGAAGGAGTTAGATATCACATCTCATGCTAAAGGGAGGGTCTCAGGTTTGGAAGGGGAAGGATTTGGATATCACATCTCATGTTATAGGAAGGATCTCAGGTTTGGTATTAGAAGCATTGAGATATCACATCTCATGCTATCGGAAGGATCTCAGGTTTGGTATTAGAAGCATTGAGATATCACATCTCATGCTATCAGAAGAGTCTCAGGATTGGAATAGGAAGGAGTTGGATATCACATTTCATGCTAAAGGGAGGGTCTCAGGTTTGGAAGGGGAAGGATTTGGATATCACATCTCATGTTATCGGAAGGATCTCACGTTTGGTATTAGAAGTATTGAGATATCATATCTCATGCTATAGGAAGGGTCTCAGGATTGGAATGGGAAGGAGTTGGATATCACATCTCATGCTATAGGGAGGGTCTCAGGATTGGAATGGGAAGGACTTAGATATCACATATCATGCTATAGGGAGGGTCTCAGTTTTGATATTAGAAGCATTGAGATATCACATCTCATGCTATCGGAAGTGTCTCAGGATTGGAATGGGAAGGAGCTGGATATCACATCTCATGCTAAAGGAAGGGTCTCAGGTTTGGAACGGGAAGGATTTGGATATCACATCTCATGTTATAGGAAGGGTCTCAGGTTTGGTATAAGCATTGAGATATCACATCTCTGCTATCGGAAGTGTCTCAGGATTGGAATGGGAAGGAGTTGGATATCCCATCTCATGTTATAGGACGGGTCTCAGGTTTGTTATTAGAATCATTGAGATATCATATTGCATGCTGTAGGAAGGGTCTAAGGGTTGGAATGTGAAGGACTTGGATATCACATCTCATGCTATAGATAGGCTCTTAGGTTTGGAAAGGGAAGGAGTTGGATATCACATTTCATGTTAGAGGAAGGATCTCAGGTTTGGTATTAGAAGCATTGAGATATCACTTCTCATGCTATAGGAAGGGTCTCAGGATTGGAATGGGAAGCAGTTGGATATCACATCTCATGCTATAGGAAGGGTCTCAGGTTTGGTATAAGCATTGAGATATCACATCTCATGCTATAGGACGGGTCTCAGGATTGGAATGGAAGGAGTTGGATATCACATCTCATGTTATAGGAAGGATCTCAGGTTTGGTATTAGACGCATTGAGACATCACATCTCATGCTATAGGAAGGGTCTCAGGGTTGGAATGGGAAGGAGTTGGATATCACATCTCATCCAATAGGAAGGGTCTCAGGTTTGGAATGGGAAGGAATTGGATATCACATCTCATGTTATAGGAAGGATCTCAGGTTTGGTATTAGAAGCATTGAGATATCACATCTCATGCTATAGGAAGGGTCTCAGGATTGGAATGTGAAGGATTTGGATATCACATCTCATGCTAAAGGAAGGGTCTCAGGTTTGGTAGAAGCATTGAGATATCAAGTCGCTGCTATCGGAAGGGTCTCAGGATTGGATTGGGAAGGAGTTGGATATCCCTTCTCATGCTATAGGAAGGGTCTCAGGATTTGAATGGCAAGGAGTTGGATATCACATCTCATGCCATAGGAAGGGTCTCAGGTTTGGTATAAGCATTGAGATATCACATCTCTGCTATCGGAAGGGTCTCAGGCTTGGATTGGGAAGGAGTTGGATATCCCTTCTCATGCTATAGGAAGTGTCTCAGGTTGGAATGGGAAGGAGTTGGATATCACATCTCCTGCTATGGGAAGGGTCTCAGGTTTGGTATAAGCAGTGAGATATCACATCTCTGCTATCGGAAGGGTCTCAAGATTGGAATGGGAAGGAGTTGGATATTCCCATCTCATGTTATAGGAAGGGTCTCAGGTTTGGTATTAGAAGCATTGAGATATCACATCTCATGCTATAGGAAGGGTCTCAGGATTGGAATGGGAAGGACTTGGATATCACATCTCATGCTATAGGGAGGGTCTCAAGTTTGATATTAGAAGCTTTGAGATATCACATCTCATGATATCGGAAGGGTCTCAGGATTGGAATGGGAAGGAGTTGGATATCACATCTCATGATAAAGGAAGGGTCTAAGGTTTGGAAGGGGAAGGATTTGGATATCACATCTCATGTTATATTACGGGTCTCAGGTTTGGTATTAGAAGCATTGAGATATCAAGTCTCATAGTATAGGAAGGGTCTCAGAATTGGAATGGGAAGGAGTTGGATATCCCATCTCATGTTATAGGAAGAGTCTCTGGTTTGGTATTATAATCATTGAGATATCACATCGCATGCTGTAGGAAGGGTCTAAGGATTGGAATGGGATGGACTTGGATATCACATCTCATGCTATAGGTAGGCTCTCAGGTTTGGTATAAACATTGAGATATGACATCTCATGCTATAGGAAGGGTCTCAGAATTGGAATGGGAAGGAGTTGGATATCACATCTCAAGCTATAGGAAGGGTCTCAGTATTGGAATGGGAAGGACTTGGATATCACATCTCATGCTATAGGAAGGCTCTCAGGTTTGGAAGGGGAAAGAGTTGGATATCTCATTTCATGTTAGAGGTAGGATCTCAGGTTTAGTATTAGAGGCATTGAGATATCACATCTCATGCTATCAGAAGGGTCTCAGGAATGGAATGGGAAGGAGTTAGATATCACATCTCATGCTAAAGGGAGGGTCTCAGGTTTGGAAGGGGAAGGATTTGGATATCACATCTCATGTTATAGGAAGGATCTCAGGTTTGGTATTAGAAGCATTGAGATATCACATCTCATGCTATCGGAAGGATCTCAGGTTTGGTATTAGAAGCATTGAGATATCACATCTCATGCTATCAGAAGAGTCTCAGGATTGGAATAGGAAGGAGTTGGATATCACATTTCATGCTAAAGGGAGGGTCTCAGGTTTGGAAGGGGAAGGATTTGGATATCACATCTCATGTTATCGGAAGGATCTCACGTTTGGTATTAGAAGTATTGAGATATCATATCTCATGCTATAGGAAGGGTCTCAGGATTGGAATGGGAAGGAGTTGGATATCACATCTCATGCTATAGGGAGGGTCTCAGGATTGGAATGGGAAGGACTTAGATATCACATATCATGCTATAGGGAGGGTCTCAGTTTTGATATTAGAAGCATTGAGATATCACATCTCATGCTATCGGAAGTGTCTCAGGATTGGAATGGGAAGGAGCTGGATATCACATCTCATGCTAAAGGAAGGGTCTCAGGTTTGGAACGGGAAGGATTTGGATATCACATCTCATGTTATAGGAAGGGTCTCAGGTTTGGTATAAGCATTGAGATATCACATCTCTGCTATCGGAAGTGTCTCAGGATTGGAATGGGAAGGAGTTGGATATCCCATCTCATGTTATAGGACGGGTCTCAGGTTTGTTATTAGAATCATTGAGATATCATATTGCATGCTGTAGGAAGGGTCTAAGGGTTGGAATGTGAAGGACTTGGATATCACATCTCATGCTATAGATAGGCTCTTAGGTTTGGAAAGGGAAGGAGTTGGATATCACATTTCATGTTAGAGGAAGGATCTCAGGTTTGGTATTAGAAGCATTGAGATATCACTTCTCATGCTATAGGAAGGGTCTCAGGATTGGAATGGGAAGCAGTTGGATATCACATCTCATGCTATAGGAAGGGTCTCAGGTTTGGTATAAGCATTGAGATATCACATCTCATGCTATAGGACGGGTCTCAGGATTGGAATGGAAGGAGTTGGATATCACATCTCATGTTATAGGAAGGATCTCAGGTTTGGTATTAGACGCATTGAGACATCACATCTCATGCTATAGGAAGGGTCTCAGGGTTGGAATGGGAAGGAGTTGGATATCACATCTCATCCAATAGGAAGGGTCTCAGGTTTGGAATGGGAAGGAATTGGATATCACATCTCATGTTATAGGAAGGATCTCAGGTTTGGTATTAGAAGCATTGAGATATCACATCTCATGCTATAGGAAGGGTCTCAGGATTGGAATGTGAAGGATTTGGATATCACATCTCATGCTAAAGGAAGGGTCTCAGGTTTGGTAGAAGCATTGAGATATCAAGTCGCTGCTATCGGAAGGGTCTCAGGATTGGATTGGGAAGGAGTTGGATATCCCTTCTCATGCTATAGGAAGGGTCTCAGGATTTGAATGGCAAGGAGTTGGATATCACATCTCATGCCATAGGAAGGGTCTCAGGTTTGGTATAAGCATTGAGATATCACATCTCTGCTATCGGAAGGGTCTCAGGCTTGGATTGGGAAGGAGTTGGATATCCCTTCTCATGCTATAGGAAGTGTCTCAGGTTGGAATGGGAAGGAGTTGGATATCACATCTCCTGCTATGGGAAGGGTCTCAGGTTTGGTATAAGCAGTGAGATATCACATCTCTGCTATCGGAAGGGTCTCAAGATTGGAATGGGAAGGAGTTGGATATTCCCATCTCATGTTATAGGAAGGGTCTCAGGTTTGGTATTAGAAGCATTGAGATATCACATCTCATGCTATAGGAAGGGTCTCAGGATTGGAATGGGAAGGACTTGGATATCACATCTCATGCTATAGGGAGGGTCTCAAGTTTGATATTAGAAGCTTTGAGATATCACATCTCATGATATCGGAAGGGTCTCAGGATTGGAATGGGAAGGAGTTGGATATCACATCTCATGATAAAGGAAGGGTCTAAGGTTTGGAAGGGGAAGGATTTGGATATCACATCTCATGTTATATTACGGGTCTCAGGTTTGGTATTAGAAGCATTGAGATATCAAGTCTCATAGTATAGGAAGGGTCTCAGAATTGGAATGGGAAGGAGTTGGATATCCCATCTCATGTTATAGGAAGAATCTCTGGTTTGGTATTATAATCATTGAGATATCACATCGCATGCTGTAGGAAGGGTCTAAGGATTGGAATGGGATGGACTTGGATATCACATCTCATGCTATAGGTAGGCTCTCAGGTTTGGTATAAGCATTGAGATATGACATCTCATGCTATAGGAAGGGTCTCAGAATTGGAATGGGAAGGAATTGGATATCACATCTCAAGCTATAGGAAGGGTCTCAGTATTGGAATGGGAAGGACTTGGATATCACATCTCATGCTATAGGAAGGCTCTCAGGTTTGGAAGGGGAAAGAGTTGGATATCTCATTTCATGTTAGAGGTAGGATCTCAGGTTTAGTATTAGAGGCGTTGAGATATCACATCTCATGCTATCAGAAGGGTCTCAGGAATGGAATGGGAAGGATTTGGATATCACATCTCATGTTATAGGAATGATCTCAGGTTTGGTATTAGAAGCATTGAGATATCACATCTCATGCTATCGGAAGGATCTCAGGTTTGGTATTAGAGGCATTGAGATATCACATCTCATGCTAAAGGGAGGGTCTCAGGTTTGGAAGGGGAAGGATTTGGATATCACATCTCATGTTATAGGAAGGATCTCAGGTTTGGTATTAGAAGCATTGAGATATCACATCTCATGCTATCGGAAGTGTCTCAGGATTGGAATGGGAAGGAGCTGGATATCACATCTCATGCTAAAGGAAGGGTCTCAGGTTTGGAACGGGAAGGAGTTGGATATCACATCTCATGTTATAGGAAGGATCTCAGGTTTGGTATTAGACGCATTGAGACATCACATCTCATGCTATAGGAAGGGTCTCAGGGTTGGAATGGGAAGGAGTTGGATATCACATCTCATCCAATAGGAAGGGTCTCAGGTTTGGAATGGGAAGGAATTGGATATCACATCTCATGTTATAGGAAGGATCTCAGGTTTGGTATTAGAAGCATTGAGATATCACATCTCATGCTATAGGAAGGGTCTCAGGATTGGAATGTGAAGGATTTGGATATCACATCTCATGCTAAAGGAAGGGTCTCAGGTTTGGTAGAAGCATTGAGATATCAAGTCGCTGCTATCGGAAGGGTCTCAGGATTGGATTGGGAAGGAGTTGGATATCCCTTCTCATGCTATAGGAAGGGTCTCAGGATTTGAATGGCAAGGAGTTGGATATCACATCTCATGCCATAGGAAGGGTCTCAGGTTTGGTATAAGCATTGAGATATCACATCTCTGCTATCGGAAGGGTCTCAGGCTTGGATTGGGAAGGAGTTGGATATCCCTTCTCATGCTATAGGAAGTGTCTCAGGTTGGAATGGGAAGGAGTTGGATATCACATCTCCTGCTATGGGAAGGGTCTCAGGTTTGGTATAAGCAGTGAGATATCACATCTCTGCTATCGGAAGGGTCTCAAGATTGGAATGGGAAGGAGTTGGATATTCCCATCTCATGTTATAGGAAGGGTCTCAGGTTTGGTATTAGAAGCATTGAGATATCACATCTCATGCTATAGGAAGGGTCTCAGGATTGGAATGGGAAGGACTTGGATATCACATCTCATGCTATAGGGAGGGTCTCAAGTTTGATATTAGAAGCTTTGAGATATCACATCTCATGATATCGGAAGGGTCTCAGGATTGGAATGGGAAGGAGTTGGATATCACATCTCATGATAAAGGAAGGGTCTAAGGTTTGGAAGGGGAAGGATTTGGATATCACATCTCATGTTATATTACGGGTCTCAGGTTTGGTATTAGAAGCATTGAGATATCAAGTCTCATAGTATAGGAAGGGTCTCAGAATTGGAATGGGAAGGAGTTGGATATCCCATCTCATGTTATAGGAAGAGTCTCTGGTTTGGTATTATAATCATTGAGATATCACATCGCATGCTGTAGGAAGGGTCTAAGGATTGGAATGGGATGGACTTGGATATCACATCTCATGCTATAGGTAGGCTCTCAGGTTTGGTATAAGCTTTGAGATATGACATCTCATGCTATAGGAAGGGTCTCAGAATTGGAATGGGAAGGAGTTGGATATCACATCTCAAGCTATAGGAAGGGTCTCAGTATTGGAATGGGAAGGACTTGGATATCACATCTCATGCTATAGGAAGGCTCTCAGGTTTGGAAGGGGAAAGAGTTGGATATCTCATTTCATGTTAGAGGTAGGATCTCAGGTTTAGTATTAGAGGCATTGAGATATCACATCTCATGCTATCAGAAGGGTCTCAGGAATGGAATGGGAAGGATTTGGATATCACATCTCATGTTATAGGAATGATCTCAGGTTTGGTATTAGAAGCATTGAGATATCACATCTCATGCTATCGGAAGGATCTCAGGTTTGGTATTAGAGGCATTGAGATATCACATCTCATGCTAAAGGGAGGGTCTCAGGTTTGGAAGGGGAAGGATTTGGATATCACATCTCATGTTATAGGAAGGATCTCAGGTTTGGTATTAGAAGCATTGAGATATCACATCTCATGCTATCGGAAGGATCTCAGGTTTGGTATTAGAAGCATTGAGATATCACATCTCATGCCATCAGAAGAGTCTCAGGATTGGAATAGGAAGGAGTTGGATATCACATTTCATGCTAAAGGGAGGGTCTCAGGTTTGGAAGGGGAAGGATTTGGATATCACATCTCATGTTATCGGAAGGATCTCACGTTTGGTATTAGAAGTATTGAGATATCATATCTCATGCTATAGGAAGGGTCTCAGGATTGGAATGGGAAGGAGTTGGATATCACATCTCATGCTATAGGGAGGGTCTCAGGATTGGAATGGGAAGGACTTAGATATCACATATCATGCTATAGGGAGGGTCTCAGTTTTGATATTAGAAGCATTGAGATATCACATCTCATGCTATCGGAAGTGTCTCAGGATTGGAATGGGAAGGAGCTGGATATCACATCTCATGCTAAAGGAAGGGTCTCAGGTTTGGAACGGGAAGGATTTGGATATCACATCTCATGTTATAGGAAGGGTCTCAGGTTTGGTATAAGCATTGAGATATCACATCTCTGCTATCGGAAGTGTCTCAGGATTGGAATGGGAAGGAGTTGGATATCCCATCTCATGTTATAGGACGGGTCTCAGGTTTGTTATTAGAATCATTGAGATATCATATTGCATGCTGTAGGAAGGGTCTAAGGGTTGGAATGTGAAGGACTTGGATATCACATCTCATGCTATAGATAGGCTCTTAGGTTTGGAAAGGGAAGGAGTTGGATATCACATTTCATGTTAGAGGAAGGATCTCAGGTTTGGTATTAGAAGCATTGAGATATCACATCTCATGCTATAGGAAGGGTCTCAGGATTGGAATGGGAAACAGTTGGATATCACATCTCATGCTATAGGAAGGGTCTCAGGTTTGGTATAAGCATTGAGACATCACATCTCATGCTATAGGAAGGGTCTCAGGGTTGGAATGAGAAGGAGTTGGATATCACATCTCATCCAATAGGAAGGGTCTCAGGTTTGGAATGGGAAGGAATTGGATATCACATCTCATGTTATAGGAAGGATCTCAGGTTTGGTATTAGAAGCATTGAGATATCACATCTCATGCTATAGGAAGGGTCTCAGGATTGGAATGTGAAGGATTTGGATATCACATCTCATGCTAAAGGAAGGGTCTCAGGTTTGGTAGAAGCATTGAGATATCACGTCGCTGCTATCGGAAGGGTCTCAGGATTGGATTGGGAAGGAGTTGGATATCCCTTCTCATGATATAGGAAGGGTCTCAGGATTTGAATGGCAAGGAGTTGGATATCACATCTCATGCCATAGGAAGGGTCTCAGGTTTGGTATAAGCATTGAGATATCACATCTCTGCTATCGGAAGGGTCTCAGGATTGGATTGGGAAGGAGTTGGATATCCCTTCTCATGCTATAGGAAGTGTCTCAGGTTGGAATGGGAAGGAGTTGGATATCACATCTCATGTTATAGGAAGGGTCTCAGGATTGGAATGGGAAGGATTTGGATATCACATCTCTTGCTATAGGAAGGGTCTCAGGATTGGAATGGGTAGGAGTTGGATATTACTTTCTTGCTATAGGAAGGGTCTCATGTTTGGAATGGGAAGGAGTTGGATATCACATATGCTATAGTTAGTGTCTCAGGTTTGGAACGGGAAGGAGTTGGATATCACATCTCATGTTATAGGAAGAGTCTCTGGTTTGGTATTAGAATCATTGAGATATCACATCGCATGCTGTAGGAAGGGTCTAAGGATTGGAATGGGATGGACTTGGATATCACATCTCATGTTATAGGTAGGCTCTCAGGTTTGGTATAAGCATTGAGATATCACATCTCATGCTATAGGAAGGGTCTCAGGATTGGAATGGGAAGGAATTGGATATCACATCTCATGCTATAGGAAGGGTCTCAGATTTGGTATAAGCATTGAGATATCACATCTCATGCTAAAGGAAGGGTCTCAGGATTGGAATGGGAAGGAGTTGTATATGACATCTCAGGCCATGACATCTCAGGCCATAGGAAGGTTCTCAGGTTTGGTATAAGCATTGAGATATCATATTGCATGCTGTAGGAAGGGTCTAAGGATTGGAATGGGAAGGACCTGGATATCACATCTCATGCTATAGAACGGCTCTCAGGTTTGGAAAGGGAAGGAGTTGGATATCACATCTCATGTTATAGTATGGATCTCAGGTTTGGTATTAGAAGTATTGAGATATCACATCTCATGTTATCGGAAGGATCTCAGGTTTGGTATTAGAAGTATTGAGATATCACATCTCATGCTATAGGAAGGGTCTCAGGATTGGAATGGGAAGGAGTTGGATATCACATCTCATGCTAAAGGAAGGGTCTCAGGTTTGGTAGAAGCATTGAGATATCACATCTCATGCTATAGGAAGGGTCTCAGGATTGGAATGGGAAGGACTTAGATATCACATATCATGCTATAGGGAGGGTCTCAGTTTTGATATTAGAAGCATTGAGATATCACATCTCATGCTATCGGAAGTGTCTCAGGATTGGAATGGGAAGGAGCTGGATATCACATCTCATGCTAAAGGAAGGGTCTCAGGTTTGGAACGGGAAGGAGTTGGATATCACATCTCATGTTATAGGAAGGGTCTCAGGTTTGGTATAAACATTGAGATATCACATCTCTGCTATCGGAAGTGTCTCAGGATTGGAATGGGAAGGAGTTGGATATCCCATCTCATGTTATAGGACGTGTCTCAGGTTTGTTATTGGAATCATTGAGATATCATATTGCATACTGTAGGAAGGGTCTAAGGGTTGGAATGTGAAGGACTTGGATATCACATCTCATGCTATAGATAGGCTCTTAGGTTTGGAAAGGGAAGGAGTTGGATCTCACATTTCATGTTAGAGGAAGGATCTCAGGGTTGGTATTAGAAGCATTGAGATATCACATCTCATGCTATAGGAAAGGTCTCAGGATTGGAATGGGAAGGAGTTGGATATCACATCTCATGCTATAGGAAGGGTCTCAGGTTTGGTATAAGCATTGATATATCACATCTCATGCTATAGGAAGGGTCTCAGGATTGGAATGGAAGGAGTTGGATATCACATCTCATGTCATAGGAAGGATCTCAGGTTTGGTATTAGAATCATTGAGATATCATATTGCATGCTGTAGGAAGGGTCTAAGGATTGGAATAGGAAGGACCTGGATATCACATCTCATGCTATAGATAGGCTCTTAGGTTTGGAAAGGGAAGGAGTTGGATATCACATTTCATGTTAGAGGAAGGATCTCAGGTTTGGTATTAGAAGCATTGAGATATCACATCTCATGCTATAGGAAGGGTCTCAGGATTGGAATGGGAAGTAGTTGGATATCACATCTCATGCTATAGGAAGGGTCTCAGGTTTGGTATAAGCATTGCGATATCACATCTCATGCTATAGGACGGGTCTCAGGATTGGAATGGAAGGAGTTGGATATCACATCTCATGTTATAGGAAGGATCTCAGGTTTGGTATTAGAATCATTGAGACATTACATCTCATGCTATAGGAAGGGTCTCAGGTTTGGTATAAGCATTGAGATATCACATCTCTGCTATCGGAAGGGTCTCAGGCTTGGATTGGGAAGGAGTTGGATATCCCTTCTCATGCTATAGGAAGTGTCTCAGGTTGGAATGGGAAGGAGTTGGATATCACATCTCCTGCTATGGGAAGGGTCTCAGGTTTGGTATAAGCAGTGAGATATCACATCTCTGCTATCGGAAGGGTCTCAAGATTGGAATGGGAAGGAGTTGGATATTCCCATCTCATGTTATAGGAAGGGTCTCAGGTTTGGTATTAGAAGCATTGAGATATCACATCTCATGCTATAGGAAGGGTCTCAGGATTGGAATGGGAAGGACTTGGATATCACATCTCATGCTATAGGGAGGGTCTCAAGTTTGATATTAGAAGCTTTGAGATATCACATCTCATGATATCGGAAGGGTCTCAGGATTGGAATGGGAAGGAGTTGGATATCACATCTCATGATAAAGGAAGGGTCTAAGGTTTGGAAGGGGAAGGATTTGGATATCACATCTCATGTTATATTACGGGTCTCAGGTTTGGTATTAGAAGCATTGAGATATCAAGTCTCATAGTATAGGAAGGGTCTCAGAATTGGAATGGGAAGGAGTTGGATATCCCATCTCATGTTATAGGAAGAATCTCTGGTTTGGTATTATAATCATTGAGATATCACATCGCATGCTGTAGGAAGGGTCTAAGGATTGGAATGGGATGGACTTGGATATCACATCTCATGCTATAGGTAGGCTCTCAGGTTTGGTATAAGCATTGAGATATGACATCTCATGCTATAGGAAGGGTCTCAGAATTGGAATGGGAAGGAATTGGATATCACATCTCAAGCTATAGGAAGGGTCTCAGTATTGGAATGGGAAGGACTTGGATATCACATCTCATGCTATAGGAAGGCTCTCAGGTTTGGAAGGGGAAAGAGTTGGATATCTCATTTCATGTTAGAGGTAGGATCTCAGGTTTAGTATTAGAGGCGTTGAGATATCACATCTCATGCTATCAGAAGGGTCTCAGGAATGGAATGGGAAGGATTTGGATATCACATCTCATGTTATAGGAATGATCTCAGGTTTGGTATTAGAAGCATTGAGATATCACATCTCATGCTATCGGAAGGATCTCAGGTTTGGTATTAGAGGCATTGAGATATCACATCTCATGCTAAAGGGAGGGTCTCAGGTTTGGAAGGGGAAGGATTTGGATATCACATCTCATGTTATAGGAAGGATCTCAGGTTTGGTATTAGAAGCATTGAGATATCACATCTCATGCTATCGGAAGTGTCTCAGGATTGGAATGGGAAGGAGCTGGATATCACATCTCATGCTAAAGGAAGGGTCTCAGGTTTGGAACGGGAAGGAGTTGGATATCACATCTCATGTTATAGGAAGGATCTCAGGTTTGGTATTAGACGCATTGAGACATCACATCTCATGCTATAGGAAGGGTCTCAGGGTTGGAATGGGAAGGAGTTGGATATCACATCTCATCCAATAGGAAGGGTCTCAGGTTTGGAATGGGAAGGAATTGGATATCACATCTCATGTTATAGGAAGGATCTCAGGTTTGGTATTAGAAGCATTGAGATATCACATCTCATGCTATAGGAAGGGTCTCAGGATTGGAATGTGAAGGATTTGGATATCACATCTCATGCTAAAGGAAGGGTCTCAGGTTTGGTAGAAGCATTGAGATATCAAGTCGCTGCTATCGGAAGGGTCTCAGGATTGGATTGGGAAGGAGTTGGATATCCCTTCTCATGCTATAGGAAGGGTCTCAGGATTTGAATGGCAAGGAGTTGGATATCACATCTCATGCCATAGGAAGGGTCTCAGGTTTGGTATAAGCATTGAGATATCACATCTCTGCTATCGGAAGGGTCTCAGGCTTGGATTGGGAAGGAGTTGGATATCCCTTCTCATGCTATAGGAAGTGTCTCAGGTTGGAATGGGAAGGAGTTGGATATCACATCTCCTGCTATGGGAAGGGTCTCAGGTTTGGTATAAGCAGTGAGATATCACATCTCTGCTATCGGAAGGGTCTCAAGATTGGAATGGGAAGGAGTTGGATATTCCCATCTCATGTTATAGGAAGGGTCTCAGGTTTGGTATTAGAAGCATTGAGATATCACATCTCATGCTATAGGAAGGGTCTCAGGATTGGAATGGGAAGGACTTGGATATCACATCTCATGCTATAGGGAGGGTCTCAAGTTTGATATTAGAAGCTTTGAGATATCACATCTCATGATATCGGAAGGGTCTCAGGATTGGAATGGGAAGGAGTTGGATATCACATCTCATGATAAAGGAAGGGTCTAAGGTTTGGAAGGGGAAGGATTTGGATATCACATCTCATGTTATATTACGGGTCTCAGGTTTGGTATTAGAAGCATTGAGATATCAAGTCTCATAGTATAGGAAGGGTCTCAGAATTGGAATGGGAAGGAGTTGGATATCCCATCTCATGTTATAGGAAGAGTCTCTGGTTTGGTATTATAATCATTGAGATATCACATCGCATGCTGTAGGAAGGGTCTAAGGATTGGAATGGGATGGACTTGGATATCACATCTCATGCTATAGGTAGGCTCTCAGGTTTGGTATAAGCTTTGAGATATGACATCTCATGCTATAGGAAGGGTCTCAGAATTGGAATGGGAAGGAGTTGGATATCACATCTCAAGCTATAGGAAGGGTCTCAGTATTGGAATGGGAAGGACTTGGATATCACATCTCATGCTATAGGAAGGCTCTCAGGTTTGGAAGGGGAAAGAGTTGGATATCTCATTTCATGTTAGAGGTAGGATCTCAGGTTTAGTATTAGAGGCATTGAGATATCACATCTCATGCTATCAGAAGGGTCTCAGGAATGGAATGGGAAGGATTTGGATATCACATCTCATGTTATAGGAATGATCTCAGGTTTGGTATTAGAAGCATTGAGATATCACATCTCATGCTATCGGAAGGATCTCAGGTTTGGTATTAGAGGCATTGAGATATCACATCTCATGCTAAAGGGAGGGTCTCAGGTTTGGAAGGGGAAGGATTTGGATATCACATCTCATGTTATAGGAAGGATCTCAGGTTTGGTATTAGAAGCATTGAGATATCACATCTCATGCTATCGGAAGGATCTCAGGTTTGGTATTAGAAGCATTGAGATATCACATCTCATGCCATCAGAAGAGTCTCAGGATTGGAATAGGAAGGAGTTGGATATCACATTTCATGCTAAAGGGAGGGTCTCAGGTTTGGAAGGGGAAGGATTTGGATATCACATCTCATGTTATCGGAAGGATCTCACGTTTGGTATTAGAAGTATTGAGATATCATATCTCATGCTATAGGAAGGGTCTCAGGATTGGAATGGGAAGGAGTTGGATATCACATCTCATGCTATAGGGAGGGTCTCAGGATTGGAATGGGAAGGACTTAGATATCACATATCATGCTATAGGGAGGGTCTCAGTTTTGATATTAGAAGCATTGAGATATCACATCTCATGCTATCGGAAGTGTCTCAGGATTGGAATGGGAAGGAGCTGGATATCACATCTCATGCTAAAGGAAGGGTCTCAGGTTTGGAACGGGAAGGATTTGGATATCACATCTCATGTTATAGGAAGGGTCTCAGGTTTGGTATAAGCATTGAGATATCACATCTCTGCTATCGGAAGTGTCTCAGGATTGGAATGGGAAGGAGTTGGATATCCCATCTCATGTTATAGGACGGGTCTCAGGTTTGTTATTAGAATCATTGAGATATCATATTGCATGCTGTAGGAAGGGTCTAAGGGTTGGAATGTGAAGGACTTGGATATCACATCTCATGCTATAGATAGGCTCTTAGGTTTGGAAAGGGAAGGAGTTGGATATCACATTTCATGTTAGAGGAAGGATCTCAGGTTTGGTATTAGAAGCATTGAGATATCACATCTCATGCTATAGGAAGGGTCTCAGGATTGGAATGGGAAACAGTTGGATATCACATCTCATGCTATAGGAAGGGTCTCAGGTTTGGTATAAGCATTGAGACATCACATCTCATGCTATAGGAAGGGTCTCAGGGTTGGAATGGGAAGGAGTTGGATATCACATCTCATCCAATAGGAAGGGTCTCAGGTTTGGAATGGGAAGGAATTGGATATCACATCTCATGTTATAGGAAGGATCTCAGGTTTGGTATTAGAAGCATTGAGATATCACATCTCATGCTATAGGAAGGGTCTCAGGATTGGAATGTGAAGGATTTGGATATCACATCTCATGCTAAAGGAAGGGTCTCAGGTTTGGTAGAAGCATTGAGATATCACGTCGCTGCTATCGGAAGGGTCTCAGGATTGGATTGGGAAGGAGTTGGATATCCCTTCTCATGATATAGGAAGGGTCTCAGGATTTGAATGGCAAGGAGTTGGATATCACATCTCATGCCATAGGAAGGGTCTCAGGTTTGGTATAAGCATTGAGATATCACATCTCTGCTATCGGAAGGGTCTCAGGATTGGATTGGGAAGGAGTTGGATATCCCTTCTCATGCTATAGGAAGTGTCTCAGGTTGGAATGGGAAGGAGTTGGATATCACATCTCATGTTATAGGAAGGGTCTCAGGATTGGAATGGGAAGGATTTGGATATCACATCTCTTGCTATAGGAAGGGTCTCAGGATTGGAATGGGTAGGAGTTGGATATTACTTTCTTGCTATAGGAAGGGTCTCATGTTTGGAATGGGAAGGAGTTGGATATCACATATGCTATAGTTAGTGTCTCAGGTTTGGAACGGGAAGGAGTTGGATATCACATCTCATGTTATAGGAAGAGTCTCTGGTTTGGTATTAGAATCATTGAGATATCACATCGCATGCTGTAGGAAGGGTCTAAGGATTGGAATGGGATGGACTTGGATATCACATCTCATGTTATAGGTAGGCTCTCAGGTTTGGTATAAGCATTGAGATATCACATCTCATGCTATAGGAAGGGTCTCAGGATTGGAATGGGAAGGAATTGGATATCACATCTCATGCTATAGGAAGGGTCTCAGATTTGGTATAAGCATTGAGATATCACATCTCATGCTAAAGGAAGGGTCTCAGGATTGGAATGGGAAGGAGTTGTATATGACATCTCAGGCCATGACATCTCAGGCCATAGGAAGGTTCTCAGGTTTGGTATAAGCATTGAGATATCATATTGCATGCTGTAGGAAGGGTCTAAGGATTGGAATGGGAAGGACCTGGATATCACATCTCATGCTATAGAACGGCTCTCAGGTTTGGAAAGGGAAGGAGTTGGATATCACATCTCATGTTATAGTATGGATCTCAGGTTTGGTATTAGAAGTATTGAGATATCACATCTCATGTTATCGGAAGGATCTCAGGTTTGGTATTAGAAGTATTGAGATATCACATCTCATGCTATAGGAAGGGTCTCAGGATTGGAATGGGAAGGAGTTGGATATCACATCTCATGCTAAAGGAAGGGTCTCAGGTTTGGTAGAAGCATTGAGATATCACATCTCATGCTATAGGAAGGGTCTCAGGATTGGAATGGGAAGGACTTAGATATCACATATCATGCTATAGGGAGGGTCTCAGTTTTGATATTAGAAGCATTGAGATATCACATCTCATGCTATCGGAAGTGTCTCAGGATTGGAATGGGAAGGAGCTGGATATCACATCTCATGCTAAAGGAAGGGTCTCAGGTTTGGAACGGGAAGGAGTTGGATATCACATCTCATGTTATAGGAAGGGTCTCAGGTTTGGTATAAACATTGAGATATCACATCTCTGCTATCGGAAGTGTCTCAGGATTGGAATGGGAAGGAGTTGGATATCCCATCTCATGTTATAGGACGTGTCTCAGGTTTGTTATTGGAATCATTGAGATATCATATTGCATACTGTAGGAAGGGTCTAAGGGTTGGAATGTGAAGGACTTGGATATCACATCTCATGCTATAGATAGGCTCTTAGGTTTGGAAAGGGAAGGAGTTGGATCTCACATTTCATGTTAGAGGAAGGATCTCAGGGTTGGTATTAGAAGCATTGAGATATCACATCTCATGCTATAGGAAAGGTCTCAGGATTGGAATGGGAAGGAGTTGGATATCACATCTCATGCTATAGGAAGGGTCTCAGGTTTGGTATAAGCATTGATATATCACATCTCATGCTATAGGAAGGGTCTCAGGATTGGAATGGAAGGAGTTGGATATCACATCTCATGTCATAGGAAGGATCTCAGGTTTGGTATTAGAATCATTGAGATATCATATTGCATGCTGTAGGAAGGGTCTAAGGATTGGAATAGGAAGGACCTGGATATCACATCTCATGCTATAGATAGGCTCTTAGGTTTGGAAAGGGAAGGAGTTGGATATCACATTTCATGTTAGAGAAGGATCTCAGGTTTGGTATTAGAAGCATTGAGATATCACATCTCATGCTATAGGAAGGGTCTCAGGATTGGAATGGGAAGTAGTTGGATATCACATCTCATGCTATAGGAAGGGTCTCAGGTTTGGTATAAGCATTGCGATATCACATCTCATGCTATAGGACGGGTCTCAGGATTGGAATGGAAGGAGTTGGATATCACATCTCATGTTATAGGAAGGATCTCAGGTTTGGTATTAGAATCATTGAGACATTACATCTCATGCTATAGGAAGGGTCTCAGGGTTGGAATGGGAAGGAGTTGGATATCACAACTCATCCAATAGGAAGGGTCTCAGGTTTGGAATGGGAAGGAATTGGATATCACATCTCATGTTATAGGAAGGATCTCAGGTTTGGTATTAGAAGCATTGAGATATCACATCTCATGCTATAGGAAGGGTCTCAGGATTGGAATGTGAAGGATTTGGATATCACATCTCATGCTAAAGGAAGGGTCTCAGGTTTGGTAGAAGCATTGAGATATCACGTCTCTGCTATCGGAAGGGTCTCAGGATTGGATTGGGAAGGAGTTGGATATCCCTTCTCATGCTATAGGAAGGGTCTCAAGATTTGAATGGCAAGGAGTTGGATATCACATCTCATGCCATACGAAGGGTCTCAGGTTTGGTATAAGCATTGAGATATCACATCTCTGCTATCGGAAGGGTCTCAGGATTGGAATGGGAAGGAGTTGGATATTCCCATCTCATGTAATAGGAAGGGTCTCAGGTTTGGTATTAGAAGCATTGAGATATCACATCTCATGCTATAGGAAGGGTCTCAGGATTGGAATGGGAAGGACTTGGATATCACATCTCATGCTATAGGGAGGGTCTCAAGTTTGATATTAGAAGCTTTGAGATATCACATCTCATGATATCGGAAGGGTCTCAGGATTGGAATGGGAAGGAGTTGGATATCACATCTCATGATAAAGGAAGGGTCTAAGGTTTGGAAGGGGAAGGATTTGGATATCACATCTCATGTTATATTACGGGTCTCAGGTTTGGTATTAGAAGCATTGAGATATCAAGTCTCAGAGTATAGGAAGGGTCTCAGAATTGGAATGGGAAGGAGTTGGATATCACATCTCAAGCTATAGGAAGGGTCTCAGGATTGGAATGGGAAGGACTTGGATATCACATCTCATGCTATAGGAATGCTCTCAGGTTTGGAAGGGGAAAGAGTTGGATATCACATTTCATGTTAGAGGTAGGATCTCAGGTTTGGTATTAGAGGCATTGAGATATCACATCTCATGCTATCAGAAGGGTCTCGGGAATGGAATGGGAAGGAGTTGGATATCACATCTCATGCTAAAGGGAGGGTCTCAGGTTTGGAAGGGGAAGGATTTGGATATCACATCTCATGTTATAGGAAGGATCTCAGGTTTGGTATTAGAAGCATTGAGATATCACATCTCATGCTATCGGAAGGATCTCAGGTTTGGTATTAGAAGCATTGAGATATCACATCTCATGCTATCAGAAGGGTCTCAGGATTGGAATGGGAAGGAGTTGGATATCACATCTCATGCTAAAGGGAGGGTCTCAGGTTTGGAAGGGGAAGGATTTGGATATCACATCTCATGTTATCGGAAGGATCTCACGTTTGGTATTAGAAGTATTGAGATATCATATCTCATGCTATAGGAAGGGTCTCAGGATTGGAATGGGAAGGAGTTGGATATCACATCTCATGCTATAGGAAGTGTCTCAGGATTGTAATGGGAAGGACTTGGATATCACATCTCATGCTATAGGTAGGGTCTCAAGTTTGATATTAGAAGCATTGAGATATCACATCTCATGCTATAGGAAGGGTCTGAGGATTGAAATGGGAAGGAGTTGGATATCACATCTCATGCTATGGGAAGGGTCTCAGGTTTGGTATAAGCAGTGAGATATCACATCTCATGCTATAGGAAGTGTCTCAGGATTGGAATGGGAAGGAGTTGGATATCACATCTCATGTTATAGGAAGGATCTCAGGTTTGGTATAAGCATTGAGATATCACATCTCTGCTATCGGAAGGGTCTCAGGATTGGAATGGGAAGGAGTTGGATATTCCCATCTCATGTTATAGGAAGGGTCTCAGGTTTGGTATTAGAAGCATTGAGATATCACATCTCATGCTATAGGAAGGGTCTCAGGATTGGAATGGGAAGGACTTGGATATCACATCTCATGCTATAGGGAGGGTCTCAAGTTTGATATTAGAAGCTTTGAGATATCACATCTCATGATATCGGAAGGGTCTCAAGATTGGAATGGGAAGGAGTTGGATATCACATCTCATGATAAAGGAAGGGTCTAAGGTTTGGAAGGGGAAGGATTTGGATATCACATCTCATGTTATATTACGGGTCTCACGTCTGTATTAGAAGCATTGAGATATCAAGTCTCATAGTATAGGAAGGGTCTCAGAATTGGAATGGGAAGGAGTTGGATATCACATCTCAAGTTATAGGAAGGGTCTCAGGATTGGAATGGGAAGGACTTGGATATCACATCTCATGCTATAGGAAGGCTCTCAGGTTTGGAAGGGGAAAGAGTTGGATATCACATTTCATGTTAGAGGTAGAATCTCAGGTTTGGTATTAGAGGCATTGAGATATCACATCTCATGCTATCAGAAGGGTCTCAGGAATGGAATGGGAAGGAGTTGGATATCACATCTCATGCTAAAGGGAGGGTCTCAGGTTTGGAAGGGGAAGGATTTGGATATCACATCTCATGTTATAGGAAGGATCTCAGGTTTGGTATTAGAAGCATTGAGATATCACATCTCATGCTATCGGAAGGATCTCAGGTTTGGTATTAGAAGCATTGAGATATCACATCTCATGCTATCAGAAGAGTCTCAGGATTGGAATAGGAAGGAGTTCGATATCACATCTCATGCTAAAGGGAGGGTCTCAGGATTGGAAGGGGAAGGATTTGGATATCACATCTCATGTTATCGGAAGGATCTCACGTTTGGTATTAGAAGTATTGAGATATCATATCTCATGCTATAGGAAGGGTCTCAGGATTGGAATGGGAAGGAGTTGGATATCACATCTCATGCTATAGGGAGGGTCTCAGGATTGGAATGGGAAGGACTTAGATATCACATATCATGCTATAGGGAGGGTCTCAGTTTTGATATTAGAAGCATTGAGATATCACATCTCATGCTATAGGAAGTGTCTCAGGATTGGAATGGGAAGGTGCTGGATATCACATCTCATGCTAAAGGAAGGGTCTCAGGTTTGGAACGGGAAGGATTTGGATATCACATCTCATGTTATAGGAAGGGTCTCAGGTTTGGTATAAGCATTGAGATATCACATCTCTGCTATCGGAAGTGTCTCAGGATTGGAATGGGAAGGAGTTGGATATCCCATCTCATGTTATAGGACGGGTCTCAGGTTTGTTATTAGAATCATTGAGATATCATATTGCATGCTGTAGGAAGGGTCTAAGGGTTGGAATGGGAAGGACTTGGATATCACATCTCATGCTATAGATAGGCTCTTAGGTTTGGAAAGGGAAGGAGTTGGATATCACATTTCATGTTAGAGGAAGGATCTCAGGTTTGGTATTAGAAGCATTGAGATATCACATCTCATGCTATAGGAAGGGTCTCAGGATTGGAATGGGAAGCAGTTGGATATCACATCTCATGCTATAGGAAGGGTCTCAGGTTTGGTATAAGCATTGAGATATCACATCTCATGCTATAGGACGGGTCTCAGGATTTGAATGGAAGGAGTTGGATATCACATCTCATGTTATAGGAAGGATCTCAGGTTTGGTATTAGAAGCATTGAGACATCACATCTCATGCTATATGAAGGGTCTCAGGGTTGGAATGGGAAGGAGTTGGATATCACATCGCATCCAATAGGAAGGGTCTCAGGTTTGGAATGGGAAGGAATTGGATATCACATCTCATGTTATAGGAAGGATCTCAGGTTTGGTATTAGAAGCATTGAGATATCACATCTCATGCTATAGGAAGGGTCTCAGGATTGGAATGTGAAGGATTTGGATATCACATCTCATGCTAAAGGAAGGGTCTCAGGTTTGGTAGAAGCATTGAGATATCACATCTCTGCTATCGGGAGGGTCTCAGGATTGGATTGGGAAGGAGTTGGATATCCCTTCTCATGCTATAGGAAGTGTCTCAGGTTGGAATGGGAAGGAGTTGGATATCACATCTCATGTTATAGGAAGGGTCTCAGGATTGTAATGGGAAGGATTTGGATATCACATCTCTTGCTATAGGAAGGGTCTCAGGATTGGAATGGGTAGGAGTTGGATATTACTTTCTTGCTATAGGAAGGGTCTCATGTTTGGAATGGGAAGGAGTTGGATATCACATATGCTATAGTTAGTGTCTCAGGTTTGGAACGGAAGGAGTTGGATATCACATCTCATGTTATAGGAAGGGTCTCAGGTTTGGTATAAGCATTGAGATATCACATCTCTGCTATCGGAAGCGGCTCAGGATTGGAATGGGAAGGAGTTGGATATCCCATCTCATGTTATAGGAAGAGTCTCTGGTTTGGTATTAGAATCATTGAGATATCACATTGCATGCTGTAGGAAGGGTCTAAGGATTGGAATGGGATGGACTTGGATATCACATCTCATGCTATAGGTAGGCTCTCAGGTTTGGTATAAGCATTGAGATATCACATCTCATGCTATAGGAAGGGTCTCAGGATTGGAATGGGAAGGAATTGGATATCACATCTCATGCTATAGGAAGGGTCTCAGATTTGGTATAAGCATTGAGATATCACATCTCATGCTAAAGGAAGGGTCTCAGGATTGGAATGGGAAGGAGTTGTATATGACATCTCAGGCCATAGGAAGGTTCTCAGGTTTGGTATAAGCATTGAGATATCACATCTCTGCTATCGGAAGGGTCTCAGGATTGGAATGGGAAGGAGTTGGATATCCCATCTCATGTTATAGGAAGGGTCTCAGGTTTGGTATTAGAAGCATAGAGATATCACATCTCATGCTATAGGAAGGGTCTCAGGATTTGAATGGCAAGGAGTTGGATATCACATCTCATGCCATAGGAAGGGTCTCAGGTTTGGTATAAGCATTCAGATATCACATCTCTGCTATCGGAAGGGTCTCAGGATTGGATTGGGAAGGAGTTAGATATCCCTTCTCATGCTATAGGAAGTGTCTCAGGTTGGAATGGGAAGGAGTTGGATATCACATCTCATGTTATAGGAAGGGTCTCGGGATTGGAATGGGAAGGACTTGGATGTCACATCTCATGCTTTAGGGAGGGTCTCAAGTTTGATATTAGAAGCATTGAGATAACAAATCTCATGATATCGGAAGGGTCTCAGGATTGGAATGGGAAGGAGTTGGATATCACATCTCAAGCTATAGGAAGGGTCTCAGGATTGGAATGGGAAGGATTTGGATATCACATCTCATGTTATAGGACGGGTCTCAGGTTTGGTATTAGAAGCATTGAGATATCAAGTCTCATGGTATAAGAAGGGTCTCAGAATTGGAATGGGAAGGAGTTGGATATCACACCTCAAGCTATAGGAAGGGTCTCAGGATTGGAATGGGAAGGACTTGGATATCACATCTCATGCTATAGGGAGGGTCTCAAGTTTGATATTAGAAGCTTTGAGATATCACATCTCATGATATCGGAAGGGTCTCAGGATTGGAATGGGAAGGAGTTGGATATCACATCTCATGATAAAGGAAGGGTCTAAGGTTTGGAAGGGGAAGGATTTGGATATCACATCTCATGTTATATTACGGGTCTCACGTTTGTATTAGAAGCATTGAGATATCAAGTCTCATAGTATAGGAAGGGTCTCAGAATTGGAATGGGAAGGAGTTGGATATCACATCTCAAGCTATAGGAAGGGTCTCAGGATTGGAATGGGAAGGACTTGGATATCACATCTCATGCTATAGGAAGGCTCTCAGGTTTGGAAGGGGAAATAGTTGGATATCACATTTCATGTTAGAGGTAGGATCTCAGGTTTGGTATTAGAGGCATTGAGATATCACATCTCATGCTATCAGAAGGGTCTTAGGAATGGAATGGGAAGGAGTTGGATATCACATCTCATGCTAAAGGGAGGGTCTCAGGTTTGGAAGGGGAAGGATTTGGATATCACATCTCATGTTATAGGAAGGATCTCAGGTTTGGTATTAGAAGCATTGAGATATCACATCTCATGCTATCGGAAGGATCTCAGGTTTGGTATTAGAAGCATTGAGATATCACATCTCATGCTATCAGAAGAGTCTCAGGATTGGAATAGGAAGGAGTTGGATATCACATCTCATGCTAAAGGGAGGGTCTCAGGATTGGAAGGGGAAGGATTTGGATATCACATCTCATGTTATCGGAAGGATCTCACGTTTGGTATTAGAAGTATTGAGATATCATATCTCATGCTATAGGAAGGGTCTCAGGATTGGAATGGGAAGGAGTTGGATATCACATCTCATGCTATAGGGAGGGTCTCAGGATTGGAATGGGAAGGACTTAGATATCACATATCATGCTATAGGGAGGGTCTCAGTTTTGATATTAGAAGCATTGAGATATCACATCTCATGCTATAGGAAGTGTCTCAGGATTGGAATGGGAAGGTGCTGGATATCACATCTCATGCTAAAGGAAGGGTCTCAGGTTTGGAACGGGAAGGATTTGGATATCACATCTCATGTTATAGGAAGGGTCTCAGGTTTGGTATAAGCATTGAGATATCACATCTCTGCTATCGGAAGTGTCTCAGGATTGGAATGGGAAGGAGTTGGATATCCCATCTCATGTTATAGGACGGGTCTCAGGTTTGTTATTAGAATCATTGAGATATCATATTGCATGCTGTAGGAAGGGTCTAAGGGTTGGAATGGGAAGGACTTGGATATCACATCTCATGCTATAGATAGGCTCTTAGGTTTGGAAAGGGAAGGAGTTGGATATCACATTTCATGTTAGAGGAAGGATCTCAGGTTTGGTATTAGAAGCATTGAGATATCACATCTCATGCTATAGGAAGGGTCTCAGGATTGGAATGGGAAGCAGTTGGATATCACATCTCATGCTATAGGAAGGGTCTCAGGTTTGGTATAAGCATTGAGATATCACATCTCATGCTATAGGACGGGTCTCAGGATTGGAATGGAAGGAGTTGGATATCACATCTCATGTTATAGGAAGGATCTCAGGTTTGGTATTAGAAGCATTGAGACATCACATCTCATGCTATAGGAAGGGTCTCAGGGTTGGAATGGGAAGGAGTTGGATATCACATCTCATCCAATAGGAAGGGTCTCAGGTTTGGAATGGGAAGGAATTGGATATCACATCTCATGTTATAGGAAGGATCTCAGGTTTGGTATTAGAAGCATTGAGATATCACATCTCATGCTATAGGAAGGGTCTCAGGATTGGAATGTGAAGGATTTGGATATCACATCTCATGCTAAAGGAAGGGTCTCAGGTTTGGTAGAAGCATTGAGATATCACGTCTCTGCTATCGGAAGGGTCTCAGGATTGGATTGGGAAGGAGTTGGATATCACATCTCATGCCATAGGAAGGGTCTCAGGTTTGGTATAAGCATTGAGATATCACATCTCTGCTATCGGAAGGGTCTCAGGATTGGATTGGGAAGGAGTTGGATATCCCTTCTCATGCTATAGGAAGTGTCTCAGGTTGGAATGGGAAGGAGTTGGATATCACATCTCATGTTATAGGAAGGGTCTCAGGATTGGAATGGGAAGGATTTGGATATCACATCTCTTGCTATAGGAAGGGTCTCAGGATTGGAATGGGTAGGAGTTGGATATTACTTTCTTGCTATAGGAAGGGTCTCATGTTTGGAATGGGAAGGAGTTGGATATCACATATGCTATAGTTAGTGTCTCAGGTTTGGAACGGGAAGGAGTTGGATATCACATCTCATGTTATAGGAAGGGTCTCAGGCTTGGTATAAGCATTGAGATATCACATCTCTGCTATCGGAAGCGGCTCAGGATTGGAATGGGAAGGAGTTGGATATCCCATCTCATGTTATAGGAAGAGTCTCTGGTTTGGTAGAATCATTGAGATATCACATCGCATGCTGTAGGAAGGGTCAAAGGATTGGAATGGGATGGACTTGGATATCACATCTCATGCTATAGGTAGGCTCTCAGGTTTGGTATAAGCATTGAGATATCACATCTCATGCTATAGGAAGGGTCTCAGGATTGGAATGGGAAGGAATTGGATATCACATCTCATGCTATAGGAAGGGTCTCAGATTTGGTATAAGCATTGAGATATCACATCTCATGCTAAAGGAAGAGTCTCAGGATTGGAATGTGAAGGATTTGGATATCACATCTCATGCTAAAGGAAGGGTCTCAGGTTTGGTAGAAGCATTGAGATATCACGTCGCTGCTATCGGAAGGGTCTCAGGATTGGATTGGGAAGGAGTTGGATATCCCTTCTCATGCTATAGGAAGGGTCTCAGGATTTGAATGGCAAGGAGTTGGATATCACATCTCATGCCATAGGAAGGGTCTCAGGTTTGGTATAAGCATTGAGATATCACATCTCTGCTATCGGAAGGGTCTCAGGATTGGATTGGGAAGGAGTTGGATATCCCTTCTCATGCTATAGGAAGTGTCTCAGGTTGGAATGGGAAGGAGTTGGATATCACATCTCATGCTATAGGAAGGGTCTCAGGTTTGGTATAAGCATTGAGATATCACATCTCATGCTATAGGACGGGTCTCAGGATTGTAATGGAAGGAGTTGGATATCACATCTCATGTTATAGGAAGGATCTCAGGTTTGGTATTAGAATCATTGAGACATCACATCTCATGCTATAGGAAGGGTCTCAGGGTTGGAATGGGAAGGAGTTGGATATCACAACTCATCCAATAGGAAGGGTCTCAGGTTTGGAATGGGAAGGAATTGGATATCACATCTCATGTTATAGGAAGGATCTCAGGTTTGGTATTAGAAGCATTGAGATATCACATCTCATGCTATAGGAAGGGTCTCAGGATTTGAATGGCAAGGAGTTGGATATCACATCTCATGCCATAGGAAGGGTCTCAGGTTTGGTATAAGCATTCAGATATCACATCTCTGCTATCGGAAGGGTCTCAGGATTGGATTGGTAAGGAGTTAGATATCCCTTCTCATGCTATTGGAAGTGTCTCAGGTTGGAATGGGAAGGAGTTGGATATCACATCTCATGTTATAGGAAGGGTCTCGGGATTGGAATGGGAAGGACTTGGATGTCACATCTCATGCTTTAGGGAGGGTCTCAAGTTTGATATTAGAAGCATTGAGATAACAAATCTCATGATATCGGAAGGGTCTCAGGATTGGAATGGGAAGGAGTTGGATATCACATCTCAAGCTATAGGAAGGGTCTCAGGATTGGAATGGGAAGGATTTGGATATCACATCTCATGTTATAGGACGGGTCTCAGGTTTGGTATTAGAAGCATTGAGATATCAAGTCTCATGGTATAAGAAGGGTCTCAGAATTGGAATGGGAAGGAGTTGGATATCACACCTCAAGCTATAGGAAGGGTCTCAGGATTGGAATGGGAAGGACTTGGATATCACATCTCATGCTATAGGGAGGGTCTCAAGTTTGATATTAGAAGCTTTGAGATATCACATCTCATGATATCGGAAGGGTCTCAGGATTGGAATGGGAAGGAGTTGGATATCACATCTCATGATAAAGGAAGGGTCTAAGGTTTGGAAGGGGAAGGATTTGGATATCACATCTCATGTTATATTACGGGTCTCACGTTTGTATTAGAAGCATTGAGATATCAAGTCTCATAGTATAGGAAGGGTCTCAGAATTGGAATGGGAAGGAGTTGGATATCACATCTCAAGCTATAGGAAGGGTCTCAGGATTGGAATGGGAAGGACTTGGATATCACATCTCATGCTATAGGAAGGCTCTCAGGTTTGGAAGGGGAAATAGTTGGATATCACATTTCATGTTAGAGGTAGGATCTCAGGTTTGGTATTAGAGGCATTGAGATATCACATCTCATGCTATCAGAAGGGTCTTAGGAATGGAATGGGAAGGAGTTGGATATCACATCTCATGCTAAAGGGAGGGTCTCAGGTTTGGAAGGGGAAGGATTTGGATATCACATCTCATGTTATAGGAAGGATCTCAGGTTTGGTATTAGAAGCATTGAGATATCACATCTCATGCTATCGGAAGGATCTCAGGTTTGGTATTAGAAGCATTGAGATATCACATCTCATGCTATCAGAAGAGTCTCAGGATTGGAATAGGAAGGAGTTGGATATCACATCTCATGCTAAAGGGAGGGTCTCAGGATTGGAAGGGGAAGGATTTGGATATCACATCTCATGTTATCGGAAGGATCTCACGTTTGGTATTAGAAGTATTGAGATATCATATCTCATGCTATAGGAAGGGTCTCAGGATTGGAATGGGAAGGAGTTGGATATCACATCTCATGCTATAGGGAGGGTCTCAGGATTGGAATGGGAAGGACTTAGATATCACATATCATGCTATAGGGAGGGTCTCAGTTTTGATATTAGAAGCATTGAGATATCACATCTCATGCTATAGGAAGTGTCTCAGGATTGGAATGGGAAGGTGCTGGATATCACATCTCATGCTAAAGGAAGGGTCTCAGGTTTGGAACGGGAAGGATTTGGATATCACATCTCATGTTATAGGAAGGGTCTCAGGTTTGGTATAAGCATTGAGATATCACATCTCTGCTATCGGAAGTGTCTCAGGATTGGAATGGGAAGGAGTTGGATATCCCATCTCATGTTATAGGACGGGTCTCAGGTTTGTTATTAGAATCATTGAGATATCATATTGCATGCTGTAGGAAGGGTCTAAGGGTTGGAATGGGAAGGACTTGGATATCACATCTCATGCTATAGATAGGCTCTTAGGTTTGGAAAGGGAAGGAGTTGGATATCACATTTCATGTTAGAGGAAGGATCTCAGGTTTGGTATTAGAAGCATTGAGATATCACATCTCATGCTATAGGAAGGGTCTCAGGATTGGAATGGGAAGCAGTTGGATATCACATCTCATGCTATAGGAAGGGTCTCAGGTTTGGTATAAGCATTGAGATATCACATCTCATGCTATAGGACGGGTCTCAGGATTGGAATGGAAGGAGTTGGATATCACATCTCATGTTATAGGAAGGATCTCAGGTTTGGTATTAGAAGCATTGAGACCACATCTCATGCTATAGGAAGGGTCTCAGGGTTGGAATGGGAAGGAGTTGGATATCACATCTCATCCAATAGGAAGGGTCTCAGGTTTGGAATGGGAAGGAATTGGATATCACATCTCATGTTATAGGAAGGATCTCAGGTTTGGTATTAGAAGCATTGAGATATCACATCTCATGCTATAGGAAGGGTCTCAGGATTGGAATGTGAAGGATTTGGATATCACATCTCATGCTAAAGGAAGGGTCTCAGGTTTGGTAGAAGCATTGAGATATCACGTCTCTGCTATCGGAAGGGTCTCAGGATTGGATTGGGAAGGAGTTGGATATCACATCTCATGCCATAGGAAGGGTCTCAGGTTTGGTATAAGCATTGAGATATCACATCTCTGCTATCGGAAGGGTCTCAGGATTGGATTGGGAAGGAGTTGGATATCCCTTCTCATGCTATAGGAAGTGTCTCAGGTTGGAATGGGAAGGAGTTGGATATCACATCTCATGTTATAGGAAGGGTCTCAGGATTGGAATGGGAAGGATTTGGATATCACATCTCTTGCTATAGGAAGGGTCTCAGGATTGGAATGGGTAGGAGTTGGATATTACTTTCTTGCTATAGGAAGGGTCTCATGTTTGGAATGGGAAGGAGTTGGATATCACATATGCTATAGTTAGTGTCTCAGGTTTGGAACGGGAAGGAGTTGGATATCACATCTCATGTTATAGGAAGGGTCTCAGGCTTGGTATAAGCATTGAGATATCACATCTCTGCTATCGGAAGCGGCTCAGGATTGGAATGGGAAGGAGTTGGATATCCCATCTCATGTTATAGGAAGAGTCTCTGGTTTGGTAGAATCATTGAGATATCACATCGCATGCTGTAGGAAGGGTCAAAGGATTGGAATGGGATGGACTTGGATATCACATCTCATGCTATAGGTAGGCTCTCAGGTTTGGTATAAGCATTGAGATATCACATCTCATGCTATAGGAAGGGTCTCAGGATTGGAATGGGAAGGAATTGGATATCACATCTCATGCTATAGGAAGGGTCTCAGATTTGGTATAAGCATTGAGATATCACATCTCATGCTAAAGGAAGAGTCTCAGGATTGGAATGTGAAGGATTTGGATATCACATCTCATGCTAAAGGAAGGGTCTCAGGTTTGGTAGAAGCATTGAGATATCACGTCGCTGCTATCGGAAGGGTCTCAGGATTGGATTGGGAAGGAGTTGGATATCCCTTCTCATGCTATAGGAAGGGTCTCAGGATTTGAATGGCAAGGAGTTGGATATCACATCTCATGCCATAGGAAGGGTCTCAGGTTTGGTATAAGCATTGAGATATCACATCTCTGCTATCGGAAGGGTCTCAGGATTGGATTGGGAAGGAGTTGGATATCCCTTCTCATGCTATAGGAAGTGTCTCAGGTTGGAATGGGAAGGAGTTGGATATCACATCTCATGCTATAGGAAGGGTCTCAGGTTTGGTATAAGCATTGAGATATCACATCTCATGCTATAGGACGGGTCTCAGGATTGTAATGGAAGGAGTTGGATATCACATCTCATGTTATAGGAAGGATCTCAGGTTTGGTATTAGAATCATTGAGACATCACATCTCATGCTATAGGAAGGGTCTCAGGGTTGGAATGGGAAGGAGTTGGATATCACAACTCATCCAATAGGAAGGGTCTCAGGTTTGGAATGGGAAGGAATTGGATATCACATCTCATGTTATAGGAAGGATCTCAGGTTTGGTATTAGAAGCATTGAGATATCACATCTCATGCTATAGGAAGGGTCTCAGGATTGGAATGTGAAGGATTTGGATATCACATCTCATGCTAAAGGAAGGGTCTCAGGTTTGGTAGAAGCATTGAGATATCACGTCTCTGCTATCGGAAGGGTCTCAGGATTGGATTGGGAAGGAGTTGGATATCCCTTTTCATGCTATAGGAAGGGTCTCAGGATTTGAATGGCAAGGAGTTGGATATCACATCTCATGCCACAGGAAGGGTCTCAGGTTTGGTTTAAGCATTGAGATATCACATCTCTGCTATCGGAAGGGTCTCAGGATTGGATTGGGAAGGAGTTGGATATCCCTTCTCATGCTATAGGAAGTGTCTCAGGTTGGAATGGGAAGGAGTTGGATATCACATCTCATGTTATAGGAAGGGTCTCAGGATTGGAATGGGAAGGATTTGGATATCACATCTCTTGCTATAGGAAGGGTCTCAGGATTGGAATGGGTAGGAGTTGGATATTACTTTCTTGCTATAGGAAGGGTCTCATGTTTGGAATGGGAAGGAGTTGGATATCACATATGCTATAGTTAGTGTCTCAGGTTCGGAACGGGAAGGAGTTGGATATCACATCTCATGTTATAGGAAGGGTCTCAGGTTTGGTATAAGCATTGAGATATCACATCTCTGCTATCGGAAGCGGCTCAGGATTTGAATGGGAAGGAGTTGGATATCCCATCTCATGTTATAGGAAGAGTCTCTGGTTTGGTATTAGAATCATTGAGATATCACATCGCATGCTGTAGGAAGGGTCTAAGGATTGGAATGGGGTGGACTTGGATATCACATCTCATGCTATAGGTAGGCTCTCAGTTTTGGTATAAGCATTGAGATATCACATCTCATGCTATAGGAAGGGTCTCAGGATTGGAATGGGAAGGAATTGGATATCACATCTCATGCTATAGGAAGGGTCTCAGATTTGGTATAAGCATTGAGATATCACATCTCATGCTAGAGGAAGGGTCTCAGGATTGGAATGGGAAGGAGTTGTATATGACATCTCAGGCCATAGGAAGGTTCTCAGGTTTGGTATAAGCATTGAGATATCACATCTCTGCTATCGGAAAGGTCTCAGGATTGGAATGGGAAGGAGTTGGATATCCCATCTCATGTTATAGGAAGGGTCTCAGGTTTGGTATTAGAAGCATAGAGATGTCACATCTCATGCTATAGGAAGGGTCTCAGGATTGGAATGGGAAGGACTTGGATGTCACATCTCATGCTATAGGGAGGGTCTCAAGTTTGATATTAGAAGCATTGAGATAACAAATCTCATGATATCGGAAGGGTCTCAGGATTGGAATGGGAAGGAGTTGGATATCACATCTCATGATAAAGGAAGGGTCTAAGGTTTGGAAGGGGAAGGATTTGGATATCACATCTCATGTTATAGGACGGGTCTCAGGTTTGGTATTAGAAGCATTGAGATATCAAGTCTCATGGTATACGAAGGGTCTCAGGATTGGAATGGGAAGGATTTGGATATCACATCTCTTGCTATAGGAAGGGTCTCAGGATTGGAATGGGTAGGAGTTGGATATTACTTTCTTGCTATAGGAAGGGTCTCATGTTTGGAATGGGAAGGAGTTGGATATCACATATGCTATAGTTAGTGTCTCAGGTTCGGAACGGGAAGGAGTTGGATATCACATCTCATGTTATAGGAAGGGTCTCAGGTTTGGTATAAGCATAGAGATATCACATCTCATGCTATAGGAAGGGTCTCAGGATTGGAATGGGAAGGACTTGGATGTCACATCTCATGCTATAGGGAGGGTCTCAAGTTTGATATTAGAAGCATTGAGATAACAAATCTCATGATATCGGAAGGGTCTCAGGATTGGAATGGGATGGAGTTGGATATCACATCTCATGATAAAGGAAGGGTCTAAGGTTTGGAAGGGGAAGGATTTGGATATCACATCTCATGTTATAGGACGGGTCTCAGGTTTGGTATTAGAAGCATTGAGATATCAAGTCTCATGGTATACGAAGGGTCTCAGGATTGGAATGGGAAGGATTTGGATATCACATCTCTTGCTATAGGAAGGGTCTCAGGATTGGAATGGGTAGGAGTTGGATATTACTTTCTTGCTATAGGAAGGGTCTCATGTTTGGAATGGGAAGGAGTTGGATATCACATATGCTATAGTTAGTGTCTCAGGTTCGGAACGGGAAGGAGTTGGATATCACATCTCATGTTATAGGAAGGGTCTCAGGTTTGGTATAAGCATTGAGATATCACATCTCTGCTATCGGAAGGGTCTCAGGATTGGAATGGGAAGGAGTTGGATATCACATCTCATGATAAAGGAAGGGTCTAAGGTTTGGAAGGGGAAGGATTTGGATATCACATCTCATGTTATAGGACGGGTCTCAGGTTTGGTATTAGAAGCATTGAGATATCAAGTCTCATGGTATACGAAGGGTCTCAGAATTGGAATGGGAAGGAGTTGGATATCACACCTCAAGCTATAGGAAGGGTCTCAGGATTGGAATGGGAAGGAGTTTGATATCACATCTCATGCCATAGTATGGGTCTCAGGTTTGGTAGAAGCATTGGGATATCACATCTCATGCTATCGGAAGGGTGTCAGTATTGGATTTGGAAGAAGTTGGATATCCCATCTCATGCTATAGGAAGGGTCTCAGGTTGGAATGGGAAGGAGTTGGATATCACATTTCATGTTATAGGAAGGGTCTCAGGATTGGAATGGGAAGGACTTGGATATCATATCTCATGCTATAGGACGGGTCTCAGGTTTGTTATTAGAATCATTGAGATATCATATTGCATGCTGTAGGAAGGGTCTAAGGATTGGAATGGGAAGGACCTGGATATCACATCTCATGCTATAGATAGGCTCTTAGGTTTGGAAAGGGAAGGAGTTGGATATCACATCTCATGTTATAGGATGGATCTCAGGTTTGGTATTAGAAGTATTGAGATATCACATCTCATGTTATCGGAAGGATCTCAGGTTTGGTATTAGAAGTATTGAGATATCACATCTCATGCTATAGGAAGGGTCTCAGGATTGGAATGGGAAGGAGTTGGATATCACATCTCATGCTAAAGGAAGGGTCTCAGGTTTGGTAGAAGCATTGAGATATCACATCTCATGCTATAGGAAGGGTCTCAGGATTGGAATGGGAAGGACTTAGATATCACATATCATGCTATAGGGAGGGTCTCAGTTTTGATATTAGAAGCATTGAGATATCACATCTCATGCTATCGGAAGTGTCTCAGGATTGGAATGGGAAGGACATCACATCTCATGCTAAAGGAAGGGTCTCAGGTTTGGAACGGGAAGGAGTTAAATTTCACATCTCATGTTATAGGAAGGGTCTCAGGTTTGGTATAAACATTGAGATATCACATCTCTGCTATCGGAAGTGTCTCAGGATTGGCATGGGAAGGAGTTGGATATCCCATCTCATGTTATAGGACGGGTCTCAGGTTTGTTATTAGAATCATTGAGATATCATATTGCATGCTGTAGGAAGGGTCTAAGGGTTGGAATGTGAAGGACTTGGATATCACATCTCATGCTATAGATAGGCTCTTAGGTTTGGAAAGGGAAGGAGTTGGATATCACATTTCATGTTAGAGGAAGGATCTCAGGTTTGGTATTAGAAGCATTGAGATATCACATCTCATGCTATAGGAAGGGTCTCAGGATTGGAATGGGAAGGAGTTGGATATCACATCTCATGCTATAGGAATGGTCTCAGGTTTGGTATAAGCATTGAGATATCACATCTCATGCTATAGGACGGGTCTCAGGATTGGAATGGAAGGAGTTGGATATCACATCTCATGTTATAGGAAGGATCTCAGGTTTGGTATTAGAAGCATTGAGACATCACATCTCATGCTATAGGAAGGGTCTCAGGGTTGGAATGGGAAGGAGTTGGATATCACATCTCATCCAATAGGAAGGGTCTCAGGTTTGGAATGGGAAGTAATTGGATATCACATCTCATGTTATAGGAAGGATCTCAGGTTTGGTATTAGAAGCATTGAGATATCAAATCTCATGCTATAGGAAGGGTCTCAGGATTGGAATGTGAAGGATTTGGATATCACATCTCATGCTAAAGGAAGGGTCTCAGGTTTGGTAGAAGCATTGAGATATCACGTCTCTGCTATCGGAAGGGTCTCAGGATTGGATTGGGAAGGAGTTGGATATCCCTTTTCATGCTATAGGAAGGGTCTCAGGTTTGGTATAAGCATTGAGATATCACATCTCTGCTATCGGAAGGGTCTCAGGATTGGATTGGGAAGGAGTTGGATATCCCTTCTCATGCTATAGGAAGTGTCTCAGGTTGGAATGGGAAGGAGTTGGATATCACATCTCATGTTATAGGAAGGGTCTCAGGATTGGAATGGGAAGGATTTGGATATCACATCTCTTGCTATAGGAAGGGTCTCAGGATTGGAATGGGTAGGAGTTGGATATTACTTTCTTGCTATAGGAAGGGTCTCATGTTTGGAATGGGAAGGAGTTGGATATCACATATGCTATAGTTAGTGTCTCAGGTTTGGAACGGGAAGGAGTTGGATATCACATCTCATGTTATAGGAAGGGTCTCAGGTTTGGTATAAGCATTGAGATATCACATCTCTGCTATCGGAAGCGGCTCAGGATTGGAATGGGAAGGAGTTGGATATCCCATCTCATGTTATAGGAAGAGTCTCTGGTTTGGTATTAGAATAATTGAGATATCACATTGCATGTTGTAGGAAGGGTCTAAGGATTGGAATGGGATGGACTTGGATATCACATCTCATGCTATAGGTAGGCTCTCAGGTTTGGTATAAGCATTGAGATATCACATCTCATGCTATAGGAAGGGTCTCAGGATTGGAATGGGAAGGAATTGGATATCACATCTCATGCTATAGGAAGGGTCTCAGATTTGGTATAAGCATTGAGATATCACATATCATGCTAAAGGAAGGGTCTCAGGATTGGAATGGGAAGGAGTTGTATATTACATCTCAGGCCATAGGAAGGTTCTCAGGTTTGGTATAAGCATTGAGATATCACATCTCTGCTATCGGAAAGGTCTCAGGATTGGAATGGGAAGGAGTTGGATATCCCATCTCATGTTATAGGAAGGATCTCAGGTTTGGTATTAGAAGCATAGAGATATCACATCTCATGCTATAGGAAGGGTCTCAGGATTGGAATGGGAAGGACTTGGATGTCACATCTCATGCTATAGGGAGGGTCTCAAGTTTGATATTAGAAGCATTGAGATAACAAATCTCATGATATCGGAAGGGTCTCAGGATTGGAATGGGAAGGAGTTGGATATCACATCTCATGATAAAGGAAGGGTCTAAGGTTTGGAAGGGGAAGGATTTGGATATCACATCTCATGTTATAGGACGGGTCTCAGGTTTGGTATTAGAAGCATTGAGATATCAAGTCTCATGGTATAAGAAGGGTCTCAGAATTGGAATGGGAAGGAGTTGGATATCACACCTCAAGCTATAGGAAGGGTCTCAGGATTGGAATGGGAAGGAGTTTGATATCACATCTCATGCCATAGTATGGGTCTCAGGTTTGGTAGAAGCATTGGGATATCACATCTCATGCTATCGGAAGGGTATCAGTATTGGATTTCGAAGAAGTTGGATATCCCATCTCATGCTATAGGAAGGGTCTCAGGTTGGAATGGGAAGGAGTTGGATATCAAATTTCATGTTATAGGAAGGGTCTCAGGATTGGAATGGGAAGGACTTGGATATCATATCTCATGCTATAGGACGGGTCTCAGGTTTGTTATTAGAATCATTGAGATATCATATTGCATGCTGTAGGAAGGGTCTAAGGATTGGAATAGGAAGGACCTGGATATCACATCTCATTCTATAGATAGGCTCTTAGGTTTGGAAAGGGAAGGAGTTGGATATCACATTTCATGTTAGAGGAAGGATCTCAGGTTTGGTATTAGAAGCACTGAGATATCACATCTCATGCTATAGGAAGGGTCTCAGGATTGGAATGGGAAGTAGTTGGATATCACATCTCATGCTATAGGAAGGGTCTCAGGTTTGGTATAAGCATTGAGATATCACATCTCATGCTATAGGACGGGTCTCAGGATTGGAATGGAAGGAGTTGGATATCACATCTCATGTTATAGGAAGGATCTCAGGTTTGGTATTAGAATCATTGAGACATCACATCTCATGCTATAGGAAGGGTCTCAGGGTTGGAATGGGAAGGAGTTGGATATCACAACTCATCCAATAGGAAGGGTCTCAGGATTGGAATGTGAAGGATTTGGATATCACATCTCATGCTAAAGGAAGGGTCTCAGGTTTGGTAGAAGCATTGAGATATCACGTCTCTGCTATCGGAAGGGTCTCAGGATTGGATTGGGAAGGAGTTGGATATCCCTTCTCATGCTATAGGAAGGGTCTCAGGATTTGAATGGCAAGGAGTTGGATATCACATCTCATGCCATACGAAGGGTCTCAGGTTTGGTATAAGCATTGAGATATCACATCTCTGCTATCGGAAGGGTCTCAGGATTGGAATGGGAAGGAGTTGGATATTCCCATCTCATGTAATAGGAAGGGTCTCAGGTTTGGTATTAGAAGCATTGAGATATCACATCTCATGCTATAGGAAGGGTCTCAGGATTGGAATGGGAAGGACTTGGATATCGCATCTCATGCTATAGGGAGGGTCTCAAGTTTGATATTAGAAGCTTTGAGATATCACATCTCATGATATCGGAAGGGTCTCAGGATTGGAATGGGAAGGAGTTGGATATCACATCTCATGATAAAGGAAGGGTCTAAGGTTTGGAAGGGGAAGGATTTGGATATCACATCTCATGTTATATTACGGGTCTCAGGTTTGGTATTAGAAGCATTGAGATATCAAGTCTCAGAGTATAGGAAGGGTCTCAGAATTGGAATGGGAAGGAGTTGGATATCACATCTCAAGCTATAGGAAGGGTCTCAGGATTGGAATGGGAAGGACTTGGATATCACATCTCATGCTATAGGAAGGCTCTCAGGTTTGGAAGGGGAAAGAGTTGGATATCACATTTCATGTTAGAGGTAGGATCTCAGGTTTGGTATTAGAGGCATTGAGATATCACATCTCATGCTATCAGAAGGGTCTCGGGAATGGAATGGGAAGGAGTTGGATATCACATCTCATGCTAAAGGGAGGGTGTCAGGTTTGGAAGGGAAAGGATTTGGATATCACATCTCATGTTATAGGAAGGATCTCAGGTTTGGTATTAGAAGCATTGAGATATCACATCTCATGCTATCAGAAGGGTCTCAGGATTGGAATGGGAAGGAGTTGGATATCACATCTCATGCTAAAGGGAGGGTCTCAGGTTTGGAAGGGGAAGGATTTGGATATCACATCTCATGTTATCGGAAGGATCTCACGTTTGGTATTAGAAGTATTGAGATATCATATCTCATGCTATAGGAAGGGTCTCAGGATTGGAATGGGAAGGAGTTGGATATCACATCTCATGTTATAGGAAGTGTCTCAGGATTGTAATGGGAAGGACTTGGATATCACATCTCATGCTATAGGTAGGGTCTCAAGTTTGATATTAGAAGCATTGAGATATCACATCTCATGCTATAGGAAGGGTCTGAGGATTGGAATGGGAAGAAGTTGGATATCACATCTCATGCTATGGGAAGGGTCTCAGGTTTGGTATAAGCAGTGAGATATCACATCTCATGCTATAGGAAGTGTCTCAGGATTGGAATGGGAAGGAGTTGGATATCACATCTCATGTTATAGGAAGGATCTCAGGTTTGGTATAAGCATTGAGATATCACATCTCTGCTACCGGAAGGGTCTCAGGATTGGAATGGGAAGGAGTTGGATATTCCCATCTCATGTTATAGGAAGGGTCTCAGGTTTGGTATTAGAAGCATTGAGATATCACATCTCATGCTATAGGAAGGGTCTCAGGATTGGAATGGGAAGGACTTGGATATCACATCTCATGCTATAGGGAGGGTCTCAAGTTTGATATTAGAAGCTTTGAGATATCACATCTCATGATATCGGAAGGGTCTCAGGATTGGAATGGGAAGGAGTTGGATATCACATCTCATGATAAAGGAAGGGTCTAAGGTTTGGAAGGGGAAGGATTTGGATATCACATCTCATGTTATATTACGGGTCTCACGTTTGTATTAGAAGCATTGAGATATCAAGTCTCATAGTATAGGAAGGGTCTCAGAATTGGAATGGGAAGGAGTTGGATATCACATCTCAAGCTATAGGAAGGGTCTCAGGATTGGAATGGGAAGGACTTGGATATCACATCTCATGCTATAGGAAGGCTCTCAGGTTTGGAAGGGGAAAGAGTTGGATATCACATTTCATGTTAGAGGTAGGATCTCAGGTTTGGTATTAGAGGCATTGAGATATCACATCTCATGCTATCAGAAGGGTCTCAGGAATGGAATGGGAAGGAGTTGGATATCACATCTCATGCTAAAGGGAGGGTCTCAGGTTTGGAAGGGGAAGGATTTAGATATCACATCTCATGTTATAGGAAGGATCTCAGGTTTGGTATTAGAAGCATTGAGATATCACATCTCATGCTATCGGAAGGATCTCAGGTTTGGTATTAGAAGCATTGAGATATCACATCTCATGCTATCAGAAGAGTCTCAGGATTGGAATAGGAAGGAGTTGGATATCACATCTCATGCTAAAGGGAGGGTCTCAGGATTGGAAGGGGAAGGATTTGGATATCACATCTCATGTTATCGGAAGGATCTCACGTTTGGTATTAGAAGTATTGAGATATCATATCTCATGCTATAGGAAGGGTCTCAGGATTGGAATGGGAAGGAGTTGGATATCACATCTCATGCTATAGGGAGGGTCTCAGGATTGGAATGGGAAGGACTTAGATATCACATATCATGCTATAGGGAGGGTCTCAGTTTTGATATTAGAAGCATTGAGATATCACATCTCATGCTATAGGAAGTGTCCCAGGATTGGAATGGGAAGGTGCTGGATATCACATCCCATGCTAAAGGAAGGGTCTCAGGTTTGGAACGGGAAGGGTTTGGATATCACATCTCATGTTATAGGAAGGGTCTCAGGTTTGGTATAAGCATTGAGATATCACATCTCTGCTATCGGAAGTGTCTCAGGATTGGAATGGGAAGGAGTTGGATATCCCATCTCATGTTATAGGACGGGTCTCAGGTTTGTTATTAGAATCATTGAGATATCATATTGCATGCTGTAGGAAGGGTCTAAGGGTTGGAATGGGAAGGACTTGGATATCACATCTCATGGTATAGATAGGCTCTTAGGTTTGGAAAGGGAAGGAGTTGGATATCACATTTCATGTTAGAGGAAGGATCTCAGGTTTGGTATTAGAAGCATTGAGATATCACATCTCATGCTATAGGAAGGGTCTCAGGATTGGAATGGGAAGCAGTTGGATATCACATCTCATGCTAAAGGGAGGGTCTCAGGTTTGGAAGGGGAAGGATTTGGATATCACATCTCATGTTATAGGAAGGATCTCAGGTTTGGTATTAGAAGCATTGAGATATCACATCTCATGCTATCGGAAGGATCTCAGGTTTGGTATTAGAAGCATTGAGATATCACATCTCATGCTATCAGAAGAGTCTCAGGATTGGAATAGGAAGGAGTTGGATATCCCATCTCATGTTATAGGACGGGTCTCAGGTTTGTTATTGGAATCATTGAGATATCATATTGCATGCTGTAGGAAGGGTCTAAGGGTTGGAATGTGAAGGACTTGGATATCACATCTCATGCTATAGATAGGCTCTTAGGTTTGGAAAGGGAAGGAGTTGGATCTCACATTTCATGTTAGAGGAAGGATCTCAGGTTTGGTATTAGAAGCATTGAGATATCACATCTCATGCTATAGGAAGGGTCTCAGGATTGGAATGGGAAGGAGTTGGATATCACATCTCATGCTATAGGAAGGGTCTCAGGTTTGGTATAAGCATTGAGATATCACATCTCATGCTATAGGAAGGGTCTCAGGATTGGAATGGAAGGAGTTGGATATCAGATCTCATGTTATAGGAAGGATCTCAGGTTTGGTATTAGAAGCATTGAGATATCACATCTCATGCTATAGGAAGGGTCTCAGGATTGGAATGTGAAGGATTTGGATATCACATCTCATGCTAAAGGAAGGGTCTCAGGTTTGGTAGAAGCATTGAGATATCACGTCGCTGCTATCGGAAGGGTCTCAGGATTGGATTGGGAAGGAGTTGGATATCCCTTCTCATGCTATAGGAAGGGTCTCAGGATTTGAATGGCAAGGAGTTAGATATCACATCTCATGCCATAGGAAGGGTCTCAGGTTTGGTATAAGCATTGAGATATCACATCTCTGCTATCGGAAGGGTCTCAGGATTGGATTGGGAATGAGTTGGATATCCCTTCTCATGCTATAGGAAGTGTCTCAGGTTGGAATGGGAAGGAGTTGGATATCACATCTCATGTTATAGGAAGGGTCTCAGGATTGGAATGGGAAGGAGTTGGATATTACTTTCTTGCTATAGGAAGGGTCTCATGTTTGGAATGGGAAGGAGTTGGATATCACATATGCTATAGTTAGTGTCTCAGGTTTGGAACGGGAAGGAGTTGGATATCACATCTCATGTTATAGGAAGGGTCTCAGGTTTGGTATAAGCATTGAGATATCACATCTCTGCTATCGGAAGCGGCTCAGGATTGGAATGGGAAGGAGTTGGATATCCCATCTCATGTTATAGGAAGAGTCTCTGGTTTGGTATTAGAATAATTGAGATATCACATTGCATGTTGTAGGAAGGGTCTAAGGATTGGAATGGGATGGACTTGGATATCACATCTCATGCTATAGGTAGGCTCTCAGGTTTGGTATAAGCATTGAGATATCACATCTCATGCTATAGGAAGGGTCTCAGAATTGGAATGGGAAGGAATTGGATATCACATCTCATGCTATAGGAAGGGTCTCAGATTTGGTATAAGCATTGAGATATCACATATCATGCTAAAGGAAGAGTCTCAGGATTGGAATGGGAAGGAGTTGTATATGACATCTCAGGCCATAGGAAGGTTCTCAGGTTTGGTATAAGCATTGAGATATCACATCTCTGCTATCGGAAAGGTCTCAGGATTGGAATGGGAAGGAGTTGGATATCCCATCTCATGTTATAGGAAGGATCTCAGGTTTGGTATTAGAAGCATAGAGATATCACATCTCATGCTATAGGAAGGGTCTCAGGATTGGAATGGGAAGGACTTGGATGTCACATCTCATGCTATAGGGAGGGTCTCAAGTTTGATATTAGAAGCATTGAGATAACAAATCTCATGATATCGGAAGGGTCTCAGGATTGGAATGGGAAGGAGTTGGATATCACATCTCATGATAAAGGAAGGGTCTAAGGTTTGGAAGGGGAAGGATTTGGATATCACATCTCATGTTATAGGACGGGTCTCAGGTTTGGTATTAGAAGCATTGAGATATCAAGTCTCATGGTATAAGAAGGGTCTCAGAATTGGAATGGGAAGGAGTTGGATATCACACCTCAAGCTATAGGAAGGGTCTCAGGATTGGAATGGGAAGGAGTTTGATATCACATCTCATGCCATAGTATGGGTCTCAGGTTTGGTAGAAGCATTGGGATATCACATCTCATGCTATCGGAAGGGTATCAGTATTGGATTTTGAAGAAGTTGGATATCCCATCTCATGCTATAGGAAGGGTCTCAGGTTGCAATGGGAAGGAGTTGGATATCACATTTCATGTTATAGGAAGGGTCTCAGGATTGGAATGGGAAGGACTTGGATATCATATCTCATGCTATAGGACGGGTCTCAGGTTTGTTATTAGAATCATTGAGATATCATATTGCATGCTGTAGGAAGGGTCTAAGGATTGGAATAGGAAGGACCTGGATATCACATCTCATGCTATAAATAGGCTCTTAGGTTTGGAAAGGGAAGGAGTTGGATATCATTTTTCATGTTAGAGGAAGGATCTCAGGTTTGGTATTAGAAGCACTGAGATATCACATCTCATGCTATAGGAAGGGTCTCAGGATTGGAATGGGAAGTAGTTGGATATCACATCTCATGCTATAGGAAGGGTCTCAGGTTTGGTATAAGCATTGAGATATCACATCTCATGCTATAGGACGGGTCTCAGGATTGGAATGGAAGGAGTTGGATATCACATCTCATGTTATAGGAAGGATCTCAGGTTTGGTATTAGAATCATTGAGACATCACATCTCATGCTATAGGAAGGGTCTCAGGGTTGGAATGGGAAGGAGTTGGATATCACAACTCATCCAATAGGAAGGGTCTCAGGTTTGGAATGGGAAGGAATTGGATATCACATCTCATGTTATAGGAAGGATCTCAGGTTTGGTATTAGAAGCATTGAGATATCACATCTCATGCTATAGGAAGGGTCTCAGGATTGGAATGTGAAGGATTTGGATATCATATCTCATGCTAAAGGAAGGGTCTCAGGTTTGGTAGAAGCATTGAGATATCACGTCTCTGCTATCGGAAGGGTCTCAGGATTGGATTGGGAAGGAGTTGGATATCCCTTCTCATGCTATAGGAAGGGTCTCAGGATTTGAATGGCAAGGAGTTGGATATCACATCTCATGCCATACGAAGGGTCTCAGGTTTGGTATAAGCATTGAGATATCACATCTCTGCTATCGGAAGGGTCTCAGGATTGGAATGGGAAGGAGTTGGATATTCCCATCTCATGTAATAGGAAGGGTCTCAGGTTTGGTATTAGAAGCATTGAGATATCACATCTCATGCTATAGGAAGGGTCTCAGGATTGGAATGGGAAGGACTTGGATATCACATCTCATGCTATAGGGAGGGTCTCAAGTTTGATATTAGAAGCTTTGAGATATCACATCTCATGATATCGGAAGGGTCTCAGGATTGGAATGGGAAGGAGTTGGATATCACATCTCATGATAAAGGAAGGGTCTAAGGTTTGGAAGGGGAAGGATTTGGATATCACATCTCATGTTATATTACGGGTCTCAGGTTTGGTATTAGAAGCATTGAGATATCAAGTCTCAGAGTATAGGAAGGGTCTCAGAATTGGAATGGGAAGGAGTTGGATATCACATCTCAAGCTATAGGAAGGGTCTCAGGATTGGAATGGGAAGGACTTGGATATCACATCTCATGCTATAGGAAGGCTCTCAGGTTTGGAAGGGGAAAGAGTTGGATATCACATTTCATGTTAGAGGTAGGATCTCAGGTTTGGTATTAGAGGCATTGAGATATCACATCTCATGCTATCAGAAGGGTCTCGGGAATGGAATGGGAAGGAGTTGGATATCACATCTCATGCTAAAGGGAGGGTCTCAGGTTTGGAAGGGAAAGGATTTGGATATCACATCTCATGTTATAGGAAGGATCTCAGGTTTGGTATTAGAAGCATTGAGATATCACATCTCATGCTATCAGAAGGGTCTCAGGATTGGAATGGGAAGGAGTTGGATATCACATCTCATGCTAAAGGGAGGGTCTCAGGTTTGGAAGGGGAAGGATTTGGATATCACATCTCATGTTATCGGAAGGATCTCACGTTTGGTATTAGAAGTATTGAGATATCATATCTCATGCTATAGGAAGGGTCTCAGGATTGGAATGGGAAGGAGTTGGATATCACATCTCATGTTATAGGAAGTGTCTCAGGATTGTAATGGGAAGGACTTGGATATCACATCTCATGCTATAGGTAGGGTCTCAAGTTTGATATTAGAAGCATTGAGATATCACATCTCATGCTATAGGAAGGGTCTGAGGATTGGAATGGGAAGGAGTTGGATATCACATCTCATGCTATGGGAATGGTCTCAGGTTTGGTATAAGCAGTGAGATATCGTATCTCATGCTATAGGAAGTGTCTCAGGATTGGAATGGGAAGGAGTTGGATATCACATATCATGTTATAGGAAGGATCTCAGGTTTGGTATAAGCATTGAGATATCACATCTCTTCTACCGGAAGGGTCTCAGGATTGGAATGGGAAGGAGTTGGATATTCCCATCTCATGTTATAGGAAGGGTCTCAGGTTTGGTATTAGAAGCATTGAGATATCACATCTCATGCTATAGGAAGGGTCTCAGGATTGGAATGGGAAGGACTTGGATATCACATCTCATGCTATAGGGAAGGTCTCAAGTTTGATATTAGAAGCTTTGAGATATCACATCTCATGATATCGGAAGGGTCTCAGGATTGGAATGGGAAGGAGTTGGATATCACATCTCATGATAAAGGAAGGGTCTATGGTTTGGAAGGGGAAGGATTTGGATATCACATCTCATGTTATATTACGGGTCTCACGTTTGTATTAGAAGCATTGAGATATCAAGTCTCATAGTATAGGAAGGGTCTCAGAATTGGAATGGGAAGGAGTTGGATATCACATCTCAAGCTATAGGAAGGGTCTCAGGATTGGAATGGGAAGGACTTGGATATCACATCTCATGCTATAGGAAGGCTCTCAGGTTTGGAAGGGGAAAGAGTTGGATATCACATTTCATGTTAGAGGTAGGATCTCAGGTTTGGTATTAGAGGCATTGAGATATCACATCTCATGCTATCAGAAGGGTCTCAGGAATGGAATGGGAAGGAGTTGGATATCACATCTCATGCTAAAGGGAGGGTCTCAGGTTTGGAAGGGGAAGGATTTGGATATCACATCTCATGTTATAGGAAGGATCTCAGGTTTGGTATTAGAAGCATTGAGATATCACATCTCATGCTATCGGAAGGATATCAGGTTTGGTATTAGAAGCATTGAGATATCACATCTCATGCTATCAGAAGAGTCTCAGGATTGGAATAGGAAGGAGTTGGATATCACATCTCATGCTAAAGGGAGGGTCTCAGGATTGGAAGGGGAAGGATTTGGATATCACATCTCATGTTATCGGAAGGATCTCACGTTTGGTATTAGAAGTATTGAGATATCATATCTCATGCTATAGGAAGGGTCTCAGGATTGGAATGGGAAGGAGTTGGATATCACATCTCATACTATAGGGAGGGTCTCAGGATTGGAATGGGAAGGACATAGATATCACATATCATGCTATAGGGAGGGTCTCAGTTTTGATATTAGAAGCATTGAGATATCACATCTCATGCTATAGGAAGTGTCTCAGGATTGGAATGGGAAGGTGCTGGATATCACATCTCATGCTAAAGGAAGGGTCTCAGGTTTGGAACGGGAAGGATTTGGATATCACATCTCATGTTATAGGAAGGGTCTCAGGTTTGGTATAAGCATTGAGATATCACATCTCTGCTATCGGAAGTGTCTCAGGATTGGAATGGGAAGGAGTTGGATATCCCATCTCATGTTATAGGACGGGTCTCAGGTTTGTTATTAGAATCATTGAGATATCATATTGCATGCTGTAGGAAGGGTCTAAGGGTTGGAATGGGAAGGACTTGGATATCACATCTCATGGTATAGATAGGCTCTTAGGTTTGGAAAGGGAAGGAGTTGGATATCACATTTCATGTTAGAGGAAGGATCTCAGGTTTGGTATTAGAAGCATTGAGATATCACATCTCATGCTATAGGAAGGGTCTCAGGATTGGAATGCGAAGCAGTTGGATATCACATCTCATGCTAAAGGGAGGGTCTCAGGTTTGGAAGGGGAAGGATTTGGATATCACATCTCATGTTATAGGAAGGATCTCAGGTTTGGTATTAGAAGCATTGAGATATCACATCTCATGCTATCGGAAGGATCTCAGGTTTGGTATTAGAAGCATTGAGATATCACATCTCATGCTATCAGAAGAGTCTCAGGATTGGAATAGGAAGGAGTTGGATATCACATCTCATGCTAAAGGGAGGGTCTCAGGATTGGAAGGGGAAGGATTTGGATATCACATCTCATGTTATCGGAAGGATCTCACGTTTGGTATTAGAAGTATTGAGATATCATATCTCATGCTATAGGAAGGGTCTCAGGATTGGAATGGGAAGGAGTTGGATATCACATCTCATGCTATAGGGAGGGTCTCAGGATTGGAATGGGAAGGACTTAGATATCACATTTCATGCTATAGGGAGGGTCTCAGTTTTGATATTAGAAGCATTGAGATATAACATCTCATGCTATAGGAAGTGTCTCAGGATTGGAATGGGAAGGTGCTGGATATCACATCTCATGCCAAAGGAAGGGTCTCAGGTTTGGAACGGGAAGGATTTGGATATCACATCTCATGTTATAGGAAGGGTCTCAGGTTTGGTATAAGCATTGAGATATCACATCTCTGCTATCGGAAGTGTCTCAGGATTGGAATGGGAAGGAGTTGGATATCCCATCTCATGTTATAGGACGGGTCTCAGGTTTGTTATTAGAATCATTGAGATATCATATTGCATGCTGTAGGAAGGGTCTAAGGGTTGGAATGGGAAGGACTTGGATATCACATCTCATGGTATAGATAGGCTCTTAGGTTTGGAAAGGGAAGGAGTTGGATATCACATTTCATGTTAGAGGAAGGATCTCAGGTTTGGTATTAGAAGCATTGAGATATCACATCTCATGCTATAGGAAGGGTCTCAGGATTGGAATGGGAAGTAGTTGGATATCACATCTCATGCTATAGGAAGGGTCTCAGGTTTAGTATAAGCATTGAGATATCACATCTCATGCTATAGGAAGGGTCTCAGGATTGGAATGGGAAGTAGTTGGATATCACATCTCATGCTATAGGAAGGGTCTCAGGTTTAGTATAAGCATTGAGATATCACATCTCATGCTATAGGACGGGTCTCAGGATTGGAATGGAAGGAGTTGGATATCACATCTCATGTTATAGGAAGGATCTCAGGTTTGGTATTAGAAGCATTGAGACATCACATCTCATGCTATAGGAAGGGTCTCAGGGTTGGAATGGGAAGGAGTTGGATATCACATCTCATCCAATAGGAAGGGTCTCAGGTTTGGAATGGGAAGGAATTGGATATCACATCTCATGTTATAGGAAGGATCTCAGGTTTGGTATTAGAAGCATTGAGATATCACATCTCTTGCTATAGGAAGGGTCTCAGGAATGGAATGTGAAGGATTTGGATATCACATCTCATGCTAAAGGAAGGGTCGCAGGTTTGGTAGAAGCATTGAGATATCACGTCTCTGCTATCGAAAGGGTCGCAGGATTGGATTGGGAAGGAGTTGGATATCCCTTCTCATGCTATACGAAGGGTCTCAGGATTTGAATGGCAAGGAGTTGGATATCACATCTCATGCCATAGGAAGGGTCTCAGGTTTGGTATAAGCATTGAGATATCACATCTCTGCTATCGGAAGGGTCTCAGGATTGGATTGGGAAGGAGTTGGATATCCCTTCTCATGCTATAGGAAGTGTCTCAGGTTGGAATGGGAAGGAGTTGGATATCACATCTCATGTTATAGGAAGGGTCTCAGGATTGGAATGGGAAGGATTTGGATATCACATCTCTTGCTATAGGAAGGGTCTCAGGATTGGAATGGGTAGGAGTTGGATATTACTTTCTTGCTATAGGAAGGGTCTCATGTTTGGAATGGGAAGGAGTTGGATATCACATATGCTATAGTAAGTGTCTCAGGTTTGGAACGGGAAGGAGTTGGATATCACATCTCATGTTATAGGAAGGGTCTCAGGTTTGGTATAAGCATTGAGATATCACATCTCTGCTATCGGAAGCGGCTCAGGATTGGAATGGGAAGGAGTTGGATATCACATCTCATGTTATAGTAAGAGTCTCTGGTTTGGTATTAGAATCATTGAGATATCACATCGCATGCTGTAGGAAGGGTCTAAGGATTGGAATGGGATGGACTTGGATATCACATCTCATGCTATAGGTAGGCTCTCAGGTTTGGTATAAGCATTGAGATATCACATCTCATGCTATAGGAAGGGTCTCAGGATTGGAATGGGAAGGATTTGGATATCACATCTCATGCTATAGGAAGGGTCTCAGATTTGGTATAAGCATTGAGATATCACATCTCATGCTAAAGGAAGGGTCTCAGGATTGGAATGGGAAGGAGTTGTGTATGACATCTCAGGCCATAGGAAGGGTCTCAGGTTTGGTATAAGCATTGAGATATCACATCTCTGCTATCGGAAGGGTCTCAGGATTGGAATGGGAAGGAGTTGGATATCCCATCTCATGTTATAGGAAGGGTCTCAGGTTTGGTATTAGAAGCATAGAGATATCACATCTCATGCTATAGGAAGGGTCTCAGGATTGGAATGGGAAGGACTTGGATGTCACATCTCATGCTATAGGGAGGATCTCAAGTTTGATATTAGAAGCATTGAGATAACAAATCTCATGATATCGGAAGGGTCTCAGGATTGGAATGGGAAGGAGTTGGATACCACATCTCATGATAAAGGAAGGGTCTAAGGTTTGGAAGGGGAAGGATTTGGATATCACATCTCATGTTATAGGACGGGTCTCAGGTTTGGTATTAGAAGCATTGAGATATCAAGTCTCATGGTATAAGAAGGGTCTCAGAATTGGAATGGGAAGGAGTTGGATATCACACCTCAAGCTATAGGAAGGGTCTCAGGATTGGAATGGGAAGGAGTTTGATATCACATCTCATGCCATAGTATGGGTCTCAGGTTTGGTAGAAGCATTGGGATATCACATCTCATGCTATCGGAAGGGTATCAGTATTGGATTTTGAAGAAGTTGGATATCCCATCTCATGCTATAGGAAGGGTCTCAGGTTGGAATGGGAAGGAGTTGGATATCACATTTCATGTTATAGGAAGGGTCTCAGGATTGGAATGGGAAGGACTTGGATATCATATCTCATGCTATAGGACGGGTCTCAGGTTTGTTATTAGAATCATTGAGATATCATATTGCATGCTGTAGGAAGGGTCTAAGGATTGGAATAGGAAGGACCTGGATATCACATCTCATGCTATAGATAGGCTCTTAGGTTTGGAAAGGGAAGGAGTTGGATATCACATTTCATGTTAGAGGAAGGATCTCAGGTTTGGTATTAGAAGCATTGAGATATCACATCTCATGCTATAGGAAGGGTCTAAGGATTGGAATGGGAAGTAGTTGGATATCACATCTCATGCTATAGGAAGGGTCTCAGGTTTCGTATAAGCATTGCGATATCACATCTCATGCTATAGGACGGGTCTCAGGATTGGAATGGAAGGAGTTGGATATCACATCTCATGTTATAGGAAGGATCTCAGGTTTGGTATTAGAATCATTGAGACATCACATCTCATGCTATAGGAAGGGTCTCAGGGTTGGAATGGGAAGGAGTTGGATATCACAACTCATCCAATAGGAAGGGTCTCAGGTTTGGAATGGGAAGGAATTGGATATCACATCTCATGTTATAGGAAGGATCTCAGGTTTGGTATTAGAAGCATTGAGATATCACATCCCATGCTATAGGAAGGGTCTCAGGATTGGAATGTGAAGGATTTGGATATCACATCTCATGCTAAAGGAAGGGTCTCAGGTTTGGTAGAAGCATTGAGATATCACGTCTCTGCTATCGGAAGGGTCTCAGGATTGGATTGGGAAGGAGTTGGATATCCCTTCTCATGCTATAGGAAGGGTCTCAGGATTTGAATAGCAAGGAGTTGGATATCACATCTCATGCCATACGAAGGGTCTCAGGTTTGGTATAAGCATTGAGATATCACATCTCTGCTATCGGAAGGGTCTCAGGATTGGAATGGGAAGGAGTTGGATATTCCCATCTCATGTAATAGGAAGGGTCTCAGGTTTGGTATTAGAAGCATTGAGATATCACATCTCATGCTATAGGAAGGGTCTCAGGATTGGAATGGGAAGGACTTGGATATCACATCTCATGCTATAGGGAGGGTCTCAAGTTTGATATTAGAAGCTTTGAGATATCACATCTCATGATATCGGAAGGGTCTCAGGATTGGAATGGGAAGGAGTTGGATATCACATCTCATGATAAAGGAAGGGTCTAAGGTTTGGAAGGGGAAGGATTTGGATATCACATCTCATGTTATATTACGGGTCTCAGGTTTGGTATTAGAAGCATTGAGATATCAAGTCTCAGAGTATAGGAAGGGTCTCAGAATTGGAATGGGAAGGAGTTGGATATCACATCTCAAGCAATAGGAAGGGTATCAGGATTGGAATGGGAAGGACTTGGATATCAGATCTCATGCTATAGGAAGGCTCTCAGGTTTGGAAGGGGAAAGAGTTGGATATCACATTTCATGTTAGAGGTAGGATCTCAGGTTTGGTATTAGAGGCATTGAGATATCACATCTCATGCTATCAGAAGGGTCTCGGGAATGGAATGGGAAGGAGTTGGATATCACATCTCATGCTAAAGGGAGGGTCTCAGGTTTAGAAGGGGAAGGATTTGGATATCACATCTCATGTTATAGGAAGGATCTCAGGTTTGGTATTAGAAGCATTGAGATATCACATCTCATGCTATCGGAAGGATCTCAGGTTTGGTATTAGAAGCATTGAGATATCACATCTCATGCTATCAGAAGGGTCTCAGGATTGGAATGGGAAGGAGTTGGATATCACATCTCATGCTAAAGGGAGGGTCTCAGGTTTGGAAGGGGAAGGATTTGGATATCACATCTCATGTTATCGGAAGGATCTCACGTTTGGTATTAGAAGTATTGAGATATCATATCTCATGCTATAGGAAGGGTCTCAGGATTGGAATGGGAAGGAGTTGGATATCACATCTCATGCTATAGGAAGTGTCTCAGGATTGTAATGGGAAGGACTTGGATATCACATCTCATGCTATAGGTAGGGTCTCAAGTTTGATATTAGAAGCATTGAGATATCACATCTCATGCTATAGGAAGGGTCTGAGGATTGGAATGGGAAGGAGTTGGATATCACATCTCATGCTATGGGAAGGGTCTCAGGTTTGGTATAAGCAGTGAGATATCACATCTCATGCTATAGGAAGTGTCTCAGGATTGGAATGGGAAGGAGTTGGATATCACATCTCATGTTATAGGAAGGATCTCAGGTTTGGTATAAGCATTGAGATATCACATCTCTGCTATCGGAAGGGTCTCAGGATTGGAATGGGAAGGAGTTGGATATTCCCATCTCATGTTATAGGAAGGGTCTCAGGTTTGGTATTAGAAGCATTGAGATATCACATCTCATGCTATAGGAAGGGTCTCAGGATTGGAATGGGAAGGACTTGGATATCACATCTCATGCTATAGGGAGGGTCTCAAGTTTGATATTAGAAGCTTTGAGATATCACATCTCATGATATCGGAAGGGTCTCAGGATTGTAATGGGAAGAAGTTGGATATCACATCTCATGATAAAGGAAGGGTCTAAGGTTTGGAAGGGGAAGGATTTGGATATCACATCTCATGTTATATTACGGGTCTCACGTTTGTATTAGAAGCATTGAGATATCAAGTCTCATAGTATAGGAAGGGTCTCAGAATTGGAATGGGAAGGAGTTGGATATCACATCTCAAGTTATAGGAAGGGTCTCAGGATTGGAATGGGAAGGACTTGGATATCACATCTCATGCTATAGGAAGGCTCTCAGGTTTGGAAGGGGAAAGAGTTGGATATCACATTTCATGTTAGAGGTAGGATCTCAGGTTTGGTATTAGAGGCATTGAGATATCACATCTCATGCTATCGGAAGGATCTCAGGTTTGGTATTAGAAGCATTGAGATATCACATCTCATGCTATCAGAAGAGTCTCAGGATTGGAATAGGAAGGAGTTGGATATCACATCTCATGCTAAAGGGAGGGTCTCAGGATTGGAAGGGGAAGGATTTGGATATCACATCTCATGTTATCGGAAGGATCGCACGTTTGGTATTAGAAGTATTGAGATATCATATCTCATGCTATAGGAAGGGTCTCAGGATTGGAATGGGAAGGAGTTGGATATCACATCTCATGCTATAGGGAGGGTCTCAGGATTGGAATGGGAAGGACTTAGATATCACATATCATGCTATAGGGAGGGTCTCAGTTTTGATATTAGAAGCATTGAGATATCACATCTCATGCTATAGGAAGTGTCTCAGGATTTGAATGGGAAGGTGCTGGATATCACATCTCATGCTAAAGGAAGGGTCTCAGGTTTGGAACGGGAAGGATTTGGATATCATATCTCATGTTATAGGAAGGGTCTCAGGTTTGGTATAAGCATTGAGATATCACATCTCTGCTATCGGAAGTGTCTCAGGATTGGAATGGGAAGGAGTTGGATATCCCATCTCATGTTATAGGACGGGTCTCAGGTTTGTTATTAGAATCATTGAGATATCATATTGCATGCTGTAGGAAGGGTCTAAGGGTTGGAATGGGAAGGAGTTGGATATCCCATCTCATGTTATAGGACGGGTCTCAGGTTTGTTATTAGAATCATTGAGATATCACATCTCATGCTATCAGAAGGGTCTCAGGATTGGAATGGGAAGGAGTTGGATATCACATCTCATGCTAAAGGGAGGGTCTCAGGTTTGGAAGGGGAAGGATTTGGATATCACATCTCATGTTATCGGAAGGATCTCACGTTTGGTATTAGAAGTATTGAGATATCATATCTCATGCTATAGGAAGGGTCTCAGGATTGGAATGGGAAGGAGTTGGATATCACATCTCATGCTATAGGAAGTGTCTCAGGATTGTAATGGGAAGGACTTGGATATCACATCTCATGCTATAGGTAAGGTCTCAAGTTTGATATTAGAAGCATTGAGATATCACATCTCATGCTATAGGAAGGGTCTGAGGATTGGAATGGGAAGGAGTTGGATATCACATCTCATGCTATGGGAAGGGTCTCAGGTTTGGTATAAGCAGTGAGATATCACATCTCATGCTATAGGAAGTGTCTCAGGATTGGAATGGGAAGGAGTTGGATATCACATCTCATGTTATAGGAAGGATCTCAGGTTTGGTATAAGCATTGAGATATCACATCTCTGCTATCGGAAGGGTCTCAGGATTGGAATGGGAAGGAGTTGGATATTCCCATCTCATGTTATAGGAAGGGTCTCAGGTTTGGTATTAGAAGCATTGAGATATCACATCTCATGCTATAGGAAGGGTCTCAGGATTGGAATGGGAAGGACTTGGATATCACATCTCATGCTATAGGGAGGGTCTCAAGTTTGATATTAGAAGCTTTGAGATATCACATCTCATGATATCGGAAGGGTCTCAGGATTGGAATGGGAAGGAGTTGGATATCACATCTCATGATAAAGGAAGGGTCTAAGGTTTGGAAGGGGAAGGATTTGGATATCACATCTCATGTTATATTACGGGTCTCACGTTTGTATTAGAAGCATTGAGATATCAAGTCTCATAGTATAGGAAGGGTCTCAGAATTGGAATGGGAAGGAGTTGGATATCACATCTCAAGTTATAGGAAGGGTCTCAGGATTGAAATGGGAAGGACTTGGATATCACATCTCATGCTATAGGAAGGCTCTCAGGTTTGGAAGGGGAAAGAGTTGGATATCACATTTCATGTTAGAGGTAGGATCTCAGGTTTGGTATTAGAGGCATTGAGATATCACATCTCATGCTATCGGAAGGATCTCAGGTTTGGTATTAGAAGCATTGAGATATCACATCTCATGCTATCAGAAGAGTCTCAGGATTGGAATAGGAAGGAGTTGGATATCACATCTCATGCAAAAGGGAGGGTCTCAGGATTGGAAGGGGAAGGATTTGGATATCACATCTCATGTTATCGGAAGGATCGCACGTTTGGTATTAGAAGTATTGAGATATCATATCTCATGCTATAGGAAGGGTCTCAGGATTAGAATGGGAAGGAGTTGGATATCACATCTCATGCTATAGGGAGGGTCTCAGGATTGGAATGGGAAGGACTTAGATATCACATATCATGCTATAGGGAGGGTCTCAGTTTTGATATTAGAAGCATTGAGATATCACATCTCATGCTATAGGAAGTGTCTCAGGATTTGAATGGGAAGGTGCTGGATATCACATCTCATGCTAAAGGAAGGGTCTCAGGTTTGGAACGGGAAGGATTTGGATATCATATCTCATGTTATAGGAAGGGTCTCAGGTTTGGTATAAGCATTGAGATATCACATCTCTGCTATCGGAAGTGTCTCAGGATTGGAATGGGAAGGAGTTGGATATCCCATCTCATGTTATAGGACGGGTCTCAGGTTTGTTATTAGAATCATTGAGATATCATATTGCATGCTGTAGGAAGGGTCTAAGGGTTGGAATGGGAAGGAGTTGGATATCCCATCTCATGTTATAGGACGGGTCTCAGGTTTGTTATTAGAATCATTGAGATATCACATCTCATGCTATAGGAAGGGTCTCAGGATTGGAATGGGAAGCAGTTGGATATCACATCTCATGCTATAGGAAGGGTCTCAGGTTTGGTATAAGCATTGAGATATCACATCTCATGCTATAGGACGGGTCTCAGGATTGGAATGGAAGGAGTTGGATATCACATCTCATGTTATAGGAAGGATCTCAGGTTTGGTATTAGAAGCATTGAGACATCACATCTCATGCTATAGGAAGGGTCTCAGGGTTGGAATGGGAAGGAGTTGGATATCACATCGCATCCAATAGGAAGGGTCTCAGGTTTGGAATGGGAAGGCATTGGATATCACATCTCATGTTATAGGAAGGATCTCAGGTTTGGTATTAGAAGCATTGAGATATCACATCTCATGCTATAGGAAGGGTCTCAGGATTGGAATGTGAAGGATTTGAATATCACATCTCATGCTAAAGGAAGGGTCTCAGGTTTGGTAGAAGCATTGAGATATCACGTCTCTGCTATCGGAAGGGTCTCAGGATTGGATTGGGAAGGAGTTGGATATCACATCTCATGCCATAGGAAGGGTCTCAGGTTTGGTATAAGCATTGAGATATCACATCTCTGCTATCGGAAGGGTCTCAGGATTGGATTGGGAAGGAGTTGGATATCCCTTCTCATGCTATAGGAAGTGTCTCAGGTTGGAATGGGAAGGAGTTGGATATCACATCTCATGTTATAGGAAGGGTCTCAGGATTGGAATGGGAAGGATTTGGATATCACATCTCTTGCTATAGGAAGGGTCTCAGGATTGGAATGGGTAGGAGTTGGATATTACTTTCTTGCTATAGGAAGTGTCTCATGTTTGGAATGGGAAGGAGTTGGATATCACATATGCTATAGTTAGTGTCTCAGGTTTGGAACGGGAAGGAGTTGGATATCACATTTCATGTTATAGGAAGGGTCTCAGGTTTGGTATAAGCATTGAGATATCACATCTCTGCTATCGGAAGCGGCTCAGGATTGGAATGGGAAGGAGTTGGATATCCCATCTCATGTTATAGGAAGAGTCTCTGGTTTGGTATTAGAATCATTGAGATATCACATTGCATGCTGTAGGAAGGGTCTAAGGATTGGAATGGGATGGACTTGGATATCACATCTCATGCTATAGGTAGGCTCTCAGGTTTGGTATAAGCATTGAGATATCACATCTCATGCTATAGGAAGGGTCTCAGGATTGGAATGGGAAGGAATTGGATATCACATCTCATGCTATAGGAAGGGTCTCAGATTTGGTATAAGCATTGAGATATCACATCTCATGCTAAAGGAAGGGTCTCAGGATTGGAATGGGAAGGAGTTGTATATGACATCTCAGGCCATAGGAAGGTTCTCAGGTTTGGTATAAGCATTGAGATATCACATCTCTGCTATCGGAAGGGTCTCAGGATTGGAATGGGAAGGAGTTGGATTTCCCATCTCATGTTATAGGAAGGGTCTCAGGTTTGGTATTAGAAGCATAGAGATATCACATCTCATGCTATAGGAAGGGTCTCAGGATTTGAATGGCAAGGAGTTGGATATCACATCTCATGCCATAGGAAGGGTCTCAGGTTTGGTATAAGCATTCAGATATCACATCTCTGCTATCGGAAGGGTCTCAGGATTGGATTGGGAAGGAGTTAGATATCCCTTCTCATGCTATAGGAAGCGTCTCAGGTTGGAATGGGAAGGAGTTGGATATCACATCTCATGTTATAGGAAGGGTCTCAGGATTGGAATGGGAAGGACTTGGATGTCACATCTCATGCTATAGGGAGGGTCTCAAGTTTGATATTAGAAGCATTGAGATAACAAATCTCATGATATCGGAAGGGTCTCAGGATTGGAATGGGAAGGAGTTGGATATCACATCTCATGATAAAGGAAGGGTCTAAGGTTTGGAAGGGGAAGGATTTGGATATCACATCTCATGTTATAGGACGGGTCTCAGGTTTGGTATTAGAAGCATTGAGATATCAAGTCTCATGGTATAAGAAGGGTCTCAGAATTGGAATGGGAAGGAGTTGGATATCACACCTCAAGCTATAGGAAGGGTCTCAGGATTGGAATGGGAAGGACTTGGATATCACATCTCATGCTATAGGGAGGGTCTCAAGTTTGATATTAGAAGCTTTGAGATATCACATCTCATGATATCGGAAGGGTCTCAGGATTGGAATGGGAAGGAGTTGGATATCACATCTCATGATAAAGGAAGGGTCTAAGGTTTGGAAGGGGAAGCATTTGGATATCACATCTCATGTTATATTACGGGTCTCACGTTTGTATTAGAAGCATTGAGATATCAAGTCTCATAGTATAGGAAGAGTCTCAGAATTGGAATGGGAAGGAGTTGGATATCACATCTCAAGCTATAGGAAGGGTCTCAGGATTGGAATGGGGAGGACTTGGATATCACATCTCATGCTATAGGAAGGCTCTCAGGTTTGGAAGGGGAAATAGTTGGATATCACATTTCATGTTAGAGGTAGGATCTCAGGTTTGGTATTAGAGGCATTGAGATATCACATCTCATGCTATCAGAAGGGTCTCAGGAATGGAATGGGAAGGAGTTGGATATCACATCTCATGCTAAAGGGAGGGTCTCAGGTTTGGAAGGGGAAGGATTTGGATATCACATCTCATGTTATAGGAAGGATCTCAGGTTTGGTATTAGAAGCATTGAGATATCACATCTCATGCTATCGGAAGGATCTCAGGTTTGGTATTAGAAGCATTGAGATATCACATCTCATGCTATCAGAAGAGTCTCAGGATTGGAATAGGAAGGAGTTGGATATCACATCTCATGCTAAAGGGAGGGTCTCAGGATTGGAAGGGGAAGGATTTGGATATCAAATCTCATGTTATCGGAAGGATCTCACGTTTGGTATTAGAAGTATTGAGATATCATATCTCATGCTATAGGAAGGGTCTCAGGATTGGAATGGGAAGGAGTTGGATATCACATCTCATGCTATAGGGAGGGTCTCAGGATTGGAATGGGAAGGACTTAGATATCACATATCATGCTATAGGGAGGGTCTCAGTTTTGATATTAGAAGCATTGAGATATCACATCTCATGCTATAGCAAGTGTCTCAGGATTGGAATGGGAAGGTGCTGGATATCACATCTCATGCTAAAGGAAGGGTCTCAGGTTTGGAACGGGAAGGATTTGGATATCACATCTCAGGTTATAGGAAGGGTCTCAGGTTTGGTATAAGCATTGAGATATCACATCTCTGCTATCGGAAGTGTCTCAGGATTGGAATGGGAAGGAGTTGGATATCCCATCTCATGTTATAGGACGGGTCTCAGGTTTGTTATTAGAATCATTGAGATATCATATTGCATGCTGTAGGAAGGGTCTAAGGGTTGGAATGGGAAGGACTTGGATATCACATCTCATGCTATAGATAGGCTCTTAGGTTTGGAAAGGGAAGGAGTTGGATATCACATTTCATGTTAGAGGAAGGATCTCAGGTTTGGTATTAGAAGCATTGAGATATCACATCTCATGCTATAGGAAGGGTCTCAGGATTGGAATGGGAAGCAGTTGGATATCACATCTCATGCTATAGGAAGGGTCTCAGGTTTGGTATAAGCATTCAGATATCACATCTCATGCTATAGGACGGGTCTCAGGATTGGAATGGAAGGAGTTGGATATCACATCTCATGTTATAGGAAGGATCTCAGGTTTGGTATTAGAAGCATTGAGACATCACATCTCATGCTATAGGAAGGGTCTCAGGGTTGGAATGGGAAGGAGTTGGATATCACATCTCATCCAATAGGAAGGGTCTCAGGTTTGGAATTGGAAGGAATTGGATATCACATCTCATGTTATAGGAAGGATCTCAGGTTTGGTATTAGAAGCATTGAGATATCACATCTCATGCTATAGGAAGGGTCTCAGGATTGGAATGTGAAGGATTTGGATATCACATCTCATGCTAAAGGAAGGGTCTCAGGTTTGGTAGAAGCATTGAGATATCACGTCTCTGCTATCGGAAGGGTCTCAGGATTGGATTGGGAAGGAGTTGGATATCACATCTCATGCCATAGGAAGGGTCTCAGGTTTGGTATAAGCATTGAGATATCACATCTCTGCTATCGGAAGGGTCTCAGGATTGGATTGGGAAGGAGTTGGATATCCCTTCTTATGCTATAGGAAGTGTCTCAGGTTGGAATGGGAAGGAGTTGGATATCACATCTCATGTTATAGGAAGGGTCTCAGGATTGGAATGGGAAGGATTTGGATATCACATCTCTTGCTATAGGAAGGGTCTCAGGATTGGAATGGGTAGGAGTTGGATATTACTTTCTTGCTATAGGAAGGGTCTCATGTTTGGAATGGGAAGGAGTTGGATATCACATATGCTATAGTTAGTGTCTCAGGTTTGGAACGGGAAGGAGTTGGATATCACATCTCATGTTATAGGAAGGGTCTCAGGTTTGGTATAAGCATTGAGATATCACATCTCTGCTATCGGAAGCGGCTCAGGATTGGAATGGGAAGGAGTTGGATATCCCATCTCATGTTATAGGAAGAGTCTCTGGTTTGGTAGAATCATTGAGATATCACATCGCATGCTGTAGGAAGGGTCAAAGGATTGGAATGGGATGGACTTGGATATCACATCTCATGCTATAGGTAGGCTCTCAGGTTTGGTATAAGCATTGAGATATCACATCTCATGCTATAGGAAGGGTCTCAGGATTGGAATGGGAAGGAATTGGATATCACATCTCATGCTATAGGAAGGGTCTCAGATTTGGTATAAGCATTGAGATATCACATCTCATGCTAAAGGAAGGGTCTCAGGATTGGAATGTGAAGGATTTGGATATCACATCTCATGCTAAAGGAAGGGTCTCAGGTTTGGTAGAAGCATTGAGATATCACGTCGCTGCTATCGGAAGGGTCTCAGGATTGGATTGGGAAGGAGTTGGATATCCCTTCTCATGCTATAGGAAGAGTCTCAGGATTGGAATGGGAAGGATTTGGATATCACATCTCTTGCTATAGGAAGGGTCTCAGGATTGGAATGGGTAGGAGTTGGATATTACTTTCTTGCTATAGGAAGGGTCTCATGTTTGGAATGGGAAGGAGTTGGATATCACATATGCTATAGTTAGTGTCTCAGGTTTGGAACGGGAAGGAGTTGGATATCACATCTCATGTTATAGGAAGGGTCTCAGGTTTGGTATAAGCATTGAGATATCACATCTCTGCTATCGGAAGCGGCTCAGGATTGGAATGGGAAGGAGTTGGATATCCCATCTCATGTTATAGGAAGAGTCTCTGGTTTGGTAGAATCATTGAGATATCACATCGCATGCTGTAGGAAGGGTCAAAGGATTGGAATGGGATGGACTTGGATATCACATCTCATGCTATAGGTAGGCTCTCAGGTTTGGTATAAGCATTGAGATATCACATCTCATGCTATAGGAAGGGTCTCAGGATTGGAATGGGAAGGAATTGGATATCACATCTCATGCTATAGGAAGGGTCTCAGATTTGGTATAAGCATTGAGATATCACATCTCATGCTAAAGGAAGGGTCTCAGGATTGGAATGTGAAGGATTTGGATATCACATCTCATGCTAAAGGAAGGGTCTCAGGTTTGGTAGAAGCATTGAGATATCACGTCGCTGCTATCGGAAGGGTCTCAGGATTGGATTGGGAAGGAGTTGGATATCCCTTCTCATGCTATCGGAAGGGTCTCAGGATTGGATTGGGAAGGAGTTGAATATCCCTTCTCATGCTATAGGAAGTGTCTCAGGTTGGAATGGGAAGGAGTTGGATATCACATCTCATGTTATAGGAAGGGTCTCAGGATTGGAATGGGTAGGAGTTGGATATTACTTTCTTGCTATAGGAAGGCTCTCATGTTTGGAATGGGAAGGAGTTGGATATCACATATGCTATAGTTAGTGTCTCAGGTTTGGAACGGGAAGGAGTTGGATATCACATCTCATGTTATAGGAAGGGTCTCAGGTTTGGTATAAGCATTGAGATATCACATCTCTGCTATCGGAAGCGGCTCAGGATTGGTATGGGAAGGAGTTGGATATCCCATCTCATGTTATAGGAAGAGTCTCTGGTTTGGTATTAGAATCATTGAGATATCACATCGCATGCTGTAGGAAGGGTCTAAGGATTGGAATGGGATGGACTTGGATATCACATCTCATGTTATAGGTAGGCTCTCAGGTTTGGTATAAGCATTGAGATATCACATCTCATGCTATAGGAAGGGTCTCAGGATTGGAATGGGAAGGAATTGGATATCACATCTCATGCTATAGGAAGGGTCTCAGATTTGGTATAAGCATTGAGATATCACATCTCATGCTAAAGGAAGGGTCTCAGGATTGGAATGGGAAGGAGTTGTATATGACATCTCAGGCCATAGGAAGGTTCTCAGGTTTGGTATAAGCATTGAGATATCACATCTCTGCTATCGGAAAGGTCTCAGGATTGGAATGGGAAGGAGTTGGATATCCCATCTCATGTTATAGGAAGGGTCTCAGGTTTGGTATTAGAAGCATAGAGATATCACATCTCATGCTATAGGAAGGGTCTCAGGATTGGAATGGGAAGGACTTGGATGTCACATCTCATGCTATAGGGAGGGTCTCAAGTTTGATATTAGAAGCATTGAGATAACAAATCTCATGATATCGGAAGGGTCTCAGGATTGGAATGGGAAGGAGTTGGATATCACATCTCATGATAAAGGAAGGGTCTAAGGTTTGGAAGGGGAAGGATTTGGATATCACATCTCATGTTATAGGACGGGTCTCAGGTTTGGTATTAGAAGCATTGAGATATCAAGTCTCATGGTATAAGAAGGGTCTCAGAATTGGAATGGGAAGGAGTTGGATATCACACCTCAAGCTATAGGAAGGGTCTCAGGATTGGAATGGGAAGGAGTTTGATATCACATCTCATGCCATAGTATGGGTCTCAGGTTTGGTAGAAGCATTGGGATATCACATCTCATGCTATCGGAAGGGCATCAGTATTGGATTTGGAAGAAGTTGGATATCCCATCTCATGCTATAGGAAGGGTCTCAGGTTGGAATGGGAAGGAGTTGGATATCACATTTCATGTTATAGGAAGGGTCTCAGGATTGGAATGGGAAGGACTTGGATATCATATCTCATGCTATAGGACGGGTCTCAGGTTTGTTATTAGAATCATTGAGATATCATATTGCATGCTGTAGGAAGGGTCTAAGGATTGGAATGGGAAGGACCTGGATATCACATCTCATGCTATAGATAGGCTCTCAGGTTTGGAAAGGGAAGGAGTTGGATATCACATCTCATGTTATAGGATGGATCTCAGGTTTGGTATTAGAAGTATTGAGATATCACATCTCATGTTATCGGAAGGATCTCAGGTTTGGTATTAGAAGTATTGAGATATCACATCTCATGCTATAGGAAGGGTCTCAGGATTGGAATGGGAAGGAGTTGGATATCACATCTCATGCTAAAGGAAGGGTCTCAGGTTTGGTAGAAGCATTGAGATATCACATCTCATGCTATAGGAAGGGTCTCAGGATTGGAATGGGAAGGACTTAGATATCACATATCATGCTATAGGGAGGGTCTCAGTTTTGATATTAGAAGCATTGAGATATCACATCTCATGCTATCGGAAGTGTCTCATGATTGGAATGGGAAGGAGCTGGATATCACATCTCATGCTAAAGGAAGGGTCTCAGGTTTGGAACGGGAAGGAGTTGGATATCACATCTCATGTTATAGGAAGGGTCTCAGGTTTGGTATAAACATTGAGATATCACATCTCTGCTATCGGAAGTGTCTCAGGATTGGAATGGGAAGGAGTTGGATATCCCATCTCAGGTTATAGGACGGGTCTCAGGTTTGTTATTAGAATCATTGAGATATCATATTGCATGCTGTAGGAAGGGTCTAAGGGTTGGAATGTGAAGGACTTGGATATCACATCTCATGCTATAGATAGGCTCTTAGGTTTGGAAAGGGAAGGAGTTGGATATCACATTTCATGTTAGAGGAAGAATCTCAGGTTTGGTATTAGAAGCATTGAGATATCACATCTCATGCTAGTGGAAGGGTCTCAGGATTGGAATGGGGAGGAGTTGGATATCACATCTCATGCTATAGGAAGGGTCTCAGGTTTGGTATAAGCAATGAGATATCACATCTCATGCTATAGGACGGGTCTCAGGATTGGAATGGAAGGAGTTGGATATCACATCTCATGTTATAGGAAGGATCTCAGGTTTGGTATTAGAAGCATTGAGACATCACATCTCATGCTATAGGAAGGGTCTCAGGGTTGGAATGGGAAGGAGTTGGATATCACATCTCATCCAGTAGGAAGGGTCTCAGGTTTGGAATGGGAAGGAATTGGATATCACATCTCATGTTATAGGAAGGATCTCAGGTTTGGTATTAGAAGCATTGAGATATCACATCTCATGCTATAGGAAGGGTCTCAGGATTGGAATGTGAAGGATTTGGATATCACATCTCATGCTAAAGGAAGGGTCTCAGGTTTGGTAGAAGCATTGAGATATCACATCTCTGCTATCGGAAGGGTCTCAGGATTGGATTGGGAAGGAGTTGGATATCCCTTTTCATGCTATAGGAAGGGTCTCAGGATTTGAATGGCAAGGAGTTGGATATCACATCTCATGCCATAGGAAGGGTCTCAGGTTTGGTATAAGCATTGAGATATCACATCTCTGCTATCGGAAAGGTCTCAGGATTGGATTGGGAAGGAGTTGGATATCCCTTCTCATGCTATAGGAAGTGTCTCAGGTTGGAATGGGAAGGAGTTGGATATCACATCTCATGTTATAGGAAGGGTCTCAGGATTCGAATGGGAAGGAGTTGGATACCACATCTCATGATAAAGGAAGGGTCTAAGGTTTGGAAGGGGAAGGATTTGGATATCACATCTCATGTTATAGGACGGTCTCAGGTTTGGTATTAGAAGCATTGAGATATCAAGTCTCATGGTATAAGAAGGGTCTCAGAATTGGAATGGGAAGGAGTTGGATATCACACCTCAAGCTATAGGAAGGGTCTCAGGATTGGAATGGGAAGGAGTTTGATATCATATCTCATGCCATAGTATGGGTCTCAGGTTTGGTAGAAGCATTGGGATATCACATCTCATGCTATCGGAAGGGTATCAGTATTGGATTTGGACGAAGTTGGATATCCCATCTCATGCTATAGGAAGGGTCTCAGGTTGGAATGGGAAGGAGTTGGATATCACATTTCATGTTATAGGAAGGGTCTCAGGATTGGAATGGGAAGGACTTGGATATCATATCTCATGCTATAGGACGGGTCTCAGGTTTGTTATTAGAATCATTGAGATATCATATTGCATGCTTTAGGAAGGGTCTAAGGATTGGAATGGGAAGGACTTGGATATCACATCTCATGCTATAGGTAGGCTCTCAGGTTTGGAAAGGGAAGGAGTTCGATATCACATTTCATGTTAGAGGAAGGATCTCAGGTTTGGTATTAGAAGCATTGAGATATCACATCTCATGCTATAGGAAGGGTCTCAGGATTGGAATGGGAAGTAGTTGGATATCACATCTCATGCTATAGGAAGGGTCTCAGGTTTGGTATAAGCATTGAGATATCACATCTCATGCTATAGGACGGGTCTCAGGATTGGAATGTAAGGAGTTGGATATCACATCTCATGTTATAGGAAGGATCTCAGGTTTGGTATTAGAAGCATTGAGACATCACATCTCATGCTATAGGAAGGGTCTCAGGGTTGGAATGGGAAGGAGTTGGATATCACATCTCATCCAATAGGAAGGGTCTCAGGTTTGGAATGGGAAGGAATTGGATATCACATCTCATGTTATAGGAAGGATCTCAGGTTTGGTATTAGAAGCATTGAGATATCACATCTCATGCTATAGGAAGGGTCTCAGGATTGGAATGTGAAGGATTTGGATATCACATCTCATGCTAAAGGAAGGGTCTCAGGTTTGGTAGAAGCATTGAGATATCACGTCTCTGCTATCGGAAGGGTCTCAATACTTCTAATACCAAACCTGAGATCCTTCCGATAACATGAGATGTGATATCTCAATACTTCTAATACCAAACCTGAGATCCATCCTATAACATGAGATGTGATATCCAACTCCTTCCCTTTCCAAACCTAAGAGCCTATCTATAGCATGAGATGTGATATCCAGGTCCTTCCCATTCCAATCCTTAGACCCTTCCTACAGCATGCAATATGATATCTCAATGATTCTAATAACAAACCTGAGACCCGTCCTATTGCATGAGATATGATATCCAAGTACTTCCCATTCCAATCCTGAGACCCTTCCTATAACATGAAATGTGATATCCAACTCCTTCCCATTCCAACCTGAGACCCTTCCTATAGCATGAGATGGGATATCCAACTTCTTCCAAATCCAATACTGATACCCTTCCGATAGCATGAGATGTGATATCCCAATGCTTCTACCAAACCTGAGACCCATACTCTGGCATGAGATGTGATATCAAACTCCTTCCCATTCCAATCCTGAGACCCTTCGTATAGCTTGAGGTGTGATATCCAACTCCTTCCCATTCCAATTCTGAGACCCTTCTTATACCATGAGACTTGATATCTCAATGCTTCTAATACCAAACCTGAAACCCGTCCTATAACATGAGATGTGATATCCAAATCCTTCCCCTTCCAAACCTTAGACCCTTCCTTTATCATGAGATGTGATATCCAACTCCTTCCCATTCCAATCCTGAGACCCTTCCGATATCATGAGATTTGTTATCTCAATGCTTCTAATATCAAACTTGAGACCCTCCCTATAGCATGAGATGTGACATCCAAGTCCTTCCCATTCCAATCCTGAGACCCTTCCTATAGCATGAGATGTGATATCTCTATGCTTCTAATACCAAACCTGAGACCCTTCCTATAACATGAGATGGGATATCCAACTCCTTCCCATTCCAATCCTGAGACCTTTCCGATAGCAGAGATGTGATATCTCAATGCTTTTACCAAACCTGAGAACCTTCCTATGGCCTGAGATGTCATATACAACTCCTTCCCATTCCAATCCTGAGACCCTTCCTTTAGCATGAGATGTGATATCTCAATGCTTATACCAAATCTGAGACCCTTCCTATAGCATGAGATGTGATATCTCAATGCTTATACCAGACCTGAGAGCCTACCTATAACATGAGATGTGATATCCAAGTCCATCACATTCCAATCCTTAGACCCTTCCTACAGCATGCGATGTGATATATCAATGATTCTAATACCAAACCAGAGACTCTTCCTATAACATGAGATGGGATATCCAACTCCTTCCCATTCCAATCCTGAGCCGCTTCCGATAGCAGAGATGTGATATCTCAATGCTTATACCAAACCTGAGACCCTTCCTATAACATGAGATGTGATATCCAACTCCTTCCCGTTCCAAACCTGAGACACTAACTATAGCATATGTGATACCCACCTCCTTCCCATTCCAAACATGAGACCCTTCCTATAGCAAGAAAGTAATATCCAACTCCTACCCATTCCAATGCTGAGACCCTTCCTATAGCAAGAGATGTGATATCCAAATCCTTCCCATTCCAATCCTGAGACCCTTCCTATAACATGAGATGTGATATCCAACTCCTTCCCATTCCAACCTGAGACACTTCCTATAGCATGAGAAGGGATATCCAACTCCTTCCCAATCCAATCCTGAGACCGTTCTGATAGCAGAGATGTGATATCTCAATGCTTATACCAAACCTGAGACCCTTCCTATGGCATGAGATGTGATATCCAACTCCTTGCCATTCAAATCCTGAGACCCTTCCTATAGCATGAGAAGGGATATCCAACTCCTTCCCAATCCAATCCTGAGACCCTTCCGAAAGCAGAGACGTGATATCTCAATGCTTCTACCAAACCTGAGACCCTTCCTTTAGCATGAGATGTGATATCCAAATCCTTCACATTCCAATCCTGAGACCCTTCCTATAGCATGAGATGTGATATCTCAATGCTTCTAATACGAAACCTGAGATCCTTCCTATAACATGAGATGTGATATCCAATTCCTTCCCATTCCAAACCTGAGACCCTTCCTATTGGATGAGATGTGATATCCAACTCCTTCCCATTCCAACCCTGAGACCCTTCCTATAGCATGAGATGTGATGTCTCAATGCTTCTAATACCAAACCTGAGATCCTTCCTATAACATGAGATGTGATATCCAACTCCTTCCATTCCAATCCTGAGACCCGTCCTATAGCATGAGATGTGATATCTCAATGCTTATACCAAACCTGAGACCCTTCCTATAGCATGAGATGTGATATCCAACTGCTTCCCATTCCAATCCTGAGACCCTTCCTATAGCATGAGATGTGATATCTCAATGCTTCTAATACCAAACCTGAGATCCTTCCTCTATTATGAAATGTGATATCCAACTCCTTCCCTTTCCAAACCTAAGAGCCTATCTATAGCATAAGATGTGATATCCAAGTCCTTCACATTCCAACCCTTAGACCCTTCCTACAGCATGCAATATGATATCTCAGTGATTCTAATAACAAACCTGAGACCCGTCCTATAACATGAGATGGGATATCCAACTCCTTCCCATTCCAATCCTGAGACACATTTCCGATAGCAGAGATGTGATATCTCAATGCTTATACCAAACCTGAGACCCTTCCTATAACATGAGATGTGATATCCAAATCCTTCCCGTTCCAAACCTGAGACCCTTCCTTTAGCATGAGATGTGATATCCAGCTCCTTCCCATTCCAATCCTGAGACACTTCCGATAGCATGAGATGTGATATCTCAATGCTTCTAATATCAAAACTGAGACCCTCCCTATAGCATGATATGTGATATCTAAATCCTTCCCATTCCAATCCTGAGACCCTCCCTATAGCATGAGATGTGATATCCAACTCCTTCCCATTCCAATCCTGAGACCATTCTGATAGCATGAGATGTGATATCTCAATGCTTCTAATACCAAACCTGAGATCCTTCCTATAACATGAGATGTGATATCCAAATCCTTTCCCTTCCAAACCTGAGACCCTCCCTTTAGCATGAGATGTGATATCCAAATCCTTCCCCTTCCAAACCTTAGACCCTTCCTTTATCATGAGATGTGATATCCAACTCCTTCCCATTCCAATCCTGAGACCCTTCCGATATCATGAGATTTGTTATCTCAATGCTTCTAATATCAAACTTGAGACCCTCCCTATAGCATGAGATGTGACATCCAAGTCCTTCCCATTCCAATCCTGAGACCCTTCCTATAGCATGAGATGTGATATCTCTATGCTTCTAATACCAAACCTGAGACCCTTCCTATAACATGAGATGGGATATCCAACTCCTTCCCATTCCAATCCTGAGACCTTTCCGATAGCAGAGATGTGATATCTCAATGCTTTTACCAAACCTGAGAACCTTCCTATGGCCTGAGATGTCATATACAACTCCTTCCCATTCCAATCCTGAGACCCTTCCTTTAGCATGAGATGTGATATCTCAATGCTTATACCAAATCTGAGACCCTTCCTATAGCATGAGATGTGATATCTCAATGCTTATACCAGACCTGAGAGCCTACCTATAACATGAGATGTGATATCCAAGTCCATCCCATTCCAATCCTTAGACCCTTCCTACAGCATGCGATGTGATATATCAATGATTCTAATACCAAACCAGAGACTCTTCCTATAACATGAGATGGGATATCCAACTCCTTCCCATTCCAATCCTGAGCCGCTTCCGATAGCAGAGATGTGATATCTCAATGCTTATACCAAACCTGAGACCCTTCCTATAACATGAGATGTGATATCCAACTCCTTCCCGTTCCAAACCTGAGACACTAACTATAGCATATGTGATACCCACCTCCTTCCCATTCCAAACATGAGACCCTTCCTATAGCAAGAAAGTAATATCCAACTCCTACCCATTCCAATGCTGAGACCCTTCCTATAGCAAGAGATGTGATATCCAAATCCTTCCCATTCCAATCCTGAGACCCTTCCTATAACATGAGATGTGATATCCAACTCCTTCCCATTCCAACCTGAGACACTTCCTATAGCATGAGAAGGGATATCCAACTCCTTCCCAATCCAATCCTGAGACCGTTCTGATAGCAGAGATGTGATATCTCAATGCTTATACCAAACCTGAGACCCTTCCTATGGCATGAGATGTGATATCCAACTCCTTGCCATTCAAATCCTGAGACCCTTCCTATAGCATGAGAAGGGATATCCAACTCCTTCCCAATCCAATCCTGAGACCCTTCCGAAAGCAGAGACGTGATATCTCAATGCTTCTACCAAACCTGAGACCCTTCCTTTAGCATGAGATGTGATATCCAAATCCTTCACATTCCAATCCTGAGACCCTTCCTATAGCATGAGATGTGATATCTCAATGCTTCTAATACGAAACCTGAGATCCTTCCTATAACATGAGATGTGATATCCAATTCCTTCCCATTCCAAACCTGAGACCCTTCCTATTGGATGAGATGTGATATCCAACTCCTTCCCATTCCAACCCTGAGACCCTTCCTATAGCATGAGATGTGATGTCTCAATGCTTCTAATACCAAACCTGAGATCCTTCCTATAACATGAGATGTGATATCCAACTCCTTCCATTCCAATCCTGAGACCCGTCCTATAGCATGAGATGTGATATCTCAATGCTTATACCAAACCTGAGACCCTTCCTATAGCATGAGATGTGATATCCAACTGCTTCCCATTCCAATCCTGAGACCCTTCCTATAGCATGAGATGTGATATCTCAATGCTTCTAATACCAAACCTGAGATCCTTCCTCTATTATGAAATGTGATATCCAACTCCTTCCCTTTCCAAACCTAAGAGCCTATCTATAGCATAAGATGTGATATCCAAGTCCTTCACATTCCAACCCTTAGACCCTTCCTACAGCATGCAATATGATATCTCAGTGATTCTAATAACAAACCTGAGACCCGTCCTATAACATGAGATGGGATATCCAACTCCTTCCCATTCCAATCCTGAGACACATTTCCGATAGCAGAGATGTGATATCTCAATGCTTATACCAAACCTGAGACCCTTCCTATAACATGAGATGTGATATCCAAATCCTTCCCGTTCCAAACCTGAGACCCTTCCTTTAGCATGAGATGTGATATCCAGCTCCTTCCCATTCCAATCCTGAGACACTTCCGATAGCATGAGATGTGATATCTCAATGCTTCTAATATCAAAACTGAGACCCTCCCTATAGCATGATATGTGATATCTAAATCCTTCCCATTCCAATCCTGAGACCCTCCCTATAGCATGAGATGTGATATCCAACTCCTTCCCATTCCAATCCTGAGACCATTCTGATAGCATGAGATGTGATATCTCAATGCTTCTAATACCAAACCTGAGATCCTTCCTATAACATGAGATGTGATATCCAAATCCTTTCCCTTCCAAACCTGAGACCCTCCCTTTAGCATGAGATGTGATATCCAACTCCTGCCCATTCCATTCCTGAGACCCTTCTGATAGCATGAGATGTGATATCTCAATGCCTCTAATACCAAACCTGAGATCCTACCTCTAACATGAAATGTGATATCCAACTCTTTCCCCTTCCAAACCTGAGAGCCTTCCTATAGCATGAGATGTGATATCCAAGTCCTTCCCATTCCAATCCTGAGACCCTTCCTATAGCTTGAGATGTGATATCCAACTCCTTCCCATTCCATTTCTGAGACCCTTCCTATACTATGAGACTTGATATCTCAATGCTTCTAATACCAAAGGTGAGACCCGTAATATAACATGAGATGTGATATCCAAATCCTTCCCCTTCCAAACCTTAGACCCTTCCTTTATCATGAGATGTGATATCCAACTCCTTCCCATTCCAATCCTGAGACCCTTCCGATATCATGAGATGTGATATCTCAAAGCTTCTAATATCAAACTTGAGACCCTCCCTATAGCATGAGATGTGATATCCAAGTCCTTCCCATTCCAATCCTGAGACCCTTCCTATAGCATGAGATGTGATATCTCAATGCTTCTAATACCAAACCTGAGACCCTTCCTATAACATGAGATGGGAATATCCAACTCCTTCCCATTCCAATCCTGAGACCCTTCCGATAGCAGAGATGTGATATCTCAATGCTTATACCAAACCTGAGATCCTTCCTATAACATGAGATGTGATATCCAACTCCTTCCCATTCCAATCCTGAGACACTTCCTATAGCATGAGATGTGATATCTCACTGCTTATACCAAACCTGAGACCCTTCCCATAGCATGATATGTGATATCCAACTCCTTCCCATTCCAATCCTCAGACCCTTCCTATAGCATGAGATGTGATATCTCAATGCTTCTAATATCAAACTTGAGACCCTACCTATAGCATGAGATGTGATATCCAAGTCCTTCCCATTACAATCCTGAGACACTTCCTATAGCATGAGATGTGATATCCAACTCCTTCCCATTCCAATCCTGAGACCCTTCCTATAGCATGAGATATGATATCTCAATACTTCTAATACCAAACGTGAGATCCTTCCGATAACATGAGATGTGATATCCAAATCCTTCCCCTTCCAAACCTGAGACCCTCCTCCCAGGGAAACTAAAACTACCTCAGCCTCTATCCCGCTGGGAAATGAGTCTGAGGAGAAGGATGCTCCTGTAATCTCTTCTTCCTCGTAGGAGGAGAAGGCCAGATTAGCGGAGTGGACCCCCAAAGGTCTAACCTTACACCGGGGATCCCCCTTCACGTGGTCAGTTGCTCCACAAGCAAAACAAGATCCATTGGGTCTGTTTACATAGGGAGGCTTATTGTAAGACAGTGTGCTGATCAATGGAGTAGATACTCCAGCTCTTAGGGATAGTGGGTGCAGTCGAACTGTAGTGGATTCTACCTTGGTAGACTCAGAGGAAGTTGCCAGAGCTACTCTGATGCCCACTAAGTTGGCTGACGGCCCACTCCGTATGTTCCCAGTAATACCTGTAAATCTTACTTTAAATGGTACAGCAGTCAGGATTCCAGTGAGCATTCAGAGAAACGTCCCGGGAAAGGTCTTGTTAGGTAATGATCTCAGAGCTTTAGGGCTCATAGGAGACACTGCCGAAAGACCCTACACACGGTCTCAAGCACGGGCAGCATTGGCCAAGACCAATACGCCGCCCCAGCCGAAGGGGAAACCCAAGGCGAAAGGAGTCAACAAGTCAAGACGAGGGAAAGAGAATATTCCCCCGAGCTCGCCTACCACTGCGGTGGAGGAAGTTGGTCAATCGCCCGGGCCTGAGGAGGAGGTGGCGATGCCTGAAGTATTTGACCCCAACGACCATCCTGAACTAAAAGACTTGTTAGTTGAAGGAGGTCCTGATAGGGACGAATTCAGTAAAGGCCAACGTGAGTGCCCATCTCTGGAAGGCCTAAGGAGACAGGCCTGCTCCCAGCTTGAGGGTGAACCTCCTGGGACGCATAGGATTTATTGGGAAGGTGGACTCCTGTATAGTGAGCCCACAGAGTCTACAGAAGGAGACCATAGGAGGTTGGTGGTTCCCCTTGCTGTTAGGCCCTTCCTCCTGCAGTTGGCGCATGAAGTGCTCCTTGCTGGTCACCTTGGTATTAAGAGGACCAAGCAAAGGTTATCCATGCACTTCTACTGGCCCAAGATGGGGGTGCAAGTAGAAAGTCACTGCAGGAGTTGTGCCTCCTGCCAGTTATCTGGTAAGGTTGGCTCGACAATCCAAGCTCCGTTGGTACCGCTCCCAGTTGTGGGGGTACCATTTGAAAGGGTAGGGATCGACATCATTGGTCCCCTTGACCCGCAAACATCCTCGGGCAATAGGTTTATCCTGGTGCTGGTGGACCATGCAACCAGATATCCTGAGGCCATCCCATTGAAAACTGTAACTGCCAAGTCAGTTGCAAAAGCTTTACTTGGCATATTTACTAGGGTTGGCTTCCCTAAAGAAGTTGTGTCAGATCGTGGCAGCAACTTTATGTCGAAGTATATGCAGGCTATGTGGAAAGAATGTGGGGTCACCTACAAGTTCTCTTCTGCATACCACCCCCAGACCAATGGTCTGGTGGAACGTTTCAACAGAACGTTAAAAAGCATGATTGGGGCTCTGGAGAAGCTTCAGAGAAGACAATGGGATCTTCTTTTACCATGCTTACTGTTTGCCTACCGAGAGGTACCACAGGAGGGTGTTGGCTTCAGCCCCTTCAAACTTCTGTTTGGTCATCCTGTACGGGGACCCTTAGCCATAGTCAAAGAGGGATGGGAGATGCCCACTCCCCCTGTTACTACCAACGTAGTTGATTATGTGCTAGGGCTCAGAAAACGGATGGTACTTCTGATGGGCTTGGCTAGTGATAAATTGAAGGCAGTACAAGCGCTGGTGAAACATTGGTACGACCAGAAAGCTTCCCTCATCAACTTTACACCTGGTCAGCAAGTCCTGATCATGAATCCCATAAGGCCTTGAGCTTTACAGGACAAATGGTCAGGCCCTTACACAGTGGTGGAGCCCCTGGGTGAGGTTAACTATTTAGTGGACCTTGGAAGGCCTGGACAGGCTCCAAAAGTGTTTCACGTGAATAGGCTGAAGGCTTTCGTCCCAAGAGTCGAAATCGCAGCACGGTTACTGGCTTCAGATGTTGAGGAAGAGGAGTCTGAACCTCTCCCCGACCTGTTCCAAAGCGGTCCTTCAGATAGCTCCTTTGAGGGTGTCCGAGTGGCCCCTCACCTGACTTCTGATCAGCAGGCTGAGGTGAAAAGTTTGCTTAGGCAGTTTTCCCCCGTTTTCACAGTCGCCTGGTTTGACACCTTGGTGCAAACATAACATAGACACAGGAGACAGTGTACCTACCAAAAGTAGGGGATACAGGATGTCAGACAAAGTACGGTCTTATATTAAGACCGAGGTCAACAAGATGTTAGACCTTGGGGTGATTGAACCCTCTAGTAGTCCTTGGTCCAGCCCTGTGGTTTTCGTTCCAAAGGCAGGCACTTCTGAATTGAGGTTCTGTGTGGATTACAGGGCTCTGAATGCTGTCACCAAGACAGATGCACACCCCTTGCCTCGAACAGATGAGCTGGTGGATACTTTGGGTGCCTCCAAGTACCTCAGCACGTTTGACCTCACTGCTGGCTATTGGCAAATAGCTTTAGCAGAACATGCCAAGGAGAAGACAGCGTTTTCTACTCCAGACGGCCTTTACCAATTCCGGGTAATGCCGTTCGGGTTGAAGAATGCACCTGCCACTTTCCAGAGGCTTGTGCATCATGTTTTGAATGGGTTGGACGAATTCTGTCTTGCATATCTGGACGATATAGCAGTTTTCAGTGCCACCTGACCATGTGAAACACCTCGGGATTGTGCTCCAGGCTCTTCAGAAAGCACACTTGACCATAAAGGCTAGTAAATGCCAGATTGGACAAGGCTCAGTGTTTTACCTTGGACATGAAGTAGGTGGAGGGAGGATACAGCCTCTACCCAGTAAAGTACAAGCAGTACAAGACTGGCCTACCCCCACTACACAAACCCAAGTGAGAGCCTTCTTAGGACTCACGGGGTATTACCGCAATTTTGTGGCAGACTATGGCACCATAGCTGCCCCTCTGACTGCCCTCACAACTCTGAAGAAACCCAAGAAGGTAACTTGGACCGACGAGTGTGAGAAGGCCTTCAATGGCTTAAAAGACTCCTTGTGCCAGGCCCCTGTCCTCAGGGCCCCTGATTATCAAAGACCTTTTATCGTGCAGACGGACGCCTCTGACACTGGGATAGGAGCTGTACTATCGCAAGTAGATGAGAAGGGTAAGGAACACCCTATTGGTTTTATTAGTCGCCAGTTTAAGGACAGAGAGCTCAGATGGTCCACGGTAGAGAAAGAATGTTTCTCTGTTGTGTGGGCCCTAAGGAAGCTGAGGCCCTACCTCTATGGGACCCACTTCACTGTGCAAACTGACCATAAGCCCTTAAAGTGGCTAATAAACATGAAGGGGGAGAATCCAAAGTTGCTTAGGTGGTCCATAAGTCTACAAGGCTTCGACTTCACTATTGAGCATAGGCCAGGTGTCCAACATAGCAATGCTGATGGGTTGTGGAGAATGTTTAACCGACCTGAACAAGAGACTCATCCAGGGGTGGATTAGTTCCCCCTGTCCATAGTCTGGGAGGGGCGAGTGTTAGGAAAGATTTCGTAATTGTAGGTAATTTTCCTTCCATGTGGCAACCCCTAAACTTTTTGCTGTTGTTTTTCACCTTGTTCTCGACTTTGCCCGAGAAGTGCAGCCTTCTGCCGCACTCCTCTGGGCTTTCGCTCCTTTCTTAAGGGGAAACTGTCATGCCCTTAAGACAGTCAGTACCAGGAAACGCTGGTTTCCGTAGTTTCTTGTATCATGTTGCAGCTTTCGTGCAACATGACACAAGAGGGCACTGTAAGCTAAGTTACTGCTCTCTTGGGTCTCTAGCCTTCTACAGGCCCTAGATACTCTTTCAGGATTGTAACTGATCGGTGCAAGTGATTCACGGACGGGAATGGTGGCAGCGATCGTTTCTTGTGTTTTGAGATCCTTTTGGCGTGCTAAGCGCGTTTCTCGCACTTAACCCAAAATGTAGGCCTAGATCCCAAAATAGCCAGACCACGAGGCTCCTTTGTCCTGTCCGCTGACCGTCTTGCTCCCTTCACCTTCCCCAGGTCGAGCCGACCTGGGGCCTTCCTTATTTGGGCATGTGCTTTCCCGCGAAACACAGATGCTTTCGCAGGCTTCTACATGTCTTGTGTGTGCCTCCAGGATGTGGGCTGGGATGTCTGGTCCCAATACACATCCTGGGTGCCAGAGAGTCTAGGGTGGTGTGAATGCCTGGGACCACCGTGGTCCGTGATAGGTCCACGAATGGTGTGAGTGTTGATGAGCGGATCTCCCATTGGGTCCCCTCCGTTTTGGCGCGAAGGGAACCGTGGATAAGAGGGGGCTGGAAACACCACTACCATGTCGATCTCCTGAGTTCTCACGAACGAAGGAATACAGGAGCCAAGTATCCTGCAACCATGAGGCTGAACCGAGGAATCGCTGGTGACCCGCTGAAGGACTGCTCCTCTGCACTGCTGTCGCCTTGTGAAACCCTTTTCACCTTTGATCGAACCAGAAGGCCTGTACTGGTACTTCGACCCTTGGAATAGCGGGGACAGCTATTCTCGGCATTTTCACCATCTCCTGCTAGTAAGCCTTCGGAAGCGTCTCTGGGCCATCCAGCAGACTGACCAGCCTACACAGGAGTCTTGCTCTGTAACCGCCGCCAGGTTGTGTAGTATATCGAGTCCTTGTCACTCTCACATGATTCGTACACTTGGCGTTCCCAGGTCTGAAGTGAGTAGTGTTATTGCATGCTGTAGGAAGGGTCTAAGGATTGGAATGGGAAGGACTTGGATATCACATCTCATGCTATGGATAGGCTCTCAGGTTTGGAAAGGGAAGGAGTTGGATATCACATTTCATGTTAGAGGAAGGATCTCAGGTTTGGTATTAGAGGCATTGAGATATCACATCTCATGCTATAGGAAGGGTCTCAGGATTGGAATGGGAAGGAGTTGGATATCACATCTCATGCTAAAGGAAGGGTCTCAGGTTTAGTATAAGCATTGAGATATCACATCTCATGCTATAGGAAGGGTCTCAGGATTGGAATGGAAGGAGTTGGATTTCACATCTCATGTTATAGGAAGGATCTCAGGTTTGGTATTAGAAGCATTGAGACATCACATCTCATGCTATAGGAAGGGTCTCAGGATTGGAATGGGAAGGAGTTGGATATCACATCTCATGCTATAGGAAGGGTCTCAGGTTTGGTATAAGCATTGAGATATCACATCTCATGCTATAGGAAGGGTCTCAGGATTGGAATGGGAAGGAGTTGTATATGACATCTCATGCCGTAGGAAGGGTCTCAGGTTTGGTATAAGCATTGAGATATCACATCTCTGCTATCGGAAGGGTCTCAGGATTGCAATGGGAAGGAGTTGGATATCCCATCTCATGTTATAGGAAGAGTCTCAGGTTTGGTATTAGAAGCATTGAGATATCACATCTCATGCTATAGGAAGTGTCTCAAGATTGGAATGGGAAGGACTTGGATATCACATCTCATGCTATAGGGAGGGTCTCAAGTTTGATATTAGAAGCATATGGATATCACATCTCATGCTATAGGAAGGGTCTCAGGTTTGGTATAAGCAGTGAGATATCACATCTCATGCTATAGGAAGTGTCTCAGGATTGGAATGGGAAGGAGTTGGATATCACATCTCATGTTATAGGAAGGATCTCAGGTTTGGTATAAGCATTGAGATATCACATGTTTGCTATCGGAAGGGTCTCAGGATTGGAATGGGAAGGAGTTGGATATTCCCATCTCATGTTATAGGAAGGGTCTCAGGTTTGGTATTAGAAGCATTGAGACATCACATCTCATGCTATAGGAAGGGTCTCAGGATTGGAATGGGAAGGACTTGGATATCACATCTCATGCTATAGGGAGGGTCTCGAGTTTGATATTAGAAGCATTGAGATATCACATCTCATGATATCGGAAGGGTCTCAGGATTGGAATGGGAAGGAGTTGGATATCACATCTCATGATAAAGGAAGGGTCTAAGGTTTGGAAGGGGAAGGATTTGGATATCACATCTCATGTTATAGGACGGGTCTCAGGTTTGGTATTAGAAGCATTGAGATATCAAGTCTCATGGTATAGGAAGGGTCTCAGAATTGGAATGGGAAGGAGTTGGATATCACATCTCAAGCTATAGGAAGGGTCTCAGGATTGGAATGGGAAGGAGTTTGATATCACATCTCATGCCATAGTATGGGTCTCAGGTTTGGTATAAGCATTGGGATATCAAATCTCATGCTATCGGAAGGGTATCAGGATTGGAATTCCAAGGAGTTGGATATCCCATCTCATGCTATAGGAAGGGTCTCAGGTTGGAATGGGAAGGAGTTGGATATCACATCTCATGCTAAAGGGAGGGTCTCAGGTTTGGAAGGGGAAGGATTTGGATATCACATCTCATGTTATAGGAAGGATCTCAGGTTTGGTATAAGAAGCATTGAGATATCACATCTCATGCTATCGGAAGAATCTCAGATTTGGTATTAGAGGCATTGAGATATCACATCTCATGCTATCATAAGGGTCTCAGGATTGGAATGGGAAGGAGTTGGATATCACATCTCATGCTATAGGAAGGGTCTCAGGTTTGGAACGGGAAGGAGTTGGATATCACATCTCATGTTATAGGAAGAGTCTCAGGTTTGGTATAAGCATTGAGATATCAAATCTCTGCAATCGGAAGTGTCTCAGGATTGGGATGGGAAGGAGTTGGATATCACATCTCATGCTATAGGAAGGGTCTCAGGTTTGGAACGGGAAGGAGTTGGATATCCCATCTCATGTTATAGGACTGGTCTCAGGTTTGGTATTAGAAGCATTGAGATATCACATCTCTGCTATCGGAAGTGTCTCAGGATTGGAATGGGAAGGAGTTGGATATCATATCTCATGTTATAGGACGGGTCTCAGGTTTGTTATTAGAATCATTGAGATATCATATTGCATGCTGTAGGAAGGGTCTAAGGATTGGAATGGAAGGACTTGGATATCACATCTCATGCTATAGGTAGGCTCTCAGGTTTGGAAAGGGAAGGAGTTGGATATCACATTTAATGTTAGAGGAAGGATCTCAGGTTTGATATTAGAGCCATTGGATATCACATCTCATGCTATAGGAAGGGTCTCAGGATTGGAATGGGAAGGAGTTGGATATCACATCTCATGCTAGAGGAAGGGTTTTAGGTTTGGTATAAGCATTGAGATATCACATCTCATGCTATAGGAAGGGTCTCAGGATTGGAATGGGAAGGATCTGTATATGACATCTCATGCCATAGGAAGGGTCTCAGGTTTGGTATTAGAAGCATTGAGATATCACATCTCATGCTATAGGAAGTGTCTCAGGATTGGAATGGGAAGGACTTGGATATCACATCTCATGCTATAGGAAGGGTCTCAGGTTTGGTATAAGCAGTGAGATATCACATCTCATGCTATAGGAAGTGTCTCAGGATTGGAATGGGAAGGAGTTGGATATCACATCCCATGTTATAGGAAGGATCTCAGGTTTGGTATAAGCATTGAGATATCACATGTTTGCTATCGGAAGGGTCTCAGGATTATAATGGGAAGGAGTTGGATATTCCCATCTCATGTTATAGGAAGGGTCTCAGGTTTGGTATTAGAAGCATTGAGACATCACATCTCATGCTGTAGGAAGGGTCTCAGGATTGGAATGGGAAGGACTTGGATATCACATCTCATGCTATAGGGAGGGTCTCGAGTTTGATATTAGAAGCATTGAGATATCACATCTCATGATATCGGAAGGGTCTCAGGATTGGAATGGGAAGGAGTTGGATATCACATCTCATGATAAAGGAAGGGTCTAAGGTTTGGAAGGGGAAGGATTTGGATATCACATCTCATGTTATAGGACAGGTCTCAGGTTTGGTATTAGAAGCATTGAGATATCAAGTCTCATGGTATAGGAAGGGTCTCAGAATTGGAATGGGAAGGAGTTGGATATCACATCTCGTTATAGGAAGGGTCTCAGGATTGGAATGGGAAGGAATTGGATATCATATCTCATGTTATAGGACCGGTCCCAGGTCTGGTATTAGAAGCATTGAGATATCACATCTCATGCTATAGGAGGAGTCTCAGGATTGGAATGGGAAGGAGTTGGATATCACGTTTCATGTTATACGAAGGGTCTCAGGATTGGAATGGGAAGGAGTTGAATATCACATCTCATGCTAAAGGAAGGGTATCAGGTTTGATAGAAGCATTGAGATATCACATCTCATGCTATAGGAAGGAACTCAGGATTGGAATGGGAAGGAGTTGGATATCACATCTAATGCCATAGGAAGGGTCATCAGGTTTGGTATAAGCATTGAGATATCACATCTCTGCTATCGGAAGGGTCTCAGGATAGGAATGAGGAGGACTTAGAATTCACATCTCATACTATAGGGAGGGTCTCAGTTTTGATATTAGAAGCATTGAGCTATCACATCTCATGCTATCGGAAGGGTCTCAGGATTGGAATCGGATGGAGTTGGATATCACATCTCAAGCTATCTCAGGATTGGAATGGGAAGGAGTTTGATATTTCATCTCAAGCTATAGGAAGGGTCTCAGGTTTGGAAAGGGAAGGATTTGGATTTCACATCTCATGTTATAGGATGGTTCTCATGTTTGGTTTTAGAAGCATTGAGATATCACATCTCATGCTATCGGAAGGGTCTCAGGTTTGGAATGGGAAGGAGTTGGATATCACATCTCTGCTATCTGAAGGGTCTCAGGATTGGAATGGGAAGGAGTTGGATATCCCATCTCGTAATAGGAAGGGTCTCAGGTTTGGTATTAGAAGCAATGAGATATCACATCTCATGCTATAGGAAGGGTCTAAGGTTTGGAAGGGGACGGATTTGGGTATCACATCTCATGTTATAGGACCGGTCTCAGGTTTGGTATTTGAAGCATTGAGATATCAAGTCTCATGGTATAGGACGGGTCTCAGAATTGGAATGAGAAGGAGTTGGATATCACATCTCAAGCTATAGGAAGGGTCTCATGATTGGAATGGGAAGGAGTTGGATATCACATCTCATGTTATAGGAAGGGTCTCAGGATTGGAATGGGAAGGACTTGGATATCACATCTCATTCTATACGAAGGCTCTCAGGGTTGGAAGGGGAAGGAGTTGGATATCACATTTCATGTTAGAGGTAGGATCTCAGGTTTGGTTTTAGAGGCATTGAGATATCACATCTCATGCCATCAGAAGGGTCTCAGGATTGGAATGGGAAGGAGTTGGATATCAAATCTCATGCTAAAGGGATGGTCTAAGGTTTGGAAGGGGAGGGATTTGGACATCATATCTCATGTTATTGGAAGGATCTCAGGTTTGGTATTAGAAGCATTGAGATATCACATCTCATGCTATCGGAAGGGTCTTAGGTTTGGTATAAGCATTGAGATATCACATCTCTGCTATCGGAAGGGTCTCAGGATTGGAATGGGAAGGATTTGGACATCACAATTCATGTTATAGGAAGGGTCTCAGGTTTGGTATTAGAAGCATTGAGATATCACATCTCATGCTATAGGAAGGGTCTCAGGATTGGAATGGGAAGGACTTGGATATCACATCTCATGTTATAGGAAGGGTCTCAGGTTTGGTATTAGAAGCATTGAGATATCACATCTCATGCTATAGGAAGGGTCTCAGGATTGGAATGGGAAGGACTTGGATATCACATCTCATGCTATAGGAAGGGTCTCAGGAATGGAATGGAAAGGACTTGGATATCACATGTCATGATAAAGGAAGGGTCTAAGGTTTGGAAGGGGAAGGATTTGGATATAACATCTCATGTTATTGGACCGGTCTCAGGTTTGGTATTAGAAGCATTGAGATATCAAGTCTCATGGTATAGGACGGGAGTTTGATATCACATCTCATGCCATGGTATGGGTGTCAGGTTTTATAGAAGCATTGGGATATCACATCTCATGCTATCGGAAGGGTATCAGGATTGGATTTGGAAGGAGTTGGATATCCCATCTCATGCTATAGGAAGGGTCTCAGGTTGGAATAGAAGGAGTTGGATATCACATCTCATGTTATAGGAAGGGTCTCAGGATTGGAATGCGAAGGACTTGGATATCACATCTTGTTAGGAAAGATTTCGTAATTGTAGGGAATTTTCCTTCCATGTGGCAACCCCTAAACTTTTTGCTATTGTTTTTAACCTTGTTCTTGACTTTGCCAGAGAAGTACAGCCTTCTGCCGCACTTCTCTGGGCTTTCGTTCCTTTTCTTACGGGGAAACTGACATGCCCTTAAGACAGTCAGTACCGGGGAACGCTGTTTCCCGTAGTTTCGTTTATCATGTTGCGGCTTTAGTGCAACATGACACAAGAGGGCACTGTAAGCTAAGTTACAGCTCTCTTGGGTCTCTAGCCTTCTACGGGCCCTAGATACTCTTTTAGGATGGTATTTGATCGGTGCAAGTCATTCAGGGACTGGAATGGTGGCAGCGATCGTTTTGTTTATTTTGAGCTCCTTTTGGCGTTCTGAGCACGTTTTTCGCACTGAACCCAAAATGGTGGCCTGGCTCCCAAAATGGCCAGTCCACGAGGCTCCTTTGTCCTGTCCACTGACCGTCTTGCTTCCTTCACCTTCCCCAGGTCGGGCGACCCGGGGCCTTCCTTATTTGGGCATGTACTTTCCCGCGAAACGTGGTTGCTTTCGCGGGCTTCTACATATCGTTTGTGTGCCTCCAGGGTGTGGGCTGGGATGTCTGGTCCCAATACACATCCTGGGTGCCAGAGAGTCTGGGGTGGTGTGAATGCCTGGGACCACCGTGGTCCGTGATTGGTCCACGTATGGTATGTGTGTTGATGTGCGGATCTCCCATTGGCTCCCGTCCGTTTTGGCGCGAAGGGAACCGTGGATAAGAGGGAGCTGGAAACACCACTACCATGTCGATCTCCTGAGTTCTCACGAACGAAGGAATACAGGAGCCAAGTATCCTGCAACCAAGAGGCTGGACCGCGGAATCGCTGGTGACCCGCTGAAGGAATCCTCCTTTGCACTGCTGTCGTCCTGTGAAACCCTTTCCTCCTTGGATCGAACCAGAAGGCCTGTACTGGTGCTTCGACCTTTGGAATAGCAGGAACAGCTATTCCCGGCGACTTCATCATCTCCTGCCAAGTAAGCCTTCGGAAGTGTCTCTGGGCCATCCAGTTGACTGACCAGCTTACAAGGGAGTCCTGCTCTGTAACTGCCGCCAGGTTGTGTTGTATTTCGAGTCCTTGTCACTCTCCCACGCTTCGTACACTTGGCGTTCCCAAGTCTGAAGGGAGGAGCGTACATTTGGCTTGAATACACACGGCCGCTCCGTTGTCCTGCTGCGGCAACAAACTGTGCTGGTTTCGTCGATTGGGACGTCTTTTTGCTCTACACGACTTCGAGGCATTCCCTGCTCTTCTGAACCTGCCAGCTGCTGAAACTAACGTGGAGAAGCCTGGGTCTGCTTGCTTCGGGGACCGGTGAGTAGTTTAGCTAGGATCTGGTCGCCCTCCTGCAGTATCCCATTGCTTTCCCTGCTGTGTAAAAACAGCACCCTTTTGGCCGTACTCGCGCTCTGCTTCTGCCCGCTGTGGAGGCTGCGCTTGAGTTGCGGAACCTGTTCTCCTTCTGCTGTGCACTAACCCGAACTGCCTGACTTCCTCCGAAGAGCTTCCCCTTTTGCCCGTTGGCACCGGCGTGGCAGGTACTTTGAGCACAAGGCTCCACTCTTCGCAGGGCTCGGACTTCCATCTAGTTAGGTGCCTCTGAAGGCGAACTGAGTCTAAAGCGTTATCGCACTGCCTGTTTTCCTTTCCTTTCAGGTGGACTACATATTTCGTGCTTTAAACGCTTGCGACTGTGTATTTGTATATATATTGTGTTGATATGGTATGTGTTGGTTTAATATTGTGATATTGTGATTTTCTCGCTACGGTCATTATTTTAAAGGCCTTAAAATAAATGTGTATCTATTTTTGATATAACAACTGTTTGGAGTAGTTTGTAAGCGCTCTTGCTTTGTGTGCTCATTGCGGGCTTTCAGTCACCCTCACCCCTCTTGAGACCTAGTCTTGACCGCCGCGATCGCTACCTTGATTGGTCTGGCTCGTCCAGAGGTTACCCTGTTCCAAGTAATTAGGTTGGCCTTCTGAACTTCTGCGCCACCAGGACAGAGTTCAGAAATCCGTCTTAACAAATTGGTGTACAGCGGTGGGATACGACTGAAGGTATCCAGTGTTGCGCTCGAACTAAGGCATTTCAGGTTATTCCAAACAGTACACGTAGTGAATTGTTGTAATATAACTTTAAAAAGGCCATAGTCCTATCAAACAGTATGGAAGCAAATACCTTGTTAACTTTAAATGCTTCCAAATCAGAAACATTGAAGAAGATGTGTGCGGAGAGAGGTGTTTCCTCTCAAGGCACTAAATTGGAAATGATCCAGAGAATCGTGGCGTGGCAAGAAGCGCAGCTTGACGCTATAACTTCCGAGGACAGTGCAGAAGGTGGTGGGGCTGCTCTCACTGGTAGAACCGACGGTTCTGCCGCTGCACTGATCCATCGCGACCACGAGGACAGGGAGGATGTGATGTCTAATGTTTCCTCTGCCAGTGTTGATGGGGAGGCTATGCTTGAATTCAAGAAGCAAGAGCTGCGGTTTAGGCAGCAGGAGCTTGAATTCAGCATAGCCAAACTAAAAATCGAACAGGCAGAAAAACAGAAAGACAGGGATCACCAGTTGGAACTGGCCAAGCTTCAGGTTGCAAATGGGTCCAAGGGTACTGGACATGGCTCTGGGGCTTCCTCTCATCCACGGTTTCCGAAAGATCTGCTCAGTGTGTATGAAGAAAGGAATGACATTATGGACTGGCTGAATGCGTTTGAGTATGCATGCGAGGTTCAAGAAGTTGACAATGCTGATAAGATTGCTTGGTTGCTCAGTAGACTGCCCCATTCTGGCTGCAGTGCCATTATGGAAATGTCGAAGGCTGAGCGGGCTGATTTCGCAATGTTAAAGCAAACTCTCATTTTAAAGTTTGGGAAGACTCCGGCCCAATATTTAAAGCGTTTTCGAGAGTATAAGAAAAAGGAAGGTGGTACTTGGGTATCTTATGTCGCTGAATCTTTGAAAAACTTAACTGGCTGGGTCGAAGGTTATAAGGCTTCTACCTTCGAAGGCATGATCAATCTGGTCATGCTGGAACACATTTTTGCTTCTTCTTCCCCGGAGCTTAAGCAGCATTTGGCCGATTCGAAGGAGATAGATCCTAAGAAGCTGGCCATTGCAGCAGACTTATGGGTGTCACATCGAGTGTCCCATAAGGACAAAAATCCTGGTAAGCAGGAGGAAGGGAAAAAGTCCAAAGATATGGAGGGTGGGGAATCTGCTAAATCTTCTTCCCATAAGGGCCACAAAAAGAAAAACAAGGGTAAGACACAAGAGAACTCACAGGGTAGTGGAGGTTCACCTCCGAAACAGAACTCTGGTTACAATAAGCCTCCCTACGTAAACAGACCCACTGGGGCTTGTTTTTCTTGTGGAGCAACTGACCATGTGAAGGGGGATCCCCGGTGTAAGGTTAGACCTTTGGGGGTCCACTCCGCTAATCTGGCCTTCTCCTCCTACGAGGAAGAAGAGATTACAGGAGCATCCTTCTCCTCAGACTCATTTCCCAGCGGGATAGAGGCTGAGGTAGTTTTAGTGTCCCTGGGTTCCTGGGAGCCTAAAGTCGCAGAGGCTTATGCTAGGATTCCGGATAATACCAAGCACTACTTTAAAGACAGCGTGCTGATCAATGGAGTGGATACTCCAGCTCTTAGGGATAGTGGGTGCAGTCGAACAGTAGTGGATTCTACCTTGGTAGACTCAGAGGAAGTTGCCAGAGCTACTCTGATGCCCACTAAGTTTGCTGACGGCCCCCTCCGTATGTTTCCCGTGATCCCTGTAAATCTTACTTTAAATGGTACAGCAGTCAGGATTCCAGTGAGCATTCAGAGAAACGTCCCGGGAAAGGTCTTGCTGGGTAATGATCTCAGAGCTTTAGGGCTCGTAGGAGACACTGCCGAAAGACCCTACACACGGTCTCAAGCACGGGCAGCATTGGCCAAGTCCAATACGCCGCCCCAGCCGAAGGGGAAACCCAAGGCGAAGGGAGTCTACAAGTCAAGACGAGGGAAAGAGAATATTCCCCCGAGCTCGCCTACCACTGCGGTGGAGGAAGTTGGTCAATCGCCCGGGCCTGACGAGGAGGTGGCGATGCCTGAAGTTTTCGACCCCAACGATCATCCTGAACTAAAAGACTTGTTAGTTGAAGGAGGTCCTGATAGGGACGAATTCAGTAAAGGCCAACGTGAGTGCCCATCTCTGGAAGGCCTAAGGAGACAGGCCTGCTCCCAGCTTGAGGGTGAGCCTCCTGGGAAGCATAGGATTTATTGGGAAGGTGGACTCCTGTATAGTGAGCCCACAGAGTCTACAGAAGGAGACCATAGGAGGTTGGTGGTTCCCCTTGCTGTTAGGCCCTCCCTCCTGCAGTTGGCGCATGAAGTTCCCCTTGCTGGTCACCTTGGTATGAAGAGGACCAAGCAAAGGTTATCCATGAACTTCTACTGGCCCAAGATGGGGGTGCAAGTAGAAAGTCACTGCAGGAGTTGTGCCTCCTGCCAGTTGTCTGGTAAGGTTGGCGCGACAATCCAAGCTCCGTTGGTACCGCTCCCAGTTGTGGGGGTACCATTTGAAAGGGTAGGGATCGACATCGTTGGTCCCCTTGACCCGCAAACATCCTCGGGCAATAGGTTTATCCTGGTGCTGGTCGACCATGCAACCAGGTATCCTGAGGCCATCCCATTGAAAACTGTAACTGCCAAGTCAGTTGCAAAAGCTTTACTCGGCATATTTACTAGGGTTGGCTTCCCTAAAGAAGTTGTGTCAGATCGTGGCAGCAACTTTATGTCGAAGTATATGCAGGCTATGTGGAAAGAATGTGGGGTCACCTACAAGTTCTCTTCTGCATACCACCCCCAGACCAATGGTCTGGTGGAACGTTTCAACAGAACGTTAAAAAGCATGATTGGGGCTCTGGAGGAGCCCCAGAGAAGAAAATGGGATCTTCTTTTACCATGCCTACTGTTTGCCTACCGAGAGGTACCACAGGAGGGTGTTGGCTTCAGCCCCTTCGAACTTCTGTTCGGTCATCCCGTACGGGGACCCTTAGCCATCGTCAAAGAGGGATGGGAGATGCCCACTCCCCCTGTTACTACCAATGTAGTTGATTATGTGCTAGGGCTCAGAAAACGGATGGTACTTCTGATGGGCTTGGCTAGTGATAAATTGAAGGCAGGGCAAGCGCTGGTGAAACATTGGTACGACCATAAAGCTTCCCTCATCAACTTTACACCTGGTCAGCACGTCCTGATCATGAATCCAATAAGGCCTCGCGCTTTACAGGACAAATGGTCAGGCCCTTACACAGTGGTGGAGCCCCTGGGTGAGGTGAACTATTTAGTGGACCTTGGAAGGCCTGGACAGGCTCCAAAAGTGTTTCACGTGAATAGGCTGAAGGCTTTCGTCCCAAGAGTCGAAATCGCAGCACTGCTACTGGCTTCAGATGTTGAGGAAGAGGAGTCAGAACCTCTCCCCGACCTGTTCCAAAGCGGTCCTTCAGATGGCTCCGTTGAGGGTGTCCGAGTGGCCCCTCGCCTGACTTCTGATCAGCAGGCTGAGGTGAAAAGTTTGCTTAGGCAGTTTTCCCCCCTGTTTTCACAGTCCCCTGGTTTGACACCTTGGTGCAAACATAACTTTGACACAGGAGACAGTGTACCTACCAAAAGTAGGGGATACAGGATGTCAGATAAAGTACGGTCTTATATTAAGACCGAGGTCAACAAGATGTTAGACCTTGGGGTGATTGAACCCTCTAGTAGTCCTTGGTCCAGTCCTGTGGTTTTGGTTCCAAAAGCAGGCACTTCTGAATTGAGGTTCTGCGTGGATTACAGGGCTCTGAATGCTGTCACCAAGACAGATGCACACCCCTTGCCTCGAACAGATGAGCTGGTGGATACGTTGGGTGCCTCCAAGTACCTCAGCACGTTTGACCTCACTGCTGGCTATTGGCAAATAGCTTTAGCAGAACATGCCAAGGAGAAGACAGCATTTTCTACTCCAGACGGCCTTTACCAATTCCGGGTAATGCCGTTCGGGTTGAAGAATGCACCTGCCACTTTCCAGAGGCTTGTGAATCATGTGTTGAATGGGTTGGACGAATTCTGTCTTGCATATCTAGACGATATAGCAGTTTTCAGTGCCACCTGGGAAGACCATGTGAAACACCTCAGGATTGTGCTCCAGGCCCTTCAGAAAGCCCACTTGACCATAAAGGCTAGTAAATGCCAGATTTGACAAGGCTCAGTGGTTTACCTTGGACATGAAGTAGGTGGAGGGAGGATACAGCCTCTACCCAGTAAAGTACAAGCAGTACAAGACTGGCCTACCCCCACTACGCAAACCCAAGTGAGAGCCTTCTTAGGACTCACGGGTTATTATCGCAATTTTGTGGCAGACTATGGCACCATAGCTGCTCCTCTGACTGCCCTCACAACTCCGAAGAAACCCAAGAAGGCAACTTGGACTGACGAGTGTGAGAAGGCCTTCAATGGCTTAAAAGACTCCTTGTGCCAGGCCCCTGTGCTCAGGGCCCCTGATTATCAAAGACCTTTTATCATGCAGACGGATGCCTCTGACACTGGGATAGGAGCTGTACTATCACAAGTACATGAGAAGGGTAAGGAACACCCTATCGGTTTTATTAGTCGCCAGCTTAAGGACAGAGAGCTCAGATGGTCCACGGTAGAGAAAGAATGTTTCTCTGTTGTGTGGGCCCTAAGGAAGCTGAGGCCCTACCTCTATGGGACCCACTTCACTGTGCAGACTGACCATAAGCCGTTAAAGTGGCTAATGAACATGAAGGGGGAGAATCCAAAATTGCTTAGGTGGTCCATAAGTCTTCAAGGCTTCGACTTCACTATTGAGCATAGGCCAGGTGTCCAACATAGCAATGCTGATGGGTTGTCCAGAATGTTTAACCGACCTGAACAAGAGACTCATCCAGGGGTGGATTAGTTCCCCCTGTCCATAGTCTGGGAGGGGCGAGTGTTAGGAAAGATTTCGTAATTGTAGGGAATTTTCCTTCCATGTAGCAACCCCTAAACTTTTTGCTATTGTTTTTAACCTTGTTCTTGACTTTGCCAGAGAAGTACAGCCTTCTGCCGCACTTCTCTGGGCTTTCGCTCCTTTTCTTACGGGGAAACTGACATGCCCTTAAGACATTCAGTACCGGGGAACGCTGTTTCCCGTAGTTTCGTTTATCATGTTGCGGCTTTAGTGCAACATGACACAAGAGGGCACTGTAAGCTCAGTTACAGCTCTCTTGGGTCTCTAGCCTTCTACGGGCCCTAGATACTCTTTTAGGATGGTATTTGATCGGTGCAAGTCATTCAGGGACTGGAATGGTGGCAGCGATCGTTTTGTTTATTTTGAGCTCCTTTTGGCGTTCTGAGCACGTTTTTCGCACTGAACCCAAAATGGTGGCCTGGCTCCCAAAATGGCCAGTCCACAAGGCTCCTTTGTCCTGTCCACTGACCGTCTTGCTCCCTTCACCTTCCCCAGGTCGGGCGACCCGGGGCCTTCCTTATTTGGGCATGTACTTTCCCGCGAAACGTGGTTGCTTTCGCGGGCTTCTACATGTCGTTTGTGTGCCTCCAGGGTGTGGGCTGGGATGTCTGGTCCCAATACACATCCTGGGTGCCAGAGAGTCTGGGGTGGTGTGAATGCCTGGGACCACCGTGGTCCGTGATTGGTCCACGTATGGTATGTGTGTTGATGTGCGGATCTCCCATTGGCTCCCCTCCGTTTTGGCGCGAAGGGAACCGTGGATAAGAGGGAGCTGGAAACACCACTACCATGTCGATCTCCTGAGTTCTCACGAACGAAGGAATACAGGAGCCAAGTATCCTGCAACCAAGAGGCTGGACCGAGGAATCGCTGGTGACCCGCTGAAGGAATCCTCCTTTGCACTGCTGTCGTCCTGTGAAACCCTTTCCTCCTTGGATCGAACCAGAAGTGTCTGTACTGGTGCTTCGACCTTTGGAATAGCAGGAACAGCTATTCCCGGCGACTTCATCACCCCCTCCAAGTAAGCCTTCGGAAGTGTCTCTGGGCCATCCAGTTGACTGACCAGCTTACAAGGGAGTCCTGCTCTGTAACTGCCGCCAGGTTGTGTTGTATTTCGAGTCCTTGTCACTCTCCCACGCTTCGTACACTTGGCGTTCCCAAGTCTGAAGGGAGGAGTGTACATTTGGCTTGAATACACACGGCCGCTCCGTTGTCCTGCTGCGGCAACAAACTGTGCTGGTTTCGTCGATTGGGACGTCTTTTTGCTCTACACGACTTCGAGGCGTTCCCTGCTCTTCTGAACCTGCCAGCTGCTGAAACTAACGTGGAGAAGCCTGGGTCTGCTTGCTTCGGGGACCGGTGAGTAGTTTAGCTAGGATCTGGTCGCCCTCCTGCAGTATCCCATTGCTTTCCCTGCTGTGTAAAAACAGCACCCTTTTGGCCGTACTCGCGCTCTGCTTCTGCCCGCTGTGGAGGCTGCGCTTGAGTTGCGGAACCTGTTCTCCTTCTGCTGTGCACTAACCCGAACTGCCTGACTTCCTCCGAAGAGCTTCCCCTTTTGCCCGTTGGCACCGGCGTGGCAGGTACTTTGAGCACAAGGCTCCACTCTTCGCAGGGCTCGGACTTCCATCTAGTTAGGTGCCTCTGAAGGCGAACTGAGTCTAAAGCGTTATCGCACTGCCTGTTTTCCTTTCCTTTCAGGTGGACTACATATTTCGTGCTTTAAACGCTTGCGACTGTGTATTTGTATATATATTGTGTTGATATGGTATGTGTTGGTTTAATATTGTGATATTGTGATTTTCTCGCTACGGTCATTATTTTAAAGGCCTTAAAATAAATGTGTATCTATTTTTGATATAACAACTGTTTGGAGTAGTTTGTAAGCGCTCTTGCTTTGTGTGCTCATTGCGGGCTTTCAGTCACCCTCACCCCTCTTGAGACCTAGTCTTGACCGCCGCGATCGCTACCTTGATTGGTCTGGCTCGTCCAGAGGTTACCCTGTTCCAAGTAATTAGGTTGGCCTTCTGAACTTCTGCGCCACCAGGACAGAGTTCAGAAATCCGTCTTAACACATCTCATGCTGTAGGAAGGGTCTCAGGTTTGGAAAAGGAAGGAGTTGGATATCACATTTCATGTTAGAGGTAGGATCTCAGGTTTGGTATTAGAGGCATTGAGATATCACATCTCATGCTATCAGAAGGGTATCAGGATTGGAATGGGAAGGAGTTGGATATCACATCTCATGCTAAAGGGAGGGTCTCAGGTTTGGAATGGGAAGGATTTGGATATCACATCTCATGTTATAGGAAGGACCTTAGGTTTGGTATTAGAAGCATTGAGATATCACATCTCATGCTATAGGAAGGGTCTCGGGATTGGAATGGGAAGGAGTTGGATATCACATCTCATGTTATAGGAAGGATCTCAGGTTTGGTATTAGAAACATTGAGATATAACATCTCATGCTATAGGAAGGGTCTCAGGATTGGAATGGGAAGGAGTTGGATATCACATCTCATGCTATGGGAAGGGTCTCAGGTTTGGTATTAGAAGCATTGTGATATCACATCTCATGCTATAGGAAGGGTTTCAGGTTTGGTAGAAGCATTGAGATATCACATCTCATGCTATAGGAAGAGTCTCAGGTTTGGGAAGGGAAGGATTTGGATTTCACATCTCATGCTATGGGAAGGGTCTCAGGTTTGGTATTAGAAGCATTGTGATATCACATCTCATGCTATAGGAAGGGTTTCAGGTTTGGTAGAAGCATTGAGATATCACATCTCATGTTATAGGAAGAGTCTCAGGTTTGGTATAAGCATTGAGATATCAAATCTCTGCAATCGGAAGTGTCTCAGGATTGGGATGGGAAGGAGTTGGATATCACATCTCATGCTATAGGAAGGGTCTCAGGTTTGGAACGGGAAGGAGTTGGATATCCCATCTCATGTTATAGGACTGGTCTCAGGTTTGGTATTAGAAGCATTGAGATATCACATCTCTGCTATCGGAAGTGTCTCAGGATTGGAATGGGAAGGAGTTGGATATCATATCTCATGTTATAGGACGGGTCTCAGGTTTGTTATTAGAATCATTGAGATATCATATTGCATGCTGTAGGAAGGGTCTAAGGATTGGAATGGAAGGACTTGGATATCACATCTCATGCTATAGGTAGGCTCTCAGGTTTGGAAAGGGAAGGAGTTGGATATCACATTTAATGTTAGAGGAAGGATCTCAGGTTTGATATTAGAGCCATTGGATATCACATCTCATGCTATAGGAAGGGTCTCAGGATTGGAATGGGAAGGAGTTGGATATCACATCTCATGCTAGAGGAAGGGTTTTAGGTTTGGTATAAGCATTGAGATATCACATCTCATGCTATAGGAAGGGTCTCAGGATTGGAATGGGAAGGATCTGTATATGACATCTCATGCCATAGGAAGGGTCTCAGGTTTGGTATTAGAAGCATTGAGATATCACATCTCATGCTATAGGAAGTGTCTCAGGATTGGAATGGGAAGGACTTGGATATCACATCTCATGCTATAGGAAGGGTCTCAGGTTTGGTATAAGCAGTGAGATATCACATCTCATGCTATAGGAAGTGTCTCAGGATTGGAATGGGAAGGAGTTGGATATCACATCCCATGTTATAGGAAGGATCTCAGGTTTGGTATAAGCATTGAGATATCACATGTTTGCTATCGGAAGGGTCTCAGGATTATAATGGGAAGGAGTTGGATATTCCCATCTCATGTTATAGGAAGGGTCTCAGGTTTGGTATTAGAAGCATTGAGACATCACATCTCATGCTGTAGGAAGGGTCTCAGGATTGGAATGGGAAGGACTTGGATATCACATCTCATGCTATAGGGAGGGTCTCGAGTTTGATATTAGAAGCATTGAGATATCACATCTCATGATATCGGAAGGGTCTCAGGATTGGAATGGGAAGGAGTTGGATATCACATCTCATGATAAAGGAAGGGTCTAAGGTTTGGAAGGGGAAGGATTTGGATATCACATCTCATGTTATAGGACAGGTCTCAGGTTTGGTATTAGAAGCATTGAGATATCAAGTCTCATGGTATAGGAAGGGTCTCAGAATTGGAATGGGAAGGAGTTGGATATCACATCTCGTTATAGGAAGGGTCTCAGGATTGGAATGGGAAGGAATTGGATATCATATCTCATGTTATAGGACCGGTCCCAGGTCTGGTATTAGAAGCATTGAGATATCACATCTCATGCTATAGGAGGAGTCTCAGGATTGGAATGGGAAGGAGTTGGATATCACGTTTCATGTTATACGAAGGGTCTCAGGATTGGAATGGGAAGGAGTTGAATATCACATCTCATGCTAAAGGAAGGGTATCAGGTTTGATAGAAGCATTGAGATATCACATCTCATGCTATAGGAAGGAACTCAGGATTGGAATGGGAAGGAGTTGGATATCACATCTAATGCCATAGGAAGGGTCATCAGGTTTGGTATAAGCATTGAGATATCACATCTCTGCTATCGGAAGGGTCTCAGGATAGGAATGAGGAGGACTTAGAATTCACATCTCATACTATAGGGAGGGTCTCAGTTTTGATATTAGAAGCATTGAGCTATCACATCTCATGCTATCGGAAGGGTCTCAGGATTGGAATCGGATGGAGTTGGATATCACATCTCAAGCTATCTCAGGATTGGAATGGGAAGGAGTTTGATATTTCATCTCAAGCTATAGGAAGGGTCTCAGGTTTGGAAAGGGAAGGATTTGGATTTCACATCTCATGTTATAGGATGGTTCTCATGTTTGGTTTTAGAAGCATTGAGATATCACATCTCATGCTATCGGAAGGGTCTCAGGTTTGGAATGGGAAGGAGTTGGATATCACATCTCTGCTATCTGAAGGGTCTCAGGATTGGAATGGGAAGGAGTTGGATATCCCATCTCGTAATAGGAAGGGTCTCAGGTTTGGTATTAGAAGCAATGAGATATCACATCTCATGCTATAGGAAGGGTCTAAGGTTTGGAAGGGGACGGATTTGGGTATCACATCTCATGTTATAGGACCGGTCTCAGGTTTGGTATTTGAAGCATTGAGATATCAAGTCTCATGGTATAGGACGGGTCTCAGAATTGGAATGAGAAGGAGTTGGATATCACATCTCAAGCTATAGGAAGGGTCTCATGATTGGAATGGGAAGGAGTTGGATATCACATCTCATGTTATAGGAAGGGTCTCAGGATTGGAATGGGAAGGACTTGGATATCACATCTCATTCTATACGAAGGCTCTCAGGGTTGGAAGGGGAAGGAGTTGGATATCACATTTCATGTTAGAGGTAGGATCTCAGGTTTGGTTTTAGAGGCATTGAGATATCACATCTCATGCCATCAGAAGGGTCTCAGGATTGGAATGGGAAGGAGTTGGATATCAAATCTCATGCTAAAGGGATGGTCTAAGGTTTGGAAGGGGAGGGATTTGGACATCATATCTCATGTTATTGGAAGGATCTCAGGTTTGGTATTAGAAGCATTGAGATATCACATCTCATGCTATCGGAAGGGTCTTAGGTTTGGTATAAGCATTGAGATATCACATCTCTGCTATCGGAAGGGTCTCAGGATTGGAATGGGAAGGATTTGGACATCACAATTCATGTTATAGGAAGGGTCTCAGGTTTGGTATTAGAAGCATTGAGATATCACATCTCATGCTATAGGAAGGGTCTCAGGATTGGAATGGGAAGGACTTGGATATCACATCTCATGTTATAGGAAGGGTCTCAGGTTTGGTATTAGAAGCATTGAGATATCACATCTCATGCTATAGGAAGGGTCTCAGGATTGGAATGGGAAGGACTTGGATATCACATCTCATGCTATAGGAAGGGTCTCAGGAATGGAATGGAAAGGACTTGGATATCACATGTCATGATAAAGGAAGGGTCTAAGGTTTGGAAGGGGAAGGATTTGGATATAACATCTCATGTTATTGGACCGGTCTCAGGTTTGGTATTAGAAGCATTGAGATATCAAGTCTCATGGTATAGGACGGGAGTTTGATATCACATCTCATGCCATGGTATGGGTGTCAGGTTTTATAGAAGCATTGGGATATCACATCTCATGCTATCGGAAGGGTATCAGGATTGGATTTGGAAGGAGTTGGATATCCCATCTCATGCTATAGGAAGGGTCTCAGGTTGGAATAGAAGGAGTTGGATATCACATCTCATGTTATAGGAAGGGTCTCAGGATTGGAATGCGAAGGACTTGGATATCACATCTTGTTAGGAAAGATTTCGTAATTGTAGGGAATTTTCCTTCCATGTGGCAACCCCTAAACTTTTTGCTATTGTTTTTAACCTTGTTCTTGACTTTGCCAGAGAAGTACAGCCTTCTGCCGCACTTCTCTGGGCTTTCGTTCCTTTTCTTACGGGGAAACTGACATGCCCTTAAGACAGTCAGTACCGGGGAACGCTGTTTCCCGTAGTTTCGTTTATCATGTTGCGGCTTTAGTGCAACATGACACAAGAGGGCACTGTAAGCTAAGTTACAGCTCTCTTGGGTCTCTAGCCTTCTACGGGCCCTAGATACTCTTTTAGGATGGTATTTGATCGGTGCAAGTCATTCAGGGACTGGAATGGTGGCAGCGATCGTTTTGTTTATTTTGAGCTCCTTTTGGCGTTCTGAGCACGTTTTTCGCACTGAACCCAAAATGGTGGCCTGGCTCCCAAAATGGCCAGTCCACGAGGCTCCTTTGTCCTGTCCACTGACCGTCTTGCTTCCTTCACCTTCCCCAGGTCGGGCGACCCGGGGCCTTCCTTATTTGGGCATGTACTTTCCCGCGAAACGTGGTTGCTTTCGCGGGCTTCTACATATCGTTTGTGTGCCTCCAGGGTGTGGGCTGGGATGTCTGGTCCCAATACACATCCTGGGTGCCAGAGAGTCTGGGGTGGTGTGAATGCCTGGGACCACCGTGGTCCGTGATTGGTCCACGTATGGTATGTGTGTTGATGTGCGGATCTCCCATTGGCTCCCGTCCGTTTTGGCGCGAAGGGAACCGTGGATAAGAGGGAGCTGGAAACACCACTACCATGTCGATCTCCTGAGTTCTCACGAACGAAGGAATACAGGAGCCAAGTATCCTGCAACCAAGAGGCTGGACCGCGGAATCGCTGGTGACCCGCTGAAGGAATCCTCCTTTGCACTGCTGTCGTCCTGTGAAACCCTTTCCTCCTTGGATCGAACCAGAAGGCCTGTACTGGTGCTTCGACCTTTGGAATAGCAGGAACAGCTATTCCCGGCGACTTCATCATCTCCTGCCAAGTAAGCCTTCGGAAGTGTCTCTGGGCCATCCAGTTGACTGACCAGCTTACAAGGGAGTCCTGCTCTGTAACTGCCGCCAGGTTGTGTTGTATTTCGAGTCCTTGTCACTCTCCCACGCTTCGTACACTTGGCGTTCCCAAGTCTGAAGGGAGGAGCGTACATTTGGCTTGAATACACACGGCCGCTCCGTTGTCCTGCTGCGGCAACAAACTGTGCTGGTTTCGTCGATTGGGACGTCTTTTTGCTCTACACGACTTCGAGGCATTCCCTGCTCTTCTGAACCTGCCAGCTGCTGAAACTAACGTGGAGAAGCCTGGGTCTGCTTGCTTCGGGGACCGGTGAGTAGTTTAGCTAGGATCTGGTCGCCCTCCTGCAGTATCCCATTGCTTTCCCTGCTGTGTAAAAACAGCACCCTTTTGGCCGTACTCGCGCTCTGCTTCTGCCCGCTGTGGAGGCTGCGCTTGAGTTGCGGAACCTGTTCTCCTTCTGCTGTGCACTAACCCGAACTGCCTGACTTCCTCCGAAGAGCTTCCCCTTTTGCCCGTTGGCACCGGCGTGGCAGGTACTTTGAGCACAAGGCTCCACTCTTCGCAGGGCTCGGACTTCCATCTAGTTAGGTGCCTCTGAAGGCGAACTGAGTCTAAAGCGTTATCGCACTGCCTGTTTTCCTTTCCTTTCAGGTGGACTACATATTTCGTGCTTTAAACGCTTGCGACTGTGTATTTGTATATATATTGTGTTGATATGGTATGTGTTGGTTTAATATTGTGATATTGTGATTTTCTCGCTACGGTCATTATTTTAAAGGCCTTAAAATAAATGTGTATCTATTTTTGATATAACAACTGTTTGGAGTAGTTTGTAAGCGCTCTTGCTTTGTGTGCTCATTGCGGGCTTTCAGTCACCCTCACCCCTCTTGAGACCTAGTCTTGACCGCCGCGATCGCTACCTTGATTGGTCTGGCTCGTCCAGAGGTTACCCTGTTCCAAGTAATTAGGTTGGCCTTCTGAACTTCTGCGCCACCAGGACAGAGTTCAGAAATCCGTCTTAACAAATTGGTGTACAGCGGTGGGATACGACTGAAGGTATCCAGTGTTGCGCTCGAACTAAGGCATTTCAGGTTATTCCAAACAGTACACGTAGTGAATTGTTGTAATATAACTTTAAAAAGGCCATAGTCCTATCAAACAGTATGGAAGCAAATACCTTGTTAACTTTAAATGCTTCCAAATCAGAAACATTGAAGAAGATGTGTGCGGAGAGAGGTGTTTCCTCTCAAGGCACTAAATTGGAAATGATCCAGAGAATCGTGGCGTGGCAAGAAGCGCAGCTTGACGCTATAACTTCCGAGGACAGTGCAGAAGGTGGTGGGGCTGCTCTCACTGGTAGAACCGACGGTTCTGCCGCTGCACTGATCCATCGCGACCACGAGGACAGGGAGGATGTGATGTCTAATGTTTCCTCTGCCAGTGTTGATGGGGAGGCTATGCTTGAATTCAAGAAGCAAGAGCTGCGGTTTAGGCAGCAGGAGCTTGAATTCAGCATAGCCAAACTAAAAATCGAACAGGCAGAAAAACAGAAAGACAGGGATCACCAGTTGGAACTGGCCAAGCTTCAGGTTGCAAATGGGTCCAAGGGTACTGGACATGGCTCTGGGGCTTCCTCTCATCCACGGTTTCCGAAAGATCTGCTCAGTGTGTATGAAGAAAGGAATGACATTATGGACTGGCTGAATGCGTTTGAGTATGCATGCGAGGTTCAAGAAGTTGACAATGCTGATAAGATTGCTTGGTTGCTCAGTAGACTGCCCCATTCTGGCTGCAGTGCCATTATGGAAATGTCGAAGGCTGAGCGGGCTGATTTCGCAATGTTAAAGCAAACTCTCATTTTAAAGTTTGGGAAGACTCCGGCCCAATATTTAAAGCGTTTTCGAGAGTATAAGAAAAAGGAAGGTGGTACTTGGGTATCTTATGTCGCTGAATCTTTGAAAAACTTAACTGGCTGGGTCGAAGGTTATAAGGCTTCTACCTTCGAAGGCATGATCAATCTGGTCATGCTGGAACACATTTTTGCTTCTTCTTCCCCGGAGCTTAAGCAGCATTTGGCCGATTCGAAGGAGATAGATCCTAAGAAGCTGGCCATTGCAGCAGACTTATGGGTGTCACATCGAGTGTCCCATAAGGACAAAAATCCTGGTAAGCAGGAGGAAGGGAAAAAGTCCAAAGATATGGAGGGTGGGGAATCTGCTAAATCTTCTTCCCATAAGGGCCACAAAAAGAAAAACAAGGGTAAGACACAAGAGAACTCACAGGGTAGTGGAGGTTCACCTCCGAAACAGAACTCTGGTTACAATAAGCCTCCCTACGTAAACAGACCCACTGGGGCTTGTTTTTCTTGTGGAGCAACTGACCATGTGAAGGGGGATCCCCGGTGTAAGGTTAGACCTTTGGGGGTCCACTCCGCTAATCTGGCCTTCTCCTCCTACGAGGAAGAAGAGATTACAGGAGCATCCTTCTCCTCAGACTCATTTCCCAGCGGGATAGAGGCTGAGGTAGTTTTAGTGTCCCTGGGTTCCTGGGAGCCTAAAGTCGCAGAGGCTTATGCTAGGATTCCGGATAATACCAAGCACTACTTTAAAGACAGCGTGCTGATCAATGGAGTGGATACTCCAGCTCTTAGGGATAGTGGGTGCAGTCGAACAGTAGTGGATTCTACCTTGGTAGACTCAGAGGAAGTTGCCAGAGCTACTCTGATGCCCACTAAGTTTGCTGACGGCCCCCTCCGTATGTTTCCCGTGATCCCTGTAAATCTTACTTTAAATGGTACAGCAGTCAGGATTCCAGTGAGCATTCAGAGAAACGTCCCGGGAAAGGTCTTGCTGGGTAATGATCTCAGAGCTTTAGGGCTCGTAGGAGACACTGCCGAAAGACCCTACACACGGTCTCAAGCACGGGCAGCATTGGCCAAGTCCAATACGCCGCCCCAGCCGAAGGGGAAACCCAAGGCGAAGGGAGTCTACAAGTCAAGACGAGGGAAAGAGAATATTCCCCCGAGCTCGCCTACCACTGCGGTGGAGGAAGTTGGTCAATCGCCCGGGCCTGACGAGGAGGTGGCGATGCCTGAAGTTTTCGACCCCAACGATCATCCTGAACTAAAAGACTTGTTAGTTGAAGGAGGTCCTGATAGGGACGAATTCAGTAAAGGCCAACGTGAGTGCCCATCTCTGGAAGGCCTAAGGAGACAGGCCTGCTCCCAGCTTGAGGGTGAGCCTCCTGGGAAGCATAGGATTTATTGGGAAGGTGGACTCCTGTATAGTGAGCCCACAGAGTCTACAGAAGGAGACCATAGGAGGTTGGTGGTTCCCCTTGCTGTTAGGCCCTCCCTCCTGCAGTTGGCGCATGAAGTTCCCCTTGCTGGTCACCTTGGTATGAAGAGGACCAAGCAAAGGTTATCCATGCACTTCTACTGGCCCAAGATGGGGGTGCAAGTAGAAAGTCACTGCAGGAGTTGTGCCTCCTGCCAGTTGTCTGGTAAGGTTGGCGCGACAATCCAAGCTCCGTTGGTACCGCTCCCAGTTGTGGGGGTACCATTTGAAAGGGTAGGGATCGACATCGTTGGTCCCCTTGACCCGCAAACATCCTCGGGCAATAGGTTTATCCTGGTGCTGGTCGACCATGCAACCAGGTATCCTGAGGCCATCCCATTGAAAACTGTAACTGCCAAGTCAGTTGCAAAAGCTTTACTCGGCATATTTACTAGGGTTGGCTTCCCTAAAGAAGTTGTGTCAGATCGTGGCAGCAACTTTATGTCGAAGTATATGCAGGCTATGTGGAAAGAATGTGGGGTCACCTACAAGTTCTCTTCTGCATACCACCCCCAGACCAATGGTCTGGTGGAACGTTTCAACAGAACGTTAAAAAGCATGATTGGGGCTCTGGAGGAGCCCCAGAGAAGAAAATGGGATCTTCTTTTACCATGCCTACTGTTTGCCTACCGAGAGGTACCACAGGAGGGTGTTGGCTTCAGCCCCTTCGAACTTCTGTTCGGTCATCCCGTACGGGGACCCTTAGCCATCGTCAAAGAGGGATGGGAGATGCCCACTCCCCCTGTTACTACCAATGTAGTTGATTATGTGCTAGGGCTCAGAAAACGGATGGTACTTCTGATGGGCTTGGCTAGTGATAAATTGAAGGCAGGGCAAGCGCTGGTGAAACATTGGTACGACCATAAAGCTTCCCTCATCAACTTTACACCTGGTCAGCACGTCCTGATCATGAATCCAATAAGGCCTCGCGCTTTACAGGACAAATGGTCAGGCCCTTACACAGTGGTGGAGCCCCTGGGTGAGGTGAACTATTTAGTGGACCTTGGAAGGCCTGGACAGGCTCCAAAAGTGTTTCACGTGAATAGGCTGAAGGCTTTCGTCCCAAGAGTCGAAATCGCAGCACTGCTACTGGCTTCAGATGTTGAGGAAGAGGAGTCAGAACCTCTCCCCGACCTGTTCCAAAGCGGTCCTTCAGATGGCTCCGTTGAGGGTGTCCGAGTGGCCCCTCGCCTGACTTCTGATCAGCAGGCTGAGGTGAAAAGTTTGCTTAGGCAGTTTTCCCCCCTGTTTTCACAGTCCCCTGGTTTGACACCTTGGTGCAAACATAACTTTGACACAGGAGACAGTGTACCTACCAAAAGTAGGGGATACAGGATGTCAGATAAAGTACGGTCTTATATTAAGACCGAGGTCAACAAGATGTTAGACCTTGGGGTGATTGAACCCTCTAGTAGTCCTTGGTCCAGTCCTGTGGTTTTGGTTCCAAAAGCAGGCACTTCTGAATTGAGGTTCTGCGTGGATTACAGGGCTCTGAATGCTGTCACCAAGACAGATGCACACCCCTTGCCTCGAACAGATGAGCTGGTGGATACGTTGGGTGCCTCCAAGTACCTCAGCACGTTTGACCTCACTGCTGGCTATTGGCAAATAGCTTTAGCAGAACATGCCAAGGAGAAGACAGCATTTTCTACTCCAGACGGCCTTTACCAATTCCGGGTAATGCCGTTCGGGTTGAAGAATGCACCTGCCACTTTCCAGAGGCTTGTGAATCATGTGTTGAATGGGTTGGACGAATTCTGTCTTGCATATCTAGACGATATAGCAGTTTTCAGTGCCACCTGGGAAGACCATGTGAAACACCTCAGGATTGTGCTCCAGGCCCTTCAGAAAGCCCACTTGACCATAAAGGCTAGTAAATGCCAGATTTGACAAGGCTCAGTGGTTTACCTTGGACATGAAGTAGGTGGAGGGAGGATACAGCCTCTACCCAGTAAAGTACAAGCAGTACAAGACTGGCCTACCCCCACTACGCAAACCCAAGTGAGAGCCTTCTTAGGACTCACGGGTTATTATCGCAATTTTGTGGCAGACTATGGCACCATAGCTGCTCCTCTGACTGCCCTCACAACTCCGAAGAAACCCAAGAAGGCAACTTGGACTGACGAGTGTGAGAAGGCCTTCAATGGCTTAAAAGACTCCTTGTGCCAGGCCCCTGTGCTCAGGGCCCCTGATTATCAAAGACCTTTTATCATGCAGACGGATGCCTCTGACACTGGGATAGGAGCTGTACTATCACAAGTACATGAGAAGGGTAAGGAACACCCTATCGGTTTTATTAGTCGCCAGCTTAAGGACAGAGAGCTCAGATGGTCCACGGTAGAGAAAGAATGTTTCTCTGTTGTGTGGGCCCTAAGGAAGCTGAGGCCCTACCTCTATGGGACCCACTTCACTGTGCAGACTGACCATAAGCCGTTAAAGTGGCTAATGAACATGAAGGGGGAGAATCCAAAATTGCTTAGGTGGTCCATAAGTCTTCAAGGCTTCGACTTCACTATTGAGCATAGGCCAGGTGTCCAACATAGCAATGCTGATGGGTTGTCCAGAATGTTTAACCGACCTGAACAAGAGACTCATCCAGGGGTGGATTAGTTCCCCCTGTCCATAGTCTGGGAGGGGCGAGTGTTAGGAAAGATTTCGTAATTGTAGGGAATTTTCCTTCCATGTAGCAACCCCTAAACTTTTTGCTATTGTTTTTAACCTTGTTCTTGACTTTGCCAGAGAAGTACAGCCTTCTGCCGCACTTCTCTGGGCTTTCGCTCCTTTTCTTACGGGGAAACTGACATGCCCTTAAGACATTCAGTACCGGGGAACGCTGTTTCCCGTAGTTTCGTTTATCATGTTGCGGCTTTAGTGCAACATGACACAAGAGGGCACTGTAAGCTCAGTTACAGCTCTCTTGGGTCTCTAGCCTTCTACGGGCCCTAGATACTCTTTTAGGATGGTATTTGATCGGTGCAAGTCATTCAGGGACTGGAATGGTGGCAGCGATCGTTTTGTTTATTTTGAGCTCCTTTTGGCGTTCTGAGCACGTTTTTCGCACTGAACCCAAAATGGTGGCCTGGCTCCCAAAATGGCCAGTCCACAAGGCTCCTTTGTCCTGTCCACTGACCGTCTTGCTCCCTTCACCTTCCCCAGGTCGGGCGACCCGGGGCCTTCCTTATTTGGGCATGTACTTTCCCGCGAAACGTGGTTGCTTTCGCGGGCTTCTACATGTCGTTTGTGTGCCTCCAGGGTGTGGGCTGGGATGTCTGGTCCCAATACACATCCTGGGTGCCAGAGAGTCTGGGGTGGTGTGAATGCCTGGGACCACCGTGGTCCGTGATTGGTCCACGTATGGTATGTGTGTTGATGTGCGGATCTCCCATTGGCTCCCCTCCGTTTTGGCGCGAAGGGAACCGTGGATAAGAGGGAGCTGGAAACACCACTACCATGTCGATCTCCTGAGTTCTCACGAACGAAGGAATACAGGAGCCAAGTATCCTGCAACCAAGAGGCTGGACCGAGGAATCGCTGGTGACCCGCTGAAGGAATCCTCCTTTGCACTGCTGTCGTCCTGTGAAACCCTTTCCTCCTTGGATCGAACCAGAAGTGTCTGTACTGGTGCTTCGACCTTTGGAATAGCAGGAACAGCTATTCCCGGCGACTTCATCACCCCCTCCAAGTAAGCCTTCGGAAGTGTCTCTGGGCCATCCAGTTGACTGACCAGCTTACAAGGGAGTCCTGCTCTGTAACTGCCGCCAGGTTGTGTTGTATTTCGAGTCCTTGTCACTCTCCCACGCTTCGTACACTTGGCGTTCCCAAGTCTGAAGGGAGGAGTGTACATTTGGCTTGAATACACACGGCCGCTCCGTTGTCCTGCTGCGGCAACAAACTGTGCTGGTTTCGTCGATTGGGACGTCTTTTTGCTCTACACGACTTCGAGGCGTTCCCTGCTCTTCTGAACCTGCCAGCTGCTGAAACTAACGTGGAGAAGCCTGGGTCTGCTTGCTTCGGGGACCGGTGAGTAGTTTAGCTAGGATCTGGTCGCCCTCCTGCAGTATCCCATTGCTTTCCCTGCTGTGTAAAAACAGCACCCTTTTGGCCGTACTCGCGCTCTGCTTCTGCCCGCTGTGGAGGCTGCGCTTGAGTTGCGGAACCTGTTCTCCTTCTGCTGTGCACTAACCCGAACTGCCTGACTTCCTCCGAAGAGCTTCCCCTTTTGCCCGTTGGCACCGGCGTGGCAGGTACTTTGAGCACAAGGCTCCACTCTTCGCAGGGCTCGGACTTCCATCTAGTTAGGTGCCTCTGAAGGCGAACTGAGTCTAAAGCGTTATCGCACTGCCTGTTTTCCTTTCCTTTCAGGTGGACTACATATTTCGTGCTTTAAACGCTTGCGACTGTGTATTTGTATATATATTGTGTTGATATGGTATGTGTTGGTTTAATATTGTGATATTGTGATTTTCTCGCTACGGTCATTATTTTAAAGGCCTTAAAATAAATGTGTATCTATTTTTGATATAACAACTGTTTGGAGTAGTTTGTAAGCGCTCTTGCTTTGTGTGCTCATTGCGGGCTTTCAGTCACCCTCACCCCTCTTGAGACCTAGTCTTGACCGCCGCGATCGCTACCTTGATTGGTCTGGCTCGTCCAGAGGTTACCCTGTTCCAAGTAATTAGGTTGGCCTTCTGAACTTCTGCGCCACCAGGACAGAGTTCAGAAATCCGTCTTAACACATCTCATGCTGTAGGAAGGGTCTCAGGTTTGGAAAAGGAAGGAGTTGGATATCACATTTCATGTTAGAGGTAGGATCTCAGGTTTGGTATTAGAGGCATTGAGATATCACATCTCATGCTATCAGAAGGGTATCAGGATTGGAATGGGAAGGAGTTGGATATCACATCTCATGCTAAAGGGAGGGTCTCAGGTTTGGAATGGGAAGGATTTGGATATCACATCTCATGTTATAGGAAGGACCTTAGGTTTGGTATTAGAAGCATTGAGATATCACATCTCATGCTATAGGAAGGGTCTCGGGATTGGAATGGGAAGGAGTTGGATATCACATCTCATGTTATAGGAAGGATCTCAGGTTTGGTATTAGAAACATTGAGATATAACATCTCATGCTATAGGAAGGGTCTCAGGATTGGAATGGGAAGGAGTTGGATATCACATCTCATGCTATGGGAAGGGTCTCAGGTTTGGTATTAGAAGCATTGTGATATCACATCTCATGCTATAGGAAGGGTTTCAGGTTTGGTAGAAGCATTGAGATATCACATCTCATGCTATAGGAAGAGTCTCAGGTTTGGGAAGGGAAGGATTTGGATTTCACATCTCATGTTATAGGATGGTTCTCATGTTTGGTTTTTGAAGCATTGAGATATCACATCTCATGCTATCGGAAGGGTCTCAGGTTTGGAATGGGAAGGAGTTGGATATCACATCTCATGTTATAGGAAGGGTCTCAGGTTTGGAATGGGAAGGAGTTGGATATGACATCTCTTGTTATAGGGAGGGTCTCAGGATTTGAATGGTAAGGAGTTGGATATCACATCTCATGCTATAGGAAGGGTCTCAGGCTGGAATGGGAAGGAGTTGGATATCACATCTAATGTTATATACAGGAAGGGTCTCAGGATTGGAATGGGAAGGATTTGGATATCACATCTCTTGCTATAGGAAGGGTCTCAGGTTTTTTATTAGAAACATTGAGATATCACATCTCATGCTATAGGAAGGGTTTTAGGATTGGAATGGGAAGTATTTGGATATCACATCTCATGCTAAAGGAAGGGTCTCAGGTCTGGAATGGGAAGGAATTGGATATCACATCTCATGTTATAGGAAGGGTCTCAGGTTTTTTATTAGAAACATTGAGATATCACATCTCATGTTATAGGACGGTTCCCAGGTTTGGTATTAGAAGCATTGAGATATCACATCTCATGGTATAGGAAGGGTCTCAGGGTTGGAATGGGAAGGAGTTGGATATCACATCTCATCCAATAGGAAGGGTCTCAGGTTTGGAATGGGAAGGAATTGGATATCACATCTCATGTTATAGGAAGGATCTCAGGTTTGGTATTAGAAGCATTGAGATATCACATCTCATGCTATAGGAAGGGTCTCAGGATTGGAATGTGAAGGATTTGGATATCACATCTCATGCTAAAGGAAGGGTCTCAGGTTTGGTAGAAGCATTGAGATATCACATCTCATGCTATAGGAAGGGTCTCAGGATTTGAATGGCAAGGAGTTGGATATCACATCTCATGCCATAGGAAGGGTCTCAGGTTTGGTATAAGCATTGAGATATCACATCTCTGCTATCGGAAGGTTCTCAGGATTGGATTGGGAAGGAGTTGGATATCCCTTCTCATGCTATAGGAAGTGTCTCAGGTTGGAATGGGAAGGAGTTGAATATCACATCTCATGTTATAGGAAGGGTCTCAGGATTGGAATGGGAAGGATTTGGATATCACATCTCTTGCTATAGGAAGGGTCTCAGGATTGGAATGGGAAGGATTTGGATATTTCCCATTCCAATCCTGAGACCCTTCCTATAACATGAGATGTGATATCCAACTCCTTCCCATTCCAACCTGAGACACTTCCTATAGCATGAGAAGGGATATCCAACTCCTTCCCAATCCAATCCTGAGACACTTCCGATAGCAGAGATGTGATATCTCAATGCTTATACCAAACCTGAGACCCTTCCTATGGCATGAGATGTGATATCCAACTCCTTGCCATTCAAATCCTGAGACCCTTCCTATAGCATGAAAAGGGATATCCAACTCCTTCCCAATCCAATCCTGAGACCCTTCCGATAGCAGAGACGTGAAATCTCAATGCTTCTACCAAACCTGAGACCCTTCCTTTAGCATGAGATGTGATATCCAAATCCTTCACATTCCAATCCTGAGACCCTTCCTATAGCATGAGATTTGATATCTCAATGCTTCTAATACCAAACGTGAGATCCTTCCTATAACATGAGATGTGATATCCAAATCCTCCCCTTCCAAACCTGAGACCCTCCCTTTAGCATGAAATGTGATATCCAACTCCTTCCTATTCCAATCCTGAGACTCTTCTGATAGCATGAGATGTGATATCTCAATGCTTCTAATACCAAACCTGAGATCCTTCCGATAGCATGAGATGTGATATCTCAATGCTTCTAATACCAAACCTGAGATCCTTCCTATAACATGAGATGTGATATCCAAATCCTTCCCCTTCCAAACCTGAGACCCTCCCTTTAGCATGAGATGTGATATCTAACTCCTTCCCATTCCATTCCTGAGACCCTTCTGATAGCATGAGATGTGATATCTCAATGCCTCTAATACCAAACCTGAGATCCTACCTCTAACATGAAATGAGATATCCAACTCTTTCCCCTTCCAAACCTGAGAGCCTTCCTATGGCATGAGATGTGATATCCAAGTCCTTCCCATTTCAATACTGAGACCCTTCCTATAGCTTGAGATGTGATAACCAACTCCTTCCCATTCCAATTCTGAGACCCTTCCTATAGCATGAGATGTGATATCTCAATGCTTATACCAAACCTGAGAGCCTACCTATAACATGAGATGTGATATCCAAGTCCATCCCATTCCAATCCTTAGACCCTTCCTACAGCATGCGATCTGATATCTCAATGATTTTAATACCAAACCAGAGACTCTTCCTATAACATGAGATGGGATATCCAACTCCTTCCCATTCCAATTCTGAGACCCTTCCTATACTATGAGACTTGATATCTCAATGCTTCTAATACCAAACCTGAGACCCGTAATATAACATGAGATGTGATATCCAAATCCTTCCCCTTCCAAACCTTAGACCCTTCCTTTATCATGAGATGTGATATCCAACTCATTCCCATTCCAATCCTGAGACCCTTCCGATATCATGAGATGTGATATCTCAAAGCTTCTAATATCAAACTTGAGACCCTCCCTATAGCATGAGATGTGATATCCAAGTCCTTCCCATTCCAATCCTGAGACCCTTCCTATAGCATGAGATGTGATATCTCGATGCTTCTAATACCAAACCTGAGACCCTTCCTATAACATGAGATGGGAATATCCAACTCCTTCCCATTCCAATCTTGAGACCCTTCCGATAGCAGAGATGTGATATCTCAATGCTTATACCAAACCTGAGATCCTTCCTATAACATGAGATGTGATATCCAACTCCTTCCCATTCCAATCCTGAGACACTTCCTATAGCATGAGATGTGATATCTCACTGCTTATACCAAACCTGAGACCCTTCCCATAGCAGGAGATGTGATATCCAACTCATTCCCATTCCAATCCTCAGACCCTTCCTATAGCATGAGATGTGATATCTCAATGCTTTTAATGTCAAACTTGAGACCCTACCTATAGCATGAGATGTGATATCCAAGTCCTTCCCATTCCAATCCTGAGACACTTCCTATAGCATGAGATGTGATATCTCAATGCTTCTAATACCAAACCTGAGACTCTTCCTATAACATGAGATGGGATATCCAACTCCTTCCCATTCCAATCTTGAGACCCTTTTGATACCAGAGATGTGATATCTCAATGTTTATACCAAACCTGAGACCCTTCCTACGGCATGAGATGTCATATTCAACTCCTTCCCATTCCAATCCTGAGACCCTTCCTATAGCATGAGATGTGATATCCAACTCCTTCCCATTCCAATCCTGAGACCCTTCCTATAGCATGAGATGTGATGTCTCAATGCTTCTAATACCAAACCTGAGATCCTTCCTATAACATGAGATGTGATATCCAACTCCTTCCATTCCAATCCTGAGACCCTTCCTATAGCATGAGATGTGATATCTCAATGCTTATACCAAACCTGAGACCCTTCCTATAGCATGAGATGTGATATCCAACTCCTTCCCATTCCAATCATAAGACCCTTCCTATAGCATGAGATGTGATATCTCAATGCTTCTAATACCAAACCTGAGATCCTTCCTCTAACATGAAATGTGATATCCAACTCCTTCCCTTTCCAAACCTAAGAGCCTATCTATAGCATGAGATGTGATATCCAAGTCCTTCACATTCCAACCCTTAGACCCTTCCTACAGCATGCAATATGATATCTCAATGATTCTAATAACAAACCTGAGACCCGTCCTATAACATGAGATGGGATATCCAACTCCTTCCCATTCCAATCCTGAGACACTTCCGATAGCAGAGATGTGATATCTCAATGTTTATACCAAACCTGAGACCCTTCCTATAACATGAGATGTGATATCCAACTCCTTCCCGTTCCAAACCTGAGACCCTTCCTTTAGCATGAGATGTGATATCCAGCTCCTTCCCATTCCAATCCTGAGACACTTCCGATAGCATGAGATGTGATATCTCAATGCTTCTAATATCAAAACTGAGACCCTCCCTATAGCATGATATGTGATATCTAAGTCCTTCCCATTCCAATCCTGAGACCCTTCCTATAGCATGAGATGTGATATCTCAATGCTTCTACCAAACCTGAGACCCTTCCTTTAGCATGAGATGTAATATCCAACTCCTTCCCATTCCAATCCTGAGACCCTTCCTATAGCATGAGATGTGATATCTCAATACTTCTAATACCAAACCTGAGATCCATCCTATAACATGAGATGTGATATCCAACTCCTTCCCTTTCCAAACCTGAGAGCCGTTCTATAGCATGAGATGTGATATCCAGGTCCTTCCCATTCCAATCCTTAGACCCTTCCTACAGCATGCAATATGATATCTCAATGATTCTAATAACAAACCTGAGACCCGTCCTATAGCATGAGATATGATATCCAAGTCCTTCCCATTCCAATCCTGAGACCCTTCCTATAACATGAAATGTGATATCCAACTCCTTCCCATTCCAACCTGAGACCCTTCCTATAGCATGAGATGGGATATCCAACTTCTTCCAAATCCAATACTGATACCCTTCCGATAGCATGAGATGTGATATCCCAATGCTTCTACCAAACCTGAGACCCATACTATGGCATGAGATGTGATATCAAACTCCTTCCCATTCCAATCCTGAGACCCTTCCTATAGCTTGAGGTGTGATATCCAACTCCTTCCCATTCCAATTCTGAGACCCTTCTTATACCATGAGACTTGATATCTCAATGCTTCTAATATTAAACCTGAGACCCGTCCTATAACATGAGATGTGATATCCAAATCCTTCCCCTTCCAAACCTTAGACCCTTCCTTTATCATGAGATGTGATATCCAACTCCTTCCCATTCCAATCCTGAGACCCTTCCGATATCATGAGATTTGTTATCTCAATGCTTCTAATATCAAACTTGAGACCCTCCCTATAGTATGAGATGTGACATCCAAGTCCTTCCCATTCCAATCCTGAGACCCTTCCTATAGCATGAGATGTGATATTTCTATGCTTCTAATACCAAACATGAGACCCTTCCTATAACATGAGATGGGATATCCAACTCCTTCCCATTCCAATCCTGAGACCTTTCCGATAGCAGAGATGTGATATCTCAATGCTTATACCAAACCTGAGAACCTTCCTATGGCCTGAGATGTCATATACAACTCCTTCCCATTCCAATCCTGAGACCCTTCCTTTAGCATGAGATGTGATATCTCAATGCTTATACCAAATCTGAGACCCTTCCTATAGCATGAGATGTGATATCCAATTCCTTCCCATTCCAATCCTGAGACCCTTCCTATAGCATGAGATGTGATATCTCAATGCTTATACCAAACCTGAGAGCCTACCTATAACATGAGATGTGATATCCAAGTCCATCCCATTCCAATCCTTAGACCCTTCCTACAGCATGCGATGTGATATCTCAATGATTCTAATACCAAACCAGAGACTCTTCCTATAACATGAGATGGGATATCCAACTCCTTCCCATTCCAATCCTGAGCCGCTTCCGATAGCAGAGATGTGATATCTCAATGCTTATACCAAACCTGAGACCCTTCCTATAACATGAGATGTGATATCCAACTCCTTCCCGTTCCAAACCTGAGACACTAACTATAGCATATGTGATATCCAACTCCTTCCCATTCCAAACATGAGACCCTTCCTATAGCAAGAAAGTAATATCCAACTCCTACCCATTCCAATCCTGAGACCCTTCCTATAGCAAGAGATGTGATATCCAAATCCTTCCCATTCCAATCCTGAGACACTTCCTATAACATGAGATGTGATATCCAACTCCTTCCCATTCCAATCCTGAGACACTTCCTATAGCATGAGATGTGATATCTCAATGCTTCTAATACCAAACCTGAGACTCTTCCTATAACATGAGATGGGATATCCAACTCCTTCCCATTCCAATCCTGAGACCCTTTTGATAGCAGAGATGTGATATCTCAATGTTTATACCAAACCTGAGACCCTTCCTACGGCATGAGATGTCATATTCAACTCCTTCCCATTCCAATCCTGAGACGCTTCCTATAGCATGAGATTTGATATCCAACTCCTTCCCATTCCAATCCTGAGACCCTTCCTTTAGCATGAGATGTGATATCTCAATGCTTATACCAAACCTGAGACCCTTCCTATAGCATGAGATGTGATATCCAACTCCTTCCCATTCCAATCCTGAGACCCTTCCTATAGCATGAGATGTGATATCTCAATGCTTCTAATACCAAACCTGAGATCCTTCCTCTAACATGAAATGTGAGATCCAACTCCTTCCCTTTCCAAACCTAAGAGCCTATCTATAGCATGAGATGTGATATCCAAGTCCTTCACATTCCAACCCTTAGACCCTTCCTACAGCATGCAATATGATATCTCAATGATTCTAATAACAAACCTGAGACCCGTCCTATAACATGAGATGGGATATCCAACTCCTTCCCATTCCAATCCTGAGACACTTCCGATAGCAGAGATGTGATATCTCAATGTTTATACCAAACCTGAGACCCTTCCTATAACATGAGATGTGATATCCAACTCCTTCCCGTTCCAAACCTGACACCCTTCCTTTAGCATGAGATGTGATATCCAGCTCCTTCCCATTCCAATCCTGAGACACTTCCGATAGCATGAGATGTGATATCTCAATGCTTCTAATATCAAAACTGAGACCCTCCCTATAGCATGATATGTGATATCTAAGTCCTTCCCATTCCAATCCTGAGACCCTTCCTATAGCATGAGATGTGATATCTCAATGCTTCTACCAAACCTGAGACCCTTCCTTTAGCATGAGATGTGATATCCAACTCCTTCCCATTCCAATCCTGAAACCCTTCCTATAGCATGAGTTGTGATATCTCAATACTTCTAATACCAAACCTGAGATCCTTCCGATAACATGAGATGTGATATCTCAATACTTCTAATACCAAACCTGAGATCCATCCTATAACATGAGATGTGATATCCAACTCCTTCCCTTTCCAAACCTGAGAGCCGTTCTATAGCATGATATGTGATATCCAGGTCCTTCCCATTCCAATCCTTAACCCTTCCTACAGCATGCAATATGATATCTCAATGATTCTAATAACAAACCTGAGACCCGTCCTATAGCATGAGATATGATATCCAAGTCCTTCCCATTCCAATCCTGAGACCCTTCCTATAACATGAAATGTGATATCCAACTCCTTCCCATTCCAACCTGAGACCCTTCCTATAGCATGAGATGGGATATCCAACTTCTTCCAAATCCAATACTGATACCCTTCCGATAGCATGAGATGTGATATCCCAATGCTTCTACCAAACCTGAGACCCATACTATGGCATGAGATGTGATATCAAACTCCTTCCCATTCCAATCCTGAGACCCTTGCTATAGCTTGAGGTGTGATATCCAACTCCTTCCCATTCCAATTCTGAGACCCTTCTTATACCATGAGACTTGATATCTCAATGCTTCTAATATTAAACCTGAGACCCGTCCTATAACATGAGATGTGATATCCAAATCCTTCCCCTTCCAAACCTTAGACCCTTCCTTTATCATGAGATGTGATATCCAACTCCTTCCCATTCCAATCCTGAGACCCTTCCGATATCATGAGATTTGTTATCTCAATGCTTCTAATATCAAACTTGAGACCCTCCCTATAGCATGAGATGTGACATCCAAGTCCTTCCCATTCCAATCCTGAGACCCTTCCTATAGCATGAGATGTGATATCTCTATGCTTCTAATACCAAACCTGAGACCCTTCCTATAACATGAGATGGGATATCCAACTCCTTCCCATTCCAATCCTGAGACCTTTCCGATAGCAGAGATGTGATATCTCAATGCTTATACCAAACCTGAGAACCTTCCTATGGCCTGAGATGTCATATACAACTCCTTCCCATTCCAATCCTGAGACCCTTCCTTTAGCATGAGATGTGATATCTCAATGCTTATACCAAATCTGAGACCCTTCCTATAGCATGAGATGTGATATCCAATTCCTTCCCATTCCAATCCTGAGACCCTTCCTATAGCATGAGATGTGATATCTCAATGCTTATACCAAACCTGAGAGCCTACCTATAACATGAGATGTGATATCCAAGTCTATCCCATTCCAATCCTTAGACCCTTCCTACAGCATGCGATGTGATATCTCAATAATTCTAATACCAAACCAGAGACTCTTCCTATAACATGAGATGGGATATCCAACTCCTTCCCATTCCAATCCTGAGCCGCTTCCGATAGCAGAGATGTGATATCTCAATGCTTATACCAAACCTGAGACCCTTCCTATAACATGAGATGTGATATCCAACTCCTTCCCGTTCCAAACCTGAGACACTAACTATAGCATATGTGATATCCAACTCCTTCCCATTCCAAACATGAGACCCTTCCTATAGCAAGAAAGTAATATCCAACTCCTACCCATTCCAATCCTGAGACCCTTCCTATAGCAAGAGATGTGATATCCAAATCCTTCCCATTCCAATCCTGAGACCCTTCCTATAACATGAGATGTGATATCCAACTCCTTCCCATTCCAACCTGAGACACTTCCTATAGCATGAGAAGGGATATCCAACTCCTTCCCAATCCAATCCTGAGACCCTTCCGATAGCAGAGATGTGATATCTCAATGCTTATACCAAACCTGAGACCCTTCCTATGGCATGAGATGTGATATCCAACTCCTTGCCATTCAAATCCTGAGACCCTTCCTATAGCATGAGAAGGGATATCCAACTCCTTCCCAATCCAATCCTGAGACCCTTCCGATAGCAGCGACGTGATATCTCAGTGCTTCTACCAAACCTGAGACCCTTCCTTTAGCATGAGATGTGATATCCAAATCCTTCACATTCCAATCCTGAGACCCTTCCTATAGCATGAGATGTGATATCTCAATGCTTCTAATACCAAACCTGAGATCCTTCCTATAACATGAGATGTGATATCCAATTCCTTCCCATTCCAAACCTGAGACCCTTCCTATTGGATGAGATGTGATATCCAACTCCTTCCCATTCCAACCTTGAGACCCTTCCTATAGCATGAGATGTGATGTCTCAATGCTTCTAATACCAAACCTGAGATCCTTCCTATAACATGAGATGTGATATCCAACTCCTTCTATTCCAATCCTGAGACCCGTCCTATAGCATGAGATGTGATATCTCAAGGCTTATACCAAACCTGAGACCCTTCCTATAGCATGAGATGTGATATCCAACTGCTTCCCATTCCAATCCTGAGACCCTTCCTATAGCATGCAATATGATATCTCAATGATTCTAATAACAAACCTGAGACCCGTCCTATAGCATGAGATATGATATCCAAGTCCTTCGCATTCCAATCCTGAGACCCTTCCTATAACATGAAATGTGATATCCAACTCCTTCCCATTCCAACCTGAGACCATTCCTATAACATGAGATGGGATATCCAACTTCTTCCAAATCCAATACTGATACCCTTCCGATAGCATGAGATGTGATATCCCAATGCTTCTACCAAACCTGAGACCCATACTATGGCATGAGATGTGATATCAAACTCCTTCCCATTCCAATCCTGAGACCCTTCCTATAGCTTGAGGTGTGATATCCAACTCCTTCCCATTCCAATTCTGAGACCCTTCTTATACCATGAGACTTGATATCTCAATACTTCTAATATTAAACCTGAGACCCGTCCTATAACATGAGATGTGATATCCAAATCCTTCCCCTTCCAAACCTTAGACCCTTCCTTTATCATGAGATGTGATATCCAACTCCTTCCCATTCCAATCCTGAGACCCTTCCGATATCATGAGATTTGTTATCTCAATGCTTCTAATATCAAACTTGAGACCCTCCCTATAGCATGAGATGTGACATCCAAGTCCTTCCCATTCCAATCCTGAGACCCTTCCTATAGCATGAGATGTGATATCTCTATGCTTCTAATACCAAACCTGAGACCCTTCCTATAACATGAGATGGGATATCCAACTCCTTCCCATTCCAATCCTGAGACCTTTCCGATAGCAGAGATGTGATATCTCAATGCTTATACCAAACCTGAGAACCTTCCTATGGCCTGAGATGTCATATACAACTCCTTCCCATTCCAATCCTGAGACCCTTCCTTTAGCATGAGATGTGATATCTCAATGCTTATACCAAATCTGAGACCCTTCTTATAGCATGAGATGTGATATCCAATTCCTTCCCATTCCAATCCTGAGACCCTTCCTATAGCATGAGATGTGATATCTCAATGCTTATACCAAACCTGAGAGCCTACCTATAACATGAGATGTGATATCCAAGTCTATCCCATTCCAATCCTTAGACCCTTCCTACAGCATGCGATGTGATATCTCAATAATTCTAATACCAAACCAGAGACTCTTCCTATAACATGAGATGGGATATCCAACTCCTTCCCATTCCAATCCTGAGCCGCTTCCGATAGCAGAGATGTGATATCTCAATGCTTATACCAAACCTGAGACCCTTCCTATAACATGAGATGTGATATCCAACTCCTTCCCGTTCCAAACCTGAGACACTAACTATAGCATATGTGATATCCAACTCCTTCCCATTCCAAACATGAGACCCTTCCTATAGCAAGAAAGTAATATCCAACTCCTACCCATTCCAATCCTGAGACCCTTCCTATAGCAAGAGATGTGATATCCAAATCCTTCCCATTCCAATCCTGAGACCCTTCCTATAACATGAGATGTGATATCCAACTCCTTCCCATTCCAACCTGAGACACTTCCTATAGCATGAGAAGGGATATCCAACTCCTTCCCAATCCAATCCTGAGACCCTTCCGATAGCAGAGATGTGATATCTCAATGCTTATACCAAACCTGAGTCCCTTCCTATGGCATGAGATGTGATATCCAACTCCTTGCCATTCAAATCCTGAGACCCTTCCTATAGCATGAGAAGGGATATCCAACTCCTTCCCAATCCAATCCTGAGACCCTTCCGATAGCAGCGACGTGATATCTCAATGCTTCTACCAAACCTGAGACCCTTCCTTTAGCATGAGATGTGATATCCAAATCCTTCACATTCCAATCCTGAGACCCTTCCTATAGCATGAGATGTGATATCTCAATGCTTCTAATACCAAACCTGAGATCCTTCCTATAACATGAGATGTGATATCCAATTCCTTCCCATTCCAAACCTGAGACCCTTCCTATTGGATGAGATGTGATATTCAACTCCTTCCCATTCCAACCTTGAGACCCTTCCTATAGCATGAGATGTGATGTCTCAATGCTTCTAATACCAAACCTGAGATCCTTCCTATAACATGAGATGTGATATCCAACTCCTTCCATTCCAATCCTGAGACCCGTCCTATAGCATGAGATGTGATATCTCAAGGCTTATACCAAACCTGAGACCCTTCCTATAGCATGAGATGTGATATCCAACTGCTTCCCATTCCAATCCTGAAACCCTTCCTATAGCATGAGATGTGATATCTCAATGCTTCTAATACCAAACCTGAGATCCTTCCTCTAACATGAAATGTGATATCCAACTCCTTCCCTTTCCAAACCTAAGAGCCTATCTATAGCATGAGATGTGATATCCAAGTCCTTCACATTCCAACCCTTAGACCCTTCCTACAGCATGCAATATGATATCTCAATGATTCTAATAACAAACCTGAGACCCGTCCTATAACATGAGATGGGATATCCAACTCCTTCCCATTCCAATCCTGAGACACTTCCGATAGCAGAGATGTGATATCTCAATGCTTATACCAAACCTGAGACCCTTCCTATAACATGAGATGTGATATCCAAATCCTTCCCGTTCCAAACCTGAGACCCTTCCTTTAGCATGAGATGTGATATCCAGCTCCTTCCCATTCCAATCCTGAGACACTTCGGATAGCATGAGATGTGATATCTCAATGCTTCTAATATCAAAACTGAGACCCTCCCTATAGCATGATATGTGATATCTAAGTCCTTCACATTCCAATCCTGAGACCCTCCCTATAGCATGAGATGTGATATCCAACTCCTTCCCATTCCAATCCTGAGACCCTTCCTATAGCATGAGATATGATATCTCAATACTTCTAATACCAAACGTGAGATCCTTCCGATAACATGAGATGTGATATCCAAATCCTTCCCCTTCCAAACCTGAGACCCTCCCTTTAGCATGAAATGTGATATCCAACTCCTTCCTATTCCAATCCTGAGACTCTTCTGATAGCATGAGATGTGATATCTCAATGCTTCTAATACCAAACCTGAGATCCTTCCGATAGCATGAGATGTGATATCTCAATGCTTCTAATACCAAACCTGAGATCCTTCCTATAACATGAGATGTGATATCCAAATCCTTCCCCTTCCAAACCTGAGACCCTCCCTTTAGCATGAGATGTGATATCTAACTCCTTCCCATTCCATTCCTGAGACCATTCTGATAGCATGAGATGTGATATCTCAATGCCTCTAATACCAAACCGGAGATCCTACCTCTAACATGAAATGAGATATCCAACTCTTTCCCCTTCCAAACCTGAGAGCCTTCCTATAGCATGAGATGTGATATCCAAGTCCTTCCCATTCCAATACTGAGACCCTTCCTATAGCTTGAGATGTGATATCCAACTCCTTCCCATTCCAATTCTGAGACCCTTCCTATAGCATGAGATGTGATATCTCAATGCTTATACCAAACCTGAGAGCCTACCTATAACATGAGATGTGATATCCAAGTCCATCCCATTCCAATCCTTAGACCCTTCCTATTGGATGAGATGTGATATCCAACTCCTTCCCATTCCAACCTTGAGACCCTTCCTATAGCATGAGATGTGATGTCTCAATGCTTCTAATACCAAACCTGAGATCCTTCCTATAACATGAGAGGTGATATCCAACTCCTTCCATTCCAATCCTGAGACCCGTCCTATAGCATGAGATGTGATATCTCAAGGCTTATACCAAACCTGAGACCCTTCCTATAGCATGAGATGTGATATCCAACTGCTTCCCATTCCAATCCTGAGACCCTTCCTATAGCATGAGATGTGATATCTCAATGCTTCTAATACCAAACCTGAGATCCTTCCTCTAACATGAAATGTGATATCCAACTCCTTCCCTTTCCAAACCTAAGAGCCTATCTATAGCATGAGATGTGATATCCAAGTCCTTCACATTCCAACCCTTAGACCCTTCCTACAGCATGCAATATGATATCTCAATGATTCTAATACCAAACCTGAGACCCGTCCTATAACATGAGATGGGATATCCAACTCCTTCCCATTCCAATCCTGAGACACTTCCGATAGCAGAGATGTGATATCTCAATGCTTATACCAAACCTGAGACCCTTCCTATAACATGAGATGTGATATCCAAATCCTTCCCGTTCCAAACCTGAGACCCTTCCTTTAGCATGAGATGTGATATCCAGCTCCTTCCCATTCCAATCCTGAGACACTTCCGATTGCATGAGATGTGATATCTCAATGCTTCTAATATCAAAACTGAGACCCTCCCTATAGCATGATATGTGATATCTAAGTCCTTCCCATTCCAATCCTGAGACCCTCCCTATAGCATGAGATGTGATATCCAACTCCTTCCCATTCCAATCCTGAGACCCTTCCTATAGCATGAGATATGATATCTCAATACTTCTAATACCAAACGTGAGATCCTTCCGATAACATGAGATGTGATATCCAAATCCTTCCCCTTCCAAACCTGAGACCCTCCCTTTAGCATGAAATGTGATATCCAACTCCTTCCTATTCCAATCCTGAGACTCTTCTGATAGCATGAGATGTGATATCTCAATGCTTCTAATACCAAACCTGAGATCCTTCCGATAGCATGAGATGTGATATCTCAATGCTTCTAATACCAAACCTGAGATCCTTCCTATAACATGAGATGTGATATCCAAATCCTTCCCCTTCCAAACCTGAGACCCTCCCTTTAGCATGAGATGTGATATCTAACTCCTTCCCATTCCATTCCTGAGACCCTTCTGATAGCATGAGATGTGATATCTCAATGCCTCTAATACCAAACCTGAGATCCTACCTCTAACATGAAATGAGATATCCAACTCTTTCCCCTTCCAAACCTGAGAGCCTTCCTATAGCATGAGATGTGATATCCAAGTCCTTCCCATTCCAATACTGAGACCCTTCCTATAGCTTGAGATGTGATATCCAACTCCTTCCCATTCCAATTCTGAGACCCTTCCTATAGCATGAGATGTGATATCTCAATGCTTATACCAAACCTGAGAGCCTACCTATAACATGAGATGTGATATCCAAGTCCATCCCATTCCAATCCTTAGACCCTTCCTACAGCATGCGATGTGATATCTCAATGATTCTAATACCAAACCAGAGACTCTTCCTATAACATGAGATGGGATATCCAACTCCTTCCCATTCCAATTCTGAGACCCTTCCTATACTATGAGACTTGATATCTCAATGCTTCTAATACCAAACCTGAGACCCGTAATATAACATGAGATGTGATATCCAAATCCTTCCCCTTCCAAACCTTAGACCCTTCCTTTATCATGAGATGTGATATCCAACTCCTTCCCATTCCAATCCTGAGACCCTTCCGATATCATGAGATGTGATATCTCAAAGCTTCTAATATCAAACTTGAGACCCTCCCTATAGCATGAGATGTGATATCCAAGTCCTTCCCATTCCAATCCTGAGACCCTTCCTATAGCATGAGATGTGATATCTCAATGCTTCTAATACCAAACCTGAGACCCTTCCTATAACATGAGATGGGAATATCCAACTCCTTCCCATTCCAATCTTGAGACCCTTCCGATAGCAGAGATGTGATATCTCAATGCTTATACCAAACCTGAGATCCTTCCTATAACATGAGATGTGATATCCAACTCCTTCCCATTCCAATCCTGAGACACTTCTTATAGCATGAGATGTGATATCTCACTGCTTATACCAAACCTGAGACCCTTCCCATAGCAGGAGATGTGATATCCAACTCCTTCCCATTCCAATCCTCAGACCCTTCCTATAGCATGAGATGTGATATCTCAATGCTTCTAATGTCAAACTTGAGACCCTACCTATAGCATGAGATGTGATATCCAAGTCCTTCCCATTCCAATCCTGAGACACTTCCTATAGCATGAGATGTGATATCTCAATGCTTCTAATACCAAACTTGAGACTCTTCCTATAACATGAGATGGGATATCCAACTCCTTCCCATTCCAATCCTGAGACCCTTTTGATAGCAGAGATGTGATATCTCAATGTTTATACCAAACCTGAGACCCTTCCTACGGCATGAGATGTCATATTCAACTCCTTCCCATTCCAATCCTGAGACCCTTCCTATAGCATGAGATTTGATATCCAACTCCTTCCCATTCCAATCCTGAGACCCTTCCTATAGCATGAGATGTGATGTCTCAATGCTTCTAATACCAAACCTGAGATCCTTCCTATAACATGAGATCTGATATCCAACTCCTTCCATTCCAATCCTGAGACCCTTCCTATAGCATGAGATGTGATATCTCAATGCTTATACCAAACCTGAGACCCTTCCTATAGCATGAGATGTGATATCCAACTCCTTCCCATTCTAATCCTGAGACCCTTCCTATAGCATGAGATGTGATATCTCAATGCTTCTAATACCAAACCTGAGATCCTTCCTCTAACATGAAATGTGAGATCCAACTCCTTCCCTTTCCAAACCTAAGAGCCTATCTATAGCATGAGATGTGATATCCAAGTCCTTCACATTCCAACCCTTAGACCCTTCCTACAGCATGCAATATGATATCTCAATGATTCCAATAACAAACCTGAGACCCATCCTATAACATGAGATGGGATATCCAACTCCTTCCCATTCCAATCCTGAGACACCTCCGATAGCAGAGATGTGATATCTCAATGTTTATACCAAACCTGAGACCCTTCCTATAACATGAGATGTGATATCCAACTCCTTCCCGTTCCAAACCTGAGACCCTTCCTTTAGCATGAGATGTGATATCCAGCTCCTTACCATTCCAATCCTGAGACACTTCTGATAGCATGAGATGTGATATCTCAATGCTTCTAATATCAAAACTGAGACCCCCCCTATAGCATGATATGTGATATCTAAGTCCTTCCCATTCCAATCCTGAGACCCTTCCTATAGCATGAGATGTGATATCTCAATGCTTCTACCAAACCTGAGACCCTTCCTTTAGCATGAGATGTGATATCCAACTCCTTCCCATTCCAATCCTGAGACCCTTCCTATAGCATGAGATGTGATATCTCAATACTTCTAATACCAAACCTGAGATCCTTCCGATAACATGAGATGTGATATCTCAATACTTCTAATACCAAACCTGAGATCCATCCTATAACATGAGATGTGATATCCAACTCCTTCCCTTTCCAAACCTGAGAGCCGTTCTATAGCATGAGATGTGATAACCAGGTCCTTCCCATTCCAATCCTTAGACCCTTCCTACAGCATGCAATATGATATCTCAATGATTCTAATAACAAACCTGAGACCCGTCCTATAGCATGAGATATGATATCCAAGTCCTTCCCATTCCAATCCTGAGACCCTTCCTATAACACGAAATGTGATATCCAACTCCTTCCCATTCCAACCTGAGACCCTTCCTATAGCATGAGATGGGATATCCAACTTCTTCCAAATCCAATACTGATACCCTTCCGATAGCATGAGATGTGATATCCCAATGCTTCTACCAAACCTGAGACCCATACTATGGCATGAGATGTGATATCAAACTCCTTCCCATTCCAATCCTGAGACCCTTCCTATAGCTTGAGGTGTGATATCCAACTCCTTCCCATTCCAATTCTGAGACCCTTCTTATACCATGAGACTTGATATCTCAATGCTTCTAATATTAAACCTGAGACCCGTCCTATAACATGAGATGTGATATCCAAATCCTTCCCCTTCCAAACCTTAGACCCTTCCTTTATCATGAGATGTGATATCCAACTCCTTCCCATTCCAATCCTGAGACCCTTCCGATATCATGAGATTTGTTATCTCAATGCTTCTAATATCAAACTTGAGACCCTACCTATAGCATGAGATGTGACATCCAAGTCCTTCCCATTCCAATCCTGAGACCCTTCCTATAGCATGAGATGTAATATCTCTATGCTTCTAATACCAAACCTGAGACCCTTCCTATAACATGAGATGGGATATCCAACTCCTTCCCATTCCAATCCTGAGACCTTTCCGATAGCAGAGATGTGATATCTCAATGCTTATACCAAACCTGAGAACCTTCCTATGGCCTGAGATGTCATATACAACTCCTTCCCATTCCAATCCTGAGACCCTTCCTTTAGCATGAGATGTGATATCTCAATGCTTATACCAAATCTGAGACCCTTCCTATAGCATGAGATGTGATATCCAATTCCTTCCCATTCCAATCCTGTGACCCTTCCTATAGCATGAGATGTGATATCTCAATGCTTATAGCAAACCTGAGAGCCTACCTATAACATGAGATGTGATATCCAAGTCCATCCCATTCCAATCCTTAGACCCTTCCTACAGCATGCTATGTGATATCTCAATGATTCTAATACCAAACCAGAGACTCTTCCTATAACATGAGATGGGATATCCAACTCCTTCCCATTCCAATCCTGAGCCGCTTCCGATAGCAGAGATGTGATATCTCAATGCTTATACCAAACCTGAGACCCTTCCTATAACATGAGATGTGATATCCAACTCCTTCCCGTACCAAACCTGAGACACTAACTATAGCATATGTGATATCCAACTCCTTCCCATTCCAAACATGAGACCCTTCCTATAGCAAGAAAGTTATATCCAACTCCTACCCATTCCAATCCTGAGACCCTTCCTATAGCAAGAGATGTGATATCCAAATCCTTTCCATTCCAATCCTGAGACCCTTCCTATAATATGAGATGTGATATCCAACTCCTTCCCATTCCAACCTGAGACACTTCCTATAGCATGAGAAGGGATATCCAACTTCTTCCCAATCCAATCCTGAGACCCTTCCGATAGCAGAGATGTGATATCTCAATGCTTATACCAAACCTGAGACCCTTCCTATGGCATGAGATGTGATATCCAACTCCTTGCCATTCAAATCCTGAGACCCTTCCTATAGCATGAGAAGGGATATCCAACTCCTTCCCAATCCAATCCTGAGACCCTTCCGATAGCAGCGACGTGATATCTCAATGCTTCTACCAAACCTGAGACCCTTCCTTTAGCATGAGATGTGATATCCAAATCCTTCACATTCCAATCCTGAGACCCTTCCTATAGCATGAGATGTGATATCTCAATGCTTCTAATACCAAACCTGAGATCCTTCCTATAACATGACATGTGATATCCAATTCCTTCCCATTCCAAACCTGAGACCCTTCCTATTGGATGAGATGTGATATCCAACTCCTTCCCATTCCAACCCTGAGACCCTTCCTATAGCATGAGATGTGATGTCTCAATGCTTCTAATACCAAACCTGAGATCCTTCCTATAACATGAGATGTGATATCCAACTCCTTCCATTCAAATCCTGAGACCCGTCCTATAGCATGAGATGTGATATCTCAATGCTTATACCAAACCTGAGACCCTTCCTATAGCATGAGATGTGATATCCAACTGCTTCCCATTCCAATCCTGAGACCCTTCCTATAGCATGAGATGTGATATCTCAATGCTTCTAATACCAAACCTGAGATCCTTCCTCTAACATGAAATGTGATATCCAACTCCTTCCCTTTCCAAACCTAAGAGCCTATCTATAGCATGAGATGTGATATCCAAGTCCTTCACATTCCAACCCTTAGACCCTTCCTACAGCATGCAATATGATATCTCAATGATTCTAATAAACCTGAGACCCGTCCTATAACATGAGATGGGATATCCAACTCCTTCCCATTCCAATCCTGAGACACTTCCGATAGCAGAGATGTGATATCTCAATGCTTATACCAAACCTGAGACCCTTCCTATAACATGAGATGTGATATCCAAATCCTTCCCGTTCCAAACCTGAGACCCTTCCTTTAGCATGAGATGTGATATCCAGCTCCTTCCCATTCCAATCCTGAGACACTTCCGATAGCATGAGATGTGATATCTCAATGCTTCTAATATCAAAACTGAGACCCTTCCTATAGCATGATATGTGATATCTAAGTCCTTCCCATTCCAATCCTGAGACCCTCCCTATAGCATGAGATGTGATATCCAACTCCTTCCCATTCCAATCCTGAGACCCTTCCTATAGCATGAGATATGATATCTCAATACTTCTAATACCAAACGTGAGATCCTTCCGATAACATGAGATGTGATATCCAAATCCTTCCCCTTCCAAACCTGAGACCCTCCCTTTAGCATGAAATGTGATATCCAACTCCTTCCTATTCCAATCCTGAGACTCTTCTGATAGCATGAGATGTGATATCTCAATGCTTCTAATACCAAACCTGAGATCCTTCCGATAGCATGAGATGTGATATCTCAATGCTTCTAATACCAAACCTGAGATCCTTCCTATAACATGAGATGTGATATCCAAATCCTTCCCCTTCCAAACCTGAGACCCTCCCTTTAGCATGAGATGTGATATCTAACTCCTTCCCATTCCATTCCTGAGACCCTTCTGATAGCATGAGATGTGATATCTCAATGCCTCTAATACCAAACCTGAGATCCTACCTCTAACATGAAATGAGATATCCAACTCTTTCCCCTTCCAAACCTGAGAGCCTTCCTATAGCATGAGATGTGATATCCAAGTCCTTCCCATTCCAATACTGAGACCCTTCCTATAGCTTGAGATGTGATATCCAACTCCTTCCCATTCCAATTCTGAGACCCTTCCTATAGCATGAGATGTGATATCTCAATGCTTATACCAAACCTGAGAGCCTACCTATAGCATGAGATGTGATATCCAAGTCCATCCCATTCCAATCCTTAGACCCTTCCTACAGCATGCGATATGATATCTCAATGATTCTAATACCAAACCAGAGACTCTTCCTATAACATGAGATGGGATATCCAACTCCTTCCCATTCCAATTCTGAGACCCTTCCTATACTATGAGACTTGATATCTCAATGCTTCTAATACCAAACCTGAGACCCGTAATATAACAGGAGATGTGATATCCAAATCCTTCCCCTTCCAAACCTTAGACCCTTCCTTTATCATGAGATGTGATATCCAACTCCTTCCCATTCCAATCCTGAGACCCTTCCGATATCATGAGATGTGATATCTCAAAGCTTCTAATATCAAACTTGAGACCCTCCCTATAGCATGAGATGTGATATCCAAGTCCTTCCCATTCCAATCCTGAGACCCTTCCTATAGCATGAGATGTGATATCTCAATGCTTCTAATACCAAACCTGAGACCTTCCTATAACATGAGATGGGAATATCCAACTCCTTCCCATTCCAATCTTCAGACCCTTCCGATAGCAGAGATGTGATATCTCAATGCTTATACCACACCTGAGATCCTTCCTATAACATGAGATGTGATATCCAACTCCTTCCCATTCCAATCCTGAGACACTTCCTATAGCATGAGATGTGATATCTCACTGCTTATACCAAACCTGAGACCCTTCCCATAGCAGATGTGATATCCAACTCCTTCCCATTCCAATCCTCAGACCCTTCCTATAGCATGAGATGTGATATCTCAATGCTTCTAATGTCAAACTTGAGACCCTACCTATAGCATGAGATGTGATATCCAAGTCCTTCCCATTCCAATCCTGAGACACTTCCTATAGCATGAGATGTGATATCTCAATGCTTCTAATACCAAACCTGAGACTCTTCCTATAACATGAGATGGGATATCCAACTCCTTCCAATTCCAATCCTGAGACCCTTTTGATAGCAGAGATGTGATATCTCAATGTTTATACCAAACCTGAGACCCTTCCTACGGCATGAGATGTCATATTCAACTCCTTCCCATTCCAATCCTGAGACCCTTCCTATAGCATGAGATTTGATATCCAACTCCTTCCCATTCCAATCCTGAGACCCTTCCTATAGCATGAGATGTGATGTCTCAATGCTTCTAATACCAAACCTGAGATCCTTCCTATAACATGAGATGTGATATCCAACTCCTTCCATTCCAATCCTGAGACACTTCCTATAGCATGAGATGTGATATATCAATGCTTATACCAAACCTGAGACCCTTCCTATAGCATGAGATGTGATATCCAACTCCTTCCCATTCCAATCCTGAGACCCTTCCTATAGCCTGAGATGTGATATCCAATTCCTTCCCATTCCAATCCTGAGACCCTTCCTATAGCATGAGATGTGATATCTCAATGCTTATACCAAACCTGAGAGCCTACCTATAACATGAGATGTGATATCCAAGTCCATCCCATTCCAATCCTTAGACCCTTCCTACAGCATGCGATGTGATATCTCAATGATTCTAATACCAAACCAGAGACTCTTCCTATAACATGAGATGGGATATCCAACTCCTTCCCATTCCAATCCTGAGCCGCTTCCGATAGCAGAGATGTGATATCTCAATGCTTATACCAAACCTGAGACCCTTCCTATAACATGAGATGTGATATCCAACTCCTTCCCGTTCCAAACCTGAGACACTAACTATAGCATATGTGATATCCAACTCCTTCCCATTCCAAACATGAGACCCTTCCTATAGCAAGAAAGTAATATCCAACTCCTACCCATTCCAATCCTGAGACCCTTCCTATAGCAAGAGATGTGATATCCAAATCCTTCCCATTCCAATCCTGAGACCCTTCCTATAACATGAGATGTGATATCCAACTCCTTCCCATTCCAACCTGAGACACTTCCGATAGCAGAGATGTGATATCTCAATGCTTATACCAAACCTGAGACCCTTCCTATGGCATGAGATGTGATATCCATCTCCTTGCCATTCAAATCCTGAGACCCTTCCTATAGCATGAGAAGGGATATCCAACTCCTTCCCAATCCAATCCTGAGACCCTTCCGATAGCAGCGACGTGATATCTCAATGCTTCTACCAAACCTGAGACCCTTCCTTTAGCATGAGATGTGATATCCAAATCCTTCACATTCCAATCCTGAGACCCTTCCTATAGCATGAGATGTGATATCTCAATGCTTCTAATACCAAACCTGAGATCCTTCCTATAACATGAGATGTGATATCCAATTCCTTCCCATTCCAAACCTGAGACCCTTCCTATTGGATGAGATGTGATATCCAACTCCTTCCCATTCCAACCCTGAGACCCTTCCTATAGCATGAGATGTGATGTCTCAATGCTTCTAATACCAAACCTGAGATCCTTCCTATAACATGAGATGTGATATCCAACTCCTTCCATTCGAATCCTGAGACCCGTCCTATAGCATGAGATGTGATATCTCAATGCTTATACCAAACCTGAGACCCTTCCTATAGCATGAGATGTGATATCCAACTGCTTCCCATTCCAATCCTGAGACCCTTCCTATAGCATGAGATGTGATATCTCAATGCTTCTAATACCAAACCTGAGATCCTTCCTCTAACATGAAATGTGATATCCAACTCCTTCCCTTTCCAAACCTAAGAGCCTATCTATAGCATGAGATGTGATATCCAAGTCCTTCACATTCCAACCCTTAGACCCTTCCTACAGCATGCAATATGATATCTCAATGATTCTAATAACAAACCTGAGACCCGTCCTATAACATGAGATGGGATATCCAACTCCTTCCCATTCCAATCCTGAGACACTTCCGATAGCAGAGATGTGATATCTCAATGCTTATACCAAACCTGAGACCCTTCCTATAACATGAGATGTGATATCCAAATCCTTCTCGTTCCAAACCTGAGACCCTTCCTTTAGCATGAGATGTGATATCCAGCTCCTTCCCATTCCAATCCTGAGACACTTCCGATAGCATGAGATGTGATATCTCAATGCTTCTAATATCAAAACTGAGACCCTCCCTATAGCATGATATGTGATATCTAAGTCCTTCCCATTCCAATCCTGAGACCCTCCCTATATCATGAGATGTGATATCCGACTCCTTCCCATTCCAACCCTGAGACCCTTCCTATAGCATGAGATGTGATGTCTCAATGCTTCTAATACCAAACCTGAGATCCTTCCTATAACATGAGATGTGATATCCAACTCCTTCCATTCGAATCCTGAGACCCGTCCTATAGCATGAGATGTGATATCTCAATGCTTATACCAAACCTGAGACCCTTCCTATAGCATGAGATGTGATATCCAACTGCTTCCCATTCCAATCCTGAGACCCTTCCTATAGCATGAGATGTGATATCTCAATGCTTCTAATACCAAACCTGAGATCCTTCCTCTAACATGAAATGTGATATCCAACTCCTTCCCTTTCCAAACCTAAGAGCCTATCTATAGCATGAGATGTGATATCCAAGTCCTTCACATTCCAACCCTTAGACCCTTCCTACAGCATGCAATATGATATCTCAATGATTCTAATAACAAACCTGAGACCCGTCCTATAACATGAGATGGGATATCCAACTCCTTCCCATTCCAATCCTGAGACACTTCCGATAGCAGAGATGTGATATCTCAATGCTTATACCAAACCTGAGACCCTTCCTATAACATGAGATGTGATATCCAAATCCTTCTCGTTCCAAACCTGAGACCCTTCCTTTAGCATGAGATGTGATATCCAGCTCCTTCCCATTCCAATCCTGAGACACTTCCGATAGCATGAGATGTGATATCTCAATGCTTCTAATATCAAAACTGAGACCCTCCCTATAGCATGATATGTGATATCTAAGTCCTTCCCATTCCAATCCTGAGACCCTTCCTATAGCATGAGATATGATATCTCAATACTTCTAATACCAAACGTGAGATCCTTCCGATAACATGAGATGTGATATCCAAATCCTTCCCCTTCCAAACCTGAGACCCTCCCTTTAGCATGAAATGTGATATCCAACTCCTTCCTATTCCAATCCTGAGACTCTTCTGATAGCATGAGATGTGATATCTCAATGCTTCTAATACCAAACCTGAGATCCTTCCGATAGCATGAGATGTGATATCTCAATGCTTATACCAAACATGAGACCCTTCCTATGGCCTGAGATGTCATATACAACTCCTTCCCATTCCAATCCTGAGACCCTTCCTTTAGCATGAGATGTGATATCTCAATGCTTATACCAAATCTGAGACCCTTCCTATAGCATGAGATGTGATATCCAAATCCTTCCCATTCCAATCCTGAGACCCTTCCTATAGCATGAGATGGGATATCCAACTTCTTCCAAATCCAATACTGATACCCTTCCGATAGCATGAGATGTGATATCCCAATGCTTCTACCAAACCTGAGACCCATACTATGGCATGAGATGTGATATCAAACTCCTTCCCATTCCAATCCTGAGACCCTTCCTATAGCTTGAGGTGTGATATCCAACTCCTTCCCATTCCAATTCTGAGACCCTTCTTATACCATGAGACTTGATATCTCAATGCTTCTAATACCAAACCTGAGACCCGTCCTATAACATGAGATGTGATATCCAAATCCTTCCCCTTCCAAACCTTAGACCCTTCCTTTATCATGAGATGTGGTATCCAACTCCTTCCCATTCCAATCCTGAGATCCTTCCGATATCATGAGATTTGTTATCTCAATGCTTCTAATATCAAACTTGAGACCCTCCCTATAGCATGAGATGTGACATCCAAGTCCTTCCCATTCCAATCCTGAGACCCTTCCTATAGCATGAGATGTGATATCTCTATGCTTCTAATACCAAACCTGAGACCCTTCCTATAACATGAGATGGGATATCCAACTCCTTCCCATTCCAATCCTGAGACCCTTCCGATAGCAGAGATGTGATATCTCAATGCTTATACCAAACATGAGACCCTTCCTATGGCCTGAGATGTCATATACAACTCCTTCCCATTCCAATCCTGAGACCCTTCCTTTAGCATGAGATGTGATATCTCAATGCTTATACCAAATCTGAGACCCTTCCTATAGCATGAGATGTGATATCCAAATCCTTCCCATTCCAATCCTGAGACCCTTCCTATAGCATGAGATGTGATATCTCAATGCTTATATCAAACCTGAGAGCCTACCTATAGCATGAGATGTGATATCCAAGTCCATCCCATTCCAATCCTTAGACCCTTCCTACAGCATGCGATGTGATATCTCAATGATTCTAATACCAAACCAGAGACTCTTACTATAACATGAGATGGGATATCCAACTCCTTCCCATTCCAATCCTGAGCCGCTTCCGATAGCAGAGATGTGATATCTCAATGCTTATAACAAACCTGAGACCCTTCCTATAACATGAGATGTGATATCCAAGTCCTTCCCGTTCCAAACCTGAGACACTAACTATAGCATATGTGATATCCAACTCATTCCCATTCCAAACATGAGACCCTTCCTATAGCAAGAAAGTAATATCCAACTCCTACCCATTCCAATCCTGAGACCCTTCCTATAGCAAGAGATGTGATATCCAAATCCTTCCCATTCCAATCCTGAGACCCTTCCTATAACATGAGATGTGATATCCAACTCCTTCCCATTCCAACCTGAGACACTTCCTATAGCATGAGAAGGGATATCCAACTCCTTCCCAATCCAATCCTGAGACCCTTCCGATAGCAGAGATGTGATATCTCAATGCTTATACCAAACCTGAGACCCTTCCTATGGCATGAGATGTGATATCCAACTCCTTGCCATTCAAATCCTGAGACCCTTCCTATAGCATGAGAAGGGATATCCAACTCCTTCCCAATCCAATCCTGAGACCCTTCCGATAGCAGAGACGTGATATCTCAATGCTTCTACCAAACCAGAGACCCTTCCTTTAGCATGAGATGTGATATCCAAATCCTTCACATTCCAATCCTGAGACCCTTCCTATAGCATGAGATGTGATATCTCAATGCTTCTAATACCAAACCTGAGATCCTTCCTATAACATGAGATGTGATATCCAATTCCTTCCCATTCCAAACCTGAGACCCTTCCTATTGGATGAGATGTGATATCCAACTCCTTCCCATTCCAACCCTGAGACCCTTCCTATAGCATGAGATGTGATGTCTCAATGCTTCTAATACCAAACCTGAGATCCTTCCTATAACATGAGATGTGATATCCAACTCCTTCCATTCCAATCCTGAGACCCGTCCTATAGCATGAGATGTGATATCTCAATGCTTATACCAAACCTGAGACACTTCCTATAGCATGAAATGTGATATCCAACTACTTCCCATTCCAATCCTGAGACCCTTCCTATAGCATGAGATGTGATGTCTCAATGCTTCTAATACCAAACCTGAGATCCTTCCTCTAACATGAAATGTGATATCCAACTCCTTCCCTTTCCAAACCTAAGAGCCTATCTATAGCATGAGATGTGATATCCAAGTCCTTCCCATTCCAACCCTTAGACCCTTCCTACAGCATGCAATATGATATCTCAATGATTCTAATAACAAACCTGAGACCCGTCCTATAACATGAGATGGGATATCCAACTCCTTCCCATTCCAATCCTGAGACACTTCCGATAGCAGAGATGTGATATCTCAATGCTTATACCAAACCTGAGACACTTCCTATAGCATGAAATGTGATATCCAACTACTTCCCATTCCAATCCTGAGACACTTCCGATAGCAGAGATGTGATATCTCAATGCTTATACCAAACCTGAGACCCTTCCTATAACATGAGATGTGATATCCAAATCCTTCCCGTTCCAAACCTGAGACCCTTCCTTTAGCATGAGATGCGATATCCAGCTCCTTCCCATTCCAATCCTGAGACACTTCCGATAGCATGAGATGTGATATCTCAATGCTTCTAATATCAAAACTGAGACCCTCCCTATAGCATGATATGTGATATCTAAGTCCTTCCCATTCCAATCCTGAGACCCTTCCTATAGCATGAGATATGATATCTCAATTCTTCTAATACCAAACGTGAGATCCTTCCGATAACATGAGATGGGATATCCAAATCCTTCCCCTTCCAAACCTGAGACCCTCCCTTTAGCATGAGATGTGATATCCAACTCCTTCCCATTCCAATCCTGAGACCCTTCTGATAGCATGAGATGTGATATCTCAATGCTTCTAATACCAAACCTGAGATCCTTCCGATAGCATGAGATGTGATATCTCAATGGTTCTAATACCAAACCTGAGATCCTTCCTATAACATGAGATGTGATATCCAAATCCTTCCCCTTCCAAACCTGAGACCCTCCCTTTAGCATGAGATGTGATATCCAACTCCTTCCCATTCCAATCCTGAGACCCTTCCTATAGCATGAGATGTGATATTTCAATGCCTCTAATACCAAACCTGAGATCCTACCTCTAACATGAAATGTGATATCCATCTCCTTCCCTTTCCAAACCTGAGACCCTGCCTATAGCATGAAATGTGATATCCAAGTCCTTCCCATTCCAATCCTGAGACCCTTCCTATAGCATGTGATGTGATATCTCAATGCTTATACCAAATCTGAGACCCTTCCTATAGCATGAGATGTGATATCCAACTCCTTCCCATTCCAATCCTGAGACCCTTCCTATAGCATGAGATGTGATGTCTCAATGCTTCTAATACCAAACCTGAGATCCTTCCTATAACATGAGATGTGATATCCAACTCCTTCCCATTCCAATCCTGAGACCCTTATGATAGCATGAGATGTGATATCTCAATGCCTCTAATACCAAACCTGAGATACTTCCGATAGCATGAGATGTGATATCTCAATGCTTCTAATACCAAACCAGAGATCCTTCCTATAACATGAGATGTGATTTCCAAATCCTTCCCCTTCCAAACCTGAGACCCTCCCTTTAGCATGAGATGTGATATCCAACTCCTTCCCATTCCAATCCTGAGACCCATCTGATAGCATGAGATGTGATATTTCAATGCCTCTAATACCAAACCTGAGATCCTACCTCTAACATGAAATGTGATATCCATCTCCTTCCCTTTCCAAACCTGAGACCCTGCCTATAGCATGAGATGTGATATCCAAGTCCTTTCCATTCCAATCCTGAGACCCTTCCTATAGCATGTGATGTGATATCTCAATGCTTATACCAAACCTGAGACCCTTCCTATGGCATGAGATGTCATATACAACTCCTTCCCATTCCAATCCTGAGACCCTTCCTATAGCATGAGATGTGATATCTCAATGCTTATACCAAACCTGAGACCCTTCCTATAGCATGAGATGTGATATCCAACTCCTTCCCATTCCAATCCTGAGACCCTTCCTATAGCATGAGATGTGATATCTCAAGGCCTCTAATACCAAACCTGAGATCGTTCCTCTAACATGAAATGTGATATCCAACTCCTTCCCCTTCCAAACCTGAGAGCCTTCCTATAACATGAGATGTGACATCCAAGTCCTCCCCATTCCAATCCTGAGACCCTTCCTATAGCATGAGATGTGATATCTCAATGCTTCTAATACCAAACCTGAGACCCTTCCTATAACATGATTTGGGATATCCAACTCCTTCCCATTCCAATCCTGAGACCCTTCCGATAGCAGAGATGTGATATCTCAATGCTTATACCAAACCTGAGACCCTTCCTATGGCCTGAGATGTCATATGCAACTCCTTCCCATTCCAATCCTGAGACCCTTCCTATAGCATTAGATGTGATATCTCAATGCTTATACCAAATCTGAGACCCTTCCTATAGCATGAGATGTGATACCCAACTTCTTCCCATTCCAATCCTGAGACCCTTCCTATAGCATGAGATGTGATGTCTCAATTCTTCTAATACCAAACATGAGATCCTTCCTATAACATGAGATGTGATATCCAACTCCTTCCCATTCCAATCCTGAGACCCTTATGATAGCATGAGATGTGATATCTCAATGCCTCTAATACCAAACCTGAGATACTTCTGATAGCATGAGATGTGATATCTCAATGCTTCTAATACCAAACCTGAGATCCTTCCTATAACATGAGATGTGATTTCCAAATCCTTCCACTTCCAAACCTGAGACCCTCCCTTTAGCATGAGATGTGATATCCAACTCCTTCCCATTCCAATCCTGAGACCCTTCTGATAGCATGAGATGTGATATTTCAATGCCTCTAATACCAAACCTGAGATCCTACCTCTAACATGAAATGTGATATCCATCTCCTTCCCTTTCCAAACCTGAGACCCTGCCTATAGCATGAGATGTGATATCCAAGTCCTTCCCATTCCAATCCTGAGACCCTTCCTATAGCATGTGATGTGATATCTCAATGCTTATACCAAACCTGAGACCCTTCCTATGGCATGAGATGTCATATACAACTCCTTCCCATTCCAATCCTGAGACCCTTCCTATAGCATGAGATGTGATATCTCAATGCTTATACCAAACCTGAGACCCTTCCTATAGCATGAGATGTGATATCCAACTTCTTCCCATTCCAATCCTGAGACCCTTCCTATAACATGAGATGTGATGTCTCAATGCTTCTAATACCAAACCTGAGACCCTTCCTATAACATGAGATGGGATATCCAACTCCTTCCCATTCCAATCCTGAGACCCTTCCGATAGCAGAGATGTGATATCTCAATGCTTTTACCAAACCTGAGACCCTTCCTATGGCCTGAGATGTCATATACAACTCCTTCCCATTCCAATCCTGAGACCCTTCCTATAGCATGAGATGTGATATCTCAATGCTTATACCAAATCTGAGACCCTTCCTATAGCATGAGATGTGATATCCAACTCCTTCCCATTCCAATCCGTAGACCCTTCCTATAGCATGAGATGTGATGTCTCAATGCTTCCAATACCAAACCTGAGATCCTTCCTATAACATGAGAGGTGATATCCAACTCCTTCCCATTCCAATCCTGAGACCCTTATGATAGCATGAGATGTGATATCTCAATGCCTCTAATACCAAACCTGAGATACTTCCGATAGCATGAGATGTGATATCTCAATGCTTCTAATACCAAACCTGAGATCCTTCCTATAACATGAGATGTGATTTCCAAATCCTTCCCCTTCCAAACCTGAGACCCTCCCTTTAGCATGAGATGTGATATCCAACTCCTTCCCATTCCAATCCTGAGACCCTTCTGATAGCATGAGATGTGATATTTCAATGCCTCAAATACCAAACCTGAGATCCTACCTCTAACATGAAATGTGATATCCATCTCCTTCCCTTTCCAAACCTGAGACCCTGCCTAAAGCATGAGATGTGATATCCAAGTCCTTTCCATTCCAATCCTGAGACCCTTCCTATAGCATGTGATGTGATATCTCAATGCTTATACCAAACCTGAGACCCTTCCTATGGCATGAGATGTCATATACAACTCCTTCCCATTCCAAACCTGAGACCCTTCCTATAGCATGAGATGTGATATCTCAATGCTTATACCAAACCTGAGACCCTTCCTTTAGCATGAGATGTGATATCCAACTTCTTCCCATTCCAATCCTGAGACCCTTCCTATAACATGAGATGTGATGTCGCAATGCTTCTAATACCAAACCTGAGATCTTTCCTATAACATGAGATGTGATATCCAACTCCTTCCCATTCCAATCCTGAGACCCTTCCTATAGCATGAGATGTGATATCACAATGCTTATACCAAACCTGAGACCGTTCCTATAGCTTGAGATGTGATATCCAACTCCTTCCCATTCCAATCCTGAGACCCTTCCTATAGCATGAGATGTGATATCTCAAGGCCTCTAATACCAAACCTGAGATTGTTCCTCTAACATGAAATGTGATATCCAACTCCTTCCCCTTCCAAACCTGAGAGCCTTCCTATAGCATGAGATATGATAGCCAAGTCCTTCCAATTCCAATCCTGAGACCCTTCCTATAACATGAAATGTGATATCCAACTCCTTCCCATTCCAACCTGAGACCCTTCCTATAGCATGAGATGGGATATCTCAATGCTTCTAATAACAAACCTGAGACTCTTCCTATAACATGAGATGGGATATCCAACTCCTTCCCATTCCAATCCTGAGACCCTTCCTATAGCATGAGATGTGATATCTCAATGCTTATACCAAATCTGAGACCCTTCCTATAGCATGAGATGTGATATCCAACTCCTTCCCATTCCAATCCTGAGACCCTTCCTATAGCATGAGATGTGATGTCTCAATGCTTCTAATACCAAACCTGAGATCCTTCCTATAACATGAGATGTGATATCCAACTCCTTCCCATTCCAATCCTGAGACCCTTATGATAGCATGAGATGTGATATCTCAATGCCTCTAATACCAAACCTGAGATACTTCCGATAGCATGAGATGTGATATCTCAATGCTTCTAATACCAAACCTGAGATCCTTCCTATAACATGAGATGTGATTTCCAAATCCTCCCGCTTCCAAACCTGAGACCCTCCCTTTAGCATGAGATGTGATATCCAACTCCTTCCCATTCCAATCCTGAGACCCTTCTGATAGCATGAGATGTGATATCTCAATGCCTCTAATTCCAAACCTGAGATCCTACCTCTAACATGAAATGTGATATCCATCTCCTTCCCTTTCCAAACCTGAGACCCTGCCTATAGCATGAGATGTGATATCCAAGTCCTTCCCATTCCAATCCTGAGACCCTTCCTATAGCATGTGATGTGATATCTCAATGCTTATACCAAACCTGAGACCCTTCCTATGGCATGAGATGTCATATACAACTCCTTCCCATTCCAATCCTGAGACCCTTCCTATAGCATGAGATGTGATATCTCAATGCTTATACCAAACCTGAGACCCTTCCTATAGCATGAGATGTGATATCCAACTTCTTCCCATTCCAATCCTGAGACCCTTCCTATAACATGAGATGTGATGTCTCAATGCTTCTAATACCAAACCTGAGATCTTTCCTATAACATGAGATGTGATATCCAACTCCTTCCCATTCCAATCCTGAGACCCTTCCTATAGCATGAGATGTGATATCACAATGCTTATACCAAACCTGAGACCGTTCCTATAGCTTGAGATGTGATATCCAACTCCTTCCCATTCCAATCCTGAGACCCTTCCTATAGCATGAGATGTGATATCTCAAGGCCTCTAATACCAAACCTGAGATCCTTCCTCTAACATGAAATGTGATATTCAACTCCTTCCCCTTCCAAACCTGAGAGCCTTCCTATAGCATGAGATATGATATCCAAGTCCTTCCCATTCCAATTCTGAGACCCTTCCTATATCATGAGATGGGATATCTCAATGCTTCTAATACCAAACCTGAGACCCTTCCTATAACATGAGATGGGAATATCCAACTCCTTCCCATTCCAATCCTGAGACCCTTCCGATAGCAGAGATGTGATATCTCAATGCTTATACCAAACCTGGGATCCTTCCTATAACATGAGATGTGATATCCAACTCCTTCCCATTCCAATCCTGAGACACTTCCTATAGCATGAGATGTGATATCTCACTGCTTATACCAAACCTGAGACCCTTCCTCTAGAATGAGATGTGATATCCAACTCCTTCCCATTCCAATCCTGAGACCCTTCCTATAGCATGAGATGTGATATCTCAATGCTTCTAATATCAAACTTGAGACCCTCCCTATAGCATGAGATGTGATACCCAAGTCCTTCCCATTCCAATCCTGAGACACTTCCTATAGCATGAGATGTGATATCTCAATGCTTCTAATACCAAACCTGAGACTCTTCCTATAACATGAGATGGGATATCCAACTCCTTCCCATTCCAATCCTGAGACCCTTCCAATAGCAGAGATGTGATATCTCAATGCTTATACCAAACCTAAGACCCTTCCTATGGCATGAGATGTGATATCCAACTCCTTCCCATTCCAATCCCGAGACCCTTCCTATAGCATGAGATGTGATATCTCGATGCTTATACCAAATCTGAGACCCTTCCTATAGCATGAGATGTAATATCCAACTCCTTCCCATTCCAATCCTGAGGCCCTTCCTATAGCATGAGATGTAATGTCTCAATGCTTCTAATACCAAACCTGAGATCCTTCCTATAACATGAGATGTGATATCCAACTCCTTCCCATTCCAATCCTGAGACCCTTCCTATAGCATGAGATGTGATGTCTCAATGCTTCTAATACCAAACCTGAGAACCTTCCTACAGCATGCGATGTGATATCTCAATGCTTCTAATACCAAACCTGAGACCCTTCCTATAACATGAGATGGGATATCCAACTCCTTCCCATTCCAATCCTGAGACCCTTCCGATAGCAGAGATGTGATATCTCAATGCTTTTACCAAGCCTGAGACCCTTCCTATGGCCTGAGATGTCATATACAACTCCTTCCCATTCCAATCCTGAGACCCTTCCTATAGCATGAGATGTGATATCTCAATGCTTATACCAAATCTGAGACCCTTCCTATAGCATGAGATGTGATATCCAACTCCTTCCCATTCCAATCCTGAGACCCTTCCTATAGCATGAGATGTGATGTCTCAATGCTTCTAATACCAAACCTGAGATCCTTCCTATAACATGAGATGTGATATCCAACTCCTTCCCATTCCAATCCTGAGACCCTTATGATAGCATGAGATGTGATATCTCAATGCCTCTAATACCAAACCTGAGATACTTCCGATAGCATGAGATGTGATATCTCAATGCTTCTAATACCAAACCTGAGATCCTTCCTATAACATGAGATGTGATTTCCAAATCCTTCCCCTTCCAAACCTGAGACCCTCCCTTTAGCATGAGATGTGATATCAAACTCCTTCCCATTCCAGTCCTGAGACCCATCTGATAGCATGAGATGTGATATTTCAATGCCTCTAATACCAAACCTGAGATCCTACCTCTAACATGAAATGTGATATCCATCTCCTTCCCTTTTCAAACCTGAGACCCTGCCTATAGCATGAGATGTGATATCCAAGTCCTTTCCATTCCAATCCTGAGACCCTTCCTATAGCATGTGATGTGATATCTCAATTCTTATACCAAACCTGAGACCCTTCCTATGGCATGAGATGTCATATACAACTCCTTCCCATTCCAATCCTGAGACCCTTCCTATAGCATGAGATGTGATATCTCAATGCTTATACCAAACCTGAGACCCTTCCTATAGCATGAGATGTGATATCCAACTTCTTCCCATTCCAATCCTGAGACCCTTCCTATAACATGAGATGTGATGTCGCAATGCTTCTAATACCAAACCTGAGATCTTTCCTATAACATGAGATGTGATATCCAACTCCTTCCCATTCCAATCCTGAGACCCTTCCTATAGCATGAGATGTGATATCACAATGCTTATACCAAACCTGAGACCGTTCCTATAGCTTGAGATGTGATATCCAACTCCTTCCCATTCCAATCCTGAGACCCTTCCTATAGCATGAGATGTGATATCGCAAGGCCTCTAATACCAAACCTGAGATCGTTCCTCTAACATGAAATGTGATATCCAACTCCTTCCCCTTCCAAACCTGAGAGCCTTCCTATAACATGAGATGTGATATCCAACTCCTTCCCATTCCAATCCTGAGACCCTTATGATAGCATGAGATGTGATATCTCAATGCCTCTAATACCAAACCTGAGATACTTCCGATAGCATGAGATGTGATATCTCAATGCTTCTAATACCAAACCTGAGATCCTTCCTATAACATGAGATGTGATTTCCAAATCCTTCCCCTTCCAAACCTGAGACCCTCCCTTTAGCATGAGATGTGATATCCAACTCCTTCCCATTCCAATCCTGAGACCCTTCTGATAGCATGAGATGTGATATTTCAATGCCTCAAATACCAAACCTGAGATCCTACCTCTAACATGAAATGTGATATCCATCTCCTTCCCTTTCCAAACCTGAGACCCTGCCTATAGCATGAGATGTGATATCCAAGTCCTTTCCATTCCAATCCTGAGACCCTTCCTATAGCATGTGATGTGATATCTCAATGCTTATACCAAACCTGAGACCCTTCCTATGGCATGAGATGTCATATACAACTCCTTCCCATTCCAAACCTGAGACCCTTCCTATAGCATGAGATGTGATATCTCAATGCTTATACCAAACCTGAGACCCTTCCTATAGCATGAGATGTGATATCCAACTTCTTCCCATTCCAATCCTCAGACCCTTCCTATAACATGAGATGTGATGTCGCAATGCTTCTAATACCAAACCTGAGATCTTTCCTATAACATGAGATGTGATATCCAACTCCTTCCCATTCCAATCCTGAGACCCTTCCTATAGCATGAGATGTGATATCACAATGCTTATACCAAACCTGAGACCGTTCCTATAGCTTGAGATGTGATATCCAACTCCTTCCCATTCCAATCCTGAGACCCTTCCTATAGCATGAGATGTGATATCTCAAGGCCTCTAATACCAAACCTGAGATCGTTCCTCTAACATGAAATGTGATATCCAACTCCTTCCCCTTCCAAACCTGATAGCCTTCCTATAGCATGAGATATGATAGCCAAGTCCTTCCAATTCCAATCCTGAGACCCTTCCTATAACATGAAATGTGATATCCAACTCCTTCCCATTCCAACCTGAGACCCTTCCTATAGCATGAGATGGGATATCTCAATGCTTCTAATAACAAACCTGAGACTCTTCCTATAACATGAGATGGGATATCCAACTCATTCCCATTCCAATCCTGAGACCCTTCCGATAGCAGAGATGTGATATCTCAATGCTTATACCAAACCTGAGACCCTTCCTATGGCCTGAGATGTCATATACAACTCCTTCCCATTCCAATCCTGAGACCCTTCCAATAGCATGAGATGTGATATCTCAATGCTTATACCAAATCTGAGACCCTTCCTATAGCATGAGATGTGATATCCAACTCCTTCCCATTCCAATCCTGAGACCCTTCCTATAGCATGAGATGTGATGTCTCAATGCTTCTAATACCAAACCTGAGATCCTTCCTATAACATGAGATGTGATATCCAACTCCTTCCCATTCCAATCCTGAGACCCTTATGATAGCATGAGATGTGATATCTCAATGCCTCTAATACCAAACCTGAGATACTTCCGATAGCATGAGATGTGATATCTCAATGCTTCGAATACCAAACCTGAGATCCTTCCTATAACATGAGATGTGATTTCCAAATCCTCCCGCTTCCAAACCTGAGACCCTCCCTTTAGCATGAGATGTGATATCCAACTCCTTCCCATTCCAATCCTGAGACCCTTCTGATAGCATGAGATGTGATATCTCAATGCCTCTAATTCCAAACCTGAGATCCTACCTCTAACATGAAATGTGATATCCATCTCCTTCCCTTTCCAAACCTGAGACCCTGCCTTTAGCATGAGATGTGATATCCAAGTCCTTCCCATTCCAATCCTGAGACCCTTCCTATAGCATGTGATGTGATATCTCAATGCTTATACCAAACCTGAGACCCTTCCTATGGCATGAGATGTCATATACAACTCCTTCCCATTCCAATCCTGAGACCCTTCCTATAGCATGAGATGTGATATCTCAATGCTTATACCAAACCTGAGACCCTTCCTATAGCATGAGATGTGATATCCAACTTCTTCCCATTCCAATCCTGAGACCCTTCCTATAACATGAGATGTGATGTCTCAATGCTTCTAATACCAAACCTGAGATCTTTCCTATAACATGAGATGTGATATCCAACTCCTTCCCATTCCAATCCTGAGACCCTTCCTATAGTATGAGATGTGATATCACAATGCTTATACAAAACCTGAGACCGTTCCTATAGCTTGAGATGTGATATCCAACTCCTTCCCATTCCAATCCTGAGACCCTTCCTATAGCATGAGATGTGATATCTCAAGGCCTCTAATACCAAACCTGAGATACTTCCTCTAATATGAAATGTGATATCCAACTCCTTCCCCTTCCAAACCTGAGAGCCTTCCTATAGCATGAGATATGATATCCAAGTCCTTCCCATTCCAATCCTGAGACCCTTCCTATATCATGAGATGGGATATCTCAATGCTTCTAATACCAAACCTGAGACCCTTCCTATAACATGAGATGGGAATATCCAACTCCTTCCCATTCCAATCCTGAGACCCTTCCGATAGCAGAGATGTGATATCTCAATGCTTATACCAAACCTGAGATCCTTCCTATAACATGAGATTTGATATCCAACTCCTTCCCATTCCAACCCTGAGACACTTCCTATAGCATGAGATGTGATATCTCACTGCTTATACCAAACCTGAGACCCTTCCTATAGAATGAGATGTGATATCCAACTCCTTCCCATTCCAATCCTGAGACCCTTCCTATAGCATGAGATGTGATATCTCAATGCTTCTAATATCAAACTTGAGACCCTCCCTATAGCATGAGATGTGATACCCAAGTCCTTCCCATTCCAATCCTGAGACACTTCCTATAGCATGAGATGTGATATCTCAATGCTTCTAATACCAAACCTGAGACTCTTCCTATAACATGAGATGGGATATCCAACTCCTTCCCATTCCAATCCTGAGACCCTTCCAATAGCAGAGATGTGATATCTCAATGCTTATACCAAACCTAAGACCCTTCCTATGGCATGAGATGTGATATCCAACTCCTTCCCATTCCAATCCCGAGACCCTTCCTATAGCATGAGATGTGATATCTCGATGCCTATACCAAATCTGAGACCCTTCCTATAGCATGAGATGTGATATCCAACTCCTTCCCATTCCAATCCTGAGGCCCTTCCTATAGCATGAGATGTGATGTCTCAATGCTTCTAATACCAAACCTGAGATCCTTCCTATAACATGAGATGTGATATCCAACTCCTTCCCATTCCAATCCTGAGACCCTTCCTATAGCATGAGATGTGATGTCTCAATGCTTCTAATACCAAACCTGAGAACCTTCCTACAGCATGCGATGTGATATCTCAATGCTTCTAATACCAAACCTGAGACCAGTCCTATAACATGAGATTGGATATCCAACTCCTTCCCCTTCCAAACCTAAGACCCTTCCTATAGCATGAGATGTGATATCCAACTTCTTCCCATTCCAATCCTGAGACCCTTCCTATAACATGAGATGTGATGTCTCAATGCTTCTAATACCAAACCTGAGATCTTTCCTATAACATGAGATGTAATATCCAACTCCATCCCATTCCAATCCTGAGACCCTTCCTATAGCATGAGATGTGCTATCTCAATGCTTATACCAAACCTGAGACCCTTCCTAAAGCTTGAGATGTGATATCCAACTCCTTCCCATTCCAATCCTGAGACCCTTCCTATAGCATGATATGTGATATCTCAATGCCTCTAATACCAAACCTGAGATCCTTCCTCTAACATGAAATGTGATATCGAACTCCTTCCCTTTCCAAACCTGAGAGCCTACCTATAGCATGAGATGTGATATCCAAGTCCTTCCCATTCCAATCCTTAGACCCTTCCTACAGCATGCAATATGATATCTCAATGATTCTAATAACAAACCTGAGACCCGTCCTATAACATGAGATGTGATATCCAACTCCTTCCCGTTTCAAACCTGAGACCCTTCCTATAGCATGAGATGTGATATCCAACTTCTTCCCATTCCAATCCTGAGACCCTTCCTATAACATGAGATGTGATGTCTCAATGCTTATACCAAACCTGAGACCCTTCCTAAAGCTTGAGATGTGATATCCAACTCCTTCCCATTCCAATCCTGAGACCCTTCCTATAGCATGAGATGTGATATCTCAATGCTTCTAATATCAAACTTGAGACCCTCCCTATAGCATGAGATGTGATACCCAAGTCCTTCCCATTCCAATCCTGAGACCCTTCCTATAGCATGAGATGTGATATCTCAATGCTTATACCAAATCTGAGACCCTTCCTATAGCATGAGATGTGATATCCAACTCCTTCCCATTCCAATCCTGAGACCCTTCCTATAGCATGAGATGTGATGTCTCAATGCTTCTAATACCAAACCTGAGATCCTTCCTATAACATGAGATGTGATATCCAACTCCTTCCCATTCCAATCCTGAGACCCTTATGATAGCATGAGATGTGATATCTCAATGCCTCTAATACCAAACCTGAGATACTTCGATAGCATGAGATGTGATATCTCAATGCTTCTAATACCAAACCTGAGATCCTTCCTATAACATGAGATGTGATTTCCAAATCCTTCCCCTTCCAAACCTGAGACCCTCCCTTTAGCATGAGATGTGATATCAAACTCCTTCCCATTCCAGTCCTGAGACCCATCTGATAGCATGAGATGTGATATTTCAATGCCTCTAATACCAAACCTGAGATCCTACCTCTAACATGAAATGTGATATCCATCTCCTTCCCTTTTCAAACCTGAGACCCTGCCTATAGCATGAGATGTGATATCCAAGTCCTTTCCATTCCAATCCTGAGACCCTTCCTATAGCATGTGATGTGATATCTCAATTCTTATACCAAACCTGAGACCCTTCCTATGGCATGAGATGTCATATACAACTCCTTCCCATTCCAATCCTGAGACCCTTCCTATAGCATGAGATGTGATATCTCAATGCTTATACCAAACCTGAGACCCTTCCTATAGCATGAGATGTGATATCCAACTTCTTCCCATTCCAATCCTGAGACCCTTCCTATAACATGAGATGTGATGTCGCAATGCTTCTAATACCAAACCTGAGATCTTTCCTATAACATGAGATGTGATATCCAACTCCTTCCCATTCCAATCCTGAGACCCTTCCTATAGCATGAGATGTGATATCACAATGCTTATACCAAACCTGAGACCGTTCCTATAGCTTGAGATGTGATATCCAACTCCTTCCCATTCCAATCCTGAGACCCTTCCTATAGCATGAGATGTGATATCGCAAGGCCTCTAATACCAAACCTGAGATCGTTCCTCTAACATGAAATGTGATATCCAACTCCTTCCCCTTCCAAACCTGAGAGCCTTCCTATAACATGAGATGTGATATCCAACTTCTTCCCATTCCAATCCTGAGACCCTTATGATAGCATGAGATGTGATATCTCAATGCCTCTAATACCAAACCTGAGATACTTCCGATAGCATGAGATGTGATATCTCAATGCTTCTAATACCAAACCTGAGATCCTTCCTATAACATGAGATGTGATTTCCAAATCCTTCCCCTTCCAAACCTGAGACCCTCCCTTTAGCATGAGATGTGATATCCAACTCCTTCCCATTCCAATCCTGAGACCCTTCTGATAGCATGAGATGTGATATTTCAATGCCTCAAATACCAAACCTGAGATCCTACCTCTAACATGAAATGTGATATCCATCTCCTTCCCTTTCCAAACCTGAGACCCTGCCTATAGCATGAGATGTGATATCCAAGTCCTTTCCATTCCAATCCTGAGACCCTTCCTATAGCATGTGATGTGATATCTCAATGCTTATACCAAACCTGAGACCCTTCCTATGGCATGAGATGTCATATACAACTCCTTCCCATTCCAAACCTGAGACCCTTCCTATAGCATGAGATGTGATATCTCAATGCTTATACCAAACCTGAGACCCTTCCTATAGCATGAGATGTGATATCCAACTTCTTCCCATTCCAATCCTGAGACCCTTCCTATAACATGAGATGTGATGTCGCAATGCTTCTAATACCAAACCTGAGATCTTTCCTATAACATGAGATGTGATATCCAACTCCTTCCCATTCCAATCCTGAGACCCTTCCTATAGCATGAGATGTGATATCACAATGCTTATACCAAACCTGAGACCGTTCCTATAGCTTGAGATGTGATATCCAACTCCTTCCCATTCCAATCCTGAGACCCTTCCTATAGCATGAGATGTGATATCTCAAGACCTCTAATACCAAACCTGAGATTGTTCCTCTAACATGAAATGTGATATCCAACTCCTTCCCCTTCCAAACCTGAGAGCCTTCCTATAGCATGAGATATGATAGCCAAGTCCTTCCAATTCCAATCCTGAGACCCTTCCTATAACATGAAATGTGATATCCAACTCCTTCCCATTCCAACCTGAGATCCTTCCTATAGCATGAGATGGGATATCTCAATGCTTCTAATAACAAACCTGAGACTCTTCCTATAACATGAGATGGGATATCCAACTCATTCCCATTCCAATCCTGAGACCCTTCCGATAGCAGAGATGTGATATCTCAATGCTTATACCAAACCTGAGACCCTTCCTATGGCCTGAGATGTCATATACAACTCCTTCCCATTCCAATCCTGAGACCCTTCCTATAGCATGAGATGTGATATCTCAATGCTTATACCAAATCTGAGACCCTTCCTATAGCATGAGATGTGATATCCAACTCCTTCCCATTCCAATCCTGAGACCCTTCCTATAGCATGAGATGTGATGTCTCAATGCTTCTAATACCAAACCTGAGATCCTTCCTATAACATGAGATGTGATATCCAACTCCTTCCCATTCCAATCCTGAGACCCTTATGATAGCATGAGATGTGATATCTCAATGCCTCTAATACCAAACCTGAGATACTTCCGATAGCATGAGATGTGATATCTCAATGCTTCGAATACCAAACCTGAGATCCTTCCTATAACATGAGATGTGATTTCCAAATCCTCCCGCTTCCAAACCTGAGACCCTCCCTTTAGCATGAGATGTGATATCCAACTCCTTCCCATTCCAATCCTGAGACCCTTCTGATAGCATGAGATGTGATATCTCAATGCCTCTAATTCCAAACCTGAGATCCTACCTCTAACATGAAATGTGATATCCATCTCCTTCCCTTTCCAAACCTGAGACCCTGCCTTTAGCATGAGATGTGATATCCAAGTCCTTCCCATTCCAATCCTGAGACCCTTCCTATAGCATGTGATGTGATATCTCAATGCTTATACCAAACCTGAGACCCTTCCTATGGCATGAGATGTCATATACAACTCCTTCCCATTCCAATCCTGAGACCCTTCCTATAGCATGAGATGTGATATCTCAATGCTTATACCAAACCTGAGACCCTTCCTATAGCATGAGATGTGATATCCAACTTCTTCCCATTCCAATCCTGAGACCCTTCCTATAACATGAGATGTGATGTCTCAATGCTTCTAATACCAAACCTGAGACCGTTCCTATAGCTTGAGATGTGATATCCAACTCCTTCCCATTCCAATCCTGAGACCCTTCCTATAGCATGAGATGTGATATCTCAAGGCCTCTAATACCAAACCTGAGATCCTTCCTCTAATATGAAATGTGATATCCAACTCCTTCCCCTTCCAAACCTGAGAGCCTTCCTATAGCATGAGATATGATATCCAAGTCCTTCCCATTCCAATCCTGAGACCCTTCCTATATCATGAGATGGGATATCTCAATGCTTCTAATACCAAACCTGAGACCCTTCCTATAACATGAGATGGGAATATCCAACTCCTTCCCATTCCAATCCTGAGACCCTTCCGATAGCAGAGATGTGATATCTCAATGCTTATACCAAACCTGAGATCCTTCCTATAACATGAGATGTGATATCCAACTCCTTCCCATTCCAATCCTGAGACACTTCCTATAGCATGAGATGTGATATCTCACTGCTTATACCAAACCTGAGACCCTTCCTACAGAATGAGATGTGATATCCAACTCCTTCCCATTCCAATCCTGAGACCCTTCCTATAGCATGAGATGTGATATCTCAATGCTTCTAATATCAAACTTGAGACCCTCCCTATAGCATGAGATGTGATACCCAAGTCCTTAGCCATTCCAATCCTGAGACACTTCCTATAGCATGAGATGTGATATCTCAATGCTTCTAATACCAAACCTGAGACTCTTCCTATAACATGAGATGGGATATCCAACTCCTTCCCATTCCAATCCTGAGACCCTTCCAATAGCAGAGATGTGATATCTCAATGCTTATACCAAACCTAAGACCCTTCCTATGGCATGAGATGTGATATCCAACTCCATCCCATTCCAATCCCGAGACCCTTCCTATAGCATGAGATGTGATATCTCGATGCTTATACCAAATCTGAGACCCTTCCTATAGCATGAGATGTGATATCCAACTCCTTCCCATTCCAATCCTGAGGCCCTTCCTATAGCATGAGATGTGATGTCTCAATGCTTCTAATACCAAACCTGAGATCCTTCCTATAACATGAGATGTGATATCCAACTCCTTCCCATTCCAATCCTGAGACCCTTCCTATAGCATGAGATGTGATGTCTCAATGCTTCTAATACCAAACCTGAGAACCTTCCTACAGCATGCGATGTGATATCTCAATGCTTCTAATACCAAACCTGAGACCAGTCCTATAACATGAGATGTGATATCCAACTTCTTCCCATTCCAATCCTGAGACCCTTCCTATAACATGAGATGTGATGTCTCAATGCTTCTAATACCAAACCTGAGATCTTTCCTATAACATGAGATGTAATATCCAACTCCATCCCATTCCAATCCTGAGACCCTTCCTATAGCATGAGATGTGCTATCTCAATGCTTATACCAAACCTGAGACCCTTCCTAAAGCTTGAGATGTGATATCCAACTCCTTCCCATTCCAATCCTGAGACCCTTCCTATAGCATGATATGTGATATCTCAATGCCTCTAATACCAAACCTGAGATCCTTCCTCTAACATGAAATGTGATATCGAACTCCTTCCCTTTCCAAACCTGAGAGCCTACCTATAGCATGAGATGTGATATCCAAGTCCTTCCCATTCCAATCCTTAGACCCTTCCTACAGCATGCAATATGATATCTCAATGATTCTAATAACAAACCTGAGACCCGTCCTATAACATGAGATGTGAAATCCAACTCCTTCCCGTTTCAAACCTGAGACCCTTCCTATAGTATGAGATGTGATATCCAACTTCTTCCCATTCCAATCCTGAGACCCTTCCTATAACATGAGATGTGATGTCTCAATGCTTCTAATACCAAACCTGAGATCTTTCCTATAACATGAGATGTAATATCCAACTCCTTCCCATTCCAATCCTGAGACACTTCCTATAGCATGAGATGTGCTATCTCAATGCTTATACCAAACCTGAGACCCTTCCTAAAGCTTGAGATGTGATATCCAACTCCTTCCCATTCCAATCCTGAGACCCTTCCTATAGCATGAGATGTGATATCTCAATGCTTCTAATATCAAACTTGAGACCCTCCCTATAGCATGAGATGTGATACCCAAGTCCTTAGCCATTCCAATCCTGAGACCCTTCCTATAGCATGAGATGTGATATCTCAATGCTTATACCAAATCTGAGACCCTCCCTTTAGCATGAGATGTGATATCCAACTCCTTCCCATTCCAATCCTGAGACCCTTCTGATAGCATGAGATGTGATATTTCAATGCCTCTAATACCAAACCTGAGATCCTACCTCTAACATGAAATGTGATATCCATCTCCTTCCCTTTCCAAACCTGAGACCCTGCCTATAGCATGAGATGTGATATCCAAGTCCTTCCCATTCCAATCCTGAGACCCTTCCTATAGCATGTGATGTGATATCTCAATGCTTATACCAAACCTGAGACCCTTCCTATGGCATGAGATGTCATATACAACTCCTTCCCATTCCAATCCTGAGACCCTTCCGATAGCAGAGATGTGATATCTCAATGCTTTTACCAAACCTGAGACCCTTCCTATGGCCTGAGATGTCATATACAACTCCTTCCCATTCCAATCCTGAGACCCTTCCTATAGCATGAGATGTGATATCTCAATGCTTATACCAAATCTGAGACCCTTCCTATAGCATGAGATGTGATATCCAACTCCTTCCCATTCCAATCCGTAGACCCTTCCTATAGCATGAGATGTGATGTCTCAATGCTTCCAATACCAAACCTGAGATCCTTCCTATAACATGAGAGGTGATATCCAACTCCTTCCCATTCCAATCCTGAGACCCTTATGATAGCATGAGATGTGATATCTCAATGCCTCTAATACCAAACCTGAGATACTTCCGATAGCATGAGATGTGATATCTCAATGCTTCTAATACCAAACCTGAGATCCTTCCTATAACATGAGATGTGATTTCCAAATCCTTCCCCTTCCAAACCTGAGACCCTCCCTTTAGCATGAGATGTGATATCCAACTCCTTCCCATTCCAATCCTGAGACCCTTCTGATAGCATGAGATGTGATATTTCAATGCCTCAAATACCAAACCTGAGATCCTACCTCTAACATGAAATGTGATATCCATCTCCTTCCCTTTCCAAACCTGAGACCCTGCCTATAGCATGAGATGTGATATCCAAGTCCTTTCCATTCCAATCCTGAGACCCTTCCTATAGCATGTGATGTGATATCTCAATGCTTATACCAAACCTGAGACCCTTCCTATGGCATGAGATGTCATATACAACTCCTTCCCATTCCAAACCTGAGACCCTTCCTATAGCATGAGATGTGATATCTCAATGCTTATACCAAACCTGAGACCCTTCCTTTAGCATGAGATGTGATATCCAACTTCTTCCCATTCCAATCCTGAGACCCTTCCTATAACATGAGATGTGATGTCGCAATGCTTCTAATACCAAACCTGAGATCTTTCCTATAACATGAGATGTGATATCCAACTCCTTCCCATTCCAATCCTGAGACCCTTCCTATAGCATGAGATGTGATATCACAATGCTTATACCAAACCTGAGACCGTTCCTATAGCTTGAGATGTGATATCCAACTCCTTCCCATTCCAATCCTGAGACCCTTCCTATAGCATGAGATGTGATATCTCAAGGCCTCTAATACCAAACCTGAGATTGTTCCTCTAACATGAAATGTGATATCCAACTCCTTCCCCTTCCAAACCTGAGAGCCTTCCTATAGCATGAGATATGATAGCCAAGTCCTTCCAATTCCAATCCTGAGACCTTTCCTATAACATGAAATGTGATATCCAACTCCTTCCCATTCCAACCTGAGACCCTTCCTATAGCATGAGATGGGATATCTCAATGCTTCTAATAACAAACCTGAGACTCTTCCTATAACATGAGATGGGATATCCAACTCCTTCCCATTCCAATCCTGAGACCCTTCCTATAGCATGAGATGTGATATCTCAATGCTTATACCAAATCTGAGACCCTTCCTATAGCATGAGATGTGATATCCAACTCCTTCCCATTCCAATCCTGAGACCCTTCCTATAGCATGAGATGTGATGTCTCAATGCTTCTAATACCAAACCTGAGATCCTTCCTATAACATGAGATGTGATATCCAACTCCTTCCCATTCCAATCCTGAGACCCTTATGATAGCATGAGATGTGATATCTCAATGCCTCTAATACCAAACCTGAGATACTTCCGATAGCATGAGATGTGATATCTCAATGCTTCTAATACCAAACCTGAGATCCTTCCTATAACATGAGATGTGATTTCCAAATCCTCCCGCTTCCAAACCTGAGACCCTCCCTTTAGCATGAGATGTGATATCCAACTCCTTCCCATTCCAATCCTGAGACCCTTCTGATAGCATGAGATGTGATATCTCAATGCCTCTAATTCCAAACCTGAGATCCTACCTCTAACATGAAATGTGATATACATCTCCTTCCCTTTCCAAACCTGAGACCCTGCCTATAGCATGAGATGTGATATCCAAGTCCTTCCCATTCCAATCCTGAGACCCTTCCTATAGCATGTGATGTGATATCTCAATGCTTATACCAAACCTGAGACCCTTCCTATGGCATGAGATGTCATATACAACTCCTTCCCATTCCAATCCTGAGACCCTTCCTATAGCATGAGATGTGATATCTCAATGCTTATACCAAACCTGAGACCCTTCCTATAGCATGAGATGTGATATCCAACTTCTTCCCATTCCAATCCTGAGACCCTTCCTATAACATGAGATGTGATGTCTCAATGCTTCTAATACCAAACCTGAGATCTTTCCTATAACATGAGATGTGATATCCAACTCCTTCCCATTCCAATCCTGAGACCCTTCCTATAGCATGAGATGTGATATCACAATGCTTATACCAAACCTGAGACCGTTCCTATAGCTTGAGATGTGATATCCAACTCCTTCCCATTCCAATCCTGAGACCCTTCCTATAGCATGAGATGTGATATCTCAAGGCCTCTAATACCAAACCTGAGATCCTTCCTCTAACATGAAATGTGATATTCAACTCCTTCCCCTTCCAAACCTGAGAGCCTTCCTATAGCATGAGATATGATATCCAAGTCCTTCCCATTCCAATTCTGAGACCCTTCCTATATCATGAGATGGGATATCTCAATGCTTCTAATACCAAACCTGAGACCCTTCCTATAACATGAGATGGGAATATCCAACTCCTTCCCATTCCAATCCTGAGACCCTTCCGATAGCAGAGATGTGATATCTCAATGCTTATACCAAACCTGGGATCCTTCCTATAACATGAGATGTGATATCCAACTCCTTCCCATTCCAATCCTGAGACACTTCCTATAGCATGAGATGTGATATCTCACTGCTTATACCAAACCTGAGACCCTTCCTCTAGAATGAGATGTGATATCCAACTCCTTCCCATTCCAATCCTGAGACCCTTCCTATAGCATGAGATGTGATATCTCAATGCTTCTAATATCAAACTTGAGACCCTCCCTATAGCATGAGATGTGATACCCAAGTCCTTCCCATTCCAATCCTGAGACACTTCCTATAGCATGAGATGTGATATCTCAATGCTTCTAATACCAAACCTGAGACTCTTCCTATAACATGAGATGGGATATCCAACTCCTTCCCATTCCAATCCTGAGACCCTTCCAATAGCAGAGATGTGATATCTCAATGCTTATACCAAACCTAAGACCCTTCCTATGGCATGAGATGTGATATCCAACTCCTTCCCATTCCAATCCCGAGACCCTTCCTATAGCATGAGATGTGATATCTCGATGCTTATACCAAATCTGAGACCCTTCCTATAGCATGAGATGTAATATCCAACTCCTTCCCATTCCAATCCTGAGGCCCTTCCTATAGCATGAGATGTAATGTCTCAATGCTTCTAATACCAAACCTGAGATCCTTCCTATAACATGAGATGTGATATCCAACTCCTTCCCATTCCAATCCTGAGACCCTTCCTATAGCATGAGATGTGATGTCTCAATGCTTCTAATACCAAACCTGAGAACCTTCCTACAGCATGCGATGTGATATCTCAATGCTTCTAATACCAAACCTGAGACCCTTCCTATAACATGAGATGGGATATCCAACTCCTTCCCATTCCAATCCTGAGACCCTTCCGATAGCAGAGATGTGATATCTCAATGCTTTTACCAAGCCTGAGACCCTTCCTATGGCCTGAGATGTCATATACAACTCCTTCCCATTCCAATCCTGAGACCCTTCCTATAGCATGAGATGTGATATCTCAATGCTTATACCAAATCTGAGACCCTTCCTATAGCATGAGATGTGATATCCAACTCCTTCCCATTCCAATCCTGAGACCCTTCCTATAGCATGAGATGTGATGTCTCAATGCTTCTAATACCAAACCTGAGATCCTTCCTATAACATGAGATGTGATATCCAACTCCTTCCCATTCCAATCCTGAGACCCTTATGATAGCATGAGATGTGATATCTCAATGCCTCTAATACCAAACCTGAGATACTTCCGATAGCATGAGATGTGATATCTCAATGCTTCTAATACCAAACCTGAGATCCTTCCTATAACATGAGATGTGATTTCCAAATCCTTCCCCTTCCAAACCTGAGACCCTCCCTTTAGCATGAGATGTGATATCAAACTCCTTCCCATTCCAGTCCTGAGACCCATCTGATAGCATGAGATGTGATATTTCAATGCCTCTAATACCAAACCTGAGATCCTACCTCTAACATGAAATGTGATATCCATCTCCTTCCCTTTTCAAACCTGAGACCCTGCCTATAGCATGAGATGTGATATCCAAGTCCTTTCCATTCCAATCCTGAGACCCTTCCTATAGCATGTGATGTGATATCTCAATTCTTATACCAAACCTGAGACCCTTCCTATGGCATGAGATGTCATATACAACTCCTTCCCATTCCAATCCTGAGACCCTTCCTATAGCATGAGATGTGATATCTCAATGCTTATACCAAACCTGAGACCCTTCCTATAGCATGAGATGTGATATCCAACTTCTTCCCATTCCAATCCTGAGACCCTTCCTATAACATGAGATGTGATGTCGCAATGCTTCTAATACCAAACCTGAGATCTTTCCTATAACATGAGATGTGATATCCAACTCCTTCCCATTCCAATCCTGAGACCCTTCCTATAGCATGAGATGTGATATCACAATGCTTATACCAAACCTGAGACCGTTCCTATAGCTTGAGATGTGATATCCAACTCCTTCCCATTCCAATCCTGAGACCCTTCCTATAGCATGAGATGTGATATCGCAAGGCCTCTAATACCAAACCTGAGATCGTTCCTCTAACATGAAATGTGATATCCAACTCCTTCCCCTTCCAAACCTGAGAGCCTTCCTATAACATGAGATGTGATATCCAACTCCTTCCCATTCCAATCCTGAGACCCTTATGATAGCATGAGATGTGATATCTCAATGCCTCTAATACCAAACCTGAGATACTTCCGATAGCATGAGATGTGATATCTCAATGCTTCTAATACCAAACCTGAGATCCTTCCTATAACATGAGATGTGATTTCCAAATCCTTCCCCTTCCAAACCTGAGACCCTCCCTTTAGCATGAGATGTGATATCCAACTCCTTCCCATTCCAATCCTGAGACCCTTCTGATAGCATGAGATGTGATATTTCAATGCCTCAAATACCAAACCTGAGATCCTACCTCTAACATGAAATGTGATATCCATCTCCTTCCCTTTCCAAACCTGAGACCCTGCCTATAGCATGAGATGTGATATCCAAGTCCTTTCCATTCCAATCCTGAGACCCTTCCTATAGCATGTGATGTGATATCTCAATGCTTATACCAAACCTGAGACCCTTCCTATGGCATGAGATGTCATATACAACTCCTTCCCATTCCAAACCTGAGACCCTTCCTATAGCATGAGATGTGATATCTCAATGCTTATACCAAACCTGAGACCCTTCCTATAGCATGAGATGTGATATCCAACTTCTTCCCATTCCAATCCTCAGACCCTTCCTATAACATGAGATGTGATGTCGCAATGCTTCTAATACCAAACCTGAGATCTTTCCTATAACATGAGATGTGATATCCAACTCCTTCCCATTCCAATCCTGAGACCCTTCCTATAGCATGAGATGTGATATCACAATGCTTATACCAAACCTGAGACCGTTCCTATAGCTTGAGATGTGATATCCAACTCCTTCCCATTCCAATCCTGAGACCCTTCCTATAGCATGAGATGTGATATCTCAAGGCCTCTAATACCAAACCTGAGATCGTTCCTCTAACATGAAATGTGATATCCAACTCCTTCCCCTTCCAAACCTGATAGCCTTCCTATAGCATGAGATATGATAGCCAAGTCCTTCCAATTCCAATCCTGAGACCCTTCCTATAACATGAAATGTGATATCCAACTCCTTCCCATTCCAACCTGAGACCCTTCCTATAGCATGAGATGGGATATCTCAATGCTTCTAATAACAAACCTGAGACTCTTCCTATAACATGAGATGGGATATCCAACTCATTCCCATTCCAATCCTGAGACCCTTCCGATAGCAGAGATGTGATATCTCAATGCTTATACCAAACCTGAGACCCTTCCTATGGCCTGAGATGTCATATACAACTCCTTCCCATTCCAATCCTGAGACCCTTCCAATAGCATGAGATGTGATATCTCAATGCTTATACCAAATCTGAGACCCTTCCTATAGCATGAGATGTGATATCCAACTCCTTCCCATTCCAATCCTGAGACCCTTCCTATAGCATGAGATGTGATGTCTCAATGCTTCTAATACCAAACCTGAGATCCTTCCTATAACATGAGATGTGATATCCAACTCCTTCCCATTCCAATCCTGAGACCCTTATGATAGCATGAGATGTGATATCTCAATGCCTCTAATACCAAACCTGAGATACTTCCGATAGCATGAGATGTGATATCTCAATGCTTCGAATACCAAACCTGAGATCCTTCCTATAACATGAGATGTGATTTCCAAATCCTCCCGCTTCCAAACCTGAGACCCTCCCTTTAGCATGAGATGTGATATCCAACTCCTTCCCATTCCAATCCTGAGACCCTTCTGATAGCATGAGATGTGATATCTCAATGCTTCTAATACCAAACCTGAGATCCTTCCGATAGCATGAGATGTGATATCTCAATGGTTCTAATACCAAACCTGAGATCCTTCCTATAACATGAGATGTGATATCCAAATCCTTCCCCTTCCAAACCTGAGACCCTCCCTTTAGCATGAGATGTGATATCCAACTCCTTCCCATTCCATTCATGAGACCCTTCTGATAGCATGAGATGTGATATCTCAATGCCTCTAATACCAAACCTGAGATCCTACCTCTAACATGAAATGTGATATCCAACTCTTTCCCCTTCCAAACCTGAGAGCCTTCCTATAGCATGAGATGTGATATCTCAATGCTTCTAATACCAAACCTGAGACCCTTCCTATAACATGAGATGGGAATATCCAACTCCTTCCCATTCCAATCTTGAGACCCTTCCGATAGCAGAGATGTGATATCTCAATGCTTATACCAAACCTGAGATCCTTCCTATAACATGAGATGTGATATCCAACTCCTTCCCATTCCAATCCTGAGACACTTCCTATAGCATGTGATGTGATATCTCACTGCTTATACCAAACCTGAGACCCTTCCCATAGCAGGAGATGTGATATCCAACTCCTTCCCATTCCAATCCTCAGACCCTTCCTATAGCATGAGATGTGATATCTCAATGCTTCTAATGTCAAACTTGAGACCCTACCTATAGCATGAGATGTGATATCCAAGTCCTTCCCATTCCAATCCTGAGACCCTTCCTATAGCATGAGATGTGATATCTCAATGCTTCTAATACCAAACCTGAGATCCTTCCTATAACATGAGATGTGATATCCAATTCCTTCCCATTCCAAACCTGAGACCCTTCCTATTGGATGAGATGTGATATCCAACTCCTTCCCATTCCAACCCTGAGACCCTTCCTATAGCATGAGATGTGATGTCTCAATGCGTCTAATACCAAACCTGAGATCCTTCCTATAACATGAGATGTATCCAACTCCTTCCATTCCAATCCTGAGACCCGTCCTATAGCATGAGATGTGATATCTCAATGCTTATACCAAACCTGAGACCCTTCCTATAGCATGAAATGTGATATCCAAATCCTTCCCCTTCCAAACCTGAGACCCTCCCTTTAGCATGAAATGTGATATCCAACTCCTTCCTATTCCAATCCTGAGACTCTTCTGATAGCATGAGATGTGATATCTCAATGCTTCTAATACCAAACCTGAGATCCTTCCGATAGCATGAGATGTGATATCTCAATGCTTCTAATACCAAACCTGAGATCCTTCCTATAACATGAGATGTGATATCCAAATCCTTCCCCTTCCAAACCTGAGATCCTTCCTATAGCATGAGATGTGATATCTCAATGCTTATACCAAACCTGAGAGCCTACCTATAGCATGAGATGTGATATCCAAGTCCATCCCATTCCAATCCTTAGACCCTTCCTACAGCATGCGATGTGATATCTCAATGATTCTAATACCAAACCAGAGACTCTTCCTATAACATGAGATGGGATATCCAACTCCTTCCCATTCCAATTCTGAGACCCTTCCTATACTATGAGACTTGATATCTCAATGCTTCTAATACCAAACCTGAGACCCGTAATATAACATGAGATGTGATATCCAAATCCTTCCCCTTCCAAATCTTAGACCCTTCCTTTATCATGAGATGTGATATCCAACTCCTTCCCATTCCAATCCTGAGACCCTTCCGATATCATGAGATGTGATATCTCAAAGCTTCTAATATCAAACTTGAGACCCTCCCTATAGCAAGAGATGTGATATCCAAGTCCTTCCCATTCCAATCCTGAGACCCTTCCTATAGCATGAGATGTGATATCTCAATGCTTCTAATACCAAACCTGAGACCCTTCCTATAACATGAGATGGGAATATCCAACTCCTTCCCATTCCAATCTTGAGACCCTTCCGATAGCAGAGATGTGATATCTCAATGCTTATACCAAACCTGAGATCCTTCCTATAACATGAGATGTGATATCCAACTCCTTCCCATTCCAATCCTGAGACACTTCCTATAGCATGAGATGTGATATCTCACTGCTTATACCAAACCTGAGACCCTTCCCATAGCAGGAGATGTGATATCCAACTCCTTCCCATTCCAATCCTCAGACCCTTCCTATAGCATGAGATGTGATATCTCAATGCTTCTAATGTCAAACTTGAGACCCTACCTATAGCATGAGATGTGATATCCAAGTCCTTCCCATTCCAATCCTAAGACACTTCCTATAGCATGAGATGTGATATCTCAATGCTTCTAATACCAAACTTGAGACTCTTCCTATAACATGAGATGGGATATCCAACTCCTTCCCATTCCAATCCTGAGACCCTTTTGATAGCAGAGATGTGATATCTCAATGTTTATACCAAACCTGAGACCCTTCCTACGGCATGAGATGTCATATTCAACTCCTTCCCATTCCAATCCTGAGACCCTTCCTATAGCATGAGATTTGATATCCAACTCCTTCCCATTCCAATCCTGAGACCCTTCCTATAGCATGAGATGTGATGTCTCAATGCTTCTAATACCAAACCTGAGATCCTTCCTATAACATGAGATGTGATATCCAACTCCTTCCATTCCAATCCTGAGACCCTTCCTATAGCATGAGATGTGATATCTCAATGCTTATACCAAACCTGAGACCCTTCCTATAGCATGAGATGTGATATCCAACTCCTTCCCATTCCAATCCTGAGACCCTTCCTATAGCATGAGATGTGATATCTCAATGCTTCTAATACCAAACCTGAGATCCTTCCTCTAACATGAAATGTGAGATCCAACTCCTTCCCTTTCCAAACCTAAGAGCCTATCTATAGCATGAGATGTGATATCCAAGTCCTTCACATTCCAACCCTTAGACCCTTCCTACAGCATGCAATATGATATCTCAATGATTCCAATAACAAACCTGAGACCCGTCCTATAACATGAGATGGGATATCCAACTCCTTCCCATTCCAATCCTGAGACACTTCCGATAGCAGAGATGTGATATCTCAATGTTTATACCAAACCTGAGACCCTTCCTATAACATGAGATGTGATATCCAACTCCTTCCCGTTCCAAACCTGAGACCCTTCCTTTAGCATGAGATGTGATATCCAGCTCCTTCCCATTCCAATCCTGAGACACTTCCGATAGCATGAGATGTGATATCTCAATGCTTCTAATATCAAAACTGAGACCCTCCCTATAGCATGATATGTGATATCTAAGTCCTTCCCATTCCAATCCTGAGACCCTTCCTATAGCATGAGATGTGATATCTCAATGCTTCTACCAAACCTGAGACCCTTCCTTTAGCATGAGATGTGATATCCAACTCCTTCCCATTCCAATCCTGAGACCCTTCCTATAGCATGAGATGTGATATCTCAATACTTCTAATACCAAACCTGAGATCCTTCCGATAACATGAGATGTGATATCTCAATACTTCTAATACCAAACCTGAGATCCATCCTATAACATGAGATGTGATATCCAACTCCTTCCCTTTCCAAACCTGAGAGCCGTTCTATAGCATGAGATGTGATATCCAGGTCCTTCCCATTCCAATCCTTAGACCCTTCCTACAGCATGCAATATGATATCTCAATGCTTATACCAAACCTGAGAACCTTCCTATGGCCTGAGATGTCATGGCCTGAGATGTCATATACAACTCCTTCCCATTCCAATCCTGAGACCCTTCCTTTAGCATGAGATGTGATATCTCAATGCTTATACCAAATCTGAGACCCTTCCTATAGCATGAGATTTGATATCCAATTCCTTCCCATTCCAATCCTGAGACCCTCCCTATAGCATGAGATGTGATATCTCAATGCTTATACCAAACCTGAGAGCCTACCTATAACATGAGATGTGATATCCAAGTCCATCCCATTCCAATCCTTAGACCCTTCCTACAGCATGCGATGTGATATCTCAATGATTCTAATACCAAACCAGAGACTCTTCCTATAACATGAGATGGGATATCCAACTCCTTCCCATTCCAATCCTGAGCCGCTTCCGATAGCAGAGATGTGATATCTCAATGCTTATACCAAACCTGAGACCCTTCCTATAACATGAGATGTGATATCCAACTCCTTCCCGTTCCAAACCTGAGACACTAACTATAGCATATGTGATATCCAACTCCTTCCCATTCCAAACATGAGACCCTTCCTATAGCAAGAAAGTAATATCCAACTCCTACCCATTCCAATCCTGAGACCCTTCCTATAGCAAGAGATGTGATATCCAAATCCTTCCCATTCCAATCCTGAGACCCTTCCTATAACATGAGATGTGATATCCAACTCCTTCCCATTCCAACCTGAGACACTTCCTAAAGCATGAGAAGGGATATCCAACTCCTTCCCAATCCAATCCTGAGACCCTTCCGATAGCAGAGATGTGATATCTCAATGCTTATACCAAACCTGAGACCCTTCCTATGGCATGAGATGTGATATCCAACTCCTTGCCATTCAAATCCTGAGAACCTTCCTATAGCATGAGAAGGGATATCCAACTCCTTCCCAATCCAATCCTGAGACCCTTCCGATAGCAGCGACGTGATATCTCAATGCTTCTACCAAAACTGAGACCCTTCCTTTAGCATGAGATGTGATATCCAAATCCTTCACATTCCAATCCTGAGACCCTTCCTATAGCATGAGATGTGATATCTCAATGCTTCTAATACCAAACCTGAGATCCTTCCTATAACATGAGATGTGATATCCAATTCCTTCCCATTCCAAACCTGAGACCCTTCCTATTGGATGAGATGGGATATCCAACTCCTTTCCATTCCAACCCTGAGACCCTTCCTATAGCATGAGATGTGATGTCTCAATGCGTCTAATACCAAACCTGAGATCCTTCCTATAACATGAGATGTGATATCCAACTCCTTCCATTCCAATCCTGAGACCCGTCCTATAGCATGAGATGTGATATCTCAATGCTTATACCAAACCTGAGACCCTTCCTATAGCATGAGATGTGATATCCAACTGCTTCCCATTCCAATCCTGAGACCCTTCCTATAGCATGAGATGTGATATCTCAATGCTTCTAATACCAAACCTGAGATCCTTCCTCTAACATGAAATGTGATATCCAACTCCTTCCCTTTCCAAACCTAAGAGCCTATCTATAGCATGAGATGTGATATCCAAGTCCTTCACATTCCAACCCTTAGACCCTTCCTACAGCATGCAATATGATATCTCAATGATTCTAATAACAAACCTGAGACCCGTCCTATAACATGAGATGGGATATCCAACTCCTTCCCATTCCAATCCTGAGACACTTCCGATAGCAGAGATGTGATATCTCAATGCTTATACCAAACCTGAGACCCTTCCTATAACATGAGATGTGATATCCAAATCCTTCCCGTTCCAAACCTGAGACCCTTCCTTTAGCATGAGATGTGATATCCAGCTCCTTCCCATTCCAATCCTGAGACACTTCCGATAGCATGAGATGTGATATCTCAATGCTTCTAATATCAAAACTGAGACCCTCCCTATAGCATGATATGTGATATCTAAGTCCTTCCCATTCCAATCCTGAGACCCTCCCTATAGCATGAGATGTGATATCCAACTCCTTCCCATTCCAATCCTGAGACCCTTCCTATAGCATGAGATATGATATCTCAATACTTCTAATACCAAACATGAGATCCTTCCGATAACATGAGATGTGATATCCAAATCCTTCCCCTTCCAAACCTGAGACCCTCCCTTTAGCATGAAATGTGATATCCAACTCCTTCCTATTCCAATCCTGAGACTCTTCTGATAGCATGAGATGTGATATCTCAATGCTTCTAATACCAAACCTGAGATCCTTCCTATAACATGAGATGTGATATCCAAATCCTTCCCCTTCCAAACCTGAGACCCTCCCTTTAGCATGAGATGTGATATCTAACTCCTTCCCATTCCATTCCTGAGACCCTTCTGATAGCATGAGATGTGATATCTCAATGCCTCTAATACCAAACCTGAGATCCTACCTCTAACATGAAATGAGATATCCAACTCTTTCCCCTTCCAAACCTGAGAGCCTTCCTATAGCATGAGATGTGATATCCAAGTCCTTCCCATTCCAATACTGAGACCCTTCCTACAGCTTGAGATGTGATATCCAACTCCTTCCCATTCCAATTCTGAGACCCTTCCTATAGCATGAGATGTGATATCTCAATGCTTATACCAAACCTGAGAGCCTACCTATAGCATGAGATGTGATATCCAAGTCCATCCCATTCCAATCCTTAGACCCTTCCTACAGCATGCGATGTGATATCTCAATGATTCTAATACCAAACCAGAGACTCTTCATGAGACATGAGATGGGATATCCAACTCCTTCCCATTCCAATTCTGAGACCCTTCCTATACTATGAGACTTGATATCTCAATGCTTCTAATACCAAACCTGAGACCCGTAATATAACATGAGATGTGATATCCAAATCCTTCCCCTTCCAAACCTTAGACCCTTCCTTTATCATGAGATGTGATATCCAACTCCTTCCCATTCCAATCCTGAGACCCTTCCGATATCATGAGATGTGATATCTCAAAGCTTCTAATATCAAACTTGAGACCCTCCCTATAGCATGAGATGTGATATCCAAGTCCTTCCCATTCCAATCCTGAGACCCTTCCTATAGCATGAGATGTGATATCTCAATGCTTCTAATACCAAACCTGAGACCCTTCCTATAACATGAGATGGGAATATCCAACTCCTTCCCATTCCAATCTTGAGACCCTTCCGATAGCAGAGATGTGATATCTCAATGCTTATACCACACCTGAGATCCTTCCTATAACATGAGATGTGATATCCAACTCCTTCCCATTCCAATCCTGAGACACTTCCTATAGCATGAGATGTGATATCTCACTGCTTATACCAAACCTGAGACCCTTCCCATAGCAGGAGATGTGATATCCAACTCCTTCCCATTCCAATCCTCAGACCCTTCCTATAGCATGAGATGTGATATCTCAATGCTTCTAATACCAAACCTGAGACTCTTCCTATAACATGAGATGGGTTATCCAACTCCTTCCAATTCCAATCCTGAGACCCTTTTGATAGCAGAGATGTGATATCTCAATGGTTATACCAAACCTGAGACCCTTCCTACGGCATGAGATGTCATATTCAACTCCTTCCCATCCCAATCCTGAGACCCTTCCTATAGCATGAGATTTGATATCCAACTCCTTCCCATTCCAATCCTGAGACCCTTCCTATAGCATGAGATGTGATGTCTCAATGCTTCTAATACCAAACCTCAGATCCTTCCTATAACATGAGATGTGATATCCAACTCCTTCCATTCCAATCCTGAGACCCTTCCTATAGCATGAGATGTGATATCTCAATGCTTATACCAAACCTGAGACCCTTCCTTTAGCATGAGATGTGATATCCAAATCCTTCACATTCCAATCCTGAGACCCTTCCTATAGCATGAGATGTGATATCTCAATGCTTCTAATACCAAACCTGAGATCCTTCCTATAACATGAGATGTGATATCCAATTCCTTCCCATTCCAAACCTGAGACCCTTCCTATTGGATGAGATGTGATATCCAACTCCTTCCCATTCCAACCCTGAGACCCTTCCTATAGCATGAGATGTGATGTCTCAATGCGTCTAATACCAAACCTGAGATCCTTCCTATAACATGAGATGTGATATCCAACTCCTTCCCGTTCCAAACCTGAGACCCTTCCTTTAGCATGAGATGTGATATCCAGCTCCTTCCCATTCCAATCCTGAGACACTTCCGATAGCATGAGATGTGATATCTCAATGCTTCTAATACCAAACCTGAGATCCTTCCTATAACATGAGATGTGATATCCAAATCCTTCCCCTTCCAAACCTGAGACCCTCCCTTTAGCATGAGATGTGATATCTCAATGCCTCTAATACCAAACCTGAGATCCTTCCGATAGCATGAGATGTGATATCTCAATGCTTCTAATACCAAACCTGAGATCATTCCTATAACATGAGATGTGATATCCAAATCCTTCCCATTCCATTCCTGAGACCCTTCTGATAGCATGAGATGTGATATCTCAATGCCTCTAATACTAAACCTGAGATCCTACCTCTAACATGAAATGAGATATCCAACTCTTTCCCCTTCCAAACCTGAGAGCCTTCCTATAGCATGAGATGTGATATCCAAGTCCTTCCCATTCCAATACTGAGACCCTTCCTATAGCTTGAGATGTGATATCCAACTCCTTCCCATTCCAATTCTGAGACCCTTCCTATAGCATGAGATGTCATATCTCAATGCTTATACCAAACCTGAGAGCCTACCTATAGCATGAGATGTGATATCCAAGTCCATCCCATTCCAATCCTTAGACCCTTCCTACAGCATGCGATGTGATATCTCAATGATTATAATACCAAACCAGAGACTCTTCCTATAACATGAGATGGGATATCCAACTCCTTCCCATTCCAATTCTGAGACCCTTCCTATACTATGAGACTTGATATCTCAATGCTTCTAATACCAAACCTGAGACCCGTAATATAACATGAGATGTGATATCCAAATCCTTCCCCTTCCAAACCTTAGACCCTTCCTTTATCATGAGATGTGATATCCAACTCCTTCCCATTCCAATCCTGAGACCCTTCCGATATCATGAGATGTGATATCTCAAAGCTTCTAATATCAAACTTGAGACCCTCCCTATAGCATGAGATGTGATATCCAAGTCCTTCCCATTCCAATCCTGAGACCCTTCCTATAGCATGAGATGTGATATCTCAATGCTTCTAATACCAAACCTGAGACCCTTCCTATAACATGAGATGGGAATATCCAACTCCTTCCCATTCCAATCTTGAGACCCTTCCGATAGCAGAGATGTGATATCTCACTGCTTATACCAAACCTGAGACCCTTCCCATAGCAGGAGATGTGATATCCAACTCCTTCCCATTCCAACCTGAGACACTTCCTATAGCATGAGAAGGGATATCCAACTCCTTCCCAATCCAAGCCTGAGACCCTTCCGATAGCAGAGATGTGATATCTCAATGCTTATACCAAACCTGAGACCCTTCCTATGGCATGAGATGTGATATCCAACTCCTTGCCATTCAAATCCTGAGACCCTTCCTATAGCATGAGAAGGGATATCCAACTCCTTCCCAATCCAATCCTGAGACCCTTCCGATAGCAGCGACTTGATATCTCAATGCTTCTACCAAACCTGAGACCCTTCCTTTAGCATGAGATGTGATATCCAAATCCTTCACATTCCAATCCTGAGACCCTTCCTATAGCATGAGATGTGATATCTCAATGCTTCTAATACCAAACCTGAGATCCTTCCTATAACATGAGATGTGATATCCAATTCCTTCCCATTCCAAACCTGAGACCCTTCCTATTGGATGAGATGTGATATCCAACTCCTTCCCATTCCAACCCTGAGACCCTTCCTATAGCATGAGATGTGATGTCTCAATGCGTCTAATACCAAACCTGAGATCCTTCCTATAACATGAGATGTGATATCCAACTCCTTCCATTCCAATCCTGAGACCCGTCCTATAGCATGAGATGTGATATCTCAATGCTTATACCAAACCTGAGACCCTTCCTATAGCATGAGATGTGATATCCAACTGCTTCCCATTCCAATCCTGAGACCCTTCCTATAGCATGAGAAGTGATATCTCAATGCTTCTAATACCAAACCTGAGATCCTTCCTCTAACATGAAATGTGATATCCAACTCCTTCCCTTTCCAAACCTAAGAGCCTATCTATAGCATGAGATGTGATATCCAAGTCCTTCACATTCCAACCCTTAGACCCTTCCTACAGCATGCAATATGATATCTCAATGATTCTAATAACAAACCTGAGACCCGTCCTATAACATGAGATGGGATATCCAACTCCTTCCCATTCCAATCCTGAGACACTTCCGATAGCAGAGATGTGATATCTCAATGCTCATACCAAACCTGAGACCCTTCCTATAACATGAGATGTGATATCCAAATCCTTCCCGTTCCAAACCTGAGACCCTTCCTTTAGCATGAGATGTGATATCCAGCTCCTTCCCATTCCAATCCTGAGACACTTCCGATAGCATGAGATGTGATATCTCAATGCTTCTAATATCAAAACTGAGACCCTCCCTATAGCATGATATGTGATATCTAAGTCCTTCCCATTCCAATCCTGAGACCCTCCCTATAGCATGAGATGTGATATCCAACTCCTTCCCATTCCAATCCTGAGACCCTTCCTATAGCATGAGATATGATATCTCAATACTTCTAATACCAAACGTGAGATCCTTCCGATAGCATGAGATGTGATATCTCAATGCTTCTAATACCAAACCTGAGATCCTTCCTATAACATGAGATGTGATATCCAAATCCTTCCCCTTCCAAACCTGAGACCCTCCCTTTAGCATGAGATGTGATATCTAACTCCTTCCCATTCCATTCCTGAGACCCTTCTGATAGCATGAGATGTGATATCTCAATGCCTCTAATACCAAACCTGAGATCCTACCTCTAACATGAAATGAGATATCCAACTCTTTCCCCTTCCAAACCTGAGAGCCTTCCTATAGCATGAGATGTGATATCCAAGTCCTTCCCATTCCAATACTGAGACCCTTCCTATAGCTTGAGATGTGATATCCAACTCCTTCCCATTCCAATTCTGAGACCCTTCCTATAGCATGAGATGTGATATCTCAATGCTTATACCAAACCTGAGAGCCTACCTATAGCATGAGATGTGATATCCAAGTCCATCCCATTCCAATCCTTAGACCCTTCCTACAGCATGCGATGTGATATCTCAATGATTCTAATACCAAACCAGAGACTCTTCCTATAACATGAGATGGGATATCCAACTCCTTCCCATTCCAATTCTGAGACCCTTCCTATACTATGAGACTTGATATCTCAATGCTTCTAATACCAAACCTGAGACCCGTAATATAACATGAGATGTGATATCCAAATCCTTCCCCTTCCAAACCTTAGACCCTTCCTTTATCATGAGATGTGATATCCAACTCCTTCCCATTCCAATCCTGAGACCCTTCCGATATCATGAGATGTGATATCTCAAAGCTTCTAATATCAAACTTGAGACCCTCCCTATAGCATGAGATGTGATATCCAAGTCCTTCCCATTCCAATCCTGAGACCCTTCCTATAGCATGAGATGTGATATCTCAATGCTTCTAATACCAAACCTGAGACCCTTCCTATAACATGAGATGGGAATATCCAACTCCTTCCCATTCCAATCTTGAGACCCTTCCGATAGCAGAGATGTGATATCTCAATGCTTATACCAAACCTGAGATCCTTCCTATAACATGAGATGTGATATCCAACTCCTTCCCATTCCAATCCTGAGACACTTCCTATAGCATGTGATGTGATATCTCACTGCTTATACCAAACCTGAGACCCTTCCCATAGCAGGAGATGTGATATCCAACTCCTTCCCATTCCAATCCTCAGACCCTTCCTATAGCATGAGATGTGATATCTCAATGCTTCTAATGTCAAACTTGAGACCCTACCTATAGCATGAGATGTGATATCCAAGTCCTTCCCATTCCAATCCTGAGACCCTTCCTATAGCATGAGATGTGATATCTCAATGCTTCTAATACCAAACCTGAGATCCTTCCTATAACATGAGATGTGATATCCAATTCCTTCCCATTCCAAACCTGAGACCCTTCCTATTGGATGAGATGTGATATCCAACTCCTTCCCATTCCAACCCTGAGACCCTTCCTATAGCATGAGATGTGATGTCTCAATGCGTCTAATACCAAACCTGAGATCCTTCCTATAACATGAGATGTGATATCCAACTCCTTCCATTCCAATCCTGAGACCCGTCCTATAGCATGAGATGTGATATCTCAATGCTTATACCAAACCTGAGACCCTTCCTATAGCATGAAATGTGATATCCAAATCCTTCCCCTTCCAAACCTGAGACCCTCCCTTTAGCATGAAATGTGATATCCAACTCCTTCCTATTCCAATCCTGAGACTCTTCTGATAGCATGAGATGTGATATCTCAATGCTTCTAATACCAAACCTGAGATCCTTCCGATAGCATGAGATGTGATATCTCAATGCTTCTAATACCAAACCTGAGATCCTTCATATAACATGAGATGTGATATCCAAATCCTTCCCCTTCCAAACCTGAGATCCTTCCTATAGCATGAGATGTGATATCTCAATGCTTATACCAAACCTGAGAGCCTACCTATAGCATGAGATGTGATATCCAAGTCCATCCCATTCCAATCCTTAGACCCTTCCTACAGCATGCGATGTGATATCTCAATGATTCTAATACCAAACCAGAGACTCTTCCTATAACATGAGATGGGATATCCAACTCCTTCCCATTCCAATTCTGAGACCCTTCCTATACTATGAGACTTGATATCTCAATGCTTCTAATACCAAACCTGAGACCCGTAATATAACATGAGATGTGATATCCAAATCCTTCCCCTTCCAAACCTTAGACCCTTCCTTTATCATGAGATGTGATATCCAACTCCTTCCCATTCCAATCCTGAGACCCTTCCGATATCATGAGATGTGATATCTCAAAGCTTCTAATATCAAACTTGAGACCCTCCCTATAGCAAGAGATGTGATATCCAAGTCCTTCCCATTCCAATCCTGAGACCCTTCCTATAGCATGAGATGTGATATCTCAATGCTTCTAATACCAAACCTGAGACCCTTCCTATAACATGAGATGGGAATATCCAACTCCTTCCCATTCCAATCTTGAGACCCTTCCGATAGCAGAGATGTGATATCTCAATGCTTATACCAAACCTGAGATCCTTCCTATAACATGAGATGTGATATCCAACTCCTTCCCATTCCAATCCTGAGACACTTCCTATAGCATGAGATGTGATATATCACTGCTTATACCAAACCTGAGACCCTTCCCATAGCAGGAGATGTGATATCCAACTCCTTCCCATTCCAATCCTCAGACCCTTCCTATAGCATGAGATGTGATATCTCAATGCTTCTAATGTCAAACTTGAGACCCTACCTATAGCATGAGATGTGATATCCAAGTCCTTCCCATTCCAATCCTAAGACACTTCCTATAGCATGAGATGTGATATCTCAATGCTTCTAATACCAAACTTGAGACTCTTCCTATAACATGAGATGGGATATCCAACTCCTTCCCATTCCAATCCTGAGACCCTTTTGATAGCAGAGATGTGATATCTCAATGTTTATACCAAACCTGAAACCCTTCCTACGGCATGAGATGTCATATTCAACTCCTTCCCATTCCAATCCTGAGACCCTTCCTATAGCATGAGATTTGATATCCAACTCCTTCCCATTCCAATCCTGAGACCCTTCCTATAGCATGAGATGTGATGTCTCAATGCTTCTAATACCAAACCTGAGATCCTTCCTATAACATGAGATGTGATATCCAACTCCTTCCATTCCAATCCTGAGACCCTTCCTATAGCATGAGATGTGATATCTCAATGCTTATACCAAACCTGAGACCCTTCCTATAGCATGAGATGTGATATCCAACTCCTTCCCATTCCAATCCTGAGACCCTTCCTATAGCATGAGATGTGATATCTCAATGCTTCTAATACCAAACCTGAGATCCTTCCTCTAACATGAAATGTGAGATCCAACTCCTTCCCTTTCCAAACCTAAGAGCCTATCTATAGCATGAGATGTGATATCCAAGTCCTTCACATTCCAACCCTTAGACCCTTCCTACAGCATGCAATATGATATCTCAATGATTCCAATAACAAACCTGAGACCCGTCCTATAACATGAGATGGGATATCCAACTCCTTCCCATTCCAATCCTGAGACACTTCCGATAGCAGAGATGTGATATCTCAATGTTTATACCAAACCTGAGACCCTTCCTATAACATGAGATGTGATATCCAACTCCTTCCCGTTCCAAACCTGAGACCCTTCCTTTAGCATGAGATGTGATATCCAGCTCCTTCCCATTCCAATCCTGAGACACTTCCGATAGCATGAGATGTGATATCTCAATGCTTCTAATATCAAAACTGAGACCCTCCCTATAGCATGATATGTGATATCTAAGTCCTTCCCATTCCAATCCTGAGACCCTTCCTATAGCATGAGATGTGATATCTCAATGCTTCTACCAAACCTGAGACCCTTCCTTTAGCATGAGATGTGATATCCAACTCCTTCCCATTCCAATCCTGAGACCCTTCCTATAGCATGAGATGTGATATCTCAATACTTCTAATACCAAACCTGAGATCCTTCCGATAACATGAGATGTGATATCTCAATACTTCTAATACCAAACCTGAGATCCATCCTATAACATGAGATGTGATATCCAACTCCTTCCCTTTCCAAACCTGAGAGCCGTTCTATAGCATGAGATGTGATATCCAGGTCCTTCCCATTCCAATCCTTAGACCCTTCCTACAGCATGCAATATGATATCTCAATGCTTATACCAAACCTGAGAACCTTCCTATGGCCTGAGATGTCATGGCCTGAGATGTCATATACAACTCCTTCCCATTCCAATCCTGAGACCCTTCCTTTAGCATGAGATGTGATATCTCAATGCTTATACCAAATCTGAGACCCTTCCTATAGCATGAGATTTGATATCCAATTCCTTCCCATTCCAATCCTGAGACCCTCCCTATAGCATGAGATGTGATATCTCAATGCTTATACCAAACCTGAGAGCCTACCTATAACATGAGATGTGATATCCAAGTCCATCCCATTCCAATCCTTAGACCCTTCCTACAGCATGCGATGTGATATCTCAATGATTCTAATACCAAACCAGAGACTCTTCCTATAACATGAGATGGGATATCCAACTCCTTCCCATTCCAATCCTGAGCCGCTTCCGATAGCAGAGATGTGATATCTCAATGCTTATACCAAACCTGAGACCCTTCCTATAACATGAGATGTGATATCCAACTCCTTCCCGTTCCAAACCTGAGACACTAACTATAGCATATGTGATATCCAACTCCTTCCCATTCCAAACATGAGACCCTTCCTATAGCAAGAAAGTAATATCCAACTCCTACCCATTCCAATCCTGAGACCCTTCCTATAGCAAGAGATGTGATATCCAAATCCTTCCCATTCCAATCCTGAGACCCTTCCTATAACATGAGATGTGATATCCAACTCCTTCCCATTCCAACCTGAGACACTTCCTAAAGCATGAGAAGGGATATCCAACTCCTTCCCAATCCAATCCTGAAACCCTTCCGATAGCAGAGATGTGATATCTCAATGCTTATACCAAACCTGAGACCCTTCCTATGGCATGAGATGTGATATCCAACTCCTTGCCATTCAAATCCTGAGACCCTTCCTATAGCATGAGAAGGGATATCCAACTCCTTCCCAATCCAATCCTGAGACCCTTCCGATAGCAGCGACGTGATATCTCAATGCTTCTACCAAAACTGAGACCCTTCCTTTAGCATGAGATGTGATATCCAAATCCTTCACATTCCAATCCTGAGACCCTTCCTATAGCATGAGATGTGATATCTCAATGCTTCTAATACCAAACCTGAGATCCTTCCTATAACATGAGATGTGATATCCAATTCCTTCCCATTCCAAACCTGAGACCCTTCCTATTGGATGAGATGGGATATCCAACTCCTTTCCATTCCAACCCTGAGACCCTTCCTATAGCATGAGATGTGATGTCTCAATGCGTCTAATACCAAACCTGAGATCCTTCCTATAACATGAGATGTGATATCCAACTCCTTCCATTCCAATCCTGAGACCCGTCCTATAGCATGAGATGTGATATCTCAATGCTTATACCAAACCTGAGACCCTTCCTATAGCATGAGATGTGATATCCAACTGCTTCCCATTCCAATCCTGAGACCCTTCCTATAGCATGAGATGTGATATCTCAATGCTTCTAATACCAAACCTGAGATCCTTCCTCTAACATGAAATGTGATATCCAACTCCTTCCCTTTCCAAACCTAAGAGCCTATCTATAGCATGAGATGTGATATCCAAGTCCTTCACATTCCAACCCTTAGACCCTTCCTACAGCATGCAATATGATATCTCAATGATTCTAATAACAAACCTGAGACCCGTCCTATAACATGAGATGGGATATCCAACTCCTTCCCATTCCAATCCTGAGACACTTCCGATAGCAGAGATGTGATATCTCAATGCTTATACCAAACCTGAGACCCTTCCTATAACATGAGATGTGATATCCAAATCCTTCCCGTTCCAAACCTGAGACCCTTCCTTTAGCATGAGATGTGATATCCAGCTCCTTCCCATTCCAATCCTGAGACACTTCCGATAGCATGAGATGTGATATCTCAATGCTTCTAATATCAAAACTGAGACCCTCCCTATAGCATGATATGTGATATCTAAGTCCTTCCCATTCCAATCCTGAGACCCTCCCTATAGCATGAGATGTGATATCCAACTCCTTCCCATTCCAATCCTGAGACCCTTCCTATAGCATGAGATATGATATCTCAATACTTCTAATACCAAACATGAGATCCTTCCGATAACATGAGATGTGATATCCAAATCCTTCCCCTTCCAAACCTGAGACCCTCCCTTTAGCATGAAATGTGATATCCAACTCCTTCCTATTCCAATCCTGAGACTCTTCTGATAGCATGAGATGTGATATCTCAATGCTTCTAATACCAAACCTGAGATCCTTCCTATAACATGAGATGTGATATCCAAATCCTTCCCCTTCCAAACCTGAGACCCTCCCTTTAGCATGAAATGTGATATCCAACTCCTTCCTATTCCAATCCTGAGACTCTTCTGATAGCATGAGATGTGATATCTCAATGCTTCTAATACCAAACCTGAGATCCTTCCGATAGCATGAGATGTGATATCTCAATGCTTCTAATACCAAACCTGAGATCCTTCCTATAACATGAGATGTGATATCCAAATCCTTCCCCTTCCAAACCTGAGACCCTCCCTTTAGCATGAGATGTGATATCTAACTCCTTCCCATTCCATTCCTGAGACCCTTCTGATAGCATGAGATGTGATATCTCAATGCCTCTAATACCAAACCTGAGATCCTACCTCTAACATGAAATGAGATATCCAACTCTTTCCCCTTCCAAACCTGAGAGCCTTCCTATAGCATGAGATGTGATATCCAAGTCCTTCCCATTCCAATACTGAGACCCTTCCTATAGCTTGAGATGTGATATCCAACTCCTTCCCATTCCAATTCTGAGACCCTTCCTATAGCATGAGATGTGATATCTCAATGCTTATACCAAACCTGAGAGCCTACCTATAGCATGAGATGTGATATCCAAGTCCATCCCATTCCAATCCTTAGACCCTTCCTACAGCATGCGATGTGATATCTCAATGATTCTAATACCAAACCAGAGACTCTTCCTATAACATGAGATGGGATATCCAACTCCTTCCCATTCCAATTCTGAGACCCTTCCTATACTATGAGACTTGATATCTCAATGCTTCTAATACCAAACCTGAGACCCGTAATATAACATGAGATGTGATATCCAAATCCTTCCCCTTCCAAACCTTAGACCCTTCCTTTATCATGAGATGTGATATCCAACTCCTTCCCATTCCAATCCTGAGACCCTTCCGATATCATGAGATGTGATATCTCAAAGCTTCTAATATCAAACTTGAGACCCTCCCTATAGCATGAGATGTGATATCCAAGTCCTTCCCATTCCAATCCTGAGACCCTTCCTATAGCATGAGATGTGATATCTCAATGCTTCTAATACCAAACCTGAGACCCTTCCTATAACATGAGATGGGAATATCCAACTCCTTCCCATTCCAATCTTGAGACCCTTCCGATAGCAGAGATGTGATATCTCAATGCTTATACCAAACCTGAGATCCTTCCTATAACATGAGATGTGATATCCAAGTCCTTCCCATTCCAATCCTGAGACACTTCCTATAGCATGTGATGTGATATCTCACTGCTTATACCAAACCTGAGACCCTTCCCATAGCAGGAGATGTGATATCCAACTCCTTCCCATTCCAATCCTCAGACCCTTCCTATAGCATGAGATGTGATATCTCAATGCTTCTAATGTCAAACTTGAGACCCTACCTATAGCATGAGATGTGATATCCAAGTCCTTCCCATTCCAATCCTGAGACCCTTCCTATAGCATGAGATGTGATATCTCAATGCTTCTAATACCAAACCTGAGATCCTTCCTATAACATGAGATGTGATATCCAATTCCTTCCCATTCCAAACCTGAGACCCTTCCTATTGGATGAGATGTGATATCCAACTCCTTCCCATTCCAACCCTGAGACCCTTCCTATAGCATGAGATGTGATGTCTCAATGCGTCTAATACCAAACCTGAGATCCTTCCTATAACATGAGATGTGATATCCAACTCCTTCCATTCCAATCCTGAGACCCGTCCTATAGCATGAGATGTGATATCTCAATGCTTATACCAAACCTGAGACCCTTCCTATAGCATGAAATGTGATATCCAAATCCTTCCCCTTCCAAACCTGAGACCCTCCCTTTAGCATGAAATGTGATATCCAACTCCTTCCTATTCCAATCCTGAGACTCTTCTGATAGCATGAGATGTGATATCTCAATGCTTCTAATACCAAACCTGAGATCCTTCCGATAGCATGAGATGTGATATCTCAATGCTTCTAATACCAAACCTGAGATCCTTCCTATAACATGAGATGTGATATCCAAATCCTTCCCCTTCCAAACCTGAGATCCTTCCTATAGCATGAGATGTGATATCCAAGTCCATCCCATTCCAATCCTTAGACCCTTCCTACAGCATGCGATGTGATATCTCAATGATTCTAATACCAAACCAGAGACTCTTCCTATAACATGAGATGGGATATCCAACTCCTTCCCATTCCAATTCTGAGACCCTTCCTATACTATGAGACTTGATATCTCAATGCTTCTAATACCAAACCTGAGACCCGTAATATAACATGAGATGTGATATCCAAATCCTTCCCCTTCCAAACCTTAGACCCTTCCTTTATCATGAGATGTGATATCCAACTCCTTCCCATTCCAATCCTGAGACCCTTCCGATATCATGAGATGTGATATCTCAAAGCTTCTAATATCAAACTTGAGACCCTCCCTATAGCAAGAGATGTGATATCCAAGTCCTTCCCATTCCAATCCTGAGACCCTTCCTATAGCATGAGATGTGATATCTCAATGCTTCTAATACCAAACCTGAGACCCTTCCTATAACATGAGATGGGAATATCCAACTCCTTCCCATTCCAATCTTGAGACCCTTCCGATAGCAGAGATGTGATATCTCAATGCTTATACCAAACCTGAGATCCTTCCTATAACATGAGATGTGATATCCAACTCCTTCCCATTCCAATCCTGAGACACTTCCTATAGCATGAGATGTGATATCTCACTGCTTATACCAAACCTGAGACCCTTCCCATAGCAGGAGATGTGATATCCAACTCCTTCCCATTCCAATCCTCAGACCCTTCCTATAGCATGAGATGTGATATCTCAATGCTTCTAATGTCAAACTTGAGACCCTACCTATAGCATGAGATGTGATATCCAAGTCCTTCCCATTCCAATCCTAAGACACTTCCTATAGCATGAGATGTGATATCTCAATGCTTCTAATACCAAACTTGAGACTCTTCCTATAACATGAGATGGGATATCCAACTCCTTCCCATTCCAATCCTGAGACCCTTTTGATAGCAGAGATGTGATATCTCAATGTTTATACCAAACCTGAGACCCTTCCTACGGCATGAGATGTCATATTCAACTCCTTCCCATTCCAATCCTGAGACCCTTCCTATAGCATGAGATTTGATATCCAACTCCTTCCCATTCCAATCCTGAGACCCTTCCTATAGCATGAGATGTGATGTCTCAATGCTTCTAATACCAAACCTGAGATCCTTCCTATAACATGAGATGTGATATCCAACTCCTTCCATTCCAATCCTGAGACCCTTCCTATAGCATGAGATGTGATATCTCAATGCTTATACCAAACCTGAGACCCTTCCTATAGCATGAGATGTGATATCCAACTCCTTCCCATTCCAATCCTGAGACCCTTCCTATAGCATGAGATGTGATATCTCAATGCTTCTAATACCAAACCTGAGATCCTTCCTCTAACATGAAATGTGAGATCCAACTCCTTCCCTTTCCAAACCTAAGAGCCTATCTATAGCATGAGATGTGATATCCAAGTCCTTCACATTCCAACCCTTAGACCCTTCCTACAGCATGCAATATGATATCTCAATGATTCCAATAACAAACCTGAGACCCGTCCTATAACATGAGATGGGATATCCAACTCCTTCCCATTCCAATCCTGAGACACTTCCGATAGCAGAGATGTGATATCTCAATGTTTATACCAAACCTGAGACCCTTCCTATAACATGAGATGTGATATCCAACTCCTTCCCGTTCCAAACCTGAGACCCTTCCTTTAGCATGAGATGTGATATCCAGCTCCTTCCCATTCCAATCCTGAGACACTTCCGATAGCATGAGATGTGATATCTCAATGCTTCTAATATCAAAACTGAGACCCTCCCTATAGCATGATATGTGATATCTAAGTCCTTCCCATTCCAATCCTGAGACCCTTCCTATAGCATGAGATGTGATATCTCAATGCTTCTACCAAACCTGAGACCCTTCCTTTAGCATGAGATGTGATATCCAACTCCTTCCCATTCCAATCCTGAGACCCTTCCTATAGCATGAGATGTGATATCTCAATACTTCTAATACCAAACCTGAGATCCTTCCGATAACATGAGATGTGATATCTCAATACTTCTAATACCAAACCTGAGATCCATCCTATAACATGAGATGTGATATCCAACTCCTTCCCTTTCCAAACCTGAGAGCCGTTCTATAGCATGAGATGTGATATCCAGGTCCTTCCCATTCCAATCCTTAGACCCTTCCTACAGCATGCAATATGATATCTCAATGCTTATACCAAACCTGAGAACCTTCCTATGGCCTGAGATGTCATGGCCTGAGATGTCATATACAACTCCTTCCCATTCCAATCCTGAGACCCTTCCTTTAGCATGAGATGTGATATCTCAATGCTTATACCAAATCTGAGACCCTTCCTATAGCATGAGATTTGATATCCAATTCCTTCCCATTCCAATCCTGAGACCCTCCCTATAGCATGAGATGTGATATCTCAATGCTTATACCAAACCTGAGAGCCTACCTATAACATGAGATGTGATATCCAAGTCCATCCCATTCCAATCCTTAGACCCTTCCTACAGCATGCGATGTGATATCTCAATGATTCTAATACCAAACCAGAGACTCTTCCTATAACATGAGATGGGATATCCAACTCCTTCCCATTCCAATCCTGAGCCGCTTCCGATAGCAGAGATGTGATATCTCAATGCTTATACCAAACCTGAGACCCTTCCTATAACATGAGATGTGATATCCAACTCCTTCCCGTTCCAAACCTGAGACACTAACTATAGCATATGTGATATCCAACTCCTTCCCATTCCAAACATGAGACCCTTCCTATAGCAAGAAAGTAATATCCAACTCCTACCCATTCCAATCCTGAGACCCTTCCTATAGCAAGAGATGTGATATCCAAATCCTTCCCATTCCAATCCTGAGACCCTTCCTATAACATGAGATGTGATATCCAACTCCTTCCCATTCCAACCTGAGACACTTCCTAAAGCATGAGAAGGGATATCCAACTCCTTCCCAATCCAATCCTGAGACCCTTCCGATAGCAGAGATGTGATATCTCAATGCTTATACCAAACCTGAGACCCTTCCTATGGCATGAGATGTGATATCCAACTCCTTGCCATTCAAATCCTGAGACCCTTCCTATAGCATGAGAAGGGATATCCAACTCCTTCCCAATCCAATCCTGAGACCCTTCCGATAGCAGCGACGTGATATCTCAATGCTTCTACCAAAACTGAGACCCTTCCTTTAGCATGAGATGTGATATCCAAATCCTTCACATTCCAATCCTGAGACCCTTCCTATAGCATGAGATGTGATATCTCAATGCTTCTAATACCAAACCTGAGATCCTTCCTATAACATGAGATGTGATATCCAATTCCTTCCCATTCCAAACCTGAGACCCTTCCTATTGGATGAGATGGGATATCCAACTCCTTTCCATTCCAACCCTGAGACCCTTCCTATAGCATGAGATGTGATGTCTCAATGCGTCTAATACCAAACCTGAGATCCTTCCTATAACATGAGATGTGATATCCAACTCCTTCCATTCCAATCCTGAGACCCGTCCTATAGCATGAGATGTGATATCTCAATGCTTATACCAAACCTGAGACCCTTCCTATAGCATGAGATGTGATATCCAACTGCTTCCCATTCCAATCCTGAGACCCTTCCTATAGCATGAGATGTGATATCTCAATGCTTCTAATACCAAACCTGAGATCCTTCCTCTAACATGAAATGTGATATCCAACTCCTTCCCTTTCCAAACCTAAGAGCCTATCTATAGCATGAGATGTGATATCCAAGTCCTTCACATTCCAACCCTTAGACCCTTCCTACAGCATGCAATATGATATCTCAATGATTCTAATAACAAACCTGAGACCCGTCCTATAACATGAGATGGGATATCCAACTCCTTCCCATTCCAATCCTGAGACACTTCCGATAGCAGAGATGTGATATCTCAATGCTTATACCAAACCTGAGACCCTTCCTATAACATGAGATGTGATATCCAGCTCCTTCCCATTCCAATCCTGAGACACTTCCGATAGCATGAGATGTGATATCTCAATGCTTCTAATATCAAAACTGAGACCCTCCCTATAGCATGATATGTGATATCTAAGTCCTTCCCATTCCAATCCTGAGACCCTCCCTATAGCATGAGATGTTATATCCAACTCCTTCCCATTCCAATCCTGAGACCCTTCCTATAGCATGAGATATGATATCTCAATACTTCTAATACCAAACATGAGATCCTTCCGATAACATGAGATGTGATATCCAAATCCTTCCCCTTCCAAACCTGAGACCCTCCCTTTAGCATGAAATGTGATATCCAACTCCTTCCTATTCCAATCCTGAGACTCTTCTGATAGCATGAGATGTGATATCTCAATGCTTCTAATACCAAACCTGAGATCCTTCCTATAACATGAGATGTGATATCCAAATCCTTCCCCTTCCAAACCTGAGACCCTCCCTTTAGCATGAGATGTGATATCTAACTCCTTCCCATTCCATTCCTGAGACCCTTCTGATAGCATGAGATGTGATATCTCAATGCCTCTAATACCAAACCTGAGATCCTACCTCTAACATGAAATGAGATATCCAACTCTTTCCCCTTCCAAACCTGAGAGCCTTCCTATAGCATGAGATGTGATATCCAAGTCCTTCCCATTCCAATACTGAGACCCTTCCTACAGCTTGAGATGTGATATCCAACTCCTTCCCATTCCAATTCTGAGACCCTTCCTATAGCATGAGATGTGATATCTCAATGCTTATACCAAACCTGAGAGCCTACCTATAGCATGAGATGTGATATCCAAGTCCATCCCATTCCAATCCTTAGACCCTTCCTACAGCATGCGATGTGATATCTCAATGATTCTGATACCAAACCAGAGACTCTTCATGAGACATGAGATGGGATATCCAACTCCTTCCCATTCCAATTCTGAGACCCTTCCTATACTATGAGACTTGATATCTCAATGCTTCTAATACCAAACCTGAGACCCGTAATATAACATGAGATGTGATATCCAAATCCTTCCCCTTCCAAACCTTAGACCCTTCCTTTATCATGAGATGTGATATCCAACTCCTTCCCATTCCAATCCTGAGACCCTTCCGATATCATGAGATGTGATATCTCAAAGCTTCTAATATCAAACTTGAGACCCTCCCTATAGCATGAGATGTGATATCCAAGTCCTTCCCATTCCAATCCTGAGACCCTTCCTATAGCATGAGATTTGATATCTCAATGCTTCTAATACCAAACCTGAGACCCTTCCTATAACATGAGATGGGAATATCCAACTCCTTCCCATTCCAATCTTGAGACCCTTCCGATAGCAGAGATGTGATATCTCAATGCTTATACCACACCTGAGATCCTTCCTATAACATGAGATGTGATATCCAACTCCTTCCCATTCCAATCCTGAGACACTTCCTATAGCATGAGATGTGATATCTCACTGCTTATACCAAACCTGAGACCCTTCCCATAGCAGGAGATGTGATATCCAACTCCTTCCCATTCCAATCCTCAGACCCTTCCTATAGCATGAGATGTGATATCTCAATGCTTCTAATGACAAACTTGAGACCCTACCTATAGCATGAGATGTGATATCCAAGTCCTTCCCATTCCAATCCTGAGACACTTCCTATAGCATGAGATGTGATATCTCAATGCTTCTAATACCAAACCTGAGACTCTTCCTATAACATGAGATGGGTTATCCAACTCCTTCCAATTCCAATCCTGAGACCCTTTTGATAGCAGAGATGTGATATCTCAATGGTTATACCAAACCTGAGACCCTTCCTACGGCATGAGATGTCATATTCAACTCCTTCCCATCCCAATCCTGAGACCCTTCCTATAGCATGAGATTTGATATCCAACTCCTTCCCATTCCAATCCTGAGACCCTTCCTATAGCATGAGATGTGATGTCTCAATGCTTCTAATACCAAACCTCAGATCCTTCCTATAACATGAGATGTGATATCCAACTCCTTCCATTCCAATCCTGAGACCCTTCCTATAGCATGAGATGTGATATCTCAATGCTTATACCAAACCTGAAACCCTTCCTATAGCATGAGATGTGATATCCAACTCCTTCCCATTCCAATCCTGAGACCCTTCCTATAGCCTGAGATGTGATATCTCAATGCCTCTAATACCAAACCTGAGATCCTTCCTCTAACATGAAATGTGATATCCAACTCCTTCACTTTCCAAACCTGAGAGCCTATCTATAGCATGAGATGTGATATCCAAGTCCTTCGCATTCCAATCCTTAGACCCTTCCTACAGCATGCAATATGATATCTCAATGATTCTAATAAAAAACCTGAGACCCGTCCTATAACATGAGATGGGATATCCAACTCCTTCCCATTCCAATCCTGAGACACTTCTGATAGCAGAGATGTGATATCTCAATGTTTATACCAAACCTGAGACCCTTCCTATAACATGAGATGTGATATCCAACTCCTTCCCGTTCCAAACCTGAGACCCTTCCTTTAGCATGAGATGTGATATCCAGCTCCTTCCCATTCCAATCCTGAGACACTTCCGATAGCATGAGATGTGATATCTCAATGCTTCTAATATCAAAACTGAGACCCTCCCTATAGCATGCTATGTGATATCTAAGTCCTTCCCATTCCAATCCTGAGACCCTTCCTATAGCATGAGATGTGATATCTAAATACTTCTACCAAACCTGAGATCCTTCCGATAACATGAGATGTGATATCTCAATACTTCTAATACCAAACCTGAGATCCATCCTATAACATGAGATGTGATATCCAAATCCTTCCCCTTCCAAACCTGAGACCCTCCCTTTAGCATGAGATGTGATATCCAACTCCTTCCCATTCCAATCCTGAGACCCTTCTGATAGCATAAGATATGATATCTCAATGCTTCTATACCAAACCTGAGATCCTTCCGATAGCATGAGATGTGATATCTCAATACTTCTAATACCAAACCTGAGACCCTTCCTATAGCATGAGATGGGATATCCAACTCCTTCCAAATCCAATCCCGATACCCTTCCGATAGCATGAGATGTGATAACCCAATGCTTCTACCAAACTCGAGACCCATATTATGGCATGAGATGTGATATCAAACTCCTTCCCATTCTAATCCTGAGACCCTTCCTATAGCTTGAAATGTGATATCCAACTCCTTCCCATTCCAATTCTGAGACCCTTCCTATACCATGAGACTTGATATCTCAATGCTTCTAATACCAAACCTGAGACCCGTCCTATAACATGAGATGTGATATCCAAATCCTTCCCCTTCCAAACCTTAGACCCTTCCTTTATAATGAGATGTGATATCCAACTCCTTCCCATTCCAATCTTGAGACCCTTCCGATATCATGAAATGTGATATCTCAATGCTTCTATCAAACTTGAGACCCTCCCTATAGCATGAGATGTGATATCCAACTCCTTCCCATTCCAATCCTGAGACCCTTCTGATAGCATAAGATATGATATCTCAATGCTTCTATACCAAACCTGAGATCCTTCCGATAGCATGAGATGTGATATCTCAATACTTCCAATACCAAACCTGAGATCCTTCCTATAACATGAGATGTGATATCCAAATCCTTATCTTCCAAACCTGAGACCCTCCCTTTACCATGAGATGTGATATTCAACTCCTTCCCATTCCAATCCTGAGACTCTTCTGATAGCATAAGATATGATATCTCAATGCTTCTATACCAAACCTGAGATCCTTCTGATAGCATGAGATGTGATATCTCAATGCTTCTAATACCAAACCTGAGATCCTACCTCTAACATGAAATGTGATATCCAACTCTTTCCCCTTGCAAACCTGAGAGCCTTCCTATAGCATGAGATGTGATATCCAAGTCCTTCCCATTCCAATCCTGAGACCCTTCCTATAACATGAGATGTGATATCCAACTCCTTCCCATTCCAACCTGAGACCCTTCCTATAGCATGAGATGGGATATCCAACTCCTTCCAAATCCAATCCCGATACCCTTCCGATAGCATGAGATGTGATAACCCAATGCTTCTACCAAACCTGAGACCCATATTATGGCATGAGATGTGATATCAAACTCCTTCCCATTCTAATCCTGAGACCCTTCCTATAGCTTGAAATGTGATATCCAACTCCTTCCCATTCCAATTCTGAGACCCTTCCTATACCATGAGACTTGATATCTCAATGTTTCTAATACCAAACCTGAGACCCGTCCTATAACATGAGATGTGATATCCAAATCCTTCCCCTTCCAAACCTTAGACCCTTCCTTTATCATGAGATGTGATATCCAACTCCTTCCCATTCCAATCTTGAGACCCTTCCGATATCATGAAATGTGATATCTCAATGCTTCTATCAAACTTGAGACCCTCCCTATAGCATGAGATGTGATATCCAAGTCCTTCCCATTCCAATCCTGAGACCCTTCCTATAGCATGAGATGTGATATCTCAATGCTTCTAATACCAAACCTGAGACCCTTCCTATAACATGAGATGGGAATATCCAACTCCTTCCCATTCCAATCCTTAGACCCTTCCTACAGCATGCAATATGATATCTCAATGATTTTAATAAAAAACCTGAGACCCGTCCTATAACATGAGATGGGATATCCAACTCCTTCCCATTCCAATCCTGAGACACTTCCGATAGCAGAGATGTGATATCTCAATGTTTATACCAAACCTGAGACCCTTCCTATAACACGAGATGTGATATCCAACTCCTTCCCATTCCAATCCTGAGACCCTTCCTATAGCATGAGATGTGATATCCAACTCCATCCCATTCCAATCCTGAGACCCTTCCTATAGCATGAGATGTGATGTCTCAATGCTTCTAATACCAAACCTGAGATCCTTCCTTTAACATGAGATGTGATATCCAACTCCTTCCATTCCAATCCTTAGACCCTTCCTACAGCATGCAATATGATATCTCAATGATTTTAATAAAAAACCTGAGACCCGTCCTATAACATGAGATGGGATATCCAACTCCTTCCCATTCCAATCCTGAGACACTTCCGATAGCAGAGATGTGATATCTCAATGTTTATACCAAACCTGAGACCCTTCCTATAACATGAGATGTGATATCCAACTCCTTCCCGTTCCAAACCTGAGACCCTTCCTTTAGCATGAGATGTTATATCCAGCTCCTTCCCATTCCAATCCTGAGAAACTTCCGATAGCATGAGATGTGATATCTTAATGCTTCTAATATCAAAACTGAGACCCTCCCTATAGCATATGTGATATCTAAATCCTTCCCATTCCAATCCTGAGACCCTATAGCATGAGATGTGCTATCTCAATGCTTATCCTTGATTCCTGTAGTAAATTGATTTCCTTTGCAGGCCGACTCCTGTCACGAATGCCTTGTCTGCATGCATTCTCTCCTGGCCATTTGCTCACCGTGGCTATTTGCCTACCCCCTTCCTCTCTCAGTGGATGGACTTCTCCATCCTAGCCTCCTACCACTCAACTCCGCCTACTTGGAGAATTCAACATGAACCTGTATGCTTCCTGACCTGGACTTTTACGAGATCTGCAACTCTTCATGTCGCTGGCCCTACACACTGCAGGGAATACTCAGGATTTTCTGATCTCAGACCTCCCCCTCTGTAACCCTCTCAACAATCCTCTCCCGTGGTGATCAAGTTCTCATCTCCAAAGAAGGCTAACTGCCAGCTATTCCTCCTCAGAGGAGTTCTCCCTTTCTGTCCCTGCTCCCTGCACAGTTTCGCGATGCAAACACTCGCTTTCCTGCTCTCTGGCTTAGACGCTTTTCCTTCTCAGAGGCCTGCTTCCTTTCTGCCCTTTTCGCGTTGCAAGTACTCGCTTCCCAGCTCTCTGGTTTAGACGCGTGTTCCCTGCCTTCTCTCCTCTTCCCGCTGTCTTCAAATCAAAAAATGAGCTCCAAAAGATACACAGTGCTCAGAATGCTCTATAACACCCATTATTCAACATATAGCCGTAACCCGCTAGACGTATTGAAACGTGCTGTAAACTAGCAAAAACAGCTAGAAAATGTACTTTCCTCGCGTTTTTGTAAATGCTAATTCTGATGGGTTCCCATGTATGTACTGTCCGTGCGTTTGTTGTTGAATCCTGAAGTTTTTAACCACTGTTCTCCCATACAAGGGGGGGTCAATGTCTACTGCTGTTCACAGGCTGAATGTATACGGCTGAAATCTTCAAGGCATTATCAGCTTTCCTGACTGTTTTGGAACGTGTATTTGCCATCTGTTAATGCAGTCGCCCTGTGTTCATCGTCCCTTCTACTTCACAGGCTGCACTCCACTGGTGATCACATTCTCCTCTCCAGAGCAGGCTGACTACCAGCTGCTCCTCCTCATAGGCGTTCATCCTTTCTGTCCCTGCTCCCTGCACCGTTCCGCGTTGCATGTACTCGCTTCCCAGCTCTCTGGTTTAGATGCGTGTTCCCTGCCTTCTCTCCTCTTCCTACAGCCTTCCAATGAGCTCCACAAGATAGTGTTCAGAATGCTTTATAACCCCATTATTCAACATATAGCTGTATCCCGCTAGACGTATTGAAACGTGCTAAAAACGAGCAGAAACAGCTCGAAAATGTACTTTTCTCGCGTTTTGGTAAATGCGAATTCTGGTGGATTCCCATTTTGTACTCTGTTCGTGCGTTTGTTCAGTCGAATCCTGGTCTTTTGAACCACTCTTCTCCCATACAAAGGAGGGTCAAAATGTGTTGTTTACAGGCTGAATTTATACTGCTGAAATGCTCGCTTCCCTGCTCTCTGGTTTAGATGCCTGTTCCCTGCCTTCTCTCCTCTTCCTACAGCCTTCCAATGAGCTCCACTAGATAGTGTTCAGAATGCTTTATAACCCCATTATTCAACATATAGCTGTAACCCGCTAGACGTATTGAAACGTGCTAAAAACTAGCAAAAATAGCTAGAAAATGTACTTCCCTCGCGTTTTTGTAAATGCGAATTCTGGTGGGTTCCCATGTTGTATGTACTGTGTCCGTGCGTTTGTGTCGAATCCTGACGTTTTTAACCACTGTTCTCCCATACTAGGGAGGGGGGGGTCAACATCTGCTGTTCACAGGCTGAATGTATACGGCTGAAATCTTCAAGGCATTATCAGCTTTCCTGACTGTTTTGGAACGTGTATTTGCCATCTGTTAATGCAGTCGCCCTTTGTTCATCGTTCCTTCTAGTTTACAGGCTGCACTCCCCTAGTGATCACATTCTTCTCTCCTATGCAGGCTAACTACCAGCTGCTCCTCCTCATAGGTGTTCATCCTTTCTGTCCCTGCTCCCTGCACCGTTTCGCGTTGCATGTACTCGCTTCCCAGCTCTCTGGTTGAGATGCTTGTTCCCTGCCTTCTCTCCTCTTGCTACAGCCTTCCAATTTGCTCCACAAGATACAGTGTTCAGAATGCTTTATAACACCCATTATTCAACATATAGCTGTAACCCGATAGACGTATTGAAACGTGCTAAAAACTAGCAAAAACAGCTAGAAAATGTACTTCCCTCGCGTTTTGGTAAATGCAGGGTACACGCGTCTAAACCAGAGAGCAGGGAAGCGAGCATTTCAGCAGTATAAATTCAGCCTGTGAACAACACATTTTGACCCTCCCTTGTATGGGAGAAGAGTGGTTCAAAAGACCAGGATTCGACTGAACAAACGCACGAACAGAGTACAAAATGGGAATCCACCAGAATTCGCATTTACCAAAACGCGAGGAAAGTACATGTTCTAGCTGTTTCTGCTCGTTTTTAGCACGTTTCAATACGTCTAGCGGGTTACAGCTATATGTTGAATAATGGGTGTTATAAAGCATTCTGAACACTGTATCTTGTGGAGCTCATTGGAAGGCTGTAGGAAGAGGAGAGAAGGCAGGGAACACGCATCTAAACCAGAGAGCTGGGAAGCGAGTACATGCAACGCGAAACGGTGCAGGGAGCAGGGACAGAAAGGATGAACGCCTATGAGGAGGAGCAGCTGGTAGTCAGCCTGCTCTGGAGAGGAGAATGTGATCACCAGGGGAGTGCAGCCTGTAAAGTAGAAGGGACTATGAACACAGGGCGACTGCATTAACAGATGGCAAATACACGTTCCAAAACAGTCAGGAAAGCTGATAATGCCTTGAAGATTTCAGCCGTATACATTCAGCCTATGAACAGCAGTAGACGTTGACCCCCTCCCCCTTGTATGGGAGAACAGTGGTTAAAAACTTCAGCATTCGACAACAAACGCACGGACAGTATACATGGGAACCCATCAGAATTAGCATTTACAAAAACGCGAGGAAAGTACATTTTCTAGCTGTTTTTGCTAGTTTACAGCACGTATCAATACGTCTAGCGGGTTACGGCTATATGTTGAATAATGGGTGTTATAGAGCATTCTGAGCACTGTATATCTTTTGGAGCTCATTTTTTGATTTGAAGGCAGCGGGAAGAGGAGAGAAGGCAGGGAACACGCGTCTAAACCAGAGAGCTGGGAAGCGAGTACTTGCAACGCGAAAAGGGCAGAAAGCAAGAAGGCCTCTGAGAAGGAAAAGCGTCTAAACAAGAGAGCAGGGAAGCGAGTGTTTGCAACGCGAAACGGTGCAGGGAGCAGGGACAGAAAGGGAGAACTCCTCTGAGGAGGAACAGCTGGCAGTTAGCCTTCTTTGAAGATGAGAACTTGATCACCACGGGAGAGGATTGTTGAGAGGGTTACAGAGGGGGAGGTCTGAGATCAGAAAATCCTGAGTATTCCCTGCAGTGTGTAGGGCCAGCGACATGAAGAGTTGCAGATCTCGTAAAAGTCCAGGTCAGGAAGCATACAGGTTCATGTTGAATTCTCCAAGTAGGCGGAGTTGAGTGGTAGGAGGCTAGGATGGAGAAGTCCATCCACTGAGAGAGGAAGGGGGTAGGCAAATAGCCACGGTGAGAGAATGGCCAGGAGAGAATGCATGCAGACAAGGCATTCGTGACAGGAGTCGGCCTGCAAAGGAAATCAATTTACTACAGGAATCAAGGATAAGCATTGAGATATCACATCTCATGCTATAGGAAGGGTCTCAGGATTGGAATGGGAAGGAGCTGGATATCACATCTCATGCTAAAGGAAGGGTCTCAGGTTTGGAACGGGAAGGAGTTGGATATCACATCTCATGTTATAGGAAGAGCCTCAGGTATGGTATAAACATTGAGATATCACATCTCAGGCTATAGGAAGGGTCTCAGGATTGGAATGGGAAGGATTTGGATATCACATCTCATGCTATAGGAAGGGTCTCAGGATTGGAATGGGAAGGAGTTGGATATCACATTGGATATTCCCATCTCATGTTATAGGAAGGATCTCAGGTTTGGTATAAGCATTGAGATATCACATCTCTGCTATCGGAATGGTCTCAGGATTGGAATGGGAAGGAGTTGGATATTCCCATCTCATGTTATAGGAAGGGTCTCAGGTTTGGTATTAGAAGCATTGAGACATCACATCTCATGCTATAGGAAGGGTCTCAGGATTGGAATGGGAAGGAGTTGGATATCACATCTCATGCTATAGGAAGGGTCTCAGGATTGGAATGGGAAGGAGTTGAATATGACAACTCATGCCGTAGGAAGGGTTTCAGGTTTGGTATAAACATTGAGATATCACATCTCTGCTATCAAAAGGGTCTCAGGATTGGAATGGGAAGGAGTTGGATTCCCCATCTCATGTTATAGGAAGAGTCTCAGGTTTGGTATTAGAAGCATTGAGATATCACATCTCATGCTATAGGAAGTGTCTCAGGATTGGAATGGGAAGGACTTGGATATCACATCTCATGCTATGGGAAGGGTCTCAGGTTTGGTATAAGCAGTGAGATATCACATCTCATGCTATAGGAAGTGTCTCAGGACATCTCATGTTATAGGAAGGATCTCAGGTTTGGTATAAGCATTGAGATATCACATCTCTGCTATCGGAAGGGTCTCAGGATTGGAATGGGAAGCAGTTGGATATTCCCATCTCATGTTATAGGAAGGGTCTCAGGTTTGGTATTAGAAGCATTGAGATATCATATCTCATGCTATAGGAAGGGTCTCAGGATTGGAATGGGAAGGACTTGGATATCACATCTCACGCTATAGGGAGGGTCTCAAGTTTGATATTAGAAGCTTTGAGATATCACATCTCATGATATCGGAAGGGTCTCAGGATTGGAATGGGAAGGAGTTGTATATCACATCTCATGCTAAAGGGTGGGTCTCAGGTTTGGAAGGGGAAGGATTTGGATATCACATCTCATGTTATAGGAAGGATCTCAGGTTTGGTATTAGAAGCATTGAGATATCACATCTCATGCTATCGGAAGGATCTCAGGTTTGGTATTAGAAGCATTGAGATATCACATCTCATGCTATCAGAAGAGTCTCAGGATTGGAATGGGAAGGAGTTGGATTCCCCATCTCATGTTATAGGAAGAGTCTCAGGTTTGGTATTAGAAGCATTGAGATATCACATCTCATGCTATAGGAAGTGTCTCAGGATTGGAATGGGAAGGACTTGGACATCACATCTCATGCTATGGGAAGGGTCTCAGGTTTGGTATAAGCAGTGAGATATCACATCTCATGCTATAGGAAGTGTCTCAGGACATCTCATGTTATAGGAAGGATCTCAGGTTTGGTATAAGCATTGAGATATCACATCTCTGCTATCGGAAGGGTCTCAGGATTGGAATGGGAAGGAGTTGGATATTCCCATCTCATGTTATAGGAAGGGTCTCAGGTTTGGTATTAGAAGCATTGAGATATCATATCTCATGCTATAGGAAGGGTCTCAGGATTGGAATGGGAAGGACTTGGATATCACATCTCACGCTATAGGGAGGGTCTCAAGTTTGATATTAGAAGCTTTGAGATATCACATCTCATGATATCGGAAGGGTCTCAGGATTGGAATGGGAAGGAGTTGGATATCACATCTCATGCTAAAGGGAGGGTCTCAGGTTTGGAAGGGGAAGGATTTGGATATCACATCTCATGTTATAGGAAGGATCTCAGGTTTGGTATTAGAAGCATTGAGATATCACATCTCATGCTATCGGAAGGATCTCAGGTTTGGTATTAGAAGCATTGAGATATCACATCTCATGCTATCAGCAGGGTCTCAGGATTGGAATGGGAAGGAGATGGATATCACATCTCATGCTAAAGGGAGGGTCTCAGGTTTGGAAGGGGAAGGATTTGGATATCACATCTCATGTTATCGGAAGGATCTCACGTTTGGTATTAGAAGTATTGAGATATCATATCTCATGCTATAGGAAGGGTCTCAGGATTGGAATGGGAAGGAGTTGGATATCACATCTCATGCTATAGGGAGGGTCTCAGGATTGGAATGGGAAGGACTTAGATATCACATATCATGCTATAGGGAGGGTCTCAGTTTTGATATTAGAAGCATTGAGATATCACATCTCATGCTATAGGAAGGGTCTCAGGATTGGAATGGGAAGCAGTTGGATATCACATCTCATGCTATAGGAAGGGTCTCAGGTTTGGTATAAGCATTGAGATATCACATCTCATGCTATAGGACAGGTCTCAGGATTGGAATGGAAGGAGTTGGATATCACATCTCATGTTATAAGGAAGGATCTCAGGTTTGGTATTAGAAGCATTGAGACATCACATCTCATGCTATAGGAAGGGTCTCAGGGTTGGAATGGGAAGGAGTTGGATATCACATCTCATCCAATAGGAAGGGTCTCAGGTTTGGAATGGGAAGGAATTGGATATCACATCTCATGTTATAGGAAGGATCTCAGGTTTGGTATTAGAAGCATTGAGATATCACATCTCATGCTATAGGAAGGGTCTCAGGATTGGAATGTGAAGGATTTGGATATCACATCTCATGCTAAAGGAAGGGTCTCAGGTTTGGTAGAAGCATTGAGATATCACGTCTCTGCTATCGGAAGGGTCTCAGGATTGGATTGGGAAGGAGTTGGATATCCCTTCTCATGCTATAGGAAGAGTCTCAGGATTTGAATGGCAAGGAGTTGGATATCACATCTCATGCCATAGGAAGGGTCTCAGGTTTGTTATAAGCATTGAGATATCACATCTCTGCTATCGGAAGGGTCTCAGGATTGGATTGGGAAGGAGTTGGATATCCCTTCTCATGCTATAGGAAGTGTCTCAGGTTGGAATGGGAAGGAGTTGGATATCACATCTCATGTTATAGGAAGGGTCTCAGGATTGGAATGGGAAGGATTTGGATATCACATCCCTTGCTATAGGAAGGGTCTCAGGATTGGAATGGGTAGGAGTTGGATATTACTTTCTTGCTATTGGAAGGGTCTCATGTTTGGAATGGGAAGGAGTTGGATATCACATATGCTATAGTTAGTGTCTCAGGTTTGGAACGGGAAGGAGTTGGATATCACATCTCATGTTATAGGAAGGGTCTCAGGTTTGGTATAAGCATTGAGATATCACATCTCTGCTATCGGAAGCGGCTCAGGATTGGAATGGGAAGGAGTTGGATATCCCATCTAATGTTATAGGAAGAGTCTCTGGTTTGGTATTAGAATCATTGAGATATCACATCGCATGCTGTAGGAAGGGTCTAAGGATTGGAATGGGATGGACTTGGATATCACATCTCATGCTATAGGTAGGCTCTCAGGTTTGGTATAAGCATTGAGATATCACATCTCATGCTATAGGAAGGGTCTCAGGATTGGAATGGGAAGGAATTGGATATCACATCATGCTATAGGAAGGGTCTCAGATTTGGTATAAGCATTGAGATATCACATCTCATGCTAAAGGAAGGGTCTCAGGATTGGAATGGGAAGGAGTTGTATATGACATCTCAGGACATAGGAAGGTTCTCAGGTTTGGTATAAGCATTGAGATATCACATCTCTGCTATCGGAAGTGCCTCAGGATTGGAATGGGAAGGAGTTGGATATCCCATCTCATGTTATAGGACGGGTCTCAGGTTTGTTATTAGAATCATTGAGATATCATATTGCATGCTGTTGGAAGGGTCTAAGGGTTGGAATGGGAAGGACTTGGATATCACATCTCATGTTAGAGGAAGGATCTCAGGTTTGGTATTAGAAGCATTGAGATATCACATCTCATGCTATAGGAAGGGTCTCAGGATTGGAATGGGAAGCAATTGGATATCACATCTCATGCTATAGGAAGGGTCTCAGGTTTGGTATAAGCATTGAGATATCACATCTCATGCTATAGGACGGGTCTCAGGATTGGAATGGAAGGAGTTGGATATCACATCTCATGTTATAGGAAGGATCTCAGGTTTGGTATTAGAAGCATTGAGACATCACATCTCATGCTATAGGAAGGGTCTCAGGGTTGGAATGGGAAGGAGTTGGATATCACATCTCATCCAATAGGAAGGGCCTCAGGTTTGGAATGGGAAGGAATTGGATATCACATCTCATGTTATAGGAAGGATCTCAGGTTTGGTATTAGAAGCATTGAGATATCACATCTCATGCTATAGGAAGGGTCTCAGGATTGGAATGTGAAGGATTTGGATATCACATCTCATGCTAAAGGAAGGGTCTCAGGTTTGGTAGAAGCATTGAGATATCACGCCTCTGCTATCGGAAGGGTCTCAGGATTGGATTGGGAAGGAGTTGGATATCACATCTCATGCCATAGGAAGGGTCTCAGGTTTGGTATAAGCATTGAGATATCACATCTCTGCTATCGGAAGGGTCTCAGGTTTGGATTGGGAAGGAGTTGGATATCCCTTCTCATGCTATAGGAAGTGTCTCAGGTTGGAATGGGAAGGAGTATCACATCTCATTCATGTTATAGGAAGGGTCTCAGGATTGGAATGGGAAGGATTTGGATATCACATCTCTTGCTATAGGAAGGGTCTCAGGATTGGAATGGGTAGGAGTTGGATATTACTTTCTTGCTGTAGGAGGGGTCTCATGTTTGGAATGGGAAGGAGTTGGATATCACATATGCTATAGTTAGTGTCTCAGGTTTGCAACGGGAAGGAGTTGGATATCACATCTCATGTTATAGGAAGGGTCTCAGGTTTGGTATAAGCATTGAGATATCACATCTCTGCTATCGGAAGCGGCTCAGGATTGGAATGGGAAGGAGTTGGATATCCCATCTCATGTTATAGGAAGAGTCTCTGGTTTGGTATTAGAATCATTGAGATATCACATCGCATGCTGTAGGAAGGGTCTAAGGATTGGAATGGGATGGACTTGGATATCACATCTCATGCTATAGGTAGGCTCTCAGGTGGTTTGGTATAAGCATTGAGATATCACATCTCATGCTATAGGAAGGGTCTCAGGATTGGAATGGGAAGGAATTGGATATCACATCTCATGCTATAGGAAGGGTCTCAGATTTGGTATAAGCATTGAGATATCACATCTCATGCTAAAGGAAGGGTCTCAGGATTGGAATGGGAAGGAGTTGTATACGACATCTCAGGCCATAGGAAGGTTCTCAGGTTTGGTATAAGCATTGAGATATCACATCTCTGCTATCGGAAGGGTCTCAGGATTGGAATGGGAAGGAGTTTGATATCCCATCTCATGTTATAGGAAGGGTCTCAGGTTTGGTATAAGCATTGAGATATCACATCTCATGCTATAGGAAGGGTCTCAGGATTTGAATGGCAAGGAGTTGGATATCACATCTCATGCCATAGGAAGGGTCTCAGGTTTGGTATAAGCATTGAGATATCACATCTCTGCTATCGGAAGGGTCTCAGGATTGGATTGGGAAGGAGTTGGATATCCCTTCTCATGCTATAGGAAGTGTCTCAGGTTGGAATGGGAAGGCGTTGGATATCACATCTCATGTTATAGGAAGGGTCTCAGGATTGGAATGGTAAGGATTTGGATATCACATCTCTTGCTATAGGAAGGGTCTCAGGATTGGAAGGGGTAGGAGTTGGATATTACTTTCTTGCTATAGGAAGGGTCTCATGTTTGGAATGGGAAGGAGTTGGATATCACATATGCTATAGTTAGTGTCTCAGGTTTGGAACGGGAAGGAGTTGGATATCACATCTCATGTTATAGGAAGGGTCTCAGGTTTGGTATAATCATTGAGATGTCACATCTCTGCTATCAGAAGCGGCTCAGGATTGGAATGGGAAGGAGTTGGATATCCCATCTCATGTTATAGGAAGAGTCTCTGGTTTGGTATTAGAATCATTGAGATATCACATCGCATGCTGTAGGAAGGGTCTAAGGATTGGAATGGGATGGACTTGGATATCACATCTCATGCTATAGGTAGGCTCTCAGGTTTGGTATAAGCATTGAGATATCACATCTCATGCTATAGGAAGGGTCTCAGGATTGGAATGGGAAGGAATTGGATATCACATCTCATGCTATAGGAAGGGTCTCAGATTTGGTATAAGCATTGAGATATCACATCTCATGCTAAAGGAAGGGTCGCAGGATTGGAATGGGAAGGAGTTGTATACGACATCTCAGGCCATAGGAAGGTTCTCAGGTTTGGTATAAGCATTGAGATATCACATCTCTGCTATCGGAAGGGTCTCAGGATTGGAATGGGAAGGAGTTGGATATCCCATCTCATGTTATAGGAAGGTTCTCAGGTTTGGTATTAGAAGCATAGAGATATCACATCTCATGCTATAGGAAGGGTCTCAGGATTTGAATGGCAAGGAGTTGGATATCACATCTCATGCCATAGGAAGGGTCTCAGGTTTGGTATAAGCATTGAGATATCACATCTCTGCTATCGGAAGGGTCTCAGGATTGGATTGGGAAGGAGTTGGATATCCCTTCTCATGCTATAGGAAGTGTCTCAGGTTGGAATGGGAAGGCGTTGGATATCACATCTCATGTTATAGGAAGGGTCTCAGGATTGGAATGGTAAGGATTTGGATATCACATCTCTTGCTATAGGAAGGGTCTCAGGATTGGAAGGGGTAGGAGTTGGATATTACTTTCTTGCTATAGGAAGGGTCTCATGTTTGGAATGGGAAGGAGTTGGATATCACATATGCTATAGTTAGTGTCTCAGGTTTGGAATGGGATGGACTTGGATATCACATCTCATGTTATAGGAAGGGTCTCAGGTTTGGTATAATCATTGAGATGTCACATCTCTGCTATCAGAAGCGGCTCAGGATTGGAATGGGAAGGAGTTGGATATCCCATCTCATGTTATAGGAAGAGTCTCTGGTTTGGTATTAGAATCATTGAGATATCACATCGCATGCTGTAGGAAGGGTCTAAGGATTGGAATGGGATGGACTTGGATATCACATCTCATGCTATAGGTAGGCTCTCAGGTTTGGTATAAGCATTGAGATATCACATCTCATGCTATAGGAAGGGTCTCAGGATTGGAATGGGAAGGAATTGGATATCACATCTCATGCTATAGGAAGGGTCTCAGATTTGGTATAAGCATTGAGATATCACATCTCATGCTAAAGGAAGGGTCGCAGGATTGGAATGGGAAGGAGTTGTATATGACATCTCAGGCCATAGGAAGGTTCTCAGGTTTGGTATAAGCATTGAGATATCACATCTCTGCTATCGGAAGGGTCTCAGGCTTGGATTGGGAAGGAGTTGGATATCCCATCTCATGTTATAGGAAGGTTCTCAGGTTTGGTATTAGAAGCATAGAGATATCACATCTCATGCTATAGGAAGGGTCTCAGGATTTGAATGGCAAGGAGTTGGATATCACATCTCATGCCATAGGAAGGGTCTCAGGTTTGGTATAAGCATTGAGATATCACATCTCTGCTATCGGAAGGGTCTCAGGATTGGATTGGGAAGGAGTTGGATATCCCTTCTCATGCTATAGTAAGTGTCTCAGGTTGGAATGCGAAGGAGTTGGATATCACATCTCATGTTATAGGAAGGGTCTCAGGATTGGAATGGGAAGGATTTGGATATCACATCTCTTGCTATAGGAAGGGTCTCAGGATTGGAATGGGTAGGAGTTGGATATTACTTTCTTGCTATAGGAAGGGTCTCATGTTTGGAATGGGAAGGAGTTGGATATCACATATGCTATAGTTAGTGTCTCAGGTTTGGAATGGGATGGACTTGGATATCACATCTCATGCTATAGGAAGGGTCTCAGATTTGGTATAAGCATTGAGATATCACATCTCATGCTAAAGGAAGGGTCTCAGGATTGGAATGGGAAGGAGTTGTATATGACATCTCAGGCCATAGGAAGGTTCTCAGGTTTGGTATAAGCATTGAGATATCACATCTCTGCTATCGGAAGGGTCTCAGGATTGGAATGGGAAGGAGTTGGATATCCCATCTCATGTTATTGGAAGGGTCTCAGGTTTGGTATTAGAAGCATTGAGATATCACATCTCATGCTATAGGAAGGGTCTCAGGATTGGAATGTGAAGGATTTGGATATTACATCTCATGCTAAAGGAAGGGTCTCAGGTTTGGTAGAAGCATTGAGATATCACGTCTCTGCTATCGGAAGGGTCTCAGGATTGGATTGGGAAGGAGTTGGATATCCCTTCTCATGCTATAGGAAGGGTCTCAGGATTTGAATGGCAAGGAGTTGGATATCACATCTCATGCCATAGGAAGGGTCTCAGGTTTGGTATAAGCATTGAGATATCACATCTCTGCTATCGGAAGGGTCTCAGGATTGGATTGGGAAGGAGTTGGATATCCCTTCTCATGCTATAGGAAGTGTCTCAGGTTGGAATGGGAAGGAGTTGGATATTACATCTCATGTTATAGGAAGGGTCTCAGGATTGGAATGGGAAGGATTTGGATATCACATCTCTTGCTATAGGAAGGGTCTCAGGATTGGAATGGGTAGGAGTTGGATATTACTTTCTTGCTATAGGAATGGTCTCATGTTTGGAATGGGAAGGATTTGGATATCACATATGCTATAGTTAGTGTCTCAGGTTTGGAACGGGAAGGAGTTGGATATCACATCTCATGTTATAGGAAGGGTCTCAGGTTTGGTATAAGCATTGAGATATCACATCTCTGCTATCGGAAGCGGCTCAGGATTGGAATGGGAAGGAGTTGGATATCCCATCTCATGTTATAGTAAGAGTCTCTGGTTTGGTATTAGAATCATTGAGATATCACATCGCATGCTGTAGGAAGGGTCTAAGGATTGGAATGGGATGGACTTGGATATCACATCTCATGCTATAGGAAGGGTCTCAGATTTGGTATAAGCATTGAGATATCACATTTCATGCTAAAGGAAGGGTCTCAGGATTGTAGGCTCTCAGGTTTGGTATAAGCATTGAGATATCACATCTCATGCAATAGGAAGGGTCTCAGGATTGGAATGGGAAGGATTTGGATATCACATCTCATGCTATAGGAAGGGTCTCAGATTTGGTATAAGCATTGAGATATCACATCTCATGCTAAAGGAAGGGTCTCAGGATTGGAATGGGAAGGAGTTGTATATGACATCTCAGGCCATAGGAAGGGTCTCAGGTTTGGTATAAGCATTGAGATATCACATCTCTGCTATCGGAAGGGTCTCAGGATTGGAATGGGAAGGAGTTGGATATCCCATCTCATGTTATAGGAAGGGTCTCAGGTTTGGTATTAGAAGTATAGAGATATCACATCTCATGCTATAGGAAGGGTCTCAGGATTGGAATGGGAAGGACTTGGATGTCACATCTCATGCTATAGGGAGGGTCTCAAGTTTGATATTAGAAGCATTGAGATAACAAATCTCATGATATCGGAAGGGTCTCAGGATTGGAATGGGAAGGAGTTGGATACCACATCTCATGATAAAGGAAGGGTCTAAGGTTTGGAAGGGGAAGGATTTGGATATCACATCTCATGTTATAGGACGGGTCTCAGGTTTGGTATTAGAAGCATTGAGATATCAAGTCTCATGGTATAAGAAGGGTCTCAGAATTGGAATGGGAAGGAGTTGGATATCACACCTCAAGCTATAGGAAGGGTCTCAGGATTGGAATGGGAAGGAGTTTGATATCACATCTCATGCCATAGTATGGGTCTCAGGTTTGGTAGAAGCATTGGGACATCACATCTCATGCTATCGGAAGGGTATCAGTATTGGATTTGGAAGAAGTTGGATATCCCATCTCATGCTATAGGAAGGGTCTCAGGTTGGAATGGGAAGGAGTTGGATATCACATTTCATGTTATAGGAAGGGTCTCAGGATTGGAATGGGAAGGACTTGGATATCATATCTCATGCTATAGGACGGGTCTCAGGTTTGTTATTAGAATCATTGAGATATCATATTGCATGCTGTAGGAAGGGTCTAAGGTTTGGAAAGGGAAGGAGTTGGATATCACATTTCATGTTAGAGGAAGGATCTCAGGTTTGGTATTAGAAGCATTGAGATATCACATCTCATGCTATAGGAAGGGTCTCAGGATTGGAATGGGAAGTAGTTGGATATCACATCTCATGCTATAGGAAGGGTCTCAGGTTTGGTATAAGCATTGAGATATCACATCTCATGCTATAGGACGGGTCTCAGGATTGGAATGGAAGGAGTTGGATATCACATCTCATGTTATAGGAAGGATCTCAGGTTTGGTATTAGAAGCATTGAGACATCACATCTCATGTTATAGGAAGGGTCTCAGGGTTGGAATGGGAAGGAGTTGGATATCGCATCTCATCCAATAGGAAGGGTCTCAGGTTTGGAATGGGAAGGAATTGGATATCACATCTCATGTTATAGGAAGGATCTCAGGTTTGGTATTAGAAGCATTGAGATATCACATCTCATGCTATAGGAAGGGTCTCAGGATTGGAATGTGAAGGATTTGGATATCACATCTCATGCTAAAGGAAGGGTCTCAGGTTTGGTAGAAGCATTGAGATATCAGATCTCTGCTATCGGAAGGGTCTCAGGATTGGATTGGGAAGGAGTTGGATATCCCTTCTCATGCTATAGGAAGGGTCTCAGGATTTGATTGGGAAGGAGTTGGATATCCCTTCTCATGTTATAGGAAGGGTCTCAGGATTGGAATGGGAAGGATTTGGATATTACTTTCTTGCTATAGGAAGGGTCTCATGTTTGGAATGGGAAGGATTTGGATATCACATATGCTATAGTTAGTGTCTCAGGTTTGGAACGGGAAGGAGTTGGATATCACATCTCATGTTATAGGAAGGGTCTCATGTTTGGTATACGCATTGAGATATCACATCTCTGCTATCGGAAGCAATTCAGTAAAGGCCAGCGTGAGTGCCCATCTCTGGAAGGCCTAAGGAGACAGGCCTGCTCCCAGCTTGAGGGTGAACCTCCTGGGACGCATAGGATTTATTGGGAAGGTGGACTCCTGTATAGTGAGCCCACAGAGTCTACAGAAGGAGACCATAGGAGGTTGGTGGTTCCCCTTGCTGTTAGGCCCTTCCTCCTGCAGTTGGCGCATGAAGTGCTCCTTGCTGGTCACCTTGGTATTAAGAGGACCAAGCAAAGGTTATCCATGCACTTCTACTGGCCCAAGATGGGGGTGCAAGTAGAAAGTCACTGCAGGAGTTGTGCCTCCTGCCAGTTATCTGGTAAGGTTGGCTCGACAATCCAAGCTCCGTTGGTACCGCTCCCAGTTGTGGGGGTACCATTTGAAAGGGTAGGGATCGACATCGTTGGTCCCCTTGACCCGCAAACATCCTCGGGCAATAGGTTTATCCTGGTGCTGGTCGACCATGCAACCAGATATCCTGAGGCCATCCCATTGAAAACTGTAACTGCCAAGTCAGTTGCAAAAGCTTTACTTGGCATATTTACTAGGGTTGGCTTCCCTAAAGAAGTTGTGTCAGATCGTGGCAGCAACTTTATGTCGAAGTATATGCAGGCTATGTGGAAAGAATGTGGGGTCACCTACAAGTTCTCTTCTGCATACCACCCCCAGACCAATGGTCTGGTGGAACGTTTCAACAGAACGTTAAAAAGCATGATTGGGGCTCTGGAGAAGCTTCAGAGAAGACAATGGGATCTTCTTTTACCATGCTTACTGTTTGCCTACCGAGAGGTACCACAGGAGGGTGTTGGCTTCAGCCCCTTCAAACTTCTGTTTGGTCATCCTGTACGGGGACCCTTAGCCATAGTAAAAGAGGGATGGGAGATGCCCACTCCCCCTGTTACTACCAACGTAGTTGATTATGTGCTAGGGCTCAGAAAACGGATGGTACTTCTGATGGGCTTGGCTAGTGATAAATTGAAGGCAGTACAAGCGCTGGTGAAACATTGGTACGACCAGAAAGCTTCCCTCATCAACTTTACACCTGGTCAGCAAGTCCTGATCATGAATCCCATAAGGCCTTGAGCTTTACAGGACAAATGGTCAGGCCCTTACACAGTGGTTGAGCCCCTGGGTGAGGTTAACTATTTAGTGGACCTTGGAAGGCCTGGACAGGCTCCAAAAGTGTTTCACGTGAATAGGCTGAAGGCTTTCGTCCCAAGAGTCGAAATCGCAGCACTGTTACTGGCTTCAGATGTTGAGGAAGAGGAGTCTGAACCTCTCCCCGACCTGTTCCAAAGCGGTCCTTCAGATAGCTCCTTTGAGGGTGTCCGAGTGGCCCCTCACCTGACTTCTGATCAGCAGGCTGAGGTGAAAAGTTTGCTTAGGCAGTTTTCCCCTGTTTTCACAGTCGCCTGGTTTGACACCTTGGTGCAAACATAACATAGACACAGGAGACAGTGTACCTACCAAAAGTAGGGGATACAGGATGTCAGACAAAGTACGGTCTTATATTAAGACCGAGGTCAACAAGATGTTAGACCTTGGAGTGATTGAACCCTCTAGTAGTCCTTGGTCCAGCCCTGTGGTTTTCGTTCCAAAGGCAGGCACTTCTGAATTGAGGTTCTGTGTGGATTACAGGGCTCTGAATGCTGTCACCAAGACAGATGCACACCCCTTGCCTCGAACAGATGAGCTGGTGGATACTTTGGGTGCCTCCAAGTACCTCAGCACGTTTGACCTCACTGCTGGCTATTGGCAAATAGCTTTAGCAGAACATGCCAAGGAGAAGACAGCGTTTTCTACTCCAGACGGCCTTTACCAATTCCGGGTAATGCCGTTCGGGTTGAAGAATGCACCTGCCACTTTCCAGAGGCTTGTGCATCATGTTTTGAATGGGTTGGACGAATTCTGTCTTGCATATCTGGACGATATAGCAGTTTTCAGTGCCACCTGACCATGTGAAAAACCTCGGGATTGTGCTCCAGGCTCTTCAGAAAGCACACTTGACCATAAAGGCTAGTAAATGCCAGATTGGACAAGGCTCAGTGTTTTACCTTGGACATGAAGTAGGTGGAGGGAGGATACAGCCTCTACCCAGTAAAGTACAAGCAGTACAAGACTGGCCTACCCCCACTACACAAACCCAAGTGAGAGCCTTCTTAGGACTCACGGGGTATTACCGCAATTTTGTGGCAGACTATGGCACCATAGCTGCCCCTCTGACTGCCCTCACAACTCTGAAGAAACCCAAGAAGTTAACTTGGACCGACGAGTGTGAGAAGGCCTTCAATGGCTTAAAAGACTCCTTGTGCCAGGCCCCTGTCCTCAGGGCCCCTGATTATCAAAGACCTTTTATCGTGCAGACGGACGCCTCTGACACTGGGATAGGAGCTGTACTATCGCAAGTAGATGAGAAGGGTAAGGAACACCCTATTGGTTTTATTAGTCGCCAGTTTAAGGACAGAGAGCTCAGATGGTCCACGGTAGAGAAAGAATGTTTCTCTGTTGTGTGGGCCCTAAGGAAGCTGAGGCCCTACCTCTATGGGACCCACTTCACTGTGCAAACTGACCATAAGCCCTTAAAGTGGCTAATAAACATGAAGGGGGAGAATCCAAAGTTGCTTAGGTGGTCCATAAGTCTACAAGGCTTTGACTTCACTATTGAGCATAGGCCAGGTGTCCAACATAGCAATGCTGATGGGTTGTGGAGAATGTTTAACCGACCTGAACAAGAGACTCATCCAGGGGTGGATTAGTTCCCCCTGTCCATAGTCTGGGAGGGGCGAGTGTTAGGAAAGATTTCGTAATTGTAGGTAATTTTCCTTCCATGTGGCAACCCCTAAACTTTTTGCTGTTGTTTTTCACCTTGTTCTCGACTTTGCCCGAGAAGTGTAGCCTTCTGCCGCACTCCTCTGGGCTTTCGCTCCTTTCTTAAGGGGAAACTGTCATGCCCTTAAGACAGTCAGTACCAGGAAACGCTGGTTTCCGTAGTTTCTTGTATCATGTTGCAGCTTTCGTGCAACATGACACAAGAGGGCACTGTAAGCTAAGTTACTGCTCTCTTGGGTCTCTAGCCTTCTACAGGCCCTAGATACTCTTTCAGGATTGTAACTGATCGGTGCAAGTGATTCACGGACGGGAATGGTGGCAGCGATCGTTTCTTGTGTTTTGAGATCCTTTTGGCGTGCTAAGCGCGTTTCTCGCGCTTAACCCAAAATGGTGGCCTAGATCCCAAAATAGCCAGACCACGAGGCTCCTTTGTCCTGTCCGCTGACCGTCTTGCTCCCTTCACCTTCCCCAGGTCGAGCCGACCTGGGGCCTTCCTTATTTGGGCATGTGCTTTCCCGCGAAACACAGATGCTTTCGCAGGCTTCTACATGTCTTGTGTGTGCCTCCAGGATGTGGGCTGGGATGTCTGGTCCCAATACACATCCTGGGTGCCAGAGAGTCTAGGGTGGTGTGAATGCCTGGGACCACCGTGGTCCGTGATAGGTCCACGAATGGTGTGAGTGTTGATGAGCGGATCTCCCATTGGGTCCCCTCCGTTTTGGCGCGAAGGGAACCGTGGATAAGAGGGGGCTGGAAACAACACTACCATGTCGATCTCCTGAGTTCTCACGAACGAAGGAATACAGGAGCCAAGTATCCTGCAACCATGAGGCTGAACCGAGGAATCGCTGGTGACCCGCTGAAGGACTGCTCCTCTGCACTGCTGTCGCCTTGTGAAACCCTTTTCACCTTTGATCGAACCAGAAGGCCTGTACTGGTACTTCGACCCTTGGAATAGCGGGGACAGCTATTCTCGGCATTTTCACCATCTCCTGCTAGTAAGCCTTCGGAAGCGTCTCTGGGCCATCCAGCAGACTGACCAGCCTACACAGGAGTCTTGCTCTGTAACCGCCGCCAGGTTGTGTAGTATATCGAGTCCTTGTCACTCTCACATGATTCGTACACTTGGCGTTCCCAGGTCTGAAGTGAGTAGTGTTATTGCATGCTGTAGGAAGGGTCTAAGGATTGGAATGGGAAGGACTTGGATATCACATCTCATGCTATGGATAGGCTCTCAGGTTTGGAAAGGGAAGGAGTTGGATATCACATTTCATGTTAGAGGAAGGATCTCAGGTTTGGTATTAGAGGCATTGAGATATCACATCTCATGCTATAGGAAGGGTCTCAGGATTGGAATGGGAAGGAGTTGGATATCACATCTCATGCTAAAGGAAGGGTCTCAGGTTTAGTATAAGCATTGAGATATCACATCTCATGCTATAGGAAGGGTCTCAGGATTGGAATGGAAGGAGTTGGATTTCACATCTCATGTTATAGGAAGGATCTCAGGTTTGGTATTAGAAGCATTGAGACATCACATCTCATGCTATAGGAAGGGTCTCAGGATTGGAATGGGAAGGAGTTGGATATCACATATCATGCTATGGGAAGGGTCTCAGGTTTGGTATAAGCATTGAGATATCACATCTCATGCTATAGGAAGGGTCTCAGGATTGGAATGGGAAGGAGTTGTATATGACATCTCATGCCGTAGGAAGGGTCTCAGGTTTGGTATAAGCATTGAGATATCACATCTCTGCTATCGGAAGGGTCTCAGGATTGCAATGGGAAGGAGTTGGATATCCCATCTCATGTTATAGGAAGAGTCTCAGGTTTGGTATTAGAAGCATTGAGATATCACATCTCATGCTATAGGAAGTGTCTCAAGATTGGAATGGGAAGGACTTGGATATCACATCTCATGCTATAGGGAGGGTCTCAAGTTTGATATTAGAAGCATTGAGATATCACATCTCATGCTATAGGAAGGGTCTCAGGATTGGAATGGGAAGGAGTTGGATATCACATCTCATGCTATAGGAAGGGTCTCAGGTTTGGTATAAGCAGTGAGATATCACATCTCATGCTATAGGAAGTGTCTCAGGATTGGAATGGGAAGGAGTTGGATATCACATCTCATGTTATAGAAAGGATCTCAGGTTTGGTATAAGCATTGAGATATCACATGTTTGCTATCGGAAGGGTCTCAGGATTGGAATGGGAAGGAGTTGGATATTCCCATCTCATGTTATAGGAAGGGTCTCAGGTTTGGTATTAGAAGCATTGAGACATCACATCTCATGCTATAGGAAGGGTCTCAGGATTGGAATGGGAAGGACTTGGATATCACATCTCATGCTATAGGGAGGGTCTCGAGTTTGATATTAGAAGCATTGAGATATCACATCTCATGATATCGGAAGGGTCTCAGGATTGGAATGGGAAGGAGTTGGATATCACATCTCATGATAAAGGAAGGGTCTAAGGTTTGGAAGGGGAAGGATTTGGATATCACATCTCATGTTATAGGACGGGTCTCAGGTTTGGTATTAGAAGCATTGAGATATCAAGTCTCATGGTATAGGAAGGGTCTCAGAATTGGAATGGGAAGGAGTTGGATATCACATCTCAAGCTATAGGAAGGGTCTCAGGATTGGAATGGGAAGGAGTTTGATATCACATCTCATGCCATAGTATGGGTCTCAGGTTTGGTATAAGCATTGGGATATCAAATCTCATGCTATCGGAAGGGTATCAGGATTGGAATTCCAAGGAGTTGGATATCCCATCTCATGCTATAGGAAGGGTCTCAGGTTGGAATGGGAAGGAGTTGGATATCACATCTCATGCTAAAGGGAGGGTCTCAGGTTTGGAAGGGGAAGGATTTGGATATCACATCTCATGTTATAGGAAGGATCTCAGGTTTGGTATAAGAAGCATTGAGATATCACATCTCATGCTATCGGAAGAATCTCAGATTTGGTATTAGAGGCATTGAGATATCACATCTCATGCTATCATAAGGGTCTCAGGATTGGAATGGGAAGGAGTTGGATATCACATCTCATGCTATAGGAAGGGTCTCAGGTTTGGAACGGGAAGGAGTTGGATATCACATCTCATGTTATAGGAAGAGTCTCAGGTTTGGTATAAGCATTGAGATATCAAATCTCTGCAATCGGAAGTGTCTCAGGATTGGGATGGGAAGGAGTTGGATATCACATCTCATGCTATAGGAAGGGTCTCAGGTTTGGAACGGGAAGGAGTTGGATATCCCATCTCATGTTATAGGACTGGTCTCAGGTTTGGTATTAGAAGCATTGAGATATCACATCTCTGCTATCGGAAGTGTCTCAGGATTGGAATGGGAAGGAGTTGGATATCATATCTCATGTTATAGGACGGGTCTCAGGTTTGTTAGAATCATTGAGATATCATATTGCATGCTGTAGGAAGGGTCTAAGGATTGGAATGGAAGGACTTGGATATCACATCTCATGCTATAGGTAGGCTCTCAGGTTTGGAAAGGGAAGGAGTTGGATATCACATTTAATGTTAGAGGAAGGATCTCAGGTTTGATATTAGAGCCATTGGATATCACATCTCATGCTATAGGAAGGGTCTCAGGATTGGAATGGGAAGGAGTTGGATATCACATCTCATGCTATAGGAAGGGTTTTAGGTTTGGTATAAGCATTGAGATATCACATCTCATGCTATAGGAAGGGTCTCAGGATTGGAATGGGAAGGATCTGTATATGACATCTCATGCCATAGGAAGGGTCTCAGGTTTGGTATTAGAAGCATTGAGATATCACATCTCATGCTATAGGAAGTGTCTCAGGATTGGAATTGGAAGGACTTGGATATCACATCTCATGCTATAGGAAGGGTCTCAGGTTTGGTATAAGCAGTGAGATATCACATCCCATGCTATAGGAAGTGTCTCAGGATTGGAATGGGAAGGAGTTGGATATCACATCCCATGTTATAGGAAGGATCTCAGGTTTGGTATAAGCATTGAGATATCACATGTTTGCTATCGGAAGGGTCTCAGGATTATAATGGGAAGGAGTTGGATATTCCCATCTCATGTTATAGGAAGGGTCTCAGGTTTGGTATTAGAAGCATTGAGACATCACATCTCATGCTGTAGGAAGGGTCTCAGGATTGGAATGGGAAGGACTTGGATATCACATCTCATGCTATAGGGAGGGTCTCGAGTTTGATATTAGAAGCATTGAGATATCACATCTCATGATATCGGAAGGGTCTCAGGATTGGAATGGGAAGGAGTTGGATATCACATCTCATGATAAAGGAAGGGTCTAAGGTTTGGAAGGGGAAGGATTTGGATATCACATCTCATGTTATAGGACAGGTCTCAGGTTTGGTATTAGAAGTATTGAGATATCAAGTCTCATGGTATAGGAAGGGTCTCAGAATTGGAATGGGAAGGAGTTGGATATCACATCTCGTTATAGGAAGGGTCTCAGGATTGGAATGGGAAGGAATTGGATATCATATCTCATGTTATAGGACCGGTCCCAGGTCTGGTATTAGAAGCATTGAGATATCACATCTCATGCTATAGGAGGAGTCTCAGGATTGGAATGGGAAGGAGTTGGATATCACGTTTCATGTTATACGAAGGGTCTCAGGATTGGAATGGGAAGGAGTTGAATATCACATCTCATGCTAAAGGAAGGGTATCAGGTTTGATAGAAGCATTGAGATATCACATCTCATGCTATAGGAAGGAACTCAGGATTGGAATGGGAAGGAGTTGGATATCACATCTAATGCCATAGGAAGGGTCATCAGGTTTGGTATAAGCATTGAGATATCACATCTCTGCTATCGGAAGGGTCTCAGGATAGGAATGGGGAAGACTTAGAATTCACATCTCATACTATAGGGAGGGTCTCAGTTTTGATATTAGAAGCATTGAGCTATCACATCTCATGCTATTGGAAGGGTCTCAGGATTGGAATCGGATGGAGTTGGATATCACATCTCATGCTATAGGTAGGCTCTCAGGTTTGGAAAGGGAAGGAGTTGGATATCACATTTAATGTTAGAGGAAGGATCTCAGGTTTGATATTAGAGCCATTGGATATCACATCTCATGCTATAGGAAGGGTCTCAGGATTGGAATGGGAAGGAGTTGGATATCACATCTCATGCTATAGGAAGGGTTTTAGGTTTGGTATAAGCATTGAGATATCACATCTCATGCTATAGGAAGGGTCTCAGGATTGGAATGGGAAGGATCTGTATATGACATCTCATGCCATAGGAAGGGTCTCAGGTTTGGTATTAGAAGCATTGAGATATCACATCTCATGCTATAGGAAGTGTCTCAGGATTGGAATTGGAAGGACTTGGATATCACATCTCATGCTATAGGAAGGGTCTCAGGTTTGGTATAAGCAGTGAGATATCACATCTCATGCTATAGGAAGTGTCTCAGGATTGGAATGGGAAGGAGTTGGATATCACATCCCATGTTATAGGAAGGATCTCAGGTTTGGTATAAGCATTGAGATATCACATGTTTGCTATCGGAAGGGTCTCAGGATTATAATGGGAAGGAGTTGGATATTCCCATCTCATGTTATAGGAACGGTCTCAGGTTTGGTATTAGAAGCATTGAGACATCACATCTCATGCTGTAGGAAGGGTCTCAGGATTGGAATGGGAAGGACTTGGATATCACATCTCATGCTATAGGGAGGGTCTCGAGTTTGATATTAGAAGCATTGAGATATCACATCTCATGATATCGGAAGGGTCTCAGGATTGGAATGGGAAGGAGTTGGATATCACATCTCATGATAAAGGAAGGGTCTAAGGTTTGGAAGGGGAAGGATTTGGATATCACATCTCATGTTATAGGACAGGTCTCAGGTTTGGTATTAGAAGTATTGAGATATCAAGTCTCATGGTATAGGAAGGGTCTCAGAATTGGAATGGGAAGGAGTTGGATATCACATCTCGTTATAGGAAGGGTCTCAGGATTGGAATGGGAAGGAATTGGATATCATATCTCATGTTATAGGACCGGTCCCAGGTCTGGTATTAGAAGCATTGAGATATCACATCTCATGCTATAGGAGGAGTCTCAGGATTGGAATGGGAAGGAGTTGGATATCACGTTTCATGTTATACGAAGGGTCTCAGGATTGGAATGGGAAGGAGTTGAATATCACATCTCATGCTAAAGGAAGGGTATCAGGTTTGATAGAAGCATTGAGATATCACATCTCATGCTATAGGAAGGAACTCAGGATTGGAATGGGAAGGAGTTGGATATCACATCTAATGCCATAGGAAGGGTCATCAGGTTTGGTATAAGCATTGAGATATCACATCTCTGCTATCGGAAGGGTCTCAGGATAGGAATGGGGAGGACTTAGAATTCACATCTCATACTATAGGGAGGGTCTCAGTTTTGATATTAGAAGCATTGAGCTATCACATCTCATGCTATTGGAAGGGTCTCAGGATTGGAATCGGATGGAGTTGGATATCACATCTCAAGCTATCTCAGGATTGGAATGGGAAGGAGTTTGATATTTCATCTCAAGCTATAGGAAGGGTCTCAGGTTTGGAAAGGGAAGGATTTGGATTTCACATCTCATGTTATAGGATGGTTCTCATGTTTGGTTTTAGAAGCATTGAGATATCACATCTCATGCTATCGGAAGGGTCTCAGGTTTGGAATGGGAAGGAGTTGGATATCACATCTCTGCTATCTGAAGGGTCTCAGGATTGGAATGGGAAGGAGTTGGATATCCCATCTCGTAATAGGAAGGGTCTCAGGTTTGGTATTAGAAGCAATGAGATATCACATCTCATGCTATAGGAAGGGTCTAAGGTTTGGAAGGGGACGGATTTGGGTATCACATCTCATGTTATAGGACCGGTCTCAGGTTTGGTATTTGAAGCATTGAGATATCAAGTCTCATGGTATAGGACGGGTCTCAGAATTGGAATGAGAAGGAGTTGGATATCACATCTCAAGCTATAGGAAGGGTCTCATGATTGGAATGGGAAGGAGTTGGATATCACATCTCATGTTATAGGAAGGGTCTCAGGATTGGAATGGGAAGGACTTGGATATCACATCTCATTCTATACGAAGGCTCTCAGGGTTGGAAGGGGAAGGAGTTGGATATCACATTTCATGTTAGAGGTAGGATCTCAGGTTTGGTTTTAGAGGCATTGAGATATCACATCTCATGCCATCAGAAGGGTCTCAGGATTGGAATGGGAAGGAGTTGGATATCAAATCTCATGCTAAAGGGATGGTCTAAGGTTTGGAAGGGGAGGGATTTGGACATCATATCTCATGTTATTGGAAGGATCTCAGGTTTGGTATTAGAAGCATTGAGATATCACATCTCATGCTATCGGAAGGGTCTTAGGTTTGGTATAAGCATTGAGATATCACATCTCTGCTATCGGAAGGGTCTCAGGATTGGAATGGGAAGGATTTGGACATCACAATTCATGTTATAGGAAGGGTCTCAGGTTTGGTATTAGAAGCATTGAGATATCACATCTCATGCTATAGGAAGGGTCTCAGGATTGGAATGGGAAGGACTTGGATATCACATCTCATGTTATAGGAAGGGTCTCAGGTTTGGTATTAGAAGCATTGAGATATCACATCTCATGCTATAGGAAGGGTCTCAGGATTGGAATGGGAAGGACTTGGATATCACATCTCATGCTATAGGAAGGGTCTCAGGAATGGAATGGAAAGGACTTGGATATCACATCTCATGATAAAGGAAGGGTCTAAGGTTTGGAAGGGGAAGGATTTGGATATAACATCTCATGTTATTGGACCGGTCTCAGGTTTGGTATTAGAAGCATTGAGATATCAAGTCTCATGGTATAGGACGGGATTTTGATATCACATCTCATGCCATGGTATGGGTGTCAGGTTTTGTAGAAGCATTGGGATATCACATCTCATGCTATCGGAAGGGTATCAGGATTGGATTTGGAAGGAGTTGGATATCCCATCTCATGCTATAGGAAGGGTCTCAGGTTGGAATAGAAGGAGTTGGATATCACATCTCATGTTATAGGAAGGGTCTCAGGATTGGAATGGGAAGGACTTGGATATCACATCTTGTTAGGAAAGATTTCGTAATTGTAGGGAATTTTCCTTCCATGTGGCAACCCCTAAACTTTTTGCTATTGTTTTTAACCTTGTTCTTGACTTTGCCAGAGAAGTACAGCCTTCTGCCGCACTTCTCTGGGCTTTCGCTCCTTTTCTTACGGGGAAACTGACATGCCCTTAAGACAGTCAGTACCGGGGAACGCTGTTTCCCGTAGTTTCGTTTATCATGTTGCGGCTTTAGTGCAACATGACACAAGAGGGCACTGTAAGCTAAGTTACAGCTCTCTTGGGTCTCTAGCCTTCTACGGGCCCTAGATACTCTTTTAGGATGGTATTTGATCGGTGCAAGTCATTCAGGGACTGGAATGGTGGCAGCGATCGTTTTGTTTATTTTGAGCTCCTTTTGGCGTTCAGAGCACGTTTTTCGCACTTAACCCAAAATGGTGGCCTGGCTCCCAAAATGGCCAGTCCACGAGGCTCCTTTGTCCTGTCCACTGACCGTCTTGCTCCCTTCACCTTCCCCAGGTCGGGCGACCCGGGCCTTCCTTATTTGGGCATGTACTTTCCCGCGAAACGTGGTTGCTTTCGCGGGCTTCTACATGTCGTTTGTGTGCCTCCAGGGTGTGGGCTGGGATGTCTGGTCCCAATACACATCCTGGGTGCCAGAGAGTCTGGGGTGGTGTGAATGCCTGGGACCACCGTGGTCCGTGATTGGTCCACGTATGGTATGTGTGTTGATGTGCGGATCTCCCATTGGCTCCCCTCCGTTTTGGCGCGAAGGGAACCGTGGATAAGAGGGAGCTGGAAACACCACTACCATGTCGATCTCCTGAGTTCTCACGAACGAAGGAATACAGGAGCCAAGTATCCTGCAACCAAGAGGCTGGACCGAGGAATCGCTGGTGACCCGCTGAAGGAATCCTCCTTTGCACTGCTGTCGTCCTGTGAAACCCTTTCCTCCTTGGATCGAACCAGAAGGCCTGTACTGGTGCTTCGACCTTTGGAATAGCAGGAACAGCTATTCCCGGCGACTTCATCATCTCCTGCCAAGTAAGCCTTCGGAAGTGTCTCTGGGCCATCCAGTTGACTGACCAGCTTACAAGGGAGTCCTGCTCTGTAACTGCCGCCAGGTTGTGTTGTATTTCGAGTCCTTGTCACTCTCCCACGCTTCGTACACTTGGCGTTCCCAAGTCTGAAGGGAGGAGTGTACATTTGGCTTGAATACACACGGCCGCTCCGTTGTCCTGCTGCGGCAACAAACTGTGCTGGTTTCGTCGATTGGGACGTCTTTTTGCTCTACACGACTTCGAGGCGTTCCCTGCTCTTCTGAACCTGCCAGCTGCTGAAACTAACGTGGAGAAGCCTGGGTCTGCTTGCTTCGGGGACCGGTGAGTAGTTTAGCTAGGATCTGGTCGCCCTCCTGCAGTATCCCATTGCTTTCCCTGCTGTGTAAAAACAGCACCCTTTTGGCCGTACTCGCGCTCTGCTTCTGCCCGCTGTGGAGGCTGCGCTTGAGTTGCGGAACCTGTTCTCCTTCTGCTGTGCACTAACCCGAACTGCCTGACTTCCTCCGAAGAGCTTCCCCTTTTGCCCGTTGGCACCGGCGTGGCAGGTACTTTGAGCACAAGGCTCCACTCTTCGCAGGGCTCGGACTTCCATCTAGTTAGGTGCCTCTGAAGGCGAACTGAGTCTAAAGCGTTATCGCACTGCCTGTTTTCCTTTCCTTTCAGGTGGACTACATATTTCGTGCTTTAAACGCTTGCGACTGTGTATTTGTATATATATTGTGTTGATATGGTATGTGTTGGTTTAATATTGTGATATTGTGATTTTCTCGCTACGGTCATTATTTTAAAGGCCTTAAAATAAATGTGTATCTATTTTTGATATAACAACTGTTTGGAGTAGTTTGTAAGCGCTCTTGCTTTGTGTGCTCATTGCGGGCTTTCAGTCACCCTCACCCCTCTTGAGACCTAGTCTTGACCGCCGCGATCGCTACCTTGATTGGTCTGGCTCGTCCAGAGGTTACCCTGTTCCAAGTAATTAGGTTGGCCTTCTGAACTTCTGCGCCACCAGGACAGAGTTCAGAAATCCGTCTTAACAAATTGGTGTACAGCGGTGGGATACGACTGAAGGTATCCAGTGTTGCGCTCGAACTAAGGCATTTCAGGTTATTCCAAACAGTACACGTAGTGAATTGTTGTAATATAACTTTAAAAAGGCCATAGTCCTATCAAACAGTATGGAAGCAAATACCTTGTTAACTTTAAATGCTTCCAAATCAGAAACATTGAAGAAGATGTGTGCGGAGAGAGGTGTTTCCTCTCAAGGCACTAAATTGGAAATGATCCAGAGAATCGTGGCGTGGCAAGAAGCGCAGCTTGACGCTATAACTTCCGAGGACAGTGCAGAAGGTGGTGGGGCTGCTCTCACTGGTAGAACCGACGGTTCTGCCGCTGCACTGATCCATCGCGACCACGAGGACAGGGAGGATGTGATGTCTAATGTTTCCTCTGCCAGTGTTGATGGGGAGGCTATGCTTGAATTCAAGAAGCAAGAGCTGCGGTTTAGGCAGCAGGAGCTTGAATTCAGCATAGCCAAACTAAAAATCGAACAGGCAGAAAAACAGAAAGACAGGGATCACCAGTTGGAACTGGCCAAGCTTCAGGTTGCAAATGGGTCCAAGGGTCCTGGACATGGCTCTGGGGCTTCCTCTCATCCACGGTTTCCGAAAGATCTGCTCAGTGTGTATGAAGAAAGGAATGACATTATGGACTGGCTGAATGCGTTTGAGTATGCATGCGAGGTTCAAGAAGTTGACAATGCTGATAAGATTGCTTGGTTGCTCAGTAGACTGCCCCATTCTGGCTGCAGTGCCATTATGGAAATGTCGAAGGCTGAGCGGGCTGATTTCGCAATGTTAAAGCAAACTCTCATTTTAAAGTTTGGGAAGACTCCGGCCCAATATTTTAAGCGTTTTCGAGAGTATAAGAAAAAGGAAGGTGGTACTTGGGTATCTTATGTCGCTGAATCTTTGAAAAACTTAACTGGCTGGGTCGAAGGTTATAAGGCTTCTACCTTCGAAGGCATGATCAATCTGGTCATGCTGGAACACATTTTTGCTTCTTCTTCCCCGGAGCTTAAGCAGCATTTGGCCGATTCGAAGGAGATAGATCCTAAGAAGCTGGCCATTGCAGCAGACTTATGGGTGTCACATCGAGTGTCCCATAAGGACAAAAATCCTGGTCAGCAGGAGGAAGGGAAAAAGTCCAAAGATATGGAGGGTGGGGAATCTGCTAAATCTTCTTCCCATAAGGGCCACAAAAAGAAAAACAAGGGTAAGACACAAGAGAACTCACAGGGTAGTGGAGGTTCGCCTCCGAAACAGAACTCTGGTTACAATAAGCCTCCCTACGTAAACAGACCCACTGGGGCTTGTTTTTCTTGTGGAGCAACTGACCATGTGAAGGGGGATCCCCGGTGTAAGGTTAGACCTTTGGGGGTCCACTCCGCTAATCTGGCCTTCTCCTCCTACGAGGAAGAAGAGATTACAGGAGCATCCTTCTCCTCAGACTCATTTCCCAGCGGGATAGAGGCTGAGGTAGTTTTAGTGTCCCTGGGTTCCTGGGAGCCTAAAGTCGCAGAGGCTTATGCTAGGATTCCGGATAATACCAAGCACTACTTTAAAGACAGCGTGCTGATCAATGGAGTGGATACTCCAGCTCTTAGGGATAGTGGGTGCAGTCGAACAGTAGTGGATTCTACCTTGGTAGACTCAGAGGAAGTTGCCAGAGCTACTCTGATGCCCACTAAGTTTGCTGACGGCCCCCTCCGTATGTTTCCCGTGATCCCTGTAAATCTTACTTTAAATGGTACAGCAGTCAGGATTCCAGTGAGCATTCAGAGAAACGTCCCGGGAAAGGTCTTGCTGGGTAATGATCTCAGAGCTTTAGGGCTCGTAGGAGACACTGCCGAAAGACCCTACACACGGTCTCAAGCACGGGCAGCATTGGCCAAGTCCAATACGCCGCCCCAGCCGAAGGGGAAACCCAAGGCGAAGGGAGTCTACAAGTCAAGACGAGGGAAAGAGAATATTCCCCCGAGCTCGCCTACCACTGCGGTGGAGGAAGTTGGTCAATCGCCCGGGCCTGACGAGGAGGTGGCGATGCCTGAAGTTTTCGACCCCAACGATCATCCTGAACTAAAAGACTTGTTAGTTGAAGGAGGTCCTGATAGGGACGAATTCAGTAAAGGCCAACGTGAGTGCCCATCTCTGGAAGGCCTAAGGAGACAGGCCTGCTCCCAGCTTGAGGGTGAGCCTCCTGGGAAGCATAGGATTTTTTTGGGAAGGTGGACTCCTGTATAGTGAGCCCACAGAGTCTACAGAAGGAGACCATAGGAGGTTGGTGGTTCCCCTTGCTGTTAGGCCCTCCCTCCTGCAGTTGGCGCATGAAGTTCCCCTTGCTGGTCACCTTGGTATGAAGAGGACCAAGCAAAGGTTATCCATGCACGTCTACTGGCCCAAGATGGGGGTGCAAGTAGAAAGTCACTGCAGGAGTTGTGCCTCCTGCCAGTTGTCTGGTAAGGTTGGCGCGACAATCCAAGCTCCGTTGGTACCGCTCCCAGTTGTGGGGGTACCATTTGAAAGGGTAGGGATCGACATCGTTGGTCCCCTTGACCCGCAAACATCCTCGGGCAATAGGTTTATCCTGGTGCTGGTCGACCATGCAACCAGGTATCCTGAGGCCATCCCATTGAAAACTGTAACTGCCAAGTCAGTTGCAAAAGCTTTACTCGGCATATTTACTAGGGTTGGCTTCCCTAAAGAAGTTGTGTCAGATCGTGGCAGCAACTTTATGTCGAAGTATATGCAGGCTATGTGGAAAGAATGTGGGGTCACCTACAAGTTCTCTTCTGCATACCACCCCCAGACCAATGGTCTGGTGGAACGTTTCAACAGAACGTTAAAAAGCATGATTGGGGCTCTGGAGGAGCCCCAGAGAAGAAAATGGGATCTTCTTTTACCATGCCTACTGTTTGCCTACCGAGAGGTACCACAGGAGGGTGTTGGCTTCAGCCCCGTCGAACTTCTGTTCGGTCATCCCGTACGGGGACCCTTAGCCATCGTCAAAGAGGGATGGGAGATGCCCACTCCCCCTGTTACTACCAATGTAGTTGATTATGTGCTAGGGCTCAGAAAACGGATGGTACTTCTGATGGGCTTGGCTAGTGATAAATTGAAGGCAGGGCAAGCGCTGGTGAAACATTGGTACGACCAGAAAGCTTCCCTCATCAACTTTACACCTGGTCAGCACGTCCTGATCATGAATCCAATAAGGCCTCGCGCTTTACAGGACAAATGGTCAGGCCCTTACACAGTGGTGGAGCCCCTGGGTGAGGTGAACTATTTAGTGGACCTTGGAAGGCCTGGACAGGCTCCAAAAGTGTTTCACGTGAATAGGCTGAAGGCTTTCGTCCCAAGAGTCGAAATCGCAGCACTGCTACTGGCTTCAGATGTTGAGGAAGAGGAGTCAGAACCTCTCCCCGACCTGTTCCAAAGCGGTCCTTCAGATGGCTCCGTTGAGGGTGTCCGAGTGGCCCCTCACCTGACTTCTGATCAGCAGGCTGAGGTGAAAAGTTTGCTTAGGCAGTTTTCCCCCCTGTTTTCACAGTCCCCTGGTTTGACACCTTGGTGCAAACATAACATTGACACAGGAGACAGTGTACCTACCAAAAGTAGGGGATACAGGATGTCAGATAAAGTACGGTCTTATATTAAGACCGAGGTCAACAAGATGTTAGACCTTGGGGTGATTGAACCCTCTAGTAGTCCTTGGTCCAGTCCTGTGGTTTTGGTTCCAAAAGCAGGCACTTCTGAATTGAGGTTCTGCGTGGATTACAGGGCTCTGAATGCTGTCACCAAGACAGATGCACACCCCTTGCCTCGAACAGATGAGCTGGTGGATACGTTGGGTGCCTCCAAGTACCTCAGCACGTTTGACCTCACTGCTGGCTATTGGCAAATAGCTTTAGCAGAACATGCCAAGGAGAAGACAGCATTTTCTACTCCAGACGGCCTTTACCAATTCCGGGTAATGCCGTTCGGGTTGAAGAATGCACCTGCCACTTTCCAGAGGCTTGTGAATCATGTGTTGAATGGGTTGGACGAATTCTGTCTTGCATATCTAGACGATATAGCAGTTTTCAGTGCCACCTGGGAAGACCATGTGAAACACCTCAGGATTGTGCTCCAGGCCCTTCAGAAAGCCCACTTGACCATAAAGGCTAGTAAATGCCAGATTGGACAAGGCTCAGTGGTTTACCTTGGACATGAAGTAGGTGGAGGGAGGATACAGCCTCTACCCAGTAAAGTACAAGCAGTACAAGACTGGCCTACCCCCACTACGCAAACCCAAGTGAGAGCCTTCTTAGGACTCACGGGTTATTATCGCAATTTTGTGGCAGACTATGGCACCATAGCTGCTCCTCTGACTGCCCTCACAACTCCGAAGAAACCCAAGAAGGCAACTTGGACTGACGAGTGTGAGAAGGCCTTCAATGGCTTAAAAGACTCCTTGTGCCAGGCCCCTGTGCTCAGGGCCCCTGATTATCAAAGACCTTTTATCGTGCAGACGGATGCCTCTGACACTGGGATAGGAGCTGTACTATCACAAGTACATGAGAAGGGTAAGGAACACCCTATCGGTTTTATTAGTCGCCAGCTTAAGGACAGAGAGCTCAGATGGTCCACGGTAGAGAAAGAATGTTTCTCTGTTGTGTGGGCCCTAAGGAAGCTGAGGCCCTACCTCTATGGGACCCACTTCACTGTGCAGACTGACCATAAGCCGTTAAAGTGGCTAATGAACATGAAGGGGGAGAATCCAAAGTTGCTTAGGTGGTCCATAAGTCTACAAGGCTTCGACTTCACTATTGAGCATAGGCCAGGTGTCCAACATAGCAATGCTGATGGGTTGTCCAGAATGTTTAACCGACCTGAACAAGAGACTCATCCAGGGGTGGATTAGTTCCCCCTGTCCATAGTCTGGGAGGGGCGAGTGTTAGGAAAGATTTCGTAATTGTAGGGAATTTTCCTTCCATGTAGCAACCCCTAAACTTTTTGCTATTGTTTTTAACCTTGTTCTTGACTTTGCCAGAGAAGTACAGCCTTCTGCCGCACTTCTCTGGGCTTTCGCTCCTTTTCTTACGGGGAAACTGACATGCCCTTAAGACAGTCAGTACCGGGGAACGCTGTTTCCCGTAGTTTCGTTTATCATGTTGCGGCTTTAGTGCAACATGACACAAGAGGGCACTGTAAGCTAAGTTACAGCTCTCTTGGGTCTCTAGCCTTCTACAGGCCCTAGATACTCGTTTAGGATTGTATTTGATCGGTGCAAGTCATTCAGGGACTGGAATGGTGGCAGCGATCGTTTTGTGTATTTTGAGCTCCTTTTGGCGTTCTGAGCACATTTTTCGCGCTGAACCCAAAATGGTGGCCTGGCTCCCAAAATGGCCAGACCACGAGGCTCCTTTGTCCTGTCCACTGACCGTCTTGCTCCCTTCACCTTCCCCAGGTCGGGCGACCCGGGGCCTTCCTTATTTGGGCATGTACTTTCCCGCGAAACGTGGTTGCTTTCGCGGGCTTCTACATGTCATTTGTGTGCCTCCAGGGTGTGGGCTGGGATGTCTGGTCCCAATACACATCCTGGGTGCCAGAGAGTCTGGGGTGGTGTGAATGCCTGGGACCACCGTGGTCCGTGATTGGTCCACGTATGGTATGTGTGTTGATGTGCGGATCTCCCATTGGCTCCCCTCCGTTTTGGCGCGAAGGGAACCGTGGATAAGAGGGAGCTGGAAACACCACTACCATGTCGATCTCCTGAGTTCTCACGAACGAAGGAATACAGGAGCCAAGTATCCTGCAACCAAGAGGCTGGACCGAGGAATCGCTGGTGACCCGCTGAAGGAATCCTCCTTTGCACTGCTGTCGTCCTGTGAAACCCTTTCCTCCTTGGATCGAACCAGAAGTGTCTGTACTGGTGCTTCGACCTTTGGAATAGCAGGAACAGCTATTCCCAGCGACTTCATCACCCCCTCCAAGTAAGCCTTCGGAAGTGTCTCTGGGCCATCCAGTTGACTGACCAGCTTACAAGGGAGTCCTGCTCTGTAACTGCCGCCAGGTTGTGTTGTATTTCGAGTCCTTGTCACTCTCCCACGCTTCGTACACTTGGCGTTCCCAAGTCTGAAGGGAGGAGTGTACATTTGGCTTGAATACACACGGCCGCTCCGTTGTCCTGCTGCGGCAACAAACTGTGCTGGTTTCGTCGATTGGGACGTCTTTTTGCTCTACACGACTTCGAGGCGTTCCCTGCTCTTCTGAACCTGCCAGCTGCTGAAACTAACGTGGAGAAGCCTGGGTCTGCTTGCTTCGGGGACCGGTGAGTAGTTTAGCTAGGATCTGGTCGCCCTCCTGCAGTATCCCATTGCTTTCCCTGCTGTGTAAAAACAGCACCCTTTTGGCCGTACTCGCGCTCTGCTTCTGCCCGCTGTGGAGGCTGCGCTTGAGTTGCGGAACCTGTTCTCCTTCTGCTGTGCACTAACCCGAACTGCCTGACTTCCTCCGAAGAGCTTCCCCTTTTGCCCGTTGGCATCGGCGTGGCAGGTACTTTGAGCACAAGGCTCCACTCTTCGCAGGGCTCGGACTTCCATCTAGTTAGGTGCCTCTGAAGGCGAACTGAGTCTAAAGCGTTATCGCACTGCCTGTTTTCCTTTCCTTTCAGGTGGACTACATATTTCGTGCTTTAAACGCTTGCAACTGTGTATTTGTATATATATTGTGTTGATATGGTATGTGTTGGTTTAATATTGTGATATTGTGATTTTCTCGCTACGGTCATTATTTTAAAGGCCTTAAAATAAATGTGTATCTATTTTTGATATAACAACTGTTTGGAGTAGTTTGTAAGCGCTCTTGCTTTGTGTGCTCATTGCAGGCTTTCAGTCACCCTCACCCCTCTTGAGACCTAGTCTTGACCGCCGCGATCGCTACCTTGATTGGTCTGGCTCGTCCAGAGGTTACCCTGTTCCAAGTAATTAGGTTGGCCTTCTGAACTTCTGCGCCACCAGGACAGAGTTCAGAAATCCGTCTTAACACATCTCATGCTGTAGGAAGGGTCTCAGGTTTGGAAAAGGAAGGAGTTGGATATCACATTTCATGTTAGAGGTAGGATCTCAGGTTTGGTATTAGAGGCATTGAGATATCACATCTCATGCTATCAGAAGGGTATCAGGATTGGAATGGGAAGGAGTTGGATATCACATCTCATGCTAAAGGGAGGGTCTCAGGTTTGGAATGGGAAGGATTTGGATATCACATCTCATGTTATAGGAAGGACCTTAGGTTTGGTATTAGAAGCATTGAGATATCACATCTCATGCTATAGGAAGGGTCTCGGGATTGGAATGGGAAGGAGTTGGATATCACATCTCATGTTATAGGAAGGATCTCAGGTTTGGTATTAGAAACATTGAGATATAACATCTCATGCTATAGGAAGGGTCTCAGGATTGGAATGGGAAGGAGTTGGATATCACATCTCATGCTATGGGAAGGGTCTCAGGTTTGGTATTAGAAGCATTGTGATATCACATCTCATGCTATAGGAAGGGTTTCAGGTTTGGTAGAAGCATTGAGATATCACATCTCATGCTATAGGAAGAGTCTCAGGTTTGGGAAGGGAAGGATTTGGATTTCACATCTCATGTTATAGGATGGTTCTCATGTTTGGTTTTTGAAGCATTGAGATATCACATCTCATGCTATCGGAAGGGTCTCAGGTTTGGAATGGGAAGGAGTTGGATATCACATCTCATGTTATAGGAAGGGTCTCAGGTTTGGAATGGGAAGGAGTTGGATATGACATCTCTTGTTATAGGGAGGGTCTCAGGATTTGAATGGTAAGGAGTTGGATATCACATCTCATGCTATAGGAAGGGTCTCAGGCTGGAATGGGAAGGAGTTGGATATCACATCTCATGTTATATACAGGAAGGGTCTCAGGATTGGAATGGGAAGGATTTGGATATCACATCTCTTGCTATAGGAAGGGTCTCAGGTTTTTTATTAGAAACATTGAGATATCACATCTCATGTTATAGGACGGTTCCCAGGTTTGGTATTAGAAGCATTGAGATATCACATCTCATGGTATAGGAAGGGTCTCAGGGTTGGAATGGGAAGGAGTTGGATATCACATCTCATGCTATAGGAAGGGTTTTAGGATTGGAATGGGAAGTATTTGGATATCACATCTCATGCTAAAGGAAGGGTCTCAGGTCTGGAATGGGAAGGAATTGGATATCACATCTCATGTTATAGGAAGGGTCTCAGGTTTTTTATTAGAAACATTGAGATATCACATCTCATGTTATAGGACGGTTCCCAGGTTTGGTATTAGAAGCATTGAGATATCACATCTCATGGTATAGGAAGGGTCTCAGGGTTGGAATGGGAAGGAGTTGGATATCACATCTCATCCAATAGGAAGGGTCTCAGGTTTGGAATGGGAAGGAATTGGATATCACATCTCATGTTATAGGAAGGATCTCAGGTTTGTTATTAGAAGCATTGAGATATCACATCTCATGCTATAGGAAGGGTCTCAGGATTGGAATGTGAAGGATTTGGATATCACATCTCATGCTAAAGGAAGGGTCTCAGGTTTGGTAGAAGCATTGAGATATCACATCTCATGCTATAGGAAGGGTCTCAGGATTTGAATGGCAAGGAGTTGGATATCACATCTCATGCCATAGGAAGGGTCTCAGGTTTGGTATAAGCATTGAGATATCACATCTCTGCTATCGGAAGGTTCTCAGGATTGGATTGGGAAGGAGTTGGATATCCCTTCTCATGCTATAGGAAGTGTCTCAGGTTGGAATGGGAAGGAGTTGAATATCACATCTCATGTTATAGGAAGGGTCTCAGGATTGGAATGGGAAGGATTTGGATATCACATCTCTTGCTATAGGAAGGGTCTCAGGATTGGAATGGGAAGGATTTGGATATTTCCCATTCCAATCCTGAGACCCTTCCTATAACATGAGATGTGATATCCAACTCCTTCCCATTCCAACCTGAGACACTTCCTATAGCATGAGAAGGGATATCCAACTCCTTCCCAATCCAATCCTGAGACCCTTCCGATAGCAGAGATGTGATATCTCAATGCTTATACCAAACCTGAGACCCTTCCTATGGCATGAGATGTGATATCCAACTCCTTGCCATTCAAATCCTGAGACCCTTCCTATAGCATGAAAAGGGATATCCAACTCCTTCCCAATCCAATCCTGAGACCCTTCCGATAGCAGAGACGTGAAATCTCAATGCTTCTACCAAACCTGAGACCCTTCCTTTAGCATGAGATGTGATATCCAAATCCTTCACATTCCAATCCTGAGACCCTTCCTATAGCATGAGATTTGATATCTCAATGCTTCTAATACCAAACGTGAGATCCTTCCTATAACATGAGATGTGATATCCAAATCCTCCCCTTCCAAACCTGAGACCCTCCCTTTAGCATGAAATGTGATATCCAACTCCTTCCTATTCCAATCCTGAGACTCTTCTGATAGCATGAGATGTGATATCTCAATGCTTCTAATACCAAACCTGAGATCCTTCCGATAGCATGAGATGTGATATCTCAATGCTTCTAATACCAAACCTGAGATCCTTCCTATAACATGAGATGTGATATCCAAATCCTTCCCCTTCCAAACCTGAGACCCTCCCTTTAGCATGAGATGTGATATCTAACTCCTTCCCATTCCATTCCTGAGACCCTTCTGATAGCATGAGATGTGATATCTCAATGCCTCTAATACCAAACCTGAGATCCTACCTCTAACATGAAATGAGATATCCAACTCTTTCCCCTTCCAAACCTGAGAGCCTTCCTATGGCATGAGATGTGATATCCAAGTACTTCCCATTTCAATACTGAGACCCTTCCTATAGCTTGAGATGTGATATCCAACTCCTTCCCATTCCAATTCTGAGACCCTTCGTATAGCATGAGATGTGATATCTCAATGCTTATACCAAACCTGAGAGCCTACCTATAACATGAGATGTGATATCCAAGTCCATCCCATTCCAATCCTTAGACCCTTCCTACAGCATGCGATGTGATATCTCAATGATTTTAATACCAAACCAGAGACTCTTCCTATAACATGAGATGGGATATCCAACTCCTTCCCATTCCAATTCTGAGACCCTTCCTATACTATGAGACTTGATATCTCAATGCTTCTAATACCAAACCTGAGACCCGTAATATAACATGAGATGTGATATCCAAATCCTTCCCCTTCCAAACCTTAGACCCTTCCTTTATCATGAGATGTGATATCCAACTCATTCCCATTCCAATCCTGAGACCCTTCCGATATCATGAGATGTGATATCTCAAAGCTTCTAATATCAAACTTGAGACCCTCCCTATAGCATGAGATGTGATATCCAAGTCCTTCCCATTCCAATCCTGAGACCCTTCCTATAGCATGAGATGTGATATCTCAATGCTTCTAATACCAAACCTGAGACCCTTCCTATAACATGAGATGGGAATATCCAACTCCTTCCCATTCCAATCTTGAGACCCTTCCGATAGCAGAGATGTGATATCTCAATGCTTATACCAAACCTGAGATCCTTCCTATAACATGAGATGTGATATCCAACTCCTTCCCATTCCAATCCTGAGACACTTCCTATAGCATGAGATGTGATATCTCACTGCTTATACCAAACCTGAGACCCTTCCCATAGCAGGAGATGTGATATCCAACTCATTCCCATTCCAATCCTCAGACCCTTCCTATAGCATGAGATGTGATATCTCAATGCTTCTAATGTCAAACTTGAGACCCTACCTATAGCATGAGATGTGATGTCCAAGTCCTTCCCATTCCAATCCTGAGACACTTTCTATAGCATGAGATGTGATATCTCAATGCTTCTAATACCAAACCTGAGACTCTTCCTATAACATGAGATGGGATATCCAACTCCTTCCCATTCCAATCCTGAGACCCTTTTGATAGCAGAGATGTGATATCTCAATGTTTATACCAAACCTGAGACCCTTCCTACGGCATGAGATGTCATATTCAACTCCTTCCCATTCCAATCCTGAGACCCTTCCTATAGCATGAGATTTGATATCCAACTCCTTCCCATTCCAATCCTGAGACCCTTCCTATAGCATGAGATGTGATGTCTCAATGCTTCTAATACCAAACCTGAGATCCTTCCTATAACATGAGATGTGATATCCAACTCCTTCCATTCCAATCCTGAGACCCTTCCTATAGCATGAGATGTGATATCTCAATGCTTATACCAAACCTGAGACCCTTCCTATAGCATGAGATGTGATATCCAACTCCTTCCCATTCCAATCATGAGACCCTTCCTATAGCATGAGATGTGATATCTCAATGCTTCTAATACCAAACCTGAGATCCTTCCTCTAACATGAAATGTGAGATCCAACTCCTTCCCTTTCCAAACCTAAGAGCCTATCTATAGCATGAGATGTGATATCCAAGTCCTTCACATTCCAACCCTTAGACCCTTCCTACAGCATGCAATATGATATCTCAATGATTCTAATAACAAACCTGAGACCCGTCCTATAACATGAGATGGGATATCCAACTCCTTCCCATTCCAATCCTGAGACACTTCCGATAGCAGAGATGTGATATCTCAATGTTTATACCAAACCTGAGACCCTTCCTATAACATGAGATGTGATATACAACTCCTTCCCGTTCCAAACCTGAGACCCTTCCTTTAGCATGAGATGTGATATCCAGCTCCTTCCCATTCCAATCCTGAGACACTTCCGATAGCATGAGATGTGATATCTCAATGCTTCTAATATCAAAACTGAGACCCTCCCTATAGCATGATATGTGATATCTAAGTCCTTCCCATTCCAAACCTGAGACCCTTCCTATAGCATGAGATGTGATATCTCAATGCTTCTACCAAACCTGAGACCCTTCCTTTAGCATGAGATGTAATATCCAACTCCTTCCCATTCCAATCCTGAGACCCTTCCTATAGCATGAGATGTGATATCTCAATACTTCTAATACCAAACATGAGATCCATCCTATAACATGAGATGTGATATCCAACTCCTTCCCTTTCCAAACCTGAGAGCCGTTCTATAGCATGAGATGTGATATCCAGGTCCTTCCCTTTCCAATCCTTAGACCCTTCCTACAGCATGCAATATGATATCTCAATGATTCTAATAAACCTGAGACCCGTCCTATAGCATGAGATATGATATCCAAGTCCTTCCCATTCAAATCCTGAGACCCTTCCTATAACATGAAATGTGATATCCAACTCCTTCCCATTCCAACCTGAGACCCTTCCTATAGCATGATATGGGATATCCAACTTCTTCCAAATCCAATACTGATACCCTTCTTATACCATGAGACTTGATATCTCAATGCTTCTAATATTAAACCTGAGACCCGTCCTATAACATGAGATGTGATATCCCAATGCTTCTACCAAACCTGAGACCCATACTATGGCATGAGATGTGATATCAAACTCCTTCCCATTCCAATCCTGAGACCCTTCCTATAGCTTGAGGTGTGATATCCAACTCCTTCCCATTCCAATTCTGAGACCCTTCTTATACCATGAGACTTGATATCTCAATGCTTCTAATATTAAACCTGAGACCCGTCCTATAACATGAGATGTGATATCCAAATCCTTCCCCTCCCAAACCTTAGACCCTTCCTTTATCATGAGATGTGATATCCAACTCCTTCCCATTCCAATCCTGAGACCCTTCCGATATCATGAGATTTGTTATCTCAATGCTTCTAATATCAAACTTGAGACCCTCCCCATAGTATGAGATGTGACATCCAAGTCCTTCCCATTCCAATCCTGAGACCCTTCCTATAGCATGAGATGTGATATTTCTATGCTTCTAATACCAAACCTGAGACCCTTCCTATAACATGAGATGGGATATCCAACTCCTTCCCATTCCAATCCTGAGACCTTTCCGATAGCAGAGATGTGATATCTCAATGCTTATACCAAACCTGAGAACCTTCCTATGGCCTGAGATGTCATATACAACTCCTTCCCATTCCAATCCTGAGACCCTTCCTTTAGCATGATATGTGATATCTCAATGCTTATACCAAATCTGAGACCCTTCCTATAGCATGCGATGTGATATCCAATTCCTTCCCATTCCAATCCTGAGACCCTTCCTATAGCATGAGATGTGATATCTCAATGCTTATACCAAACCTGAGAGCCTACCTATAACATGAGATGTGATATCCAAGTCCATCCCATTCCAATCCTTAGACCCTTCCTACAGCATGTGATGTGATATCTCAATGATTCTAATACCAAACCAGAGACTCTTCCTATAACATGTGATGGGATATCCAACTCCTTCCCATTCCAATCCTGAGCCGCTTCCGATAGCAGAGATGTGATATCTCAATGCTTATACCAAACCTGAGACCCTTCCTATAACATGAGATGTGATATCCAACTCCTTCCCGTTCCAAACCTGAGACACTAACTATAGCATATGTGATATCCAACTCCTTCCCATTCCAAACATGAGACCCTTCCTATAGCAAGAAAGTAATATCCAACTCCTACCCATTCCAATCCTGAGACCCTTCCTATAGCAAGAGATGTGATATCCAAATCCTTCCCATTCCAATCCTGAGACCCTTCCTATAACATGAGATGTGATATCCAACTCCTTCCCATTCCAATCCTGAGACACTTCCTATAGCATGAGATGTGATATCTCAATGCTTCTAATACCAAACCTGAGACTCTTCCTATAACATGAGATGGGATATCCAACTCCTTCCCATTCCAATCCTGAGACCCTTTTGATAGCAGAGATGTGATATCTCAATGTTTATACCAAACCTGAGACCCTTCCTACAGCATGAGATGTCATATTCAACTCCTTCCCATTCCAATCCTGAGACGCTTCCTATAGCATGAGATTTGATATCCAACTCCTTCCCATTCCAATTCTGAGACCCTTCCTATAGCATGAGATGTGATATCTCAATGCTTATACCAAACCCGAGACCCTTCCTATAGCATGAGATGTGATATCCAACTCCTTCCCATTCCAATCCTGAGACCCTTCCTATAGCATGAGATGTGATATCTCAATGCTTCTAATACCAAACCTGAGATCCTTCCTCTAACATGAAATGTGAGATCCAACTCCTTCCCTTTCCAAACCTAAGAGCCTATCTATAGCATGAGATGTGATATCCAAGTCCTTCACATTCCAACCCTTAGACCCTTCCTACAGCATGCAATATGATATCTCAATGATTCTAATAACAAACCTGAGACCCGTCCTATAACATGAGATGGGATATCCAACTCCTTCCCATTCCAATCCTGAGACACTTCCGATAGCAGAGATGTGATATCTCAATGTTTATACCAAACCTGAGACCCTTCCTATAACATGAGATGTGATATCCAACTCCTTCCCGTTCCAAACCTGGCACCCTTCCTTTAGCATGAGATGTGATATCCAGCTCCTTCCCATTCCAATCCTGAGACACTTCCGATAGCATGAGATGTGATATCTCAATGCTTCTAATATCAAAACTGAGACCCTCCCTATAGCATGATATGTGATATCTAAGTCCTTCCCATTCCAATCCTGAAACCCTTCCTATAGCATGAGATGTGATATCTCAATGCTTCTACCAAACCTGAGACCCTTCCTTTAGCATGAGATGTGATATCCAACTCCTTCCCATTCCAATCCTGAAACCCTTCCTATAGCATGAGATGTGATATCTCAATACTTCTAATACCAAACCTGAGATCCTTCCGATAACATGAGATGTGATATCTCAATACTTCTAATACCAAACCTGAGATCCATCCTATAACATGAGATGTGATATCCAACTCCTTCCCTTTCCAAACCTGAGAGCCGTTCTATAGCATGAGATGTGATATCCAGGTCCTTCCCATTCCAATCCTTAACCCTTCCTACAGCATGCAATATGATACCTCAATGATTCTAATAACAAACCTGAGACCCGTCCTATAGCATGAGATATGATATCCAAGTCCTTCCCATTCCAATCCTGAGACCCTTCCTATAACATGAAATGTGATATCCAACTCCTTCCCATTCCAACCTGAGACCCTTCCTATAGCATGAGATGGGATATCCAACTTCTTCCAAATCCAATACTGATACCCTTCCGATAGCATGAGATGTGATATCCCAATGCTTCTACCAAACCTGAGACCCATACTATGGCATGAGATGTGATATCAAACTCCTTCCCATTCCAATCCTGAGACCCTTCCTATAGCTTGAGGTGTGATATCCAACTCCTTCCCATTCCAATTCTGAGACCCTTCTTATACCATGAGACTTGATATCTCAATGCTTCTAATATTAAACCTGAGACCCGTCCTATAACATGAGATGTGATATCCAAATCCTTCCCCTTCCAAACCTTAGACCCTTCCTTTATCATGAGATGTGATATCCAACTCCTTCCCATTCCAATCCTGAGACCCTTCCGATATCATGAGATTTGTTATCTCAATGCTTCTAATATCAAACTTGAGACCCTCCCTATAGCATGAGATGTGACATCCAAGTCCTTCCCATTCCAATCCTGAGACCCTTCCTATAGCATGAGATGTGATATCTCTATGCTTCTAATACCAAACCTGAGACCCTTCCTATAACATGAGATGGGATATCCAACTCCTTCCCATTCCAATCCTGAGACCTTTCCGATAGCAGAGATGTGATATCTCAATACTTATACCAAACCTGAGAACCTTCCTATGGCCTGAGATGTCATATACAACTCCTTCCCATTACAATCCTGAGACCCTTCCTTTAGCATGAGATGTGATATCTCAATGCTTATACCAAATCTGAGACCCTTCCTATAGCATGAGATGTGATATCCAATTCCTTCCCATTCCAATCCTGAGACCCTTCCTATAGCATGAGATGTGATATCTCAATGCTTATACCAAACCTGAGAGCCTACCTATAACATGAGATGTGATATCCAAGTCTATCCCATTCCAATCCTTAGACCCTTCCTACAGCATGCGATGTGATATCTCAATAATTCTAATACCAAACCAGAGACTCTTCCTATAACATGAGATGGGATATCCAACTCCTTCCCATTCCAATCCTGAGCCGCTTCCGATAGCAGAGATGTGATATCTCAATGCTTATACCAAACCTGAGACCCTTCCTATAACATGAGATGTGATATCCAACTCCTTCCCGTTCCAAACCTGAGACACTAACTATAGCATATGTGATATCCAACTCCTTCCCATTCGAAACATGAGACCCTTCCTATAGCAAGAAAGTAATATCCAACTCCTACCCATTCCAATCCTGAGACCCTTCCTATAGCAAGAGATGTGATATCCAAATCCTTCCCATTCCAATCCTGAGACCCTTCCTATAACATGAGATGTGATATCCAACTCCTTCCCATTCCAACCTGAGACACTTCCTATAGCATGAGAAGGGATATCCAACTCCTTCCCAATCCAATCCTGAGACCCTTCCGATAGCAGAGATGTGATATCTCAATGCTTATACCAAACCTGAGACCCTTCCTATGGCATGAGATGTGATATCCAACTCCTTGCCATTCAAATCCTGAGACCCTTCCTATAGCATGAGAAGGGATATCCAACTCCTTCCCAATCCAATCCTGAGACCCTTCCGATAGCAGCGACGTGATATCTCAATGCTTCTACCAAACCTGAGACCCTTCCTTTAGCATGAGATGTGATATCCAAATCCTTCACATTCCAATCCTGAGACCCTTCCTATAGCATGAGATGTGATATCTCAATGCTTCTAATACCAAACCTGAGATCCTTCCTATAACATGAGATGTGATATCCAATTCCTTCCCATTCTAAACCTGAGACCCTTCCTATTGGATGAGATGTGATATCCAACTCCTTCCCATTCCAACCGTGAGACCCTTCCTATAGCATGAGATGTGATGTCTCAATGCTTCTAATACCAAACCTGAGATCCTTCCTATAACATGAGATGTGATATCCAACTCCTTCTATTCCAATCCTGAGACCCGTCCTATAGCATGAGATGTGATATCTCAAGGCTTATACCAAACCTGAGACCCTTCCTATAGCATGAGATGTGATATCCAACTGCTTCCCATTCCAATCCTGAAACCCTTCCTATAGCATGAGATGTGATATCTCAATGCTTCTAATACCAAACCTGAGATCCTTCCTCTAACATGAAATGTGATATCCAACTCCTTCCCTTTCCAAACCTAAGAGCCTATCTATAGCATGAGATGTGATATCCAAGTCCTTCACATTCCAACCCTTAGACCCTTCCTACAGCATGCAATATGATATCTCAATGATTCTAATAACAAACCTGAGACCCGTCCTATAGCATGAGATATGATATCCAAGTCCTTCGCATTCCAATCCTGAGACCCTTCCTATAACATGAAATGTGATATCCAACTCCTTCCCATTCCAACCTGAGACCATTCCTATAGCATGAGATGGGATATCCAACTTCTTCCAAATCCAATACTGATACCCTTCCGATAGCATGAGATGTGATATTCCAATGCTTCTACCAAACCTGAGACCGATACTATGGCATGAGATGTGATATCAAACTCCTTCCCATTCCAATCCTGAGACCCTTCCTATAGCTTGAGGTGTGATATCCAACTCCTTCCCATTCCAATTCTGAGACCCTTCTTATACCATGAGACTTGATATCTCAATACTTCTAATATTAAACCTGAGACCCGTCCTATAACATGAGATGTGATATCCAAATCCTTCCCATTCCAATCCTGAGACCCTTCCGATATCATGAGATTTGTTATCTCAATGCTTCTAATATCAAACTTGAGACCCTCCCTATAGCATGAGATGTGACATCCAAGTCCTTCCCATTCCAATCCTGAGACCCTTCCTATAGCATGAGATGTGATATCTCTATGCTTCTAATACCAAACCTGAGACCCTTCCTATAACATGAGATGGGATATCCAACTCCTTCCCATTCCAATCCTGAGACCTTTCCGATAGCAGAGATGTGATATCTCAATGCTTATACCAAACCTGAGAACCTTCCTATGGCCTGAGATGTCATATGCAACTCCTTCCCATTCCAATCCTGAGACCCTTCCTTTAGCATGAGATGTGATATCTCAATGCTTATACCAAATCTGAGACCCTTCCTATAGCATGAGATGTGATATCCAATTCCTTCCCATTCCAATCCTGAGACCCTTCCTATAGCATGAGATGTGATATCTCAATGCTTATACCAAACCTGAGAGCCTACCTATAACATGAGATGTGATATCCAAGTCTATCCCATTCCAATCCTTAGACCCTTCCTACAGCATGCGATGTGATATCTCAATAATTCTAATACCAAACCAGAGACTCTTCCTATAACATGAGATGGGATATCCAACTCCTTCCCATTCCAATCCTGAGCCGCTTCCGATAGCAGAGATGTGATATCTCAATGCTTATACCAAACCTGAGACCCTTCCTGTAACATGAGATGTGATATCCAACTCCTTCCCGTTCCAAACCTGAGACACTAACTATAGCATATGTGATATCCAACTCCTTCCCATTCCAAACATGAGACCCTTCCTATAGCAAGAAAGTAATATCCAACTCCTACCCATTCCAATCCTGAGACCCTTCCTATAGCAAGAGATGTGATATCCAAATCCTTCCCATTCCAATCCTGAGACCCTTCCTATAACATGAGATGTGATATCCAACTCCTTCCCATTCCAACCTGAGACACTTCCTATAGCATGAGAAGGGATATCCAACTCCTTCCCAATCCAATCCTGAGACCCTTCCGATAGCAGAGATGTGATATCTCAATGCTTATACCAAACCTGAGTCCCTTCCTATGGCATGAGATGTGATATCCAACTCCTTGCCATTCAAATCCTGAGACCCTTCCTATAGCATGAGAAGGGATATCCAACTCCTTCCCAATCCAATCCTGAGACCCTTCCGATAGCAGCGACGTGATATCTCAATGCTTCTACCAAACCTGAGACCCTTCCTTTAGCATGAGATGTGATATCCAAATCCTTCACATTCCAATCCTGAGACCCTTCCTATAGCATGAGATGTGATATCTCAATGCTTCTAATACCAAACCTGAGATCCTTCCTATAACATGAGATGTGATATCCAATTCCTTCCCATTCCAAACCTGAGACCCTTCCTATTGGATGAGATGTGATATTCAACTCCTTCCCATTCCAACCTTGAGACCCTTCCTATAGCATGAGATGTGATGTCTCAATGCTTCTAATACCAAACCTGAGATCCTTCCTATAACATGAGATGTGATATCCAACTCCTTCCATTCCAATCCTGAGACCCGTCCTATAGCATGAGATGTGATATCTCAAGGCTTATACCAAACCTGAGACCCTTCCTATAGCATGAGATGTGATATCCAACTGCTTCCCATTCCAATCCTGAAACCCTTCCTATAGCATGAGATGTGATATCTCAATGCTTCTAATACCAAACCTGAGATCCTTCCTCTAACATGAAATGTGATATCCAACTCCTTCCCTTTCCAAACCTAAGAGCCTATCTATAGCATGAGATGTGATATCCAAGTCCTTCACATTCCAACCCTGAGACCCTTCCTACAGCATGCAATATGATATCTCAATGATTCTAATAACAAACCTGAGACCCGTCCTATAACATGAGATGGGATATCCAACTCCTTCCCATTCCAATCCTGAGACACTTCCGATAGCAGAGATGTGATATCTCAATGCTTATACCAAACCTGAGACCCTTCCTATAACATGAGATGTGATATCCAAATCCTTCCCGTTCCAAACCTGAGACCCTTCCTTTAGCATGAGATGTGATATCCAGCTCCTTCCCATTCCAATCCTGAGACACTTCCGATAGCATGAGATGTGATATCTCAATGCTTCTAATATCAAAACTGAGACCCTCCCTATAGCATGATATGTGATATCTAAGTCCTTCCCATTCCAATCCTGAGACCCTCTCTATAGCATGAGATGTGATATCCAACTCCTTCCCATTCCAATCCTGAGACCCTTCCTATAGCATGAGATATGATATCTCAATACTTCTAATACCAAACGTGAGATCCTTCCGATAACATGAGATGTGATATCCAAATCCTTCCCCTTCCAAACCTGAGACCCTCCCTTTAGCATGAAATGTGATATCCAACTCCTTCCTATTCCAATCCTGAGACTCTTCTGATAGCATGAGATGTGATATCTCAATGCTTCTAATACCAAACCTGAGATCCTTCCGATAGCATGAGATGTGATATCTCAATGCTTCTAATACCAAACCTGAGATCCTTCCTATAACATGAGATGTGATATCCAAATCCTTCCCCTTCCAAACCTGAGACCCTCCCTTTAGCATGAGATGTGATATCTAACTCCTTCCCATTCCATTCCTGAGACCCTTCTGATAGCATGAGATGTGATATCTCAATGCCTCTAATACCAAACCGGAGATCCTACCTCTAACATGAAATGAGATATCCAACTCTTTCCCCTTCCAAACCTGAGAGCCTTCCTATAGCATGAGATGTGATATCCAAGTCCTTCCCATTCCAATACTGAGACCCTTCCTATAGCTTGAGATGTGATATCCAACTCCTTCCCATTCCAATTCTGAGACCCTTCCTATAGCATGAGATGTGATATCTCAATGCTTATACCAAACCTGAGAGCCTACCTATAACATGAGATGTGATATCCAAGTCCATCCCATTCCAATCCTTAGACCCTTCCTATTGGATGAGATGTGATATCCAACTCCTTCCCATTCCAACCTTGAGACCCTTCCTATAGCATGAGATGTGATGTCTCAATGCTTCTAATACCAAACCTGAGATCCTTCCTATAACATGAGATGTGATATCCAACTCCTTCCATTCCAATCCTGAGACCCGTCCTATAGCATGAGATGTGATATCTCAATGCTTATACCAAACCTGAGACCCTTCCTATAGCATGAGATGTGATATCCAACTGCTTCCCATTCCAATCCTGAGACCCTTCCTATAGCATGAGATGTGATATCTCAATGCTTCTAATACCAAACCTGAGATCCTTCCTCTAACATGAAATGTGATATCCAACTCCTTCCCTTTCCAAACCTAAGAGCCTATCTATAGCATGAGATGTGATATCCAAGTCCTTCACATTCCAACCCTTAGACCCTTCCTACAGCATGCAATATGATATCTCAATGATTCTAATAACAAACCTGAGACCCGTCCTATAACATGAGATGGGATATCCAACTCCTTCCCATTCCAATCCTGAGACACTTCCGATAGCAGAGATGTGATATCTCAATGCTTATACCAAACCTGAGACCCTTCCTATAACATGAGATGTGATATCCAAATCCTTCCCGTTCCAAACCTGAGACCCTTCCTTTAGCATGAGATGTGATATCCAGCTCCTTCCCATTCCAATCCTGAGACACTTCCGATTGCATGAGATGTGATATCTCAATGCTTCTAATATCAAAACTGAGACCCTCCCTATAGCATGATATGTGATATCTAAGTCCTTCCCATTCCAATCCTGAGACCCTCCCTATAGCATGAGATGTGATATCCAACTCATTCCCATTCCAATCCTGAGACCCTTCCTATAGCATGAGATATGATATCTCAATACTTCTAATACCAAACGTGAGATCCTTCCGATAACATGAGATGTGATATCCAAATCCTTCCCCTTCCAAACCTGAGACCCTCCCTTTAGCATGAAATGTGATATCCAACTCCTTCCTATTCCAATCCTGAGACTCTTCTGATAGCATGAGATGTGATATCTCAATGCCTCTAATACCAAACCGGAGATCCTACCTCTAACATGAAATTAGATATCCAACTCTTTCCCCTTCCAAACCTGAGAGCCTTCCTATAGCATGAGATGTGATATCCAAGTCCTTCCCATTCCAATACTGAGACCCTTCCTATAGCTTGAGATGTGATATCCAACTCCTTCCCATTCCAATTCTGAGACCCTTCCTATAGCATGAGATGTGATATCTCAATGCTTATACCAAACCTGAGAGCCTACCTATAACATGAGATGTGATATCCAAGTCCATCCCATTCCAATCCTTAGACCCTTCCTACAGCATGCGATGTGATATCTCAATGATTCTAATACCAAACCAGAGACTCTTCCTATAACATGAGATGGGATATCCAACTCCTTCCCATTCCAATTCTGAGACCCTTCCTATACTATGAGACTTGATATCTCAATGCTTCTAATACCAAACCTGAGACCCGTAATATAACATGAGATGTGATATCCAAATCCTTCCCCTTCCAAACCTTAGACCCTTCCTTTATCATGAGATGTGATATCCAACTCCTTCCCATTCCAATCCTGAGACCCTTCCGATATCATGAGATGTGATATCTCAAAGCTTCTAATATCAAACTTGAGACCCTCCCTATAGCATGAGATGTGATATCCAAGTCCTTCCCATTCCAATCCTGAGACCCTTCCTATAGCATGAGATGTGATATCTCAATGCTTCTAATACCAAACCTGAGACCCTTCCTATAACATGAGATGGGAATATCCAACTCCTTCCCATTCCATTCTTGAGACCCTTCCGATAGCAGAGATGTGATATCTCAATGCTTATACCAAACCTGAGATCCTTCCTATAACATGAGATGTGATATCCAACTCCTTCCCATTCCAATCCTGAGACACTTCCTATAGCATGAGATGTGATATCTCACTGCTTATACCAAACCTGAGACCCTTCCCATAGCAGGAGATGTGATATCCAACTCCTTCCCATTCCAATCCTCAGACCCTTCCTATAGCATGAGATGTGATATCTCAATGCTTCTAATGTCAAACTTGAGACTCTTCCTATAACATGAGATGGGATACCCAACTCCTTCCCATTCCAATCCTGAGACCCTTTTGATAGCAGAGATGTGATATCTCAATGTTTATACCAAACCTGAGACCCTTCCTACGGCATGAGATGTCATATTCAACTCCTTCCCATTCCAATCCTGAGACCCTTCCTATAGCATGAGATTTGATATCCAACTCCTTCCCATTCCAATCCTGAGACCCTTCCTATAGCATGAGATGTGATGTCTCAATGCTTCTAATACCAAACCTGAGATCCTTCCTATAACATGAGATCTGATATCCAACTCCTTCCATTCCAATCCTGAGACCCTTCCTATAGCATGAGATGTGATATCTCAATGCTTATACCAAACCTGAGACCCTTCCTATAGCATGAGATGTGATATCCAACTCCTTCCCATTCCAATCCTGAGACCCTTCCTATAGCATGAGATGTGATATCTCAATGCTTCTAATACCAAACCTGAGATCCTTCCTCTAACATGAAATGTGAGATCCAACTCCTTCCCTTTCCAAACCTAAGAGCCTATCTATAGCATGAGATGTGATATCCAAGTCCTTCACATTCCAACCCTTAGACCCTTCCTACAGCATGCAATATGATATCTCAATGATTCCAATAACAAACCTGAGACCCGTCCTATAACATGAGATGGGATATCCAACTCCTTCCCATTCCAATCCTGAGACACTTCCGATAGCAGAGATGTGATATCTCAATGTTTATACCAAACCTGAGACCCTTCCTATAACATGAGATGTGATATCCAACTCCTTCCCGTTCCAAACCTGAGACCCTTCCTTTAGCATGAGATGTGATATCCAGCTCCTTCCCATTCCAATCATGAGACACTTCCGATAGCATGAGATGTGATATCTCAATGCTTCTAATATCAAAACTGAGACCCTCCCTATAGCATGATATGTGATATCTAAGTCCTTCCCATTCCAATCCTGAGACCCTTCCTATAGCATGAGATGTGATATCTCAATGCTTCTACCAAACCTGAGACCCTTCCTTTAGCATGAGATGTGATATCCAACTCCTTCCCATTCCAATCCTGAGACCCTTCCTATAGCATGAGATGTGATATCTCAATACTTCTAATACCAAACCTGAGATCCTTCCGATAACATGAGATGTGATATCTCAATACTTCTAATACCAAACCTGAGATCCATCCTATAACATGAGATGTGATATCCAACTCCTTCCCTTTCCAAACCTGAGAGCCGTTCTATAGCATGAGATGTGATAACCAGGTCCTTCCCATTCCAATCCTTAGACCCTTCCTACAGCATGCAATATGATATCTCAATGATTCTAATAACAAACCTGAGACCCGTCCTATAGCATGAGATATGATATCCAAGTCCTTCCCATTCCAATCCTGAGACCCTTCCTATAACACGAAATGTGATATCCAACTCCTTCCCATTCCAACCTGAGACCCTTCCTATAGCATGAGATGGGATATCCAACTTCTTCCAAATCCAATACTGATACCCTTCCGATAGCATGAGATGTGATATCCCAATGCTCCTACCAAACCTGAGACCCATACTATGGCATGAGATGTGATATCAAACTCCTTCCCATTCCAATCCTGAGACCCTTCCTATAGCTTGAGGTGTGATATCCAACTCCTTCCCATTCCAATTCTGAGACCCTTCTTATACCTTGAGACTTGATATCTCAATGCTTCTAATATTAAACCTGAGACCCGTCCTATAACATGAGATGTGATATCCAAATCCTTCCCCTTCCAAACCTTAGACCCTTCCTTTATCATGAGATGTGATATCCAACTCCTTCCCATTCCAATCCTGAGACCCTTCCGATATCATGAGATTTGTTATCTCAATGCTTCTAATATCAAACTTGAGACCCTACCTATAGCATGAGATGTGACATCCAAGTCCTTCCCATTCCAATCCTGAGACCCTTCCTATAGCATGAGATGTGATATCTCTATGCTTCTAATACCAAACCTGAGACCCTTCCTATAACATGAGATGGGATATCCAACTCCTTCCCATTCCAATCCTGAGACCTTTCCGATAGCAGAGATGTGATATCTCAATGCTTATACCAAACCTGAGAACCTTCCTATGGCCTGAGATGTCATATACAACTCCTTCCCATTCCAATCCTGAGACCCTTCCTTTAGCATGAGATGTGATATCTCAATGCTTCTAATACCAAACCTGAGACCCTTCCTATAGCATGAGATGTGATATCCAATTCCTTCCCATTCCAATCCTGTGACCCTTCCTATAGCATGAGATGTGATATCTCAATGCTTATAGCAAACCTGAGAGCCTACCTATAACATGAGATGTGATATCCAAGTCCATCCCATTCCAATCCTTAGACCCTTCCTACAGCATGCTATGTGATATCTCAATGATTCTAATACCAAACCAGAGACTCTTCCTATAACATGAGATGGGATATCCAACTCCTTCCCATTCCAATCCTGAGCCGCTTCCGATAGCAGAGATGTGATATCTCAATGCTTATACCAAACCTGAGACCCTTCCTATAACATGAGATGTGATATCCAACTCCTTCCCGTTCCAAACCTGAGACACTAACTATAGCATATGTGATATCCAACTCCTTCCCATTCCAAACATGAGACCCTTCCTATAGCAAGAAAGTAATATCCAACTCCTACCCATTCCAATCCTGAGACCCTTCCTATAGCAAGAGATGTGATATCCAAATCCTTTCCATTCCAATCCTGAGACCCTTCCTATAACATGAGATGTGATATCCAACTCCTTCCCATTCCAACCTGAGACACTTCCTATAGCATGAGAAGGGATATCCAACTCCTTCCCAATCCAATCCTGAGACACTTCCGATAGCAGAGATGTGATATCTCAATGCTTATACCAAACCTGAGACCCTTCCTATGGCATGAGATGTGATATCCAACTCCTTGCCATTCAAATCCTGAGACCCTTCCTATAGCATGAGAAGGGATATCCAACTCCTTCCCAATCCAATCCTGAGACCCTTCCGATAGCAGCGACGTGATATCTCAATGCTTCTACCAAACCTGAGACCCTTCCTTTAGCATGAGATGTGATATCCAAATCCTTCACATTCCAATCCTGAGACCCTTCCTATAGCATGAGATGTGATATCTCAATGCTTCTAATACCAAACCTGAGATCCTTCCTATAACATGAGATGTGATATCCAATTCCTTCCCATTCCAAACCTGAGACCCTTCCTATTGGATGAGATGTGATATCCAACTCCTTCCCATTCCAACCCTGAGACCCTTCCTATAGCATGAGATGTGATGTCTCAATGCTTCTAATACCAAACCTGAGATCCTTCCTATAACATGAGATGTGATATCCAACTCCTTCCATTCCAATCCTGAGACCCGTCCTATAGCATGAGATGTGATATCTCAATGCTTATACCAAACCTGAGACCCTTCCTATAGCATGAGATGTGATATACAACTGCTTCCCATTCCAATCCTGAGACCCTTCCTATAGCATGAGATGTGATATCTCAATGCTTCTAATACCAAACCTGAGATCCTTCCTCTAACATGAAATGTGATATCCAACTCCTTCCCTTTCCAAACCTAAGAGCCTATCTATAGCATGAGATGTGATATCCAAGTCCTTCACATTCCAACCCTTAGACCCTTCCTACAGCATGCAATATGATATCTCAATGATTCTAATAACAAACCTGAGACCCGTCCTATAACATGAGATGGGATATCCAACTCCTTCCCATTCCAATCCTGAGACACTTCCGATAGCAGAGATGTGATATCTCAATGCTTATACCAAACCTGAGACCCTTCCTATAACATGAGATGTGATATCCAAATCCTTCCCGTTCCAAACCTGAGACCCTTCCTTTAGCACGAGATGTGATATCCAGCTCCTTCCCATTCCAATCCTGAGACACTTCCGATAGCATGAGATGTGATATCTCAATGCTTCTAATATCAAAACTGAGACCCTCCCTATAGCATGATATGTGATATCTAAGTCCTTCCCATTCCAATCCTGAGACCCTCCCTATAGCATGAGATGTGATATCCAACTCCTTCCCATTCCAATCCTGAGACCCTTCCTATAGCATGAGATATGATATCTCAATACTTCTAATACCAAACGTGAGATCCTTCCGATAACATGAGATGTGATATCCAAATCCTTCCCCTTCCAAACCTGAGACCCTCCCTTTAGCATGAAATGTCATATCCAACTCCTTCCTATTCCAATCCTGAGACTCTTCTGATAGCATGAGATGTGATATCTCAATGCTTCTAATACCAAACCTGAGATCCTTCCGATAGCATGAGATGTGATATCTCAATGCTTCTAATACCAAACCTGAGATCCTTCCTATAACATGAGATGTGATATCCAAATCCTTCCCCTTCCAAACCTGAGACCCTCCCTTTAGCATGAGATGTGATATCTAACTCCTTCCCATTCCATTCCTGAGACCCTTCTGATAGCATGAGATGTGATATCTCAATGCCTCTAATACCAAACCTGAGATCCTACCTCTAACATGAAATGAGATATCCAACTCTTTCCCCTTCCAAACCTGAGAGCCTTCCTATAGCATGAGATGTGATATCCAAGTCCTTCCCATTCCAATACTGAGACCCTTCCTATAGCTTGAGATGTGATATCCAACTCCTTCCCATTCCAATTCTGAGACCCTTCCTATAGCATGAGATGTGATATCTCAATGCTTATACCAAACCTGAGAGCCTACCTATAGCATGAGATGTGATATCCAAGTCCATCCCATTCCAATCCTTAGACCCTTCCTACAGCATGCGATGTGAATATCTCAATGATTCTATTACCAAACCAGAGACTCTTCCTATAACATGAGATGGGATATCCAACTCCTTCCCATTCCAATTCTGAGACCCTTCCTATACTATGAGACTTGATATCTCAATGCTTCTAATACCAAACCTGAGACCCGTAATATAACATGAGATGTGATATCCAAATCCTTCCCCTTCCAAACCTTAGACCCGTTCTTTATCATGAGATGTGATATCCAACTCCTTCCCATTCCAATCCTGAGACCCTTCCGATATCATGAGATGTGATATCTCAAAGCTTCTAATATCAAACTTGAGACCCTCCCTATAGCATGAGATGTGATATCCAAGTCCTTCCCATTCCAATCCTGAGACCCTTCCTATAGCATGAGATGTGATATCTCTATGCTTCTAATACCAAACCTGAGACCCTTCCTATAACATGAGATGGGATATCCAACTCCTTCCCATTCCAATCCTGAGACCTTTCCGATAGCAGAGATGTGATATCTCAATGCTTATACCAAACCTGAGAACCTTCCTATGGCCTGAGATGTCATATACAACTCCTTCCCATTCCAATTCTGAGACCCTTCCTATACTATGAGACTTGATATCTCAATGCTTCTAATACCAAACCTGAGACCCGTAATATAACATGAGATGTGATATCCAAATCCTTCCCCTTCCAAACCTTAGACCCGTTCTTTATCATGAGATGTGATATCCAACTCCTTCCCATTCCAATCCTGAGACCCTTCCGATATCATGAGATGTGATATCTCAAAGCTTCTAATATCAAACTTGAGACCCTCCCTATAGCATGAGATGTGATATCAAACTCCTTCCCATTCCAATCCTGAGACCCTTCCTATAGCTTGAGGTGTGATATCCAACTCCTTCCCATTCCAATTCTGAGACCCTTCTTATACCATGAGACTTGATATCTCAATGCTTCTAATATTAAACCTGAGACCCGTCCTATAACATGAGATGTGATATCCAAATCCTTCCCCTTCCAAACCTTAGACCCTTCCTTTATCATGAGATGTGATATCCAACTCCTTCCCATTCCAATCCTGAGACCCTTCCGATATCATGAGATTTGTTATCTCAATGCTTCTAATATCAAACTTGAGACCCTACCTATAGCATGAGATGTGACATCCAAGTCCTTCCCATTCCAATCCTGAGACCCTTCCTATAGCATGAGATGTGATATCTCTATGCTTCTAATACCAAACCTGAGACCCTTCCTATAACATGAGATGGGATATCCAACTCCTTCCCATTCCAATCCTGAGACCTTTCCGATAGCAGAGATGTGATATCTCAATGCTTATACCAAACCTGAGAACCTTCCTATGGCCTGAGATGTCATATACAACTCCTTCCCATTCCAATCCTGAGACCCTTCCTTTAGCATGAGATGTGATATCTCAATGGTTCTAATACCAAACCTGAGACCCTTCCTATAGCATGAGATGTGATATCCAATTCCTTCCCATTCCAATCCTGTGACCCTTCCTATAGCATGAGATGTGATATCTCAATGCTTATAGCAAACCTGAGAGCCTACCTATAACATGAGATGTGATATCCAAGTCCATCCCATTCCAATCCTTAGACCCTTCCTACAGCATGCTATGTGATATCTCAATGATTCTAATACCAAACCAGAGACTCTTCCTATAACATGAGATGGGATATCCAACTCCTTCCCATTCCAATCCTGAGCCGCTTCCGATAGCAGAGATGTGATATCTCAATGCTTATACCAAACCTGAGACCCTTCCTATAACATGAGATGTGATATCCAACTCCTTCCCGTTCCAAACCTGAGACACTAACTATAGCATATGTGATATCCAACTCCTTCCCATTCCAAACATGAGACCCTTCCTATAGCAAGAAAGTAATATCCAACTCCTACCCATTCCAATCCTGAGACCCTTCCTATAGCAAGAGATGTGATATCCAAATCCTTTCCATTCCAATCCTGAGACCCTTCCTATGGCATGAGATGTGATATCCAACTCCTTCCCATTCAAATCCTGAGACCCTTCCTATAGCATGAGAAGGGATATCCAACTCCTTCCCAATCCAATCCTGAGACCCTTCCGATAGCAGCGACGTGATATCTCAATGCTTCTACCAAACCTGAGACCCTTCCTTTAGCATGAGATGTGATATCCAAATCCTTCACATTCCAATCCTGAGACCCTTCCTATAGCATGAGATGTGATATCTCAATGCTTCTAATACCAAACCTGAGATCCTTCCTATAACATGAGATGTGATATCCAATTCCTTCCCATTCCAAACCTGAGACCCTTCCTATTGGATGAGATGTGATATCCAACTCCTTCCCATTCCAACCCTGAGACCCTTCCTATAGCATGAGATGTGATATCTCAATGCTTCTAATACCAAACCTGAGATCCTTCCTCTAACATGAAATGTGATATCCAACTCCTTCCCTTTCCAAACCTAAGAGCCTATCTATAGCATGAGATGTGATATCCAAGTCCTTCACATTCCAACCCTTAGACCCTTCCTACAGCATGCAATATGATATCTCAATGATTCTAATAACAAACCTGAGACCCGTCCTATAACATGAGATGGGATATCCAACTCCTTCCCATTCCAATCCTGAGACACTTCCGATAGCAGAGATGTGATATCTCAATGCTTATACCAAACCTGAGACCCTTCCTATAACATGAGATGTGATATCCAAATCCTTCCCGTTCCAAACCTGAGACCCTTCCTTTAGCACGAGATGTGATATCCAGCTCCTTCCCATTCCAATCCTGAGACACTTCCGATAGCATGAGATGTGATATCTCAATGCTTCTAATATCAAAACTGAGACCCTCCCTATAGCATGATATGTGATATCTAAGTCCTTCCCATTCCAATCCTGAGACCCTCCCTATAGCATGAGATGTGATATCCAACTCCTTCCCATTCCAATCCTGAGACCCTTCCTATAGCATGAGATATGATATCTCAATACTTCTAATACCAAACGTGAGATCCTTCCGATAACATGAGATGTGATATCCAAATCCTTCCCCTTCCAAACCTGAGACCCTCCCTTTAGCATGAAATGTCATATCCAACTCCTTCCTATTCCAATCCTGAGACTCTTCTGATAGCATGAGATGTGATATCTCAATGCTTCTAATACCAAACCTGAGATCCTTCCGATAGCATGAGATGTGATATCTCAATGCTTCTAATACCAAACCTGAGATCCTTCCTATAACATGAGATGTGATATCCAAATCCTTCCCCTTCCAAACCTGAGACCCTCCCTTTAGCATGAGATGTGATATCTAACTCCTTCCCATTCCATTCCTGAGACCCTTCTGATAGCATGAGATGTGATATCTCAATGCCTCTAATACCAAACCTGAGATCCTACCTCTAACATGAAATGAGATATCCAACTCTTTCCCCTTCCAAACCTGAGAGCCTTCCTATAGCATGAGATGTGATATCCAAGTCCTTCCCATTCCAATACTGAGACCCTTCCTATAGCTTGAGATGTGATATCCAACTCCTTCCCATTCCAATTCTGAGACCCTTCCTATAGCATGAGATGTGATATCTCAATGCTTATACCAAACCTGAGAGCCTACCTATAGCATGAGATGTGATATCCAAGTCCATCCCATTCCAATCCTTAGACCCTTCCTACAGCATGCGATGTGAATATCTCAATGATTCTATTACCAAACCAGAGACTCTTCCTATAACATGAGATGGGATATCCAACTCCTTCCCATTCCAATTCTGAGACCCTTCCTATACTATGAGACTTGATATCTCAATGCTTCTAATACCAAACCTGAGACCCGTAATATAACATGAGATGTGATATCCAAATCCTTCCCCTTCCAAACCTTAGACCCGTTCTTTATCATGAGATGTGATATCCAACTCCTTCCCATTCCAATCCTGAGACCCTTCCGATATCATGAGATGTGATATCTCAAAGCTTCTAATATCAAACTTGAGACCCTCCCTATAGCATGAGATGTGATATCCAAGTCCTTCCCATTCCAATCCTGAGACCCTTCCTATAGCATGAGATGTGATATCTCTATGCTTCTAATACCAAACCTGAGACCCTTCCTATAACATGAGATGGGATATCCAACTCCTTCCCATTCCAATCCTGAGACCTTTCCGATAGCAGAGATGTGATATCTCAATGCTTATACCAAACCTGAGAACCTTCCTATGGCCTGAGATGTCATATACAACTCCTTCCCATTCCAATTCTGAGACCCTTCCTATACTATGAGACTTGATATCTCAATGCTTCTAATACCAAACCTGAGACCCGTAATATAACATGAGATGTGATATCCAAATCCTTCCCCTTCCAAACCTTAGACCCGTTCTTTATCATGAGATGTGATATCCAACTCCTTCCCATTCCAATCCTGAGACCCTTCCGATATCATGAGATGTGATATCTCAAAGCTTCTAATATCAAACTTGAGACCCTCCCTATAGCATGAGATGTGATATCAAACTCCTTCCCATTCCAATCCTGAGACCCTTCCTATAGCTTGAGGTGTGATATCCAACTCCTTCCCATTCCAATTCTGAGACCCTTCTTATACCATGAGACTTGATATCTCAATGCTTCTAATATTAAACCTGAGACCCGTCCTATAACATGAGATGTGATATCCAAATCCTTCCCCTTCCAAACCTTAGACCCTTCCTTTATCATGAGATGTGATATCCTACTCCTTCCCATTCCAATCCTGAGACCCTTCCGATATCATGAGATTTGTTATCTCAATGCTTCTAATATCAAACTTGAGACCCTACCTATAGCATGAGATGTGACATCCAAGTCCTTCCCATTCCAATCCTGAGACCCTTCCTATAGCATGAGATGTGATATCTCTATGCTTCTAATACCAAACCTGAGACCCTTCCTATAACATGAGATGGGATATCCAACTCCTTCCCATTCCAATCCTGAGACCTTTCCGATAGCAGAGATGTGATATCTCAATGCTTATACCAAACCTGAGAACCTTCCTATGGCCTGAGATGTCATATACAACTCCTTCCCATTCCAATCCTGAGACCCGTCCTTTAGCATGAGATGTGATATCTCAATGCTTCTAATACCAAACCTGAGACCCTTCCTATAGCATGAGATGTGATATCCAATTCCTTCCCATTCCAATCCTGTGACCCTTCCTATAGCATGAGATGTGATATCTCAATGCTTATAGCAAACCTGAGAGCCTACCTATAACATGAGATGTGATATCCAAGTCCATCCCATTCCAATCCTTAGACCCTTCCTACAGCATGCTATGTGATATCTCAATGATTCTAATACCAAACCAGAGACTCTTCCTATAACATGAGATGGGATATCCAACTCCTTCCCATTCCAATCCTGAGCCGCTTCCGATAGCAGAGATGTGATATCTCAATGCTTATACCAAACCTGAGACCCTTCCTATAACATGAGATGTGATATCCAACTCCTTCCCGTTCCAAACCTGAGACACTAACTATAGCATATGTGATATCCAACTCCTTCCCATTCCAAACATGAGACCCTTCCTATAGCAAGAAAGTAATATCCAACTCCTACCCATTCCAATCCTGAGACCCTTCCTATAGCAAGAGATGTGATATCCAAATCCTTTCCATTCCAATCCTGAGACCCTTCCTATAACATGAGATGTGATATCCAACTCCTTCCCATTCCAACCTGAGACACTTCCTATAGCATGAGAAGGGATATCCAACTCCTTCCCAATCCAATCCTGAGACACTTCCGATAGCAGAGATGTGATATCTCAATGCTTATACCAAACCTGAGACCCTTCCTATGGCATGAGATGTGATATCCAACTCCTTGCCATTCAAATCCTGAGACCCTTCCTATAGCATGAGAAGGGATATCCAACTCCTTCCCAATCCAATCCTGAGACCCTTCCGATAGCAGCGACGTGATATCTCAATGCTTCTACCAAACCTGAGACCCTTCCTTTAGCATGAGATGTGATATCCAAATCCTTCACATTCCAATCCTGAGACCCTTCCTATAGCATGAGATGTGATATCTCAATGCTTCTAATACCAAACCTGAGATCCTTCCTATAACATGAGATGTGATATCCAATTCCTTCCCATTCCAAACCTGAGACCCTTCCTATTGGATGAGATGTGATATCCAACTCCTTCCCATTCCAACCCTGAGACCCTTCCTATAGCATGAGATGTGATGTCTCAATGCTTCTAATACCAAACCTGAGATCCTTCCTATAACATGAGATGTGATATCCAACTCCTTCCATTCCAATCCTGAGACCCGTCCTATAGCATGAGATGTGATATCTCAATGCTTATACCAAACCTGAGACCCTTCCTATAGCATGAGATGTGATATCCAACTGCTTCCCATTCCAATCCTGAGACCCTTCCTATAGCATGAGATGTGATATCTCAATGCTTCTAATACCAAACCTGAGATCCTTCCTCTAACATGAAATGTGATATCCAACTCCTTCCCTTTCCAAACCTAAGAGCCTATCTATAGCATGAGATGTGATATCCAAGTCCTTCACATTCCAACCCTTAGACCCTTCCTACAGCATGCAATATGATATCTCAATGATTCTAATAACAAACCTGAGACCCGTCCTATAACATGAGATGGGATATCCAACTCCTTCCCATTCCAATCCTGAGACACTTCCGATAGCAGAGATGTGATATCTCAATGCTTATACCAAACCTGAGACCCTTCCTATAACATGAGATGTGATATCCAAATCCTTCCCGTTCCAAACCTGAGACCCTTCCTTTAGCACGAGATGTGATATCCAGCTCCTTCCCATTCCAATCCTGAGACACTTCCGATAGCATGAGATGTGATATCTCAATGCTTCTAATATCAAAACTGAGACCCTCCCTATAGCATGATATGTGATATCTAAGTCCTTCCCATTCCAATCCTGAGACCCTCCCTATAGCATGAGATGTGATATCCAACTCCTTCCCATTCCAATCCTGAGACCCTTCCTATAGCATGAGATATGATATCTCAATACTTCTAATACCAAACGTGAGATCCTTCCGATAACATGAGATGTGATATCCAAATCCTTCCCCTTCCAAACCTGAGACCCTCCCTTTAGCATGAAATGTCATATCCAACTCCTTCCTATTCCAATCCTGAGACTCTTCTGATAGCATGAGATGTGATATCTCAATGCTTCTAATACCAAACCTGAGATCCTTCCGATAGCATGAGATGTGATATCTCAATGCTTCTAATACCAAACCTGAGATCCTTCCTATAACATGAGATGTGATATCCAAATCCTTCCCCTTCCAAACCTGAGACCCTCCCTTTAGCATGAGATGTGATATCTAACTCCTTCCCATTCCATTCCTGAGACCCTTCTGATAGCATGAGATGTGATATCTCAATGCCTCTAATACCAAACCTGAGATCCTACCTCTAACATGAAATGAGATATCCAACTCTTTCCCCTTCCAAACCTGAGAGCCTTCCTATAGCATGAGATGTGATATCCAAGTCCTTCCCATTCCAATACTGAGACCCTTCCTATAGCTTGAGATGTGATATCCAACTCCTTCCCATTCCAATTCTGAGACCCTTCCTATAGCATGAGATGTGATATCTCAATGCTTATACCAAACCTGAGAGCCTACCTATAGCATGAGATGTGATATCCAAGTCCATCCCATTCCAATCCTTAGACCCTTCCTACAGCATGCGATGTGAATATCTCAATGATTCTATTACCAAACCAGAGACTCTTCCTATAACATGAGATGGGATATCCAACTCCTTCCCATTCCAATTCTGAGACCCTTCCTATACTATGAGACTTGATATCTCAATGCTTCTAATACCAAACCTGAGACCCGTAATATAACATGAGATGTGATATCCAAATCCTTCCCCTTCCAAACCTTAGACCCGTTCTTTATCATAAGATGTGATATCCAACTCCTTCCCATTCCAATCCTGAGACCCTTCCGATATCATGAGATGTGATATCTCAAAGCTTCTAATATCAAACTTGAGACCCTCCCTATAGCATGAGATGTGATATCCAAGTCCTTCCCATTCCAATCCTGAGACCCTTCCTATAGCATGAGATGTGATATCTCAATGCTTCTAATACCAAACCTGAGACCCTTCCTATAACATGAGATGGGAATATCCAACTCCTTCCCATTCCAATCTTGAGACCCTTCCGATAGCAGAGATGTGATATCTCAATGCTTATACCACACCTGAGATCCTTCCTATAACATGAGATGTGATATCCAACTCCTTCCCATTCCAATCCTGAGACACTTCCTATAGCATGAGATGTGATATCTCACTGCTTATACCAAACCTGAGACCCTTCCCATAGCAGGAGATGTGATATCCAACTCCTTCCCATTCCAATCCTCAGACCCTTCCTATATCATGAGATGTGATATCTCAATGCTTCTAATGTCAAACTTGAGACCCTACCTATAGCATGAGATGTGATATCCAAGTCCTTCCCATTCCAATCCTGAGACACTTCCTATAGCATGAGATGTGATATCTCAATGCTTCTAATACCAAACCTGAGACTCTTCCTATAACATGAGATGGGATATCCAACTCCTTCCATTCCAATCCTGAGACCCTTCCTATAGCATGAGATGTGATATCTCAATGCTTATACCAAGCCTGAGACCCTTCCTATAGCATGAGATGTGATATCCAACTCCTTCCCATTCCAATCCTGAGACCCTTCCTATAGCCTGAGATGTGATATCCAATTCCTTCCCATTCCAATCCTGAGACCCTTCCTATAGCATGAGATGTGATATCTCAATGCTTATACCACACCTGAGATCCTTCCTATAACATGAGATGTGATATCCAACTCCTTCCCATTCCAATCCTGAGACACTTCCTATAGCATGAGATGTGATATCTCACTGCTTATACCAAACCTGAGACCCTTCCCATAGCAGGAGATGTGATATCCAACTCCTTCCCATTCCAATCCTCAGACCCTTCCTATAGCATGAGATGTGATATCTCAATGCTTCTAATGTCAAACTTGAGACCCTACCTATAGCATGAGATGTGATATCCAAGTCCTTCCCATTCCAATCCTGAGACACTTCCTATAGCATGAGATGTGATATCTCAATGCTTCTAATACCAAACCTGAGACTCTTCCTATAACATGAGATGGGATATCCAACTCCTTCCAATTCCAATCCTGAGACCCTTTTGATAGCAGAGATGTGATATCTCAATGTTTATACCAAACCTGAGACCCTTCCTACGGCATGAGATGTCATATTCAACTCCTTCCCATTCCAATCCTGAGACCCTTCCTATAGCATGAGATTTGATATCCAACTCCTTCCCATTCCAATCCTGAGACCCTTCCTATAGCATGAGATTTGATGTCTCAATGCTTCTAATACCAAACCTGAGATCCTTCCTATAACATGAGATGTGATATCCAACTCCTTCCATTCCAATCCTGAGACCCTTCCTATAGCATGAGATGTGATATCTCAATGCTTATACCAAGCCTGAGACCCTTCCTATAGCATGAGATGTGATATCCAACTCCTTCCCATTCCAATCCTGAGACCCTTCCTATAGCCTGAGATGTGATATCCAATTCCTTCCCATTCCAATCCTGAGACCCTTCCTATAGCATGAGATGTGATATCTCAATGCTTATACCAAACCTGAGAGCCTACCTATAACATGAGATGTGATATCCAAGTCCATCCCATTCCAATCCTTAGACCCTTCCTACAGCATGCGATGTGATATCTCAATGATTCTAATACCAAACCAGAGACTCTTCCTATAACATGAGATGGGATATCCAACTCCTTCCCATTCCAATCCTGAGCCGCTTCCGATAGCAGAGATGTGATATCTCAATGCTTATACCAAACCTGAGACCCTTCCTATAACATGAGATGTGATATCCAACTCCTTCCCGTTCCAAACCTGAGACACTAACTATAGCATATGTGATATCCAACTCCTTCCCATTCCAAACATGAGACCCTTCCTATAGCAAGAAAGTAATATCCAACTCCTACCCATTCCAATCCTGAGACCCTTCCTATAGCAAGAGATGTGATATCCAAATCCTTCCCATTCCAATCCTGAGACCCTTCCTATAACATGAGATGTGATATCCAACTCCTTCCCATTCCAACCTGAGACACTTCCTATAGCATGAGAAGGGATATCCAACTCCTTCCCAATCCAATCCTGAGACCCTTCCGATAGCAGAGATGTGATATCTCAATGCTTATACCAAACCTGAGACCCTTCCTATGGCATGAGATGTGATATCCAACTCCTTGCCATTCAAATCCTGAGACCCTTCCTATAGCATGAGAAGGGATATCCAACTCCTTCCCAATCCAATCCTGAGACCCTTCCGATAGCAGCGACGTGATATCTCAATGCTTCTACCAAACCTGAGACCCTTCCTTTAGCATGAGATGTGATATCCAAATCCTTCACATTCCAATCCTGAGACCCTTCCTATAGCATGAGATGTGATATCTCAATGCTTCTAATACCAAACCTGAGATCCTTCCTATAACATGAGATGTGATATCCAATTCCTTCCCATTCCAAACCTGAGACCCTTCCTATTGGATGAGATGTGATATCCAACTCCTTCCCATTCCAACCCTGAGACCCTTCCTATAGCATGAGATGTGATGTCTCAATGCTTCTAATACCAAACCTGAGATCCTTCCTATAACATGAGATGTGATATCCAACTCCTTCCATTCCAATCCTGAGACCCGTCCTATAGCATGAGATGTGATATCTCAATGCTTATACCAAACCTGAGACCCTTCCTATAGCATGAGATGTCATATCCAACTGCTTCCCATTCCAATCCTGAGACCCTTCCTATAGCATGAGATGTGATATCTCAATACTTCTAATACCAAACCTGAGATCCTTCCTCTAACATGAAATGTGATATCCAACTCCTTCCCTTTCCAAACCTAAGAGCCTATCTATAGCATGAGATGTGATATCCAAGTCCTTCACATTCCAACCCTTAGACCCTTCCTACAGCATGCAATATGATATCTCAATGATTCTAATAACAAACCTGAGACCCGTCCTATAACATGAGATGGGATATCCAACTCCTTCCCATTCCAATCCTGAGACACTTCCGATAGCAGAGATGTGATATCTCAATGCTTCTACCAAACCTGAGACCCTTCCTATAACATGAGATGTGATATCCAAATCCTTCTCGTTCCAAACCTGAGACCCTTCCTTTAGCATGAGATGTGATATCCAGCTCCTTCCCATTCCAATCCTGAGACACTTCCGATAGCATGAGATGTGATATCTCAATGCTTCTAATATCAAAACTGAGACCCTCCCTATAGCATGATATGTGATATCTAAGTCCTTCCCATTCCAATCCTGAGACCCTCCCTATAGCATGAGATGTGATATCCAACTCCTTCCCATTCCAATCCTGAGACCCTTCCTATAGCATGAGATATGATATCACAATACTTCTAATACCAAACGTGAGATCCTTCCGATAACATGAGATGTGATATCTCAATGCTTCTAATACCAAACCTGAGATCCTTCCTATAACATGAGATGTGATATCCAAATCCTTCCCCTTCCAAACCTGAGACCCTCCCTTTAGCATGAGATGTGATATCTAACTCCTTCCCATTCCATTCCTGAGACCCTTCTGATTGCATGAGATGTGATATCTCAATGCCTCTAATACCAAACCTGAGATCCTACCTCTAACATGAAATGAGATATCCAACTCTTTCCCCTTCCAAACCTGAGAGCCTTCCTATAGCATGAGATGTGATATCCAAGTCCTTCCCATTCCAATACTGAGACCCTTCCTATAGCTTGAGATGTGATATCCAACTCCTTCCCATTCCAATTCTGAGACCCTTCCTATAGCATGAGATGTGATATCTCAATGCTTATACCAAACCTGAGAGCCTACCTATAGCATGAGATGTGATATCCAAGTCCATCCCATTCCAATCCTTAGACCCTTCCTACAGCATGCGATGTGAATATCTCAATGATTCTAATACCAAACCAGAGACTCTTCCTATAACATGAGATGGGATATCCAACTCCTTCCCATTCCAATTCTGAGACCCTTCCTATACTATGAGACTTGATATCTCAATGCTTCTAATACCAAACCTGAGACCCGTAATATAACATGAGATGTGATATCCAAATCCTTCCCCTTCCAAACCTAGACCCTTCCTTTATCATGAGATGTGATATCCAACTCCTTCCCATTCCAATCCTGAGACCCTTCCAAACCTGAGACCCTTCCTATGGCATGAGATGTGATATCCAACTCCTTGCCATTCAAATCCTGAGACCCTTCCTATAGCATGAGAAGGGATATCCAACTCCTTCCCAATCCAATCCTGAGACCCCTCCGATAGCAGAGACGTGATATCTCAATGCTTCTACCAATCCTGAGACCCTTCCTTTAGCATGAGATGTGATATCCAAATCCTTCACATTCCAATCCTGAGACCCTTCCTATAGCATGAGATGTGATATCTCAATGCTTCTAATACCAAACCTGAGATCCTTCCTATAACATGAGATGTGATATCCAATTCCTTCCCATTCCAAACCTGAGACCCTTCCTATTGGATGAGATGTGATATCCAACTCCTTCCCATTCCAACCCTGAGACCCTTCCTATAGCATGAGATGTGATGTCTCAATGCTTCTAATACCAAACCTGAGATCCTTCCTATAACATGAGATGTGATATCCAACTCCTTCCATTCCAATCCTGAGACCCGTCCTATAGCATGAGATGTGATATCTCAATGCTTATACCAAACCTGAGACCCTTCCTATAGCATGAGATGTGATATCCAACTACTTCCCATTCCAATCCTGAGACCCTTCCTATAGCATGAGATGTGATATCTCAATGCTTCTAATACCAAACCTGAGCTCCTTCCTCTAACATGAAATGTGATATCCAACTCCTTCCCTTTCCAAACCTAAGAGCCTATCTATAGCATGAGATGTGATATCCAAGTCCTTCCCGTTCCAATCCTTAGACCCTTCCTACAGCATGCAATATGATATCTCAATGATTCTAATAACAAACCTGAGACCTGTCCTATAGCATGAGATATGATATCCAAGTCCTTCCCATTCCAATCCTGAGACCCTTCCTATAACATGAAATGTGATATCCAACTCCTTCCCATTCCAACCTGAGACCCTTCCTATAGCATGAGATGGGATATCCAACTTCTTCCAAATCCAATACTGATACCCTTCCGATAGCATGAGATGTGATATCCCAATGCTTCTACCAAACCTGAGACCCATACTATGGCATGAGATGTGATATCAAACTCCTTCCCATTCCAATCCTGAGACCCTTCCTATAGCTTGAGGTGTGATATCCAACTCCTTCCCATTCCAATTCTGAGACCCTTCTTATACCATGAGACTTGATATCTCAATGCTTCTAATACCAAACCTGAGACCCGTCCTATAACATGAGATGTGATATCCAAATCCTTCCCCTTCCAAACCTTAGACCCTTCCTTTATCATGAGATGTGGTATCCAACTCCTTCCCATTCCAATCCTGAGACCCTTCCGATATCATGAGATTTGTTATCTCAATGCTTCTAATATCAAACTTGAGACCCTCCCTATAGCATGAGATGTGACATCCAAGTCCTTCCCATTCCAATCCTGAGACCCTTCCTATAGCATGAGATGTGATATCTCTATGCTTCTAATACCAAACCTGAGACCCTTCCTATAACATGAGATGGGATATCCAACTCCTTCCCATTCCAATCCTGAGACCCTTCCGATAGCAGAGATGTGATATCTCAATGCTTATACCAAACATGAGACCCTTCCTATGGCCTGAGATGTCATATACAACTCCTTCCCATTCCAATCCTGAGACCCTTCCTTTAGCATGAGATGTGATATCTCAATGCTTATACCAAATCTGAGACCCTTCCTATAGCATGAGATGTGATATCCAAATCCTTCCCATTCCAATCCTGAGACCCTTCCTATAGCATGAGATGTGATATCTCAATGCTTATATCAAACCTGAGAGCCTACCTATAGCATGAGATGTGATATCCAAGTCCATCCCATTCCAATCCTTAGACCCTTCCTACAGCATGCGATGTGATATCTCAATGATTCTAATACCAAACCAGAGACTCTTACTATAACATGAGATGGGATATCCAACTCCTTCCCATTCCAATCCTGAGCCGCTTCCGATAGCAGAGATGTGATATCTCAATGCTTATAACAAACCTGAGACCCTTCCTATAACATGGGATGTGATATCCAACTCCTTCCCGTTCCAAACCTGAGACACTAACTATAGCATATGTGATATCCAACTCATTCCCATTCCAAACATGAGACCCTTCCTATAGCAAGAAAGTAATATCCAACTCCTACCCATTCCAATCCTGAGACCCTTCCTATAGCAAGAGATGTGATATCCAAATCCTTCCCATTCCAATCCTGAGACCCTTCCTATAACATGAGATGTGATATCCAACTCCTTCCCATTCCAACCTGAGACACTTCCTATAGCATGAGAAGGGATATCCAACTCCTTCCCAATCCAATCCTGAGACCCTTCCGATAGCAGAGATGTGATATCTCAATGCTTATACCAAACCTGAGACCCTTCCTATGGCATGAGATGTGATATCCAACTCCTTGCCATTCAAATCCTGAGACCCTTCCTATAGCATGAGAAGGGATATCCAACTCCTTCCCAATCCAATCCTGAGACCCTTCCGATAGCAGAGACGTGATATCTCAATGCTTCTACCAAACCAGAGACCCTTCCTTTAGCATGAGATGTGATATCCAAATCCTTCACATTCCAATCCTGAGACCCTTCCTATAGCATGAGATGTGATATCTCAATGCTTCTAATACCAAACCTGAGATCCTTCCTATAACATGAGATGTGATATCCAATTCCTTCCCATTCCAAACCTGAGACCCTTCCTATTGGATGAGATGTGATATCCAACTCCTTCCCATTCCAACCCTGAGACCCTTCCTATAGCATGAGATGTGATGTCTCAATGCTTCTAATACCAAACCTGAGATCCTTCCTATAACATGAGATGTGATATCCAACTCCTTCCATTCCAATCCTGAGACCCGTCCTATAGCATGAGATGTGATATCTCAATGCTTATACCAAACCTGAGACACTTCCTATAGCATGAGATGTAATATCCAACTACTTCCCATTCCAATCCTGAGACCCTTCCTATAGCATGAGATGTGATGTCTCAATGCTTCTAATACCAAACCTGAGATCCTTCCTCTAACATGAAATGTGATATCCAACTCCTTCCCTTTCCAAACCTAAGAGCCTATCTATAGCATGAGATGTGATATCCAAGTCCTTCCCATTCCAACCCTTAGACCCTTCCTACAGCATGCAATATGATATCTCAATGATTCTAATAACAAACCTGAGACCCGTCCTATAACATGAGATGGGATATCCAACTCCTTCCCATTCCAATCCTGAGACACTTCCGATAGCAGAGATGTGATATCTCAATGCTTATACCAAACCTGAGACCCTTCCTATAACATGAGATGTGATATCCAAATCCTTCCCGTTCCAAACCTGAGACCCTTCCTTTAGCATGAGATGTGATATCCAGCTCCTTCCCATTCCAATCCTGAGACACTTCCGATAGCATGAGATGTGATATCTCAATGCTTCTAATATCAAAACTGAGACCCTCCCTATAGCATGATATGTGATATCTAAGTCCTTCCCATTCCAATCCTGAGACCCTTCCTATAGCATGAGATATGATATCTCAATACTTCTAATACCAAACGTGAGATCCTTCCGATAACATGAGATGTGATATCCAAATCCTTCCCCTTCCAAACCTGAGACCCTCCCTTTAGCATGAGATGTGATATCCAACTCCTTCCCATTCCAATCCTGAGACCCTTCTGATAGCATGAGATGTGATATCTCAATGCTTCTAATACCAAACCTGAGATCCTTCCGATAGCATGAGATGTGATATCTCAATGGTTCTAATACCAAACCTGAGATCCTTCCTATAACATGAGATGTGATATCCAAATCCTTCCCCTTCCAAACCTGAGACCCTCCCTTTAGCATGAGATGTGATATCCAACTCCTTCCCATTCCAATCCTGAGACCCTTCCTATAGCATGAGATGTGATATCTCAATGCTTCTAATACCAAACCTGAGATCCTTCCTCTAACATGAAATGTGATATCCAACTCCTTCCCTTTCCAAACCTAAGAGCCTATCTATAGCATGAGATGTGATATCCAAGTCCTTCCCATTCCAACCCTTAGACCCTTCCTACAGCATGCAATATGATATCTCAATGATTCTAATAACAAACCTGAGACCCGTCCTATAACATGAGATGGGATATCCAACTCCTTCCCATTCCAATCCTGAGACACTTCCGATAGCAGAGATGTGATATCTCAATGCTTATACCAAACCTGAGACCCTTCCTATAACATGAGATGTGATATCCAAATCCTTCCCGTTCCAAACCTGAGACCCTTCCTTTAGCATGAGATGTGATATCCAGCTCCTTCCCATTCCAATCCTGAGACACTTCCGATAGCATGAGATGTGATATCTCAATGCTTCTAATATCAAAACTGAGACCCTCCCTATAGCATGATATGTGATATCTAAGTCCTTCCCATTCCAATCCTGAGACCCTTCCTATAGCATGAGATATGATATCTCAATACTTCTAATACCAAACGTGAGATCCTTCCGATAACATGAGATGTGATATCCAAATCCTTCCCCTTCCAAACCTGAGACCCTCCCTTTAGCATGAGATGTGATATCCAACTCCTTCCCATTCCAATCCTGAGACCCTTCTGATAGCATGAGATGTGATATCTCAATGCTTCTAATACCAAACCTGAGATCCTTCCGATAGCATGAGATGTGATATCTCAATGGTTCTAATACCAAACCTGAGATCCTTCCTATAACATGAGATGTGATATCCAAATCCTTCCCCTTCCAAACCTGAGACCCTCCCTTTAGCATGAGATGTGATATCCAACTCCTTCCCATTCCATTCATGAGACCCTTCTGATAGCATGAGATGTGATATCTCAATGCCTCTAATACCAAACCTGAGATCCTACCTCTAACATGAAACGTGATATCCAACTCTTTCCCCTTCCAAACCTGAGAGCCTTCCTATAGCATGAGATGTGATATCCAAGTCCTTCCCATTCCAATCCTGAGACCCTTCCTATAGCTTGAGATGTGATATCCAACTCCTTCCCATTCCAATTCTGAGACCCTTCCTATACTCTGAGACTTGATATCTCAATGCTTCTAATACCAAACCTGAGACCCGTAATATAACATGAGATGTGATATCCAAATCCTTCCCCTTCCAAACCTTAGACCCTTCCTTTATCATGAGATGTGATATCCAACTCCTTCCCATTCCAATCCTGAGACCCTTCCGATATCATGAGATGTGATATCTCAAAGCTTCTAATATCAAACTTGAGACCCTCCCTATAGCATGAGATGTGATATCCAAGTCCTTCCCATTCCAATCCTGAGACCCTTCCTATAGCATGAGATGTGATATCTCAATGCTTCTAATACCAAACCTGAGACCCTTCCTATAACATGAGATGGGAATATCCAACTCCTTCCCATTCCAATCCTGAGACCCTTCCGATAGCAGAGATGTGATATCTCAATGCTTATACCAAACCTGAGACCCTTCCTATGGCATGAGATGTGATATCCAACTCCTTGCCATTCAAATCCTGAGACCCTTCCTATAGCATGAGAAGGGATATCCAACTCCTTCCCAATCCAATCCTGAGACCCCTCCGATAGCAGAGACGTGATATCTCAATGCTTCTACCAATCCTGAGACCCTTCCTTTAGCATGAGATGTGATATCCAAATCCTTCACATTCCAATCCTGAGACCCTTCCTATAGCATGAGATGTGATATCTCAATGCTTCTAATACCAAACCTGAGATCCTTCCTATAACATGAGATGTGATATCCAATTCCTTCCCATTCCAAACCTGAGACCCTTCCTATTGGATGAGATGTGATATCCAACTCCTTCCCATTCCAACCCTGAGACCCTTCCTATAGCATGAGATGTGATGTCTCAATGCTTCTAATACCAAACCTGAGATCCTTCCTATAACATGAGATGTGATATCCAACTCCTTCCATTCCAATCCTGAGACCCGTCCTATAGCATGAGATGTGATATCTCAATGCTTATACCAAACCTGAGACCCTTCCTATAGCATGAGATGTGATATCCAACTACTTCCCATTCCAATCCTGAGACCCTTCCTATAGCATGAGATGTGATATCTCAATGCTTCTAATACCAAACCTGAGATCCTTCCTCTAACATGAAATGTGATATCCAACTCCTTCCCTTTCCAAACCTAAGAGCCTATCTATAGCATGAGATGTGATATCCAAGTCCTTCCCGTTCCAATCCTTAGACCCTTCCTACAGCATGCAATATGATATCTCCATGATTCTAATAACAAACCTGAGACCTGTCCTATAGCATGAGATATGATATCCAAGTCCTTCCCATTCCAATCCTGAGACCCTTCCTATAACATGAAATGTGATATCGAACTCCTTCCCATTCCAACCTGAGACCCTTCCTATAGCATGAGATGGGATATCCAACTTCTTCCAAATCCAATACTGATACCCTTCCGATAGCATGAGATGTGATATCCCAATGCTTCTACCAAACCTGAGACCCATACTATGGCATGAGATGTGATATCAAACTCCTTCCCATTCCAATCCTGAGACCCTTCCTATAGCTTGAGGTGTGATATCCAACTCCTTCCCATTCCAATTCTGAGACCCTTCTTATACCATGAGACTTGATATCTCAATGCTTCTAATACCAAACCTGAGACCCGTCCTATAACATGAGATGTGATATCCAAATCCTTCCCCTTCCAAACCTTAGACCCTTCCTTTATCATGAGATGTGGTATCCAACTCCTTCCCATTCCAATCCTGAGACCCTTCCGATATCATGAGATTTGTTATCTCAATGCTTCTAATATCAAACTTGAGACCCTCCCTATAGCATGAGATGTGACATCCAAGTCCTTCCCATTCCAATCCTGAGACCCTTCCTATAGCATGAGATGTGATATCTCTATGCTTCTAATACCAAACCTGAGACCCTTCCTATAACATGAGATGGGATATCCAACTCCTTCCCATTCCAATCCTGAGACCCTTCCGATAGCAGAGATGTGATATCTCAATGCTTATACCAAACATGAGACCCTTCCTATGGCCTGAGATGTCATATACAACTCCTTCCCATTCCAATCCTGAGACCCTTCCTTTAGCATGAGATGTGATATCTCAATGCTTATACCAAATCTGAGACCCTTCCTATAGCATGAGATGTGATATCCAAATCCTTCCCATTCCAATCCTGAGACCCTTCCTATAGCATGAGATGTGATATCTCAATGCTTATATCAAACCTGAGAGCCTACCTATAGCATGAGATGTGATATCCAAGTCCATCCCATTCCAATCCTTAGACCCTTCCTACAGCATGCGATGTGATATCTCAATGATTCTAATACCAAACCAGAGACTCTTACTATAACATGAGATGGGATATCCAACTCCTTCCCATTCCAATCCTGAGCCGCTTCCGATAGCAGAGATGTGATATCTCAATGCTTATACCAAACCTGAGACCCTTCCTATAACATGAGCTGTGATATCCAACTCCTTCCCGTTCCAAACCTGAGACACTAACTATAGCATATGTGATATCCAAATCCTTCACATTCCAAACATGAGACCCTTCCTATAGCAAGAAAGTAATATCCAACTCCTACCCATTCCAATCCTGAGACCCTTCCTATAGCAAGAGATGTGATATCCAAATCCTTCCCATTCCAATCCTGAGACCCTTCCTATAACATGAGATGTGATATCCAACTCCTTCCCATTCCAACCTGAGACACTTCCTATAGCATGAGAAGGGATATCCAACTCCTTCCCAATCCAATCCTGAGACCCTTCCGATAGCAGAGATGTGATATCTCAATGCTTATACCAAACCTGAGACCCTTCCTATGGCATGAGATGTGATATCCAACTCCTTGCCATTCAAATCCTGAGACCCTTCCTATAGCATGAGAAGGGATATCCAACTCCTTCCCAATCCAATCCTGAGACCCTTCCGATAGCAGAGACGTGATATCTCAATGCTTCTACCAAACCTGAGACCCTTCCTTTAGCATGAGATGTAATATCCAAATCCTTCACATTCCAATCCTGAGACCCTTCCTATAGCATGAGATGTGATATCTCAATGCTTCTAATACCAAACCTGAGACCCTTCCTATAACATGAGATGGGATATCCAACTCCTTCCCATTCCAATCCTGAGACCCTTCCGATAGCAGAGATGTGATATCTCAATGCTTATACCAAACCTGAGAACCTTCCTATGGCCTGAGATGTCATATACAACTCCTTCCCATTCCAATCCTGAGACCCTTCCTTTAGCATGAGATGTGATATCTCAATGCTTATACCAAATCTGAGACCCTTCCTATAGCATGAGATGTGATATCCAAGTCCATCCCATTCCAAACCTGAGACACTAACTATAGCATATGTGATATCCAACTCCTTCCCATTCCAAACATGAGACCCTTCCTATAGCAAGAAAGTAATATCCAACTCCTACCCATTCCAATCCTGAGACCCTTCCTATAGCAAGAGATGTGATATCCAAATCCTTCCCATTCCAATCCTGAGACCCTTCCTATAACATGAGATGTGATATCCAACTCCTTCCCATTCCAACCTGAGACACTTCCTATAGCATGAGAAGGGATATCCAACTCCTTCCCAATCCAATCCTGAGACCCTTCCGATGGCAGAGATGTGATATCTCAATGCTTATACCAAACCTGAGACCCTTCCTATGGCATGAGATGTGATATCCAACTCCTTGCCATTCAAATCCTGAGACCCTTCCTATAGCATGAGATGTGATATCTCTATGCTTCTAATACCAAACCTGAGACCCTTCCTATAACATGAGATGGGATATCCAACTCCTTCCCATTCCAATCCTGAGACCCTTCCGATAGCAGAGATGTGATATCTCAATGCTTATACCAAACCTGAGAACCTTCCCATGGCCTGAGATGTCATATACAACTCCTTCCCATTCCAATCCTGAGACCCTTCCTTTAGCATGAGATGTGATATCTCAATGCTTATACCAAATCTGAGACCCTTCCTATAGCATGAGATGTGATATCCAATTCCTTCCCATTCCAATCCTGAGACCCTTCCTATAGCATGAGATGTGATATCTCAATGCTTATACCAAACCTGAGAGCCTACCTATAGCATGAGATGTGATATCCAAGTCCATCCCATTCCAATCCTTAGACCCTTCCTACAGCATGCGATGTGATATCTCAATGATTCTAATACCAAACCAGAGACTCTTCCTATAACATGAGATGGGATATCCAACTCCTTCCCATTCCAATCCTGAGCCGCTTCTGATAGCAGAGATGTGATATCTCAATGCTTATACCAAACCTGAGACCCTTCCTATAACATGAGATGTGATATCCAACTCCTTCCCGTTCCAAACCTGAGACACTAACTATAGCATATGTGATATCCAACTCCTTCCCATTCCAAACATGAGACCCTTCCTATAGCAAGAAAGTAATATCCAACTCCTACCCATTCCAATCCTGAGACCCTTCCTATAGCAAGAGATGTGATATCCAAATCCTTCCCATTCCAATCCTGAGACCCTTCCTATAACATGAGATGTGATATCCAACTCCTTCCCATTCCAACCTGAGACACTTCCTATAGCATGAGAAGGGATATCCAACTCCTTCCCAATCCAATCCTGAGACCCTTCCGATAGCAGAGATGTGATATCTCAATGCTTATACCAAACCTGAGACCCTTCCTATGGCATGAGATGTGATATCCAACTCCTTGCCATTCAAATCCTGAGACCCTTCCTATAGCATGAGAAGGGATATCCAACTCCTTCCCAATCCAATCCTGAGACCCTTCCGATAGCAGAGACGTGATATCTCAATGCTTCTACCAAACCTGAGACCCTTCCTTTAGCATGAGATGTAATATCCAAATCCTTCACATTCCAATCCTGAGACCCTTCCTATAGCATGAGATGTGATATCTCAATGCTTCTAATACCAAACCTGAGACCCTTCCTATAACATGAGATGGGATATCCAACTCCTTCCCATTCCAATCCTGAGACCCTTCCGATAGCAGAGATGTGATATCTCAATGCTTATACCAAACCTGAGAACCTTCCTATGGCCTGAGATGTCATATACAACTCCTTCCCATTCCAATCCTGAGACCCTTCCTTTAGCATGAGATGTGATATCTCAATGCTTATACCAAATCTGAGACCCTTCCTATAGCATGAGATGTGATATCCAAGTCCATCCCATTCCAAACCTGAGACACTAACTATAGCATATGTGATATCCAACTCCTTCCCATTCCAAACATGAGACCCTTCCTATAGCAAGAAAGTAATATCCAACTCCTACCCATTCCAATCCTGAGACCCTTCCTATAGCAAGAGATGTGATATCCAAATCCTTCCCATTCCAATCCTGAGACCCTTCCTATAACATGAGATGTGATATCCAACTCCTTCCCATTCCAACCTGAGACACTTCCTATAGCATGAGAAGGGATATCCAACTCCTTCCCAATCCAATCCTGAGACCCTTCCGATGGCAGAGATGTGATATCTCAATGCTTATACCAAACCTGAGACCCTTCCTATGGCATGAGATGTGATATCCAACTCCTTGCCATTCAAATCCTGAGACCCTTCCTATAGCATGAGATGTGATATCTCTATGCTTCTAATACCAAACCTGAGACCCTTCCTATAACATGAGATGGGATATCCAACTCCTTCCCATTCCAATCCTGAGACCCTTCCGATAGCAGAGATGTGATATCTCAATGCTTATACCAAACCTGAGAACCTTCCCATGGCCTGAGATGTCATATACAACTCCTTCCCATTCCAATCCTGAGACCCTTCCTTTAGCATGAGATGTGATATCTCAATGCTTATACCAAATCTGAGACCCTTCCTATAGCATGAGATGTGATATCCAATTCCTTCCCATTCCAATCCTGAGACCCTTCCTATAGCATGAGATGTGATATCTCAATGCTTATACCAAACCTGAGAGCCTACCTATAGCATGAGATGTGATATCCAAGTCCATCCCATTCCAATCCTTAGACCCTTCCTACAGCATGCGATGTGATATCTCAATGATTCTAATACCAAACCAGAGACTCTTCCTATAACATGAGATGGGATATCCAACTCCTTCCCATTCCAATCCTGAGCCGCTTCTGATAGCAGAGATGTGATATCTCAATGCTTATACCAAACCTGAGACCCTTCCTATAACATGAGATGTGATATCCAACTCCTTCCCGTTCCAAACCTGAGACACTAACTATAGCATATGTGATATCCAACTCCTTCCCATTCCAAACATGAGACCCTTCCTATAGCAAGAAAGTAATATCCAACTCCTACCCATTCCAATCCTGAGACCCTTCCTATAGCAAGAGATGTGATATCCAAATCCTTCCCATTCCAATCCTGAGACCCTTCCTATAACATGAGATGTGATATCCAACTCCTTCCCATTCCAACCTGAGACACTTCCTATAGCATGAGAAGGGATATCCAACTCCTTCCCAATCCAATCCTGAGACCCTTCCGATAGCAGAGATGTGATATCTCAATGCTTATACCAAACCTGAGACCCTTCCTATGGCATGAGATGTGATATCCAACTCCTTGCCATTCAAATCCTGAGACCCTTCCTATAGCATGAGATGTGATATCTCTATGCTTCTAATACCAAACCTGAGACCCTTCCTATAACATGAGATGGGATATCCAACTCCTTCCCATTCCAATCCTGAGACCCTTCCGATAGCAGAGATGTGATATCTCAATGCTTATACCAAACCTGAGAACCTTCCTATGGCCTGAGATGTCATATACAACTCCTTCCCATTCCAATCCTGAGACCCTTCCTTTAGCATGAGATGTGATATCTCAATGCTTATACCAAATCTGAGACCCTTCCTATAGCATGAGATGTGATATCCAATTCCTTCCCATTCCAATCCTGAGACCCTTCCTATAGCATGAGATGTGATATCTCAATGCTTATACCAAACCACCTGAGAGCCTACCTATAGCATGAGATGTGATATCCAAGTCCATCCCATTCCAATCCTTAGACCCTTCCTACAGCATGCGATGTGATGTCTCAATGATTCTAATACCAAACCAGAGACTCTTCCTATAACATGAGATGGGATATCCAACTCCTTCCCATTCCAATCCTGAGCCGCTTCCGATAGCAGAGATGTGATATCTCAATGCTTATACCAAACCTGAGACCCTTCCTATAACATGAGATGTGATATCCAACTCCTTCCCGTTGCAAACCTGAGACACTAACTATAGCATATGTGATATCCAACTCCTTCCCATTCCAAACATGAGACCCCTCCTATAGCAAGAAAGTAATATCCAACTCCTACCCATTCCAATCCTGAGACCCTTCCTATAGCAAGAGATGTGATATCCAAATCCTTCCCATTCCAATCCTGAGACCCTTCCTATAACATGAATGAGATGTGATATCCAACTCCTTCCCATTCCAACCTGAGACACTTCCTATAGCATGAGAAGGGATATCCAACTCCTTCCCAATCCAAACCTGAGACCCTTCCGATAGCAGAGATGTGATATCTCAATGCTTATACCAAACCTGAGACCCTTCCTATGGCATGAGATGTGATATCCAACTCCTTCCCAATCCAATCCTGAGACCCTTCCGATAGCAGAGGCGTGATATCTCAATGCTTCTACCAAACCTGAGACCCTTCCTTTAGCATGAGATGTGATATCCAAATCCTTCACATTCCAATCCTGAGACCCTTCCTATAGCATGAGATGTGATATCTCAATGCTTCTAATACCAAACCTGAGATCCTTCCTATAACATGAGATGTGATATCCAATTCCTTCCCATTCCAAACCTGAGGCCCTTCCTATTGGATGAGATGTGATATCCAACTCCTTCCCATTCCAACCCTGAGACCCTTCCTATAGCATGAGATGTGATGTCTCAATGCTTCTAATACCAAACCTGAGATCCTTCCTATAACATGAGATGTGATATCCAACTCCTTCCATTCCAATCCTGAGACCCGTCCTATAGCATGAGATGTGATATCTCAATGCTTATACCAAACCTGAGACCCTTCCTATAGCATGAGATGTGATATCCAATTGCTTCCCATTCCAATCCTGAGACCCTTCCTATAGCATGAGATGTGATATCTCAATGCTTCTAATACCAAACCTGAGATCCTTCCTCTAACATGAAATGTGATATCCAACTCCTTCCCTTTCCAAACCTAAGAGCCTATCTATAGCATGAGATGTGATATCCAAGTCCTTCCCATTCCAACCCTTAGACCCTTCCAACAGCATGCAATATGATATCTCAATGATTCTAATAACAAACCTGAGACCCGTCCTATAACATGAGATGGGATATCCAACTCCTTCCCATTCCAATCCTGGGACACTTCCGATAGCAGAGATGTGATATCTCAATGCTTATACCAAACCTGAGAACCTTCCTATGGCCTGAGATGTCATATACAACTCCTTCCCATTCCAATCCTGAGACCCTTCCTTTAGCATGAGATGTGATATCTCAATGCTTATACCAAATCTGAGACCGTTCCTATAGCATGATGTGATATCCAATTCCTTCCCATTCCAATCCTGAGACCCTTCCTATAGCATGAGATGTGATATCTCAATGCTTATACCAAACCTGAGAGCCTACCTGTAGCATGAGATGTGATATCCAAGTCCATCCCATTCAATCCTTAGACCCTTCCTAAAGCATGCGATGTGATATCTCAATGATTCTAATACCAAACCAGAGACTCTTCCTATAACATTAGATGGGATATCCAACTCCTTCCCATTCCAATCCTGAGCCGCTTCCGATAGCAGAGATGTGATATCTCAATGCTTATACCAAACCTGAGACCCTTCCTATAACATGAGATGTGATATCCAACTCCTTCCCGTTCCAAACCTGAGACACTAACTATAGCAAAAGTGATATCCAACTCCTTCCCATTCCAAACATGAGACCCTTCCAATAGCAAGAAAGTAATATCCAACTCCTACCCATTCCAATCCTGAGACCCTTCCTATAGCAAGGGATGTGATATCCAAATCCTTCCCATTCCAATCCTGAGACCCTTCCTATAACATGAGATGTGATATCCAACTCCTTCCCATTCCAACCTGAGACACTTCCTATAGCATGAGAAGGGATATCCAACTCCTTCCCAATCCAATCCTGAGACCCTTCCGATAGCAGAGATGTGATATCTCAATGCTTATAACAAACCTGAGACCCTTCCTATGGCATGAGATGTGATATCCAACTCCTTGCCATTCAAATCCTGAGACTCTTCCTATAGCATGAGAAGGGATATCCAACTCCTTCCCAAACCAATCCTGAGACCCTTCCGATAGCAGAGACGTGATATCTCAATGCTTCTACCAAACCTGAGACCCTTCCTTTAGCATGAGATGTGATATCCAAATCCTTCACATTCCAATCCTGAGACCCTTCCTATAGCATGAGATGTGATATCTCAATGCTTCTAATACCAAACCTGAGATCCTTCCTATAACATGAGATGTGATATCCAATTCCTTCCCATTCCAAACCTGAGACCCTTCCTATTGGATGAGATGTGATATCCAACTCCTTCCCATTCCAACCCTGAGTCCCTTCCGATAGCATGAGATGTGATGTCTCAATGCTTCTAATACCAAACCTGAGATCCTTCCTTATAACATGAGATGTGATATCCAACTCCTTCCATTCCAATCCTGAGACCCGTCCTATAGCATGAGATGTGATATCTCAATGCTTATACCAAACCTGAGACCCTTCCTATAGCATGAGATGTGATATCCAACTGCTTCCCATTCCAATCATGAGACCCTTCCTATAGCATGAGATGTGATATCTCAATGCTTCTAATACCAAACCTGAGATCCTTCATCTAACATGAAATGTGATATCCAATTCCTTCCCTTTCCAAACCTAAGAGCCTATCTATAGCATGAGATGTGATATCCAAGTCCTTCACATTCCAACCCTTAGACCCTTCCTACAGCATGCAATATGATATCTCAATGATTCTAATAACAAACCTGAGACCCGTCCTATAACATGAGATGGGATATCCAACTCCTTCCCATTCCAATCCTGAGACACTTCCGATAGCAGAGATGTGATATCTCAATGCTTATACCAAACCTGAGACCCTTCCTATAACATGAGATGTGATATCCAAATCCTTCCCGTTCCAAACCTGAGACCCTTCCTTTAGCATGAGATGTGATATCCAGCTCCTTCCCATTCCAATCCTGAGACACTTCCGATAGCATGAGATGTGATATCTCAAAGCTTCTAATATCAAAACTGAGACCCTCCCTATAGCATGATATGTGATATCTAAGTCCTTCCCATTCCAATCCTGAGACCCTCCCTATAGCATGAGATGTGATATCCAACTCCTTCCCATTACAATCCTGAGACCCTTCCTATAGCATGAGATATGATATCTCAATACTTCTAATACCAAACGTGAGATCCTTCCGATAACATGAGATGTGATATCCAAATCCTTCCCCTTCCAAACCTGAGACCCTCCCTTTAGCATGAGATGTGATATCCAACTCCTTCCTATTCCAATCCTGAGACTCTTCTGATAGCATGAGATGTGATATCTCAATGCTTCTAATACCAAACCTGAGATCCTTCCGATAGCATGAGATGTGATATCTCAATGCTTCTAATACCAAACCTGAGATCCTTCCTATAACATGAGATGTGATATCCAAATCCTTCCCCTTCCAAACCTGAGACCCTCCCTTTAGCATGAGATGTGATATCCAACTCCTTCCCATTCCAATCCTGAGACCCTTCCGATATCATGAGATGTGATATCTCAAAGCTTCTAATATCAAACTTGAGACCCTCCCTATAGCGTGAGATGTGATATCCAAGTCCTTCCCATTCCAATCCTGAGACCCTTCCTATAGCATGAGATGTGATATCTCAATGCTTCTAATACCAAACCTGAGACCCTTCCTATAACATGAGATGGGAATATCCAACTCCTTCCCATTCCAATCCTGAGACCCTTCCGATAGCAGAGATGTGATATCTCAATGCTTATACCAAACCTGAGATCCTTCCTATAACATGAGATGTCCTGAGACACTTCCTATAGCATGAGATGTGATATCTCACTGCTTATACCAAACCTGAGACCCTTCCCATAGCATGAGATGTGATATCCAAGTCCTTCCCATTCCAATCCTGAGACACTTCCTATAGCATGAGATGTGATATCTCAATGCTTCTAATACCAAACCTGAGACTCTTCCTATAACATGAGATGGGGAATCCAACTCCTTCCCATTCCAATCCTGAGACCCTTTTGATAGCAGAGATGTGATATCTCAATGTTTATACCAAACCTGAGACCCTTCCTACGGCATGAGTTGTCATATTCAACTCCTTCCCATTCCAATCCTGAGACCCTTCCTATAGCATGAGATGTGATATCCAACTCCTTCCCATTCCAATCCTGAGACCCTTCCTATAGCATGAGATGTGATGTCTCAAAGCTTCTAATACCAAACCTGATATCCTTCCTATAACATGAGATGTGATATCCAACTCCTTCCATTCCAATCCTGAGACCCTTCCTATAGCATGAGATTTGATATCTCAATGGTTCTACCAAACCTGAGACCCTTCCTATAGCATGAGATGTGATATCCAACTCCTTCCCATTCCAATCCTGAGACCCTTCCTATAGCCTGAGATGTGATATCTCAATGCCCCTAATACCAAACCTGAGATCCTTCCTCTAACATGAAATGTGATATCCAACTCCTTCACTTTCCAAACCTGAGAGCCTATCTATAGCATGAGATGTGAGATCTAAGTCCTTCCCATTCCAATCCTTAGACCCTTCCTACATCATGCAATATGATATCTCAATGATTCTAATAAAAAACCTGAGACCCGTCCTATCACATGAGATGGGATATTCAACTCCTTCCCATTCCAATCCTGAGACACTTCCGATAGCAGAGATGTGATATCTCAATGTTTATACCAAACCTGAGACCCTTCCTATAACATGAGATGTGATATCCAACTCCTTCCCGTTCCAAACCTGAGACCCTTCCTTTAGCATGAGATGTTATATCCAGCTCCTTCCCATTCCAATCCTGAGACACTTCCGATAGCATGAGATGTGATATCTCAATGCTTCTAATATCAAAACCGAGACCCTCCCTATAGCATGATATGTGATATCTAAGTCCTTCCCATTCCAATCCTGAGAGCCTTCCTATAGCATGAGATGTGATACCTCAATGCTTCTACCAAACCTGAGACCCTTCCTTTAGCATGAGATGTGATATCCAACTCCTTCCCATTCCAATCCTGAGACCCTTCCTATAGCATGAGATGTGATATCTCAATACTTCTAATACCAAACCTGAGATCCTTCCGATAACATGAGATGTGATATCTCAATACTTCTAATACCAAACCTGAGATCCATCCTATAACATGAGATGTGATATCCAAATCCTTCCCCTTCCAAACCTGAGACCCTCCCTTTAGCATGAGATGTGATATCCAACTCCTTCCCATTCCAATCCTGAGACCCTTCTGATAGCATAAGATATATCTCAATGCTTCTATACCAAACCTGAGATCCTTCCGATAGCATGAGATGTGATATCTCAATACTTCTAATACCAAACCTGAGATCCTTCCTATAACATGAGATGTGATATCCAAATCCTTATCTTCCAAACCTGAGACCCTTCCTTTACCATGAGATGTGATATCCAACTCCTTCCCATTCCAATCCTGAGACTCTTCTGATAGCATAAGATATGATATCTCAATGCTTCTATACCAAACCTGAGATCCTTCTGATAGCATGAGATGTGATATCTCAATACTTCTAATACCAAACCTGAGATCCTACCTCTAACATGAAATGTGATATCCAACTCTTTCCCCTTGCAAACCTGAGAGCCTTCCTATAGCATGAGATGTGATATCCAAGTCCTTCCCATTCCAATCCTGAGACCCGTCCTATAACATGAGATGTGATATCCAACTCCTTCCCATTCCAACCTGAGACCCTTCCTATAGCATGAGATGGGATATCCAACTCCTTCCAAATCCAATCCTGATAACCTTCCGATAGCATGAGATGTGATATCCCAATGCTTCTACCAAACCTGAGACCCATACTATGGCATGAGATGTGATATCAAACTCCTTCCCATTCTAATCCTGAGACCCTTCCTATAGCTTGAGATGTGATATCCAACTCCTTCCCATTCCAATTCTGAGACCCTTCCTATACCATGAGACTTGATATCTCAATGCTTCTAATACCAAACCTGAGACCCGTCCTATAACATGAGATGTGATATCCAAATCCTTCCCCTTCCAAACCTTAGACCCTTCCTTTATCATGAGATGTGATATCCAACTCCTTCCCATTCCAATCTTGAGACCCTTCCGATATCATGAAATGTGATATCTCAATGCTTCTAATATCAAACTTGAGACCCTCCTTATAGCATGAGATGTGATATCCAAGTCCTTCCCATTCCAATCCTGAGACCCTTCCTATAGCATGAGATGTGATATCTCAATGCTTCTAATACCAAACCTGAGATCCTTCCTATAACATGAGATGGGAATATCCAATGTGATATCCAACTCCTTCCCATTCCAATCCTGAGACCCTTCCTATAGCATGAGATGTGATATCCAACTCCTTCCCATTCCAATCCTGAGACCCTTCCTATAGCCTGAGATGTGATATCTCAATGTTTATACCAAACCTGAGACCCTTCCTATAACATGAGATGTGATATCCAACTCCTTCCCGTTCCAAACCTGAGACCCTTCCTTTAGCATGAGATGTGATATCCAGCTCCTTCCCATTCCAATCCTGAGACACTTCCGATAGCATGAAATGTGATATCTCAATGCTTCTAATATCTAAACTGAGACCCTCCCTATAGCATGATATGTGATATCTAAGTCCTTCCCATTCCAATCCTGAGACCCTTCCTATAGCATGAGATGTGATATCTCAATGCTTAGCCTTGATTCCTGTAGTAAATTGATTTCCTTTGCAGGCCGACTCCTGTCACGAATGCCTTGTCTGCATGCATTCTCTCCTGGCCATTCTCTCACCGTGGCTATTTGCCTACCCCCTTCCTCTTGGAGACCCTTGCTTATACCAAACCTGAGGATGGACTGAGGATGGACTTCTCCGTCCTAGCCTCCTACCACTCAACTCCGCCTACTTGGAGAATTCAACATGAACCTGTATGCTTCCTGACCTGGACTTTTATGAGATCTGCAACACTTCATGTCGCTGGCCCTACACACTGCAGGGAATACTCAGGATTTTCTGATCTCAGACCTCCCCCTCTGTAACCCTCTCAACAATCCTCTCCCGTGGTGATCAAGTTCTCATCTTCAAAGAAGGCTAACTGCCAGCTGTTCCTCCTCAGAGGAGTTCTCCCTTTCTGTCCCTGCTCCCTGCACCGTTTCGCGTTGCAAACACTCGCTTCCCTGCTCTCTTGTTTAGACGCTTTTCCTTCTCAGAGGCCTTCTTGCTTTCTGCCCTTTTCGCGTTGCAAGTACTCGCTTCCCAGCTCTCTGGTTTAGACGCGTGTTCCCTGCCTTCTCTCCTCTTCCCGCTGCCTTCAAATCAAAAAATGAGCTCCAAAAGATACACAGTGCTCAGAATGCTCTATAACACCCATTATTCAACATATAGCCGTAACCCGCTAGACGTACTGATACGTGCTGTAAACTAGCAAAAACAGCTAGAAAATGTACTTTCCTCGCGTTTTTGTAAATGCTAATTCTGATGGGTTCCCATGTATACTGTCCGTGCGTTTGTTGTCGAATGCTGAAGTTTTTAACCACTGTTCTCCCATACAAGGGGGGGGGGGTCAACGTCTACTGCTGTTCATAGGCTGAATGTATACGGCTGAAATCTTCAAGGCATTATCAGCTTTCCTGACTGTTTTGGAACGTGTATTTGCCATCTGTTAATGCAGTCGCCCTGTTTTCATAGTCCCTTCTACTTTACAGGCTGCACTCCCCTGGTGATCACATTCTCCTCTCCAGAGCAGGCTGACTACCAGCTGCTCCTCCTCATAGGCGTTCATCCTTTCTGTCCCTGCTCCCTGCACCGTTTCGCGTTGCATGTACTCGCTTCCCAGCTCTCTGGTTTAGATGCGTGTTCCCTGCCTTCTCTCCTCTTCCTACAGCCTTCCAATGAGCTCCACAAGATACAGTGTTCAGAATGCTTTATAACACCCATTATTCAACATATAGCTGTAACCCGCTAGACGTATTGAAACGTGCTAAAAACAAGCAGAAACAGCTAGAACATGTACTTTCCTCGCGTTTTGGTAAATGCGAATTCTGGTGGATTCCCATTTTGTACTCTGTTTGTGCGTTTGTTCAGTCGAATCCTGGTCTTTTGAACCACTCTTCTCCCATACAAGGGAGGGTCAAAATGTGTTGTTCACAGGCTGAATTTATACTGCTGAAATGCTCGCTTCCCTGCTCTCTGGTTTAGACGTGTGTTTGGAATGGGAAGGAGTTGGATATCACATCTCATGATAAAGGAAGGGTCTAAGGTTTGGAAGGGGAAGGATTTGGATATCACATCTCATGTTATAGGACGGGTCTCAGGTTTGGTATTAGAAGCATTGAGATATCAAGTCTCATGGTATAGGAAGGGTCTCAGAATTGGAATGGGAAGGAGTTGGATATCACATTTCAAGCTATAGGAAGGGTCTCAGGATTAGAATGGGAAGGAGTTTGATATCACATCTCATGCCATAATATGGGTCTCAGGTTTGGTAGAAGCATTGGGTTATCACATCTCATGCTATCGGAAGGGTATCGGGATTGGATTTGGAAGGAGTTGGATATCCCATCTCATGCTATAGGAAGGGTCTCAGGTTGGAATGGGAAGGAGTTGGATATCACATCTCATGTTATAGGAAGGGTCTCAGGATTGGAATGGGAAGGACTTGGATATCACATCTCATGCTATAGGAAGGCTCTCAGGTTTGCAAGGGGAAAGAGTTGGATATCACATTTCATGTTAGAGGTAGGATCTCAGGTTTGGTATTAGAAGCATTGAGATATCACATCTCATGCTATCAGAAGGATCTCAGGTTTGGTATAGAAGCATTGAGATATCATATCTTATGCTATCAGAAGAGTCTCAGGATTGGAATGGGAAGGAGTTGGATATCACATCTCATGGTAAAGGGAGGGTCTCAGGTTTGGAAGATAAGGATTTGGATATCACATCTCATGTTATAGGAAGGATCTCAGGTTTGGTATTAGAAGTATTGAGATATCACATCTCATGCTATCGGAAGGATCTCAGGTTTGGTATAGAAGCATTGAGATATCATATCTTATGCTATCAGAAGGGTCTCAGGATTGGAATGGGAAGGAGTTGGATATCACATCTCATGCTAAAGGGAGGGTCTCAGGTTTGGAAGGGGAAGGATTTGGATATCACATCTCATGTTATAGGATGGATCTCAGGTTTGGTATTAGAAGTATTGAGATATCACATCTCATGTTATCGGAAGGATCTCAGGTTTGGTATTAGAAGTATTTAGATATCACATCTCATGCTATAGGAAGGGTCTCAGGATTGGAATGTGAAGGATTTGGATATCACATCTCATGCTAAAGGAAGGGTCTCAGGTTTGGTAGAAGCATTGAGATATCACGTCGCTGCTATCGGAAGGGTCTCAGGATTGGAATGGGAAGGAGCTGGATATCACATCTCATGCTAAAGGAAGGGTCTCAGGTTTGGAACGGGAAGGAGTTGGATATCACATCTCATGTTATAGGAAGGGTCTCAGGTTTGGTATAAACATTGAGATATCACATCTCAGGCTATAGGAAGGGTCTCAGTATTGGAATGGGAAGGAGTTGGATATCACATTGGATATTCCCATCTCATGTTATAGGAAGGATCTCAGGTTTGGTATTAGAAGCATTGAGATATCACATCTCATGCTATAGGAAGGGTCTCAGGATTGGAATGGGAAGGACTTGGATATCACATCTCATGCTATAAGGAGGGTCTCAAGTTTGATATTAGAAGCATTGAGATATCACATTTCATGATATCGGAAGGGTCTCAAGATTGGAATGGGAAGGAGTTGGATATCACATCTCATGATAAAGGAAGGGTCTAAGGTTTGGAAGGGGAAGGATTTGGATATCACATCTCATGTTATAGGACGGGTCTCAGGTTTGGTATTAGAAGCATTGAGATATCAAGTCTCATGGTATAGGAAGGGTCTCAGAATTGGAATGGGAAGGAGTTGGATATCACATCTCAAGCTATAGGAAGGGTCTCAGGATTAGAATGGGAAGGAGTTTGATATCACATCTCATGCCATAGTATGGGTCTCAGGTTTGGTAGAAGCATTGGGATATCACATCTCATGCTATCGGAAGGTTATCAGGATTGTATTTGGAAGGAGTTGGATATCCCATCTCATGCTATAGGAAGGGTCTCAGGTTGGAATGGGAAGGAGTTGGATATCACATCTCATGTTATAGGACGGGTCTCAGGATTGGAATGGGAAGGACTTGGATATCACATCTCATGCTATAGGAAGGCTCTCAGGTTTGCAAGGGGAAAGAGTTGGATATCACATTTCATGTTAGAGGTAGGATCTCAGGTTTTGTATTAGAAGTATTGAGATATCACATCTCATGCTATCAGAAGGATCTCAGGTTTGGTATAGAAGCATTGAGATATCATATCTTATGCTATCAGAAGAGTCTCAGGATTGGAATGGGAAGGAGTTGGATATCACATCTCATGGTAAAGGAAGGGTCTCAGGTTTGGAAGATAAGGATTTGGATATCACATCTCATGTTATAGGAAGGATCTCAGGTTTGGTATTAGAAGTATTGAGATATCACATCTCATGCTATCGGAAGGATCTCAGGTTTGGTATAGAAGCATTGAGATATATCTTATGCTATCAGAAGGGTCTCAGGATTGGAATGGGAAGGAGTTGGATATCACATCTCATGCTAAAGGGAGGGTCTCAGGTTTGGAAGGGGAAGGATTTGGATATCACATCTCATGTTATAGGATGGATCTCAGGTTTGGTATTAGAAGTATTGAGATATCACATCTCATGTTATCGGAAGGATCTCAGGTTTGGTATTAGAAGTATTGAGATATCACATCTCATGCTATAGGAAGGGTCTCAGGATTGGAATGGGAAGGAGTTGGATATCACATCTCATGCTAAAGGAAGGGTCTCAGGTTTGGTAGAAGCATTGAGGTATCACATCTCATGCTATAGGAAGGCTCTCAGGATTGGAATGGGAAGGACTTAGATATCACATATCATGCTATAGGGAGGGTCTCGGTTTTGATATTAGAAGCATTGAGATATCACATCTCATGCTATCGGAAGTGTCTCAGGATTGGAATGGGAAGGAGCTGGATATAACATCTCATGCTAAAGGAAGGGTCTCAGGTTTGGAACGGGAAGGAGTTGGATATCACATCTCATGTTATAGGAAGGGTCTCAGGTTTGGTATAAACATTGAGATATCACATCTCTGCTATCGGAAGTGTCTCAGGATTGGAATGGGAAGGAGTTGAATATCCCATCTCATGTTATAGGACGGGTCTCAGGTTTTTTATTAGAATCATTGAGATATCATATTGCATGATGTAGGAAGGGTCTAAGGATTGGAATGGGAAGGACTTAGATCTCACATCTCATGCTATAGATAGGCTCTCAGGTTTGGAAAGTGAAGGAGTTGGATATCACATTTCATGTTAGAGGAAGGATCTCAGGTTTGGTATTAGGGGCATTGAGATATCACATCTCAGGCTATAGGAAGGGTCTCAGGATTGGAATGGGAAGGAGTTGGATATCACATCTCATGCTATAGGAAGGGTCTCAGGTTTGGTAGAACCATTGAGATATCACATCTCATGCTATAGGAAGGGTCTCAGGATTGGAATGGAAGGAGTTGGATATCACATCTCATGTTATAGGAAGGATATCAGGTTTGGTATTAGAAGCATTGAGACATCACATCTCATGCTATAGGAAGGGTCTCAGGATTGGAATGGGAAGGAGTTGGATATCACATCTCATGCTATAGGAAGGGTCTCAGGATTGGAATGGGAAGGAGTTGAATATGACAACTCATGCCGTAGGAAGGGTCTCAGGTTTGGCATAAACATTGAGATATCACATCTCTGCTATCAAAAGGGTCTCAGGATTGGAATGGGAAGGAGTTGGATTCCCCATCTCATGTTATAGGAAGAGTCTCAGGTTTGGTATTAGAAGCATTGAGATATCACATCTCATGCTATAGGAAGTGTCTCAGGATTGGAATGGGAAGGACTTGGATATCACATCTCATGCTATGGGAAGGGTCTCAGGTTTGGTATAAGCAGTGAGATATCACATCTCATGCTATAGGAAGTGTCTCAGGACATCTCATGTTATAGGAAGGATCTCAGGTTTGGTATAAGCATTGAGATATCACATCTCTGCTATCGGAAGGGTCTCAGGATTGGAATGGGAAGGAGTTGGATATTCCCATCTCATGTTATAGGAAGGGTCTCAGTTTTGGTATTAGAAGCATTGAGATATCACATCTCATGCTATAGGAAGGGTCTCAGGATTGGAATGGGAAGGACTTGGATATCACATCTCACGCTATAGGGAGGGTCTCAAGTTTGATATTAGAAGCTTTGAGATATCACATCTCATGATATCGGAAGGGTCTCAGGATTGGAATGGGAAGGAGTTGGATATCACATCTCATGCTAAAGGGAGGGTCTCAGGTTTGGAAGGGGAAGGATTTGGATATCACATCTCATGTTATAGGAAGGATCTCAGGTTTGGTATTAGAAGCATTGAGATATCACATCTCATGCTATCGGAAGGATCTCAGGTTTGGTATTAGAAGCATTGAGATATCACATCTCATGCTATCAGAAGAGTCTCAGGATTGGAATAGGAAGGAGTTGGATATCACATCTCATGCTAAAGGGAGGGTCTCAGGTTTGGAAGGGGAAGGATTTGGATATCACATCTCATGTTATCGGAAGGATCTCACGTTTGGTATTAGAAGTATTGAGATATCATATCTCATGCTATAGGAAGGGTCTCAGGATTGGAATGGGAAGGAGTTGGATATCACATCTCATGCTATAGGGAGGGTCTCAGGATTGGAATGGGAAGGACTTAGATATCACATATCATGCTATAGGGAGGGTCTCAGTTTTGATATTAGAAGCATTGAGATATCACATCTCATGCTATCGGAAGTGTCTCAGGATTGGAATGGGAAGGAGCTGGATATCACATCTCATGCTAAAGGAAGGGTCTCAGGTTTGGAACGGGAAGGATTTGGATATCACATCTCATGTTATAGGAAGGGTCTCAGGTTTGGTATAAGCATTGAGATATCACATCTCTGCTATCGGAAGTGTCTCAGGATTGGAATGGGAAGGAGTTGGATATCCCATCTCATGTTATAGGACGGGTCTCAGGTTTGTTATTAGAATAATTGAGATATCATATTGCATGCTGTAGGAAGGGTCTAAGGGTTGGAATGTGAAGGACTTGGATATCACATCTCATGCTATAGATAGGCTCTTAGGTTTGGAAAGGGAAGGAATTGGATATCACATTTCATGTTAGAGGAAGGATCTCAGGTTTGGTATTAGAAGCATTGAGATATCACATCTCATGCTATAGGAAGGGTCTCAGGATTGGAATGGGAAGCAGTTGGATATCACATCTCATGCTATAGGAAGGGTCTCAGGTTTGGTATAAGCATTGAGATATCACATCTCATGCTATAGGACGGGTCTCAGGATTGGAATGGAAGGAGTTGGATATCACATCTCATGTTATAAGGAAGGATCTCAGGTTTGGTATTAGAAGCATTGAGACATCACATCTCATGCTATAGGAAGGGTCTCAGGGTTGGAATGGGAAGGAGTTGGATATCACATCTCATCCAATAGGAAGGGTCTCAGGTTTGGAATGGGAAGGAATTGGATATCACATCTCATGTTATAGGAAGGATCTCAGGTTTGGTATTAGAAGCATTGAGATATCACATCTCATGCTATAGGAAGGGTCTCAGGATTGGAATGTGAAGGATTTGGATATCACATCTCATGCTAAAGGAAGGGTCTCAGGTTTGGTAGAAGCATTGAGATATCACGTCTCTGCTATCGGAAGGGTCTCAGGATTGGATTGGGAAGGAGTTGGATATCCCTTCTCATGCTATAGGAAGAGTCTCAGGATTTGAATGGCAAGGAGTTGGATATCACATCTCATGCCATAGGAAGGGTCTCAGGTTTGTTATAAGCATTGAGATATCACATCTCTGCTATCGGAAGGGTCTCAGGATTGGATTGGGAAGGAGTTGGATATCCCTTCTCATGCTACAGGAAGTGTCTCAGGTTGGAATGGGAAGGAGTTGGATATCACATCTCATGTTATAGGAAGGGTCTCAGGATTGGAATGGGAAGGATTTGGATATCACATATGCTATAGTTAGTGTCTCAGGTTTGGAACGGGAAGGAGTTGGATATCACATCTCATGTTATAGGAAGGGTCTCAGGTTTGGTATAAGCATTGAGATATCACATCTCTGCTATCGGAAGCGGCTCAGGATTGGAATGGGAAGGAGTTGGATATCCCATCTAATGTTATAGGAAGAGTCTCTGGTTTGGTATTAGAATCATTGAGATATCACATCGCATGCTGTAGGAAGGGTCTAAGGATTGGAATGGGATGGACTTGGATATCACATCTCATGCTATAGGTAGGCTCTCAGGTTTGGTATAAGCATTGAGATATCACATCTCATGCTATAGGAAGGGTCTCAGGATTGGAATGGGAAGGAATTGGATATCACATCATGCTATAGGAAGGGTCTCAGATTTGGTATAAGCATTGAGATATCACATCTCATGCTAAAGGAAGGGTCTCAGGATTGGAATGGGAAGGAGTTGTATATGACATCTCAGGCCATAGGAAGGTTCTCAGGTTTGGTATAAGCATTGAGATATCACATCTCTGCTATCGGAAGTGTCTCAGGATTGGAATGGGAAGGAGTTGGATATCCCATCTCATGTTATAGGACGGGTCTCAGGTTTGTTATTAGAATCATTGAGATATCATATTGCATGCTGTTGGAAGGGTCTAAGGGTTGGAATGGGAAGGACTTGGATATCACATCTCATGCTATAGATAGGCTCTTAGGTTTGGAAAGGGAAGGAGTTGGATATCACATTTCATGTTAGAGGAAGGATCTCAGGTTTGGTATTAGAAGCATTGAGATATCACATCTCATGCTATAGGAAGGGTCTCAGGATTGGAATGGGAAGCAATTGGATATCACATCTCATGCTATAGGAAGGATCTCAGGTTTGGTATTAGAAGCATTGAGACATCACATCTCATGCTATAGGAAGGGTCTCAGGGTTGGAATGGGAAGGAGTTGGATATCACATCTCATCCAATAGGAAGGGCCTCAGGTTTGGAATGGGAAGGAATTGGATATCACATCTCATGTTATAGGAAGGATCTCAGGTTTGGTATTAGAAGCATTGAGATATCACATCTCATGCTATAGGAAGGGTCTCAGGATTGGAATGTGAAGGATTTGGATATCACATCTCATGCTAAAGGAAGGGTCTCAGGTTTGGTAGAAGCATTGAGATATCACGCCTCTGCTATCGGAAGGGTCTCAGGATTGGATTGGGAAGGAGTTGGATATCACATCTCATGCCATAGGAAGGGTCTCAGGTTTGGTATAAGCATTGAGATATCACATCTCTGCTATCGGAAGGGTCTCAGGTTTGGATTGGGAAGGAGTTGGATATCCCTTCTCATGCTATAGGAAGTGTCTCAGGTTGGAATGGGAAGGAGTTGGATATCACATCTCATTCATGTTATAGGAAGGGTCTCAGGATTGGAATGGGAAGGATTTGGATATCACATCTCTTGCTATAGGAAGGGTCTCAGGATTGGAATGGGTAGGAGTTGGATATTACTTTCTTGCTATAGGAGGGGTCTCATGTTTGGAATGGGAAGGAGTTGGATATCACATATGCTATAGTTAGTGTCTCAGGTTTGCAACGGGAAGGAGTTGGATATCACATCTCATGTTATAGGAAGGGTCTCAGGTTTGGTATAAGCATTGAGATATCACATCTCTGCTATCGGAAGCGGCTCAGGATTGGAATGGGAAGGAGTTGGATATCCCATCTCATGTTATAGGAAGAGTCTCTGGTTTGGTATTAGAATCATTGAGATATCACATAGCATGCTGTAGGAAGGGTCTAAGGATTGGAATGGGATGGACTTGGATATCACATCTCATGCTATAGGTAGGCTCTCAGGTGGTTTGGTATAAGCATTGAGATATCACATCTCATGCTATAGGAAGGGTCTCAGGATTGGAATGGGAAGGAATTGGATATCACATCTCATGCTATAGGAAGGGTCTCAGATTTGGTATAAGCATTGAGATATCACATCTCATGCTAAAGGAAGGGTCTCAGGATTGGAATGGGAAGGAGTTGTATATGACATCTCAGGCCATAGGAAGGTTCTCAGGTTTGGTATAAGCATTGAGATATCACATCTCTGCTATCGGAAGGGTCTCAGGATTGGAATGGGAAGGAGTTGGATATCCCATCTCATGTTATAGGAGGGGTCTCAGGTTTGGTATTAGAAGCATAGAGATATCACATCTCATGCTATAGGAAGGGTCTCAGGATTTGAATGGCAAGGAGTTGGATATCACATCTCATGCCATAGGAAGGGTCTCAGGTTTGGTATAAGCATTGAGATATCACATCTCTGCTATCGGAAGGGTCTCAGGATTGGATTGGGAAGGAGTTGGATATCCCTTCTCATGCTATAGGAAGTGTCTCAGGTTGGAATGGGAAGGAGTTGGATATCACATCTCATGTTATAGGAAGGGTCTCAGGATTGGAATGGGAAGGATTTGGATATCACATCTCTTGCTATAGGAAGGGTCTCAGGATTGGAATGGGTAGGAGTTGGATATTACTTTCTTGCTATAGGAAGGGTCTCATGTTTGGAATGGGAAGGAGTTGGATATCACATATGCTATAGTTAGTGTCTCAGGTTTGGAACGGGAAGGAGTTGGATATCACATCTCATGTTATAGGAAGGGTCTCACGTTTGGTATAAGCATTGAGATATCACATCTCTGCTATCAGAAGCGGCTCAGGATTGGAATGGGAAGGAGTTGGATATCCCATCTCATGTTATAGGAAGAGTCTCTGTTTTGGTATTAGAATCATTGAGATATCACATCACATGCTGTAGGAAGGGTCTAAGGATTGGAATGGGATGGACTTGGATATCACATCTCATGCTATAGGTAGGCTCTCAGGTTTGGTATAAGCATTGAGATATCACATCTCATGCTATAGGAAGGGTCTCAGGATTGGAATGGGAAGGAATTGGATATCACATCTCATGCTATAGGAAGGGTCTCAGATTGGTATAAGCATTGAGATATCACATCTCATGCTAAAGGAAGGGTCTCAGGATTGGAATGGGAAGGAGTTGTATATGACATCTCAGGCCATAGGAAGGTTCTCAGGTTTGGTATAAGCATTGAGATATCACATCTCTGCTATCGGAAGGGTCTCAGGATTGGAATGGGAAGGAGTTGGATATCCCATCTCATGTTATAGGAAGGGTCTCAGGTTTGGTATTAGAAGCATAGAGATATCACATCTCATGCTATAGGAAGGGTCTCAGGTTTGGTATTAGAAGCATTGAGATATCAAGTCTCATAGTATAGGAAGGGTCTCAGGTTTGGTATAAGCATTGAGATATCACATCTCTGCTATCGGAAGGGTCTCAGGATTGGATTGGGAAGGAGTTGGATATCCCTTCTCATGCTATAGGAAGTGTCTCAGGTTGGAATGGAAAGGAGTTGGATATCACATCTCATGTTATAGGAAGGGTCTCAGGATTGGAATGGGAAGGATTTGGATATCAAATCTCTTGCTATAGGAAGGGTCTCAGGATTGGAATGGGTAGGAGTTGGATATTACTTTCTTGCTATAGGAAGGGTCTCATGTTTGGAATGGGAAGGAGTTGGATATCACATATGCTATAGTTAGTGTCTCAGGTTTGGAATGGGATGGACTTGGATATCACATCTCATGCTATAGGAAGGGTCTCAGATTTGGTATAAGCATTGAGATATCACATCTCATGCTAAAGGAAGGGTCTCAGGATTGGAATGGGAAGGAGTTGTATATGACATCTCAGGCCATAGGAAGGTTCTCAGGTTTGGTATAAGCATTGAGATATCACATCTCTGCTATCGGAAGGGTCTCAGGATTGGAATGGGAAGGAGTTGGATATCCCATCTCATGTTTTAGGAAGGGTCTCAGGTTTGGTATTAGAAGCATTGAGATATCACATCTCATGCTATAGGAAGGGTCTCAGGATTGGAATGTGAAGGATTTGGATATTACATCTCATGCTAAAGGAAGGGTCTCAGGTTTGGTAGAAGCATTGAGATATCACATCTCTGCTATCGGAAGGGTCTCAGGATTGGATTGGGAAGGAGTTGGATATCCCTTCTCATGCTATAGGAAGGGTCTCAGGATTTGAATGGCAAGGAGTTGGATATCACATCTCATGCCATAGGAAGGGTCTCAGGTTTGGTATAAGCATTGAGATATCACATCTCTGCTATCGGAAGGGTCTCAGGATTGGATTGGGAAGGAGTTGGATATCCCTTCTCATGCTATAGGAAGTGTCTCAGGTTGGAATGGGAAGGAGTTGGATATCACATCTCATGTTATAGGAAGGGTCTCAGGATTGGAATGGGAAGGATTTGGATATCACATCTCTTGCTATAGGAAGGGTCTCAGGATTGGAATGGGTAGGAGTTGGATATTACTTTCTTGCTATAGGAAGGGTCTCATGTTTGGAATGGGAAGGATTTGGATATCACATATGCTATAGTTAGTGTCTCAGGTTTGGAACGGGAAGGAGTTGGATATCACATCTCATGTTATAGGAAGGGTCTCAGGTTTGGTATAAGCATTGAGATATCACATCTCTGCTATCGGAAGCGGCTCAGGATTGGAATGGGAAGGAGTTGGATATCCCATCTCATGTTATAGTAAGAGTCTCTGGTTTGGTATTAGAATCATTGAGATATCACATCGCATGCTGTAGGAAGGGTCTAAGGATTGGAATGGGATGGACTTGGATATCACATCTCATGCTATAGGAAGGGTCTCAGATTTGGTATAAGCATTGAGATATCACATTTCATGCTAAAGGAAGGGTCTCAGGATTGTATGCTCTCAGGTTTGGTATAAGCATTGAGATATCACATCTCATGCTATAGGAAGGGTCTCAGGATTGGAATGGGAAGGATTTGGATATCACATCTCATGCTATAGGAAGGGTCTCAGATTTGGTATAAGCATTGAGATATCACATCTCATGCTAAAGGAAGGGTCTCAGGATTGGAATGGGAAGGAGTTGTATATGACATCTCAGGCCATAGGAAGGGTCTCAGGTTTGGTATAAGCATTGAGATATCACATCTCTGCTATCGGAAGGGTCTCAGGATTGGAATGGGAAGGAGTTGGATATCCCATCTCATGTTATAGGAAGGGTCTCAGGTTTGGTATTAGAAGTATAGAGATATCACATCTCATGCTATAGGAAGGGTCTCAGGATTGGAATGGGAAGGACTTGGATGTCACATCTCATGCTATAGGGAGGGTCTCAAGTTTGATATTAGAAGCATTGAGATAACAAATCTCATGATATCGGAAGGGTCTCAGGATTGGAATGGGAAGGAGTTGGATACCACATCTCATGATAAAGGAAGGGTCTAAGGTTTGGAAGGGGAAGGATTTGGATATCACATCTCATGTTATAGGACGGGTCTCAGGTTTGGTATTAGAAGCATTGAGATATCAAGTCTCATGGTATAAGAAGGGTCTCAGAATTGGAATGGGAAGGAGTTGGATATCACACCTCAAGCTATAGGAAGGGTCTCAGGATTGGAATGGGAAGGAGTTTGATATCACATCTCATGCCATAGTATGGGTCTCAGGTTTGGTAGAAGCATTGGGACATCACATCTCATGCTATCGGAAGGGTATCAGTATTGGATTTGGAAGAAGTTGGATATCCCATCTCATGCTATAGGAAGGGTCTCAGGTTGGAATGGGAAGGAGTTGGATATCACATTTCATGTTATAGGAAGGGTCTCAGGATTGGAATGGGAAGGACTTGGATATCATATCTTATGCTATAGGACGGGTCTCAGGTTTGTTATTAGAATCATTGAGATATCATATTGCATGCTGTAGGAAGGGTCTAAGGTTTGGAAAGGGAAGGAGTTGGATATCACATTTCATGTTAGAGGAAGGATCTCAGGTTTGGTATTAGAAGCATTGAGATATCACATCTCATGCTATAGGAAGGGTCTCAGGATTGGAATGGGAAGTAGTTGGATATCACATCTCATGCTATAGGACGGGTCTCAAGATTGGAATGGAAGGAGTTGGATATCACATCTCATGTTATAGGAAGGATCTCAGGTTTGGTATTAGAAGCATTGAGACATCACATCTCATGCTATAGGAAGGGTCTCAGGGTTGGAATGGGAAGGAGTTGGATATCGCATTTCATCCAATAGGAAGGGTCTCAGGTTTGGAATGGGAAGGAATTGGATATCACATCTCATGTTATAGGAAGGATCTCAGGTTTGGTATTAGAAGCATTGAGATATCACATCTCATGCTATAGGAAGGGTCTCAGGATTGGAATGTGAAGGATTTGGATATCACATCTCATGCTAAAGGAAGGGTCTCAGGTTTGGTAGAAGCATTGAGATATCAGATCTCTGCTATCGGAAGGGTCTCAGGATTGGATTGGGATGGAGTTGGATATCCCTTCTCATGCTATAGGAAGGGTCTCAGGATTTGAATGGGAAGGAGTTGGATATCACATCTCATGTTATAGGAAGGGTCTCAGGATTGGAATGGGAAGGATTTGGATATTACTTTCTTGCTATAGGAAGGGTCTCATGTTTGGAATGGGAAGGAGTTGGATATCACATATGCTATAGTTAGTGTCTCAGGTTTGGAACGGGAAGGAGTTGGATATCACATCTCATGTTATAGGCAGGGTCTCATGTTTGGTATAAGCATTGAGATATCACATCTCTGCTATCGGAAGCGGCTCAGGATTGGAATGGGAAGGAGTTGGATATCCCATCTCATGTTATAGTTAGAGTCTCTGGTTTGGTATTAGAATCATTGAGATATCACATCGCATGCTGTAGGAAGGGTCTAAGGATTGGAATGGGATGGACTTGGATATCACATCTCATGCTATAGGTAGGCTCTCAGGTTTGATATAAGCATTGAGATATCACATCTCATGCTATAGGAAGGGTCTCAGGATTGGAATGGGAAGGATTTGGATATCACATCTCATGCTATAGGAAGGGTCTCAGATTTGGTATAAGCATTGAGATATCACATCTCATGCTAAAGGAAGGGTCTCAGGATTGGAATGGGAAGGAGTTGTATATGACATCTCAGGCCATAGGAAGGGTCTCAGAATTGGAATGGGAAGGAGTTGGATATCACACCTCAAGCTATAGGAAGGGTCTCAGGATTGGAATGGGAAGGAGTTTTATATCACATCTCATGCCATAGTATGGGTCTCAGGTTTGGTAGAAGCATTGGGATATCACATCTCATGCTATCGGAAGGGTATCAGTATTGGATTTGGAAGAAGTTGGATATCCCATCTCATGCTATAGGAAGGGTCTCAGGTTGGAATGGGAAGGAGTTGGATATCACATTTCATGTTATAGGAAGGGTCTCAGGATTGGAATGGGAAGGACTTGGATATCATATCTCATGCTATAGGACAGGTCTCAGGTTTGTTATTAGAATCATTGAGATATCATATTGCATGCTGTAGGAAGGGTCTAAGGATTGGAACGGGAAGGACTTGGATATCACATCTCATGCTATAGATAGGCTCTTAGGTTTGGAAAGGGAAGGAGTTGGATATCACATTTCATGTTAGAGGAAGGATCTCAGGTTTGGTATTAGAAGCATTGAGATATCACATCTCATGCTATAGGAAGGGTCTCAGGATTGGAATGGGAAGTAGTTGGATATCACATCTCATGCTATAGGAAGGGTCTCAGGTTTGGTATAAGCATTGAGATATCACATCTCATGCTATAGGACGGGTCTCAGGATTGGAATGGAAGGAGTTGGATATCACATCTCATGTTATAGGAAGGATCTCAGGTTTGGTATTAGAAGCATTGAGACATCACATCTCATGCTATAGGAAGGGTCTCAGGGTTGGAATGGGAAGGAGTTGGATATCACATCTCATCCAATAGGAAGGGTCTCAGGTTTGGAATGGGAAGGAATTGGATATCACATCTCATGTTATAGGAAGGATCTCAGGTTTGGTATTAGAAGCATTGAGATATCACATCTCATGCTATAGGAAGGGTCTCAGGATTGGAATGTGAAGGATTTGGATATCACATCTCATGCTAAAGGAAGGGTCTCAGGATTGGTAGAAGCATTGAGATATCACGTCTCTGCTATCGGAGGGGTCTCAGGATTGGATTGGGAAGGAGTTGGATATCCCTTCTCATGCTATAGGAAGGGTCTCAGGATTTGAATGGCAAGGAGTTGGATATCACATCTCATGCCATAGGAAGGGTCTCAGGTTTGGTATAAGCATTGAGATATCACATCTCTGCTATCGGAAGGGTCTCAGGATTGGAATGGGAAGGAGTTGGATATTCCCATCTCATGTTATAGGAAGGGTCTCAGGTTTGGTATTAGAAGCATTGAGATATCACATCTCATGCTATAGGAAGGGTCTCAGGATTGGAATGGGAAGGACTTGGATATCACATCTCATGCTATAGGGAGGGTCTCAAGTTTGATATTGGAAGCTTTGAGATATCACATCTCATGATATCGGAAGGGTCTCAGGATTGGAAAGGGAAGGAGTTGGATATCACATCTCATGATAAAGGAAGGGTCTAAGGTTTGGAATGGGAAGGATTTGGATATCACATCTCATGTTATATTACGGGTCTCAGGTTTGGTATTAGAAGCATTGAGATATCAAGTCTCAGAGTATAGGAAGCGTCTCAGAATTGGAATGGGAAGGAGTTGGATATCACATCTCAAGCTATAGGAAGGGTCTCAGGATTGGAATGGGAAGGACTTGGATATCACATCTCATGCTATAGGAAGGCTCTCAGGTTTGGAAGGGGAAAGAGTTGGATATCACATTTCATGTTAGAGGTAGGATCTCAGGTTTGGTATTAGAGGCATTGAGATATCACATCTCATGCTATAGGAAGGGTCTCAGGATTGGAATGTGAAGGATTTGGATATCACATCTCATGCTAAAGGAAGGGTCTCAGGTTTGGTAGAAGCATTGAGATATCAGATCTCTGCTATCGGAAGGGTCTCAGGATTGGATTGGGAAGGAGTTGGATATCCCTTCTCATGCTATAGGAAGGGTCTCAGGATTTGAATGGGAAGGAGTTGGATATCACATCTCATGTTATAGGAAGGGTCTCAGGATTGGAATGGGAAGGATTTGGATATTACTTTCTTGCTATAGGAAGGGTCTCATGTTTGGAATGGGAAGGAGTTGGATATCACATATGCTATAGTTAGTGTCTCAGGTTTGGAACGGGAAGGAGTTGGATATCACATCTCATGTTATAGGAAGGGTCTCATGTTTGGTATAAGCATTGAGATATCACATCTCTGCTATCGGAAGCGGCTCAGGATTGGAATGGGAAGGAGTTGGATATCCCATCTCATGTTATAGTAAGAGTCTCTGGTTTGGTATTAGAATCATTGAGATATCACATCGCATGCTGTAGGAAGGGTCTAAGGATTGGAATGGGATGGACTTGGATATCACATCTCATGCTATAGGTAGGCTCTCAGGTTTGATATAAGCATTGAGATATCACATCTCATGCTATAGGAAGGGTCTCAGGATTGGAATGGGAAGGATTTGGATATCACATCTCATGCTATAGGAAGGGTCTCAGATTTGGTATAAGCATTGAGATATCACATCTCATGCTAAAGGAAGGGTCTCAGGATTGGAATGGGAAGGAGTTGTATATGACATCTCAGGCCATAGGAAGGGTCTCATGTTTGGTATAAGCATTGAGATATCACATCTCTGCTATCGGAAGGGTCTCAGGATTGGAATGGGAAGGAGTTGGATATCCCATCTCATGTTATAGGAAGGGTCTCAGGTTTGGTATTAGAAGCATAGAGATATCACATCTCATGCTATAGGAAGGGTCTCAGGATTGGAATGGGAAGGACTTGGATGTCACATCTCATGCTATAGGGAGGGTCTCAAGTTTGATATTAGAAGCATTGAGATAACAAATCTCATGATATCGGAAGGGTCTCAGGATTGGAATGGGAAGGAGTTGGATACCACATCTCATGATAAAGGAAGGGTCTAAGGTTTGGAAGGGGAAGGATTTGGATATCACATCTCATGTTATAGGACGGGTCTCAGGTTTGGTATTAGAAGCATTGAGATATCAAGTCTCATGGTATAAGAAGGGTCTCAGAATTGGAATGGGAAGGAGTTGGATATCACACCTCAAGCTATAGGAAGGGTCTCAGGATTGGAATGGGAAGGAGTTTGATATCACATCTCATGCCATAGTATGGGTCTCAGGTTTGGTAGAAGCATTGGGATATCACATCTCATGCTATCGGAAGGGTATCAGTATTGGATTTGGAAGAAGTTGGATATCCCATCTCATGCTATAGGAAGGGTCTCAGGTTGGAATGGGAAGGAGTTGGATATCACATTTCATGTTATATTAAGGGTCTCAGGATTGGAATGGGAAGGACTTGGATATCATATCTCATGCTATAGGACAGGTCTCAGGTTTGTTATTAGAATCATTGAGATATCATATTGCATGCTGTAGGAAGGGTCTAAGGATTGGAACGGGAAGGACTTGGATATCACATCTCATGCTATAGATAGGCTCTTAGGTTTGGAAAGGGAAGGAGTTGGATATCACTTTTCATGTTAGAGGAAGGATCACAGGTTTGGTATTAGAAGCATTGAGATATCACATCTCATGCTATAGGAAGGGTCTCAGGATTGGAATGGGAAGTAGTTGGATATCACATCTCATGCTATAGGAAGGGTCTCAGGTTTGGTATAAGCATTGAGATATCACATCTCATGCTATAGGACGGGTCTCAGGATTGGAATGGAAGGAGTTGGATATCACATCTCATGTTATAGGAAGGATCTCAGGTTTGGTATTAGAAGCATTGAGACATCACATCTCATGCTATAGGAAGGGTCTCAGGGTTGGAATGGGAAGGAGTTGGATATCACATCTCATCCAATAGGAAGGGTCTCAGGTTTGGAATGGGAAGGAATTGGATATCACATCTCATGTTATAGGAAGGATCTCAGGTTTGGTATTAGAAGCATTGAGATATCACATCTCATGCTATAGGAAGGGTCTCAGGATTGGAATGTGAAGGATTTGGATATCACATCTCATGCTAAAGGAAGGGTCTCAGGATTGCTAGAAGCATTGAGATATCACGTCTCTGCTATCGGAGGGGTCTCAGGATTGGATTGGGAAGGAGTTGGATATCCCTTCTCATGCTATAGGAAGGGTCTCAGGATTTGAATGGCAAGGAGTTGGATATCACATCTCATGCCATAGGAAGGGTCTCAGGTTTGGTATAAGCATTGAGATATCACATCTCTGCTATCGGAAGGGTCTCAGGATTGGAATGGGAAGGAGTTGGATATTCCAATCTCATGTTATAGGAAGGGTCTCAGGTTTGGTATTAGAAGCATTGAGATATCACATCTCATGCTATAGGAAGGGTCTCAGGATTGGAATGGGAAGGACTTGGATATCACATCTCATGCTATAGGGAGGGTCTCAAGTTTGATATTAGAAGCTTTGAGATATCACATCTCATGATATCGGAAGGGTCTCAGGATTGGAATGGGAAGGAGTTGGATATCACATCTCATGATAAAGGAAGGGTCTAAGGTTTGGAAGGGGAAGGATTTGGATATCACATCTCATGTTATATTACGGGTCTCAGGTTTGGTATTAGAAGCATTGAGATATCAAGTCTCAGAGTATAGGAAGGGTCTCAGAATTGGAATGGGAAGGAGTTGGATATCACATCTCAAGCTATAGGAAGGGTCTCAGGATTGGAATGGGAAGGACTTGGATATCACATCTCATGCTATAGGAAGGCTCTCAGGTTTGGAAGGGGAAAGAGTTGGATATCACATTTCATGTTAGAGGTAGGATCTCAGGTTTGGTATTAGAGGCATTGAGATATCACATCTCATGCTATCAGAAGGGTCTCAGGAATGGAATGGGAAGGAGTTGGATATCACATCTCATGCTAAAGGGAGGGTCTCAGGTTTGGAAGGGGAAGGATTTGGATATCACATCTCATGTTATAGGAAGGATCTCAGGTTTGGTATTAGAACCATTGAGATATCACATCTCATGCTATCGGAAGGATCTCAGGTTTGGTATTAGAAGCATTGAGATATCACATCTCATGCTATCAGAAGGGTCTCAGGATTGGAATGGGAAGGAGTTGGATATCACATCTCATGCTAAAGGGAGGGTCTCAGGTTTGGAAGGGGAAGGATTTGGATATCACATCTCATGTTATCGGAAGGATCTCACGTTTGGTATTAGAAGTATTGAGATATCATATCTCATGCTATAGGAAGGGTCTCAGGATTGGAATGGGAAGGACTTAGATATCACATATCATGCTATAGGGAGGGTCTCAGTTTTGATATTAGAAGCATTGAGATATCACATCTCATGCTATCGGAAGTGTCTCAGGATTGGAATGGGAAGGAGCTGGATATCACATCTCATGCTAAAGGAAGGGTCTCAGGTTTGGAACGGGAAGGATTTGGATATCACATCTCATGTTATAGGAAGGGTCTCAGGTTTGGTATAAGCATTGAGATATCACATCTCTGCTATCGGAAGTGTCTCAGGATTGGAATGGGAAGGAGTTGGATATCCCATCTCATGTTATAGGACGGGTCTCAGGTTTGTTATTAGAATCATTGAGATATCATATTGCATGCTGTAGGAAGGGTCTAAGGGTTGGAATGGGAAGGACTTGGATATCACATCTCATGCTATAGATAGGCTCTTAGGTTTGGAAAGGGAAGGAGTTGGATATCACATTTCATGTTAGAGGAAGGATCTCAGGTTTGGTATTAGAAGCATTGAGACATCACATCTCATGCTATAGGAAGGGTCTCAGGATTGGAATGGGAAGTAGTTGGATATCACATCTCATGCTATAGGAAGTGTCTCAGGTTTGGTATAAGCATTGAGATATCACATCTCATGCTATAGGACGGGTCTCAGGATTGGAATGGAAGGAGTTGGATATCACATCTCATGTTATAGGAAGGATCTCAGGTTTGGTATTAGAAGCATTGAGACATCACATCTCATGCTATAGGAAGGGTCTCAGGGTTGGAATGGGAAGGAGTTGGATATCACATCTCATCCAATAGGAAGGGTCTCAGGTTTGGAATGGGAAGGAATTGGATATCACATCTCATGTTATAGGAAGGATCTCAGGTTTGGTATTAGAAGCATTGAGATATCACATCTCATGCTATAGGAAGGGTCTCAGGATTGGAATGTGAAGGATTTGGATATCACATCTCATGCTAAAGGAAGGGTCTCAGGTTTGGTAGAAGCATTGAGATATCACGTCTCTGCTATCGGAAGGGTCTCAGGATTGGATTGGGAAGGAGTTGGATATTCCTTCTCATGCTATAGGAAGGGTCTCAGGATTTGAATGGCAAGGAGTTGGATATCACATCTCATGCCATAGGAAGGGTCTCAGGTTTGGTATAAGCATTGAGATATCACATCTCTGCTATCGGAAGGGTCTCAGGATTGGATTGGGAAGGAGTTGGATATCCCTTCTCATGCTATAGGAAGTGTCTCAGGTTGGAATGGGAAGGAGTTGGATATCACATCTCATGTTATAGGAAGGGTCTCAGGATTGGAATGGGAAGGATTTGGATATCACATCTCTTGCTATAGGAAGGGTCTCAGGATTGGAATGGGTAGGAGTTGGATATTACTTTCTTGCTATAGGAAGGGTCTCATGTTTGGAATGGGAATGAGTTGGATATCACATATGCTATAGTTAGTGTCTCAGGTTTGGAACGGGAAGGAGTTGGATATCACATCTCATGTTATAGGAAGGGTCTCAGGTTTGTTATAAGCATTGAGATATCACATCTCTGCTATCCGAAGCGGCTCAGGATTGGAATGGGAAGGAGTTGGATATCCCATCTCATGTTATAGTAAGAGTCTCTGGTTTGGTATTAGAATCATTGAGATATCACATCGCATGCTGTAGGAAGGGTCTAAGGATTGGAATGGGATGGACTTGGATATCACATCTCATGCTATAGGTAGGCTCTCAGGTTTGATATAAGCATTGAGATATCACATCTCATGCTATAGGAAGGGTCTCAGGATTGGAATGGGAAGGATTTGGATATCACATCTCATGCTATAGGAAGGGTCTCAGATTTGGTATAAGCATTGAGATATCACATCTCATGCTAAAGGAAGGGTCTCAGGATTGGAATGGGAAGGAGTTGTATATGACATCTCAGGCCATAGGAAGGGTCTCATGTTTGGTATAAGCATTGGGATATCACATCACATGCTATTGGAAGGGTATCAGTATTGGATTTGGAAGGAGTTGAATATCCCATCTCATGCTATAGTATGGGTCTCAGGTTTGGTAGAAGCATTGGGATATCACATCTCATGCTATTGGAAGGGTATCAGTATTGGATTTGGAAGGAGTTGGATATCCCATCTCATGCTATAGGAAGGGTCTCAGATTTGGTATAAGCATTGAGATATCACATCTCATGCTATAGGAAGGGTCTCAGGATTGGATTGTGAAGGAGTTGTATATGACATCTCAGGCCATAGGAAGGGTCTCAGGATTGGTATAAGCATTGAGATATCACATCTCTGCTATCGGAAGGGTCTCAGGATTGGAATGGGAAGGAGTTGGATATCCCATCTCATGTTATAGGAAGAGTCTCAGGTTTGGTATTAGAAGCATTGAGATATCACATCTCATGCTATAGGAAGGGTCTCAGGATTGGAATGGGGAGGACTTGGATGTCACATCTCATGCTATAGGGAGGGTCTCAAGTTTGATATTAGAAGCATTGAGATAACAAATCTCATGATATCGGAAGGGTCTCAGGATTGGAATGGGAAGGAGTTGGATATCACATCTCATGATAAAGGAAGGGTCTAAGGTTTGGAAGGGGAAAGATTTGGATATCACATCTCATGTTATAGGACGGGTCTCAGGTTTGGTATTAGAAGCATTGAGATATCAAGTCTCATGGCATAGGAAGGGTCTCAGAATTGGAATGGGAAGGAGTTGGATATCACATCTCAAGCTATAGGAAGAGTCTCAGGATTGGAATGGGAAGGAGTTTGATATCACATCTCATGCCATAGTATGGGTCTCAGGTTTGGTAGAAGCATTGGGATATCACATCTCATGCTATTGGAAGGGTATCAGTATTGGATTTGGAAGGAGTTGGATATCCCATCTCATGCTATAGGAAGGGTCTCAGGTTGGAATGGGAAGGAGTTGGATATCACATTTCATGTTATAGGAAGGGTCTCAGGATTGGAATGGGAAGGACTTGGATATCATATCTCATGCTATAGGAAGGCTCTCAGGTTTGGAAGGGGAAGGAGTTGGATATCACATCTCAAGCTTTAGGAAGGGTCTCAGGTTTGGTATAAGCATTGAGATAGCACATCTCATGCTATAGGAAGGGTTTCAGGATTGGAATGGGAAGGAGTTGGATATCACATTTCATGTTAGAGGAAGGATCTCAGGTTTGGTATTAGAGGCCTTGAGATATCACATCTCATGCTATAGGAAGGGTCTCAGGATTGGAATGGGAAGGAGTTGGATATCACATCTCAAGCTTTAGGAAGGGTCTCAGGTTTGGTATAAGCATTGAGATAGCACATCTCATGCTATAGGAAGGGTTTCAGGATTGGAATGGGAAGGAGTTGGATATCACATCTCATGTTATAGGAAAGATCTCCGGTTTGGTATTAGAAGCATTGAGACATCACATCTCATGTTATAGGAAGGGTCTCAGGATTGGAATGGGAAGAAGTTGGATATCACATCTCATGCTATAGGAAGGGTCTCAGGTTTGGAAGGGGAAGGAGTTGGATATCCAATCTCATGTTATAGGACTGGTCTCAGGTTTCGTATTAGAAGCATTGAGATATCACATTGCATGCTGTAGGAAGGTTCTCAGGTTTGGTATTAGAAGCATTGAGACATCACATCTCATGCTATAGGAAGGGTCTCAGGATTGGAATGGGAAGGAGTTGGATATCACATCTCATGTTATAGGAAGGATCTCAGGTTTGGTATTAGAAGCATTGAGACATCACATCTCATGCTATAGGAAGGGTCTCAGGATTGGAATGGGAAGGAGTTGGATATCACATCTCATGCTATAGGAAGGGTCTCAGATTTGGTATAAGCATTGAGATATCACATCACATGCTATAGGAAGGGTCTCAGGATTGGATTGGGAAGGAGTTGTTTATGACATCTCAGGCCATAGGAAGGGTCTCAGGATTGGTATAAGCATTGAGATATCACATCTCTGCTATCGGAAGGGTCTCAGGATTGGAATGGGAAGGAGTTGGATATCCCATCTCATGTTATAGGAAGGGTCTCAGGTTTGGTATTAGAAGCATTGAGATATCACATCTCATGCTATAGGAAGGGTCTCAGGATTGGAATGGGGAGGACTTGGATGTCACATCTCATGCTATAGGGAGTTTCTCAAGTTTGATATTAGAAGCATTGAGATAACAAATCTCATGATATCGGAAGGGGCTCAGGATTGGAATGGGAAGGAGTTGGATATCACATCTCATGATAAAGGAAGGGTCTAAGGTTTGGAAGGGAAAAGATTTGGATATCACATCTCATGTTATAGGACGGGTCTCAGGTTTGGTATTAGAAGCATTGAGATATCAAGTCTCATGGCATAGGAAGGGTCTCAGAATTGGAATGGGAAGGAGTTGGATATCACATCTCAAGCTATAGGAAGAGTCTCAAGATTGGAATGGGAAGGAGTTTGATATCACATCTCATGCCATAGTATGGGTCTCAGGTTTGGTAGAAGCATTGGGATATCACATCTCATGCTATTGGAAGGGTATCAGTATTGGATTTGGAAGGAGTTGGATATCCCATCTCATGCTATAGGAAGGGTCTCAGGTTGGAATGGGAAGGAGTTGGATATCACATTTCATGTTATAGGAAGGGTCTCAGGATTGGAATGGGAAGGACTTGGGTATCATATCTCATGATATAGGAAGGCTCTCAGGTTTGGAAGGGGAAGGAGTTGGATATCACATTTCATGTCAGAGGAAGGATCTCGGGTTTGGTATTAGAGGCCTTGAGATATCACATATCATGCTATAGGAAGGGTCTCAGGATTGGAATGGGAAGGAGTTGGATATCACATCTCAAGCTTTAGGAAGGGTCTCAGGTTTGGTATAAGCATTGAGATAGCACATCCCATGCTATAGGAAGGGTCTCAGGATTGGAATGGGAAGGAGTTGGATATTACATCTCATGTTATAGGAAAGATCTCAGGTTTGGTATTAGAAGCATTGAGACATCACATCTCATGTTATAGGAACGGTCTCAGGATTGGAATGGGAAGAAGTTGGATATCACATCTCATGCTATAGGAAGGGTATCAGGTTTGGAAGGGGAAGGAGTTGGATATCCAATCTCATGTTATAGGACTGGTCTCAGGTTTGGTATTGGAAGCATTGAGATATCACATCGCATGCTGTAGGAAGGTTCTCAGGTTTGGTATTAGAAGCATTGAGACATCACATCTCATGCTATAGGAAGGGTCTCAGGATTGGAATGGGAAGGAGTTGGATATCACATCTCATGTTATAGGAAGGATCTCAGGTTTGGTATTAGAAGCATTGAGACATAACATCTCATGTTATAGGAAGGGTCTCAGGATTGGAATGGGAAGGAGTTGGATATCACATCTCATGCTATAGGAAGGGTCTCAGATTTGGTATAAGCATTGAGATATCACATCTCATGCTATAGGAAGGGTCTCAGGATTGGATTGGGAAGGAGTTGTATATGACATCTCAGGCCATAGGAAGGGTCTCAGGATTGGTATAAGCATTGAGATATCACATCTCTGCTATCGGAAGGGTCTCAGGATTGGAATGGAAAGGAGTTGGATATCCCATCTCATGATAAAGGAAGGGTCTAAGGTTTGGAAGGGGAAAGATTTGGATATCACATCTCATGTTATAGGACGGGTCTCAATTTTGATATTAGAAGCATTGAGATAACAAATCTCATGATATCGGAAGGGTCTCAGGATTGGAATGGGAAGGAGTTGGATATCACATCTCATGATAAAGGAAGGGTCTAAGGTTTGGAAGGGGAAAGATTTGGATATCACATCTCATGTTATAGGACGGGTCTCAGGTTTGGTATTAGAAGCATTGAGATATCAAGTCTCATGGTATAGGAAGGGTCTCAGAATTGGAATGGGAAGGATTTGGATATCACATCTCAAGCTATAGGAAGAGTCTCAGGATTGGAATGGGAAGGAGTTTGATATCACATCTCATGCCATAGTATGGTTCTCAGGTTTGGTAGAAGCATTGGGATATCACATCTCATGCTATTGGAAGGGTATCAGTATTGGATTTGGAAGGAGTTGGATATCCCATCTCATGCTATAGGAAGGGTCTCAGGTTGGAATGGGAAGGAGTTGGATATCACATTTCATGTTATAGGAAGGGTCTCAGGATTGGAATGGGAAGGAGTTGGATATCACATCTCAAGCTTTAGGAAGGGTCTCAGGTTTGGTATAAGCATTGAGATAGCACATCTCATGCTATAGGAAGGGTCTCAGGATTGGAATCAGAAGGAGTTGGATATCACATCTCATGTTATAGGAAAGATCTCAGGTTTGGTATTAGAAGCATTGAGACATCACATCTCATGTTATAGGAAGGGTCTCAGGATTGGAATGGGAAGAAGTTGTATATGACATCTCATGCTATAGACAGGGTCTCAGGTCTGGAAAGGGAAGGAGATGGATATCACATTTCATGTTAGAGGTAGGATCTCAGGTTTGGTATTAGAGGCATTGAGATATCACATCTCATGCTATCAGAAGGGTCTCAGGATTGGAATGGGAAGGAGTTGGATATCACATCTCATGCTAAAGGGAGGGTCTCAGGTTTGGAAGGGGAAGGATTTGGAAATCACATCTCATGTTATAGGAAGGATCTCAGGTTTGGTATTAGAAGCATTGAGACATCACATCTCATGCTATAGGAAGGGTCTCAGGATTGGAATGGGAAGGAGTTGGATATCACATCTCATGCTATAGGAAGGGTCTCAGATTTGGTATAAGCATTGAGATATCACATCTCATGCTATAGGAAGGGTCTCAGGATTGGAATGGGAAGCAGTTGGATATCACATCTCAGGCCATAGGAAGGGTCTCAGGTTTGGTATAAGCATTGAGATATCACATCTCTGTTATCGGAAGGGTCTCAGGATTGGAATGGGAAGGAGTTGGATATCCCATCTCATGTTATAGGAAGAGTCTCAGGTTTGGTATTAGAAGCATTGAGATATCCCATCTCATGCTATAGGAAGGGTCTCAGGTTGGAATGGGAAGGAGTTGGATATCACATTTCATGTTATAGGAAGGGTCTCAGGATTGGAATTGGAAGGACTTGGCTATCATATCTCATGCTATAGGAAGGCTCTCAGGTTTGGAAGGGGAAGGAGTTGGATATCACATTTCATGTTAGAGGAACGATCTCAGGTTTGGTATTAGAGGCCTTGAGATATCACATCTCATGCTATAGGAAGGGTCTCAGGATTGGAATGGGAAGGAGTTGTATATGACATCTCAGGCCTTAGGAAGGGTCTCAGGTTTGGTATAAGCATTGAGATATCACATCTCATGCTATAGGAAGGGTCTCAGGATTGGAATGGGAAGGAGTTGGATATCACATCTCATGTTATAGGAAAGATCTCAGGTTTGGTATTAGAAGCATTGAGACATCACATCTCACGTTATAGGAAGGGTCTCAGGATTGGAATGGGAAGAAGTTGGATATCACATCTCATGCTATAGGAAGGGTCTCAGATTTGGTATAAGCATTGAGATATCACATCTCATGCTATAGGAAGGGTCTCAGGATTGGAATGGGAAGCAGTTGGATATCACATCTCAGGCCATAGGAAGGGTCTCAGGTTTGGTATAAGCATTGAGATATCACATCTCTGCTATCGGAAGGGTCTCAGGATTGGAATGGGAAGGAGTTGGATATCCCATCTCATGTTATAGGAAGAGTCTCAGGTTTGGTATTAGAAGCATTGAGATATCCCATCTCATGCTATAGGAAGGGTCTCAGGTTGGAATGGGAAGGAGTTGGATATCACATTTCATGTTATAGGAAGGGTCTCAGGATTGGAATTGGAAGGACTTGGCTATCATATCTCATGCTATAGGAAGGCTCTCAGGTTTGGAAGGGGAAGGAGTTGGATATCACATTTCATGTTAGAGGAACGATCTCAGGTTTGGTATTAGAGGCCTTGAGATATCACATCTCATGCTATAGGAAGGGTCTCAGGATTGGAATGGGAAGGAGTTGGATATCACATCTCAAGCTATAGGAACAATCTCAGGTTTGGTATAAGCATTGTGATATCACATCTCATGCTATAGGAAGGGTCTCAGGATTGGAATGGGAAGGAGTTGGATATCACATCTCATGTTATAGGAAAGATCTCAGGTTTGGTATTAGAAGCATTGAGACATCACATCTCATGTTATAGGAAGGGTCTCAGGATTGGAATGGGAAGAAGTTGGATATCACATCTCATGCTATAGGAAGGGTCTCAGGTTTGGTATAAGCATTGAGATATCACATCTCATGCTATAGGAAGGGTCTCAGGATTGGAATGGGAAGGAGTTGTATATGACATCTCATGCCATAGGAAGGGTCTCAGGTTTGGTATAAGCATTGAGATATCACATCACATGCTATAGGAAGGGTCTCAGGATTGTAATGGGAAGGACTTGGATATCACATCTCATGCTGTAAGCAGGGTCTCAGGTTTGGAAAGGGAAGGAGATGGATATCACATTTCATGTTAGAGGTAGGATCTCAGGTTTGGTATTAGAGGCACTGAAATATCACATCTCATGCTATCAGAAGGGTCTCAGGATTGGAATGGGAAGGAGTTGGATATCACATCTCATGCTAAAGGGAGGGTCTCAGGTTTGGTATAAGCATTGCGATAGCACATCTCATGCTATAGGAAGGGTCTCAGGATTGGAATGGGAAGGAGTTGGATATTACATCTCATGTTATAGGAAAGATCTCAGGTTTGGTATTAGAAGCATTGAGACATCACATCTCATGTTATAGGAAGGGTCTCAGGATTGGAATGGGAAGAAGTTGGATATCACATCTCATGCTATAGGAAGGGTCTCAGGTTTGGAAGGGGAAGGAGTTGGATATCCAATCTCATGTTATAGGACTGGTCTCAGGTTTGGTATTAGAAGCATTGAGATATCACATCGCATGCTGTAGGAAGGTTCTCAGGTTTGGTATTGGAAGCATTGAGACATCACATCTCATGCTATAGGAAGGGTCTCAGGATTGGAATGGGAAGGAGTTGGATATCACATCTCATGTTATAGGAAGGATCTCAGGTTTGGTATTAGAAGCATTGAGACATCACATCTCATGCTATAGGAAGGGTCTCAGGATTGGAATTTGAAGGAGTTGGATATCACATCTCATGCTATAGGAAGGGTCTCAGATTTGGTATAAGCATTGAGATATCACATCTCATGATATAGGAAGGGTCTCAGGATTGGATTGGGAAGGAGTTGTATATGACATCTCAGGCCATAGGAAGGGTCTCAGGATTGGTATAAGCATTGAGATATCACATCTCTGCTATCGGAAGGGTCTCAGGATTGGAATGGAAAGGAGTTGGATATCCCATCTCATGATAAAGGAAGGGTCTAAGGTTTGGAAGGGGAAAGATTTGGATATCACATCTCATGTTATAGGACGGGTCTCAATTTTGATATTAGAAGCATTGAGATAACAAATCTCATGATATCGGAAGGGTCTCAGGATTGGAATGGGAAGGAGTTGGATATCACATCTCATGATAAAGGAAGGGTCTAAGGTTTGGAAGGGGAAAGATTTGGATATCACATCTCATGTTATAGGACGGGTCTCAGGTTTGGCATTAGAAGCATTGAGATATCAAGTCTCATGGTATAGGAAGGGTCTCAGAATTGGAATGGGAAGGATTTGGATATCACATCTCAAGCTATAGGAAGAGTCTCAGGATTGGAATGGGAAGGAGTTTGATAACACATCTCATGCCATAGTATGGTTCTCAGGTTTGGTAGAAGCATTGGGATATCACATCTCATGCTATAGGAAGGGTCTCAGGTTGGAATGGGAAGGAGTTGGATATCACATTTCATGTTATAGGAAGGGTCTCAGGATTGGAATGGGAAGGAGTTGGATATCACATCTCAAGCTTTAGGAAGGGTCTCAGGTTTGGTATAAGCATTGAGATAGCACATCTCATGCTATAGGAAGGGTCTCAGGATTGGAATGGGAAGGAGTTGGATATCACATCTCATGTTATAGGAAAGATCTCAGGTTTGGTATTAGAAGCATTGAGACATCACATCTCATGTTATAGGAAGGGTCTCAGGATTGGAATGGGAAGAAGTTGGATATCACATCTCATGCTATAGGAAGGGTCTCAGGTTTGGAAGGGGAAGGAGTTGGATATCCAATCTCATGTTATAGGACTGGTCTCAGGTTTGGTATTAGAAGCATTGAGATATCACATCGCATGCTGTAGGAAGGTTCTCAGGTTTGGAATGGGGAGGAATTGGATATCACATCTCATGTCATAGGAAGGATCTCAGGTTTGGTATTACAAGCATTGAGATATCACATCTCATGCTATAGGAATGGTCTCAGGATTGGAATTAGAAGGAGTTGGATATTACATTATTGCTATAGAAAGGGTCTCATGTTTGGAATGGGAAGGAGTTGGATATCACATATGCTATAGGAAGGGTCTCAGGTTTGAAACGGGAAGGAGTTGGATATCACATCTCATGTTATAGGAAGGGTCTCAGGTTTGGTATTAGAAGCATTGAGACATCACATCTCATGTTATAGGAAGGGTCTCAGGATTGGAATGGGAAGAAGTTGGATATCACATCTCATGCTATAGGAAGGGTCTCAGGTTTGGAAGGGGAAGGAGTTGGATATCCAATCTCATGTTATAGGACTGGTCTCAGGTTTGGTATTAGAAGCATTGAGATATCACATCTCATGCTAAAGGAAGGGTCTCAGGTTTGGAACGGGAAGGAGTTGGATATCACATCTCATGTTATAGGAAGGGTCTCAGGTTTGGTATAAGCATTGAGATATCACATCTCTGCTATCGGAAGTGTCTCAAGATTGGAATGGGAAGGACTTGGATATCACATCTCATGCTATAGATAGGCTCTCAGGTTTGGAAAGGGAAGGAGTTGGATATCACATTTCATGTTAGAGGAAGGATCTCAGGTTTGGTATTAGAGGCATTGAGATATCACATCTCAGGCTATAGGAAGGGTCTCAGGATTGGAATGGGAAGGAGTTGGATATCACATCTCATGCTATAGGCAGGGTCTCAGGATTGGAATGGGAAGGAGTTGGATATCACATCTCATGCTATAGGAAGGGTCTCAGGTTTGGTATAAGCATTGAGATATCACATCTCGTGCTATAGGAAGGGTCTCAGGATTGGAATGGGAAGGAGTTGTATATGACATCTCATGCTATAGACAGGGTCTCAGGTTTGGAAAGGGAAGGAGATGGATATCACATTTCATGTTAGAGGTAGGATCTCAGGTTTGGTATTAGAGGCATTGAGATATCACATCTCATGCTATCAGAAGGGTCTCAGGATTGGAATGGGAAGGTGTTGGATATCACATCTCATGCTAAAGGGAGGGTCTCAGGTTTGGAAGGGGAAGGATTTGGAAATCACATCTCATGTTATAGGAAGGATCTCAGGTTTGGTATTAGAAGCATTGAGACATCACATCTCATGCTATAGGAAGGGTCTCAGGATTGGAATGGGAAGGAGTTGGATATCACATCTCATGCTATAGGGAGGGTCTCAGATTTGGTATAAGCATTGAGATATCACATCTCATGCTATAGGAAGGGTCTCAGGATTGGAATGGGAAGCAGTTGGATATCACATCTCAGGACATAGGAAGGGTCTCAGGTTTGGTATAAGCATTGAGATATCACATCTCTGCTATCGGAAGGGTCTCAGGATTGGAATGGGAAGGAGTTGGATATCCCATCTCATGTTATAGGAAGAGTCTCAGGTTTGGTATTAGAAGCATTGAGATATCCCATCTCATGCTATAGGAAGGGTCTCAGGTTGGAATGGGAAGGAGTTGGATATCACATTTCATGTTATAGGAAGGGTCTCGGGATTGGAATTGGAAGGACTTGGCTATCATATCTCATGCTATAGGAAGGCTCTCAGGTTTGGAAGGGGAAGGAGTTGGATATCACATTTCATGTTAGAGGAACGATCTCAGGTTTGGTATTAGAGGCCTTGAGATATCACATCTCATGCTATAGGAAGGGTCTCAGGATTGGAATGGGAAGGAGTTGTATATGACATCTCAGGCCTTAGGAAGGGTCTCAGGATTGGTATAAGCATTGAGATATCACATCTCATGCTATAGGAAGGGTCTCAGGATTGGAATGGGAAGGAGTTGGATATCACATCTCATGTTATAGGAAAGATCTCAGGTTTGGTATTAGAAGCATTGAGACATCACATCTCATGTTATAGGAAGGGTCTCAGGATTGGAATGGGAAGAAGTTGGATATCACATCTCATGCTATAGGAAGGGTCTCAGATTTGGTATAAGCATTGAGATATCACATCTCTGCTATCGGAAGGGTCTCAGGATTGGAATGGGAAGGAGTTGGATATCCCATCTCATGTTATAGGAAGAGTCTCAGGTTTGGTATTAGAAGCATTGAGATATCCCATCTCATGCTATAGGAAGGGTCTCAGGTTGGAATGGGAAGGAGTTGGATATCACATTTCATGTTATAGGAAGGGTCTCAGGATTGGAATTGGAAGGACTTGGCTATCATATCTCATGCTATAGGAAGGCTCTCAGGTTTGGAAGGGGAAGGAGTTGGATATCACATTTCATGTTAGAGGAACGATCTCAGGTTTGGTATTAGAGGCCTTGAGATATCACATCTCATGCTATAGGAAGGGTCTCAGGATTGGAATGGGAAGGAGTTGTATATGACATCTCAGGCCTTAGGAAGGGTCTCAGGTTTGGTATAAGCATTGAGATATCACATCTCATGCTATAGGAAGGGTCTCAGGATTGGAATGGGAAGGAGTTGGATATCACATCTCATGTTATAGGAAAGATCTCAGGTTTGGTATTAGAAGCATTGAGACATCACATCTCATGTTATAGGAAGGGTCTCAGGATTGGAATGGGAAGAAGTTGGATATCACATCTCATGCTATAGGAAGGGTCTCAGATTTGGTATAAGCATTGAGATATCACATCTCATGCTCTAGGAAGGGTCTCAGGATTGGAATGGGAAGCAGTTGGATATCACATCTCAGGCCATAGGAAGGGTCTCAGGTTTGGTATAAGCATTGAGATATCACATCTCTGCTATCGGAAGGGTCTCAGGATTGGAATGGGAAGGAGTTGGATATCCCATCTCATGTTATAGGAAGAGTCTCAGGTTTGGTATTAGAAGCATTGAGATATCCCATCTCATGCTATAGGAAGGGTCTCAGGTTGGAATGGGAAGGAGTTGGATATCACATTTCATGTTATAGGAAGGGTCTCAGGATTGGAATTGGAAGGACTTGGCTATCATATCTCATGCTATAGGAAGGCTCTCAGGTTTGGAAGGGGAAGGAGTTGGATATCACATTTCATGTTAGAGGAACGATCTCAGGTTTGGTATTAGAGGCCTTGAGATATCACATCTCATGCTATAGGAAGGGTCTCAGGATTGGAATGGGAAGGAGTTGGATATCACATCTCAAGCTATAGGAACGGTCTCAGGTTTGGTATAAGCATTGTGATATCACATCTCATGCTATAGGAAGGGTCTCAGGATTGGAATTGGAAGGAGTTGGATATCACATCTCATGTTATAGGAAAGATCTCAGGTTTGGTATTAGAAGCATTGAGACATCACATCTCATGTTATAGGAAGGGTCTCAGGATTGGAATGGGAAGAAGTTGGATATCACATCTCAGGCCATAGGAAGGGTCTCAGGTTTGGTATAAGCATTGAGATATCACATCTCTGCTATCGGAAGGGTCTCAGGATTGGAATGGGAAGGAGTTGGATATCCCATCTCATGTTATAGGAAGAGTCTCAGGTTTGGTATTAGAAGCATTGAGATATCCCATCTCATGCTATAGGAAGGGTCTCAGGTTGGAATGGGAAGGAGTTGGATATCACATTTCATGTTATAGGAAGGGTCTCAGGATTGGAATTGGAAGGACTTGGCTATCATATCTCATGCTATAGGAAGGCTCTCAGGTTTGGAAGGGGAAGGAGTTGGATATCACATTTCATGTTAGAGGAACGATCTCAGGTTTGGTATTAGAGGCCTTGAGATATCACATCTCATGCTATAGGAAGGGTCTCAGGATTGGAATGGGAAGGAGTTGGATATCACATCTCAAGCTATAGGAACGGTCTCAGGTTTGGTATAAGCATTGTGATATCACATCTCATGCTATAGGAAGGGTCTCAGGATTGGAATGGGAAGGAGTTGGATATCACATCTCATGTTATAGGAAAGATCTCAGGTTTGGTATTAGAAGCATTGAGACATCACATCTCATGTTATAGGAAGGGTCTCAGGATTGGAATGGGAAGAAGTTGGATATCACATCTCATGCTATAGGAAGGGTCTCAGGTTTGGTATAAGCATTGAGATATCACATCTCATGCTATAGGAAGGGTCTCAGGATTGGAATGGGAAGGAGTTGTATATGACATCTCATGCCATAGGAAGGGTCTCAGGTTTGGTATAAGCATTGAGATATCACATCACATGCTATAGGAAGGGTCTCAGGATTGTAATGGGAAGGACTTGGATATCACATCTCATGCTGTAAGCAGGGTCTCAGGTTTGGAAAGGGAAGGAGATGGATATCACATTTCATGTTAGAGGTAGGATCTCAGGTTTGGTATTAGAGGCACTGAAATATCACATCTCATGCTATCAGAAGGGTCTCAGGATTGGAATGGGAAGGAGTTGGATATCACATCTCATGCTAAAGGGAGGGTCTCAGGTTTGGTATAAGCATTGCGATAGCACATCTCATGCTATAGGAAGGGTCTCAGGATTGGAATGGGAAGGAGTTGGATATTACATCTCATGTTATAGGAAAGATCTCAGGTTTGGTATTAGAAGCATTGAGACATCACATCTCATGTTATAGGAAGGGTCTCAGGATTGGAATGGGAAGAAGTTGGATATCACATCTCATGCTATAGGAAGGGTCTCAGGTTTGGAAGGGGAAGGAGTTGGATATCCAATCTCATGTTATAGGACTGGTCTCAGGTTTGGTATTAGAAGCATTGAGATATCACATCGCATGCTGTAGGAAGGTTCTCAGGTTTGGTATTAGAAGCATTGAGACATCACATCTCATGCTATAGGAAGGGTCTCAGGATTGGAATGGGAAGGAGTTGGATATCACATCTCATGTTATAGGAAGGATCTCAGGTTTGGTATTAGAAGCATTGAGACATCACATCTCATGCTTTAGGAAGGGTCTCAGGATTGGAATTTGAAGGAGTTGGATATCACATCTCATGCTATAGGAAGGGTCTCAGATTTGGTATAAGCATTGAGATATCACATCTCATGATATAGGAAGGGTCTCAGGATTGGATTGGGAAGGAGTTGTATATGACATCTCAGGCCATAGGAAGGGTCTCAGGATTGGTATAAGCATTGAGATATCACATCTCTGCTATCGGAAGGGTCTCAGGATTGGAATGGAAAGGAGTTGGATATCCCATCTCATGATAAAGGAAGGGTCTAAGGTTTGGAAGGGGAAAGATTTGGATATCACATCTCATGTTATAGGACGGGTCTCAATTTTGATATTAGAAGCATTGAGATAACAAATCTCATGATATCGGAAGGGTCTCAGGATTGGAATGGGAAGGAGTTGGATATCACATCTCATGATAAAGGAAGGGTCTAAGGTTTGGAAGGGGAAAGATTTGGATATCACATCTCATGTTATAGGACGGGTCTCAGGTTTGGCATTAGAAGCATTGAGATATCAAGTCTCATGGTATAGGAAGGGTCTCAGAATTGGAATGGGAAGGATTTGGATATCACATCTCAAGCTATAGGAAGAGTCTCAGGATTGGAATGGGAAGGAGTTTGATATCACATCTCATGCCATAGTATGGTTCTCAGGTTTGGTAGAAGCATTGGGATATCACATCTCATGCTATAGGAAGGGTCTCAGGTTGGAATGGGAAGGAGTTGGATATCACATTTCATGTTATAGGAAGGGTCTCAGGATTGGAATGGGAAGGAGTTGGATATCACATCTCAAGCTTTAGGAAGGGTCTCAGGTTTGGTATAAGCATTGAGATAGCACATCTCATGCTATAGGAAGGGTCTCAGGATTGGAATGGGAAGGAGTTGGATATCACATCTCATGTTATAGGAAAGATTTCAGGTTTGGTATTAGAAGCATTGAGACATCACATCTCATGTTATAGGAAGGGTCTCAGGATTGGAATGGGAAGAAGTTGGATATCACATCTCATGCTATAGGAAGGGTCTCAGGTTTGGAAGGGGAAGGAGTTGGATATCCAATCTCATGTTATAGGACTGGTCTCAGGTTTGGTATTAGAAGCATTGAGATATCACATCGCATGCTGTAGGAAGGTTCTCAGGTTTGGAATGGGGAGGAATTGGATATCACATCTCATGTCATAGGAAGGATCTCAGGTTTGGTATTACAAGCATTGAGATATCACATCTCATGCTATAGGAATGGTCTCAGGATTGGAATTAGAAGGAGTTGGATATTACATTCTTGCTATAGAAAGGGTCTCATGTTTGGAATGGGAAGGAGTTGGATATCACATATGCTATAGGAAGGGTCTCAGGTTTGAAACGGGAAGGAGTTGGATATCACATCTCATGTTATAGGAAGGGTCTCAGGTTTGGTATTAGAAGCATTGAGACATCACATCTCATGTTATAGGAAGGGTCTCAGGATTGGAATGGGAAGAAGTTGGATATCACATCTCATGCTATAGGAAGGGTCTCAGGTTTGGAAGGGGAAGGAGTTGGATATCCAATCTCATGTTATAGGACTGGTCTCAGGTTTGGTATTAGAAGCATTGAGATATCACATCTCATGCTAAAGGAAGGGTCTCAGGTTTGGAACGGGAAGGAGTTGGATATCACATCTCATGTTATAGGAAGGGTCTCAGGTTTGGTATAAGCATTGAGATATCACATCTCTGCTATCGGAAGTGTCTCAAGATTGGAATGGGAAGGACTTGGATATCACATCTCATGCTATAGATAGGCTCTCAGGTTTGGAAAGGGAAGGAGTTGGATATCACATTTCATGTTAGAGGAAGGATCTCAGGTTTGGTATTAGAGGCATTGAGATATCACATCTCAGGCTATAGGAAGGGTCTCAGGATTGGAATGGGAAGGAGTTGGATATCACATCTCATGCTATAGGCAGGGTCTCAGGATTGGAATGGGAAGGAGTTGGATATCACATCTCATGCTATAGGAAGGGTCTCAGGTTTGGTATAAGCATTGAGATATCACATCTCGTGCTATAGGAAGGGTCTCAGGATTGGAATGGGAAGGAGTTGTATATGACATCTCATGCTATAGACAGGGTCTCAGGTTTGGAAAGGGAAGGAGATGGATATCACATTTCATGTTAGAGGTAGGATCTCAGGTTTGGTATTAGAGGCATTGAGATATCACATCTCATGCTATCAGAAGGGTCTCAGGATTGGAATGGGAAGGAGTTGGATATCACATCTCATGCTAAAGGGAGGGTCTCAGGTTTGGAAGGGGAAGGATTTGGAAATCACATCTCATGTTATAGGAAGGATCTCAGGTTTGGTATTAGAAGCATTGAGACATCACATCTCATGCTATAGGAAGGGTCTCAGGATTGGAATGGGAAGGAGTTGGATATCACATCTCATGCTATAGGAAGGGTCTCAGATTTGGTATAAGCATTGAGATATCACATCTCATGCTATAGGAAGGGTCTCAGGATTGGAATGGGAAGCAGTTGGATATCACATCTCAGGACATAGGAAGGGTCTCAGGTTTGGTATAAGCATTGAGATATCACATCTCTGCTATCGGAAGGGTCTCAGGATTGGAATGGGAAGGAGTTGGATATCCCATCTCATGTTATAGGAAGAGTCTCAGGTTTGGTATTAGAAGCATTGAGATATCCCATCTCATGCTATAGGAAGGGTCTCAGGTTGGAATGGGAAGGAGTTGGATATCACATTTCATGTTATAGGAAGGGTCTCAGGATTGGAATTGGAAGGACTTGGCTATCATATCTCATGCTATAGGAAGGCTCTCAGGTTTGGAAGGGGAAGGAGTTGGATATCACATTTCATGTTAGAGGAACGATCTCAGGTTTGGTATTAGAGGCCTTGAGATATCACATCTCATGCTATAGGAAGGGTCTCAGGATTGGAATGGGAAGGAGTTGTATATGACATCTCAGGCCTTAGGAAGGGTCTCAGGTTTGGTATAAGCATTGAGATATCACATCTCATGCTATAGGAAGGGTCTCAGGATTGGAATGGGAAGGAGTTGGATATCACATCTCATGTTATAGGAAAGATCTCAGGTTTGGTATTAGAAGCATTGAGACATCACATCTCATGTTATAGGAAGGGTCTCAGGATTGGAATGGGAAGAAGTTGGATATCACATCTCATGCTATAGGAAGGGTCTCAGATTTGGTATAAGCATTGAGATATCACATCTCATGCTATAGGAAGGGTCTCAGGATTGGAATGGGAAGCAGTTGGATATCACATCTCAGGCCATAGGAAGGGTCTCAGGTTTGGTATAAGCATTGAGATATCACATCTCTGCTATCGGAAGGGTCTCAGGATTGGAATGGGAAGGAGTTGGATATCCCATCTCATGTTATAGGAAGAGTCTCAGGTTTGGTATTAGAAGCATTGAGATATCCCATCTCATGCTATAGGAAGGGTCTCAGGTTGGAATGGGAAGGAGTTGGATATCACATTTCATGTTATAGGAAGGGTCTCAGGATTGGAATTGGAAGGACTTGGCTATCATATCTCATGCTATAGGAAGGCTCTCAGGTTTGGAAGGGGAAGGAGTTGGATATCACATTTCATGTTAGAGGAACGATCTCAGGTTTGGTATTAGAGGCCTTGAGATATCACATCTCATGCTATAGGAAGGGTCTCAGGATTGGAATGGGAAGGAGTTGGATATCACATCTCAAGCTATAGGAACGGTCTCAGGTTTGGTATAAGCATTGTGATATCACATCTCATGCTATAGGAAGGGTCTCAGGATTGGAATGGGAAGGAGTTGGATATCACATCTCATGTTATAGGAAAGATCTCAGGTTTGGTATTAGAAGCATTGAGACATCACATCTCATGTTATAGGAAGGGTCTCAGGATTGGAATGGGAAGAAGTTGGATATCACATCTCATGCTATAGGAAGGGTCTCAGGTTTGGTATAAGCATTGAGATATCACATCTCATGCTATAGGAAGGGTCTCAGGATTGGAATGGGAAGGAGTTGTATATGACATCTCATGCCATAGGAAGGGTCTCAGGTTTGGTATAAGCATTGAGATATCACATCACATGCTATAGGAAGGGTCTCAGGATTGTAATGGGAAGGACTTGGATATCACATCTCATGCTGTAAGCAGGGTCTCAGGTTTGGAAAGGGAAGGAGATGGATATCACATTTCATGTTAGAGGTAGGATCTCAGGTTTGGTATTAGAGGCACTGAAATATCACATCTCATGCTATCAGAAGGGTCTCAGGATTGGAATGGGAAGGAGTTGGATATCACATCTCATGCTAAAGGGAGGGTCTCAGGTTTGGTATAAGCATTGCGATAGCACATCTCATGCTATAGGAAGGGTCTCAGGATTGGAATGGGAAGGAGTTGGATATTACATCTCATGTTATAGGAAAGATCTCAGGTTTGGTATTAGAAGCATTGAGACATCACATCTCATGTTATAGGAAGGGTCTCAGGATTGGAATGGGAAGAAGTTGGATATCACATCTCATGCTATAGGAAGGGTCTCAGGTTTGGAAGGGGAAGGAGTTGGATATCCAATCTCATGTTATAGGACTGGTCTCAGGTTTGGTATTAGAAGCATTGAGATATCACATCGCATGCTGTAGGAAGGTTCTCAGGTTTGGTATTAGAAGCATTGAGACATCACATCTCATGCTATAGGAAGGGTCTCAGGATTGGAATGGGAAGGAGTTGGATATCACATCTCATGTTATAGGAAGGATCTCAGGTTTGGTATTAGAAGCATTGAGACATCACATCTCATGCTATAGGAAGGGTCTCAGGATTGGAATTTGAAGGAGTTGGATATCACATCTCATGCTATAGGAAGGGTCTCAGATTTGGTATAAGCATTGAGATATCACATCTCATGATATAGGAAGGGTCTCAGGATTGGATTGGGAAGGAGTTGTATATGACATCTCAGGCCATAGGAAGGGTCTCAGGATTGGTATAAGCATTGAGATATCACATCTCTGCTATCGGAAGGGTCTCAGGATTGGAATGGAAAGGAGTTGGATATCCCATCTCATGATAAAGGAAGGGTCTAAGGTTTGGAAGGGGAAAGATTTGGATATCACATCTCATGTTATAGGACGGGTCTCAATTTTGATATTAGAAGCATTGAGATAACAAATCTCATGATATCGGAAGGGTCTCAGGATTGGAATGGGAAGGAGTTGGATATCACATCTCATGATAAAGGAAGGGTCTAAGGTTTGGAAGGGGAAAGATTTGGATATCACATCTCATGTTATAGGAAGGGTCTCAGGTTTGGCATTAGAAGCATTGAGATATCAAGTCTCATGGTATAGGAAGGGTCTCAGAATTGGAATGGGAAGGATTTGGATATCACATCTCAAGCTATAGGAAGAGTCTCAGGATTGGAATGGGAAGGAGTTTGATATCACATCTCATGCCATAGTATGGTTCTCAGGTTTGGTAGAAGCATTGGGATATCACATCTCATGCTATAGGAAGGGTCTCAGGTTGGAATGGGAAGGAGTTGGATATCACATTTCATGTTATAGGAAGGGTCTCAGGATTGGAATGGGAAGGAGTTGGATATCACATCTCAAGCTTTAGGAAGGGTCTCAGGTTTGGTATAAGCATTGAGATAGCACATCTCATGCTATAGGAAGGGTCTCAGGATTGGAATGGGAAGGAGTTGGATATCACATCTCATGTTATAGGAAAGATCTCAGGTTTGGTATTAGAAGCATTGAGACATCACATCTCATGTTATAGGAAGGGTCTCAGGATTGGAATGGGAAGAAGTTGGATATCACATCTCATGCTATAGGAAGGGTCTCAGGTTTGGAAGGGGAAGGAGTTGGATATCCAATCTCATGTTATAGGACTGGTCTCAGGTTTGGTATTAGAAGCATTGAGATATCACATCGCATGCTGTAGGAAGGTTCTCAGGTTTGGAATGGGGAGGAATAGGATATCACATCTCATGTCATAGGAAGGATCTCAGGTTTGGTATTACAAGCATTGAGATATCACATCTCATGCTATAGGAATGGTCTCAGGATTGGAATTAGAAGGAGTTGGATATTACATTCTTGCTATAGAAAGGGTCTCATGTTTGGAATGGGAAGGAGTTGGATATCACATATGCTATAGGAAGGGTCTCAGGTTTGAAACGGGAAGGAGTTGGATATCACATCTCATGTTATAGGAAGGGTCTCAGGTTTGGTATTAGAAGCATTGAGACATCACATCTCATGTTATAGGAAGGGTCTCAGGATTGGAATGGGAAGAAGTTGGATATCACATCTCATGCTATAGGAAGGGTCTCAGGTTTGGAAGGGGAAGGAGTTGGATATCCAATCTCATGTTATAGGACTGGTCTCAGGTTTGGTATTAGAAGCATTGAGATATCACATCTCATGCTAAAGGAAGGGTCTCAGGTTTGGAACGGGAAGGAGTTGGATATCACATCTCATGTTATAGGAAGGGTCTCAGGTTTGGTATAAGCATTGAGATATCACATCTCTGCTATCGGAAGTGTCTCAAGATTGGAATGGGAAGGACTTGGATATCACATCTCATGCTATAGATAGGCTCTCAGGTTTGGAAAGGGAAGGAGTTGGATATCACATTTCATGTTAGAGGAAGGATCTCAGGTTTGGTATTAGAGGCATTGAGATATCACATCTCAGGCTATAGGAAGGGTCTCAGGATTGGAATGGGAAGGAGTTGGATATCACATCTCATGCTATAGGCAGGGTCTCAGGATTGGAATGGGAAGGAGTTGGATATCACATCTCATGCTATAGGAAGGGTCTCAGGTTTGGTATAAGCATTGAGATATCACATCTCGTGCTATAGGAAGGGTCTCAGGATTGGAATGGGAAGGAGTTGTATATGACATCTCATCCTATAGACAGGGTCTCAGGTTTGGAAAGGGAAGGAGATGGATATCACATTTCATGTTAGAGGTAGGATCTCAGGTTTGGTATTAGAGGCATTGAGATATCACATCTCATGCTATCAGAAGGGTCTCAGGATTGGAATGGGAAGGAGTTGGATATCACATCTCATGCTAAAGGGAGGGTCTCAGGTTTGGAAGGGGAAGGATTTGGAAATCACATCTCATGTTATAGGAAGGATCTCAGGTTTGGTATTAGAAGCATTGAGACATCACATCTCATGCTATAGGAAGGGTCTCAGGATTGGAATGGGAAGGAGTTGGATATCACATCTCATGCTATAGGAAGGGTCTCAGATTTGGTATAAGCATTGAGATATCACATCTCATGCTATAGGAAGGGTCTCAGGATTGGAATGGGAAGCAGTTGGATATCACATCTCAGGCCATAGGAAGGGTCTCAGGTTTGGTATAAGCATTGAGATATCACATCTCTGCTATCGGAAGGGTCTCAGGATTGGAATGGGAAGGAGTTGGATATCCCATCTCATGTTATAGGAAGAGTCTCAGGTTTGGTATTAGAAGCATTGAGATATCCCATCTCATGCTATAGGAAGGGTCTCAGGTTGGAATGGGAAGGAGTTGGATATCACATTTCATGTTATAGGAAGGGTCTCAGGATTGGAATTGGAAGGACTTGGCTATCATATCTCATGCTATAGGAAGGCTCTCAGGTTTGGAAGGGGAAGGAGTTGGATATCACATTTCATGTTAGAGGAACGATCTCAGGTTTGGTATTAGAGGCCTTGAGATATCACATCTCATGCTATAGGAAGGGTCTCAGGATTGGAATGGGAAGGAGTTGTATATGACATCTCAGGCCTTAGGAAGGGTCTCAGGTTTGGTATAAGCATTGAGATATCACATCTCATGCTATAGGAAGGGTCTCAGGATTGGAATGGGAAGGAGTTGGATATCACATCTCATGTTATAGGAAAGATCTCAGGTTTGGTATTAGAAGCATTGAGACATCACATCTCATGTTATAGGAAGGGTCTCAGGATTGGAATGGGAAGAAGTTGGATATCACATCTCATGCTATAGGAAGGGTCTCAGATTTGGTATAAGCATTGAGATATCACATCTCATGCTATAGGAAGGGTCTCAGGATTGGAATGGGAAGCAGTTGGATATCACATCTCAGGCCATAGGAAGGGTCTCAGGTTTGGTATAAGCATTGAGATATCACATCTCTGCTATCGGAAGGGTCTCAGGATTGGAATGGGAAGGAGTTGGATATCCAATCTCATGTTATAGGAAGAGTCTCAGGTTTGGTATTAGAAGCATTGAGATATCCCATCTCATGCTATAGGAAGGGTCTCAGGTTGGAATGGGAAGGAGTTGGATATCACATTTCATGTTATAGGAAGGGTCTCAGGATTGGAATTGGAAGGACTTGGCTATCATATCTCATGCTATAGGAAGGCTCTCAGGTTTGGAAGGGGAAGGAGTTGGATATCACATTTCATGTTAGAGGAACGATCTCAGGTTTGGTATTAGAGGCCTTGAGATATCACATCTCATGCTATAGGAAGGGTCTCAGGATTGGAATGGGAAGGAGTTGGATATCACATCTCAAGCTATAGGAACGGTCTCCGGTTTGGTATAAGCATTGTGATATCACATCTCATGCTATAGGAAGGGTCTCAGGATTGGAATTGGAAGGAGTTGGATATCACATCTCATGTTATAGGAAAGATCTCAGGTTTGGTATTAGAAGCATTGAGACATCACATCTCATGTTATAGGAAGGGTCTCAGGATTGGAATGGGAAGAAGTTGGATATCACATCTCATGCTATAGGAAGGGTCTCAGGTTTGGTATAAGCATTGAGATATCACATCTCATGCTATAGGAAGGGTCTCAGGATTGGAATGGGAAGGAGTTGTATATGACATCTCATGCCATAGGAAGGGTCTCAGGTTTGGTATAAGCATTGAGATATCACATCACATGCTATAGGAAGGGTCTCAGGATTGTAATGGGAAGGACTTGGATATCACATCTCATGCTGTAAGCAGGGTCTCAGGTTTGGAAAGGGAAGGAGATGGATATCACATTTCATGTTAGAGGTAGGATCTCAGGTTTGGTATTAGAGGCACTGAAATATCACATCTCATGCTATCAGAAGGGTCTCAGGATTGGAATGGGAAGGAGTTGGATATCACATCTCATGCTAAAGGGAGGGTCTCAGGTTTGGAAGGGGAAGGATTTGGAAATCACATCTCATGCTATCGGAAGTATCTCAGGTTTGGTATTAGAGGCATTGAGATATCACATCTCATGCTATCATAAGGGTCTCAGGATTGGAATGGGAAGGAGTTGGATATCACATCTCATGTTATAGGAAGGATCTCAGGTTTGGTATTAGAAGCATTGAGACATCGCATCTCATGCTATAGGAAGGGTCTCAGGATTGGAATGGGAAGGAGTTGGATATCACATCTCATGCTATAGGAAGGGTCTCAGATTTGGTATAAGCATTGAGATATCACATCTCATGCTATAGGAACGGTCTCAGGATTGGAATGGGAAGGAGTTGTATATGACATCTCAGGCCATAGGAAGGGTCTCAGGTTTGGTATAAGCATTGAGATATCACATCTCTACTATCGGAAGGGTCTCAGGATTGGAATGGGAAGGAGTTGGATATCCCATCTGATGTTATAGGAAGGGTCTCAGGTTTGGTATTAGAAGCATTGAGACATCACATCTCATGTTATAGGAAGGGTCTCAGGATTGGAATGGGAAGAAGTTGGATATCACATCTCATGCTATAGGAAGGGTCTCAGGTTTGGTATAAGCATTGAGATATCACATCTCATGCTATAGGAAGGGTCTCAGGATTGGAATGGGAAGGAGTTGTATATGACATCTCATGCCATAGGAAGGGTCTCAGGTTTGGTATAAGCATTGAGATATCACATCACATGCTATAGGAAGGGTCTCAGGATTGGAATGGGAAGGACTTTTGATATCACATCTCATGCTATAGGCAGGGTCTCATGTTTGGAAAGGGAAGGAGATGGATATCACATTTCATGTTAGAGGTAGGATCTCAGGTTTGGTATTAGAGGCATTGAAATATCACATCTCATGCTATCAGAAGGGTCTCAGGATTGGAATGGGAAGGAGTTGGATATCACATCTCATGCTAAAGGGAGGGTCTCAGGTTTGGAAGTGGAAGGATTTGGAAATCACATCTCATGTTATAGGAAGGATCTCAGGTTTGGTACTAGAAGCATTGAGATATCACATCTCATGCTATCAGAAGTATCTCAGGTTTGGTATTAGAGGCATTGAGATATCACATCTCATGCTATCATAAGGGTCTCAGGATTGGAATGGGAAGGGGTTGGATATCACATCTCATGTTATAGGAAGGATCTCAGGTTTGGTATTAGAAGCATTGAGACATCACATCTCATGCTATAGGAAGGGTCTCAGGATTGGAATGGGAAGGAGTTGGATATCACATCTCATGCTATAGGAAGGGTCTCGGATTTGGTATAAGCATTGAGATATCACATCTCATGCTATAGGAAGGGTCTCAGGATTGGAATGGGAAGGAGTTGTATATGACAAATCAGGCCATAGGAAGGGTCTCAGGTTTGGTATAAGCATTGAGATATCACATCTCTGCTATCGGAAGGGTCTCTCAGGATTGGAATGGGAAGGAGTTGGATATCCCATCTCATGTTATAGGAAGGGTCTCAGGTTTGGTATTAGAAGCATTGAGATATCACATCTCATGCTATAGGAAGAGTCTCAGGATTGGAATGGGGAGGACTTGGATGTCACATCTCATGCTATAGGGAGGGTCTCAAGTTTGATATTAGAAGTATTGAGATAACAAATCTCATGATATCGGAAGGGTGTCAGGATTGGAATGGGAAGGAATTGGATATCACATCTCATGATAAAGGAAGGGTCTAAGGTTTGGAAGGGGAAGGTTTTGGATATCACATCTCATGTTATAGGACGGGTCTCAGGTTTTGTATTAGAAGCATTGAGATATCAAGTTTCATGGTATAGGAAGGGTCTCAGAATTGGAATGGGAAGGAGTTGGATATCACATCTCAAGCTATAGGTAGGGTCTCAGGATTGGAATGGGAAGGAGTTTGATATCACATCTCATGCCATAGTATGGGTCTCAGGTTTGGTAGAAGCATTGGGATATCACATCTCATGCTATCGGAAGGGTATCAGCATTGGATTTGGAAGGAGTTGGATATCCCATCGCATGCTATAGTAAGGGTCTCAGGTTGGAATGGGAAGGAGTTGGATATCACATTTCATGTTATAGGAAGGGTCTCAGGATTGGATGGGAAGGACTTGGATATCATATCTCATGCTATAGGAAGGCTCTCAGGTTTGGAAGGGGAAGGAGTTGGATATCACATTTCATGTTAGAGGAAGGATCTCAGGTTTGGTATTAGAGGCCTTGAGATATCACATCTCATGCTATAGGAAGGGTCTCAGGATTGGAATGGGAAGGAGTTGGATATCACATCTCACGCTATAGGAAGGGTCTCAGGTTTGGTATACGCATTGAGATATCACATCTCATGCTATAGGAAGGGTCTCAGGATTGGAATGGGAAGGAGTTGGATATCACATCTCATGTTATAGGAAAGATCTCAGGTTTGGTATTAGAAGCATTGAGACATCGCATCTCATGTTATAGGAAGGGTCTCAGGAATGGAATGGGAAGAAGTTGGATATCACATCTCATGCTATAGGAAGGGTCTCAGGTTTGGAAGGGGAAGGAGTTGGATATCCAATCTCATGTTATAGGACTGGTCTCGGGTTTGGTATTAGAAGCATTGAGATATCACATCGCATGCTGTAGGAAGGTTCTCAGGTTTGGAATGGGGAGGAATTGGATATCACATCTCATGTCATAGGAAGGATCTCAGGTTTGGTATTAGAAGCATTGAGATATCACATCTCATGCTATAGGAATTGTCTCAAGATTGGAATGGGAAGGAGTTGGATATTACATTCTTGCTATAGGAAGGGTCTCATGTTTGGAATGGGAAGGAGTTGGATATCACATATGCTATAGTAAGGGTCTCAGGTTGGGACCAGGAAGGAGTTGGATATCACATCTCATGTTATAGGAAGGGTCTCAGGTTTGGTATAAGCATTGAGATATCACATCTCTGCTATCGGAAGTGTCTCAGGATTGGAATGGGAAGGAGTTTGATATCCCATCTCATGTTATAGGATGGGTCTCAGGTTTGTTATTAGAATCATTGAGATATCCTATTGCATGCTGTAGGAAGGGTCTAAGGATTGGAATGGGAAGGACATGGATATCACATCTCATGCTATAGGTAGGCTCTCATGTTTGGAAAGGGAAGGAGTTGGATATCACATTTCATGTTAGAGGAAGGATCTCAGGTTTGGTATTAGAGGCATTGAGATATCACATCTCATGCTATAGGAAGGGTCTCAGGATTGGAATGGGAAGGAGTTGGATATCACATCTCATGCTATAGGAAGGGTCTCAGGTTTGGTATAAACATCGAGATATCACATCTCATGCTATAGGAAGGGTCCCGGGATTGGAATGGGAAGGAGTTGGATATCACATCTCATGTTATAGGAAGGATCTCAGGTTTGGTATTAGAAGCATTGAGACATCACATCTCATGCTATAGGAAGTGTCTCAGGATTGGAATGGGAAGGACTTGGGTATCACTTCTCATGCTATAGGGAGGGTCTCAAGTTTGATATTAGAAGCATTGAGATATCACATCTCATGCTATAGGAAGGGTCTCAGGATTGGAATGGGAAGAAGTTGGATATCACATCTCAAGCTTTAGGAAGGGTCTCAGGTTTGGTATAAGCATTGAGATAGCACATCTCATGCTATAGGAAGGGTCTCAGGATTGGAATGGGAAGGAGTTGGATATTACATCTCATGTTATAGGAAAGATCTCAGGTTTGGTATTAGAAGCATTGAGACATCACATCTCATGTTATAGGAAGGGTCTCAGGATTGGAATGGGAAGAAGTTGGATATCACATCTCATGCTATAGGAAGGGTCTCAGGTTTGGAAGGGGAAGGAGTTGGATATCCAATCTCATGTTATAGGACTGGTCTCAGGTTTGGTATTAGAAGCATTGAGATATCACATTGCATGCTGTAGGAAGGTTCTCAGGTTTGGTATTAGAAGCATTGAGACATCACATCTCATGCTATAGGAAGGGTCTCAGGATTGGAATGGGAAGGAGTTGGATATCACATCTCATGTTATAGGAAGGATCTCAGGTTTGGTATTAGAATCATTGAGACATCACATCTCATGCTATAGGAAGGGTCTCAAGATTGGAATGGGAAGGAGTTGGATATCACATCTCATGCTATAGGAAGGGTCTCAGATTTGGTATAAGCATTGAGATATCACATCTCATGCTATAGGAAGGGTCTCAGGATTGGATTGGGAAGGAGTTGTATATGACATCTCAGGCCATAGGAAGGGTCTCAGGATTGGTATAAGCATTGAGATATCACATCTCTGCTATCGGAAGGGTCTCAGGATTGGAATGGGAAGGAGTTGGATATCCCATCTCATGATAAAGGAAGGTTCTAAGGTTTGGAAGGGGAAAGATTTGGATATCACATCTCATGTTATAGGCGGGTCTCAATTTTGATATAAGAAGCATTGAGATAACAAATCTCATGATATCGGAAGGGTCTCAGGATCGGAATGGGAAGGAGTTGGATATCACATCTCATGATAAAGGAAGGGTCTAAGGTTTGGAAGGGGAAAGATTTGGATATCATATCTCATGTTATAGGACGGGTCTCAGGTTTGGTATTAGAAGCATTGATATATCAAGTCTCATCGTATAGGAAGGGTCTCAGAATTGGAATGGGAAGGATTTCGGATATCACATCTCAAGCTATAGGAAGAGTCTCAGGATTGGAATGGGAAGGAGTTTGATATCACATCTCATGCCATAGTATGGTTGTCAGGTTTGGTAGAAGCATTGGGATATCACATCTCATGCTATTGGAAGGGTATCAGTATTGGATTTGGAAGGAGTTGGATATCCCATCTCATGCTATAGGAAGGGTCTCAGGTTGGAATGGGAAGGAGTTGGATATCACATTTCATGTTATAGGAAGGGTCTCAGGATTGGAATGGGAAGGAGTTGGATATCACATCTCAAGCTTTAGGAAGGGTCTCAGGTTTGTATTCATAATCCAGGCCTTGCTGTTTTATGGATTCATTCAGGCATACAAATGCATCAGAGCCTTTCATCTGCTGTCCATTTTTGCATTTCAGTGTTATTGCAAACTGTTTTGTAAATGCAGGAACAATAGTATTTTTCCTCATTTGTAATTCGACTGCATAAGGAACTAGTTGTGCACAATGATAAGCCCTTCTTTTGTCTTCAAATTCAGGTGCCGGACCACCTAGGCGTGACCATATTTTTTGATTAAGGAAATCTAACACCATACACATTCTGTGCATGATGTCATTGCCCATGTAAAATTCATTTTGTGCTCCACTCACTATCCATACATTATGGTAAATTATTTTCTGCCCAATGCTAATTTTAAGCATGCATCTGCCTGCAATTCGGTTTTCAAAGTCTGGACTGTCCAACCCAGAAACATATTGGTTTTTAATCCTAAATTTCGGGATTTCTTCCCTCTCCATAATTTTTTGCAACAATTTCTCATTAATGAAACTCCTTTCATGTTCAAGCGCTAAAGTGGCTTTTATTGTTTTAAGATAATCATTTATACCAACGTGAACCCATGGTTGCTCATCTTCCATGTGTATTTCTGCCAGAGTGGTAATGTGTTTTTCTGAATCTGTTTTAGGAACAATATTCTGTTTGCATGTTTTCTCTTTTAAATAGAAACGTAATGTGTGTTCGTCTATGGCAGTCTGCCAATCTTTCCTTGGGTCCAAGTATATTTGTACAGGTAGTTTTTCATTGTTGCTCTGATCTTTGTCTTGACACATTAATATAACAGTGACACTAGGTATGCAGCTATTCTGGAGATATACCTCCACAGCATCATTTGTTTTGGCAACGGTGTGACATTCTTTTATATTGTTGTTTTGTGATTTTAGTTTCTTAGGCCTCAATGGTTTTTTGGTTAAGGACCACAGTACTCCATTCACCCCATCTATGAGAGGAGACAATCTTTTCAGGCAATCTGTCCCCATCAGAAATGGAATTTCACAAATAGATGTGACCAATACCTCTTGTTTCATTCTGTGCTTTCCTATTTTTATGTCAACCTCAGTTACACCTATGATGGGCACCTCCTCCCCATTAAAGTTATGCACTGGGCCTTGATTTGCCTTCACTGTGATCTGACTCTGTGGAGGCTTCCCTTCATTGATACTCTTTACCAGCTCCTTGGACATAATTGTGGCCTGTGCGCCAGTGTCAATCATAGCGAAGGTGTGGAATTTTTCTTCTACAGTGATGGGTGCATAATATCTGTCCTCAACTTCCTCTAATACACATAAGAAATGTGAATTCTTACTGATTTCAGGGCTCACCTTTCTCAGGTCTTTTTCACTTTTGGCTAAGCACATTGGTAAATGAAAAGACATTTTTCCCTCCTTTTTACCCATTTCTGTGCGAGATATTTTATTCATTTCTCCATGATTAGAAGTTTTTTGGAGTGTGGCCACTGTTCGCCCATCCATCTGGGTAACATCAGAGACCACATTACAACCTCCCAACTGAACATGTGTAACAACATCGTTCAGCAATTTGTCATTTTTTAATTCTGTGCATTTGTGATCATTTAGTGTAATACCAGCCCTTGCAGCCTCTTCAAAAATATGTGGCTCAAAGAATTTTTCAGGTGATTGACTTGTACCCTCCTTGTGAGTATTTCCTTTTTCTGTCTGTGTTTGGTCATTGTTTTGCTTGCCCAGGGAAGGAGCTATGGCATCCCCACTTACTCCCTGTTCACTGGTATTCCCCATGCATGAGTGATTTTTCTTAAATCTGTCCCTTTGTTCTTTTGGAATTCCTAATGTTTCTTTTTCATTTGTGCAAATCTTTACTGTTTTATTTAGCTCTAAGTTAAACCGTACCTCTTTTTTAGAAGTATTTGCACTTTCTATCACAATTTCATTTACTGGTACTTTCATTTTTAATCCATTAGTCACCTCAGAGTTGTCATGCAAAATTATATCAGAGCAATCTGTCATTTTGGCACTGCGATTATCCTGAGTACTTAGTCACTTTTCGGAAGCCCCCCGGTCATTGCTATGGTCATCAGCCCCCTCTTTGGAAGGTTGTTTTTGCGCTGTATAGAGCTTTCCTATTTGCTCAGCTAACATTTTCACTTGGGCCTCAAGGCACTGGAACCTTTCCATCTCTCTAGGATCCTCTTTCTGTGGCCTAGGTCGATATTGGTTGTTTTCCCCCTGATTGGATCTATTCTGATACCTCTCAGGTGATTGATACCGGTTGGGATGGTTTCTGAACTCTTGATTCATTTGTGGAGGGGAGCGGGTTGCACCCATCCTTTGATTATAGTCCCCTGGTGGGGAATCATTGTACTGGCGTGGACTGTAGTTCACGTTTTGCCTCATGTCCTGTCTCTCAGATTGTGGGTACTGGCCCCTATGTTGATTTCCATTATCAGTAAATCGATCCACATATCGGGGCCTATCCTGATTACCATATATCATGGTGTTGGGATCAAACCTACTCTGTGTCCCCAATGACTGGTAGGGACCATCATTTCTTTGATCTTGATTTTGTCTCTGGTTATTGTTCATACCTGCCATATCAGGCCGATATCTTACCCGGGGTCTATCCCCTAAATATCTAGGGCTGATGTAGCTCTCTCTATTACTAGGATCATGTGTTTGGAACATTGGTACAGGAAATGGCGATCTTTGTTGATTACCCCTTTGTTCAGGTGTCACATTATTTTTACCTTGGCTTTGAGCAGACTCAAGGGACATTTTGGCTGACCTGATTTCCATTACTGTGGCTGAGGGTTCTTTAGATTTAGGCCTAGTATCTTTCATTTTATCACTTTCTCTACCCTGACAATAGAGTACCTCATATAGCTTGGTGCTTTGATGTACAATCCATTCAAGGGACTTGTCACGGTCAAATTCACGGACCAATTGGGATATGATGTCTTTCTGTAGCCCATAGAAGTATGCGGTTTTAAACTCATTGGAATTTGAGTCAAAAGATACATCAAAGCGAGAGAATGCTCTTTTTAAGTCTTGTAAAAATTGGCGAGGGGATGTATTAGGTCCAGCAGTAATAGTGTACGCGACTTTCTTTGCCTCCTGCAATGACTGAAAAGGAGAAAAATGACGCCTAATTTCTTTTTCAAACTCCAGCCATGTCATATTCTGCTGTTCATTTAATCCCCTTATGATGCTGGCCGTCGGGGCATCTAAAGTTAAATGAAAATATTGTCTGTACTGTTCCTTAGGTATCTGGAGTGCTTTAAAAATGTCATGTACCGCTTCTAAGTGATCCTCAATGCAGCATTCACCTCCCTTTTTAAATGGTTTGATCAGGGCTTTAATGGATTTCATTATTTTTATGGGGCTACTTGTTGCAATGCATGGAATTGCACTATTTTGTGATTCAATCCTGTTTTCAGGTGTATGAGATTGGTGGCTGCCCCCAATGGGAGTATCAAATCCCCCAAGGGCGCTGCAACCAAGTTCAGTCACCGGCCCAGTCACTGGGGCACTAGCTCTTTGGGCAGAGCTAGAATTCACCTCCACTCCATTGAATGTGGTACCCTGCCGCCTCTCCTGGGACCTGGGAATGCACATTTGCTGTTCTAAGTCCTTACACTTTTTAAGGAGTCTAGTTGCTTCATTCTGCAAATAACTATTTTCATCGCTCATTTTATTAATCGCCTCCTGCATGTCGCACATTTGCATTTGGCATTCATTGAACTCTTTATTTCTTTTGTCTCTTTCTTGAATCATTTTAATCATTTCTTGTTCTGCACTCTGGAGATCACCTTCTTTTTCACAATGTTCTTTTTGTAAAATCTGCATTTCTGAAACAACCTCATCTTTATCCTGCCTAATGTGATCCACTAAGGCTTTTAAGTGTGTCAATTCTTGCTCACTATCTTCAAATTGTTTCTTGCTTTTGGATAACTGAGTATCAAAGTCTCTGCATTTTAATTGCATGTCTTTTTGGCATACATCCAATTCTGCTCTCAACATTTCCTGATTTCTACTTGCCCCATCTAATTCAGTCTTTAACCTGTTAATTAGCTGAGTATCATTCTCTTGCATTCGCAGGGACTTGTTTAAAATAAACCATATTTTGCCGCATAGCCGTATTAAACAGTCTTTCTCTGCACTTTTATCGGCTGCATTCAATAATCTTGTAAGGCAGACCTGAATTATGCTGCCTTCTGCAAAAATATTGTCTAGTTTTTCTTTCTGCACCTCACCCTGAATGCGGTTACTCCATTCTAACGTGCTATTCGAAGACCAATTCCCATGTGCAAATAACTTTGCCTCTAAATATTGCACTAGATCTGAGAATGTGGTTTCCCTTTGTGACATTCTGAAATTCGTTTTTAGTGGCACACTGCTATTATAAAATGGGTTCCCTTTAATGTGCAAATGGCAGTGTGAGACACGCTTGCCACGCCCAGTAGGTACTCTGTGATCACTTTCCCGGCCAACGCACCATAAATATGTAGGGTATTTTGTGGAGATTTGGGGCCTGACGGTATTTTATTACCGCCGAAAAATAACTTAGCAATAATCACTCTTTGTATTCAGATTTGGCCATGTGCAACAATAATACAATGGACATGCATTATTTCAGCACCCAGACCTGCATATTTGGTATACGTGGTTGGTGGTATTTTGGTGAGCATAATTCCCTTGTTTTATTTGTGGCCCCAATGTCCAGAATCCCTTATCTTTGCTTAGATTTTTCGTGTGATCACTAGAGAGACCTCAGACCTGCATTCTAGGAATACCACATTTCCAGTGATAGTGTTGGTGTGCCACCATGGGCGAACTCACTGACTTATTTATGACAGAGAGCTATATGTGGTAGTCTTGTGGTAATTTCCACTACCTTATATACGGTAGGGAGCTATGTTCAGAGAGTCTCTCTTCCCGTTGGCTCATGTACCTCCAACAAGCTATGCTACAGTCACTCACAATTATTCATACTGATTCTGACATGCACACATCTGTCTTAAAATGACCATTGCACTGTTTAAAAATCTCCCCACATCATCGGCATTGTAATGGTAAATAGAAAATAAAACACCCGTCTGTTTTCAAATATTTTCTGTATTATAAAAGCTGCATTTAGACACGATCTCATTCTTTACAGAAATAAATAAAATGGTACAGTCAAAGCATTGTCTATGACACACTGCTAAGAGCGTGGCGGAGAACAGAACTCAAATTGCAACATTGGTATTTGATTAAGACACGCACAGGAATCCTACACTGACTGCATATTACCGTACACACTCAGCTCCCACACTTCTCATTACCTTATCTTTTTAGTTGTTCTCTTTGTGAATGTGGCTCTCTTGGATTAACTCCAGCAAAAAGGAACGCTTGCCTTCTCAAGCCGGGGTCATTGCCTGGAATTCTCAGCTTTTTCAGATAGGAATGCCTCAGCCAGTGGAAAGGTTTTTCTTTCAGCTCTCCCCAATCTCGACTGCAGCAGGACACAGGAATCTGCATTCAGTCAGGACCCCACAGCCAGGTCCTCTCCCCAGTAGTGCAGAAAGATGTCTGCCTGTCTTTTTCCCTGATACTGCCCACTAAAACTTTCCTCTCAGCCCTCTGTATGACGTGTCCCAATGAAATCCATCATCTCTCATCCTCCTACTCTTCAACAATAGCTTCGCTTATACATTTGCAATTGTTGCAAATCTGACTTCCTCCTTCCTGCAGTTACTGTGCACAAAAACACGGAGAATCAGGCAGAGAAGAGAAGAGAAAAAATCTGCACACACATTTAAATGGTTTTCAGAGTATGCCTAATTCTGCAGTGGAGAACACATTTTATTAGTGGGTTATATTAAAATAAGGTTTTATTAGTCAGGTTAATGGTTAATAGGTTAGCTGTTAATTTTCAAATGTGTCTCTAGCAATATAGGCATTTCAGGTGAAAAATAGTGTGCATTTTTAAATGAGTACGTGTGCTTTTAACTGTAAAAATAGATTTGCATCTTATATGTTAAAATCGTTTTTGACTGAATAGTCTGTCTTTCCTTGTTAATCTGCTAACCCATATAGCAATGCACCGCACCCTTGTGGTGGTGGTGCTGCAAAAAAAATTTTGTTACTTGTGCAGTAGCGCTGTACTCTGTGCTGTTTGCTAAATATCCTTACAGCACCAAGGTGTCAAACCAGGCGACTGTGAAAACAGGGGGGAAAACTGCCTAAGCAAACTTTTCACCTCAGCCTGCTGATCAGAAGTCAGGTGAGGGGCCCCTCGGACACCCTCAAAGGAGCTATCTGAAGGACCGCTTTGGAACAGGTCGGGGAGAGGTTCAGACTCCTCTTCCTCAACATCTGAAGCCAGTAACAGTGCTGCGATTTCGACTCTTGGGACGAAAGCCTTCAGCCTATTCACGTGAAACACTTTTGGAGCCTGTCCAGGCCTTCCAGGGTCCACTAAATAGTTAACCTCACCCAGGGGCTCCACCACTGTGTAAGGGCCTGACCATTTGTCCTGTAAAGCTCAAGGCCTTATGGGATTCATGATCAGGACTTTCTGACTAGGTGTAAAGTTGATGAGGGTAGCTTTCTTGTCGTACCAATGTTTCACCAGTGCTTGTCCTGCCTTCAATTTATCACTAGCCAAGCCCATCAGAAGTACCATCCGTTTTCTGAGCCCTAGCACATAATCAACTACGTTGGTAGTAACAGGGGGAGTGGGCATCTCCCATCCCTCTTTGACTATGGCTAAGGGTCCCCGTACAGGATGACCAAACAGAAGTTTGAAGGGGCTGAAGCCAACACCCTCCTGTGGTACCTCTCGGTAGGCAAACAGTAAGCATGGTAAAAGAAGATCCCATTGTCTTCTCTGAAGCTTCTCCAGAGCCCCAATCATGCTTTTTAACGTTCTGTTGAAACGTTCCACCAGACCATTGGTCTGGGGGTGGTATGCAGAAGAGAACTTGTAGGTGACCCCACATTCTTTCCACATAGCCTGCATATACTTCGACATAAAGTTGCTGCCACGATCTGACACAACTTCTTTAGGGAAGCCAACCCTAGTAAATATGCCAAGTAAAGCTTTTGCAACTGACTTGGCAGTTACAGTTTTCAATGGGATGGCCTCAGGATATCTGGTTGCATGGTCGACCAGCACCAGGATAAACCTATTGCCCGAGGATGTTTGCGGGTCAAGGGGACCAACGATGTCGATCCCTACCCTTTCAAATGGTACCCCCACAACTGGGAGCGGTACCAACGGAGCTTGGATTGTCGAGCCAACCTTACCAGATAACTGGCAGGAGGCACAACTCCTGCAGTGACTTTCTACTTGCACCCCCATCTTGGGCCAGTAGAAGTGCATGGATAACCTTTGCTTGCTCCTCTTAATACCAAGGTGACCAGCAAGGAGCACTTCATGCGCCAACTGCAGGAGGAAGGGCCTAACAGCAAGGGGAACCACCAACCTCCTATGGTCTCCTTCTGTAGACTCTGTGGGCTCACTATACAGGAGTCCACCTTCCCAATAAATCCTATGCGTCCCAGGAGGTTCACCCTCAAGCTGGGAGCAGGCCTGTCTCCTTAGGCCTTCCAGAGATGGGCACTCACGTTGGCCTTTACTGAATTCATCCCTATCAGGACCTCCTTCAACTAACAAGTCTTTTAGTTCAGGATGGTCGTTGGGGTCAAATACTTCAGGCATCGCCACCTCCTCGTCAGGCCCGGGCGATTGACCAACTTCCTCCACCGCAGTGGTAGGCGAGCTCGGGGGAATATTCTCTTTCCCTCGTCTTGACTTGTTGACTCCTTTCGCCTTGGGTTTCCCCTTCGGCTGGGGCGGCGTATTGGTCTTGGCCAATGCTGCCCGTGCTTGAGACCGTGTGTAGGGTCTTTCGGCAGTGTCTCCTACGAGCCCTAAAGCTCTGAGATCATTACCTAACAAGACCTTTCCTGGGACGTTTCTCTGAATGCTCACTGGAATCCTGACTGCTGTACCATTTAAAGTAAGATTTACAGGTATTACTGGGAACATACGGAGTGGGCCGTCAGCCAACTTAGTGGGCATCAGAGTAGCTCTGGCAACTTCCTCTGAGTCTACCAAGGTAGAATCCACTACAGTTCGACTGCACCCACTATCCCTAAGAGCTGGAGTATCTACTCCATTGATCAGCACACTGTCTTTAAAGTAGTGCTTGGTATTATCTGTAATCCTAGCATAAGCCTCTGCGACTTTAGGCTCCCAGGAACCCAGGGAAACTAAAACTACCTCAGCCTCTATCCCGCTGGGAAATGAGTCTGAGGAGAAGGATGCTCCTGTAATCTCTTCTTCCTCGTAGGAGGAGAAGGCCAGATTAGCGGAGTGGACCCCCAAAGGTCAAACCTTACACCGGGGATCCCCCTTCACGTGGTCAGTTGCTCCACAAGCAAAACAAGATCCATTGGGTCTGTTTACATAGGGAGGCTTATTGTAACCAGAGTTCTGTTTCGGAGGCTGACCTCCACTACCCTGTGAGTTCTCTTGTGTCTTACCCTTATTTTTCTTTTTGTGGCCTTTTTGAGAAGAAGATTTATCAGATTCTCCACCCTCCTTATCTTTGGACTTTTTCCCTTCCTCCTGCTTACCAGGATGAGTTTTGTCCTTATGGGACACTCGATGTGACACCCATAAGTCTGCTGCAATGGCCAGCTTCTTAGGATCTATCTCCTTTGAATCGGCCAAATGCTGCTTAAGCTCCGGGGAAGAAGATGCAAAAATGTGTTCCAGCATGACAAGATTTATCATGCCTTCGAAGGTAGAAACCTTATAACCTTCGACCCAGCCAGTTAAGTTTTTCAAGGATTCAGTGACATAAGATACCCAAGTACCACCTTCCTTTTTCTTATACTCTATGAATCGTTTCAAATATTGGGCCGGAGTCTTCCCAAACTTTAAAATGAGAGTTTGCTTTAACATTGCGAAATCAGCTTGCTCAGCCTTCGACATTTCCATAATGGCACTACAGCCAGAATGGGGCAGTCTGCTGAGTAACCAGGCAATCTTATCAGCATTGTCAACTTGTTGAACTTCGCATGCATACTCAAACGCATTCATCCAGTCCATAATGTCATTCCTTTCCTCATACACAATGACCAGATCTTTCGGAAACCGTGGATGAGAGGAGGCCCCAGACCCATGTCCAGGACCCTTGGACCCATTTGCAACCTGAAGCTTGGCCAGTTCCAACTGGTGATCCCTGTCTTTCTGTTTTTCTGACTGTTCGATTTTTAGTTTGGCTATGCTGAATTCAAGCTCCTTCTGCCTAAACCGCAGCTCTTGCTTCTTGAATTCAAGCATAGCCTCCCCATCAACACTGGCAGAGGAAACATTAGACATCTCATCCTCCCTGTCCTCGTGGTCGCGGTGGATCAGTGCAGCGGCAGAAACGTCGGTTCTAACAGTGAGAGCAGCCCCACCTCCTTCCGCACTGTCCTCAGAAGTTATAGCGTCAAGCTGCGCTTCTTGCCACGCCACGATTCTTTGGATCATATCCAATTTCGTGCCTTGAGAGGAAACACCTCTCTCCGCACACATTTTTTTCAATGTTTCTGATTTGGAAGCATTTAAAGTTAACAAGGTATTTGTTTCCATACTGTTAGATAGGACTATGGCCTTTTTAAAGTTATACTACAACAATTCACTACGTGTCCTGGTAGGAATAACTTGAAATGCCTTAGTTCGTGCGCAACACTGGATACCTTCAGTCGTATCCACCGCTGTACACCAATTTGTCAAGACGGATTTCTGAACTCTGTCCTGGTGGCGCAGAAGTTCAGAAGGCCAACCTAATTACTTGGAACAGGGTAACCTCTGGACAAGCCAGACCAATCAAGGTAGCGATCGCGGCGGTCAAGACTAGGTCTCAAGAGGGGTGAGGGTGACTGAAAGCCTGCAATGAGCACACAAAGCAAGGACACTTACAAACTACTCCAAACAGGTGCTATATTAAAAATATATACACATTTATTCCAAGGCCTTTAAAACAATGACCGTAGCGAGAAATCACAATACAACTCTAGTAAACCAACACATACCATACCAATACAATATATATACAAATACAAACAAGTCTCAAGCGTTAGATGCACGAAATGTGTAGTCCACCTAAAAGGGAAGGAAAACAGGCAGTGCGAAATAATGCTTAGACCCAGTCCGCCTTCAGAGGCACCTAACTAAAAGGAAGTCCGAGCCCTACGAAGAGTGGAGCCTTGTGCTCAAAAGTACCTGCACACGCTGGTGCCAACGGGCAAAAGGGGAGTCTCTTCGAGGGAGATCAGGCAGTTCAGTTTAGTGCACAAACGAAGAACAACAGTGTTCCTCGACTCAAGCGCAGCCTCCACTGTGGGCAGAAGCAGAGCGCGAGTACGGAAAGGCATGCTGTTTTGACACAGCGGGGAAAAGCTATGGGCTCCTGCAGGAGGGCGACCAGTTCCTAGCTATGCTACTCACCGGACCCCGATGCAAGCAGACCCAGGCTTCTCCGCGTCAGTTTCAGTCGCTGGCAGGTTCAGAAGAGCAGGGGACGTCTCGTCGTCGTGTTGAGTCTGCAGCAGCAGAGTTGAGTAAAAGACGTCCCAAACGAAGGAACCCGCACAGTTTGTTACCACAGCAGGGCAACGGAGCGGCGGTGTGTATCTGAGCCAAATGTACACTACTCACTTCAGACCTGGGAACGCCAAGTGTACGAATCGTGTGAGAGTGACAAGGACTCGATATACTACACAACCTGGTGGCGGTTACAGAGCAAGACTCCTGTGTAGGCTGGTCAGTCTGCTGGATGGCCCAGAGACGCTTCCGAAGGCTTACTAGCAGGAGATGGTGAAGATGCCGAGAATAGCTGTCCCCACTATTCCAAGGGTCGAAGTACTAGTACAGGCCTTCTGGTTCGATCAAAGGTGAAAAGGGTTTCACAAGGCGACAGCAGTGCAGAGGAGCAGTCCTTCAGCGGGTCACCAGCGATTCCTCGGTTCAGCCTCTTGGTTGCAGGATACTTGGCTCCTGTATTCCTTCGTTCGTGAGAACTCAGGAGATCGACATGGTAGTGGTGTTTCCAGCCCCCTCTTATCCACGGTTCCCTTCGCGCCAAAACGGTGGGGACCCAATGGGAGATCCGCTCATCAACACTCACACCATTCGTGGACCTATCACGGACCACGGTGGTCCCAGGCATTCACACGGGACCAGACATCCCAGCCCACATACTGGAGGCACACACAAGACATGTAGAAGCCCGCGAAAGCATCCGTGTTTCGCAGGAAAAGTACATGCCCAAATAAGGAAGGCCCCGGGTCGGCTTGACCTGGAGAAGGTGAAGGGAGCAAGACGGTCAGCGGACAGGACAAAGGAGCCTCGTGGTCTGGCCATTTTGGGAGCTAGGCCACCATTTTGGGTTAAGTGCGAGAAACGTGCTTAGAACGCCAAAAGGAGCTCAAAACACAAGAAACGATCGCTGCCACCATTCCCGTCCATGAATCACTTGCACCGATCAGTTACAATCCTGAAAGAGTATCTAGGGCCTGTAGAAGGCTAGAATCCCAAGAGAGCAGCAACTTAGCTTACAGTGCCCTCTTGCGTCATATGGCACGAAAGCCGCAACATGATAAAAGAAACTACGGAAAACAGCGTTTCCCGGTACTGACTGTCTTAAGGGCATGTCAGTTTCCCCGTAAGAAAGGAGCGAAAGCCCAGAGGAGTGCGGCAGAAGGCTGCACTTCTCTGGCAAAGTCGAGAACAAGGTGAAAAACAACAGCAAAAAGTTTAGGGGTTGCCACATGGAAGGAAAATTACCTACAATTATTAAATCTTTCCTAACAGATATCACATCTCACGTTATAGGAAGAGTCTCAGGTTTGGTATAAGCATTGAGATATCACATCTCTGCAATCGGAAGTGTCTCAGGATTGGGACGGCAAGGACTTGGATATCCCATCTCATGTTGTAGGACGGGTCCAGGATTGTTATTAGAATCATTGAGATATCATATTGCATGCTGTAGGAAGGGTCTAAGGATTGGAATGGGAAGGACTTGGATATCACATCTCATGCTATGGATAGGCTCTCAGGTTTGGAAAGGGAAGGAGTTGGATATCACATTTCATGTTAGAGGAAGGATCTCAGGTTTGGTATTAGAGGCATTGAGATATCACATCTCATGCTATAGGAAGGGTCTCAGGATTGGAATGGGAAGGAGTTGGATATCACATCTCATGCTATAGGAAGGGTCTCAGGTTTGGTATAAGCATTGAGATATCACATCTCATGCTATAGGAAGGGTCTCAGGATTGGAATGGAAGGAGTTGGATATCACATCTCATGTTAAACGAAGGATCTCAGGTTTGGTATTAGAAGCATTGAGACATCACATCTCATGCTATAGGAAGGGTCTCAGGATTGGAATGGGAAGGAGTTGGATATCACATCTGATGCTATAGGAATGGTCTCAGGTTTGGTATAAGCATTGAGATATCACATCTCATGCTATCGGAAGGGTCTCAGGATTGGAATGGGAAGGAGTTGTATATGACATCTCAAGCCATAGGAAGGGTCTCAGGTTTGGTATAAGCTTTGAGATATCACATCTCTGCTATCGGAAGGGTCTCAGGATTAGAATGGGAAGGAGTTGGATATCCCGTCTCATGTTATAGGAAGAGTCTCAGGTTTGGTATTAGAAGCATTGAGATATCACATCTCATGCTATAGGAAGGGTCTCAGGATTGGAATGGGAAGGAGTAGGATATCACATCTCATGCTATAGGAAGGATCTCAGGTTTGGTATAAGCATTGAGATATCACATCTCTTCTATCGGAAGGGTCTCAGGATTGGAATGGGAAGGAGTTGGATAGTCCCATCTCATGTTATAGGAAGGGTCTCAGGTTTGGTATTAGAAGCATTGAAATATCACATCTCATGCTATAGGAAGGGTCTCAGGATTGGAATGGGAAGGACTTGGATATCACATCTCATGCTATAGGGAGGGTCTCAGGTTTGATATTAGAAGCATTGAGATATCACATCTCATGATATCGGAAGGGTCTCAGGATTGGAATGGGAAGGAGTTGGATATCACATCTCATGATAAAGGAAGGGTCTAAGGTTTGGAAGGGGAAGGATTTGGATATCACATCTCATGTTATAGGACGGGTCTCAGGTTTGGTATTAGAAGCACTGAGATATCAAGTCTCATGGTATAGGAAGGGTCTCAGAATTGGAATGAGAAGGAGTTGGATATCACATCTCAAGCTATAGGAAGGGTCTCAGGATTGGAATGGGAAGGAGTTTGATATCACATCTCATGCAATAGTATGGGTCTCAGGTTTGGTATAAGCATTGGGATATCACATCTCATGCTATCGGAAGGGTATCAGGATTGGAATTCCAAGGAGTTGGATATCCCATCTCATGCTATAGGAAGGGTCTCAGGTTGGAATGGGAAGGAGTTGGATATCACATCTCATGTTATAGGAAGGGTCTCAGGATTGGAATGGGAAGGACTTGGATATCACATCTCATGCTATAGGAAGGCTCTCAGGTTTGGAAGGGGAAAGAGTTGGATATCACATTTCATGTTAGAGGTAGGATCTCAGGTTTGGTATTAGAGGCTTTGAGATATCACATCTCATGCTATCAGAAGGGTCTCAGGATTGGAATGGGAAGGAGTTGGATATCACATCTCATGCTAAAGGGAGGGTCTCAGGTTTGGAAGGGGAAGGATTTGGATATCACATCTCATGTTATAGGAAGGATCTCAGGTTTGGTATTAGAAGCATTGAGATATCACATCTCATGCTATCGGAAGGATCTCAGGTTTGGTATTAGAAGCATTGAGATATCACATCTCATGCTATCAGAATGGTCTCAGGATTGGAATCGGAAGGAGTTGGATATCACATCTCATGCTAAAGGTAGGGTCTCAGGTTTGGAAGGGGAAGGATTTGGATATCACATCTCATGTTATCGGAAGGATCTCAGGTTTGGTATTAGAAGTATTGAGATATCACATCTCATGCTATAGGAATGGTCTCAGGATTGGAATGGGAAGGACTTGGATATCACATCTCATGCTATAGGGAGGGTCTTAAGTTTGATATTAGAAGCATTGAGATATCACATCTCATGCTATAGGAAGGGTCTCAGGATTGGAATGGAAGGAGTTGGATATCACATCTCATGTTTTAGGAAGGATCTCAGGTTTGGTATTAGAAGCATTGAGAGATCACATCTCATGCTATAGGAAGGGTCTCAGGATTGGAATGGGAAGGAGTTGGATATCACATCTCATGCTATATGAAGGGTCTCAGGTTTGGTATAAGCATTTAGATATCACATCTCATGCTATAGGAAGGGTCTCAGGATTGGAATGGGAAGGAGTTGTATATGACATCTCATGCCGTAGGAAGGGTCTCAGGTTTGGTATAAGCATTGAGATATCACATCTCTGCTATCGGAAGGGTCTCAGGATTGGAATGGGAAGGAGTTGGATATCCCATCTCATGTTATAGGAAGAGTCTCAGGTTTGGTATTAGAAGCATTGAGATATCATATCTCATGCTATAGGAACTGTCTCAGGATTGGAATGGGAAGAAGTTGGATATCACATCTCATGTTATAGGAAGGATCTCAGGTTTGGTATAAGCATTGATATATCACATCTCTGTTATCGGAAGGGTCTCAGGATTGGAATGGGAAGGAGTTGGATATTCCCATCTCATGTTATAGGAAGGGTCTCAGGTTTAGTATTAGAAGCATTGAGATATCACATCTCATGCTATAGGAAGGGTCTCAGGATTGGAATGGGAAGGACTTGGATATCACATCTCATGCTATAGGGAGGGTCTCAGGATTGGAATGGGAAGGAGTTGGATATCACATCTCATGATAAAGGAAGGGTCTAAGGTTTGGAAGGGGAAGGATTTGGATATCACATCTCATGTTATAGGACGGGTCTCAGGTTTGGTATTAGAAGCATTGAGATATCAAGTCTCATGGTATAGGAAGGGTCTCAGAATTGGAATGGGAAGGAGTTGGATATCACATCTCATTCTATAGGAAGGGTCTCAGGATTGGAATGGGAAGGAGTTTGATATCACATCTCATGCCATAGTATGGGTCTCAGGTTTGGTAGAAGCATTGGGATATCACATCTCATGCTATCGGAAGGTTATCAGGATTGGATTTGGAAGGAGTTGGATATCCCATCTCATGCTACAGGAAGGGTCTCAGGTTGGAATGGGAAGGAGTTGGATATCACATCTCATGTTATAGGAAGGGTCTCAGGATTGGAATGGGAAGGACTTGGATATCACATCTCATGCTATAGGTAGGCTCTCAGGTTTGGAAGGGGAAAGAGTTGGATATCACATTTCATGTTAGAGGTAGGATCTCAGGTTTGGTATTAGAGGCATTGAGATATCACATCTCATGCTATCAGAAGGGTCTCAGCATTGGAATGGGAAGGAGTTGGATATCACATCTCATGCTATAGGAAGGGTCTCAGGATTGGAATGGAAGGAGTTGGATATCACATCTCATGTTTTAGGAAGGATCTCAGGTTTGGTATTAGAAGCATTGAGAGATCACATCTCATGCTATAGGAAGGGTCTCAGGATTGGAATGGGAAGGAGTTGGATATCACATCTCATGCTATATGAAGGGTCTCAGGTTTGGTATAAGCATTTAGATATCACATCTCATGCTATAGGAAGGGTCTCAGGATTGGAATGGGAAGGAGTTGTATATGACATCTCATGCCGTAGGAAGGGTCTCAGGTTTGGTATAAGCATTGAGATATCACATCTCTGCTATCGGAAGGGTCTCAGGATTGGAATGGGAAGGAGTTGGATATCCCATCTCATGTTATAGGAAGAGTCTCAGGTTTGGTATTAGAAGCATTGAGATATCACATCTCATGCTATAGGAAGGGTCTCAGGATTGGAATGGGAAGGAGTTGGATATCACATCTCATGCTATAGGAAGGGTCTCAGGTTTGGTATAAGCAGTGAGATATCACATCTCATGCTATAGGAACTGTCTCAGGATTGGAATGGGAAGAAGTTGGATATCACATCTCATGTTATAGGAAGGATCTCAGGTTTGGTATAAGCATTGAGATATCACATCTCTGTTATCGGAAGGGTCTCAGGATTGGAATGGGAAGGAGTTGGATATTCCCATCTCATGTTATAGGAAGGGTCTCAGGTTTGGTATTAGAAGCATTGAGATATCACATCTCATGCTATAGGAAGGGTCTCAGGATTGGAATGGGAAGGACTTGGATATCACATCTCATGCTATAGGGAGGGTCTCAGGATTGGAATGGGAAGGAGTTGGATATCACATCTCATGATAAAGGAAGGGTCTAAGGTTTGGAAGGGGAAAGATTTGGATATCACATCTCATGTTATAGGACGGGTCTCAGGTTTGGTATTAGAAGCATTGAGATATCAAGTCTCATGGTATAGGAAGGGTCTCAGAATTGGAATGGGAAGGAGTTGGATATCACATCTCATTCTATAGGAAGGGTCTCAGGATTGGAATGGGAAGGAGTTTGATATCACATCTCATGCCATAGTATGGGTCTCAGGTTTGGTAGAAGCATTGGGATATCACATCTCATGCTATCGGAAGGTTATCAGGATTGGATTTGGAAGGAGTTGGATATCCCATCTCATGCTACAGGAAGGGTCGCAGGTTGGAATGGGAAGGAGTTGGATATCACATCTCATGTTATAGGAAGGGTCTCAGGATTGGAATGGGAAGGACTTGGATATCACATCTCATGCTATAGGAAGGGTCTCAGGTTTGGTATAAGCATTGAGATATCACATCTCATGCTATAGGAAGGGTCTCAGGATTGGAATGGAAGGAGTTGGATATCACATCTCATGTTAAACGAAGGATCTCAGGTTTGGTATTAGAAGCATTGAGACATCACATCTCATGCTATAGGAATGGTCTCAGGATTGGAATGGGAAGGAGTTGGATATCACATCTGATGCTATAGGAATGGTCTCAGGTTTGGTATAAGCATTGAGATATCACATCTCATGCTATCGGAAGGGTCTCAGGATTGGAATGGGAAGGAGTTGTATATGACATCTCAAGCCATAGGAAGGGTCTCAGGTTTGGTATAAGCTTTGAGATATCACATCTCTGCTATCGGAAGGGTCTCAGGATTAGAATGGGAAGGAGTTGGATATCCCGTCTCATGTTATAGGAAGAGTCTCAGGTTTGGTATTAGAAGCATTGAGATATCACATCTCATGCTATAGGAAGGGTCTCAGGATTGGAATGGGAAGGAGTAGGATATCACATCTCATGCTATAGGAAGGATCTCAGGTTTGGTATAAGCATTGAGATATCACATCTCTTCTATCGGAAGGGTCTCAGGATTGGAATGGGAAGGAGTTGGATAGTCCCATCTCATGTTATAGGAAGGGTCTCAGGTTTGGTATTAGAAGCATTGAAATATCACATCTCATGCTATAGGAAGGGTCTCAGGATTGGAATGGGAAGGACTTGGATATCACATCTCATGCTATAGGGAGGGTCTCAGGTTTGATATTAGAAGCATTGAGATATCACATCTCATGATATCGGAAGGGTCTCAGGATTGGAATGGGAAGGAGTTGGATATCACATCTCATGATAAAGGAAGGGTCTAAGGTTTGGAAGGGGAAGGATTTGGATATCACATCTCATGTTATAGGACGGGTCTCAGGTTTGGTATTAGAAGCACTGAGATATCAAGTCTCATGGTATAGGAAGGGTCTCAGAATTGGAATGAGAAGGAGTTGGATATCACATCTCAAGCTATAGGAAGGGTCTCAGGATTGGAATGGGAAGGAGTTTGATATCACATCTCATGCAATAGTATGGGTCTCAGGTTTGGTATAAGCATTGGGATATCACATCTCATGCTATCGGAAGGGTATCAGGATTGGAATTCCAAGGAGTTGGATATCCCATCTCATGCTATAGGAAGGGTCTCAGGTTGGAATGGGAAGGAGTTGGATATCACATCTCATGTTATAGGAAGGGTCTCAGGATTGGAATGGGAAGGACTTGGATATCACATCTCATGCTATAGGAAGGCTCTCAGGTTTGGAAGGGGAAAGAGTTGGATATCACATTTCATGTTAGAGGTAGGATCTCAGGTTTGGTATTAGAGGCATTGAGATATCACATCTCATGCTATCAGAAGGGTCTCAGGATTGGAATGGGAAGGAGTTGGATATCACATCTCATGCTAAAGGGAGGGTCTCAGGTTTGGAAGGGGAAGGATTTGGATATCACATCTCATGTTATAGGAAGGATCTCAGGTTTGGTATTAGAAGCATTGAGATATCACATCTCATGCTATCGGAAGGATCTCAGGTTTGGTATTAGAAGCATTGAGATATCACATCTCATGCTATCAGAATGGTCTCAGGATTGGAATCGGAAGGAGTTGGATATCACATTTCATGCTAAAGGTAGGGTCTCAGGTTTGGAAGGGGAAGGATTTGGATATCACATCTCATGTTATCGGAAGGATCTCAGGTTTGGTATTAGAAGTATTGAGATATCACATCTCATGCTATAGGAATGGTCTCAGGATTGGAATGGGAAGGACTTGGATATCACATCTCATGCTATAGGGAGGGTCTTAAGTTTGATATTAGAAGCATTGAGATATCACATCTCATGCTATAGGAAGGGTCTCAGGATTGGAATGGAAGGAGTTGGATATCACATCTCATGTTTTAGGAAGGATCTCAGGTTTGGTATTAGAAGCATTGAGAGATCACATCTCATGCTATAGGAAGGGTCTAAGGATTGGAATGGGAAGGAGTTGGATATCACATCTCATGCTATATGAAGGGTCTCAGGTTTGGTATAAGCATTTAGATATCACATCTCATGCTATAGGAAGGGTCTCAGGATTGGAATGGGAAGGAGTTGTATATGACATCTCATGCCGTAGGAAGGGTCTCAGGTTTGGTATAAGCATTGAGATATCACATCTCTGCTATCGGAAGGGTCTCAGGATTGGAATGGGAAGGAGTTGGATATCCCATCTCATGTTATAGGAAGAGTCTCAGGTTTGGTATTAGAAGCATTGAGATATCACATCTCATGCTATAGGAACTGTCTCAGGATTGGAATGGGAAGAAGTTGGATATCACATCTCATGTTATAGGAAGGATCTCAGGTTTGGTATACGCATTGATATATCACATCTCTGTTATCGGAAGGGTCTCAGGATTGGAATGGGAAGGAGTTGGATATTCCCATCTCATGTTATAGGAAGGGTCTCAGGTTTGGTATTAGAAGCATTGATATATCACATCTCATGCTATAGGAAGGGTCTCAGGATTGGAATGGGAAGGACTTGGATATCACATCTCATGCTATAGGGAGGGTCTCAGGATTGGAATGGGAAGGAGTTGGATATCACATCTCATGATAAAGGAAGGGTCTAAGGTTTGGAAGGGGAAGGATTTGGATATCACATCTCATGTTATAGGACGGGTCTCAGGTTTGGTATTAGAAGCATTGAGATATCAAGTCTCATGGTATAGGAAGGGTCTCAGAATTGGAATGGGAAGGAGTTGGATATCACATCTCATTCTATAGGAAGGGTCTCAGGATTGGAATGGGAAGGAGTTTGATATCACATCTCATGCCATAGTATGGGTCTCAGGTTTGGTAGAAGCATTGGGATATCACATCTCATGCTATCGGAAGGTTATCAGGATTGGATTTGGAAGGAGTTGGATATCCCATCTCATGCTACAGGAAGGGTCTCAGGTTGGAATGGGAAGGAGTTGGATATCACATCTCATGTTATAGGAAGGGTCTCAGGATTGGAATGGGAAGGACTTGGATATCACATCTCATGCTATAGGTAGGCTCTCAGGTTTGGAAGGGGAAAGAGTTGGATATCACATTTCATGTTAGAGGTAGGATCTCAGGTTTGGTATTAGAGGCATTGAGATATCACATCTCATGCTATCAGAAGGGTCTCAGGATTGGAATGGGAAGGAGTTGGATATCACATCTCATGCTATAGGAAGGGTCTCAGGATTGGAATGGAAGGAGTTGGATATCACATCTCATGTTTTAGGAAGGATCTCAGGTTTGGTATTAGAAGCATTGAGAGATCACATCTCATGCTATAGGAAGGGTCTCAGGATTGGAATGGGAAGGAGTTGGATATCACATCTCATGCTATAAGGGTCTCAGGTTTGGTATAAGCATTTAGATATCACATCTCATGCTATAGGAAGGGTCTCAGGATTGGAATGGGAAGGAGTTGTATATGACATCTCATGCCGTAGGAAGGGTCTCAGGTTTGGTATAAGCATTGAGATATCACATCTCTGCTATCGGAAGGGTCTCAGGATTGGAATGGGAAGGAGTTGGATATCCCATCTCATGTTATAGGAAGAGTCTCAGGTTTGGTATTAGAAGCATTGAGATATCACATCTCATGCTATAGGAAGGGTCTCAGGATTGGAATGGGAAGGAGTTGGATATCACATCTCATGCTATAGGAAGGGTCTCAGGTTTGGTATAAGCAGTGAGATATCACATCTCATGCTATAGGAACTGTCTCAGGATTGGAATGGGAAGAAGTTGGATATCACATCTCATGTTATAGGAAGGATCTCAGGATTGGAATGGGAAGGAGTTGGATATCACATCTCATGCTATTGGAAGGATCTCAGGTTTGGTATTAGAAGCATTGAGATATCACATCTCATGCTATCAGAAGGGTCTTAGGATTGGAATGGGAAGGAGTTGGATATCACATCTCATGCTAAAGGGAGGGTCTCAGGTTTGGAAGGGGAAGGATTTGGATATCACATCTTATGTTATCGGAAGGATCTCAGGTTTGGTATTAGAAGTATTGAGATATCACATCTCATGCTATAGGAAGGGTCTCAGGATTGGAATGGGATGGAGTTGGATATCACATCTCACGCTATAGGAAGGGTCTCAGGTTTGGTATATGCATTGAGATATCACATCTCATGCTATAGGAAGGGTCTCAGGATTGGAATGGGAAGGAGTTGGATATCACATCTCATGTTATAGGAAAGATTTCAGGTTTGGTATTGGAAGCGTTGAGACATCACATCTCATGTTATAGGGAGGGTCTCAGGATTAGAATGGGAAGAAGTTGGATAACACATCTCATGCTATAGGAAGGGTCTCAGGATTGGAATGGGAAGGAGTTGTATATGACATCTCATGCCATAGGAAGGGTCTCAGGTTTGGTATAAGCATTGAGATATCACATCACATGCTATAGGAAGGGTCTCAGGATTGGAATGGGAAGGACTTGGATATCACATCTCATGCTATCAGAAGGGTCTCAGGATTGGAATGGGAAGGAGTTGGATATCACATCTCATGCTAAAGGTAGGGTCTCAGGTTTGGAAGGGGAAGGATTTGGATATCACATCTCATGTTATAGGAAGGATCTCAGGTTTGGTATTAGAAGCATTGAGATATCACATCTCATGCTATCGGAAGTATCTCAGGTTTGGTATTAGAAGCATTGAGATATCACATCTCATGCTATCGGAAGGATCTGAGGTTTGGTATTAGAAGCATTGAGATATCACATCTCATGCTATCGGAAGTATCTCAGGTTTGGTATTAGAAGCATTGAGATATCACATCTCATGCTATCAGAAGGGTCTTAGGATTGGAATGGGAAGGAGTTGGATATCACATCTCATGCTAAAGGGAGGGTGTCAGGTTTGGAAGGGGAAGGATTTGGATATCACATCTCATGTTATAGGAAGGATCTCAGGTTTGGTATTAGAAGCATTGAGATATCACATCTCATGCTATCGGAAGTATCTCAGGTTTGGTGTTAGAAGCATTGAGATATCACATCTCATGCTATCAGAAGGGTCTTAGGATTGGAATGGGAAGGAGTTGGATATCACATCTCATGCTAAAGGGAGGGTCTCAGGTTTGGAAGGGGAAGGAGTTGGATATCACATCTTTAGAAGTATTGAGATATCACATCTCATGCTATAGGAAGGGTCTCAGGATTGGAATGGGAAGGAGTTGGATATCACATCTCAAGCTATAGGAAGGGTCTCAGGTTTGGTATAAGCATTGAGATATCACATCACATGCTATAGGAAGGGTTTCAGGATTGGAATGGGAAGGAGTTGGATATCACATCTCATGTTATAGGAAAGATCTCAGGTTTGGTATTAGAAGCATTGAGACATCACATCTCATGTTATAGGAAGGGTCTCAGGATTGGAATGGGAAGAAGTTGGATATCACATCTCATGCTATAGGAAGAGTCTCAGGTTTGGTATAAGCATTGAGATATCACATCTCATGATATAGGAAGGGCTCAGGATTGGAATGGGAAGGAGTTGTATATGACATCTCATGCCATAGGAAGGGTCTCAGGTTTGGTATAAGCATTGAGATATCACATCACATGCTATAGGAAGGTCTCAGGATTGGAATGGGAAGGACTTGGATATCACATCTCATGCTAAAGGGAAGGTCTCAGGTTTGGAAGGGGAAGGATTTGGATATCACATCTCATGTTATAGGAAGGATCTCAGGTTTGGTATAAGAAGCATTGAGATATCACATCTCATGCTATCGGAAGAATCTCAGATTTGGTATTAGAGGCATTGAGATATCACATCTCATGCTATCATAAGGGTCTCAGGATTGGAATGGGAAGAAGTTGGATATCACATCTCATGCTATAGGAAGGATCTCAGGTTTGGAACGGGAAGGAGTTGGATATCACATCTCATGTTATAGGAAGAGTCTCAGATTTGGTATAAGCATTGAGATATCACATCTCTGCAATCGGAAGTGTCTCAGGATTGGGATGGGAAGGAGTTGGATATCACATCTCATGCTATAGGAAGGGTCTCAGGTTTGGAACGGGAAGGAGTTGGATATCCCATCTCATGTTATAGGACTGGTCTCAGGTTTGGTATTAGAAGCATTGAGATATCACATCACATGCTGTAGGAAGGGTCTCAGGTTTGGAATGGGAAGGAGTTTGATATCACATCTCATGCCATAGTATGGGTCTCAGGTTTGGTAGAAGCATTGGGATATCACATCTCATGCTATCGGAAGGTTATCAGGATTGGATTTGGAAGGAGTTGGATATCCCATCTCATGCTACAGGAAGGGTCTCAGGTTGGAATGGGAAGGAGTTGGATATCACATCTCATGTTATAGGAAGGGTCTCAGGATTGGAATGGGAAGGACTTGGATATCACATCTCATGCTATAGGTAGGCTCTCAGGTTTGGAAGGGGAAAGAGTTGGATATCACATTTCATGTTAGAGGTAGGATCTCAGGTTTGGTATTAGAGGCATTGAGATATCACATCTCATGCTATCAGAAGGGTCTCAGGATTGGAATGGGAAGGAGTTGGATATCACATCTCATGCTAAAGGGAGGGTCTCAGGTTTGGAAGGGGAAGGATTTGGATATCACATCTCATGTTATAGGAAGGATCTCAGGTTTGGTATTAGAAGCATTGAGATATCACATCTCATGCTATTGGAAGGATCTCAGGTTTGGTATTAGAAGCATTGAGATATCACATCTCATGCTATCAGAAGGGTCTTAGGATTGGAATGGGAAGGAATTGGATATCACATCTCATGCTAAAGGGAGGGTCTCAGGTTTGGAAGGGGAAGGATTTGGATATCACATCTTATGTTATCGGAAGGATCTCAGGTTTGGTATTAGAAGTATTGAGATATCACATCTCATGCTATAGGAAGGGTCTCAGGATTGGAATTGGATGGAGTTGGATATCACATCTCACGCTATAGGAAGGGTCTCAGGTTTGGTATATGCATTGAGATATCACATCTCATGCTATAGGAAGGGTCTCAGGATTGGAATGGGAAGGAGTTGGATATCACATCTCATGTTATAGGAAAGATTTCAGGTTTGGTATTAGAAGCGTTGAGACATCACATCTCATGTTATAGGGAGGGTCTCAGGATTAGAATGGGAAGAAGTTGGATATCACATCTCATGCTATAGGAAGGGTCTCAGGATTGGAATGGGAAGGAGTTGTATATGACATCTCATGCCATAGGAAGGGTCTCAGGTTTGGTATAAGCATTGAGATATCACATCACATGCTATAGGAAGGGTCTCAGGATTGGAATGGGAAGGACTTGGATATCACATCTCATGCTATCAGAAGGGTCTCAGGATTGGAATGGGAAGGAGTTGGATATCACATCTCATGCTAAAGGTAGGGTCTCAGGTTTGGAAGGGGAAGGATTTGGATATCACATCTCATGTTATAGGAAGGATCTCAGGTTTGGTATTAGAAGCATTGAGATATCACATCTCATGCTATCGGAAGTATTTCAGGTTTGGTATTAGAAGCATTGAGATATCACATCTCATGCTATCGGAAGGATCTGAGGTTTGGTATTAGAAGCATTGAGATATCACATCTCATGCTATCGGAAGTATCTCAGGTTTGGTATTAGAAGCATTGAGATATCACATCTCATGCTATCAGAAGGGTCTTAGGATTGGAATGGGAAGGAGTTGGATATCACATCTCATGCTAAAGGGAGGGTCTCAGGTTTGGAAGGGGAAGGATTTGGATATCACATCTCATGTTATAGGAAGGATCTCAGGTTTGGTATTAGAAGCATTGAGATATCACATCTCATGCTATCGGAAGTATCTCAGGTTTGGTGTTAGAAGCATTGAGATATCACATCTCATGCTATCAGAAGGGTCTTAGGATTGGAATGGGAAGGAGTTGGATATCACATCTCATGCTAAAGGGAGGGTCTCAGGTTTGGAAGGGGAAGGAGTTGGATATCACATCTTTAGAAGTATTGAGATATCACATCTCATGCTATAGGAAGGGTCTCAGGATTGGAATGGGAAGGAGTTGGATATCACATCTCAAGCTATAGGAAGGGTCTCAGGTTTGGTATAAGCATTGAGATATCACATCACATGCTATAGGAAGGGTTTCAGGATTGGAATGGGAAGGAGTTGGATATCACATCTCATGTAATAGGAAAGATCTCAGGTTTGGTATTAGAAGCATTGAGACATCACATCTCATGTTATAGGAAGGGTCTCAGGATTGGAATGGGAAGAAGTTGGATATCACATCTCATGCTATAGGAAGAGTCTCAGGTTTGGTATAAGCATTGAGATATCACATCTCATGATATAGGAAGGGCTCAGGATTGGAATGGAAAGGAGTTGTATATGACATCTCATGCCATAGGAAGGGTCTCAGGTTTGGTATAAGCATTGAGATATCACATCACATGCTATTGGAAGGTCTCAGGATTGGAATGGGAAGGACTTGGATATCACATCTCATGCTAAAGGGAAGGTCTCAGGTTTGGAAGGGGAAGGATTTGGATATCACATCTCATGTTATAGGAAGGATCTCAGGTTTGGTATAAGAAGCATTGAGATATCACATCTCATGCTATCGGAAGAATCTCAGATTTGGTATTAGAGGCATTGAGATATCACATCTCATGCTATCATAAGGGTCTCAGGATTGGAATGGGAAGGAGTTGGATATCACATCTCATGCTATAGGAAGGATCTCAGGTTTGGAACGGGAATAAGTTGGATATCACATCTCATGTTATAGGAAGAGTCTCAGATTTGGTATAAGCATTGAGATATCACATCTCTGCAATCGGAAGTGTCTCAGGATTGGGATGGGAAGGAGTTGGATATCACATCTCATGCTATAGGAAGGGTCTCAGGTTTGGAACGGGAAGGAGTTGGATATCCCATCTCATGTTATAGGACTGGTCTCAGGTTTGGTATTAGAAGCATTGAGATATCACATCACATGCTGTAGGAAGGGTCTCAGGTTTGGAATGGGAAGGAATTGGATATCACATCTCATGTTATAGGAAGGGTCTCAGGTTTGGTATAAGCATTGAGATATCACATCTCTGCTATCGGAAGTGTCTCAGGATTGGAATGGGAAGGAGTTGGATATCACATCTCATGTTATAGGACGGGTCTCAGGTTTGTTATTAGAATCATTGAGATATCATATTGCATGCTGTAGGAAGGGTCTAAGGATTGGAATGGGAAGGACTTGGATATCACATCTCATGTTATAGGTAGGCTCTCAGGTTTGGAAAGGGAAGGAGTTGGATATCACATTTCATGTTAGAGGAAGGATCTCAGGTTTGGCATTAGAGCCATTGGATATCACATCTCATGCTATAGGAAGGGTCTCAGGATTGGAATGGGAAGGAGTTGGATATCACATCTCATGCTATAGGAAGGGTTTTAGGTTTGGTATAAGCATTGGGATATCACATCTCATGCTATAGGAAGGGTCTCAGGATTGGAATGGGAAGGATCTGTATATGACATCTCATGCCATAGGAAGGGTCTCAGGTTTGGTATAAGCATTGAGATATCACATCTCTGCTTTCGGAAGGGTCTCAGGATTGGAATGGGAAGGAGTTGGATATCCCATCTCATGTTATAGGAAGAGCCTCAGGTTTGGTATTAGAAGCATTGAGATATCACATCTCATGCTATCGGAAGTATCTCAGGTTTGGTATTAGAAGCATTGAGATATCACATCTCATGCTATCGGAAGGATCTCAGGTTTGGTATTAGAAGCATTGAGATATCACATCTCATGCTATCAGAAGGGTCTTAGGATTGGAATGGGAAGGAGTTGGATATCACATCTCATGCTAAAGGGAGGGTCTCAGGTTTGGAAGGGGAAGGAGTTGGATATCACATCTTTAGAAGTATTGCGATATCATATCTCATGCTATAGGAAGGGTCTCAGGATTGGAATGGGAAGGAGTTGGATGTCACATCTCAAGCTATAGGAAGGGTCTCAGGTTTGGTATAAGCATTGAGATATCACATCACATGCTATAGGAAGGGTCTCAGGATTGGAATGGGAAGGAGTTGGATATCACATCTCATGTTATAGGAAAGATCTCAGGTTTGGTATTAGAAGCATTGAGACATCACATCTCATGTTATAGGAAGGGTCTCAGGATTGGAATGGGAAGAAGTTGGATATCACATCTCATGCTATAGGAAGAGTCTCAGGTTTGTATAAGCATTGAGATATCACATCTCATGATATAGGAAGGGCTCAGGATTGGAATGGGAAGGAGTTGTATATGACATCTCATGCCATAGGAAGGGTCTCAGGTTTGGTATAAGCATTGAGATATCACATCACATGCTATAGGAAGGGTCTCAGGATTGGAATGGGAAGACTTGGATATCACATCTCATGCTAAAGGGAAGCTCTCAGGTTTGGAAGAGGAAGGATTTGGATATCACATCTCATGTTATAGGAAGGATCTCAGGTTTGGTATAAGAAGCATTGAGATATCACATCTTATGCTATCGGAAGAAACTCAGATTTGGTATTAGAGGCATTGAGATATCACATCTCATGCTATCATAAGGGTCTCAGGATTGGAATGGGAAGGAGTTGGATATCACATCTCATGCTATAGGAAGGATCTCAGGTTTGGAATGGGAAGGAGTTGGATATCACATCTCATGTTATAGGAAGAGTCTCAGATTTGGTATAAGCATTGAGATATCACATCTCTGCAATCGGAAGTGTCTCAGGATTGGGATGGGAAGGAGTTGGATATCACATCTCATGCTATAGGAAGGGTCTCAGGTTTGGAACGGGAAGGAGTTGGATATCCCATCTCATGTTATAGGACTGGTCTCAGGTTTGGTATTAGAAGCATTGAGATATCACATCACATGCTGTAGGAAGGGTCTCAGGTTTGGAATGGGAAGGAATTGGATATCACATCTCATGTTATAGGAAGGGTCTCAGGTTTGGTATAAGCATTGAGATATCACATCTCTGCTATCGGAAGTGTCTCAGGATTGGAATGGGAAGGAGTTGGATATCACATCTCATGTTATAGGACGGGTCTCAGGTTTGTTATTAGAATCATTGAGATATCATATTGCATGCTGTAGGAAGGGTCTAAGGATTGGAATGGGAAGGACTTGGATATCACATCTCATGCTATAGGTAGGCTCTCAGGTTTGGAAAGGGAAGGAGTTGGATATCACATTTCATGTTAGAGGAAGGATCTCAGGTTTGGTATTAGAGCCATTGGAAATCACATCTCGTGCTATAGGAAGGGTCTCAGGATTGGAATGGGAAGGAGTTGGATATCACATCTCATGCTATAGGAAGGGTTTTAGGTTTGGTATAAGCATTGAGATATCACATCTCATGCTATAGGAAGGGTCTCAGGATTGGAATGGGAAGGATCTGTATATGACATCTCATGCCATAGGAAGGGTCTCAGGTTTGGTATAAGCATTGAGATATCACATCTCTGCTTTCGGAAGGGTCTCAGGATTGGAATGGGAAGGAGTTGGATATCCCATCTCATGTTATAGGAAGAGTCTCAGGTTTGGTATTAGAAGCATTGAGATATCACATCTCATGCTATAGGAAGTGTCTCAGGATTGGAATGGGAAGGACTTGGATATCACATCTCATGCTATAGGGAGGGTCTCAAGTTTGATATTAGAAGCATTGAGATATCACATCTCATGCTATAGGAAAGGTCTCAGTATTGGAATGGGAAGGAGTTGGATATCACATCTCATGCTATAGGAAGGGTCTCAGGTTTGGTATAAGCATTGAGATATCACATCTCTGCTATCGGAAGGGTCTCAGGATTGGAATGGGAAGGAGTTGGATATTCCCATCTCATGTTATAGGAAGGGTCTATCAGGTCTTAGCATGAGACTCTTCCTATAACATGAGATGTGATATCCAACTCCTTCCCATTCCAATCCTAAGACCCTTCCGATAGCTTGAGATGTGATATCTCAATGCTTCTAATATCAATACTGAGACCCTCCCTATAGCATGAGATGTGATATCTAAGTCCTTCCCATTCCAATCCTGAGACCCTTCAGATAGCAGAGATGTGATATCTCAATGCTTATACCAAACCTGAGACCCTTCCTATAGCATGAGATGTGATATCCAACTCCTTCCCATTCCAATCCTGAGACCCTTCCTATAGCATGATATGTGAAATCTCAATGCTTCTACCAAAACTGAGACCCTTCCTTTAGCATGAGATGTGATATCCAACTCCTTCCCATTCCAATCCTGAGACCAGTCCTATAGCATGAGATGTGATATCTCAATGCTTCTAATACCAAACCTGAGATCCTTCCTATAACATGAGATGTGATATCCAACTCCTTCCCTTTCCAATCCTGAGACCCTTCCTATAGCATGAGATGTGATATCTCAATGCTTCTAATACCAAACCTGAGATCCTTCCGATAGCATGAGATGTGATATCTCAATGCTTCTAATACCAAACCTGAGATCCTTCCTATAACATGAGATGTGATATCCAAATCCTTCCCCTTCCGAACCTGAGACCCTCCCTTTAGCATGAGATGTGATATCCAACTCCTTCCCATTCCAATCCTGATACCCTTCTGATAGCATGAGATGTGATATCTCAATGCCTCTAATACCAAACCTGAGATCCTACCTCTAACATGAAATGTGATATCCAACTCCTTCCCTTTCCAAACCTGAGAGTCTTCCTACAGCATGAGATGTGATATCCAAGTCCTTCCCATTCCAATCCTGAGACCCTTCCTATAACATGAGATGTCATATCCAACTCCTTCCCATTCCAACCTGAGACCCTTCCTATAGCATGAGATGGGATATCCAACTCCTTCCAAATCCAATCCTGATACCCTTCCGATAGCATGAGATGTGATATCCAAATGCTTCTACAAAACCTGAGACCCATACCATGGCATGAGATGTGATATCAAACTCCCGTCCTATACCATGAGACTTGATATCTCAATGCTTCTAATACCAAAACTGAGACCGGTCCAATAACATGAGATGTGATATCCAAATCCTTCCCCTTCCAAACCTTAGACCCTTCCTTTATCATGAGATGTGATATCCAAGTCCTTCCCATTCCATTCCTGAGACCCTTCCTATAGCATGAGATGTGATATCTCAATGCTTCTAATACCAAACCTGAGACCCTTCCTATAACATGAGATGTGATATCCAAGCCCTTCCCATTTCAATCCTGAGACCCTTCCTATAGCATGAGATGTGATATCTCAATGCTTCTAATACCAAACCTGAGACCCTTCCTATAACATGAATTCTGATATCCAAGTCCTTCCCATTCCAATCCTGAGACCCTTCCAATAGCAGAGATGTGATATCTCAATGCTTCTAATATCAAACCTGAGACCTGTCCTATAACATGAGATGGGATATCCAACTCCTTCCCGTTCCAAACCTGATACCCTTCCTATAGCATGAGATGTGATATCCAATCCCTTCCCATCCCAATCCTGAGACACCTCCGATAGCAGAGATGTGATTTCTCAATGCTTATACCAAACCTGAGACTCTTCCTATAACATGAGATGTGATATCTAACTCCTTCCCGTTCCAAACCTGAGACCCTTCCTATAGCATGAGATGTGATATCCAACTCCTTCCCATTCCAATCCTGAGACCCTTCCTATAGCATGAGATGTGATATCTCAATGCTTATACCAAATCTGAGACCCTTCCTATAGCATAAGATGTGATATCCAACTCCTTCCCATTCCAATCCTGAGACCCTTCCTATAGCATGAGATGTGATATCTCAATGCTTCTAATACCAAACCTGAGATCCTTCCTATAACATGAGATGTGATATCCAACTCCTTCCCATTCCAATCCTGAGACCCTTATGATAGCATGAGATGTGATATCTCAATGCCTCTAATACCAAACCTGAGATATTTCCGATAGCATGAGATGTGATATCTCAATGCTTTTAATACCAAACCTGAGATCCTTCCTATAACATGAGATGTGATTTCCAAATCCTTCCCCTTCCAAACCTGAGACCCTCCCTTTAGCATGAGATGTGATATACAACTCCTTCCCATTCCAATCCTGAGACCCTTCTGATAGCATGAGATGTGATATCGCAATGCCTCTAATACCAAACCTGAGATCCTACCTCTAACATGAAATGTGATATCCATCTACTTCCCTTTCCAAACCTGAGACCCTGCCTATAGCATGAGATGTGATATTCAAGTCCTTCCCATTCCAATCCTGAGACCCTTCCTATAGCATGTGATGTGATATCTCAATGCGTATACCAAACCTGAGACCCTTCCTATGGCATGAGATGTCATATACAACTCCTTCCCATTCCAATCCTGAGACCCTTCCTATAGCATGAGATGTGATATCTCAATGCTTATACCAAACCTGAGACCCTTCCTATAGCATGAGATGTGATATCCAACTTCTTCCCATTCCAATCCTAAGACCCTTCCTATAACATGAGATGTGATGTCTCAATGCTTCTAATACCAAACCTGAGATCTTTCCTATAACATGAGATGTGATATCCAACTCCTTCCCATTCCAATCCTGAGACCCTTCCTATAGCATGAGATGTGATATCTCAATGCTTATACCAAACCTGAGACCCTTCCTATAGCTTGAGATGTGATATCCAGCTCCTTCCCATTCCAATCCTGAGACCCTTCCTATAGCATGAGATGTGATATCTCAAGGCTTCTAATACCAAACCTGAGATCCTTCCTCTAACATGAAATGTGATATCCAACTCCTTCCCCTTCCTAACCTGAGACCCATCCTATAGCATGAGATGTGATATCCAACTCCTTCCCATTCCAATCCTGAGACCCTTCCGATAGCTTGAGATGTGATATCTCAATGCTTCTAATATCAATACTGAGACCCTCCCTATAGCATGAGATGTGATATCTAAGTCCTTCCCATTCCAATCCTGAGACCCTTCCGATAGCAGAGATGTGATATCTCAATGCTTATACCAAACCTAAGACCCTTCCTATAGCATGAGATGTGATATCCAACTCCTTCCCATTCCAATCCTGAGACCCTTCCTATAGCATGAGATGTGAAATCTCAATGCTTCTACCAAAACTGAGACCCTTCCTTTAGCATGAGATGTCATATCCAACTCCTTCCCATTCCAACCTGAGACCCTTCCTATAGCATGAGATGGGATATCCAACTCCTTCCAAATCCAATCCTGATACCCTTCCGATAGCATGAGATATGATATCCCAATGCTTCTACAAAACCTGAGACCCATACCATGGCATGAGATGTGATATCAAACTCCCGTCCTATACCATGAGACTTGATATCTCAATGCTTCTAATATCAAACCTGAGACCGGTCCAATAACATGAGATGTGATATCCAAATCCTTCCCCTTCCAAACCTTAGACCCTTCCTTTATCATGAGATGTGATATCCAAGTCCTTCCCATTCCATTCCTGAGACCCTTCCTATAGCATGAGATGTGATATCTCAATGCTTCAAATACCAAACCTGAGACCCTTCCTATAACATGAGATGTGATATCCAAGTCCTTCCCATTTCAATCCTGAGACCCTTCCTATAGCATGAGATGTGATATCTCAATGCTTCTAATACCAAACCTGAGACCCTTCCTATAACATGAATTCTGATATCCAAGTCCTTCCCATTCCAATCCTGAGACCCTTCCAATAGCAGAGATGTGATATCTCAATGCTTCTAATATCAAACCTGAGACCTGTCCTATAACATGAGATGGGATATCCAACTCCTTCCCGTTCCAAACATGATACCCTTCCTTTAGCATGAGATGTGATATCCAATTCCTTCCCATCCCAATCCTGAGACACCTCCGATAGCAGAGATGTGATATCTCAATGCTTATACCAAACCTGAGACTCTTCCTATAGCATGAGATGTGATATCTAACTCCTTCCTGTTCCAAACCTGAGACCCTTCCTATAGCATGAGAAGTGATATCCAACTCCTTCCCATTCCAATCCTGAGACCCTTCCTATAGCATGAGATGTGATATCTCAATGCTTATACCAAATCTGAGACCCTTCCTATAGCATAAAATGTGATATCCAACTCCTTCCCATTCCAATCCTGAGACCCTTCCTATAGCATGAGATGTGATATCTCAATGCTTCTAATACCAAACCTGAGATCCTTCCTATAACATGAGATGTGATATCCAACTCCTTCCCATTCCAATCCTGAGACCCTTATGATAGCATGAGATGGGATATCTCAATGCCTCTAATACCAAACCTGAGATACTTCCGATAGCATGAGATGTGATATCTCAATGCTTTTAATACCAAACCTGAGATCCTTCCTATAACATGAGATGTGATTTCCAAATCCTTCCCCTTCCAAACCTGAGACCCTCCCTTTAGCATGAGATGTGATATACAACTCCTTCCCATTCCAATCCTGAGACCCTTCTGATAGCATGAGATGTGATATCGCAATGCCTCTAATACCAAACCTGAGATCCTACCTCTAACATGAAATGTGATATCCATCTCCTTCCCTTTCCAAACCTGAGACCCTGCCTATAGCATGAGATGTGATATTCAAGTCCTTCCCATTCCAATCCTGAGACCCTTCCTATAGCATGTGATGTGATATCTCAATGCGTATACCAAACCTGAGACCCTTCCTATGGCATGAGATCTCATATACAACTCCTTCCCATTCCAATCCTGAGACCCTTCCTATAGCATGAGATGTGATATCTCAATGCTTATACCAAACCTGAGACCCTTCCTATAGCATGAGATGTGATATCCAACTTCTTCCCATTCCAATCCTAAGACCCTTCCTATAACATGAGATGTGATGTCTCAATGCTTCTAATACCAAACCTGAGATCTTTCCTATAACATGAGATGTGATATCCAACTCCTTCCCATTCCAATCCTAAGACCCTTCCTATAGCATGAGATGTGATATCTCAATGCTTATACCAAACCTGAGACCCTTCCTATAGCTTGAGATGTGATATCCAACTCCTTCCCATTCCAATCCTGAGACCCTTCCTATAGCATGAGATGTGATATCTCAAGGCTTCTAATACCAAACCTGAGATCCTTCCTCTAACATGAAATGTGATATCCAACTACTTCCCCTTCCTAACCTGAGACCCTTCCTATAGCATGAGATGTGATATCCAACTCCTTCCCATTCCAATCCTGAGACCCTTCCGATAGCTTGAGATGTGATATCTCAATGCTTCTAATATCAATACTGAGACCCTCCCTATAGCATGAGATGTGATATCTAAGTCCTTCCCATTCCAATCCTGAGACCCTTCCGATAGCAGAGATGTGATATCTCAATGCTTATACCAAACCTGAGACCCTTCCTATAGCATGAGATGTGATATCCAACTCCTTCCCATTCCAATCCTGAGACCCTTCCTATAGCATGATATGTGAAATCTCAATGCTTCTACCAAAACTGAGACCCTTCCTTTAGCATGAGATGTGATATGCAACTCCTTCCCATTCCAATCCTGAGACCAGTCCTATAGCATGAGATGTGATATCTCAATGCTTCTAATACCAAACCTGAGATCCTTCCTATAACATGAGATGTGATATCCAACTCCTTCCCATTCCAATCCTGAGACCCTTCCTATAGCATGAGATGTGATATCTCAATGCTTCTAATACCAAACCTGAGATCCTTCCGATAGCATGAGATGTGATATCTCAATGCTTCTAATACCAAACCTGAGATCCTTCCTATAACATGAGATGTGATATCCAAATCCTTCCCCTTCCGAACCTGAGACCCTCCCTTTAGCATGAGATGTGATATCCAACTCCTTCCCATTCCAATCCTGATACCCTTCTGATAGAATGAGATGTGATATCTCAATGCCTCTAATACCAAACCTGAGATCCTACCTCTAACATGAAATGTGATATCCAATTCCTTCCCTTTCCAAACCTGAGAGCCTTCCTACAGCATGAGATGTGATATCCAAGTCCTTCCCATTCCAATCCTGAGACCCTTCCTATAACATGAGATGTCATATCCAACTCCTTCCCATTCCAACCTGAGACCCTTCCTATAGCATGAGATGGGATATCCAACTCCTTCTTATGCCAAACCTGAGACCCTTCCTATGGCATGATATGTGATATCCAACTCCTTGCCATTCAAATCCTGAGACCCTTCCTATAGCATGAGAAGGGATATCCAACTCCTTCCCAATCCAATCCTTAGACCCTTCCGATAGCAGAGATGTGATATCTCAACGCTGCTACCAAACCTGAGACCCTTCCTATAACATGAGATGTGATATCCAATTCCTTCCCATTCCAAACCTGAGACCCTTCCTATTGGATGAGATGTGATATCCAACTCCTTCCCATTCCAACCCTGAGACCCTTCCTATACCATGAGATGTGATATCTCAATGCTTCTAATACCAAACCTGGGTCCCGTCCTATAACATGAGATATGATATCCAAATCCTTCCCCTTCCAAACCTGAGACCCTTCCTTTAGCATGAGATGTGATATCCAAATACTTCCCATTCCAATCCTAAAACCCTTCCTATAGCATGAGATGTGATATCTCAATGTTTCTAATAAAAAACCTGAGACCCTTCCTATAGCAAGAGATGCGATATCCAAATCCTTCCCATTCCAATCCTGAGACCCTTCCTATAACATGAGATGTGATATCCAACTCCTTCCCATTCCAACCTGAGACCCTTCCTATAGCATGAGAAGGGATATCCAACTCCTTCCCAATCCAATCCTGAGACCCTTCCGATAGCAGAGATGTGATATCTCAATGCTTATACCAAACCTGAGACCCTTCCTATGGCATGAGATGTGATATCCAACTCCTTGCCATTCAAATCCTGAGACCCTCCCTATAACAAGAGATGTCATATCCAACTCCTTCCCATTCCAAACCTGAGACCCTTCCTTTAGCATGAGATGTAATATCCAAATCCTTCACATTCCAATCCGGAGACCCTTCCTATAGCATGAGATGTGATATCTCAATGCTTCTAATACCAAACATGAGATCCTTCCTATAACATGAGATGTGATATCCAACTCCTTCCCATTCCAAACCTGAGACCCTTCCGATAGCATGAGATGTGATATCTCAATGCTTCAAAAACCAAACATGAGAACCATCCTATAACATGAGATGTGAAATCCAAATCCTTCCCTTCCCAAACCTGAGACTCTTCCTATAGCATGAGATGTGATATCTCAATGCTTCTACCAAACCTGAAACCCTTCCTATAGCATGAGATGTGATATCCAACTCCTTCCCATTCCAATCCTGAGACACTTCCTATAGCATGAGATGTGATATCACAATGCTTCTAATACCAAACCTGAGACCCGTCCTATAACATGAGATGTGATATCCAAATCCTTCCCCTTCCAAACCTTAGACCCTTCCTTTATCATGAGATGTGATATCCAAGTCCTTCCCATTCCATTCCTGAGACCCTTCCTATAGCATGAGATGTGATATCTCAATGCTTCTAATACCAAACCTGAGACCCTTCCTATAACATGAGATGTGATATCCAAGTCCTTCCCATTCCAATCCTGAGACCCTTCCTATAGCATGAGATGTGATATCCTAGTCCTTCCCATTCCAATCCTGAGACCCTTCCGATAGCAGAGATGTGATATCTCAATGCTTATACCAAACCTGAGACCCTTCCTATGGCATGAGATGTCATATACAACTCCTTCCCATTCCAATCCTGAGACCCTTCCTATAGCATGAGATGTGATATCTCAATGTTTATACCAAACCTGAGACCCTTCCTATAGCATGAGATGTGATATCCAACTCCTTCCCATTCCAATCCTGATACCCTTCCTATAACATGAGATGTGATGTCTCAATGCTTCTAATACCAAACCTGTGATCCTTCCTATAACATGAGATGTGATATCCAAATCCTTCCCATTCCATTCCTGAGACCCTTCCTATAGCATGAGATGTGATATCTCAATGCTTCTAATACCAAACCTGAGATCCTTCCGATAGCATGAGATGTGATATCTCAATGCTTCTAATACCAAACCTGAGATCCTTCCTATAACATGAGATGTGATATCCAAATCCTTCCCCTTCCGAACCTGAGACCCTCCCTTTAGCATGAGATGTGATATCCAACTCCTTCCCATTCCAATCCTGATACCCTTCTGATAGAATGAGATGTGATATCTCAATGCCTCTAATACCAAACCTGAGATCCTACCTCTAACATGAAATGTGATATCCAATTCCTTCCCTTTCCAAACCTGAGAGCCTTCCTACAGCATGAGATGTGATATCCAAGTCCTTCCCATTCCAATCCTGAGACCCTTCCTATAACATGAGATGTCATATCCAACTCCTTCCCATTCCAACCTGAGACCCTTCCTATAGCATGAGATGGGATATCCAACTCCTTCTTATGCCAAACCTGAGACCCTTCCTATGGCATGATATGTGATATCCAACTCCTTGCCATTCAAATCCTGAGACCCTTCCTATAGCATGAGAAGGGATATCCAACTCCTTCCCAATCCAATCCTTAGACCCTTCCGATAGCAGAGATGTGATATCTCAACGCTTCTACCAAACCTGAGACCCTTCCTATAACATGAGATGTGATATCCAATTCCTTCCCATTCCAAACCTGAGACCCTTCCTATTGGATGAGATGTGATATCCAACTCCTTCCCATTCCAACCCTGAGACCCTTCCTATACCATGAGATGTGATATCTCAATGCTTCTAATACCAAACCTGGGTCCCGTCCTATAACATGAGATATGATATCCAAATCCTTCCCCTTCCAAACCTGAGACCCTTCCTTTAGCATGAGATGTGATATCCAAATACTTCCCATTCCAATCCTAAAACCCTTCCTATAGCATGAGATGTGATATCTCAATGTTTCTAATAAAAAACCTGAGACCCTTCCTATAGCAAGAGATGCGATATCCAAATCCTTCCCATTCCAATCCTGAGACCCTTCCTATAACATGAGATGTGATATCCAACTCCTTCCCATTCCAACCTGAGACCCTTCCTATAGCATGAGAAGGGATATCCAACTCCTTCCCAATCCAATCCTGAGACCCTTCCGATAGCAGAGATGTGATATCTCAATGCTTATACCAAACCTGAGACCCTTCCTATGGCATGAGATGTGATATCCAACTCCTTGCCATTCAAATCCTGAGACCCTCCCTATAACAAGAGATGTCATATCCAACTCCTTCCCATTCCAAACCTGAGACCCTTCCTTTAGCATGAGATGTAATATCCAAATCCTTCACATTCCAATCCGGAGACCCTTCCTATAGCATGAGATGTGATATCTCAATGCTTCTAATACCAAACATGAGATCCTTCCTATAACATGAGATGTGATATCCAACTCCTTCCCATTCCAAACCTGAGACCCTTCCGATAGCATGAGATGTGATATCTCAATGCTTCAAAAACCAAACATGAGAACCATCCTATAACATGAGATGTGAAATCCAAATCCTTCCCTTCCCAAACCTGAGACTCTTCCTATAGCATGAGATGTGATATCTCAATGCTTCTACCAAACCTGAAACCCTTCCTATAGCATGAGATGTGATATCCAACTCCTTCCCATTCCAATCCTGAGACACTTCCTATAGCATGAGATGTGATATCACAATGCTTCTAATACCAAACCTGAGACCCGTCCTATAACATGAGATGTGATATCCAAATCCTTCCCCTTCCAAACCTTAGACCCTTCCTTTATTATGAGATGTGATATCCAAGTCCTTCCCATTCCATTCCTGAGACCCTTCCTATAGCATGAGATGTGATATCTCAATGCTTCTAATACCAAACCTGAGACCCTTCCTATAACATGAGATGTGATAACCAAGTCCTTCCCATTCCAATCCTGAGACCCTTCCTATAGCATGAGATGTGATATCCTAGTCCTTCCCATTCCAATCCTGAGACCCTTCCGATAGCAGAGATGTGATATCTCAATGCTTATACCAAACCTGAGACCCTTCCTATGGCATGAGATGTCATATACAACTCCTTCCCATTCCAATCCTGAGACCCTTCCTATAGCATGAGATGTGATATCTCAATGCTTATACCAAACCTGAGACCCTTCCTATAGCATGAGATGTGATATCCAACTCCTTCCCATTCCAATCCTGATACCCTTCCTATAACATGAGATGTGATGTCTCAATGCTTCTAATACCAAACATGAGATCCTTCCTATAACATGAGATGTGATATCCAACTCCTTCCCATTCCATTCCTGAGACCCTTCCTATAGCATGAGATAAGATATCCAACTCCTTCCCATTCCAATCCTGAGACCCTTCCTATAGCATGAGATGTGATATCTCAATGCTTCTAATAACAAACCTGAGATCCTTCCTATAACATGAGATGTGATAACCAAATCCTTCCCCTTCCAAACCAGAGACCCTCCCTTTAGCATGAGATGTGATATCCAACTCCTTCCCATTCCAATCCTGAGACCGTTCTGATAGCATGAGATGTGATATCTCAATGCTTCTAATACCAAACCTGAGATCCTTCCGATAGCATGAGATGTGATATTTCAATTCTTCTAATACCAAACCTGAGATCCTTCCTATAATACGAGATGTGATATTTAAATCCTTCCCCATCCAAACCTGAGACCCTCCCTTTAGCATGAGATGTGATATCCAACTCCTTCCCATTCCAATCCTGAGACCCTTCTGATAGCATGAGATGTTATATCTCAATGCCTCTAATACCAAACCTGAGATTCTACCTCTAACATGAAATGTGATATCCAACTCCTTCCCCTTCCAAACCTGGGAGCCTTCCTATAACACGAGATGTGATATCGAAGTCCTTCCCATTCCAATCCTGAGACCCTTCCTATAACATGAGATGTGATATCCAACTCCTTCCCATTCCAATTCTGAGACCCTTCCTATAGCATGAGATGTGATGTCTCAATGCTTCTAATACCAAATCTGAGATCATTCCTATAACATGAGATGTGATATCCAACTCCTTCCATTCCAATCCTGAGACCCTTCCTATAGCATGGGATGTGATATTTCAATGCTTATACCAAACCTGAGACCCTTCCTATAGCATGAGATGTGATATCCAAATCCTTCCCATTCCAATCGTGAGACCCTTCCTATAGCATGAGATGTGATATCTCAATGCCTCTAATACCAAACCTGAGATCCTTCCTCTAACATGAAATGTGATATCCAAATCCTTCCCTTTCCAAACCTGAGAGCCTACCTATAGCATGAGATGTGATATCCAACTCCTTCCCATTCCAATCCTGAGACCCTTCCTATAGCATGAGATGTGATATCTCAATGCTTATACCAAACCTGAGACCCTTCCTATAGCATGAGATGTGATATCCAAATCCTTCCCATTCCAATCCTGAGACCCTTCCTATAGCATGAGATGTGATATCTCAATGCCTCTAATACCAAACCTGAGATCCTTCCTTGAACATGAAATGTGATATCCCACTCCTTCGCTTTCCAAACCTGAGAGTCTACCTATAGCATGAGATGTGATATCCAAGTCCTTCCCATTCCAATCCTTAGACACTTCCTACAGCATGAGATGTGATATCTCAATGATTCTATTACCAAACCTGAGACCCGTCCTATAACATGAGATGGGATATCCAACTCCTTCCCATTTCAATCCTGAGAAACTTCCGATAGCAGAGATGTGATATCTCAATGCTTCTAATACCAAACCTGAGATCCTTCCTATAACATGAGATGTGATATCCAAATCCTTCCCCTTCCAAACCAGAGACCCTCCCTTTAGCATGAGATGTGATATCCAACTCCTTCCCATTCCAATCCTGAGACATTTCTGATAGCATGAGATGTGATATCTCAATGCCTCTAATACCAAACCTGAGATCCTACCTCTAACATGAAATGTGATATCCAACTCCTTCCCCTTGCAAACCTGAGAGCCTTCCTATAGCATGAGATGTGATATCGAAGTATTTCCCATTCCAATCCTGAGACCCTTCCTATAACATGAGATGTGATATCCAACTCCTTCCCATTCCAACCTGAGACCCTTCCTATAGCATGAGATGGGATATCCAACTACTTCCAAATCCAATCCTGATACCCTTCCGATAGCATGAGATGTGATATCTCAATCCCTCTAATACCAAACCTGAGATCCTTCCTATAACATGAGATGTGATATCAAAATCCTTCCCCTTCCAAACCTGAGACCCTCCCTTTAGCATGAGATGTGATATCCAACTCCTTCCCATTCCAATCCTGAGACCCTTCTGATAGCATGAGATGTGATATTCAATGCCTCTAATACCAAACCTGAGATCCTACCTCTAACATGAAATGTGATATCCAACTCCTTCCCTTTCCAAACGTGAGAGCCTCCCTATAGCATGAGATGGGATATTCAAGTCCTTCCCATTCCAATCCTGAGACCCTTCCTATAGCATGAGATGTGATATCTCAATGCTTCTAATACCAAACCTGAGACCCTTCCTATAACATAAGATGGGATATCCAACTCCTTCCCATTCCAATCCTGAGACCCTTCCGATAGCAGAGATGTGATATCTCAATGCTGATACCAAACCTGAGACCCTTCCTATGGCATGAGATGTCATATACAACTCCTTCCCATTCCAATCCTGAGACCCTTCCTATAGCATGAGATGTGATATCTCAATGCTTATACAAAACCTGAGACCCTTCCTATAGCATGAGATGTGATATCCAACTCCTTCCCATTCCAATCCTGAGACCCTTCCTATAACATGAGATGTGATGTCTCAATGCTTCTAATACCAAACCTGAGATCCTTCCTATGGCATGAGATGTCATATAAAACTCCTCCCCATTCCATTCCTGAGACCCTTCCTATAGCATGAGATGTGATATCCAACTCCTTCCCATTCCAATCCTGAGACCCTTCCTATAGCATGAGATGTGATATCCAAATCCTTCCCATTCCAATCGTGAGACCCTTCCTATAGCATGAGATGTGATATCCAAAACCTTCCCTTTCCAAAACTGAGAGCCTACCTATAGCATGAAATGTGATATCCAACTCCTTCCCATTCCAATCCTGAGACCCTTCCTATAGCATGAGATGTGATATCTCAATGCTTATACCAAACCTGACACCCTTCCTATAGCATGAGATGTGATATCCAAATCCTTCCCATTCCAATCCTGAGACCCTTCCTATAGCATGAGATGTGATATCCAAATCCTTCCCCTTCCAAACCTGAGACCCTCCCTTTAGCATGAGATGTGATATCCAACTCCTTCCCATTCCAATCCTGAGACCCTTCTGATAGCATGAGATGTTATATCTCAATGCCTCTAATACCAAACCTGAGATCCTACCTCTAACATGAAATGTGATATCCAACTCCTTCCCCTTCTAAACCTGGGAGCCTTTCTATAACATGAGATGTGATATTGAAGTGCTTCCCATTCCAATCCTGCGACCCTTCCTATAACATGAGATGTGATATCCAACTCCTTCCCATTCCAATCCTGAGACCATTCCTATAGCATGAGATGTGATGTCTCAATGCTTCTAATACCAAATCTGAGATCCTTCCTATAACATGAGATGTGATATCCAACTCCTTCCCATTGCAATCTTGAGACCGTTTCTATAGCATGAGATGTGATATCTCAATGCTTATACCAAACCTGAGACCCTTCCTATAGCATGAGATGTGATATCCAAATCCTTCCCATTCCAATCGTGAGACCCTTCCTATAGCATGAGATGTGATATCTCAATGCCTCTAATACCAAACCTGAGATCCTACCTCTAAAATGAAATTTGATATGCAACTCCTTCCCCTTCCAAACCTGATAGCCTTCCTATAGCATGAGATGTGTTATCCAAGTCCTTCCCATTCCAATCCCGATACCCTTCCTATAACATGAGATGTGATATCCAATTCCTTCCCATTCCAACCTGAGACCCTTCCTATAGCATGAGATGGGATATCCAACTCCTTCCAAATCCAATCCTGATACCCTTCCGATAGCATGAGATGTGATATCCCAATGCTTCTACAAAACCTGAGACCCATACCATGGCATGAGATGTGATATCAAACTCCTTCCCATTCCAATCCTGACACCCTTCCTATAGCTTGAGATGTGATATCCAACTCCTTCCCATTCCAATTCTGAGACCCGTCCTATACCATGGGACTTGATATCTCAATGCTTCTAATACCAAACCTGAGACCGGTCCTATAACATGAGATGTGATATCCAAATCCTTCCCCTTCCAAACCTTAGACCCTTCCTTTATCATGAGATATGATATCCAAGTCGTTCCCATTCCAATCCTGAGACCCTTCCTATAGCATGAGATGTGATATCTCAATGCTTCTAATACCAAACCTGAGACCCTTGCTATAACATGAGATGTGATATTCAAGTCCTTCCCATTCCAATCCTGAGACCCTTCCTATAGCATGAGATGTGATATCTCAATGCTTCTAATACCAAACCTGAGACCCTTCCTATAATGAGATGGGATATCCAACTCCTTCCCATTCCAATCCTGAGACCCTTCCGATAGCAGAGATGTGATATCTCAATGCTTATACCAAACCTGAGACCCTTCCTATGGCATGAGATGTCAAATACAACTCCTTCCGATTCCAATCCTGAGACCCTTCCTATAGCATGAGATGTGATATCTCAATGCTTCTAATAATAAACCTGAGATCCTTCCTATAACATGAGATGTGATATCCAACTCCTTCCCATTCCAAACCTGAGACCCTTCCGATTGCATGAGATGTGATATCAAACTCCTTCCCATTCCAATCCTGAGATAGCTTGAGATGTGATATCCAACTCCTTCCCATTCCAATCCTGAGACCCTTCCTATACCATGAGATGTGATATCTCAATGCTTCTAATACCAAACCTGACACCCGTCCTAAAACATGAGATGTGAGATCCAAATCCTTCCCCTTCCAAGCCTGAGATCTTTCCTTTAGCATGAGATGTGATATCCAACTCCTTCCCATTCCAATCCTGAGACCCTTCCTATAGCATGATATGTGATATCACAATTTTTCTAATACCAAACCTGAGATCCTTCCTATAACATGAGATGTGTATCCACCTCCTTCCCATTCCAAACCTGAGACCCTTCCTAGAGCCTGAGATGTGATATCTTAATGCTTCTAAAACCAAACCTGAGAACCATCCAATAACATATGTGAAATCCAAATCCTTCCCTTTCCAAACCTGAGACCCTTCCGATAGCATTACATGTGATATCTCAATGCTTCTAAAACCAAACATGAGAACCATCCTATAACATGAGATGTGAAATCCAAATCCTTCCCTTTCCAAACCTGAGACCCTCCCTATAGCATGGGATGTGATATCTAAGTCCTTCCCATTCCTATCCTGAGACCCTTCCGATAGCAGAGATGTGATATCTCAATGCTTGGACCAAACCTGAGACCCTTCCTATGACATGAGATGTGATATCCAACTCCTTCCCATTCCAATCCTGAGACACTTCCTATAGCATGAGATGTGATATCTCAATGCTTCTATCAAACCTGAGTCCCTTCCTTTAGCATGAGATGTGATATCCAACTCCTTCCCATTCCAATCCTGAGACCCTTCCTATAGCATGAGATGTGATATTTCAAAGCTTCTAATACCAAACCTGGGACCCGTCCTATAACATGAGATATGATATCCAAATCCTTCCCCTTCCAAACCTGAGACCCTTCCTTTAGCATGAGATGTGATATCCAAATCCTTCCCATTCCAATCCTGAAACCCTTCCTATAGCATGAGATGTGATATCTCAATGTTTCTAATAAAAAACCTGAGACTCTTCCTATAGCAAGAGATGTGATATCCAAATCCTTCCCATTCCAATCCTGAGACCCTTCCTATAACATGAGATGTGATATATCAATGCCTCTAATACCAAACCTGAGATTCTTCCTATAACATGAGATGTGATATCTCAATGCTTCTAATACCAAACCTGAGACCCTCCCTTTAGCATGAGATGTGATATCCGACTCCTTCCCATTCCAATCCTGAGACCCTTCTGATAGCATGAGATGTGATATCTCAATGCCTCTAATACCAAACCAGAGATTCTTCCTATAACATTAGATGTGATATCTCAATGCTTCTAATACCAAACCTGAGACCCTCCCTTTAGCATGAGATGTGATATCCGACTCCTTCCCATTCCAATCCCGAGACCCTTCTGATAGCATGAGATGTGATATCTCAATGCTTCTAACACCAAACCTGAGACCCTTCCTATAACATAAGATGGGATATCCAACTCCTTCCCATTCCAATCCTGAGACCCTTCCGATAGCAGAGATGTGATATCTCAATGCTTATACCAATCCTGAGACCCTTCCTATAGCATGATATGTGATATCACAATTTTTCTAATACCAAACCTGAGATCCTTCCTATAACATGAGATGTGTATCCAACTCCTTCCCATTCCAAAACCTGAGACCCTTCCTATAGCATGAGATGTGATATCTTAATGCTTCTAAAACCAAACCTGAGAACCATCCAATAACATATGTGAAATCCAAATCCTTCCCTTTCCAAACCTGAGACCCTTCCGATAGCATTAGATGTGATATCCCAATGCTTCTAAAACCAAACATGAGAACCATCCTATAACATGAGATGTGAAATCCAAATCCTTCCCTTTCCAAACCTGAGACCCTTCCTATAGCTTGAGATGTGATATCAAACTCCTTCCCATTCCAATCCTGTGATAGCTTGAGATGTGATATCCAACTCCTTCCCATTCCAATCCTGAGACCCTTCCTATACCATGAGATGTGATATCTCAATGCTTCTAATACCAAACCTGAGACCCGTCCTAAAACATGAGATGTGAGATCCAAATCCTTCCCCTTCCAAACCTGAGAACCTTCCTATGGCTTGAGATGTGATATCAAACTCCTTCCCATTCCAATCCTGAGATAGCTTGAGATGTGATATCCAACTCCTTCCCATTCCTATCCTGAGACCCTTCCGATAGCAGAGATGTGATATCTCAATGCTTGTACCAAACCTGAGACCCTTCCTATGGCATGAGATGTGATATCCAACTCCTTCCCATTCCAATCCTGAGACCCTTCCTATAGCATGAGATGTGATATCTCAATGCTTCTATCAAACCTGAGTCCCTTCCTTTAGCATGAGATGTGATATCCAACTCCTTCCCATTCCAATCCTGAGACCCTTCCTATAGCATGAGATGTGATATCTCAAAGCTTCTAATACCAAACCTGGGACCCGTCCTATAACATGAGATATGATATCCAAATCCTTCCCCTTCCAAACCTGAGACCCTTCCTTTAGCATGAGATGTGATATCCAAATCCTTCCCATTCCAATCCTGAAACCCTTCCTATAGCATGAGATGTGATATCTCAATGTTTCTAATAAAAAACCTGAGACCCTTCCTATAGCAAGAGATGTGATATCCAAATCCTTCCCATTCCAATCCTGAGACCCTTCCTATAACATGAGATGTGATATCCATCTCCTTCCCATTCCAACCTGAGAACCTTCCTATAGCATGAGAAGGGATATCCAACTCCTTCCCATTCCAATCCTGAGACCTTCCTATAGCATGAGATGTGATATCTCAAAGCTTCTAATACCAAACCTGCGACCCGTCCTATAACATGAGATATGATATCCAAATCCTTCCCCTTCCAAACCTGAGACCCTTCCTTTAGCATGAGATGTGATATAAAAATCCTTCCCATTCCAATCCTGAAACCCTTCCTATAGCATGAGATGTGATATCTCAATGTTTCTAATAAAAAAACTGAGACCCTTCCTATAGCAAGAGATGTGACATCCAAATCCTTCCCATTCCAATCCTGAGATCCTTCCTATTGGATGAGATGTGATATCCAACTCCTTCCCATTCCAATACTGAGACCCTTCCTATACCATGAGATGTGATATCTCAATGCTTCTACCAAAACTGAGACCCTTCCTTTAGCATGAGATGTGATATCCAACTCCTTCCCATTCCAATCCTGAGACCCTTCTGATAGCATGAGATGTGATATTCAATGCCTCTAATACCAAACCTGAGATCCTACCTCTAACATGAAATGTGATATCCAACTCCTTCCCTTTCCAAACGTGAGAGCCTCCCTATAGCATGAGATGGGATATTCAAGTCCTTCCCATTCCAATCCTGAGACCCTTCCTATAGCATGAGATGTGATATCTCAATGCTTCTAATACCAAACCTGAGACCCTTCCTATAACATAAGATGGGATATCCAACTCCTTCCCATTCCAATCCTGAGACCCTTCCGATAGCAGAGATGTGATATCTCAATGCTGATACCAAACCTGAGACCCTTCCTATGGCATGAGATGTCATATACAACTCCTTCCCATTCCAATCCTGAGACCCTTCCTATAGCATGAGATGTGATATCTCAATGCTTATACAAAACCTGAGACCCTTCCTATAGCATGAGATGTGATATCCAACTCCTTCCCATTCCAATCCTGAGTCCCTTCCTATAACATGAGATGTGATGTCTCAATGCTTCTAATACCAAACCTGAGATCCTTCCTATGGCATGAGATGTCATATAAAACTCCTCCCCATTCCATTCCTGAGACCCTTCCTATAGCATGAGATGTGATATCCAACTCCTTCCCATTCCAATCCTGAGACCCTTCCTATAGCATGAGATGTGATATCCAAATCCTTCCCATTCCAATCGTGAGACCCTTCCTATAGCATGAGATGTGATATCCAAAACCTTCCCTTTCCAAAACTGAGAGCCTACCTATAGCATGAAATGTGATATCCAACTCCTTCCCATTCCAATCCTGAGACCCTTCCTATAGCATGAGATGTGATATCTCAATGCTTATACCAAACCTGACACCCTTCCTATAGCATGAGATGTGATATCCAAATCCTTCCCATTCCAATCCTGAGACCCTTCCTATAGCATGAGATGTGATATCCAAATCCTTCCCCTTCCAAACCTGAGACCCTCCCTTTAGCATGAGATGTGATATCCAACTCCTTCCCATTCCAATCCTGAGACCCTTCTGATAGCATGAGATGTTATATCTCAATGCCTCTAATACCAAACCTGAGATCCTACCTCTAACATGAAATGTGATATCCAGCTCCTTCCCCTTCTAAACCTGGGAGCCTTCCTATAACATGAGATGTGATATCGAAGTGCTTCCCATTCCAATCCTGAGACCCTTCCTATAACATGAGATGTGATATCCAACTCCTTCCCATTCCAATGCTGAGACCCTTCCTATAGCATGAGATGTGATGTCTCAATGCTTCTAATACCAAATCTGAGATCCTTCCTATAACATGAGATGTGATATCCAACTCCTTCCCATTGCAATCTTGAGACCGTTTCTATAGCATGAGATTTGATATCTCAATGCTTATACCAAACCTGAGACCCTTCCTATAGCATGAGATGTGATATCCAAATCCTTCCCATTCCAATCGTGAGACCCTTCCTATAGCATGAGATGTGATATCTCAATGCCTCTAATACCAAACCTGAGATCCTACCTCTAAAATGAAATTTGATATGCAACTCCTTCCCCTTCCAAACCTGATAGCCTTCCTATAGCATGAGATGTGTTATCCAAGTCCTTCCCATTCCAATCCTGATACCCTTCCTATAACATGAGATGTGATATCCAATTCCTTCCCATTCCAACCTGAGACCCTTCCTATAGCATGAGATGGGATATCCAACTCCTTCCAAATCCAATCCTGATACCCTTCCGATAGCATGAGATGTGATATCCCAATGCTTCTACAAAACCTGAGACCCATACCATGGCATGAGATGTGATATCAAACTCCTTCCCATTCCAATCCTGACACCCTTCCTATAGCTTGAGATGTGATATCCAACTCCTTCCCATTCCAATTCTGAGACCCGTCCTATACCATGGGACTTGATATCTCAATGCTTCTAATACCAAACCTGAGACCGGTCCTATAACATGAGATGTGATATCCAAATCCTTCCCCTTCCAAACCTTAGACCCTTCCTTTATCATGAGATATGATATCCAAGTCATTCCCATTCCAATCCTGAGACCCTTCCTATAGCATGAGATGTGATATCTCAATGCTTCTAATACCAAACCTGAGACCCTTGCTATAACATGAGATGTGATATTCAAGTCCTTCCCATTCCAATCCTGAGACCCTTCCTATAGCATGAGATGTGATATCTCAATGCTTCTAATACCAAACCTGAGACCCTTCCTATAATGAGATGGGATATCCAACTCCTTCCCATTCCAATCCTGAGACCCTGCCGATAGCAGAGATGTGATATCTCAATGCTTATACCAAACCTGAGACCCTTCCTATGGCATGAGATGTCAAATACAACTCCTTCCGATTCCAATCCTGAGACCCTTCCTATAGCATGAGATGTGATATCTCAATGCTTCTAATAATAAACCTGAGATCCTTCCTATAACATGAGATGTGATATCCAACTCCTTCCCATTCCAAACCTGAGACCCTTCCGATTGCATGAGATGTGATATCAAACTCCTTCCCATTCCAATCCTGAGATAGCTTGAGATGTGATATCCAACTCCTTCCCATTCCAATCCTGAGACCCTTCCTGTACCATGAGATGTGATATCTCAATGCTTCTAATACCAAACCTGACACCCGTCCTAAAACATGAGATGTGAGATCCAAATCCTTCCCCTTCCAAGCCTGAGATCTTTCCTTTAGCATGAGATGTGATATCCAACTCCTTCCCATTCCAATCCTGAGACCCTTCCTATAGCATGATATGTGATATCACAATTTTTCTAATACCAAACCTGAGATCCTTCCTATAACATGAGATGTGTATCCACCTCCTTCCCATTCCAAACCTGAGACCCTTCCTATAGCTTGAGATGTGATATCTTAATGCTTCTAAAACCAAACCTGAGAACCATCCAATAACATATGTGAAATCCAAATCCTTCCCTTTCCAAACCTGAGACCCTTCCGATAGCATTACATGTGATATCTCAATGCTTCTAAAACCAAACATGAGAACCATCCTATAACATGAGATGTGAAATCCAAATCCTTCCCTTTCCAAACCTGAGACCCTCCCTATAGCATGGGATGTGATATCTAAGTCCTTCCCATTCCTATCCTGAGACCCTTCCGATAGCAGAGATGTGATATCTCAATGCTTGGACCAAACCTGAGACCCTTCCTATGACATGAGATGTGATATCCAACTCCTTCCCATTCCAATCCTGAGACACTTCCTATAGCATGAGATGTGATATCTCAATGCTTCTATCAAACCTGAGTCCCTTCCTTTAGCATGAGATGTGATATCCAACTCCTTCCCATTCCAATCCTGAGACCCTTCCTATAGCATGAGATGTGATATTTCAAAGCTTCTAATACCAAACCTGGGACCCATCCTATAACATGAGATATGATATCCAAATCCTTCCCCTTCCAAACCTGAGACCCTTCCTTTAGCATGAGATGTGATATCCAAATCCTTCCCATTCCAATCCTGAAACCCTTCCTATAGCATGAGATGTGATATCTCAATGTTTCTAATAAAAAACCTGAGAGTCTTCCTATAGCAAGAGATGTGATATCCAAATCCTTCCCATTCCAATCCTGAGACCCTTCCTATAACATGAGATGTGATATATCAATGCCTCTAATACCAAACCTGAGATTCTTCCTATAACATGAGATGTGATATCTCAATGCTTCTAATACCAAACCTGAGACCCTCCCTTTAGCATGAGATGTGATATCCGACTCCTTCCCATTCCAATCCTGAGACCCTTCTGATAGCATGAGATGTGATATCTCAATGCCTCTAATACCAAACCAGAGATTCTTCCTATAACATGAGATGTGATATCTCTATTGCTTCTAATACCAAACCTGAGACCCTCCCTTTAGCATGAGATGTGATATCCGACTCCTTCCCATTCCAATCCTGAGACCCTTCTGATAGCATGAGATGTGATATCTCAATGCTTCTAACACCAAACCTGAGACCCTTCCTATAACATAAGATGGGATATCCAACTCCTTCCCATTCCAATCCTGAGACCCTTCCGATAGCAGAGGTGTGATATCTCAATGCTTATACCAATCCTGAGACCCTTCCTATAGCATGATATGTGATATCACAATTTTTCTAATACCAAACCTGAGATCCTTCCTATAACATGAGATGTGTATCCAACTCCTTCCCATTCCAAAACCTGAGACCCTTCCTATAGCATGAGATGTGATATCTTAATGCTTCTAAAACCAAACCTGAGAACCATCCAATAACATATGTGAAATCCAAATCCTTCCCTTTCCAAACCTGAGACCCTTCCGATAGCATTAGATGTGATATCTCAATGCTTCTAAAACCAAACATGAGAACCATCCTATAACATGAGATGTGAAATCCAAATCCTTCCCTTTCCAAACCTGAGACCCTTCCTATAGCTTGTGATGTGATATCAAACTCCTTCCCATTCCAATCCTGTGATAGCTTGAGATGTGATATCCAACTCCTTCCCATTCCAATCCTGAGACCCTTCCTATACCATGAGATGTGATATCTCAATGCTTCTAATACCAAACCTGAGACCCGTCCTAAAACATGAGATGTGAGATCCAAATCCTTCCCCTTCCAAACCTGAGAACCTTCCTATAGCTTGAGATGTGATATCAAACTCCTTCCCATTCCAATCCTGAGATAGCTTGAGATGTGATATCCAACTCCTTCCCATTCCTATCCTGAGACCCTTCCGATAGCAGAGATGTGATATCTCAATGCTTGTACCAAACCTGAGACCCTTCCTATGGCATGAGATGTGATATCCAACTCCTTCCCATTCCAATCCTGAGACCCTTCCTATAGCATGAGATGTGATATCTCAATGCTTCTATCAAACCTGAGTCCCTTCCTTTAGCATGAGATGTGATATCCAACTCCTTCCCATTCCAATCCTGAGACCCTTCCTATAGCATGAGATGTGATATCTCAAAGCTTCTAATACCAAACCTGGGACCCGTCCTATAACATGAGATATGATATCCAAATCCTTCCCCTTCCAAACCTGAGACCCTTCCTTTAGCATGAGATGTGATATCCAAATCCTTCCCATTCCAATCCTGAAACCCTTCCTATAGCATGAGATGTGATATCTCAATGTTTCTAATAAAAAACCTGAGACCCTTCCTATAGCAAGAGATGTGATATCCAAATCCTTCCCATTCCAATCCTGAGACCCTTCCTATAACATGAGATGTGATATCCAACTCCTTCCCATTCCAACCTGAGAACCTTCCTATAGCATGAGAAGGGATATCCAACTCCTTCCCATTCCAATCCTGAGACCTTCCTATAGCATGAGATGTGATATCTCAAAGCTTCTAATACCAAACCTGCGACCCGTCCTATAACATGAGATATGATATCCAAATCCTTCCCCTTCCAAACCTGAGACCCTTCCTTTAGCATGAGATGTGATATACAAATCCTTCCCATTCCAATCCTGAAACCCTTCCTATAGCATGAGATGTGATATCTCAATGTTTCTAATAAAAAAACTGAGACCCTTCCTATAGCAAGAGATGTGACATCCAAATCCTTCCCATTCCAATCCTGAGATCCTTCCTATTAGATGAGATGTGATATCCAACTCCTTCCCATTCCAATACTGAGACCCTTCCTATACCATGAGATGTGATATCTCAATGCTTCTACCAAAACTGAGACCCTTCCTTTAGCATGAGATGTGATATCCAACTCCTTCCCATTCCAATCCTGAGACCCTTCCTATAGCATGAGATGTGATATCTCAATGCCTCTAATACCAAACCAGAGATTCTTCCTATAACATGAGATGTGATATCTCAATGCTTCTAATACCAAACCTGAGACCCTTCCTTTAGCATGAGATGTGATATCCGACTCCTTCCCATACCAATCCTGAGACCCTTCTGATAGCATGAGATGTGATATCTCAATGCCTCTAATACCAAACCTGAGATTCTTCCTATAACATGAGATGTGATATCTCAATGCTTCTAATACCAAACCTGAGACCCTCCGTTTAGCATGAGATGTGATATCCGACTCCTTCCCATTCCAATCCTGAGACCCTTCTGATAGCATGAGATGTGATATCTCAATGCTTCTAATACCAAATCTGAGACCCTTCCTATAACATAAGATGGGATATCCAACTCCTTCCCATTCCAATCCTGAGACCCTTCCGATAGCAGAGATGTGATATCTCAATGCTTATACCAAACCTGAGACCCTTCCTGTGGCATGAGATGTCATATACAACTCCTTCCCATTCCAATCCTGAGACCCTTCCTATAGCATGAGATGTGATATCCAACTCCTTCCCATTCCAATCCTGAGACCCTTCCTATAGCATGAGATTTGATATCTCAATGCTTCTAACACCAAACCTGAGATCCTTCCGATAGCATGAGATGTGATATCTCAATGCTTCTAATACCAAACCTGAGATCATTCCTATAACACGAGATGTAATATCCAAATCCTTCCCCTTCCAAACCTGAGACCCTCCCTTTAGCATGAGATGTGATAATCAACTCCTTCCCATTCCAATCCTGAGATCCTTCTGATAGCATGAGATGTGATATCTCAATGCCTCTAATACCAAACCTGAGATCCTACCTCTAACATGAAATGTGATATCCAACTCCTTCCCCTTCCAAACCTGAGAGCCTTCCTATAGCATGAGATGTGATATCCAAGTCCTTCCCATTCCAATCCTGAGACCCTTCCTATAGCTTGAGATGTGATATCCAACTCCTCCCCATTCCAATTCTGAGACCCTTCCTATAGCATGAGATGTGATATCTCAATGCTTCTAATACCAAACCTGGGACCCTTCCTATAACATGAGATGGGATATCCAAGTCCTTCCCATTCCAATCCTGAGACCCTTCCTATAGCATGAGATATGATATCTCAATGCTTCTAATACCAAACCTGAGACCCTTCCTATAACAAGAGATGTGATATCCATGTCCTTCCCATTCCAATCCTGAGACCCGTCCTATACCATGAGATGTGATATCTCAATGCTTCTAATACCAAACCTGAGACCCTTCCTATAATGAGATGGCATATCCAACTCCTTCCCATTCCAATCCTGAGACCCTTCCAATAGCAGAGATGTGATATCTCAATGCTTATACCAAACCTGAGACCCTTCCTATGGCATGAAATGTCATATACAACTCCTTCCGATTCCAGACCTGAGACCCTTCCTATAGCATGAGATGTGATATCCAACTCCTTCTCATTCCAATCCTGAGAACCTTCCTATAGCTTGAGATGTGATATCCAACTCCTTCCCATTCCAATCCTGAGACCCTTCCTATAGCATGAGATGTGATATCTCAATGCTTCTAATACCAAACCTGAGATCCTTCCTATAACATGAGATGTGATATCCAAATCCTTCCACTTCCAAACCTGAGACCCTCCCTTTAGCATGAGATGTGATATCCGACTCCTTCCCATTCCAATCCTGAGACCCTTCTGATAGCATGAGATATGATATCTCAATGCCTATAATACCAAACCTGAGATCCTTCCGATAGCATGAGATGTGATATCTCAATGCTTCTAATACCAAACCTGAGATCCTTCCTATAACATTAAATGTGATATCCAAATCCTTCCAAATCCAATCCTGATACCCTTCCGATAGCATGAGATGTGATATCCCAATGCTTCTACAAAACCTGAGACCCATACATGGCATGAGATGTGATATCAAACTCCTTCCCATTCCAATCCTGAGACACTTCCTATAGCATGAGATGTGATATCTCAATGCTTCTAATACCAAACCTGAGACTCTTCCTATAACATGAGATGGGATATTCAACTCCTTCCCATTCCAATCCTGAGACCCTTCCGATAGCAGAGGTGTGATATCTCAATGCTTATACCAAACCTGAGACCCTTCCTATGGCATGAGATGTCATATACAACTCCTTCCCATTCCAATCCTGAGACCCTTCCTATAGCATGAGATGTGATATCTCAATGCTTATACCAAACCTGAGAACCATACATGGCATGAGATGTGATATCAAACTCCTTACCATTCCAATCCTGAGACCATTCCTATAGCATGAGATGTGATATCTCAATGCTTCTAATACCAAACCTGAGACCCTTCCTATAGCATGAGATGTGATATCTCAATGCTTATACCAAACCTGAGACCCTTCCTATAGCATGAGATGTGATATCCAACTCCTTCCCATTTCAATCCTGAGACCCTTCCTATAGCATGAGATGTGATGTCTCAATGCTTCTAATACCAAACCTGAGATCCTTCCTATAACATCAGATGTGATATCCAACTCCTTCCCATTCCAATACTGAGACCCTTCCTATAGCATGAGATGTGATATCTCAATGTTTATACCAAACCTGAGACCCTTCCTATAGCATGAGATGTGATATCCAACTCCTTCCCATTCCAATCCTGAGACCCTTCCTATAGCATGAGATGTGATAGCTCAATGCCTCTAATACCAAATCTGAGATCCTTCCTCTAACATGAAATGTGATATCCTACTCCTTCCCTTTCCAAACCTGAGAGCCTACCTATAGCATGAGATGTGATATCCAAGACCTTCCCATTCCAATCCTTAGACCCTTCCTACAGCATACAATATGATATCTCAATGATTCTAATAACAAACCTGAGACCCGTCCTATAACATGAGATGTGATATCCAACTCCTTCCTATTCCAATCCTGAGACACTTCCGATAGCAGAGATGTGATATCTCAATGCTTATTCCAAATCTGAGACCCTTCCTATAGCATGAGATGTGATATCCAACTCCTTCCCGTTCCAAACCTGAGACCCTTCCTATAGCATATGTGATATCCAACTCCTTCCCATTCCAAACATGAGACCCTTCCTATAGCATGAGATGTGATATCCAACTCCTTCCCATTCCAATCCTGAGACCCTTCCTATAGCATGAGATGTGATATCTCAATGCCTCTAATACCAAACCTGAGATCCTTCCTCTAACATGAAATGTGATATCCAACTCCTTCCCTTTCCAAACCTGAGAGCCTACCTATAGCATGAGATGTGATATCCAAGACCTTCCCATTCCAATCCTTAGACCCTTCCTACAGCATACAATATGATATCTCAATGATTCTAATAACAAACCTGAGACCCGTCCTATAACATGAGATGTGATATCCAACTCCTTCCCATTCCAATCCTGAGACACTTCCGATAGCAGAGATGTGATATCTCAATGCCTATTCCAAACCTGAGACCCTTCCTATAGCATGAGATGTGATATCCAACTCCTTCCCATTCCAAACATGAGACCCTTCCTATAGCAAGAATGTAATATCCAACTCCTTCCCATTCCAATCCTGAGACCCTTCCTATAACATGAGATGTGATATCCAACCCCTTCCCATTCCAACCTGAGACCCTTCCTATAGCATGAGATGGGATATCCAACTCCTTCCAAATCCAATCCTGATACCCTTCCGATAGCATGAGATGTGATATCCCAATGCTTCTACCAAACCTGAGACCCATACTATGGCATGAGATGTGATATCAAACTCCTTCCCATTCCAATCCTGAGACCCTTCCTATAGCTTGAGATGTGATATCCAACTCCTTCCCATTCCAATTCTGAGACCCTTCCTATACAATGAGACTTGATATCTCAATGCTTCTAATACCAAACCTGAGACCCGTCCTATAACATGAGATGTGATATCCAAATCCTTCCCCTTCCAAACCTTAGACCCTTCCTTTATCATGAGATGTTATATCCAACTCCTTCCCATTCCAATCCTGAGACTCTTCCGATATCATGAGATGTGATATCTCAATGCTTCTAATATCAAACATGAGACCCTCCCTATAGCATGAGATGTGATATCCAAGTCCTTCCCATTCCAAACCTGAGACCCTTCCTATAGCATGAGATGTGATATCTCAATGCTTCTAATACCAAACCTACCTGAGACCCTTCCTATAACATGAGATGGGAATATCCAACTCCTTCCCATTCCAATCCTGAGACCCTTCCGATAGCAGAGATGTGATATCTCAATGCTTATACCAAACCTGAGATCCTTCCTATAACATGAGATGTGATATCCAACTCCTTCCCATTCCAATCCTGAGACACTTCCTATAGCATGAGATGTGATATCTCACTGCTTATACCAAACCTGAGACCCTTCCTATAGCATGAGATGTGATATCCAACTCCTTCCCATTCCAATCCTGAGACCCTTCCTATAGCATGAGATGTGATATCTCAATGCTTCTAATATCAAACTTGAGACCCTCCCTATAGCATGAGATGTGATACCCAAGTCCTTCCCATTCCAATCCTGAGACCCTTCCTACAGCATGCGATGTGATGTCTCAATGCTTCTAATACCAAACCTGAGACTCTTCCTATAACATGAGATGGGATATCCAACTCCTTCCCATTCCAATCCTGAGACCCTTCCGATAGCAGAGATGTGATATCTCAATGCTTATACCAAACGTAAGACCCTTCCTATGGCATGAGATGTCATATACAACTCCTTCCCATTCCAATCCTGAGACCCTTCCTATAGCATGAGATGTGATATCCAACTCCTTCGCATTCCAATCCTGAGACCCTTCCTATAGCATGAGATGTGATGTCTCAATGCTTCTAATACCAAACCTGAGATCCTTCCTATAACATGAGATGTGATATCCAACTCCTTCCCATTCCAATCCCGAGACCCTTCCTATAGCATGAGATGTGATATCTCAATGCTTATACCAAACCTGAGACCCTTCCTATAGCATGAGATGTGATATCCAACTCCTTCCCATTCCAATCCTGAGACTCTTCCTATAGCATGAGATGTGATATCTCAATGCCTCTAATACCAAACCTGAGATCTTTCCTCTAACGTGAAATGTGATATCCAACTCCTTCCCTTTCCAAACCTGAGAGCCTACCTATAGCATGAGATGTGATATCCAAGTCCTTCCCATTCCAATCCTTAGACCCTTCCTACAGCATGCAATATGATATCTCAATGATTCTAATAACAAACCTGAGACCCGTCCTATAACATGAGATGGGATATCCAACTCCTTCCCATTGCAATCCTGAGACACTTCCGATAGCAGAGATGTGATATCTCAATGCTTATACCAAACCTGAGACCCTTCCTATAACATGAGATGTGATATCCAACTCCTTCCCGGTCCAAACCTGAGACCCTTCCTATAGCATATGTGATATCCAACTCCTTCCCATTCCAAACATGAGACCCTTCCTATAGCAAGAGTGTAATATCCAACTCCTTCCCATTCCAATCCTGAGACCATTCCTATAGCATGAGATGTGATATCTCAATGCTTCTAATACCAAACCTGAGATCCTTCCTATGAACATGAGATGTGATATCCAATTCCTCCCCATTCCAAACCTGAGAACCTTCCTACAGCATGCGATGTGATATCTCAATGCTTCTAATACCAAACCCGAGACCAGTCCTATAACATGAGATTGGATATCCAACTCCTTCCCCTTCCAAACCTGAGACTCTTCCTATAGCATGAACTTCTTCCCATTCCAATCCTGAGACCCTTCCTATAACATGAGATGTGATGTCTCAATGCTTCTAATACCAAACATGAGATCTTTCCTATAACATGAGATGTGATATCCAACTCCTTCACATTCCAATCCTGAGACCCTTCCTATAGCATGAGATGTGATATCTCAATGCTTATACCAAACCTGAGACCCTTCCTATAGCTTGAGATGTGATATCCAACTCCTTCCCATTCCAATCCTGAGACCCTTCCTATAGCATGAGGTGTGATATCTCAAGGCCTCTAATACCAAACCTGAGATCCTTCCTCTGACATGAAATGTGATATCCAACTCCTTCCCCTTCCAAACCTGAGAGCCTTCCTATAACATGAAATGTGATATCCAATTCCTTCCCATTCCAACCTGAGACCCTTCCTATAGCATGAGATGAGATATCCAACTCCTTCCAAATCCAATACTGATACCCTTCCGATAGCATGAGATGTGATATCCCAATGCTTCTACAAAACCTGAGACCCATACTATGGCATGAGATGTGATATCAAACTCCTTCCCATTCCAATCCTGAGACCCTACCTATAGCTTGAGATGTGATATCCAAATCCTTCCCATTCCAATTCTGAGACCCTTCCTATACCATGAGACTTGATATCTCAATGCTTCTAATACCAAACCTGAGACCCGTCCTATAACATGAGATGTGATATCCAAATATTTCCAGTTCCAAACCTTAGACCCTTCCTTTATCATGAGATGTGATATCCAATTCCTTCCCATTCCAATCCTGAGACCCTTCCGATATCATGAGATTTGTTATCTCAATGCTTCTAATATCAAACTTGAGACCCTCCCTATAACATCAGATGTGACATCCAAGTCCTCCCCATTCCAATCCTGAGACCCTTCCTATAGCATGCGATATGATATCTCAATGCTTCTAATACCAAACCTGAGACCCTTCCTATAACATGATTTGGGATATCCAACTCCTTCCCATTCCAATCCTGAGACCCTTCCGATAGCAGAGATGTGATATCTCAATGCTTATACCAAACCTGAGACCCTTCCTATGGCCTGAGATGTCATATGCAACTCCTTCCCATTCCAATCCTGAGACCCTTCCTATAGCATTAGATGTGATATCTCAATGCTTATACCAAATCTGAGACCCTTCCTATAGCATGAGATGTGATATCCAACTTCTTCCCATTCCAATCCTGAGACCCTTCCTATAGCATGAGATGTGATGTCTCAATTCTTCTAATACCAAACCTGAGATCCTTCCTATAACATGAGATGTGATATCCAACTCCTTCCCATTCCAATCCTGAGACCCTTATGATAGCATGAGATGTGATATCTCAATGCCTCTAACACCAAACCTGAGATACTTCTGATAGCATGAGATGTGATATCTCAATGCTTCTAATACCAAACCTGAGATCCTTCCTATAACATGAGATGTGATTTCCAAATCCTTCCACTTCCAAACCTGAGACCCTCCCTTTAGCATGAGATGTGATATCCAACTCCTTCCCATTCCAATCCTGAGACCCTTCTGATAGCATGAGATGTGATATTTCAATGCCTTTAATACCAAACCTGAGATCCTACCTCTAACATGAAATGTGATATCCATCTCCTTCCCTTTCCAAACCTGAGACCCTGCCTATAGCATGAAATGTGATATCCAAGTCCTTCCCATTCCAATCCTGAGACCCTTCCTATAGCATGTGATGTGATATCTCAATGCTTATACCAAATCTGAGACCCTTCCTATAGCATGAGATGTGATATCCAACTCCTTCCCATTCCAATCCTGAGACCCTTCCTATAGCATGAGATGTGATGTCTCAATGCTTCTAATACCAAACCTGAGATCCTTCCTATAACATGAGATGTGATATCCAACTCCTTCCCATTCCAATCCTGAGACCCTTATGATAGCATGAGATGTGATATCTCAATGCCTCTAATACCAAACCTGAGATACTTCCGATAGCATGAGATGTGATATCTCAATGCTTCTAATACCAAACCTGAGATCCTTCCTATAACATGAGATGTGATTTCCAAATCCTTCCCCTTCCAAACCTGAGACCCTCCCTTTAGCATGAGATGTGATATCCAACTCCTTCCCATTCCAATCCTGAGACCCATCTGATAGCATGAGATGTGATATTTCAATGCCTCTAATACCAAACCTGAGATCCTACCTCTAACATGAAATGTGATATCCATCTCCTTCCCTTTCCAAACCTGAGACCCTGCCTATAGCATGAGATGTGATATCCAAGTCCTTTCCATTCCAATCCTGAGACCCTTCCTATAGCATGTGATGTGATATCTCAATGCTTATACCAAACCTGAGACCCTTCCTATGGCATGAGATGTCATATACAACTCCTTCCCATTCCAATCCTGAGACCCTTCCTATAGCATGAGATGTGATATCTCAATGCTTATACCAAACCTGAGACCCTTCCTATAGCATGAGATGTGATATCCAACTTCTTCCCATTCCAATCCTGAGACCCTTCCTATAACATGAGATGTGATGTCGCAATGCTTCTAATACCAAACCTGAGATCTTTCCTATAACATGAGATGTGATATCCAACTCCTTCCCATTCCAATCCTGAGACCCTTCCTATAGCATGAGATGTGATATCACAATGCTTATACCAAACCTGAGACCGTTCCTATAGCTTGAGATGTGATATCCAACTCCTTCCCATTCCAATCCTGAGACCCTTCCTATAGCATGAGATGTGATATCTCAAGGCCTCTAATACCAAACCTGAGATCGTTCCTCTAACATGAAATGTGATATCCAACTCCTTCCCCTTCCAAACCTGAGAGCCTTCCTATAACATGAGATGTGACATCCAAGTCCTCCCCATTCCAATCCTGAGACCCTTCCTATAGCATGAGATGTGATATCTCAATGCTTCTAATACCAAACCTGAGACCCTTCCTATAACATGATTTGGGATATCCAACTCCTTCCCATTCCAATCCTGAGACCCTTCCGATAGCAGAGATGTGATATCTCAATGCTTATACCAAACCTGAGACCCTTCCTATGGCCTGAGATGTCATATGCAACTCCTTCCCATTCCAATCCTGAGACCCTTCCTATAGCATTAGATGTGATATCTCAATGCTTATACCAAATCTGAGACCCTTCCTATAGCATGAGATGTGATATCCAACTTCTTCCCATTCCAATCCTGAGACCCTTCCTATAGCATGAGATGTGATGTCTCAATTCTTCTAATACCAAACCTGAGATCCTTCCTATAACATGAGATGTGATATCCAACTCCTTCCCATTCCAATCCTGAGACCCTTATGATAGCATGAGATGTGATATCTCAATGCCTCTAATACCAAACCTGAGATACTTCTGATAGCATGAGATGTGATATCTCAATGCTTCTAATACCAAACCTGAGATCCTTCCTATAACATGAGATGTGATTTCCAAATCCTTCCACTTCCAAACCTGAGACCCTCCCTTTAGCATGAGATGTGATATCCAACTCCTTCCCATTCCAATCCTGAGACCCTTCTGATAGCATGAGATGTGATATTTCAATGCCTCTAATACCAAACCTGAGATCCTACCTCTAACATGAAATGTGATATCCATCTCCTTCCCTTTCCAAACCTGAGACCCTGCCTATAGCATGAGATGTGATATCCAAGTCCTTCCCATTCCAATCCTGAGACCCTTCCTATAGCATGTGATGTGATATCTCAATGCTTATACCAAACCTGAGACCCTTCCTGTGGCATGAGATGTCATATACAACTCCTTCCCATTCCAATCCTGAGACCCTTCCTATAGCATGAGATGTGATATCTCAATGCTTATACCAAACCTGAGACCCTTCCTATAGCATGAGATGTGATATCCAACTTCTTCCCATTCCAATCCTGAGACCCTTCCTATAACATGAGATGTGATGTCTCAATGCTTCTAATACCAAACCTGAGACCCTTCCTATAACATGAGATGGGATATCGAACTCCTTCCCATTCCAATCCTGAGACCCTTCCGATAGCAGAGATGTGATATCTCAATGCTTTTACCAAACCTGAGACCCTTCCCATGGCCTGAGATGTCATATACAACTCCTTCCCATTCCAATCCTGAGACCCTTCCTATAGCATGAGATGTGATATCTCAATGCTTATACCAAATCTGAGACCCTTCCTATAGCATGAGATGTGATATCCAACTCCTTCCCATTCCAATCCTGACACCCTTCCTATAGCTTGAGATGTGATGTTTCAATGCTTCTAATACCAAACCTGAGATCCTTCCTATAACATGAGATGTGATATCCAACTCCTTCCCATTCCAATCCTGAGACCCTTATGATAGCATGAGATGTGATATCTCAATGCCTCTAATACCAAACCTGAGATACTTCCGATAGCATGAGATGTGATATCTCAATGCTTCTAATACCAAACCTGAGATCCTTCCTATAACATGAGATGTGATTTCCAAATCCTTCCCCTTCGAAAGCTGAGACCCTCCCTTTAGCATGAGATGTGATATCAAACTCCTTCCCATTCCAATCCTGAGACCCATCTGATAGCATGAGATGTGATATTTCAATGCCTCTAATACCAAACCTGAGATCCTACCTCTAACATGAAATGTGATATCCATCTCCTTCCCTATCCAAACCTGAGACCCTGCCTATAGCATGAGATGTGATATCCAAGTCCTTTCCATTCCAATCCTGAGACCCTTCCTATAGCATGTGATGTGATATCTCAATTCTTATACCAAACCTGAGACCCTTCCTATGGCATGAGATGTCATATACAACTCCTTCCCATTCCAATCCTGAGACCCTTCCTATAGCATGAGATGTGATATCTCAATGCTTATACCAAACCTGAGACCCTTCCTATAGCATGAGATGTGATATCCAACTTCTTCCCATTCCAATCCTGAGACCCTTCCTATAACATGAGATGTGATGTCGCAATGCTTCTAATACCAAACCTGAGATCTTTCCTATAACATGAGATGTGATATCCAACTCCTTCCCATTCCAATCCTGAGACCCTTCCTATAGCATGAGATGTGATATCACAATGCTTATACCAAACCTGAGACCGTTCCTATAGCTTGAGATGTGATATCCAACTCCTTCCCATTCCAATCCTGAGACCCTTCCTATAGCATGAGATGTGATATCTCAAGGCCTCTAATACCAAACCTGAGATCGTTCCTCTAACATGAAATGTGATATCCAACTCCTTCCCCTTCCAAACCTGAGAGCCTTCCTATAACATGAGATGTGATATCCAACTCCTTCCCATTCCAATCCTGAGACCCTTATGATGGCATGAGATGTGATATCTCAATGCCTCTAATACCAAACCTGAGATACATCCGATAGCATGAGATGTGATATCTCAATGCTTCTAATACCAAACCTGAGATCCTACCTCTAACATGAAATGTGATATCCATCTCCTTCCCTTTCCAAACCTGAGACCCTGCCTATTGCATGAGATGTGATATCCAAGTCCTTTCCATTCCAATCCTGAGACCCTTCCTATAGCATGTGATGTGATATCTCAATGCTTATACCAAACCTGAGACCCTTCCTATGGCATGAGATGTCATATACAACTCCTTCCCATTCCAAACCTGAGACCCTTCCTATAGCATGAGATGTGATATCTCAATGCTTATACCAAACCTGAGACCCTTCCTATAGCATGAGATGTGATATCCAACTCCTCCCCATTCCAATCCTGAGACCTTTCCTATAGCATGAGATGTGATATCACAATGCTTATACCAAACCTGAGACCGTTCCTATAGCTTGAGATGTGATATCCAACTCCTTCCCATTCCAATCCTGAGACCCTTCCTATAGCATGAGATGTGATATCTCAAGGCCTCTAATACCAAACCTGAGATCGTTCCTCTAACATGAAATGTGATATCCAACTCCTTCCCCTTCCAAACCTGAGAGCCTTCCTATAGCATGAGATATGATAGCCAAGTCCTTCCAATTCCAATCCTGAGACCCTTCCTATAACATGAAATGTGATATCCAACTCCTTCCCATTCCAACCTGAGACCCTCCCTATAGCATGAGATGGGATATCTCAATGCTTCTAATACCAAACCTGAGACTCTTCCTATAACATGAGATGGGATATCCAACTCATTCCCATTCCAATCCTGAGACCCTTCCGATAGCAGAGATGTGATATCTCAATGCTTATACCAAACCTGAGACCCTTCCTATGGCCTGAGATGTCATATACAACTCCTTCCCATTCCAATCCTGAGACCCTTCCTATAGCATGAGATGTGATATCTCAATGCTTATACCAAATCTGAGACCCTTCCTATAGCATGAGATGTGATATCCAACTCCTTCCCATTCCAATCCTGAGACCCTTCCAGAAGCATGAGATGTGATGTCTCAATGCTTCTAATACCAAACCTGATATCCTTCCTATAACATGAGATGTGATATCCAACTCCTTCCCATTCCAATCCTGAGACCCTTATGATAGCATGAGATGTGATATCTCAATGCCTCTAATACCAAACCTGAGATACTTCCGATAGCATGAGATGTGATATCTCAATGCTTCTAATACCAAACCTGAGATCCTTCCTATAACATGAGATGTGATTTCCAAATCCTCCCGCTTCCAAACCTGAGACCCTCCCTTTAGCATGAGATGTGATATCCAACTCCTTCCCATTCCAATCCTGAAACCCTTCTGATAGCATAAGATGTGATATCTCAATGCCTCTAATTCCAAACCTGAGATCCTACCTCTAACATGAAATGTGATATCCATCTCCTTCCCATTCCAATCCCGAGACCCTTCCTATAGCATGAGATGTGATATCTCAATGCTTATACCAAACCTGAGACCCTTCCTATAGCATGAGATGTGATATCCAACTCCTTCCCATTCCAATCCTGAGACTCTTCCTAAAGCATGAGATGTGATATCTCAATGCCTCTAATACCAAACCTGAGATCCTTCCTCTAACGTGAAATGTGATATCCAACTCCTTCCCTTTCCAAACCTGAGAGCCTACCTATAGCATGAGATGTGATATCACAATGCTTATACCAAACCTGAGACCGTTCCTATAGCTTGAGATGTGATATCCAACTCCTTCCCATTCCAATCCTGAGACCCTTCCTATAGCATGAGATGTGATATCTCAAGGCCTCTAATACCAAACCTGAGATCGTTCCTCTAACATGAAATGTGATATCCAACTCCTTCCCCTTCCAAACCTGAGAGCCTTCCTATAACATGAGATGTGGCATCCAAGTCCTCCCCATTCCAATCCTGAGACCCTTCCTATAGCATGAGATGTGATATCTCAATGCTTCTAATACCAAACCTGAGACCCTTCCTATAACATGATTTGGGATATCCAACTCCTTCCCATTCCAATCCTGAGACCCTTCCGATAGCAGAGATGTGATATCTCAATGCTTATACCAAACCTGAGACCCTTCCTATGGCTTGAGATGTGATATCCAACTCCTTCCCATTCCAATCCTGAGACCCTTCCTATAGCATTAGATGTGATATCTCAATGCTTATACCAAATCTGAGACCCTTCCTATAGCATGAGATGTGATATCCAACTTCTTCCCATTCCAATCCTGAGACCCTTCCTATAGCATGAGATGTGATGTCTCAATTCTTCTAATACCAAACCTGAGATCCTTCCTATAACATGAGATGTGATATCCAACTCCTTCCCATTCCAATCCTGAGACCCTTATGATAGCATGAGATGTGATATCTCAATGCCTCTAATACCAAACCTGAGATACTTCTGATAGCATGAGATGTGATATCTCAATGCTTCTAATACCAAACCTGAGATCCTTCCTATAACATGATTTGGGATATCCAACTCCTTCCCATTCCAATCCTGAGACCCTTCCGATAGCAGAGATGTGATATCTCAATGCTTATACCAAACCTGAGACCGTTCCTATAGCTTGAGATGTGATATCCAACTCCTTCCCATTCCAATCCTGAGACCCTTCCTATAGCATGAGATGTGATATCTCAAGGCCTCTAATACCAAACCTGAGATCGTTCCTCTAACATGAAATGTGATATCCAACTCCTTCCCCTTCCAAACCTGAGAGCCTTCCTATAACATGAGATGTGATATCCAACTCCTTCCCATTCCAATCCTGAGACCCTTATGATGGCATGAGATGTGATATCTCAATGCCTCTAATACCAAACCTGAGATACATCCGATAGCATGAGATGTGATATCTCAATGCTTCTAATACCAAACCTGAGATCCTACCTCTAACATGAAATGTGATATCCATCTCCTTCCCTTTCCAAACCTGAGACCCTGCCTATTGCATGAGATGTGATATCCAAGTCCTTTCCATTCCAATCCTGAGACCCTTCCTATAGCATGTGATGTGATATCTCAATGCTTATACCAAACCTGAGACCCTTCCTATGGCATGAGATGTCATATACAACTCCTTCCCATTCCAAACCTGAGACCCTTCCTATAGCATGAGATGTGATATCTCAATGCTTATACCAAACCTGAGACCCTTCCTATAGCATGAGATGTGATATCCAACTCCTCCCCATTCCAATCCTGAGACCTTTCCTATAGCATGAGATGTGATATCACAATGCTTATACCAAACCTGAGACCGTTCCTATAGCTTGAGATGTGATATCCAACTCCTTCCCATTCCAATCCTGAGACCCTTCCTATAGCATGAGATGTGATATCTCAAGGCCTCTAATACCAAACCTGAGATCGTTCCTCTAACATGAAATGTGATATCCAACTCCTTCCCCTTCCAAACCTGAGAGCCTTCCTATAGCATGAGATATGATAGCCAAGTCCTTCCAATTCCAATCCTGAGACCCTTCCTATAACATGAAATGTGATATCCAACTCCTTCCCATTCCAACCTGAGACCCTCCCTATAGCATGAGATGGGATATCTCAATGCTTCTAATACCAAACCTGAGACTCTTCCTATAACATGAGATGGGATATCCAACTCATTCCCATTCCAATCCTGAGACCCTTCCGATAGCAGAGATGTGATATCTCAATGCTTATACCAAACCTGAGACCCTTCCTATGGCCTGAGATGTCATATACAACTCCTTCCCATTCCAATCCTGAGACCCTTCCTATAGCATGAGATGTGATATCTCAATGCTTATACCAAATCTGAGACCCTTCCTATAGCATGAGATGTGATATCCAACTCCTTCCCATTCCAATCCTGAGACCCTTCCTATAGCATGAGATGTGATGTCTCAATGCTTCTAATACCAAACCTGATATCCTTCCTATAACATGAGATGTGATATCCAACTCCTTCCCATTCCAATCCTGAGACCCTTATGATAGCATGAGATGTGATATCTCAATGCCTCTAATACCAAACCTGAGATACTTCCGATAGCATGAGATGTGATATCTCAATGCTTCTAATACCAAACCTGAGATCCTTCCTATAACATGAGATGTGATTTCCAAATCCTCCCGCTTCCAAACCTGAGACCCTCCCTTTAGCATGAGATGTGATATCCAACTCCTTCCCATTCCAATCCTGAAACCCTTCTGATAGCATAAGATGTGATATCTCAATGCCTCTAATTCCAAACCTGAGATCCTACCTCTAACATGAAATGTGATATCCATCTCCTTCCCATTCCAATCCCGAGACCCTTCCTATAGCATGAGATGTGATATCTCAATGCTTATACCAAACCTGAGACCCTTCCTATAGCATGAGATGTGATATCCAACTCCTTCCCATTCCAATCCTGAGACTCTTCCTAAAGCATGAGATGTGATATCTCAATGCCTCTAATACCAAACCTGAGATCCTTCCTCTAACGTGAAATGTGATATCCAACTCCTTCCCTTTCCAAACCTGAGAGCCTACCTATAGCATGAGATGTGATATCACAATGCTTATACCAAACCTGAGACCGTTCCTATAGCTTGAGATGTGATATCCAACTCCTTCCCATTCCAATCCTGAGACCCTTCCTATAGCATGAGATGTGATATCTCAAGGCCTCTAATACCAAACCTGAGATCGTTCCTCTAACATGAAATGTGATATCCAACTCCTTCCCCTTCCAAACCTGAGAGCCTTCCTATAACATGAGATGTGGCATCCAAGTCCTCCCCATTCCAATCCTGAGACCCTTCCTATAGCATGAGATGTGATATCTCAATGCTTCTAATACCAAACCTGAGACCCTTCCTATAACATGATTTGGGATATCCAACTCCTTCCCATTCCAATCCTGAGACCCTTCCGATAGCAGAGATGTGATATCTCAATGCTTATACCAAACCTGAGACCCTTCCTATGGCCTGAGATGTCATATGCAACTCCTTCCCATTCCAATCCTGAGACCCTTCCTATAGCATTAGATGTGATATCTCAATGCTTATACCAAATCTGAGACCCTTCCTATAGCATGAGATGTGATATCCAACTTCTTCCCATTCCAATCCTGAGACCCTTCCTATAGCATGAGATGTGATGTCTCAATTCTTCTAATACCAAACCTGAGATCCTTCCTATAACATGAGATGTGATATCCAACTCCTTCCCATTCCAATCCTGAGACCCTTATGATAGCATGAGATGTGATATCTCAATGCCTCTAATACCAAACCTGAGATACTTCTGATAGCATGAGATGTGATATCTCAATGCTTCTAATACCAAACCTGAGATCCTTCCTATAACATGAGATGTAATTTCCAAATCCTTCCACTTCCAAACCTGAGACCCTCCCTTTAGCATGAGATGTGATATCCAACTCCTTCCCATTCCAATCCTGAGACCCTTCTGATAGCATGAGATGTGATATTTCAATGCCTCTAATACCAAACCTGAGATCCTACCTCTAACGTGAAATGTGATATCCATCTCCTTCCCTTTCTAAACCTGAGACCCTGCCTATAGCATGAGATGTGATATCCAAGTCCTTCCCATTCCAATCCTGAGACCCTTCCTATAGCATGTGATGTGATATCTCAATGCTTATACCAAACCTGAGACCCTTCCTATGGCATGAGATGTCATATACAACTCCTTCCCATTCCAATCCTGAGACCCTTCCTATAGCATGTGATGTGATATCTCAATGCTTATACCAAACCTGAGACCCTTCCTATAGCATGAGATGTGATGTCCAACTTCTTCCCATTCCAATCCTGAGACTCTTCCTATAACATGAGATGTGATGTCTCAATGCTTCTAATACCAAACCTGAGACCCTTCCTATAACATGAGATGGGATATCCAACTCCTTCCCATTCCAATCCTGAGACCCTTCCGATAGCAGAGATGTGATATCTCAATGCTTTTACCAAACCTGAGACCCTTCCTATGGCCTGAGATGTCATATACAACTCCTTCCCATTCCAATCCTGAGACCCTTCCTATAGCATGAGATGTGATATCTCAATGCTTATACCAAATCTGAGACACTTCCTATAGCATGAGATGTGATATCCAACTCCTTCCCATTCCAATCCTGACACCCTTCCTATAGCATGAGATGTGATGTCTCAATGCTTCTAATACCAAACCTGAGATCCTTCCTATAACATGAGTTGTGATATCCAACTCCTTCCCATTCCAATCCTGAGACCCTTATGATAGCATGAGATGTGATATCTCAATGCCTCTAATACCAAACCTGAGATACTTCCGATAGCATGAGATGTGATATCTCAATGCTTCTAATACCAAACCTGAGATCCTTCCTATAACATGAGATGTGATTTCCAAATCCTTCCCCTTCCAAACCTGAGACCCTCCCTTTAGCATGAGATGTGATATCAAACTCCTTTCCATTCCAATCCTGAGACCCATCTGATAGCATGAGATGTGATATTTCAATGCCTCTAATACCAAACCTGAGATCCTACCTCTAACATGAAATGTGATATCCATCTCCTTCCCTTTCCAAACCTGAGACCCTGCCTATAGCATGAGATGTGATATCCAAGTACTTTCCATTCCAATCCTGAGACCCTTCCTATAGCATGTGATGTGATATCTCAATTCTTATACCAAACCTGAGACCCTTCCTATGGCATGAGATGTCATATACAACTCCTTCCCATTCCAATCCTGAGACATTTCCTGTAGCATGAGATGTGATATCTCAATGCTTATACCAAACCTGAGACCCTTCCTATAGCATGAGATGTGATATCCAACTTCTTCCCATTCCAATCCTGAGACCCTTCCTATAACATGAGATGTGATGTCGCAATGCTTCTAATACCAAACCTGAGATCTTTCCTATAACATGAGATGTGATATCCAACTCCTTCCCATTCCAATCCTGAGACCCTTCCTATAGCATGAGATGTGATATCACAATGCTTATACCAAACCTGAGACCGTTCCTATAGCTTGAGATGTGATATCCAACTCCTTCCCATTCCAATCCTGAGACCCTTCCTATAGCATGAGATGTGATATCTCAAGGCCTCTAATACCAAACCTGAGATCGTTCCTCTAACATGAAATGTGATATCCAACTCCTTCCCCTTCCAAACCTGAGAGCCTTCCTATAACATGAGATGTGATATCCAACTCCTTCCCATTCCAATCCTGAGACCCTTATGATAGCATGAGATGTGATATTTCAATGCCTCTAATACCAAACCTGAGATCCTACCCCTAACATGAAATGTGATATCCATCTCCTTCCCTTTCCAAACCTGAGACCCTGCCTATAGCATGAGATGTGATATCCAAGTCCTTTCCATTCCAATCCTGAGACCCTTCCTATAGCATGTGATGTGATATCTCAATGCTTATACCAAACCTGAGACCCTTCCTATGGCATGAAATGTCATATACAACTCCTTCCCATTCCAAACCTGAGACCCTTCCTATAGCATGAGATGTGATATCTCAATGCTTATACCAAACCTGAGACCCTTCCTATAGCATGAGATGTGATATCTCAATGCCTCTAATACCAAACCTGAGATCCTTCCTCTAACTTGAAATGTGATATCCAACTCCTTCCCTTTCCAAACCTGAGAGCCTACCTATAGCATGAGATGTGATATCACAATGCTTATACCAAACCTGAGACCGTTCCTATAGCTTGAGATGTGATATCCAACTCCTTCCCATTCTAATCCTGAGACCCTTCCTATAGCATGAGATGTGATATCTCAAGGCCTCTAATACCAAACCTGAGATCGTTCCTCTAACATGAAATGTGATATCCAACTCCTTCCCCTTCCAAACCTGAGAGCCTTCCTATAACATGAGATGTGGCATCCAAGTCCTCCCCATTCCAATCCTGAGACCCTTCCTATAGCATGAGATGTGATATCTCAATGCTTCTAATACCAATCCTGAGACCCTTCCTATAGCAAGAGATGTGATATCCAACTCCTTCCCCTTCCAAACTTGAGACCCTCCCTATAACATCAGATGTGACATCCAAGTCCTCCCCATTCCAATCCTGAGACCCTTCCTATAGCATGAGATGTGATATCTCAATGCTTCTAATACCAAACCTGAGACCCTTCCTCTAACATGATTTGGGATATCCAACTCCTTCCCATTCCAATCCTGAGACCCTTCCGATAGCAGAGATGTGATATCTCAATGCTTATACCAAACCTGAGACCCTTCCTATGGCCTGAGATGTCATATGCAACTCCTTCCCATTCCAATCCTGAGACCCTTCCTATAGCATTAGATGTGATATCTCAATGCTTATACCAAATCTGAGACCCTTCCTATAGCATGAGATGTGATATCCAACTTCTTCCCATTCCAATCCTGAGACCCTTCCTATAGCATGAGATGTGATGTCTCAATTCTTCTAATACCAAACTTGAGATCCTTCCTATAACATGAGATGTGATATCCAACTCCTTCCCATTCCAATCCTGAGACCCTTATGATAGCAGGAGATGTGATATCTCAATGCCTCTAACACCAAACCTGAGATACTTCTGATAGCATGAGATGTGATATCTCAATGCTTCTAATACCAAACCTGAGATCCTTCCTATAACATGAGATGTGATTTCCAAATCCTTCCACTTCCAAACCTGAGACCCTCCCTTTAGCATGAGATGTGATATCCAACTCCTTCCCATTCCAATCCTGAGACCCTTCTGATAGCATGAGATGTGATATTGCAATGCCTCTAATATCAAACCTGAGATCCTACCTCTAACATGAAATGTGATATCCATCTCCTTCCCTTTCCAAACCTGAGACCCTGCCTATAGCATGAAATGTGATATCCAAGTCCTTCCCATTCCAATCCTGAGACCCTTCCTATAGCATGAGATGTGATATCCAACTCCTTCCCATTCCAATCCTGAGACCCTTCCTATAGCATGAGATGTGAGGTCTCAATGCTTCTAATACCAAACCTGAGATCCTTCCTATAACATGAGATGTGATATCCAACTCCTTCCCATTCCAATCCTGAGACCCTTATGATAGCATGAGATGTGATATCTCAATGCCTCTAATACCAAACCTGAGATACTTCCGATAGCATGAGATGTGATATCTCAATGCTTCTAATACCAAACCTGAGATCCTTCCTATAACATGAGATGTGATTTCCAAATCCTTCCCCTTCCAAACCTGAGACCCTCCCTTTAGCATGAGATGTGATATCCAACTCCTTCCCATTCCAATCCTGAGACCCATCTGATAGCATGAGATGTGATATTTCAATGCCTCTAATACCAAACCTGAGATCCTACCTCTAACATGAAATGTGATATCCATCTCCTTCCCTTTCCAAACCTGAGACCCTGCCTATAGCATGAGATGTGATATCCAAGTCCTTTCCATTCCAATCCTGAGACCCTTCCTATATCATGTGATGTGATATCTCAATGCTTATACCAAACCTGAGACCCTTCCTATGGCATGAGATGTCATATACAACTCCTTCCCATTCCAATCCTGACACCCTTCCTATAGCATGAGATGTGATATCTCAATGCTTATACCAAACCTGAGACCCTTCCTATAGCATGAGATGTGATATCCAACTTCTTCCCATTCCAATCCTGACACCCTTCCTATAACATGAGATGTGATGTTGCAATGCTTCTAATACCAAACCTGAGATCTTTCCTATAACATGAGATGTGATATCCAACTCCTTCCCATTCCAATCCTGAGACCCTTCCTATAGCATGAGATGTGATATCACAATGCTTATACCAAACCTGAGACCGTTCCTATAGCTTGAGATGTGATATCCAACTCCTTCCCATTCCAATCCTGAGACCCTTCCTATAGCATGAGATGTGATATCTCAAGGCCTCTAATACCAAACCTGAGATCGTTCCTCTAACATGAAATGTGATATCCGACTCCTTCCCCTTCCAAACCTGAGAGCCTTCCTATAACATGAGATGTGACATCCAAGTCCTCCCCATTCCAATCCTGAGACCCTTCCTATAGCATGAGATGTGATATCTCAATGCTTCTAATACCAAACCTGAGACCCTTCCTATAACATGATTTGGGATATCCAACTCCTTCCCATTCCAATCCTGAGACCCTTCCGATAGCAGAGATGTGATATCTCAATGCTTATACCAAACCTGAGACCCTTCCTATGGCCTGAGATGTCATATGCAACTCCTTCCCATTCCAATCCTGAGACCCTTCCTATAGCATTAGATGTGATATCTCAATGCTTATACCAAATCTGAGACCCTTCCTATAGCATGAGATGTGATATCCAACTTCTTCCCATTCCAATCCTGAGACCCTTCCTATAGCATGAGATGTGATGTCTCAATTCTTCTAATACCAAACCTGAGATCCTTCCTATAACATGAGATGTTATATCCAACTCCTTCCCATTCCAATCCTGAGACCCTTATGATAGCATGAGATGTGATATCTCAATGCCTCTAATACCAAACCTGAGATACTTCTGATAGCATGAGATGTGATATCTCAATGCTTCTAATACCAAACCTGAGATCCTTCCTATAACATGAGATGTGATTTCCAAATCCTTCCACTTCCAAACCTGAGACCCTCCCTTTAGCATGAGATGTGATATCCAACTCCTTCCCATTCCAATCCTGAGACCCTTCTGATAGCATGAGATGTGATATTTCAATGCCTCTAATACCAAACCTGAGATCCTACCTCTAACATGAAATGTGATATCCATCTCCTTCCCTTTCCAAACCTGAGACCCTGCCTATAGCATGAGATGTGATATCCAAGTCCTTCCCATTCCAATCCTGAGACCCTTCCTATAGCATGTGATGTGATATCTCAATGATTCTAATAACAAACCTGAGACCCGTCCTATAACATGAGATGGGATATCCAACTCCTTCCCATTGCAATCCTGAGACACTTCCGATAACAGAGATGTGATATCTCAATGCTTATACCAAACCTGAGACCCTTCCTATAACATGAGATGTGATATCCAACTCCTTCCCGGTCCAAACCTGAGACCCTTCCTATAGCATATGTGATATCCAACTCCTTCCCATTCCAAACATGAGACCCTTCCTATAGCAAGAGTGTAATATCCAACTCCTTCCCATTCCAATCCTGAGACCATTTCTATAGCATGAGATGTGATATCTCAATGCTTCTAATACCAAACCTGAGATCCTTCCTATGAACATGAGATGTGATATCCAATTCCTCCCCATTCCAAACCTGAGAACCTTCCTACAGCATGCGATGTGATATCTCAATGCTTCTAATACCAAACCCGAGACCAGTCCTATAACATGAGATTGGATATCCAACTCCTTCCCCTTCCAAACCTGAGACTCTTCCTATAGCATGAGATGTGATATCCAACTTCTTCCCATTCCAATCCTGAGACCCTTCCTATAACATGAGATGTGATGTCTCAATGCTTCTAATACCAAACCTGAGATCTTTCCTATAACATGAGATGTGATATCCAACTTCTTCCCATTCCAATCCTGACACCCTTCCTATAGCATGAGATGTGATGTCTCAATGCTTCTAATACCAAACCTGAGATCCTTCCTATAACATGAGATGTGATATCCAACTCCTTCCCATTCCAATCCTGAGACCCTTATGATAGCATGAGATGTGATATCTCAATGCCTCTAATACCAAACCTGAGATACTTCCGATAGCATGAGATGTGATATCTCAATGCTTCTAATACCAAACCTGAGATCCTTCCTATAACATGAGATGTGATTTCCAAATCCTTCCCCTTCCAAACCTGAGACCCTCCCTTTAGCATGAGATGTGATATCAAACTCCTTCCCATTCCAATCCTGAGACCCATCTGATAGCATGAGATGTGATATTTCAATGCCTCTAATACCAAACCTGAGATCCTACCTCTAACATGAAATGTGATATCCATCTCCTTCCCTTTCCAAACCTGAGACCCTGCCTATAGCATGAGATGTGATATCCAAGTACTTTCCATTCCAATCCTGAGACCCTTCCTATAGCATGTGATGTGATATCTCAATTCTTATACCAAACCTGAGACCCTTCCTATGGCATGAGATGTCATATACAACTCCTTCCCATTCCAATCCTGAGACCCTTCCTATAGCATGAGATGTGATATCTCAATGCTTATACCAAACCTGAGACCCTTCCTATAGCATGAGATGTGATATCCAACTTCTTCCCATTCCAATCCTGAGACCCTTCCTATAACATGAGATGTGATGTCACAATGCTTCTAATACCAAACCTGAGATCTTTCCTATAACATGAGATGTGATATCCAACTCCTTCCCATTCCAATCCTGAGTCCCTTCCTATAGCATGAGATGTGATATCACAATGCTTATACCAAAGCTGAGACCGTTCCTATAGCTTGAGATGTGATATCCAACTCCTTCCCATTCCAATCCTGAGACCCTTCCTATAGCATGAGATGTGATATCTCAAGGCCTCTAATACCAAACCTGAGATCGTTCCTCTAACATGAAATGTGATATCCAACTCCTTCCCCTTCCAAACCTGAGAGCCTTCCTATAACATGAGATGTGATATCCAACTCCTTCCCATTCCAATCCTGAGACCCTTATGATAGCATGAGATGTGATATCTCAATGCCTCTAATACCAAACCTGAGATACTTCCGATAGCATGAGATGTGATATCTCAATGCTTCTAATACCAAACCTGAGATCCTTCCTATAACATGAGATGTGATTTCCAAATCCTTCCCCTTCCAAACCTGAGACCCTCCCTTTAGCATGAGATGTGATATCCAACTCCTTCCCATTCCAATCCTGAGACCCTTCTGATAGCATGAGATGTGATATTTCAATGCCTCTAATACCAAACCTGAGATCCTACCTCTAACATGAAATGTGATATCCATCTCCTTCCCTTTCCAAACCTGAGACCCTGCCTATAGCATGAGATGTGATATCCAAGTCCTTTCCATTCCAATCCTGAGACCCTTCCTATAGCATGTGATGTGATATCTCAATGCTTATACCAAACCTGAGACCCTTCCTATGGCATGAAATGTCATATACAACTCCTTCCCATTCCAAACCTGAGACCCTTCCTATAGCATGAGATGTGATATCTCAATGCTTATACCAAACCTGAGACCCTTCCTATAGCATGAGATGTGATATCTCAATGCCTCTAATACCAAACCTGAGATCCTTCCTCTAACGTGAAAAGTGATATCCAACTCCTTCCCTTTCCAAACCTGAGAGCCTACCTATAGCATGAGATGTGATATCACAATGCTTATACCAAACCTGAGACCGTTCCTATAGCTTGAGATGTGATATCCAACTCCTTCCCATTCTAATCCTGAGACCCTTCCTATAGCATGAGATGTGATATCTCAAGGCCTCTAATACCAAACCTGAGATCGTTCCTCTAACATGAAATGTGATATCCAACTCCTTCCCCTTCCAAACCTGAGAGCCTTCCTATAACATGAGATGTGGCATCCAAGTCCTCCCCATTCCAATCCTGAGACCCTTCCTATAGCATGAGATGTGATATCTCAATGCTTCTAATACCAATCCTGAGACCCTTCCTATAGCAAGAGATGTGATATCCAACTCCTTCCCCTTCCAAACTTGAGACCCTCCCTATAACATCAGATGTGACATCCAAGTCCTCCCCATTCCAATCCTGAGACCCTTCCTATAGCATGAGATGTGATATCTCAATGCTTCTAATACCAAACCTGAGACCCTTCCTATAACATGATTTGGGATATCCAACTCCTTCCCATTCCAATCCTGAGACCCTTCCGATAGCAGAGATGTGATATCTCAATGCTTATACCAAACCTGAGACCCTTCCTATGGCCTGAGATGTCATATGCAACTCCTTCCCATTCCAATCCTGAGACCCTTCCTATAGCATTAGATGTGATATCTCAATGCTTATACCAAATCTGAGACCCTTCCTATAGCATGAGATGTGATATCCAACTTCTTCCCATTCCAATCCTGAGACCCTTCCTATAGCATGAGATGTGATGTCTCAATTCTTCTAATACCAAACCTGAGATCCTTCCTATAACATGAGATGTGATATCCAACTCCTTCCCATTCCAATCCTGAGACCCTTATGATAGCATGAGATGTGATATCTCAATGCCTCTAACACCAAACCTGAGATACTTCTGATAGCATGAGATGTGATATCTCAATGCTTCTAATACCAAACCTGAGATCCTTCCTATAACATGAGATGTGATTTCCAAATCCTTCCACTTCCAAACCTGAGACCCTCCCTTTAGCATGAGATGTGATATCCAACTCCTTCCCATTCCAATCCCGAGACCCTTCTGATAGCATGAGATGTGATATTTCAATGCCTCTAATATCAAACCTGAGATCCTACCTCTAACATGAAATGTGATATCCATCTCCTTCCCTTTCCAAACCTGAGACCCTGCCTATAGCATGAAATGTGATATCCAAGTCCTTCCCATTCCAATCCTGAGACCCTTCCTATAGCATGTGATGTGATATCTCAATGCTTATACCAAATCTGAGACCCTTCCTATAGCATGAGATGTGATATCCAACTCCTTCCCATTCCAATCCTGAGACCCTTCCTATAGCATGAGATGTGATGTCTCAATGCTTCTAATACCAAACCTGAGATCCTTCCTATAACATGAGATGTGATATCCAACTCCTTCCCATTCCAATCCTGAGACCCTTATGATAGCATGAGATGTGATATCTCAATGCCTCTAATACCAAACCTGAGATACTTCCGATAGCATGAGATGTGATATCTCAATGCTTCTAATACCAAACCTGAGATCCTTCCTATAACATGAGATGTGATTTCCAAATCCTTCCCCTTCCAAACCTGAGACCCTCCCTTTAGCATGAGATGTGATATCCAACTCCTTCCCATTCCAATCCTGAGACCCATCTGATAGCATGAGATGTGATATTTCAATGCCTCTAATACCAAACCTGAGATCCTACCTCTAACATGAAATGTGATATCCATCTCCTTCCCTTTCCAAACCTGAGACCCTGCCTATAGCATGAGATGTGATATCCAAGTCCTTTCCATTCCAATCCTGAGACCCTTCCTATAGCATGTGATGTGATATCTCAATGCTTATACCAAACCTGAGACCCTTCCTATGGCATGAGATGTCATATACAACTCCTTCCCATTCCAATCCTGAGACCCTTCCTATAGCATGAGATGTGATATCTCAATGCTTATACCAAACCTGAGACCCTTCCTATAGCATGAGATGTGATATCCAACTTCTTCCCATTCCAATCCTGAGACCCTTCCTATAACATGAGATGTGATGTCGCAATGCTTCTAATACCAAACCTGAGATCTTTCCTATAACATGAGATGTGATATCCAACTCCTTCCCATTCCAATCCTGAGACCCTTCCTATAGCATGAGATGTGATATCACAATGCTTATACCAAACCTGAGACCGTTCCTATAGCTTGAGATGTGATATCCAACTCCTTCCCATTCCAATCCTGAGACCCTTCCTATAGCATGAGATGTGATATCTCAAGGCCTCTAATACCAAACCTGAGATCGTTCCTCTAACATGAAATGTGATATCCAACTCCTTCCCCTTCCAAACCTGAGAGCCTTCCTATAACATGAGATGTGACATCCAAGTCCTCCCCATTCCAATCCTGAGACCCTTCCTATAGCATGAGATGTGATATCTCAATGCTTCTAATACCAAACCTGAGACCCTTCCTATAACATAATTTGGGATATCCAACTCCTTCCCATTCCAATCCTGAGACCCTTCCGATAGCAGAGATGTGATATCTCAATGCTTATACCAAACCTGAGACCCTTCCTATGGCCTGAGATGTCATATGCAACTCCTTCCCATTCCAATCCTGAGACCCTTCCTATAGCATTAGATGTGATATCTCAATGCTTATACCAAATCTGAGACCCTTCCTATAGCATGAGATGTGATATCCAACTTCTTCCCATTCCAATCCTGAGACCCTTCCTATAGCATGATATGTGATGTCTCAATTCTTCTAATACCAAACCTGAGATCCTTCCTATAACATGAGATGTGATATCCAACTCCTTCCCATTCCAATCCCGAGACCCTTATGATAGCATGAGATGTGATATCTCAATGCCTCTAATACCAAACCTGAGATACTTCTGATAGCATGAGATGTGATATCTCAATGCTTCTAATACCAAACCTGAGATCCTTCCTATAACATGAGATGTGATTTCCAAATCCTTCCACTTCCAAACCTGAGACCCTCCCTTTAGCATGAGATCTGATATCCAACTCCTTCCCATTCCAATCCTGAGACCCTTCTGATAGCATGAGATGTGATATTTCAATGCCTCTAATACCAAACCTGAGATCCTACCTCTAACATGAAATGTGATATCCATCTCCTTCCCTTTCCAAACCTGAGACCCTGCCTATAGCATGAGATGTGATATCCAAGTCCTTCCCATTCCAATCCTGAGACCCTTCCTATAGCATGTGATGTGATATCTCAATGATTCTAATAACAAACCTGAGACCCGTCCTATAACATGAGATGGGATATCCAACTCCTTCCCGTTGCAATCCTGAGACACTTCCGATAACAGAGATGTGATATCTCAATGCTTATACCAAACCTGAGACCTTTCCTATAACATGAGATGTGATATCCAACTCCTTCCCGGTCCAAACCTGAGACCCTTCCTATAGCATATGTGATATCCAACTCCTTCCCATGCCAAACATGAGACCCTTCCTATAGCAAGAGTGTAATATCCAACTCCTTCCCATTCCAATCCTGAGACCATTCCTATAGCATGAGATGTGATATCTCAATGCTTCTAATACCAAACCTGAGATCCTTCCTATGAACATGAGATGTGATATCCAATTCCTCCCCATTCCAAACCTGAGAACCTTCCTACAGCATGCGATGTGATACCTCAATGCTTCTAATACCAAACCCGAGACCAGTCCTATAACATGAGATTGGATATCCAACTCCTTCCCCTTCCAAACCTGAGACTCTTCCTATAGCATGAGATGTGATACCCAACTTCTTCCCATTCCAATCCTGAGACCCTTCCTATAACATGAGATGTGATGTCTCAATGCTTCTAATACCAAACCTGAGATCTTTCCTATAACATGAGATGTGATATCCAACTCCTTCACATTCCAATCCTGAGACCCTTCCTATAGCATGAGATGTGATATCTCAATGCTTATACCAAACCTGAGACCCTTCCTATAGCTTGAGATGTGATATCCAACTCCTTCCCATTCCAATCCTGAGACCCTTCCTATAGCATGAGGTGTGATATCTCAAGGCCTCTAATACCAAACCTGAGATCCTTCCTCTGACATGAAATGTGATATCCAACTCCTTCCCCTTCCAAACCTGAGAGCCTTCCTATAACATGAAATGTGATATCCAATTCCTTCCCATTCCAACCTGAGACCCTTCCTATAGCATGAGATGAGATATCCAACTCCTTCCAAATCCAATACTGATACCCTTCCGATAGCATGAGATGTGATATCCCAATGCTTCTACCAAACCTGAGACCCATACTATGGCATGAGATGTGATATCAAACTCCTTCCCATTCCAATCCTGAGACCCTACCTATAGCTTGAGATGTGATATCCAACTCCTTCCCATTCCAATTCTGAGACCCTTCCTATACCATGAGACTTGATATCTCAATGCTTCTAATACCAAACCTGAGACCCGTCCTATAACATGAGATGTGATATCCAAATATTTCCAGTTCCAAACCTTAGACCCTTCCTTTATCATGAGATGTGATATCCAATTCCTTCCCATTCCAATCCTGAGACCCTTCCGATATCATGAGATTTGTTATCTCAATGCTTCTAATATCAAACTTGAGACCCTCCCTATAACATCAGATGTGACATCCAAGTCCTCCCCATTCCAATCCTGAGACCCTTCCTATAGCATGAGATATGATATCTCAATGCTTCTAATACCAAACCTGAGACCCTTCCTATAACATGATTTGGGATATCCAACTCCTTCCCATTCCAATCCTGAGACCCTTCCGATAGCAGAGATGTGATATCTCAATGCTTATACCAAACCTGAGACCCTTCCTATGGCCTGAGATGTCATATGCAACTCCTTCCCATTCCAATCCTGAGACCCTTCCTATAGCATTAGATGTGATATCTCAATGCTTATACCAAATCTGAGACCCTTCCTATAGCATGAGATGTGATATCCAACTTCTTCCCATTCCAATCCTGAGACCCTTCCTATAGCATGAGATGTGATGTCTCAATTCTTCTAATACCAAACCTGAGATCCTTCCTATAACATGAGATGTGATATCCAACTCCTTCCCATTCCAATCCTGAGACCCTTATGATAGCATGAGATGTGATATCTCAATGCCTCTAACACCAAACCTGAGATACTTCTGATAGCATGAGATGTGATATCTCAATGCTTCTAATACCAAACCTGAGATCCTTCCTATAACATGAGATGTGATTTCCAAATCCTTCCACTTCCAAACCTGAGACCCTCCCTTTAGCATGAGATGTGATATCCAACTCCTTCCCATTCCAATCCTGAGACCCTTCTGATAGCATGAGATGTGATATTTCAATGCCTTTAATACCAAACCTGAGATCCTACCTCTAACATGAAATGTGATATCCATCTCCTTCCCTTTCCAAACCTGAGACCCTGCCTATAGCATGAAATGTGATATCCAAGTCCTTCCCATTCCAATCCTGAGACCCTTCCTATAGCATGTGATGTGATATCTCAATGCTTATACCAAATCTGAGACCCTTCCTATAGCATGAGATGTGATATCCAACTCCTTCCCATTCCAATCCTGAGACCCTTCCTATAGCATGAGATGTGATGTCTCAATGCTTCTAATACCAAACCTGAGATCCTTCCTATAACATGAGATGTGATATCCAACTCCTTCCCATTCCAATCCTGAGACCCTTATGATAGCATGAGATGTGATATCTCAATGCCTCTAATACCAAACCTGAGATACTTCCGATAGCATGAGATGTGATATCTCAATGCTTCTAATACCAAACCTGAGATCCTTCCTATAACATGAGATGTGATTTCCAAATCCTTCCCCTTCCAAACCTGAGACCCTCCCTTTAGCATGAGATGTGATATCCAACTCCTTCCCATTCCAATCCTGAGACCCATCTGATAGCATGAGATGTGATATTTCAATGCCTCTAATACCAAACCTGAGATCCTACCTCTAACATGAAATGTGATATCCATCTCCTTCCCTTTCCAAACCTGAGACCCTGCCTATAGCATGAGATGTGATATCCAAGTACTTTCCATTCCAATCCTGAGACCCTTCCTATAGCATGTGATGTGATATCTCAATTCTTATACCAAACCTGAGACCCTTCCTATGGCATGAGATGTCATATACAACTCCTTCCCATTCCAATCCTGAGACCCTTCCTATAGCATGAGATGTGATATCCAACTTCTTCCCATTCCAATCCTGAGACCCTTCCTATAACATGAGATGTGATGTCGCAATGCTTCTAATACCAAACCTGAGATCTTTCCTATAACATGAGATGTGATATCCAACTCCTTCCCATTCCAATCCTGAGTCCCTTCCTATAGCATGAGATGTGATATCACAATGCTTATACCAAACCTGAGACCGTTCCTATAGCTTGAGATGTGATATCCAACTCCTTCCCATTCCAATCCTGAGACCCTTCCTATAGCATGAGATGTGATATCTCAAGGCCTCTAATACCAAACCTGAGATCGTTCCTCTAACATGAAATGTGATATCCAACTCCTTCCCCTTCCAAACCTGAGAGCCTTCCTATAACATGAGATGTGATATCCAACTCCTTCCCATTCCAATCCTGAGACCCTTATGATAGCATGAGATGTGATATCTCAATGCCTCTAATACCAAACCTGAGATACTTCCGATAGCATGAGATGTGATATCTCAATGCTTCTAATACCAAACCTGAGATCCTTCCTATAACATGAGATGTGATTTCCAAATCCTTCCCCTTCCAAACCTGAGACCCTCCCTTTAGCATGAGATGTGATATCCAACTCCTTCCCATTCCAATCCTGAGACCCTTCTGATAGCATGAGATGTGATATTTCAATGCCTCTAATACCAAACCTGAGATCCTACCTCTAACATGAAATGTGATATCCATCTCCTTCCCTTTCCAAACCTGAGACCCTGCCTATAGCATGAGATGTGATATCCAAGTCCTTTCCATTCCAATCCTGAGACCCTTCCTATAGCATGTGATGTGATATCTCAATGCTTATACCAAACCTGAGACCCTTCCTATGGCATGAAATGTCATATACAACTCCTTCCCATTCCAAACCTGAGACCCTTCCTATAGCATGAGATGTGATATCTCAATGCTTATACCAAACCTGAGACCCTTCCTATAGCATGAGATGTGATATCTCAATGCCTATAATACCAAACCTGAGATCCTTCCTCTAACGTGAAAAGTGATATCCAACTCCTTCCCTTTCCAAACCTGAGAGCCCACCTATAGCATGAGATGTGATATCACAATGCTTATACCAAACCTGAGACCGTTCCTATAGCTTGAGATGTGATATCCAACTCCTTCCCATTCTAATCCTGAGACCCTTCCTATAGCATGAGATGTGATATCTCAAGGCCTCTAATACCAAACCTGAGATCGTTCCTCTAACATGAAATGTGATATCCAACTCCTTCCCCTTCCAAACCTGAGAGCCTTCCTATAACATGAGATGTGGCATCCAAGTCCTCCCCATTCCAATCCTGAGACCCTTCCTATAGCATGAGATGTGATATCTCAATGCTTCTAATACCAATCCTGAGACCCTTCCTATAGCAAGAGATGTGATATCCAACTCCTTCCCCTTCCAAACTTGAGACCCTCCCAATAACATCAGATGTGACATCCAAGTCCTCCCCATTCCAATCCTGAGACCCTTCCTATAGCATGAGATGTGATATCTCAATGCTTCTAATACCAAACCTGAGACCCTTCCTATAACATGATTTGGGATATCCAACTCCTTCCCATTCCAATCCTGAGACCCTTCCGATAGCAGAGATGTGATATCTCAATGCTTATACCAAACCTGAGACCCTTCCTATGGCCTGAGATGTCATATGCAACTCCTTCCCATTCCAATCCTGAGACCCTTCCTATAGCATTAGATGTGATATCTCAATGCTTATACCAAATCTGAGACCCTTCCTATAGCATGAGATGTGATATCCAACTTCTTCCCATTCCAATCCTGAGACCCTTCCTATAGCATGAGATGTGATGTCTCAATTCTTCTAATACCAAACCTGAGATCCTTCCTATAACATGAGATGTGATATCCAACTCCTTCCCATTCCAATCCTGAGACCCTTATGATAGCATGAGATGTGATATCTCAATGCCTCTAACACCAAACCTGAGATACTTCTGATAGCATGAGATGTGATATCTCAATGCTTCTAATACCAAACCTGAGATCCTTCCTATAACATGAGATGTGATTTCCAAATCCTTCCACTTCCAAACCTGAGACCCTCCCTTTAGCATGAGATGTGATATCCAACTCCTTCCCATTCCAATCCCGAGACCCTTCTGATAGCATGAGATGTGATATTTCAATGCCTCTAATATCAAACCTGAGATCCTACCTCTAACATGAAATGTGATATCCATCTCCTTCCCTTTCCAAACCTGAGACCCTGCCTATAGCATGAAATGTGATATCCAAGTCCTTCCCATTCCAATCCTGAGACCCTTCCTATAGCATGTGATGTGATATCTCAATGCTTATACCAAATCTGAGACCCTTCCTATAGCATGAGATGTGATATCCAACTCCTTCCCATTCCAATCCTGAGACCCTTCCTATAGCATGAGATGTGATGTCTCAATGCTTCTAATACCAAACCTGAGATCCTTCCTATAACATGAGATGTGATATCCAACTCCTTCCCATTCCAATCCTGAGACCCTTATGATAGCATGAGATGTGATATCTCAATGCCTCTAATACCAAACCTGAGATACTTCCGATAGCATGAGATGTGATATCCAACTCCTTCCCATTCCAATCCTGAGACCCTTCCTATAGCATGAGATGTGATGTCTCAATGCTTCTAATACCAAACCTGAGATCCTTCCTATAACATGAAATGTGATATCCATCTCCTTCCCTTTCCAAACCTGAGACCCTGCCTATAGCATGAAATGTGATATCCAAGTCCTTCCCATTCCAATCCTGAGACCCTTCCTATAGCATGTGATGTGATATCTCAATGCTTATACCAAATCTGAGACCCTTCCTATAGCATGAGATGTGATATCCAACTCCTTCCCATTCCAATCCTGAGACCCTTCCTATAGCATGAGATGTGATGTCTCAATGCTTCTAATACCAAACCTGAGATCCTTCCTATAACATGAGATGTGATATCCAACTCCTTCCCATTCCAATCCTGAGACCCTTATGATAGCATGAGATGTGATATCTCAATGCCTCTAATACCAAACCTGAGATACTTCCGATAGCATGAGATGTGATATCTCAATGCTTCTAATACCAAACCTGAGATCCTTCCTATAACATGAGATGTGATTTCCAAATCCTTCCCCTTCCAAACCTGAGACCCTCCCTTTAGCATGAGATGTGATATCCAACTCCTTCCCATTCCAATCCTGAGACCCATCTGATAGCATGAGATGTGATATTTCAATGCCTCTAATACCAAACCTGAGATCCTACCTCTAACATGAAATGTGATATCCATCTCCTTCCCTTTCCAAACCTGAGACCCTGCCTATAGCATGAGATGTGATATCCAAGTCCTTTCCATTCCAATCCTGAGACCCTTCCTATAGCATGTGATGTGATATCTCAATGCTTATACCAAACCTGAGACCCTTCCTATGGCATGAGATGTCATATACAACTCCTTCCCATTCCAATCCTGAGACCCTTCCTATAGCATGAGATGTGATATCTCAATGCTTATACCAAACCTGAGACCCTTCCTATAGCATGAGATGTGATATCCAACTTCTTCCCATTCCAATCCTGAGACCCTTCCTATAACATGAGATGTGATGTCGCAATGCTTCTAATACCAAACCTGAGATCTTTCCTATAACATGAGATGTGATATCCAACTCCTTCCCATTCCAATCCTGAGACCCTTCCTATAGCATGAGATGTGATATCACAATGCTTATACCAAACCTAAGACCGTTCCTATAGCTTGAGATGTGATATCCAACTCCTTCCCATTCCAATCCTGAGACCCTTCCTATAGCATGAGATGTGATATCTCAAGGCCTCTAATACCAAACCTGAGATCGTTCCTCTAACATGAAATGTGATATCCAACTCCTTCCCCTTCCAAACCTGAGAGCCTTCCTATAACATGAGATGTGACATCCAAGTCCTCCCCATTCCAATCCTGAGACCCTTCCTATAGCATGAGATGTGATATCTCAATGCTTCTAATACCAAACCTGAGACCCTTCCTATAACATAATTTGGGATATCCAACTCCTTCCCATTCCAATCCTGAGACCCTTCCGATAGCAGAGATGTGATATCTCAATGCTTATACCAAACCTGAGACCCTTCCTATGGCCTGAGATGTCATATGCAACTCCTTCCCATTCCAATCCTGAGACCCTTCCTATAGCATTAGATGTGATATCTCAATGCTTATACCAAATCTGAGACCCTTCCTATAGCATGAGATGTGATATCCAACTTCTTCCCATTCCAATCCTGAGACCCTTCCTATAGCATGATATGTGATGTCTCAATTCTTCTAATACCAAACCTGAGATCCTTCCTATAACATGAGATGTGATATCCAACTCCTTCCCATTCCAATCCCGAGACCCTTATGATAGCATGAGATGTGATATCTCAATGCCTCTAATACCAAACCTGAGATACTTCTGATAGCATGAGATGTGATATCTCAATGCTTCTAATACCAAACCTGAGATCCTTCCTATAACATGAGATGTGATTTCCAAATCCTTCCACTTCCAAACCTGAGACCCTCCCTTTAGCATGAGATCTGATATCCAACTCCTTCCCATTCCAATCCTGAGACCCTTCTGATAGCATGAGATGTGATATTTCAATGCCTCTAATACCAAACCTGAGATCCTACCTCTAACATGAAATGTGATATCCATCTCCTTCCCTTTCCAAACCTGAGACCCTGCCTATAGCATGAGATGTGATATCCAAGTCCTTCCCATTCCAATCCTGAGACCCTTCCTATAGCATGTGATGTGATATCTCAATGATTCTAATAACAAACCTGAGACCCGTCCTATAACATGAGATGGGATATCCAACTCCTTCCCATTGCAATCCTGAGACACTTCCGATAACAGAGATGTGATATCTCAATGCTTATACCAAACCTGAGACCTTTCCTATAACATGAGATGTGATATCCAACTCCTTCCCGGTCCAAACCTGAGACCCTTCCTATAGCATATGTGATATCCAACTCCTTCCCATTCCAAACATGAGACCCTTCCTATAGCAAGAGTGTAATATCCAACTCCTTCCCATTCCAATCCTGAGACCATTCCTATAGCATGAGATGTGATATCTCAATGCTTCTAATACCAAACCTGAGATCCTTCCTATGAACATGAGATGTGATATCCAATTCCTCCCCATTCCAAACCTGAGAACCTTCCTACAGCATGCGATGTGATATCTCAATGCTTCTAATACCAAACCCGAGACCAGTCCTATAACATGAGATTGGATATCCAACTCCTTCCCCTTCCAAACCTGAGACTCTTCCTATAGCATGAGATGTGATACCCAACTTCTTCCCATTCCAATCCTGAGACCCTTCCTATAACATGAGATGTGATGTCTCAATGCTTCTAATACCAAACCTGAGATCTTTCCTATAACATGAGATGTGATATCCAACTCCTTCACATTCCAATCCTGAGACCCTTCCTATAGCATGAGATGTGATATCTCAATGCTTATACCAAACCTGAGACCCTTCCTATAGCTTGAGATGTGATATCCAACTCCTTCCCATTCCAATCCTGAGACCCTTCCTATAGCATGAGGTGTGATATCTCAAGGCCTCTAATACCAAACCTGAGATCCTTCCTCTGACATGAAATGTGATATCCAACTCCTTCCCCTTCCAAACCTGAGAGCCTTCCTATAACATGAAATGTGATATCCAATTCCTTCCCATTCCAACCTGAGACCCTTCCTATAGCATGAGATGAGATATCCAACTCCTTCCAAATCCAATACTGATACCCTTCCGATAGCATGAGATGTGATATCCCAATGCTTCTACCAAACCTGAGACCCATACTATGGCATGAGATGTGATATCAAACTCCTTCCCATTCCAATCCTGAGACCCTACCTATAGCTTGAGATGTGATATCCAACTCCTTCCCATTCCAATTCTGAGACCCTTCCTATACCATGAGACTTGATATCTCAATGCTTCTAATACCAAACCTGAGACCCGTCCTATAACATGAGATGTGATATCCAAATATTTCCAGTTCCAAACCTTAGACCCTTCCTTTATCATGAGATGTGATATCCAATTCCTTCCCATTCCAATCCTGAGACCCTTCCGATATCATGAGATTTGTTATCTCAATGCTTCTAATATCAAACTTGAGACCCTCCCTATAACATCAGATGTGACATCCAAGTCCTCCCCATTCCAATCCTGAGACCCTTCCTATAGCATGAGATATGATATCTCAATGCTTCTAATACCAAACCTGAGACCCTTCCTATAACATGATTTGGGATATCCAACTCCTTCCCATTCCAATCCTGAGACCCTTCCGATAGCAGAGATGTGATATCTCAATGCTTATACCAAACCTGAGACCCTTCCTATGGCCTGAGATGTCATATGCAACTCCTTCCCATTCCAATCCTGAGACCCTTCCTATAGCATTAGATGTGATATCTCAATGCTTATACCAAATCTGAGACCCTTCCTATAGCATGAGATGTGATATCCAACTTCTTCCCATTCCAATCCTGAGACCCTTCCTATAGCATGAGATGTGATGTCTCAATTCTTCTAATACCAAACCTGAGATCCTTCCTATAACATGAGATGTGATATCCAACTCCTTCCCATTCCAATCCTGAGACCCTTATGATAGCATGAGATGTGATATCTCAATGCCTCTAACACCAAACCTGAGATACTTCTGATAGCATGAGATATGATATCTCAATGCTTCTAATACCAAACCTGAGATCCTTCCTATAACATGAGATGTGATTTCCAAATCCTTCCACTTCCAAACCTGAGACCCTCCCTTTAGCATGAGATGTGATATCCAACTCCTTCCCATTCCAATCCTGAGACCCTTCTGATAGCATGAGATGTGATATTTCAATGCCTTTAATACCAAACCTGAGATCCTACCTCTAACATGAAATGTGATATCCATCTCCTTCCCTTTCCAAACCTGAGACCCTGCCTATAGCATGAAATGTGATATCCAAGTCCTTCCCATTCCAATCCTGAGACCCTTCCTATAGCATGTGATGTGATATCTCAATGCTTATACCTAATCTGAGACCCTTCCTATAGCATGAGATGTGATATCCAACTCCTTCCCATTCCAATCCTGAGACCCTTCCTATAGCATGAGATGTGATGTCTCAATGCTTCTAATACCAAACCTGAGATCCTTCCTATAACATGAGATGTGATATCCAACTCCTTCCCATTCCAATCCTGAGACCCTTATGATAGCATGAGATGTGATATCTCAATGCCTCTAATACCAAACCTGAGATACTTCCGATAGCATGAGATGTGATATCTCAATGCTTCTAATACCAAACCTGAGATCCTTCCTATAACATGAGATGTGATTTCCAAATCCTTCCCCTTCCAAACCTGAGACCCTCCCTTTAGCATGAGATGTGATATCCAACTCCTTCCCATTCCAATCCTGAGACCCATCTGATAGCATGAGATGTGATATTTCAATGCCTCTAATACCAAACCTGAGATCCTACCTCTAACATGAAATGTGATATCCATCTCCTTCCCTTTCCAAACCTGAGACCCTGCCTATAGCATGAGATGTGATATCCAAGTCCTTTCCATTCCAATCCTGAGACCCTTCCTATAGCATGTGATGTGATATCTCAATGCTTATACCAAACCTGAGACCCTTCCTATGGCATGAGATGTCATATACAACTCCTTCCCATTCCAATCCTGAGACCCTTCCTATAGCATGAGATGTGATATCTCAATGCTTATACCAAACCTGAGACCCTTCCTATAGCATGAGATGTGATATCCAACTTCTTCCCATTCCAATCCTGAGACCCTTCCTATAACATGAGATGTGATGTCGCAATGCTTCTAATACCAAACCTGAGATCTTTCCTATAACATGAGATGTGATATCCAACTCCTTCCCATTCCAATCCTGAGACCCTTCCTATAGCATGAGATGTGATATCACAATGCTTATACCAAACCTGAGACCGTTCCTATAGCTTGAGATGTGATATCCAACTCCTTCCCATTCCAATCCTGAGACCCTTCCTATAGCATGAGATGTGATATCTCAAGGCCTCTAATACCAAACCTGAGATCGTTCCTCTAACATGAAATGTGATATCCAACTCCTTCCCCTTCCAAACATGAGAGCCTTCCTATAACATTAGATGTGACAGCCAAGTCCTCCCCATTCCAATCCTGAGACCCTTTCTATAGCATGAGATGTGATATCTCAATGCTTCTAATACCAAACCTGAGACCCTTCCTATAACATGATTTGGGATATCCAACTCCTTCCCATTCCAATCCTGAGACCCTTCCGATAGCAGAGATGTGATATCTCAATGCTTATACCAAACCTGAGACCCTTCCTATGGCCTGAGATGTCATATGCAACTCCTTCCCATTCCAATCCTGAGACCCTTCCTATAGCATTAGATGTGATATCTCAATGCTTATACCAAATCTGAGACCCTTCCTATAGCATGAGATGTGATATCCAACTTCTTCCCATTCCAATCCTGAGACCCTTCCTATAGCATGAGATGTGATGTCTCAATTCTTCTAATACCAAACCTGAGATCCTTCCTATAACATGAGATGTGATATCCAACTCCTTCCCATTCCAATCCTGAGACCCTTATGATAGCATGAGATGTGATATCTCAATGCCTCTAATACCAAACCTGACATACTTCTGATAGCATGAGATGTGATATCTCAATGCTTCTAATACCAAACCTGAGATCCTTCCTATAACATGAGATGTGATTTCCAAATCCTTCCACTTCCAAACCTGAGACCCTCCCTTTAGCATGAGATGTGATATCCAACTCCTTCCCATTCCAATCCTGAGACCCTTCTGATAGCATGAGATGTGATATTTCAATGCCTCTAATACCAAACCTGAGATCCTACCTCTAACATGAAATGTGATATCCATCTCCTTCCCTTTCCAAACCTGAGACCCTGCCTATAGCATGAGATGTGATATCCAAGTCCTTCCCATTCCAATCCTGAGACCCTTCCTATAGCATGTGATGTGATATCTCAATGCTTATACCAAACCTGAGACCCTTCCTATGGCATGAGATGTCATATACAACTCCTTCCCATTCCAATCCTGAGACCCTTCCTATAGCATGAGATGTGATATCTCAATGCTTATACCAAACCTGAGACCCTTCCTATAGCATGAGATGTGATATCCAACTTCTTCCCATTCCAATCCTGAGACCCTTCCTATAACATGAGATGTGATGTCTCAATGCTTCTAATACCAAACCTGAGACCCTTCCTATAACATGAGATGGGATATCCAACTCCTTCCCATTCCAATCCTGAGACCCTTCCGATAGCAGAGATGTTATATCTCAATGCTTTTACCAAACCTGAGACCCTTCCTATGGCCTGAGATGTCATATACAACTCCTTCCCATTCCAATCCTGAGACCCTTCCTATAGCATGAGATGTGATATCTCAATGCTTATACCAAATCTGAGACCCTTCCTATAGCATGAGATGTGATATCCAACTCCTTCCCATTCCAATCCTGACACCCTTCCTATAGCATGAGATGTGATGTCTCAATGCTTCTAATACCAAACCTGAGATCCTTCCTATAACATGAGATGTGATATCCAACTCCTTCCCATTCCAATCCTGAGACCCTTATGGTAGCATGAGATGTGATATCTCAATGCCTCTAATACCAAACCTGAGATACTTCCGATAGCATGAGATGTGATATCTCAATGCTTCTAATACCAAACCTGAGATCCTTCCTATAACATGAGATGTGATTTCCAAATCCTTCCCCTTCGAAACCTGAGACCCTCCCTTTAGCATGAGATGTGATATCAAACTCCTTCCCATTCCAATCCTGAGACCCATCTGATAGCATGAGATGTGATATTTCAATGCCTCTAATACCAAACCTGAGATCCTACCTCTAACATGAAATGTGATATCCATCTCCTTCCCTTTCCAAACCTGAGACCCTGCCTATAGCATGAGATGTGATATCCAAGTCCTTTCCATTCCAATCCTGAGACCCTTCCTATAGCATGTGATGTGGTATCTCAATTCTTATACCAAACCTGAGACCCTTCCTATGGCATGAGATGTCATATACAACTCCTTCCCATTCCAATCCTGAGACCCTTCCTATAGCATGAGATGTGATATCTCAATGCTTATACCAAACCTGAGACCCTTCCTATAGCATGAGATGTGATATCCAACTTCTTCCCATTCCAATCCTGAGACCCTTCCTATAACATGAGATGTGATGTCGCAATGCTTCTAATACCAAACCTGAGATCTTTCCTATAACATGAGATGTGATATCCAACTCCTTCCCATTCCAATCCTGAGACCCTTCCTATAGCATGAGATGTGATATCACAATGCTTATACCAAACCTGAGACCGTTCCTATAGCTTGAGATGTGATATCCAACTCCTTCCCATTCCAATCCTGAGACCCTTCCTATAGCATGAGATGTGATATCTCAAGGCCTCTAATACCAAACCTGAGATCGTTCCTCTAACATGAAATGTGATATCCAACTCCTTCCCCTTCCAAACCTGAGAGCCTTCCTATAACATGAGATGTGATATCCAACTCCTTCCCATTCCAATCCTGAGACCCTTATGATAGCATGAGATGTGATATCTCAATGCCTCTAATACCAAACCTGAGATACTTCCGATAGCATGAGATGTGATATCTCAATGCTTCTAATACCAAACCTGAGATCCTTCCTATAACATGAGATGTGATTTCCAAATCCTTCCCCTTCCAAACCTGAGACCCTCCCTTTAGCATGAGATGTGATATCCAACTCCTTCCCATTCCAATCCTGAGACCCTTCTGATAGCATGAGATGTGATATTTCAATGCCTCTAATACCAAACCTGAGATCCTACCTCTAACATGAAATGTGATATCCATCTCCTTCCCTTTCCAAACCTGAGACCCTGCCTATAGCATGAGATGTGATATCCAAGTCCTTTCCATTCCAATCCTGAGACCCTTCCTATAGCATGTGATGTGATATCTCAATGCTTATACCAAACCTGAGACCCTTCCTATGGCATGAGATGTCATATACAACTCCTTCCCATTCCAAACCTGAGACCCTTCCTATAGCATGAGATGTGATATCTCAATGCTTATACCAAACCTGAGACCCTTCCTATAGCATGAGATGTGATATCCAACTCCTCCCCATTCCAATCATGAGACCCTTCCTATAGCATGAGATGTGATATCACAATGCTTATACCAAACCTGAGACCGTTCCTATAGCTTGAGATGTGATATCCAACTCCTTCCCATTCCAATCCTGAGACCCTTCCTATAGCATGAGATGTGATATCTCAAGGCCTCTAATACCAAACCTGAGATCGTTCCTCTAACATGAAATGTGATATCCAACTCCTTCCCCTTCCAAACCTGAGAGCCTTCCTATAGCATGAGATATGATAGCCAAGTCCTTCTAATTCCAATCCTGAGACCCTTCCTATAACATGAAATGTGATATCCAACTCCTTCCCATTCCAACCTGAGACCCTTCCTATAGCATGAGATGGGATATCTCATTGCTTCTAATACCAAACCTGAGACTCTTCCTATAACATGAGATGGGATATCCAACTCATTCCCATTCCAATCCTGAGACCCTTCCGATAGCAGAGATGTGATATCTCAATGCTTATACCAAACCTGAGACCCTTCCTATGGCCTGAGATGTCATATACAACTCCTTCCCATTCCAATCCTGAGACCCTTCCTATAGCATGAGATGTGATATCTCAATGCTTATACCAAATCTGAGACCCTTCCTATAGCATGAGATGTGATATCCAACTCCTTCCCATTCCAATCCTGAGACCCTTCCTATAGCATGAGATGTGATGTCTCAATGCTTCTAATACCAAACCTGATATCCTTCCTATAACATGAGATGTGATATCCAACTCCTTCCCATTCCAATCCTGAGACCCTTATGATAGCATGAGATGTGATATCTCAATGCCTCTAATACCAAACCTGAGATACTTCCGATAGCATGAGATGTGATATCTCAATGCTTCTAATACCAAACCTGAGATCCTTCCTATAACATGAGATGTGATTTCCAAATCCTCCCGCTTCCAAACCTGAGACCCTCCCTTTAGCATGAGATGTGATATCCAACTCCTTCCCATTCCAATCCTGAAACCCTTCTGATAGCATGAGATGTGATATCTCAATGCCTCTAATTCCAAACCTGAGATCCTACCTCTAACATGAAATGTGATATCCATCTCCTTCCCTTTCCAAACCTGAGACCCTGCCTATAGCATGAGATGTGATATCCAAGTCCTTTCCATTCCAATCCTGAGACCCTTCCTATAGCATGTGATGTGGTATCTCAATTCTTATACCAAACCTGAGACCCTTCCTATGGCATGAGATGTCATATACAACTCCTTCCCATTCCAATCCTGAGACCCTTCCTATAGCATGAGATGTGATATCTCAATGCTTATACCAAACCTGAGACCCTTCCTATAGCATGAGATGTGATATCCAACTTCTTCCCATTCCAATCCTGAGACCCTTCCTATAACATGAGATGTGATGTCGCAATGCTTCTAATACCAAACCTGAGATCTTTCCTATAACATGAGATGTGATATCCAACTCCTTCCCATTCCAATCCTGAGACCCTTCCTATAGCATGAGATGTGATATCACAATGCTTATACCAAACCTGAGACCGTTCCTATAGCTTGAGATGTGATATCCAACTCCTTCCCATTCCAATCCTGAGACCCTTCCTATAGCATGAGATGTGATATCTCAAGGCCTCTAATACCAAACCTGAGATCGTTCCTCTAACATGAAATGTGATATCCAACTCCTTCCCCTTCCAAACCTGAGAGCCTTCCTATAACATGAGATGTGATATCCAACTCCTTCCCATTCCAATCCTGAGACCCTTATGATAGCATGAGATGTGATATCTCAATGCCTCTAATACCAAACCTGAGATACTTCCGATAGCATGAGATGTGATATCTCAATGCTTCTAATACCAAACCTGAGATCCTTCCTATAACATGAGATGTGATTTCCAAATCCTTCCCCTTCCAAACCTGAGACCCTCCCTTTAGCATGAGATGTGATATCCAACTCCTTCCCATTCCAATCCTGAGACCCTTCTGATAGCATGAGATGTGATATTTCAATGCCTCTAATACCAAACCTGAGATCCTACCTCTAACATGAAATGTGATATCCATCTCCTTCCCTTTCCAAACCTGAGACCCTGCCTATAGCATGAGATGTGATATCCAAGTCCTTTCCATTCCAATCCTGAGACCCTTCCTATAGCATGTGATGTGATATCTCAATGCTTATACCAAACCTGAGACCCTTCCTATGGCATGAGATGTCATATACAACTCCTTCCCATTCCAAACCTGAGACCCTTCCTATAGCATGAGATGTGATATCTCAATGCTTATACCAAACCTGAGACCCTTCCTATAGCATGAGATGTGATATCCAACTCCTCCCCATTCCAATCATGAGACCCTTCCTATAGCATGAGATGTGATATCACAATGCTTATACCAAACCTGAGACCGTTCCTATAGCTTGAGATGTGATATCCAACTCCTTCCCATTCCAATCCTGAGACCCTTCCTATAGCATGAGATGTGATATCTCAAGGCCTCTAATACCAAACCTGAGATCGTTCCTCTAACATGAAATGTGATATCCAACTCCTTCCCCTTCCAAACCTGAGAGCCTTCCTATAGCATGAGATATGATAGCCAAGTCCTTCTAATTCCAATCCTGAGACCCTTCCTATAACATGAAATGTGATATCCAACTCCTTCCCATTCCAACCTGAGACCCTTCCTATAGCATGAGATGGGATATCTCATTGCTTCTAATACCAAACCTGAGACTCTTCCTATAACATGAGATGGGATATCCAACTCATTCCCATTCCAATCCTGAGACCCTTCCGATAGCAGAGATGTGATATCTCAATGCTTATACCAAACCTGAGACCCTTCCTATGGCCTGAGATGTCATATACAACTCCTTCCCATTCCAATCCTGAGACCCTTCCTATAGCATGAGATGTGATATCTCAATGCTTATACCAAATCTGAGACCCTTCCTATAGCATGAGATGTGATATCCAACTCCTTCCCATTCCAATCCTGAGACCCTTCCTATAGCATGAGATGTGATGTCTCAATGCTTCTAATACCAAACCTGATATCCTTCCTATAACATGAGATGTGATATCCAACTCCTTCCCATTCCAATCCTGAGACCCTTATGATAGCATGAGATGTGATATCTCAATGCCTCTAATACCAAACCTGAGATACTTCCGATAGCATGAGATGTGATATCTCAATGCTTCTAATACCAAACCTGAGATCCTTCCTATAACATGAGATGTGATTTCCAAATCCTCCCGCTTCCAAACCTGAGACCCTCCCTTTAGCATGAGATGTGATATCCAACTCCTTCCCATTCCAATCCTGAAACCCTTCTGATAGCATGAGATGTGATATCTCAATGCCTCTAATTCCAAACCTGAGATCCTACCTCTAACATGAAATGTGATATCCATCTCCTTCCCATTCCAATCCCGAGACCCTTCCTATAGCATGAGATGTGATATCTCAATGCTTATACCAAACCTGAGACCCTTCCTATAGCATGAGATGTGATATCCAACTCCTTCCCATTCCAATCCTGAGACTCTTCCTATAGCATGAGATGTGATATCTCAATGCCTCTAATACCAAACCAGAGATCCTTCCTCTAACGTGAAATGTGATATCCAACTCCTTCCCTTTCCAAACCTGAGAGCCTACCTGTAGCATGAGATGTGATATCACAATGCTTATACCAAACCTGAGACCGTTCCTATAGCTTGAGATGTGATATCCAACTCCTTCCCATTCCAATCCTGAGACCCTTCCTATAGCATGAGATGTGATATCTCAAGGCCTCTAATACCAAACCTGAGATTGTTCCTCTAACATGAAATGTGATATCCAACTCCTTCCCCTTCCAAACCTGAGAGCCTTCCTATAACATGAGATGTGGCATCCAAGTCCTCCCCATTCCAATCCTGAGACCCTTCCTATAGCATGAGATGTGATATCTCAATGCTTCTAATACCAAACCTGAGACCCTTCCTATAACATGATTTGGGATATCCAACTCCTTCCCATTCCAATCCTGAGACCCTTCCGATAGCAGAGATGTGATATCTCAATGCTTATACCAAACCTGAGACCCTTCCTATGGCCTGAGATGTCATATGCAACTCCTTCCCATTCCAATCCTGAGACCCTTCCTATAGCATTAGATGTGATATCTCAATGCTTATACCAAATCTGAGACCCTTCCTATAGCATGAGATGTGATATCCAACTTCTTCCCATTCCAATCCTGAGACCCTTCCTATAGCATGAGATGTGATGTCTCAATTCTTCTAATACCAAACCTGAGATCCTTCCTATAACATGAGATGTGATATCCAACTCCTTCCCATTCCAATCCTGAGACCCTTATGATAGCATGAGATGTGATATCTCAATGCCTCTAATACCAAACCTGAGATACTTCTGATAGCATGAGATGTGATATCTCAATGCTTCTAATACCAAACCTGAGATCCTTCCTATAACATGAGATGTGATTTCCAAATCCTTCCACTTCCAAACCTGAGACCCTCCCTTTAGCATGAGATGTGATATCCAACTCCTTCCCATTCCAATCCTGAGACTCTTCTGATAGCATGAGATGTGATATTTCAATGCCTCTAATACCAAACCTGAGATCCTACCTCTAACATGAAATGTGATATCCATCTCCTTCCCTTTCCAAACCTGAGACCCTGCCTATAGCATGAGATGTGATATCCAAGTCCTTCCCATTCCAATCCTGAGACCCTTCCTATAGCATGTGATGTGATATCTCAATGCTTATACCAAACCTGAGACCCTTCCTATGGCATGAGATGTCATATACAACTCCTTCCCATTCCAATCCTGAGACCCTTCCTATAGCATGAGATGTGATATCTCAATGCTTATACCAAACCTGAGACCCTTCCTATAGCATGAGATGTGATGTCCAACTTCTTCCCATTCCAATCCTGAGAACCTTCCTATAACATGAGATGTGATGTCTCAATGCTTCTAATACCAAACCTGAGACCCTTCCTATAACATGAGATGGGATATCCAACTCCTTCCCATTCCAATCCTGAGACCCTTCCGATAGCAGAGATGTGATATCTCAATGCTTTTACCAAACCTGAGACCCTTCCTATGGCCTGAGATGTCATATACAACTCCTTCCCATTCCAATCCTGAGACCCTTCCTATAGCATGAGATGTGATATCTCAATGCTTATACCAAATCTGAGACCCTTCCTATAGCATGAGATGTGATATCCAACTCCTTCCCATTCCAATCCTGACACCCTTCCTATAGCATGAGATGTGATGTCTCAATGCTTCTAATACCAAACCTGAGATCCTTCCTATAACATGAGATGTGATATCCAACTCCTTCCCATTCCAATCCTGAGACCCTTATGATAGCATGAGATGTGATATCTCAATGGCTCTTATACCAAACCTGAGATACTTCCGATAGCATGAGATGTGATATCTCAATGCTTCTAATACCAAACCTGAGATCCTTCCTATAACATGAGATGTGATTTCCAAATCCTTCCCCTTCCAAACCTGAGACCCTCCCTTTAGCATGAGATGTGATATCAAACTCCTTCCCATTCCAATCCTGAGACCCATCTGATAGCATGAGATGTGATATTTCAATGCCTCTAATACCAAACCTGAGATCCTACCTCTAACATGAAATGTGATATCCATCTCCTTCCCTTTCCAAACCTGAGACCCTGCCTATAGCATGAGATGTGATATCCAAGTCCTTTCCATTCCAATCCTGAGACCCTTCCTATAGCATGTGATGTGATATCTCAATTCTTATACCAAACCTGAGACCCTTCCTATGGCATGAGATGTCATATACAACTCCTTCCCATTCCAATCCTGAGACCCTTCCTATAGCATGAGATGTGATATCTCAATGCTTATACCAAACCTGAGACCCTTCCTATAGCATGAGATGTGATATCCAACTTCTTCCCATTCCAATCCTGAGACCCTTCCTATAACATGAGATGTGATGTCGCAATGCTTCTAATACCAAACCTGAGACCTTTCCTATAACATGAGATGTGATATCCAACTCCTTCCCATTCCAATCCTGAGACCCTTCCTATAGCATGAGATGTGATATCACAATGCTTATACCAAACCTGAGACCGTTCCTATAGCTTGAGATGTGATATCCAACTCCTTCCCATTCCAATCCTGAGACCCTTCCTATAGCATGAGATGTGATATCTCAAGGCCTCTAATACCAAACCTGAGATCGTTCCTCTAACATGAAATGTGATATCCAACTCCTTCCCCTTCCAAACCTGAGAGCCTTCCTATAACATGAGATATGATATCCAACTCCTTCCCATTCCAATCCTGAGACCCTTATGATAGCATGAGATGTGATATCTCAATGCCTCTAATACCAAACCTGAGATACTTCCGATAGCATGAGATGTGATATCTCAATGCTTCTAATACCAAACCTGAGATCCTTCCTATAACATGAGATGTGATTTCCAAATCCTTCCCCTTCCAAACCTGAGACCCTCCCTTTAGCATGAGATGTGATATCCAACTCCTTCCCATTCCAATCCTGAGACCCTTCTGATAGCATGAGATGTGATATTTCAATGCCTCTAATACCAAACCTGAGATCCTACCTCTAACATGAAATGTGATATCCATCTCCTTCCCTTTCCAAACCTGAGACCCTGCCTATAGCATGAGATGTGATATCCAAGTCCTTTCCATTCCAATCCTGAGACCCTTCCTATAGCATGTGATGTGATATCGCAATGCTTATACCAAACCTGAGACCCTTCCTATGGCATGAGATGTCATATACAACTCCTTCCCATTCCAAACCTGAGACCCTTCCTATAGCATGAGATGTGATATCTCAATGCTTATACCAAACCTGAGACCCTTCCTATAGCATGAGATGTGATATCTCAATGCCTCTAATACCAAACCTGAGATCCTTCCTCTAACGTGAAATGTGATATCCAACTCCTTCCCTTTCCAAACCTGAGAGCCTACCTATAGCATGAGATGTGATATCACAATGCTTATACCAAACCTGAGACCGTTCCTATAGCTTGAGATGTGATATCCAACTCCTTCCCATTCTAATCCTGAGACCCTTCCTATAGCATGAGATGTGATATCTCAAGGCCTCTAATACCAAACCTGAGATCGTTCCTCTAACATGAAATGTGATATCCAACTCCTTCCCCTTCCAAACCTGAGAGCCTTCCTATAACATGAGATGTGGCATCCAAGTCCTCCCCATTCCAATCCTGAGACCCTTCCTATAGCATGAGATGTGATATCTCAATGCTTCTAATACCAATCCTGAGACCCTTCCTATAGCAAGAGATGTGATATCCAAATCCTTCCCATTCCAATCCTGAGACCCTTCCTTTAACATGAGATGTGATATCCAACTCCTTCCCATTCAAATCCTGAGACCCTTCCTATAGCATGAGAAGGGATATCCAACTCCTTCCCAATCCAATCCTGAGACCCTTCCGATAGCAGAGACGTGATATCTCAATGCTTCTACCAAACCTGAGACCCTTCCTTTAGCATGAGATGTGATATCCAAATCCTTCACATTCCAATCCTGAGACCCTTCCTATAGCATGAGATGTGATATCTCAATGCTTCTAATACCAAACCTGAGATCCTTCCTATAACATGAGATGTGATATCCAATTCCTTCCCATTCCAAACCTGAGACCCTTCCTATTGGATGAGATGTGATATCCAACTCCTTCCCATTCCAACCCTGAGACCCTTCCTATAGCATGAGATGTGATGTCTCAATGCTTCTAATACCAAACCTGAGATCCTTCCTATAACATGAGATGTGATATCCAACTCCTTCCATTCCAATCCTGAGACCCGTCCTATAGCATGAGATGTGATATCTCAATGCTTATACCAAACCTGAGACCCTTCCTATAGCATGAGATGTGATATCCAACTACTTCCCATTCCAATCCTGAGACCCTTCCTATAGCATGAGATGTGATATCTCAATGCTTCTAATACCAAACCTGAGATCCTTCCTCTAACATGAAATGTGATATCCAACTCCTTCCCTTTCCAAACCTAAGAGCCTATCTATAGCATGAGATGTGATATCCAAGTCCTTCCCATTCCAATCCTTAGACCCTTCCTACAGCATGCAATATGATATCTCAATGATTCTAATAACAAACCTGAGACCCGTCCTATAGCATGAGATATGATATCCAAGTCCTTCCCATTCCAATCCTGAGACCCTTCCTATAACATGAAATGTGATATCCAACTCCTTCCCATTCCAACCTGAGACCCTTCCTATAGCATGAGATGGGATATCCAACTTCTTCCAAATCCAATACTGATACCCTTCCGATAGCATGAGATGTGATATCCCAATGCTTCTACCAAACCTGAGACCCATACTATGGCATGAGATGTGATATCAAACTCCTTCCCATTCCAATCCTGAGACCCTTCCTATAGCTTGAGGTGTGATATCCAACTCCTTCCCATTCCAATTCTGAGACCCTTCTTATACCATGAGACTTGATATCTCAATGCTTCTAATACCAAACCTGAGACCCGTCCTATAGCATGAGATGTGATATCTCAATGCTTATACCAAACCTGAGACCCTTCCTATAGCATGAGATGTGATATCTCAATGCTTATACCAAACCTGAGACCCTTCCTATGGCATGAGATGTCATATACAACTCCTTCCCATTCCAAACCTGAGACCCTTCCTATAGCATGAGATGTGATATCCAACTCCTTCCCATTCCAATCCTGAGACCCTTCCTATAGCATGAGATGTGATATCACAATGCTTATACCAAACCTGAGACCGTTCCTATAGCTTGAGATGTGATATCCAACTCCTTCCCATTCCAATCCTGAGACCCTTCCTATAGCATGAGATGTGATATCTCAAGGCCTCTAATACCAAACCTGAGATCGTTCCTCTAACATGAAATGTGATATCCAACTCCTTCCCCTTCCAAACCTGAGAGCCTTCCTATAGCATGAGATATGATAGCCAAGTCCTTCCAATTCCAATCCTGAGACCCTTCTTATAACATGAAATGTAATATCCAACTCCTTCCCATTCCAACCTGAGACCCTTCCTATAGCATGAGATGGGATATCTCAATGCTTCTAATACCAAACCTGAGACTCTTCCTATAACATGAGATGGGATATCCAACTCATTCCCATTCCAATCCTGAGACCCTTCCGATAGCAGAGATGTGATATCTCAATGCTTATACCAAACCTGAGACCCTTCCTATGGCCTGAGATGTCATAGACAACTCCTTCCCATTCCAATCCTGAGACCCTTCCTATAGCATGACATGTGATATCTCAATGCTTATACCAAATCTGAGACCCTTCCTATAGCATGAGATGTGATATCCAACTCCTTCCCATTCCAATCCTGAGACCCTTCCTATAGCATGAGATGTGATGTCTCAATGCTTCTAATACCAAACCTGAGATCCTTCCTATAACATGAGATGTGATATCCAACTCCTTCCCATTCCAATCCTGAGACCCTTATGATAGCATGAGATGTGATATCTCAATGCCTCTAATACCAAACCTGAGATACTTCCGATAGCATGAGATGTGATATCTCAATGCTTCTAATACCAAACCTGAGATCCTTCCTATAACATGAGATGTGATTTCCAAATCCTCCCGCTTCCAAACCTGAGACCCTCCCTTTAGCATGAGATGTGATATCCAACTCCTTCCCATTCCAATCCTGAAACCCTTCTGATAGCATGAGATGTGATATCTCAATGCCTCTAATTCCAAACCTGAGATCCTACCTCTAACATGAAATATGATATCCATCTCCTTCCCATTCCAATCCCGAGACCCTTCCTATAGCATGAGATGTGATATCTCAATGCTTATACCAAACCTGAGACCCTTCCTATAGCATGAGATGTGATATCCAACTCCTTCCCATTCCAATCCTGAGACTCTTCCTATAGCATGAGATGTGATATCTCAATGCCTCTAATACCAAACCTGAGATCCTTCCTCTAACGTGAAATGTGATATCCAACTCCTTCCCTTTCCAAACCTAAGAGCCTACCTATAGCATGAGATGTGATATCCAAGTCCTTCCCATTCCAATCCTTAGACCCTTCCTACAGCATGCAATATGATATCTCAATAATTCTAATAACAAACCTGAGACCCGTCCTATAACATGAGATGGGATATCCAACTCCTTCCCATTCCAATCCTGAGACACTTCCGATAGCAGAGATGTGATATCTCAATGCTTATACCAAACCTGAGACCCTTCCTATAACATGAGATGTGATATCCAACTCCTTCCCGGTCCAAACCTGAGACCCTTCCTATAGCATATGTGATATCCAACTCCTTCCCATTCCAAACATGAGACCCTTCCTATAGCAAGAGTGTAATATCCAACTCCTTCCCATTCCAATCCTGAGACCATTCCTATAGCATGAGATGTGATATCTCAATGCTTCTAATACCAAACCTGAGATCCTTCCTATGAACATGAGATGTGATATCCAATTCCTCCCCATTCCAAACCTGAGAACCTTCCTACAGCATGCGATGTGATATCTCAATGCTTCTAATACCAAACCCGAGACCAGTCCTATAACATGAGATTGGATATCCAACTCCTTCCCCTTCCAAACCTGAGACTCTTCCTATAGCATGAGATGTGATATCCACCTTCTTCCCATTCCAATCCTGAGACCCTTCCTATAACATGAGATGTGATGTCTCAATGCTTCTAATACCAAACCTGAGATCTTTCCTATAACATGAGATGTGATATCCAACTCCTTCACATTCCAATCCTGAGACCCTTCCTATAGCATGAGATGTGATATCTCAATGCTTATACCAAACCTGAGACCCTTCCTATAGCTTGAGATGTGATATCCAACTCTTTCCCATTCCAATCCTGAGACCCTTCCTATAGCATGAGATGTGATATTCCAAGGCCTCTAATACCAAACCTGAGATCCTTCCTCTGACATGAAATGTGATATCCAACTCCTTCCCCTTCCAAACCTGAGAGCCTTCCTATAACATGAAATGTGATATCCAATTCCTTCCCATTCCAACCTGAGACCCTTCCTATAGCATGAGATGGGATATCCAACTCCTTCCAAATCCAATACTGATACCCTTCCGATAGCATGAGATGTGATATCCCAATGCTTCTACCAAACCTGAGACCCATACTATGGCATGAGATGTGATATCAAACTTCTTCCCATTCCAATCCTGAGACCCTACCTATAGCTTGAGATGTGATATCCAACTCCTTCCCATTCCAATTCTGAGACCCTTCCTATACCATGAGACTTGATATCTCAATGCTTCTAATACCAAACCTGAGACCCGTCCTATAACATGAGATGTGATATCCAAATCCTTCCCCTTCCAAACCTTAGACCCTTCCTTTATCATGAGATGTGATATCCAATTCCTTCCCATTCCAATCCTGAGACCCTTCCGATATCATGAGATTTGTTATCTCAATGCTTCTAATATCAAACTTGAGACCCTCCCTATAACATGAGATGTGACATCCAAGTCCTCCCCATTCCAATCCTGAGACCCTTCCTATAGCATGAGATGTGATATCTCAATGCTTCTAATACCAAACCTGAGACCCTTCCTATAACATGATTTGGGATATCCAACTCCTTCCAATTCCAATCCTGAGACCCTTCCGATAGCAGAGATGTGATATCTCAATGCTTATACCAAACCTGAGACCCTTCCTATGGCCTGAGATGTCATATGCAACTCCTTCCCATTCCAATCCTGAGACCCTTCCTATAGCATTAGATGTGATATCTCAATGCTTATACCAAATCTGAGACCCTTCCTATAGCATGAGATGTGATATCCAACTTCTTCCCATTCCAATCCTGAGACCCTTCCTATAGCATGAGATGTGATGTCTCTATTCTTCTAATACCAAACCTGAGATCCTTCCTATAACATGAGATGTGATATCCAACTCCTTCCCATTCCAATCCTGAGACCCTTATGATAGCATGAGATGTGATATCTCAATGCCTCTAATACCAAACCTGAGATACTTCCGATAGCATGAGATGTGATATCTCAATGCTTCTAATACCAAACCTGAGATCCTTCCTATAACATGAGATGTGATTTCCAAATCCTTCCCCTTCCAAACCTGAGACCCTCCCTTTAGCATGAGATGTGATATCAAACTCCTTCCCATTCCAATCCTGAGACCCATCTGATAGCATGAGATGTGATATTTCAATGCCTCTAATACCAAACCTGAGATCCTACCTCTAACATGAATTGTGATATCCATCTCCTTCCCTTTCCAAACCTGAGACCCTGCCTATAGCATGAGATGTGATATCCAAGTCCTTTCCATTCCAATCCTGAGACCCTTCCTATAGCATGTGATGTGATATCTCAATTCTTATACCAAACCTGAGACCCTTCTTATGGCATGAGATGTCATATACAACTCCTTCCCATTCCAATCCTGAGACCCTTCCTATAGCATGAGATATGATATCTCAATGCTTATACCAAACCTGAGACCCTTCCTATAGCATGAGATGTGATATCCAACTTCTTCCCATTCCAATCCTGAGACCCTTCCTATAACATGAGATGTGATGTCGCAATGCTTCTAATACCAAACCTGAGATCTTTCCTATAACATGAGATGTGATATCCAACTCCTTCCCATTCCAATCCTGAGACCCTTCCTATAGCATGAGATTTGATATCACAATGCTTATAGCAAACCTGAGACCGTTCCTATAGCTTGAGATGTGATATCCAACTCCTTCCCATTCCAATCCTGAGACCCTTCCTATAGCATGAGATGTGATATCTCAAGGCCTCTAATACCAAACCTGAGATCGTTCCTCTAACATGAAATGTGATATCCAACTCCTTCCCCTTCCAAACCTGAGAGCCTTCCTATAACATGAGATGTGATATCCAACTCCTTCACATTCCAATCCTGAGACCCTTATGATAGCATGAGATGTGATATCTCAATGCCTCTAATACCAAACCTGAGATACTTCCGATAGCATGAGATGTGATATCTCAATGCTTCTAATACCAAACCTGAGATCCTTCCTATAACATGAGATGTGATTTCCAAATCCTTCCCCTTCCAAACCTGAGACCCTCCCTTTAGCATGAGATGTGATATCCAACTCCTTCCCATTCCAATCCTGAGACCCTTCTGATAGCATGAGATGTGATATTTCAATGCCTCTAATACCAAACCTGAGATCCTACCTCTAACATGAAATGTGATATCCATCTCCTTCCCTTTCCAAACCTGAGACCCTGCCTATAGCATGAGATGTGATATCCAAGTCCTTTCCATTCCAATCCTGAGACCCTTCCTATAGCATGTGATGTGATATCTCAATGCTTATACCAAACCTGAGACCCTTCCTATGGCATGAGATGTCATATACAACTCCTTCCCATTCCAAACCTGAGGCCCTTCCTATAGCATGAGATGTGATATCTCAATGCTTATACCAAACCTGAGACCCTTACTATAGCATGAGATGTGATATCCAACTCCTTCCCATTCCAATCCTGAGACCCTTCCTATAGCATGAGATGTGATATCACAATGCTTATACCAAACCTGAGACCGTTCCTATAGCTTGAGATGTGATATCCAACTCCTTCCCATTCCAATCCTGAGACCCTTCCTATAGCATGAGATGTGATATCTCAAGGCCTCTAATACCAAACCTGAGATCGTTCCTCTAACATGAAATGTGATATCCAACTCCTTCCCCTTCCAAACCTGAGAGCCTTCCTATAGCATGAGATATGATAGCCAAGTCCTTCCAATTCCAATCCTGAGACCCTTCCTATAACATGAAATGTGATATCCAACTCCTTCCCATTCCAACCTGAGACCCTTCCTATAGCATGAGATGGGATATCTCAATGCTTCTAATACCAAACCTGAGACTCTTCCTATAACATGAGATCTTCCTATAACATGATATGGGATATCCAACTCATTCCCATTCCAATCCTGAGACCCTTCCGATAGCAGAGATGTGATATCTCAATGCTTATACCAAACCTGAGACCCTTCCTATGGCCTGAGATGTCATATACAACTCCTTCCCATTCCAATCCTGAGACCCTTCCTATAGCATGAGATGTGATATCTCAATGCTTATACCAAATCTGAGACCCTTCCTATAGCATGAGATGTGATATCCAACTCCTTCCCATTCCAATCCTGAGACCCTTCCTATAGCATGAGATGTGATGTCTCAATGCTTCTAATACCAAACCTGAGATCCTTCCTATAACATGAGATGTGATATCCAACTCCTTCCCATTCCAATCCTGAGACCCTTATGATAGCATGAGATGTGATATCTCAATGCCTCTAATACCAAACCTGAGATACTTCCGATAGCATGAGATGTGATATCTCAATGCTTCTAATACCAAACCTGAGATCCTTCCTATAACATGAGATGTGATTTCCAAATCCTCCCGCTTCCAAACCTGAGACCCTCCCTTTAGCATGAGATGTGATATCCAACTCCTTCCCATTCCAATCCTGAAACCCTTCTGATAGCATGAGATGTGATATCTCAATGCCTCTAATTCCAAACCTGAGATCCTACCTCTAACATGAAATGTGATATCCATCTCCTTCCCATTCCAATCCCGAGACCCTTCCTATAGCATGAGATGTGATATCTCAATGCTTATACCAAACCTGAGACCCTTCCTATAGCATGAGATGTGATATCCAACTCCTTCCCATTCCAATCCTGAGACTCTTCCTATAGCATGAGATGTGATATCTCAATGCCTCTAATACCAAACCTGAGATCCTTCCTCTAACGTGAAATGTGATATCCAACTCCTTCCCTTTCCAATCCTGAGAGCCTACCTATAGCATGAGATGTGATATCCAAGTCCTTCCCATTCCAATCCTTAGACCCTTCCTACAGCATGCAATATGATATCTCAATGATTCTAATAACAAACCTGAGACCCGTCCTATAACATGAGATGGGATATCCAACTCCTTCCCATTCCAATCCTGAGACACTTCCGATAGCAGAGATGTGATATCTCAATGCTTATACCAAACCTGAGACCCTTCCTATAACATGAGATGTGATATCCAACTCCTTCCCGGTCCAAACCTGAGACCCTTCCTATAGCATATGTGATATCCAACTCCTTCCCATTCCAAACATGAGACCCTTCCTATAGCAAGAGTGTAATATCCAACTCCTTCCCATTCCAATCCTGAGACCATTCCTATAGCATGAGATGTGATATCTCAATGCTTCTAATACCAAACCTGAGATCCTTCCTATGAACATGAGATGTGATATCCAATTCCTCCCCATTCCAAACCTGAGAACCTTCCCACAGCATGCGATGTGATATCTCAATGCTTCTAATACCAAACCCGAGACCAGTCCTATAACATGAGATTGGATATCCAACTCCTTCCCCTTCCAGACCTGAGACTCTTCCTATAGAATGAGATGTGATATCCACCTTCTTCTCATTCCAATCCTGAGACCCTTCCTATAACATGAGATGTGATGTCTCAATGCTTCTAATACCAAACCTGAGATCTTTCCTATAACATGAGATGTGATATCCAACTCCTTCACATTCCAATCCTGAGACACTTCATATAGCATGAGATGTGATATCTCAATGCTTATACCAAACCTGAGACCCTTCCTATAGCTTGAGATGTGATATCCAACTCTTTCCCATTCCAATCCTGAGACCCTTCCTATAGCATGAGATGTGATATCTCAAGGCCTCTAATACCAAACCTGAGATCCTTCCTCTGACATGAAATGTGATATCCAACTCCTTCCCCTTCCAAACCTGAGAGCCTTCCTATAACATGAAATGTGATATCCAATTCCTTCCCATTCCAACCTGAGACCCTTCCTATAGCATGAGATGGGATATCCAACTCCTTCCAAATCCAATACTGATACCCTTCCGATAGCATGAGATGTGATATCCCAATGCTTCTACCAAACCTGAGACCCATACTATGCATGAGATGTGATATCAAACTTCTTCCCATTCCAATCCTGAGACCCTACCTATAGCTTGAGATGTGATATCCAACTCCTTCCCATTCCAATTCTGAGACCCTTCCTATTCCATGAGACTTGATATCTCAATGCTTCTAATACCAAACCTGAGACCCGTCCTATAACATGAGATGTGATATCCAAATCCTTCCCCTTCCAAACCTTAGACCCTTCCTTTATCATGAGATGTGATATCCAATTCCTTCCCATTCCAATCCTGAGACCCTTCCGATATCATGAGATTTGTTATCTCAATGCTTCTAATATCAAACTTGAGACCCTCCCTATAACATGAGATGTGACATCCAAGTCCTCCCCATTCCAATCCTGAGACCCTTCCTATAGCATGAGATGTGATATCTCAATGCTTCTAATACCAAACCTGAGACCCTTCCTATAACATGATTTGGGATATCCAACTCCTTCCCATTCCAATCCTGAGACCCTTCCGATAGCAGAGATGTGATATCTCAATGCTTATACCAAACCTGAGACCCTTCCTATGGCCTGAGATGTCATATGCAACTCCTTCCCATTCCAATCCTGAGACCCTTCCTATAGCATTAGATGTGATATCTCAATGCTTATACCAAATCTGAGACCCTTCCTATAGCATGAGATGTGATATCCAACTTCTTCCCATTCCAATCCTGAGACCCTTCCTATAGCATGAGATGTGATGTCTCAATTCTTCTGATACCAAACCTGAGATCCTTCCTATAACATGAGATGTGATATCCAACTCCTTCCCATTCCAATCCTGAGACCCTTATGATAGCATGAGATGTGATATCTCAATGCCTCTAATTCCAAACCTGAGATACTTCTGATAGCATGAGATGTGATATCTCAATGCTTCTAATACCAAACCTGAGATCCTTCCTATAACATGAGATGTGATTTCCAAATCCTTCCACTTCCAAACCTGAGACCCTCCCTTTAGCATGAGATGTGATATCCAACTCCTTCCCTTTCCAATCCTGAGACCCTTCTGATAGCATGAGATGTGATATTTCAATGCCTCTAATACCAAACCTGAGATCCTACCTCTAACATGAAATGTGATATCCATCTCCTTCCCTTTCCAAACCTGAGACCCTGCCTATAGCATGAAATGTGATATCCAATTCCTTCCCATTCCAATCCTGAGACCCTTCCTATAGCATGTGATGTGATATCTCAATGCTTATACCAAATCTGAGACCCTTCCTATAGCATGAGATGTGATATCCAACTCCTTCCCATTCCAATCCTGAGACCCTTCCTATAGCATGAGATGTGATGTCTCAATGCTTCTAATACCAAACCTGAGATCCTTCCTATAACATGAGATGTGATATCCAACTCCTTCCCATTCCAATCCTGAGACCCTTATGATAGCATGAGATGTGATATCTCAATGCCTCTAATACCAAACCTGAGATACTTCCGATAGCATGAGATGTGATATCTCAATGCTTCTAATACCAAACCTGAGATCCTTCCTATAACATGAGATGTGATTTCCAAATCCTTCCCCTTCCAAACCTGAGACCCTCCCTTTAGCATGAGATGTGATATCCAACTCCTTCCCATTCCAATCCTGAGACCCATCTGATAGCATGAGATGTGATATTTCAATGCCTCTAATACCAAACCTGAGATCCTACCTCTAACATGAAATGTGATATCCATCTCCTTCCCTTTCCAAACCTGAGACCCTGCCTATAGCATGAGATGTGATATCCAAGTCCTTTCCATTCCAATCCTGAGACCCTTCCTATAGCATGTGATGTGATATCTCAATGCTTATACCAAACCTGAGACCCTTCCTATGGCATGAGATGTCATATACAACTCCTTCCCATTCCAATCCTGAGACCCTTCCTATAGCATGAGATGTGATATCTCAATGCTTATACCAAACCTGAGACCCTTCCTATAGCATGAGATGTGATATCCAACTCCTTCCCATTCCAATCCTGAGACCCTTCCTATAGCATGAGATGTGATATCTCAAGGCCTCTAATACCAAACCTGAGATCGTTCCTCTAACATGAAATGTGATATCCAACTCCTTCCCCTTCCAAACCTGAGAGCCTTCCTATAACATGAGATGTGACATCCAAGTCCTCCCCATTCCAATCCTGAGACCCTTCCTATAGCATGAGATGTGATATCTCAATGCTTCTAATACCAAACCTGAGACCCTTCCTATAACATGATTTGGGATATCCAACTCCTTCCCATTCCAATCCTGAGACCCTTCCGATAGCAGAGATGTGATATCTCAATGCTTATACCAAACCTGAGACCCTTCCTATGGCCTGAGATGTCATATGCAACTCCTTCCCATTCCAATCCTGAGACCCTTCCTATAGCATTAGATGTGATATCTCAATGCTTATACCAAATCTGAGACCCTTCCTATAGCATGAGATGTGATATCCAACTTCTTCCCATTCCAATCCTGAGACCCTTCCTATAGCATGAGATGTGATGTCTCAATTCTTCTAATACCAAACCTGAGATCGTTCCTCTAACATGAAATGTGATATCCAACTCCTTCCCCTTCCAAACCTGAGAGCCTTCCTATAGCATGAGATATGATAGCCAAGTCCTTCCAATTCCAATCCTGAGACCCTTCCTATAACATGAAATGTGATATCCAACTCCTTCCCATTCCAACCTGAGACCCTTCCTATAGCATGAGATGGGATATCTCAATGCTTCTAATACCAAACCTGAGACTCTTCCTATAACATGAGATCTTCCTATAACATGATATGGGATATCCAACTCATTCCCATTCCAATCCTGAGACCCTTCCGATAGCAGAGATGTGATATCTCAATGCTTATACCAAACCTGAGACCCTTCCTATGGCCTGAGATGTCATATACAACTCCTTCCCATTCCAATCCTGAGACCCTTCCTATAGCATGAGATGTGATATCTCAATGCTTATACCAAATCTGAGACCCTTCCTATAGCATGAGATGTGATATCCAACTCCTTCCCATTCCAATCCTGAGACCCTTCCTATAGCATGAGATGTGATGTCTCAATGCTTCTAATACCAAACCTGAGATCCTTCCTGTAACATGAGATGTGATATCCAACTCCTTCCCATTCCAATCCTGAGACCCTTATGATAGCATGAGATGTGATATCTCAATGCCTCTAATACCAAACCTGAGATACTTCCGATAGCATGAGATGTGATATCTCAATGCTTCTAATACCAAACCTGAGATCCTTCCTATAACATGAGATGTGATTTCCAAATCCTCCCGCTTCCAAACCTGAGACCCTCCCTTTAGCATGAGATGTGATATCCAACTCCTTCCCATTCCAATCCTGAAACCCTTCTGATAGCATGAGATGTGATATCTCAATGCCTCTAATTCCAAACCTGAGATCCTACCTCTAACATGAAATGTGATATCCATCTCCTTCCCATTCCAATCCCGAGACCCTTCCTATAGCATGAGATGTGATATCTCAATGCTTATACCAAACCTGAGACCCTTCCTATAGCATGAGATGTGATATCCAACTCCTTCCCATTCCAATCCTGAGACTCTTCCTATAGCATGAGATGTGATATCTCAATGCCTCTAATACCAAACCTGAGATCCTTCCTCTAACGTGAAATGTGATATCCAACTCCTTCCCTTTCCAATCCTGAGAGCCTACCTATAGCATGAGATGTGATATCCAAGTCCTTCCCATTCCAATCCTTAGACCCTTCCTACAGCATGCAATATGATATCTCAATGATTCTAATAACAAACCTGAGACCCGTCCTATAACATGAGATGGGATATCCAACTCCTTCCCATTCCAATCCTGAGACACTTCCGATAGCAGAGATGTGATATCTCAATGCTTATACCAAACCTGAGACCCTTCCTATAACATGAGATGTGATATCCAACTCCTTCCCGGTCCAAACCTGAGACCCTTCCTATAGCATATGTGATATCCAACTCCTTCCCATTCCAAACATGAGACCCTTCCTATAGCAAGAGTGTAATATCCAACTCCTTCCCATTCCAATCCTGAGACCATTCCTATAGCATGAGATGTGATATCTCAATGTTTCTAATACCAAACCTGAGATCCTTCCTATGAACATGAGATGTGATATCCAATTCCTCCCCATTCCAAACCTGAGAACCTTCCCACAGCATGCGATGTGATATCTCAATGCTTCTAATACCAAACCCGAGACCAGTCCTATAACATGAGATTGGATATCCAACTCCTTCCCTTTCCAGACCTGAGACTCTTCCTATAGAATGAGATGTGATATCCACCTTCTTCTCATTCCAATCCTGAGACCCTTCCTATAACATGAGATGTGATGTCTCAATGCTTCTAATACCAAACCTGAGATCTTTCCTATAACATGAGATGTGATATCCAACTCCTTCACATTCCAATCCTGAGACACTTCATATAGCATGAGATGTGATATCTCAATGCTTATACCAAACCTGAGACCCTTCCTATAGCTTGAGATGTGATATCCAACTCTTTCCCATTCCAATCCTGAGACCCTTCCTATAGCATGAGATGTGATATCTCAAGGCCTCTAATACCAAACCTGAGATCCTTCCTCTGACATGAAATGTGATATCCAACTCCTTCCCCTTCCAAACCTGAGAGCCTTCCTATAACATGAAATGTGATATCCAATTCCTTCCCATTCCAACCTGAGACCCTTCCTATAGCATGAGATGGGATATCCAACTCCTTCCAAATCCAATACTGATACCCTTCCGATAGCATGAGATGTGATATCCCAATGCTTCTACCAAACCTGAGACCCATACTATGCATGAGATGTGATATCAAACTTCTTCCCATTCCAATCCTGAGACCCTACCTATAGCTTGAGATGTGATATCCAACTCCTTCCCATTCCAATTCTGAGACCCTTCCTATTCCATGAGACTTGATATCTCAATGCTTCTAATACCAAACCTGAGACCCGTCCTATAACATGAGATGTGATATCCAAATCCTTCCCCTTCCAAACCTTAGACCCTTCCTTTATCATGAGATGTGATATCCAATTCCTTCCCATTCCAATCCTGAGACCCTTCCGATATCATGAGATTTGTTATCTCAATGCTTCTAATATCAAACTTGAGACCCTCCCTATAACATGAGATGTGACATCCAAGTCCTCCCCATTCCAATCCTGAGACCCTTCCTATAGCATGAGATGTGATATCTCAATGCTTCTAATACCAAACCTGAGACCCTTCCTATAACATGATTTGGGATATCCAACTCCTTCCCATTCCAATCCTGAGACCCTTCCGATAGCAGAGATGTGATATCTCAATGCTTATACCAAACCTGAGACCCTTCCTATGGCCTGAGATGTCATATGCAACTCCTTCCCATTCCAATCCTGAGACCCTTCCTATAGCATTAGATGTGATATCTCAATGCTTATACCAAATCTGAGACCCTTCCTATAGCATGAGATGTGATATCCAACTTCTTCCCATTCCAATCCTGAGACCCTTCCTATAGCATGAGATGTGATGTCTCAATTCTTCTAATACCAAACCTGAGATCCTTCCTATAACATGAGATGTGATATCCAACTCCTTCCCATTCCAATCCTGAGACCCTTATGATAGCATGAGATGTGATATCTCAATGCCTCTAATTCCAAACCTGAGATACTTCTGATAGCATGAGATGTGATATCTCAATGCTTCTAATACCAAACCTGAGATCCTTCCTATAACATGAGATGTGATTTCCAAATCCTTCCACTTCCAAACCTGAGACCCTCCCTTTAGCATGAGATGTGATACCCAACTCCTTCCCTTTCCAATCCTGAGACCCTTCTGATAGCATGAGATGTGATATTTCAATGCCTCTAATACCAAACCTGAGATCCTACCTCTAACATGAAATGTGATATCCATCTCCTTCCCTTTCCAAACCTGAGACCCTGCCTATAGCATGAAATGTGATATCCAAGTCCTTCCCATTCCAATCCTGAGACCCTTCCTATAGCATGTGATGTGATATCTCAATGCTTATACCAAATCTGAGACCCTTCCTATAGCATGAGATGTGATATCCAACTCCTTCCCATTCCAATCCTGAGACCCTTCCTATAGCATGAGATGTGATGTCTCAATGCTTCTAATACCAAACCTGAGATCCTTCCTATAACATGAGATGTGATATCCAACTCCTTCCCATTCCAATCCTGAGACCCTTATGATAGCATGAGATGTGATATCTCAATGCCTCTAATACCAAACCTGAGATACTTCCAATAGCATGAGATGTGATATCTCAATGCTTCTAATACCAAACCTGAGATCCTTCCTATAACATGAGATGTGATTTCCAAATCCTTCCCCTTCCAAACCTGAGACCCTCCCTTTAGCATGAGATGTGATATCCAACTCCTTCCCATTCCAATCCTGAGACCCATCTGATAGCATGAGATGTGATATTTCAATGCCTCTAATACCAAACCTGAGATCCTACCTCTAACATGAAATGTGATATCCATCTCCTTCCCTTTCCAAACCTGAGACCCTGCCTATAGCATGAGATGTGATATCCAAGTCCTTTCCATTCCAATCCTGAGACCCTTCCTATAGCATGTGATGTGATATCTCAATGCTTATACCAAACCTAAGACCCTTCCTATGGCATGAGATGTCATATACAACTCCTTCCCATTCCAATCCTGAGACCCTTCCTATAGCATGAGATGTGATATCTCAATGCTTATACCAAACCTGAGACCCTTCCTATAGCATGAGATGTGATATCCAACTCCTTCCCATTCCAATCCTGAGACCCTTCCTATAGCATGAGATGTGATATCTCAAGGCCTCTAATACCAAACCTGAGATCGTTCCTCTAACATGAAATGTGATATCCAACTCCTTCCCCTTCCAAACCTGAGAGCCTTCCTATAACATGAGATGTGACATCCAAGTCCTCCCCATTCCAATCCTGAGACCCTTCCTATAGCATGAGATGTGATATCTCAATGCTTCTAATACCAAACCTGAGACCATTCCTATAACATGATTTGGGATATCCAACTCCTTCCCATTCCAATCCTGAGACCCTTCCGATAGCAGAGATGTGATATCTCAATGCTTATACCAAACCTGAGACCCTTCCTATGGCCTGAGATGTCATATGCAACTCCTTCCCATTCCAATCCTGAGACCCTTCCTATAGCATTAGATGTGATATCTCAATGCTTATACCAAATCTGAGACCCTTCCTATAGCATGAGATGTGATATCCAACTTCTTCCCATTCCAATCCTGAGACCCTTCCTATAGCATGAGATGTGATGTCTCAATTCTTCTAATACCAAACATGAGATCCTTCCTATAACATGAGATGTGATATCCAACTCCTTCCCATTCCAATCCTGAGACCCTTATGATAGCATGATATGTGATATCTCAATGCCTCTAATACCAAACCTGAGATACTTCTGATAGCATGAGATGTGATATCTCAATGCTTCTAATACCAAACCTGAGATCCTTCCTATAACATGAGATGTGATTTCCAAATCCTTCCACTTCCAAACCTGAGACCCTCCCTTTAGCATGAGATGTGATATCCAACTCCTTCCCATTCCAATCCTGAGACCCTTCTGATAGCATGAGATGTGATATTTCAATGCCTCTAATACCAAACCTGAGATCCTACCTCTAACATGAAATGTGATATCCATCTCCTTCCCTTTCCAAACCTGAGATCCTGCCTATAGCATGAGATGTGATATCCAAGTCCTTCCCATTCCAATCCTGAGACCCTTCCTATAGCATGTGATGTGATATCTCAATGCTTATACCAAACCTGAGACCCTTCCTATGGCATGAGATGTCATATACAACTCCTTCCCATTCCAATCCTGAGACCCTTCCTATAGCATGAGATGTGATATCTCAATGCTTATACCAAACCTGAGACCCTTCCTATAGCATGAGATGTGATATCCAACTTCTTCCCATTCCAATCCTGAGACCCTTCCTATAACATGAGATGTGATGTCTCAATGCTTCTAATACCAAACCTGAGACCCTTCCTATAACATGAGATGGGATATCCAACTCCTTCCCATTCCAATCCTGAGACCCTTCCGATAGCAGAGATGTGATATCTCAATGCTTTTACCAAACCTGAGACCCTTCCTATGGCCTGAGATGTCATATACAACTCCTTCCCATTCCAATCCTGAGACCCTTCCTATAGCATGAGATGTGATATCTCAATGCTTATACCAAATCTGAGACCCTTCCTATAGCATGAGATGTGATATCCAACTCCTTCCCATTCCAATCCGTAGACCCTTCCTATAGCATGAGATGTGATGTCTCAATGCTTCTAATACCAAACCTGAGATCCTTCCTATAACATGAGATGTGATATCCAACTCCTTCCCATTCCAATCCTGAGACCCTTATGATAGCATGAGATGTGATATCTCAATGCCTCTAATACCAAACCTGAGATACTTCCGATAGCATGAGATGTGATATCTCAATGCTTCTAATACCAAACCTGAGATCCTTCCTATAACATGAGATGTGATTTCCAAATCCTTCCCCTTCCAAACCTGAGACCCTCCCTTTAGCATGAGATGTGATATCCAACTCCTTCCCATTCCAATCCTGAGACCCTTCTGATAGCATGAGATGTGATATTTCAATGCCTCAAATACCAAACCTGAGATCCTACCTCTAACATGAAATGTGATATCCATCTCCTTCCCTTTCCAAACCTGAGACCCTGCCTATAGCATGAGATGTGATATCCAAGTCCTTTCCATTCCAATCCTGAGACCCTTCCTATAGCATGTGATGTGATATCTCAATGCTTATACCAAACCTGAGACCCTTCCTATGGCATGAGATGTCATATACAACTCCTTCCCATTCCAAACCTGAGACCCTTCCTATAGCATGAGATGTGATATCTCAATGCTTATACCAAACCTGAGACCCTTCCTTTAGCATGAGATGTGATATCCAACTTCTTCCCATTCCAATCCTGAGACCCTTCCTATAACATGAGATGTGATGTCGCAATGCTTCTAATACCAAACCTGAGATCTTTCCTATAACATGAGATGTGATATCCAACTCCTTCCCATTCCAATCCTGAGACCCTTCCTATAGCATGAGATGTGATATCACAATGCTTATACCAAACCTGAGACCGTTCCTATAGCTTGAGATGTGATATCCAACTCCTTCCCATTCCAATCCTGAGACCCTTCCTATAGCATGAGATGTGATATCTCAAGGCCTCTAATACCAAACCTGAGATTGTTCCTCTAACATGAAATGTGATATCCAACTCCTTCCCCTTCCAAACCTGAGAGCCTTCCTATAGCATGAGATATGATAGCCAAGTCCTTCCAATTCCAATCCTGAGACCCTTCCTATAACATGAAATGTGATATCCAACTCCTTCCCATTCCAACCTGAGACCCTTCCTATAGCATGAGATGGGATATCTCAATGCTTCTAATAACAAACCTGAGACTCTTCCTATAACATGAGATGGGATATCCAACTCCTTCCCATTCCAATCCTGAGACCCTTCCTATAGCATGAGATGTGATATCTCAATGCTTATACCAAATCTGAGACCCTTCCTATAGCATGAGATGTGATATCCAACTCCTTCCCATTCCAATCCTGAGACCCTTCCTATAGCATGAGATGTGATGTCTCAATGCTTCTAATACCAAACCTGAGATCCTTCCTATAACATGAGATGTGATATCCAACTCCTTCCCATTCCAATCCTGAGACCCTTATGATAGCATGAGATGTGATATCTCAATGCCTCTAATACCAAACCTGAGATACTTCCGATAGCATGAGATGTGATATCTCAATGCTTCTAATACCAAACCTGAGATCCTTCCTATAACATGAGATGTGATTTCCAAATCCTCCCGCTTCCAAACCTGAGACCCTCCCTTTAGCATGAGATGTGATATCCAACTCCTTCCCATTCCAATCCTGAGACCCTTCTGATAGCATGAGATGTGATATCTCAATGCCTCTAATTCCAAACCTGAGATCCTACCTCTAACATGAAATGTGATATCCATCTCCTTCCCTTTCCAAACCTGAGACCCTGCCTATAGCATGAGATGTGATATCCAAGTCCTTCCCATTCCAATCCTGAGACCCTTCCTATAGCATGTGATGTGATATCTCAATGCTTATACCAAACCTGAGACCCTTCCTATGGCATGAGATGTCATATACAACTCCTTCCCATTCCAATCCTGAGACCCTTCCTATAGCATGAGATGTGATATCTCAATGCTTATACCAAACCTGAGACCCTTCCTATAGCATGAGATGTGATATCCAACTTCTTCCCATTCCAATCCTGAGACCCTTCCTATAACATGAGATGTGATGTCTCAATGCTTCTAATACCAAACCTGAGATCTTTCCTATAACATGAGATGTGATATCCAACTCCTTCCCATTCCAATCCTGAGACCCTTCCTATAGCATGAGATGTGATATCACAATGCTTATACCAAACCTGAGACCGTTCCTATAGCTTGAGATGTGATATCCAACTCCTTCCCATTCCAATCCTGAGACCCTTCCTATAGCATGAGATGTGATATCTCAAGGCCTCTAATACCAAACCTGAGATCCTTCCTCTAACATGAAATGTGATATTCAACTCCTTCCCCTTCCAAACCTGAGAGCCTTCCTATAGCATGAGATATGATATCCAAGTCCTTCCCATTCCAATTCTGAGACCCTTCCTATATCATGAGATGGGATATCTCAATGCTTCTAATACCAAACCTGAGACCCTTCCTATAACATGAGATGGGAATATCCAACTCCTTCCCATTCCAATCCTGAGACCCTTCCGATAGCAGAGATGTGATATCTCAATGCTTATACCAAACCTGAGATCCTTCCTATAACATGAGATGTCCTGAGACACTTCCTATAGCATGAGATGTGATATCTCACTGCTTATACCAAACCTGAGACCCTTCCCATAGCATGAGATGTGATATCCAAGTCCTTCCCATTCCAATCCTGAGACACTTCCTATAGCATGAGATGTGATATCTCAATGCTTCTAATACCAAACCTGAGACTCTTCCTATAACATGAGATGGGGAATCCAACTCCTTCCCATTCCAATCCTGAGACCCTTTTGATAGCAGAGATGTGATATCTCAATGTTTATACCAAACCTGAGACCCTTCCTACGGCATGAGTTGTCATATTCAACTCCTTCCCATTCCAATCCTGAGACCCTTCCTATAGCATGAGATGTGATATCCAACTCCTTCCCATTCCAATCCTGAGACCCTTCCTATAGCATGAGATGTGATGTCTCAATGCTTCTAATACCAAACCTGATATCCTTCCTATAACATGAGATGTGATATCCAACTCCTTCCATTCCAATCCTGAGACCCTTCCTATAGCATGAGATTTGATATCTCAATGGTTCTACCAAACCTGAGACCCTTCCTATAGCATGAGATGTGATATCCAACTCCTTCCCATTCCAATCCTGAGACCCTTCCTATAGCCTGAGATGTGATATCTCAATGCCCCTAATACCAAACCTGAGATCCTTCCTCTAACATGAAATGTGATATCCAACTCCTTCACTTTCCAAACCTGAGAGCCTATCTATAGCATGAGATGTGAGATCTAAGTCCTTCCCATTCCAATCCTTAGACCCTTCCTACATCATGCAATATGATATCTCAATGATTCTAATAAAAAACCTGAGACCCGTCCTATAACATGAGATGGGATATTCAACTCCTTCCCATTCCAATCCTGAGACACTTCCGATAGCAGAGATGTGATATCTCAATGTTTATACCAAACCTGAGACCCTTCCTATAACATGAGATGTGATATCCAACTCCTTCCCGTTCCAAACCTGAGACCCTTCCTTTAGCATGAGATGTTATATCCAGCTCCTTCCCATTCCAATCCTGAGACACTTCCGATAGCATGAGATGTGATATCTCAATGCTTCTAATATCAAAACCGAGACCCTCCCTATAGCATGATATGTGATATCTAAGTCCTTCCCATTCCAATCCTGAGAGCCTTCCTATAGCATGAGATGTGATACCTCAATGCTTCTACCAAACCTGAGACCCTTCCTTTAGCATGAGATGTGATATCCAACTCCTTCCCATTCCAATCCTGAGACCCTTCCTATAGCATGAGATGTGATATCTCAATACTTCTAATACCAAACCTGAGATCCTTCCGATAACATGAGATGTGATATCTCAATACTTCTAATACCAAACCTGAGATCCATCCTATAACATGAGATGTGATATCCAAATCCTTCCCCTTCCAAACCTGAGACCCTCCCTTTAGCATGAGATGTGATATCCAACTCCTTCCCATTCCAATCCTGAGACCCTTCTGATAGCATAAGATATATCTCAATGCTTCTATACCAAACCTGAGATCCTTCCGATAGCATGAGATGTGATATCTCAATACTTCTAATACCAAACCTGAGATCCTTCCTATAACATGAGATGTGATATCCAAATCCTTATCTTCCAAACCTGAGACCCTTCCTTTACCATGAGATGTGATATCCAACTCCTTCCCATTCCAATCCTGAGACTCTTCTGATAGCATAAGATATGATATCTCAATGCTTCTATACCAAACCTGAGATCCTTCTGATAGCATGAGATGTGATATCTCAATACTTCTAATACCAAACCTGAGATCCTACCTCTAACATGAAATGTGATATCCAACTCTTTCCCCTTGCAAACCTGAGAGCCTTCCTATAGCATGAGATGTGATATCCAAGTCCTTCCCATTCCAATCCTGAGACCCGTCCTATAACATGAGATGTGATATCCAACTCCTTCCCATTCCAACCTGAGACCCTTCCTATAGCATGAGATGGGATATCCAACTCCTTCCAAATCCAATCCTGATAACCTTCCGATAGCATGAGATGTGATATCCCAATGCTTCTACCAAACCTGAGACCCATACTATGGCATGAGATGTGATATCAAACTCCTTCCAATTCTAATCCTGAGACCCTTCCTATAGCTTGAGATGTGATATCCAACTCCTTCCCATTCCAATTCTGAGACCCTTCCTATACCATGAGACTTGATATCTCAATGCTTCTAATACCAAACCTGAGACCCGTCCTATAACATGAGATGTGATATCCAAATCCTTCCCCTTCCAAACCTTAGACCCTTCCTTTATCATGAGATGTGATATCCAACTCCTTCCCATTCCAATCTTGAGACCCTTCCGATATCATGAAATGTGATATCTCAATGCTTCTAATATCAAACTTGAGACCCTCCTTATAGCATGAGATGTGATATCCAAGTCCTTCCCATTCCAATCCTGAGACCCTTCCTAAAGCATGAGATGTGATATCTCAATGCTTCTAATACCAAACCTGAGATCCTTCCTATAACATGAGATGGGAATATCCAATGTGATATCCAACTCCTTCCCATTCCAATCCTGAGACCCTTCCTATAGCATGAGATGTGATATCCAACTCCTTCCCATTCCAATCCTGAGACCCTTCCTATAGCCTGAGATGTGATATCTCAATGTTTATACCAAACCTGAGACCCTTCCTATAACATGAGATGTGATATCCAACTCCTTCCCGTTCCAAACCTGAGACCCTTCCTTTAGCATGAGATGTGATATCCAGCTCCTTCCCATTCCAATCCTGAGACACTTCCGATAGCATGAGATGTGATATCTCAATGCTTCTAATATCTAAACTGAGACCCTCCCTATAGCATGATATGTGATATCTAAGTCCTTCCCATTCCAATCCTGAGACCCTTCCTATAGCATGAGATGTGATATCTCAATGCTTAGCCTTGATTCCTGTAGTAAATTGATTTCCTTTGCAGGCCGACTCCTGTCACGAATGCCTTGTCTGCATGCATTCTCTCCTGGCCATTCTCTCACCGTGGCTATTTGCCTACCCCCTTCCTCTCTCAGTGGATGGACTTCTCCGTCCTAGCCTCCTACCACTCAACTCCGCCTACTTGGAGAATTCAACATGAACCTGTATGCTTCCTGACCTGGACTTTTACGAGATCTGCAACACTTCATGTCGCTGGCCCTACACACTGCAGGGAATACTCAGGATTTTCTGATCTCAGACCTCCCCCTCTGTAACCCTCTCAACAATCCTCTCCCGTGGTGATCAAGTTCTCATCTTCAAAGAAGGCTAACTGCCAGCTGTTCCTCCTCAGAGGAGTTCTCCCTTTCTGTCCCTGCTCCCTGCACCGTTTCGCGTTGCAAACACTCGCTTCCCTGCTCTCTTGTTTAGACGCTTTTCCTTCTCAGAGGCCTTCTTGCTTTCTGCCCTTTTCGCGTTGCAAGTACTCGCTTCCCAGCTCTCTGGTTTAGACGCGTGTTCCCTGCCTTCTCTCCTCTTCCCACTGCCTTCAAATCAAAAAATGAGCTCCAAAAGATACACAGTGCTCAGAATGCTCTATAACACCCATTATTCAACATATAGCCGTAACCCGCTAGACGTATTGATACGTGCTGTAAACTAGCAAAAACAGCTAGAAAATGTACTTTCCTCGCGTTTTTGTAAATGCTAATTCTGATGGGTTCCCATGTATACTGTCCGTGCGTTTGTTGTCGAATGCTGAAGTTTTTAACCACTGTTCTCCCATACAAGGGGGGGGGGTCAACGTCTACTGCTGTTCATAGGCTGAATGTATACGGCTGAAATCTTCAAGGCATTATCAGCTTTCCTGACTGTTTTGGAACGTGTATTTGCCATCTGTTAATGCAGTCGCCCTGTGTTCATAGTCCCTTCTACTTTACAGGCTGCACTCCCCTGGTGATCACATTCTCCTCTCCAGAGCAGGCTGACTACCAGCTGCTCCTCCTCATAGGCGTTCATCCTTTCTGTCCCTGCTCCCTGCACCGTTTCGCGTTGCATGTACTCGCTTCCCAGCTCTCTGGTTTAGATGCGTGTTCCCTGCCTTCTCTCCTCTTCCTACAGCCTTCCAATGAGCTCCACAAGATACAGTGTTCAGAATGCTTTATAACACCCATTATTCAACATATAGCTGTAACCCGCTAGACGTATTGAAACGTGCTAAAAACGAGCAGAAACAGCTAGAACATGTACTTTCCTCGCGTTTTGGTAAATGCGAATTCTGGTGGATTCCCATTTTGTACTCTGTTCGTGCGTTTGTTCAGTCGAATCCTGGTCTTTTGAACCACTCTTCTCCCATACAAGGGAGGGTCAAAATGTGTTGTTCACAGGCTGAATTTATACTGCTGAAATGCTCGCTTCCCTGCTCTCTGGTTTAGACGTGTGTTTGGAATGGGAAGGAGTTGGATATCACATCTCATGATAAAGGAAGGGTCTAAGGTTTGGAAGGGGAAGGATTTGGATATCACATCTCATGTTATAGGACGGGTCTCAGGTTTGGTATTAGAAGCATTGAGATATCAAGTCTCATGGTATAGGAAGGGTCTCAGAATTGGAATGGGAAGGAGTTGGATATCACATTTCAAGCTATAGGAAGGGTCTCAGGATTAGAATGGGAAGGAGTTTGATATCACATCTCATGCCATAATATGGGTCTCAGGTTTGGTAGAAGCATTGGGTTATCACATCTCATGCTATCGGAAGGGTATCGGGATTGGATTTGGAAGGAGTTGGATATCCCATCTCATGCTATAGGAAGGGTCTCAGGTTGGAATGGGAAGGAGTTGGATATCACATCTCATGTTATAGGAAGGGTCTCAGGATTGGAATGGGAAGGACTTGGATATCACATCTCATGCTATAGGAAGGCTCTCAGGTTTGCAAGGGGAAAGAGTTGGATATCACATTTCATGTTAGAGGTAGGATCTCAGGTTTGGTATTAGAAGCATTGAGATATCACATCTCATGCTATCAGAAGGATCTCAGGTTTGGTATAGAAGCATTGAGATATCATATCTTATGCTATCAGAAGAGTCTCAGGATTGGAATGGGAAGGAGTTGGATATCACATCTCATGGTAAAGGGAGGGTCTCAGGTTTGGAAGATAAGGATTTGGATATCACATCTCATGTTATAGGAAGGATCTCAGGTTTGGTATTAGAAGTATTGAGATATCACATCTCATGCTATCGGAAGGATCTCAGGTTTGGTATAGAAGCATTGAGATATCATATCTTATGCTATCAGAAGGGTCTCAGGATTGGAATGGGAAGGAGTTGGATATCACATCTCATGCTATAGGGAGGGTCTCAAGTTTGATAGAAGCATTGAGATATCACATTTCATGATATCGGAAGGGTCTCAAGATTGGAATGGGAAGGAGTTGGATATCACATCTCATGATAAAGGAAGGGTCTAAGGTTTGGAAGGGGAAGGATTTGGATATCACATCTCATGTTATAGGACGGGTCTCAGGTTTGGTATTAGAAGCATTGAGATATCAAGTCTCATGGTATAGGAAGGGTCTCAGAATTGGAATGGGAAGGAGTTGGATATCACATTTCAAGCTATAGGAAGGGTCTCAGGATTAGAATGGGAAGGAGTTTGATATCACATCTCATGCCATAATATGGGTCTCAGGTTTGGTAGAAGCATTGGGTTATCACATCTCATGCTATCGGAAGGGTATCGGGATTGGATTTGGAAGGAGTTAGATATCCCATCTCATGCTATAGGAAGGGTCTCAGGTTGGAATGGGAAGGAGTTGGATATCACATCTCATGTTATAGGAAGGGTCTCAGGATTGGAATGGGAAGGACTTGGATATCACATCTCATGCTATAGGAAGGCTCTCAGGTTTGCAAGGGGAAAGAGTTGGATATCACATTTCATGTTAGAGGTAGGATCTCAGGTTTGGTATTAGAAGCATTGAGATATCACATCTCATGCTATCAGAAGGATCTCAGGTTTGGTATAGAAGCATTGAGATATCATATCTTATGCTATCAGAAGAGTCTCAGGATTGGAATGGGAAGGAGTTGGATATCACATCTCATGGTAAAGGGAGGGTCTCAGGTTTGGAAGATAAGGATTTGGATATCACATCTCATGTTATAGGAAGGATCTCAGGTTTGGTATTAGAAGTATTGAGATATCACATCTCATGCTATCGGAAGGATCTCAGGTTTGGTATAGAAGCATTGAGATATCATATCTTATGCTATCAGAAGGGTCTCAGGATTGGAATGGGAAGGAGTTGGATATCACATCTCATGCTAAAGGGAGGGTCTCAGGTTTGGAAGGGGAAGGATTTGGATATCACATCTCATGTTATAGGATGGATCTCAGGTTTGGTATTAGAAGTATTGAGATATCACATCTCATGTTATCGGAAGGATCTCAGGTTTGGTATTAGAAGTATTTAGATATCACATCTCATGCTATAGGAAGGGTCTCAGGATTGGAATGTGAATGATTTGGATATCACATCTCATGCTAAAGGAAGGGTCTCAGGTTTGGTAGAAGCATTGAGATATCACGTCGCTGCTATCGGAAGGGTCTCAGGATTGGAATGGGAAGGAGCTGGATATCACATCTCATGCTAAAGGAAGGGTCTCAGGTTTGGAACGGGAAGGAGTTGGATATCACATCTCATGTTATAGGAAGGGTCTCAGGTTTGGTATAAACATTGAGATATCACATCTCAGGCTATAGGAAGGGTCTCAGGATTGGAATGGGAAGGAGTTGGATATCACATCTCATGCTATAGGAAGGGTCTCAGGATTGGAATGGGAAGGAGTTGGATATCACATTGGATATTCCCATCTCATGTTATAGGAAGGATCTCAGGTTTGGTATTAGAAGCATTGAGATATCACATCTCATGCTATAGGAAGGGTCTCAGGATTGGAATGGGAAGGACTTGGATATCACATCTCATGCTATAAGGAGGGTCTCAAGTTTGATATTAGAAGCATTGAGATATCACATTTCATGATATCGGAAGGGTCTCAAGATTGGAATGGGAAGGAGTTGGATATCACATCTCATGATAAAGGAAGGGTCTAAGGTTTGGAAGGGGAAGGATTTGGATATCACATCTCATGTTATAGGACGGGTCTCAGGTTTGGTATTAAAAGCATTGAGATATCAAGTCTCATGGTATAGGAAGGGTCTCAGAATTGGAATGGGAAGGAGTTGGATATCACATCTCAAGCTATAGGAAGGGTCTCAGGATTAGAATGGGAAGGAGTTTGATATCACATCTCATGCCATAGTATGGGTCTCAGGTTTGGTAGAAGCATTGGGATATCACATCTCATGCTATCGGAAGGTTATCAGGATTGGATTTGGAAGGAGTTGGATATCCCATCTCATGCTATAGGAAGGGTCTCAGGTTGGAATGGGAAGGAGTTGGATATCACATCTCATGTTATAGGACGGGTCTCAGGATTGGAATGGGAAGGACTTGGATATCACATCTCATGCTATAGGAAGGCTCTCAGGTTTGCAAGGGGAAAGAGTTGGATATCACATTTCATGTTAGAGGTAGGATCTCAGGTTTGGTATTAGAAGTATTGAGATATCACATCTCATGCTATCAGAAGGATCTCAGGTTTGGTATAGAAGCATTGAGATATCATATCTTATGCTATCAGAAGAGTCTCAGGATTGGAATGGGAAGGAGTTGGATATCACATCTCATGGTAAAGGAAGGGTCTCAGGTTTGGAAGATAAGGATTTGGATATCACATCTCATGTTATAGGAAGGATCTCAGGTTTGGTATTAGAAGTATTGAGATATCACATCTCATGCTATCGGAAGGATCTCAGGTTTGGTATAGAAGCATTGAGATATATCTTATGCAATCAGAAGGGTCTCAGGATTGGAATGGGAAGGAGTTGGATATCACATCTCATGCTAAAGGGAGGGTCTCAGGTTTGGAAGGGGAAGGATTTGGATATAACATCTCATGTTATAGGATGGATCTCAGGTTTGGTATTAGAAGTATTGAGATATCACATCTCATGTTATCGGAAGGATCTCAGGTTTGGTATTAGAAGTATTGAGATATCACATCTCATGCTATAGGAAGGGTCTCAGGATTGGAATGGGAAGGTTTTGGATATCACATCTCATGCTAAAGGAAGGGTCTCAGGTTTGGTAGAAGCATTGAGGTATCACATCTCATGCTATAGGAAGGCTCTCAGGATTGGAATGGGAAGGACTTAGATATCACATATCATGCTATAGGGAGGGTCTCAGTTTTGATATTAGAAGCATTGAGATATCACATCTCATGCTATCGGAAGTGTCTCAGGATTGGAATGGGAAGGAGTTGGATATCACATCTCATGTTATAGGAAGGGTCTCAGGTTTGGTATAAACATTGAGATATCACATCTCTGCTATCGGAAGTGTCTCAGATTGGAATGGGAAGGAGTTGAATATCCCATCTCATGTTATAGGATGGGTCTCAGGTTTTTTATTAGAATCATTGAGATATCATATTGCATGATGTAGGAAGGGTCTAAGGATTGGAATGGGAAGGACTTAGATCTCACATCTCATGCTATAGATAGGTTCTCAGGTTTGGAAAGTGAAGGAGTTGGATATCACATTTCATGTTAGAGGAAGGATCTCAGGTTTGGTATTAGGGGCATTGAGATATCACATCTCAGGCTATAGGAAGGGTCTCAGGATTGGAATGGGAAGGAGTTGGATATCACATCTCATGCTATAGGAAGGGTCTCAGGTTTGGTAGAACCATTGAGATATCACATCTCATGCTATAGGAAGGGTCTCAGGATTGGAATGGAAGGAGTTGGATATCACATCTCATGTTATAGGAAGGATATCAGGTTTGGTATTAGAAGCATTGAGACATCACATCTCATGCTATAGGAAGGGTCTCAGGATTGGAATGGGAAGGAGTTGGATATCACATCTCATGCTATAGGAAGGGTCTCAGGATTGGAATGGGAAGGAGTTGAATATGACAACTCATGCCGTAGGAAGGGTCTCAGGTTTGGTATAAACATTGAGATATCACATCTCTGCTATCAAAAGGGTCTCAGGATTGGAATGGGAAGGAGTTGGATTCCCCATCTCATGTTATAGGAAGAGTCTCAGGTTTGGTATTAGAAGCATTGAGATATCACATCTCATGCTATAGGAAGTGTCTCAGGATTGGAATGGGAAGGACTTGGATATCACATCTCATGCTATGGGAAGGGTCTCAGGTTTGGTATAAGCAGTGAGATATCACATCTCATGCTATAGGAAGTGTCTCAGGACATCTCATGTTATAGGAAGGATCTCAGGTTTGGTATAAGCATTGAGATATCACATCTCTGCTATCGGAAGGGTCTCAGGATTGGAATGGGAAGGAGTTGGATATTCCCATCTCATGTTATAGGAAGGGTCTCAGGTTTGGTATTAGAAGCATTGAGATATCACATCTCATGCTATAGGAAGGGTCTCAGGATTGGAATGGGAAGGACTTGGATATCACATCTCACGCTATAGGGAGGGTCTCAAGTTTGATATTAGAAGCTTTGAGATATCACATCTCATGATATCGGAAGGGTCTCAGGATTGGAATGGGAAGGAGTTGGATATCACATCTCATGCTAAAGGGAGGGTCTCAGGTTTGGAAGGGGAAGGATTTGGATATCACATCTCATGTTATAGGAAGGATCTCAGGTTTGGTATTAGAAGCATTGAGATATCACATCTCATGCTATCGGAAGGATCTCAGGTTTGGTATTAGAAGCATTGAGATATCACATCTCATGCTATCAGAAGAGTCTCAGGATTGGAATAGGAAGGAGTTGGATATCACATCTCATGCTAAAGGGAGGGTCTCAGGTTTGGAAGGGGAAGGATTTGGATATCACATCTCATGTTATCGGAAGGATCTCACGTTTGGTATTAGAAGTATTGAGATATCATATCTCATGCTATAGGAAGGGTCTCAGGATTGGAATGGGAAGGAGTTGGATATCACATCTCATGCTATAGGGAGGGTCTCAGGATTGGAATGGGAAGGACTTAGATATCACATATCATGCTATAGGGAGGGTCTCAGTTTTGATATTAGAAGCATTGAGATATCACATCTCATGCTATCGGAAGTGTCTCAGGATTGGAATGGGAAGGAGCTGGATATCACATCTCATGCTAAAGGAAGGGTCTCAGGTTTGGAACGGGAAGGATTTGGATATCACATCTCATGTTATAGGAAGGGTCTCAGGTTTGGTATAAGCATTGAGATATCACATCTCTGCTATCGGAAGTGTCTCAGGATTGGAATGGGAAGGAGTTGGATATCCCATCTCATGTTATAGGACGGGTCTCAGGTTTGTTATTAGAATCATTGAGATATCATATTGCATGCTGTAGGAAGGGTCTAAGGGTTGGAATGTGAAGGACTTGGATATCACATCTCATGCTATAGATAGGCTCTTAGGTTTGGAAAGGGAAGGAATTGGATATCACATTTCATGTTAGAGGAAGGATCTCAGGTTTGGTATTAGAAGCATTGAGATATCACATCTCATGCTATAGGAAGGGTCTCAGGATTGGAATGGGAAGCAGTTGGATATCACATCTCATGCTATAGGAAGGGTCTCAGGTTTGGTATAAGCATTGAGATATCACATCTCATGCTATAGGACGGGTCTCAGGATTGGAATGGAAGGAGTTGGATATCACATCTCATGTTATAAGGAAGGATCTCAGGTTTGGTATTAGAAGCATTGAGACATCACATCTCATGCTATAGGAAGGGTCTCAGGGTTGGACTGGGAAGGAGTTGGATATCACATCTCATCCAATAGGAAGGGTCTCAGGTTTGGAATGGGAAGGAATTGGATATCACATCTCATGTTATAGGAAGGATCTCAGGTTTGGTATTAGAAGCATTGAGATATCACATCTCATGCTATAGGAAGGGTCTCAGGATTGGAATGTGAAGGATTTGGATATCACATCTCATGCTAAAGGAAGGGTCTCAGGTTTGGTAGAAGCATTGAGATATCACGTCTCTGCTATCGGAAGGGTCTCAGGATTGGATTGGGAAGGAGTTGGATATCCCTTCTCATGCTATAGGAAGAGTCTCAGGATTTGAATGGCAAGGAGTTGGATATCACATCTCATGCCATAGGAAGGGTCTCAGGTTTGTTATAAGCATTGAGATATCACATCTCTGCTATCGGAAGGGTCTCAGGATTGGATTGGGAAGGAGTTGGATATTACTTTCTTGCTATTGGAAGGGTCTCATGTTTGGAATGGGAAGGAGTTGGATATCACATATGCTATAGTTAGTGTCTCAGGTTTGGAACGGGAAGGAGTTGGATATCACATCTCATGTTATAGGAAGGGTCTCAGGTTTGGTATAAGCATTGAGATATCACATCTCATGCTATAGGAAGGGTCTCAGGATTGGAATGGGAAGGAATTGGATATCACATCATGCTATAGGAAGGGTCTCAGATTTGGTATAAGCATTGAGATATCACATCTCATGCTAAAGGAAGGGTCTCAGGATTGGAATGGGAAGGAGTTGTATATGACATCTCAGGCCATAGGAAGGTTCTCAGGTTTGGTATAAGCATTGAGATATCACATCTCTGCTATCGGAAGGGTCTCAGGATTGGATTGGGAAGGAGTTGGATATCCCTTCTCATGCTATAGGAAGTGTCTCAGGTTGGAATGGGAAGGAGTTGGATATCACATCTCACGTTATAGGAAGGGTCTCAGGATTGGAATGGGAAGGATTTGGATATCACATCCCTTGCTATAGGAAGGGTCTCAGGATTGGAATGGGTAGGAGTTGGATATTACTTTCTTGCTATTGGAAGGGTCTCATGTTTGGAATGGGAAGGAGTTGGATATCACATATGCTATAGTTAGTGTCTCAGGTTTGGAACGGGAAGGAGTTGGATATCACATCTCATGTTATAGGAAGGGTCTCAGGTTTGGTATAAGCATTGAGATATCACATCTCTGCTATCGGAAGCGGCTCAGGATTGGAATGGGAAGGAGTTGGATATCCGATCTAATGTTATAGGAAGAGTCTCTGGTTTGGTATTAGAATCATTGAGATATCACATCGCATGCTGTAGGAAGGGTCTAAGGATTGGAATGGGATGGACTTGGATATCACATCTCATGCTATAGGTAGGCTCTCAGGTTTGGTATAAGCATTGAGATATCACATCTCATGCTATAGGAAGGGTCTCAGGATTGGAATGGGAAGGAATTGGATATCACATCATGCTATAGGAAGGGTCTCAGATTTGGTATAAGCATTGAGATATCACATCTCATGCTAAAGGAAGGGTCTCAGGATTGGAATGGGAAGGAGTTGTATATGACATCTCAGGCCATAGGAAGGTTCTCAGGTTTGGTATAAGCATTGAGATATCACATCTCTGCTATCGGAAGTGTCTCAGGATTGGAATGGGAAGGAGTTGGATATCCCATCTCATGTTATAGGACGGGTCTCAGGTTTGTTATTAGAATCATTGAGATATCATATTGCATGCTGTTGGAAGGGTCTAAGGGTTGGAATGGGAAGGACTTGGATATCACATCTCATGCTATAGATAGGCTCTTAGGTTTGGAAAGGGAAGGAGTTGGATATCACATTTCATGTTAGAGGAAGGATCTCAGGTTTGGTATTAGAAGCATTGAGATATCACATCTCATGCTATAGGAAGGGTCTCAGGATTGGAATGGGAAGCAATTGGATATCACATCTCATGCTATAGGAAGGGTCTCAGGTTTGGTATAAGCATTGAGATATCACATCTCATGCTATAGGACGGGTCTCAGGATTGGAATGGAAGGAGTTGGATATCACATCTCATGTTATAGGAAGGATCTCAGGTTTGGTATTAGAAGCATTGAGACATCACATCTCATGCTATAGGAAGGGTCTCAGGGTTGGAATGGGAAGGAGTTGGATATCACATCTCATCCAATAGGAAGGGCCTCAGGTTTGGAATGGGAAGGAATTGGATATCACATCTCATGTTATAGGAAGGATCTCAGGTTTGGTATTAGAAGCATTGAGATATCACATCTCATGCTATAGGAAGGGTCTCAGGATTGGAATGTGAAGGATTTGGATATCACATCTCATGCTAAAGGAAGGGTCTCAGGTTTGGTAGAAGCATTGAGATATCACGCCTCTTCTATCGGAAGGGTCTCAGGATTGGATTGGGAAGGAGTTGGATATCACATCTCATGCCATAGGAAGGGTCTCAGGTTTGGTATAAGCATTGAGATATCACATCTCTGCTATCGGAAGGGTCTCAGGTTTGGATTGGGAAGGAGTTGGATATCCCTTCTCATGCTATAGGAAGTGTCTCAGGTTGGAATGGGAAGGAGTTGGATATCACATCTCATTCATGTTATAGGAAGGGTCTCAGGATTGGAATGGGAAGGATTTGGATATCACATCTCTTGCTATAGGAAGGGTCTCAGGATTGGAATGGGTAGGAGTTGGATATTACTTTCTTGCTATAGGAGGGGTCTCATGTTTGGAATGGGAAGGAGTTGGATATCACATATGCTATAGTTAGTGTCTCAGGTTTGCAACGGGAAGGAGTTGGATATCACATCTCATGTTATAGGAAGGGTCTCAGGTTTGGTATAAGCATTGAGATATCACATCTCTGCTATCGGAAGCGGCTCAGGATTGGAATGGGAAGGAGTTGGATATCCCATCTCATGTTATAGGAAGAGTCTCTGGTTTGGTATTAGAATCATTGAGATATCACATCGCATGCTGTAGGAAGGGTCTAAGGATTGGAATGGGATGGACTTGGATATCACATCTCATGCTATAGGTAGGCTCTCAGGTGGTTTGGTATAAGCATTGAGATATCACATCTCATGCTATAGGAAGGGTCTCAGGATTGGAATGGGAAGGAATTGGATATCACATCTCATGCTATAGGAAGGGTCTCAGATTTGAAATAAGCATTGAGATATCACATCTCATGCTAAAGGAAGGGTCTCAGGATTGGAATGGGAAGGAGTTGTATATGACATCTCAGGCCATAGGAAGGTTCTCAGGTTTGGTATAAGCATTGAGATATCACATCTCTGCTATCGGAAGGGTCTCAGGATTGGAATGGGAAGGAGTTGGATATCCCATCTCATGTTATAGGAAGGGTCTCAGGTTTGGTATTAGAAGCATAGAGATATCACATCTCATGCTATAGGAAGGGTCTCAGGATTTGAATGGCAAGGAGTTGGATATCACATCTCATGCCATAGGAAGGGTCTCAGGTTTGGTATAAGCATTGAGATATCACATCTCTGCTATCGGAAGGGTCTCAGGATTGGATTGGGAAGGAGTTGGATATCCCTTCTCATGCTATAGGAAGTGTCTCAGGTTGGAATGGGAAGGAGTTGGATATCACATCTCATGTTATAGGAAGGGTCTCAGGATTGGAATGGGAAGTATTTGGATATCACATCTCTTGCTATAGGAAGGGTCTCAGGATTGGAATGGGTAGGAGTTGGATATTACTTTCTTGCTATAGGAAGGGTCTCATGTTTGGAATGGGAAGGAGTTGGATATCACATATGCTATAGTTAGTGTCTCAGGTTTGGAACGGGAAGGAGTTGGATATCACATCTCATGTTATAGGAAGGGTCTCAGGTTTGGTATAAGCATTGAGATATCACATCTCTGCTATCAGAAGCGGCTCAGGATTGGAATGGGAAGGAGTTGGATATCCCATCTCATGTTATAGGAAGAGTCTCTGGTTTGGTATTAGAATCATTGAGATATCACATCACATGCTGTAGGAAGGGTCTAAGGATTGAAATGGGATGGACTTGGATATCACATCTCATGCTATAGGTAGGCTCTCAGGTTTGGTATAAGCATTGAGATATCACATCTCATGCTATAGGAAGGGTCTCAGGATTGGAATGGGAAGGAATTGGATATCACATCTCATGCTATAGGAAGGGTCTCAGATTTGGTATAAGCATTGAGATATCACATCTCATGCTAAAGGAAGGGTCTCAGGATTGGAATGGGAAGGAGTTGTATATGACATCTCAGGCCATAGGAAGGTTCTCAGGTTTGGTATAAGCATTGAGATATCACATCTCTGCTATCGGAAGGGTCTCAGGATTGGAATGGGAAGGAGTTGGATATCCCATCTCATGTTATAGGAAGGGTCTCAGGTTTGGTATTAGAAGCATAGAGATATCACATCTCATGCTATAGGAAGGGTCTCAGGTTTGGTATTAGAAGCATTGAGATATCAAGTCTCATAGTATAGGAAGGGTCTCAGGTTTGGTATAAGCATTGAGATATCACATCTCTGCTATCGGAAGGGTCTCAGGATTGGATTGGGAAGGAGTTGGATATCCCTTCTCATGCTATAGGAAGTGTCTCAGGTTGGAATGGGAAGGAGTTGGATATCACATCTCATGTTATAGGAAGGGTCTCAGGATTGGAATGGGAAGGATTTGGATATCACATCTCTTGCTATAGGAAGGGTCTCAGGATTGGAATGGGTAGGAGTTGGATATTACTTTCTTGCTATAGGAAGGGTCTCATGTTTGGAATGGGAAGGAGTTGGATATCACATATGCTATAGTTAGTGTCTCAGGTTTGGAATGGGATGGACTTGGATATCACATCTCATGCTATAGGAAGGGTCTCAGATTTGGTATAAGCATTGAGATATCACATCTCATGCTAAAGGAAGGGTCTCAGGATTGGAATGGGAAGGAGTTGTATATGACATCTCAGGCCATAGGAAGGTTCTCAGGTTTGGTATAAGCATTGAGATATCACATCTCTGCTATCGGAAGGGTCTCAGGATTGGAATGGGAAGGAGTTGGATATCCCATCTCATGTTATAGGAAGGGTCTCAGGTTTGGTATTAGAAGCATTGAGATATCACATCTCATGCTATAGGAAGGGTCTCAGGATTGGAATGTGAAGGATTTGGATATTACATCTCATGCTAAAGGAAGGGTCTCAGGTTTGGTAGAAGCATTGAGATATCACGTCTCTGCTATCGGAAGGGTCTCAGGATTGGATTGGGAAGGAGTTGGATATCCCTTCTCATGCTATAGGAAGGGTCTCAGGATTTGAATGGCAAGGAGTTGGATATCACATCTCATGCCATAGGAAGGGTCTCAGGTTTGGTATAAGCATTGAGATATCACATCTCTGCTATCGGAAGGGTCTCAGGATTGGATTGGGAAGGAGTTGGATATCCCTTCTCATGCTATAGGAAGTGTCTCAGGTTGGAATGGGAAGGAGTTGGATATCACATCTCATGTTATAGGAAGGGTCTCAGGATTGGAATGGGAAGGATTTGGATATCACATCTCTTGCTATAGGAAGGGTCTCAGGATTGGAATGGGTAGGAGTTGGATATTACTTTCTTGCTATAGGAAGGGTCTCATGTTTGGAATGGGAAGGATTTGGATATCACATATGCTATAGTTAGTGTCTCAGGTTTGGAACGGGAAGGAGTTGGATATCACATCTCATGTTATAGGAAGGGTCTCAGGTTTGGTATAAGCATTGAGATATCACATCTCTGCTATCGGAAGCGGCTCAGGATTGGAATGGGAAGGAGTTGGATATCCCATCTCATGTTATAGTAAGAGTCTCTGGTTTGGTATTAGAATCATTGAGATATCACATCGCATGCTGTAGGAAGGGTCTAAGGATTGGAATGGGATGGACTTGGATATCACATCTCATGCTATAGGAAGGGTCTCAGATTTGGTATAAGCATTGAGATATCACATTTCATGCTAAAGGAAGGGTCTCAGGATTGTATGCTCTCAGGTTTGGTATAAGCATTGAGATATCACATCTCATGCTATAGGAAGGGTCTCAGGATTGGAATGGGAAGGATTTGGATATCACATCTCATGCTATAGGAAGGGTCTCAGATTTGGTATAAGCATTGAGATATCACATCTCATGCTAAAGGAAGGGTCTCAGGATTGGAATGGGAAGGAGTTGTATATGACATCTCAGGCCATAGGAAGGGTCTCAGGTTTGGTATAAGCATTGAGATATCACATCTCTGCTATCGGAAGGGTCTCAGGATTGGAATGGGAAGGAGTTGGATATCCCATCTCATGTTATAGGAAGGGTCTCAGGTTTGGTATTAGAAGTATAGAGATATCACATCTCATGCTATAGGAAGGGTCTCAGGATTGGAATGGGAAGGACTTGGATGTCACATCTCATGCTATAGGGAGGGTCTCAAGTTTGATATTAGAAGCATTGAGATAACAAATCTCATGATATCGGAAGGGTCTCAGGATTGGAATGGGAAGGAGTTGGATACCACATCTCATGATAAAGGAAGGGTCTAAGGTTTGGAAGGGGAAGGATTTGGATATCACATCTCATGTTATAGGACGGGTCTCAGGTTTGGTATTAGAAGCATTGAGATATCAAGTCTCATGGTATAAGAAGGGTCTCAGAATTGGAATGGGAAGGAGTTGGATATCACACCTCAAGCTATAGGAAGGGTCTCAGGATTGGAATGGGAAGGAGTTTGATATCACATCTCATGCCATAGTATGGGTCTCAGGTTTGGTACAAGCATTGGGACATCACATCTCATGCTATCGGAAGGGTATCAGTATTGGATTTGGAAGAAGTTGGATATCCCATCTCATGCTATAGGAAGGGTCTCAGGTTGGAATGGGAAGGAGTTGGATATCACATTTCATGTTATAGGAAGGGTCTCAGGATTGGAATGGGAAGGACTTGGATATCATATCTCATGCTATAGGACGGGTCTCAGGTTTGTTATTAGAATCATTGAGATATCATATTGCATGCTGTAGGAAGGGTCTAAGGTTTGGAAAGGGAAGGAGTTGGATATCACATTTCATGTTAGAGGAAGGATCTCAGGTTTGGTATTAGAAGCATTGAGATATCACATCTCATGCTATAGGAAGGGTCTCAGGATTGGAATGGGAAGTAGTTGGATATCACATCTCATGCTATAGGAAGGGTCTCAGGTTTGGTATAAGCATTGAGATATCACATCTCATGCTATAGGACGGGTCTCAGGATTGGAATGGAAGGAGTTGGATATCACATCTCATGTTATAGGAAGGATCTCAGGTTTGGTATTAGAAGCATTGAGACATCACATCTCATGCTATAGGAAGGGTCTCAGGGTTGGAATGGGAAGGAGTTGGATATCGCATTTCATCCAATAGGAAGGGTCTCAGGTTTGGAATGGGAAGGAATTGGATATCACATCTCATGTTATAGGAAGGATCTCAGGTTTGGTATTAGAAGCATTGAGATATCACATCTCATGCTATAGGAAGGGTCTCAGGATTGGAATGTGAAGGATTTGGATATCACATCTCATGCTAAAGGAAGGGTCTCAGGTTTGGTAGAAGCATTGAGATATCAGATCTCTGCTATCGGAAGGGTCTCAGGATTGGATTGGGAAGGAGTTGGATATCCCTTCTCATGCTATAGGAAGGGTCTCAGGATTTGAATGGGAAGGAGTTGGATATCACATCTCATGTTATAGGAAGGGTCTCAGGATTGGAATGGGAAGGATTTGGATATTACTTTCTTGCTATAGGAAGGGTCTCATGTTTGGAATGGGAAGGAGTTGGATATCACATATGCTATAGTTAGTGTCTCAGGTTTGGAACGGGAAGGAGTTGGATATCACATCTCATGTTATAGGAAGGGTCTCATGTTTGGTATAAGCATTGAGATATCACATCTCTGCTATCGGAAGCGGCTCAGGATTGGAATGGGAAGGAGTTGGATATCCCATCTCATGTTATAGTAAGAGTCTCTGGTTTGGTATTAGAATCATTGAGATATCACATCGCATGCTGTAGGAAGGGTCTAAGGATTGGAATGGGATGGACTTGGATATCACATCTCATGCTATAGGTAGGCTCTCAGGTTTGATATAAGCATTGAGATATCACATCTCATGCTATAGGAAGGGTCTCAGGATTGGAATGGGAAGGATTTGGATATCACATCTCATGCTATAGGAAGGGTCTCAGATTTGGTATAAGCATTGAGATATCACATCTCATGCTAAAGGAAGGGTCTCAGGATTGGAATGGGAAGGAGTTGTATATGACATCTCAGGCCATAGGAAGGGTCTCATGTTTGGTATAAGCATTGAGATATCACATCTCTGCTATCGGAAGGGTCTCAGGATTGGAATGGGAAGGAGTTGGATATCCCATCTCATGTTATAGGAAGGGTCTCAGGTTTGGTATTAGAAGCATAGAGATATCACATCTCATGCTATAGGAAGGGTCTCAGGATTGGAATGGGAAGGACTTGGATGTCACATCTCATGCTATAGGGAGGGTCTCAAGTTTGATATTAGAAGCATTGAGATAACAAATCTCATGATATCGGAAGGGTCTCAGGATTGGAATGGGAAGGAGTTGGATACCACATCTCATGATAAAGGAAGGGTCTAAGGTTTGGAAGGGGAAGGATTTGGATATCACATCTCATGTTATAGGACGGGTCTCAGGTTTGGTATTAGAAGCATTGAGATATCAAGTCTCATGGTATAAGAAGGGTCTCAGAATTGGAATGGGAAGGAGTTGGATATCACACCTCAAGCTATAGGAAGGGTCTCAGGATTGGAATGGGAAGGAGTTTGATATCACATCTCATGCCATAGTATGGGTCTCAGGTTTGGTAGAAGCATTGGGATATCACATCTCATGCTATCGGAAGGGTATCAGTATTGGATTTGGAAGAAGATGGATATCCCATCTCATGCTATAGGAAGGGTCTCAGGTTGGAATGGGAAGGAGTTGGATATCACATTTCATGTTATAGGAAGGGTCTCAGGATTGGAATGGGAAGGACTTGGATATCATATCTCATGCTATAGGACAGGTCTCAGGTTTGTTCTTAGAATCATTGAGATATCATATTGCATGCTGTAGGAAGGGTCTAAGGATTGGAACGGGAAGGACTTGGATATCACATCTCATGCTATAGATAGGCTCTTAGGTTTGGAAAGGGAAGGAGTTGGATATCACATTTCATGTTAGAGGAAGGATCTCAGGTTTGGTATTAGAAGCATTGAGATATCACATCTCATGCTATAGGAAGGGTCTCAGGATTGGAATGGGAAGTAGTTGGATATCACATCTCATGCTATAGGAAGGGTCTCAGGTTTGGTATAAGCATTGAGATATCACATCTCATGCTATAGGACGGGTCTCAGGATTGGAATGGAAGGAGTTGGATATCACATCTCATGTTATAGGAAGGATCTCAGGTTTGGTATTAGAAGCATTGATACATCACATCTCATGCTATAGGAAGGGTCTCAGGGTTGGAATGGGAAGGAGTTGGATATCACATCTCATCCAATAGGAAGGGTCTCAGGTTTGGAATGGGAAGGAATTGGATATCACATCTCATGTTATAGGAAGGATCTCAGGTTTGGTATTAGAAGCATTGAGATATCACATCTCATGCTATAGGAAGGGTCTCAGGATTGGAATGTGAAGGATTTGGATATCACATCTCATGCTAAAGGAAGGGTCTCAGGATTGGTAGAAGCATTGAGATATCACGTCTCTGCTATCGGAGGGGTCTCAGGATTGGATTGGGAAGGAGTTGGATATCCCTTCTCATGCTATAGGAAGGGTCTCAGGATTTGAATGGCAAGGAGTTGGATATCACATCTCATGCCATAGGAAGGGTCTCAGGTTTGGTATAAGCATTGAGATATCACATCTCTGCTATCGGAAGGGTCTCAGGATTGGAATGGGAAGGAGTTGGATATTCCCATCTCATGTTATAGGAAGGGTCTCAGGTTTGGTATTAGAAGCATTGAGATATCACATCTCATGCTATAGGAAGGGTCTCAGGATTGGAATGGGAAGGACTTGGATATCACATCTCATGCTATAGGGAGGGTCTCAAGTTTGATATTAGAAGCTTTGAGATATCACATCTCATGATATCGGAAGGGTCTCAGGATTGGAATGGGAAGGAGTTGGATATCACATCTCATGATAAAGGAAGGGTCTAAGGTTTGGAAGGGGAAGGATTTGGATATCACATCTCATGTTATATTACGGGTCTCAGGTTTGGTATTAGAAGCATTGAGATATCAAGTCTCAGAGTATAGGAAGGGTCTCAGAATTGGAATGGGAAGGAGTTGGATATCACATCTCAAGCTATAGGAAGGGTCTCAGGATTGGAATGGGAAGGACTTGGATATCACATCTCATGCTATAGGAAGGCTCTCAGGTTTGGAAGGGGAAAGAGTTGGATATCACATTTCATGTTAGAGGTAGGATCTCAGGTTTGGTATTAGAGGCATTGAGATATCACATCTCATGCTATAGGAAGGGTCTCAGGATTGGAATGTGAAGGATTTGGATATCACATCTCATGCTAAAGGAAGGGTCTCAGGTTTGGTAGAAGCATTGAGATATCAGATCTCTGCTATCGGAAGGGTCTCAGGATTGGATTGGGAAGGAGTTGGATATCCCTTCTCATGCTATAGGAAGGGTCTCAGGATTTGAATGGGAAGGAGTTGGATATCACACCTCATGTTATAGGAAGGGTCTCAGGATTGGAATGGGAAGGATTTGGATATTACTTTCTTGCTATAGGAAGGGTCTCATGTTTGGAATGGGAAGGAGTTGGATATCACATATGCTATAGTTAGTGTCTCAGGTTTGGAACGGGAAGGAGTTGGATATCACATCTCATGTTATAGGAAGGGTCTCATGTTTGGTATAAGCATTGAGATATCACATCTCTGCTATCGGAAGCGGCTCAGGATTGGAATGGGAAGGAGTTGGATATCCCATCTCATGTTATAGTAAGAGTCTCTGGTTTGGTATTAGAATCATTGAGATATCACATCGCATGCTGTAGGAAGGGTCTAAGGATTGGAATGGGATGGACTTGGATATCACATCTCATGCTATAGGTAGGCTCTCAGGTTTGATATAAGCATTGAGATATCACATCTCATGCTATAGGAAGGGTCTCAGGATTGGAATGGGAAGGATTTGGATATCACATCTCATGCTATAGGAAGGGTCTCAGATTTGGTATAAGCATTGAGATATCACATCTCATGCTAAAGGAAGGGTCTCAGGATTGGAATGGGAAGGAGTTGTATATGACATCTCAGGCCATAGGAAGGGTCTCATGTTTGGTATAAGCATTGAGATATCACATCTCTGCTATCGGAAGGGTCTCAGGATTGGAATGGGAAGGAGTTGGATATCCCATCTCATGTTATAGGAAGGGTCTCAGGTTTGGTATTAGAAGCATAGAGATATCACATCTCATGCTATAGGAAGGGTCTCAGGATTGGAATGGGAAGGACTTGGATGTCACATCTCATGCTATAGGGAGGGTCTCAAGTTTGATATTAGAAGCATTGAGATAACAAATCTCATGATATCGGAAGGGTCTCAGGATTGGAATGGGAAGGAGTTGGATACCACATCTCATGATAAAGGAAGTGTCTAAGGTTTGGAAGGGGAAGGATTTGGATATCACATCTCATGTTATAGGACGGGTCTCAGGTTTGGTATTAGAAGCATTGAGATATCAAGTCTCATGGTATAAGAAGGGTCTCAGAATTGGAATGGGAAGGAGTTGGATATCACACCTCAAGCTATAGGAAGGGTCTCAGGATTGGAATGGGAAGGAGTTTGATATCACATCTCATGCCATAGTATGGGTCTCAGGTTTGGTAGAAGCATTGGGATATCACATCTCATGCTATCGGAAGGGTATCAGTATTGGATTTGGAAGAAGTTGGATATCCCATCTCATGCTATAGGAAGGGTCTCAGGTTGGAATGGGAAGGAGTTGGATATCACATTTCATGTTATAGGAAGGGTCTCAGGATTGGAATGGGAAGGACTTGGATATCATATCTCATGCTACAGGACAGGTCTCAGGTTTGTTATTAGAATCATTGAGATATCATATTGCATGCTGTAGGAAGGGTCTAAGGATTGGAACGGGAAGGACTTGGATATCACATCTCATGCTATAGATAGGCTCTTAGGTTTGGAAAGGGAAGGAGTTGGATATCATATTTCATGTTAGAGGAAGGATCTCAGGTTTGGTATTAGAAGCATTGAGATATCACATCTCATGCTATAGGAAGGGTCTCAGGATTGGAATGGGAAGTAGTTGGATATCACATCTCATGCTATAGGAAGGGTCTCAGGTTTGGTATAAGCATTGAGATATCACATCTCATGCTATAGGACGGGTCTCAGTATTGGAATGGAAGGAGTTGGATATCACATCTCATGTTATAGGAAGGATCTCAGGTTTGGTATTAGAAGCATTGAGACATCACATCTCATGCTATAGGAAGGGTCTCAGGGTTGGAATGGGAAGGAGTTGGATATCACATCTCATCCAATAGGAAGGGTCTCAGGTTTGGAATGGGAAGGAATTGGATATCACATCTCATGTTAAAGGAAGGATCTCAGGTTTGGTATTAGAAGCATTGAGATATCACATCTCATGCTATAGGAAGGGTCTCAGGATTGGAATGTGAAGGATTTGGATATCACATCTCATGCTAAAGGAAGGGTCTCAGGATTGGTAGAAGCATTGAGATATCACGTCTCTGCTATCGGAGGGGTCTCAGGATTGGATTGGGAAGGAGTTGGATATCCCTTCTCATGCTATAGGAAGGGTCTCAGGATTTGAATGGCAAGGAGTTGGATATCACATCTCATGCCATAGGAAGGGTCTCAGGTTTGGTATAAGCATTGAGATATCACATCTCTGCTATCGGAAGGGTCTCAGGATTGGAATGGGAAGGAGTTGGATATTCCCATCTCATGTTATAGGAAGGGTCTCAGGTTTGGTATTAGAAGCATTGAGATATCACATCTCATGCTATAGGAAGGGTCTCAGGATTGGAATGGGAAGGACTTGGATATCACATCTCATGCTATAGGGAGGGTCTCAAGTTTGATATTAGAAGCTTTGAGATATCACATCTCATGATATCGGAAGGGTCTCAGGATTGGAATGGGAAGGAGTTGGATATCACATCTCATGATAAAGGAAGGGTCTAAGGTTTGGAAGGGGAAGGATTTGGATATCACATCTCATGTTATATTACGGGTCTCAGGTTTGGTATTAGAAGCATTGAGATATCAAGTCTCAGAGTATAGGAAGGGTCTCAGAATTGGAATGGGAAGGAGTTGGATATCACATCTCAAGCTATAGGAAGGGTCTCAGGATTGGAATGGGAAGGACTTGGATATCACATCTCATGCTATAGGAAGGCTCTGAGGTTTGGAAGGGGAAAGAGTTGGATATCACATTTCATGTTAGAGGTAGGATCTCAGGTTTGGTATTAGAGGCATTGAGATATCACATCTCATGCTATCAGAAGGGTCTCAGGAATGGAATGGGAAGGAGTTGGATATCACATCTCATGCTAAAGGGAGGCTCTGAGGTTTGGAAGGGGAAAGAGTTGGATATCACATTTCATGTTAGAGGTAGGATCTCAGGTTTGGTATTAGAGGCATTGAGATATCACATCTCTGCTATCGGAAGTGTCTCAGGATTGGAATGGGAAGGAGTTGGATATCCCATCTCATGTTATAGGACGGGTCTCAGGTTTGTTATTAGAATCATTGAGATATCATATTGCATGCTGTAGGAAGGGTCTAAGGGTTGGAATGGGAAGGACTTGGATATCACATCTCATGCTATAGATAGGCTCTTAGGTTTGGAAAGGGAAGGAGTTGGATATCACATTTCATGTTAGAGGAAGGATCTCAGGTTTGGTATTAGAAGCATTGAGATATCACATCTCATGCTATAGGAAGGGTCTCAGGATTGGAATGGGAAGGAGTTGGATATCACATCTCATGCTAAAGGGAGGGTCTCAGGTTTGGAAGGGGAAGGATTTGGATATCACATCTCATGTTATAGGAAGGATCTCAGGTTTGGTATTAGAACCATTGAGATATCACATCTCATGCTATCGGAAGGATCTCAGGTTTGGTATTAGAAGCATTGAGATATCACATCTCATGCTATCAGAAGGGTCTCAGGATTGGAATGGGAAGGAGTTGGATATCACATCTCATGCTAAAGGGAGGGTCTCAGGTTTGGAAGGGGAAGGATTTGGATATCACATCTCATGTTATCGGAAGGATCTCACGTTTGGTATTAGAAGTATTGAGATATCATATCTCATGCTATAGGAAGGGTCTCAGGATTGGAATGGGAAGGACTTAGATATCACATATCATGCTATAGGGAGGGTCTCAGTTTTGATATTAGAAGCATTGAGGTATCACATCTCATGCTATCGGAAGTGTCTCAGGATTGGAATGGGAAGGAGCTGGATATCACATCTCATGCTAAAGGAAGGGTCTCAGGTTTGGAACGGGAAGGATTTGGATATCACATCTCATGTTATAGGAAGGGTCTCAGGTTTGGTATAAGCATTGAGATATCACATCTCTGCTATCGGAAGTGTCTCAGGATTGGAATGGGAAGGAGTTGGATATCCCATCTCATGTTATAGGACGGGTCTCAGGTTTGTTATTAGAATCATTGAGATATCATATTGCATGCTGTAGGAAGGGTCTAAGGGTTGGAATGGGAAGGACTTGGATATCACATCTCATGCTATAGATAGGCTCTTAGGTTTGGAAAGGGAAGGAGTTGGATATCACATTTCATGTTAGAGGAAGGATCTCAGGTTTGGTATTAGAAGCATTGAGACATCACATCTCATGCTATAGGAAGGGTCTCAGGATTGGAATGGGAAGTAGTTGGATATCACATCTCATGCTATAGGAAGTGTCTCAGGTTTGGTATAAGCATTGAGATATCACATCTCATGCTATAGGACGGGTCTCAGGATTGGAATGGAAGGAGTTGGATATCACATCTCATGTTATAGGAAGGATCTCAGGTTTGGTATTAGAAGCATTGAGACATCACATCTCATGCTATAGGAAGGGTCTCAGGGTTGGAATGGGAAGGAGTTGGATATCACATCTCATCCAATAGGAAGGGTCTCAGGTTTGGAATGGGAAGGAATTGGATATCACATCTCATGTTATAGGAAGGATCTCAGGTTTGGTATTAGAAGCATTGAGATATCACATCTCATGCTATAGGAAGGGTCTCAGGATTGGAATGTGAAGGATTTGGATATCACATCTCATGCTAAAGGAAGGGTCTCAGGTTTGGTAGAAGCATTGAGATATCACGTCTCTGCTATCGGAAGGGTCTCAGGATTGGATTGGGAAGGAGTTGGATATCCCTTCTCATGCTATAGGAAGGGTCTCAGGATTTGAATGGCAAGGAGTTGGATATCACATCTCATGCCATAGGAAGGGTCTCAGGTTTGGTATAAGCATTGAGATATCACATCTCTGCTATCGGAAGGGTCTCAGGATTGGATTGGGAAGGAGTTGGATATCCCTTCTCATGCTATAGGAAGTGTCTCAGGTTGGAATGGGAAGGAGTTGGATATCACATCTCATGTTATAGGAAGGGTCTCAGGATTGGAATGGGAAGGATTTGGATATCACATCTCTTGCTATAGGAAGGGTCTCAGGATTGGAATGGGTAGGAGTTGGATATTACTTTCTTGCTATAGGAAGGGTCTCATGTTTGGAATGGGAATGAGTTGGATATCACATATGCTATAGTTAGTGTCTCAGGTTTGGAACGGGAAGGAGTTGGATATCACATCTCATGTTATAGGAAGGGTCTCAGGTTTGTTATAAGCATTGAGATATCACATCTCTGCTATCGGAAGCGGCTCAGGATTGGAATGGGAAGGAGTTGGATATCCCATCTCATGTTATAGTAAGAGTCTCTGGTTTGGTATTAGAATCATTGAGATATCACATTGCATGCTGTAGGAAGGGTCTAAGGATTGGAATGGGATGGACTTGGATATCACATCTCATGCTATAGGTAGGCTCTCAGGTTTGATATAAGCATTGAGATATCACATCTCATGCTATAGGAAGGGTCTCAGGATTGGAATGGGAAGGATTTGGATATCACATCTCATGCTATAGGAAGGGTCTCAGATTTGGTATAAGCATTGAGATATCACATCTCATGCTAAAGGAAGGGTCTCAGGATTGGAATGGGAAGGAGTTGTATATGACATCTCAGGCCATAGGAAGGGTCTCATGTTTGGTATAAGCATTGAGATATCACATCTCTGCTATCGGAAGGGTCTCAGGATTGGAATGGGAAGGAGTTGGATATCCCATCTCATGTTATAGGAAGGGTCTCAGGTTTGGTATTAGAAGCATAGAGATATCACATCTCATGCTATAGGAAGGGTCTCAGGATTGGAATTGGAAGGACTTGGATGTCACATCTCATGCTATAGGGAGGGTCTCAAGTTTGATATTAGAAGCATTGAGATAACAAATCTCTTGATATCGGAAGGGTCTCAGGATTGGAATGGGAAGGAGTTGGATACCACATCTCATGATAAAGGAAGGGTCTAAGGTTTGGAAGGGGAAGGATTTGGATATCACATCTCATGTTATAGGACGGGTCTCAGGTTTGGTATTAGAAGCATTGAGATATCAAGTCTCATGGTATAAGAAGGGTCTCAGAATTGGAATGGGAAGGAGTTGGATATCACACCTCAAGCTATAGGAAGGGTCTCAGGATTGGAATGGGAAGGAGTTTGATATCACATCTCATGCCATAGTATGGGTCTCAGGTTTGGTAGAAGCATTGGGATATCACATCTCATGCTATCGGAAGGGTATCAGTATTGGATTTGGAAGAAGTTGGATATCCCATCTCATGCTATAGGAAGGGTCTCAGGTTGGAATGGGAAGGAGTTGGATATCACATTTCATGTTATAGGAAGGGTCTCAGGATTGGAATGGGAAGGACTTGGATATCATATCTCATGCTATAGGACAGGTCTCAGGTTTGTTATTAGAATCATTGAGATATCATATTGCATGCTGTAGGAAGGGTCTAAGGATTGGAACGGGAAGGACTTGGATATCACATCTCATGCTATAGATAGGCTCTTAGGTTTGGAAAGGGAAGGAGTTGGATATCACATTTCATGTTAGAGGAAGGAGCTCAGGTTTGGTATTAGAAGCATTGAGATATCACATCTCATGCTATAGGAAGGGTCTCAGGATTGGAATGGGAAGTAGTTGGATATCACATCTCATGCTATAGTAAGGGTCTCAGGTTTGGTATAAGCATTGAGATATCACATCTCATGCTATAGGACGGGTCTCAGGATTGGAATGGAAGGAGTTGGATATCACATCTCATGTTATAGGAAGGATCTCAGGTTTGGTATTAGAAGCATTGAGACATCACATCTCATGCTATAGGAAGGGTCTCAGGGTTGGAATGGGAAGGAGTTGGATATCACATCTCATCCAATAGGAAGGGTCTCAGGTTTGGAATGGGAAGGAATTGGATATCACATCTCATGTTATAGGAAGGATCTCAGGTTTGGTATTAGAAGCATTGAGATATCACATCTCATGCTATAGGAAGGGTCTCAGGATTGGAATGTGAAGGATTTGGATATCACATCTCATGCTAAAGGAAGGGTCTCAGGATTGGTAGAAGCATTGAGATATCACGTGTCTGCTATCGGAGGGGTCTCAGGATTGGATTGGGAAGGAGTTGGATATCCCTTCTCATGCTATAGGAAGGGTCTCAGGATTTGAATGGCAAGGAGTTGGATATCACATCTCATGCCATAGGAAGGGTCTCAGGTTTGGAAGGGTCTCAGGATTTGAATGGCAAGGAGTTGGATATCATATCTCATGCTATAGGAAGGGTCTCAGGATTGGAATGGGGAGGACTTGGATGTCACATCTCATGCTATAGGGAGGGTCTCAAGTTTGATATTAGAAGCATTGAGATAACAAATCTCATGATATCGGAAGGGTCTCAGGATTGGAATGGGAAGGAGTTGGATATCATATCTCATGATAATGGAAGGGTCTAAGGTTTGGAAGGGGAAAGATTTGGATATCACATCTCATGTTATAGGACGGGTCTCAGGTTTGGTATTAGAAGCATTGAGATATCAAGTCTCATGGCATAGGTAGGGTCTCAGAATTGGAATGGCAAGGAGTTGGATATCACATCTCAAGCTATAGGAAGAGTCTCAGGATTGGAATGGGAATGAGTTTGATATCACATCTCATGCCATAGTATGGGTCTCAGGTTTGGTAGAAGCATTGGGATATCACATCACATGCTATTGGAAGGGTATCAGTATTGGATTTGGAAGGAGTTGAATATCCCATCTCATGCTATAGTATGGGTCTCAGGTTTGGTAGAAGCATTGGGATATCACATCTCATGCTATTGGAAGGGTATCAGTATTGGATTTGGAAGGAGTTGGATATCCCATCTCATGCTATAGGAAGGGTCTCAGATTTGGTATAAGCATTGAGATATCACATCTCATGCTATAGGAAGGGTCTCAGGATTGGATTGGGAAGGAGTTGTATATGACATCTCAGGCCATAGGAAGGGTCTCAGGATTGGTATAAGCATTGAGATATCACATCTCTGCTATCGGAAGGGTCTCAGGATTGGAATGGGAAGGAGTTGGATATCCCATCTCATGTTATAGGAAGAGTCTCAGGTTTGGTATTAGAAGCATTGAGATATCACATCTCATGCTATAGGAAGGGTCTCAGGATTGGAATGGGGAGGACTTGGATGTCACATCTCATGCTATAGGGAGGGTCTCAAGTTTGATATTAGAAGCATTGAGATAACAAATCTCATGATATCGGAAGGGTCTCAGGATTGGAATGGGAAGGAGTTGGATATCACATCTCATGATAAAGGAAGGGTCTAAGGTTTGGAAGGGGAAAGATTTGGATATCACATCTCATGTTATAGGACGGGTCTCAGGTTTGGTATTAGAAGCATTGAGATATCAAGTCTCATGGCATAAGAAGGGTCTCAGAATTGGAATGGGAAGGAGTTGGATATCACATCTCAAGCTATAGGAAGAGTCTCAGGATTGGAATGGGAAGGAGTTTGATATCACATCTCATGCCATAGTATGGGTCTCAGGTTTGGTAGAAGCATTGGGATATCACATCTCATGCTATTGGAAGGGTATCAGTATTGGATTTGGAAGGAGTTGGATATCCCATCTCATGCTATAGGAAGGGTCTCAGGTTGGAATGGGAAGGAGTTGGATATCACATTTCATGTTATAGGAAGGGTCTCAGGATTGGAATGGGAAGGACTTGGATATCATATCTCATGCTATAGGAAGGCTCTCAGGTTTGGAAGGGGAAGGAGTTGGATATCACATCTCAAGCTTTAGGAAGGGTCTCAGGTTTGGTATAAGCATTGATATAGCACATCTCATGCTATAGGAAGGGTTTCAGGATTGGAATGGGAAGGAGTTGGATATCACATTTCATGTTAGAGGAAGGATCTCAGGTTTGGTATTAGAGGCCTTGAGATATCACATCTCATGCTATAGGAAGGGTCTCAGGATTGGAATGGGAAGGAGTTGGATATCACATCTCAAGCTTTAGGGAGGGTCTCAGGTTTGGTATAAGCATTGAGATAGCACATCTCATGCTATAGGAAGGGTTTCAGGATTGGAATGGGAAGGAGTTGGATATCACATCTCATGTTATAGGAAAGATCTCCGGTTTGGTATTAGAAGCATTGAGACATCACATCTCATGTTATAGGAAGGGTCTCAGGATTGGAATGGGAAGAAGTTGGATATCACATCTCATGCTATAGGAAGGGTCTCAGGTTTGGAAGGGGAAGGAGTTGGATATCCAATCTGTTGTTATAGGACTGGTCTCAGGTTTGGTATTAGAAGCATTGAGATATCACATTGCATGCTGTAGGAAGGTTCTCAGGTTTGGTATTAGAAGCATTGAGACATCACATCTCATGCTATAGGAAGGGTCTCAGGATTGGAATGGGAAGGAGTTGGATATCACATCTCATGTTATAGGAAGGATCTCAGGTTTGGTATTAGAAGCATTGAGACATCACATCTCATGCTATAGGAAGGGTCTCAGGATTGGAATGGGAAGGAGTTGGATATTACATCTCATGCTATAGGAAGGGTCTCAGATTTGGTATAAGCATTGAGATATCACATCTCATGCTATAGGAAGGGTCTCAGGATTGGATTGGGAAGGAGTTGTATATGACATCTCAGGCCATATGAAGGGTCTCAGGATTGGTATAAGCATTGAGATATCACATCTCTGCTATCGGAAGGGTCTCAGGATTGGAATGGGAAGGAGTTGGATATCCCATCTCATGTTATAGGAAGGGTCTCAGGTTTGGTATTAGAAGCATTGAAATATCACATCTCATGCTATAGGAAGGGTCTCAGGATTGGAATGGGGAGGACTTGGATGTCACATCTCATGCTATAGGGAGTTTCTCAAGTTTGATATTAGAAGCATTGAGATAACAAATCTCATGATATCGGAAGGGTCTCAGGATTGGAATGGGAAGGAGTTGGATATCACATCTCATGATAAAGGAAGGGTCTAAGGTTTGGAAGGGAAAAGATTTGGATATCACATCTCATGTTATAGGACGGGTCTCAGGTTTGGTATTAGAAGCATTGAGATATCAAGTCTCATGGCATAGGAAGGGTCTCAGAATTGGAATGGGAAGGAGTTGGATATCACATCTCAAGCTATAGGAAGAGTCTCAAGATTGGAATGGGAAGGAGTTTGATATCACATCTCATGCCATAGTATGGGTCTCAGGTTTGGTAGAAGCATTGGGATATCACATCTCATGCTATTGGAAGGGTATCAGTATTGGATTTGGAAGGAGTTGGATATCCCATCTCATGCTATAGGAAGGGTCTCAGGTTGGAATGGGAAGGAGTTGGAAATCACATTTCATGTTATAGGAAGGGTCTCAGGATTGGAATGGGAAGGACTTGGGTATCATATCTCATGATATAGGAAGGCTCTCAGGTTTGGAAGGGGAAGGAGTTGGATATCACATTTCATGTCAGAGGAAGGATCTCAGGTTTGGTATTAGAGGCCTTGAGATATCACATATCATGCTATAGGAAGGGTCTCAGGATTGGAATGGGAAGGAGTTGGATATCACATCTCAAGCTTTAGGAAGGGTCTCAGGTTTGGTATAAGCATTGAGATAGCACATCCCATGCTATAGGAAGGGTCTCAGGATTGGAATGGGAAGGAGTTGGATATTACATCTGATGTTATAGGAAAGATCTCAGGTTTGGTATTAGAAGCATTGAAACATCACATCTCATGTTATAGGAACGGTCTCAGGATTGGAATGGGAAGAAGTTGGATATCACATCTCATGCTATAGGAAGGGTCTCAGGTTTGGAAGGGGAAGGAGTTGGATATCCAATCTCATGTTATAGGACTGGTCTCAGGTTTGGTATTGGAAGCATTGAGATATCACATCGCATGCTCTAGGAAGGTTCTCAGGTTTGGTATTAGAAGCATTGAGACATCACATCTCATGCTATAGGAAGGGTCTCAGGATTGGAATGGGAAGGAGTTGGATATCACATCTCATGTTATAGGAAGGATCTCAGGTTTGGTATTAGAAGCATTGAGACATCACATCTCATGTTATAGGAAGGGTCTCAGGATTGGAATGGGAAGGAGTTGGATATCACATCTCATGCTATAGGAAGGGTCTCAGATTTGGTATAAGCATTGAGATATCACATCTCATGCTATAGGAAGGGTCTCAGGATTGGATTGGGAAGGAGTTGTATATGACATCTCAGGCCATAGGAAGGGTCTCAGGATTGGTATAAGCATTGAGATATCACATCTCTGCTATCGGAAGGGTCTCAGGATTGGAATGGGAAGGAGTTGGATATCCCATCTCATGATAAAGGAAGGGTCTAAGGTTTGGAAGGGGAAAGATTTGGATATCACATCTCATGTTATAGGACGGGTCTCAATTTTGATATTAGAAGCATTGAGATAACAAATCTCATGATATCGGAAGGGTCTCAGGATTGGAATGGGAAGGAGTTGGATATCACATCTCATGATAAAGGAAGGGTCTAAGGTTTGGAAGGGGAAAGATTTGGATATCACATCTCATGTTATAGGACGGGTCTCAGGTTTGGTATTAGAAGCATTGAGATATCAAGTCTCATGGTATAGGAAGGGTCTCAGAATTGGAATGGGAAGGATTTTGGATATCACATCTCAAGCTATAGGAAGAGTCTCAGGATTGGAATGGGAAGGAGTTTGATATCACATCTCATGCCATAGTATGGTTCTCAGGTTTGGTAGAAGCATTGGGATATCACATCTCATGCTATTGGAAGGGTATCAGTATTGGATTTGGAAGGAGTTGGATATCCCATCTCATGCTATAGGAAGGGTCTCAGGTTGGAATGGGAAGGAGTTGGATATCACATTTGATGTTATAGGAAGGGTCTCAGGATTGGAATGGGAAGGAGTTGGATATCACATCTCAAGCTTTAGGAAGGGTCTCAGGTTTGGTATAAGCATTGAGATAGCACATCTCATGCTATAGGAAGGGTCTCAGGATTGGAATGGGAAGGAGTTGGAAATCACATCTCATGTTATAGGAAAGATCTCAGGTTTGGTATTAGAAGCATTGAGACATCACATCTCATGCTATAGGAAGGGTCTCAGGTTTGGAAGGGGAAGGAGTTGGATATCCAATCTCATGTTATAGGACTGGTCTCAGGTTTGGTATTAGAAGCATTGAGATATCACATCGCATGCTGTAGGAAGGTTCTCAGGTTTGGTATTAGAAGCATTGAGACATCACATCTCATGCTATAGGAAGGGTCTCAGGATTGGAATGGGAAGGAGTTGGATATCACATCTCATGTTATAGGAAGGATCTCAGGTTTGGTATTAGAAGCATTGAGACATCACATCTCATGCTATAGGAAGGGTCTCAGGATTGGAATTTGAAGGAGTTGGATATCACATCTCATGCTATAGGAAGGGTCTCAGAATTGGTATAAGCATTGAGATATCACATCTCATCATATAGGAAGGGTCTCAGGATTGGATTGGGAAGGAGTTGTATATGACATCTCAGGCCATAAGAAGGGTCTCAGGATTGGTATAAGCATTGAGATATCAAGTCTCATGGTATAGGAAGGGTCTCAGAATTGGAATGGGAAGGATTTGGATATCACATCTCAAGCTATAGGAAGAGTCTCAGGATTGGAATGGGAAGGAGTTTGATATCACATCTCATGCCATAGTATGGTTCTCAGGTTTGGTAGAAGCATTGGGATATCACATCTCATGCTATTGGAAGGGTATCAGTATTGGATTTGGAAGGAGTTTGATATCCCATCTCATGCTAAAGGAAGGGTCTCAGGTTTGGTAGAAGCATTGAGATATCACGTCTCTGCTATCGGAAGGGTCTCAGGATGGATTGGATTGGGAAGGAGTTGGATATCCCTTCTCATGCTATAGGAAGGGTCTCAGGTTTGGTATAAGCATTGAGATATCACATCTCTGCTATCGGAAGGGTCTCAGGATTGGATTGGGAAGGAGTTGGATATCCCTTCTCATGCTATAGGAAGTGTCTCAGGTTGGAATGGGAAGGAGTTGGATATCACATCTCATGTTATAGGAAGGGTCTCAGGATTGGAATGGGAAGGATTTGGATATCACATCTCTTGCTATAGGAAGGGTCTCAGGATTGGAATGGGTAGGAGTTGGATATTACTTTCTTGCTATAGGAAGGGTCTCATGTTTGGAATGGGAAGGAGTTGGATATCACATATGCTATAGTTAGTGTCTCAGGTTTGGAACGGGAAGGAGTTGGATATCACATCTCATGTTATAGGAAGGGTCTCAGATTTGGTATAAGCATTGAGATATCACATCTCTGCTATCGGAAGGGTCTCAGGATTGGATTGGGAAGGAGTTGGATATCCCTTCTCATGCTATAGGAAGTGTCTCAGGTTGGAATGGGAAGGAGTTGGATATCACATCTCATGTTATAGGAAGGGTCTCAGGATTGGAATGGGAAGGATTTGGATATCACATCTCTTGCTATAGGAAGGGTCTCAGGATTGGAATGGGTAGGAGTTGGATATTACTTTCTTGCTATAGGAAGGGTCTCATGTTTGGAATGGGAAGGAGTTGGATATCACATATGCTATAGTTAGTGTCTCAGGTTTGGAACGGGAAGGAGTTGGATATCACATCTCATGTTATAGGAAGGGTCTCAGATTTGGTATAAGCATTGAGATATCACATCTCTGCTATCGGAAGGGTCTCAGGATTGGATTGGGAAGGAGTTGGATATCCCTTCTCATGCTATAGGAAGTGTCTCAGGTTGGAATGGGAAGGAGTTGGATATCACATCGCATGCTGTAGGAAGGGTCTAAGGATTGGAATGGGATGGACTTGGATATCACATCTCATGCTATAGGTAGGCTCTCAGGTTTGGTATAAGCATTGAGATATCACATCTCATGCTATAGGAAGGGTCTCAGGATTGGAATGGGAAGGAATTGGATGTCACATCTCATGCTATAGGAAGGGTCTCAGATTTGGTATAGGCATTGAGATATCACATCTCATGCTATAGGAAGGGTCTCAGGATTGGAATGGGAAGGAGTTGTATATGACATCCCAGGCCATAGGAAGGGTCTCAGGTTTGGTATAAGCATTGAGATATCACATCTCTGCTATCGGAAGGGTCTCAGGATTGGAATGGGAAGGAGTTGGATATCCCATCTCATGTTATAGGAAGGGTCTCAGGTTTGGTATTAGAAGCATAGAGATATCACATCTCATGCTATAGGAAGGGTCTCAGGATTGGAATGGGAAGGACTTGGATGTCACATCTCATGCTATAGGGAGGGTCTCAAGTTTGATATTAAAAGCATTGAGATAACAAATCTCATGATATCGGAAGGGTCTCAGGATTGGAATGGGAAGGAGTTGGATATCACATCTCATGATAAAGGAAGGGTCTGAGGTTTGGAAGGGGAAGGATTTGGATATCACATCTCATGTTATAGGACGGGTCTCAGGTTTGGTATTAGAAGCATTGAGATATCAAGTCTCATGGTATAAGAAGGGTCTCAGAATTGGAATGGGAAGGAGTTGGATATCACACCTCAAGCTATAGGAAGGGCCTCAGGATTGGAATGGGAAGGAGTTTGATATCACATCTCATGCCATAGTATGGGTCTCAGGTTTGGTAGAAGCATTGGGATATCACATCTCATGCTATCGGAAGGGTATCAGTATTGGATTTGGAAGGAGTTGGATATCCCATCTCATGCTATAGGAAGGGTCTCAGGTTGCAATGGGAAGGAGTTGGATATCACATTTCATGTTATAGAAAGGGTCTCAGGATTGGAATGGGAAGGACTTGGATATCATATCTCATGCTATAGGAAAGCTCTCAGGTTTGGAAGGGGAAGGAGTTGGATATCACATTTCATGTTAGAGGAAGGATCTCAGGTTTGGTATTAGAGGCCTTGAGATATCACATCTCATGCTATAGGAAGGGTCTCTGGATTGGAATGGGAAGAAGTTGGATATCACATCTCAAGCTATAGGAAGGGTCTCAGGTTTGGTATAAGCATTGAGATATCACATCTCATGCTATAGGAAGCGTCTCAGGATTGGAATGGGAAGGAGTTGGATATCACATCTCATATTATAGGAAATATCTCAGGTTTGGTATTAGAAGCATTGAGACATCACATCTCATGTTATAGGAAGGGTCTCAGGATTGGAATGGGAAGAAGTTGGATATCACATCTCATGCTATAGGAAGGGTCTCAGGGTTGGTATATGCATTGAGATATCACATCTCATGCTATAGGAAGGGTCTCAGGATTGGAATGGGAAGGAGTTGTATATGACATCTCATGCCATAGGAAGGGTCTCAGGTTTGGTATAAGCATTGAGATATCACATCACATGCTATAGAAAGGGTCTCAGGATTGGAATGGGAAGGACTTGGATATCACATCTCATGCTATAGGCAGGGTCTCAGGTTTGGAAAGGGAAGGAGATGGATATCACATTTCATGTTAGAGATAAGATCTCAGGTTTGGTATTAGAGGCATTGAGATATCACATCTCATGCTATCAGAAGGGTCTCAGGATTGGAATGTGAAGGAGTTGTATTTCACATCTCATGCTAAAGGGAGGGTCTCAGGTTTGGAAGGGGAAGGATTTGGAAATCACATCTCATGTTATAGGAAGGGTCTCAGGTTTGGTATTAGAAGCATTGAGATATCACATCTCATGCTATAGGAAGGGTCTCAGGATTGGAATGGGAAGGAGTTGGATATCACATCTCATATTATAGGAAATATCTCAGGTTTGGTATTGCATTGAGACATCACATCTCATGTTATAGGAAGGGTCTCAGGATTGGAATGGGAAGAAGTTGGATATCACATCTCATGCTATAGGAAGGGTCTCAGGGTTGGTATATGCATTGAGATATCACATCTCATGCTATAGGAAGGGTCTCAGGATTGGAATGGGAAGGAGTTGTATATGACATCTCATGCCATAGGAAGGGTCTCAGGCTTGGTATAAGCATTGAGATATCACATCACATGCTATAGAAAGGGTCTCAGGATTGGAATGGGAAGGACTTGGATATCACATCTCATGCTATAGGCAGGGTCTCAGGTTTGGAAAGGGACGGAGATGGATATCACATTTCATGTTAGAGATAAGATCTCAGGTTTGGTATTAGAGGCATTGAGATATCACATCTCATGCTATCAGAAGGGTCTCAGGATTGGAATGGGAAGGAGTTGGATATCACATCTCATGATAATGGAAGGGTCTAAGGTTTGGAAGGGGAAAGATTTGGATATCACATCTCATGTTATAGGACGGGTCTCAGGTTTGGTATTAGAAGCATTGAGATATCAAGTCTCATGGCATAGGTAGGGTCTCAGAATTGGAATTGGAAGGAGTTGGATATCACATCTCAAGCTATAGGAAGAATCTCAGGATTGGAATGGGAATGAGTTTGATATCACATCTCATGCCATAGTATGGGTCTCAGGTTTGGTAGAAGCATTGGGATATCACATCACATGCTATTGGAAGGGTATCAGTATTGGATTTGGAAGGAGTTGAATATCCCATCTCATGCTATAGTATGGGTCTCAGGTTTGGTAGAAGCATTGGGATATCACATCTCATGCTATTGGAAGGGTATCAGTATTGGATTTGGAAGGAGTTGGATATCCCATCTCATGCTATAGGAAGGGTCTCAGATTTGGTATAAGCATTGGGATATCACATCTCATGCTATAGGAAGGGTCTCAGGATTGGATTGGGAAGGAGTTGTATATGACATCTCAGGCCATAGGAAGGGTCTGGTCTCAGGATTGGTATAAGCATTGAGATATCACATCTCTGCTATCGGAAGGGTCTCAGGATTGGAATGGGAAGGAGTTGGATATCCCATCTCATGTTATAGGAAGAGTCTCAGGTTTGGTTTTAGAAGCATTGAGATATCACATCTCATGCTATAGGAAGGGTCTCAGGATTGGAATGGGGAGGACTTGGATGTCACATCTCATGCTATAGGGAGGGTCTCAAGTTTGATATTAGAAGCATTGAGATAACAAATCTCATGATATCGGAAGGGTCTCAGGATTGGAATGGGAAGGAGTTGGATATCACATCTCATGATAAAGGAAGGGTCTAAGGTTTGGAAGGGGAAATATTTGGATATCACATCTCATGTTATAGGACGGGTCTCAGGTTTGGTATTAGAAGCATTGAGATATCAAGTCTCATGGCATAGGAAGGGTCTCAGAATTGGAATGGGAAGGAGTTGGATATCACATCTCAAGCTATAGGAAGAGTCTCAGGATTGGAATGGGAAGGAGTTTGATATCACATCTCATGCCATAGTATGGGTCTCAGGTTTGGTAGAAGCATTGGGATATCACATCTCATGCTATTGGAAGGGTATCAGTATTGGATTTGGAAGGAGTTGGATATCCCATCTCATGCTATAGGAAGGGTCTCAGGTTAGAATGGGAAGGAGTTGGATATCACATTTCATGTTATAGGAAGGGTCTCAGGATTGGAATGGGAAGGACTTGGATATCATATCTCATGCTATAGGAAGGCTCTCAGGTTTGGAAGGGGAAGGAGTTGGATATCACATTTCATGTTAGAGGAAGGATCTCAGGTTTGGTATTAGAGGCCTTGAGATATCACATCTCATGCTATAGGAAGGGTCTCAGGATTGGAATGGGAAGGAGTTGGATATCACATCTCAAGCTTTAGGAAGGGTCTCATGTTTGGTATAAGCATTGAGATAGCACATCTCATGCTATAGGAAGGGTTTCAGGATTGGAATGGGAAGGAGTTGGATATCACATCTCATGTTATAGGAAAGATCTCCGGTTTGGTATTAGAAGCATTGAGACATCACATCTCATGTTATAGGAAGGGTCTCAGGATTGGAATGGGAAAAAGTTGGATATCACATCTCATGCTATAGGAAGGATCTCAGGTTTGGAAGGGGAAGGAGTTGGATATCCAATCTCATGTTATAGGACTGGTCTCAGGTTTGGTATTAGAAGCATTGAGATATCACATTGCATGCTTTAGGAAGGTTCTCAGGATTGGAATGGGAAGGAGTTGGATATCACATCTCATATTATAGGAAATATCTCAGGTTTGGTATTAGAAGCATTGAGACATCACATCTCATGTTATAGGAAGGGTCTCAGGATTGGAATGGGAAGAAGTTGGATATCACATCTCATGCTATAGGAAGGGTCTCAGGGTTTGTATATGCATTGAGATATCACATCTCATGCTATAGGAAGGGTCTCAGGATTGGAATGGGAAGGAGTTGTATATGACATCTCATGCCATAGGAAGGGTCTCAGGTTTGGTATAAGCATTGAGATATCACATCACATGCTATAGAAAGGGTCTCAGGATTGGAATGGGAAGGACTTAGATATCACATCACATGCTATAGGCAGGGTCTCAGGTTTGGAAAGGGAAGGAGATGGATATCACATTTCATGTTAGAGATAAGATCTCAGGTTTGGTATTAGAGGCATTGAGATATCACATCTCATGCTATCAGAAGGGTCTCAGGATTGGAATGTGAAGGAGTTGTATATCACATCTCATGCTAAAGGGAGGGTCTCAGGTTTGGAAGGGGAAGGATTTGGAAATCACATCTCATGTTATAGGAAGGGTCTCAGGTTTGTTATTAGAAGCATTGAGATATCACATCTCATGCTATAGGAAGGGTCTCAGGATTGGAATGGGAAGGAGTTGGATATCACATCTCATATTATAGGAAATATCTCAGGTTTGGTATTGCATTGAGACATCACATCTCATGTTATAGGAAGGGTCTCAGGATTGGAATGGGAAGAAGTTGGATATCACATCTCATGCTATAGGAAGGGTCTCAGGGTTGGTATATGCATTGAGATATCACATCTCATGCTATAGGAAGGGTCTCAGGATTGGAATGGGAAGGAGTTGTATATGACATCTCATGCCATAGGAAGGGTCTCAGGTTTGGTATAAGCATTGAGATATCACATCACATGCTATAGAAAGGGTCTCAGGATTGGAATGGGAAGGACTTGGATATCACATCTCATGCTATAGGCAGGGTCTCAGGTTTGGAAAGGGAAGGAGATGGATATCACATTTCATGTTAGAGATAAGATCTCAGGTTTGGTATTAGAGGCATTGAGATATCACATCTCATGCTATCAGAAGGGTCTCAGGATTGGAATGGGAAGGAGTTGGATATCACATCTCATGATAATGGAAGGGTCTAAGGTTTGGAAGGGGAAAGATTTGGATATCACATCTCATGTTATAGGACGGGTCTCAGGTTTGGTATTAGAAGCATTGAGATATCAAGTATCATGGCATAGGTAGGGTCTCAGAATTGGAATTGGAAGGAGTTGGATATCACATCTCAAGCTATAGGAAGAATCTCAGGATTGGAATGGGAATGAGTTTGATATCACATCTCATGCCATAGTATGGGTCTCAGGTTTGGTAGAAGCATTGGGATATCACATCACATGCTATTGGAAGGGTATCAGTATTGGATTTGGAAGGAGTTGAATATCCCATCTCATGCTATAGTATGGGTCTCAGGTTTGGTAGAAGCATTGGGATATCACATCTCATGCTATTGGAAGGGTATCAGTATTGGATTTGGAAGGAGTTGGATATCCCATCTCATGCTATAGGAAGGGTCTCAGATTTGGTATAAGCATTGGGATATCACATCTCATGCTATAGGAAGGGTCTCAGGATTGGATTGGGAAGGAGTTGTATATGACATCTCAGGCCATAGGAAGGGTCTCAGGATTGGTATAAGCATTGAGATATCACATCTCTGCTATCTGAAGGGTCTCAGGATTGGAATGGGAAGGAGTTGGATATCCCATCTCATGTTATAGGAAGAGTCTCAGGTTTGGTATTAGAAGCATTGAGATATCACATCTCATGCTATAGGAAGGGTCTCAGGATTGGAATGGGGAGGACTTGGATGTCACATCTCATGCTATAGGGAGGGTCTCAAGTTTGATATTAGAAGCATTGAGATAACAAATCTCATGATATCGGAAGGGTCTCAGGATTGGAATGGGAAGGAGTTGGATATCACATCTCATGATAAAGGAAGGGTCTAAGGTTTGGAAGGGGAAAGATTTGGATATCACATCTCAAGTTATAGGACGGGTCTCAGGTTTGGTATTAGAAGCATTGAGATATCAAGTCTCATGGCATAGGAAGGGTCTCAGAATTGGAATGGGAAGGAGTTGGATATCACATCTCAAGCTATAGGAAGAGTCTCAGGATTGGAATGGGAAGGAGTTTGATATCACATCTCATGCCATAGTATGGGTCTCAGGTTTGGTAGAAGCATTGGGATATCACATCTCATGCTATTGGAAGGGTATCAGTATAGGATTTGGAAGGAGTTGGATATCCCATCTCATGCTATAGGAAGGGTCTCAGGTTAGAATGGGAAGGAGTTGGATATCACATTTCATGTTATAGGAAGGGTCTCAGGATTGGAATGGGAAGGACTTGGATATCATATCTCATGCTATAGGAAGGGTCTCAGGATTGGAATGGGAAGGAGTTGGATATCACATCTCAAGCTTTAGGAAGGGTCTCATGTTTGGTATAAGCATTGAGATAGCACATCTCATGCTATAGGAAGGGTTTCAGGATTGGAATGGGAAGGAGTTGGATATCACATCTCATGTTATAGGAAAGATCTCCGGTTTGGTATTAGAAGCATTGAGACATCACATCTCATGTTATAGGAAGGGTCTCAGGATTGGAATGGGAAGAAGTTGGATATCACATCTCATGCTATAGGAAGGGTCTCAGGTGTGGAAGGGGAAGGAGTTGGATATCCAATCTCATGTTATAGGACTGGTCTCAGGTTTGGTATTAGAAGCATTGAGACATCACATCTCATGCTATAGGAAGGGTCTCAGGATTGGAATGGGAAGGAGTTGGATATCACATCTCATGCTATAGGAAGGGTCTCAGATTTGGTATAAGCATTGAGATATCACATCTCATGCTATAGGAAGGGTCTCAGGATTGGATTGGGAAGGAGTTGTATATGACATCTCAGGCCATAGGAAGGGTCTCAGGATTGGTATAAGCATTGAGATATCACATCTCTGCTATCGGAAGGGTCTCAGGATTGGAATGGGAAGGAGTTGGATATCCCATCTCATGTTATAGGAAGGGTCTCAGGTTTGGTATTAGAAGCATTGAGATATGACATCTCATGCTATAGGAAGGGTCTCAGGATTGGAATGGGGAGGACTTGGATGTCACATCTCATGCTATAGGGAGGGTCTCAAGTTTGATATTAGAAGCATTGAGATAACAAATCTCATGATATCGGAAGGGTCTCACGATTGGAATGGGAAGGAGTTGGATATCACATCTCATGATAAAGGAAGGGTCTAAGGTTTGGAAGGGGAAAGATTTGGATATCACATCTCATGTTATAGGACGGGTCTCAGGTTTGGTATTAGAAGCATTGAGATATCAAGTCTCATGGCATAGGAACGGTCTCAGAATTGGAATGGGAGGGAGTTGGATATCACATCTCAAGCTATAGGAAGAGTCTCAAGATTGGAATGGGAAGGAGTTTGATATCACATCTCATGCCATAGTATGGGTCTCAGGTTTGGTAGAAGCATTGGGATATCACATCTCATGCTATTGGAAGGGTATCAGTATTGGATTTGGAAGGAGTTGGATATCCCATCTCATGCTATAGGAAGGGTCTCAGGTTGGAATGGGAAGGAGTTGGATATCACATTTCATGTTATAGGAAGGGTCTCAGGATTGGAATGGGAAGGACTTGGATATCATATCTCATGCTATAGGAAGGCTCTCAGGTTTGGAAGGGGAAGGAGTTGGATATCACATTTCATGTTAGAGGAAGGATCTCAGGTTTGGTATTAGAGGCCTTGGGATATCACATATCATGCTATAGGAAGGGTCTCAGGATTGGAATGGGAAGGAGTTGGATATCACATCTCAAGCTTTAGGAAGGGTCTCAGGTTTGGTATAAGCATTGAGATAGCACATCTCATGCTATAGGAAGGGTCTCAGGATTGGAATGGGAAGGAGTTGGATATTACATCTCATGTTATAGGAAGGTTCTCAGGTTTGGTATTAGAAGCATTGAGACATCACATCTCATGTTATAGGAACGGTCTCAGGATTGGAATGGGAAGAAGTTGGATATCACATCTCATGCTATAGGAAGGGTCTCAGGTTTGGAAGGGGAAGGAGTTGGATATCCAATCTCATGTTATAGGACTGGTCTCAGGTTTGGTATTAGAAGCATTGAGATATCACATCGCATGCTGTAGGAAGGTTCTCAGGTTTGGTATTAGAAGCATTGAGACATCACATCTCATGCTATAGGATGGGTCTCAGGATTGGAATGGGAAGGAGTTGGATATCACATCTCATGTTATAGGAAGGATCTCAGGTTTGGTATTAGAAGCATTGAGACATCACATCTCATGCTATAGGAAGGGTCTCTGGATTGGAATGGGAAGGAGTTGGATATCACATCTCATGCTATAGGAAGGGTCTCAGATTTGGTATAAGCATTGAGATATCACATCTCATGCTATAGGAAGGGTCTCAGGATTGGATTCGGAAGGAGTTGTATATGACATCTCAGGCCATAGGAAGGTTCTCAGGATTGGTATAAGCATTGAGATATCACATCTCTGCTATCGGAAGGGTCTCAGGATTGGAATGGGAAGGAGTTGGATATCCCATCTCATGATAAAGGAAGGGTCTAAGGTTTGGAAGGGGAAAGATTTGGATATCACATCTCATGTTATAGGACGGGTCTCAATTTTGATATTAGAAGCATTGAGATAACAAATCTCATGATATCGGAAGGGTCTCAGGATTGGAATGGGAAGGAGTTGGATATCACATCTCATGATAAAGGAAGGGTCTAAGGTTTGGAAGGGGAAAGATTTGGATATCACATCTCATGTTATAGGACGGGTCTCAGGTTTGGTATTAGAAGCATTGAGATATCAAGTCTCATGGTATAGGAAGGGTCTCAGAATTGGAATGGGAAGGATTTTGATATTAGAAGCATTGAGATAACAAATCTCATGATATCGGAAGGGTCTCAGGATTGGAATGGGAAGGAGTTGGATATCACATCTCATGATAAAGGAAGGGTCTAAGGTTTGGAAGGGGAAAGATTTGGATATCACATCTCATGTTATAGGACGGGTCTCAGGTTTGGTATTAGAAGCATTGAGATATCAAGTCTCATGGTATAGGAAGGGTCTCAGAATTGGAATGGGAAGGATTTCGGATATCACATCTCAAGCTATAGGAAGAGTCTCAGGATTGGAATGGGAAGGAGTTTGATATCACATCTCATGCCATAGTATGGTTCTCAGGTTTGGTAGAAGCATTGGGATATCACATCTCATGCTATTGGAAGGGTATCAGTATTGGATTTGGAAGGAGTTGGATATCCCATCTCATGCTATAGGAAGGGTCTCAGGTTGGAATGGGAAGGAGTTGGATATCACATTTCATGTTATAGGAAGGGTCTCAGGATTGGAATGGGAAAGAGTTGGATATCACATCTCAAGCTTTAGGAAGGGTCTCAGGTTTGGTATAAGCATTGAGATAGCACATCTCATGCTATAGGAAGGGTCTCAGGATTGGAATGGGAAGGAGTTGGATATCACATCTCATGTTATAGGAAGGGTCTCAGGTTTGTTATAAGCATTGAGATATCACATCTCTGCTATTGGAAGGGTATCAGTATTGGATTTGGAAGGAGTTGGATATCCCATCTCATGCTATAGGAAGGGTCTCAGGTTGGAATGGGAAGGAGTTGGATATCACATTTCATGTTATAGGAAGGGTCTCAGGATTGGAATGGGAAAGAGTTGGATATCACATCTCAAGCTTTAGGAAGGGTCTCAGGTTTGGTATAAGCATTGAGATAGCACATCCCATGCTATAGGAAGGGTCTCAGGATTGGAATGGGAAGAAGTTGGATATCACATCTCATGTTATAGGAAAGATCTCAGGTGTGGTATTAGAAGCATTGAGACATCACATCTCATGTTATAGGAAGGGTCTCAGGATTGGAATGGGAAGAAGTTGGATATCACATCTCATGCTATAGGAAGGGTCTCAGGTTTGGAAGGGGAAGGAGTTGGATATCCAATCTCATGTTATAGGACTGGTCTCAGGTTTGGTATTAGAAGCATTGAGATATCACATCGCATGCTGTAGGAAGGTTCTCAGGTTTGGAATGGGGAGGCATTGGATATCACATCTCATGTCATAGGAAGGATCTCAGTTTTGGTATTAGAAGCATTGAGATATCACATCTCATGCTATAGGAATGGTCTCAGGATTGGAATGGGAAGGAGTTGGATATTACATTCTTGCTATAGGAAGGGTCTCATGTTTGGAATGGGAAGGAGTTGGATATCACATATGCTATAGGAAGGGTCTCAGGTTTGAAAAGGGAAGGAGTTGGATATCACATCTCATGTTATAGGAAGGGTCTCAGGTTTGTTATAAGCATTGAGATATCACATCTCTGCTATCGGAAGTGTCTCAGGATTGGAATGGGAAGGTGTTGGATATCCCATCTCATGTTATAGGACGAGTCTCAGGTTTGTTATTAGAATCATTGAGATATCATATTGCATGCTGTAGGAAGGGTCTAAGGATTGGAATGGGAAGGACTTGGATATCACATCTCATGCTATAGGTAGGCTCTCAGGTTTGGAAAGGGAAGGAGTTCGATATCACATTTCATGTTAGAGGAAGGATCTCAGGTTTGGTATTAGAGGCATTGAGATATCACATATCATGCTATAGGAAGGGTCTCAGGATTGGAATGGGAAGGAGTTGGATATCACATCTCAAGCTTTAGGAAGGGTCTCAGGTTTGGTATAAGCATTGCGATAGCACATCTCATGCTATAGGAAGGGTCTCAGGATTGGAATGGGAAGGAGTTGGATATTACATCTCATGTTATAGGAAAGATCTCAGGTTTGGTATTAGAAGCATTGAGACATCACATCTCATGTTATAGGAAGGGTCTCAGGATTGGAATGGGAAGAAGTTGGATATCACATCTCATGCTATAGGAAGGGTCTCAGGTTTGGAAGGGGAAGGAGTTGGATATCCAATCTCATGTTATAGGACTGGTCTCAGGTTTGGTATTAGAAGCATTGAGATATCACATCGCATGCTGTAGGAAGGTTCTCAGGTTTGGTATTAGAAGCATTGAGACATCACATCTCATGCTATAGGAAGGGTCTCAGGATTGGAATGGGAAGGAGTTGGATATCACATCTCATGTTATAGGAAGGATCTCAGGTTTGGTATTAGAAGCATTGAGACATCACATCTCATGCTATAGGAAGGGGCTCAGGATTGGAATTTGAAGGAGTTGGATATCACATCTCATGCTATAGGAAGGGTCTCAGATTTGGTATAAGCATTGAGATATCACATCTCATGATATAGGAAGGGTCTCAGGATTGGATTGGGAAGGAGTTGTATATGACATCTCAGGCCATAGGAAGGGTCTCAGGATTGGTATAAGCATTGAGATATCACATCTCTGCTATCGGAAGGGTCTCAGGATTGGAATGGGAAGGAGTTGGATATCCCATCTCATGATAAAGGAAGGGTCTAAGGTTTGGAAGGGGAAAGATTTGGATATCACATCTCATGTTATAGGACGGGTCTCAATTTTGATATTAGAAGCATTGAGATAACAAATCTCATGATATCGGAAGGGTCTCAGGATTGGAATGGGAAGGAGTTGGATATCACATCTCATGATAAAGGAAGGGTCTAAGGTTTGGAAGGGGAAAGATTTGGATATCACATCTCATGTTATAGGACGGGTCTCAGGTTTGGTATTAGAAGCATTGAGATATCAAGTCTCATGGTATAGGAAGGGTCTCAGAATTGGAATGGGAAGGATTTGGATATCACATCTCAAGCTATAGGAAGAGTCTCAGGATTGGAATGGGAAGGAGTTTGATATCACATCTCATGCCATAGTATGGTTCTCAGGTTTGGTAGAAGCATTGGGATATCACATCTCATGCTATTGGAAGGGTATCAGTATTGGATTTGGAAGGAGTTGGATATCCCATCTCATGCTATAGGAAGGGTCTCAGGTTGGAATGGAAAGGAGTTGGATATCAAATTTCATGTTATAGGAAGGGTCTCAGGATTGGAATGGGAAGGAGTTGGATATCACATCTCAAGCTTAAGGAAGGGTCTCAGGTTTGGTATAAGCATTGAGATAGCACATCTCATGCTATAGGAAGGGTCTCAGGATTGGAATGGGAAGGAGTTGGATATCACATCTCATGTTATAGGAAAGATCTCAGGTTTGGTATTAGAAGCATTGAGACATCACATCTCATGTTATAGGAAGGGTCTCAGGATTGGAATGGGAAGAAGTTGGATATCACATCTCATGCTATAGGAAGGGTCTCAGGTATGGAAGGGGAAGGAGTTGGATATCCAATCTCATGTTATAGGACTGGTCTCAGGTTTGGTATTAGAAGCATTGAGATATCACATCGCATGCTGTAGGAAGGTTCTCAGGTTTGGAATGGGGAGGAATTGGATATCACATCTCATGTCATAGGAAGGGTCTCAGGTTTGGTATAAGCATTGAGATATCACATCTCTGCTATCGGAAGTGTCTCAAGATTGGAATGGGAAGGACTTGGATATCACATCTCATGCTATAGATAGGCTTTCAGGTTTGGAAAGGGAAGGAGTTGGATATCACATTTCATGTTAGAGGAAGGATCTCAGGTTTGGTATTAGAGGCATTGAGATATCACATCTCAGGCTATAGGAAGGGTCTCAGGATTGGAATGGGAAGGAGTTGGATATCACATCTCATGCTATAGGCAGGGTCTCGGGATTGGAATGGGAAGGAGTTGGATATCACATCTCATGCTATAGGAAGGGTCTCAGGTTTGGTATAAGCATTGAGATATCACATCTCGTGCTATAGGAAGGGTCTCAGGATTGGAATGGGAAGGAGTTGTATATGACATCTCATGCTATAGACAGGGTCTCAGGTTTGGAAAGGGAAGGAGATGGATATCACATTTCATGTTAGAGGTAGGATCTCAGGTTTGGTATTAGAGGCATTGAGATATCACATCTCATGCTATCAGAAGGGTCGCAGGATTGGAATGGGAAGGAGTTGGATATCACATCTCATGCTAAAGGGAGGGTCTCAGGTTTGGAAGGGGAAGGATTTGGAAATCACATCTCATGTTATAGGAAGGATCTCAGGTTTGGTATTAGAAGCATTGAGACATCACATCTCATGCTATAGGAAGGGTCTCAGGATTGGAATGGGAAGGAGTTGAATATCACATCTCATGCTATAGGAAGGGTCTCAGATTTGGTATAAGCATTGAGATATCACATCTCATGCTATAGGAAGGGTCCCAGGATTGGAATGGGAAGCAGTTGGATATCACATCTCAGGCCATAGGAAGGGTCTCAGGTTTGGTATAAGCATTGAGATATCACATCTCTGCTATCGGAAGGGTCTCAGGATTGGAATGGGAAGGAGTTGGATATCCCATCTCATGTTAAAGGAAGAGTCTCAGGTTTGGTATTAGAAGCATTGAGATATCCCATCTCATGCTATAGGAAGGGTCTCAGGTTGGAATGGGAAGGAGTTGGATATCACATTTCATGTTATAGGAAGGGTCTCAGGATTGGAATTGGAAGGACTTGGCTATCATATCTCATGCTATAGGAAGGCTCTCAGGTTTGGAAGGGGAAGGAGTTGGATATCACATTTCATGTTAGAGGAACGATCTCAGGTTTGGTATTAGAGGCCTTGAGATATCACATCTCATGCTATAGGAAGGGTCTCAGGATTGGAATGGGAAGGAGTTGTATATGACATCTCAGGCCTTAGGAAGGGTCTCAGGTTTGGTATAAGCATTGAGATATCACATCTCATGCTATAGGAAGGGTCTCAGGATTGGAATGGGAAGGAGTTGGATATCACATCTCATGTTATAGGAAAGATCTCAGGTTTGGTATTAGAAGCATTGAGACATCACATCTCATGTTATAGGAAGGGTCTCAGGATTGGAATGGGAAGAAGTTGGATATCACATCTCATGCTATAGGAAGGGTCTCAGATTTGGTATAAGCATTGAGATATCACATCTCATGCTATAGGAAGGGTCTCAGGATTGGAATGGGAAGCAGTTGGATATCACATCTCAGGCCATAGGAAGGGTCTCAGGTTTGGTATAAGCATTGAGATATCACATCTCTGCTATCGGAAGGGTCTCAGGATTGGAATGGGAAGGAGTTGGATATCCCATCTCATGTTATAGGAAGAGTCTCAGGTTTGGTATTAGAAGCATTGAGATATCCCATCTCATGCTATAGGTAGGGTCTCAGGTTGGAATGGGAAGGAGTTGGATATCACATTTCATGTTATAGGAAGGGTCTCAGGATTGGAATTGGAAGGACTTGGCTATCATATCTCATGCTATAGGAAGGCTCTCAGGTTTGGAAGGGGAAGGAGTTGGATATCACATTTCATGTTAGAGGAACGATCTCAGGTTTGGTATTAGAGGCCTTGAGATATCACATCTCATGCTATAGGAAGGGTCTCAGGATTGGAATGGGAAGGAGTTGGATATCACATCTCAAGCTATAGGAACGGTCTCAGGTTTGGTATAAGCATTGTGATATCACATCTCATGCTATAGGAAGGGTCTCAGGATTGGAATGGGAAGAAGTTGGATATCACATCTCATGTTATAGGAAGGGTCTCAGGTTTGGTATAAGCATTGAGATATCACATCTCATGCTATAGGAAGGGTCTCAGGATTGGAATGGGAAGGAGTTGTATATGACATCTCATGCCATAGGAAGGGTCTCAGGTTTGGTATAAGCATTGAGATATCACATCACATGCTATAGGAAGGGTCTCAGGATTGTAATGGGAAGGACTTGGATATCACATCTCATGCTATAAGCAGGGTCTCAGGTTTGGAAAGGGAAGGAGATGGATATCACATTTCATGTTAGAGGTAGGATCTCAGGTTTGGTATTAGAGGCACTGAAATATCACATCTCATGCTATCAGAAGGGTCTCAGGGTTGGAATGGGAAGGAGTTGGATATCACATCTCATGCTAAAGGGAGGGTCTCAGGTTTGGAAGGGGAAGGATTTGGAAATCACATCTCATGTTATAGGAAGGATCTCAGGTTTGGTATTAGAAGCATTGAGATATCACATCTCATGCTATCGGAAGTATCTCAGGTTTGGTATTAGAGGCATTGAGATATCACATCTCATGCTATCATAAGGGTCTCAGGATTGGAATGGGAAGGAGTTGGATATCACATCTCATGTTATAGGAAGGATCTCAGGTTTGGTATTAGAAGCATTGAGACATCGCATCTCATGCTATAGGAAGGGTCTCAGGATTGGAATGGGAAGGAGTTGGATATCACATCTCATGCTATAGGAAGGGTCTCAGATTTGGTATAAGCATTGAGATATCACATCTCATGCTATAGGAACGGTCTCAGGATTGGAATGGGAAGGAGTTGTATATGACATCTCAGGCCATAGGAAGGGTCTCAGGTTTGGTATAAGCATTGAGATATCACATCTCTACTATCGGAAGGGTCTCAGGATTGGAATGGGAAGGAGTTGGATATCCCATCTCATGTTATAGGAAGGGTCTCATGTTTGGTATTAGAAGCATTGAGACATCACATCTCATGTTATAGGAAGAGTCTCAGGATTGGAATGGGAAGAAGTTGGATATCACATCTCATGCTATAGGAAGGGTCTCAGGTTTGGTATAAGCATTGAGATATCACATCTCATGCTATAGGAAGGGTCTCAGGATTGGAATGGGAAGGAGTTGTATATGACATCTCATGCCATAGGAAGGGTCTCAGGTTTGGTATAAGCATTGAGATATCACATCACATGCTATAGGAAGGGTCTCAGGATTGGAATGGGAAGGACTTTTGATATCACATCTCATGCTATAGGCAGGGTCTCAGGTTTGGAAAGGGAAGGAGATGGATATCACATTTCATGTTAGAGGTAGGATCTCAGGTTTGGTATTAGAGGCATTGAAATATCACATCTCATGCTATCAGAAGGGTCTCAGGATTGGAATGGGAAGGAGTTGGATATCACATCTCATGCTAAAGGGAGGGTCTCAGGTTTGGAAGTGGAAGGATTTGGAAATCACATCTGATGTTATAGGAAGGATCTCAGGTTTGGTACTAGAAGCATTGAGATATCACATCTCATGCTATCAGAAGTATCTCAGGTTTGGTATTAGAGGCATTGAGATATCACATCTCATGCTATCATAAGGGTCTCAGGATTGCAATGGGAAGGGGTTGGATATCACATCTCATGTTATAGGAAGGATCTCAGGTTTGGTATTAGAAGCATTGAGACATCACATCTCATGCTATAGGAAGGGTCTCAGGATTGGAATGGGAAGGAGTTGGATATCACATCTCATGCTATAGGAAGGGTCTCGGATTTTGTATAAGCATTGAGATATCACATCTCATGCTATAGGAAGGGTCTCAGGATTGGAATGGGAAGGAGTTGTATATGACAAATCAGGCCATAGGAAGGGTCTCAGGTTTGGTATAAGCATTGAGATATCACATCTCTGCTATCGGAAGGGTCTCAGGATTGGAATGGGAAGGAGTTGGATATCCCATCTCATATTATAGGAAGGGTCTCAGGTTTGGTATTAGAAGCATTGAGATATCACATCTCATGCTATAGGAAGAGTCTCAGGATTGGAATGGGGAGGACTTGGATGTCACATCTCATGCTATAGGGAGGGTCTCAAGTTTGATATTAGAAGTATTGAGATAACAAATCTCATGATATCGGAAGGGTCTCAGGATTGGAATGGGAAGGAATTGGATATCACATCTCATGATAAAGGAAGGGTCTAAGGTTTGGAAGGGGAAGGATTTGGATATCACATCTCATGTTATAGGACGGGTCTCAGGTTTTGTATTAGAAGCATTGAGATATCAAGTCTCATGGTATAGGAAGGGTCTCAGAATTGGAATGGGAAGGAGTTGGATATCACATCTCAAGCTATAGGTAGGGTCTCAGGATTGGAATGGGAAGGGGTTTGATATCACATCTCATGCCATAGTATGGGTCTCAGGTTTGGTAGAAGCATTGGGATATCACATCTCATGCTATCGGAAGGGTATCAGTATTGGATTTGGAAGGAGTTGGATATCCCATCTCATGCTATAGTAAGGGTCTCAGGTTGGAATGGGAAGGAGTTGGATATCACATTTCATGTTATAGGAAGGGTCTCAGGATTGGATGGGAAGGACTTGGATATCATATCTCATGCTATAGGAAGGCTCTCAGGTTTGGAAGGGGAAGGAGTTGGATATCACATTTCATGTTAGAGGAAGGATCTCAGGTTTGGTATTAGAGGCCTTGAGATATCACATCTCATGCTATAGGAAGGGTCTCAGGATTGGAATGGGAAGGAGTTGGATATCACATCTCAAGCTATAGGAAGGGTCTCAGGTTTGGTATACGCATTGAGATATCACATCTCATGCTATAGGAAGGGTCTCAGGATTGGAATGGGAAGGAGTTGGATATTACATCTCATGTTATAGGAAAGATCTCAGGTTTGGTATTAGAAGCATTGAGACATCACATCTCATGTTATAGGAAGGGTCTCAGGTTTGTTATAAGCATTGAGATATCACATCTCTGCTATCGGAAGTGTCTCAGGATTGGAATGGGAAGGTGTTGGATATCCCATCTCATGTTATAGGACGAGTCTCAGGTTTGTTATTAGAATCATTGAGATATCATATTGCATGCTGTAGGAAGGGTCTAAGGATTGGAATGGGAAGGACTTGGATATCACATCTCATGCTATAGGTAGGCTCTCAGGTTTGGAAAGGGAAGGAGTTCGATATCACATTTCATGTTAGAGGAAGGATCTCAGGTTTGGTATTAGAGCCATTGAGATATCACATATCATGCTATAGGAAGGGTCTCAGGATTGGAATGGGAAGGAGTTGGATATCACATCTCAAGCTTTAGGAAGTGTCTCAGGTTTGGTATAAGCATTGCGATAGCACATCTCATGCTATAGGAAGGGTCTCAGGATTGGAATGGGAAGGAGTTGGATATTACATCTCATGTTATAGGAAAGATCTCAGGTTTGGTATTAGAAGCATTGAGACATCACATCTCATGTTATAGGAAGGGTCTCAGGATTGGAATGGGAAGAAGTTGGATATCACATCTCATGCTATAGGAAGGGTCTCAGGTTTGGAAGGGGAAGGAGTTGGATATCCAATCTCATGTTATAGGACTGGTCTCAGGTTTGGTATTAGAAGCATTGAGATATCACATCGCATGCTGTAGGAAGGTTCTCAGGTTTGGTATTAGAAGCATTGAGACATCACATCTCATGCTATAGGAAGGGTCTCAGGATTGGAATGGGAAGGAGTTGGATATCACATCTCATGTTATAGGAAGGATCTCAGGATTGGATTGGGAAGGAGTTGTATATCACATCTCATGTTATAGGAAGGGTCTCAGGATTGGATTGGGAAGGAGTTGTATATGACATCTCAGGCCATAGGAAGGGTCTCAGGATTGGTATAAGCATTGAGATATCACATCTCTGCTATCGGAAGGGTCTCAGGATTGGAATGGAAAGGAGTTGGATATCCCATCTCATGATAAAGGAAGGGTCTAAGGTTTGGAAGGGGAAAGATTTGGATATCACATCTCATGTTATAGGACGGGTCTCAATTTTGATATTAGAAGCATTGAGATAACAAATCTCATGATATCGGAAGGGTCTCAGGATTGGAATGGGAAGGAGTTGGATATCACATCTCATGATAAAGGAAGGGTCTAAGGTTTGGAAGGGGAAAGATTTGGATATCACATCTCATGTTATAGGACGGGTCTCAGGTTTGGTATTAGAAGCATTGAGATATCAAGTCTCATGGTATAGGAAGGGTCTCAGAATTGGAATGGGAAGGATTTGGATATCACATCTCAAGCTATAGGAAGAGTCTCAGGATTGGAATGGGAAGGAGTTTGATATCACATCTCATGCCATAGTATGGTTCTCAGGTTTGGTAGAAGCATTGGGATATCACATCTCATGCTATTGGAAGGGTATCAGTATTGGATTTGGAAGGAGTTGGATATCCCATCTCATGCTATAGGAAGGGTCTCAGGTTGGAATGGGAAGGAGTTGGATATCACATTTCATGTTATAGGAAGGGTCTCAGGATTGGAATGGGAAGGAGTTGGATATCACATCTCAAGCTTTAGGAAGGGTCTCAGGTTTGGTATAAGCATTGAGATAGCACATCTCATGCTATAGGAAGGGTCTCAGGATTGGAATGAGAAGGAGTTGGATATCACATCTCATGTTATAGGAAAGATCTCAGGTTTGGTATTAGAAGCATTGAGACATCACATCTCATGTTATAGGAAGGGTCTCAGGATTGGAATGGGAAGAAGTTGTATATGACATCTCATGCTATAGACAGGGTCTCAGGTTTGGAAAGGGAAGGAGATGGATATCACATTTCATGTTAGAGGTAGGATCTCAGGTTTGGTATTAGAGGCATTGAGATATCACATCTCATGCTATCAGAAGGGTCTCAGGATTGGAATGGGAAGGAGTTGGATATCACATCTCATGCTAAAGGGGGGGTCTCAGGTTTGGAAGGGGAAGGATTTGGAAATCACATCTCATGTTATAGGAAGGATCTCAGGTTTGGTATTAGAAGCATTGAGACATCACATCTCATGCTATAGGAAGGGTCTCAGGATTGGAATGGGAAGGAGTTGGATATCACATCTCATGCTATAGGAAGGGTCTCAGATTTGGTATAAGCATTGAGATATCACATCTCATGCTATAGGAAGGGTCTCAGGATTGGAATGGGAAGCAGTTGGATATCACATCTCAGGCCATAGGAAGGGTCTCAGGTTTGGTATAAGCATTGAGATATCACATCTCTGTTATCGGAAGGGTCTCAGGATTGGAATGGGAAGGAGTTGGATATCCCATCTCATGTTATAGGAAGAGTCTCAGGTTTGGTATTAGAAGCATTGAGATATCCCATCTCATGCTATAGGAAGGGTCTCAGGTTGGAATGGGAAGGAGTTGGATATCACATTTCATGTTATAGGAAGGGTCTCAGGATTGGAATTGGAAGGACTTGGCTATCATATCTCATGCTATAGGAAGGCTCTCAGGTTTGGAAGGGGAAGGAGTTGGATATCACATTTCATGTTAGAGGAACGATCTCAGGTTTGGTATTAGAGGCCTTGAGATATCACATCTCATGCTATAGGAAGGGTCTCAGGATTGTAATGGGAAGGAGTTGTATATGACATCTCAGGCCTTAGGAAGGGTCTCAGGTTTGGTATAAGCATTGAGATATCACATCTCATGCTATAGGAAGGGTCTCAGGATTGGAATGGGAAGGAGTTGGATATCACATCTCATGTTATAGGAAAGATCTCAGGTTTGGTATTAGAAGCATTGAGACATCACATCTCATGTTATAGGAAGGGTCTCAGGATTGGAATGGGAAGAAGTTGGATATCACATCTCATGCTATAGGAAGGGTCTCAGATTTGGTATAAGCATTGAGATATCACATCTCATGCTATAGGAAGGGTCTCAGGATTGGAATGGGAAGCAGTTGGATATCTCATCTCAGGCCATAGGAAGGGTCTCAGGTTTGGTATAAGCATTGAGATATCACATCTCTGCTATCGGAAGGGTCTCAGGATTGGAATGGGAAGGAGTTGGATATCCCATCTCATGTTATAGGAAGAGTCTCAGGTTTGGTATTAGAAGCATTGAGATATCCCATCTCATGCTATAGGAAGGGTCTCAGGTTGGAATGGGAAGGAGTTGTATATCACATTTCATGTTATAGGAAGGGTCTCAGGATTGGAATTGGAAGGACTTGGCTATCATATCTCATGCTATAGGAAGGCTCTCAGGTTTGGAAGGGGAAGGAGTTGGATATCACATTTCATGTTAGAGGAACGATCTCAGGTTTGGTATTAGAGGCCTTGAGATATCACATATCATGCTATAGGAAGGGTCTCAGGTTTGGAAGGGGAAGGAGTTGGATATCCAATCTCATGTTATAGGACTGGTCTCAGGTTTGGTATTAGAAGCATTGAGATATCACATCGCATGCTGTAGGAAGGTTCTCAGGTTTGGTATTAGAAGCATTGAGACATCACATCTCATGCTATAGGAAGGGTCTCAGGATTGGAATGGGAAGGAGTTGGATATCACATCTCATGCTATAGGAAGGGTCTCGGATTTTGTATAAGCATTGAGATATCACATCTCATGCTATAGGAAGGGTCTCAGGATTGGAATGGGAAGGAGTTGTATATGACAAATCAGGCCATAGGAAGGGTCTCAGGTTTGGTATAAGCATTGAGATATCACATCTCTGCTATCGGAAGGGTCTCAGGATTGGAATGGGAAGGAGTTGGATATCCCATCTCATATTATAGGAAGGGTCTCAGGTTTGGTATTAGAAGCATTGAGATATCACATCTCATGCTATAGGAAGAGTCTCAGGATTGGAATGGGGAGGACTTGGATGTCACATCTCATGCTATAGGGAGGGTCTCAAGTTTGATATTAGAAGTATTGAGATAACAAATCTCATGATATCGGAAGGGTCTCAGGATTGGAATGGGAAGGAATTGGATATCACATCTCATGATAAAGGAAGGGTCTAAGGTTTGGAAGGGGAAGGATTTGGATATCACATCTCATGTTATAGGACGGGTCTCAGGTTTTGTATTAGAAGCATTGAGATATCAAGTCTCATGGTATAGGAAGGGTCTCAGAATTGGAATGGGAAGGAGTTGGATATCACATCTCAAGCTATAGGTAGGGTCTCAGGATTGGAATGGGAAGGGGTTTGATATCACATCTCATGCCATAGTATGGGTCTCAGGTTTGGTAGAAGCATTGGGATATCACATCTCATGCTATCGGAAGGGTATCAGTATTGGATTTGGAAGGAGTTGGATATCCCATCTCATGCTATAGTAAGGGTCTCAGGTTGGAATGGGAAGGAGTTGGATATCACATTTCATGTTATAGGAAGGGTCTCAGGATTGGATGGGAAGGACTTGGATATCATATCTCATGCTATAGGAAGGCTCTCAGGTTTGGAAGGGGAAGGAGTTGGATATCACATTTCATGTTAGAGGAAGGATCTCAGGTTTGGTATTAGAGGCCTTGAGATATCACATCTCATGCTATAGGAAGGGTCTCAGGATTGGAATGGGAAGGAGTTGGATATCACATCTCAAGCTATAGGAAGGGTCTCAGGTTTGGTATACGCATTGAGATATCACATCTCATGCTATAGGAAGGGTCTCAGGATTGGAATGGGAAGGAGTTGGATATTACATCTCATGTTATAGGAAAGATCTCAGGTTTGGTATTAGAAGCATTGAGACATCACATCTCATGTTATAGGAAGGGTCTCAGGTTTGTTATAAGCATTGAGATATCACATCTCTGCTATCGGAAGTGTCTCAGGATTGGAATGGGAAGGTGTTGGATATCCCATCTCATGTTATAGGACGAGTCTCAGGTTTGTTATTAGAATCATTGAGATATCATATTGCATGCTGTAGGAAGGGTCTAAGGATTGGAATGGGAAGGACTTGGATATCACATCTCATGCTATAGGTAGGCTCTCAGGTTTGGAAAGGGAAGGAGTTCGATATCACATTTCATGTTAGAGGAAGGATCTCAGGTTTGGTATTAGAGCCATTGAGATATCACATATCATGCTATAGGAAGGGTCTCAGGATTGGAATGGGAAGGAGTTGGATATCACATCTCAAGCTTTAGGAAGTGTCTCAGGTTTGGTATAAGCATTGCGATAGCACATCTCATGCTATAGGAAGGGTCTCAGGATTGGAATGGGAAGGAGTTGGATATTACATCTCATGTTATAGGAAAGATCTCAGGTTTGGTATTAGAAGCATTGAGACATCACATCTCATGTTATAGGAAGGGTCTCAGGATTGGAATGGGAAGAAGTTGGATATCACATCTCATGCTATAGGAAGGGTCTCAGGTTTGGAAGGGGAAGGAGTTGGATATCCAATCTCATGTTATAGGACTGGTCTCAGGTTTGGTATTAGAAGCATTGAGATATCACATCGCATGCTGTAGGAAGGTTCTCAGGTTTGGTATTAGAAGCATTGAGACATCACATCTCATGCTATAGGAAGGGTCTCAGGATTGGAATGGGAAGGAGTTGGATATCACATCTCATGTTATAGGAAGGATCTCAGGATTGGATTGGGAAGGAGTTGTATATCACATCTCATGTTATAGGAAGGGTCTCAGGATTGGATTGGGAAGGAGTTGTATATGACATCTCAGGCCATAGGAAGGGTCTCAGGATTGGTATAAGCATTGAGATATCACATCTCTGCTATCGGAAGGGTCTCAGGATTGGAATGGAAAGGAGTTGGATATCCCATCTCATGATAAAGGAAGGGTCTAAGGTTTGGAAGGGGAAAGATTTGGATATCACATCTCATGTTATAGGACGGGTCTCAATTTTGATATTAGAAGCATTGAGATAACAAATCTCATGATATCGGAAGGGTCTCAGGATTGGAATGGGAAGGAGTTGGATATCACATCTCATGATAAAGGAAGGGTCTAAGGTTTGGAAGGGGAAAGATTTGGATATCACATCTCATGTTATAGGACGGGTCTCAGGTTTGGTATTAGAAGCATTGAGATATCAAGTCTCATGGTATAGGAAGGGTCTCAGAATTGGAATGGGAAGGATTTGGATATCACATCTCAAGCTATAGGAAGAGTCTCAGGATTGGAATGGGAAGGAGTTTGATATCACATCTCATGCCATAGTATGGTTCTCAGGTTTGGTAGAAGCATTGGGATATCACATCTCATGCTATTGGAAGGGTATCAGTATTGGATTTGGAAGGAGTTGGATATCCCATCTCATGCTATAGGAAGGGTCTCAGGTTGGAATGGGAAGGAGTTGGATATCACATTTCATGTTATAGGAAGGGTCTCAGGATTGGAATGGGAAGGAGTTGGATATCACATCTCAAGCTTTAGGAAGGGTCTCAGGTTTGGTATAAGCATTGAGATAGCACATCTCATGCTATAGGAAGGGTCTCAGGATTGGAATGAGAAGGAGTTGGATATCACATCTCATGTTATAGGAAAGATCTCAGGTTTGGTATTAGAAGCATTGAGACATCACATCTCATGTTATAGGAAGGGTCTCAGGATTGGAATGGGAAGAAGTTGTATATGACATCTCATGCTATAGACAGGGTCTCAGGTTTGGAAAGGGAAGGAGATGGATATCACATTTCATGTTAGAGGTAGGATCTCAGGTTTGGTATTAGAGGCATTGAGATATCACATCTCATGCTATCAGAAGGGTCTCAGGATTGGAATGGGAAGGAGTTGGATATCACATCTCATGCTAAAGGGGGGGTCTCAGGTTTGGAAGGGGAAGGATTTGGAAATCACATCTCATGTTATAGGAAGGATCTCAGGTTTGGTATTAGAAGCATTGAGACATCACATCTCATGCTATAGGAAGGGTCTCAGGATTGGAATGGGAAGGAGTTGGATATCACATCTCATGCTATAGGAAGGGTCTCAGATTTGGTATAAGCATTGAGATATCACATCTCATGCTATAGGAAGGGTCTCAGGATTGGAATGGGAAGCAGTTGGATATCACATCTCAGGCCATAGGAAGGGTCTCAGGTTTGGTATAAGCATTGAGATATCACATCTCTGTTATCGGAAGGGTCTCAGGATTGGAATGGGAAGGAGTTGGATATCCCATCTCATGTTATAGGAAGAGTCTCAGGTTTGGTATTAGAAGCATTGAGATATCCCATCTCATGCTATAGGAAGGGTCTCAGGTTGGAATGGGAAGGAGTTGGATATCACATTTCATGTTATAGGAAGGGTCTCAGGATTGGAATTGGAAGGACTTGGCTATCATATCTCATGCTATAGGAAGGCTCTCAGGTTTGGAAGGGGAAGGAGTTGGATATCACATTTCATGTTAGAGGAACGATCTCAGGTTTGGTATTAGAGGCCTTGAGATATCACATCTCATGCTATAGGAAGGGTCTCAGGATTGTAATGGGAAGGAGTTGTATATGACATCTCAGGCCTTAGGAAGGGTCTCAGGTTTGGTATAAGCATTGAGATATCACATCTCATGCTATAGGAAGGGTCTCAGGATTGGAATGGGAAGGAGTTGGATATCACATCTCATGTTATAGGAAAGATCTCAGGTTTGGTATTAGAAGCATTGAGACATCACATCTCATGTTATAGGAAGGGTCTCAGGATTGGAATGGGAAGAAGTTGGATATCACATCTCATGCTATAGGAAGGGTCTCAGATTTGGTATAAGCATTGAGATATCACATCTCATGCTATAGGAAGGGTCTCAGGATTGGAATGGGAAGCAGTTGGATATCTCATCTCAGGCCATAGGAAGGGTCTCAGGTTTGGTATAAGCATTGAGATATCACATCTCTGCTATCGGAAGGGTCTCAGGATTGGAATGGGAAGGAGTTGGATATCCCATCTCATGTTATAGGAAGAGTCTCAGGTTTGGTATTAGAAGCATTGAGATATCCCATCTCATGCTATAGGAAGGGTCTCAGGTTGGAATGGGAAGGAGTTGTATATCACATTTCATGTTATAGGAAGGGTCTCAGGATTGGAATTGGAAGGACTTGGCTATCATATCTCATGCTATAGGAAGGCTCTCAGGTTTGGAAGGGGAAGGAGTTGGATATCACATTTCATGTTAGAGGAACGATCTCAGGTTTGGTATTAGAGGCCTTGAGATATCACATATCATGCTATAGGAAGGGTCTCAGGTTTGGAAGGGGAAGGAGTTGGATATCCAATCTCATGTTATAGGACTGGTCTCAGGTTTGGTATTAGAAGCATTGAGATATCACATCGCATGCTGTAGGAAGGTTCTCAGGTTTGGTATTAGAAGCATTGAGACATCACATCTCATGCTATAGGAAGGGTCTCAGGATTGGAATGGGAAGGAGTTGGATATCACATCTCATGTTATAGGAAGGATCTCAGGATTGGATTGGGAAGGAGTTGTATATCACATCTCATGTTATAGGAAGGGTCTCAGGATTGGATTGGGAAGGAGTTGTATATGACATCTCAGGCCATAGGAAGGGTCTCAGGATTGGTATAAGCATTGAGATATCACATCTCTGCTATCGGAAGGGTCTCAGGATTGGAATGGACAGGAGTTGGATATCCCATCTCATGATAAAGGAAGGGTCTAAGGTTTGGAAGGGGAAAGATTTGGATATCACATCTCATGTTATAGGACGGGTCTCAATTTTGATATTAGAAGCATTGAGATAACAAATCTCATGATATCGGAAGGGTCTCAGGATTGGAATGGGAAGGAGTTGGATATCACATCTCATGATAAAGGAAGGGTCTAAGGTTTGGAAGGGGAAAGATTTGGATATCACATCTCATGTTATAGGACGGGTCTCAGGTTTGGTATTAGAAGCATTGAGATATCAAGTCTCATGGTATAGGAAGGGTCTCAGAATTGGAATGGGAAGGATTTGGATATCACATCTCAAGCTATAGGAAGAGTCTCAGGATTGGAATGGGAAGGAGTTTGATATCACATCTCATGCCATAGTATGGTTCTCAGGTTTGGTAGAAGCATTGGGATATCACATCTCATGCTATTGGAAGGGTATCAGTATTGGATTTGGAAGGAGTTGGATATCCCATCTCATGCTATAGGAAGGGTCTCAGGTTGGAATGGGAAGGAGTTGGATATCACATTTCATGTTATAGGAAGGGTCTCAGGATTGGAATGGGAAGGAGTTGGATATCACATCTCAAGCTTTAGGAAGGGTCTCAGGTTTGGTATAAGCATTGAGATAGCACATCTCATGCTATAGGAAGGGTCTCAGGATTGGAATGAGAAGGAGTTGGATATCACATCTCATGTTATAGGAAAGATCTCAGGTTTGGTATTAGAAGCATTGAGACATCACATCTCATGTTATAGGAAGGGTCTCAGGATTGGAATGGGAAGAAGTTGTATATGACATCTCATGCTATAGACAGGGTCTCAGGTTTGGAAAGGGAAGGAGATGGATATCACATTTCATGTTAGAGGTAGGATCTCAGGTTTGGTATTAGAGGCATTGAGATATCACATCTCATGCTATCAGAAGGGTCTCAGGATTGGAATGGGAAGGAGTTGGATATCACATCTCATGCTAAAGGGGGGGTCTCAGGTTTGGAAGGGGAAGGATTTGGAAATCACATCTCATGTTATAGGAAGGATCTCAGGTTTGGTATTAGAAGCATTGAGACATCACATCTCATGCTATAGGAAGGGTCTCAGGATTGGAATGGGAAGGAGTTGGATATCACATCTCATGCTATAGGAAGGGTCTCAGATTTGGTATAAGCATTGAGATATCACATCTCATGCTATAGGAAGGGTCTCAGGATTGGAATGGGAAGCAGTTGGATATCACATCTCAGGCCATAGGAAGGGTCTCAGGTTTGGTATAAGCATTGAGATATCACATCTCTGTTATCGGAAGGGTCTCAGGATTGGAATGGGAAGGAGTTGGATATCGCATCTCATGTTATAGGAAGAGTCTCAGGTTTGGTATTAGAAGCATTGAGATATCCCATCTCATGCTATAGGAAGGGTCTCAGGTTGGAATGGGAAGGAGTTGGATATCACATTTCATGTTATAGGAAGGGTCTCAGGATTGGAATTGGAAGGACTTGGCTATCATATCTCATGCTATAGGAAGGCTCTCAGGTTTGGAAGGGGAAGGAGTTGGATATCACATTTCATGTTAGAGGAACGATCTCAGGTTTGGTATTAGAGGCCTTGAGATATCACATCTCATGCTATAGGAAGGGTCTCAGGATTGGAATGGGAAGGAGTTGTATATGACATCTCAGGCCTTAGGAAGGGTCTCAGGTTTGGTATAAGCATTGAGATATCACATCTCATGCTATAGGAAGGGTCTCAGGATTGGAATGGGAAGGAGTTGGATATCACATCTCATGTTATAGGAAAGATCTCAGGTTTGGTATTAGAAGCATTGAGACATCACATCTCATGTTATAGGAAGGGTCTCAGGATTGGAATGGGAAGAAGTTGGATATCACATCTCATGCTATAGGAAGGGTCTCAGATTTGGTATAAGCATTGAGATATCACATCTCATGCTATAGGAAGGGTCTCAGGATTGGAATGGGAAGCAGTTGGATATCACATCTCAGGCCATAGGAAGGGTCTCAGGTTTGGTATAAGCATTGAGATATCACATCTCTGCTATCGGAAGGGTCTCAGGATTGGAATGGGAAGGAGTTGGATATCCCATCTCATGTTATAGGAAGAGTCTCAGGTTTGGTATTAGAAGCATTGAGATATCCCATCTCATGCTATAGGAAGGGTCTCAGGTTGGAATGGGAAGGAGTTGGATATCACATTTCATGTTATAGGAAGGGTCTCAGGATTGGAATTGGAAGGACTTGGCTATCATATCTCATGCTATAGGAAGGCTCTCAGGTTTGGAAGGGGAAGGAGTTGGATATCACATTTCATGTTAGAGGAACGATCTCAGGTTTGGTATTAGAGGCCTTGAGATATCACATATCATGCTATAGGAAGGGTCTCAGGATTGGAATGGGAAGGAGTTGGATATCACATCTCAAGCTATAGGAACGGTCTCAGGTTTGGTATAAGCATTGTGATATCACATCTCATGCTATAGGAAGGGTCTCAGGATTGGAATGGGAAGGAGTTGGATATCACATCTCATGTTATAGGAAAGATCTCAGGTTTGGTATTAGAAGCATTGAGACATCACATCTCATGTTATAGGAAGGGTCTCAGGATTGGAATGGGAAGAAGTTGGATATCACATCTCATGCTATAGGAAGGGTCTCAGGTTTGGTATAAGCATTGAGATATCACATCTCATGCTATAGGAAGGGTCTCAGGATTGGAATGGGAAGGAGTTGTATATGACATCTCATGCCATAGGAAGGGTCTCAGGTTTGGTATAAGCATTGAGATATCACATCACATGCTATAGGAAGGGTCTCAGGATTGTAATGGGAAGGACTTGGATATCACATCTCATGCTGTAAGCAGGGTCTCAGGTTTGGAAAGGGAAGGAGATGGATATCACATTTCATGTTAGAGGTAGGATCTCAGGTTTGGTATTAGAGGCACTGAAATATCACATCTCATGCTATCAGAAGGGTCTCAGGATTGGAATGGGAAGGAGTTGGATATCACATCTCATGCTAAAGGGAGGGTCTCAGGTTTGGTATAAGCATTGCGATAGCACATCTCATGCTATAGGAAGGTTCTCAGGATTGGAATGGGAAGGAGTTGGATATTACATCTCATGTTATAGGAAAGATCTCAGGTTTGGTATTAGAAGCATTGAGACATCACATCTCATGTTATAGGAAGGGTCTCAGGATTGGAATGGGAAGAAGTTGGATATCACATCTCATGCTATAGGAAGGGTCTCAGGTTTGGAAGGGGAAGGAGTTGGATATCCAATCTCATGTTATAGGACTGGTCTCAGGTTTGGTATTAGAAGCATTGAGATATCACATCGCATGCTGTAGGAAGGTTCTCAGGTTTGGTATTAGAAGCATTGAGACATCACATCTCATGCTATAGGAAGGGTCTCAGGATTGGAATGGGAAGGAGTTGGATATCACATCTCATGTTATAGGAAGGATCTCAGGTTTGGTATTAGAAGCATTGAGACATCACATCTCATGCTATAGGAAGGGTCTCAGGATTGGAATTTGAAGGAGTTGGATATCACATCTCATGCTATAGGAAGGGTCTCAGATTTGGTATAAGCATTGAGATATCACATCTCATGATATAGGAAGGGTCTCAGGATTGGATTGGGAAGGAGTTGTATATGACATCTCAGGCCATAGGAAGGGTCTCAGGATTGGTATAAGCATTGAGATATCACATCTCTGCTATCGGAAGGGTCTCAGGATTGGAATGGAAAGGAGTTGGATATCCCATCTCATGATAAAGGAAGGGTCTAAGGTTTGGAAGGGGAAAGATTTGGATATCACATCTCATGTTATAGGACGGGTCTCAATTTTGATATTAGAAGCATTGAGATAACAAATCTCATGATATCGGAAGGGTCTCAGGATTGGAATGGGAAGGAGTTGGATATCACATCTCATGATAAAGGAAGGGTCTAAGGTTTGGAAGGGGAAAGATTTGGATATCACATCTCATGTTATAGGACGGGTCTCAGGTTTGGCATTAGAAGAATTGAGATATCAAGTCTCATGGTATAGGAAGGGTCTCAGAATTGGAATGGGAAGGATTTGGATATCACATCTCAAGCTATAGGAAGAGTCTCAGGATTGGAATGGGAAGGAGTTTGATATCACATCTCATGCCATAGTATGGTTCTCAGGTTTGGTAGAAGCATTGGGATATCACATCTCATGCTATAGGAAGGGTCTCAGGTTGGAATGGGAAGGAGTTGGATATCACATTTCATGTTATAGGAAGGGTCTCAGGATTGGAATGGGAAGGAGTTGGATATCACATCTCATGTTATAGGAAAGATCTCAGGTTTGGTATTAGAAGCATTGAGACATCACATCTCATGTTATAGGAAGGGTCTCAGGATTGGAATGGGAAGAAGTTGGATATCACATCTCATGCTATAGGAAGGGTCTCAGGTTTGGAAGGGGAAGGAGTTGGATATCCAATCTCATGTTATAGGACTGGTCTCAGGTTTGGTATTAGAAGCATTGAGATATCACATCGCATGCTGTAGGAAGGTTCTCAGGTTTGGAATGGGGAGGAATTGGATATCACATCTCATGTCATAGGAAGGATCTCAGGTTTGGTATTACAAGCATTGAGATATCACATCTCATGCTATAGGAATGGTCTCAGGATTGGAATTAGAAGGAGTTGGATATTACATTCTTGCTATAGAAAGGGTCTCATGTTTGGAATGGGAAGGAGTTGGATATCACATATGCTATAGGAAGGGTCTCAGGTTTGAAACGGGAAGGAGTTGGATATCACATCTCATGTTATAGGAAGGGTCTCAGGTTTGGTATTAGAAGCATTGAGACATCACATCTCATGTTATAGGAAGGGTCTCAGGATTGGAATGGGAAGAAGTTGGATATCACATCTCATGCTATAGGAAGGGTCTCAGGTTTGGAAGGGGAAGGAGTTGGATATCCAATCTCATGTTATAGGACTGGTCTCAGGTTTGGTATTAGAAGCATTGAGATATCACATCTCATGCTAAAGGAAGGGTCTCAGGTTTGGAACGGGAAGGAGTTGGATATCACATCTCATGTTATAGGAAGGGTCTCAGGTTTGGTATAAGCATTGAGATATCACATCTCATGCTATAGGAAGGGTCTCAGGATTGGAATGGGAAGGACTTGGATATCACATCTCATGCTATAGATAGGCTCTCAGGTTTGGAAGGGGAAGGAGTTGGATATCACATTTCATGTTAGAGGAAGGATCTCAGGTTTGGTATTAGAGGCATTGAGATATCACATCTCAGGCTATAGGAAGGGTCTCAGGATTGGAATGGGAAGGAGTTGGATATCACATCTCATGCTATAGGCAGGGTCTCAGGATTGGAATGGGAAGGAGTTGGATATCACATCTCATGCTATAGGAAGGGTCTCAGGTTTGGTATAAGCATTGAGATATCACATCTCGTGCTATAGGAAGGGTCTCAGGATTGGAATGGGAAGGAGTTGTATATGACATCTCATGCTATAGACAGGGTCTCAGGTTTGGAAAGGGAAGGAGATGGATATCACATTTCATGTTAGAGGTAGGATCTCAGGTTTGGTATTAGAGGCATTGAGATATCACATCTCATGCTATCAGAAGGGTCTCAGGATTGGAATGGGAAGGAGTTGGATATCACATCTCATGCTAAAGGGAGGGTCTCAGGTTTGGAAGGGGAAGGATTTGGAAATCACATCTCATGTTATAGGAAGGATCTCAGGTTTGGTATTAGAAGCATTGAGACATCACATCTCATGCTATAGGAAGGGTCTCAGGATTGGAATGGGAAGGAGTTGGATATCACATCTCATGCTATAGGAAGGGTCTCAGATTTGGTATAAGCATTGAGATATCACATCTCATGCTATAGGAAGGGTCTCAGGATTGGAATGGGAAGCAGTTGGATATCACATCTCAGGCCATAGGAAGGGTCTCAGGTTTGGTATAAGCATTGAGATATCACATCTCTGCTATCGGAAGGGTCTCAGGATTGGAATGGGAAGGAGTTGGATATCCCATCTCATGTTATAGGAAGAGTCTCAGGTTTGGTATTAGAAGCAGTGAGATATCCCATCTCATGCTATAGGAAGGGTCTCAGGTTGGAATGGGAAGGAGTTGGATATCACATTTCATGTTATAGGAAGGGTCTCAGGATTGGAATTGGAAGGACTTGGCTATCATATCTCATGCTATAGGAAGGCTCTCAGGTTTGGAAGGGGAAGGAGTTGGATATCACATTTCATGTTAGAGGAACGATCTCAGGTTTGGTATTAGAGGCCTTGAGATATCACATCTCATGCTATAGGAAGGGTCTCAGGATTGGAATGGGAAGGAGTTGTATATGACATCTCAGGCCTTAGGAAGGGTCTCAGGTTTGGTATAAGCATTGAGATATCACATCTCATGCTATAGGAAGGGTCTCAGGATTGGAATGGGAAGGAGTTGGATATCACATCTCATGTTATAGGAAAGATCTCAGGTTTGGTATTAGAAGCATTGAGACATCACATCTCATGTTATAGGAAGGGTCTCAGGATTGGAATGGGAAGAAGTTGGATATCACATCTCATGCTATAGGAAGGGTCTCAGATTTGGTATAAGCATTGAGATATCACATCTCATGCTATAGGAAGGGTCTCAGGATTGGAATGGGAAGCAGTTGGATATCACATCTCAGGCCATAGGAACGGTCTCAGGTTTGGTATAAGCATTGAGATATCACATCTCTGCTATCGGAAGGGTCTCAGGATTGGAATGGGAAGGAGTTGGATATCCCATCTCATGTTATAGGAAGAGTCTCAGGTTTGGTATTAGAAGCATTGAGACATCACATCTCATGTTATAGGAAGGGTCTCAGGATTGGAATGGGAAGAAGTTGGATATCACATCTCATGCTATAGGAAGGGTCTCAGGTTTGGAAGGGGAAGGAGTTGGATATCCAATCTCATGTTATAGGACTGGTCTCAGGTTTGGTATTAGAAGCATTGAGATATCACATCTCATGCTAAAGGAAGGGTCTCAGGTTTGGAACGGGAAGGAGTTGGATATCACATCTCATGTTATAGGAAGGGTCTCAGGTTTGGTATAAGCATTGAGATATCACATCTCATGCTATAGGAAGGGTCTCAGGATTGGAATGGGAAGGACTTGGATATCACATCTCATGCTATAGATAGGCTCTCAGGTTTGGAAGGGGAAGGAGTTGGATATCACATTTCATGTTAGAGGAAGGATCTCAGGTTTGGTATTAGAGGCATTGAGATATCACATCTCAGGCTATAGGAAGGGTCTCAGGATTGGAATGGGAAGGAGTTGGATATCACATCTCATGCTATAGGCAGGGTCTCAGGATTGGAATGGGAAGGAGTTGGATATCACATCTCATGCTATAGGAAGGGTCTCAGGTTTGGTATAAGCATTGAGATATCACATCTCGTGCTATAGGAAGGGTCTCAGGATTGGAATGGGAAGGAGTTGTATATGACATCTCATGCTATAGACAGGGTCTCAGGTTTGGAAAGGGAAGGAGATGGATATCACATTTCATGTTAGAGGTAGGATCTCAGGTTTGGTATTAGAGGCATTGAGATATCACATCTCATGCTATCAGAAGGGTCTCAGGATTGGAATGGGAAGGAGTTGGATATCACATCTCATGCTAAAGGGAGGGTCTCAGGTTTGGAAGGGGAAGGATTTGGAAATCACATCTCATGTTATAGGAAGGATCTCAGGTTTGGTATTAGAAGCATTGAGACATCACATCTCATGCTATAGGAAGGGTCTCAGGATTGGAATGGGAAGGAGTTGGATATCACATCTCATGCTATAGGAAGGGTCTCAGATTTGGTATAAGCATTGAGATATCACATCTCATGCTATAGGAAGGGTCTCAGGATTGGAATGGGAAGCAGTTGGATATCACATCTCAGGCCATAGGAAGGGTCTCAGGTTTGGTATAAGCATTGAGATATCACATCTCTGCTATCGGAAGGGTCTCAGGATTGGAATGGGAAGGAGTTGGATATCCCATCTCATGTTATAGGAAGAGTCTCAGGTTTGGTATTAGAAGCAGTGAGATATCCCATCTCATGCTATAGGAAGGGTCTCAGGTTGGAATGGGAAGGAGTTGGATATCACATTTCATGTTATAGGAAGGGTCTCAGGATTGGAATTGGAAGGACTTGGCTATCATATCTCATGCTATAGGAAGGCTCTCAGGTTTGGAAGGGGAAGGAGTTGGATATCACATTTCATGTTAGAGGAACGATCTCAGGTTTGGTATTAGAGGCCTTGAGATATCACATCTCATGCTATAGGAAGGGTCTCAGGATTGGAATGGGAAGGAGTTGTATATGACATCTCAGGCCTTAGGAAGGGTCTCAGGTTTGGTATAAGCATTGAGATATCACATCTCATGCTATAGGAAGGGTCTCAGGATTGGAATGGGAAGGAGTTGGATATCACATCTCATGTTATAGGAAAGATCTCAGGTTTGGTATTAGAAGCATTGAGACATCACATCTCATGTTATAGGAAGGGTCTCAGGATTGGAATGGGAAGAAGTTGGATATCACATCTCATGCTATAGGAAGGGTCTCAGATTTGGTATAAGCATTGAGATATCACATCTCATGCTATAGGAAGGGTCTCAGGATTGGAATGGGAAGCAGTTGGATATCACATCTCAGGCCATAGGAACGGTCTCAGGTTTGGTATAAGCATTGAGATATCACATCTCTGCTATCGGAAGGGTCTCAGGATTGGAATGGGAAGGAGTTGGATATCCCATCTCATGTTATAGGAAGAGTCTCAGGTTTGGTATTAGAAGCATTGTGATATCCCATCTCATGCTATAGGAAGGGTCTCAGGTTGGAATGGGAAGGAGTTGGATATCACATTTCATGTTATAGGAAGGGTCTCAGGATTGGAATTGGAAGGACTTGGCTATCATATCTCATGCTATAGGAAGGCTCTCAGGTTTGGAAGGGGAAGGAGTTGGATATCACATTTCATGTTAGAGGAACGATCTCAGGTTTGGTATTAGAGGCCTTGAGATATCACATCTCATGCTATAGGAAGGGTCTCAGGATTGGAATGGGAAGGAGTTGGATATCACATCTCAAGCTATAGGAACGGTCTCAGGTTTGGTATAAGCATTGTGATATCACATCTCATGCTATAGGAAGGGTCTCAGGATTGGAATTGGAAGGAGTTGGATATCACATCTCATGTTATAGGAAAGATCTCAGGTTTGGTATTAGAAGCATTGAGACATCACATCTCATGTTATAGGAAGGGTCTCAGGATTGGAATGGGAAGAGGTTGGATATCACATCTCATGCTATAGGAAGGGTCTCAGGTTTGGTATAAGCATTGAGATATCACATCTCATGCTATAGGAAGGGTCTCAGGATTGGAATGGGAAGGAGTTGTATATGACATCTCATGCCATAGGAAGGGTCTCAGGTTTGGTATAAGCATTGAGATATCACATCACATGCTATAGGAAGGGTCTCAGGATTGTAATGGGAAGGACTTGGATATCACATCTCATGCTGTAAGCAGGGTCTCAGGTTTGGAAAGGGAAGGAGATGGATATCACATTTCATGTTAGAGGTAGGATCTCAGGTTTGGTATTAGAGGCACTGAAATATCACATCTCATGCTATCAGAAGGGTCTCCGGATTGGAATGGGAAGGAGTTGGATATCACATCTCATGCTAAAGGGAGGGTCTCAGGTTTGGAAGGGGAAGGATTTGGAAATCACATCTCATGTTATAGGAAGGATCTCAGGTTTGGTATTAGAAGCATTGAGATATCACATCTCATGCTATCGGAAGTATCTCAGGTTTGGTATTAGAGGCATTGAGATATCACATCTCATGCTATCATAAGGGTCTCAGGATTGGAATGGGAAGGAGTTGGATATCACATCTCATGTTATAGGAAGGATCTCAGGTTTGGTATTAGAAGCATTGAGACATCGCATCTCATGCTATAGGAAGGGTCTCAGGATTGGAATGGGAAGGAGTTGGATATCACATCTCATGCTATAGGAAGGGTCTCAGATTTGGTATAAGCATTGAGATATCACATCTCATGCTATAGGAACGGTCTCAGGATTGGAATGGGAAGGAGTTGTATATGACATCTCAGGCCATAGGAAGGGTCTCAGGTTTGGTATAAGCATTGAGATATCACATCTCTACTATCGGAAGGGTCTCAGGATTGGAATGGGAAGGAGTTGGATATCCCATCTCATGTTATAGGAAGGGTCTCAGGTTTGGTATTAGAAGCATTGAGACATCACATCTCATGTTATAGGAAGGGTCTCAGGATTGGAATGGGAAGGAGTTGGATATCACATCTCATGTTATAGGAAAGATCTCAGGTTTGGTATTAGAAGCATTGAGACATCACATCTCATGTTATAGGAAGGGTCTCAGGATTGGAATGGGAAGAAGTTGGATATCACATCTCATGCTATAGGAAGGGTCTCAGGTTTGGTATAAGCATTGAGATATCACATCTCATGCTATAGGAAGGGTCTCAGGATTGGAATGGGAAGGAGTTGTATATGACATCTCATGCCATAGGAAGGGTCTCAGGTTTGGTATAAGCATTGAGATATCACATCACATGCTATAGGAAGGGTCTCAGGATTGTAATGGGAAGGACTTGGATATCACATCTCATGCTGTAAGCAGGGTCTCAGGTTTGGAAAGGGAAGGAGATGGATATCACATTTCATGTTAGAGGTAGGATCTCAGGTTTGGTATTAGAGGCACTGAAATATCACATCTCATGCTATCAGAAGGGTCTCAGGATTGGAATGGGAAGGAGTTGGATATCACATCTCATGCTAAAGGGAGGGTCTCAGGTTTGGTATAAGCATTGCGATAGCACATCTCATGCTATAGGAAGGTTCTCAGGATTGGAATGGGAAGGAGTTGGATATTACATCTCATGTTATAGGAAAGATCTCAGGTTTGGTATTAGAAGCATTGAGACATCACATCTCATGTTATAGGAAGGGTCTCAGGATTGGAATGGGAAGAAGTTGGATATCACATCTCATGCTATAGGAAGGGTCTCAGGTTTGGAAGGGGAAGGAGTTGGATATCCAATCTCATGTTATAGGACTGGTCTCAGGTTTGGTATTAGAAGCATTGAGATATCACATCGCATGCTGTAGGAAGGTTCTCAGGTTTGGTATTAGAAGCATTGAGACATCACATCTCATGCTATAGGAAGGGTCTCAGGATTGGAATGGGAAGGAGTTGGATATCACATCTCATGTTATAGGAAGGATCTCAGGTTTGGTATTAGAAGCATTGAGACATCACATCTCATGCTATAGGAAGGGTCTCAGGATTGGAATTTGAAGGAGTTGGATATCACATCTCATGCTATAGGAAGGGTCTCAGATTTGGTATAAGCATTGAGATATCACATCTCATGATATAGGAAGGGTCTCAGGATTGGATTGGGAAGGAGTTGTATATGACATCTCAGGCCATAGGAAGGGTCTCAGGATTGGTATAAGCATTGAGATATCACATCTCTGCTATCGGAAGGGTCTCAGGATTGGAATGGAAAGGAGTTGGATATCCCATTTCATGATAAAGGAAGGGTCTAAGGTTTGGAAGGGGAAAGATTTGGATATCACATCTCATGTTATAGGACGGGTCTCAATTTTGATATTAGAAGCATTGAGATAACAAATCTCATGATATCGGAAGGGTCTCAGGATTGGAATGGGAAGGAGTTGGATATCACATCTCATGATAAAGGAAGGGTCTAAGGTTTGGAAGGGGAAAGATTTGGATATCACATCTCATGTTATAGGACGGGTCTCAGGTTTGGCATTAGAAGAATTGAGATATCAAGTCTCATGGTATAGGAAGGGTCTCAGAATTGGAATGGGAAGGATTTGGATATCACATCTCAAGCTATAGGAAGAGTCTCAGGATTGGAATGGGAAGGAGTTTGATATCACATCTCATGCCATAGTATGGTTCTCAGGTTTGGTAGAAGCATTGGGATATCACATCTCATGCTATAGGAAGGGTCTCAGGTTGGAATGGGAAGGAGTTGGATATCACATTTCATGTTATAGGAAGGGTCTCAGGATTGGAATGGGAAGGAGTTGGATATCACATCTCATGTTATAGGAAAGATCTCAGGTTTGGTATTAGAAGCATTGAGACATCACATCTCATGTTATAGGAAGGGTCTCAGGATTGGAATGGGAAGAAGTTGGATATCACATCTCATGCTATAGGAAGGGTCTCAGGTTTGGAAGGGGAAGGAGTTGGATATCCAATCTCATGTTATAGGACTGGTCTCAGGTTTGGTATTAGAAGCATTGAGATATCACATCGCATGCTGTAGGAAGGTTCTCAGGTTTGGAATGGGGAGGAATTGGATATCACATCTCATGTCATAGGAAGGATCTCAGGTTTGGTATTACAAGCATTGAGATATCACATCTCATGCTATAGGAATGGTCTCAGGATTGGAATTAGAAGGAGTTGGATATTACATTCTTGCTATAGAAAGGGTCTCATGTTTGGAATGGGAAGGAGTTGGATATCACATATGCTATAGGAAGGGTCTCAGGTTTGAAACGGGAAGGAGTTGGATATCACATCTCATGTTATAGGAAGGGTCTCAGGTTTGGTATTAGAAGCATTGAGACATCACATCTCATGTTATAGGAAGGGTCTCAGGATTGGAATGGGAAGAAGTTGGATATCACATCTCATGCTATAGGAAGGGTCTCAGGTTTGGAAGGGGAAGGAGTTGGATATCCAATCTCATGTTATAGGACTGGTCTCAGGTTTGGTATTAGAAGCATTGAGATATCACATCTCATGCTAAAGGAAGGGTCTCAGGTTTGGAACGGGAAGGAGTTGGATATCACATCTCATGTTATAGGAAGGGTCTCAGGTTTGGTATAAGCATTGAGATATCACATCTCATGCTATAGGAAGGGTCTCAGGATTGGAATGGGAAGGACTTGGATATCACATCTCATGCTATAGATAGGCTCTCAGGTTTGGAAGGGGAAGGAGTTGGATATCACATTTCATGTTAGAGGAAGGATCTCAGGTTTGGTATTAGAGGCATTGAGATATCACATCTCAGGCTATAGGAAGGGTCTCAGGATTGGAATGGGAAGGAGTTGGATATCACATCTCATGCTATAGGCAGGGTCTCAGGATTGGAATGGGAAGGAGTTGGATATCACATCTCATGCTATAGGAAGGGTCTCAGGTTTGGTATAAGCATTGAGATATCACATCTCGTGCTATAGGAAGGGTCTCAGGATTGGAATGGGAAGGAGTTGTATATGACATCTCATGCTATAGACAGGGTCTCAGGTTTGGAAAGGGAAGGAGATGGATATCACATTTCATGTTAGAGGTAGGATCTCAGGTTTGGTATTAGAGGCATTGAGATATCACATCTCATGCTATCAGAAGGGTCTCAGGATTGGAATGGGAAGGAGTTGGATATCACATCTCATGCTAAAGGGAGGGTCTCAGGTTTGGAAGGGGAAGGATTTGGAAATCACATCTCATGTTATAGGAAGGATCTCAGGTTTGGTATTAGAAGCATTGAGACATCACATCTCATGCTATAGGAAGGGTCTCAGGATTGGAATGGGAAGGAGTTGGATATCACATCTCATGCTATAGGAAGGGTCTCAGATTTGGTATAAGCATTGAGATATCACATCTCATGCTATAGGAAGGGTCTCAGGATTGGAATGGGAAGCAGTTGGATATCACATCTCAGGCCATAGGAAGGGTCTCAGGTTTGGTATAAGCATTGAGATATCACATCTCTGCTATCGGAAGGGTCTCAGGATTGGAATGGGAAGGAGTTGGATATCCCATCTCATGTTATAGGAAGAGTCTCAGGTTTGGTATTAGAAGCAGTGAGATATCCCATCTCATGCTATAGGAAGGGTCTCAGGTTGGAATGGGAAGGAGTTGGATATCACATTTCATGTTATAGGAAGGGTCTCAGGATTGGAATTGGAAGGACTTGGCTATCATATCTCATGCTATAGGAAGGCTCTCAGGTTTGGAAGGGGAAGGAGTTGGATATCACATTTCATGTTAGAGGAACGATCTCAGGTTTGGTATTAGAGGCCTTGAGATATCACATCTCATGCTATAGGAAGGGTCTCAGGATTGGAATGGGAAGGAGTTGTATATGACATCTCAGGCCTTAGGAAGGGTCTCAGGTTTGGTATAAGCATTGAGATATCACATCTCATGCTATAGGAAGGGTCTCAGGATTGGAATGGGAAGGAGTTGGATATCACATCTCATGTTATAGGAAAGATCTCAGGTTTGGTATTAGAAGCATTGAGACATCACATCTCATGTTATAGGAAGGGTCTCAGGATTGGAATGGGAAGAAGTTGGATATCACATCTCATGCTATAGGAAGGGTCTCAGATTTGGTATAAGCATTGAGATATCACATCTCATGCTATAGGAAGGGTCTCAGGATTGGAATGGGAAGCAGTTGGATATCACATCTCAGGCCATAGGAACGGTCTCAGGTTTGGTATAAGCATTGAGATATCACATCTCTGCTATCGGAAGGGTCTCAGGATTGGAATGGGAAGGAGTTGGATATCCCATCTCATGTTATAGGAAGAGTCTCAGGTTTGGTATTAGAAGCATTGTGATATCCCATCTCATGCTATAGGAAGGGTCTCAGGTTGGAATGGGAAGGAGTTGGATATCACATTTCATGTTATAGGAAGGGTCTCAGGATTGGAATTGGAAGGACTTGGCTATCATATCTCATGCTATAGGAAGGCTCTCAGGTTTGGAAGGGGAAGGAGTTGGATATCACATTTCATGTTAGAGGAACGATCTCAGGTTTGGTATTAGAGGCCTTGAGATATCACATCTCATGCTATAGGAAGGGTCTCAGGATTGGAATGGGAAGGAGTTGGATATCACATCTCAAGCTATAGGAACGGTCTCAGGTTTGGTATAAGCATTGTGATATCACATCTCATGCTATAGGAAGGGTCTCAGGATTGGAATTGGAAGGAGTTGGATATCACATCTCATGTTATAGGAAAGATCTCAGGTTTGGTATTAGAAGCATTGAGACATCACATCTCATGTTATAGGAAGGGTCTCAGGATTGGAATGGGAAGAGGTTGGATATCACATCTCATGCTATAGGAAGGGTCTCAGGTTTGGTATAAGCATTGAGATATCACATCTCATGCTATAGGAAGGGTCTCAGGATTGGAATGGGAAGGAGTTGTATATGACATCTCATGCCATAGGAAGGGTCTCAGGTTTGGTATAAGCATTGAGATATCACATCACATGCTATAGGAAGGGTCTCAGGATTGTAATGGGAAGGACTTGGATATCACATCTCATGCTGTAAGCAGGGTCTCAGGTTTGGAAAGGGAAGGAGATGGATATCACATTTCATGTTAGAGGTAGGATCTCAGGTTTGGTATTAGAGGCACTGAAATATCACATCTCATGCTATCAGAAGGGTCTCCGGATTGGAATGGGAAGGAGTTGGATATCACATCTCATGCTAAAGGGAGGGTCTCAGGTTTGGAAGGGGAAGGATTTGGAAATCACATCTCATGTTATAGGAAGGATCTCAGGTTTGGTATTAGAAGCATTGAGATATCACATCTCATGCTATCGGAAGTATCTCAGGTTTGGTATTAGAGGCATTGAGATATCACATCTCATGCTATCATAAGGGTCTCAGGATTGGAATGGGAAGGAGTTGGATATCACATCTCATGTTATAGGAAGGATCTCAGGTTTGGTATTAGAAGCATTGAGACATCGCATCTCATGCTATAGGAAGGGTCTCAGGATTGGAATGGGAAGGAGTTGGATATCACATCTCATGCTATAGGAAGGGTCTCAGATTTGGTATAAGCATTGAGATATCACATCTCATGCTATAGGAACGGTCTCAGGATTGGAATGGGAAGGAGTTGTATATGACATCTCAGGCCATAGGAAGGGTCTCAGGTTTGGTATAAGCATTGAGATATCACATCTCTACTATCGGAAGGGTCTCAGGATTGGAATGGGAAGGAGTTGGATATCCCATCTCATGTTATAGGAAGGGTCTCAGGTTTGGTATTAGAAGCATTGAGACATCACATCTCATGTTATAGGAAGGGTCTCAGGATTGGAATGGGAAGAAGTTGGATATCACATCTCATGCTATAGGAAGGGTCTCAGGTTTGGTATAAGCATTGAGATATCACATCTCATGCTATAGGAAGGGTCTCAGGATTGGAATGGGAAGGAGTTGTATATGACATCTCATGCCATAGGAAGGGTCTCAGGTTTGGTATAAGCATTGAGATATCACATCACATGCTATAGGAAGGGTCTCAGGATTGGAATGGGAAGGACTTTTGATATCACATCTCATGCTATAGGCAGGGTCTCATGTTTGGAAAGGGAAGGAGATGGATATCACATTTCATGTTAGAGGTAGGATCTCAGGTTTGGTATTAGAGGCATTGAAATATCACATCTCATGCTATCAGAAGGGTCTCAGGATTGGAATGGGAAGGAGTTGGATATCACATCTCATGCTAAAGGGAGGGTCTCAGGTTTGGAAGTGGAAGGATTTGAAAAATCACATCTCATGTTATAGGAAGGATCTCAGGTTTGGTACTAGAAGCATTGAGATATCACATCTCATGCTATCAGAAGTATCTCAGGTTTGGTATTAGAGGCATTGAGATATCACATCTCATGCTATCATAAGGGTCTCAGGATTGGAATGGGAAGGGGTTGGATATCACATCTCATATTATAGGAAGGATCTCAGGTTTGGTATTAGAAGCATTGAGACATCACATCTCATGCTATAGGAAGGGTCTCAGGATTGGAATGGGAAGGAGTTGGATATCACATCTCATGCTATAGGAAGGGTCTCGGATTTGGTATAAGCATTGAGATATCACATCTCATGCTATAGGAAGGGTCTCAGGATTGGAATGGGAAGGAGTTGTATATGACAAATCAGGCCATAGGAAGGGTCTCAGGTTTGGTATAAGCATTGAGATATCACATCTCTGCTATCGGAAGGGTCTCTCAGGATTGGAATGGGAAGGAGTTGGATATCCCATCTCATGTTATAGGAAGGGTCTCAGGTTTGGTATTAGAAGCATTGAGATATCACATCTCATGCTATAGGAAGAGTCTCAGGATTGGAATGGGGAGGACTTGGATGTCACATCTCATGCTATAGGGAGGGTCTCAAGTTTGATATTAGAAGTATTGAGATAACAAATCTCATGATATCGGAAGGGTGTCAGGATTGGAATGGGAAGGAATTGGATATCACATCTCATGATAAAGGAAGGGTCTAAGGTTTGGAAGGGGAAGGATTTGGATATCACATCTCATGTTATAGGACGGGTCTCAGGTTTTGTATTAGAAGCATTGAGATATCAAGTTTCATGGTATAGGAAGGGTCTCAGAATTGGAATGGGAAGGAGTTGGATATCACATCTCAAGCTATAGGTAGGGTCTCAGGATTGGAATGGGAAGGAGTTTGATATCACATCTCATGCCATAGTATGGGTCTCAGGTTTGGTAGAAGCATTGGGATATCACATCTCATGCTATCGGAAGGGTATCAGCATTGGATTTGGAAGGAGTTGGATATCCCATCTCATGTTATAGTAAGGGTCTCAGGTTGGAATGGGAAGGAGTTGGATATCACATTTCATGTTATAGGAAGGGTCTCAGGATTGGATGGGAAGGACTTGGATATCATATCTCATGCTATAGGAAGGCTCTCAGGTTTGGAAGGGGAAGGAGTTGGATATCACATTTCATGTTAGAGGAAGGATCTCAGGTTTGGTATTAGAGGCCTTGAGATATCACATCTCATGCTATAGGAAGGGTCTCAGGATTGGAATGGGAAGGAGTTGGATATCACATCTCACGCTATAGGAAGGGTCTCAGGTTTGGTATAAGCATTGAGATATCACATCTCATGCTATAGGAAGGGTCTTAGGATTGGAATGGGAAGGAGTTGGATATCACATCTCATGTTATAGGAAAGATCTCAGGTTTGGTATTAGAAGCATTGAGACATCGCATCTCATGTTATAGGAAGGGTCTCAGGAATGGAATGGGAAGAAGTTGGATATCACATCTCATGCTATAGGAAGGGTCTCAGGTTTGGAAGGGGAAGGAGTTGGATATCCAATCTCATGTTATAGGACTGGTCTCGGGTTTGGTATTAGAAGCATTCAGATATCACATCGCATGCTGTAGGAAGGTTCTCAGGTTTGGTATTAGAAGCATTGAGACATCACATCTCATGCTATAGGAAGGGTCTCAGGATTGGAATGGGAAGGAGTTGGATATCACATCTCATGTTATAGGAAGGATCTCAGGTTTGGTATTAGAAGCATTGAGACATCACATCTCATGCTATAGGAAGGGTCTCAGGATTGGAATTTGAAGGAGTTGGATATCACATCTCATGCTATAGGAAGGGTCTCAGGATTGGATTGGGAAGGAGTTGTATATGACATCTCAGGCCATAGGAAGGGTCTCAGGATTGGTATAAGCATTGAGATATCACATCTCTGCTATCGGAAGGGTCTCAGGATTGGAATGGAAAGGAGTTGGATATCCCATCTCATGATAAAGGAAGGGTCTAAGGTTTGGAAGGGGAAAGATTTGGATATCACATCTCATGTTATAGGACGGGTCTCAATTTTGATATTAGAAGCATTGAGATAACAAATCTCATGATATCGGAAGGGTCTCAGGATTGGAATGGGAAGGAGTTGGATATCACATCTCATGATAAAGGAAGGGTCTAAGGTTTGGAAGGGGAAAGATTTGGATATCACATCTCATGTTATAGGACGGGTCTCAGGTTTGGCATTAGAAGAATTGAGATATCAAGTCTCATGGTATAGGAAGGGTCTCAGAATTGGAATGGGAAGGATTTGGATATCACATCTCAAGCTATAGGAAGAGTCTCAGGATTGGAATGGGAAGGAGTTTGATATCACATCTCATGCCATAGTATGGTTCTCAGGTTTGGTAGAAGCATTGGGATATCACATCTCATGCTATAGGAAGGGTCTCAGGTTGGAATGGGAAGGAGTTGGATATCACATTTCATGTTATAGGAAGGGTCTCAGGATTGGAATGGGAAGGAGTTGGATATCACATCTCATGTTATAGGAAAGATCTCAGGTTTGGTATTAGAAGCATTGAGACATCACATCTCATGTTATAGGAAGGGTCTCAGGATTGGAATGGGAAGAAGTTGGATATCACATCTCATGCTATAGGAAGGGTCTCAGGTTTGGAAGGGGAAGGAGTTGGATATCCAATCTCATGTTATAGGACTGGTCTCAGGTTTGGTATTAGAAGCATTGAGATATCACATCGCATGCTGTAGGAAGGTTCTCAGGTTTGGAATGGGGAGGAATTGGATATCACATCTCATGTCATAGGAAGGATCTCAGGTTTGGTATTACAAGCATTGAGATATCACATCTCATGCTATAGGAATGGTCTCAGGATTGGAATTAGAAGGAGTTGGATATTACATTCTTGCTATAGAAAGGGTCTCATGTTTGGAATGGGAAGGAGTTGGATATCACATATGCTATAGGAAGGGTCTCAGGTTTGAAACGGGAAGGAGTTGGATATCACATCTCATGTTATAGGAAGGGTCTCAGGTTTGGTATTAGAAGCATTGAGACATCACATCTCATGTTATAGGAAGGGTCTCAGGATTGGAATGGGAAGAAGTTGGATATCACATCTCATGCTATAGGAAGGGTCTCAGGTTTGGAAGGGGAAGGAGTTGGATATCCAATCTCATGTTATAGGACTGGTCTCAGGTTTGGTATTAGAAGCATTGAGATATCACATCTCATGCTAAAGGAAGGGTCTCAGGTTTGGAACGGGAAGGAGTTGGATATCACATCTCATGTTATAGGAAGGGTCTCAGGTTTGGTATAAGCATTGAGATATCACATCTCATGCTATAGGAAGGGTCTCAGGATTGGAATGGGAAGGACTTGGATATCACATCTCATGCTATAGATAGGCTCTCAGGTTTGGAAGGGGAAGGAGTTGGATATCACATTTCATGTTAGAGGAAGGATCTCAGGTTTGGTATTAGAGGCATTGAGATATCTGTCAGAATGCACCAAAGTATCGGCCGAAAAGGATACAATATTCAAAAGGATACAGGAGGTAGGGTCTTCCGGATCCCTGTTCACCCGACTTGATAGTCGTGAAGTCAACAAAGACCTTCCAAATGATACAACCCTCTGGCTGATAAAACAGGCAGAGCGATGGATCACTGGAAAGGGCGTGGGTAAGGTATAGTAATCCAGCCTAGGACAAATTAAAGTATCATGAATAACTGCTCCAACCTGAGTATGATGAGTTAGATAATGGCAGGAATGATCACACTGACCTGTATCTCTGGGTAGAACAATCCAGAAGTCTCTTGATGGATTTGAAATGAAGAACAAAACGACAGGGAAGGGAAAATTAGTAAGGGAGACTTATCCCGGACGGAACGAGGCTCACGCTAGATACGGGTTGAATTCACCACAGGATAGCGTCCAAAGTTCAGTTCAAAGTCACTTCCAATAATCCTTGAAAGGCTTCCTTCCCACTTAGGGATCAATCCTTCTGTTAGTTCCACAGATGCAGGAGTTAGAAGAAAATAGTGTTTGAAGACAACGTGAGCGTGTGGATTTACACGCGGGCAGGAATCGCGCAGCCTGGGCCAGCCGCGTGTGAAGACAACGTGCGCGTGTGGATTTACACGCGGGCAGGGTTCGCGCAGCCTTGGCCAGCCGCACTTGAAGACGAAGAGCGCGTGTGGATTTTACACGCGGGCAGGATTCACGCAGCCTTGGCCAGCCGCGTATGAAGACAAAGAGCGCGTGTGGATTTACACGCGGGCAGGAATCGCACAGCCTGGGCCAGCCGCGTGTGAAGACAACGTGCGCGTGTGGATTTACACGCGGGCAGGGTTCGCGCAGCCTTGGCCAGCCGCACTTGAAGACGAAGAGCGCGTGTGGATTTTACACGCGGGCAGGATTCACGCAGCCTGGGCCGGCCGCACTTGAAGACGAAGAGCGCGTGTGGATGTTACACGCAGCCAGGATTTACGCAGCCTTGGCCAGCCGCGTATGAAGACAAAGAGCGCGTGTGGATTTTACACGCGGGCAGGATTCACGCAGCCTGGGCCGGCCGCACTTGAAGACGAAGAGCGCGTGTGGATTTTACACGCGGGCAGGATTCACACAGCCTTGGCCAGCCGCGTATGAAGACAAAGAGCGCGTGTGGATTTTACACGCGGGCAGGATTCACGCAGCCTTGGCCAGCCGCGTATGAAGACAAAGAGCGCGTGTGGATTATCACGCGAAGGGATAGCTCCAGGAATCAGCGTGTGGCGGAACACACGCTATCGAAGGCCCAAAAGTAGCTGTAGGAATATACCAGGATGTAGATCAGAGGTTCAGCTACACGACGCCAATAGAGACGATCAGAAGCAGCGAGTGAAGTTTCTACGCTGCTTAAATACGTGATACCGTAGTTCACGTGACGAAGCAAAAGTCACGTGAAGTTAGCGACGTGAAAAGTGTAAACGTCGTTTTCCCGGTAACGTATCGAATAGCCTCCATTTGGAGTAGAACGGTCTAGCTGTTCTACGAGCGTAGCGTCCAGCATGCATGACAGTGCCATCCCCCAAAGGGACAACCTCTCCCCTTCTTGTGTGGAAGCGCTTCAATAAAGCAGGAGCATGAATGTTGGAAAGAGGTTCCCAGGACCTATCTTCGGGTCCATAGCCCTTCCAGTCCACCAGATAATACGGTCTACCAGAACGGAGTTTCATATCCAGTATGTCTTGTACCTCGTATTCATCAGACCCCCGCACAGAAATAGCAACAGGCCGTACCGGCAGTCTAGTAGTGTCAGAGAAAGGCTTGATGAGCGAGACGTGGAATACAGGATGCACCCGCCATCGTTGTGGCAAAGCCAGACGTACAGCAGCAGGATTAAGAACATGGAGCACAACATACGGACCGATGAATCTAGGCAACAATTTCTTTTTGCCCGGAATTCTTAAGTTCTTAGTGGATAGCCAGACTTTCATCCCAGCCTTATAGACAGGTGCGGACACCCTATGAGCGTCGGCATAGAACTTGTCACGTCGTTTGGCCTGCTCCAATTGCTGCTTCACCTTTCTTTGTAATCTCTTCAGATCACGAAGCGTACGGCCTGCGGCAGGCGTGTCCAGGGATAGACCGGAATCTAGAGGTATTGATCGGGGGTGTTGTCCATAGAGAGCATAGAACGGCGAAGTGCCTATGGCACTATGATAAGAGTTGTTATAGGCGAATTCAGCCGCCGGCAGTACCGTGAGCCAATCCGATTGGTATTGCAAACACAGACACCGCAGATATTGTTCCATAGTACAATTGACCCTTTCAGTCTGTCCGTCGGTTTGAGGATGATAAGCGCTGGACATTCTATCATCAATTAGTAATGCAGATGTTAAGGCTCTCCAGAAGCGTGACGCAAACTGCGAGCCCCTGTCAGTAATGATTACTGATGGTAGACCAAAGAAACGGAATATATGTTGGATGAATAGATCAGCCAGAACAGTAGCAGTTGGTAAACCAATACAAGGAATAAATAGGGCCAATTTAGTGAAATAATCCACTACGACCCATAGGGTATCGTATCCTTGATTTGGGGGGAGTTCCACCACAAAGTCCATAGATATCATGTCCCATGGTTTGGTAGGGACAGGCAGGGATTGGAGTAAGCCCACTGGTTTACCAGGAGTATTTTTACATTGGATACATACGGAACAAGAAGATACGTAGTTTATAACGTCTTTTGCCATGGATGGCCACCAGCACCACCTTTTGAGCAGGTCCAGTGTTTTCTTCTGTCCAGGATGGGCTGCAATCAAGGAATCATGATTCCATTTGAGGGCTTTATCCCGCATTGAAGGAGTTGATAGATAAAGCACCCCCTGTGTGAATGGTAAACCGTTATGCACGTCTAGATTCATATCCTGGACTACTTGTGGATTATTTTTTACCCACTCTTGTATTTCGGTTTTTAAGGATGGTTGAACCGAACAACCACAAATCACATGATCTGCCAACAGCTGGATCTGTACTTGTTTTTCTTCCTGCGCCTCTTTACTCATACGGGACAAAGCGTCCGACTTAACATGTTCTCGGGCAGGACGATAGGTGACCTGGAAATCGTATTGGGCAAAAAAGACATGCCATCTGGCCTGACGGGCCGTAAGGCATTTCATGGATTTGAATGCTTGGAGATTTCTATGGTCAGAGTACACCAACACCTGTTGTTTGGCCCCAAGAAGATGATGACGCCATTCTCGGAAGGCATCTTTGATAGCCAGTAGTTCCCGCTCAGTAACGGTGTAGTTCCGTTCATATGAGGTGAGTTTACGAGAGAAGAAAGCCACTGGGTGTTCCTCCTTGGTTTCTGTGCAGACTTGTGAGAGCACTGCGCCAATAGCGACACTGGATGCATCCGCTTCAACGACAAACTGGCGATCAGGATCCGGATGTTGAAGCACGGGTGCAGTGGTAAATGCTTCCTTCAGTTTTTCGAATGCTGCTTGGGCATGTTGGTTCCAACAGAAAGGTACTTTGGAACTAGTTAAAGCCGTCAAAGGAGCTACTGTTTTGGAAAAGGAATGGATGAATCTGCGATAGAAATTCGCAAAGCCCAAGAAAGACTGTAGCGACTTGACGTTATGTGGAATTGGCCAATTCAAGACTGCCTTTACCTTGGAACGACTCATTCGAGCACCTAGATTGGTAATGTCGTAACCAAGGAACTCCACTTCCTGCGAATGAAAGACACATTTTTCGGCTTTCACATAAAGGTGGTTCTCCCTAAGTCTTTGTAGGACTGTAGAAACATGTCTGACGTGTTCCGATAGAGATGAGGAGTAAATCAAAATGTCGTCCAGATAGACAACCACAAATCGGTCCATGATGTCTCTGAATATATCATTCATGAAGAATTGAAATGTGGCGGGAGCATTGCACAGACCAAAAGGCATCACCAAATATTCGTAAAGACCATACCGTGTCTTAAAAGCGGTCTTCCATTCGTCGCCTTCACGAATGCGAACCAAATTGTATGCACCTCGCAAGTCCAGTTTGGTGAAGTAGCTGGAAGTGCCTAACTGATCCAACAGCACGTTTATTAGCGGTAAGGGGTATTGGTTTTTGATGGTGATATCATTAAGTGCCCTGTAATCAATGCAGGGTCTGAGGTCTCCCTCTTTCTTAGGAACAAAGAATAGAGGAGATGCAGCAGGAGATTGCGAGGTTCGTATAAAGCCCATGGCTAGCGCCTTGTCAATGTATTCCTTTAACACGACATCTTCTTTAGGTGTTAAAGAATAAACACGGCCTGTAGGGATTTTGGCACCCGGAATCAGTTCAATAGGACAGTCGTACTGTCGATGAGGAGGTAATTGTTCTGCCTGGCCTTTATCAAAGACATCAGCATAATCAGCGTATTCGCATGGTATGATATTGTCGCATTGATGTACAACGCTGATAGCAGAATCCTCCACCACAGAGGCCAATAAGTGTTGTTTATTTGACACCTCCTGACTGGTAAAGCAATGTTCGTTGCAATGAGTCGAAGGATATTGGAGCGATCCCGAAACCCAGTCAACAGTAGGATTGTGAAGGGTTAACCATGCAAGACCAAGTATGATCTCGTACTGCGGAGCAGCAATAACATCGAAGACGATTTCTTCTGAATGGTTATTTGATAGCGTCATCCGAACAGGTACCGTCTCCTGGGTTACCATACCAGAAGTTAACACAGATCCGTCCACGGTATTCACCGTTTCGGGTTTTTTTTTGTTTACTAGGGGTAAGGAGCGGTTCTTAGCATAGGTGATGTCTATATAATTGCTGGTGGCGCCAGAATCAACCATGGCCTTGGAAACCACTTCTCGCTCATCACAATGTAACGTCACCTGAACTATTACAGGTGCATGTTTAGGAATGGTACTGGAGTCCGATGAAACACTCGACATAGGGACTCCTGCTAATGTCGAGTTTTGGCGTTTCCCGCACGCTTGACGGGTTTTTTAGGGCATGTTGCCAATAAATGCTCGGAAGAACCACAATACATACATAAGTGGTTTTTTCTTCGGTTCTCCCGTTCTGTATTGGACAATCGGCCTCTCACGGCGCCTATTTGCATGGGTTCAGGGTCGTTAGAGATGACTGCTGGTGTCTCTGACCGCCCCGAGACTGGCATGAAGGGCTTTTTCTCTCCCTTTCGAGCATTCCTTCGGGCGTCGATTTGTAGAACCAAATCAAGCAGCTCTGGGAAACCCGTAGGAACCACAGGAACAGTAGATAAGGCGTCTTTCAGTTCTTCAGAAAGACCCTTGTAAAAAACAGCCGTTTTCTTGCTGTCAGGCCATTGGGTTTCCGCCGTCAGTTGATTGAACCGGGCGACGTAAGACATAAGGGGTTGGCTGCCTTGTTGTAGGTTAAGCAACTCCAAATCTGTGGCTTGAGTAGAGTAACGCATGTCAAAGACTTTACTCATAGCAGTCAAGAGATCGTCACAATCGTACAACAAAGGGCTATTAGTTTCCAACAAAGGGTTAGCCCAAGCAGCAGCCGTGCCCCCTAAATGGGAAAGCACGAAGGCTGCTTTTGTGGTTAGGTCAGGAAAAGATGTAGGACGGCAAAGGAAATGGAGTCGGCACTGGTTTACAAAGGTTCTGTAGGTTTTGGGATCACCCGTGAACCTTTCTGGAGGGGCCAAGGGAAACTGAGTGGGCATAACCACGTTAATAGTCTCCTGTGGGGGTGCCGTAGTCCCAGATCCGGATGCGGTAGCCATCGGCGCTTGTGTTCCCTGAGGACTACCATGTAGGGCGTCTTGCATAACGTCCATACGGTGCCGTAACATGTCCTGTGCAGTAACCATTTCGTTTCTCAAATCGTGGATCAACTGTGTCAAAACAGTTAAAGGATCCGTACCCTCCATGGCTTCTGATTCTGTCAGAATGCACCAAAGTATCGGCCGAAAAGGATACAATATTCAAAAGGATACAGGAGGTAGGGTCTTCCGGATCCCTGTTCACCCGACTTGATAGTCGTGAAGTCAACAAAGACCTTCCAAATGATACAACCCTCTGGCTGATAAAACAGGCAGAGCGATGGATCACTGGAAAGGGCGTGGGTAAGGTATAGTAATCCAGCCTAGGACAAATTAAAGTATCATGAATAACTGCTCCAACCTGAGTATGATGAGTTAGATAATGGCAGGAATGATCACACTGACCTGTATCTCTGGGTAGAACAATCCAGAAGTCTCTTGATGGATTTGAAATGAAGAACAAAACGACAGGGAAGGGAAAATTAGTAAGGGAGACTTATCCCGGACGGAACGAGGCTCACGCTAGATACGGGTTGAATTCACCACAGGATAGCGTCCAAAGTTCAGTTCAAAGTCACTTCCAATAATCCTTGAAAGGCTTCCTTCCCACTTAGGGATCAATCCTTCTGATTTTACACGCGGGCAGGATTCACGCAGCCTTGGCCAGCCGCGTATGAAGACAAAGAGCGCGTGTGGATTATCACGCGAAGGGATAGCTCCAGGAATCAGCGTGTGGCGGAACACACGCTATCGAAGGCCCAAAAGTAGCTGTAGGAATATACCAGGATGTAGATCAGAGGTTCAGCTACACGACGCCAATAGAGACGATCAGAAGCAGAGAGTGAAGTTTCTACGCTGCTTAAATACGTGATACCGTAGTTCACGTGACGAAGCAAAAGTCACGTGAAGTTAGCGACGTGAAAAGTGTAAACGTCGTTTTCCCGGTAACGTATCGAATAGCCTCCATTTGGAGTAGAACGGTCTAGCTGTTCTACGAGCGTAGCGTCCAGCATGCATGACAATATCACATCTCAGGCTATAGGAAGGGTCTCAGGATTGGAATGGGAAGGAGTTGGATATCACATCTCATGCTATAGGCAGGGTCTCAGGATTGGAATGGGAAGGAGTTGGATATCACATCTCATGCTATAGGAAGGGTCTCAGGTTTGGTATAAGCATTGAGATATCACATCTCGTGCTATAGGAAGGGTCTCAGGATTGGAATGGGAAGGAGTTGTATATGACATCTCATGCTATAGACAGGGTCTCAGGTTTGGAAAGGGAAGGAGATGGATATCACATTTCATGTTAGAGGTAGGATCTCAGGTTTGGTATTAGAGGCATTGAGATATCACATCTCATGCTATCAGAAGGGTCTCAGGATTGGAATGGGAAGGAGTTGGATATCACATCTCATGCTAAAGGGAGGGTCTCAGGTTTGGAAGGGGAAGGATTTGGAAATCACATCTCATGTTATAGGAAGGATCTCAGGTTTGGTATTAGAAGCATTGAGACATCACATCTCATGCTATAGGAAGGGTCTCAGGATTGGAATGGGAAGGAGTTGGATATCACATCTCATGCTATAGGAAGGGTCTCAGATTTGGTATAAGCATTGAGATATCACATCTCATGCTATAGGAAGGGTCTCAGGATTGGAATGGGAAGCAGTTGGATATCACATCTCAGGCCATAGGAAGGGTCTCAGGTTTGGTATAAGCATTGAGATATCACATCTCTGCTATCGGAAGGGTCTCAGGATTGGAATGGGAAGGAGTTGGATATCCCATCTCATGTTATAGGAAGAGTCTCAGGTTTGGTATTAGAAGCAGTGAGATATCCCATCTCATGCTATAGGAAGGGTCTCAGGTTGGAATGGGAAGGAGTTGGATATCACATTTCATGTTATAGGAAGGGTCTCAGGATTGGAATTGGAAGGACTTGGCTATCATATCTCATGCTATAGGAAGGCTCTCAGGTTTGGAAGGGGAAGGAGTTGGATATCACATTTCATGTTAGAGGAACGATCTCAGGTTTGGTATTAGAGGCCTTGAGATATCACATCTCATGCTATAGGAAGGGTCTCAGGATTGGAATGGGAAGGAGTTGTATATGACATCTCAGGCCTTAGGAAGGGTCTCAGGTTTGGTATAAGCATTGAGATATCACATCTCATGCTATAGGAAGGGTCTCAGGATTGGAATGGGAAGGAGTTGGATATCACATCTCATGTTATAGGAAAGATCTCAGGTTTGGTATTAGAAGCATTGAGACATCACATCTCATGTTATAGGAAGGGTCTCAGGATTGGAATGGGAAGAAGTTGGATATCACATCTCATGCTATAGGAAGGGTCTCAGATTTGGTATAAGCATTGAGATATCACATCTCATGCTATAGGAAGGGTCTCAGGATTGGAATGGGAAGCAGTTGGATATCACATCTCAGGCCATAGGAACGGTCTCAGGTTTGGTATAAGCATTGAGATATCACATCTCTGCTATCGGAAGGGTCTCAGGATTGGAATGGGAAGGAGTTGGATATCCCATCTCATGTTATAGGAAGAGTCTCAGGTTTGGTATTAGAAGCATTGTGATATCCCATCTCATGCTATAGGAAGGGTCTCAGGTTGGAATGGGAAGGAGTTGGATATCACATTTCATGTTATAGGAAGGGTCTCAGGATTGGAATTGGAAGGACTTGGCTATCATATCTCATGCTATAGGAAGGCTCTCAGGTTTGGAAGGGGAAGGAGTTGGATATCACATTTCATGTTAGAGGAACGATCTCAGGTTTGGTATTAGAGGCCTTGAGATATCACATCTCATGCTATAGGAAGGGTCTCAGGATTGGAATGGGAAGGAGTTGGATATCACATCTCAAGCTATAGGAACGGTCTCAGGTTTGGTATAAGCATTGTGATATCACATCTCATGCTATAGGAAGGGTCTCAGGATTGGAATTGGAAGGAGTTGGATATCACATCTCATGTTATAGGAAAGATCTCAGGTTTGGTATTAGAAGCATTGAGACATCACATCTCATGTTATAGGAAGGGTCTCAGGATTGGAATGGGAAGAGGTTGGATATCACATCTCATGCTATAGGAAGGGTCTCAGGTTTGGTATAAGCATTGAGATATCACATCTCATGCTATAGGAAGGGTCTCAGGATTGGAATGGGAAGGAGTTGTATATGACATCTCATGCCATAGGAAGGGTCTCAGGTTTGGTATAAGCATTGAGATATCACATCACATGCTATAGGAAGGGTCTCAGGATTGTAATGGGAAGGACTTGGATATCACATCTCATGCTGTAAGCAGGGTCTCAGGTTTGGAAAGGGAAGGAGATGGATATCACATTTCATGTTAGAGGTAGGATCTCAGGTTTGGTATTAGAGGCACTGAAATATCACATCTCATGCTATCAGAAGGGTCTCCGGATTGGAATGGGAAGGAGTTGGATATCACATCTCATGCTAAAGGGAGGGTCTCAGGTTTGGAAGGGGAAGGATTTGGAAATCACATCTCATGTTATAGGAAGGATCTCAGGTTTGGTATTAGAAGCATTGAGATATCACATCTCATGCTATCGGAAGTATCTCAGGTTTGGTATTAGAGGCATTGAGATATCACATCTCATGCTATCATAAGGGTCTCAGGATTGGAATGGGAAGGAGTTGGATATCACATCTCATGTTATAGGAAGGATCTCAGGTTTGGTATTAGAAGCATTGAGACATCGCATCTCATGCTATAGGAAGGGTCTCAGGATTGGAATGGGAAGGAGTTGGATATCACATCTCATGCTATAGGAAGGGTCTCAGATTTGGTATAAGCATTGAGATATCACATCTCATGCTATAGGAACGGTCTCAGGATTGGAATGGGAAGGAGTTGTATATGACATCTCAGGCCATAGGAAGGGTCTCAGGTTTGGTATAAGCATTGAGATATCACATCTCTACTATCGGAAGGGTCTCAGGATTGGAATGGGAAGGAGTTGGATATCCCATCTCATGTTATAGGAAGGGTCTCAGGTTTGGTATTAGAAGCATTGAGACATCACATCTCATGTTATAGGAAGGGTCTCAGGATTGGAATGGGAAGAAGTTGGATATCACATCTCATGCTATAGGAAGGGTCTCAGGTTTGGTATAAGCATTGAGATATCACATCTCATGCTATAGGAAGGGTCTCAGGATTGGAATGGGAAGGAGTTGTATATGACATCTCATGCCATAGGAAGGGTCTCAGGTTTGGTATAAGCATTGAGATATCACATCACATGCTATAGGAAGGGTCTCAGGATTGGAATGGGAAGGACTTTTGATATCACATCTCATGCTATAGGCAGGGTCTCATGTTTGGAAAGGGAAGGAGATGGATATCACATTTCATGTTAGAGGTAGGATCTCAGGTTTGGTATTAGAGGCATTGAAATATCACATCTCATGCTATCAGAAGGGTCTCAGGATTGGAATGGGAAGGAGTTGGATATCACATCTCATGCTAAAGGGAGGGTCTCAGGTTTGGAAGTGGAAGGATTTGAAAAATCACATCTCATGTTATAGGAAGGATCTCAGGTTTGGTACTAGAAGCATTGAGATATCACATCTCATGCTATCAGAAGTATCTCAGGTTTGGTATTAGAGGCATTGAGATATCACATCTCATGCTATCATAAGGGTCTCAGGATTGGAATGGGAAGGGGTTGGATATCACATCTCATATTATAGGAAGGATCTCAGGTTTGGTATTAGAAGCATTGAGACATCACATCTCATGCTATAGGAAGGGTCTCAGGATTGGAATGGGAAGGAGTTGGATATCACATCTCATGCTATAGGAAGGGTCTCGGATTTGGTATAAGCATTGAGATATCACATCTCATGCTATAGGAAGGGTCTCAGGATTGGAATGGGAAGGAGTTGTATATGACAAATCAGGCCATAGGAAGGGTCTCAGGTTTGGTATAAGCATTGAGATATCACATCTCTGCTATCGGAAGGGTCTCTCAGGATTGGAATGGGAAGGAGTTGGATATCCCATCTCATGTTATAGGAAGGGTCTCAGGTTTGGTATTAGAAGCATTGAGATATCACATCTCATGCTATAGGAAGAGTCTCAGGATTGGAATGGGGAGGACTTGGATGTCACATCTCATGCTATAGGGAGGGTCTCAAGTTTGATATTAGAAGTATTGAGATAACAAATCTCATGATATCGGAAGGGTGTCAGGATTGGAATGGGAAGGAATTGGATATCACATCTCATGATAAAGGAAGGGTCTAAGGTTTGGAAGGGGAAGGATTTGGATATCACATCTCATGTTATAGGACGGGTCTCAGGTTTTGTATTAGAAGCATTGAGATATCAAGTTTCATGGTATAGGAAGGGTCTCAGAATTGGAATGGGAAGGAGTTGGATATCACATCTCAAGCTATAGGTAGGGTCTCAGGATTGGAATGGGAAGGAGTTTGATATCACATCTCATGCCATAGTATGGGTCTCAGGTTTGGTAGAAGCATTGGGATATCACATCTCATGCTATCGGAAGGGTATCAGCATTGGATTTGGAAGGAGTTGGATATCCCATCTCATGCTATAGTAAGGGTCTCAGGTTGGAATGGGAAGGAGTTGGGTATCACATTTCATGTTATAGGAAGGGTCTCAGGATTGGATGGGAAGGACTTGGATATCATATCTCATGCTATAGGAAGGCTCTCAGGTTTGGAAGGGGAAGGAGTTGGATATCACATTTCATGTTAGAGGAAGGATCTCAGGTTTGGTATTAGAGGCCTTGAGATATCACATCTCATGCTATAGGAAGGGTCTCAGGATTGGAATGGGAAGGAGTTGGATATCACATCTCACGCTATAGGAAGGGTCTCAGGTTTGGTATAAGCATTGAGATATCACATCTCATGCTATAGGAAGGGTCTTAGGATTGGAATGGGAAGGAGTTGGATATCACATCTCATGTTATAGGAAAGATCTCAGGTTTGGTATTAGAAGCATTGAGACATCGCATCTCATGTTATAGGAAGGGTCTCAGGAATGGAATGGGAAGAAGTTGGATATCACATCTCATGCTATAGGAAGGGTCTCAGGTTTGGAAGGGGAAGGAGTTGGATATCCAATCTCATGTTATAGGACTGGTCTCGGGTTTGGTATTAGAAGCATTCAGATATCACATCGCATGCTGTAGGAAGGTTCTCAGGTTTGGAATGGGGAGGAATTGGATATCACATCTCATGTCATAGGAAGGATCTCAGGTTTGGTATTAGAAGCATTGAGATATCACATCTCATGCTATAGGAATGGTCTCAGGATTGGAATGGGAAGGAGTTGGATATCACATCTCATGTTATAGGAAGGATCTCAGGATTGGATTGGGAAGGAGTTGTATATCACATCTCATGTTATAGGAAGGGTCTCAGGATTGGATTGGGAAGGAGTTGTATATGACATCTCAGGCCATAGGAAGGGTCTCAGGATTGGTATAAGCATTGAGATATCACATCTCTGCTATCGGAAGGGTCTCAGGATTGGAATGGACAGGAGTTGGATATCCCATCTCATGATAAAGGAAGGGTCTAAGGTTTGGAAGGGGAAAGATTTGGATATCACATCTCATGTTATAGGACGGGTCTCAATTTTGATATTAGAAGCATTGAGATAACAAATCTCATGATATCGGAAGGGTCTCAGGATTGGAATGGGAAGGAGTTGGATATCACATCTCATGATAAAGGAAGGGTCTAAGGTTTGGAAGGGGAAAGATTTGGATATCACATCTCATGTTATAGGACGGGTCTCAGGTTTGGTATTAGAAGCATTGAGATATCAAGTCTCATGGTATAGGAAGGGTCTCAGAATTGGAATGGGAAGGATTTGGATATCACATCTCAAGCTATAGGAAGAGTCTCAGGATTGGAATGGGAAGGAGTTTGATATCACATCTCATGCCATAGTATGGTTCTCAGGTTTGGTAGAAGCATTGGGATATCACATCTCATGCTATTGGAAGGGTATCAGTATTGGATTTGGAAGGAGTTGGATATCCCATCTCATGCTATAGGAAGGGTCTCAGGTTGGAATGGGAAGGAGTTGGATATCACATTTCATGTTATAGGAAGGGTCTCAGGATTGGAATGGGAAGGAGTTGGATATCACATCTCAAGCTTTAGGAAGGGTCTCAGGTTTGGTATAAGCATTGAGATAGCACATCTCATGCTATAGGAAGGGTCTCAGGATTGGAATGAGAAGGAGTTGGATATCACATCTCATGTTATAGGAAAGATCTCAGGTTTGGTATTAGAAGCATTGAGACATCACATCTCATGTTATAGGAAGGGTCTCAGGATTGGAATGGGAAGAAGTTGTATATGACATCTCATGCTATAGACAGGGTCTCAGGTTTGGAAAGGGAAGGAGATGGATATCACATTTCATGTTAGAGGTAGGATCTCAGGTTTGGTATTAGAGGCATTGAGATATCACATCTCATGCTATCAGAAGGGTCTCAGGATTGGAATGGGAAGGAGTTGGATATCACATCTCATGCTAAAGGGGGGGTCTCAGGTTTGGAAGGGGAAGGATTTGGAAATCACATCTCATGTTATAGGAAGGATCTCAGGTTTGGTATTAGAAGCATTGAGACATCACATCTCATGCTATAGGAAGGGTCTCAGGATTGGAATGGGAAGGAGTTGGATATCACATCTCATGCTATAGGAAGGGTCTCAGATTTGGTATAAGCATTGAGATATCACATCTCATGCTATAGGAAGGGTCTCAGGATTGGAATGGGAAGCAGTTGGATATCACATCTCAGGCCATAGGAAGGGTCTCAGGTTTGGTATAAGCATTGAGATATCACATCTCTGTTATCGGAAGGGTCTCAGGATTGGAATGGGAAGGAGTTGGATATCGCATCTCATGTTATAGGAAGAGTCTCAGGTTTGGTATTAGAAGCATTGAGATATCCCATCTCATGCTATAGGAAGGGTCTCAGGTTGGAATGGGAAGGAGTTGGATATCACATTTCATGTTATAGGAAGGGTCTCAGGATTGGAATTGGAAGGACTTGGCTATCATATCTCATGCTATAGGAAGGCTCTCAGGTTTGGAAGGGGAAGGAGTTGGATATCACATTTCATGTTAGAGGAACGATCTCAGGTTTGGTATTAGAGGCCTTGAGATATCACATCTCATGCTATAGGAAGGGTCTCAGGATTGGAATGGGAAGGAGTTGTATATGACATCTCAGGCCTTAGGAAGGGTCTCAGGTTTGGTATAAGCATTGAGATATCACATCTCATGCTATAGGAAGGGTCTCAGGATTGGAATGGGAAGGAGTTGGATATCACATCTCATGTTATAGGAAAGATCTCAGGTTTGGTATTAGAAGCATTGAGACATCACATCTCATGTTATAGGAAGGGTCTCAGGATTGGAATGGGAAGAAGTTGGATATCACATCTCATGCTATAGGAAGGGTCTCAGATTTGGTATAAGCATTGAGATATCACATCTCATGCTATAGGAAGGGTCTCAGGATTGGAATGGGAAGCAGTTGGATATCACATCTCAGGCCATAGGAAGGGTCTCAGGTTTGGTATAAGCATTGAGATATCACATCTCTGCTATCGGAAGGGTCTCAGGATTGGAATGGGAAGGAGTTGGATATCCCATCTCATGTTATAGGAAGAGTCTCAGGTTTGGTATTAGAAGCATTGAGATATCCCATCTCATGCTATAGGAAGGGTCTCAGGTTGGAATGGGAAGGAGTTGGATATCACATTTCATGTTATAGGAAGGGTCTCAGGATTGGAATTGGAAGGACTTGGCTATCATATCTCATGCTATAGGAAGGCTCTCAGGTTTGGAAGGGGAAGGAGTTGGATATCACATTTCATGTTAGAGGAACGATCTCAGGTTTGGTATTAGAGGCCTTGAGATATCACATATCATGCTATAGGAAGGGTCTCAGGATTGGAATGGGAAGGAGTTGGATATCACATCTCAAGCTATAGGAACGGTCTCAGGTTTGGTATAAGCATTGTGATATCACATCTCATGCTATAGGAAGGGTCTCAGGATTGGAATGGGAAGGAGTTGGATATCACATCTCATGTTATAGGAAAGATCTCAGGTTTGGTATTAGAAGCATTGAGACATCACATCTCATGTTATAGGAAGGGTCTCAGGATTGGAATGGGAAGAAGTTGGATATCACATCTCATGCTATAGGAAGGGTCTCAGGTTTGGTATAAGCATTGAGATATCACATCTCATGCTATAGGAAGGGTCTCAGGATTGGAATGGGAAGGAGTTGTATATGACATCTCATGCCATAGGAAGGGTCTCAGGTTTGGTATAAGCATTGAGATATCACATCACATGCTATAGGAAGGGTCTCAGGATTGTAATGGGAAGGACTTGGATATCACATCTCATGCTGTAAGCAGGGTCTCAGGTTTGGAAAGGGAAGGAGATGGATATCACATTTCATGTTAGAGGTAGGATCTCAGGTTTGGTATTAGAGGCACTGAAATATCACATCTCATGCTATCAGAAGGGTCTCAGGATTGGAATGGGAAGGAGTTGGATATCACATCTCATGCTAAAGGGAGGGTCTCAGGTTTGGTATAAGCATTGCGATAGCACATCTCATGCTATAGGAAGGTTCTCAGGATTGGAATGGGAAGGAGTTGGATATTACATCTCATGTTATAGGAAAGATCTCAGGTTTGGTATTAGAAGCATTGAGACATCACATCTCATGTTATAGGAAGGGTCTCAGGATTGGAATGGGAAGAAGTTGGATATCACATCTCATGCTATAGGAAGGGTCTCAGGTTTGGAAGGGGAAGGAGTTGGATATCCAATCTCATGTTATAGGACTGGTCTCAGGTTTGGTATTAGAAGCATTGAGATATCACATCGCATGCTGTAGGAAGGTTCTCAGGTTTGGTATTAGAAGCATTGAGACATCACATCTCATGCTATAGGAAGGGTCTCAGGATTGGAATGGGAAGGAGTTGGATATCACATCTCATGTTATAGGAAGGATCTCAGGTTTGGTATTAGAAGCATTGAGACATCACATCTCATGCTATAGGAAGGGTCTCAGGATTGGAATTTGAAGGAGTTGGATATCACATCTCATGCTATAGGAAGGGTCTCAGATTTGGTATAAGCATTGAGATATCACATCTCATGATATAGGAAGGGTCTCAGGATTGGATTGGGAAGGAGTTGTATATGACATCTCAGGCCATAGGAAGGGTCTCAGGATTGGTATAAGCATTGAGATATCACATCTCTGCTATCGGAAGGGTCTCAGGATTGGAATGGAAAGGAGTTGGATATCCCATCTCATGATAAAGGAAGGGTCTAAGGTTTGGAAGGGGAAAGATTTGGATATCACATCTCATGTTATAGGACGGGTCTCAATTTTGATATTAGAAGCATTGAGATAACAAATCTCATGATATCGGAAGGGTCTCAGGATTGGAATGGGAAGGAGTTGGATATCACATCTCATGATAAAGGAAGGGTCTAAGGTTTGGAAGGGGAAAGATTTGGATATCACATCTCATGTTATAGGACGGGTCTCAGGTTTGGCATTAGAAGAATTGAGATATCAAGTCTCATGGTATAGGAAGGGTCTCAGAATTGGAATGGGAAGGATTTGGATATCACATCTCAAGCTATAGGAAGAGTCTCAGGATTGGAATGGGAAGGAGTTTGATATCACATCTCATGCCATAGTATGGTTCTCAGGTTTGGTAGAAGCATTGGGATATCACATCTCATGCTATAGGAAGGGTCTCAGGTTGGAATGGGAAGGAGTTGGATATCACATTTCATGTTATAGGAAGGGTCTCAGGATTGGAATGGGAAGGAGTTGGATATCACATCTCATGTTATAGGAAAGATCTCAGGTTTGGTATTAGAAGCATTGAGACATCACATCTCATGTTATAGGAAGGGTCTCAGGATTGGAATGGGAAGAAGTTGGATATCACATCTCATGCTATAGGAAGGGTCTCAGGTTTGGAAGGGGAAGGAGTTGGATATCCAATCTCATGTTATAGGACTGGTCTCAGGTTTGGTATTAGAAGCATTGAGATATCACATCGCATGCTGTAGGAAGGTTCTCAGGTTTGGAATGGGGAGGAATTGGATATCACATCTCATGTCATAGGAAGGATCTCAGGTTTGGTATTACAAGCATTGAGATATCACATCTCATGCTATAGGAATGGTCTCAGGATTGGAATTAGAAGGAGTTGGATATTACATTCTTGCTATAGAAAGGGTCTCATGTTTGGAATGGGAAGGAGTTGGATATCACATATGCTATAGGAAGGGTCTCAGGTTTGAAACGGGAAGGAGTTGGATATCACATCTCATGTTATAGGAAGGGTCTCAGGTTTGGTATTAGAAGCATTGAGACATCACATCTCATGTTATAGGAAGGGTCTCAGGATTGGAATGGGAAGAAGTTGGATATCACATCTCATGCTATAGGAAGGGTCTCAGGTTTGGAAGGGGAAGGAGTTGGATATCCAATCTCATGTTATAGGACTGGTCTCAGGTTTGGTATTAGAAGCATTGAGATATCACATCTCATGCTAAAGGAAGGGTCTCAGGTTTGGAACGGGAAGGAGTTGGATATCACATCTCATGTTATAGGAAGGGTCTCAGGTTTGGTATAAGCATTGAGATATCACATCTCATGCTATAGGAAGGGTCTCAGGATTGGAATGGGAAGGACTTGGATATCACATCTCATGCTATAGATAGGCTCTCAGGTTTGGAAGGGGAAGGAGTTGGATATCACATTTCATGTTAGAGGAAGGATCTCAGGTTTGGTATTAGAGGCATTGAGATATCACATCTCAGGCTATAGGAAGGGTCTCAGGATTGGAATGGGAAGGAGTTGGATATCACATCTCATGCTATAGGCAGGGTCTCAGGATTGGAATGGGAAGGAGTTGGATATCACATCTCATGCTATAGGAAGGGTCTCAGGTTTGGTATAAGCATTGAGATATCACATCTCGTGCTATAGGAAGGGTCTCAGGATTGGAATGGGAAGGAGTTGTATATGACATCTCATGCTATAGACAGGGTCTCAGGTTTGGAAAGGGAAGGAGATGGATATCACATTTCATGTTAGAGGTAGGATCTCAGGTTTGGTATTAGAGGCATTGAGATATCACATCTCATGCTATCAGAAGGGTCTCAGGATTGGAATGGGAAGGAGTTGGATATCACATCTCATGCTAAAGGGAGGGTCTCAGGTTTGGAAGGGGAAGGATTTGGAAATCACATCTCATGTTATAGGAAGGATCTCAGGTTTGGTATTAGAAGCATTGAGACATCACATCTCATGCTATAGGAAGGGTCTCAGGATTGGAATGGGAAGGAGTTGGATATCACATCTCATGCTATAGGAAGGGTCTCAGATTTGGTATAAGCATTGAGATATCACATCTCATGCTATAGGAAGGGTCTCAGGATTGGAATGGGAAGCAGTTGGATATCACATCTCAGGCCATAGGAAGGGTCTCAGGTTTGGTATAAGCATTGAGATATCACATCTCTGCTATCGGAAGGGTCTCAGGATTGGAATGGGAAGGAGTTGGATATCCCATCTCATGTTATAGGAAGAGTCTCAGGTTTGGTATTAGAAGCAGTGAGATATCCCATCTCATGCTATAGGAAGGGTCTCAGGTTGGAATGGGAAGGAGTTGGATATCACATTTCATGTTATAGGAAGGGTCTCAGGATTGGAATTGGAAGGACTTGGCTATCATATCTCATGCTATAGGAAGGCTCTCAGGTTTGGAAGGGGAAGGAGTTGGATATCACATTTCATGTTAGAGGAACGATCTCAGGTTTGGTATTAGAGGCCTTGAGATATCACATCTCATGCTATAGGAAGGGTCTCAGGATTGGAATGGGAAGGAGTTGTATATGACATCTCAGGCCTTAGGAAGGGTCTCAGGTTTGGTATAAGCATTGAGATATCACATCTCATGCTATAGGAAGGGTCTCAGGATTGGAATGGGAAGGAGTTGGATATCACATCTCATGTTATAGGAAAGATCTCAGGTTTGGTATTAGAAGCATTGAGACATCACATCTCATGTTATAGGAAGGGTCTCAGGATTGGAATGGGAAGAAGTTGGATATCACATCTCATGCTATAGGAAGGGTCTCAGATTTGGTATAAGCATTGAGATATCACATCTCATGCTATAGGAAGGGTCTCAGGATTGGAATGGGAAGCAGTTGGATATCACATCTCAGGCCATAGGAACGGTCTCAGGTTTGGTATAAGCATTGAGATATCACATCTCTGCTATCGGAAGGGTCTCAGGATTGGAATGGGAAGGAGTTGGATATCCCATCTCATGTTATAGGAAGAGTCTCAGGTTTGGTATTAGAAGCATTGTGATATCCCATCTCATGCTATAGGAAGGGTCTCAGGTTGGAATGGGAAGGAGTTGGATATCACATTTCATGTTATAGGAAGGGTCTCAGGATTGGAATTGGAAGGACTTGGCTATCATATCTCATGCTATAGGAAGGCTCTCAGGTTTGGAAGGGGAAGGAGTTGGATATCACATTTCATGTTAGAGGAACGATCTCAGGTTTGGTATTAGAGGCCTTGAGATATCACATCTCATGCTATAGGAAGGGTCTCAGGATTGGAATGGGAAGGAGTTGGATATCACATCTCAAGCTATAGGAACGGTCTCAGGTTTGGTATAAGCATTGTGATATCACATCTCATGCTATAGGAAGGGTCTCAGGATTGGAATTGGAAGGAGTTGGATATCACATCTCATGTTATAGGAAAGATCTCAGGTTTGGTATTAGAAGCATTGAGACATCACATCTCATGTTATAGGAAGGGTCTCAGGATTGGAATGGGAAGAGGTTGGATATCACATCTCATGCTATAGGAAGGGTCTCAGGTTTGGTATAAGCATTGAGATATCACATCTCATGCTATAGGAAGGGTCTCAGGATTGGAATGGGAAGGAGTTGTATATGACATCTCATGCCATAGGAAGGGTCTCAGGTTTGGTATAAGCATTGAGATATCACATCACATGCTATAGGAAGGGTCTCAGGATTGTAATGGGAAGGACTTGGATATCACATCTCATGCTGTAAGCAGGGTCTCAGGTTTGGAAAGGGAAGGAGATGGATATCACATTTCATGTTAGAGGTAGGATCTCAGGTTTGGTATTAGAGGCACTGAAATATCACATCTCATGCTATCAGAAGGGTCTCCGGATTGGAATGGGAAGGAGTTGGATATCACATCTCATGCTAAAGGGAGGGTCTCAGGTTTGGAAGGGGAAGGATTTGGAAATCACATCTCATGTTATAGGAAGGATCTCAGGTTTGGTATTAGAAGCATTGAGATATCACATCTCATGCTATCGGAAGTATCTCAGGTTTGGTATTAGAGGCATTGAGATATCACATCTCATGCTATCATAAGGGTCTCAGGATTGGAATGGGAAGGAGTTGGATATCACATCTCATGTTATAGGAAGGATCTCAGGTTTGGTATTAGAAGCATTGAGACATCGCATCTCATGCTATAGGAAGGGTCTCAGAATTGGAATGGGAAGGAGTTGGATATCACATCTCATGCTATAGGAAGGGTCTCAGATTTGGTATAAGCATTGAGATATCACATCTCATGCTATAGGAACGGTCTCAGGATTGGAATGGGAAGGAGTTGTATATGACATCTCAGGCCATAGGAAGGGTCTCAGGTTTGGTATAAGCATTGAGATATCACATCTCTACTATCGGAAGGGTCTCAGGATTGGAATGGGAAGGAGTTGGATATCCCATCTCATGTTATAGGAAGGGTCTCAGGTTTGGTATTAGAAGCATTGAGACATCACATCTCATGTTATAGGAAGGGTCTCAGGATTGGAATGGGAAGAAGTTGGATATCACATCTCATGCTATAGGAAGGGTCTCAGGTTTGGTATAAGCATTGAGATATCACATCTCATGCTATAGGAAGGGTCTCAGGATTGGAATGGGAAGGAGTTGTATATGACATCTCATGCCATAGGAAGGGTCTCAGGTTTGGTATAAGCATTGAGATATCACATCACATGCTATAGGAAGGGTCTCAGGATTGGAATGGGAAGGACTTTTGATATCACATCTCATGCTATAGGCAGGGTCTCATGTTTGGAAAGGGAAGGAGATGGATATCACATTTCATGTTAGAGGTAGGATCTCAGGTTTGGTATTAGAGGCATTGAAATATCACATCTCATGCTATCAGAAGGGTCTCAGGATTGGAATGGGAAGGAGTTGGATATCACATCTCATGCTAAAGGGAGGGTCTCAGGTTTGGAAGTGGAAGGATTTGAAAAATCACATCTCATGTTATAGGAAGGATCTCAGGTTTGGTACTAGAAGCATTGAGATATCACATCTCATGCTATCAGAAGTATCTCAGGTTTGGTATTAGAGGCATTGAGATATCACATCTCATGCTATCATAAGGGTCTCAGGATTGGAATGGGAAGGGGTTGGATATCACATCTCATATTATAGGAAGGATCTCAGGTTTGGTATTAGAAGCATTGAGACATCACATCTCATGCTATAGGAAGGGTCTCAGGATTGGAATGGGAAGGAGTTGGATATCACATCTCATGCTATAGGAAGGGGCTCGGATTTGGTATAAGCATTGAGATATCACATCTCATGCTATAGGAAGGGTCTCAGGATTGGAATGGGAAGGAGTTGTATATGACAAATCAGGCCATAGGAAGGGTCTCAGGTTTGGTATAAGCATTGAGATATCACATCTCTGCTATCGGAAGGGTCTCTCAGGATTGGAATGGGAAGGAGTTGGATATCCCATCTCATGTTATAGGAAGGGTCTCAGGTTTGGTATTAGAAGCATTGAGATATCACATCTCATGCTATAGGAAGAGTCTCAGGATTGGAATGGGGAGGACTTGGATGTCACATCTCATGCTATAGGGAGGGTCTCAAGTTTGATATTAGAAGTATTGAGATAACAAATCTCATGATATCGGAAGGGTGTCAGGATTGGAATGGGAAGGAATTGGATATCACATCTCATGATAAAGGAAGGGTCTAAGGTTTGGAAGGGGAAGGATTTGGATATCACATCTCATGTTATAGGACGGGTCTCAGGTTTTGTATTAGAAGCATTGAGATATCAAGTTTCATGGTATAGGAAGGGTCTCAGAATTGGAATGGGAAGGAGTTGGATATCACATCTCAAGCTATAGGTAGGGTCTCAGGATTGGAATGGGAAGGAGTTTGATATCACATCTCATGCCATAGTATGGGTCTCAGGTTTGGTAGAAGCATTGGGATATCACATCTCATGCTATCGGAAGGGTATCAGCATTGGATTTGGAAGGAGTTGGATATCCCATCTCATGCTATAGTAAGGGTCTCAGGTTGGAATGGGAAGGAGTTGGATATCACATTTCATGTTATAGGAAGGGTCTCAGGATTGGATGGGAAGGACTTGGATATCATATCTCATGCTATAGGAAGGCTCTCAGGTTTGGAAGGGGAAGGAGTTGGATATCACATTTCATGTTAGAGGAAGGATCTCAGGTTTGGTATTAGAGGCCTTGAGATATCACATCTCATGCTATAGGAAGGGTCTCAGGATTGGAATGGGAAGGAGTTGGATATCACATCTCACGCTATAGGAAGGGTCTCAGGTTTGGTATAAGCATTGAGATATCACATCTCATGCTATAGGAAGGGTCTTAGGATTGGAATGGGAAGGAGTTGGATATCACATCTCATGTTATAGGAAAGATCTCAGGTTTGGTATTAGAAGCATTGAGACATCGCATCTCATGTTATAGGAAGGGTCTCAGGAATGGAATGGGAAGAAGTTGGATATCACATCTCATGCTATAGGAAGGGTCTCAGGTTTGGAAGGGGAAGGAGTTGGATATCCAATCTCATGTTATAGGACTGGTCTCGGGTTTGGTATTAGAAGCATTCAGATATCACATCGCATGCTGTAGGAAGGTTCTCAGGTTTGGAATGGGGAGGAATTGGATATCACATCTCATGTCATAGGAAGGATCTCAGGTTTGGTATTAGAAGCATTGAGATATCACATCTCATGCTATAGGAATGGTCTCAGGATTGGAATGGGAAGGAGTTGGATATTACATTCTTGCTATAGGAAGGGTCTCATGTTTGGAATGGGAAGGAGTTGGATATCACATATGCTATAGTAAGGGTCTCAGGTTGGGACCAGGAAGGAGTTGGATATCACATCTCATGTTATAGGAAGGGTCTCAGGTTTGGTATAAGCATTGAGATATCACATCTCTGCTATCGGAAGTGTCTCAGGATTGGAATGGGAAGGAGTTTGATATCCCATCTCATGTTATAGGATGGGTCTCAGGTTTGTTATTAGAATCATTGAGATATCCTATTGCATGCTGTAGGAAGGGTCTAAGGATTGGAATGGGAAGGACTTGGATATCACATCTCATGCTATAGGTAGGCTCTCATGTTTGGAAAGGGAAGGAGTTGGATATCACATTTCATGTTAGAGGAAGGATCTCAGGTTTGGTATTAGAGGCATTGAGATATCACATCTCATGCTATAGGAAGGGTCTCAGGATTGGAATGGGAAGGAGTTGGATATCACATCTCATGCTATAGGGAGGGTCTCAAGTTTGATATTAGAAGCATTGAGATATCACATCTCATGCTATAGGAAGGGTCCCGGGATTGGAATGGGAAGGAGTTGGATATCACATCTCATGTTATAGGAAGGATCTCAGGTTTGGTATTAGAAGCATTGAGACATCACATCTCATGCTATAGGAAGTGTCTCAGGATTGGAATGGGAAGGACTTGGGTATCACATCTCATGCTATAGGGAGGGTCTCAAGTTTGATATTAGAAGCATTGAGATATCACATCTCATGCTATAGGAAGGGTCTCAGGATTGGAATGGGAAGGAGTTGGATATCACATCTCAAGCTTTAGGAAGGGTCTCAGGTTTGGTATAAGCATTGAGATAGCACATCTCATGCTATAGGAAGGGTCTCAGGATTGGAATGGGAAGGAGTTGGATATTACATCTCATGTTATAGGAAAGATCTCAGGTTTGGTATTAGAAGCATTGAGACATCACATCTCATGTTATAGGAAGGGTCTCAGGATTGGAATGGGAAGAAGTTGGATATCACATCTCATGCTATAGGAAGGGTCTCAGGTTTGGAAGGGGAAGGAGTTGGATATCCAATCTCATGTTATAGGACTGGTCTCAGGTTTGGTATTAGAAGCATTGAGATATCACATCGCATGCTGTAGGAAGGTTCTCAGGTTTGGTATTAGAAGCATTGAGACATCACATCTCATGCTATAGGAAGGGTCTCAGGATTGGAATGGGAAGGAGTTGGATATCACATCTCATGTTATACGAAGGATCTCAGGTTTGGTATTAGAAGCATTGAGACATCACATCTCATGCTATAGGAAGGGTCTCAGGATTGGAATGGGAAGGAGTTGGATATCACATCTCATGCTATAGGAAGGGTCTCAGATTTGGTATAAGCATTGAGATATCACATCTCATGCTAAAGGAAGGGTCTCAGGATTGGATTGGGAAGGAGTTGTATATGACATCTCAGGCCATAGGAAGGGTCTCAGGATTGGTATAAGCATTGAGATATCACATCTCTGCTATCGGAAGGGTCTCAGGATTGGAATGGGAAGGAGTTGGATATCCCATCTCATGATAAAGGAAGGGTCTAAGGTTTGGAAGGGGAAAGATTTGGATATCACATCTCATGTTATAGGCGGGTCTCAATTTTGATATAAGAAGCATTGAGATAACAAATCTCATGATATCGGAAGGGTCTCAGGATCGGAATGGGAAGGAGTTGGATATCACATCTCATGATAAAGGAAGGGTCTAAGGTTTGGAAGGGGAAAGATTTGGATATCATATCTCATGTTATAGGACGGGTCTCAGGTTTGGTATTAGAAGCATTGAGATATCAAGTCTCATCGTATAGGAAGGGTCTCAGAATTGGAATGGGAAGGATTTCGGATATCACATCTCAAGCTATAGGAAGAGTCTCAGGATTGGAATGGGAAGGAGTTTGATATCACATCTCATGCCATAGTATGGTTCTCAGGTTTGGTAGAAGCATTGGGATATCACATCTCATGCTATTGGAAGGGTATCAGTATTGGATTTGGAAGGAGTTGGATATCCCATCTCATGCTATAGGAAGGGTCTCAGGTTGGAATGGGAAGGAGTTGGATATCACATTTCATGTTATAGGAAGGGTCTCAGGATTGGAATGGGAAGGAGTTGGATATCACATCTCAAGCTTTAGGAAGGGTCTCAGGTTTGGTATAAGCATTGAGATAGCACATCTCATGCTATAGGAAGGGTCTCAGGATTGGAATGGGAAGGAGTTGGATATCACATCTCATGTTATAGGAAAGATCTCAGGTTTGGTATTAGAAGCATTGAGACATCACATCTCATGTTATAGGAAGGGTCTCAGGATTGGAATGGGAAGAAGTTGGATATCACATCTCATGCTATAGGAAGGGTCTCAGGTTTGGAAGGGGAAGGAGTTGGATATCCAATCTCATGTTATAGGACTGGTCTCAGGTTTGGTATTAGAAGCATTGAGATATCACATCGCATGCTGTAGGAAGGTTCTCAGGTTTGGAATGGGGAGGAATTGGATATCACATCTCATGTCATAGGAAGGATCTCAGGTTTGGTATTAGAAGCATTGAGATATCACATCTCATGCTATAGGAATGGTCTCAGGATTGGAATGGGAAGGAGTTGGATATTACATTCTTGCTATAGGAAGGGTCTCATGTTTGGAATGGGAAGGAGTTGGATATCACATATGCTATAGGAAGGGTCTCAGGTTTGAAACGGGAAGGAGTTGGATATCACATCTCATGTTATAGGAAGGGTCTCAGGTTTGAAACGGGAAGGAGTTGGATATCACATCTCATGTTATAGGACGGGTCTCAGGTTTGGTAGAAGAAGCATTGAGATATCACATCGCATGCTGTAGGAAGGTTCTCAGGTTTGGTATTAGAAGCATTGAGACATCACATCTCATGCTATAGGAAGGGTCTCAGGATTGGAATGGGAAGGAGTTGGATATCACATCTCATGTTATAGGAAGGATCTCAGGTTTGGTATTAGAAGCATTGAGACATCACATCTCATGCTATAGGAAGGGCCTCAGGATTGGAATGGGAAGGAGTTGGATATCACATCTCATGCTATAGGAAGGGTCTCAGATTTGGTATATGCATCGAGATATCACATCTCATGCTATAGGAAGGGTCTCGGGATTGGAATGGGAAGGAGTTGGATATCACATCTCATGCCATAGGAAGGGTCTTAGGTTTGGTATAAGCATTGAGATATCACATCTCTGCTATTGGAAGGGTCTCAGGATTGGAATGGGAAGGAGTTGGATATCACATCTCATGTTATAGGAAGGATCTCAGGTTTGGTATTAGAAGCATTGAGACATCACATCTCATGCTATAGGAAGGGTCTCAGGATTGGAATGGGAAGGAGTTGGATATCACATCTCATGCTATAGGAAGGGTCTCAGGTTTGGTATAAGCATTGAGATATCACATCTCATGCTATAGGAAGTGTCTCAGGATTGGAATGGGAAGGACTTGGGTGTCACATCTCATGCTATAGGGAGGGTCTCAAGTTTGATATTAGAAGCATTGAGATATCACATCTCATGCTATAGGAAGGGTCTCAGGATTGGAATGGGAAGGAGTTGGATATCACATCTCAAGCTTTAGGAAGGGTCTCAGGTTTGGTATAAGCATTGAGATAGAACATCTCATGCTATAGGAAGGGTCTCAGGATTGGAATGGGAAGGAGTTGGATATTACATCTCATGTTATAGGAAAGATCTCAGGTTTGGTATTAGAAGCATTGAGACATCACATCTCATGTTATAGGAAGGGTCTCAGGATTGGAATGGGAAGAAGTTGGATATCACATCTCATGCTATAGGAAGGGTCTCAGGTTTGGAAGGGGAAGGAGTTGGATATCCAATCTCATGTTATAGGACTGGTCTCAGGTTTGGTATTAGAAGCATTGAGATATCACATCGCATGCTGTAGGAAGGTTCTCAGGTTTGGTATTAGAAGCATTGAGACATCACATCTCATGCTATAGGAAGGGTCTCAGGATTGGAATGGGAAGGAGTTGGATATCACATCTCATGTTATAGGAAGGATCTCAGGTTTGGTATTAGAAGCATTGAGATATCACATCTCATGCTATAGGAGTGGTCTCAGGATTGGAATGGGAAGGAGTTGGATATTACATTCTTGCTATAGGAAGGGTCTCATGTTTGGAATGGGAAGGAGTTGGATATCACATATGCTATAGTAAGGGTCTCAGGTTTGGACCGGGAAGGAGTTGGATATCACATCTCATGTTATAGGAAGGGTCTCAGGATTGGTATAAGCATTGAGATATCACATCTCTGCTATCAGAAGTGTCTCAGGATTGGAATGGGAAGGAGTTGGATATCCCATCTCATGTTATAGGATGGGTCTCAGGTTTGTTATTAGAATCATTGAGATATCATATTGCATGCTGTAGTAAGGGTCTAAGGATTGGAATGGGAAGGACTTGGATATCACATCTCACTATAGGTAGGCTCTCATGTTTGGAAAGGGAAGGAGTTGGATATCACATTTCATGTTAGAGGAAGGATCTCAGGTTTGGTATTAGAGGCCTTGAGATATCACATCTCATGCTATAGGAAGGGTCTCAGGATTGGAATGGGAAGGAGTTGGATATCACATCTCAAGCTATAGGAAGGGTCTCAGGTTTGGTATAAGCATTGAGATATCACATCTCATGCTATAGGAAGGGTCTCAGGATTGGAATGGGAAGGAGTTGGATATCACATCTCATGTTATAGGAAAGATCTCAGGTTTGGTATTAGAAGCATTGAGACATCGCATCTCATGTTATAGGAAGGGTCTCAGGAATGGAATGGGAAGAAGTTGGATATCACATCTCATGCTATAGGAAGGGTCTCAGGTTTGTTATTAGAATCATTGAGATATCATATTGCATGCTGTAGGAAGGGTCTAAGGATTGGAATGGGAAGGACTTGGATATCACATCTCACTATAGGTAGGCTCTCATGTTTGGAAAGGGAAGGAGTTGGATATCACATTTCATGTTAGAGGAAGGATCTCAGGTTTGGTATTAGAGGCCTTGAGATATCACATCTCATGCTATAGGAAGGGTCTCAGGATTGGAATGGGAAGGAGTTGGATATCACATCTCAAGCTATAGGAAGGGTCTCAGGTTTGTTATAAGCATTGAGATATCACATCTCATGCTATAGGAAGGGTCTCAGGATTGGAATGGGAAGGAGTTGGATATCACATCTCATGTTATAGGAAAGATCTCAGGTTTGGTATTAGAAGCATTGAGACATCGCATCTCATGTTATAGGAAGGGTCTCAGGAATGGAATGGGAAGAAGTTGGATATCACATCTCATGCTATAGGAAGGGTCTCAGGTTTGGAAGGGGAAGGAGTTGGATATCCAATCTCATGTTATAGGACTGGTCTCGGGTTTGGTATTAGAAGCATTGAGATATCACATCGCATGCTGTAGGAAGGTTCTCAGGTTTGGAATGGGGAGGAATTGGATATCACATCTCATGTCATAGGAAGGATCTCAGGTTTGGTATTAGAAGCATTGAGATATCACATCTCATGCTATAGGAATGGTCTCAGGATTGGAATGGGAAGGAGTTGGATATTACATTCTTGCTATAGGAAGGGTCTCATGTTTGGAATGGGAAGGAGTTGGATATCACATATGCTATAGAAAGGGTCTCAGGTTGGGACCAGGAAGGAGTTGGATATCACATCTCATGTTATAGGAAGGGTCTCAGGTTTGGTATAAGCATTGAGATATCACATCTCTGCTATCGGAAGTGTCTCAGGATTGGAATGGGAAGGAGTTTGATATCCCATCTCATGTTATAGGATGGGTCTCAGGTTTGTTATTAGAATCATTGAGATATCATATTGCATGCTGTAGGAAGGGTCTAAGGATTGGAATGGGAAGGACTTGGATATCACATCTCATGCTATAGGTAGGCTCTCATGTTTGGAAAGGGAAGGAGTTGGATATCACATTTCATGTTAGAGGAAGGATCTCAGGTTTGGTATTAGAGGCATTGAGATATCACATCTCATGCTATAGGAAGGGTCTCAGGATTGGAATGGGAAGGAGTTGGATATCACATCTCATGCTATAGGAAGGGTCTCAGGTTTGGTATAAACATCGAGATATCACATCTCATGCTATAGGAAGGGTCCCGGGATTGGAATGGGAAGGAGTTGGATATCACATCTCATGTTATAGGAAGGATCTCAGGTTTGGTATTAGAAGCATTGAGACATCACATCTCATGCTATAGGAAGTGTCTCAGGATTGGAATGGGAAGGACTTGGGTATCACATCTCATGCTATAGGGAGGGTCTCAAGTTTGATATTAGAAGCATTGAGATATCACATCTCATGCTATAGGAAGGGTCTCAGGATTGGAATGGGAAGGAGTTGGATATCACATCTCAAGCTTTAGGAAGGGTCTCAGTTTTGGTATAAGCATTGAGATAGCACATCTCATGCTATAGGAAGGGTCTCAGGATTGGAATGGGAAGGAGTTGGATATTATATCTCATGTTATAGGAAAGATCTCAGGTTTGGTATTAGAAGCATTGAGACATCACATCTCATGTTATAGGAAGGGTCTCAGATTTGGAATGGGAAGAAGTTGGATATCACATCTCATGCTATAGGAAGGGTCTCAGGTTTGGAAGGGGAAGGAGTTGGATATCCAATCTCATGTTATAGGACTGGTCTCAGGTTTGGTATTAGAAGCATTGAGATATCACATCGCATGCTGTAGGAAGGTTCTCAGGTTTGGTATTAGAAGCATTGAGACATCACATCTCATGCTATAGGAAGGGTCTCAGGATTGGAATGGGAAGGAGTTGGATATCACATCTCATGTTATAGGAAGGATCTCAGGTTTGGTATTAGAAGCATTGAGACATCACATCTCATGCTATAGGAAGGGTCTCAGGATTGGAATGGGAAGGAGTTGGATATCACATCTCATGCTATAGGAAGGGTCTCAGATTTGGTATAAGCATTGAGATATCACATCTCATGCTATAGGAAGAGTCTCAGGATTGGAATGGGAAGGAGTTTGATATCACATCTCATGCCATAGTATGGTTGTCAGGTTTGGTAGAAGCATTGGGATATCACATCTCATGCTATTGGAAGGGTATCAGTATTGGATTTGGAAGGAGTTGGATATCCCATCTCATGCTATAGGAAGGGTCTCAGGTTGGAATGGGAAGGAGTTGGATATCACATTTCATGTTATAGGAAGGGTCTCAGGATTGGAATGGGAAGGAGTTGGATATCACATCTCAAGCTTTAGGAAGGGTCTCAGGTTTGGTATAAGCATTGAGATAGCACATCTCATGCTATAGGAAGGGTCTCAGGATTGGAATGGGAAGGAGTCGGATATCACATCTCATGTTATAGGAAAGATCTCAGGTTTGGTATTAGAAGCATTGAGACATCACATCTCATGTTATAGGAAGGGTCTCAGGATTGGAATGGGAAGAAGTTGGATATCACATCTCATGCTATAGGAAGGGTCTCAGGTTTGGAAGGGGAAGGAGTTGGATATCCAATCTCATGTTATAGGACTGGTCTCAGGTTTGGTATTAGAAGCATTGAGATATCACATCGCATGCTGTAGGAAGGTTCTCAGGTTTGGAATTGGGAGGAATTGGATATCACATCTCATGTCATAGGAAGGATCTCAGGTTTGGTATTAGAAGCATTGAGATATCACATCTCATGCTATAGGAATGGTCTCAGGATTGGAATGGGAAGGAGTTGGATATTACATTCTTGCTATAGGAAGGGTCTCATGTTTGGAATGGGAAGGAGTTGGATATCACATATGCTATAGGAAGGGTCTCAGGTTTGAAACGGGAAGGAGTTGGATATCACATCTCATGTTATAGGAAGGGTCTCAGGTTTGAAACGGGAAGGAGTTGGATATCACATCTCATGTTATAGGACGGGTCTCAGTTTTGGTATTAGAAGCATTGAGATATCACATCGCATGCTGTAGGAAGGTTCTCAGGTTTGGTATTAGAAGCATTGAGACATCACATCTCATGTTATAGGAAGGGTCTCAGGATTGGAATGGGAAGAAGTTGGATATCACATCTCATGCTATAGGAAGGGTCTCAGGTTTGGAAGGGGAAGGAGTTGGATATCCAATCTCATGTTATAGGACTGGTCTCAGGTTTGGTATTAGAAGCATTGAGATATCACATTCCATGCTGTAGGAAGGTTCTCAGGTTTGGTATTAGAAGCATTGAGACATCACATCTCATGCTATAGGAAGGGTCTCAGGATTGGAATGGGAAGGAGTTGGATATCACATCTCATGTTATAGGAAGGATCTCAGGTTTGGTATTAGAAGCATTGAGACATCACATCTCATGCTATAGGAAGGGTCTCAGGATTGGAATGGGAAGGAGTTGGATATCACATCTCATGCTATAGGAAGGGTCTCAGATTTGGTATAAGCATTGAGATATCACATCTCATGCTATAGGAAGGGTCTCAGGATTGGATTGGGAAGGAGTTGTATTTGACATCTCAGGCCATAGGAAGGGTCTCAGGATTGGTATAAGCATTGAGATATCACATCTCTGCTATCGGAAGGGTCTCAGGATTGGAATGGGAAGGAGTTGGATATCCCATTTCATGATAAAGGAAGGGTCTAAGGTTTGGAAGGGGAAAGATTTGGATATCACATCTCATGTTATAGGCGGGTCTCAATTTTGATATAAGAAGCATTGAGATAACAAATCTCATGATATCGGAAGGGTCTCAGGATCGGAATGGGAAGGAGTTGGATATCACATCTCATGATAAAGGAAGGGTCTAAGGTTTGGAAGGGGAAAGATTTGGATATCACATCTCATGTTATAGGACGGGTCTCAGGTTTGGTATTAGAAGCATTGAGATATCAAGTCTCATCGTATAGGAAGGGTCTCAGAATTGGAATGGGAAGGATTTCGGATATCACATCTCAAGCTATAGGAAGAGTCTCAGGATTGGAATGGGAAGGAGTTTGATATCACATCTCATGCCATAGTATGGTTCTCAGGTTTGGTAGAAGCATTGGGATATCACATCTCATGCTATTGGAAGGGTATCAGTATTGGATTTGGAAGGAGTTGGATATCCCATCTCATGCTATAGGAAGGGTCTCAGGTTGGAATGGGAAGGAGTTGGATATCACATTTCATGTTATAGGAAGGGTCTCAGGATTGGAATGGGAAGGAGTTGGATATCACATCTCAAGCTTTAGGAAGGGTCTCAGGTTTGGTATAAGCATTGAGATAGCACATCTCATGCTATAGGAAGGGTCTCAGGATTGGAATGGGAAGGAGTCGGATATCACATCTCATGTTATAGGAAAGATCTCAGGTTTGGTATTAGAAGCATTGAGACATCACATCTCATGTTATAGGAAGGGTCTCAGGATTGGAATGGGAAGAAGTTGGATATCACATCTCATGCTATAGGAAGGGTCTCAGGTTTGGAAGGGGAAGGAGTTGGATATCCAATCTCATGTTATAGGACTGGCAGGTTTGGTATTAGAAGCATTGAGATATCACATCGCATGCTGTAGGAAGGTTCTCAGGTTTGGAATGGGGAGGAATTGGATATCACATCTCATGTCATAGGAAGGATCTCAGGTTTGGTATTAGAAGCATTGAGATATCACATCTCATGCTATAGGAATGGTCTCAGGATTGGAATGGGAAGGAGTTGGATATTACATTCTTGCTATAGGAAGGGTCTCATGTTTGGAATGGGAAGGAGTTGGATATCACATATGCTATAGGAATGGTCTCAGGTTTGAAACGGGAAGGAGTTGGATATCACATCTCATGTTATAGGAAGGGTCTCAGGTTTGAAACGGGAAGGAGTTGGATATCACATCTCATGTTATAGGACGGGTCTCAGGTTTGGTATTAGAAGCATTGAGATATCACATCGCATGCTGTAGGAAGGTTCTCAGGTTTGGTATTAGAAGCATTGAGACATCACATCTCATGCTATAGGAAGGGTCTCAGGATTGGAATGGGAAGGAGTTGGATATCACATCTCATGTTATAGGAAGGATCTCAGGTTTGGTATTAGAAGCATTGAGACATCACATCTCATGCTATAGGAAGGGCCTCAGGATTGGAATGGGAAGGAGTTGGATATCACATCTCATGCTATAGGAAGGGTCTCAGATTTGGTATATGCATCGAGATATCACATCTCATGCTATAGGAAGGGTCTCGGGATTGGAATGGGAAGGAGTTGGATATCACATCTCATGCCATAGGAAGGGTCTTAGGTTTGGTATAAGCATTGAGATATCACATCTCTGCTATTGGAAGGGTCTCAGGATTGGAATGGGAAGGAGTTGGATATCACATCTCATGTTATAGGAAGGATCTCAGGTTTGGTATTAGAAGCATTGAGACATCACATCTCATGCTATAGGAAGGGTCTCAGGATTGGAATGGGAAGGAGTTGGATATCACATCTCATGCTATAGGAAGGGTCTCAGGTTTGGTATAAGCATTGAGATATCACATCTCATGCTATAGGAAGTGTCTCAGGATTGGAATGGGAAGGACTTGGGTGTCACATCTCATGCTATAGGGAGGGTCTCAAGTTTGATATTAGAAGCATTGAGATATCACATCTCATGCTATAGGAAGGGTCTCAGGATTGGAATGGGAAGGAGTTGGATATCACATCTCAAGCTTTAGGAAGGGTCTCAGGTTTGGTATAAGCATTGAGATAGCACATCTCATGCTATAGGAAGGGTCTCAGGATTGGAATGGGAAGGAGTTGGATATTACATCTCATGTTATAGGAAAGATCTCAGGTTTGGTATTAGAAGCATTGAGACATCACATCTCATGTTATAGGAAGGGTCTCAGGATTGGAATGGGAAGAAGTTGGATATCACATCTCATGCTATAGGAAGGGTCTCAGGTTTGGAAGGGGAAGGAGTTGGATATCCAATCTCATGTTATAGGACTGGTCTCAGGTTTGGTATTAGAAGCATTGAGATATCACATCGCATGTTATAGGAAGGGTCTCAGGATTGGAATGGGAAGAAGTTGGATATCACATCTCATGCTATAGGAAGGGTCTCAGGTTTGGAAGGGGAAGGAGTTGGATATCCAATCTCATGTTATAGGACTGGTCTCAGGTTTGGTATTAGAAGCATTGAGATATCACATCGCATGCTGTAGGAAGGTTCATAGGTTTGGTATTAGAAGCATTGAGACATCACATCTCATGCTATAGGAAGGGTCTCAGGATTGGAATGGGAAGGAGTTGGATATCACATCTCATGTTATAGGAAGGATCTCAGGTTTGGTATTAGAAGCATTGAGATATCACATCTCATGCTATAGGAATGGTCTCAGGATTGGAATGGGAAGGAGTTGGATATTACATTCTTGCTATAGGAAGGGTCTCATGTTTGGAATGGGAAGGAGTTGGATATCACATATGCTATAGTAAGGGTCTCAGGTTTGGACCGGGAAGGAGTTGGATATCACATCTCATGTTATAGGAAGGGTCTCAGGTTTGGTATAAGCATTGAGATATCACATCTCTGCTATCGGAAGTGTCTCAGGATTGGAATGGGAAGGAGTTGGATATCCCATCTCATGTTATAGGATGGGTCTCAGGTTTGTTATTAGAATCATTGAGATATCATATTGCATGCTGTAGGAAGGGTCTAAGGATTGGAATGGGAAGGACTTGGATATCACATCTCATGCTATAGGTAGGCTCTCATGTTTGGAAAGGGAAGGAGTTGGATATCACATTTCATGTTAGAGGAAGGATCTCAGGTTTGGTATTAGAGGCATTGAGATATCACATCTCATGCTATAGGAAGGGTCTCAGGATTGGAATGGGAAGGAGTTGGATATCACATCTCAAGCTTTAGGAAGGGTCTCAGGTTTGGTATAAGCATTGAGATAGCACATCTCATGCTATAGGAAGGGTCTCAGGATTGGAATGGGAAGGAGTTGGATATCACATCTCATGTTATAGGAAAGATCTCAGGTTTGGTATTAGAAGCATTGAGACATCACATCTCATGTTATAGGAAGGGTCTCAGGATTGGAATGGGAAGAAGTTGGATATCACATCTCATGCTATAGGAAGGGTCTCAGGTTTGGAAGGGGAAGGAGTTGGATATCCAATCTCATGTTATAGGACTGGTCTCAGGTTTGGTATTAGAAGCATTGAGATATCACATCGCATGCTGTAGGAAGGTTCTCAGGTTTGGAATGGGGAGGAATTGGATATCACATCTCATGTCATAGGAAGGATCTCAGGTTTGGTATTAGAAGCATTGAGATATCACATCTCATGCTATAGGAATGGTCTCAGGATTGGAATGGGAAGGAGTTGGATATTACATTCTTGCTATAGGAAGGGTCTCATGTTTAGAATGGGAAGGAGTTGGATATCACATATGCTATAGGAAGGGTCTCAGGTTTGAAACGGGAAGGAGTTGGATATCACATCTCATGTTATAGGAAGGGTCTCAGGTTTGAAACGGGAAGGAGTTGGATATCACATCTCATGTTATAGGACGGGTCTCAGGTTTGGTATTAGAAGCATTGAGATATCACATCGCATGCTGTAGGAAGGTTCTCAGGTTTGGTATTAGAAGCATTGAGACATCACATCTCATGCTATAGGAAGGGTCTCAGGATTGGAATGGGAAGGAGTTGGATATCACATCTCATGTTATAGGAAGGATCTCAGGTTTGGTATTAGAAGCATTGAGACATCACATCTCATGCTATAGGAAGGGCCTCAGGATTGGAATGGGAAGGAGTTGGATATCACATCTCATGCTATAGGAAGGGTCTCAGGTTTGGAAGGGGAAGGAGTTGGATATCCAATCTCATGTTATAGGACTGGTCTCAGGTTTGGTATTAGAAGCATTGAGATATCACATCTCATGCTATAGGAAGGGTCTCAGGATTGGAATGGGAAGGAGTTGGATATCACATCTCATGTTATAGGAAGGATCTCAGGTTTGGTATTAGAGGCATTGAGATATCACATCTCATGCTATAGGAAGGGTCTCAGGATTGGAATGGGAAGGAGTTGGATATCACATCTCAAGCTTTAGGAAGGGTCTCAGGTTTGGTATAAGCATTGAGATAGCACATCTCATGCTATAGGAAGGGTCTCAGGATTGGAATGGGAAGGAGTTGGATATCACATCTCATGTTATAGGAAAGATCTCAGGTTTGGTATTAGAAGCATTGAGACATCACATCTCATGTTATAGGAAGGGTCTCAGGATTGGAATGGGAAGAAGTTGGATATCACATCTCATGCTATAGGAAGGGTCTCAGGTTTGGAAGGGGAAGGAGTTGGATATCCAATCTCATGTTATAGGACTGGTCTCAGGTTTGGTATTAGAAGCATTGAGATATCACATCGCATGCTGTAGGAAGGTTCTCAGGTTTGGAATGGGGATGAATTGGATATCACATCTCATGTCATAGGAAGGATCTCAGGTTTGGTATTAGAAGCATTGAGATATCACATCTCATGCTATAGGAATGGTCTCAGGATTGGAATGGGAAGGAGTTGGATATTACATTCTTGCTATAGGAAGGGTCTCATGTTTAGAATGGGAAGGAGTTGGATATCACATATGCTATAGGAAGGGTCTCAGGTTTGAAACGGGAAGGAATTGGATATCACATCTCATGTTATAGGAAGGGTCTCAGGTTTGAAACGGGAAGGAGTTGGATATCACATCTCATGTTATAGGACGGGTCTCAGGTTTGGTATTAGAAGCATTGAGATATCACATCGCATGCTGTAGGAAGGTTCTCAGGTTTGGTATTAGAAGCATTGAGACATCACATCTCATGCTATAGGAAGGGTCTCAGGATTGGAATGGGAAGGAGTTGGATATCACATCTCATGTTATAGGAAGGATCTCAGGTTTGGTATTAGAAGCATTGAGACATCACATCTCATGCTATAGGAAGGGCCTCAGGATTGGAATGGGAAGGAGTTGGATATCACATCTCATGCTATAGGAAGGGTCTCAGATTTGGTATAAGCATCGAGATATCACATCTCATGCTATAGGAAGGGTCTCGGGATTGGAATGGGAAGGAGTTGGATATCACATCTCATGCCATAGGAAGGGTCTTAGGTTTGGTATAAGCATTGAGATATCACATCTCTGCTATTGGAAGGGTCTCAGGATTGGAATGGGAAGGAGTTGGATATCACATCTCATGTTATAGGAAGGATCTCAGGTTTGGTATTAGAAGCATTGAGACATCACATCTCATGCTATAGGAAGGGTCTCAGGATTGGAATGGGAAGGAGTTGGATATCACATCTCATGCTATAGGAAGGGTCTCAGGTTTGGTATAAGCATTGAGATATCACATCTCATGCTATAGGAAGTGTCTCAGGATTGGAATGGGAAGGACTTGGGTGTCACATCTCATGCTATAGGGAGGGTCTCAAGTTTGATATTAGAAGCATTGAGATATCACATCTCATGCTATAGGAAGGGTCTCAGGATTGGAATGGGAAGGAGTTGGATATTACATCTCATGTTATAGGAAAGATCTCAGGTTTGGTATTAGAAGCATTGAAACATCACATCTCATGTTATAGGAAGGGTCTCAGGATTGGAATGGGAAGAAGTTGGATATCACATCTCATGTTATAGGAAGGATCTCAGGTTTGGTATTAGAAGCATTGAGATATCACATCTCATGCTATAGGAATGGTCTCAGGATTGGAAGGGGAAGGAGTTGGATATCCAATCTCATGTTATAGGACTGGTCTCAGGTTTGGTATTAGAAGCATTGAGATATCACATCGCATGCTGTAGGAAGGTTCTCAGGTTTGGTATTAGAAGCATTGAGACATCACATCTCATGCTATAGGAAGGGTCTCAGGATTGGAATGGGAAGGAGTTGGATATCACATCTCATGTTATAGGAAGGATCTCAGGTTTGGTATTAGAAGCATTGAGATATCACATCTCATGCTATAGGAATGGTCTCAGGATTGGAATGGGAAGGAGTTGGATATTACATTCTTGCTATAGGAAGGGTCTCATGTTTGGAATGGGAAGGAGTTGGATATCACATATGCTATAGTAAGGGTCTCAGGTTTGGACCGGGAAGGAGTTGGATATCACATCTCATGTTATAGGAAGGGTCTCAGGTTTGGTATAAGCATTGAGATATCACATCTCTGCTATCGGAAGTGTCTCAGGATTGGAATGGGAAGGAGTTGGATATCCCATCTCATGTTATAGGATGGGTCTCAGGTTTGTTATTAGAATCATTGAGATATCATATTGCATGCTGTAGGAAGGGTCTAAGGATTGGAATGGGAAGGACTTGGATATCACATCTCATGCTATAGGTAGGCTCTCATGTTTGGAAAGGGAAGGAGTTGGATATCACATTTCATGTTAGAGGAAGGATCTCAGGTTTGGTATTAGAGGCATTGAGATATCACATCTCATGCTATAGGAAGGGTCTCAGGATTGGAATGGGAAGGAGTTGGATATCACATCTCATGCTATAGGAAGGGTCTCAGGTTTGGTATAAACATCGAGATATCACATCTCATGCTATAGGAAGGGTCCCGGGATTGGAATGGGAAGGAGTTGGATATCACATCTCATGTTATAGGAAGGATCTCAGGTTTGGTATTAGAAGCATTGAGACATCACATCTCATGCTATAGGAAGTGTCTCAGGATTGGAATGGGAAGGACTTGGGTATCACATCTCATGCTATAGGGAGGGTCTCAAGTTTGATATTAGAAGCATTGAGATATCACATCTCATGCTATAGGAAGGGTCTCAGGATTGGAATGGGAAGGAGTTGGATATCACATCTCAAGCTTTAGGAAGGGTCTCAGGTTTGGTATAAGCATTGAGATAGCACATCCCATGCTATAGGAAGTGTCTCAGGATTGGAATGGGAAGGAGTTGGATATTACATCTCATGTTATAGGAAAGATCTCAGGTTTGGTATTAGAAGCATTGAGACATCACATCTCATGTTATAGGAAGGGTCTCAGGATTGGAATGGGAAGAAGTTGGATATCACATCTCATGCTATAGGAAGGGTCTCAGGTTTGAAACGGGAAGGAGTTGGATATCACATCTCATGTTATAGGACGGGTCTCAGGTTTGTTATTAGAATCATTGAAATATCATATTGCATGCTGTAGGAAGGGTCTAAGGATTGGAATGGGAAGGACTTGGATATCACATCTCATGCTATAGGTAGGCTCTCAGGTTTGGAAAGGGAAGGAGTTCGATATCACATTTCATGTTAGAGGAAGGATCTCAGGTTTGGTATTAGAGGCATTGAGATATCACATATCATGCTATAGGAAGGGTCTCAGGATTGGAATGGGAAGGAGTTGGATATCACATCTCAAGCTTTAGGAAGGGTCTCAGGTTTGGTATAAGCATTGAGATAGCACATCTCATGCTATAGGAAGGGTCTCAGGATTGGAATGGGATGGAGTTGGATATTACATCTCATGTTATAGGAAAGATCTCAGGTTTGGTATTAGAAGCATTGAGACATCACATCTCATGTTATAGGAAGGGTCTCAGGATTGGAATGGGAAGAAGTTGGATATCACATCTCATGTTATAGGACTGGTCTCAGGTTTGATATTAGAAGCATTGAGATATCACATCGCATGCTGTAGGAAGGTTCTCAGGTTTGGTATTAGAAGCATTGAGACATCACATCTCATGCTATAGGAAGGGTCTCAGGATTGGAATGGGAAGGAGTTGGATATCACATCTCATGTTATAGGAAGGATCTCAGGTTTGGTATTAGAAGCATTGAGACATCACATCTCATGCTATAGGAAGGGCCTCAGGATTGGAATGGGAAGGAGTTGGATATCACATCTCATTCTGTAGGAAGGGTCTCAGGTTTGGTATAAGCAGTGAGATATCACATCTCATGCTATAGGAAGTGTCTCAGGATTGGAATGGGAAGGAGTTGGATATCACATCTCATGTTATAGGAAGGATCTCAGGTTTGGTATAAGCATTGAGATATCACATCTCTGCTATCGGAAGGGTCTCAGGATTGGAATGGGAAGGAGTTGGATATTCCCATCTCATGTTATAGGAAGGGTCTCAGGTTTGGTATTAGAAGCATTGAGATATCCCATCTCATGATATAGGAAGGGTCTCAGGAATGGAATGGGAAGGACTTGGATATCATATCTCATGCTATAGGAAGGCTCTCAGGTTTGGAAGGGGAAGGAGTTGGATATCACATTTCATATTAGAGGAAGGATCTCAGGTTTGGTATTAGTGGCCTTGAGATATCACATCTCATGCTATAGGAAGGGTCTCAGGATTGGAATGGGAAGGAGTTGGATATCACATCTCAAGCTATAGGAACGGTCTCAGGTTTTGTATAAGCATTGTGATATCACATCTCATACTATAGGAAGGGTCTCAGGATTGGAATGGGAAGGAGTTGGATATCACATCTCATGTTATAGGAAAGATCTCAGGTTTGGTATTAGAAGCATTGAGACATCACATCTCATGTTATAGGAAGGGTCTCAGGATTGGAATGGGAAGAAGTTGGATATCACATCTCATGCTATAGGAAGGGTCTCAGGTTTGGTATAAGCATTGAGATATCACATCTCATGCTATAGGAAGGGTCTCAGGATTGGAATGGGAAGGAGTTGTATATGACATCTCATGCCATAGGAAGGGTCTCAGGTTTGGTATAAGCATTGAGATATCACATCACATGCTATAGGAAGGGTCTCAGGATTGGAATGGGAAGGACTTGGATATCACATCTCATGCTAAAGGCAGGGTCTCAGGTTTGGAAAGGGAAGGAGATGGATATCACATTTCATGTTAGAGGTAGGATCTCAGGTTTGGAATTAGAGGCATTGAGATATCACATCTCATGCTATCAGAAGGGTCTCAGGATTGGAATGGGAAGGAGTTGGATATCACATCTCATGCTAAAGGGAGGGTCTCAGGTTTGGAAGCGGGAGGATTTGGAAATCACATCTCATGTTATAGGAAGGATCTCAGGTTTGGTATTCGAAGCATTGAGATATCACATCTCATGCTATCGGAAGTATCTCAGGTTTGGTATTAGAGGCATTGAGATATCACATCTCATGCTATCATAAGGGTCTCAGGATTGGAATGGGAAGGAGTTGGATATCACATCTCATGTTATAGGAAGGATCTCAGGTTTGGTATTAGAAGCATTGACACATCACATCTCATGCTATAGGAAGGGTCTCAGGATTGGAATGGGAAGGAGTTGGATATCACATCTCATGCTATAGGAAGGGTCTCAGATTTGGTATAAGCATTGAGATATCACATCTCATGCTATAGGAAGGGTCTCAGGATTGGAATGGGAAGGAGTTGTATATGACATCTCAGGCCATAGGAAGGGTCTCAGGTTTGGTATAAGCATTGAGATATCACATCTCTGCTATCGGAAGGGTCTCAGGATTGGAATGGGAATGAGTTGGATATCCCATCTCATGTTATAGGAAGAGTCTCAGGTTTGTTATTAGAAGCATTGAGATATCCCATCTCATGCTATAGGAAGGGTCTCAGGTTGGAATGGGAAGGAGTTGGATATCACATTTCATGTTATAGGAAGGGTCTCAGGATTGGAATTGGAAGGACTTGGCTATCATATCTCATGCTATAGGAAGGCTCTCAGGTTTGGAAGGGGAAGGAGATGGATATCACATTTCATGTTAGAGGAACAATCTCAGGTTTGGTATTAGAGGCCTTGAGATATCACATCTCATGCTATAGGAAGGGTCTCAGGATTGGAATGGGAAGGAGTTGGATATCAAATCTCAAGCTATAGGAACGGTCTCAGGTTTGGTATAAGCATTGTGATATCACATCTCATGCTATAGGAAGGGTCTCAGGATTGGAATGGGAAGGAGTTGGATATCACATCTCATGTTATAGGAAAGATCTCAGGTTTGGTATTAGAAGCATTGCGACATCACATCTCATGTTATAGGAAGGGTCTCAGGATTGGAATGGGAAGAAGTTGGATATCACATCTCATGCTATAGGAAGGGTCTCAGGTTTGGTATAAGCATTGAGATATCACATCTCATGCTATAGGAAGGGTCTCAGGTTTGGAATGGGAAGGAGTTGTATATGACATCTCATGCCATAGGAAGGGTCTCAGGTTTGGTATAAGCATTGAGATATCACATCACATGCTATAGGAAGGGTCTCAGGATTGGAATGGAAAGGACTTGGATATCACATCTCATGCTATAGGCAGGGTCTCAGGTTTGGAAAGGGAAGGAGATGGATATCACATTTCATGTTAGAGGTAGGATGTCAGGTTTGGTATTTGAGGCATTGAAATATCACATCTCATGCTATCAGAAGGGTCTCAGGATTGGAATGGGAAGGAGTTGGATATCACATCTCATGCTAAAGGGAGGGTCTCAGGTTTGGAAGGGGAAGGATTTGGAAATCACATCTCATGTTATAGGAAGGATCTCAGGTTTGGTATTAGAAGCATTGAGATATCACATCTCATGCTATCGGAAGTATCTCAGGTTTGGTATTAGAGGCATTGAGATATCACATCTCATGCTATCATAAGGGTCTCAGGATTGGAATGGGAAGAAGTTGGATATCACATCTCATGTTATAGGAAGGCTCTCAGGTTTGGAAGGGGAAGGAGTTGGATATCACATTTCATGTTAGAGGAACGATCTCAGGTTTGGTATTAGAGGCCTTGCGATATCACATCTCATGCTATAGGAAGGGTCTCAGGATTGGAATGGGAAGGAGTTGGATATCACATCTCAAGCTATAGGAACGGTCTCAGGTTTGGTATAAGCATTGTGATATCACATCTCATGCTATAGGAAGGGTCTCAGGATTGGAATGGGAAGGAGTTGGATATCACATCTCATGTTATAGGAAAGATCTCAGGTTTGGTATTAGAAGCATTGCGACATCACATCTCATGTTATAGGAAGGGTCTCAGGATTGGAATGGGAAGAAGTTGGATATCACATCTCATGCTATAGGAAGGGTCTCAGGTTTGGTATAAGCATTGAGATATCACATCTCATGCTATAGGAAGGGTCTCAGGATTGGAATGGGAAGGAGTTGTATATGACATCTCATGCCATAGGAAGGGTCTCAGGTTTGGTATAAGAATTGAGATATCACATCACATGCTATAGGAAGGGTCTCAGGATTGGAATGGAAAGGACTTGGATATCACATCTCATGCTATAGGCAGGGTCTCAGGTTTGAAAAGGGAAGGAGATGGATATCACATTTCATGTTAGAGGTAGGATCTCAGGTTTGGTATTAGAGGCATTGAAATATCACATCTCATGCTATCAGATGGGTCTCAGGACTGGAATGGGAAGGAGTTGGATATCACATCTCATGCTATAGGCAGGGTCTCAGGTTTGGAAAGGGAAGGAGATGGATATCACATTTCATGTTAGAGGTAGGATGTCAGGTTTGGTATTTGAGGCATTGAAATATCACATCTCATGCTATCAGAAGGGTCTCAGGATTGGACTGGGAAGGAGTTGGATATCACATCTCATGCTATAGGCAGGGTCTCAGGTTTGAAAAGGGAAGGAGATGGATATCACATTTCATGTTAGAGGTAGGATCTCAGGTTTGGTATTAGAGGCATTGAAATATCACATCTCATGCTATCAGATGGGTCTCAGGACTGGAATGGGAAGGAGTTTGATATCACATCTCATGCTAAAGGGAGGGTCTCAGGTTTGGAAGGGGAAGGATTTGGAAATCACATCTCATGTTATAGGAAGGATCTCAGGTTTGGTATTAGAAGCATTGAGATATCACATCTCATGCTATCGAAGTATCTCAGGTTTGGTATTAGAGGCATTGAGATATCACATCTCATGCTATCATAAGGGTCTCAGGATTGGAATGGGAAGGAGTTGGATATCACATCTCATGTTATAGGAAGGATCTCAGGTTTGGTATTAGAAGCATTGAGACATCACATCTCATGCTATAGGAAGGGTCTCAGGATTGGAATGGGAAGGAGTTGGATATCACATCTCATGCTATAGGAAGGGTCTCAGATTTGGTATAAGCATTGAGATATCACATCTCATGCTATAGGAAGGGTCTCAGGATTGGAATGGGAAGGACTTGGGTATCACATCTCATGCTATAGGGAGGGACTCAAGTTTGATATTAGAAGCATTGAGATATCACATCTCATGCTATAGGAAGGGTCTCAGGATTGGAATGGGAAGGAGTTGGATATCACATCTCAAGCTTTAGGAAGGGTCTCAGGTTTGGTATAAGCATTGAGATAGCACATCTCATGCTATAGGAAGGGTCTCAGGATTGGAATGGGAAGGAGTTGGATATTACATCTCATGTTATAGGAAAGATCTCAGGTTTGGTATTAGAAGCATTGAGACATCACATCTCATGTTATAGGAAGGGTCTCAGGATTGGAATGGGAAGAAGTTGGATATCACATCTCATGCTATAGGAAGGGTCTCAGGTTTGAAACGGGAAGGAGTTGGATATCACATCTCATGTTATAGGACGGGTCTCAGGTTTGTTATTAGAATCATTGAGATATCATATTGCATGCTGTAGGAAGGGTCTAAGGATTGGAATGGGAAGGACTTGGATATCACATCTCATGCTATAGGTAGGCTCTCAGGTTTGGAAAGGGAAGGAGTTCGATATCACATTTCATGTTAGAGGAAGGATCTCAGGTTTGGTATTAGAGGCATTGAGATATCACATATCATGCTATAGGAAGGGTCTCAGGATTGGAATGGGAAGGAGTTGGATATCACATCTCAAGCTTTAGGAAGGGTCTCAGGTTTGGTATAAGCATTGAGATAGCACATCTCATGCTATAGGAAGGGTCTCAGGATTGGAATGGGATGGAGTTGGATATTACATCTCATGTTATAGGAAAGATCTCAGGTTTGGTATTAGAAGCATTGAGACATCACATCTCATGTTATAGGAAGGGTCTCAGGATTGGAATGGGAAGAAGTTGGATATCACATCTCATGCTATAGGAAGGGTCTCAGGTTTGGAAGGGGAAGGAGTTGGATATCCAATCTCATGTTATAGGACTGGTCTCAGGTTTGGTATTAGAAGCATTGAGATATCACATCGCATGCTGTAGGAAGGTTCTCAGGTTTGGTATTAGAAGCATTGAGACATCACATCTCATGCTATAGGAAGGGTCTCAGGATTGGAATGGGAAGGAGTTGGATATCACATCTCATGTTATAGGAAGGATCTCAGGTTTGGTATTAGAAGCATTGAGACATCACATCTCATGCTATAGGAAGGGCCTCAGGATTGGAATGGGAAGGAGTTGGATATCACATCTCATGCTATAGGAAGGGTCTCAGATTTGGTATAAGCATCGAGATATCACATCTCATGCTATAGGAAGGGTCTCGGGATTGGAATGGGAAAGAGTTGGATATCACATCTCATGCCATAGGAAGGGTCTTAGGTTTGGTATAAGCATTGAGATATCACATCTCTGCTATTGGAAGGGTCTCAGGATTGGAATGGGAAGGAGTTGGATATCCCATCTCATGTTATAGGAAGAGTCTCAGGTTTGGTATTAGAAGCATTGAGATATCACATCTCATGCTATAGGAAGTGTCTCAGGATTGGAATGGGAAGGACTTGGGTATCACATCTCATGCTATAGGGAGGGTCTCAAGTTTGATATTAGAAGCATTGAGATATCACATCTCATGCTATAGGAAGGGTCTCAGGATTGGAATGGGAAGGAGTTGGATATCACATCTCATTCTATAGGAAGGGTCTCAGGTTTGGTATAAGCAGTGAGATATCACATCTCATGCTATAGGAAGTGTCTCAGGGTTGGAATGGGAAGGAGTTGGATATCAAATCTCATGTTATAGGAAGGATCTCAGGTTTGGTATAAGCATTGAGATATCACATCTCTGCTATCGGAAGGGTCTCAGGATTGGAATGGGAAGGAGTTGGATATTCCCATCTCATGTTATAGGAAGGGTCTCAGGTTTGGTATTAGAAGCATTGAGATATCCCATCTCATGATATAGGAAGGGTCTCAGGATTGGAATGGGAAGGACTTGGATATCATATCTCATGCTATAGGAAGGCTCTCAGGTTTGGAAGGGGAAGGAGTTGGATATCACATTTCATATTAGAGGAAGTATCTCAGGTTTGGTATTAGAGGCCTTGAGATATCACATCTCATGCTATAGGAAGGGTCTCAGGATTGGAATGGGAAGGAGTTGGATATCACATCTCAAGCTATAGGAACGGTCTCAGGTTTTGTATAAGCATTGTGATATCACATCTCATACTATAGGAAGGGTCTCATGATTGGAATGGGAAGGAGTTGGATATCACATCTCATGTTATAGGAAAGATCTCAGGTTTGGTATTAGAAGCATTGAGACATCACATCTCATGTTATAGGAAGGGTCTCAGGATTGGAATGGGAAGAAGTTGGATATCACATCTCATGCTATAGGAAGGGTCTCAGGTTTGGTATAAGCATTGAGATATCACATCTCATGCTATAGGAAGGGTCTCAGGATTGGAATGGGAAGGAGTTGTATATGACATCTCATGCCATAGGAAGGGTCTCAGGTTTGGTATAAGCATTGAGATATCACATCACATGCTATAGGAAGGGTCTCAGGATTGGAATGGGAAGGACTTGGATATCACATCTCATGCTAAAGGCAGGGTCTCAGGTTTGGAAAGGGAAGGAGATGGATATCACATTTCATGTTAGAGGTAGGATCTCAGGTTTGGAATTAGAGGCATTGAGATATCACATCTCATGCTATCGGAAGTATCTCAGGTTTGGTATTAGAGGCATTGAGATATCACATCTCATGCTATCATAAGGGTCTCAGGATTGGAATGGGAAGGAGTTGGATATCACATCTCATGTTATAGGAAGGATCTCAGGTTTGGTATTAGAAGCATTGAGACATCACATCTCATGCTATAGGAAGGGTCTCAGGATTGGAATGGGAAGGAGTTGGATATCACATCTCATGCTATAGGAAGGGTCTCAGATTTGGTATAAGCATTGAGATATCACATCTCATGCTATTGGAAGGGTCTCAGGATTGGAATGGGAAGGAGTTGTATATGACATCTCAGGCCATAGGAAGGGTCTCAGATTTGGTATAAGCATCGAGATATCACATCTCATGCTATAGGAAGGGTCTCGGGATTGGAATGGGAAAGAGTTGGATATCACATCTCATGCCATAGGAAGGGTCTTAGGTTTGGTATAAGCATTGAGATATCACATCTCTGCTATTGGAAGGGTCTCAGGATTGGAATGGGAAGGAGTTGGATATCCCATCTCATGTTATAGGAAGAGTCTCAGGTTTGGTATTAGAAGCATTGAGATATCACATCTCATGCTATAGGAAGTGTCTCAGGATTGGAATGGGAAGGACTTGGGTATCACATCTCATGCTATAGGGAGGGTCTCAAGTTTGATATTAGAAGCATTGAGATATCACATCTCATGCTATAGGAAGGGTCTCAGGATTGGAATGGGAAGGAGTTGGATATCACATCTCATTCTATAGGAAGGGTCTCAGGTTTGGTATAAGCAGTGAGATATCACATCTCATGCTATAGGAAGTGTCTCAGGGTTGGAATGGGAAGGAGTTGGATATCAAATCTCATGTTATAGGAAGGATCTCAGGTTTGGTATAAGCATTGAGATATCACATCTCTGCTATCGGAAGGGTCTCAGGATTGGAATGGGAAGGAGTTGGATATTCCCATCTCATGTTATAGGAAGGGTCTCAGGTTTGGTATTAGAAGCATTGAGATATCCCATCTCATGATATAGGAAGGGTCTCAGGATTGGAATGGGAAGGACTTGGATATCATATCTCATGCTATAGGAAGGCTCTCAGGTTTGGAAGGGGAAGGAGTTGGATATCACATTTCATATTAGAGGAAGTATCTCAGGTTTGGTATTAGAGGCCTTGAGATATCACATCTCATGCTATAGGAAGGGTCTCAGGATTGGAATGGGAAGGAGTTGGATATCACATCTCAAGCTATAGGAACGGTCTCAGGTTTTGTATAAGCATTGTGATATCACATCTCATACTATAGGAAGGGTCTCAGGATTGGAATGGGAAGGAGTTGGATATCACATCTCATGTTATAGGAAAGATCTCAGGTTTGGTATTAGAAGCATTGAGACATCACATCTCATGTTATAGGAAGGGTCTCAGGATTGGAATGGGAAGAAGTTGGATATCACATCTCATGCTATAGGAAGGGTCTCAGGTTTGGTATAAGCATTGAGATATCACATCTCATGCTATAGGAAGGGTCTCAGGATTGGAATGGGAAGGAGTTGTATATGACATCTCATGCCATAGGAAGGGTCTCAGGTTTGGTATAAGCATTGAGATATCACATCACATGCTATAGGAAGGGTCTCAGGATTGGAATGGGAAGGACTTGGATATCACATCTCATGCTAAAGGCAGGGTCTCAGGTTTGGAAAGGGAAGGAGATGGATATCACATTTCATGTTAGAGGTAGGATCTCAGGTTTGGAATTAGAGGCATTGAGATATCACATCTCATGCTATCAGAAGGGTCTCAGGATTGGAATGGGAAGGAGTTGGATATCACATCTCATGCTAAAGGGAGGGTCTCAGGTTTGGAAGCGGGAGGATTTGGAAATCACATCTCATGTTATAGGAAGGATCTCAGGTTTGGTATTCGAAGCATTGAGATATCACATCTCATGCTATCGGAAGTATCTCAGGTTTGGTATTAGAGGCATTGAGATATCACATCTCATGCTATCATAAGGGTCTCAGGATTGGAATGGGAAGGAGTTGGATATCACATCTCATGTTATAGGAAGGATCTCAGGTTTGGTATTAGAAGCATTGAGACATCACATCTCATGCTATAGGAAGGGTCTCAGGATTGGAATGGGAAGGAGTTGGATATCACATCTCATGCTATAGGAAGGGTCTCAGATTTGGTATAAGCATTGAGATATCACATCTCATGCTATTGGAAGGGTCTCAGGATTGGAATGGGAAGGAGTTGTATATGACATCTCAGGCCATAGGAAGGGTCTCAGGTTTGGTATAAGCATTGAGATATCACATCTCTGCTATCGGAAGGGTCTCAGGATTGGAATGGGAATGAGTTGGATATCCCATCTCATGTTATAGGAAGAGTCTCAGGTTTGTTATTAGAAGCATTGAGATATCCCATCTCATGCTATAGGAAGGGTCTCAGGTTGGAATGGGAAGGAGTTGGATATCACATTTCATGTTATAGGAAGGGTCTCAGGATTGGAATTGGAAGGACTTGGCTATCATATCTCATGCTATAGGAAGGCTATCAGGTTTGGAAGGGGAAGGAGTTGGATATCACATTTCATGTTAGAGGAACGATCTCAGGTTTGGTATTAGAGGCCTTGAGATATCACATCTCATGCTATAGGAAGGGTCTCAGGATTGGAATGGGAAGGAGTTGGATATCACATCTCAAGCTATAGGAACGGTCTCAGGTTTGGTATAAGCATTGTGATATCACATCTCATGCTATAGGAAGGGTCTCAGGATTGGAATGGGAAGGAGTTGGATATCACATCTCATGTTATAGGAAAGATCTCAGGTTTGGTATTAGAAGCATTGCGACATCACATCTCATGTTATAGGAAGGGTCTCAGGATTGGAATGGGAAGAAGTTGGATATCACATCTCATGCTATAGGAAGGGTCTCAGGTTTGGTATAAGCATTGAGATATCACATCTCATGCTATAGGAAGGGTCTCAGGTTTGGAATGGGAAGGAGTTGTATATGACATCTCATGCCATAGGAAGGGTCTCAGGTTTGGTATAAGCATTGAGATATCACATCACATGCTATAGGAAGGGTCTCAGGATTGGAATGGAAAGGACTTGGATATCACATCTCATGCTATAGGCAGGGTCTCAGGTTTGGAAAGGGAAGGAGATGGATATCACATTTCATGTTAGAGGTAGGATCTCAGGTTTGGTATTTGAGGCATTGAAATATCACATCTCATGCTATCAGAAGGGTCTCAGGATTGGAATGGGAAGGAGTTGGATATCACATCTCATGCTAAAGGGAGGGTCTCAGGTTTGGAAGGGGAAGGATTTGGAAATCACATCTCATGTTATAGGAAGGATCTCAGGTTTGGTATTAGAAGCATTGAGATATCACATCTCATGCTATCGGAAGTATCTCAGGTTTGGTATTAGAGGCATTGAGATATCACATCTCATGCTATCATAAGGGTCTCAGGATTGGAATGGGAAGGAGTTGGATATCACATCTCATGTTATAGGAAGGCTCTCAGGTTTGGAAGGGGAAGGAGTTGGATATCACATTTCATGTTAGAGGAACGATCTCAGGTTTGGTATTAGAGGCCTTGCGATATCACATCTCATGCTATAGGAAGGGTCTCAGGATTGGAATGGGAAGGAGTTGGATATCACATCTCAAGCTATAGGAACGGTCTCAGGTTTGGTATAAGCATTGTGATATCACATCTCATGCTATAGGAAGGGTCTCAGGATTGGAATGGGAAGGAGTTGGATATCACATCTCATGTTATAGGAAAGATCTCAGGTTTGGTATTAGAAGCATTGCGACATCACATCTCATGTTATAGGAAGGGTCTCAGGATTGGAATGGGAAGAAGTTGGATATCACATCTCATGCTATAGGAAGGGTCTCAGGTTTGGTATAAGCATTGAGATATCACATCTCATGCTATAGGAAGGGTCTCAGGATTGGAATGGGAAGGAGTTGTATATGACATCTCATGCCATAGGAAGGGTCTCAGGTTTGGTATAAGAATTGAGATATCACATCACATGCTATAGGAAGGGTCTCAGGATTGGAATGGAAAGGACTTGGATATCACATCTCATGCTATAGGCAGGGTCTCAGGTTTGAAAAGGGAAGGAGATGGATATCACATTTCATGTTAGAGGTAGGATCTCAGGTTTGGTATTAGAGGCATTGAAATATCACATCTCATGCTATCAGATGGGTCTCAGGACTGGAATGGGAAGGAGTTTGATATCACATCTCATGCTAAAGGGAGGGTCTCAGGTTTGGAAGGGGAAGGATTTGGAAATCACATCTCATGTTATAGGAAGGATCTCAGGTTTGGTATTAGAAGCATTGAGATATCACATCTCATGCTATCGGAAGTATCTCAGGTTTGGTATTAGAGGCATTGAGATATCACATCTCATGCTATCATAAGGGTCTCAGGATTGGAATGGGAAGGAGTTGGATATCACATCTCATGTTATAGGAAGGATCTCAGGTTTGGTATTAGAAGCATTGAGACATCACATCTCATGCTATAGGAAGGGTCTCAGGATTGGAATGGGAAGGAGTTGGATATCACATCTCATGCTATAGGAAGGGTCTCAGATTTGGTATAAGCATTGAGATATCACATCTCATGCTATAGGAAGGGTCTCAGGATTGGAATGGGAAGGAGTTGTATATGACATCTCAGGCCATAGGAAGGGTCTCAGGCTTGGTAAAAGCATTGAGATATCACATCTCTGCTATCGGAAGGGTCTCAGGATTGGAATGGGAAGGAGTTGGATATCCCATCTCATGTTATAGGAAGGGTCTCAGGTTTGGTATTAGAAGCATTGAGATATCACATCGCATGCTGTAGGAAGGTTCTCAGGTTTGGTATTAGAAGCATTGAGACATCACATCTCATGCTATAGGAAGGGTCTCAGGATTGGAATGGGAAGGAGTTGGATATCACATCTCATGTTATAGGAAGGATCTCAGGTTTGGTATTAGAAGCATTGAGACATTACATCTCATGCTATAGGAAGGGCCTCAGGATTGGAATGGGAAGGAGTTGGATATTACATCTCATGCCATAGGAAGGGTCTTAGGTTTGGTATAAGCATTGAGATATCACATCTCATGCTATCAGAAGGGTCTCAGGATTGGAATGGGAAGGAGTTGGATATCACATCTCATGCTAAAGGGAGGGTCTCAGGTTTGGAAGGGGAAGGATTTGGAAATCACATCTCATGTTATAGGAAGGATCTCAGGTTTGGTATTAGAAGCATTGAGATATCACATCTCATGCTATCGGAAGTATCTCAGGTTTGGTATTAGAGGCATTGAGATATCACATCTCATGCTATCATAAGGGTCTCAGGATTGGAATGGGAAGGAGTTGGATATCACATCTCATGTTATAGGAAGGCTCTCAGGTTTGGAAGGGGAAGGAGTTGGATATCACATTTCATGTTAGAGGAACGATCTCAGGTTTGGTATTAGAGGCCTTGCGATATCACATCTCATGCTATAGGAAGGGTCTCAGGATTGGAATGGGAAGGAGTTGGATATCACATCTCAAGCTATAGGAACGGTCTCAGGTTTGGTATAAGCATTGTGATATCACATCTCATGCTATAGGAAGGGTCTCAGGATTGGAATGGGAAGGAGTTGGATATCACATCTCATGTTATAGGAAAGATCTCAGGTTTGGTATTAGAAGCATTGCGACATCACATCTCATGTTATAGGAAGGGTCTCAGGATTGGAATGGGAAGAAGTTGGATATCACATCTCATGCTATAGGAAGGGTCTCAGGTTTGGTATAAGCATTGAGATATCACATCTCATGCTATAGGAAGGGTCTCAGGATTGGAATGGGAAGGAGTTGTATATGACATCTCATGCCATAGGAAGGGTCTCAGGTTTGGTATAAGAATTGAGATATCACATCACATGCTATAGGAAGGGTCTCAGGATTGGAATGGAAAGGACTTGGATATCACATCTCATGCTATAGGCAGGGTCTCAGGTTTGAAAAGGGAAGGAGATGGATATCACATTTCATGTTAGAGGTAGGATCTCAGGTTTGGTATTAGAGGCATTGAAATATCACATCTCATGCTATCAGATGGGTCTCAGGACTGGAATGGGAAGGAGTTTGATATCACATCTCATGCTAAAGGGAGGGTCTCAGGTTTGGAAGGGGAAGGATTTGGAAATCACATCTCATGTTATAGGAAGGATCTCAGGTTTGGTATTAGAAGCATTGAGATATCACATCTCATGCTATCGGAAGTATCTCAGGTTTGGTATTAGAGGCATTGAGATATCACATCTCATGCTATCATAAGGGTCTCAGGATTGGAATGGGAAGGAGTTGGATATCACATCTCATGTTATAGGAAGGATCTCAGGTTTGGTATTAGAAGCATTGAGACATCACATCTCATGCTATAGGAAGGGTCTCAGGATTGGAATGGGAAGGAGTTGGATATCACATCTCATGCTATAGGAAGGGTCTCAGATTTGGTATAAGCATTGAGATATCACATCTCATGCTATAGGAAGGGTCTCAGGATTGGAATGGGAAGGAGTTGTATATGACATCTCAGGCCATAGGAAGGGTCTCAGGCTTGGTAAAAGCATTGAGATATCACATCTCTGCTATCGGAAGGGTCTCAGGATTGGAATGGGAAGGAGTTGGATATCCCATCTCATGTTATAGGAAGGGTCTCAGGTTTGGTATTAGAAGCATTGAGATATCACATCGCATGCTGTAGGAAGGTTCTCAGGTTTGGTATTAGAAGCATTGAGACATCACATCTCATGCTATAGGAAGTGTCTCAGGATTGGAATGGGAAGGAGTTGGATATCACATCTCATGTTATAGGAAGGATCTCAGGTTTGGTATTAGAAGCATTGAGACATTACATCTCATGCTATAGGAAGGGCCTCAGGATTGGAATGGGAAGGAGTTGGATATTACATCTCATGCCATAGGAAGGGTCTTAGGTTTGGTATAAGCATTGAGATATCACATCTCTGCTATTGGAAGGGTCTCAGGATTGGAATGGGAAGGAGTTGGATATCCCATCTCATGTTATAGGAAGAGTCTCAGGTTTGGTATTAGAAGCATTGAGATATCACATCTCATGCTATAGGAAGTGTCTCAGGATTGGAATGGGAAGGACTTGGGTATCACATCTCATGCTATAGGGAGGGTCTCAAGTTTGATATTAGAAGCATTGAGATATCACATCTCATGCTATAGGAAGGGTCTCAGGATTGGAATGGGAAGGAGTTGGATATCACATCTCATTCTAGAGGAAGGGTCTCAGGTTTGGTATAAGCAGTGAGATATCACATCTCATGCTATAGGAAGTGTCTCAGGATTGGAATGGGAAGGAGTTGGATATCACATCTCATGTTATAGGAAGGATCCCAGGTTTGGTATAAGCATTGAGATATCACATCTCTGCTATCGGAAGGGTCTCAGGATTGGAATGGGAAGGAGTTGGATATTCCCATCTCATGTTATAGGAAGGGTCTCAGGTTTGGTATTAGAAGCATTGAGATATCCCATCTCATGATATAGGAAGGGTCTCAGAATTGGAATGGGAAGGACTTGGATATCATATCTCATGCTATAGGAAGGCTCTCAGGTTTGGAAGGGGAAGGAGTTGAATATCACATACCAAATCTAAGACCCTTCCTATAGCATGAGATGTGATATCCAACTCCTTCCCATTCCAATCCTGAGACCCTTCCTATAGCATGAGATGTGATGTCTCAATGCTTCTAATACCAAACCTGAGATCCTTCCTATAACATGAGATGTGATATCCAACTCCTTCCCATTCCAATCCTGAGACCCTTATGATAGCATGAGATGTGATATCTCAATGCCTCTAATACCAAACCTGAGATACTTCCGATAGCATGAGATGTGATATCTCAATGCTTCTAATACCAAACCTGAGATCCTTCCTATAACATGAGATGTGATTTCCAAATCCTTCCCCTTCCAAACCTGAGACCCTCCCTTTAGCATGAGATTTGATATCCAACTCCTTCCCATTCCAATCCTGAGACCCATCTGATAGCATGAGATGTGATATTTCAATGCCTCTAATACCAAACCTGAGATCCTACCTCTAACATGAAATGTGATATCCATCTCCTTCCCTTTCCAAACCTGAGACCCTGCCTATAGCATGAGATGTGATATCCAAGTCCTTTCCATTCCAATCCTGAGACCCTTCCTATAGCATGTGATGTGATATCTCAATGCTTATACCAAACCTGAGACCCTTCCTATGGCATGAGATGTCATATACAACTCCTTCCCATTCCAATCCTGAGACCCTTCCTATAGCATGAGATGTGATATCTCAATGCTTATACCAAACCTGAGACCCTTCCTATAGCATGAGATGTGATATCCAACTTCTTCCCATTCCAATCCTGAGACCCTTCCTATAACATGAGATGTGCTGTCGCAATGCTTCTAATACCAAACCTGAGATCTTTCCTATAACATGAGATGTGATATCCAACTCCTTCCCATTCCAATCCTGAGACCCTTCCTATAGCATGAGATGTGATATCACAATGCTTATACCAAACCTGAGACCGTTCCTATAGCTTGAGATGTGATATCCAACTCCTTCCCATTCCAATCCTGAGACCCTTCCTATAGCATGAGATGTGATATCTCAAGGCCTCTAATACCAAACCTGAGATCGTTCCTCTAACATGAAATGTGATATCCAACTCCTTCCCCTTCCAAACCTGAGAGCCTTCCTATAACATGAGATGTGACATCCAAGTCCTCCCCATTCCAATCCTGAGACCCTTCCTATAGCATGAGATGTGATATCTCAATGCTTCTAATACCAAACCTGAGACCCTTCCTATAACATGATTTGGGATATCCAACTCCTTCCCATTCCAATCCTGAGACCCTTCCGATAGCAGAGATGTGATATCTCAATGCTTATACCAAACCTGAGACCCTTCCTATGGCCTGAGATGTCATATGCAACTCCTTCCCATTCCAATCCTGAGACCCTTCCTATAGCATTAGATGTGATATCTCAATGCTTATACCAAATCTGAGACCCTTCCTATAGCATGAGATGTGATATCCAACTTCTTCCCATTCCAATCCTGAGACCCTTCCTATAGCATGAGATGTGATGTCTCAATTCTTCTAATACCAAACCTGAGATCCTTCCTATAACATGAGATGTGATATCCAACTCCTTCCCATTCCAATCCTGAGACCCTTATGATAGCATGAGATGTGATATCTCAATGCCTCTAATACCAAACCTGAGATACTCTGATAGCATGAGATGTGATATCTCAATGCTTCTAATACCAAACCTGAGATCCTTCCTATAACATGAGATGTGATTTCCAAATCCTTCCACTTCCAAACCTGAGACCCTCCCTTTAGCATGAGATGTGATATCCAACTCCTTCCCATTCCAATCCTGAGACCCTTCTGATAGCATGAGATGTGATATTTCAATGCCTCTAATACCAAACCTGAGATCCTACCTCTAACATGAAATGTGATATCCATCTCCTTCCCTTTCCAAACCTGAGACCCTGCCTATAGCATGAGATGTGATATCCAAGTCCTTCCCATTCCAATCCTGAGACCCTTCCTATAGCATGTGATGTGATATCTCAATGATTCTAATAACAAACATGAGACCCGTCCTATAACATGAGATGGGATATCCAACTCCTTCCCATTGCAATCCTGAGACACTTCCGATAACAGAGATGTGATATTTCAATGCCTCTAATACCAAACCTGAGATCCTACCTCTAACATGAAATGTGATATCCATCTCCTTCCCTTTCCAAAACTGAGACCCTGCCTATAGCATGAGATGTGATATCCAAGTCCTTTCCATTCCAATCCTGAGACCCTTCCTATAGCATGTGATGTGATATCTCAATGCTTATACCAAACCTGAGACCCTTCCTATGGCATGAGATGTCATATACAACTCCTTCCCATTCCAATCCTGAGACACTTCCTATAGCATGAGATGTGATATCTCAATGCTTATACCAAACCTGAGACCCTTCCTATAGCATGAGATGTGATATCCAACTTCTTCCCATTCCAATCCTGAGACCCTTCCTATAACATGAGATGTGATGTCGCAATGCTTCTAATACCAAACCTGAGATCTTTCCTATAACATGAGATGTGATATCCAACTCCTTCCCATTCCAATCCTGAGACCCTTCCTATAGCATGAGATGTGATATCACAATGCTTATACCAAACCTGAGACCGTTCCTATAGCTTGAGATGTGATATCCAACTCCTTCCCATTCCAATCCTGAGACCCTTCCTATAGCATGAGATGTGATATCTCAAGGCCTCTAATACCAAACCTGAGATCGTTCCTCTAACATGAAATGTGATATCCAACTCCTTCCCCTTCCAAACCTGAGAGCCTTCCTATAACATGAGATGTGACATCCAAGTCCTCCCCATTCCAATCCTGAGACCCTTCCTATAGCATGAGATGTGATATCTCAATGCTTCTAATACCAAACCTGAGACCCTTCCTATAACATGATTTGGGATATCCAACTCCTTCCCATTCCAATCCTGAGACCCTTCCGATAGCAGAGATGTGATATCTCAATGCTTATACCAAACCTGAGACCCTTCCTATGGCCTGAGATGTCATATGCAACTCCTTCCCATTCCAATCCTGAGACCCTTCCTATAGCATTAGATGTGATATCTCAATGCTTATACCAAATCTGAGACCCTTCCTATAGCATGAGATGTGATATCCAACTTCTTCCCATTCCAATCCTGAGACCCTTCCTATAGCATGAGATGTGATGTCTCAATTCTTCTAATACCAAACCTGAGATCCTTCCTATAACATGAGATGTGATATCCAACTCCTTCCCATTCCAATCCTGAGACCCTTATGATAGCATGAGATGTGATATCTCAATGCCTCTAATACCAAACCTGAGATACTTCTGATAGCATGAGATGTGATATCTCAATGCTTCTAATACCAAACCTGAGATCCTTCCTATAACATGAGATGTGATTTCCAAATCCTTCCACTTCCAAACCTGAGACCCTCCCTTTAGCATGAGATGTGATATCCAACTCCTTCCCATTCCAATCCTGAGACCCTTCTGATAGCATGAGATGTGATATTTCAATGCCTCTAATACCAAACCTGAGATCCTACCTCTAACATGAAATGTGATATCCATCTCCTTCCCTTTCCAAACCTGAGACCCTGCCTATAGCATGAGATGTGATATCCAAGTCCTTCCCATTCCAATCCTGAGACCCTTCCTATAGCATGTGATGTGATATCTCAATGATTCTAATAACAAACCTGAGACCCGTCCTATAACATGAGATGGGATATCCAACTCCTTCCCATTGCAATCCTGAGACACTTCCGATAACAGAGATGTGATATCTCAATGCTTATACCAAACCTGAGACCCTTCCTATAACATGAGATGTGATATCCAACTCCTTCCCGGTCCAAACCTGAGACCCTTCCTATAGCATATGTGATATCCAACTCCTTCCCATTCCAAACATGAGACCCTTCCTATAGCAAGAGTGTAATATCCAACTCCTTCCCATTCCAATCCTGAGACCATTCCTATAGCATGAGATGTGATATCTCAATGCTTCTAATACCAAACCTGAGATCCTTCCTATGAACATGAGATGTGATATCCAATTCCTCCCCATTCCAAACCTGAGAACCTTCCTACAGCATGCGATGTGATATCTCAATGCTTCTAATACCAAACCCGAGACCAGTCCTATAACATGAGATTGGATATCCAACTCCTTCCCCTTCCAAACCTGAGACTCTTCCTATAGCATGAGATGTGATATCCAACTTCTTCCCATTCCAATCCTGAGACCCTTCCTATAACATGAGATGTGATGTCTCAATGCTTCTAATACCAAACCTGAGATCTTTCCTATAACATGAGATGTGATATCCAACTCCTTCACATTCCAATCCTGAGACCCTTCCTATAGCATGAGATGTGATATCTCAATGCTTATACCAAACCTGAGACCCTTCCTATAGCTTGAGATGTGATATCTCAATGCTTATACCAAATCTGAGACCCTTCCTATAGCATGAGGTGTGATATCCAACTCCTTCCCATTCCAATCCTGACACCCTTCCTATAGCATGAGATGTGATGTCTCAATGCTTCTAATACCAAACCTGAGATCCTTCCTATAACATGAGATGTGATATCCAACTCCTTCCCATTCCAATCCTGAGACCCTTATGATAGCATGAGATGTGATATCTCAATGCCTCTAATACCAAACCTGAGATACTTCCGATAGCATGAGATGTGATATCTCAATGCTTCTAATACCAAACCTGAGATCCTTCCTATAACATGAGATGTGATTTCCAAATCCTTCCCCTTCCAAACCTGAGACCCTCCCTTTAGCATGAGATGTGATATCAAACTCCTTCCCATTCCAATCCTGAGACCCATCTGATAGCATGAGATGTGATATTTCAATGCCTCTAATACCAAACCTGAGATCCTACCTCTAACATGAAATGTGATATCCATCTCCTTCCCTTTCCAAACCTGAGACCCTGCCTATAGCATGAGATGTGATATCCAAGTACTTTCCATTCCAATCCTGAGACCCTTCCTATAGCATGTGATGTGATATCTCAATTCTTATACCAAACCTGAGACCCTTCCTATGGCATGAGATGTCATATACAACTCCTTCCCATTCCAATCCTGAGACCCTTCCTATAGCATGAGATGTGATATCTCAATGCTTATACCAAACCTGAGACCCTTCCTATAGCATGAGATGTGATATCCAACTTCTTCCCATTCCAATCCTGAGACCCTTCCTATAACATGAGATGTGATGTCGCAATGCTTCTAATACCAAACCTGAGATCTTTCCTATAACATGAGATGTGATATCCAACTCCTCCCCATTCCAATCCTGAGACCCTTCCTATAGCATGAGATGTGATATCACAATGCTTATACCAAACCTGAGACCGTTCCTATAGCATGAGATGTGATATCTCAAGGCCTCTAATACCAAACCTGAGATCGTTCCTCTAACATGAAATGTGAAGCATGAGATGTGATATCCAACTGCTTCCCATTCCAATCCTGAGACCCTTCCTATAGCATGAGATGTGATATCTCAATGCTTCTAATACCAAACCTGAGATCCTTCCTCTAACATGAAATGTGATATCCAATTCCTTCCCTTTCCAAACCTAAGAGCCTATCTATAGCATGAGATGTGATATCCAAGTCCTTCACATTCCAACCCTTAGACCCTTCCTACAGCATGCAATATGATATCTCAATGATTCTAATAACAAACCTGAGACCCGTCCTATAACATGAGATGGGATATCCAACTCCTTCCCATTCCAATCCTGAGACACTTCCGATAGCAGAGATGTGATATCTCAATGCTTATACCAAACCTGAGACCCTTCCTATAACATGAGATGTGATATCCAAATCCTTCCCGTTCCAAACCTGAGACCCTTCCTTTAGCATGAGATGTGATATCCAGCTCCTTCCCATTCCAATCCTGAGACACTTCCTATAGCATGAGATATGATATCTCAATACTTCTAATACCAAACGTGAGATCCTTCCGATAACATGAGATGTGATATCCAAATCCTTCCCCTTCCAAACCTGAGACCCTCCCTTTAGCATGAGATGTGATATCCAACTCCTTCCTATTCCAATCCTGAGACTCTTCTGATAGCATGAGATGTGATATCTCAATGCTTCTAATACCAAACCTGAGATCCTTCCGATAGCATGAGATGTGATATCTCAATGCTTCTAATACCAAACCTGAGATCCTTCCTATAACATGAGATGTGATATCCAAATCCTTCCCCTTCCAAACCTGAGACCCTCCCTTTAGCATGAGATGTGATATCCAACTCCTTCCCATTCCAATCCTGAGACCCTTCCGATATCATGAGATGTGATATCTCAATGCTTCTAATATCAAAACTGAGACCCTCCCTATAGCATGATATGTGATATCTAAGTCCTTCCCATTCCAATCCTGAGACCCTCCCTATAGCATGAGATGTGATATCCAACTCCTTCCCATTCCAATCCTGAGACCCTTCCTATAGCATGAGATATGATATCTCAATACTTCTAATACCAAACGTGAGATCCTTCCGATAACATGAGATGTGATATCCAAATCCTTCCCCTTCCAAACCTGAGACCCTCCCTTTAGCATGAGATGTGATATCCAACTCCTTCCTATTCCAATCCTGAGACTCTTCTGATAGCATGAGATGTGATATCTCAATGCTTCTAATACCAAACCTGAGATCCTTCCGATAGCATGAGATGTGATATCTCAATGCTTCTAATACCAAACCTGAGATCCTTCCTATAACATGAGATGTGATATCCAAATCCTTCCCCTTCCAAACCTGAGATCCTCCCTTTAGCATGAGATGTGATATCCAACTCCTTCCCATTCCAATCCTGAGACCCTTCCGATATCATGAGATGTGATATCTCAAAGCTTCTAATATCAAACTTGAGACCCTCCCTTTAGCGTGAGATGTGATATCCAAGTCCTTCCCATTCCAATCCTGAGACCCTTCCTATAGCATGAGATGTGATATCTCAATGCTTCTAATACCAAACCTGAGACCCTTCCTATAACATGAGATGGGAATATCCAACTCCTTCCCATTCCAATCCTGAGACCCTTCCGATAGCAGAGATGTGATATCTCAACGCTTATACCAAACCTGAGATCCTTCCTATAACATGAGATGTCCTGAGACACTTCCTATAGCATGAGATGTGATATCTCACTGCTTATACCAAACCTGAGACCCTTCCCATAGCATGAGATGTGATATCCAAGTCCTTCCCATTCCAATCCTGAGACACTTCCTATAGCATGAGATGTGATATCTCAATGCTTCTAATACCAAACCTGAGACTCTTCCTATAACATGAGATGGGGAATCCAACTCCTTCCCATTCCAATCCTGAGACCCTTTTGATAGCAGAGATGTGATATCTCAATGTTTATACCAAACCTGAGACCCTTCCTACGGCATGAGTTGTCATATTCAACTCCTTCCCATTCCAATCCTGAGACCCTTCCTATAGCATGAGATGTGATATCCAACTCCTTCCCATTCCAATCCTGAGACCCTTCCTATAGCATGAGATGTGATGTCTCAATGCTTCTAATACCAAACCTGATATCCTTCCTATAACATGAGATGTGATATCCAACTCCTTCCATTCCAATCCTGAGACCCTTCCTATAGCATGAGATTTGATATCTCAATGGTTCTACCAAACCTGAGACCCTTCCTATAGCATGAGATGTGATATCCAACTCCTTCCCATTCCAATCCTGAGACCCTTCCTATAGCCTGAGATGTGATATCTCAATGCCCCTAATACCAAACCTGAGATCCTTCCTCTAACATGAAATGTGATATCCAACTCCTTCACTTTCCAAACCTGAGAGCCTATCTATAGCATGAGATGTGAGATCTAAGTCCTTCCCATTCCAATCCTTAGACCCTTCCTACATCATGCAATATGATATCTCAATGATTCTAATAAAAAACCTGAGACCCGTCCTATAACATGAGATGGGATATTCAACTCCTTCCCATTCCAATCCTGAGACACTTCCGATAGCAGAGATGTGATATCTCAATGTTTATACCAAACCTGAGACCCTTCCTATAACATGAGATGTGATATCCAACTCCTTCCCGTTCCAAACCTGAGACCCTTCCTTTAGCATGAGATGTTATATCCAGCTCCTTCCCATTCCAATCCTGAGACACTTCCGATAGCATGAGATGTGATATCTCAATGCTTCTAATATCAAAACCGAGACCCTCCCTATAGCATGATATGTGATATCTAAGTCCTTCCCATTCCAATCCTGAGAGCCTTCCTATAGCATGAGATGTGATACCTCAATGCTTCTACCAAACCTGAGACCCTTCCTTTAGCATGAGATGTGATATCCAACTCCTTCCCATTCCAATCCTGAGACCCTTCCTATAGCATGAGATGTGATATCTCAATACTTCTAATACCAAACCTGAGATCCTTCCGATAACATGAGATGTGATATCTCAATACTTCTAATACCAAACCTGAGATCCATCCTATAACATGAGATGTGATATCCAAATCCTTCCCCTTCCAAACCTGAGACCCTCCCTTTAGCATGAGATGTGATATCCAACTCCTTCCCATTCCAATCCTGAGACCCTTCTGATAGCATAAGATATATCTCAATGCTTCTATACCAAACCTGAGATCCTTCCGATAGCATGAGATGTGATATCTCAATACTTCTAATACCAAACCTGAGATCCTTCCTATAACATGAGATGTGATATCCAAATCCTTATCTTCCAAACCTGAGACCCTTCCTTTACCATGAGATGTGATATCCAACTCCTTCCCATTCCAATCCTGAGACTCTTCTGATAGCATAAGATATGATATCTCAATGCTTCTATACCAAACCTGAGATCCTTCTGATAGCATGAGATGTGATATCTCAATACTTCTAATACCAAACCTGAGATCCTACCTCTAACATGAAATGTGATATCCAACTCTTTCCCCTTGCAAACCTGAGAGCCTTCCTATAGCATGAGATGTGATATCCAAGTCCTTCCCATTCCAATCCTGAGACCCGTCCTATAACATGAGATGTGATATCCAACTCCTTCCCATTCCAACCTGAGACCCTTCCTATAGCATGAGATGGGATATCCAACTCCTTCCAAATCCAATCCTGATAACCTTCCGATAGCATGAGATGTGATATCCCAATGCTTCTACCAAACCTGAGACCCATACTATGGCATGAGATGTGATATCAAACTCCTTCCCATTCTAATCCTGAGACCCTTCCTATAGCTTGAGATGTGATATCCAACTCCTTCCCATTCCAATTCTGAGACCCTTCCTATACCATGAGACTTGATATCTCAATGCTTCTAATACCAAACCTGAGACCCGTCCTATAACATGAGATGTGATATCCAAATCCTTCCCCTTCCAAACCTTAGACCCTTCCTTTATCATGAGATGTGATATCCAACTCCTTCCCATTCCAATCTTGAGACCCTTCCGATATCATGAAATGTGATATCTCAATGCTTCTAATATCAAACTTGAGACCCTCCTTATAGCATGAGATGTGATATCCAAGTCCTTCCCATTCCAATCCTGAGACCCTTCCTAAAGCATGAGATGTGATATCTCAATGCTTCTAATACCAAACCTGAGATCCTTCCTATAACATGAGATGGGAATATCCAATGTGATATCCAACTCCTTCCCATTCCAATCCTGAGACCCTTCCTATAGCATGAGATGTGATATCCAACTCCTTCCCATTCCAATCCTGAGACCCTTCCTATAGCCTGCGATGTGATATCTCAATGTTTATACCAAACCTGAGACCCTTCCTATAACATGAGATGTGATATCCAACTCCTTCCCGTTCCAAACCTGAGACCCTTCCTTTAGCATGAGATGTGATATCCAGCTCCTTCCCATTCCAATCCTGAGACACTTCCGATAGCATGAGATGTGATATCTCAATGCTTCTAATATCTAAACTGAGACCCTCCCTATAGCATGATATGTGATATCTAAGTCCTTCCCATTCCAATCCTGAGACCCTTCCTATAGCATGAGATGTGATATCTCAATGCTTAGCCTTGATTCCTGTAGTAAATTGATTTCCTTTGCAGGCCGACTCCTGTCACGAATGCCTTGTCTGCATGCATTCTCTCCTGGCCATTCTCTCACCGTGGCTATTTGCCTACCCCCTTCCTCTCTCAGTGGATGGACTTCTCCGTCCTAGCCTCCTACCACTCAACTCCGCCTACTTGGAGAATTCAACATGAACCTGTATGCTTCCTGACCTGGACTTTTACGAGATCTGCAACACTTCATGTCGCTGGCCCTACACACTGCAGGGAATACTCAGGATTTTCTGATCTCAGACCTCCCCCTCTGTAACCCTCTCAACAATCCTCTCCCGTGGTGATCAAGTTCTCATCTTCAAAGAAGGCTAACTGCCAGCTGTTCCTCCTCAGAGGAGTTCTCCCTTTCTGTCCCTGCTCCCTGCACCGTTTCGCGTTGCAAACACTCGCTTCCCTGCTCTCTTGTTTAGACGCTTTTCCTTCTCAGAGGCCTTCTTGCTTTCTGCCCTTTTCGCGTTGCAAGTACTCGCTTCCCAGCTCTCTGGTTTAGACGCGTGTTCCCTGCCTTCTCTCCTCTTCCCGCTGCCTTCAAATCAAAAAATGAGCTCCAAAAGATACACAGTGCTCAGAATGCTCTATAACACCCATTATTCAACATATAGCCGTAACCCGCTAGACGTATTGATACGTGCTGTAAACTAGCAAAAACAGCTAGAAAATGTACTTTCCTCGCGTTTTTGTAAATGCTAATTCTGATGGGTTCCCATGTATACTGTCCGTGCGTTTGTTGTCGAATGCTGAAGTTTTTAACCACTGTTCTCCCATACAAGGGGGGGGGGGGTCAACGTCTACTGCTGTTCATAGGCTGAATGTATACGGCTGAAATCTTCAAGGCATTATCAGCTTTCCTGACTGTTTTGGAACGTGTATTTGCCATCTGTTAATGCAGTCGCCCTGTGTTCATAGTCCCTTCTACTTTACAGGCTGCACTCCCCTGGTGATCACATTCTCCTCTCCAGAGCAGGCTGACTACCAGCTGCTCCTCCTCATAGGCGTTCATCCTTTCTGTCCCTGCTCCCTGCACCGTTTCGCGTTGCATGTACTCGCTTCCCAGCTCTCTGGTTTAGATGCGTGTTCCCTGCCTTCTCTCCTCTTCCTACAGCCTTCCAATGAGCTCCACAAGATACAGTGTTCAGAATGCTTTATAACACCCATTATTCAACATATAGCTGTAACCCGCTAGACGTATTGAAACGTGCTAAAAACGAGCAGAAACAGCTAGAACATGTACTTTCCTCGCGTTTTGGTAAATGCGAATTCTGGTGGATTCCCATTTTGTACTCTGTTCGTGCGTTTGTTCAGTCGAATCCTGGTCTTTTGAACCACTCTTCTCCCATACAAGGGAGGGTCAAAATGTGTTGTTCACAGGCTGAATTTATACTGCTGAAATGCTCGCTTCCCTGCTCTCTGGTTTAGACGTGTGTTTGGAATGGGAAGGAGTTGGATATCACATCTCATGATAAAGGAAGGGTCTAAGGTTTGGAAGGGGAAGGATTTGGATATCACATCTCATGTTATAGGACGGGTCTCAGGTTTGGTATTAGAAGCATTGAGATATCAAGTCTCATGGTATAGGAAGGGTCTCAGAATTGGAATGGGAAGGAGTTGGATATCACATTTCAAGCTATAGGAAGGGTCTCAGGATTAGAATGGGAAGGAGTTTGATATCACATCTCATGCCATAATATGGGTCTCAGGTTTGGTAGAAGCATTGGGTTATCACATCTCATGCTATCGGAAGGGTATCGGGATTGGATTTGGAAGGAGTTGGATATCCCATCTCATGCTATAGGAAGGGTCTCAGGTTGGAATGGGAAGGAGTTGGATATCACATCTCATGTTATAGGAAGGGTCTCAGGATTGGAATGGGAAGGACTTGGATATCACATCTCATGCTATAGGAAGGCTCTCAGGTTTGCAAGGGGAAAGAGTTGGATATCACATTTCATGTTAGAGGTAGGATCTCAGGTTTGGTATTAGAAGCATTGAGATATCACATCTCATGCTATCAGAAGGATCTCAGGTTTGGTATAGAAGCATTGAGATATCATATCTTATGCTATCAGAAGAGTCTCAGGATTGGAATGGGAAGGAGTTGGATATCACATCTCATGGTAAAGGGAGGGTCTCAGGTTTGGAAGATAAGGATTTGGATATCACATCTCATGTTATAGGAAGGATCTCAGGTTTGGTATTAGAAGTATTGAGATATCACATCTCATGCTATCGGAAGGATCTCAGGTTTGGTATAGAAGCATTGAGATATCATATCTTATGCTATCAGAAGGGTCTCAGGATTGGAATGGGAAGGAGTTGGATATCACATCTCATGCTATAGGGAGGGTCTCAAGTTTGATAGAAGCATTGAGATATCACATTTCATGATATCGGAAGGGTCTCAAGATTGGAATGGGAAGGAGTTGGATATCACATCTCATGATAAAGGAAGGGTCTAAGGTTTGGAAGGGGAAGGATTTGGATATCACATCTCATGTTATAGGACGGGTCTCAGGTTTGGTATTAGAAGCATTGAGATATCAAGTCTCATGGTATAGGAAGGGTCTCAGAATTGGAATGGGAAGGAGTTGGATATCACATTTCAAGCTATAGGAAGGGTCTCAGGATTAGAATGGGAAGGAGTTTGATATCACATCTCATGCCATAATATGGGTCTCAGGTTTGGTAGAAGCATTGGGTTATCACATCTCATGCTATCGGAAGGGTATCGGGATTGGATTTGGAAGGAGTTAGATATCCCATCTCATGCTATAGGAAGGGTCTCAGGTTGGAATGGGAAGGAGTTGGATATCACATCTCATGTTATAGGAAGGGTCTCAGGATTGGAATGGGAAGGACTTGGATATCACATCTCATGCTATAGGAAGGCTCTCAGGTTTGCAAGGGGAAAGAGTTGGATATCACATTTCATGTTAGAGGTAGGATCTCAGGTTTGGTATTAGAAGCATTGAGATATCACATCTCATGCTATCAGAAGGATCTCAGGTTTGGTATAGAAGCATTGAGATATCATATCTTATGCTATCAGAAGAGTCTCAGGATTGGAATGGGAAGGAGTTGGATATCACATCTCATGGTAAAGGGAGGGTCTCAGGTTTGGAAGATAAGGATTTGGATATCACATCTCATGTTATAGGAAGGATCTCAGGTTTGGTATTAGAAGTATTGAGATATCACATCTCATGCTATCGGAAGGATCTCAGGTTTGGTATAGAAGCATTGAGATATCATATCTTATGCTATCAGAAGGGTCTCAGGATTGGAATGGGAAGGAGTTGGATATCACATCTCATGCTATAGGGAGGGTCTCAAGTTTGATAGAAGCATTGAGATATCACATTTCATGATATCGGAAGGGTCTCAAGATTGGAATGGGAAGGAGTTGGATATCACATCTCATGATAAAGGAAGGGTCTAAGGTTTGGAAGGGGAAGGATTTGGATATCACATCTCATGTTATAGGACGGGTCTCAGGTTTGGTATTAGAAGCATTGAGATATCAAGTCTCATGGTATAGGAAGGGTCTCAGAATTGGAATGGGAAGGAGTTGGATATCACATTTCAAGCTATAGGAAGGGTCTCAGGATTAGAATGGGAAGGAGTTTGATATCACATCTCATGCCATAATATGGGTCTCAGGTTTGGTAGAAGCATTGGGTTATCACATCTCATGCTATCGGAAGGGTATCGGGATTGGATTTGGAAGGAGTTAGATATCCCATCTCATGCTATAGGAAGGGTCTCAGGTTGGAATGGGAAGGAGTTGGATATCACATCTCATGTTATAGGAAGGGTCTCAGGATTGGAATGGGAAGGACTTGGATATCACATCTCATGCTATAGGAAGGCTCTCAGGTTTGCAAGGGGAAAGAGTTGGATATCACATTTCATGTTAGAGGTAGGATCTCAGGTTTGGTATTAGAAGCATTGAGATATCACATCTCATGCTATCAGAAGGATCTCAGGTTTGGTATAGAAGCATTGAGATATCATATCTTATGCTATCAGAAGAGTCTCAGGATTGGAATGGGAAGGAGTTGGATATCACATCTCATGGTAAAGGGAGGGTCTCAGGTTTGGAAGATAAGGATTTGGATATCACATCTCATGTTATAGGAAGGATCTCAGGTTTGGTATTAGAAGTATTGAGATATCACATCTCATGCTATCGGAAGGATCTCAGGTTTGGTATAGAAGCATTGAGATATCATATCTTATGCTATCAGAAGGGTCTCAGGATTGGAATGGGAAGGAGTTGGATATCACATCTCATGCTAAAGGGAGGGTCTCAGGTTTGGAAGGGGAAGGATTTGGATATCACATCTCATGTTATAGGATGGATCTCAGGTTTGGTATTAGAAGTATTGAGATATCACATCTCATGTTATCGGAAGGATCTCAGGTTTGGTATTAGAAGTATTTAGATATCACATCTCATGCTATAGGAAGGGTCTCAGGATTGGAATGTGAATGATTTGGATATCACATCTCATGCTAAAGGAAGGGTCTCAGGTTTGGTAGAAGCATTGAGATATCACGTCGCTGCTATCGGAAGGGTCTCAGGATTGGAATGGGAAGGAGCTGGATATCACATCTCATGCTAAAGGAAGGGTCTCAGGTTTGGAACGGGAAGGAGTTGGATATCACATCTCATGTTATAGGAAGGGTCTCAGGTTTGGTATAAACATTGAGATATCACATCTCAGGCTATAGGAAGGGTCTCAGGATTGGAATGGGAAGGAGTTGGATATCACATCTCATGCTATAGGAAGGGTCTCAGGATTGGAATGGGAAGGAGTTGGATATCACATTGGATATTCCCATCTCATGTTATAGGAAGGATCTCAGGTTTGGTATTAGAAGCATTGAGATATCACATCTCATGCTATAGGAAGGGTCTCAGGATTGGAATGGGAAGGACTTGGATATCACATCTCATGCTATAAGGAGGGTCTCAAGTTTGATATTAGAAGCATTGAGATATCACATTTCATGATATCGGAAGGGTCTCAAGATTGGAATGGGAAGGAGTTGGATATCACATCTCATGATAAAGGAAGGGTCTAAGGTTTGGAAGGGGAAGGATTTGGATATCACATCTCATGTTATAGGACGGGTCTCAGGTTTGGTATTAGAAGCATTGAGATATCAAGTCTCATGGTATAGGAAGGGTCTCAGAATTGGAATGGGAAGGAGTTGGATATCACATCTCAAGCTATAGGAAGGGTCTCAGGATTAGAATGGGAAGGAGTTTGATATCACATCTCATGCCATAGTATGGGTCTCAGGTTTGGTAGAAGCATTGGGATATCACATCTCATGCTATCGGAAGGTTATCAGGATTGGATTTGGAAGGAGTTGGATATCCCATCTCATGCTATAGGAAGGGTCTCAGGTTGGAATGGGAAGGAGTTGGATATCACATCTCATGTTATAGGACGGGTCTCAGGATTGGAATGGGAAGGACTTGGATATCACATCTCATGCTATAGGAAGGCTCTCAGGTTTGCAAGGGGAAAGAGTTGGATATCACATTTCATGTTAGAGGTAGGATCTCAGGTTTGGTATTAGAAGTATTGAGATATCACATCTCATGCTATCAGAAGGATCTCAGGTTTGGTATAGAAGCATTGAGATATCATATCTTATGCTATCAGAAGAGTCTCAGGATTGGAATGGGAAGGAGTTGGATATCACATCTCATGGTAAAGGAAGGGTCTCAGGTTTGGAAGATAAGGATTTGGATATCACATCTCATGTTATAGGAAGGATCTCAGGTTTGGTATTAGAAGTATTGAGATATCACATCTCATGCTATCGGAAGGATCTCAGGTTTGGTATAGAAGCATTGAGATATATCTTATGCAATCAGAAGGGTCTCAGGATTGGAATGGGAAGGAGTTGGATATCACATCTCATGCTAAAGGGAGGGTCTCAGGTTTGGAAGGGGAAGGATTTGGATATCACATCTCATGTTATAGGATGGATCTCAGGTTTGGTATTAGAAGTATTGAGATATCACATCTCATGTTATCGGAAGGATCTCAGGTTTGGTATTAGAAGTATTGAGATATCACATCTCATGCTATAGGAAGGGTCTCAGGATTGGAATGGGAAGGTTTTGGATATCACATCTCATGCTAAAGGAAGGGTCTCAGGTTTGGTAGAAGCATTGAGGTATCACATCTCATGCTATAGGAAGGCTCTCAGGATTGGAATGGGAAGGACTTAGATATCACATATCATGCTATAGGGAGGGTCTCGGTTTTGATATTAGAAGCATTGAGATATCACATCTCATGCTATCGGAAGTGTCTCAGGATTGGAATGGGAAGGAGCTGGATATAACATCTCATGCTAAAGGAAGGGTCTCAGGTTTGGAACGGGAAGGAGTTGGATATCACATCTCATGTTATAGGAAGGGTCTCAGGTTTGGTATAAACATTGAGATATCACATCTCTGCTATCGGAAGTGTCTCAGATTGGAATGGGAAGGAGTTGAATATCCCATCTCATGTTATAGGATGGGTCTCAGGTTTTTTATTAGAATCATTGAGATATCATATTGCATGATGTAGGAAGGGTCTAAGGATTGGAATGGGAAGGACTTAGATCTCACATCTCATGCTATAGATAGGTTCTCAGGTTTGGAAAGTGAAGGAGTTGGATATCACATTTCATGTTAGAGGAAGGATCTCAGGTTTGGTATTAGGGGCATTGAGATATCACATCTCAGGCTATAGGAAGGGTCTCAGGATTGGAATGGGAAGGAGTTGGATATCACATCTCATGCTATAGGAAGGGTCTCAGGTTTGGTAGAACCATTGAGATATCACATCTCATGCTATAGGAAGGGTCTCAGGATTGGAATGGAAGGAGTTGGATATCACATCTCATGTTATAGGAAGGATATCAGGTTTGGTATTAGAAGCATTGAGACATCACATCTCATGCTATAGGAAGGGTCTCAGGATTGGAATGGGAAGGAGTTGGATATCACATCTCATGCTATAGGAAGGGTCTCAGGATTGGAATGGGAAGGAGTTGAATATGACAACTCATGCCGTAGGAAGGGTCTCAGGTTTGGTATAAACATTGAGATATCACATCTCTGCTATCAAAAGGGTCTCAGGATTGGAATGGGAAGGAGTTGGATTCCCCATCTCATGTTATAGGAAGAGTCTCAGGTTTGGTATTAGAAGCATTGAGATATCACATCTCATGCTATAGGAAGTGTCTCAGGATTGGAATGGGAAGGACTTGGATATCACATCTCATGCTATGGGAAGGGTCTCAGGTTTGGTATAAGCAGTGAGATATCACATCTCATGCTATAGGAAGTGTCTCAGGACATCTCATGTTATAGGAAGGATCTCAGGTTTGGTATAAGCATTGAGATATCACATCTCTGCTATCGGAAGGGTCTCAGGATTGGAATGGGAAGGAGTTGGATATTCCCATCTCATGTTATAGGAAGGGTCTCAGGTTTGGTATTAGAAGCATTGAGATATCACATCTCATGCTATAGGAAGGGTCTCAGGATTGGAATGGGAAGGACTTGGATATCACATCTCACGCTATAGGGAGGGTCTCAAGTTTGATATTAGAAGCTTTGAGATATCACATCTCATGATATCGGAAGGGTCTCAGGATTGGAATGGGAAGGAGTTGGATATCACATCTCATGCTAAAGGGAGGGTCTCAGGTTTGGAAGGGGAAGGATTTGGATATCACATCTCATGTTATAGGAAGGATCTCAGGTTTGGTATTAGAAGCATTGAGATATCACATCTCATGCTATCGGAAGGATCTCAGGTTTGGTATTAGAAGCATTGAGATATCACATCTCATGCTATCAGAAGAGTCTCAGGATTGGAATAGGAAGGAGTTGGATATCACATCTCATGCTAAAGGGAGGGTCTCAGGTTTGGAAGGGGAAGGATTTGGATATCACATCTCATGTTATCGGAAGGATCTCACGTTTGGTATTAGAAGTATTGAGATATCATATCTCATGCTATAGGAAGGGTCTCAGGATTGGAATGGGAAGGAGTTGGATATCACATCTCATGCTATAGGGAGGGTCTCAGGATTGGAATGGGAAGGACTTAGATATCACATATCATGCTATAGGGAGGGTCTCAGTTTTGATATTAGAAGCATTGAGATATCACATCTCATGCTATCGGAAGTGTCTCAGGATTGGAATGGGAAGGAGCTGGATATCACATCTCATGCTAAAGGAAGGGTCTCAGGTTTGGAACGGGAAGGATTTGGATATCACATCTCATGTTATAGGAAGGGTCTCAGGTTTGGTATAAGCATTGAGATATCACATCTCTGCTATCGGAAGTGTCTCAGGATTGGAATGGGAAGGAGTTGGATATCCCATCTCATGTTATAGGACGGGTCTCAGGTTTGTTATTAGAATCATTGAGATATCATATTGCATGCTGTAGGAAGGGTCTAAGGGTTGGAATGTGAAGGACTTGGATATCACATCTCATGCTATAGATAGGCTCTTAGGTTTGGAAAGGGAAGGAATTGGATATCACATTTCATGTTAGAGGAAGGATCTCAGGTTTGGTATTAGAAGCATTGAGATATCACATCTCATGCTATAGGAAGGGTCTCAGGATTGGAATGGGAAGCAGTTGGATATCACATCTCATGCTATAGGAAGGGTCTCAGGTTTGGTATAAGCATTGAGATATCACATCTCATGCTATAGGACGGGTCTCAGGATTGGAATGGAAGGAGTTGGATATCACATCTCATGTTATAAGGAAGGATCTCAGGTTTGGTATTAGAAGCATTGAGACATCACATCTCATGCTATAGGAAGGGTCTCAGGGTTGGAATGGGAAGGAGTTGGATATCACATCTCATCCAATAGGAAGGGTCTCAGGTTTGGAATGGGAAGGAATTGGATATCACATCTCATGTTATAGGAAGGATCTCAGGTTTGGTATTAGAAGCATTGAGATATCACATCTCATGCTATAGGAAGGGTCTCAGGATTGGAATGTGAAGGATTTGGATATCACATCTCATGCTAAAGGAAGGGTCTCAGGTTTGGTAGAAGCATTGAGATATCACGTCTCTGCTATCGGAAGGGTCTCAGGATTGGATTGGGAAGGAGTTGGATATCCCTTCTCATGCTATAGGAAGAGTCTCAGGATTTGAATGGCAAGGAGTTGGATATCACATCTCATGCCATAGGAAGGGTCTCAGGTTTGTTATAAGCATTGAGATATCACATCTCTGCTATCGGAAGGGTCTCAGGATTGGATTGGGAAGGAGTTGGATATCCCTTCTCATGCTATAGGAAGTGTCTCAGGTTGGAATGGGAAGGAGTTGGATATCACATCTCACGTTATAGGAAGGGTCTCAGGATTGGAATGGGAAGGATTTGGATATCACATCCCTTGCTATAGGAAGGGTCTCAGGATTGGAATGGGTAGGAGTTGGATATTACTTTCTTGCTATTGGAAGGGTCTCATGTTTGGAATGGGAAGGAGTTGGATATCACATATGCTATAGTTAGTGTCTCAGGTTTGGAACGGGAAGGAGTTGGATATCACATCTCATGTTATAGGAAGGGTCTCAGGTTTGGTATAAGCATTGAGATATCACATCTCTGCTATCGGAAGCGGCTCAGGATTGGAATGGGAAGGAGTTGGATATCCCATCTAATGTTATAGGAAGAGTCTCTGGTTTGGTATTAGAATCATTGAGATATCACATCGCATGCTGTAGGAAGGGTCTAAGGATTGGAATGGGATGGACTTGGATATCACATCTCATGCTATAGGTAGGCTCTCAGGTTTGGTATAAGCATTGAGATATCACATCTCATGCTATAGGAAGGGTCCCAGGATTGGAATGGGAAGGAATTGGATATCACATCATGCTATAGGAAGGGTCTCAGATTTGGTATAAGCATTGAGATATCACATCTCATGCTAAAGGAAGGGTCTCAGGATTGGAATGGGAAGGAGTTGTATATGACATCTCAGGCCATAGGAAGGTTCTCAGGTTTGGTATAAGCATTGAGATATCACATCTCTGCTATCGGAAGTGTCTCAGGATTGGAATGGGAAGGAGTTGGATATCCCATCTCATGTTATAGGACGGGTCTCAGGTTTGTTATTAGAATCATTGAGATATCATATTGCATGCTGTTGGAAGGGTCTAAGGGTTGGAATGGGAAGGACTTGGATATCACATCTCATGCTATAGATAGGCTCTTAGGTTTGGAAAGGGAAGGAGTTGGATATCACATTTCATGTTAGAGGAAGGATCTCAGGTTTGGTATTAGAAGCATTGAGATATCACATCTCATGCTATAGGAAGGGTCTCAGGATTGGAATGGGAAGCAATTGGATATCACATCTCATGCTATAGGAAGGGTCTCAGGTTTGGTATAAGCATTGAGATATCACATCTCATGCTATAGGACGGGTCTCAGGATTGGAATGGAAGGAGTTGGATATCACATCTCATGTTATAGGAAGGATCTCAGGTTTGGTATTAGAAGCATTGAGACATCACATCTCATGCTATAGGAAGGGTCTCAGGGTTGGAATGGGAAGGAGTTGGATATCACATCTCATCCAATCGGAAGGGCCTCAGGTTTGGAATGGGAAGGAATTGGATATCACATCTCATGTTATAGGAAGGATCTCAGGTTTGGTATTAGAAGCATTGAGATATCACATCTCATGCTATAGGAAGGGTCTCAGGATTGGAATGTGAAGGATTTGGATATCACATCTCATGCTAAATGAAGGGTCTCAGGTTTGGTAGAAGCATTGAGATATCACGCCTCTTCTATCGGAAGGGTCTCAGGATTGGATTGGGAAGGAGTTGGATATCACATCTCATGCCATAGGAAGGGTCTCAGGTTTGGTATAAGCATTGAGATATCACATCTCTGCTATCGGAAGGGTCTCAGGTTTGGATTGGGAAGGAGTTGGATATCCCTTCTCATGCTATAGGAAATGTCTCAGGTTGGAATGGGAAGGAGTTGGATATCACATCTCATTCATGTTATAGGAAGGGTCTCAGGATTGGAATGGGAAGGATTTGGATATCACATCTCTTGCTATAGGAAGGGTCTCAGGATTGGAATGGGTAGGAGTTGGATATTACTTTCTTGCTATAGGAGGGGTCTCATGTTTGGAATGGGAAGGAGTTGGATATCACATATGCTATAGTTAGTGTCTCAGGTTTGCAACGGGAAGGAGTTGGATATCACATCTCATGTTATAGGAAGGGTCTCAGGTTTGGTATAAGCATTGAGATATCACATCTCTGCTATCGGAAGCGGCTCAGGATTGGAATGGGAAGGAGTTGGATATCCCATCTCATGTTATAGGAAGAGTCTCTGGTTTGGTATTAGAATCATTGAGATATCACATCGCATGCTGTAGGAAGGGTCTAAGGATTGGAATGGGATGGACTTGGATATCACATCTCATGCTATAGGTAGGCTCTCAGGTGGTTTGGTATAAGCATTGAGATATCACATCTCATGCTATAGGAAGGGTCTCAGGATTGGAATGGGAAGGAATTGGATATCACATCTCATGCTATAGGAAGGGTCTCAGATTTGAAATAAGCATTGAGATATCACATCTCATGCTAAAGGAAGGGTCTCAGGATTGGAATGGGAAGGAGTTGTATATGACATCTCAGGCCATAGGAAGGTTCTCAGGTTTGGTATAAGCATTGAGATATCACATCTCTGCTATCGGAAGGGTCTCAGGATTGGAATGGGAAGGAGTTGGATATCCCATCTCATGTTATAGGAAGGGTCTCAGGTTTGGTATTAGAAGCATAGAGATATCACATCTCATGCTATAGGAAGGGTCTCAGGATTTGAATGGCAAGGAGTTGGATATCACATCTCATGCCATAGGAAGGGTCTCAGGTTTGGTATAAGCATTGAGATATCACATCTCTGCTATCGGAAGGGTCTCAGGATTGGATTGGGAAGGAGTTGGATATCCCTTCTCATGCTATAGGAAGTGTCTCAGGTTGGAATGGGAAGGAGTTGGATATCACATCTCATGTTATAGGAAGGGTCTCAGGATTGGAATGGGAAGGATTTGGATATCACATCTCTTGCTATAGGAAGGGTCTCAGGATTGGAATGGGTAGGAGTTGGATATTACTTTCTTGCTATAGGAAGGGTCTCATGTTTGGAATGGGAAGGAGTTGGATATCACATATGCTATAGTTAGTGTCTCAGGTTTGGAACGGGAAGGAGTTGGATATCACATCTCATGTTATAGGAAGGGTCTCAGGTTTGGTATAAGCATTGAGATATCACATCTCTGCTATCAGAAGCGGCTCAGGATTGGAATGGGAAGGAGTTGGATATCCCATCTCATGTTATAGGAAGAGTCTCTGGTTTGGTATTAGAATCATTGAGATATCACATCACATGCTGTAGGAAGGGTCTAAGGATTGGAATGGGATGGACTTGGATATCACATCTCATGCTATAGGTAGGCTCTCAGGTTTGGTATAAGCATTGAGATATCACATCTCATGCTATAGGAAGGGTCTCAGGATTGGAATGGGAAGGAATTGGATATCACATCTCATGCTATAGGAAGGGTCTCAGATTTGGTATAAGCATTGAGATATCACATCTCATGCTAAAGGAAGGGTCTCAGGATTGGAATGGGAAGGAGTTGTATATGACATCTCAGGCCATAGGAAGGTTCTCAGGTTTGGTATAAGCATTGAGATATCACATCTCTGCTATCGGAAGGGTCTCAGGATTGGAATGGGAAGGAGTTGGATATCCCATCTCATGTTATAGGAAGGGTCTCAGGTTTGGTATTAGAAGCATAGAGATATCACATCTCATGCTATAGGAAGGGTCTCAGGTTTGGTATTAGAAGCATTGAGATATCAAGTCTCATAGTATAGGAAGGGTCTCAGGTTTGGTATAAGCATTGAGATATCACATCTCTGCTATCGGAAGGGTCTCAGGATTGGATTGGGAAGGAGTTGGATATCCCTTCTCATGCTATAGGAAGTGTCTCAGGTTGGAATGGGAAGGAGTTGGATATCACATCTCATGTTATAGGAAGAGTCTCAGGATTGGAATGGGAAGGATTTGGATATCACATCTCTTGCTATAGGAAGGGTCTCAGGATTGGAATGGGTAGGAGTTGGATATTACTTTCTTGCTATAGGAAGGGTCTCATGTTTGGAATGGGAAGGAGTTGGATATCACATATGCTATAGTTAGTGTCTCAGGTTTGGAATGGGATGGACTTGGATATCACATCTCATGCTATAGGAAGGGTCTCAGATTTGGTATAAGCATTGAGATATCACATCTCATGCTAAAGGAAGGGTCTCAGGATTGGAATGGGAAGGAGTTGTATATGACATCTCAGGCCATAGGAAGGTTCTCAGGTTTGGTATAAGCATTGAGATATCACATCTCTGCTATCGGAAGGGTCTCAGGATTGGAATGGGAAGGAGTTGGATATCCCATCTCATGTTATAGGAAGGGTCTCAGGTTTGGTATTAGAAGCATTGAGATATCACATCTCATGCTATAGGAAGGGTCTCAGGATTGGAATGTGAAGGATTTGGATATTACATCTCATGCTAAAGGAAGGGTCTCAGGTTTGGTAGAAGCATTGAGATATCACGTCTCTGCTATCGGAAGGGTCTCAGGATTGGATTGGGAAGGAGTTGGATATCCCTTCTCATGCTATAGGAAGGGTCTCAGGATTTGAATGGCAAGGAGTTGGATATCACATCTCATGCCATAGGAAGGGTCTCAGGTTTGGTATAAGCATTGAGATATCACATCTCTGCTATCGGAAGGGTCTCAGGATTGGATTGGGAAGGAGTTGGATATCCCTTCTCATGCTATAGGAAGTGTCTCAGGTTGGAATGGGAAGGAGTTGGATATCACATCTCATGTTATAGGAAGGGTCTCAGGATTGGAATGGGAAGGATTTGGATATCACATCTCTTGCTATAGGAAGGGTCTCAGGATTGGAATGGGTAGGAGTTGGATATTACTTTCTTGCTATAGGAAGGGTCTCATGTTTGGAATGGGAAGGATTTGGATATCACATATGCTATAGTTAGTGTCTCAGGTTTGGAACGGGAAGGAGTTGGATATCACATCTCATGTTATAGGAAGGGTCTCAGGTTTGGTATAAGCATTGAGATATCACATCTCTGCTATCGGAAGCGGCTCAGGATTGGAATGGGAAGGAGTTGGATATCCCATCTCATGTTATAGTAAGAGTCTCTGGTTTGGTATTAGAATCATTGAGATATCACATCGCATGCTGTAGGAAGGGTCTAAGGATTGGAATGTGATGGACTTGGATATCACATCTCATGCTATAGGAAGGGTCCCAGATTTGGTATAAGCATTGAGATATCACATTTCATGCTAAAGGAAGGGTCTCAGGATTGTATGCTCTCAGGTTTGGTATAAGCATTGAGATATCACATCTCATGCTATAGGAAGGGTCTCAGGATTGGAATGGGAAGGATTTGGATATCACATCTCATGCTATAGGAAGGGTCTCAGATTTGGTATAAGCATTGAGATATCACATCTCATGCTAAAGGAAGGGTCTCAGGATTGGAATGGGAAGGAGTTGTATATGACATCTCAGGCCATAGGAAGGGTCTCAGGTTTGGTATAAGCATTGAGATATCACATCTCTGCTATCGGACGGGTCTCAGGATTGGAATGGGAAGGAGTTGGATATCCCATCTCATGTTATAGGAAGGGTCTCAGGTTTGGTATTAGAAGTATAGAGATATCACATCTCATGCTATAGGAAGGGTGTCAGGATTGGAATGGGAAGGACTTGGATGTCACATCTCATGCTATAGGGAGGGTCTCAAGTTTGATATTAGAAGCATTGAGATAACAAATCTCATGATATCGGAAGGGTCTCAGGATTGGAATGGGAAGGAGTTGGATACCACATCTCATGATAAAGGAAGGGTCTAAGGTTTGGAAGGGGAAGGATTTGGATATCACATCTCATGTTATAGGACTGGTCTCAGGTTTGGTATTAGAAGCATTGAGATATCAAGTCTCATGGTATGAGAAGGGTCTCAGAATTGGAATGGGAAGGAGTTGGATATCACACCTCAAGCTATAGGAAGGGTCTCAGGATTGGAATGGGAAGGAGTTTGATATCACATCTCATGCCATAGTATGGGTCTCAGGTTTGGTACAAGCATTGGGACATCAAATCTCATGCTATCGGAAGGGTATCAGTATTGGATTTGGAAGAAGTTGGATACCCCATCTCATGCTATAGGAAGGGTCTCAGGTTGGAATGGGAAGGAGTTGGATATCACATTTCATGTTATAGGAAGGGTCTCAGGATTGGAATGGGAAGGACTTGGATATCATATCTCATGCTATAGGACGGGTCTCAGGTTTGTTATTAGAATCATTGAGATATCATATTGCATGCTGTAGGAAGGGTCTAAGGTTTGGAAAGGGAAGGAGTTGGATATCACATTTCATGTTAGAGGAAGGATCTCAGGTTTGGTATTAGAAGCATTGAGATATCACATCTCATGCTATAGGAAGGGTCTCAGGATTGGAATGGGAAGTAGTTGGATATCACATCTCATGCTATAGGAAGGGTCTCAGGTTTGGTATAAGCATTGAGATATCACATCTCATGCTATAGGACGGGTCTCAGGATTGGAATGGAAGGAGTTGGATATCACATCTCATGTTATAGGAAGGATCTCAGGTTTGGTATTAGAAGCATTGAGACATCACATCTCATGCTATAGGAAGGGTCTCAGGGTTGGAATGGGAAGGAGTTGGATATCGCATTTCATCCAATAGGAAGGGTCTCAGGTTTGGAATGGGAAGGAATTGGATATCACATCTCATGTTATAGGAAGGATCTCAGGTTTGGTATTAGAAGCATTGAGATATCACATCTCATGCTATAGGAAGGGTCTCAGGATTGGAATGTGAAGGATTTGGATATCACATCTCATGCTAAAGGAAGGGTCTCAGGTTTGGTAGAAGCATTGAGATATCAGATCTCTGCTATCGGAAGGGTCTCAGGATTGGATTGGGAAGGAGTTGGATATCCCTTCTCATGCTATAGGAAGGGTCTCAGGATTTGAATGGGAAGGAGTTGGATATCACATCTCATGTTATAGGAAGGGTCTCAGGATTGGAATGGGAAGGATTTGGATATTACTTTCTTGCTATAGGAAGGGTCTCATGTTTGGAATGGGAAGGAGTTGGATATCACATATGCTATAGTTAGTGTCTCAGGTTTGGAACGGGAAGGAGTTGGATATCACATCTCATGTTATAGGAAGGGTCTCATGTTTGGTATAAGCATTGAGATATCACATCTCTGCTATCGGAAGCGGCTCAGGATTGGAATGGGAAGGAGTTGGATATCCCATCTCATGTTATAGTAAGAGTCTCTGGTTTGGTATTAGAATCATTGAGATATCACATCGCATGCTGTAGGAAGGGTCTAAGGATTGGAATGGGATGGACTTGGATATCACATCTCATGCTATAGGTAGGCTCTCAGGTTTGATATAAGCATTGAGATATCACATCTCATGCTATAGGAAGGGTCTCAGGATTGGAATGGGAAGGATTTGGATATCACATCTCATGCTATAGGAAGGGTCTCAGATTTGGTATAAGCATTGAGATATCACATCTCATGCTAAAGGAAGGGTCTCAGGATTGGAATGGGAAGGAGTTGTATATGACATCTCAGGCCATAGGAAGGGTCTCATGTTTGGTATAAGCATTGAGATATCACATCTCTGCTATCGGAAGGGTCTCAGGATTGGAATGGGAAGGAGTTGGATATCCCATCTCATGTTATAGGAAGGGTCTCAGGTTTGGTATTAGAAGCATAGAGATATCACATCTCATGCTATAGGAAGGGTCTCAGGATTGGAATGGGAAGGACTTGGATGTCACATCTCATGCTATAGGGAGGGTCTCAAGTTTGATATTAGAAGCATTGAGATAACAAATCTCATGATATCGGAAGGGTCTCAGGATTGGAATGGGAAGGAGTTGGATACCACATCTCATGATAAAGGAAGGGTCTAAGGTTTGGAAGGGGAAGGATTTGGATATCACATCTCATGTTATAGGACGGGTCTCAGGTTTGGTATTAGAAGCATTGAGATATCAAGTCTCATGGTATAAGAAGGGTCTCAGAATTGGAATGGGAAGGAGTTGGATATCACACCTCAAGCTATAGGAAGGGTCTCAGGATTGGAATGGGAAGGAGTTTGATATCACATCTCATGCCATAGTATGGGTCTCAGGTTTGGTAGAAGCATTGGGATATCACATCTCATGCTATCGGAAGGGTATCACTATTGGATTTGGAAGAAGTTGGATATCCCATCTCATGCTATAGGAAGGGTCTCAGGTTGGAATGGGAAGGAGTTGGATATCACATTTCATGTTATAGGAAGGGTCTCAGGATTGGAATGGGAAGGACTTGGATATCATATCTCATGCTATAGGACAGGTCTCAGGTTTGTTATTAGAATCATTGAGATATCATATTGCATGCTGTAGGAAGGGTCTAAGGATTGGAACGGGAAGGACTTGGATATCACATCTCATGCTATAGATAGGCTCTTAGGTTTGGAAAGGGAAGGAGTTGGATATCACATTTCATGTTAGAGGAAGGATCTCAGGTTTGGTATTAGAAGCATTGAGATATCACATCTCATGCTATAGGAAGGGTCTCAGGATTGGAATGGGAAGTAGTTGGATATCACATCTCATGCTATAGGAAGGGTCTCAGGTTTGGTATAAGCATTGAGATATCACATCTCATGCTATAGGACGGGTCTCAGGATTGGAATGGAAGGAGTTGGATATCACATCTCATGTTATAGGAAGGATCTCAGGTTTGGTATTAGAAGCATTGAGACATCACATCTCATGCTATAGGAAGGGTCTCAGGGTTGGAATGGGAAGGAGTTGGATATCACATCTCATCCAATAGGAAGGGTCTCAGGTTTGGAATGGGAAGGAATTGGATATCACATCTCATGTTATAGGAAGGATCTCAGGTTTGGTATTAGAAGCATTGAGATATCACATCTCATGCTATAGGAAGGGTCTCAGGATTGGAATGTGAAGGATTTGGATATCACATCTCATGCTAAAGGAAGGGTCTCAGGATTGGTAGAAGCATTGAGATATCACGTCTCTGCTATCGGAGGGGTCTCAGGATTGGATTGGGAAGGAGTTGGATATCCCTTCTCATGCTATAGGAAGGGTCTCAGGATTTGAATGGCAAGGAGTTGGATATCACATCTCATGCCATAGGAAGGGTCTCAGGTTTGGTATAAGCATTGAGATATCACATCTCTGCTATCGGAAGGGTCTCAGGATTGGAATGGGAAGGAGTTGGATATTCCCATCTCATGTTATAGGAAGGGTCTCAGGTTTGGTATTAGAAGCATTGAGATATCACATCTCATGCTATAGGAAGGGTCTCAGGATTGGAATGGGAAGGACTTGGATATCACATCTCATGCTATAGGGAGGGTCTCAAGTTTGATATTAGAAGCTTTGAGATATCACATCTCATGATATCGGAAGGGTCTCAGGATTGGAATGGGAAGGAGTTGGATATCACATCTCATGATAAAGGAAGGGTCTAAGGTTTGGAAGGGGAAGGATTTGGATATCACATCTCATGTTATATTACGGGTCTCAGGTTTGGTATTAGAAGCATTGAGATATCAAGTCTCAGAGTATAGGAAGGGTCTCAGAATTGGAATGGGAAGGAGTTGGATATCACATCTCAAGCTATAGGAAGGGTCTCAGGATTGGAATGGGAAGGACTTGGATATCACATCTCATGCTATAGGAAGGCTCTCAGGTTTGGAAGGGGAAAGAGTTGGATATCACATTTCATGTTAGAGGTAGGATCTCAGGTTTGGTATTAGAGGCATTGAGATATCACATCTCATGCTATAGGAAGGGTCTCAGGATTGGAATGTGAAGGATTTGGATATCACATCTCATGCTAAAGGAAGGGTCTCAGGTTTGGTAGAAGCATTGAGATATCAGATCTCTGCTATCGGAAGGGTCTCAGGATTGGATTGGGAAGGAGTTGGATATCCCTTCTCATGCTATAGGAAGGGTCTCAGGATTTGAATGGGAAGGAGTTGGATATCACATCTCATGTTATAGGAAGGGTCTCAGGATTGGAATGGGAAGGATTTGGATATTACTTTCTTGCTATAGGAAGGGTCTCATGTTTGGAATGGGAAGGAGTTGGATATCACATATGCTATAGTTAGTGTCTCAGGTTTGGAACGGGAAGGAGTTGGATATCACATCTCATGTTATAGGAAGGGTCTCATGTTTGGTATAAGCATTGAGATATCACATCTCTGCTATCGGAAGCGGCTCAGGATTGGAATGGGAAGGAGTTGGATATCCCATCTCATGTTATAGTAAGAGTCTCTGGTTTGGTATTAGAATCATTGAGATATCACATCGCATGCTGTAGGAAGGGTCTAAGGATTGGAATGGGATGGACTTGGATATCACATCTCATGCTATAGGTAGGCTCTCAGGTTTGATATAAGCATTGAGATATCACATCTCATGCTATAGGAAGGGTCTCAGGATTGGAATGGGAAGGATTTGGATATCACATCTCATGCTATAGGAAGGGTCTCAGATTTGGTATAAGCATTGAGATATCACATCTCATGCTAAAGGAAGGGTCTCAGGATTGGAATGGGAAGGAGTTGTATATGACATCTCAGGCCATAGGAAGGGTCTCATGTTTGGTATAAGCATTGAGATATCACATCTCTGCTATCGGAAGGGTCTCAGGATTGGAATGGGAAGGAGTTGGATATCCCATCTCATGTTATAGGAAGGGTCTCAGGTTTGGTATTAGAAGCATAGAGATATCACATCTCATGCTATAGGAAGGGTCTCAGGATTGGAATGGGAAGGACTTGGATGTCACATCTCATGCTATAGGGAGGGTCTCAAGTTTGATATTAGAAGCATTGAGATAACAAATCTCATGATATCGGAAGGGTCTCAGGATTGGAATGGGAAGGAGTTGGATACCACATCTCATGATAAAGGAAGGGTCTAAGGTTTGGAAGGGGAAGGATTTGGATATCACATCTCATGTTATAGGACGGGTCTCAGGTTTGGTATTAGAAGCATTGAGATATCAAGTCTCATGGTATAAGAAGGGTCTCAGAATTGGAATGGGAAGGAGTTGGATATCACACCTCAAGCTATAGGAAGGGTCTCAGGATTGGAATGGGAAGGAGTTTGATATCACATCTCATGCCATAGTATGGGTCTCAGGTTTGGTAGAAGCATTGGGATATCACATCTCATGCTATCGGAAGGGTATCAGTATTGGATTTGGAAGAAGTTGGATATCCCATCTCATGCTATAGGAAGGGTCTCAGGTTGGAATGGGAAGGAGTGGGATATCACATTTCATGTTATAGGAAGGGTCTCAGGATTGGAATGGGAAGGACTTGGATATCATATCTCATGCTACAGGACAGGTCTCAGGTTTGTTATTAGAATCATTGAGATATCATATTGCATGCTGTAGGAAGGGTCTAAGGATTGGAACGGGAAGGACTTGGATATCACATCTCATGCTATAGATAGGCTCTTAGGTTTGGAAAGGGAAGGAGTTGGATATCACATTTCATGTTAGAGGAAGGATCTCAGGTTTGGTATTAGAAGCATTGAGATATCACATCTCATGCTATAGGAAGGGTCTCAGGATTGGAATGGGAAGTAGTTGGATATCACATCTCATGCTATAGGAAGGGTCTCAGGTTTGGTATAAGCATTGAGATATCACATCTCATGCTATAGGACGGGTCTCAGTATTGGAATGGAAGGAGTTGGATATCACATCTCATGTTATAGGAAGGATCTCAGGTTTGGTATTAGAAGCATTGAGACATCACATCTCATGCTATAGGAAGGGTCTCAGGGTTGGAATGGGAAGGAGTTGGATATCACATCTCATCCAATAGGAAGGGTCTCAGGTTTGGAATGGGAAGGAATTGGATATCACATCTCATGTTATAGGAAGGATCTCAGGTTTGGTATTAGAAGCATTGAGATATCACATCTCATGCTATAGGAAGGGTCTCAGGATTGGAATGTGAAGGATTTGGATATCACATCTCATGCTAAAGGAAGGGTCTCAGGATTGGTAGAAGCATTGAGATATCACGTCTCTGCTATCGGAGGGGTCTCAGGATTGGATTGGGAAGGAGTTGGATATCCCTTCTCATGCTATAGGAAGGGTCTCAGGATTTGAATGGCAAGGAGTTGGATATCACATCTCATGCCATAGGAAGGGTCTCAGGTTTGGTATAAGCATTGAGATATCACATCTCTGCTATCGGAAGGGTCTCAGGATTGGAATGGGAAGGAGTTGGATATTCCCATCTCATGTTATAGGAAGGGTCTCAGGTTTGGTATTAGAAGCATTGAGATATCACATCTCATGCTATAGGAAGGGTCTCAGGATTGGAATGGGAAGGACTTGGATATCACATCTCATGCTATAGGGAGGGTCTCAAGTTTGATATTAGAAGCTTTGAGATATCACATCTCATGATATCGGAAGGGTCTCAGGATTGGAATGGGAAGGAGTTGGATATCACATCTCATGATAAAGGAAGGGTCTAAGGTTTGGAAGGGGAAGGATTTGGATATCACATCTCATGTTATATTACGGGTCTCAGGTTTGGTATTAGAAGCATTGAGATATCAAGTCTCAGAGTATAGGAAGGGTCTCAGAATTGGAATGGGAAGGAGTTGGATATCACATCTCAAGCTATAGGAAGGGTCTCAGGATTGGAATGGGAAGGACTTGGATATCACATCTCATGCTATAGGAAGGCTCTCAGGTTTGGAAGGGGAAAGAGTTGGATATCACATTTCATGTTAGAGGTAGGATCTCAGGTTTGGTATTAGAGGCATTGAGATATCACATCTCATGCTATCAGAAGGGTCTCAGGAATGGAATGGGAAGGAGTTGGATATCACATCTCATGCTAAAGGGAGGGTCTCAGGTTTGGAAGGGGAAGGATTTGGATATCACATCTCATGTTATAGGAAGGATCTCAGGTTTGGTATTAGAACCATTGAGATATCACATCTCATGCTATCGGAAGGATCTCAGGTTTGGTATTAGAAGCATTGAGATATCACATCTCATGCTATCAGAAGGGTCTCAGGATTGGAATGGGAAGGAGTTGGATATCACATCTCATGCTAAAGGGAGGGTCTCAGGTTTGGAAGGGGAAGGATTTGGATATCACATCTCATGTTATCGGAAGGATCTCACGTTTGGTATTAGAAGTATTGAGATATCATATCTCATGCTATAGGAAGGTCTCAGGATTGGAATGGGAAGGACTTAGATATCACATATCATGCTAGAGGGAGGGTCTCAGTTTTGATATTAGAAGCATTGAGATATCACATCTCATGCTATCGGAAGTGTCTCAGGATTGGAATGGGAAGGAGCTGGATATCACATCTCATGCTAAAGGAAGGGTCTCAGGTTTGGAACGGGAAGGATTTGGATATCACATCTCATGTTATAGGAAGGGTCTCAGGTTTGGTATAAGCATTGAGATATCACATCTCTGCTATCGGAAGTGTCTCAGGATTGGAATGGGAAGGAGTTGGATATCCCATCTCATGTTATAGGACGGGTCTCAGGTTTGTTATTAGAATCATTGAGATATCATATTGCATGCTGTAGGAAGGGTCTAAGGGTTGGAATGGGAAGGACTTGGATATCACATCTCATGCTATAGATAGGCTCTTAGGTTTGGAAAGGGAAGGAGTTGGATATCACATTTCATGTTAGAGGAAGGATCTCAGGTTTGGTATTAGAAGCATTGAGATATCACATCTCATGCTATAGGAAGGGTCTCAGGATTGGAATGGGAAGGAGTTGGATATCACATCTCATGCTAAAGGGAGGGTCTCAGGTTTGGAAGGGGAAGGATTTGGATATCACATCTCATGTTATAGGAAGGATCTCAGGTTTGGTATTAGAACCATTGAGATATCACATCTCATGCTATCGGAAGGATCTCAGGTTTGGTATTAGAAGCATTGAGATATCACATCTCATGCTATCAGAAGGGTCTCAGGATTGGAATGGGAAGGAGTTGGATATCACATCTCATGCTAAAGGGAGGGTCTCAGGTTTGGAAGGGGAAGGATTTGGATATCACATCTCATGTTATCGGAAGGATCTCACGTTTGGTATTAGAAGTATTGAGATATCATATCTCATGCTATAGGAAGGGTCTCAGGATTGGAATGGGAAGGACTTAGATATCACATATCATGCTATAGGGAGGGTCTCAGTTTTGATATTAGAAGCATTGAGATATCACATCTCATGCTATCGGAAGTGTCTCAGGATTGGAATGGGAAGGAGCTGGATATCACATCTCATGCTAAAGGAAGGGTCTCAGGTTTGGAACGGGAAGGATTTGGATATCACATCTCATGTTATAGGAAGGGTCTCAGGTTTGGTATAAGCATTGAGATATCACATCTCTGCTATCGGAAGTGTCTCAGGATTGGAATGGGAAGGAGTTGGATATCCCATCTCATGTTATAGGACGGGTCTCAGGTTTGTTATTAGAATCATTGAGATATCATATTGCATGCTGTAGGAAGGGTCTAAGGGTTGGAATGGGAAGGACTTGGATATCACATCTCATGCTATAGATAGGCTCTTAGGTTTGGAAAGGGAAGGAGTTGGATATCACATTTCATGTTAGAGGAAGGATCTCAGGTTTGGTATTAGAAGCATTGAGACATCACATCTCATGCTATAGGAAGGGTCTCAGGATTGGAATGGGAAGTAGTTGGATATCACATCTCATGCTATAGGAAGTGTCTCAGGTTTGGTATAAGCATTGAGATATCACATCTCATGCTATAGGACGGGTCTCAGGATTGGAATGGAAGGAGTTGGATATCACATCTCATGTTATAGGAAGGATCTCAGGTTTGGTATTAGAAGCATTGAGACATCACATCTCATGCTATAGGAAGGGTCTCAGGGTTGGAATGGGAAGGAGTTGGATATCACATCTCATCCAATAGGAAGGGTCTCAGGTTTGGAATGGGAAGGAATTGGATATCACATCTCATGTTATAGGAAGGATCTCAGGTTTGGTATTAGAAGCATTGAGATATCACATCTCATGCTATAGGAAGGGTCTCAGGATTGGAATGTGAAGGATTTGGATATCACATCTCATGCTAAAGGAAGGGTCTCAGGTTTGGTAGAAGCATTGAGATATCACGTCTCTGCTATCGGAAGGGTCTCAGGATTGGATTGGGAAGGAGTTGGATATCCCTTCTCATGCTATAGGAAGGGTCTCAGGATTTGAATGGCAAGGAGTTGGATATCACATCTCATGCCATAGGAAGGGTCTCAGGTTTGGTATAAGCATTGAGATATCACATCTCTGCTATCGGAAGGGTCTCAGGATTGGATTGGGAAGGAGTTGGATATCCCTTCTCATGCTATAGGAAGTGTCTCAGGTTGGAATGGGAAGGAGTTGGATATCACATCTCATGTTATAGGAAGGGTCTCAGGATTGGAATGGGAAGGATTTGGATATCACATCTCTTGCTATAGGAAGGGTCTCAGGATTGGAATGGGTAGGAGTTGGATATTACTTTCTTGCTATAGGAAGGGTCTCATGTTTGGAATGGGAATGAGTTGGATATCACATATGCTATAGTTAGTGTCTCAGGTTTGGAACGGGAAGGAGTTGGATATCACATCTCATGTTATAGGAAGGGTCTCAGGTTTGTTATAAGCATTGAGATATCACATCTCTGCTATCGGAAGCGGCTCAGGATTGGAATGGGAAGGAGTTGGATATCCCATCTCATGTTATAGTAAGAGTCTCTGGTTTGGTATTAGAATCATTGAGATATCACATTGCATGCTGTAGGAAGGGTCTAAGGATTGGAATGGGATGGACTTGGATATCACATCTCATGCTATAGGTAGGCTCTCAGGTTTGATATAAGCATTGAGATATCACATCTCATGCTATAGGAAGGGTCTCAGGATTGGAATGGGAAGGATTTGGATATCACATCTCATGCTATAGGAAGGGTCTCAGATTTGGTATAAGCATTGAGATATCACATCTCATGCTAAAGGAAGGGTCTCAGGATTGGAATGGGAAGGAGTTGTATATGACATCTCAGGCCATAGGAAGGGTCTCATGTTTGGTATAAGCATTGAGATATCACATCTCTGCTATCGGAAGGGTCTCAGGATTGGAATGGGAAGGAGTTGGATATCCCATCTCATGTTATAGGAAGGGTCTCAGGTTTGGTAATAGAAGCATAGAGATATCACATCTCATGCTATAGGAAGGGTCTCAGGATTGGAATGGGAAGGACTTGGATGTCACATCTCATGCTATAGGGAGGGTCTCAAGTTTGATATTAGAAGCATTGAGATAACAAATCTCTTGATATCGGAAGGGTCTCAGGATTGGAATGGGAAGGAGTTGGATACCACATGTGAATGCCTGGGACCACCGTGGTCCGTGATTGGTCCACGTATGGTATGTGTGTTGATGAGCGGATCTCCCATTGGCTCCCCTCCGTTTTGGCGCGAAGGGAACCGTGGATAAGAGGGGGCTGGAAACATCACTACCATGTCGATCTCCTGAGTTCTCACGAACGAAGGAATACAGGAGCCAAGTATCCTGCAACCACGAGGCTGGACCGAGGAATCGCTGGTGACCCGCTGAAGGAATCCTCCTTTGCACTGCTGTCGTCCTGTGAAACCCTTTCCTCCTTGATCGAACCAGAAGGCCTGTACTGGTGCTTCGACCTTTGGAATAGCAGGAACAGCTATTCCCGGCATCTTCAACCATCTCCTGCCAAGTAAGCCTTCGGAAGCGTCTCTGGGCCATCCAGTTGACTGACCAGCTTACAAGGGAGTCTTGCTCTGTAACCGCCGCCAGGTTGTGCAGTATCTCGAGTCCTTGTCACTCTCCCACGCTTCGTGCACTTGGCGTTCCCAGGTCTGAAGGGAGGAGTGTACTTTTGACTCAGGTACGCACGGCCGCTCCGTTGTCCTGCTGCGGCAACAAACTGTGCCGGTTTCGTCGATTGGGACGTCTTTTTGCTCTACACGACTACAAGGCGTTCCCTGCTCTTCTGAACCTGCCAGCTGCTGAAACTAACGTGGAGAAGCCTGGGTCTGCTTGCTTCGGGGACCGGTGAGTAGTATATCTAGGATCTGGTCGCCCTCCTGCAGTATCCCATTGCTTTTCCCTGCTGTGTAAAAACAGCACCCTTTTGCCGTACTCGCGCTCTGCTTTCTGCCCGCTGTGGAGGCTGCGCTTGAGTTGCAGAACCTGTTCTTCTTCTGCTGTGCACTAACCCGAACTGCCTGACTTCCTCCGAAGAGCTTCTCCTTTTGCCCGTTGGCACCAGCGTGTGCAGGTACTTTGAGCACAAGGCTCCACTCTTCGCAGGGCTCAGACTTCCATCTAGTTAGGTGCCTATGAAGGCGAACTGAGTCGAAAGCATTATCGCACTGCCTGTTTTCCTTCCCTTTCAGGTGGACTACATATTTCGTGCTTTAAACGCTTGTGACTGTGTATTTGTATATATATTGTGTGGATATGGTATGTGTTGGCTTAGTATTGTGATATTGTGATTTTCTCGCTACGGTCATTATTTTAAAGGCCTTAAAATAAATGTGTATCTATTTTTGATATAACAACTGTTTGGAGTAGTTTGTAAGCGCTCTTGCTTTGTGTGCTCATTGCGAGCTTTCAGTCACCCTCACCCCTCTTGAGACCTAGTCTTGACCGCCGCGATCGCTACCTTGATTGGTCTGGCTTGTCCAGAGGTTACCCTGTTCCAAGTAATTAGGTTGGCCTTGTGAACTTCTGCGCCGCCAGGACAGAGTTCAGAAATCCGTCTTAACAATACCAAACCTGAGATCCTTCCTATATCATGAGATGTGAGATCCAAATACTTCCCCTTCCAAACCTGAGACCCTCCCTTTAGCATGAGATGTGATATCCAACTCCTTCCCATTCCAATCCTGAGACCTTTCTGATAGCATGAGATGTGATATCTCAATGCCTCTAATACCAAACCTGAGATCCTACCTCTCACATGAAATGTGATATCCAACTCCTTCCCATTCCAATCCTGAGACCCTTCCTATAGCATGAGATGTGATATCTCAATGCTTCTAATATCAAACTTGAGACAATCCCTATAGCATGAGATGTGATATCCAAGTCCTTCCCATTCCAATCCTGAGACACTTCCTATAGCATGAGATGTGATATCTCAATGCTTCTAAAACCAAACCTGAGACTCTTCCTATAACATGAGATGGGATATCCAACTCCTTCCCATTCCAATCCTGAGACCCTTCCGATAGCAGAGATGTGATATCTCAATGCTTATACCAAACCTGAGACCCTTCCTACGGCATGAGATGTCATATACAACTCCTTCCCATTCCAATCCTGAGACCCTTCTTATAGCATGAGATGTGATATCTCAATGCTTATACCAAACCTGAGACCCTTCCTATAGCATGAGATGTGATATCCACCTCCTTCCCATTCCAATCCTGAGACCCTTCCTATAGCATGAGATGTGATGTCTCAATGCTTCTAATACCAAACCTGAGATCCTTCCTATAACATGAGATGTGATATCCAACTCCTTCCATTCCAATCCTGAGACCCTTCCTATAGCATGAGATTTGATATCTCAATGCTTATACCAAACCTGAGACCCTTCCTATAGCATGAGATGTGATACCCAAGTCCTTCCCATTCCAATCCTTAGACCCTTCCTACAGCATGCAATATGATATCTCAATGATTCTAATAACAATCCTGAGACCCGTCCTATAACATGAGATGGGATATCCAATTCCTTCCCATTCCAATCCTGAGACACTTCCGATAGCAGAGATGTGATATCTCAATGCTTATACCAAACCTGAGACCCTTCCTATAACATGAGATCGGATATCCAACTCCTTCCCGTTCCAAACCTGAGACCCTTCCTTTAGCATGAGATGTGATATCCAGCTCCTTCCCATTCCAATCCTGAGACACTTCCAATAGCATGAGATGTGATATCTCAATGCTTCTAATATCAAAACTGAAACCCTCCCTATAGCATGATATGTGATATCTAAGTCCTTCCCATTCCAATCCTAAGACCCTTCCTATAGCATGAGATGTGATATCTCAATGCTTCTACCAAACCTGAGACCCTTCCTTTAGCATGAGATGTGATATCCAACTCCTTCCCATTCCAATCCTGAGACCCTTCCTATAGCATGAGATGTGATATCTCAATACTTCTAATACCAAACCTGAGATCCTTCCGATAACATGAGATGTGATATCCAAATCCTTCCCCTTCCAAACATGAGACCCTCCATTTAGCATGAGATGTGATATCCAACTCCTTCCCATTCCAATCCTGAGACCCTTCTGATAGCATGAGATGTGATATCTCAATGCTTCTAATACCAAACCTGAGATCCTTCCGATAGCATGAGATGTGATATCTCAATGCTTCTAATACCAAACCTGAGATCCTTCCTATATCATGAGATGTGAGATCCAAATCCTTCCCCTTCCAAACCTGAGACCCTCCCTTTAGCATGAGATGTGATATCCAAGTCCTTCCCATTCCAATCCTGAGACCTTTCTGATAGCATGAGATGTGATATCTCAATGCCTCTAATACCAAACCTGAGATCCTACCTCTCACATGAAATGTGATATCCAACTCTTTCCCCTTCCAAACCTGAGAGCCTTCCTATAACATGAGATGTGATATCCAACTCCTTCCCATTCCAACCTCAGACCCTTCCTATAGCATGAGATGTGATATCTCAATGCCTCTAATACCAAACCTGAGATCCTTCCTCTAACATGAAATGTGATATCCAACTCCTTCCCTTTCCAAACCTGAGAGCCTATCTATAGCATGAGATGTGATATCCAAGTCCTTCCCATTCCAATCCTTAGACCCTTCCTACAGCATGCAATATGATATCTCAATGATTCTTATAACAAACCTGAGACCCGTCCTATAACATGAGATGGGATATCCAACTCCTTCCCATTCCAATCCTGAGACACTTCCGATAGCAGAGATGTGATATCTCAATGCTTATACCAAACCTGAGACCCTTCCTATAACATGAGATGTGATATCCAACTCCTTCCCGTTCCAAACCTGAGACCCTTCCTTTAGCATGAGATGTGATATCCAGCTCCTTCCCATTCCAATACTGAGACACTTCCGATAGCATGAGATGTGATATCTCAATGCTTCTGATATCAAAACTGAGACCAACAAAAATGATATGTGATATCTAAGTCCTTCCCATTCCAATCCTGAGACCCTTCCTATAGCATGAGATGTGATATCGCAATGCTTTTAATATCAAACTTGAGACCCTCCCTATAGCATGAGATGTGATATCCAAGTCCTTCCCATTCCAAACCTGAGACACTTCCTATAGCATGAGATGTGATATCTCAATGCTTCTAATACCAAACCTGAGACTCTTCCTATAACATGAGATGGGATATCCAACTCCTTCCCATTCCAATCCTGAGACTCTTCCGATAGCAGAGATGTGATATCTCAATGCTTATACCAAACCTGAGACCCTTCCTACGGCATGAGATGTCATATACAACTCCTTCCCATTCCAATCCTGAGACCCTTCCTATAGCATGAGATGGGATATCTCAATGCTTATACCAAACCTGAGACCCTTCCTATAGCATGAGATGTGATATCCAACTCCTTCCCATTCCAATCCTGAGACCCTTCCTATAGCATGAGATGTGATGTCTCAATGCTTCTAATACCAAACCTGAGATCCTTCCTATAACATGAGATGTGATATTCAACTCCTTCCATTCCAATCCTGAGACCCTTCCTATAGCATGAGATTTGATATCTCAATGCTTATACCAAACCTGAGACCCTTCCTATAGCATGAGATGTGATATCCAAGTCTTTCCCATTCCAATCCTTAGACCCTTCCTACAGCATGCAATATGATATCTCAATGATTCTAATAACAATCCTGAGACCCGTCCTATAACATGAGATGGGATATCCAATTCCTTCCCATTCCAATCCTGAGACACTTCCGATAGCAGAGATGTGATATCTCAATGCTTATACCAAACCTGAGACCCTTCCTATAACATGAGATCGGATATCCAACTCCTTCCCGTTCCAAACCTGAGACCCTTCCTATAGCATGAGATGTGATATCTCAATACTTCTAATACCAAACCTGAGATCCTTCCGATAACATGAGATGTGATATCCAAATCCTTCCCCTTCCAAACCTGAGACCCTCCCTTTAGCATGAGATGTGATATCCAACTCCTTCCCATTCCAATCCTGAGACCCTTCTGATAGCATGAGATGTGATATCTCAATGCTTCTAATACCAAACCTGAGATACTTCCGATAGCATGAGATGTGATATCTCAATGCTTCTAATACCAAACCTGAGATCCTTCCTATAACATGAGATGTGATATCCAAATCCTTCCCCTTCCAAACCTGAGACCCTCCCTTTAGCATGAGATGTGATATCCAACTCCTTCCCATTCCAATCCTGAGACCCTTCTGATAGCATGAGATGTGATATCTCAATGCCTCTAATACCAAACCTGAGATCCTACCTCTAACATGAAATGTGATATCCAACTCTTTCCCCTTCCAAACCTGAGAGCCTTCCTACGGCATGAGATGTCATATACAACTCCTTCCCATTCCAATCCTGAGACCCTTCTTATAGCATGAGATGTGATATCTCAATGCTTATACCAAACCTGAGACCCTTCCTATAGCATGAGATGTGATATCCACCTCCTTCCCATTCCAATCCTGAGACCCTTCCTATAGCATGAGATGTGATGTCTCAATGCTTCTAATACCAAACCTGAGATCCTTCCTATAACATGAGATGTGATATCCAACTCCTTCCATTCCAATCCTGAGACCCTTCCTATAGCATGAGATTTGATATCTCAATGCTTATACCAAACCTGAGACCCTTCCTATAGCATGAGATGTGATACCCAAGTCCTTCCCATTCCAATCCTTAGACCCTTCCTACAGCATGCAATATGATATCTCAATGATTCTAATAACAATCCTGAGACCCGTCCTATAACATGAGATGGGATATCCAATTCCTTCCCATTCCAATCCTGAGACACTTCCGATAGCAGAGATGTGATATCTCAATGCTTATACCAAACCTGAGACCCTTCCTATAACATGAGATCGGATATCCAACTCCTTCCCGTTCCAAACCTGAGACCCTTCCTTTAGCATGAGATGTGATATCCAGCTCCTTCCCATTCCAATCCTGAGACACTTCCAATAGCATGAGATGTGATATCTCAATGCTTCTAATATCAAAACTGAAACCCTCCCTATAGCATGATATGTGATATCTAAGTCCTTCCCATTCCAATCCTAAGACCCTTCCTATAGCATGAGATGTGATATCTCAATGCTTCTACCAAACCTGAGACCCTTCCTTTAGCATGAGATGTGATATCCAACTCCTTCCCATTCCAATCCTGAGACCCTTCCTATAGCATGAGATGTGATATCTCAATACTTCTAATACCAAACCTGAGATCCTTCCGATAACATGAGATGTGATATCCAAATCCTTCCCCTTCCAAACACGAGACCCTCCATTTAGCATGAGATGTGATATCCAACTCCTTCCCATTCCAATCCTGAGACCCTTCTGATAGCATGAGATGTGATATCTCAATGCTTCTAATACCAAACCTGAGATCCTTCCGATAGCATGAGATGTGATATCTCAATGCTTCTAATACCAAACCTGAGATCCTTCCTATATCATGAGATGTGAGATCCAAATCCTTCCCCTTCCAAACCTGAGACCCTCCCTTTAGCATGAGATGTGATATCCAAGTCCTTCCCATTCCAATCCTGAGACCTTTCTGATAGCATGAGATGTGATATCTCAATGCCTCTAATACCAAACCTGAGATCCTACCTCTCACATGAAATGTGATATCCAACTCTTTCCCCTTCCAAACCTGAGAGCCTTCCTATAACATGAGATGTGATATCCAACTCCTTCCCATTCCAACCTCAGACCCTTCCTATAGCATGAGATGTGATATCTCAATGCCTCTAATACCAAACCTGAGATCCTTCCTCTAACATGAAATGTGATATCCAACTCCTTCCCTTTCCAAACCTGAGAGCCTATCTATAGCATGAGATGTGATATCCAAGTCCTTCCCATTCCAATCCTTAGACCCTTCCTACAGCATGCAATATGATATCTCAATGATTCTTATAACAAACCTGAGACCCGTCCTATAACATGAGATGGGATATCCAACTCCTTCCCATTCCAATCCTGAGACACTTCCGATAGCAGAGATGTGATATCTCAATGCTTATACCAAACCTGAGACCCTTCCTATAACATGAGATGTGATATCCAACTCCTTCCCGTTCCAAACCTGAGACCCTTCCTTTAGCATGAGATGTGATATCCAGCTCCTTCCCATTCCAATACTGAGACACTTCCGATAGCATGAGATGTGATATCTCAATGCTTCTGATATCAAAACTGAGACCAACAAAAATGATATGTGATATCTAAGTCCTTCCCATTCCAATCCTGAGACCCTTCCTATAGCATGAGATGTGATATCGCAATGCTTTTAATATCAAACTTGAGACCCTCCCTATAGCATGAGATGTGATATCCAAGTCCTTCCCATTCCAAACCTGAGACACTTCCTATAGCATGAGATGTGATATCTCAATGCTTCTAATACCAAACCTGAGACTCTTCCTATAACATGAGATGGGATATCCAACTCCTTCCCATTGCAATCCTGAGACTCTTCCGATAGCAGAGATGTGATATCTCAATGCTTATACCAAACCTGAGACCCTTCCTACGGCATGAGATGTCATATACAACTCCTTCCCATTCCAATCCTGAGACCCTTCCTATAGCATGAGATGGGATATCTCAATGCTTATACCAAACCTGAGACCCTTCCTATAGCATGAGATGTGATATCCAACTCCTTCCCATTCCAATCCTGAGACCCTTCCTATAGCATGAGATGTGATGTCTCAATGCTTCTAATACCAAACCTGAGATCCTTCCTATAACATGAGATGTGATATTCAACTCCTTCCATTCCAATCCTGAGACCCTTCCTATAGCATGAGATTTGATATCTCAATGCTTATACCAAACCTGAGACCCTTCCTATAGCATGAGATGTGATATCCAAGTCTTTCCCATTCCAATCCTTAGACCCTTCCTACAGCATGCAATATGATATCTCAATGATTCTAATAACAATCCTGAGACCCGTCCTATAACATGAGATGGGATATCCAATTCCTTCCCATTCCAATCCTGAGACACTTCCGATAGCAGAGATGTGATATCTCAATGCTTATACCAAACCTGAGACCCTTCCTATAACATGAGATCGGATATCCAACTCCTTCCCGTTCCAAACCTGAGACCCTTCCTATAGCATGAGATGTGATATCTCAATACTTCTAATACCAAACCTGAGATCCTTCCGATAACATGAGATGTGATATCCAAATCCTTCCCCTTCCAAACCTGAGACCCTCCCTTTAGCATGAGATGTGATATCCAACTCCTTCCCATTCCAATCCTGAGACCCTTCTGATAGCATGAGATGTGATATCTCAATGCTTCTAATACCAAACCTGAGATCCTTCCGATAGCATGAGATGTGATATCTCAATGCTTCTAATACCAAACCTGAGATCCTTCCTATAACATGAGATGTGATATCCAAATCCTTCCCCTTCCAAACCTGAGACCCTCCCTTTAGCATGAGATGTGATATCCAACTCCTTCCCATTCCAATCCTGAGACCCTTCTGATAGCATGAGATGTGATATCTCAATGCCTCTAATACCAAACCTGAGATCCTACCTCTAACATGAAATGTGATATCCAACTCTTTCCCCTTCCAAACCTGAGAGCCTTCCTATAACATGAGATGTGATATCCAACTCCTTCCCATTCCAACCTCAGACCCTTCCTATAGCATGAGATGTGATATCTCAATGCCTCTAATACCAAACCTGAGATCCTTCCTCTAACATGAAATGTGATATCCAACTCCTTCCCTTTCCAAACCTGAGAGCCTATCTATAGCATGAGATGTGATATCCAAGTCCTTCCCATTCCAATCCTTAGACCCTTCCTACAGCATGCAATATGATGTCTCAATGATTCTAATAACAAACCTGAGACCCGTCCTATAACATGAGATGGGATATCCAACTCCTTCGCATTCCAATCCTGAGACACTTCCGATAGCAGAGATGTGATATCTCAATGCTTATACCAAACCTGAGACCCTTCCTATAACATGAGATGTGATATCCAACTCCTTCCCGTTCCAAACCTGAGACCCTTCCTTTAGCATGAGATGTGACATCCAGCTCCTTCCCATTCCAATCCTGAGACCCTTCCTATAGCATGAGATGTGATATCTCAATGCTTCTAATATCAAACTTGAGACCCTCCCAATAGCATGAGATGTGATATCCAAGTCCTTCCCATTTCAATCCTGAGACACTTCCTATAGCATGAGATGTGATATCTCAATGCTTCTAATACCAAACCTGAGACTCTTCCTATAACATGAGATGGGATATCCAACTCCTTCCCATTCCAATCCTGAGACTCTTCCGATAGCAGAGATGTGATATCTCAATGCTTATACCAAACCTGAGACCCTTCCTACGGCATGAGATGTCATATACAACTCCTTCCCATTCCAATCCTGAGACCCTTCCTATAGCATGAGATGTGATATCTCAATGCTTATACCAAACCTGAGACCCTTCCTATAGCATGAGATGTGATATCCAACTCCTTCCCATTCCAATCCTGAGACCCTTCCTATAGCATGAGATGTGATGTCTCAATGCTTCTAATACCAAACCTGAGATCCTACCTCTAACATGAAATGTGATATCCAACTCTTTCCCCTTCCAAACCTGAGAGCCTTCCTATAACATGAGATGTGATATCCAACTCCTTCCCATTCCAACCTCAGACCCTTCCTATAGCATGAGATGTGATATCTCAATGCCTCTAATACCAAACCTGAGATCCTTCCTCTAACATGAAATGTGATATCCAACTCCTTCCCTTTCCAAACCTGAGAGCCTATCTATAGCATGAGATGTGATATCCAAGTCCTTCCAATTCCAATCCTTAGACCCTTCCTACAGCATGCAATATGATATCTCAATGATTCTAATAACAAACCTGAGACCCGTCCTATAACATGAGATGGGATATCCAACTCCTTCGCATTCCAATCCTGAGAAACTTCCGATAGCAGAGATGTGATATCTCAATGCTTATACCAAACCTGAGACCCTTCCTATAACATGAGATGTGATATCCAACTCCTTCCCGTTCCAAACCTGAGACCCTTACTTTAGCATGAGATGTGACATCCAGCTCCTTCCCATTCCAATCCTGAGACCCTTCCTATAGCATGAGATGTGATATCTCAATGCTTCTAATATCAAACTTGAGACCCTCCCAATAGCATGAGATGTGATATCCAAGTCCTTCCCATTCCAATCCTGAGACACTTCCTATAGCATGAGATGTGATATCTCAATGCTTCTAATACCAAACCTGAGACTCTTCCTATAACATGAGATGGGATATCCAACTCCTTCCCATTCCAATCCTGAGACTCTTCCGATAGCAGAGATGTGATATCTCAATGCTTATACCAAACCCGAGACCCTTCCTACGGCATGAGATGTCATATACAACTCCTTCCCATTCCAATCCTGAGACCCTTCCTATAGCATGAGATGTGATATCTCAATGCTTATACCAAACCTGAGACCCTTCCTATAGCATGAGATGTGATATCCAACTCCTTCCCATTCCAATCCTGAGACCCTTCCTATAGCATGAGATGTGATGTCTCAATGCTTCTAATAAAAAACCTGAGATCCTTCCTATAACATGAGATGTGATATCCAACTCCTTCCATTCCAATCCTGAGACCCTTCCTATAGCATGAGATTTGATATCTCAATGCTTATACCAAACCTGAGACCCTTCCTATAGCATGAGATGTGATATCCAAGTCTTTCCCATTCCAATCCTTAGACCCTTCCTACAGCATGCAATATGATATCTCAATGATTCTAATAACAATCCTGAGACCCCTCCTATAACATGAGATGGGATATCCAATTCCTTCGCATTCCAATCCTGAGACACTTCCGATAGCAGAGATGTGGTATCTCAATGCTTATACCAAACCTGAGACCCTTCCTATAACATGAGATCGGATATCCAACTCCTTCCCGTTCCAAACCTGAGACCCTTCCTTTAGCATGAGATGTGATATCCAGCTCCTTCCCATTCCAATCCTGAGACACTTCCGATAGCATGAGATGTGATATCTCAATGCTTCTAATATCAAAACTGAAACCCTCCCTATAGCATGATATGTGATATCTAAGTCCTTCCCATTCCAATCCTGAGACCCTTCCTATAGCATGAGATGTGATATCTCAATGCTTCTACCAAACCTGAGACCCTTCCTTTAGCATGAGATGTGATATCCAACTCCTTCCCATTCCAACCTGAGACCCTTCCTATAGCATGAGAAGGGATATCCAACTCCTTCCCAATCCAATCCTGAGACCCTTCCGATAGCAGAGATGTGATATCCAACTCCTTCCCAATCCAATCCTGAGACCCTTCCGATAGCAGAGATGTGGTATCTCAATGCTTATACCAAACCTGAGACCCTTCCTATAACATGAGATCGGATATCCAACTCCTTCCCGTTCCAAACCTGAGACCCTTCCTTTAGCATGAGATGTGATATCCAGCTCCTTCCCATTCCAATCCTGAGACACTTCCGATAGCATGAGATGTGATATCTCAATGCTTATACCAAACCTGAGACCCTTCCTACGGCATGAGATGTCATATACAACTCCTTCCCATTCCAATCCTGAGACCCTTCCTATAGCATGAGATGTGATATCTCAATGCTTATACCAAACCTGAGACCCTTCCTATAGCATGAGATGTGATATCCAACTCCTTCCCATTCCAATCCTGAGACCCTTCCTATAGCATGAGATGTGATGTCTCAATGCTTCTAATACCAAACCTGAGATCCTACCTCTAACATGAAATGTGATATCCAACTCTTTCCCCTTCCAAACCTGAGAGCCTTCCTATAACATGAGATGTGATATCCAACTCCTTCCCATTCCAACCTCAGACCCTTCCTATAGCATGAGATGTGATATCTCAATGCCTCTAATACCAAACCTGAGATCCTTCCTCTAACATGAAATGTGATATCCAACTCCTTCCCTTTCCAAACCTGAGAGCCTATCTATAGCATGAGATGTGATATCCAAGTCCTTCCCATTCCAATCCTTAGACCCTTCCTACAGCATGCAATATGATATCTCAATGATTCTAATAACAAACCTGAGACCCGTCCTATAACATGAGATGGGATATCCAACTCCTTCGCATTCCAATCCTGAGAAACTTCCGATAGCAGAGATGTGATATCTCAATGCTTATACCAAACCTGAGACCCTTCCTATAACATGAGATGTGATATCCAACTCCTTCCCGTTCCAAACCTGAGACCCTTCCTTTAGCATGAGATGTGACATCCAGCTCCTTCCCATTCCAATCCTGAGACCCTTCCTATAGCATGAGATGTGATATCTCAAAGCTTCTAATATCAAACTTGAGACCCTCCCAATAGCATGAGATGTGATATCCAAGTCCTTCCCATTCCAATCCTGAGACACTTCCTATAGCATGAGATGTGATATCTCAATGCTTCTAATACCAAACCTGAGACTCTTCCTATAACATGAGATGGGATATCCAACTCCTTCCCATTCCAATCCTGAGACTCTTCCGATAGCAGAGATGTGATATCTCAATGCTTATACCAAACCCGAGACCCTTCCTACGGCATGAGATGTCATATACAACTCCTTCCCATTCCAATCCTGAGACCCTTCCTATAGCATGAGATGTGATATCTCAATGCTTATACCAAACCTGAGACCCTTCCTATAGCATGAGATGTGATATCCAACTCCTTCCCGTTCCAAACCTGAGACCCTTCCTTTAGCATGAGATGTGATATCCAGCTCCTTCCCATTCCAATACTGAGACACTTCCGATAGCATGAGATGTGATATCTCAATGCTTCTGATATCAAAACTGAGACCAACAAAAATGATATGTGATATCTAAGTCCTTCCCATTCCAATCCTGAGACCCTTCCTATAGCATGAGATGTGATATCGCAATGCTTTTAATATCAAACTTGAGACCCTCCCTATAGCATGAGATGTGATATCCAAGTCCTTCCCATTCCAAACCTGAGACACTTCCTATAGCATGAGATGTGATATCTCAATGCTTCTAATACCAAACCTGAGACTCTTCCTATAACATGAGATGGGATATCCAACTCCTTCCCATTCCAATCCTGAGACTCTTCCGATAGCAGAGATGTGATATCTCAATGCTTATACCAAACCTGAGACCCTTCCTACGGCATGAGATGTCATATACAACTCCTTCCCATTCCAATCCTGAGACCCTTCCTATAGCATGAGATGGGATATCTCAATGCTTATACCAAACCTGAGACCCTTCCTATAGCATGAGATGTGATATCCAACTCCTTCCCATTCCAATCCTGAGACCCTTCCTATAGCATGAGATGTGATGTCTCAATGCTTCTAATACCAAACCTGAGATCCTTCCTATAACATGAGATGTGATATTCAACTCCTTCCATTCCAATCCTGAGACCCTTCCTATAGCATGAGATTTGATATCTCAATGCTTATACCAAACCTGAGACCCTTCCTATAGCATGAGATGTGATATCCAAGTCTTTCCCATTCCAATCCTTAGACCCTTCCTACAGCATGCAATATGATATCTCAATGATTCTAATAACAATCCTGAGACCCGTCCTATAACATGAGATGGGATATCCAATTCCTTCCCATTCCAATCCTGAGACACTTCCGATAGCAGAGATGTGATATCTCAATGCTTATACCAAACCTGAGACCCTTCCTATAACATGAGATCGGATATCCAACTCCTTCCCGTTCCAAACCTGAGACCCTTCCTATAGCATGAGATGTGATATCTCAATACTTCTAATACCAAACCTGAGATCCTTCCGATAACATGAGATGTGATATCCAAATCCTTCCCCTTCCAAACCTGAGACCCTCCCTTTAGCATGAGATGTGATATCCAACTCCTTCCCATTCCAATCCTGAGACCCTTCTGATAGCATGAGATGTGATATCTCAATGCTTCTAATACCAAACCTGAGATCCTTCCGATAGCATGAGATGTGATATCTCAATGCTTCTAATACCAAACCTGAGATCCTTCCTATAACATGAGATGTGATATCCAAATCCTTCCCCTTCCAAACCTGAGACCCTCCCTTTAGCATGAGATGTGATATCCAACTCCTTCCCATTCCAATCCTGAGACCCTTCTGATAGCATGAGATGTGATATCTCAATGCCTCTAATACCAAACCTGAGATCCTACCTCTAACATGAAATGTGATATCCAACTCTTTCCCCTTCCAAACCTGAGAGCCTTCCTATAACATGAGATGTGATATCCAACTCCTTCCCATTCCAACCTCAGACCCTTCCTATAGCATGAGATGTGATATCTCAATGCCTCTAATACCAAACCTGAGATCCTTCCTCTAACATGAAATGTGATATCCAACTCCTTCCCTTTCCAAACCTGAGAGCCTATCTATAGCATGAGATGTGATATCCAAGTCCTTCCCATTCCAATCCTTAGACCCTTCCTACAGCATGCAATATGATGTCTCAATGATTCTAATAACAAACCTGAGACCCGTCCTATAACATGAGATGGGATATCCAACTCCTTCGCATTCCAATCCTGAGACACTTCCGATAGCAGAGATGTGATATCTCAATGCTTATACCAAACCTGAGACCCTTCCTATAACATGAGATGTGATATCCAACTCCTTCCCGTTCCAAACCTGAGACCCTTCCTTTAGCATGAGATGTGACATCCAGCTCCTTCCCATTCCAATCCTGAGACCCTTCCTATAGCATGAGATGTGATATCTCAATGCTTCTAATATCAAACTTGAGACCCTCCCAATAGCATGAGATGTGATATCCAAGTCCTTCCCATTTCAATCCTGAGACACTTCCTATAGCATGAGATGTGATATCTCAATGCTTCTAATACCAAACCTGAGACTCTTCCTATAACATGAGATGGGATATCCAACTCCTTCCCATTCCAATCCTGAGACTCTTCCGATAGCAGAGATGTGATATCTCAATGCTTATACCAAACCTGAGACCCTTCCTACGGCATGAGATGTCATATACAACTCCTTCCCATTCCAATCCTGAGACCCTTCCTATAGCATGAGATGTGATATCTCAATGCTTATACCAAACCTGAGACCCTTCCTATAGCATGAGATGTGATATCCAACTCCTTCCCATTCCAATCCTGAGACCCTTCCTATAGCATGAGATGTGATGTCTCAATGCTTCTAATACCAAACCTGAGATCCTACCTCTAACATGAAATGTGATATCCAACTCTTTCCCCTTCCAAACCTGAGAGCCTTCCTATAACATGAGATGTGATATCCAACTCCTTCCCATTCCAACCTCAGACCCTTCCTATAGCATGAGATGTGATATCTCAATGCCTCTAATACCAAACCTGAGATCCTTCCTCTAACATGAAATGTGATATCCAACTCCTTCCCTTTCCAAACCTGAGAGCCTATCTATAGCATGAGATGTGATATCCAAGTCCTTCCCATTCCAATCCTTAGACCCTTCCTACAGCATGCAATATGATATCTCAATGATTCTAATAACAAACCTGAGACCCGTCCTATAACATGAGATGGGATATCCAACTCCTTCGCATTCCAATCCTGAGAAACTTCCGATAGCAGAGATGTGATATCTCAATGCTTATACCAAACCTGAGACCCTTCCTATAACATGAGATGTGATATCCAACTCCTTCCCGTTCCAAACCTGAGACCCTTCCTTTAGCATGAGATGTGACATCCAGCTCCTTCCCATTCCAATCCTGAGACCCTTCCTATAGCATGAGATGTGATATCTCAATGCTTCTAATACCAAACCTGAGACCCTTCCGATAGCATGAGATGTGATATCTCAATGCTTCTAATATCAAACTTGAGACCCTCCCAATAGCATGAGATGTGATATCCAAGTCCTTCCCATTCCAATCCTGAGACACTTCCTATAGCATGAGATGTGATATCTCAATGCTTCTAATACCAAACCTGAGACTCTTCCTATAACATGAGATGGGATATCCAACTCCTTCCCATTCCAATCCTGAGACTCTTCCGATAGCAGAGATGTGATATCTCAATGCTTATACCAAACCCGAGACCCTTCCTACGGCATGAGATGTCATATACAACTCCTTCCCATTCCAATCCTGAGACCCTTCCTATAGCATGAGATGTGATATCTCAATGCTTATACCAAACCTGAGACCCTTCCTATAGCATGAGATGTGATATCCAACTCCTTCCCATTCCAATCCTGAGACCCTTCCTATAGCATGAGATGTGATGTCTCAATGCTTCTAATAAAAAACCTGAGATCCTTCCTATAACATGAGATGTGATATCCAACTCCTTCCATTCCAATCCTGAGACCCTTCCTATAGCATGAGATTTGATATCTCAATGCTTATACCAAACCTGAGACCCTTCCTATAGCATGAGATGTGATATCCAAGTCTTTCCCATTCCAATCCTTAGACCCTTCCTACAGCATGCAATATGATATCTCAATGATTCTAATAACAATCCTGAGACCCCTCCTATAACATGAGATGGGATATCCAATTCCTTCGCATTCCAATCCTGAGACACTTCCGATAGCAGAGATGTGGTATCTCAATGCTTATACCAAACCTGAGACCCTTCCTATAACATGAGATCGGATATCCAACTCCTTCCCGTTCCAAACCTGAGACCCTTCCTTTAGCATGAGATGTGATATCCAGCTCCTTCCCATTCCAATCCTGAGACACTTCCGATAGCATGAGATGTGATATCTCAATGCTTCTAATATCAAAACTGAAACCCTCCCTATAGCATGATATGTGATATCTAAGTCCTTCCCATTCCAATCCTGAGACCCTTCCTATAGCATGAGATGTGATATCTCAATGCTTCTACCAAACCTGAGACCCTTCCTTTAGCATGAGATGTGATATCCAACTCCTTCCCATTCCAACCTGAGACCCTTCCTATAGCATGAGAAGGGATATCCAACTCCTTCCCAATCCAATCCTGAGACCCTTCCGATAGCAGAGATGTGATATCCAACTCCTTCCCAATCCAATCCTGAGACCCTTCCGATAGCAGAGATGTGGTATCTCAATGCTTATACCAAACCTGAGACCCTTCCTATAACATGAGATCGGATATCCAACTCCTTCCCGTTCCAAACCTGAGACCCTTCCTTTAGCATGAGATGTGATATCCAGCTCCTTCCCATTCCAATCCTGAGACACTTCCGATAGCATGAGATGTGATATCTCAATGCTTATACCAAACCTGAGACCCTTCCTACGGCATGAGATGTCATATACAACTCCTTCCCATTCCAATCCTGAGACCCTTCCTATAGCATGAGATGTGATATCTCAATGCTTATACCAAACCTGAGACCCTTCCTATAGCATGAGATGTGATATCCAACTCCTTCCCATTCCAATCCTGAGACCCTTCCTATAGCATGAGATGTGATGTCTCAATGCTTCTAATACCAAACCTGAGATCCTACCTCTAACATGAAATGTGATATCCAACTCTTTCCCCTTCCAAACCTGAGAGCCTTCCTATAACATGAGATGTGATATCCAACTCCTTCCCATTCCAACCTCAGACCCTTCCTATAGCATGAGATGTGATATCTCAATGCCTCTAATACCAAACCTGAGATCCTTCCTCTAACATGAAATGTGATATCCAACTCCTTCCCTTTCCAAACCTGAGAGCCTATCTATAGCATGAGATGTGATATCCAAGTCCTTCCCATTCCAATCCTTAGACCCTTCCTACAGCATGCAATATGATATCTCAATGATTCTAATAACAAACCTGAGACCCGTCCTATAACATGAGATGGGATATCCAACTCCTTCGCATTCCAATCCTGAGAAACTTCCGATAGCAGAGATGTGATATCTCAATGCTTATACCAAACCTGAGACCCTTCCTATAACATGAGATGTGATATCCAACTCCTTCCCGTTCCAAACCTGAGACCCTTCCTTTAGCATGAGATGTGACATCCAGCTCCTTCCCATTCCAATCCTGAGACCCTTCCTATAGCATGAGATGTGATATCTCAATGCTTCTAATATCAAACTTGAGACCCTCCCAATAGCATGAGATGTGATATCCAAGTCCTTCCCATTCCAATCCTGAGACACTTCCTATAGCATGAGATGTGATATCTCAATGCTTCTAATACCAAACCTGAGACTCTTCCTATAACATGAGATGGGATATCCAACTCCTTCCCATTCCAATCCTGAGACTCTTCCGATAGCAGAGATGTGATATCTCAATGCTTATACCAAACCCGAGACCCTTCCTACGGCATGAGATGTCATATACAACTCCTTCCCATTCCAATCCTGAGACCCTTCCTATAGCATGAGATGTGATATCTCAATGCTTATACCAAACCTGAGACCCTTCCTATAGCATGAGATGTGATATCCAACTCCTTCCCATTCCAATCCTGAGACCCTTCCTATAGCATGAGATGTGATGTCTCAATGCTTCTAATAAAAAACCTGAGATCCTTCCTATAACATGAGATGTGATATCCAACTCCTTCCATTCCAATCCTGAGACCCTTCCTATAGCATGAGATTTGATATCTCAATGCTTATACCAAACCTGAGACCCTTCCTATAGCATGAGATGTGATATCCAAGTCTTTCCCATTCCAATCCTTAGACCCTTCCTACAGCATGCAATATGATATCTCAATGATTCTAATAACAATCCTGAGACCCCTCCTATAACATGAGATGGGATATCCAATTCCTTCGCATTCCAATCCTGAGACACTTCCGATAGCAGAGATGTGGTATCTCAATGCTTATACCAAACCTGAGACCCTTCCTATAACATGAGATCGGATATCCAACTCCTTCCCGTTCCAAACCTGAGACCCTTCCTTTAGCATGAGATGTGATATCCAGCTCCTTCCCATTCCAATCCTGAGACACTTCCGATAGCATGAGATGTGATATCTCAATGCTTCTAATATCAAAACTGAAACCCTCCCTATAGCATGATATGTGATATCTAAGTCCTTCCCATTCCAATCCTGAGACCCTTCCTATAGCATGAGATGTGATATCTCAATGCTTCTACCAAACCTGAGACCCTTCCTTTAGCATGAGATGTGATATCCAACTCCTTCCCATTCCAACCTGAGACCCTTCCTATAGCATGAGAAGGGATATCCAACTCCTTCCCAATCCAATCCTGAGACCCTTCCGATAGCAGAGATGTGATATCCAACTCCTTCCCAATCCAATCCTGAGACCCTTCCGATAGCAGAGATGTGGTATCTCAATGCTTATACCAAACCTGAGACCCTTCCTATAACATGAGATCGGATATCCAACTCCTTCCCGTTCCAAACCTGAGACCCTTCCTTTAGCATGAGATGTGATATCCAGCTCCTTCCCATTCCAATCCTGAGACACTTCCGATAGCATGAGATGTGATATCTCAATGCTTCTAATATCAAAACTGAAACCCTCCCTATAGCATGATATGTGATATCTAAGTCCTTCCCATTCCAATCCTGAGACCCTTCCTATAGCATGAGATGTGATATCTCAATGCTTATACCAAACCTGAGACCCTTCCTATGGCATGAGATGTGATATCCAACTCTTTGCCATTCAAATCCTGAGATCCTCCCTATAACACGAGATGTCATATCCAACTCCTTCCCATTCCAAACCTGAGACCCTTCCTTTAGCATGAGATGTGATATCCAAATCCTTCACATTCCAATCCGGAGACCCTTCCTATAACATGAGATGTGATATCCAACTCCTTCCCAATCCAATCCTGAGACCCTTCCGATAGCAGAGATGTGGTATCTCAATGCTTATACCAAACCTGAGACCCTTCCTATAACATGAGATCGGATATCCAACTCCTTCCCGTTCCAAACCTGAGACCCTTCCTTTAGCATGAGATGTGATATCCAGCTCCTTCCCATTCCAATCCTGAGACACTTCCGATAGCATGAGATGTGATATCTCAATGCTTCTAATATCAAAACTGAAACCCTCCCTATAGCATGATATGTGATATCTAAGTCCTTCCCATTCCAATCCTGAGACCCTTCCTATAGCATGAGATGTGATATCTCAATGCTTCTACCAAACCTGAGACCCTTCCTTTAGCATGAGATGTGATATCCAACTCCTTCCCATTCCAACCTGAGACCCTTCCTATAGCATGAGATGTCATATCCAACTCCTTCCCATTCCAAACCTGAGACCCTTCCTTTAGCATGAGATGTGATATCCAAATCCTTCACATTCCAATCCGGAGACCCTTCCTATAACATGAGATGTGATATCCAACTCCTTCCCAATCCAATCCTGAGACCCTTCCGATAGCAGAGATGTGATATCTCAATGCTTATACCAAACCTGAGACCCTTCCTATGGCATGAGATGTGATATCCAACTCCTTGCCATTCAAATCCTGAGACCCTCCCTATAACAAGAGATGTCATATCCAACTCCTTCCCATTCCAAACCTGAGACCCTTCCTTTAGCATGAGATGTGATATCTCAATGCTTCTAATACCAAACCTGGGACCCTTCCGATAGCATGAGATGTGATATCTCAATGCTTCAAAAACCAAACATGAGAACCATCCTATAACATGAGATGTGAAATCCAAATCCTTCCCTTCCCAAACCTGAGACTCTTCCTATAGCATGAGATGTGATATCTCAATGCTTCTACCAAACCTGAAACCCTTCCTATAGCATGAGATGTGATATCCAACTCCTTCCCATTCCAATCCTGAGACACTTCCTATAGCATGAGATGTGATATCACAATGCTTCTAATACCAAACCTGAGACCCATCCTATAACATGAGATGTGATATCCAAATCCTTCCCCTTCCAAACCTGAGACCCTTCCTTTAGCATGAGATGTGATATCCAGCTCCTCCCATTCCAATCCTGAGACCCTTCCGATAGCATGAGATGTGATATCTCAATGCTTCTAATATCAAAACTGAGACCCTCCCTATAGCATGAGATGTGATATCTAAGTCCTTCCGATTCCAATCCTGAGACCCTTCCGATAGCAGAGATGTGATATTTCAATTCTTACACCAAACCTGAGACCCTTCCTATAGCATGAGATGTGATATCCAACTCCTTCCGATTCCAATCCTGAGACCCTTCCTATAGCATGAGATGTGATATCGCAATGCTTCTACCAAAACTGAGACCCTTCCTTTAGCATGAGATGTGATATCCAACTCCTTCCCATTCCAATCCTGAGACCCTTCCTATAGCATGAGATGTGATATCTCAATGCTTCTAATACCAAACCTGAGATCCTTCTGATAGCATGAGATGTGATATCTCAATGCTTCTAATACCAAACCTGAGATCCTTCCTATAACATGAGATGTGATATCCAAATCCTTTCCCTTCCAAACCTGAGACCCTCCCTTTAGCATGAGATGTGATATCCAACTCCTTCCCATTCCAATCCTGATACCCTTCTGATAGCATGAGATGTGATATCTCAATGCCTCTAATACCAAACCTGAGATCCTACCTCTAACATGAAATGTGATATCCAACTCCTTCCCTTTCCAAACCTGAGAGCCTTCCTACAGCATGAGATGTGATATCCAAGTCCTTCCCATTCCAATCCTGAGACCCTTCCTATAACATGAGATGTGATATCCAACTCTTTCCCATTCCAACCTGAGACCCTTCCTATAGCATGAGATGGGATATCCAACTCCTTCCAAATCCAATCCTGATACCCTTCCGATAGCATGAGATGTGATATCCCAATGCTTCTACAAAACCTGAGACCCATACCATGGCATGATGTGATATCAAACTCCCGTCCTATACCATGAGACTTGATATCTCAATGCTTCTAATACCAAACCTGAGACCGGTCCAATAACATGAGATGTGATATCCAAATCCTTCCCCTTCCGAACCTTAGACCCTTCCTTTATCATGAGATGTGATATCCAAGTCCTTCCCATTCCATTCCTGAGACCCTTCCTATAGCATGAGATGTGATATCTCAATGCTTCTAATACCAAACCTGAGACCCTTCCTATAACATGAGATGTGATATCCAAGTCCTTCCCATTCCAATCCTGAGACCCTTCCTATAGCATGAGATGTGATATCTCAATGCTTCTAATACCAAACCTGAGACCCTTCCTATAACATGAATTGTGATATCCAAGTCCTTCCCATTCCAATCCTGAGACCCTTCCGATAGCAGAGATGTGATATCTCAATGCTTATACCAAACCTGAGACCCTTCCGATAGCATGAGATGTGATATCTCAATGCTTCTAATACCAAACCTGAGATCCTTCATATAACATGAGATGTGATGTCCAAATCCTTCCCCTTCCAAATCTTAGACCCTTCCTTTATCATGAGATGTGATATCCAAGTCCTTCCCATTCCAATCCTGAGACCCTTCCTATAGCATGAGATGTGATATCTCAATGCTTATACCAAACCTGAGACCCTTCCTATAGCATGAGATGTGATATCAAACTTCTTCCCATTCCAATCCTGAGACCCTTCCTATAGCATGAGATGTGATATCTCAATGCTTCTACCAAACCTGAGACCCTTCCTTTAGCATGAGATGTGATATCCAACTCCTTCCCATTCCAATCCTGAGACCCTTCCTATAGCATGAGATGTGATATCTCAATACTTCTAATACCAAACCTGAGATCCTTCCGATAACATGAGATGTGATATCCAAATCCTTCCCCTTCCAAACCTGAGACCCTTCTGATAGCATGAGATGTGATATCTCAATGCTTCTAATACCAATCCTGAGATCCTTCCAATAGCATGAGATGTGATATCTCAATGCTTCTAATACCAAACCTGAGATCCTTCCTATAACATGAGATGTGATATCCAAATCCTTCCCCTTCCAAACCTGAGACCCTCCCTTTAGCATGAGATGTGATATCCAACTCCTTCCCATTCCAATTCTGAGCCCCTTCCTATACCATGAGACTTGATATCCAACTCCTTCCCATTCCAATTCTGAGCCCCTTCCTATAGCATGAGATGTGATATCGCAATGCTTCTACCAAAACTGAGACCCTTCCTATAGCTTGAGATGTGACATCCAACTCCTTCCCATTCCAATTCTGATCCCCTTCCTATACCATGAGACTTGATATCTCAATGCTTCTAATACCAAACCTGAGACCCGTCCTATAACATGAGATGTGATATCCAAATCCTTCCCCTTCCAAACCTTAGACCCTTCCTTTATCATGAGATGTGATATCCAACTCCTTCCCATTCAAATCCTGAGACCCTTCCGATATCATGAGATGCAATATCTCAATGCTTCTAATATCAAACTTGAGACCCTCCCTATAGCATGAGATGTGATATCCAAGTCCTTCCCATTCCAATCATGAGACCCTTCCTATAGCATGAGATGTGATATCTCAATGCTTCTAATACCAAACCTGAGACCCTTCCTATAACATGAGATTGGAATATCCAACTCCTTCCCATTCCAATCCTGAGACCCTTCCGATAGCAGAAATGTGATATCTCAATTCTTATACCAAACCTGAGATCCTTCCTATAACATGAGATGTGATATCCAACTCCTTCCCATTCCAATCCTGAGACCCTTCCGATAGCAGAAATGTGATATCTCAATTCTTATACCAAACCTGAGATCCTTCCTATAACATGAGATGTGATATCCAACTCCTTCCCATTCCAATCCTGAGACACTTCCTATAGCATGAGATGTGATATCTCACTGCTTATACCAAACCTGAGACCCTTCCTATAGCATGAGATGTGATATCCAACTCCTTCCCATTCCAATCCTGAGACCCTTCCTATAGCATGAGATGTGATATCTCAATGCTTCTAATATCAAACTTGAGAGCCTCCCTATAGCATGAGATGTGATATCCAAGTCCTTCCCATTCCAATCCTGAGAAACTTCCTATAGCATGAGATGTGATATCTCAATGCTTCTAATACCAAACCTGAGACTCTTCCTATAACATGAGATGGGATATCCACCTCCTTCCCATTCCAATCCTGAGACCCTTCCGATAGCAGAGATGTGATATCTCAATGCTTATACCAAACCTGAGACCCTTCCTACGGCATGAGATGTCATATATAACTCCTTCCCATTCCAATCCTGAGACCCTTCCTATAGCATGAGATGTGATATCTCAATGCTTATACCAAACCTGAGACCCTTCCTATAGCATGAGATGTGATATCCAACTCCTTCCCATTCCAATCCTGAGACCCTTCCTATAGCATGAGATGTGATATCTCAATGCTTATACCAAACCTGAGACCCTTCCTACGGCATGAGATGTCATATACAACTCCTTCCCATTCCAATCCTGAGACCCTTCCTATAGCATGAGATGTGATATCTCAATGCTTATACCATACCTGAGACCCTTCCTACAGCATGAGATGTGATATCCAACTCCTTCCCATTCCAATCCTGAGACCCTTCCTATAGCATGAGATGTGATATCTCAATGCTTATACCAAACCTGAGACCCTTCCTATAACATGAGATGGGATATCCAACTCCTTCCAATTCCAATCCTGAGACACTTCCGATAGCAGAGATGTGATATCTCAATGCTTATACCAGACCTTAGACCCTTCCTATAACATGAGATCGGATATCCAACTCCTTCCCGTTCCAAACCTGAGACCCTTCCTTTAGCATGAGATGTGATATCCAGCTCCTTCCCATTCCAATCCTGAGACACTTCCGATAGCATGAGATGTGATATCTCAATGCTTCTAATATCAAAACTGAAACCCTCCCTATAGCATGATATGTGATATCTAAGTCCTTCCCATTCCAATCCTGAGACCCTTCCTATAGCATGAGATGTGATATCTCAATGCTTCTACCAAACATGAGACCCTTCCTTTAGCATGAGATGTGATATCCAACTCCTTCCCATTCCAATCCTGAGACCCTTCCTATAGCATGAGATGTGATATCTCAATACTTCTAATACCAAACCTGAGATCCTTCCGATAACATGAGATGTGATATCCAAATCCTTCCCCTTCCAAACCTGAGATCCTCCCTTTAGCATGAGATGTGATAACCAACTCCTTCCCATTCCAATCCTGAGACCCTTCTGATAGCATGAGATGTGATATCTCAATGCTTCTAATACCAAACCTGAGATCCTTCCGATAGCATGAGATGTGATATCTCAATGCTTCTAATACTAAACCTGAGATCCTTCCTATAACATGAGATGTGATATCCAAATCCTTCCCCTTCCAATTCTGAGACCCTCCCTTTAACATGAGATGTGATATCCAACTCCTTCCCATTCCAATCCTGAGACCCTTCTGATAGCATGAGATGTGATATCTCAATGCCTCTAATACCAAACCTGAGATCCTACCTCTAACATGAAATGTGATATCCAACTCTTTCCCCTTCCAAACCTGAGAGCCTTCCTATAACATGAGATGTGATATCCAACTCCTTCCCATTCCAACCTGAGACCCTTCCTATAGCATGAGATGTGATATCTCAATGCCTCTAATACCAAACCTGAGATCCTTCCTCTAACATGAAATGTGATATCCAACTCCTTCCCTTTCCAAACCTGAGAGCCTATCTATAGCATGAGATGTGATATCCAAGTCCTTCCCATTCCAATCCTTAGACCCTTCCTACAGCATGCAATATGATATCTCAATGATTCTAATAACAAACCTGAGACCCGTCCTATAACATGAGATGGGATATCCAAGTCCTTCCCATTCCAATCCTGAGACACTTCCGATAGCAGAGATGTGATATCTCAATGCTTATACCAAACCTGAGACCCTTCCTATAACATGAGATGTGATATCCAACTCCTTCCCGTTCCAAACCTGAGACTCTTCCTTTAGCATGAGATGTGATATCCAGCTCCTTCCCATTCCAATCCTGAGACACTCACGATAGCATGAGATGTGATATCTCAATGCTTCTAATATCAAAACTGAGACCCTCCCTATAGTATGATATGTGATATCTAAGTCCTTCCCATTCCAATCCTGAGACCCTTCCTATAGCATGAGATGTGATATCTCAATGCTTCTACCAAACCTGAGACCCTTCCTTTAGCATGAGATGTGATATCCAACTCCTTCCCATTCCAATCCTGAGACCCTTCCTATAGCATGAGATGTGATATCTCAATACTTCTAATACCAAACCTGAGATCCTTCCGATAACATGAGATGTGATATCCAAATCCTTCCCCTTCCAAACCTGAGACCCTCCCTTTAGCATGAGATGTGATATCCAACTCCTTCCCATTCCAATCCTGAGACCCTTCTGATAGCATGAGATGTGATATCTCAATGCTTCTAATACCAAACCTGAGACCCTTCCTACAGCATGCGATGTGATATCTCAATGCTTCTAATATCAAACCTGAGACCCGTCCTATAACATGAGATGGGATATCCAACTCCTTCCCGTTCCAAACCTGATACCCTTCCTATAGCATGAGATGTGATATCCAATTCCTTCCCATCCCAATCCTGAGACACCTCTGATAGCACAGATGTGATATCTCAATGCTTATACCAAACCTGAGACTCTTCCTATAACATGAGATGTGATATCCAACTCCTTCCCGTTCCAAACCTGAGACCCTTCCTATAGCATGAGATGTGATATCCAACTCCTTCCCGTTCCAAACCTGAGACCCTTCCTTTAGCATGAGATGTGATATCCAGCTCCTTCCCATTCCAATCCTGAGACACTTCCGATAGCATGAGATGTGATATCTCAATGCTTCTAATATCAAAATTGAGACCCTCCCTATAGCATGATATGTGATATCTAAGTCCTTCCCATTCCAATCCTGAGACCCTTCCTATAGCATGAGATGTGATATCTCAATGCTTCTACCAAACCTGAGACCCTTCCTTTAGCATGAGATGTGATATCCAACTCCTTCCCATTCCAATCCTGAGACCCTTCCTATAGCCTGAGATGTGATATCTCAATACTTCTAATACCAAACCTGAGATCCTTCTGATAACATGAGATGTGATATCCAAATCCTTCCCCTTCCAAACCTGAGACCCTCCCTTTAGCATGAGATGTGATATCCAACTCCTTCCCATTCCAATCCTGAGACCGTTCTGATAGCATGAGATGTGATATCTCAATGCTTCTAATACCAAACCTGAGACCCTTCCTACAGCATGCAATGTGATATCTCAATGCTTCTAATATCAAACCTGAGACCCGTCCTATAACATGAGATGGGATATCCAACTCCTTCCCGTTCCAAACCTGATACCCTTCCTATAGCATGAGATGTGATATCCAATTCCTTCCCATCCCAATCCTGAGACACCTCCGATAGCAGAGATGTGATATCTCAATGCTTATACCAAACCTGAGACTCTTCCTATAACATAAGATGTGATATCCAACTCCTTCCCGTTCAAAACCTGAGACCCTTCCGATAGCATGAGATGTGATATCTCAATGCTTCTAATACCAAACCTGAGACCCTTCCTATAACATGAGATGGGATATCCAACTCCTTCCCATTCCAATCCTGAGACACTTCCGATAGCAGAGATGGGATATCTCAATGCTTATACCAGACCTTAGACCCTTCCTATAACATGAGATCGGATATCCAACTCCTTCCCGTTCCAAACCTGAGACCCTTCCTTTAGCATGAGATGTGATATCCAGCTCCTTCCCATTCCAATCCTGAGACACTTCCGATAGCATGAGATGTGATATCTAAATGCTTCTAATATCAAAACTGAAACCCTCCCTATAGCATGATATGTGATATCTAAGTCCTTCCCATTCCAATCCTGAGACCCTTCCTCTAGCATGAGATGTGATATCTCAATGCTTCTACCAAACATGAGACCCTTCCTTTAGCATGAGATGTGATATCCAACTCCTTCCCATTCCAATCCTGAGACCCTTCCTATAGCATGAGATGTGATATCTCAATACTTCTAATACCAAACCTGAGATCCTTCCGATAACATGAGATGTGATATCCAAATCCTTCCCCTTCCAAACCTGAGACCCTCCCTTTAGCATGAGATGTGATATCCAACTCCTTCCCATTCCAATCCTGAGACCCTTCTGATAGCATGAGATGTGATATCTCAATGCTTCTAATACCAAACCTGAGATCCTTCCGATAACATGAGATGTAATATCTCAATGCTTCTAATACTAAACCTGAGATCCTTCCTATAACATGAGATGTGATATCCAAATCCTTTCCCTTCCAATTCTGAGACCCTCCCTTTAACATGAGATGTGATATCCAACTCCTTCCCATTCCAACCTGAGACCCTTCCTATAGCATGAGATGTGATATCTCAATGCCTCTAATACCAAACCTGAGATCCTTCCTCTAACATGAAATGTGATATCCAACTCCTTCCCTTTCCAAACCTGAGAGCCTATCTATAGCATGAGATGTGATATCCAAGTCCTTCCCATTCCAATCCTTAGACCCTTCCTACAGCATGCAATATGATATCTCAATGATTCTAATAACAAACCTGAGACCCGTTCTATAACATGAGATGGGATATCCAAGTCCTTCCCATTCCAATCCTGAGACACTTCCGATAGCAGAGATGTGATATCTCAATGCTTATACCAAACCTGAGACCCTTCCTATAACATGAGATGTGATATCCAACTCCTTCCCGTTCCAAACCTGAGACTCTTCCTTTAGCATGAGATGTGATATCCAGCTCCTTCCCATTCCAATCCTGAGACACTCACGATAGCATGAGATGTGATATCTCAATGCTTCTAATATCAAAACTGAGACCCTCCCTATAGTATGATATGTGATATCTAAGTCCTTCTCATTCCAATCCTGAGACCCTTCCTATAGCATGAGATGTGATATCTCAATGCTTCTACCAAACCTGAGACCCTTCCTTTAGCATGAGATGTGATATCCAACTCCTTCCCATTCCAATCCTGAGACCCTTCCTATAGCATGAGATGTGATATCTCAATACTTCTAATACCAAACCTGAGATCCTTCCGATAACATGAGATGTGATATCCAAATCCTTCCCCTTCCAAACCTGAGACCCTCCCTTTAGCATGAGATGTGATATCCAACTCCTTCCCATTCCAATCCTGAGACCCTTCTGATAGCATGAGATGTGATATCTCAATGCTTCTAATACCAAACCTGAGACCCTTCCTACAGCATGCGATGTGATATCTCAATGCTTCTAATATCAAACCTGAGACCCGTCCTATAACATGAGATGGGATATCCAACTCCTTCCCGTTCCAAACCTGATACCCTTCCTATAGCATGAGATGTGATATCCAATTCCTTCCCATCCCAATCCTGAGACACCTCTGATAGCACAGATGTGATATCTCAATGCTTATACCAAACCTGAGACTCTTCCTATAACATGAGATGTGATATCCAACTCCTTCCCGTTCCAAACCTGAGACCCTTCCTATAGCATGAGATGTGATATCCAACTCCTTCCCGTTCCAAACCTGAGACCCTTCCTTTAGCATGAGATGTGATATCCAGCTCCTTCCCATTCCAATCCTGAGACACTTCCGATAGCATGAGATGTGATATCTCAATGCTTCTAATATCAAAAATGAGACCCTCCCTATAGCATGATATGTGATATCTAAGTCCTTCCCATTCCAATCCTGAGACCCTTCCTATAGCATGAGATGTGATATCTCAATGCTTCTACCAAACCTGAGACCCTTCCTTTAGCATGAGATGTGATATCCAACTCCTTCCCATTCCAATCCTGAGACCCTTCCTATAGCCTGAGATGTGATATCTCAATACTTCTAATACCAAACCTGAGATCCTTCCGATAACATGAGATGTGATATCCAAATCCTTCCCCTTCCAAACCTGAGACCCTCCCTTTAGCATGAGATGTGATATCCAACTCCTTCCCATTCCAATCCTGAGACCGTTCTGATAGCATGAGATGTGATATCTCAATGCTTCTAATACCAAACCTGAGACCCTTCCTACAGCATGCAATGTGATATCTCAATGCTTCTAATATCAAACCTGAGACCCGTCCTATAACATGAGATGGGATATCCAACTCCTTCCCGTTCCAAACCTGATACCCTTCCTATAGCATGAGATGTGATATCCAATTCCTTCCCATCCCAATCCTGAGACACCTCCGATAGCAGAGATGTGATATCTCAATGCTTATACCAAACCTGAGACTCTTCCTATAACATAAGATGTGATATCCAACTCCTTCCCGTTCAAAACCTGAGACCCTTCCGATAGCATGAGATGTGATATCTCAATGCTTCTAATACCAAACCTGTGATCCTTCCTATAACAAGAGATGTGATATCAACATCCTTCCCCTTCCAAACCTGAGACCCTCCCTTTAGCATGAGATGTGATATCTCAATGCCTCTAATACCAAACCTGAGATCCTTCCGATAGCATGAGATGTGATATCTCAATGCTTCTAATACCAAACCTGAGATCCTTCCTATAACATGAGATGTGATATCCAAATCCTTCCCCTTCCATTCCTGAGACCTCCCATTCCAATACTGAGATCCTTCCTATACCATGAGATGTGATATCTCAATGTTTCTGATACCAAACCTGAGGGCCTTCCTATAGCAAGAGATGTGATTTCCAACTCGTTCCCATTCCAATCCTGAGACCCTTCCTATAGCATGAGATGTGATATCTCAATGCTTCTAATACCAAAACTGAGACCCTTCTTAAAGCATGAGATGTGATATCCAACTCCTTCCCGTGTTCCAAACCTGAGACCCTTCCTATAGCATATGTGCTACCCTTCCTATGGCATGAGATGTCATATACAACTACTTCCCATTCCAATCCGGAGACCCTTCCTATAGCATGAGATGTGATATCTCAATGCTTCTACCAAACATGAGACCCTTCCTTTAGCATGAGATGTGATATCCATCTCCTTCCCATTCCAATCCTGAGACCCTTCCTATAGCATGAGATGTGATATCTCAATGCTTCTAATACCAAACCTGAGATCCTTCCGATAACATGAGATGTGATATCCAAATCCTTCCCCTTCCAAACCTGAGACCCTCCCTTTAGCATGAGATGTGATATCCAACTCCTTCCCATTCCAATCCTGAGACCCTTCTGATAGCATGAGATGTGATATCTCAGTGCTTCTAATACCAAACCTGGGACCCGTCCTATAACATGAGATATGATATCCAAATCCTTCCCATTCGAATCCTGAAACCCTTCCTTTAGCATGAGATGTGATATCTCAATGTGTCTAATAAAAAACCTGAGACCCTTCCTATAGCAAGAGATGTGATATCCAAATCCTTCGCATTCCAATCCTGAGACCCTTCCTATAACATGGATGTGATATCCAACTCCTTCCCATTCCAATTCTGAGACCCTTCCTATACCATGAGAATTGATATCTCAATGCTTCTAATACCAAACCTGAGACCCTTCCTATAGCATGAGATGTGATATCCTACTCCTTCCCATTCCAATCCTGAGACCCTTCCTATAGCACGAGATGTGATATCTCAATGCTTCTAATACCAAACCTGACACCCTTCATATAGCATGAGATGAGATATCCAACTCCTTCCCAATCCAATCCTGAGACCCTTCCGATAGCATGAGATGTCATTTCTCAATGCTTCTACCAAAACTGAGACCCTTCCTATGGCATGAGATGTGATATCAAACTCCTTCCCATTCCAATCCTGAGACCCTTCCTATAGCTTGAGATGTGATATCCAACTCCTTCCCATTCCAATCCTGAGACCCTTCCTATACCATGAGATGTGATATCTCAATGCTTGTAGTACCAAACCTGAGACCCGTCCTACAACATGAGATGTGATATCCAAATCCTTCCCCTTCCAAGCCTGAGACCCTTCCTTTAGCATGAGATGTGATATCCAACTCCTTCCCATTCCAATCCTGAGACCCTTCCGATAGCATGAGATGTGATATCTCAATGCTTCTAATATCAAACCTGAGACCCTCCCTATAGCATGAGATGTGATATCCAAGTCCTTCCCATTGCAATCCTGAGATCCTTCCTATAGCATGAGATGTGATATCTCAATGCTTCTAATACCAAACATGATATCCTTCCTATAACATGAGATGTGATATATAAACTCCTTACCATTCCAATCCCGAGACCCTTCCGATAGCAGAGATGTGATATCTCAATGCTTATACCAAACCTGAGACCCTTCCTATGGCATGAGATGTCATATACTACTGCTTCCCATTCCAATCCTGGGACCCTTCCTATAGCATGAGATGTGATATCTCAATGCTTCTACCAAACTTGAGACCCTTCCTATAGCATGAGATGTGATATCCAACTCCTTCCCATTCCAATCCTGAGACCCTTCCTATAGCATGAGATGTGATGTCTCAATGCTTCTAATACCAAACCTGATATCCTTCCTATAACATGAGATGTGATATCCAACTCCTTTCCATTCCAATACTGAGATCCTTCCTATAGCATGAGATGTGATATCTCAATGTTTCTCATACCAAACCTGAGGCCCTTCCTATAGCAAGAGATGTGATATACAAATCCTTCCCATTCCAAACCTGAGACCCTTCCTATAGCATGAGATGTGATATCCGACTCTTTCCCAATCCAATCCTGAGACCCTTCCTATAGCATGAGATGTAATATCACAATGCTTGTAATACCAAACCTGAGACCATTCCTATAGCATGAGATGTGATATCCAACTCCTTCCCATTCCAATCCTGAGACCCTTCCTATAGCATGAGATGTGATACCTCAATGCTTTTAATACCAAAACTGAGACCCTTCTTAAAGCATGAGATGTGATATCCAACTACTTCCCGTTCCAAACCTGAGACCCTTCCTATAGCATATGTGACATCCAACTCCTTCCCATTCCAAACCTGAGACCCTTCATATAGCAAGAATGTAATATCCAACTCCTTCCCATTCCAATCCTGAGACCATTCCTATAGCATGAGAAGTGATATCTCAATGCTTCTAATAGCAAACCTGAGATCCTTCCTATGACATGAGATGTGATATCCAATTCCTTCCCATTCCAAACCTGAGACCCTTCCTACAGCATGCGATGTGATATCTCAATCCTTCTAATACCACACCTGAGACCCGTCCTATAACATGAGATGAGATATCCAACTCCTTCCCATTCCAATCCTGAGACCCTTCCGATAGCAGAGATGTGATATCTCAATGCTTATACGAAACCTGAGACCCTTCCTATGGCATGAGATGTAATATACAACTACTACCCATTCCAATCCGGAGACCCTTCCTATAGCATGAGATGTGATATCTCAATGCTTCTACCAAACCTGAGACCCTTCCTATAGCATGAGATGTGATATCCAACTCCTTCCCACTCCAAACCTGAGACCCTTCCTATGGCATGAGATGTGATATCACAATGCTTCTAATACCAGACCTGAGATCCTTCCTATAACATGAGATGTGATATCCAATTCCTTCCCATTCCAAACCTGAGACCCTTCCTGTAGCATGAGATGTGATATCCAACTCCTTCCCATTCCAATACTGAGACCCTTCCTATAGCATGAGATGTGATATCTCAATGCTTCTAATACCAAACCTGAGAACCTTCCTATAGCATGAGATGTGATATCCAACTCCTTCCCTTTCCAAACCTGACACCCTTCCGATAGCAGAGATGTGATATCTCAATGCTTGTACCAAACCTGAGACCCTTCCTATGGCATGAGAGGTCATATACTACTCCTTCCCATTCCAATCCTGAGACTCTTCCTATAGCATGAGATGTGAGATCTCAATGCTTCTACCAAACCTGAGACCCTTCCTATAGCATGAGATGTGATATCTCAATGCTTCTAATACCAAACTTGATATCCTTCCTATAACACGAGATGTGATATCCAACTCCTTCACATTCCAATCCTGAGATCCTTCCTATACCATGAGATGTGATATTTCAATGTTTCTCATACCAAACCTGAGGCCCTTCCTATAGCAAGAGATGTGATGTACAAATCCTTCCCATTCCAAACCTGAGACCTTTCCTATAGCATCAGATGTGATATCCAACTCCTTCCCAATCCAATCCTGAGACCCTTCCTATAGCATGAGATGTAATATCACAATGCTTGTAATACCAAACCTGAGACCCTTCCTATAGCATGTGTGATATCCAACTCCTTCCCATTCCAATCCTTAGACCCTTCCTATAGCATGAGATGTGATATCTCAATGCTTCTAATACCAAACCTGAGACCCTTCTTAAAGCATGAGATGGGATATCCAACTCCTTCCTATTCCAATCCTGAGACCCTTACGATAGCATGAGATGTGATATCCAACTCCTTCCCATTTCAATCCTGAGACCCTTCCTATAGCATGAGATGTGTTATCTCAATGTTTCTAATACCAAACCTGAGATCCTTCCTATAACATGAGATGTGATATCCAACTCCTTCCCATTCCAAACCGGAGACCCTTCCTTTAGCATGAGATGTGATATCAAACTCCTTCCCATGCCAATCCTGAGACCCTTACTATAGCATTAGATGTGATATCTCAATGCTTCTAATACCAAACCTGAGAGCCTTCATATAACATGATATGTGATATCCAACTCCTTCTCATTCCAAACCTGAGATCCTTCCTATAGCCTGAGATGTGATATCCAACTCCTTCCCATTCCAAACCTGAGACCCTTCCTATAGCATGAGATGTGATATCTCAATGCTTCTAATACCAAACCTGAGACCCTTGTTATAGCATGAGATGTGATATCCAACTCCTTCCCATCCCAAACCAGAGACCCTTCCTATAGTATGAAATGTGATATCTCAAAGCTTCTAATACCAAACCTGAGACCCTTCATATAGCATGAGATGTTATCTCCAACTCCTTCCCATCCCAAAACAGAGACCCTTCCTATAGCATGAGATGTGATATCTCAATGCTTCTAATACCAAACCTGATATCCTTCCTATAACATGAGATGTGATATCCAACTCCTTCCCATTCCAATCCTGAGATCCTTCCTATACCATGAGATGTGATATCTCAATGTTTCTCATACCAAACCTGAGGCCCTTCCTATAGCAAGAGATGTGATATACAAATCCTCCCCATTCCAAACCTGAGACCCTTCCTATAGCATGAGATGTGATATCCAACTCCTTCCCAATCCAATCCTGAGACCCTTCCTATAGCATGAGATATAATATCACAATGCTTGTAATACCAAACCTGAGACCCTTCCTATAGCATAAGATGTGATATCCAACTCCTTCCCATTCCAATACTTAGACCCTTCCTATAGCATGAGATGTGATATCTCAATGCTTCTAATACCAAACCTGAGACCCTTCTTAAAGCATGAGATGGGATATCCAACTCCTTCCTATTCCAATCCTGAGACCCTTACGATAGCAGAGATGTGGAATGGGAAGGAATTGGATATCACATCTCATGTTATAGGAAGGATCTCAGGATTGGAATGGGAAGGATTTGGATATCACATCTCTTGCTATAGGAAGGGTCTCAGGTTTTTTATCAGAAACATTGAGATATCACATCTCATGCTATAGGAAGGGTTTCAGGATTGGAATGGGAAGGAGTTGGATATCACATCTCATGTTATAGGAAGGGTCTCAGGATTGGAATGGGAAGGAGTAGTATATGACATCTCATGCCTTAGGAAGGGTCTCAGGTTTGGTATAAGCATTGAGATATCACATCTCTGCTATCGAAAGGGTCTCAGGATTGGAATGGGAAAGAGTTGGATATCCCATCTCATGTTATAGGAAGGATATCAGGTTTTCTATTAGAAGCATTGAGATATCACATCTCATGCTATAGGAAAGGTCTCAGGATTGGAATGGGAACTAGTTGGATATTACATTCTTGTTATAGGAAGGGTCTCAGGTTTGGAGTGGGAAGGAGTTGGATATCACATATGCTATAGGAAGGGTCTCAGGTTTGGAACGGGAAGGAGTTGGATATCTCATCTCATGCTTAAAGAAGGGTCTCAGTTTTGGTATTAGAAGCATTGAGATATCACATCTCATGCTATAGGAAGGGTCTCAGGATTGGAATGGGAAGGAGTTGGATATCACATCTCATGGTATAGGAAGGGTCTCAGGGTTGGTATTACAAGCATTGTGATATTACATCTCATGCTATAGGAAGGGTCTCATGATTGGATTGGGAAGGAGTCGGATATCACATCTCATGCTATAGGAAGGGTATCAGGTTTGGGAAGGATTTGTATATCACATCTCTTGCTATAGGAAGGGCCTCAGGTTTGGTATGAGAAACATTGAGATATCACATCTCAAAGTATAGGAAGGATCTCAGTATTCGAATGGAAAGGAGTTGGATATCACATCTCATGTTATAGGAAGGATATCAGGTGTGGTATTAGAAGCATTGAGATATAACATCTCATGCTATAGGAAGGGTCTCAGGATTGGAATGGGAAGGAGTTGGACATCACATCTCATGCTATAGGGAGGGTCTCAGGTTTGGTAAAAGCATTGAGATATCAGATCTCATGCTATCGGAAGGATCTCAGGTTTGGTATTAGAAGCATTGAGATATCACATCTCATGCTACCAGAAGGGTCTCAGGATTGGAATGGGAAGGAGTCGGATATCACATCTCATGCTAAAGGGAGGGTTTCAGGTTTGGAAGTGGAAGGATTTGGATATCACATCTCATGTTATAGGAAGATCTCAGGTTTGGTATTAGAAGCATTGAGATATCACATCTCATGCTATCGGAAGGATCTCAGGTTTGGTATTAGAAGCATTGAGATATCACATCTCATGCTATCAGAAGGGTCTCAGGATTGGAATGGGAAGGAGTCGGATATCACATCTCATGCTAAAGGGAGGGTCTCAGGTTTGGAAGTGGAAGGATTTGGATATCACATCTCATGTTATAGGAAGTGTTAAAACGGATTTCTGAACTCTGTCCTGGTGGCGCAGAAGTTCAGAAGGCCAACCTAATTACTTGGAACAGGGTAACCTCTGGACGAGCCAGACCAATCAAGGTAGCGATCGCGGCGGTCAAGACTAGATCTCAAGAGGGGTGAGGGTGACTGAAAGCCCGCAATGAGCACACAAAACCAGAACACTTACAAACTACTCCAAACAGGTGTTATATCAAAAATATATACACATTTATTTTAAGGCCTTTAAAACAACGACTGTAGCGAGAAAAGCACAATATCACAATATTAAACCAACACATACCATATCAACACAATATATATACAAATACTACAGTCGCAAGCGTTTAAAGCACGAAATATGAAGTCCACCTGAAAGGGAAGGAAAACAGGCAGTGCGATAATGCTTTCGACTCAGTTCGCCTTCATAGGCACCTAACTAGATGGAAGTCCGAGCCCTGCGAAGAGTGGAGCCTGGTGCTCAAAGTACCTGCACGCGCTGGTGCCAACGGGCAAAAGGAGAAGCTCTTCGAAGGAAGTCAGGCAGTTCGGGTTAGTGCACAGCAGAAGAAGAACAGGGTCCGCAACTCAAGCGCAGCCTCCACAGCGGGCAGAAGAAGAGCGCGAGTACGGGCGAAAAGGGTGCTGTTTTACACAGCGGGGAAAAGCAATGGGCTACTGCAGGAGGGCGACCAGATCCTAGCTATGCTACTCACCGGTCCCCGAAGCAAGCAGTCCCAGGCTTCTCCACGTTAGTTTCAGCAGCTGGCAGGTTCAGAAGAGCAGGGAACGCTTTGTAGTCGTGTAGAGCAAAAAGACGTCCCAATCGACAAAACCGGCACAGTTTGTTGCCGCAGCAGGACAACGGAGCGGCCGTGCGTATCTGAGTCAAAAGTACACTCCTCCCTTCAGACCTGGGAACGCCAAGTGCACGAAGCGTGGGAGAGTGACAAGGACTCGAGATACTGCACAACCTGGCGGCGGTTGCAGAGCCAGACTCCTTTGTAAGCTGGTCAGTCAACTGGATGGCCCAGAGACGCTTCCGAAGGCTTACTTGGCAGGAGATGGTTGAAGATGCCGGGAATAGCTGTTCCTGCTATCCCAAAGGTCGAAGCACCAGTACAGGCCTTCTGGTTCGATCAAAGGAGGACAGGGGCTCTCAGGACGACAGCAGTGCAAAGGAGGATTCCTTCAGCGGGTCACCAGCGATTCCTCGGTCCAGCCTCTTGGTTGCAGGATACTTGGCTCCTGTATTCCTTCGTTCGTGAGAACTCAGGAGATCGACATGGTAGTGGTGTTTCCAGCCTCCTCTTATCCATGGTTCCCTTCGCGCCAAAACGGAGGGGAGCCAATGGGAGATCCGCTCATCAACACACATACCATACGTGGACCAATCACGGACCACGGTGGTCCCAAGCATTCACACCACCCTAGACTCTCTGGCACCCAGGATGTGTATTGGGACCAGACATCCCAGCCCACACCCTGGAGGCACACAAACGACATGTAGAAGCCCGCGAAAGCATCCGTGTTTCGCGGGAAAGTACATGCCCAAATAAGGAAGGTTTCCGGGTCGCTGGACCTGGGGAAGGTGAAGGGAGCAAGACGGTCAGTGGACAGGACAAAGGAGCTTCGTGGTCTGGCCATTTTGGGGAGCCAGGCCACCATTTTGGGTTCAGTGCAAAAACGTGCTCAGAACGCCAAAAGGAGCTCAAAATATACAAAACGATCGCTGCCACCATTCCAGTCCCTGAATGACTTGCACCGATCAAATACCATCCTAAACGAGTATCTAGGGCCTGTAGAAGGCTAGAGACCCAAGAGAGCTGTAATTTAGCTTACAGTGCCCTCTTGTGTCGTGTTGCACTAAAGCTGCGACACGATAAAAGAAACTACGGGAAACAACGTTCCCCGGTACTGACTGTCTTAAGGGCATGTCAGTTTCCCCGTAAGAAAGGAGCGAAAGCCCAGAGAAGTGCGGCAGAAGGCTGTACTTCTCTGGCAAAGTCAAGAACAAGGTTAAAAACAATAGCAAAAAGTTTAGGGGTTGCCACATGGAAGGAAGATTACCTACAATTACGAAATCTTTCCTAACACTCGCCCCTCCCAGACTATGGACAGGGGGAACTAATCCACCCCTGGATGAGTCTCATGTTCAGGTCGGTTAAACATTCTGGACAACCCATCAGCATTGCTATGTTGGACACCTGGCCTATGCTCAATAGTGAAGTCGAAGCCTTGAAGACTTATGGACCACCTAAGCAACTTTGGATTCTCCCCCTTCATGTTCATTAGCCACTTTAACGGCTTATGGTCAGTCTGCACAGTGAAGTGGGTCCCATAGAGGTAGGGCCTCAGCTTCCTTAGGGCCCACACAACAGAGAAACATTCTTTCTCTACCGTGGACCATCTGAGCTCTCTGTCCTTAAGCTGGCGACTAATAAAACCGATAGGGTGTTCCTTACCCTTCTCATCTACTTGTGATAGTACAGCTCCTATCCCAGTGTCAGAGGCGTCCGTCTGCACGATAAAAGGTCTTTGATAATCAGGGGCCCTGAGGACAGGGGCCTGGCACAAGGAGTCTTTTAAGCCATTGAAGGCCTTCTCACACTCGTCGGTCCAAGTTACCTTCTTGGGTTTCTTCGGAGTTGTGAGAGCAGTCAGAGGAGCAGCTATGGTGCCATAGTCTGCCATAAAATTGCGGTAATACCCCGTGAGTCCTAAGAAGGCTCTCACTTGGGTTTGCGTAGTGGGGGTAGGCCAGTCTTGTACTGCTTGTACTTTACTGGGTAGAGGCTGTATCCTCCCTCCACCTACTTCATGTCCAAGGTAAACCACTGAGCCTTGTCCAATCTGGCATTTACTAGCCTTTATGGTCAAGTGGGCTTTCTGAAGAGCCTGGAGCACAATCCCGAGGTGTTTCACGTGGTCTTCCCAGGTGGCACTGAAAACTGCTATATCGTCCAGATATGCGAGACAGAATTCGTCCAACCCATTCAACACATGATTCACAAGCCTCTGGAAAGTGGCAGGTGCATTTTTCAACCCGAACGGCATTACCCGGAATTGGTAAAGGCCGTCTGGCGTAGAAAATGCTGTCTTCTCCCTGGCATGTTCTGCTAAAGCTATTTGCCAATAGCCAGCAGTAAGGTCAAACGTGCTGAGGTACTTGGAGGCACCCAAAGTATCCACCAGCTCATCTGTTCGAGGCAGGGGGTGTGCGTCTGTCTTGGTGACAGCATTCAGAGCCCTGTAATCCACGCAGAACCTCAATTCAGAAGTGCCTGCCTTTGGAACCAAAACCACAGGACTGGACCAAGGACTACTAGAGGGTTCAATCACCCCAAGGTCTAACATCTTGTTGACCTCGGTCTTAATATAAGACCGTACTTTGTCTGACATCCTGTATCCCCTACTTTTGGTAGGTACACTGTCTCCTGTGTCAATGTTATGTTTGCACCAAGGTGTCAAACCAGGCGACTGTGAGAACAGGGGGGAAAACTGCCTAAGCAAACTTTTCACCTCAGCCTGCTGATCAGAAGTCAGGTGAGGGGCCACTCGGACACCCTCAATGGAGCTATCTGAAGGACCGCCTTGGAACAGGTCGGGGAGAGGTTCAGACTCCTCTTCCTCAACGTCTGAAGCCAGTAGCAGTGCTGCGATTTCGACTCTTGGGACGAAAGCCTTCAGCCTATTTACGTGGAACACTTTTGGAGCCTGTCCAGGCCTTCCAAGGTCCACTAAATAGTTCACCTCACCCAGGGGCTCCACCACTGTGTAAGGGCCTGACCATTTGTCCTGTAAAGCTCGAGGCCTTATGGGATTCATGATCAGGACTTGCTGACCAGGTGTAAAGTTGATGAGGGAAGCTTTCTGGTCGTACCAATGTTTCACCAGCGCTTGCCCTGCCTTCAATTTATCACTAGCCAAGCCCATCAGAAGTACCATCCGTTTTCTGAGCCCTAGCACATAATCAACTACGTAGGTAGTAACAGGGGGAGTGGGCATCTCCCATCCCTCTTTGACGATGGCTAAGGGTCCCCGTACGGGATGACCGAACAGAAGTTCGAAGGGGCTGAAGCCAACACCCTCCTGTCGTACCTCTCGGTAGGCAAACAGTAAGCATGGTAAAAGAAGATCCCATTTTCTTCTCTGGGGCTCCTCCAGAGCCCCAATCATGCTCTTTAACGTTCTGTTGAAACGTTCCACCAGACCATTGGTCTGGGGGTGGTATGCAGAAGAGAACTTGTAGGTGACCCCACATTCTTTCCACATAGCCTGCATATACTTCGACATAAAGTTGCTGCCACGATCTGACACAACTTCTTTAGGGAAGCCAACCCTAGTAAATATGCCGAGTAAAGCTTTTGCAACTGACTTGGCAGTTACAGTCTTTAATGGGATGGCCTCAGGATACCTGGTTGCATGGTCGACCAGCACCAGGATAAACCTATTGCCCGAGGATGTTTGCGGGTCAAGGGGACCAACTATGTCGATCCCTACCCTTTCAAATGGTACCCCCACAACTGGGAGCGGTACCAACGGAGCTTGGATTGTCGCGCCAACTTTCCCAGACAACTGGCAGGAGGCACAACTCCTGCAGTGACTTTCTACTTGCACCCCCATCTTGGGCCAGTAGAAGTGCATGGATAACCTTTGCTTGGTCCTCTTCATACCAAGGTGACCAGCAAGGGGAACTTCATGCGCCAACTGCAGGAGGAAGGGCCTAACAGCAAGGGGAACCACCAACCTCCTATGGTCTCCTTCTGTAGACTCTGTGGGCTCACTATACAGGAGTCCACCTTCCCAATAAATCCTATGCGTCCCATGAGGTTCACCCTCAAGCTGGGAGCAGGCCTGTCTCCTTAGGCCTTCCAGAGATGGGCACTCACGTTGGCCTTTACTGAATTCGTCCCTATCAGGACCTCCTTCAACTAACAAGTCTTTTAGTTCAGGATGATCGTTGGGGTCGAAAACTTCAGGCATCGCCACCTCCTCGTCAGGTCCGGGCGATTGACCAACTTCCTCCACCGCAGTGGTAGGCGAGCTCGGGGGAATATTCTCTTTCCCTCGTCGTGACTTGTTGACTCCTTTCGCCTTGGGTTTCCCCTTTGGCTGGGGCGGCGTATTGGACTTGGCCAATGCTGCCCGTGCTTGAGACCGTGTGTAGGGTCGTTCGGCAGTGTCTCCTACGAGCCCTAGAGCTCTGAGATCATTACCTAGTAAGACATTTCCCGGGACGTTTCTCTGAATGCTCACTGGAATCCTGACTGCTGTACCATTTAAAGTAAGATTTACAGGGATCACGGGAAACATACGGAGGGGGCCGTCAGCCAACTTAGTGGGCATCAGAGTAGCTCTGGCAACTTCCTCTGAGTCTACCAAGGTAGAATCCACTACAGTGCGACTGCACCCACTATCCCTAAGAGCTGGAGTATCTACTCCATTGATCAGCACACTGTCTTTAAAGTAGTGCTTGGTATTATCCGGAATCCTAGCATAAGCCTCTGCGACTTTAGGCTCCCAGGAACCCAGGGACACTAAAACTACCTCAGCTTCTATTCCGCTGGGAAATGAGTCTGAGGAGAAGGATGCTCCTGTAATCTCTTCTTCCTCGTAGGAGGAGAAGGCCAGATTAGCGGAGTGGACCCCCAAAGGTCTAACCTTACAACGGGGATCCCCCTTCACATGGTCAGTTGCTCCACAAGCAAAACACGATCCAATGGGTCTGTTTACATAGGGAGGCTTATTGTAACCAGAGTTCTGTTTCGGAGGCTGCCCTCCACTACCCTGTGAGTTCTCGTGTGTTTTACCCTTGTTTTTCTGTTTGTGGCCCTTATGGGAAGAAGATTTAGCAGATTCCCCACCCGCCATATCTTTGAACTTTTTCCCTTCCTCCTGCTTACCAGGATGAGTTTTGTCCTTATGGGACACTCGATGTGACACCCATAAATCTGCTGCAATGGCCAGCTTCTTAGGATCTATCTCCTTCGAATCGGCCAAATGCTGCTTAAGCTCCGGGGAAGAAGAAGCAAAAATATGTTCCAGCATGACAAGATTTATCATGCCGGCGAAGGTAGAAACCATATAACCTTCGACCCAGCCAGTTAAGTTTTTCAAGGATTCAGCGACATACGATACCCAAGTACCACCTTCCTTTTTCTTATACTCTCTAAAACGTTTTAAATATTGGGCCGGAGTCTTCCCAAACTTTAAAATGAGAGTCTGCTTCAACATTGCGAAATCAGCTCGCTCAGCCTTCGACATCTCCATAATGGCACTACAGCCAGAATGGGGCAGTCTACTGAGTAACCACGCAATCTTATCAGCATTGTCAACTTTCTGAACTTCGCATGCATACTCAAACGCATTCAGCCAGTCCATAATGTCATTCCCTTCTTCATACACACTGAGCAGATCTTTTGGAAACCGTGGATGAGAGGAGGCCCCAGACCCATGTCCAGGACCCGCGGACCCAGTTGCAACCTGAAGCTTGGCCAGTTCCAACTGGTGATCCCTGTCTTTTTGTTTTTCTGCCTGTTCGATTTTTAGTTTGGCTATGCTGAATTCAAGCTCCTGCTGCCTAAACCGCAGCTCTTGCTTCTTGAATTCAAGCATAGCCTCCCCATCAGCACTGGCAGAGGAAACATTAGACATCTCGTCCTCCCTGTCCTCGTGGTCGCGATGGATCAGTGCGGCGGCAGAACCGTCGGTTCTGCCAGTGAGAGCAGCCCCACCACCTTCCGCACTGTCCTCAGAAGTGATAGCGTCAAGCTGCGCTTCTTGCCACGCCACGATTCTTTGGATCATTTCCAATTTCGTGCCTTGAGAGGAAACCCCTCTCTCCGCACACATCTTTTTTAGTGTTTCTGATTTAGAAGCATTCAAAGTTAACAAGGTACTTGTTTCCATACTGTGTGATAGGACTATGGCCTTTTTAAAGTTATATTACAACAATTCACTACGTGTACTGGTTGGAATAACCTGAAATGCCTTAGTTCGAGCGCAACACTGGATACCTTCAGTCGTATCCCACCGCTGCCACCAATTTGTTAAGACGGATTTCTGAACTCTGTCCTGGTGGCGCAGAAGTTCAGAAGGCCAACCTAATTACTTGGAACTGGGTAACCTCTGGACGAGCCAGACCAATCAAGGTAGCGATCGCGGCGGTCAAGACTAGATCTCAAGAGGGGTGAGGGTGACTGAAAGCCCGCAATGAGCACACAAAACCAGAACACTTACAAACTACTCCAAACAGGTGTTATATCAAAAATATATACACATTTATTTTAAGGCCTTTAAAACAACGACCGTAGCGAGAAAAGCACAATATCACAATATTAAACCAACACATACCATATCAACACAATATATATACAAATACTACAGTCGCAAGCGTTTAAAGCACGAAATATGTAGTCCACCTGAAAGGGAAGGAAAACAGGCAGTGCGATAATGCTTTCGACTCAGTTCGCCTTCATAGGCACCTAACTAGATGGAAGTCCGAGCCCTGCGAAGAGTGGAGCCTGGTGCTCAAAGTACCTGCACGCGCTGGTGCCAAAGGGCAAAAGGAGAAGCTCTTCGAAGGAAGTCAGGCAGTTCGGGTTAGTGCACAGCAGAAGAAGAACAGGGTCCGCAACTCAAGCGCAGCCTGCACAGCGGGCAGAAGAAGAGCGCGAGTACGGGCGAAAAAGGTTGCTGTTTTACACAGCGGGGAAAAGCAATGGGCTACTGCAGGAGGGCGACCAGATCCTAGCTATGCTACTCACCGGTCCCCGAAGCAAGCAGTCCCAGGCTTCTCCACGTTAGTTTCAGCAGCTGGCAGGTTCAGAAGAGCAGGGAATGCTTTGTAGTCGTGTAGAGCAAAAAGACGTCCCAATCGACGAAACCGGCACAGTTTGTTGCCGCAGCAGGACAACGGAGCGGCCGTGCGTATCTGAGTCAAAAGTACACTCCTCCCTTCAGACCTGGGAACGCCAAGTGCACGAAGCGTGGGAGAGTGACAAGGACTCGAGATACTGCACAACCTGGCGGCGGTTGCAGAGCCAGACTCCTTTGTAAGCTGGTCAGTCAACTGGATGGCCCAGAGACGCTTCCGAAGGCTTACTTGGCACGAGATGGTTGAAGATGCCGGGAATAGCTGTTACTGCTATCCCAAAGGTCGAAGCACCAGTACAGGCCATCTGGTTCGATCAAAGGAGGACAGGGACTTTCAGGACGACAGCAGTGCAAAGGAGGATTCCTTCAGCGGGTCACCAGCGATTCCTCGGTCCAGCCTCTTGGTTGCAGGATACTTGGCTCCTGTATTCCTTCGTTCGTGAGAACTCAGGAGATCGACATGGTAGTGGTGTTTCCAGCCTCCTCTTATCCATGGTTCCCTTCGCGCCAAAACGGAGGGGAGCCAATGGGAGATCCGCTCATCAACACACATACCATACGTGGACCAATCACGGACCACGGTGGTCCCAAGCATTCACACCACCCTAGACTCTCTGGCACCCAGGATGTGTATTGGGACCAGACATCCCAGCCCACACCCTGGAGGCACACAAACGACATGTAGAAGCCCGCGAAAGCATCCGTGTTTCGCGGGAAAGTACATGCCCAAATAAGGAAGGTTTCCAGGTCGCTGGACCTGGGGAAGGTGAAGGGAGCAAGACGGTCAGTGGACAGGACAAAGGAGCCTCGTGGTCTGGCCATTTTGGGGAGCCAGGCCACCATTTTGGGTTCAGTGCAAAAACGTGCTCAGAACGCCAAAAGGAGCTCAAAATATACAAAACGATCGCTGCCACCATTCCAGTCCCTGAATGACTTGCACCGATCAAATACCATCCTAAACGAGTATCTAGGGCCTGTAGAAGGCTAGAGACCCAAGAGAGCTGTAACTTAGCTTACAGTGCCCTCTTGTGTCGTGTTGCACTAAAGCTGCGACACGATAAAAGAAACTACGGGAAACAACGTTCCCCGGTACTGACTGTCTTAAGGGCATGTCAGTTTCCCCGTAAGAAAGGAGCGAAAGCCCAGAGAAGTGCGGCAGAAGGCTGTACTTCTCTGGCAAAGTCAAGAACAAGGTTAAAAACAATAGCAAAAAGTTTAGGGGTTGCCACATGGAAGGAAGATTACCTACAATTACGAAATCTTTCCTAACAGGAAGGATCTCAGGTTTGATATTAGAAGCATTGAGATATCACATCTCATGCTATAGGAAGGGTCTCAGGAATGGAATGGGAAGGAGTTGGATATCACATCTCATGCTAAAGGAAGGGTCTCAGTTTTGGTAGAAGCATTGAGATATCACATCTCATGCTATAGGAAGGGTCTCAGGATTAGAATGGGAAGGAGTTGGATATCACATCTCATGCCATAGGAAGGGTCTCAGGTTTGGTATAAGCATTGAGATATCACATTGGTCTCAGGATTGGATTGGGAAGGAGTTGGATATCACATCTCATCCAATAGGAAGGGTCTCAGGTTTGGAATGGGAAGGAATTGGATATCACATCTCATGTTATAGGAAGGATCTCAGGATTGGAATGGGGAGGATTTGGATATCACATCTCTTGCTATAGGAAGGGTCTCAGGTTTTTTATCAGAAACATTGAGATATCACATCTCATGCTATAGGAAGGGTTTCAGGATTGGAATGGGAAGGAGTTGGATATCACATCTCATGTTATAGGAAGGGTCTCAGGATTGGAATGAGAAGGATTTGGATATCACATCTCTTGCTATAGGAAGGGTCTCAGGTTTTTTATTAGAAACATTGAGATATCACATCTCATGCTAAAGGAAGAGTTTCAGGATTCGAATGGGAAGGATTTGGATATCACATCTTATGCTATAGGAAGGGTCTCAGGATTGGTATTACAAGCATTGTGATATTACATCTCATGCTATAGGAAGGGTCTCAGGATTGGATTGGGAAGGAGTTGGATATCACATCTCATGCTATAGGAAGGGTCTCAGGTTTGGAATGGGAAGGATTTGTACATCACATCTCTTGCTATAGGAAGGGCCTCAGGTTTGGTATGAGAAACATTGAGATATCACATCTCATGCTATCGGAAGGGTCAAAGGATTGGAATGGGAAGGAGTTGGATATCACATCTCAAGCTATCTCAGGATTGGAATGGGAAGGAGTTTGATATCACATCTCAAGCTATAGGAAGGGTCTCAGGTTTGGAAGGGGAAGGATTTGGATCTCACATCTCATGTTTTAGGACGGGTCTCAGGTTTGGTATTAGAAACATTGAGATATCACATCTCATGGTATAGGAAGGGTCTCAGGATTGGAATGGGAAGGAGTTGGATATCACATCTCATGCTATAGGAAGGGTCTCAGGTTTGGTAGAAGCATTGAGATATCACATCTCATGCTATAGGAAGGGTCTCAGGATTGGAATGGGAAGGAGTTGGATATCACATCTCATGCTAAAGGAAGGGTCTCAGTTTTGGTAGAAGCATTGAGATATCACATCTCATGCTATAGGAAGTGTCTCAGGATTGGAATGGGAAGGAGTTGGATATCACATCTCATGCCATATGAAGGGTCTCAGGTTTGGTATAAGCATTGAGATATCACATTGGTCTCAGGATTGGAATGGGAAGGAGTTGGATATCACATCTCATCCAATAGGAAGGGTCTCAGGTTTGGAATGGGAAGGAATTGGATATCACATCTCATGTTATAGGAAGGATCTCAGGATTGGAATGGGAAGGATTTGGATATCACATCTCTTGCTATAGGAAGGGTCTCAGGTTTTTTATTAGAAATATTGAGATATCACATCTCATGCTATAAGAAGGGTTTCAGGATTGGAATGGGAAGGAGTTGGATATCTCATCTCATGTTATAGGAAGGCTCTCAGGAGTGGAATGGGAAGGATTTGGATATCACATCTCTTGCTATAGGAAGGGTCTCAAGTTTTTTATTAGAAACATTGAGATATCACATCTCATGCTAAAGGAAGGGTTTCAGGATTGGAATGGGAAGGATTTGGATATCATATCTCATGTTATAGGACAGGTCCCAGGTTTGGTATTAGAAGCATTGAGATATCACATCTCATGGAATAGGAAGGGTCTCAGGATTGGAATGGGAAGGAGTTGGATATCCCTTCTCATGCTATAGGAAGGGTCTCAGGTTGGAATGGGAAGGAGTTGGATATCACATCTCATGTTATAGGAAGTGTCTCAGGATTGGAATGGGAAGGATTTGGATATCATATCTCTTGCTATAGGAAGGGTCTCATGTTTTTTATTAGAAACATAGAGATAACACATCTCATGGTATAGGAAGGGTTTCAGGATTGGAATGGGAAGGATTTGGATATCACATCTCATGCTAAAGGAAGGGTCTCAGGTTTGGAAGGGGAAGGAGTTGGATATCACATCTCATGCTAAAGGAAGGGTCTCAGGTTTGATAGAAGCATTGAGATATTACATCTTATGCTATAGGAAGGGTCTCAGGATTGGAATGGGAAGGAGTTGGATATCACATCTCATGCTAAAGGAAGTGTCTCAGGTTTGATAGAAGCATTGATATATCACATCTCATGCTATAGGAAGATCTCGGGTTTGGTATTAGAAGCATTGAGATATCACATCTCATGCTATCGGAAGGATCTCAGGTTTGGTATTAGAAGCATTGAGATATCACATCTCATGCTATCAGAAGGGTCTCAGGATTGGAATGGGAAGGAGTTGGATATCACATCTCATGCTAAAGGAAGGGTCTCAGTTTTGGTAGAAGCATTGAGATATCACATCTCATGCTATAGGAAGGGTCTCAGGATTGGAATGGGAAGGAGTTGGATATCACATCTCATGCCATAGGAAGGGTCTCAGGTTTGGTATAAGCATTGAGATATCACATTGGTCTCAGGATTGGATTGGGAAGGAGTCGGATATCACATCTCATGCTAAAGGGAGGGTCTCAGGTTTGGAAGTGGAAGGATTTGGATATCACATCTCATGTTATAGGAAGGATCTCAGGTTTGATATTAGAAGCATTGAGATATCACATCTCATGCTATAGGAAGGGTCTCAGGATTGGAATGGGAAGGAGTTGGATATCACATCTCATGCCATAGGAAGGGTCTCAGGTTAGGTATAAGCATTGAGATATCACATTGGTCTCAGGATTGGATTGGGAAGGAGTTGGATATCACATCTCATGCCATAGGAAGGGTTTCAGGATTGGAATGGGAAGGAGTTGGATATCACATCTCATGTTATAGGAAGGGTCTCAGGATTGGAATGGGAAGGATTTGGATATCACATCTCTTGCTATAGGAAGGGTCTCAGGTTTTTTATTAGAAACATTGAGATATCACATCTCATGCTAAAGGAAGGGTTTCAGGATTGGAATGGGAAGGATTTGGATATCATATCTCATGTTATAGGACGGGTCCCAGGTTTGGTATTAGAAGCATTGAGATATCACATCTCATGGTATAGGAAGGGTCTCAGGATTGGAATGGGAAGGAGTTGGATATCCCTTCTCATTCTATAGGAAGGGTCTCAGGTTGGAATGGGAAGGAGTTGGATATCACATCTCATGTTATCGGAAGGGTCTCAGGATTGGAATGGGAAGGATTTGGATATCATATCTCTTGCTACAGGAAGGGTCTCATGTTTTGTATTAGAAAAATAGAGATATCACATCTCATGGTATAGGAAGGGTTTCAGGAGTGGAATGGGAAGGATTTGGATATCACATCTCATGCTAAAGGAAGGGTCTCAGGTTTGGAAGGCGAAGGAGTTGGATATCACATCTCATGCTAAAGGAAGGGTCTCAGGTTTGATAGAAGCATTGAGATATTACATCTCATGCTATAGGAAGGGTCTCAGGATTGGAATGGGAAGGAGTTGGATATCACATCTCATGCTAAAGGAAGGGTCTCAGGTTTGATAGAAGCATTGAGATATCACATCTCATGCTATAGGAAGGGTCTCAGGTTTGGTATAAGCATTGAGATATCACATCTCTGCTATCGGAAGGGTCTCAGGATAGGAATGGGAAGGACTCAGATATCACATCTCATGCTATAGGGAGGGTCTCAGTTTTGATATTAGAAGCATTGAGATATCACATCTCATGCTATCGGAAGGGTCTCAGGATTGGAATGGGAAGGAGTTGGATATCACATCTCAAGCTATCTCAGGATTGGAATGGGAAGGAGTTTGATATCACATCTCAAGCTATAGGAAGGGTCTCAGGTTTGGAAGGGGAAGGATTTGGATCTCACATCTCATGTTTTAGGACGGGTCTCAGGTTTGGTATTAGAAACATTGAGATATCACATCTCATGGTATAGGAAGGGTCTCAGGATTGGAATGGGAAGGAGTTGGATATCACATCTCATGCTATAGCAAGGGTCTCAGGTTTGGTAGAAGCATTGAGATATCACATCTCATGCTATAGGAAGGGTCTCAGGTTTGGAATGGGAAGGATTTGTACATCACATCTCTTGCTATAGGAAGGGCCTCAGGTTTGGTATGAGAAACATTGAGATATCACATCTCATGCTATCGGAAGGGTCAAAGGATTGGAATGGGAAGGAGTTGGATATCACATCTCAAGCTATAGGAAGGGTCTCAGGTTTTTTATTAGAAACATTGAGATATCACATCTCATGCTAAAGGAAGAGTTTCAGGATTCGAATGGGAAGGATTTGGATATCATATCTCATGTTATAGGACGGGTCCCAGGTTTGGTATTAGAAGCATTGAGATATCACATCTCATGGTATAGGAAGGGTCTCAGGATTGGAATGGGAAGGAGTTGGATATCACATCTTATGCTATAGGAAGGGTCTCAGGATTGGTATTACAAGCATTGTGATATTACATCTCATGCTATAGGAAGGGTCTCAGGATTGGATTGGGAAGGAGTTGGATATCACATCTCATGCTATAGGAAGGGTCTCAGGTTTGGAATGGGAAGGATTTGTACATCACATCTCTTGCTATAGGAAGGGCCTCAGGTTTGGTATGAGAAACATTGAGATATCACATCTCATGCTATCGGAAGGGTCAAAGGATTGGAATGGGAAGGAGTTGGATATCACATCTCAAGCTATCTCAGGATTGGAATGGGAAGGAGTTTGATATCACATCTCAAGCTATAGGAAGGGTCTCAGGTTTGGAAGGGGAAGGATTTGGATCTCACATCTCATGTTTTAGGACGGGTCTCAGGTTTGGTATTAGAAACATTGAGATATCACATCTCATGGTATAGGAAGGGTCTCAGGATTGGAATGGGAAGGAGTTGGATATCACATCTCATGCTATAGGAAGGGTCTCAGGTTTGGTAGAAGCATTGAGATATCACATCTCATGCTATAGGAAGGGTCCCAGGATTGGAATGGGAAGGAGTTGGATATCACATCTCATGCTAAAGGAAGGGTCTCAGTTTTGGTAGAAGCATTGAGATATCACATCTCATGCTATAGGAAGTGTCTCAGGATTGGAATGGGAAGGAGTTGGATATCACATCTCATGCCATATGAAGGGTCTCAGGTTTGGTATAAGCATTGAGATATCACATTGGTCTCAGGATTGGAATGGGAAGGAGTTGGATATCACATCTCATCCAATAGGAAGGGTCTCAGGTTTGGAATGGGAAGGAATTGGATATCACATCTCATGTTATAGGAAGGATCTCAGGATTGGAATGGGAAGGATTTGGATATCACATCTCTTGCTATAGGAAGGGTCTCAGGTTTTTTATTAGAAATATTGAGATATCACATCTCATGCTATAAGAAGGGTTTCAGGATTGGAATGGGAAGGAGTTGGATATCTCATCTCATGTTATAGGAAGGCTCTCAGGAGTGGAATGGGAAGGATTTGGATATCACATCTCTTGCTATAGGAAGGGTCTCAAGTTTTTTATTAGAAACATTGAGATATCACATCTCATGCTAAAGGAAGGGTTTCAGGATTGGAATGGGAAGGATTTGGATATCATATCTCATGTTATAGGACAGGTCCCAGGTTTGGTATTAGAAGCATTGAGATATCACATCTCATGGAATAGGAAGGGTCTCAGGATTGGAATGGGAAGGAGTTGGATATCACATCTCTTGCTATAGGAAGGGCCTCAGGTTTGGTATGAGAAACATTGAGATATCACATCTCATGCTATCGGAAGGGTCAAAGGATTGGAATGGGAAGGAGTTGGATATCACATCTCAAGCTATAGGAAGGGTCTCAGGTTTTTTATTAGAAACATTGAGATATCACATCTCATGCTAAAGGAAGAGTTTCAGGATTCGAATGGGAAGGATTTGGATATCATATCTCATGTTATAGGACGGGTCCCAGGTTTGGTATTAGAAGCATTGAGATATCACATCTCATGGTATAGGAAGGGTCTCAGGATTGGAATGGGAAGGAGTTGGATATCACATCTTATGCTATAGGAAGGGTCTCAGGATTGGTATTACAAGCATTGTGATATTACATCTCATGCTATAGGAAGGGTCTCAGGATTGGATTGGGAAGGAGTTGGATATCACATCTCATGCTATAGGAAGGGTCTCAGGTTTGGAATGGGAAGGATTTGTACATCACATCTCTTGCTATAGGAAGGGCCTCAGGTTTGGTATGAGAAACATTGAGATATCACATCTCATGCTATCGGAAGGGTCAAAGGATTGGAATGGGAAGGAGTTGGATATCACATCTCAAGCTATCTCAGGATTGGAATGGGAAGGAGTTTGATATCACATCTCAAGCTATAGGAAGGGTCTCAGGTTTGGAAGGGGAAGGATTTGGATCTCACATCTCATGTTTTAGGACGGGTCTCAGGTTTGGTATTAGAAACATTGAGATATCACATCTCATGGTATAGGAAGGGTCTCAGGATTGGAATGGGAAGGAGTTGGATATCACATCTCATGCTATAGGAAGGGTCTCAGGTTTGGTAGAAGCATTGAGATATCACATCTCATGCTATAGGAAGGGTCTCAGGATTGGAATGGGAAGGAGTTGGATATCACATCTCATGCTAAAGGAAGGGTCTCAGTTTTGGTAGAAGCATTGAGATATCACATCTCATGCTATAGGAAGTGTCTCAGGATTGGAATGGGAAGGAGTTGGATATCACATCTCATGCCATATGAAGGGTCTCAGGTTTGGTATAAGCATTGAGATATCACATTGGTCTCAGGATTGGAATGGGAAGGAGTTGGATATCACATCTCATCCAATAGGAAGGGTCTCAGGTTTGGAATGGGAAGGAATTGGATATCACATCTCATGTTATAGGAAGGATCTCAGGATTGGAATGGGAAGGATTTGGATATCACATCTCTTGCTATAGGAAGGGTCTCAGGTTTTTTATTAGAAATATTGAGATATCACATCTCATGCTATAAGAAGGGTTTCAGGATTGGAATGGGAAGGAGTTGGATATCTCATCTCATGTTATAGGAAGGCTCTCAGGAGTGGAATGGGAAGGATTTGGATATCACATCTCTTGCTATAGGAAGGGTCTCAAGTTTTTTATTAGAAACATTGAGATATCACATCTCATGCTAAAGGAAGGGTTTCAGGATTGGAATGGGAAGGATTTGGATATCATATCTCATGTTATAGGACAGGTCCCAGGTTTGGTATTAGAAGCATTGAGATATCACATCTCATGGAATAGGAAGGGTCTCAGGATTGGAATGGGAAGGAGTTGGATATCCCTTCTCATGCTATAGGAAGGGTCTCAGGTTGGAATGGGAAGGAGTTGGATATCACATCTCATGTTATAGGAAGTGTCTCAGGATTGGAATGGGAAGGATTTGGATATCATATCTCTTGCTATAGGAAGGGTCTCATGTTTTTTATTAGAAACATAGAGATAACACATCTCATGGTATAGGAAGGGTTTCAGGATTGGAATGGGAAGGATTTGGATATCACATCTCATGCTAAAGGAAGGGTCTCAGGTTTGGAAGGGGAAGGAGTTGGATATCACATCTCATGCTAAAGGAAGGGTCTCAGGTTTGATAGAAGCATTGAGATATTACATCTTATGCTATAGGAAGGGTCTCAGGATTGGAATGGGAAGGAGTTGGATATCACATCTCATGCTAAAGGAAGTGTCTCAGGTTTGATAGAAGCATTGATATATCACATCTCATGCTATAGGAAGATCTCGGGTTTGGTATTAGAAGCATTGAGATATCACATCTCATGCTATCGGAAGGATCTCAGGTTTGGTATTAGAAGCATTGAGATATCACATCTCATGCTATCAGAAGGGTCTCAGGATTGGAATGGGAAGGAGTTGGATATCACATCTCATGCTAAAGGAAGGGTCTCAGTTTTGGTAGAAGCATTGAGATATCACATCTCATGCTATAGGAAGGGTCTCAGGATTGGAATGGGAAGGAGTTGGATATCACATCTCATGCCATAGGAAGGGTCTCAGGTTTGGTATAAGCATTGAGATATCACATTGGTCTCAGGATTGGATTGGGAAGGAGTCGGATATCACATCTCATGCTAAAGGGAGGGTCTCAGGTTTGGAAGTGGAAGGATTTGGATATCACATCTCATGTTATAGGAAGGATCTCAGGTTTGATATTAGAAGCATTGAGATATCACATCTCATGCTATAGGAAGGGTCTCAGGATTGGAATGGGAAGGAGTTGGATATCACATCTCATGCCATAGGAAGGGTCTCAGGTTAGGTATAAGCATTGAGATATCACATTGGTCTCAGGATTGGATTGGGAAGGAGTTGGATATCACATCTCATGCCATAGGAAGGGTTTCAGGATTGGAATGGGAAGGAGTTGGATATCACATCTCATGTTATAGGAAGGGTCTCAGGATTGGAATGGGAAGGATTTGGATATCACATCTCTTGCTATAGGAAGGGTCTCAGGTTTTTTATTAGAAACATTGAGATATCACATCTCATGCTAAAGGAAGGGTTTCAGGATTGGAATGGGAAGGATTTGGATATCATATCTCATGTTATAGGACGGGTCCCAGGTTTGGTATTAGAAGCATTGAGATATCACATCTCATGGTATAGGAAGGGTCTCAGGATTGGAATGGGAAGGAGTTGGATATCCCTTCTCATTCTATAGGAAGGGTCTCAGGTTGGAATGGGAAGGAGTTGGATATCACATCTCATGTTATCGGAAGGGTCTCAGGATTGGAATGGGAAGGATTTGGATATCATATCTCTTGCTACAGGAAGGGTCTCATGTTTTGTATTAGAAAAATAGAGATATCACATCTCATGGTATAGGAAGGGTTTCAGGAGTGGAATGGGAAGGATTTGGATATCACATCTCATGCTAAAGGAAGGGTCTCAGGTTTGGAAGGCGAAGGAGTTGGATATCACATCTCATGCTAAAGGAAGGGTCTCAGGTTTGATAGAAGCATTGAGATATTACATCTCATGCTATAGGAAGGGTCTCAGGATTGGAATGGGAAGGAGTTGGATATCACATCTCATGCTAAAGGAAGGGTCTCAGGTTTGATAGAAGCATTGAGATATCACATCTCATGCTATAGGAAGGGTCTCAGGTTTGGTATAAGCATTGAGATATCACATCTCTGCTATCGGAAGGGTCTCAGGATAGGAATGGGAAGGACTCAGATATCACATCTCATGCTATAGGGAGGGTCTCAGTTTTGATATTAGAAGCATTGAGATATCACATCTCATGCTATCGGAAGGGTCTCAGGATTGGAATGGGAAGGAGTTGGATATCACATCTCAAGCTATCTCAGGATTGGAATGGGAAGGAGTTTGATATCACATCTCAAGCTATAGGAAGGGTCTCAGGTTTGGAAGGGGAAGGATTTGGATCTCACATCTCATGTTTTAGGACGGGTCTCAGGTTTGGTATTAGAAACATTGAGATATCACATCTCATGGTATAGGAAGGGTCTCAGGATTGGAATGGGAAGGAGTTGGATATCACATCTCATGCTATAGCAAGGGTCTCAGGTTTGGTAGAAGCATTGAGATATCACATCTCATGCTATAGGAAGGGTCTCAGGTTTGGAATGGGAAGGATTTGTACATCACATCTCTTGCTATAGGAAGGGCCTCAGGTTTGGTATGAGAAACATTGAGATATCACATCTCATGCTATCGGAAGGGTCAAAGGATTGGAATGGGAAGGAGTTGGATATCACATCTCAAGCTATAGGAAGGGTCTCAGGTTTTTTATTAGAAACATTGAGATATCACATCTCATGCTAAAGGAAGAGTTTCAGGATTCGAATGGGAAGGATTTGGATATCATATCTCATGTTATAGGACGGGTCCCAGGTTTGGTATTAGAAGCATTGAGATATCACATCTCATGGTATAGGAAGGGTCTCAGGATTGGAATGGGAAGGAGTTGGATATCACATCTTATGCTATAGGAAGGGTCTCAGGATTGGTATTACAAGCATTGTGATATTACATCTCATGCTATAGGAAGGGTCTCAGGATTGGATTGGGAAGGAGTTGGATATCACATCTCATGCTATAGGAAGGGTCTCAGGTTTGGAATGGGAAGGATTTGTACATCACATCTCTTGCTATAGGAAGGGCCTCAGGTTTGGTATGAGAAACATTGAGATATCACATCTCATGCTATCGGAAGGGTCAAAGGATTGGAATGGGAAGGAGTTGGATATCACATCTCAAGCTATCTCAGGATTGGAATGGGAAGGAGTTTGATATCACATCTCAAGCTATAGGAAGGGTCTCAGGTTTGGAAGGGGAAGGATTTGGATCTCACATCTCATGTTTTAGGACGGGTCTCAGGTTTGGTATTAGAAACATTGAGATATCACATCTCATGGTATAGGAAGGGTCTCAGGATTGGAATGGGAAGGAGTTGGATATCACATCTCATGCTATAGGAAGGGTCTCAGGTTTGGTAGAAGCATTGAGATATCACATCTCATGCTATAGGAAGGGTCCCAGGATTGGAATGGGAAGGAGTTGGATATCACATCTCATGCTAAAGGAAGGGTCTCAGTTTTGGTAGAAGCATTGAGATATCACATCTCATGCTATAGGAAGTGTCTCAGGATTGGAATGGGAAGGAGTTGGATATCACATCTCATGCCATATGAAGGGTCTCAGGTTTGGTATAAGCATTGAGATATCACATTGGTCTCAGGATTGGAATGGGAAGGAGTTGGATATCACATCTCATCCAATAGGAAGGGTCTCAGGTTTGGAATGGGAAGGAATTGGATATCACATCTCATGTTATAGGAAGGATCTCAGGATTGGAATGGGAAGGATTTGGATATCACATCTCTTGCTATAGGAAGGGTCTCAGGTTTTTTATTAGAAATATTGAGATATCACATCTCATGCTATAAGAAGGGTTTCAGGATTGGAATGGGAAGGAGTTGGATATCTCATCTCATGTTATAGGAAGGCTCTCAGGAGTGGAATGGGAAGGATTTGGATATCACATCTCTTGCTATAGGAAGGGTCTCAAGTTTTTTATTAGAAACATTGAGATATCACATCTCATGCTAAAGGAAGGGTTTCAGGATTGGAATGGGAAGGATTTGGATATCATATCTCATGTTATAGGACAGGTCCCAGGTTTGGTATTAGAAGCATTGAGATATCACATCTCATGGAATAGGAAGGGTCTCAGGATTGGAATGGGAAGGAGTTGGATATCACATCTCTTGCTATAGGAAGGGCCTCAGGTTTGGTATGAGAAACATTGAGATATCACATCTCATGCTATCGGAAGGGTCAAAGGATTGGAATGGGAAGGAGTTGGATATCACATCTCAAGCTATAGGAAGGGTCTCAGGTTTTTTATTAGAAACATTGAGATATCACATCTCATGCTAAAGGAAGAGTTTCAGGATTCGAATGGGAAGGATTTGGATATCATATCTCATGTTATAGGACGGGTCCCAGGTTTGGTATTAGAAGCATTGAGATATCACATCTCATGGTATAGGAAGGGTCTCAGGATTGGAATGGGAAGGAGTTGGATATCACATCTTATGCTATAGGAAGGGTCTCAGGATTGGTATTACAAGCATTGTGATATTACATCTCATGCTATAGGAAGGGTCTCAGGATTGGATTGGGAAGGAGTTGGATATCACATCTCATGCTATAGGAAGGGTCTCAGGTTTGGAATGGGAAGGATTTGTACATCACATCTCTTGCTATAGGAAGGGCCTCAGGTTTGGTATGAGAAACATTGAGATATCACATCTCATGCTATCGGAAGGGTCAAAGGATTGGAATGGGAAGGAGTTGGATATCACATCTCAAGCTATCTCAGGATTGGAATGGGAAGGAGTTTGATATCACATCTCAAGCTATAGGAAGGGTCTCAGGTTTGGAAGGGGAAGGATTTGGATCTCACATCTCATGTTTTAGGACGGGTCTCAGGTTTGGTATTAGAAACATTGAGATATCACATCTCATGGTATAGGAAGGGTCTCAGGATTGGAATGGGAAGGAGTTGGATATCACATCTCATGCTATAGGAAGGGTCTCAGGTTTGGTAGAAGCATTGAGATATCACATCTCATGCTATAGGAAGGGTCTCAGGATTGGAATGGGAAGGAGTTGGATATCACATCTCATGCTAAAGGAAGGGTCTCAGTTTTGGTAGAAGCATTGAGATATCACATCTCATGCTATAGGAAGTGTCTCAGGATTGGAATGGGAAGGAGTTGGATATCACATCTCATGCCATATGAAGGGTCTCAGGTTTGGTATAAGCATTGAGATATCACATTGGTCTCAGGATTGGAATGGGAAGGAGTTGGATATCACATCTCATCCAATAGGAAGGGTCTCAGGTTTGGAATGGGAAGGAATTGGATATCACATCTCATGTTATAGGAAGGATCTCAGGATTGGAATGGGAAGGATTTGGATATCACATCTCTTGCTATAGGAAGGGTCTCAGGTTTTTTATTAGAAATATTGAGATATCACATCTCATGCTATAAGAAGGGTTTCAGGATTGGAATGGGAAGGAGTTGGATATCTCATCTCATGTTATAGGAAGGCTCTCAGGAGTGGAATGGGAAGGATTTGGATATCACATCTCTTGCTATAGGAAGGGTCTCAAGTTTTTTATTAGAAACATTGAGATATCACATCTCATGCTAAAGGAAGGGTTTCAGGATTGGAATGGGAAGGATTTGGATATCATATCTCATGTTATAGGACAGGTCCCAGGTTTGGTATTAGAAGCATTGAGATATCACATCTCATGGAATAGGAAGGGTCTCAGGATTGGAATGGGAAGGAGTTGGATATCCCTTCTCATGCTATAGGAAGGGTCTCAGGTTGGAATGGGAAGGAGTTGGATATCACATCTCATGTTATAGGAAGTGTCTCAGGATTGGAATGGGAAGGATTTGGATATCATATCTCTTGCTATAGGAAGGGTCTCATGTTTTTTATTAGAAACATAGAGATAACACATCTCATGGTATAGGAAGGGTTTCAGGATTGGAATGGGAAGGATTTGGATATCACATCTCATGCTAAAGGAAGGGTCTCAGGTTTGGAAGGGGAAGGAGTTGAATATCACATCTCATGCTAAAGGAAGGGTCTCAGGTTTGATAGAAGCATTGAGATATTACATCTTATGCTATAGGAAGGGTCTCAGGATTGGAATGGGAAGGAGTTGGATATCACATCTCATGCTAAAGGAAGTGTCTCAGGTTTGATAGAAGCATTGAGATATCACATCTCATGCTATAGGAAGATCTCGGGTTTGGTATTAGAAGCATTGAGATATCACATCTCATGCTATCGGAAGGATCTCAGGTTTGGTATTAGAAGCATTGAGATATCACATCTCATGCTATCAGAAGGGTCTCAGGATTGGAATGGGAAGGAGTTGGATATCACATCTCATGCTAAAGGAAGGGTCTCAGTTTTGGTAGAAGCATTGAGATATCACATCTCATGCTATAGGAAGGGTCTCAGGATTGGAATGGGAAGGAGTTGGATATCACATCTCATGCCATAGGAAGGGTCTCAGGTTTGGTATAAGCATTGAGATATCACATTGGTCTCAGGATTGGATTGGGAAGGAGTCGGATATCACATCTCATGCTAAAGGGAGGGTCTCAGGTTTGGAAGTGGAAGGATTTGGATATCACATCTCATGTTATAGGAAGGATCTCAGGTTTGATATTAGAAGCATTGAGATATCACATCTCATGCTATAGGAAGGGTCTCAGGATTGGAATGGGAAGGAGTTGGATATCACATCTCATGCCATAGGAAGGGTCTCAGGTTAGGTATAAGCATTGAGATATCACATTGGTCTCAGGATTGGATTGGGAAGGAGTTGGATATCACATCTCATGCCATAGGAAGGGTTTCAGGATTGGAATGGGAAGGAGTTGGATATCACATCTCATGTTATAGGAAGGGTCTCAGGATTGGAATGGGAAGGATTTGGATATCACATCTCTTGCTATAGGAAGGGTCTCAGGTTTTTTATTAGAAACATTGAGATATCACATCTCATGCTAAAGGAAGGGTTTCAGGATTGGAATGGGAAGGATTTGGATATCATATCTCATGTTATAGGACGGGTCCCAGGTTTGGTATTAGAAGCATTGAGATATCACATCTCATGGTATATATTAAGGGTCTCAGGATTGGAATGGGAAGGAGTTGGATATCCCTTCTCATTCTATAGGAAGGGTCTCAGGTTGGAATGGGAAGGAGTTGGATATCACATCTCATGTTATAGGAAGGGTCTCAGGATTGGAATGGGAAGGATTTGGATATCATATCTCTTGCTACAGGAAGGGTCTCATGTTTTTTATTAGAAAAATAGAGATATCACATCTCATGGTATAGGAAGGGTTTCAGGATTGGAATGGGAAGGATTTGGATATCACATCTCATGCTAAAGGAAGGGTCTCAGGTTTGGAAGGCGAAGGAGTTGGATATCACATCTCATGCTAAAGGAAGGGTCTCAGGTTTGATAGAAGCATTGAGATATTACATCTCATGCTATAGGAAGGGTCTCAGGATTGGAATGGGAAGGAGTTGGATATCACATCTCATGCTAAAGGAAGGGTCTCAGGTTTGATAGAAGCATTGAGATATCACATCTCATGCTATAGGAAGGGTCTCAGGTTTGGTATAAGCATTGAGATATCACATCTCTGCTATCGGAAGGGTCTCAGGATAGGAATGGGAAGGACTCAGATATCACATCTCATGCTATAGGGAGGGTCTCAGTTTTGATATTAGAAGCATTGAGATATCACATCTCATGCTATCGGAAGGGTCTCAGGATTGGAATGGGAAGGAGTTGGATATCACATCTCAAGCTATCTCAGGATTGGAATGGGAAGGAGTTTGATATCACATCTCAAGCTATAGGAAGGGTCTCAGGTTTGGAAGGGGAAGGATTTGGATCTCACATCTCATGTTTTAGGACGGGTCTCAGGTTTGGTATTAGAAACATTGAGATATCACATCTCATGGTATAGGAAGGGTCTCAGGATTGGAATGGGAAGGAGTTGGATATCACATCTCATGCTATAGGAAGGGTCTCAGGTTTGGTAGAAGCATTGAGATATCACATCTCATGCTATAGGAAGGGTCTCAGGTTTGGAATGGGAAGGATTTGTACATCACATCTCTTGCTATAGGAAGGGCCTCAGGTTTGGTATGAGAAACATTGAGATATCACATCTCATGCTATCGGAAGGGTCAAAGGATTGGAATGGGAAGGAGTTGGATATCACATCTCAAGCTATCTCAGGATTGGAATGGGAAGGAGTTTGATATCACATCTCAAGCTATAGGAAGGGTCTCAGGTTTGGAAGGGGAAGGATTTGGATCTCACATCTCATGTTTTAGGACGGGTCTCAGGTTTGGTATTAGAAACATTGAGATATCACATCTCATGGTATAGGAAGGGTCTCCGGATTGGAATGGGAAGGAGTTGGATATCACATCTCATGCTATAGGAAGGGTCTCAGGTTTGGTAGAAGCATTGAGATATCACATCTCATGCTATAGGAAGGGTCTCAGGATTGGAATGGGAAGGAGTTGGATATCACATCTCATGCTAAAGGAAGGGTCTCAGTTTTGGTAGAAGCATTGAGATATCACATCTCATTCTATAGGAAGTGTCTCAGGATTGGAATGGGAAGGAGTTGGATATCACATCTCATGCCATATGAAGGGTCTCAGGTTTGGTATAAGCATTGAGATATCACATTGGTCTCAGGATTGGAATGGGAAGGAGTTGGATATCACATCTCATCCAATAGGAAGGGTCTCAGGTTTGGAATGGGAAGGAATTGGATATCACATCTCATGTTATAGGAAGGATCTCAGGATTGGAATGGGAAGGATTTGGATATCACATCTCTTGCTATAGGAAGGGTCTCAGGTTTTTTATTAGAAATATTGAGATATCACATCTCATGCTATAAGAAGGGTTTCAGGATTGGAATGGGAAGGAGTTGGATATCTCATCTCATGTTATAGGAAGGGTCTCAGGAGTGGAATGGGAAGGATTTGGATATCACATCTCTTGCTATAGGAAGGGTCTCAAGTTTTTTATTAGAAACATTGAGATATCACATCTCATGCTAAAGGAAGGGTTTCAGGATTGGAATGGGAAGGATTTGGATATCATATCTCATGTTATAGGACAGGTCCCAGGTTTGGTATTAGAAGCATTGAGATATCACATCTCATGGAATAGGAAGGGTCTCAGGATTGGAATGGGAAGGAGTTGGATATCCCTTCTCATGCTATAGGAAGGGTCTCAGGTTGGAATGGGAAGGAGTTGGATATCACATCTCATGTTATAGGAAGTGTCTCAGGATTGGAATGGGAAGGATTTGGATATCATATCTCTTGCTATAGGAAGGGTCTCATGTTTTTTATTAGAAACATAGAGATAACACATCTCATGGTATAGGAAGGGTTTCAGGATTGGAATGGGAAGGATTTGGATATCACATCTCATGCTAAAGGAAGGGTCTCAGGTTTGGAAGGGGAAGGAGTTGGATATCACATCTCATGCTAAAGGAAGGGTCTCAGGTTTGATAGAAGCATTGAGATATTACATCTTATGCTATAGGAAGGGTCTCAGGATTGGAATGGGAAGGAGTTGGATATCACATCTCATGCTAAAGGAAGTGTCTCAGGTTTGATAGAAGCATTGAGATATCACATCTCATGCTATAGGAAGATCTCGGGTTTGGTATTAGAAGCATTGAGATATCACATCTCATGCTATCGGAAGGATCTCAGGTTTGGTATTAGAAGCATTGAGATATCACATCTCATGCTATCAGAAGGGTCTCAGGATTGGAATCGGAAGGAGTTGGATATCACATCTCATGCTAAAGGAAGGGTCTCAGTTTTGGTAGAAGCATTGAGATATCACATCTCATGCTATAGGAAGGGTCTCAGGATTGGAATGGGAAGGAGTTGGATATCACATCTCATGCCATAGGAAGGGTCTCAGGTTTGGTATAAGCATTGAGATATCACATTGGTCTCAGGATTGGATTGGGAAGGAGTCGGATATCACATCTCATGCTAAAGGGAGGGTCTCAGGTTTGGAAGTGGAAGGATTTGGATATCACATCTCATGTTATAGGAAGGATCTCAGGTTTGATATTAGAAGCATTGAGATATCACATCTCATGCTATAGGAAGGGTCTCAGGATTGGAATGGGAAGGAGTTGGATATCACATCTCATGCCATAGGAAGGGTCTCAGGTTAGGTATAAGCATTGAGATATCACATTGGTCTCAGGATTGGATTGGGAAGGAGTTGGATATCACATCTCATGCCATAGGAAGGGTTTCAGGATTGGAATGGGAAGGAGTTGGATATCACATCTCATGTTATAGGAAGGGTCTCAGGATTGGAATGGGAAGGATTTGGATATCACATCTCTTGCTATAGGAAGGGTCTCAGGTTTTTTATTAGAAACATTGAGATATCACATCTCATGCTAAAGGAAGGGTTTCAGGATTGGAATGGGAAGGATTTGGATATCATATCTCATGTTATAGGACGGGTCCCAGGTTTGGTATTAGAAGCATTGAGATATCACATCTCATGGTATAGGAAGGGTCTCAGGATTGGAATGGGAAGGAGTTGGATATCCCTTCTCATTCTATAGGAAGGGTCTCAGGTTGGAATGGGAAGGAGTTGGATATCACATCTCATGTTATAGGAAGGGTCTCAGGATTGGAATGGGAAGGATTTGGATATCATATCTCTTGCTACAGGAAGGGTCTCATGTTTTTTATTAGAAAAATAGAGATATCACATCTCATTGTATAGGAAGGGTTTCAGGATTGGAATGGGAAGGATTTGGATATCACATCTCATGCTAAAGGAAGGGTCTCAGGTTTGGAAGGCGAAGGAGTTGGATATCACATCTCATGCTAAAGGAAGGGTCTCAGGTTTGATAGAAGCATTGAGATATTACATCTCATGCTATAGGAAGGGTCTCAGGATTGGAATGGGAAGGAGTTGGATATCACATCTCATGCTAAAGGAAGGGTCTCAGGTTTGATAGAAGCATTGAGATATCACATCTCATGCTATAGGAAGGGTCTCAGGTTTGGTATAAGCATTGAGATATCACATCTCTGCTATCGGAAGGGTCTCAGGATAGGAATGGGAAGGACTCAGATATCACATCTCATGCTATAGGGAGGGTCTCAGTTTTGATATTAGAAGCATTGAGATATCACATCTCATGCTATCGGAAGGGTCTCAGGATTGGAATGGGAAGGAGTTGGATATCACATCTCAAGCTATCTCAGGATTGGAATGGGAAGGAGTTTGATATCACATCTCAAGCTATAGGAAGGGTCTCAGGTTTGGAAGGGGAAGGATTTGGATCTCACATCTCATGTTTTAGGACGGGTCTCAGGTTTGGTATTAGAAACATTGAGATATCACATCTCATGGTATAGGAAGGGTCTCAGGATTTGAATGGGAAGGAGTTGGATATCACATCTCATGCTATAGGAAGGGTCTCAGGTTTGGTAGAAGCATTGAGATATCACATCTCATGGTATAGGAAGGGTCCCAGGATTGGAATGGGAAGGAGTTGGATATCACATCTCATGCCATAGGAAGGGTCTCAGGTTTGGTATAAGCATTGAGATATCACATCTCTGCTATCATAAGGGTCTCAGGATTGGTATAGGAAGGAGTTGGATATCCCATCTCATGCTTTAAGAAGCGTCTCAGGTTTGGTATTAGAAGCATTGAGATATCACATCTCATGCTATAGGAAGGGTCTAAGGATTGGAATGGGAAGGAGTTGGATATCACATCTTATGCTATAGGAAGGGCCTCAGGTTTGGTATGAGAAACATTGAGATATCACATCTCATGGTATAGGAAGGATCTCAGTATTGGAATGGAAAGGAGTTGGATATCACATCTCATGTTATAGGAAGGATATCAGGTGTGGTATTAGAAGCATTGAGATATCACATCTCATGCTATAGGAAGGGTCTCAGGATTGGAATGGGAAGGAGTTGGATATCACATCTCATGCTATAGGGAGGGTCTCAGGTTTGGTAGAAGCATTGAGATATCACATCTCATGCTATAGGAAGGGTCTCAGGATTGGAATGTAAAGGAGTAGTATATGACATCTCATGCCATAGGAAGGGTCTCAGGTTTGGTATAAGCATTGAGATATCACATCTCTGCTATCGAAAGGGTCTCAGGATTGGAATGGGAAGGAGTTGGATATCCCATCTCATGTTATAGGAAGGGTCTCAGGATTGGAATGGGAAGGGCTTGGATATCCCATCTCAGGTCTCAGGAAGGATCTCAGGTTTTCTATTAGAAGCATTGAGATATCACATCTCATGCTATAGGAAAGGTCTCAGGATTGGAATGGGAAGGAGTTGGATATTACATTCTTGCTATAGGAAGGGTCTCAGGTTTGGAATGGGAAGGAGTTGGATATCCCATCTCAGGTCTCAGGAAGGATCTCAGGTTTTCTATTAGAAGCATTGAGATATCACATCTCATGCTATAGGAAAGGTCTCAGGATTGGAATGGGAAGGAGTTGGATATTACATTCTTGCTATAGGAAGGGTCTCAGGTTTGCAATGGGAAGGAGTTGGATATCACATATGCTTTAGGAAGGGTCTCAGGTTTGGAACGGCAAGGAGTTGGATATCACATCTCATGCTTAAAGAAGGGTCTCAGTTTTGGTATTAGAAGCATTGAGATATCACATCTCATGCTATAGGAAGGGTCTCAGGATTGGAATGGGAAGGAGTTGGATATCACATGTCATGCTAAAGGAAGGGTCTCAGGTTTGATAGAAGCATTGAGATTTCACATCTCATGCTATCGGAAGGGTCTCAGGATTGGAATGGGATGGAGTTGGATATCACATCTCATGCCATAGGAAGGGTCTCAGTGCTCAATGCTTCTAATACCAAACCTGGGACCCGTCCTATAACATGAGATGTGATATCCAAATCCTTCCCCTTCCAAACCTAAGACCCTTCCTTTAGCATGAGATGTGATATCCAAATCCGATCGCTACCTTGATTGGTCTGGCTCGTCCAGAGGTTACCCTGTTCCAAGTAATTAGGTTGGCCTTCTGAACTTCTGCGCCCGCAGGACAGAGTTCAGAAATCCGTCTTAACAGCATGAGATGTCATATACAACTCCTTCCGATTCCAATCCTGAGACCCTTCCTATAGCATGAGATGTGATATCTCAATGCTTCTAATACCAAACCTGAGATCCTTCCTATAGCATGAGATGTGATATCAAACTCCTTCCCATTCCAAACCTGAGACCCTTCTGATAGCATGAGATGTGATATCTCAATGCTTCTAAAACCAAACATGAGAACCATCCTATAACATGAGATGTGAAATCCAAATCATTCCCTTTCCAAACCTGAGACCCTTCCTATAGCTTGAGATGTGATATCAAACTCCTTCCGATTCAATGTGATATCCAACTCCTTCCCATTCCAAACCTGAGACCCTTCCTATAGCATGAGATGTTATATCGTAATGCTTCTAAAACCAAACCTGAGAACCATCCTATAACATGTGAACTCCAAATCCTTCCCTTTCCAAACCTGAGACCCTTCCGATAGCATGAGATGTGATATCTCAATGCTACTAAAACCAAACATGAGAACCATCCTATAACATGAGATGTGAAATCCAAATCCTTCCCTTTCCAAACCTGAGACCCTTCCTATAGCTTGAGATGTGATATCAAACTCCTTCCCATTCCAAACCTGAGATAGCTTGAGATGTGATATCCAACTCCTTCCCATTCCAATCCTGAGACCCTTCCTATACCATGAGATGTGATATCTCAATGCTTCTAATACCAAACCTGAGACCCGTCCTAAAACATGAGATGTGAGATCCAAATACTTCCCCTTCCAAACCTGAGACCCTTCCTATAGCTTGAGATGTGATATCAAACTCCTTCCCATTCCAATCCTGAGATAGCTTGAGATGTGATATCCAACTCCATCCCATTCCAATCCTGAGACCCTTCCGATAGCATGAGATGTGATAGCTCAATGCTTCTAATATCAAAACTGAGACCCTCCCTATAGTATGAGTATCTAAGTCCTTCCCATTCCTATCCTGAGACCCTTCCGATAGCAGAGATGTGATATCTCAATGCTTATACCAAACCTGATGACCCATCCTATGGCATGAGATGTGATATCCAACTCCTTCCCATTGCAATCCTGAGTTCCTTCCTATAGCATGAGATGTGATCTCAATGCTTCTATCAAACCTGAGACCCTTCCTTTAGCATGAGATGTGATATCCAACTCCTTGCCATTCCAATCCTGAGACCCTTCCTATAACATGAGACGTGATATCCAACTCCTTCCCATTCCAATCCTGAGACACCTCCTATAGCATGAGATGTGATATCTCAATGCTTCTAATACCAAACCTGGGACCCGTCCTATAACATGAGATATGATATCCAAATCCTTCCCCTTCCAAACCTGAGACCCTTCAATTAGCATGAGATGTGATATCCAAATCCTTCCATTCCAATTCTGAAACCCTTCCTATAGCATGAGATGTGATGGCTCAATGTTTCTAATAAAAAACCTGAGACCCTTCCTATAGCAAGAGATGTGATATCCAAATCCTTCCCATTCCAATCCTGAGACCCTTCCTATAACGAGATGTGATATCCAACTCCTTCCCATTCCAACCTGACCTTCCTTTAGCATGAGAAGGGATATCCAACTCCTTCCCATTCCAATCCTGAAACCCTTCCTATAGCATGAGATGTGATATCTCAATGTTTCTAATAAAAAACCTGAGACCCTTCCTATAGCAAGAGATGGGATATCCAAATCCTTCCCATTTCAATCTTGAGACCCTTCCTATAGCATGAGATGTGATATCCAACTCCTTCCCATTCTAACCTGATACCCTTCCTATAGCATAAGGGATATCCAACTCCTTCCCAATCCAATCCTGAGACCCTTCCGATAGCAGAGATGTGATATCTCAATGCTTATACCAAACCTGAGACCCTACCTTTAGCATGATGTGATATCCAAATCCTTCACATTCCAATCCTGAGACCCTTCCTATAGCATGAGATGTGATATCTCAATGCTTCCCTTCCCAAACCTGAGACCCTTCCTATAGCTCGAGATGTGATATCAAACTCCTTCCCATTCCAATCCTGAGATAGCTTGAGATGTGATGTCCAACTCCTTCCCATTCCAATCCTGAGACCCTTATCATACCATGAGATGTGATATCTCAAGGCTTCTAATACCAAACCTGAGACCCGTCCTAAAACATGAGATGTGAGATCCAAATCCTTCCCCTTCCAAACCTGAGACTTTCCTTTAGCATATGTGATATCCAACTCCTTCCCATTCCAAACCTGAGACCCTTCCTACAGCATGCAATGTGATATCTCAATGCTTCTAATACCACACCTGAGACCCGTCCTATAACATGAGATGGGATATCCAAGCCCTTCCCATTCCAATCCTGAGACCCTTCCTATAGCATGAGATGTGATATCTCAATGCTTCTAATACCAAACCTGAGACCCTTCCTATAACATGAGATGGGATATCCAACTCCTTCCCATTCCAATCCTGAGACCCTTTCGATAGCAGAGATGTGATATCTCAATGCTTCTAATACCAAAATTGATATCCTTCCAATAACATGAGATGTGATATCTCAATGTTTCTCATACCAAACCTGAGACCCTTCCTATAGCATAAAATCTGATATCCAACTCCTTCCCATTCCAATCCTTAGACCCTTCCTATAGCATGAGATGCGATATCTCAATGCTTCTAATACCAAACCTGAGACCCTTCTTAAAGCATGAGATGGGATATCCAACTCCTTCCTATTCCAATCCTGAGACCCTTACGATAGCAGAGATGTGATATCTCAATGCTTATACCAAAGCTGAGACCCTTCCTATGGCATGAGATGTGATATCCAACTCCTTTCCATTCCAATCCTGAGACCCTTCCTATAGCATGAGATGTGATATCTCAATGCTTCTACCAAACCTGAGACCCTTCCTATTGCATGAGATGTGATATCCAACTCCTTCCCAATCCAATCCTGAGACCCTTCCTATACCATGAGATGGGATATCTCAATGTTTCTAATACCAAACCTGAGACCCGTCCTAAAACATGAGATGTGAAATCCAAATCCTTCCCCTTTTCAAACCTGAGACCCTTCCTATAGCTTGAGATGTGATATCAAACTCCTTCCCATTCCAATCCTGAGATAGCTTGAGATGTGATATCCAACTCCTTCCCATTCCAAACCTGAGGCCCTTCCTATAGCAAGAGATGTGATGTACAAATCCTTCCCATTCAAAACCTGAGACCCTTCCTATAGCATGAGATGTGATATCCAACTCCTTCCCAATCCAATCCTGAGACCCTTCCTATAGCATGAGATGTAATATCACAATGCTTGTAATACCAAACCTGAGACCCTTCCTATAGCATAAGATGTGATATCCAACTCCTTCCCATTCCAATCCTTAGACCCTTCCTATAGCATGAGATGTGATATCTCAATGCTTCTAATACCAAACCTGAGACCCTTCTTAAAGCATGAGATGGGATATCCAACTCCTTCCTATTCCAATCCTGAGACCCTTACGATAGCAGAGATGTGATATATCAATGCTTATACCAAACCTGAGACCCTTCCTATGGCATGAGATGTGATATCCAACTCCTTTCCATTCCAATCCTGAGACCCTTCCTATAGCATGAGATGTGATATCTCAATGCTTCTAATACCAAAACTGAGACCCTTCTTAAAGCATGAGATGTGATATCCAACTCCTTCCCGTGTTCCAAACCTGAGACCCTTCCTATAGCATATGTGATATCCAACTCCTTCCCATTGCAAACCTGAGACCCTTCCTATAGCAAGAATGTAATATCCAACTCCTTCCCATTCCAATCCTGAGACCATTCCTATAGCATGAGATGTGATATCTCAATGCTTCTAATAGAAAACCTGAGATCCTTCCTATGACATGAGATGTGATATCCAATTCCTTCCCATTCCAAACCTGAGACCATTCCTACAGCATGCAATGTGATATCTCAATGCTTCTAATACCACACCTGAGACCCGTCCTATAACATGAGATGGGATATCCAAGCCCTTCCCATTCCAATCCTGAGACCCTTCCTATAGCATGAGATGTGATATCTCAATGCTTCTAATACCAAATCTGAGACCCTTCCTATAACATGAGATGGGATATCCAACTCCTTCCCATTCCAATCCTGAGACCCTTTCGATAGCAGAGATGTGATATCTCAATGCTTCTAATACCAAACCTGATATCCTTCCTATAACATGAGATGTGATATCTCAATGTTTCTCATACCAAACCTGAGGCCCTTCCTACAGCAAGAGATGTGATGTACAAACCCTTCCCATTCCAAACCTGAGACCCTTCCTATAGCATGAGATGTGATATCCAACTCCTTCCCAATCCAATCCTGAGACCCTTCCTATACCATGAGATATAATATCACAATGCTTGTAATACAAAACCTGAGACCCTTCCTATAGCATAAAATGTGATATCCAACTCCTTCCCATTCCAATCCTTAGACCCTTCCTATAGCATGAGATGTGATATCTCAATGCTTCTAATACCAAACCTGAGACCCTTCTTAAAGCATGAGATGGGATATCCAACTCCTTCCTATTCCAATCCTGAGACCCTTACGATAGTAGAGATGTGATATCTCAATGCTTATACCAAACCTGAGACCCTTCCTATGGCATGAGATGTGATATCCAACTCCTTTCCATTCCAATCCTGAGACCCTTCCTATAGCATGAGATGTGATATCTCAATGCTTCTACCAAACCTGAGACCCTTCCTATGGCATGAGATGTGATATCCAACTCCTTGCCATTCAAATCCTGAGACCCTCCCTATAACAAGAGATGTCATATCCAACTCCTTCCCATTCCAAACCTGAGACCCTTCCTTTAGCATGAGATGTGATATCCAAATCCTTCACATTCCAATCCGGAGACCAATCCTATAGCATGAGATGTGATATCTCAATGCTTCTAATACCAAACCTGAGACCCTTCCGATAGCATGAGATGTGATATCTCAATGCTTCAAAAACCAAACATGAGAACCATCCTATAACATGAGATGTGAAATCCAAATCCTTCCCTTCCCAAACCTGAGACTCTTCCTATAGCATGAGATGTGATATCTCAATGCTTCTACCAAACCTGAAACCCTTCCTATAGCATGAGATGTGATATCCAACTCCTTCCCATTCCAATCCTGAGACACTTCCTATAGCATGAGATGTGATATCACAATGCTTCTAATACCAAACCTGAGACCCATCCTATAACATGAGATGTGATATCCAAATCCTTCCCCTTCCAAACCTGAGACCCTTCCTTTAGCATGAGATGTGATATCCAGCTCCTCCCATTCCAATCCTGAGACCCTTCCGATAGCATGAGATGTGGTATCTCAATGCTTCTAATATCAAAACTGAGACCCTCTCTATAGCATTAGATGTGATATCTAAGTCCTTCCCATTCCAATCCTGAGACCCTTCCGATAGCAGAGATGTGATATCTCAATGCTTATACCAAACCTGAGACCCTTCCTATGGCATGAGATATGATATCCAACTCCTTGCCATTCAAATCCTGAGACCCTCCCTATAACAAGAGATGTCATATCCAACTCCTTCCCATTCCAAACCTGAGACCCTTCCTTTAGCATGAGATGTAATATCCAAATCCTTCACATTCCAATCCGGAGACCAATCCTATAGCATGAGATGTGATATCTCAATGCTTCTAATATCAAAACTGAGACCAACAAAAATGATATGTGATATCTAAGTCCTTCCCATTCCAATCCTGAGACCCTTCCTATAGCATGAGATGTGATATTTCAATGCTTCTAATATCAAACTTGAGACCCTCCCTATAGCATGAGATGTGATATCCAAGTCCTTCCCATTCCAATCCTGAGACACTTCCTATAGCATGAGATGTGATATCTCAATGCTTCTAATACCAAACCTGAGACTCTTCCTATAACATGAGATGGGATATCCAACTCCTTCCCATTCCAATCCTGAGACTCTTCCGATAGCAGAGATGTGATATCTCAATGCTTATACCAAACCTGAGACCCTTCCTACGGCATGAGATGTCATATACAACTCCTTCCCATTCCAATCCTGAGACCCTTCCTATAGCATGAGATGTGATATCTCAATGCTTATACCAAACCTGAGACCCTTCCTATAGCATGAGATGTGATATCCAACTCCTTCCCATTCCAATCCTGAGACCCTTCCTATAGCATGAGATGTGATGTCTCAATGCTTCTAATACCAAACCTGAGATCCTTCCTATAACATGAGATGTGATATCCAACTCCTTCCATTCCAATCCTGAGACCCTTCCTATAGCATGAGATTTGATATATCAATGCTTATACCAAACCTGAGACCCTTCCTATAGCATGAGATGTGATATCCAACTCCTTCCCGTTCCAAACCTGAGACCCTTCCTTTAGCATGAGATGTGATATCCAGCTCCTTCCCATTCCAATACTGAGACACTTCCGATAGCATGAGATGTGATATCTCAATGCTTCTAATATCAAAACTGAGACCAATAAAAATGATATGTGATATCTAAGTCCTTCCCATTCCAATCCTGAGACCCTCCCTATAGCATGAGATGTGATATCCAAGTCCTTCCCATTCCAATCCTGAGACCCTTCCTATAGCATGAGATGTGATATCTCAATGCTTCTAATACCAAACCTGAGACCCTTCCTATAACATGAGATGGGAATATCCAACTCCTTACCATTCCAATCCTGAGACCCTTCCGATAGCAGAGATGTGATATCTCAATGCTTATACCAAACCTGAGATCCTTCCTATAACATGAGATGTGATATCCAACTCCTTCCCATTCCAATCCTGAGACCCTTCCTATAGCATGAGATGTGATATCTCACTGCTTATACCAAACCTGAGACCCTTCCTTTAGCATGAGATGTGATATCCAACTCCTTCCCATTCCAATCCTGAGACCCTTCCTATAGCATGAGATGTGATATCTCACTGCTTATACCAAACCTGAGACCCTTCCTATAGCATGAGATGTGATATCCAACTCCTTCCCATTCCAATCCAAAGACCCTTCCTATAGCATGAGATGTGATATCTCAATGCTTCTAATATCAAACTTGAGACCCTCCCTATAGCATGAGATGTGATATCCAAGTCCTTCCCATTCCAATCCTGAGACACTTCCTATAGCATGAGATGTGATATCTCAATGCTTCTAATACCAAACCTGAGGCTCATCCTATAACATGAGATGGGATATCCAACTCCTTCCCATTCCAATCCTGAGACCCTTCCAATAGCAGAGATGTGATATCTCAATGCTTATACCAAACCTGAGACCTTCCTACGGCATGAGATGTCATATACAACTCCTTCCCATTCCAATCCTGAGACCCTTCCTATAGCATGAGATGTGATATCTCAATGCTTATACCAAACCTGAGACCCTTCCTATAGCATGAGATGTGATATCCAACTCCTTCCCATTCCAATCCTGAGACCCTTCCTATAGCATGAGATGTGATGTCTCAATGCTTCTAATACCAAACCTGAGATCCTTCCTATAACATGAGATGTGATATCCAACTCCTTCCATTCCAATCCTGAGACCCTTCCTATAGCATGAGATGTGATACCCAAGTCCTTCCCATTCCAATCCTTAGACCCTTCCTACATCATGCAATATGATATCTCAATGATTCTAATAACAATCCTGAGACCCGTCCTATAACGTGAGATGGGATATCCAACTCCTTCCCATTCCAAACCTGAGACCCTTCCTACAGCATGCAATGTGATATCTCAATGCTTCTAATACCACACCTGAGACCCGTCCTATAACATGAGATGGGATATCCAAGCCCTTCCCATTCCAATCCTGAGACCCTTCCTATAGCATGAGATGTGATATCTCAATGCTTCTAATACCAAACCTGAGACCCTTCCTATAACATGAGATGGGATATCCAACTCCTTCCCATTCCAATCCTGAGACCCTTTCGATAGCAGAGATGTGATATCTCAATGCTTCTAATACCAAAATTGATATCCTTCCAATAACATGAGATGTGATATCTCAATGTTTCTCATACCAAACCTGAGACCCTTCCTATAGCATAAAATGTGATATCCAACTCCTTCCCATTCCAATCCTTAGACCCTTCCTATAGCATGAGATGCGATATCTCAATGCTTCTAATACCAAACCTGAGACCCTTCTTAAAGCATGAGATGGGATATCCAACTCCTTCCTATTCCAATCCTGAGACCCTTACGATAGCAGAGATGTGATATCTCAATGCTTATACCAAAGCTGAGACCCTTCCTATGGCATGAGATGTGATATCCAACTCCTTTCCATTCCAATCCTGAGACCCTTCCTATAGCATGAGATGTGATATCTCAATGCTTCTACCAAACCTGAGACCCTTCCTATTGCATGAGATGTGATATCCAACTCCTTCCCAATCCAATCCTGAGACCCTTCCTATACCATGAGATGGGATATCTCAATGTTTCTAATACCAAACCTGAGACCCGTCCTAAAACATGAGATGTGAAATCCAAATCCTTCCCCTTTTCAAACCTGAGACCCTTCCTATAGCTTGAGATGTGATATCAAACTCCTTCCCATTCCAATCCTGAGATAGCTTGAGATGTGATATCCAACTCCTTCCCATTCCAAACCTGAGGCCCTTCCTATAGCAAGAGATGTGATGTACAAATCCTTCCCATTCAAAACCTGAGACCCTTCCTATAGCATGAGATGTGATATCCAACTCCTTCCCAATCCAATCCTGAGACCCTTCCTATAGCATGAGATGTAATATCACAATGCTTGTAATACCAAACCTGAGACCCTTCCTATAGCATAAGATGTGATATCCAACTCCTTCCCATTCCAATCCTTAGACCCTTCCTATAGCATGAGATGTGATATCTCAATGCTTCTAATACCAAACCTGAGACCCTTCTTAAAGCATGAGATGGGATATCCAACTCCTTCCTATTCCAATCCTGAGACCCTTACGATAGCAGAGATGTGATATATCAATGCTTATACCAAACCTGAGACCCTTCCTATGGCATGAGATGTGATATCCAACTCCTTTCCATTCCAATCCTGAGACCCTTCCTATAGCATGAGATGTGATATCTCAATGCTTCTAATACCAAAACAGAGACCCTTCTTAAAGCATGAGATGTGATATCCAACTCCTTCCCGTGTTCCAAACCTGAGACCCTTCCTATAGCATATGTGATATCCAACTCCTTCCCATTGCAAACCTGAGACCCTTCCTATAGCAAGAATGTAATATCCAACTCCTTCCCATTCCAATCCTGAGACCATTCCTATAGCATTAGATGTGATATCTCAATGCTTCTAATAGAAAACCTGAGATCCTTCCTATGACATGAGATGTGATATCCAATTCCTTCCCATTCCAAACCTGAGACCATTCCTACAGCATGCAATGTGATATCTCAATGCTTCTAATACCACACCTGAGACCCGTCCTATAACATGAGATGGGATATCCAAGCCCTTCCCATTCCAATCCTGAGACCCTTCCTATAGCATGAGATGTGATATCTCAATGCTTCTAATACCAAATCTGAGACCCTTCCTATAACATGAGATGGGATATCCAACTCCTTCCCATTCCAATCCTGAGACCCTTTCGATAGCAGAGATGTGATATCTCAATGCTTCTAATACCAAACCTGATATCCTTCCTATAACATGAGATGTGATATCTCAATGTTTCTCATACCAAACCTGAGGCCCTTCCTACAGCAAGAGATGTGATGTACAAACCCTTCCCATTCCAAACCTGAGACCCTTCCTATAGCATGAGATGTGATATCCAACTCCTTCCCAATCCAATCCTGAGACCCTTCCTATACCATGAGATATAATATCACAATGCTTGTAATACAAAACCTGAGACCCTTCCTATAGCATAAAATGTGATATCCAACTCCTTCCCATTCCAATCCTTAGACCCTTCCTATAGCATGAGATGTGATATCTCAATGCTTCTAATACCAAACCTGAGACCCTTCCGATAGCATGAGATGTGATATCTCAATGCTTCAAAAACCAAACATGAGAACCATCCTATAACATGAGATGTGAAATCCAAATCCTTCCCTTCCCAAACCTGAGACTCTTCCTATAGCATGAGATGTGATATCTCAATGCTTCTACCAAACCTGAAACCCTTCCTATAGCATGAGATGTGATATCCAACTCCTTCCCATTCCAATCCTGAGACACTTCCTATAGCATGAGATGTGATATCACAATGCTTCTAATACCAAACCTGAGACCCATCCTATAACATGAGATGTGATATCCAAATCCTTCCCCTTCCAAACCTGAGACCCTTCCTTTAGCATGAGATGTGATATCCAGCTCCTCCCATTCCAATCCTGAGACCCTTCCGATAGCATGAGATGTGGTATCTCAATGCTTCTAATATCAAAACTGAGACCCTCTCTATAGCATTAGATGTGATATCTAAGTCCTTCCCATTCCAATCCTGAGACCCTTCCGATAGCAGAGATGTGATATCTCAATGCATATACCAAACCTGAGACCCTTCCTATGGCATGAGATGTGATATCCAACTCCTTGCCATTCAAATCCTGAGACCCTCCCTATAACAAGAGATGTCATATCCAACTCCTTCCCATTCCAAACCTGAGACCCTTCCTTTAGCATGAGATGTAATATCCAAATCCTTCACATTCCAATCCGGAGACCAATCCTATAGCATGAGATGTGATATCTCAATGCTTCTAATATCAAAACTGAGACCAACAAAAATGATATGTGATATCTAAGTCCTTCCCATTCCAATCCTGAGACCCTTCCTATAGCATGAGATGTGATATCTCAATGCTTCTAATATCAAACTTGAGACCCTCCCTATAGCATGAGATGTGATATCCAAGTCCTTCCCATTCCAATCCTGAGACACTTCCTATAGCATGAGATGTGATATCTCAATGCTTCTAATACCAAACCTGAGACTCTTCCTATAACATGAGATGGGATATCCAACTCCTTCCCATTCCAATCCTGAGACTCTTCCGATAGCAGAGATGTGATATCTCAATGCTTATACCAAACCTGAGACCCTTCCTACGGCATGAGATGTCATATACAACTCCTTCCCATTCCAATCCTGAGACCCTTCCTATAGCATGAGATGTGATGTCTCAATGCTTCTAATACCAAACCTGAGATCCTTCCTATAACATGAGATGTGATATCCAACTCCTTCCATTCCAATCCTGAGACCCTTCCTATAGCATGAGATTTGATATATCAATGCTTATACCAAACCTGAGACCCTTCCTATAGCATGAGATGTGATATCCAACTCCTTCCCGTTCCAAACCTGAGACCCTTCCTTTAGCATGAGATGTGATATCCAGCTCCTTCCCATTCCAATACTGAGACACTTCCGATAGCATGAGATGTGATATCTCAATGCTTCTAATATCAAAACTGAGACCAACAAAAATGATATGTGATATCTAAGTCCTTCCCATTCCAATCCTGAGACCCTCCCTATAGCATGAGATGTGATATCCAAGTCCTTCCCATTCCAATCCTGAGACCCTTCCTATAGCATGAGATGTGATATCTCAATGCTTCTAATACCAAACCTGAGACCCTTCCTATAACATGAGATGGGAATATCCAACTCCTTACCATTCCAATCCTGAGACCCTTCCGATAGCAGAGATGTGATATCTCAATGCTTATACCAAACCTGAGATCCTTACTATAACATGAGATGTGATATCCAACTCCTTCCCATTCCAATCCTGAGACCCTTCCTATAGCATGAGATGTGATATCTCACTGCTTATACCAAACCTGAGACCCTTCCTATAGCATGAGATGTGATATCCAACTCCTTCCCATTCCAATCCTGAGACCCTTCCTATAGCATGAGATGTGATATCTCACTGCTTATACCAAACCTGAGACCCTTCCTATAGCATGAGATGTGATATCCAACTCCTTCCCATTCCAATCCTGAGACCCTTCCTATAGCATGAGATGTGATATCTCAATGCTTCTAATATCAAACTTGAGACCCTCCCTATAGCATGAGATGTGATATCCAAGTCCTTCCCATTCCAATCCTGAGACACTTCCTATAGCATGAGATGTGATATCTCAATGCTTCTAATACCAAACCTGAGGCTCATCCTATAACATGAGATGGGATATCCAACTCCTTCCCATTCCAATCCTGAGACCCTTCCAATAGCAGAGATGTGATATCTCAATGCTTATACCAAACCTGAGACCTTCCTACGGCATGAGATGTCATATACAACTCCTTCCCATTCCAATCCTGAGACCCTTCCTATAGCATGAGATGTGATATCTCAATGCTTATACCAAACCTGAGACCCTTCCTATAGCATGAGATGTGATATCCAACTCCTTCCCATTCCAATCCTGAGACCCTTCCTATAGCATGAGATGTGATGTCTCAATGCTTCTAATACCAAACCTGAGATCCTTCCTATAACATGAGATGTGATATCCAACTCCTTCCATTCCAATCCTGAGACCCTTCCTATAGCATGAGATGTGATACCCAAGTCCTTCCCATTCCAATCCTTAGACCCTTCCTACATCATGCAATATGATATCTCAATGATTCTAATAACAATCCTGAGACCCGTCCTATAACGTGAGATGGGATATCCAATTCCTTCCCATTCCAATCCTGAGACACTTCCGATTGCAGAGATGTGATATCTCAATGCTTATACCAAACCTGAGACCCTTCCTATAACATGAGATCGGATATCTAACTCCTTCCCGTTCCAAACCTGAGACCCTTCCTTTAGCATGAGATGTGATATCCAGCTCCTTCCCATTCCAATCCTGAGACACTTCCGATAGCATGAGATGTGATATCTCAATGCTTCTAATATCAAATCTGAAACCCTCCCTATAGCATGATATGTGATATCTAAGTACTTCCCATTCCAATCCTAAGACCCTTCCTATAGCATGAGATGTGATATCTCAATGCTTCTACCAAACCTGAGACCCTTCCTTTAGCATGAGATGTGATATCCAACTCCTTCCCATTCCAATCCTGAGACCCTTCCTATAGCATGAGATGTGATATCTCAATACTTCTAATACCAAACCTGAGATCCTTCCGATAACATGAGATGTGATATCCAAATCCTTCCCCTTCCAAACCTGAGACCCTCCCTTTAGCATGAGATGTGATATCCAACTCCTTCCCATTCCAATCCTGAGACCCTTCTGATAGCATGAGATGTGATATCTCAATGTTTCTAATACCAAACCTGAGATCCTTCCGATAGCATGAGATGTGATATCTCAATGCTTCTAATACCAAACCTGAGATCCTTCCTATAACATGAGATGTGATATCCAAATCCTTCCCCTTCCAAACCTGAGACCCTCCCTTTAGCATGAGATGTGATATCCAACTCCTTCCCATTCCAATCCTGTGGCCCTTCTGATAGCATGAGATGTGATATCTCAATGCCTCTAATACCAAACCTGAGATCCTACCTCTAACATGAAATGTGATATCCAACTCTTTCCCCTTCCAAACCTGAGAGCCTTCCTATAACATGAGATGTGATATCCAACTCCTTCCCATTCCAACCTGAGACCCTTCCTATAGCATGAGATGTGATATCTCAATGCCTCTAATACCAAACCTGAGATCCTTCCTCTAACATGAAATGTGATATCCAACTCCTTCCCTTTCCAAACCTGAGAGCCTATCTATAGCATGAGATGTGATATCCAAGTCCTTCCCATTCCAATCCTTAGACCCTTCCTACAGCATGCAATATGATATCTCAATGATTCTAATGACAAACCTGAGACCCGTCCTATAACATGAGATGGGATATCCAACTCCTTCCCATTCCAATCCTGAGACACTTCCGATAGCAGAGAAGTGATATCTCAATGCTTATACCAAACTTGAGACCCTTCCTATAACATGAGATGTGATATCCAACTCCTTCCCGTTCCAAACCTGAGACCCTTCCTTTAGCATGAGATGTGATATCCAGCTCCTTCCCATTCCAATACTGAGACACTTCCGATAGCATGAGATGTGATATCTCAATGCTTCTAATATCAAAACTGAGACCAACAAAAATGATATGTGATATCTAAGTCCTTCCCATTCAAATCCTGAGACCCTTCCTATAGCATGAGATGTGATATCTCAATGCTTATACCAAACCTGAGACCCTTCCTACGGCATGAGATGTCATATACAACTCCTTCCCATTCCAATCCTGAGACCCTTCCTATAGCATGAGATGTGATATCTCAATGCTTATACCAAACCTGAGACCCTTCCTATAGCATGAGATGTGATATCCAACTCCTTCCCATTCCAATCCTGAGACCCTTCCTATAGCATGAGATGTGATGTCTCAATGCTTCTAATACCAAACCTGAGATCCTTCCTATAACATGAGATGTGATATCCAACTCCTTCCATTCCAATCCTGAGACCCTTCCTATAGCATGAGATTTGATATCTCAATGCTTATACCAAACCTGAGACCCTTCCTATAGCATGAGATGTGATATCCCAGTCTTTCCCATTCCAATCCTTAGACCCTTCCTACAGCATGCAATATGATATCTCAATGTTTCTAATAACAATCCTGAGACCCGTCCTATAACATGAGATGGGATATCCAATTCCTTCCCATTCCAATCCTGAGACACTTCCGATAGCAGAGATGTGATATCTCAATGCTTATACCAAACCTGAGACCCTTCCTATAACATGAGATCGGATATCCAACTCCTTCCCGTTCCAAACCTGAGACCCTTCCTTTAGCATGAGATGTAATATCCAGCTCCTTCCCATTCCAATCCTGAGACACTTCCGATAGCATGAGATGTGATATCTCAATGCTTCTAATATCAAAACTGAAACCCTCCCTATAGCATGATATGTGATATCAAAGTCCTTCCCATTCCAATCCTGAGACCCTTCCTATAGCATGAGATGTGATATCTCAATGCTTCTACCAAACCTGAGACCCTTCCTTTAGCATGAGATGTGATATCCAACTCCTTCCCATTCCAACCTGAGACCCTTCCTATAGCATGAGAAGGGATATCCAACTCCTTCCCAATCCAATCCTGAGACCCTTCCGATAGCATAGATGTGATATCTCAATGCTTATACCAACCCTGAGACCCTTCCTATGGCATGAGATGTGATATCCAACTCCTTGCCATTCAAATCCTGAGACCCTCCCTATAACAAGAGATGTCATATCCAACTCCTTCCCATTCCAAACCTGAGACCCTTCCTTTAGCATGAGATGTGATATCCAAATCCTTCACATTCCAATCCGGAGACTCTTCCTATAACATGAGATGAGATATCCAACTCCTTCCCAATCCAATCCTGAGACCCTTCCGATAGCAGAGATGTGATATCTCAATGCTTATACCAAACCTGAGACCCTTCCTATGGCATGAGATGTGATATCCAACTCCTTGCCATTCAAATCCTGAGACCCTCCCTATAACAAGAGATGTCATATCCAACTCCTTCCCATTCCAAACCTGAGACCCTTCCTTTAGCATGAGATGTGATTTCCAAATCCTTCACATTCCAATCCGGAGACCAATCCTATAGCATGAGATGTGATATCTCAATGCTTCTAATACCAAACCTGAGACCCTTCCGATAGCATGAGATGTGATATCTCTATGCTTCAAAAACCAAACATGAGAACCATCCTATAACATGAGATGTGAATTCCAAATCCTTCCCTTCCCAAACCTGAGACTCTTCCTATAGCATGAGATGTGATATCTCAATGCTTCTAATATCAAACTTCAGACCCTCCCTATAGCATGAGATGTGATATCCAAGTCCTTCCCATTCCAATCCTGAGACACTTCCTATAGCATGAGATGTGATATCTCAATGCTTCTAATACCAAACCTGAGACTCTTCCTATAACATGAGATGGGATATCCAACTCCTTCCCATTCCAATCCTGAGACTTTTCTGATAGCAGAGATGTGACATCCAACTCCTTCCCATTCCAATTCTGATCCCCTTCCTATACCATGAGACTTGATATCTCAATGCTTCTAATACCAAACCTGAGACCCGTCCTATAACATGAGATGTGATATCCAAATCCTTCCCCTTCCAAACCTTAGACCCTTCCTTTATCATGAGATGTGATATCCAACTCCTTCCCATTCAAATCCTGAGACCCTTCCGATATCATGAGATGCAATATCTCAATGCTTCTAATATCAAACTTGAGACCCTCCCTATAGCATGAGATGTGATATCCAAGTCCTTCCCATTCCAATCATGAGACCCTTCCTATAGCATGAGATGTGATATCTCAATGCTTCTAATACCAAACCTGAGACCCTTCCTATAACATGAGATTGGAATATCCAACTCCTTCCCATTCCAATCCTGAGACCCTTCCGATAGCAGAAATGTGATATCTCAATTCTTATACCAAACCTGAGATCCTTCCTATAACATGAGATGTGATATCCAACTCCTTCCCATTCCAATCCTGAGACCCTTCCGATAGCAGAAATGTGATATCTCAATTCTTATACCAAACCTGAGATCCTTCCTATAACATGAGATGTGATATCCAACTCCTTCCCATTCCAATCCTGAGACACTTCCTATAGCATGAGATGTGATATCTCACTGCTTATACCAAACCTGAGACCCTTCCTATAGCATGAGATGTGATATCCAACTCCTTCCCATTCCAATCCTGAGACCCTTCCTATAGCATGAGATGTGATATCTCAATGCTTCTAATATCAAACTTGAGAGCCTCCCTATAGCATGAGATGTGATATCCAAGTCCTTCCCATTCCAATCCTGAGAAACTTCCTATAGCATGAGATGTGATATCTCAATGCTTCTAATACCAAACCTGAGACTCTTCCTATAACATGAGATGGGATATCCACCTCCTTCCCATTCCAATCCTGAGACCCTTCCGATAGCAGAGATGTGATATCTCAATGCTTATACCAAACCTGAGACCCTTCCTACGGCATGAGATGTCATATATAACTCCTTCCCATTCCAATCCTGAGAGCCTTCCTATAGCATGAGATGTGATATCTCAATGCTTATACCAAACCTGAGACCCTTCCTATAGCATGAGATGTGATATCCAACTCCTTCCCATTCCAATCCTGAGACCCTTCCTATAGCATGAGATGTGATATCTCAATGCTTATACCAAACCTGAGACCCTTCCTACGGCATTGAGATATCATATACAACTCCTTCCCATTCCAATCCTGAGACCCTTCCTATAGCATGAGATGTGATATCTCAATGCTTATACCAAACCTGAGACCCTTCTGTTAGGAAAGATTTCGTAATTGTAGGGAATTTTCCTTCCATGTGGCAACCCCTAAACTTTTTGCTATTGTTTTTAACCTTGTTCTTGACTTTGCCAGAGAAGTACAGCCTTCTGCCGCACTTCTCTGGGCTTTCGCTCCTTTCTTACGGGGAAACTGACATGCCCTTAAGACAGTCAGTACCGGGGAACGTTGTTTCCCGTAGTTTCTTTTATCGTGTCGCCGCTTTAGTGCAACACGACACAAGAGAGCACTGTAAGCTAAGTTACAGCTCTCTTGGGTCTCTAGCCTTCTACAGGCCCTAGATACTCTTTTAGGATGGTATTTGATCGGTGCAAGTCATTCAGGGACTGGAATGGTGGCAGCGATCGTTTTGTATATTTTGAGCTCCTTTTGCCGTTCTGAGCACGTTTTTGCACTGAACCCAAAATGGTGGCCTGGCTCCCCAAAATGGCCAGACCACGAGGCTCCTTTGTCCTGTCCACTGTCCGTCTTGCTCCCTTCACCTTCCCCAGGTCCAGCGACCCGGGGCCTTCCTTATTTGGGCATGTACTTTCCCGCGAAACGTGGTTGCTTTCGCGGGCTTCTACATGCCGTTTGTGTGCCTCCAGGGTGTGGGCTGGGATGTCTGGTCCCAATACACATCCTGGGTGCCAGAGAGTCTAGGGTGGTGTGAATGCCTGGGACCACCGTGGTCCGTGATTGGTCCACGTATGGTATGTGTTTTGATGAGCGGATCTCCCATTGGTTCCTCTCCGTTTTGGCGCGAAGGGAACCGTGGATAAGAGGGGGCTGGAAACACCACTACCATGTCGATCTCCTGAGTTCTCACGAACGAAGGAATACAGGAGCCAAGTATCCTGCAACCAAGAGGCTGGACCGAGGAATCGCTGGTGACCCGCTGAAGGAATCCTCCTTTGCACTGCTGTCGTCCTGTGAGCCACTGTCCTCCTTTGATCGAACCAGAAGGCCTGTATTGGTGCTTCGACCTATTGGAATAGCAGGAACAGCTATTCCCGGCATCTTCATCAACTCCTCGCAGTAAGCCTTCGGAAGCGTCTCTGGGCCATCCAGTTGACTGACCAGCTTACAAGGGAGTCCTGCTCTGTAACCGCTGCCAGGTTGTGCCGTATCTCGAGTCCTTGTCACTCTCCCACACTTCGTACACTTGGCGTTCCCAAGTCTGAAGGGAGGAGTGTACTTTTGACTCAGATACGCACGGCCGCTTCGTTGTCCTGCTGCGGCAACAAAACTGTGCTGGTTTCGTCGATTGGGACGTCTTTTTGATCTACACGACTGGAAAGCGTTCCCTGCTCTTCTGAACCCGCCAGCTGCTGAAACTAACGTGGAGAAGCCTGGGTCTGCTTGCTTCGGGGACCGGTGAGTAGTATAGCTAGGATCTGGTCGCCCTCCTGCAGTAACCCATTGCTTTTCCCCGCTGTGTAAAACAGCACCCTTTTCGTCCGTACTCGCGCTCTGCTTCTACTTGCTGTGAAAGCTGCGTTTGAGTTGCGGAACCTGTTCTTCTTCTGCTGTGCACTAACCCGAACTGCCTGACTTCCTTCGAAGAGCTTCTCCTTTTGCCCGTTGGCACCAGCACTTGCAGGTACTTTGAGCACAAGGCTCCACTCTTCTCAGGGCTCGGACTTCCATCTAGTTAGGTGCCTCTGAAGGCGAACTGAGTCGAAAGCATTATCGCACTGCCTGTTTTCTTCCCTTTCAGGTGGACTACATATTTCGTGCTTTAAACGCTTGCGACTGTGTATTTGTATATATATTGTGTTGATTTGGTATGTGTTGGCTTAATACTGTGTTATTGTGATTTTCTCGCTACGGTCGTTGTTTTAAAGGCCTTAAAATAAATGTGTTTATATTTTTGATATAACACCTGTATGGAGTAGTTTGTAAGCGCTCTTGCTTTGTGTGCTCATTGCGGGCTTTCAGTCACCCTCACCCCTCTTGAGACCTAGTCTTGACCGCCGCGATCGCTACCTTGATTGGTCTGGCTTGTCCAGAGGTTACCCTGTTCCAAGTAATTAGGTTGGCCTTCTGAACTTCTGCGCCACCAGGACAGAGTTCAGAAATCCGTCTTAACAAATTGGTGTACAGCGGTGGGATACGACTGAAGGTATCCAGTGTTGCGCACGGGCTAAGGCATTTCAGGTTATTCCAACCAGTACACGTAGTGGATTGTTGTAATATAACTTTAAAAGGGCCATAGTCCTATCACACAGTATGGAAACAAGTACGTTGTTAACTTTAAATGCTTCCAAATCAGAAACACTGAAAAAGATGTGTGCGGTTACAGAGCAGGACTCCCTTGTAAGCTGGTCAGTCAACTGGATGGCCCAGAGACGCTTCCGAAGGCTTACTGCGAGGAGTTGATGAAGCTGTTCCTGCTATTCCAATGGGTCGAAGCACCAATACAGGCCTTCTGGTTCGATCAAAGGAGGACAGTGGCTCACAGGACGACAGCAGTGCAAAGGAGGATTCCTTCAGCGGGTCACCAGCGATTCCTCGGTCCAGCCTCTTGGTTGCAGGATACTTGGCTCCTGTATTCCTTCGTTCGTGAGAACTCAGGAGATCGACATGGTAGTGGTGTTTCCAGCCCCCTCTTATCCACGGTTCCCTTCGCGCCAAAACGGAGAGGAACCAATGGGAGATCCGCTCATCAAAACACATACCATACGTGGACCAATCACGGACCACGGTGGTCCCAGGCATTCACACCACCCTAGACTCTCTGGCACCCAGGATGTGTATTGGGACCAGACATCCCAGCCCACACCCTGGAGGCACACAAACGGCATGTAGAAGCCCGCGAAAGCAACCACGTTTCGCGGGAAAGTACATGCCCAAATAAGGAAGGCCCCGGGTCGCTGGACCTGGGGAAGGTGAAGGGAGCAAGACGGACAGTGGACAGGACAAAGGAGCCTCGTGGTCTGGCCATTTTGGGGAGCCAGGCCACCATTTTGGGTTCAGTGCAAAAACGTGCTCAGAACGGCAAAAGGAGCTCAAAATATACAAAACGATCGCTGCCACCATTCCAGTCCCTGAATGACTTGCACCGATCAAATACCATCCTAAAAGAGTATCTAGGGCCTGTAGAAGGCTAGAGACCCAAGAGAGCTGTAACTTAGCTTACAGTGCTCTCTTGTGTCGTGTTGCACTAAAGCGGCGACACGATAAAAGAAACTACGGGAAACAACGTTCCCCGGTACTGACTGTCTTAAGGGCATGTCAGTTTCCCCGTAAGAAAGGAGCGAAAGCCCAGAGAAGTGCGGCAGAAGGCTGTACTTCTCTGGCAAAGTCAAGAACAAGGTTAAAAACAATAGCAAAAAGTTTAGGGGTTGCCACATGGAAGGAAAATTCCCTACAATTACGAAATCTTTCCTAACACTCGCCCCTCCCAGACTATGGACAGGGGGAACTAATCCACCCCTGGATGAGTCTCATGTTCAGGTCGGTTAAACATTCTGGACAACCCATCAGCATTGCTATGTTGGACACCTGGCCTATGCTCAATAGTGAAGTCGAAGCCTTGTAGACTTATGGACCACCTAAGCAACTTTGGATTCTCCCCCTTCATGTTCATTAGCCACTTTAACGGCTTATGGTCAGTTTGCACAGTGAAGTGGGTCCCATAGAGGTAGGGCCTCAGCTTCCTTAGGGCCCACACAACAGAGAAACATTCTTTCTCTACCGTGGACCATCTGAGCTCTCTGTCCTTAAGCTGGCGACTAATAAAACCGATAGGGTGTTCCTTACCCTTCTCATCTACTTGTGATAGTACAGCTCCTATCCCAGTGTCAGAGGCGTCCGTCTGCACGATAAAAGTTCTTTGATAATCAGGGGCCCTGAGCACAGGGGCCTGGCACAAGGAGTCTTTCAAGCCATTGAAGGCCTTCTCACACTCGTCGGTCCAAGTTACCTTCTTGGGTTTCTTCGGAGTTGTGAGGGCAGTCAGAGGAGCAGCTATGGTGCCATAGTCTGCCATAAAATTGCGATAATACCCCGTGAGTCCTAAGAAGGCTCTCACTTGGGTTTGCGTAGTGGGGGTAGGCCAGTCTTGTACTGCTTGTACTTTACTGGGAAGAGGCTGTATCCTCCCTCCACCTACTTCATGTCCAAGGTAAACCACTGAGCCTTGTCCAATCTGGAATTTACTAGCCTTTATGGTCAAGTGGGCTTTCTGAAGAGCCTGGAGCACAATCCCGAGGTGTTTCACATGGTCTTCCCAGGTGGCACTGAAAACTGCGATATCGTCCAGATATGCGAGACAGAATTCGTCCAACCCATTCAACACATGATTCACAAGCCTCTGGAAAGTGGCAGGTGCATTCTTCAACCCGAACGGCATTACCCGGAATTGGTAAAGGCCGTCTGGAGTAGAAAATGCTGTCTTCTCCTTAGCATGTTCTGCTAACGCTATTTGCCAATAGCCAGCAGTAAGGTCAAACGTGCTGAGGTACTTGGAGGCACCCAAAGTATCCACCAGCTCATCTGTTCGAGGCAAGGGGTGTGCATCTGTCTTGGTGACAGCATTCAGAGCCCTGTAATCCACGCAGAACCTCAATTCAGAAGTGCCTGCCTTTGGAACCAAAACCACAGGGCTGGACCAAGGACTACTAGAGGGTTCAATCACCCCAAGGTCTAACATTTTGTTGACCTCGGTCTTAATATAAGACCGTACTTTATCCGACATTCTGTATCCCCTACTTTTGGTAGGTACACTGTCTCCTGTGTCAATGTTATGTTTGCACCAAGGTGTCAAACCAGGCGACTGTGAAAACAGGGGGGAAAACTGCCTAAGCAAACTTTTCACCTCAGCCTGCTGATCAGAAGTCAGGTGAGGGGCCACTCGGACACCCTCAAAGGAGCAATCTGAAGGACCGCCTTGGAACAGGTCGGGGAGAGGTTCAGACTCCTCTTCCTCAATGTCTGAAGCCAGTAGCAGTGCTGCGATTTCGACTCTTGGGACGAAAGCCTTCAGCCTATTCACGTGAAACACTTTTGGAGCCTGTCCAGGCCTTCCAAGGTCCACTAAATAGTTCACCTCACCCAGGGGCTCCACCACTGTGTAAGGGCCTGACCATTTGTCCTGTAAAGCTCGAGGCCTTATTGGATTCATGATCAGGACTTGCTGACCAGGTGTGAAGTTGATGAGGGAAGCTTTCTGGTCGTACCAATGTTTCACCAGCGCTTGCCCTGCCTTCAATTTCTCACTAGCCAAGCCCATCAGAAGTACCATCCGTTTTCTGAGCCCTAGCACATAATCAACTACGTTGGTAGTAACAGGGGGAGTGGGCATCTCCCATCCCTCTTTGACGATGGCTAAGGGTCCCCGTACGGGATGACCGAACAGAAGTTCGAAGGGGCTGAAGCCAACACCCTCCTGTGGTACCTCTCGGTAGGCAAACAGCAAGCATGGTAAAAGAAGATCCCATTTTCTTCTCTGAGGCTCCTCCAGAGTCCCAATCATGCTCTTTAACGTTCTGTTGAAACGTTCCACCAGACCATTGGTCTGGGGGTGGTATGCAGAAGAGAACTTGTAGGTGACCCCACATTCTTTCCACATAGCCTGCATATACTTCGACATAAAGTTGCTGCCACGATCTGACACAACTTCTTTAGGGAAGCCAACCCTAGTAAATATGCCGAGTAAAGCTTTTGCAACTGACTTGGCAGTTACAGCTTTCAATGGGATGGCCTCAGGATACCTGGTTTCCTGGTCGACCAGCACCAGGATAAACCTATTGCCCGAGGATGTTTGCGGGTCAAGGGGACTGACGATGTCGATCCCTACCCTTTCAAATGGTACCCCCACAACTGGGAGCGGTACCAACGGAGCTTGGATTGTCGCGCCAACCTTACCAGACAACTGGCAGGAGGCACAACTCCTGCAGTGACTTTCTACTTGCACCCCCATCTTGGGCCAGTAGAAGTGCATGGATAACCTTTGCTTGGTCCTCTTCATACCAAGGTGACCAGCAAGGGGAACTTCATGCGCCAACTGCAGGAGGAAGGGCCTAACAGCAAGGGGAACCACCAACCTCCTATGGTCTCCTTCTGTAGACTCTGTGGGCTCACTATAGAGGAGTCCACCTTCCCAATAAATCCTGTGCGTCCCAGGAGGTTCACCCTCAAGCTGGGAGCAGGCCTGTCTCCTTAGGCCTTCCAGAGATGGGCACTCACGTTGGCCTTTACTGAACTCGTCCCTATCAGGACCTCCTTCAACTAACAAGTCTTTTAGTTCAGGATGATCGTTGGGGTCGAATACTTCAGGCATCGCCACTTCCTCGTCAGGCTCGGGCGATCGACCAACTTCCTCCACCGCAGTGGTAGGCGAGCTCGGGGGAATATTCTCTTTCCCTCGTCGTGACTTGTAGACTCCTTTCGCCTTGGGTTTCCCCTTCGGCTGGGGCAGCGTATTGGACTTGGCCAATGCTGCCCGTGCTTGAGACCGTGTGTAGGGTCTTTCGGCAGTGTCTCCTACGAGCCCTAAAGCTCTGAGATCATTACCTAACAAGACCTTTCCTGGGACGTTTCTCTGAATGCTCACTGGAATCCTAACTGCTGTACCATTTAAAGTAAGATTTACAGGGATCACGGGAAACATACGGAGGGGGCCGTCAGCCAACTTAGTGGGCATCAGAGTACCTCTGGCAACTTCCTCTGAGTCTACCAAGGTAGAATCCACTACAGTGCGACTGCACCCACTATCCCTAAGAGCTGGAGTATCTACTCCATTGATCAGCACACTGGGCCTCATTACGACCCTGGCGGTAAGGGGTTAGCGCCAGCGTTAGCTGCGCCGACCCCTTACCGCCAATCACGAGTTCCCTTTCCGCCATGGCGGATTTTACACCTGCTTCTAGCGGGTGTAAAAAACCATGGCGGTAAGGGAACTTGATGTTAATTACGCCACCGTAATTTACGGTGGCGTAATTAACGCCTTCCCCACTCCCATTATGCCCTATGGGGCAAAAATGGGAATGGGGAAGGGTAAATGGGGATTGGGGACTTACCGCCCCGCCGACCTCGGAATGGGGCGGTAAGTCCGCCAACCACCATGGCGTAAACGTAGTTTACGCCATGGTGGTAAAGTCACGGCCCAGGCGGTAACTTACCGCCTGGGTCGTAATGAGGCCCACTGTCTTTAAAGTAGTGCTTGGTATTATCCGGAATCCTAGCATACGCCTCTGCGACTTTAGGCTCCCAGGAACCCAGGGACACTAAAACTACCTCAGCCTCTATTCCGCTGGGAAATGAGTCTGAGGAGAAGGATGCTCCTGTAATCTCTTCTTCCTCGTAGGAGGAGAAGGCCAGATTAGCGGAGTGGACCCCCAAAGGTCTAACCTTACAACGGGGATCCCCCTTCACATGGTCAGTTGCTCCACAAGCAAAACAAGATCCATTGGGTCTGTTTACATAGGGAGGCTTATTGTAACCAGAGTTCTGTTTCGGAGGCTGACCTCCACTACCCTGTGAGTTCTCTTGTGTCTTACCCTTGTTTTTCTTTTTGTGGCTCTTTTGGGAAGAAGATTTAGCAGATTCCCCACCCTCCATATCTTTGGACTTTCTCCCTTCCTCCTGCTTACCAGGATGAGTTTTGTCCTTATGGGACACTCGATGTGACACCCATAAGTCGGCGGCCATGGCCAGCTTCTTAGGATCTATCTCCTTCGAATCGGCCAAGTGCTGCTTAAGCTCCGGGGAAAAAGAAGCAAAAATGTGTTCCAGCATGACAAGATTTATCATGCCGGCGAAGGTAGAAACCTTATAGCCTTCGACCCAGCCAGTTAAGTTTTTCAAAGATTCAGTGACATAAGATACCCAAGTACCACCTTCCTTTTTCTTATACTCTCGAAAACGCTTTAAATATTGGGCCGGAGTCTTCCCAAACTTTAAAATGAGAGTCTGCTTTAAGATGGCGAAATCGGCTCGCTCAGCCTTCGACATCTCCATAATGGCAGTACAGCCAGAATGGGGCAGTCTACTGAGTAACCACGCAATCTTATCAGCATTGTCAACTTTCTGAACTTCGCATGCATACTCAAACGCATTCAGCCAGTCCATAATGTCATTCCGTTCCTCATACACACTGAGCAGATCTTTTGGAAACCGTGGATGAGAGGAGGCCCCAGACCCATGTCCAGGACCCGTGGACCCATTTGCAACCTGAAGCTTGGCCAGTTCCAACTGGTGATCCCTGTCTTTTTGTTTTTCTACCTGTTCGATTTTTAGTTTGGCTATGCTGAATTCAAGCTCCTGCTGCCTAAACCGCAGCTCTTGCTTCTTGAATTCAAGCATAGCCTCCCCATCAGCACTGGCAGAGGAAACATTAGACATCTCGTCCTCCCTGTCCTCGTGGTCGCGATGGATCAGTGCGGCGGCAGAACCGTCGGTTCTGCCAGTGAGAGCAGCCCCACCACCTTCCGCACTGTCCTCAGAAGTAATAGCGTCAAGCTGTGCTTCTTGCCACGCCACGATTCTTTGGATCATTTCCAATTTTGTGCCTTGAGAGGAAACACCTCTCTCCGCACACATCTTTTTCAGTGTTTCTGATTTGGAAGCATTTAAAGTTAACAACGTACTTGTTTCCATACTGTGTGATAGGACTATGGCCTTTTTAAAGTTATATTACAACAATCCACTACGTGTACTGGTTGGAATAACCTGAAATGCCTTAGCCCGTGCGCAACACTGGATACCTTCAGTCGTATCCCACCGCTGTACACCAATTTGTTAAGACGGATTTCTGAACTCTGTCCTGGTGGCGCAGAAGTTCAGAAGGCCAACCTAATTACTTGGAACAGGGTAACCTCTGGACAAGCCAGACCAATCAAGGTAGCGATCGCGGCGGTCAAGACTAGGTCTCAAGAGGGGTGAGGGTGACTGAAAGCCCGCAATGAGCACACAAAGCAAGAGCGCTTACAAACTACTCCATACAGGTGTTATATCAAAAATATAAACACATTTATTTTAAGGCCTTTAAAACAACGACCGTAGCGAGAAAATCACAATAACACAGTATTAAGCCAACACATACCAAATCAACACAATATATATACAAATACACAGTCGCAAGCGTTTAAAGCACGAAATATGTAGTCCACCTGAAAGGGAAGAAAACAGGCAGTGCGATAATGCTTTCGACTCAGTTCGCCTTCAGAGGCACCTAACTAGATGGAAGTCCGAGCCCTGAGAAGAGTGGAGCCTTGTGCTCAAAGTACCTGCAAGTGCTGGTGCCAACGGGCAAAAGGAGAAGCTCTTCGAAGGAAGTCAGGCAGTTCGGGTTAGTGCACAGCAGAAGAAGAACAGGTTCCGCAACTCAAACGCAGCTTCCACAGCAAGTAGAAGCAGAGCGCGAGTACGGACGAAAAGGGTGCTGTTTTACACAGCGGGGAAAAGCAATGGGTTACTGCAGGAGGGCGACCAGATCCTAGCTATACTACTCACCGGTCCCCGAAGCAAGCAGACCCAGGCTTCTCCACGTTAGTTTCAGCAGCTGGCGGGTTCAGAAGAGCAGGGAACGCTTTCCAGTCGTGTAGATCAAAAAGACGTCCCAATCGACGAAACCAGCACAGTTTTGTTGCCGCAGCAGGACAACGAAGCGGCCGTGCGTATCTGAGTCAAAAGTACACTCCTCCCTTCAGACTTGGGAACGCCAAGTGTACGAAGCGTGGGAGAGTGACAAGGACTCGAGATACGGCACAACCTGGCGGCGGTTACAGAGCAGGACTCCCTTGTAAGCTGGTCAGTCAACTGGATGGCCCAGAGACGCTTCCGAAGGCTTACTGCGAGGAGTTGATGAAGATGCCGGGAATAGCTGTTCCTGCTATTCCAATAGGTCGAAGCACCAATACAGGCCTTCTGGTTCGATCAAAGGAGGACAGTGGCTCACAGGACGACAGCAGTGCAAAGGAGGATTCCTTCAGCGGGTCACCAGCGATTCCTCGGTCCAGCCTCTTGGTTGCAGGATACTTGGCTCCTGTATTCCTTCGTTCGTGAGAACTCAGGAGATCGACACGGTAGTGGTGTTTCCAGCCCCCTCTTATCCACGGTTCCCTTCGCGCCAAAACGGAGAGGAACCAATGGGAGATCCGCTCATCAAAACACATACCATACGTGGACCAATCACGGACCACGGTGGTCCCAGGCATTCACACCACCCTAGACTCTCTGGCACCCAGGATGTGTATTGGGACCAGACATCCCAGCCCACACCCTGGAGGCACACAAACGGCATGTAGAAGCCCGCGAAAGCAACCACGTTTCGCGGGAAAGTACATGCCCAAATAAGGAAGGCCCCGGGTCGCTGGACCTGGGGAAGGTGAAGGGAGCAAGACGGACAGTGGACAGGACAAAGGAGCCTCGTGGTCTGGCCATTTTGGGGAGCCAGGCCACCATTTTGGGTTCAGTGCAAAAACGTGCTCAGAACGGCAAAAGGAGCTCAAAATATACAAAACGATCGCTGCCACCATTCCAGTCCCTGAATGACTTGCACCGATCAAATACCATCCTAAAAGAGTATCTAGGGCCTGTAGAAGGCTAGAGACCCAAGAGAGCTGGAACTTAGCTTACAGTGCTCTCTTGTGTCGTGTTGCACTAAAGCGGCGACACGATAAAAGAAACTACGGGAAACAACGTTCCCCGGTACTGACTGTCTTAAGGGCATGTCAGTTTCCCCGTAAGAAAGGAGCGAAAGCCCAGAGAAGTGCGGCAGAAGGCTGTACTTCTCTGGCAAAGTCAAGAACAAGGTTAAAAACAATAGCAAAAAGTTTAGGGGTTGCCACATGGAAGGAAAATTCCCTACAATTACGAAATCTTTCCTAACAGAAGGGTCTCAGGTTTGGTATAAGCATTGAGATATTACATCTCATGCTATAGGAAGGGTCTCAGGATTGGAATGGGAAGGAGTTGTATATGATATCTCAATGCCGTAGGAAGGGTCTCAGGTTTGGTATAAGCATTGAGATATCACATCTCATGCTATAGGAAGGGTCTCAGGATTGGAATGGGAAGGAGTTGGATATCACATCTCATGCTATAGGAAGGGTCTCAGGTTTGGTATAAGCATTGAGATATCACATCTCATGCTATAGGAAGGGTCTCAGGATTGGAATGGGAAGGAGTTATATATGACATCTCATGCCGTAGGAAGTGTCTCAGGTTTGGTATAAGCATTGAGATATCACATCTCTGCTATCGGAAGGGTCTCAGGATTGGAATGGGAAGGAGGTGGATATCCCATCTCATGTTATAGGAAGAGTCTCAGGTTTGGTATTAGAAGCATTGAGATATCACATCTCATGCTATAGGAAGTTTCTCAGGATTGGAATGGGAAGGACTTGGATATCACATCTCATGCTATAGGGAGGCTCTCAAGTTTGATATTAGAAGCATTGAGATATCACATCTCATGCTATAGGAAGGGTCTCAGGATTGGAATGGGAAGGAGTTGGATATCACATCTCATGCTATAGGAAGGGTCTCAGGTTTGGTATAAGCAGTGAGATATCACATCTCATGCTATAGGAAGTGTCTCAGGATTGGAATGGGAAGGAGTTGGATATCACATCTCATGTTATAGGAAGGATCTCAGGTTTGGTATAAGAATTGAGATATCACATTTCTGCTATCGGAAGGGTCTCAGGATTGGAATGGGAAGGAGTTGGATATCACATCTCATGTTATAGGAAGGATCTCAGGTTTGGTATAAGAATTGAGATATCACATTTCTGCTATCGGAAGGGTCTCAGGATTGGAATGGGAAGGAGTTGGATATTCCAATCTCATGTTATAGGAAGGGTCTCAGGTTTGGTATTAGAAGCATTGAGATATCACATCTCATGCTATAGGAAGGGTCTCATGATTGGAATGGGAAGGACTTGGATATCACATCTCATGCTATAGGGAGGGTCTCAAGTTTGATATTAGAAGCATTGAGATATTGCATCTCATGATATCGGAAGGGTCTCAGGATTTGAATGGGAAGGAGTTGGATATCACATCTCATGATAAAGGAAGGGTCTAAGGTTTGGAAGGGGAAGGATTTGGATATCACATCTCATGTTATAGGACGGGTCTCAGGTTTGGTATTAGAAGCATTGAGATATCAAGTCTCATGGTATAGGAAGGGGATCAGAATTGGAATGGGAAGGAGTTGGATGTCACATCTCTGCTATCAGAAGAGTCTCAGGATTGGAATGGGAAGGAGTTGGATATCCCATCTCATGTTATAGGAAGAGTCTCAGGTTTGGTATTAGAAGCATTGAGATATCACATCTCATGCTATAGGAAGTGTCTCAGGATTGGAATGGGAAGGACTTGGATATCACATCTCATGCTATAGGGAGGGTCTGAAGTTTGATATTAGAAGCATTGAGATATCACATCTCATGCTATAGGAAGAGTCTCAGGTTTGGGAAGGGAAGGATTTGGAATTCACATCTCATGTTATAGGATGGTTCTCATGTTTGGTTTTTGAAGCATAGAGATATCACATCTCATGCTATCGGAAGGGTCTCAGGTTTGGTATTAGAAGCATTGAGATATCACATCTCATGCTATAGGATTGGTCTCCGGATTGGAATGTGAAGGATTTGGAAATCACATCTCATGCTAAAGGAAGGGTCTCAGGTTTGGAATGGGAAGGAGTTGGATATGACATCTCTTGTTATAGGGAGGGTCTCAGGATTTGAATGGCAAGGAGTTGGATATCACATCTCATGCCATAGGAAGGGTCTCAGGTTTGGTATAAGCATTGAGATATCACATCTCTGCTATCGGAAGGGTCTCAGGATTGGATTGGGAAGGAGTTGGATATCTCATCTCATGTTATAGGAAGAGTCTCCGGATTGGAATGTGAAGGATTTGGATATCACATCTCATGCTAAAGGAAGGGTCTCAGGTTTGGAATGGGAAGGAGTTGGATATGACATCTCTTGTTATAGGGAGGGTCTCAGGATTTGAATGGCAAGGAGTTGGATATCACATCTCATGCCATAGGAAGGGTCTCAGGGTTGGTATAAGCATTGAGATATCACATCTATGCTATCGGAAGGGTCTCAGGATTGGATTGGGAAGGAGTTGGATATCCCTTCTCATGCTATAGGAAGGGTCTCAGGTTGGAATGGGAAGGAGTTGGATATCACATCTCATGCTAAAGGAAGGGTCTCAGGTTTGGTAGAAGCATTGAGATATCACATCTCATGCTATAGGAAGGGTCTCAGGATTGGAATGGGAAGGACTTTGATATCACATATCATGCTATAGGGAGGGTTTCAGTTTTGATATTAGAAGCATTGAGATATCACATCTCATGCTATCGGAAGTGTCTCAGGATTGGAATGGGAAGGAGCTGGATATTACATCTCATGCTAAAGGAAGGGTCTCAGGTTTGGAACGGGAAGGAGTTGGATATCCGATCTCATGTTATAGGAAGGGTCTCAGGTTTGGTATAAGCATTGAGATATCACATCTCTGCTATCGGAAGTGTCTCAGGATTGGAATGGGAAGGAATTGGATATCCCATCTCATGTTATAGGACGGGTCTCAGGATTGTTATTAGAAACATTGAGATATCATATTGCATGCTGTAGGAAGGGTCTAAGGATTGGAATGGGAAAGACTGGGATATCACATCTCATGCTATAGGAAGGGTCTCAGGTTTGGTATAAGCATTGAGATATCAAATCTCATGCTATAGGAAGGGTCTCAGGATTGGAATGGAAGGAGTTGGATATCACATCTCATGTTATAGGAAGGATCTCAGGTTTGGTATTAGAAGCATTGAGACATCACATCTCATGCTATAGGAAGGGTCTCAGGATTGGAATGGGAAGGAGTTGTATATGACATCTCATGCCGTAGGAAGGGTCTCAGGTTTGGTATAAGCATTGAGATATCACATCTCATGCTATAGGAAGGGTCTCAGGATTTGAATGGGAAGGACTTAGATATCACATATCATTTTTGTTGGTCTCAGTTTTGATATTAGAAGCATTGAGATATCACATCTCATGCTATCGGAAGTGTCTCAGTATTGGAATGGGAAGGAGCTGGATATCACATCTCATGCTAAAGGAAGGGTCTCAGGTTTGGAACGGGAAGGAGTTGGATATCACATCTCATGTTATAGGAAGGGTCTCAAGTTTGGTATAAGCATTGAGATATCACTTCTCTGCTATCGGAAGTGTCTCAGGATTGGAATGGGAAGGAGTTGGATATCCCATCTCATGTTATAGGACGGGTCTCAGGTTTGTCATTAGAATCATTGAGATATCATATTGCATGCTGTAGGAAGGGTCTAAGGATTGGAATGGGAAGGACTTGGATATCACATCTCATGCTATAGATAGGCTCTCAGGTTTGGAAAGGGAAGGAGTTGGATATCACATTTCATGTTAGAGGAAGGATCTCAGGTTTGGTATTAGAGGCATTGAGATATCACATCTCATGCTATAGGAAGGGTCTCAGGTTGGAATGGGAAGGAGTTGGATATCACATCTCATGTTATAGGAAGGCTCTCAGGTTTGGAAGGGGAAAGAGTTGGATATCACATTTCATGTTAGAGGTAGGATCTCAGGTTTGGTATTAGAGGCATTGAGATATCACATCTCATGCTATCAGAAGGGCCACAGGATTGGAATGGGAAGGAGTTGGATATCACATCTCATGCTAAAGGGAGGGTCTCAGGTTTGGAAGGGGAAGGATTTGGATATCACATCTCATGTTATAGGAAGGATCTCAGGTTTGGTATTAGAAGCATTGAGATATCACATCTCATGCTATCGGAAGGATCTCAGGTTTGGTATTAGAAACATTGAGATATCACATCTCATGCTATCAGAAGGGTCTCAGGATTGGAATGGGAAGGAGTTGGATATCACATCTCATGCTAAAGGGAGGGTCTCAGGTTTGGAAGGGGAAGGATTTGGATATCACATCTCATGTTATCGGAAGGATCTCAGGTTTGGTATTAGAAGTATTGAGATATCACATCTCATGCTATAGGAAGGGTCTCAGGATTGGAATGGGAAGGAGTTGGATATCACATCTCATGCTAAAGGAAGGGTCTCAGGTTTGGTAGAAGCATTGAGATATCACATCTCATGCTATAGGAAGGGTCTTAGGATTGGAATGGGAAGTACTTAGATATCACATATCATGCTATAGGGAGGGTTTCAGATTTGATATTAGAAGCATTGAGATATCACATCTCATGCTATCGGAAGTGTCTCAGGATTGGAATGGGAAGGAGCTGGATATCACATCTCATGCTAAAGGAAGGGTCTCAGGTTTGGAACGGGAAGGAGTTAGATATCCGATCTCATGTTATAGGAAGGGTCTCAGGTTTGGTATAAGCATTGAGATATCACATCTCTGCAATCGGAAGTGTCTCAGGATTGGAATGGGAAGGAATTGGATATCCCATCTCACGTTATAGGACGGGTCTCAGGATTGTTATTAGAATCATTGAGATATCATATTGCATGATGTAGGAAGGGTCTAAGGATTGGAATGGGAAGGACTTGGGTATCACATCTCATGCTATAGGAAGGGTCTCAGGATTGGAATGGAAGGAGTTGGATATCACATCTCATGTTATAGGAAGGATCTCAGGTTTGGTATTAGAAGCATTGAGACATCACATCTCATGCTATAGGAAGGGTCTCAGGATTGGAATGGGAAGGAGTTGGATATCACATCTCATGCTATAGGAAGGGTCTCAGGTTTGGTATAAGCATTGAGATATCACATCTCATGCTATAGGAAGGGTCTCAGGATTGGAATGGGAAGGAGTTGTATATGACATCTCATGCCGTAGGAAGGTCTCAGGTTTGGTATAAGCATTGAGATATCACATCTCTGCTATTGGAAGGGTCTCAGGATTGGAATGGGAAGGAGTTGGATATCCCATCTCATGTTATAGGATGAGCCTCAGGTTTGGTATTAGAAGCATTGAGATATCACATCTCATGCTATAGGAAGTGTCTCAGGATTGGAATGGGAAGGACTTGGATATCACATCTCATGCTATAGGGAGGGTCTCAAGTTTGATATTAGAAGCATTGAGATATCACATCTCATGCTATAGGAAGGGTCTCAGGATTGGAATGGGAAGGAGTTGGATATCACATCTCATGCTATAGGAAGGGTCTCATGTTTGGTTTTTGAAGCATAGAGATATCACATCTCATGCTATCGGAAGGGTCTCAGGTTTGGTATTAGAAGCATTGAGATATCACATCTCATGCTATAGGATTGGTCTCCGGATTGGAATGTGAAGGATTTGGAAATCACATCTCATGCTAAAGGAAGGGTCTCAGGTTTGGAATGGGAAGGAGTTGGATATGACATCTCTTGTTATAGGGGGGGTCTCAGGATTTGAATGGCAAGGAGTTGGATATCACATCTCATGCCATAGGAAGGGTCTCAGGTTTGGTATAAGCATTGAGATATCACATCTCTGCTATCGGAAGGGTCTCAGGATTGGATTGGGAAGGAGTTGGATATCTCATCTCATGTTATAGGAAGAGTCTCCGGATTGGAATGTGAAGGATTTGGATATCACATCTCATGCTAAAGGAAGGGTCTCAGGTTTGGAATGGGAAGGAGTTGGATATGACATCTCTTGTTATAGGGAGGGTCTCAGGATTTGAATGGCAAGGAGTTGGATATCACATCTCATGCCATAGGAAGGGTCTCAGGGTTGGTATAAGCATTGAGATATCACATCTATGCTATCGGAAGGGTCTCAGGATTGGATTGGGAAGGAGTTGGATATCCCTTCTCATGCTATAGGAAGGGTCTCAGGTTGGAATGGGAAGGAGTTGGATATCACATCTCATGCTAAAGGAAGGGTCTCAGGTTTGGTAGAAGCATTGAGATATCACATCTCATGCTATAGGAAGGGTCTCAGGATTGGAATGGGAAGGACTTTGATATCACATATCATGCTATAGGGAGGGTTTCAGTTTTGATATTAGAAGCATTGAGATATCACATCTCATGCTATCGGAAGTGTCTCAGGATTGGAATGGGAAGGAGCTGGATATTACATCTCATGCTAAAGGAAGGGTCTCAGGTTTGGAACGGGAAGGAGTTGGATATCCGATCTCATGTTATAGGAAGGGTCTCAGGTTTGGTATAAGCATTGAGATATCACATCTCTGCTATCGGAAGTGTCTCAGGATTGGAATGGGAAGGAATTGGATATCCCATCTCATGTTATAGGACGGGTCTCAGGATTGTTATTAGAAACATTGAGATATCATATTGCATGCTGTAGGAAGGGTCTAAGGATTGGAATGGGAAAGACTGGGATATCACATCTCATGCTATAGGAAGGGTCTCAGGTTTGGTATAAGCATTGAGATATCAAATCTCATGCTATAGGAAGGGTCTCAGGATTGGAATGGAAGGAGTTGGATATCACATCTCATGTTATAGGAAGGATCTCAGGTTTGGTATTAGAAGCATTGAGACATCACATCTCATGCTATAGGAAGGGTCTCAGGATTGGAATGGGAAGGAGTTGGATATCACATCTCATGCTATAGGAAGGGTCTCAGGTTTGGTATAAGCATTGAGATATCACATCTCATGCTATAGGAAGGGTCTCAGGATTGGAATGGGAAGGAGTTGTATATGACATCTCATGCCGTAGGAAGGGTCTCAGGTTTGGTATAAGCATTGAGATATCACATCTCATGCTATAGGAAGGGTCTCAGGATTTGAATGGGAAGGACTTAGATATCACATATCATTTTTGTTGGTCTCAATTTTGATATTAGAAGCATTGAGATATCACATCTCATGCTATCGGAAGTGTCTCAGTATTGGAATGGGAAGGAGCTGGATATCACATCTCATGCTAAAGGAAGGGTCTCAGGTTTGGAACGGGAAGGAGTTGGATATCACATCTCATGTTATAGGAAGGGTCTCAAGTTTGGTATAAGCATTGAGATATCACTTCTCTGCTATCGGAAGTGTCTCAGGATTGGAATGGGAAGGAGTTGGATATCCCATCTCATGTTATAGGACGGGTCTCAGGTTTGTCATTAGAATCATTGAGATATCATATTGCATGCTGTAGGAAGGGTCTAAGGATTGGAATGGGAAGGACTTGGATATCACATCTCATGCTATAGATAGGCTCTCAGGTTTGGAAAGGGAAGGAGTTGGATATCACATTTCATGTTAGAGGAAGGATCTCAGGTTTGGTATTAGAGGCATTGAGATATCACATCTCATGCTATAGGAAGGGTCTCAGGTTGGAATGGGAAGGAGTTGGATATCACATCTCATGTTATAGGAAGGCTCTCAGGTTTGGAAGGGGAAAGAGTTGGATATCACATTTCATGTTAGAGGTAGGATCTCAGGTTTGGTATTAGAGGCATTGAGATATCACATCTCATGCTATCAGAAGGGCCACAGGATTGGAATGGGAAGGAGTTGGATATCACATCTCATGCTAAAGGGAGGGTCTCAGGTTTGGAAGGGGAAGGATTTGGATATCACATCTCATGTTATAGGAAGGATCTCAGGTTTGGTATTAGAAGCATTGAGATATCACATCTCATGCTATCGGAAGGATCTCAGGTTTGGTATTAGAAACATTGAGATATCACATCTCATGCTATCAGAAGGGTCTCAGGATTGGAATGGGAAGGAGTTGGATATCACATCTCATGCTAAAGGGAGGGTCTCAGGTTTGGAAGGGGAAGGATTTGGATATCACATCTCATGTTATCGGAAGGATCTCAGGTTTGGTATTAGAAGTATTGAGATATCACATCTCATGCTATAGGAAGGGTCTCAGGATTGGAATGGGAAGGAGTTGGATATCACATCTCATGCTAAAGGAAGGGTCTCAGGTTTGGTAGAAGCATTGAGATATCACATCTCATGCTATAGGAAGGGTCTTAGGATTGGAATGGGAAGTACTTAGATATCACATATCATGCTATAGGGAGGGTTTCAGATTTGATATTAGAAGCATTGAGATATCACATCTCATGCTATCGGAAGTGTCTCAGGATTGGAATGGGAAGGAGCTGGATATCACATCTCATGCTAAAGGAAGGGTCTCAGGTTTGGAACGGGAAGGAGTTAGATATCCGATCTCATGTTATAGGAAGGGTCTCAGGTTTGGTATAAGCATTGAGATATCACATCTCTGCAATCGGAAGTGTCTCAGGATTGGAATGGGAAGGAATTGGATATCCCATCTCACGTTATAGGACGGGTCTCAGGATTGTTATTAGAATCATTGAGATATCATATTGCATGATGTAGGAAGGGTCTAAGGATTGGAATGGGAAGGACTTGGGTATCACATCTCATGCTATAGGAAGGGTCTCAGGATTGGAATGGAAGGAGTTGGATATCACATCTCATGTTATAGGAAGGATCTCAGGTTTGGTATTAGAAGCATTGAGACATCACATCTCATGCTATAGGAAGGGTCTCAGGATTGGAATGGGAAGGAGTTGGATATCACATCTCATGCTATAGGAAGGGTCTCAGGTTTGGTATAAGCATTGAGATATCACATCTCATGCTATAGGAAGGGTCTCAGGATTGGAATGGGAAGGAGTTGTATATGACATCTCATGCCGTAGGAAGGTCTCAGGTTTGGTATAAGCATTGAGATATCACATCTCTGCTATTGGAAGGGTCTCAGGATTGGAATGGGAAGGAGTTGGATATCCCATCTCATGTTATAGGATGAGCCTCAGGTTTGGTATTAGAAGCATTGAGATATCACATCTCATGCTATAGGAAGTGTCTCAGGATTGGAATGGGAAGGACTTGGATATCACATCTCATGCTATAGGGAGGGTCTCAAGTTTGATATTAGAAGCATTGAGATATCACATCTCATGCTATAGGAAGGGTCTCAGGATTGGAATGGGAAGGAGTTGGATATCACATCTCATGCTATAGGAAGGGTCTCATGTTTGGTTTTTGAAGCATAGAGATATCACATCTCATGCTATCGGAAGGGTCTCAGGTTTGGTATTAGAAGCATTGAGATATCACATCTCATGCTATAGGATTGGACTCCGGATTGGAATGTGAAGGATTTGGAAATCACATCTCATGCTAAAGGAAGGGTCTCAGGTTTGGAATGGGAAGGAGTTGGATATGACATCTCTTGTTATAGGGAGGGTCTCAGGATTTGAATGGCAAGGAGTTGGATATCACATCTCATGCCATAGGAAGGGTCTCAGGTTTGGTATAAGCATTGAGATATCACATCTCTGCTATCGGAAGGGTCTCAGGATTGGATTGGGAAGGAGTTGGATATCTCATCTCATGTTATAGGAAGAGTCTCCGGATTGGAATGTGAAGGATTTGGATATCACATCTCATGCTAAAGGAAGGGTCTCAGGTTTGGAATGGGAAGGAGTTGGATATGACATCTCTTGTTATAGGGAGGGTCTCAGGATTTGAATGGCAAGGAGTTGGATATCACATCTCATGCCATAGGAAGGGTCTCAGGGTTGGTATAAGCATTGAGATATCACATCTATGCTATCGGAAGGGTCTCAGGATTGGATTGGGAAGGAGTTGGATATCCCTTCTCATGCTATAGGAAGGGTCTCAGGTTGGAATGGGAAGGAGTTGGATATCACATCTCATGCTAAAGGAAGGGTCTCAGGTTTGGTAGAAGCATTGAGATATCACATCTCATGCTATAGGAAGGGTCTCAGGATTGGAATGGGAAGGACTTTGATATCACATATCATGCTATAGGGAGGGTTTCAGTTTTGATATTAGAAGCATTGAGATATCACATCTCATGCTATCGGAAGTGTCTCAGGATTGGAATGGGAAGGAGCTGGATATTACATCTCATGCTAAAGGAAGGGTCTCAGGTTTGGAACGGGAAGGAGTTGGATATCCGATCTCATGTTATAGGAAGGGTCTCAGGTTTGGTATAAGCATTGAGATATCACATCTCTGCTATCGGAAGTGTCTCAGGATTGGAATGGGAAGGAATTGGATATCCCATCTCATGTTATAGGACGGGTCTCAGGATTGTTATTAGAAACATTGAGATATCATATTGCATGCTGTAGGAAGGGTCTAAGGATTGGAATGGGAAAGACTGGGATATCACATCTCATGCTATAGGAAGGGTCTCAGGTTTGGTATAAGCATTGAGATATCAAATCTCATGCTATAGGAAGGGTCTCAGGATTGGAATGGAAGGAGTTGGATATCACATCTCATGTTATAGGAAGGATCTCAGGTTTGGTATTAGAAGCATTGAGACATCACATCTCATGCTATAGGAAGGGTCTCAGGATTGGAATGGGAAGGAGTTGGATATCACATCTCATGCTATAGGAAGGGTCTCAGGTTTGGTATAAGCATTGAGATATCACATCTCATGCTATAGGAAGGGTCTCAGGATTGGAATGGGAAGGAGTTGTATATGACATCTCATGCCGTAGGAAGGGTCTCAGGTTTGGTATAAGCATTGAGATATCACATCTCATGCTATAGGAAGGGTCTCAGGATTTGAATGGGAAGGACTTAGATATCACATATCATTTTTGTTGGTCTCAGTTTTGATATTAGAAGCATTGAGATATCACATCTCATGCTATCGGAAGTGTCTCAGTATTGGAATGGGAAGGAGCTGGATATCACATCTCATGCTAAAGGAAGGGTCTCAGGTTTGGAACGGGAAGGAGTTGGATATCACATCTCATGTTATAGGAAGGGTCTCAAGTTTGGTATAAGCATTGAGATATCACTTCTCTGCTATCGGAAGTGTCTCAGGATTGGAATGGGAAGGAGTTGGATATCCCATCTCATGTTATAGGACGGGTCTCAGGTTTGTCATTAGAATCATTGAGATATCATATTGCATGCTGTAGGAAGGGTCTAAGGATTGGAATGGGAAGGACTTGGATATCACATCTCATGCTATAGATAGGCTCTCAGGTTTGGAAAGGGAAGGAGTTGGATATCACATTTCATGTTAGAGGAAGGATCTCAGGTTTGGTATTAGAGGCATTGAGATATCACATCTCATGCTATAGGAAGGGTCTCAGGTTGGAATGGGAAGGAGTTGGATATCACATCTCATGTTATAGGAAGGCTCTCAGGTTTGGAAGGGGAAAGAGTTGGATATCACATTTCATGTTAGAGGTAGGATCTCAGGTTTGGTATTAGAGGCATTGAGATATCACATCTCATGCTATCAGAAGGGCCACAGGATTGGAATGGGAAGGAGTTGGATATCACATCTCATGCTAAAGGGAGGGTCTCAGGTTTGGAAGGGGAAGGATTTGGATATCACATCTCATGTTATAGGAAGGATCTCAGGTTTGGTATTAGAAGCATTGAGATATCACATCTCATGCTATCGGAAGGATCTCAGGTTTGGTATTAGAAACATTGAGATATCACATCTCATGCTATCAGAAGGGTCTCAGGATTGGAATGGGAAGGAGTTGGATATCACATCTCATGCTAAAGGGAGGGTCTCAGGTTTGGAAGGGGAAGGATTTGGATATCACATCTCATGTTATCGGAAGGATCTCAGGTTTGGTATTAGAAGTATTGAGATATCACATCTCATGCTATAGGAAGGGTCTCAGGATTGGAATGGGAAGGAGTTGGATATCACATCTCATGCTAAAGGAAGGGTCTCAGGTTTGGTAGAAGCATTGAGATATCACATCTCATGCTATAGGAAGGGTCTTAGGATTGGAATGGGAAGTACTTAGATATCACATATCATGCTATAGGGAGGGTTTCAGATTTGATATTAGAAGCATTGAGATATCACATCTCATGCTATCGGAAGTGTCTCAGGATTGGAATGGGAAGGAGCTGGATATCACATCTCATGCTAAAGGAAGGGTCTGAGGTTTGGAACGGGAAGGAGTTAGATATCCGATCTCATGTTATAGGAAGGGTCTCAGGTTTGGTATAAGCATTGAGATATCACATCTCTGCAATCGGAAGTGTCTCAGGATTGGAATGGGAAGGAATTGGATATCCCATCTCACGTTATAGGACGGGTCTCAGGATTGTTATTAGAATCATTGAGATATCATATTGCATGATGTAGGAAGGGTCTAAGGATTGGAATGGGAAGGACTTGGGTATCACATCTCATGCTATAGGAAGGGTCTCAGGATTGGAATGGAAGGAGTTGGATATCACATCTCATGTTATAGGAAGGATCTCAGGTTTGGTATTAGAAGCATTGAGACATCACATCTCATGCTATAGGAAGGGTCTCAGGATTGGAATGGGAAGGAGTTGGATATCACATCTCATGCTATAGGAAGGGTCTCAGGTTTGGTATAAGCATTGAGATATCACATCTCATGCTATAGGAAGGGTCTCAGGATTGGAATGGGAAGGAGTTGTATATGACATCTCATGCCGTAGGAAGGTCTCAGGTTTGGTATAAGCATTGAGATATCACATCTCTGCTATTGGAGGGGTCTCAGGATTGGAATGGGAAGGAGTTGGATATCCCATCTCATGTTATAGGATGAGCCTCAGGTTTGGTATTAGAAGCATTGAGATATCACATCTCATGCTATAGGAAGTGTCTCAGGATTGGAATGGGAAGGACTTGGATATCACATCTCATGCTATAGGGAGGGTCTCAAGTTTGATATTAGAAGCATTGAGATATCACATCTCATGCTATAGGAAGGGTCTCAGGATTGGAATGGGAAGGAGTTGGATATCACATCTCATGCTATAGGAAGGGTCTCAGGTTTGGTATAAGCAGTGAGATATCACATCTCATGCTATAGGAAGGGTCTCAGGATTGGAATGGGAAGGAGTTGGATATCACATCTCATGCTATAGGAAGGGTCTCAGGTTTGGTATAAGCAGTGAGATATCACATCTCATGCTATAGGAAGGGTCTCAGGATTGGAATGGGAAGGAGTTGGATATCACATCTCATGTTATAGGAAGGATCTCAGGTTTGGTATAAGCATTGAGATATCACATCTCTGCTATCGGAAGGGTCTCAGGATTGGAATGGTAAGGAGTTGGATATTCCCATCTCATGTTATAGGAAGGGTCTCAGGTTTGGTATTAGAAGCATTGAGATATCACATCTCATGCTATAGGAAGGGTCTCAGGATTGGAATGGGAAGGACTTGGATATCACATCTCATGCTATAGGGAGGGTCTCAGGATTGGAATGGGAAGGACTTAGATATCACATATCATTTTTGTTGGTCTCAGTTTTGATATTAGAAGCATTGAGATATCACATCTCATGCTATCGGAAGTGTCTCAGTATTGGAATGGGAAGGAGCTGGATATCACATCTCATGCTAAAGGAAGGGTCTCAGGTTTGGAACGGGAAGGAGTTGGATATCACATCTCATGCTATAGGAAGGGTCTCAGGTTTGGTATAAGCATTGATATATCAAATCTCATGCTATAGGAAGGGTCTCAGGATTGGAATGGAAGGAGTTGGATATCACATCTCATGTTATAGGAAGGATCTCAGGTTTGGTATTAGAAGCATTGAGACATCACATCTCATGCTATAGGAAGGGTCTCAGGATTGGAATGGGAAGGAGTTGGATATCACATCTCATGCTATAGGAAGGGTCTCAGGTTTGGTATAAGCATTGAGATATCACATCTCATGCTATAGGAAGGGTCTCAGGATTGGAATGGGAAGGAGTTGTATATGACATCTCATGCCGTAGGAAGGGTCTCAGGTTTGGTATAAGCATTGAGATATCACATCTCTGCTATCGGAAGAGTCTCAGGATTGGAATGGGAAGGAGTTGGATATCCCATCTCATGTTATAGGAAGAGTCTCAGGTTTGGTATTAGAAGCATTGAGATATCACATCTCATGCTATAGGAAGTGTCTCAGGATTGGAATGGGAAGGACTTGGATATCACATCTCATGCTATAGGGAGGGTCTCAAGTTTGATATTAGAAGCATTGAGATATCACATCTCATGCTATAGGAAGGGTCTCAGGATTGGAATGGGAAGGACTTAGATATCACATATCATTTTTGTTGGTCTCAGTTTTGATATTAGAAGCATTGAGATATCACATCTCATGCTATAGGATTGGTCTCCGGATTGGAATGTGAAGGATTTGGATATTACATCTCATGCTAAAGGAAGGGTCTCAGGTTTGGAATGGGAAGGAGTTGGATATGACATCTCTTGTTATAGGGAGGGTCTCAGGATTTGAATGGCAAGGAGTTGGATATCACATCTCATGCCATAGGAAGGGTCTCAGGTTTGGTATAAGCATTGAGATATCACATCTCTGCTATCGGAAGGGTCTCAGGATTGGAATGGGAAGGACTTAGATATCACATCTAATGCTATAGAGAGGGTCTCAGTTTTGATATTAGAAGCATTGAGATACCACATCTCATGCTATCGGAAGGGTCTCAGGATTGGAATGGGAGGAGCTGGATATCACATCTCATGCTAAAGGAAGGGTCTCAGGTTTGGAAGGGGAAGGATTTGGATATCACATCTCATGTTATAGGATGGGTCTCAGGTTTGGTATTAGAAGCATTGTGATATCACATCTCATGCTATAGGAAGTGTCTCAGGATTGGAATGGGAAGGAGTTGGATATCACATCTCATGCTATAGGAAGGGTTTCAGGTTTGGTAGAAGCATTGAGATATCACATCTCATGCTATAGGAAGAGTCTCAGGTTTGGGAAGGGAAGGATTTGGATTTCACATCTCATGTTATAGGATGGTTCTCATGTTTGGTTTTTGAAGCATTGAGATATCACATCTCATGCTATCGGAAGGGTCTCAGGTTTGGTATTAGAAGCATTGAGATATCACATCTCATGCTATAGGATTGGTCTCCGGATTGGAATGTGAAGGATTTGGATATCACATCTCATGCTAAAGGAAGGGTCTCAGGTTTGGAATGGGAAGGAGTTGGATATGACATCTCTTGTTATAGGGAGGGTCTCAGGATTTGAATGGCAAGGAGTTGGATATCACATCTCATGCCATAGGAAGGGTCTCAGGTTTGGTAGAAGCATTGAGATATCACATCTCATGCTATAGGAAGGGTCTCAGGATTGGAATGGAAAGGAGTTGGATATCACATCTCATGCCATAGGAAGGGTCTCAGGTTTGGTATAAGCATTGAGATATCACATCTCTACTATCGTAAGGGTCTCAGGATTGGAATAGGAAGGAGTTGGATATCCCATCTCATGCTTTAAGAAGGGTCTCAGGTTTGGTATTAGAAGCATTGAGATATCACATCTCATGCTATAGGAAGGGTCTAAGGATTGGAATGGGAAGGAGTTGGATATCACATTTTATGCTATAGGAAGGGTCTCAGGTTTTGTATTACAAGCATTGTGATATTATATCTCATGGTATAGGAAGGGTCTCAGGATTGGATTGGGAAGGAGTTGGATATCACATCTCATGCTATAGGAAGGGTCTCAGGTTTGGAATGGGAAGGGTTTGTACATCACATCTCTTGCTGTAGGAAGGGCCTCAGGTTTGGTATGAGAAACATTGAGATATCACATCTCATGTTATAGGAAGGATATCAGGTTTGGTATTAGAAGCATTGAGATATCACATCTCTGCTATCGAAAGGGTCTCAGGATTGGAATGGGAAGGAGTGGGATATCCCATCTCATGTTATAGGAAGGGTCTCAGATTTGGTATTAGAAGCATTGAGATATCACATCTCATGCTATAGGAAGGGTCTCAGGATTGGAATGGGAAGGGCTTGGATATCCCATCTCATGTTATAGGACGGGTCTCAGGTGTGGTATTAGAAGCATTGAGATATCACATTGCATGCTGTAGGAATGGTCTCAGGTTTGGAATGGGAAGGAATTGGATATCACATCTCATGTCATAGGAAGGATCTCAGGTTTTCTATTAGAAGCATTGAGATATCACATCTCATGCTATAGGAATGGTCTCAGGATTGGAATGGGAAGGAGTTGGATATTACATTCTTGCTATAGGAAGGGTCTCAGGTTTGCAATGGGAAGGTGTTGGATATCACATATGCTATAGGAAGGGTCTCAGGTTTGGAACACGGGAAGGAGTTGGATATCACATCTCATGCTTTAAGAAGGGTCTCAGTTTTGGTATTAGAAGCATTGAGATATCACATCTCATGCTATAGGAAGGGTCTCAGGATTGGAATGGAAAGGAGTTGGATATCACATCTCATGCCATAGGAAGGGTCTCAGGTTTGGTATAAGCATTGATATATCACATCTCTGCTATCGTAAGGGTCTCAGGATTGGAATAGGAAGGAGTTGGATATCCCATCTCATGCTTTAAGAAGGGTCTCAGGTTTGGTATTAGAAGCATTGAGATATCACATCTCATGCTATAGGAAGGGTCTAAGGATTGGAATGGGAAGGAGTTGGATATCACATCTTATGCTATAGGAAGGGTCTCAGGTTTGGTATTACAAGCATTGTGATATTACATCTCATGCTATAGGAAGGGTCTCAGGATTGGATTGGGAAGGAGTTGGATATCACATCTCATGCTATAGGAAGGGTCTCAGGTTTTGAATGGGAAGGATTTGTACATCACATCTCTTGCTATAGGAAGGGCCTCAGGTTTGGAATGGGAAGGAGTTGGATATCACATCTCAAGCTATCTCAGGATTGGAATGGGAAGGAGTTTGATATCACATCTCAAGCTATAGGAAGGGTCTCAGGTTTGAAAAGGGGAAGGATTTGGATTTCACATCTCATGTTTTAGGACGGGTCTCAGGTTTGGTATTAGAAACATTGAGATATCCCATCTCATGGTATAGGAAGGGTCTCAGGATTGGATTGGGAAGGAGTTGGATATCACATCTCATGCAATAGGAAGGGTCTCAGGTTTGGTAGAAGCATTGAGATATCACATCTCATGCTATAGGAAGGGTCTCAGGATTGGAATGGAAAGGAGTTGGATATCACATCTCATGCCATAGGAAGGGTCTCAGCTTTGGTATAAGCATTGAGATATCACATCTCTGCTATCGTAAGGGTCTCAGGATTGGAATAGGAAGGAGTTGGATATCCCATCTCATGCTTTAAGAAGGGTCTCAGGTTTGGTATTAGAAGCATTGAGATATCGCATCTCATGCTATAGGAAGGGTCTAAGGATTGGAATGGGAAGGAGTTGGATATCACATTTTATGCTATAGGAAGGGTCTCAGGTTTGGTATGAGAAACATTGAGATATCACATCTCATGTTATTGGAAGGATATCAATTTTGGTATTAGAAGCATTGAGATATCACATCTCTGCTATCGAAAGGGTCTCAGGATTGGAATGGGAAGGAGTTGGATATCCCATCTCATGTTATAGGAAGGGTCTCAGGTTTGGTATTAGAAGCATTGAGATATCACATCTCATGCTATAGGAAGGGTCTCAGGATTGGAATGGGAAGGGCTTGGATATCCCATCTCATGTTATAGGACGGGTCTCAGGTGTGGTATTAGAAGCATTGAGATATCACATTGCATGCTGTAGGAAGGGTCTCAGGTTTGGAATGGGAAGGAGTTGGATATCCCATCTCACGTTATAGGACGGGTCTCAGGATTGTTATTAGAATCATTGAGATATCATATTGCATGATGTAGGAAGGGTCTAAGGATTGGAATGGGAAGGACTTGGGTATCACATCTCATGCTATAGGAAGGGTCTCAGGATTGGAATGGAAGGAGTTGGATATCACATCTCATGTTATAGGAAGGATCTCAGGTTTGGTATTAGAAGCATTGAGACATCACATCTCATGCTATAGGAAGGGTCTCAGGATTGGAATGGGAAGGAGTTGGATATCACATCTCATGCTATAGGAAGGGTCTCAGGTTTGGTATAAGCATTGAGATATCACATCTCATGCTATAGGAAGGGTCTCAGGATTGGAATGGGAAGGAGTTGTATATGACATCTCATGCCGTAGGAAGGTCTCAGGTTTGGTATAAGCATTGAGATATCACATCTCTGCTATTGGAAGGGTCTCAGGATTGGAATGGGAAGGAGTTGGATATCCCATCTCATGTTATAGGATGAGCCTCAGGTTTGGTATTAGAAGCATTGAGATATCACATCTCATGCTATAGGAAGTGTCTCAGGATTGGAATGGGAAGGACTTGGATATCACATCTCATGCTATAGGGAGGGTCTCAAGTTTGATATTAGAAGCATTGAGATATCACATCTCATGCTATAGGAAGGGTCTTTGGATTGGAATGGGAAGGAGTTGGATATCACATCTCATGCTATAGGAAGGGTCTCAGGTTTGGTATAAGCAGTGAGATATCACATCTCATGCTATAGGAAGGGTCTCAGGATTGGAATGGGAAGGAGTTGGATATCACATCTCATGCTATAAGAAGGGTCTCAGGTTTGGTATAAGCAGTGAGATATCACATCTCATGCTATAGGAAGGGTCTCAGGATTGGAATGGGAAGGAGTTGGATATCACATCTCATGTTATAGGAAGGATCTCAGGTTTGGTATAAGCATTGAGATATCACATCTCTGCTATCGGAAGGGTCTCAGGATTGGAATGGTAAGGAGTTGGATATTCCCATCTCATGTTATAGGAAGGGTCTCAGGTTTGGTATTAGAAGCATTGAGATATCACATCTCATGCTATAGGAAGGGTCTCAGGATTGGAATGGGAAGGACTTGGATATCACATCTCATGCTATAGGGAGGGTCTCAGGATTGGAATGGGAAGGACTTAGATATCACATATCATTTTTGTTGGTCTCAGTTTTGATATTAGAAGCATTGAGATATCACATCTCATGCTATCGGAAGTGTCTCAGTATTGGAATGGGAAGGAGCTGGATATCACATCTCATGCTAAAGGAAGGGTCTCAGGTTTGGAACGGGAAGGAGTTGGATATCACATCTCATGCTATAGGAAGGGTCTCAGGTTTGGTATAAGCATTGATATATCAAATCTCATGCTATAGGAAGGGTCTCAGGATTGGAATGGAAGGAGTTGGATATCACATCTCATGTTATAGGAAGGATCTCAGGTTTGGTATTAGAAGCATTGAGACATCACATCTCATGCTATAGGAAGGGTCTCAGGATTGGAATGGGAAGGAGTTGGATATCACATCTCATGCTATAGGAAGGGTCTCAGGTTTGGTATAAGCATTGAGATATCACATCTCATGCTATAGGAAGGGTCTCAGGATTGGAATGGGAAGGAGTTGTATATGACATCTCATGCCGTAGGAAGGGTCTCAGGTTTGGTATAAGCATTGAGATATCACATCTCTGCTATCGGAAGAGTCTCAGGATTGGAATGGGAAGGAGTTGGATATCCCATCTCATGTTATAGGAAGAGTCTCAGGTTTGGTATTAGAAGCATTGAGATATCACATCTCATGCTATAGGAAGTGTCTCAGGATTGGAATGGGAAGGACTTGGATATCACATCTCATGCTATAGGGAGGGTCTCAAGTTTGATATTAGAAGCATTGAGATATCACATCTCATGCTATAGGAAGGGTCTCAGGATTGGAATGGGAAGGACTTAGATATCACATATCATTTTTGTTGGTCTCAGTTTTGATATTAGAAGCATTGAGATATCACATCTCATGCTATAGGATTGGTCTCCGGATTGGAATGTGAAGGATTTGGATATTACATCTCATGCTAAAGGAAGGGTCTCAGGTTTGGAATGGGAAGGAGTTGGATATGACATCTCTTGTTATAGGGAGGGTCTCAGGATTTGAATGGCAAGGAGTTGGATATCACATCTCATGCCATAGGAAGGGTCTCAGGTTTGGTATAAGCATTGAGATATCACATCTCTGCTATCGGAAGGGTCTCAGGATTGGATTGGGAAGGAGTTGGATATCCCTTATGCTATAGGAAGGGTATCAGGTTAGAATGGGAAGGAGTTGGATATCACATCTCATGCTATAGGAAGGGTCTCAAGATTGAAATGGGAAGGATTTGGATATCCCATCTCTTGTTATAGGAAGGGTCTCAGGTTTTTTATTAGAAACATTGAGATATCACATCTCATGCTATAGGAAGGGTTTCAGGATTGCAATGGGAAGGAGTTGGATATCCCTTCTCATGCTAAAGGAAGGTCAGGTTGGAATGGGAAGGAGTTGGATATCACATCTCGTTATAGGAAGGGTCTCAGGATTGGAATGGGAAGGATTTGGATATCACATCTCTTGCTATAGGAAGGGTCTCAGGTTTTTTATTAGAAACATTGAGCCATCACATCTCATGCTATAGGAAGGGTTTCAGAATTGGAATGGAAGGATTTGGATATCACATCTCATGCTAATTGAAGGGTCTCAGGTTTGGAAGGGGAAGGATTTGGATATCATATCTCATGTTATAGGACGGGTCCCAGGTTTGGTATTAGAAGCATTGAGATATCACATCTCATGCTATAGGAGGTGTCTCAGGATTGGAATGGGAAGGAGTTGGATATCACGTCTCATGTTATAGGAAGGGTCTCAGGATTGGAATGGCAAGGAGTTGGATATCACATCTCATGCTAAAGGAAGGGTCTCAGGTTTGATAGAAGCATTGAGATCACATCTCATGCTATAGGAAGGAACTCAGGATTGCAATGGGAAGGAGTTGGATATCACATCTCATGCCATAGGATGGGTCATCAGGTTTGGTATAAGCATTGAGATATCACATCTCATGCTATCGGAAGGGTCTCAGGTTTGGAAAGGGAAGGATTTGGAGTTCACATGTTATAGGATGGTTCTCAGGTTTGGTTTTAGAAGCATTACGATATAACATCTCATGCTATAGGAAGGGTCTCAGGTTTGGAATGGGAAGGAGTTGGATATCACATTGAATGGGAAGGAGTTTGATATCACATCTCAAGCTATAGGAAGGGTCTCAGGTTTGGAAAGGGAATGATTTGGATTTCACATCTCATGTTATAGGATGGTTCTCATGTTTGGTTTTAGAAGCATTGAGATATCACATCTCATGCTATCAGAAGGGTCTCAGGTTTGGAATGGGAAGGAGTTTGATATCACATCTCATGCTATAGGAAGGATCTCAGGTTTGGTATTAGAAGCATTGAGATATCACATCTCATGCTATAGGAAGGGTCTCAGGATTGGAATCGGAAGGAGTTGTATATGACATCTCATGCTGTTAAGACGGATTTCTGAACTCTGTCCTGCGGGCGCAGAAGTTCAGAAGGCCAACCTAATTACTTGGAACAGGGTAACCTCTGGACGAGCCAGACCAATCAAGGTAGCGATCGGATTTGGATATCACATCTCATGCTAAAGGAAGGGTCTTAGGTTTGGAAGGGGAAGGATTTGGATATCACATCTCATGTTATAGGACGGGTCCCAGGTTTGGTATTAGAAGCATTGAGCACTGAGACCCTTCCTATGGCATGAGATGTGATATCCAACTCCATCCCATTCCAATCCTGAGACCCTTCCGATAGCATGAGATGTGAAATCTCAATGCTTCTATCAAACCTGAGACCCTTCCTTTAGCATGACATGTGATATCCAACTCCTTCCCATTCCAATCCTGAGACCCTTCCTATAGCATGAGATGTGATATCTCAATGCTTCTAATACCAAAACTGAGACCCTTCTTTAAGCATGAGATGTGATATCCAACTCCTTGCCGTTCCAAACCTGAGACCCTTCCTAAAGCATATGTGATATCCAACTCCTTCCCATTCCAAACCTGAGACCCTTCCTATAGCAAGAATGTAATATCCAACTCCTTCCCATTCCAATCCTGAGACCTTTCCTATAGCATGAGATGTGATATCTCAATGCTTCTAATAGAAAACCTGAGATCCTTCCTGAGACCTGAGATGGGATATCCAACTCCTTCCCATTCCAAACCTGAGACCCTTCCTATAGCAAGAATGTAATATCCAACTCCTTCCCATTCCAATCCTGAGACCTTTCCTATAGCATGAGATGTGATATCTCAATGCTTCTAATAGAAAACCTGAGATCCTTCCTGAGACCTGAGATGGGATATCCAAGCCCTTCCCATTCCAATCCTGAGACCCTTCCTATAACATGAGATGGGATATCCAACTCCTTCCCATTCCAATCCTGAGACCCTTTCGATAGCAGAGATGTGATATCTCAATGCTTATACCAAACCTGAGACCCTTCCTATGGCATGAGATGTCATATACTACTCCTTTACATTCCAATCCTGAGACCCTTCCTATAGCATGAGATGTGATATCTCAATGCTTCTACCAAACCTGAGACCCTCCCTATAGCATGAGATGTGATATCCAACTCCTTCCCATTCCAATCCTGAGACCCTTCCTATAGCATGAGATGTGATATCTCAATGCTTCTAATACCACACCTGATATCCTTCCTATAACATGAGATGTGATATCCAACTCCTTTCCATTCCAATACTGAGATCCTTCCTATACCATGAGATGTGATATCTCAATGTTTCTCATACCAAACCTGAGGCCCTTCCTATAGCATAAGATGTGATATCCAACTCCTTCCCATTCCAATCCTTAGACCCTTCCTATAGCATGAGATGTGATATCTCAATGCTTCTAATACCAAACCTGAGACGCTTCTTAAAGCATGAGATGGGATATCCAACTCCTTCCTATACCAATCCTGAGACCCTTATGATAGCAGAGATGTGATATCTCAATGCTTATACCAAACCTGAGACCCTTCCTATGGCATGAGATGTGATATCCAACTCCTTCCCATTCCAATCCTGGGACCCTTCCTATACCATGAGATGTGATATCTCAATGCTTCTACCAAACCTGAGACCCTTCCTATAGCATGAGATGTGATATCCAACTCCTTCCCATTCAAATCCTGAGACCCTTCCTATACCATGAGATGTGATATCTCAATGTTTCTAATACCAAACCTGAGACCCGTCCTAAAACATGAGATGTGAGATCCAAATCCTTCCCCTTCCAAACCTGAGACCCTTCCTATAGCTTGAGATGTGATATCAAACTCCTTCCCATTCCAATCCTGAGATAGCTTGAGATGTGATATCCAACTCCTTCCCATTCCAATCCTGAGACCCTTCCGATAGCATGAGATGTGATATCTCAATGCTTCTAATATCAAAACTGAGACCCTCCCTATAGCATGAGATGTGATATCTGAGTCCTTCCCATTCCTATCCTGAGACCCTTCCGATAGCAGAGATGTGATATCTCAATGCTTATACCAAACCTGAGACCCTTCCTATAGCATGAGATGTGATATCTCAATGCTTCTATCAAACCTGAGACCCTTCCTTTAGCATGAGATGTGATATCCAACTCCTTCCCATTCCAATCCTGAGACCCTTCCTATAGCATGAGATGTAATATCTCAATGCTTCTATCAAACCTGAGACCCTTCCTTTAGCATGAGATGTGATATCCAACTCCTTCGCCTTCCAAACCTGAGACCCTTCCTTTAGCATGAGATGTGATATCCAAATCCTTCCCATTCCAATCCTGAAACCCTTCCTATACAATGAGATGTGATATCTCTATTTTTCTAATAAAAAACATGAGACCCTTCCTGTAGCAAGAGATATGATATCCAAATCCTTCCCATTCCAATCCTGAGACCCTTCCTATAACATGAGATGTGATATCCAACTCCTTCCCATTCCAACCTGAGACCCTTCCTATAGAATGAGAAGGGATATCCAACTCCTTCCCATTCCAATCCTGAGACCCTTCCTATACCATGAGATGTGATATCTCAATGCTTCTAATACCAAACCTGGGACCCGTCCTATAACATGAGATATGATATCCAAATCCTTCCCATTCCAATCCTGAAACCCTTCCTTTAGCATGAGATGTGATATCTCAATGTTTCTAATAAAAAACCTGAGACCCTTCCTATAGCAAGAGATGTGATATCCAAATCCTTCCCATTCCAATCCTGAGACCCTTCCTATAACATGAGATGTGATATCCAACTCCTTCCCATTCCAATCCTGAAACCCTTCCTATGGCATGAGATGTGATATCCAACTCCTTCCCAATCCAATCCTGAGACCAATGTGATATCTCAATGCTTATACCTAACCTGAGACCCTTCCTATGGCATGAGATGTGATATCCAACTCCTTCCCATTCCAATCCTGAGACCCTTCCTATAGCATGAGATGTGATATCTCAATGCTTCTAATATCAAACCTGAGATCCTTCCTATAACATGAGATGTGATATCCAAATCCTTCCACTTCCAAACCTGAGACCCTCCCTTTAGCATGAGATGTGATATCCGACTTCTTCCCAATCCAATCCTGAGACCAATGTGATATCTCAATGCTTATACCAAACCTGAGACCCTTCCTATGGCATGAGATGTGATATCCAACTCCTTCCCATTCCAATCCTGAGACCCTTCCTATAGCATGAGATGTGATATCTCAATGCTTCTACCAAAACTGAGACCCTTCCTTTAGCATGAGATGTGATATCCAACTCCTTCCCATTCCAATCCTGAGACCCTTCTGATAGCATGAGATGTGATATCTCAATGCTTCTAATACCAAACCTGAGATCCTTCCGATAGCATGAGATGTGATATCTCAATGCTTCTAATACCAAACCCGAGATCTTCCTATAGCATGAGATGTGATATCTCAATGCTTCTATCAAACCTGAGACACTTCCTTTAGCATGAGATGTGATATCCAACTCCTTCCCATTCCAATCCTGAGACCCTTCCTATAGCATAAGATGTAATATCTCAATGCTTCTATCAAACCTGAGACCCTTCCTTTAGCATGAGATGTGATATCCAACTCCTTCCCCTTCCAAACCTGAGACCCTTCCTTTAGCATGAGATGTGATATCCAAATCCTTCCCATTCCAATCCTGAAACCCTTCCTATACCATGAGATGTGTTATCTCTATGTTTCTAATAAAAAACATGAGACCCTTCCTATAGCAAGAGATATGATATCCAAATCCTTCCCATTCCAATCCTGAGACACTTCCTATAACATGAGATGTGATATCCAACTCCTTCCCATTCCAACCTGAGACCCTTCCTATAGCATGAGAAGGGATATCCAACTCCTTCCCATTCCAATCCTGAGACCCTTCCTATTCCATGAGATGTGATATCTCAATGCTTCTAATACCAAACCTGGGACCTGTCCTATAACATGAGATATGATATCCAAATCCTTCCCATTCCAATCCTGAAACCCTTCCTTTAGCATGAGATGTGATATCTCAATGTTTCTAATAAAAAACTTGAGACCCTTCCTATAGCAAGAGATGTGATATCCAAATCCTTCCCATTCCACTCCTGAGAGCCTTCCTATAACATGAGATGAGATATCCAACTCCTTCCCATTCCAATCCTGAAACCCTTCTTATAGCATGAGATGTGATATCTCAATATTTCTAATAAAAAACCTGAGACCCTTCCTATAGCAAGAGATGTGATATCCAAATCCTTCCCATTCCAATCCTGAGATCCTTCCTATAACATGAGATGTGATATCCAATTCCTTCCCATTCCAAACCTGAGACCCTTCCTATTGGATGAGATGTGATATCCAACTCCTTCCCATTCCAATCCTGAGACCAATGTGATATCTCAATGCTTATACCAAACCTGAGACCCTTCATATGGCATGAGATGTGATATCCAACTCCTTCCCATTCCAATCCTGAGACACTTCCTATAGAATGAGATGTGATATCTCAATGCTTCTACCAAAACTGAGACCCTTCCTTTAGCATGAGATGTGATATCCAACTCCTTCCCATTCCAATCCTGAGACCCTTCCTATAGCATGAGATGTGATATCTCAATGCTTCTACCAAACCTGAGACCCTTCCTATAGCATGAGATGTGATATCCAACTCCTTCCCATTCCAATCCGGAGACCCTTCCTATACCATGAGATGTGATATCTCAATGTTTCTAATACCAAACCTGAGACCCGTCCTAAAACATGAGATGTGAGATCCAAATCCTTCCCCTTCCAAACCTGAGACCCTTCCTATAGCTTGAGATGTGATATCAAACTCCTTCCCATTCCAATCCTGAGATAGCTTGAGATGTGATATCCAACTCCTTCCCATTCCAATCCTTTGACCCTTCCGATAGCATGAGATGTGATATCTCAATGTTTCTCATACCAAACCTGAGGCCCTTCCTATAGCAAGAGATGTGATGTACAAATCCTTCCCATTCCAAACCTGAGACCCTTCCTATAGCATGAGATGTGATATCTCAATGCTTCTACCAAACCTGAGACCCTTCCTATAGCATGAGATGTGATATCCAACTCCTTCCCATTCCAATCCTGAGACCCTTCCTATACCATGAGATGTGATATCTCAATGTTTCTAATACCAAACCTGAGACCCGTCCTAAAACATGAGATGTGAGATCCAAATCCTTCCCCTTCCAAACCTGAGACCCTTCCTATAGCTTGAGATGTGATATCAAACTCCTTCCCATTCCAATCCTGAGATAGCTTGAGATGTGATATCCAACTCCTTCCCATTCCAATCCTGAGACCCTTCCGATAGCATGAGATGTGATATCTCAATGCTTCTAATATGAAAACTGAGACCCTCCCTATAGCATGAGATGTGATATCTGAGTCCTTCCCATTCCTATCCTGAGACCCTTCCGATAGCAGAGATGTGATATCTCAATGCTTATACCAAACCTGAGACCCTTCCTATAGCATGAGATGTGATATCTCAATGCTTCTATCAAACCTGAGACCCTTCCTTTAGCATGAGATGTGATATCCAACTCCTTCCCATTCCAATCCTGAGACCCTTCCTATAGCATGAGATGTAATATCTCAATGCTTCTATCAAACCTGAGACCCTTCCTTTAGCATGAGATGTGATATCCAACTCCTTCGCCTTCCAAACCTGAGACCCTTCCTTTAGCATGAGATGTGATATCCAAATCCTTCCCATTCCAATCCTGAAACCCTTCCTATACCATGAGATGTGATATCTCTATTTTTCTAATAAAAAACATGAGACCCTTCCTGTAGCAAGAGATATGATATCCAAATCCTTCCCATTCCAATCCTGAGACCCTTCCTATAACATGAGATGTGATATCCAACTCCTTCCCATTCCAACCTGAGACCCTTCCTATAGAATGAGAAGGGATATCCAACTCCTTCCCATTCCAATCCTGAGACCCTTAATATATACCATGAGATGTGATATCTCAATGCTTCTAATACCAAACCTGGGACCCGTCCTATAACATGAGATATGATATCCAAATCCTTCCCATTCCAATCCTGAAACCCTTCCTTTAGCATGAGATGTGATATCTCAATGTTTCTAATAAAAAACCTGAGACCCTTCCTATAGCAAGAGATGTGATATCCAAATCCTTCCCATTCCAATCCTGAGACCCTTCCTATAACATGAGATGTGATATCCAACTCCTTCCCATTCCAATCCTGAAACCCTTCCTATGGCATGAGATGTGATATCCAACTCCTTCCCAATCCAATCCTGAGACCAATGTGATATCTCAATGCTTATACCTAACCTGAGACCCTTCCTATGGCATGAGATGTGATATCCAACTCCTTCCCATTCCAATCCTGAGACCCTTCCTATAGCATGAGATGTGATATCTCAATGCTTCTAATATCAAACCTGAGATCCTTCCTATAACATGAGATGTGATATCCAAATCCTTCCACTTCCAAACCTGAGACCCTCCCTTTAGCATGAGATGTGATATCCGACTCCTTCCCAATCCAATCCTGAGACCAATGTGATATCTCAATGCTTATACCAAACCTGAGACCCTTCCTATGGCATGAGATGTGATATCCAACTCCTTCCCATTCCAATCCTGAGACCCTTCCTATAGCATGAGATGTGATATCTCAATGCTTCTACCAAAACTGAGACCCTTCCTTTAGCATGAGATGTGATATCCAACTCCTTCCCATTCCAATCCTGAGACCCTTCTGATAGCATGAGATGTGATATCTCAATGCTTCTAATACCAAACCTGAGATCCTTCCGATAGCATGAGATGTGATATCTCAATGCTTCTAATACCAAACCTGAGATCTTCCTATAGCATGAGATGTGATATCTCAATGCTTCTATCAAACCTGAGACACTTCCTTTAGCATGAGATGTGATATCCAACTCCTTCCCATTCCAATCCTGAGACCCTTCCTATAGCATAATATGTAATATCTCAATGCTTCTATCAAACCTGAGACCCTTCCTTTAGCATGAGATGTGATATCCAACTCCTTCCCCTTCCAAACCTGAGACCCTTCCTTTAGCATGAGATGTGATATCCAAATCCTTCCCATTCCAATCCTGAAACCCTTCCTATACCATGAGATGTGTTATCTCTATGTTTCTAATAAAAAACATGAGACCCTTCCTATAGCAAGAGATATGATATCCAAATCCTTCCCATTCCAATCCTGAGACACTTCCTATAACATGAGATGTGATATCCAACTCCTTCCCATTCCAACCTGAGACCCTTCCTATAGCATGAGAAGGGATATCCAACTCCTTCCCATTCCAATCCTGAGACCCTTCCTATTCCATGAGATGTGATATCTCAATGCTTCTAATACCAAACCTGGGACCTGTCCTATAACATGAGATATGATATCCAAATCCTTCCCATTCCAATCCTGAAACCCTTCCTTTAGCATGAGATGTGATATCTCAATGTTTCTAATAAAAAACTTGAGACCCTTCCTATAGCAAGAGATGTGATATCCAAATCCTTCCCATTCCACTCCTGAGAGCCTTCCTATAACATGAGATGAGATATCCAACTCCTTCCCATTCCAATCCTGAAACCCTTCTTATAGCATGAGATGTGATATCTCAATATTTCTAATAAAAAACCTGAGACCCTTCCTATAGCAAGAGATGTGATATCCAAATCCTTCCCATTCCAATCCTGAGATCCTTCCTATAACATGAGATGTGATATCCAATTCCTTCCCATTCCAAACCTGAGACCCTTCCTATTGGATGAGATGTGATATCCAACTCCTTCCCATTCCAATCCTGAGACCAATGTGATATCTCAATGCTTATACCAAACCTGAGACCCTTCATATGGCATGAGATGTGATATCCAACTCCTTCCCATTCCAATCCTGAGACACTTCCTATAGCATGAGATGTGATATCTCAATGCTTCTACCAAAACTGAGACCCTTCCTTTAGCATGAGATGTGATATCCAACTCCTTCCCATTCCAATCCTGAGACCCTTCCTATAGCATGAGATGTGATATCTCAATGCTTCTACCAAACCTGAGACCCTTCCTATAGCATGAGATGTGATATCCAACTCCTTCCCATTCCAATCCTGAGACCCTTCCTATACCATGAGATGTGATATCTCAATGTTTCTAATACCAAACCTGAGACCCGTCCTAAAACATGAGATGTGAGATCCAAATCCTTCCCCTTCCAAACCTGAGACCCTTCCTATAGCTTGAGATGTGATATCAAACTCCTTCCCATTCCAATCCTGAGATAGCTTGAGATGTGATATCCAACTCCTTCCCATTCCAATCCTTTGACCCTTCCGATAGCATGAGATGTGATATCTCAATGTTTCTCATACCAAACCTGAGGCCCTTCCTATAGCAAGAGATGCGATGTACAAATCCTTCCCATTCCAAACCTGAGACCCTTCCTATAGCATGAGATGTGATATCCAACTCCTTCCCAATCCAATCCTGAGACCCTTCCTATAGCATGAGATGTAATATCACAATGCTTGTAATACCAATCCTGAGACCCTTCCTATAGCATAAGATGTGATATCCAACTCCTTCCCATTCCAATCCTGAGACCCTTCCTATACCATGAGATGTGATATCTCAATGCTTCTAATACCAAACCTGGGACCCGTCCTATAACATGAGATATGATATCCAAATCCTTCCCATTCGAATCCTGAAACTCTTCCTTTAGCATGAGATGTGATATCTCAATGTTTCTAATAAAAAACCTGAGACCCTTCCTATAGCTTGAGATGTGATATCCAACTCCTTCCCATTCCAATCCTTTGACCCTTCCGATAGCATGAGATGTGATATCTCAATGTTTCTCATACCAAACCTGAGGCCCTTCCTATAGCAAGAGATGTGATGTACAAATCCTTCCCATTCCAAACCTGAGACCCTTCCTATAGCATGAGATGTGATATCTCAATGCTTCTACCAAACCTGAGACCCTTCCTATAGCATGAGATGTGATATCCAACTCCTTCCCATTCCAATCCTGAGACCCTTCCTATACCATGAGATGTGATATCTCAATGTTTCTAATACCAAACCTGAGACCCGTCCTAAAACATGAGATGTGAGATCCAAATCCTTCCCCTTCCAAACCTGAGACCCTTCCTATAGCTTGAGATGTGATATCAAACTCCTTCCCATTCCAATCCTGAGATAGCTTGAGATGTGATATCCAACTCCTTCCCATTCCAATCCTGAGACCCTTCCGATAGCATGAGATGTGATATCTCAATGCTTCTAATATCAAAACTGAGACCCTCCCTATAGCATGAGATGTGATATCTGAGTCCTTCCCATTCCTATCCTGAGACCCTTCCGATAGCAGAGATGTGATATCTCAATGCTTATACCAAACCTGAGACCCTTCCTATAGCATGAGATGTGATATCTCAATGCTTCTATCAAACCTGAGACCCTTCCTTTAGCATGAGATGTGATATCCAACTCCTTCCCATTCCAATCCTGAGACCCTTCCTATAGCATGAGATGTAATATCTCAATGCTTCTATCAAACCTGAGACCCTTCCTTTAGCATGAGATGTGATATCCAACTCCTTCGCCTTCCAAACCTGAGACCCTTCCTTTAGCATGAGATGTGATATCCAAATCCTTCCCATTCCACTCCTGAAACCCTTCCTATACCATGAGATGTGATATCTCTATTTTTCTAATACAAAACATGAGACCCTTCCTGTAGCAAGAGATATGATATCCAAATCCTTCCCATTCCAATCCTGAGACCCTTCCGATAACATGAGATGTGATATCCAACTCCTTCCCATTCCAACCTGAGACCCTTCCTATAGAATGAGAAGGGATATCCAACTCCTTCCCATTCCAATCCTGAGACCCTTCCTATACCATGAGATGTGATATCTCAATGCTTCTAATACCAAACCTGGGACCCGTCCTATAACATGAGATATGATATCCAAATCCTTCCCATTCCAATCCTGAAACCCTTCCTTTAGCATGAGATGTGATATCTCAATGTTTCTAATAAAAAACCTGAGACCCTTCCTATAGCAAGAGGTGTGATATCCAAATCCTTCCCATTCCAATCCTGAGACCCTTCCTATAACATGAGATGTGATATCCAACTCCTTCCCATTCCAATCCTGAAACCCTTCCTATGGCATGAGATGTGATATCCAACTCCTTCCCAATCCAATCCTGAGACCAATGTGATATCTCAATGCTTATACCTAACCTGAGACCCTTCCTATGGCATGAGATGTGATATCCAACTCCTTCCCATTCCAATCCTGAGACCCTTCCTATAGCATGAGATGTGATATCTCAATGCTTCTAATATCAAACCTGAGATCCTTCCTATAACATGAGATGTGATATCCAAATCCTTCCACTTCCAAACCTGAGACCCTCCCTTTAGCATGAGATGTGATATCCGACTCCTTCCCAATCCAATCCTGAGACCAATGTGATATCTCAATGCTTATACCAAACCTGAGACCCTTCCTATGGCATGAGATGTGATATCCAACTCCTTCCCATTCCAATCCTGAGACCCTTCCTATAGCATGAGATGTGATATCTCAATGCTTCTACCAAAACTGAGACCCTTCCTTTAGCATGAGATGTGATATCCAACTCCTTCCCATTCCAATCCTGAGACCCTTCTGATAGCATGAGATGTGATATCTCAATGCTTCTAATACCAAACCTGAGATCCTTCCGATAGCATGAGATGTGATATCTCAATGCTTCTAATACCAAACCCGAGATCTTCCTATAGCATGAGATGTGATATCTCAATGCTTCTATCAAACCTGAGACACTTCCTTTAGCATGAGATGTGATATCCAACTCCTTCCCATTCCAATCCTGAGACCCTTCCTATAGCATAAGATGTAATATCTCAATGCTTCTATCAAACCTGAGACCCTTCCTTTAGCATGAGATGTGATATCCAACTCCTTCCCCTTCCAAACCTGAGACCCTTCCTTTAGCATGAGATGTGATATCCAAATCCTTCCCATTCCAATCCTGAAACCCTTCCTATACCATGAGATGTGTTATCTCTATGTTTCTAATAAAAAACATGAGACCCTTCCTATAGCAAGAGATATGATATCCAAATCCTTCCCATTCCAATCCTGAGACACTTCCTATAACATGAGATGTGATATCCAACTCCTTCCCATTCCAATCCTGAGACCCTTCCTATTCCATGAGATGTGATATCTCAATGCTTCTAATACCAAACCTGGGACCTGTCCTATAACATGAGATATGATATCCAAATCCTTCCCATTCCAATCCTGAAACCCTTCCTTTAGCATGAGATGTGATATCTCAATGTTTCTAATAAAAAACTTGAGACCCTTCCTATAGCAAGAGATGTGATATCCAAATCCTTCCCATTCCACTCCTGAGAGCCTTCCTATAACATGAGATGAGATATCCAACTCCTTCCCATTCCAATCCTGAAACCCTTCTTATAGCATGAGATGTGATATCTCAATATTTCTAATAAAAAACCTGAGACCCTTCCTATAGCAAGAGATGTGATATCCAAATCCTTCCCATTCCAATCCTGAGATCCTTCCTATAACATGAGATGTGATATCCAATTCCTTCCCATTCCAAACCTGAGACCCTTCCTATTGGATGAGATGTGATATCCAACTCCTTCCCATTCCAATCCTGAGACCAATGTGATATCTCAATGCTTATACCAAACCTGAGACCCTTCATATGGCATGAGATGTGATATCCAACTCCTTCCCATTCCAATCCTGAGACACTTCCTATAGCATGAGATGTGATATCTCAATGCTTCTACCAAAACTGAGACCCTTCCTTTAGCATGAGATGTGATATCCAACTCCTTCCCATTCCAATCCTGAGACCCTTCCTATAGCATGAGATGTGATATCTCAATGCTTCTACCAAACCTGAGACCCTTCCTATAGCATGAGATGTGATATCCAACTCCTTCCCATTCCAATCCTGAGATCCTTCCTATACCATGAGATGTGATATCTCAATGTTTCTAATACCAAACCTGAGACCCGTCCTAAAACATGAGATGTGAGATCCAAATCCTTCCCCTTCCAAACCTGAGACCCTTCCTATAGCTTGAGATGTGATATCAAACTCCTTCCCATTCCAATCCTGAGATAGCTTGAGATGTGATATCCAACTCCTTCCCATTCCAATCCTTTGACCCTTCCGATAGCATGAGATGTGATATCTCAATGTTTCTCATACCAAACCTGAGGCCCTTCCTATAGCAAGAGATGTGATGTACAAATCCTTCCCATTCCAAACCTGAGACCCTTCCTATAGCATGAGATGTGATATCCAACTCCTTCCCAATCCAATCCTGAGACCCTTCCTATAGCATGAGATGTAATATCACAATGCTTGTAATACCAATCCTGAGACCCTTCCTATAGCATAAGATGTGATATCCAACTCCTTCCCATTCCAATCCTGAGACCCTTCCTATACCATGAGATGTGATATCTCAATGCTTCTAATACCAAACCTGGGACCCGTCCTATAACATGAGATATGATATCCAAATCCTTCCCATTCGAATCCTGAAACTCTTCCTTTAGCATGAGATGTGATATCTCAATGTTTCTAATAAAAAACCTGAGACCCTTCCTATAGCAAGAGATGTGATATCCAAATCCTTCCCATTCCAATCCTGAGACCCTTCCTATAACATGAGATGTGATATCCAACTCCTTCCCATTCCAATCCTGAAACCCTTCCTATAGCATGAGATGTGATATCTCAATGTTTCTGATAAAAAACCTGAGACCCTTCCTATAGCAAGAGATGTGATATCCAAATCCTCCCCATTCCAATCCTGAGATCCTTCCTATAACATGAGATGTGATATCCAATTCCTTCCCATTCCAAACCTGAGACCCTTCCTATTGGATGAGATGTGATATCCAACTCCTTCCCAATCCAATCCTGAGACCAATGTGATATCTCAATGCTTATACCAAACCTGAGACCCTTCCTATGGCATGAGATGTGATATCCAACTCCTTCCCATTCTAATCCTGAGACCCTTCCTATAGCATGAGATGTGATATCTCAATGCTTCTACCAAAACTGAGACCCTTCCTTTAGCATGAGATGTGATATCCAACTCCTTCCCATTCCATTCCTGAGACCCTTCCTATAGCATGAGATGTGATATCTCAATGCTTCTAATATCAAACCTGAGATCCTTCCTGTTAGGAAAGATTTCGTAATTGTAGGTAATCTTCCTTCCATGTGGCAACCCCTAAACTTTTTGCTATTGTTTTTAACCTTGTTCTTGACTTTGCCAGAGAAGTACAGCCTTCTGCCGCACTTCTCTGGGCTTTCGCTCCTTTCTTACGCGGAAACTGACATGCCCTTAAGACAGTCAGTACCGGGGAACGTTGTTTCCCGTAGTTTCTTTTATCGTGTCGCAGCTTTAGTGCAACACGACACAAGAGGGCACTGTAAGCTAAGTTACAGCTCTCTTGGGTCTCTAGCCTTCTACAGGCCCTAGATACTCGTTTAGGATGGTATTTGATCGGTGCAAGTCATTCAGGGACTGGAATGGTGGCAGCGATCGTTTTGTATATTTTGAGCTCCTTTTGGCGTTCTGAGCACGTTTTTGCACTGAACCCAAAATGGTGGCCTGGCTCCCCAAAATGGCCAGACCACGAGGCTCCTTTGTCCTGTCCACTGACCGTCTTGCTCCCTTCACCTTCCCCAGGTCCAGCGACCTGGAAACCTTCCTTATTTGGGCATGTACTTTCCCGCGAAACACGGATGCTTTCGCGGGCTTCTACATGTCGTTTGTGTGCCTCCAGGGTGTGGGCTGGGATGTCTGGTCCCAATACACATCCTGGGTGCCAGAGAGTCTAGGGTGGTGTGAATGCTTGGGACCACCGTGGTCCGTGATTGGTCCACGTATGGTATGTGTGTTGATGAGCGGATCTCCCATTGGCTCCCCTCCGTTTTGGCGCGAAGGGAACCATGGATAAGAGGAGGCTGGAAACACCACTACCATGTCGATCTCCTGAGTTCTCACGAACGAAGGAATACAGGAGCCAAGTATCCTGCAACCAAGAGGCTGGACCGAGGAATCGCTGGTGACCCGCTGAAGGAATCCTCCTTTGCACTGCTGTCGTCCTGAAAGTCCCTGTCCTCCTTTGATCGAACCAGATGGCCTGTACTGGTGCTTCGACCTTTGGGATAGCAGTAACAGCTATTCCCGGCATCTTCAACCATCTCGTGCCAAGTAAGCCTTCGGAAGCGTCTCTGGGCCATCCAGTTGACTGACCAGCTTACAAAGGAGTCTGGCTCTGCAACCGCCGCCAGGTTGTGCAGTATCTCGAGTCCTTGTCACTCTCCCACGCTTCGTGCACTTGGCGTTCCCAGGTCTGAAGGGAGGAGTGTACTTTTGACTCAGATACGCACGGCCGCTCCGTTGTCCTGCTGCGGCAACAAACTGTGCCGGTTTCGTCGATTGGGACGTCTTTTTGCTCTACACGACTACAAAGCATTCCCTGCTCTTCTGAACCTGCCAGCTGCTGAAACTAACGTGGAGAAGCCTGGGACTGCTTGCTTCGGGGACCGGTGAGTAGCATAGCTAGGATCTGGTCGCCCTCCTGCAGTAGCCCATTGCTTTTCCCCGCTGTGTAAAACAGCAACCTTTTTCGCCCGTACTCGCGCTCTTCTTCTGCCCGCTGTGCAGGCTGCGCTTGAGTTGCGGACCCTGTTCTTCTTCTGCTGTGCACTAACCCGAACTGCCTGACTTCCTTCGAAGAGCTTCTCCTTTTGCCCTTTGGCACCAGCGCGTGCAGTTACTTTGAGCACCAGGCTCCACTCTTCGCAGGGCTCGGACTTCCATCTAGTTAGGTGCCTATGAAGGCGAACTGAGTCGAAAGCATTATCGCACTGCCTGTTTTCCTTCCCTTTCAGGTGGACTACATATTTCGTGCTTTAAACGCTTGCGACTGTAGTATTTGTATATATATTGTGTTGATATGGTATGTGTTGGTTTAATATTGTGATATTGTGCTTTTCTCGCTACGGTCGTTGTTTTAAAGGCCTTAAAATAAATGTGTACATATTTTTGATATAACACCTGTTTGGAGTAGTTTGTAAGTGTTCTGGTTTTGTGTGCTCATTGCGGGCTTTCAGTCACCCTCACCCCTCTTGAGATCTAGTCTTGACCGCCGCGATCGCTACCTTGATTGGTCTGGCTCGTCCAGAGGTTACCCTGTTCCAAGTAATTAGGTTGGCCTTCTGAACTTCTGCGCCACCAGGACAGAGTTCAGAAATCCGTCTTAACAAATTGGTGGCAGCGGTGGGATACGACTGAAGGTATCCAGTGTTGCGCTCGAACTAAGGCATTTCAGGTTATTCCAACCAGTACACGTAGTGAATTGTTGTAATATAACTTTAAAAAGGCCATAGTCCTATCACACAGTATGGAAACAAGTACCTTGTTAACTTTGAATGCTTCTAAATCAGAAACACTAAAAAAGATGTGTGCGGAGAGAGGGGTTTCCTCTCAAGGCACGAAATTGGAAATGATCCAAAGAATCGTGGCGTGGCAAGAAGCGCAGCTTGACGCTATCACTTCTGAGGACAGTGCGGAAGGTGGTGGGGCTGCTCTCACTGGCAGAACCGACGGTTCTGCCGCCGCACTGATCCATCGCGACCACGAGGACAGGGAGGACGAGATGTCTAATGTTTCCTCTGCCAGTGCTGATGGGGAGGCTATGCTTGAATTCAAGAAGCAAGAGCTGCGGTTTAGGCAGCAGGAGCTTGAATTCAGCATAGCCAAACTAAAAATCGAACAGGCAGAAAAACAAAAAGACAGGGATCACCAGTTGGAACTGGCCAAGCTTCAGGTTGCAACTGGGTCCGCGGGTCCTGGACATGGGTCTGGGGCCTCCTCTCATCCACGGTTTCCAAAAGATCTGCTCAGTGTGTATGAAGAAGGGAATGACATTATGGACTGGCTGAATGCGTTTGAGTATGCATGCGAAGTTCAGAAAGTTGACAATGCTGATAAGATTGCGTGGTTACTCAGTAGACTGCCCCATTCTGGCTGTAGTGCCATTATGGAGATGTCGAAGGCTGAGCGAGCTGATTTCGCAATGTTGAAGCAGACTCTCATTTTAAAGTTTGGGAAGACTCCGGCCCAATATTTAAAACGTTTTAGAGAGTATAAGAAAAAGGAAGGTGGTACTTGGGTATCGTATGTCGCTGAATCCTTGAAAAACTTAACTGGCTGGGTCGAAGGTTATATGGTTTCTACCTTCGCCGGCATGATAAATCTTGTCATGCTGGAACATATTTTTGCTTCTTCTTCCCCGGAGCTTAAGCAGCATTTGGCCGATTCGAAGGAGATAGATCCTAAGAAGCTGGCCATTGCAGCAGATTTATGGGTGTCACATCGAGTGTCCCATAAGGACAAAACTCATCCTGGTAAGCAGGAGGAAGGGAAAAAGTTCAAAGATATGGCGGGTGGGGAATCTGCTAAATCTTCTTCCCATAAGGGCCACAAACAGAAAAACAAGGGTAAAACACACGAGAACTCACAGGGTAGTGGAGGGCAGCCTCCGAAACAGAACTCTGGTTACAATAAGCCTCCCTATGTAAACAGACCCATTGGATCGTGTTTTGCTTGTGGAGCAACTGACCATGTGAAGGGGGATCCCCGTTGTAAGGTTAGACCTTTGGGGGTCCACTCCGCTAATCTGGCCTTCTCCTCCTACGAGGAAGAAGAGATTACAGGAGCATCCTTCTCCTCAGACTCATTTCCCAGCGGAATAGAGGCTGAGGTAGTTTTAGTGTCCCTGGGTTCCTGGGAGCCTAAAGTCGCAGAGGCTTATGCTAGGATTCCGGATAATACCAAGCACTACTTTAAAGACAGTGTGCTGATCAATGGAGTAGATACTCCAGCTCTTAGGGATAGTGGGTGCAGTCGCACTGTAGTGGATTCTACCTTGGTAGACTCAGAGGAAGTTGCCAGAGCTACTCTGATGCCCACTAAGTTGGCTGACGGCCCCCTCCGTATGTTTCCCGTGATCCCTGTAAATCTTACTTTAAATGGTACAGCAGTCAGGATTCCAGTGAGCATTCAGAGAAACGTCCCGGGAAAGGTCTTACTAGGTAATGATCTCAGAGCTCTAGGGCTCGTAGGAGACACTGCCGAACGACCCTACACACGGTCTCAAGCACGGGCAGCATTGGCCAAGTCCAATACGCCGCCCCAGCCAAAGGGGAAACCCAAGGCGAAAGGAGTCAACAAGTCACGACGAGGGAAAGAGAATATTCCCCCGAGCTCGCCTACCACTGCGGTGGAGGAAGTTGGTCAATCGCCCGGACCTGACGAGGAGGTGGCGATGCCTGAAGTTTTCGACCCCAACGATCATCCTGAACTAAAAGACTTGTTAGTTGAAGGAGGTCCTGATAGGGACGAATTCAGTAAAGGCCAACGTGAGTGCCCATCTCTGGAAGGCCTAAGGAGACAGGCCTGCTCCCAGCTTGAGGGTGAACCTCATGGGACGCATAGGATTTATTGGGAAGGTGGACTCCTGTATAGTGAGCCCACAGAGTCTACAGAAGGAGACCATAGGAGGTTGGTGGTTCCCCTTGCTGTTAGGCCCTTCCTCCTGCAGTTGGCGCATGAAGTTCCCCTTGCTGGTCACCTTGGTATGAAGAGGACCAAGCAAAGGTTATCCATGCACTTCTACTGGCCCAAGATGGGGGTGCAAGTAGAAAGTCACTGCAGGAGTTGTGCCTCCTGCCAGTTGTCTGGGAAAGTTGGCGCGACAATCCAAGCTCCGTTGGTACCGCTCCCAGTTGTGGGGGTACCATTTGAAAGGGTAGGGATCGACATAGTTGGTCCCCTTGACCCGCAAACATCCTCGGGCAATAGGTTTATCCTGGTGCTGGTCGACCATGCAACCAGGTATCCTGAGGCCATCCCATTAAAGACTGTAACTGCCAAGTCAGTTGCAAAAGCTTTACTCGGCATATTTACTAGGGTTGGCTTCCCTAAAGAAGTTGTGTCAGATCGTGGCAGCAACTTTATGTCGAAGTATATGCAGGCTATGTGGAAAGAATGTGGGGTCACCTACAAGTTCTCTTCTGCATACCACCCCCAGACCAATGGTCTGGTGGAACGTTTCAACAGAACGTTAAAGAGCATGATTGGGGCTCTGGAGGAGCCCCAGAGAAGAAAATGGGATCTTCTTTTACCATGCTTACTGTTTGCCTACCGAGAGGTACCACAGGAGGGTGTTGGCTTCAGCCCCTTCGAACTTCTGTTCGGTCATCCCGTACGGGGACCCTTAGCCATCGTCAAAGAGGGATGGGAGATGCCCACTCCCCCTGTTACTACCAACGTAGTTGATTATGTGCTAGGGCTCAGAAAACGGATGGTACTTCTGATGGGCTTGGCTAGTGATAAATTGAAGGCAGGGCAAGCGCTGGTGAAACATTGGTACGACCAGAAAGCTTCCCTCATCAACTTTACACCTGGTCAGCAAGTCCTGATCATGAATCCCATAAGGCCTCGAGCTTTACAGGACAAATGGTCAGGCCCTTACACAGTGGTGGAGCCCCTGGGTGAGGTGAACTATTTAGTGGACCTTGGAAGGCCTGGACAGGCTCCAAAAGTGTTCCACGTAAATAGGCTGAAGGCTTTCGTCCCAAGAGTCGAAATGGCAGCACTGCTACTGGCTTCAGACGTTGAGGAAGAGGAGTCTGAACCTCTCCCCGACCTGTTCCAAGGCGGTCCTTCAGATAGCTCCATTGAGGGTGTCCGAGTGGCCCCTCACCTGACTTCTGATCAGCAGGCTGAGGTGAAAAGTTTGCTTAGGCAGTTTTCCCCCCTGTTCTCACAGTCGCCTGGTTTGACACCTTGGTGCAAACATAACATTGACACAGGAGACAGTGTACCTACCAAAAGTAGGGGATACAGGATGTCAGACAAAGTACGGTCTTATATTAAGACCGAGGTCAACAAGATGTTAGACCTTGGGGTGATTGAACCCTCTAGTAGTCCTTGGTCCAGTCCTGTGGTTTTGGTTCCAAAGGCAGGCACTTCTGAATTGAGGTTCTGCGTGGATTACAGGGCTCTGAATGCTGTCACCAAGACAGACGCACACCCCCTGCCTCGAACAGATGAGCTGGTGGATACTTTGGGTGCCTCCAAGTACCTCAGCACGTTTGACCTTACTGCTGGCTATTGGCAAATAGCTTTAGCAGAACATGCCAGGGAGAAGACAGGATTTTCTACGCCAGACGGCCTTTACCAATTCCGGGTAATGCCGTTCGGGTTGAAAAATGCACCTGCCACTTTCCAGAGGCTTGTGAATCATGTGTTGAATGGGTTGGACGAATTCTGTCTCGCATATCTGGACGATATAGCAGTTTTCAGTGCCACCTGGGAAGACCACGTGAAACACCTCGGGATTGTGCTCCAGGCTCTTCAGAAAGCCCACTTGACCATAAAGGCTAGTAAATGCCAGATTGGACAAGGCTCAGTGGTTTACCTTGGACATGAAGTAGGTGGAGGGAGGATACAGCCTCTACCCAGTAAAGTACAAGCAGTACAAGACTGGCCTACCCCCACTACGCAAACCCAAGTGAGAGCCTTCTTAGGACTCACGGGGTATTACCGCAATTTTATGGCAGACTATGGCACCATAGCTGCTCCTCTGACTGCTCTCACAACTCCGAAGAAACCCAAGAAGGTAACTTGGACCGACGAGTGTGAGAAGGCCTTCAATGGCTTAAAAGACTCCTTGTGCCAGGCCCCTGTCCTCAGGGCCCCTGATTATCAAAGACCTTTTATCGTGCAGACGGACGCCTCTGACACTGGGATAGGAGCTGTACTATCACAAGTAGATGAGAAGGGTAAGGAACACCCTATCGGTTTTATTAGTCGCCAGCTTAAGGACAGAGAGCTCAGATGGTCCACGGTAGAGAAAGAATGTTTCTCTGTTGTGTGGGCCCTAAGGAAGCTGAGGCCCTACCTCTATGGGACCCACTTCACTGTGCAGACTGACCATAAGCCGTTAAAGTGGCTAATGAACATGAAGGGGGAGAATCCAAAGTTGCTTAGGTGGTCCATAAGTCTTCAAGGCTTCGACTTCACTATTGAGCATAGGCCAGGTGTCCAACATAGCAATGCTGATGGGTTGTCCAGAATGTTTAACCGACCTGAACATGAGACTCATCCAGGGGTGGATTAGTTCCCCCTGTCCATAGTCTGGGAGGGGCGAGTGTTAGGAAAGATTTCGTAATTGTAGGTAATCTTCCTTCCATGTGGCAACCCCTAAACTTTTTGCTATTGTTTTTAACCTTGTTCTTGACTTTGCCAGAGAAGTACAGCCTTCTGCCGCACTTCTCTGGGCTTTCGCTCCTTTCTTACGGGGAAACTGACATGCCCTTAAGACAGTCAGTACCGGGGAACGTTGTTTCCCGTAGTTTCTTTTATCGTGTCGCAGCTTTAGTGCAACACGACACAAGAGGGCACTGTAAGCTAAATTACAGCTCTCTTGGGTCTCTAGCCTTCTACAGGCCCTAGATACTCGTTTAGGATGGTATTTGATCGGTGCAAGTCATTCAGGGACTGGAATGGTGGCAGCGATCGTTTTGTATATTTTGAGCTCCTTTTGGCGTTCTGAGCACGTTTTTGCACTGAACCCAAAATGGTGGCCTGGCTCCCCAAAATGGCCAGACCACGAAGCTCCTTTGTCCTGTCCACTGACCGTCTTGCTCCCTTCACCTTCCCCAGGTCCAGCGACCCGGAAACCTTCCTTATTTGGGCATGTACTTTCCCGCGAAACACGGATGCTTTCGCGGGCTTCTACATGTCGTTTGTGTGCCTCCAGGGTGTGGGCTGGGATGTCTGGTCCCAATACACATCCTGGGTGCCAGAGAGTCTAGGGTGGTGTGAATGCTTGGGACCACCGTGGTCCGTGATTGGTCCACGTATGGTATGTGTGTTGATGAGCGGATCTCCCATTGGCTCCCCTCCGTTTTGGCGCGAAGGGAACCATGGATAAGAGGAGGCTGGAAACACCACTACCATGTCGATCTCCTGAGTTCTCACGAACGAAGGAATACAGGAGCCAAGTATCCTGCAACCAAGAGGCTGGACCGAGGAATCGCTGGTGACCCGCTGAAGGAATCCTCCTTTGCACTGCTGTCGTCCTGAGAGCCCCTGTCCTCCTTTGATCGAACCAGAAGGCCTGTACTGGTGCTTCGACCTTTGGGATAGCAGGAACAGCTATTCCCGGCATCTTCAACCATCTCCTGCCAAGTAAGCCTTCGGAAGCGTCTCTGGGCCATCCAGTTGACTGACCAGCTTACAAAGGAGTCTGGCTCTGCAACCGCCGCCAGGTTGTGCAGTATCTCGAGTCCTTGTCACTCTCCCACGCTTCGTGCACTTGGCGTTCCCAGGTCTGAAGGGAGGAGTGTACTTTTGACTCAGATACGCACGGCCGCTCCGTTGTCCTGCTGCGGCAACAAACTGTGCCGGTTTTGTCGATTGGGACGTCTTTTTGCTCTACACGACTACAAAGCGTTCCCTGCTCTTCTGAACCTGCCAGCTGCTGAAACTAACGTGGAGAAGCCTGGGACTGCTTGCTTCGGGGACCGGTGAGTAGCATAGCTAGGATCTGGTCGCCCTCCTGCAGTAGCCCATTGCTTTTCCCCGCTGTGTAAAACAGCACCCTTTTCGCCCGTACTCGCGCTCTTCTTCTGCCCGCTGTGGAGGCTGCGCTTGAGTTGCGGACCCTGTTCTTCTTCTGCTGTGCACTAACCCGAACTGCCTGACTTCCTTCGAAGAGCTTCTCCTTTTGCCCGTTGGCACCAGCGCGTGCAGGTACTTTGAGCACCAGGCTCCACTCTTCGCAGGGCTCGGACTTCCATCTAGTTAGGTGCCTATGAAGGCGAACTGAGTCGAAAGCATTATCGCACTGCCTGTTTTCCTTCCCTTTCAGGTGGACTACATATTTCGTGCTTTAAACGCTTGCGACTGTAGTATTTGTATATATATTGTGTTGATATGGTATGTGTTGGTTTAATATTGTGATATTGTGCTTTTCTCGCTACAGTCGTTGTTTTAAAGGCCTTAAAATAAATGTGTATATATTTTTGATATAACACCTGTTTGGAGTAGTTTGTAAGTGTTCTGGTTTTGTGTGCTCATTGCGGCCTTTCAGTCACCCTCACCCCTCTTGAGATCTAGTCTTGACCGCCGCGATCGCTACCTTGATTGGTCTGGCTCGTCCAAAGGTTACCCTGTTCCAAGTAATTAGGTTGGCCTTCTGAACTTCTGCGCCACCAGGACAGAGTTCAGAAATCCGTTTTAACACTTCCTATAACATGAGATGTGATATCCAAATCCTTCCACTTCCAAACCTGAGACCCTCCCTTTAGCATGAGATGTGATATCCGACTCCTTCCCATTCCAATCCTGAGACCCTTCTGATAGCATGAGATGTGATATCTCAATGCTTCTAATACCAAACCTGAGATCCTTCCGATAGCATGAGATGTGATATCTCAATGCTTCTAATACCAAACCTGAGATCTTCCTATAACATGAGATGTGATATCCAAATCCTTCCACTTCCAAACCTGAAACCCTCCCTTTAGCATGAGATGTGATATCCGACTCCTTCCCATTCCAATCCTGAGACCCTTCTGGTAGCATGAGATGTGATATCTCAATGCTTCTAATACCAAACCTGAGATCCTTCCGATAGCATGAGATCTGATATCTCAATGCTTTTACCAAACCTGAGACCCTCCCTATAGCATGAGATGTGATGTCCAACTCCTTCCCATTCCAATCCTGAGACCCTTCCTATAGCATGAGATGTTATATCTCAATGCTTCTAATACCACACCTGATATCCTTCCTATAACATGAGATGTGATATCCAACTCCTTTCCATTCGAATACTGAGATCCTTCCTATACTTTGAGATGTGATATCTCAATGTTTCTCATACCAAACCTGAGGCCCTTCCTATAGCAAGAGATGTGATATACAAATCCTTCCCAAACCTGATACCCTTCCTATAGCATGAGATGTGATATCCGACTCCTTCCCAATCCAATCCTGAGACCCTTCCTATAGCATGAGATGTAATATCACAATGCTTGTAATACCAACCCTGAGACCCTTCCTATACCATGAGATGTGATATCCATCTCCTTCCCATTCCAATCCTGAGACCCTTCCTATAGCATGAGATGTGATATCTCAATGCTTCTAATACCAAAACTGAGACCCTTCTTTAAGCATGAGATGAGATATCCAACTCCTTCCCGTTCCAAACCTGAGACCCTTCCTATAGCATATGTGATATCCAACTCCTTCCCACTCCAAACCTGAGACCCTTCCTATAACAAGAATGTAATATCCAACTAGTTCCCATTCCAATCCTGAGACCTTTCCTATAGCATGAGATGTGATATCTCAATGCTTCTAATAGAAAACCTGATATCCTTCCTATGACATGAGATGTGATATCCAATTCCTTCCCATTCCAAACCTGAGACCCTTCCTACAGCATGCAATGTGATATCTCAATGCTTCTAATACCACACCTGAGACCCGTCCTATAACATGAGATGGGATATCCAAGCCCTTCCCATTCCAATCCTGAGACCCTTCCTATAGCATGAGATGTGAAATCTCAATGCTTCTAATACCAAACCTGAGACCCTTCCTATAACATGAGATGGGATATCCAACTCTTTCCCATTCCAATCCTGAGACCCTTTCGATAGCAGAGATGTGATATCTCAATGCTTATACCAAACCTGAGACCCTTCCTAAGGCATGAGATGTCATATACTACTCCTTCCCATTCCAATCCTGAGACCCTTCCTATGACATGAGATGTGATATCCAACTCCTTCCCATTCCAATCCTGAAACCCTTCCTATAGCATGAGATGTGATATCTCAATGTTTCTGATAAAAAACCTGAGACCCTTCCTATAGCAAGAGATGTGATATCCAAATCCTTCCCATTCCAATCCTGAGATCCTTCCTATAACATGAGATGTGATATCCAATTCCTACCCATTCCACATCTCTGCTATCGTAAGGGTCTCAGGATTGGAATAGGAAGGAGTTGGATATCCCATCTCATGCTTTAAGAAGGGTCTCAGGTTTGGTATTAGAAGCATTGAGATATCACATCTCATGCTATAGGAAGGGTCTAAGGATTGGAATGGGAAGGAGTTGGATATCACATCTTATGCTATAGGAAGGGTCTCAGGTTTGGTATTACAAGCATTGTGATATTATATCTCATGCTATAGGAAGGGTCTCAGGATTGGATTGGGAAGGAGTTGGATATCACATCTCATGCTATAGGAAGGGTCTCAGGTTTGGAATGGGGAGGATTTGTATATCACATCTCTTGCTATAGGAAGGGCCTCAGGTTTGGTATGAGAAACATTGAGATATCACATCTCATGGTATAGGAAGGATCTCAGGATTGGAATGGGAAGGAGTTGGATATCACATCTCATGTTATAGGAAGGATATCAGGTTTGGTATTAGAAGCATTGAGATATCACATCTCATGCTATAGGAAGGGTCTCTGTTTTGGGATGGGAAGGAGTTGGAGATAACATCTCATGCTATATGAAGGGTCTCAGGTTTGGTATTAGAAGCTTTGAGATATCACATTTCATACTATAGGAAGGGTCTCTGGTTTGGGATGGGAAGGAGTTGGATATCACATCTCATGCTATAACAAGGGTCTCAGGTTTGGTATTAGAAGCATTGAGATATCACATCTCATGCTATAGGAAGGGTCTCAGGTTTGGAATGGGAAGGAGTTGGATATCACATATCAGGCTATAGGAAGGATCTCAGGTTTGGAATGAGAAGGAGTTGGATATCACATATCATGTTATATGAAGGCTCTCAGGTTTGGTATTAGAAGCATTGAGATATCACATCTAATGCTATAGTAAGGGTCTCAGGATTGGCATGGGAAGGAGTTTGATATCACATCTCATGCTAAAGGAAGGGTCTCCGGTTTGGAATGGGAAGGAGTTGGATATCACATCTCATGTTATAGGAAGGATCTCAGGTTTGGTATTAGAAACATTGAGATAACACATCTCATGCTATAGGAAGGGTCTCAGGATTGAAATGGGAAGGAGTTGGATATCACATCTCATGCTATCGTAAGGGTCTCAGGATTGGAATAGGAAGGAGTTGGATATCCCATCTCATGCTTTAAGAAGGGTCTCAGGTTTGGTATTAGAAGCATTGAGATATCACATCTCATGCTATAGGAAGGGTCTAAGGATTGGAATGGGAAGGAGTTGGATATCACACATGCTATAGGAAGGGTCTCAGGTTTGGTATTACAAGCATTGTGATATTACATCTCATGCTATAGGAAGGGTCTCAGGATTGGATTGGGAAGGAGTTGGATATCACATCTGATGCTATAGGAAAGGTCTCAGGTTTGGAATGGGAAGGATTTGTACATCACATCTCTTGCTATAGGAAGGGCCTCAGGTTTGGTATGAGAAACATTGAAATATCACATCTCATGGTATAGGAAGGATCTCAGGATTGGAATGTGAAAGAGTTGGATATCACATCTCGTGTTATAGGAAGGATATCAAGTTTGGTATTAGAAGCATTGAGATATCACATCTCATGCTATAGGAAGGGTCTCAGGTTTGGTAGAAGCATTGAGATCTCACATCTCATGCTATAGGAAGAGTCTCAGGATTGGAATGGGAAGGAGTAGTATATGACCTCTCATGCCATAGGAAGGGTCTCAGGTTTGGTACAAGCATTGAGATATCACATCTCTGCTATCGGAAGGGTCTCAGGTTTGGAAAGGGAAGGAGTTGGATATCACATCTCATGCTATAGGAAGGTTCTCAGGTTTGGTATTAGAAGCATTGAGATATCACATCTCATGCTATAGGAAGGGTCTCAGTATTGGAATGGGAAGGAGTTGGATATCACATCTCATGCTACAGGAAGGGTCTCAGGTTTGGAATGGGAAGGAATTGGATATCACATCTCATGTTATAGGAAGGATCTCAGGTCTGGTATTAGAAGCATTGTGATATCACATCTCATGCCATAGGAAGGGTCTCAGGTTTGGAGTGGGAAGGAGTTGGATATCACATCTCATGCTATAGGAAGGGTCTCAGGTTTGGTAGAAACATTGAGATATCACATCTCATGCTATAGGAAGGGTCTCCGGATTGGAATGGGTAGTAGTTGTATATTACATCTCATGCCATAGGAAGGGTCTCAGGTTTCGTATAAGCATTGAGATATCACATCTCTGCTATCGGAAGGGTCTCAGGATTGGAATGGGAAGGAGTTGGATATCTCATCTCATGTTATAGGACGGGTCTCAGGTGTGGTATTAGAAGGATTGAGATATCACATCGCATGCTGTAGGAAGGGTCTCAGGTTTGGAATGGGAAGGAATTGGATATCACATCTCATGTCATAGGAAGGATCTCAGGTTTGCTATTAGAAGCATTGAGATATCACTTCTCATGCTATAGGAATGGTCTCAGGATTGGAATGGGAAGGAGTTGGATATTACATTCTTGCTATATGAAGGGTCTCAGGTTTGGAATGGGAAGGAGTTGGATGTCACATATGCTATAGGAAGGGTCTCAGGTTTGGAACGGGAAGTAGTTGGATATCACATCTCATGCTTTAAGAAGGGTCTCAGTTTTGGTATTAAAAGCATTGAGATATCACATCTCATGCTATAGGAAGGGTCTCAGGATTGGAATGGGAAGGAGTTGGATATCACATCTCATGCTATAGGAATGGTCTCAGGTTTGGTATTACAAGCATTGTGATATTACATCTCATGCTATAGGAAGGGTCTCAGGATTGGATTGGGAAAGAGTCGGATATCACATCTCATGCTATAGGAAGGGTCTCAGGTTTGGAATGGGAAGGATTTGTATATCACATCTCTTGCTATAGGAAGGGCCTCAGGTTTGGTATGAGAAACATTGAGATATCACATCTCATGGTATAGGAAGGATCTCAGTATTGGAATGGAAAGGAGTTGGATATCACATCTCATGTTATAGGAAGGATATCAGGTTTGGTATTAGAAGCATTGAGACATCACATCTCATGCTATAGGAAGGGTCTCAGGATTGGAATGGGAAGGAGTTGGATATCACATCTCATGCTATAGGAAGGGTCTCAAGTTTGGTAGAAGCATTGAGATATCACATCTCATGCTATAGGAAGGGTCCCAGGATTGGAATGGGAAGCAGTAGTATATGACATCTCATGCCATAGGAAGGGTCTCAGGTTTGGTATAAGCATTGAGATATCACATCTCTGCTATCGGAAGGGTCTCGGGATTGGAATGGTAAGGAGTTTATATATCACATCTCATGTTATAGGAAGGATATCATGTTTGGTATTAGAAGCATTGAGATATCACATCTCATGCTATAGGAAGGATCTCAGGATTGCAATGGGAAGGACTTGGATATCACATCTCATGCTATAGGGAGGGTCTCAGGTTTGATATTAGAAGCATTGAGATATCACATCTCATGCTATCGGAAGGGTCTCAGGATTGGAATGGGAAGGAGTTGGATATCACATCTCATGCTAAAGGAAGGGTCTCAGGCTTGGAAGGGGAAGGATTTGGATATCACATCTCATGTTGTAGGACGGGTCTCAGGTTTGGTACTACAAGCATTGAGATATCACATCTCATGGTATAGGAAGGGTCTCAGGATTGGAATGGGAAGGAGTTGGATATCACATCTCAAGCTATAGGAAGGGTCTCAGGATTGGAATGGGAAGGAGTTTGATATCACATCTCATGCCATAGGAAGGGTCTCAGTTTTGGTAGAAGCATTGAGAAATGACATCTCATGCTATCGGAAGGGTCTCAGGATTGGATTGGGAAGGAGTTGGATATCTCATCTCATGCTATATGAAGGGTGTCAGGTTTGGTATTAGAAGCATTGAGATATCACATCTCGTGCTATAGGAAGGGTCTCAGGATTGGAATGGGAAGGAGTAGGATATCACATCTCATGCTATAGGAAGGGTCTCAGGTTTGGTATTAGAAGCATTGAGATATCAATTCTCATGGTATAGGAAGGGTCTCAGAATTGGAATGGGAAGGAGTTGGATATCACATCTCTTGCTATAGGAAGGGTCTCAGGTTTTTTATTAGACACATTGAGATATCACATCTCATGCTAAAGGAAGGGTTTCAGGATTCGAATGGGAAGGATTTGGATATCATATCTCATGTTATAGGACGGGTCCCAGGTTTGGTATTAGAAGCACTGAGATATCACATCTCATGCTATCAGAAGGGTCTCAGGATTGGAATGGGAAGGAGTTGGATATCACATCTCATGCTAAAGGGAGGGTCTCAGGTTTGGAAGGGGAAGGATTTGGATATCACATCTCATGTTATCGGAAGGATCTCAGGTTTGGTATTAGAAGCATTGAGATATCACATCTCATGCTATAGGAAGGGTCTCAGGATTGGAATGGGAAGGAGATGGATATCACATCTCATGCTAAAGGAAGGGTCTCATGTTTGGTAGAAGCATTGAGATATCACATTTCATGCTATAGGAAGGGTCTCCGGATTGGAATGGGAAGTAGTTGTATATGACATCTCATGCCATAGGAAGGGTAGCACATATGCTATAGGAAGGGTCTCAGGTTTGGAACACGGGAAGGAGTTGGATATCACATCTCATGCTTTAAGAAGGGTCTCAGTTTTGGTATTAGAAGCATTGAGATATCACATCTCATGCTATAGGAAGGGTCTCAGGATTGGAATGGGAACGAGTTGGAAATCACATCTCTTGCTATAGGAAGGCCCTCAGGTTTGGTATCAGAAACATTGAGATATCACATCTCATGGTATAGGAAGGATCTCAGTATTGGAATGGGAGGTCTCAGGAATGGAAGGGGAAGGATTTGGATATCACATCTCATGTTATAGGAAGGATCTCAGGTTTGGTATTAGAAGCATTGAGATATCACATCTCATGCTATCGGAAGGATCTCAGGTTTGGTATTAGAGGCATTGAGATATCACATCTCATGCTAAAGGGAGGGTCTCAGGTTTGGAAGGGGAAGGATGTTTATATCACATCTCTTGTTATAGGAAGGATCACAGGTTTGGTATTAGAAGCATTGAGATATCACATCTCATGCTATCGGAAGGGTCTCAGGTTTTGAACGGGAAGGAGTTGGATATCACATCTTATGTTATAGGAAGAGTCTCAGGTTTGGTATAAGCATTGAGATATCACATCTCTGCTATCGGAGGTGTCTCAGGATTGGGATGGGAAGGAATTGGATATCACATCTCATGCTATAGGAAGGGTATCAGGTTTGGAACGGGAAGGAGTTGGATATCCCATCTCATGTTATAGGACGGGTCTCAGGTTTGATATTAGAAGCATTGAGATATCACATTGCATGCTGTAGGAAGGGTCTCAGGTTTGGTATTAGAAGCATTGAGATATCACATCTCATGCTATCAGAACGGTCTCAGGATTGGAATGGGAAGGAGTTGGATATCACATCTCATGCTAAAGGGAGGGTCTCAGGTTTGGAAGGGGAAGGATTTGGATATCACATCTCATGTTATCGGAAGGATCTCAGGTTTGGTATTAGAAGTATTGAGATATCACATCTCAGGCTATAGGAAGGGTCTCAGGATTGGAATGGGAAGGAGTTGGATATCACATCTCATGCTAAAGGAAGGGTCTCAGGTTTGGTAGAAGCATTGAGATATCACATCTCATGCTATAGGAAGGGTCTCAGGATTGGAATGGGAAGGACTTAGATATCACATATCATGCTATATGGAGGGTCTCATTTTTGATATTAGAAGCATTGAGATATCACATCTCATGCTATCGGAAGTGTCTCAGGATTGGAATGGGAAGGAGCTGGATATCACATCTCATGCTAAAGGAAGGGTCTCAGGTTTGGAACGGGAAGGAGTTGGATATCACATCTCATGCTATAGGAAGGGTCTCAGGTTTGGAACGGGAAGGAGTTGGATATCACATCTCATGTTATAGGAAGAGTCTCAGGTTTGGTATAAGCATTGAGATATCACATCTGTGCTATCAGAGGTGTCTCAGGATTGGGATGGGAAGGAATTGGATATCACATCTCATGCTATAGGAAGGGTATCAGGTTTGGAACGGGAAGGAGTTGGATATCCCATCTCATGTTATAGCACGGGTCTCAGGTTTGATATTAGAAGCATTGAGATATCACATCGCATGCTGTAGGAAGGGTCTCAGGTTTGGTATTAGAAGCATTGAGATATCACATCTCATGCTATCAGAAGGGTCTCAGGATTGGAATGGGAAGGAGTTGGATATCACATCTCATGCTAAAGGGAGGGTCTCAGGTTTGGAAGGGGAAGGATTTGGATATCACATCTCATGTTATCGGAAGGATCTCAGGTTTGGTATTAGAAGTATTGAGATATCACATCTCATGCTATAGGAAGGGTCTCAGGATTGGAATGGGAAGGAGTTGGATATCACATCTCATGCTAAAGGAAGGGTCTCAGGTTTGGTAGAAGCATTGAGATATCACATCTCATGCTATAGGAAGGGTCTCAGGATTGGAATGGGAAGGACTTAGATATCACATATCATACTATAGGGAGGGTCTCAGTTTTGATATTAGAAGCATTGAGATATCACATCTCATGCTATCGTGAGTGTCTCAGGATTGGAATGGGAAGGAGCTGGATATCACATCTCATGCTAAAGGAAGAGTCTCAGGTTTGGAACGGGAAGGAGTTGGATATCACATCTCATGTTATAGGAAGGGTCTCAGGTTTGGTATAAGCATTGAGATATCACATCTCTGCTATCGGAAGTGTCTCAGGATTGGAATGGGAAGGACTTGGATATCCCATCTCATGTTATAGAACGGGTCTCAGGTTTGTTATTAGAATCATTGAGATATCATATTGCATGCTGTAGGAAGGGTCTAAGGATTGGAATGGGAAGGACTTGGATATCACATCTCATGCTATAGATAGGCTCTCAGGTTTGGAAAGGGAAGGAGTTGGATATCACATTTCATGTTAGAGGAAGGATCTCAGGTTTGGTATTAGAGGCATTGAGATATCACATCTCATGCTATAGGAAGGGTCTCAGGTTGGAATGGGAAGGAGTTGGATATCACATCTCATGTTAAAGGGAGGGTCTCAGAATTGGAAGGGGAAGGATTTGGATATCACATCTCATGTTATAGGAAGGATCTCAGGTTTAGTATTAGAAGCATTGAGATATTACATCTCATGTTATCGGAAGGATCTCAGGTTTGGTATTAGAAGCATTGAGATATCACATCTCATGCTATCAGAAGGGTCTCAGGATTGGAATGGGAAGGAGTTGGATATCACATCTCATGCTAAAGGGAGGGTCTCAGGTTTGGAAGGGGAAGGATTTGGATATCACATCTCATGTTATCGGAAGGATCTCAGGTTTGGTATTAGAAGTATTGAGATATCACATCTCATGCTATAGGAAGGGTCTCAGGATTGGAATGGGAAGGAGTTGGATATCACATCTCATGCTAAAGGAAGGGTCTCATGTTTGGTAGAAGCATTGAGATATCACATCTCATGCTATAGGAAGGGTCTCAGGATTGGAATGGGAAGGACTTAGATATCACATATCATGCTATAGGGAGGGTTTCAGTTTTGATATTAGAAGCATTTAGATATCACATCTCATGCTATCGGAAGTGTCTCAGGATTGGAATGGGAAGGAGCTGGATATCACATCTCATGCTAAAGGAAGGGTCTCAGGTTTGGAACGGGAAGGAGTTGGATATCCGATCTCATGTTATAGGAAGGGTCTAAGGTCTGGTATAAGCATTGAGATATCACATCTCTGCTATCGGAAGTGTCTCAGGATTGGAATGGGAAGGAGTTGGATATCCCATCTCATGTTATAGGAAGGGTCTCAGGTTTGGTATTAGAAGCATTGAGATATCACATCTCATGCTATCGGAAGGGTCTCAGGTTTTGAACGGGAAGGAGTTGGATATCACATCTTATGTTATAGGAAGAGTCTCAGGTTTGGTATAAGCATTGAGATATCACATCTCTGCTATCGGAGGTGTCTCAGGATTGGGATGGGAAGGAATTGGATATCACATCTCATGCTATAGGAAGGGTATCAGGTTTGGAACGGGAAGGAGTTGGATATCCCATCTCATGTTATAGGACGGGTCTCAGGTTTGATATTAGAAGCATTGAGATATCACATTGCATGCTGTAGGAAGGGTCTCAGGTTTGGTATTAGAAGCATTGAGATATCACATCTCATGCTATCAGAACGGTCTCAGGATTGGAATGGGAAGGAGTTGGATATCACATCTCATGCTAAAGGGAGGGTCTCAGGTTTGGAAGGGGAAGGATTTGGATATCACATCTCATGTATTCGGAAGGATCTCAGGTTTGGTATTAGAAGTATTGAGATATCACATCTCAGGCTATAGGAAGGGTCTCAGGATTGGAATGGGAAGGAGTTGGATATCACATCTCATGCTAAAGGAAGGGTCTCAGGTTTGGTAGAAGCATTGAGATATCACATCTCATGCTATAGGAAGGGTCTCAGGATTGGAATGGGAAGGACTTAGATATCACATATCATGCTATAGGGAGGGTCTCAATTTTGATATTAGAAGCATTGAGATATCACATCTCATGCTATCGGAAGTGTCTCAGGATTGGAATGGGAAGGAGCTGGATATCACATCTCATGCTAAAGGAAGGGTCTCAGGTTTGGAACGGGAAGGAGTTGGATATCACATCTCATGCTATAGGAAGGGTCTCAGGTTTGGAACGGGAAGGAGTTGGATATCACATCTCATGTTATAGGAAGGGTCTAAGGTCTGGTATAAGCATTGAGATATCACATCTCTGCTATCGGAAGTGTCTCAGGATTGGAATGGGAAGGAGTTGGATATCCCATCTCATGTTATAGGAAGGGTCTCAGGTTTGGTATTAGAAGCATTGAGATATCACATCTCATGCTATCGGAAGGGTCTCAGGTTTTGAACGGGAAGGAGTTGGATATCACATCTTATGTTATAGGAAGAGTCTCAGGTTTGGTATAAGCATTGAGATATCACATCTGTGCTATCAGAGGTGTCTCAGGATTGGGATGGGAAGGAATTGGATATCACATCTCATGCTATAGGAAGGGTATCAGGTTTGGAACGGGAAGGAGTTGGATATCCCATCTCATGTTATAGGACGGGTCTCAGGTTTGATATTAGAAGCATTGAGATATCACATCGCATGCTGTAGGAAGGGTCTCAGGTTTGGTATTAGAAGCATTGAGATATCACATCTCATGCTATCAGAAGGGTCTCAGGATTGGAATGGGAAGGAGTTGGATATCACATCTCATGCTAAAGGGAGGGTCTCAGGTTTGGAAGGGGAAGGATTTGGATATCACATCTCATGTTATCGGAAGGATCTCAGGTTTGGTATTAGAAGTATTGAGATATCACATCTCATGCTATAGGAAGGGTCTCAGGATTGGAATGGGAAGGAGTTGGATATCACATCTCATGCTAAAGGAAGGGTCTCAGGTTTGGTAGAAGCATTGAGATATCACATCTCATGCTATAGGAAGGGTCTCAGGATTGGAATGGGAAGGACTTAGATATCACATATCATACTATAGGGAGGGTCTCAGTTTTGATATTAGAAGCATTGAGATATCACATCTCATGCTATCGTGAGTGTCTCAGGATTGGAATGGGAAGGAGCTGGATATCACATCTCATGCTAAAGGAAGAGTCTCAGGTTTGGAACGGGAAGGAGTTGGATATCACATCTCATGTTATAGGAAGGGTCTCAGGTTTGGTATAAGCATTGAGATATCACATCTCTGCTATCGGAAGTGTCTCAGGATTGGAATGGGAAGGACTTGGATATCCCATCTCATGTTATAGGACGGGTCTCAGGTTTGTTATTAGAATCATTGAGATATCATATTGCATGCTGTAGGAAGGGTCTAAGGATTGGAATGGGAAGGACTTGGATATCACATCTCATGCTATAGATAGGCTCTCAGGTTTGGAAAGGGAAGGAGTTGGATATCACATTTCATGTTAGAGGAAGGATCTCAGGTTTGGTATTAGAGGCATTGAGATATCACATCTCATGCTATAGGAAGGGTCTCAGGTTGGAATGGGAAGGAGTTGGATATCACATCTCATGTTATAGGAAGGCTCTCAGGTTTGGAAGGGGAAAGAGTTGGATATCACATTTCATGTTAGAGGTAGGATCTCAGGTTTGGTATTAGAGGCATTGAGATATCACATCTCATGCTATCAGAAGGGTCTCAGGATTGGAATGGGAAGGAGTTGGATATCACATCTCATGTTAAAGGGAGGGTCTCAGAATTGGAAGGGGAAGGATTTGGATATCACATCTCATGTTATAGGAAGGATCTCAGGTTTAGTATTAGAAGCATTGAGATATCACATCTCATGCTATCGGAAGGATCTCAGGTTTGGTATTAGAAGCATTGAGATATCACATCTCATGCTATCAGAAGGGTCTCAGGATTGGAATGGGAAGGAGTTGGTTATCACATCTCATGCTAAAGGGAGGATCTCAGGTTTGGAAGGGGAAGGATTTGGATATCACATCTCATGTTATCGGAAGGATCTCAGGTTTGGTATTAGAAGTATTGAGATATCACATCTCATGCTATAGGAAGGGTCTCAGGATTGGAATGGGAAGGAGTTGGATATCACATCTCATGCTAAAGGAAGGGTCTCATGTTTGGTAGAAGCATTGAGATATCACATCTCATGCTATAGGAAGGGTCTCAGGATTGGAATGGGAAGGACTTAGATATCACATATCATGCTATAGGGAGGGTTTCAGTTTTGATATTAGAAGCATTGAGATATCACATCTCATGCTATCGGAAGTGTCTCAGGATTGGAATGGGAAGGAGCTGGATATCACATCTCATGCTAAAGGAAGGGTCTCAGGTTTGGAACGGGAAGGAGTTGGATATCCGATCTCATGTTATAGGAAGGGTCTAAGGTCTGGTATAAGCATTGAGATATCACATCTCTGCTATCGGAAGTGTCTCAGGATTGGAATGGGAAGGAGTTGGATATCCCATCTCATGTTATAGGAAGGGTCTCAGGTTTGGTATAAGCATTGAGATATCACATCTCATGCTATAGGAAGGGTCTCAGGATTGGAATGGGAAGGAGTTGGATATCACATCTCATGCTGTAGGAAGGGTCTCAGGTATGGTATAAGCATTGAGATATCACATCTCATGCTATAGGAAGGGTCTCAGGATTGGAATGGGAAGGAGTTGTATATGACATCTCATGCCGTAGGAAGGGTCTCAGGTTTGGTATAAGCATTGAGATATCACATCTCATGCTATAGGAAGGGTCTCAGGATTGGAATGGGAAGGAGTTGGATATCACATCTCATGCTATAGGAAGGGTCTCAGGTTTGGTATAAGCATTGAGATATCACATCTCATGCTATAGGAAGGGTCTCAGGATTGGAATGGGAAGGAGTTATATATGACATCTCATGCCGTAGGAAGGGTCTCAGGTTTGGTATAAGCATTGAGATATCACATCTCTGCTATCGGAAGGGTCTCAGGATTGGAATGGGAAGGAGGTGGATATCCCATCTCATGTTATAGGAAGAGTCTCAGGTTTGGTATTAGAAGCATTGAGATATCACATCTCATGCTATAGGAAGTTTCTCAGGATTGGAATGGGAAGGACTTGGATATCACATCTCATGCTATAGGGAGGCTCTCAAGTTTGATATTAGAAGCATTGAGATATCACATCTCATGCTATAGGAAGGGTCTCAGGATTGGAATGGGAAGGAGTTGGATATCACATCTCATGCTATAGGAAGGGTCTCAGGTTTGGTATAAGCAGTGAGATATCACATCTCATGCTATAGGAAGTGTCTCAGGATTGGAATGGGAAGGAGTTGGATATCACATCTCATGTTATAGGAAGGATCTCAGGTTTGGTATAAGAATTGAGATATCACATTTCTGCTATCGGAAGGGTCTCAGGATTGGAATGGGAAGGAGTTGGATATCACATCTCATGTTATAGGAAGGATCTCAGGTTTGGTATAAGAATTGAGATATCACATTTCTGCTATCGGAAGGGTCTCAGGATTGGAATGGGAAGGAGTTGGATATTCCAATCTCATGTTATAGGAAGGGTCTCAGGTTTGGTATTAGAAGCATTGAGATATCACATCTCATGCTATAGGAAGGGTCTCATGATTGGAATGGGAAGGACTTGGATATCACATCTCATGCTATAGGGAGGGTCTCAAGTTTGATATTAGAAGCATTGAGATATTGCATCTCATGATATCGGAAGGGTCTCAGGATTTGAATGGGAAGGAGTTGGATATCACATCTCATGATAAAGGAAGGGTCTAAGGTTTGGAAGGGGAAGGATTTGGATATCACATCTCATGTTATAGGACGGGTCTCAGGTTTGGTATTAGAAGCATTGAGATATCAAGTCTCATGGTATAGGAAGGGGATCAGAATTGGAATGGGAAGGAGTTGGATGTCACATCTCAAGCTATAGGAAGGGTCTCAGGATTGGAATGGGAAGGACTTGGATATCACATCTCATGCTATAGGGAGGGTCTCAAGTTTGATATTAGAAGCATTGAGATATCACATCTCATGATATAGGAAGGGTCTCAGGATTGGAATGGGAAGGAGTTGGATATCACATCTCATGATAAAGGAAGGGTCTAAGGTTTGGAAGGGGAAGGATTTGGATATCACATCTCATGTTATAGGACGGGTCTCAGGTTTGGTATTAGAAGCATTGAGATATCAAGTCTCATGGTATAGGAAGGGGCTCAGAATTGGAATGGGAAGGAGTTGGATATCAAGTCTCATGGTATAGGAAGGGGCTCAGAATTGGAATGGGAAGGAGTTGGATATCACATCTCATGCTAAAGGGAGGGTCTCAGGTTTGGAAGGGGAAGGATTTGGATATCACATCTCATGTTATAGGAAGGATCTCAGGTTTGGTATTAGAAGCATTGAGATATCACATCTCATGCTATTGGAAGGATCTCAGGATTGGTATTAGAAGCATTGAGATATCACATCTCATGCTATCAGAAGGGTCTCAGGTTTGGAAGGGGAAGGATTTGGATATCACATCTCATGTTATCGGAAGGATCTCAGGTTTGGTATTAGAAGTATTGAGATATCACATCTCATGCTATAGGAAGGGTCTCAGGATTGGAATGGGAAGGAGTTGGATATCACATCTCATGCTAAAGGAAGGGTCTCAGGTTTGGTAGAAGCATTGAGATATCACATCTCATGCTATAGGAAGGGTCTCAGGATTGGAATGGGAAGAAGTTTGATATCACATCTCATGCTATAGGAAGGGTCTCAGGTTTGGTATAAGCATTGAGATATCACATCTCATGCTATAGGAAGGGTCTCAGGATTGGAATGGGAAGGAGTTGTATATGACATCTCATGCCGTAGGAAGGGTCTCAGGTTTGGTATAAGCATTGAGATATCACATCTCATGCTATAGGAAGGGTCTCAGGATTGGAATGGGAAGGAGTTGGATATCACATCTCATGCTATAGGAAGGGTCTCAGGTTTGGTATAAGCATTGAGATATCACATCTCATGCTATAGGAAGGGTTTCAGGATTGGAATGGGAAGGAGTTGTATATGACATCTCATGCCGTAGGAAGGGTCTCAGGTTTGGTATAAGCATTGAGATATCACATCTCTGCTATCGGAAGGGTCTCAGGATTGGAATGGGAAGGAGTTGGATATCCCATCTCATGTTATAGGAAGAGTCTCAGGTTTGGTATTAGAAGCATTGAGATATCACATCTCATGCTATAGGAAGTGTCTCAGGATTGGAATGGGAAGGACTTGGATATCACATCTCATGCTATAGGGAGGCTCTAAAGTTTGATATTAGAAGCATTGAGATATCACATCTCATGCTATAGGAAGGGTCTCAGGATTGGAATGGGAAGGAGTTGGATATCACATCTCATGCTCTAGGAAGGGTCTCAGGTTTGGTATAAGCAGTGAGATATCACATCTCATGCTATAGGAAGTGTCTCAGGATTGGAATGGGAAGGAGTTGGATATCACATCTCATGTTATAGGAAGGATCTCAGGTTTGGTATTAGAAGCATTGAGATATCACATCTCATGCTATAGGAAGGGTCTAAGGTTTGGAAGGGGAAGGATTTGGGTATCACATCTCATGTTATAGGACCGGTCTCAGGTTTGGTATTAGAAGCATTGAGATATCAAGTCTCATGGTATAGGACGGGTCTCAGAATTGGAATGGGAAGGAGTTGGATATCACATCTCAAGCTATAGGAAGGGTCTCAGGATTGGAATGGGAAGGAGTTTGATATCACATCTCATGCCATTGTATGGGTCTCAGGTTTTGTAGAAGCATTGGGATATCACATCTCATGCTATCAGAAGGGTATCGGGATTGGATTTGGAAGGAGTTGGATATCCCATCTCATGCTATAGGAAGGGCCTAAGGTTGGAATGTGAAGGAGTTGGATATCACATCTCATGTTATAGGAAGGGTCTCAGGATTGGAATGGGAAGGACTTGGATATCACATCTCATTCTATAGGAAGGCTCTCAGGGTTGGAAGGGGAAGGAGTTGGATATCACATTTCATGTAGAGGTAGGATCTCAGGTTTGGTATTAGAGGCATTGAGATATCACATCTCATGCTATCAGAAGGGTCTCAGGATTGGAATGGGAAGGAGTTGGATATCACATCTCATGCTAAAGGGAGGGTCTAAGATTTGGAAGGGGAAGGATTTGGACATCACATCTCATGTTATATGAAGGACCTCAGGTTTGGTATTAGAAGCATTGAGATATCACATCTCATGCTATCGGAAGGGTCTCAGGTTTGGTATAAGCATTGAGATATCACATCTCTGCTATCGGAAGGGTCTCAGGATTGGAATGGGAAGGACTTGGATATCACAATTCATGTTATAGGAAGGGTCTCAGGTTTGGTATTAGAAGCATTGAGATATCACATCTCATGCTATAGGAAGGGTCTCAGGATTGGAATGGGAAGGACTTGGATATCACATCTCATGTTATAGGAAGGGTCTCAGGTTTGGTATTAGAAGCATTGAGATATCACATCTCATGCTATAGGAAGGGTCTCAGGAATGGAATGGGAAGGACTTGGATATCGCATCTCATGATAAAGGAAGGGTCTAAGGTTCGGAAGGGGAAGGCTTTGGATATCACATCTCATGTTATTGGACCGGTCTCAAGTTTGGTATTAGAAGCATTGAGATATCAAGTCTCATGGTATAGGACGGGAGTTTGATATCACATCATGCCATGGTATGGGTCTCAGGTTTTGTAGAAGCATTGGGATATCACATCTCATGCTATCGGAAGGGTATCAGGATTGGATTTGGAAGGAGTTGGATATCCCATCTCATGCTATAGGAAGGGTCTCAGGTTGGAATGGGAAAGAGTTGGATATCACATCTCATGTTATAGGAAGGGTCTCAGGATTGGAATGGGAAGGACTTGGATATCACATCTCATGCTGTAGGAAGGCTCTCAGGTTTGGAAAGGGAAGGAGTTGGATATCACATTTCATGTTAGAGGTAGGATCTCAGGTTTGGTATTAGAGGCATTGAGATATCACATCTCATGCTATCAGAAGGGTATCAGGATTGGAATGGGAAGGAGTTGGATATCACATCTCATGATAAAGGGAGGGTCTCAGGTTTGGAAGGGAAAGGATTTGGATATCACATCTCATGTTAAAGGAAGGATCTCAGGTTTGGTATTAGAAGCATTGAGATATCACATCTCATGCTATCAGAAGGATCTCAGGTTTGGTATTAGAAGCATTGAGATATCACATCTCATGCTATAGGAAGGGTCTCAGGATTGGAATGGGAAGGAGTTGGATATCACATCTCATGCTAAAGGAAGGGTCTCAGTTTTGGTAGAAGCATTGCGATATCACATCTCATGCTATAGGAAGGGTCTCAGGATTGGAATCGGAAGGAGTTGGATATCACATCTCATGCTATAGGAAGGGTCTCAGGTTTGGTGTAAGAATTGAAATATCACATCTCTGCTATCGGAAGGGTCTCAGGATTGGAATCGGAAGGACTTAGATATCACATCTCATGCTATAGGGAGGGTCTCAGTTTTGATATTAGAAGCATTGAGATATCTCATCTCATGCTATCGGAAGGGTCTCAGGATTGGAATGGGAGGAGCTGGATATCACATCTCATGCTAAAGGAAGGGTCTCAGGTTTGGAAGGGGAAGGATTTGGATATCACATCTCATGTTATAGGATGGGTCTCAGGTTTGGTATTAGAAGCATTGTGATATCACATCTCATGCTATAGGAAGTGTCTCAGGATTGGAATGGGAAGGAGTTGGATATCACATCTCATGCTATAGGAAGGGTTTCAGGTTTGGTAGAAGCATTGAGATATCACATCTCATGCTATAGGAAGAGTCTCAGGTTTGGGAAGGGAAGGATTTGGATTTCACATCTCATGTTATAGGATGGTTCTCATGTTTGGTTTTTGAAGCATTGAGATATCACATCTCATGCTATCGGAAGGGTCTCAGGTTTGGTATTAGAAGCATTGAGATATCACATCTCATGCTAAAGGAAGGGTCTCAGGTTTGGAATGGGAAGGAGTTGGATATGACATCTCTTGTTATAGGGAGGGTCTCAGGATTTGAATGGCAAGGAGTTGGATATCACATCTCATGCCATCTGAAGGGTCTCAGGTTTGGTATAAGCATTGAGATATCACATCTCTGCTATCGGAAGGGTCTCAGGATTGGATTGGGAAGGAGTTGGATATCACATCTCATGTTATAGGAAGGGTCTCCGGATTGGAATGTGAAGGATTTGGATATCACATCTCATGCTAAAGGAAGGGTCTCAGGTTTGGAATGGGAAGGAGTTGGATATGACATCTCGTGTTATAGGGAGGATCTCAGGATTTGAATGGCAAAGAGTTGGATATCACATCTCATGCCATAGGAAGGGTCTCAGGTTTGGTATAAGCATTGAGATATCACATCTCTGCTATCGGAAGGGTCTCAGGATTGGATTGGGAAGGAGTTGGATATCCCTTCTCATGCTATAGGAAGGGTCTCAGGTTGGAATGGGAAGGAGTTGGATATCACATCTCATGCTAAAGGAAGGGTCTCAGGTTTGGTAGAAGCATTGAGATATCACATCTCATGCTATAGGAAGGGTCTCAGGATTGGAATGGGAAGGACTTAGATATCACATATCATGCTATAGGGAGGGTTTCAGTTTTGATATTAGAAGCATTGAGATATCACATCTCATGCTATCGGAAGTGTCTCAGGATTGGAATGGGAAGGAGCTGGATATCACATCTCATGCTAAAGGAAGGGTCTCAGGTTTGGAACGGGAAGGAGTTGGATATCCGATCTCATGTTATAGGAAGGGTCTCAGGTTTGGTATAAGCATTGAGATACCACATCTCTGCTATCGGAAGTGTCTCAGGATTGGAATGCGAAGGAATTGGATATCCCATCTCATGTTATAGGACGGGTCTCAGGATTGTTATTAGAATCATTGAGATATCATATTGCATGCTGTAGGAAGGGTCTAAGGATTGGAATGGGAAAGACTTGGATATCACATCTCATGCTATAGGAAGGGTCTCAGGTTTGGTATAAGCATTGAGATATCAAATCTCATGCTATAGGAAGGGTCTCAGGATTGGAATGGAAGGAGTTGGATATCACATCTCATGTTATAGGAAGGATCTCAGGTTTGGTATTAGAAGCATTGAGACATCACATCTCATGCTATAGGAAGGGTCTCAGGATTGGAATGGGAAGGAGTTGGATATCACATCTCATGCTATAGGAAGGGTCTCAGGTTTGGTATAAGCATTGAGATATCACATCTCATGCTATAGGAAGGGTCTCAGGATTGGAATGGGAAGGAGTTGTATATGACATCTCATGCCGTAGGAAGGGTCTCAGGTTTGGTATAAGCATTGAGATATCACATCTCTGCTATCGGAAGAGTCTCAGGATTGGAATGGGAAGGAGTTGGATATCCCATCTCATGTTATAGGAAGAGTCTCAGGTTTGGTATTAGAAGCATTGAGATATCACATCTCATGCTATAGGAAGGGTCTCAGGATTGGAATGGGAAGGACTTGGATATCACATCTCATGTTATAGGAAGGGTCTCAGGTTTGGTATTAGAAGCATTGAGATATCACATCTCATGCTATAGGAAGGGTCTCAGGAATGCAATGGGAAGGACTTGGATATCACATCTCATGATAAAGGAAGGGTCTAAGATTTGGAAGGGGAAGGATTTGGACATCACATCTCATGTTATATGAAGGATCTCAGGTTTGGTATTAGAAGCATTGAGATATCACATCTCATGCTATCGGAAGGGTCTCAGGTTTGGTATAAGCATTGAGATATCACATCTCTGCTATCGGAAGGGTCTCAGGATTGGAATGGGAAGGACTTGGATATCACAATTCATGTTATAGGAAGGGTCTCAGGTTTGGTATTAGAAGCATTGAGATATCACATCTCATGCTATAGGAAGGGTCTCAGGATTGGAATGGGAAGGACTTGGATATCACATCTCATGTTATAGGAAGGGTCTCAGGTTTGGTATTAGAAGCATTGAGATATCACATCTCATGCTATAGGAAGGGTCTCAGGAATGGAATGGGAAGGACTTGGATATCACATCTCATGATAAAGGAAGGGTCTAAGGTTCGGAAGGGGAAGGATTTGGATATCACATCTCATGTTATTGGACCGGTCTCAGGTTTGGTATTAGAAGCATTGAGATATCAAGTCTCATGGTATAGGACGGGAGTTTGATATCACATCATGCCATGATATGGGTCTCAGGTTTTGTAGAAGCATTGGGATATCACATCTCATGCTATCGGAAGGGTATCAGGATTGGATTTGGAAGGAGTTGGATATCCCATCTCATGCTATAGGAAGGGTCTCAGGTTGGAATGGGAAAGAGTTGGATATCACATCTCATGTTATAGGAAGGGTCTCAGGATTGGAATGGGAAGGACTTGGATATCACATCTCATGCTGTAGGAAGGCTCTCAGGTTTGGAAAGGGAAGGAGTTGGATATCACATTTCATGTGAGAGGTAGGATCTCAGGTTTGGTATTAGAGGCATTGAGATATCACATCTCATGCTATCAGAAGGGTATCAGGATTGGAATGGGAAGGAGTTGGATATCACATCTCATGCTAAAGGGAGGGTCTCAGGTTTGGAAGGGAAAGGATTTGGATATCACATCTCATGTTATAGGAAGGATCTCAGGTTTGGTATTAGAAGCATTGAGATATCACATCTCATGCTATCAGAAGGATCTCAGGTTTGGTATTAGAAGCATTGAGATATCACATCTCATGCTATAGGAAGGGTCTCAGGATTGGAATGGGAAGGAGTTGGATATCACATCTCATGCTAAAGGAAGGGTCTCAGTTTTGGTAGAAGCATTGCGATATCACATCTCATGCTATAGGAAGGGTCTCAGGATTGGAATCGGAAGGAGTTGGATATCACATCTCATGCTATAGGAAGGGTCTCAGGTTTGGTGTAAGAATTGAAATATCACATCTCTGCTATCGGAAGGGTCTCAGGATTGGAATCGGAAGGACTTAGATATCACATCTCATGCTATAGGGAGGGTCTCAGTTTTGATATTAGAAGCATTGAGATATCACATCTCATGCTATCGGAAGGGTCTCAGGATTGGAATGGGAGGAGCTGGATATCACATCTCATGCTAAAGGAAGGGTCTCAGGTTTGGAAGGGGAAGGATTTGGATATCACATCTCATGTTATAGGATGGGTCTCAGGTTTGGTATTAGAAGCATTGTGATATCACATCTCATGCTATAGGAAGTGTCTCAGGATTGGAATGGGAAGGAGTTGGATATCACATCTCATGCTATAGGAAGGGTTTCAGGTTTGGTAGAAGCATTGAGATATCACATCTCATGCTATAGGAAGAGTCTCAGGTTTGGGAAGGGAAGGATTTGGATTTCACATCTCATGTTATAGGATGGTTCTCATGTTTGGTTTTTGAAGCATTGAGATATCACATCTCATGCTATCGGAAGGGTCTCAGGTTTGGTATTAGAAGCATTGAGATATCACATCTCATGTTAAAGGAAGGGTCTCAGGTTTGGAATGGGAAGGAGTTGGATATGACATCTCTTGTTATAGGGAGGGTCTCAGGATTTGAATGGCAAGGAGTTGGATATCACATCTCATGCCATAGGAAGGGTCTCAGGTTTGGTATAAGCATTGAGATATCACATCTCTGCTATCGGAAGGGTCTCAGGATTGGATTGGGAAGGAGTTGGATATCACATCTCATGTTATAGGAAGGGTCTCCGGATTGGAATGTGAAGGATTTGGATATCACATCTCATGCTAAAGGAAGGGTCTCAGGTTTGGAATGGGAAGGAGTTGGATATGACATCTCATGCTATAGGAAGGGTCTCAGGTTGGAATGGGAAGGAGTTGGATATCACATCTCATGCTAAAGGAAGGGTCTCAGGTTTGGTAGAAGCATTGAGATATCACATCTCATGCTATAGGAAGGGTCTCAGGATTGGAATGGGAAGGACTTAGATATCACATATCATGCTATAGGGAGGGTTTCAGTTTTGATATTAGAAGCATTGAGATATCACATCTCATGCTATCGGAAGTGTCTCAGGATTGGAATGGGAAGGAGCTGGATATCACATCTCATGCTAAAGGAAGGCTCTCAGGTTTGGAACGGGAAGGAGTTGGATATCCGATCTCATGTTATAGGAAGGGTCTCAGGTTTGGTATAAGCATTGAGATACCACATCTCTGCTATCGGAAGGGTCTCAGGATTGGATTGGGAAGGAGTTGGATATCACATCTCATGTTATAGGAAGGGTCTCCGGATTGGAATGTGAAGGATTTGGATATCACATCTCATGCTAAAGGAAGGGTCTCAGGTTTGGAATGGGAAGGAGTTGGATATGACATCTCGTGTTATAGGGAGGATCTCAGGATTTGAATGGCAAAGAGTTGGATATCACATCTCATGCCATAGGAAGGGTCTCAGGTTTGGTATAAGCATTGAGATATCACATCTCATGCTATAGGAAGGGTCTCAGGATTGGAATGGGAAGGACTTAGATATCACATATCATGCTATAGGGAGGGTTTCAGTTTTGATATTAGAAGCATTGAGATATCACATCTCATGCTATCGGAAGTGTCTCAGGATTGGAATGGGAAGGAGCTGGATATCACATCTCATGCTAAAGGAAGGGTCTCAGGTTTGGAACGGGAAGGAGTTGGATATCCGATCTCATGTTATAGGAAGGGTCTCAGGTTTGGTATAAGCATTGAGATACCACATCTCTGCTATCGGAAGGGTCTCAGGATTGGATTGGGAAGGAGTTGGATATCACATCTCTGCTATCGGAAGGGTCTCAGGATTGGATTGGGAAGGAGTTGGATATCCCTTCTCATGCTATAGGAAGGGTCTCAGGTTGGAATGGGAAGGAGTTGGATATCACATCTCATGCTAAAGGAAGGGTCTCAGGTTTGGTAGAAGCATTGAGATATCACATCTCATGCTATAGGAAGGGTCTCAGGATTGGAATGGGAAGGACTTAGATATCACATATCATGCTATAGGGAGGGTTTCAGTTTTGATATTAGAAGCATTGAGATATCACATCTCATGCTATCGGAAGTGTCTCAGGATTGGAATGGGAAGGAGCTGGATATCACATCTCATGCTAAAGGAAGGGTCTCAGGTTTGGAACGGGAAGGAGTTGGATATCCGATCTCATGTTATAGGAAGGGTCTCAGGTTTGGTATAAGCATTGAGATACCACATCTCTGCTATCGGAAGTGTCTCAGGATTGGAATGCGAAGGAATTGGATATCCCATCTCATGTTATAGGAGGGGTCTCAGGATTGTTATTAGAATCATTGAGATATCATATTGCATGCTGTAGGAAGGGTCTAAGGATTGGAATGGGAAAGACTTGGATATCACATCTCATGCTATAGGAAGGGTCTCAGGTTTGGTATAAGCATTGAGATATCAAATCTCATGCTATAGGAAGGGTCTCAGGATTGGAATGGAAGGAGTTGGATATCACATCTCATGTTATAGGAAGGATCTCAGGTTTGGTATTAGAAGCATTGAGACATCACATCTCATGCTATAGGAAGGGTCTCAGGATTGGAATGGGAAGGAGTTGGATATCACATCTCATGCTATAGGAAGGGTCTCAGGTTTGGTATAAGCATTGAGATATCACATCTCATGCTATAGGAAGGGTCTCAGGATTGGAATGGGAAGGAGTTGTATATGACATCTCATGCCGTAGGAAGGGTCTCGGGTTTGGTATAAGCATTGAGATATCACATCTCTGCTATCGGAAGAGTCTCAGGATTGGAATGGGAAGGAGTTGGATATCCCATCTCATGTTATAGGAAGAGTCTCAGGTTTGGTATTAGAAGCATTGAGATATCACATCTCATGCTATAGGAAGTGTCTCAGGATTGGAATGGGAAGGACTTGGATATCACATCTCATGCTATTGGGAGGGTCTCAAGTTTGATATTAGAAGCATTGAGATATCACATCTCATGCTATAGGAAGGGTCTCAGGATTGGAATGGGAAGGAGCTGGATGTCACATCTCATGCTAAAGGAAGGGTCTCAGGTTTGGAACGGGAAGGAGTTGGATATCACATCTCATGTTATAGGAAGGGTCTCAGGTTTGGTATAAGCATTGAGATATCACATCTCTGCTATCGGAAGTTTCTCAGGATTGGAATGCGAAGGAGTTGGATATCCCATCTCATGTTATAGGACGGGTCTCAGGTTTGTTATTAGAATCATTGAGATATCATATTGCATGCTGTAGGAAGGGTCTAAGGATTGGAATGGGAAGGACTTGGATATCACATCTCATGCTATAGATAGGCTCTCAGGTTTGGAAAGGGAAGGAGTTGGATATCACATTTCATGTTAGAGGAAGGATCTCAGGTTTGGTATTAGAGGCATTGAGATATCACATCTCATGCTATAGGAAGGGTCTGAGGTTGGAATGGGAAGGAGTTGGATATCACATCTCATGTTATAGGAAGGCTCTCAGGTTTGGAAGGGGAAAGAGTTGGATATCACATTTCATGTTAGAGGTAGGATCTCAGGTTTGGTATTAGAAGCATTGAGACATCACATCTCATGCTATAGGAAGGGTCTCAGGATTGGAATGGGAAGGAGTTGGATATCACATCTCATGCTATAGGAAGGGTCTCAGGTTTGGTATAAGCATTGAGATATCACATCTCATGCTATAGGAAGGGTCTCAGGATTGGAATGGGAAGGAGTTGTATATGACATCTCATGCCGTAGGAAGGGTCTCAGGTTTGGTATAAGCATTGAGATATCACATCTCTGCTATCGGAAGAGTCTCAGGATTGGAATGGGAAGGAGTTGGATATCCCATCTCATGTTATAGGAAGAGTCTCAGGTTTGGTATTAGAAGCATTGAGATATCACATCTCATGCTATAGGAAGTGTCTCAGGATTGAAATGGGAAGGACTTGGATATCACATCTCATGCTATTGGGAGGGTCTCAAGTTTGATATTAGAAGCATTGAGATATCACATCTCATGCTATAGGAAGGGTCTCAGGATTGGAATGGGAAGGAGCTGGATGTCACATCTCATGCTAAAGGAAGGGTCTCAGGTTTGGAACGGGAACGAGTTGGATATCACATCTCATGTTATAGGAAGGGTCTCAGGTTTGGTATAAGCATTGAGATATCACATCTCTGCTATCGGAAGTGTCTCAGGATTGGAATGCGAAGGAGTTGGATATCCCATCTCATGTTATAGGACGGGTCTCAGGTTTGTTATTAGAATCATTGAGACATCATATTGCATGCTGTAGGAAGGGTCTAAGGATTGGAATGGGAAGGACTTGGATATCACATCTCATGCTATAGATAGGCTCTCAGGTTTGGAAAGGGAAGGAGTTGGATATCACATTTCATGTTAGAGGAAGGATCTCAGGTTTGGTATTAGAGGCATTGAGATATCACATCTCATGCTATAGGAAGGGTCTGAGGTTGGAATGGGAAGGAGTTGGATATCACATCTCATGTTATAGGAAGGCTCTCAGGTTTGGAAGGGGAAAGAGTTGGATATCACATTTCATGTTAGAGGTAGGATCTCAGGTTTGGTATTAGAGGCATTGAGATATCACATCTCATGCTATCAGAAGGGTCTCAGGATTGGAATGGGAAGGAGTTGGATATCACATCTCATGCTAAAGGGAGGGTCTCAGGTTTGGAAGGGGAAGGATTTGGATATCACATCTCATGTTATAGGAAGGATCTCAGGTTTGGTATTAGAAGCATTGAGATATCACATCTCATGCTATCGGAAGGATCTCAGGTTTGGTATTAGAAGCATTGAGATATCACATCTCATGCTATCAGAAGGGTCTCAGGATTGGAATGGGAAGGAGTTGGATATCACATCTCATGCTAAAGGGAGGGTCTCAGGTTTGGAAGGGGAAGGATTTGGATATCACATCTCATGTTATCGGAAGGATCTCAGGTTTGGTGTTAGAAGTATTGAGATATCACATCTCATGCTATAGGAAGGGTCTCAGGATTGGAATGGGAAGGAGTTGGATATCACATCTCATGCTAAAGGAAGGGTCTCAGGTTTGGTAGAAGCATTGAGATATCACATCTCATGCTATAGGAAGGGTCTTAGGATTGGAATGGGAAGGACTTAGATATCACATATCATGCTATAGGGAGGGTTTCAGTTTTGATATTAGAAGCATTGAGATATCACATCTCATGCTATCGGAAGTGTCTCAGGATTGGAATGGGAAGGAGCTGGATATCACATCTCATGCTAAAGGAAGGGTCTCAGGTTTGGAACGGGAAGGAGTTGGATATCCGATCTCATGTTATAGGAAGGGTCTCAGGTTTGGTATAAGCATTGAGATATCACATCTCTGCTATCGGAAGTGTCTCAGGATTGGAATGGGAAGGAATTGGATATCCCATCTCATGTTATAGGACGGGTCTCAGGATTGTTATTAGAATCATTGAGATATCATATTGCATGCTGTAGGAAGGGTCTAAGGATTGGAATGGGAAAGACTTGGATATCACATCTCATGCTATAGGAAGGGTCTCAGGTTTGGTATAAGCATTGAGATATCAAATCTCATGCTATAGGAAGGGTCTCAGGATTGGAATGGAAGGAGTTGAATATCACATCTCATGTTATAGGAAGGATCTCAGGTTTGGTATTAGAAGCATTGAGACATCACATCTCATGCTATAGGAAGGGTCTCAGGATTGGAATGGGAAGGAGTTGGATATCACATCTCATGCTATAGGAAGGGTCTCAGGTTTGGTATAAGCATTGAGATATCCCATCTCATGCTATAGGAAGGGTCTCAGGATTGGAATGGGAAGGAGTTGTATATGACATCTCATGCCGTAGGAAGGGTCTCAGGTTTGGTATAAGCATTGAGATATCACATCTCTGCTATCGGAAGAGTCTCAGGATTGGAATGGGAAGGAGTTGGATATCCCATCTCATGTTATAGGAAGAGTCTCAGGTTTGGTATTAGAAGCATTGAGATATCACATCTCATGCTATAGGAAGTGTCTCAGGTTTGGAATGGGAAGGACTTGGATATCACATCTCATGCTATAGGGAGGGTCTCAAGTTTGATATTAAAAGCATTGCGATATCACATCTCATGCTATAGGAAGGGTCTCAGGATTGGAATGGGAAGGACTTAGATATCACATATCATTTTTGTTGGTCTCAGTTTTGATATCAGAAGCATTGAGATATCACATCTCATGCTATCGGAAGTGTCTCAGTATTGGAATGGGAAGGAGCTGGATATCACATCTCATGCTAAAGGAAGGGTCTCAGGTTTGGAACGGGAAGGAGTTGGATATCACATCTCATGTTATAGGAAGGGTCTCAGGTTTGGTATAAGCATTGAGATATCACATCTCTGCTATCGGAAGTGTCTCAGGATTGGAATGGGAAGGAGTTGGATATCCCATCTCATGTTATAGGACGGGTCTCAGGTTTGTTATAAGAATCATTGAGATATCATATTGCATGTTGTAGGAAGGGTCTAAGGATTGGAATGGGAAGGACTTGGATATCACATCTCATGCTATAGATAGGCTCTCAGGTTTGGAAAGGGAAGGAGTTGGATATCACATTTCATGTTAGAGGAAGGATCTCAGGTTTGGTATTAGAGGCATTGAGATATCACATCTCATGCTATAGGAAGGGTCTGAGGTTGGAATGGGAAGGAGTTGGATATCACATCTCATGTTATAGGAAGGCTCTCAGGTTTGGAAGGGGAAAGAGTTGGATATCACATTTCATGTGAGAGGTAGGATCTCAGGTTTGGTATTAGAGGCATTGAGATATCACATCTCATGCTATCAGAAAGGTCTCAGGATTGGAATGGGAAGGACTTGGATATCACATCTCATGCTAAAGGGAGGGTCTCAGGTTTGGAAGGGGAAGGATTTGGATCTCACATCTCATGATATAGGAAGGATCTCAGGTTTGGTATTAGAAGCATTGAGATATCACATCTCATGCTATCGGAAGGATCTCAGGTTTGGTATTAGAAGCATTGAGATATCACATCTCATGCTATCAGAAGGGTCTCAGGATTGGAATGGGAAGGAGTTGGATATCACATCTCATGCTAAAGGGAGGGTCTCATGTTTGGAAGGGGAAGGATTTGGATATCACATCTCATGTTATCGGAAGGATCTCAGGTTTGGTATTAGAAGTATTGAGATATCACATCTCATGCTATAGGAAGGGTCTCAGGATTGGAATGGGAAGGAGTTGGATATCACATCTCATGCTAAAGGAAGGGTCTCAGGTTTGGTAGAAGCATTGAGATATCACATCTCATGCTATAGGAAGGGTCTTAGGATTGGAATGGGAAGGACTTAGATATCACATATCATGCTATAGGGAGGGTTTCAGGATTGGAATGGGAAGGAGTTGGATATCACATCTCATGCTAAAGGAAGGGTCTCAGGTTTGGTAGAAGCATTGAGATATCACATCTCATGCTATTGGAAGTGTCTCAGGATTGGAATGGGAAGGAGCTGGATATCACATCTCATGCTAAAGGAAGGGTCTCAGGTTTGGAACGGGAAGGAGTTGGATATCCGATCTCATGTTATAGGAAGGGTCTCAGGTTTGGTATAAGCATTGAGATATCACATCTCTGCTATCGGAAGTGTCTCAGGATTGGAATGGGAAGGAATTGGATATCCCATCTCATGTTATAGGACGGGTCTCAGGATTGTTATTAGAATCATTGAGATATCATATTGCATGCTGTAGGAAGGGTCTAAGGATTGGAATGGGAAGGACTTGGGTATCACATCTCATGCTATAGGAAGGGTCTCAGGTTTGGTATAAGCATTGAGATATCAAATCTCATGCTATAGGAAGGGTCTCAGGATTGGAATGGAAGGAGTTGGATATCACATCTCATGTTATAGGAAGGATCTCAGGTTTGGTATTAGAAGCATTGAGACATCACATCTCATGCTATAGGAAGGGTCTCAGGATTGGAATGGGAAGGAGGTGGATATCACATCTCATGCTATAGGAAGGGTCTCAGGTTTGGTATAAGCATTGAGATATCACATCTCATGCTATAAGAAGGGTCTCAGGATTGGAATGGGAAGGAGTTGTATATGACATCTCATGCAGTAGGAAGGGTCTCAGGTTTGGTATAAGCATTGAGATATCACATCTCTGCTATCGGAAGGGTCTCAGGATTGGAATGGGAAGGAGTTGGATATCCCATCTCATGTTATAGGAAGAGTCTCAGGTTTGGTTTTAGAAGCATTGAGATATCACATCTCATGCTATAGGAAGTGTCTCAGGATTGGAATGGGAAGGACTTGGATATCACATCTCATGCTATAGGGATTGTCTCAAGTTTGATATTAGAAGCATTGAGATATCACATCTCATGCTATAGGAAGGGTCTCAGGATTGGAATGGGAAGGAGTTGGATATCACATTTCATGTGAGAGGTAGGATCTCAGGTTTGGTATTAGAGGCATTGAGATATCACATCTCATGCTATCAGAAAGGTCTCAGGATTGGAATGGGAAGGAGTTGGATATCACATCTCATGCTAAAGGGAGGGTCTCAGGTTTGGAAGGGGAAGTATTTGGATCTCACATCTCATGATATAGGAAGGATCTCAGGTTTGGTATTGTTAAGACGGATTTCTGAACTCTGTCCTGGCGGCGCAGAAGTTCAGAAGGCCAACCTAATTACTTGGAACAGGGTAACCTCTGGACAAGCCAGACCAATCAAGGTAGCGATCGCGGCGGTCAAGACTAGGTCTCAAGAGGGGTGAGGGTGACTGAAAGCTCGCAATGAGCACACAAAGCAAGAGCGCTTACAAACTACTCCAAACAGTTGTTATATCAAAAATAGATACACATTTATTTTAAGGCCTTTAAAATAATGACCGTAGCGAGAAAATCACAATATCACAATACTAAGCCAACACATACCATATCCACACAATATATATACAAATACACAGTCGCAAGCGTTTAAAGCACGAAATATGTAGTCCACCTGAAAGGGAAGGAAAACAGGCAGTGCGATAATGCTTTCGACTCAGTTCGCCTTCATAGGGACCTAACTAGATGGAAGTCCGAGCCCTGCGAAGAGTGGAGCCTTGTGCTCAAAGTACCTGCACACGCTGGTGCCAACGGGCAAAAGGAGAAGCTCTTCGGAGGAAGTCAGGCAGTTCGGGTTAGTGCACAGCAGAAGAAGAACAGGTTCTGCAACTCAAGCGCAGCCTCCACAGCGGGCAGAAGCAGAGCGCGAGTACGGCAAAAGGGTGCTGTTTTTACACAGCAGGGAAAAGCAATGGGATACTGCAGGAGGGCGACCAGATCCTAGATATACTACTCACCGGTCCCCGAAGCAAGCAGACCCAGGCTTCTCCACGTTAGTTTCAGCAGCTGGCAGGTTCAGAAGAGCGGGGAACGCCTTGTAGTCGTGTAGAGCAAAAAGACGTCCCAATCGATGAAACCGGCACAGTTTGTTGCCGCAGCAGGACAACGGAGCGGCCGTGCGTACCTGAGTCAAAAGTACACTCCTCCCTTCAGACCTGGGAACGCCAAGTGCACGAAGCGTGGGAGAGTGACAAGGACTCGAGATACTGCACAACCTGGCGGCGGTTACAGAGCAAGACTCCCTTGTAAGCTGGTCAGTCAACTGGATGGCCCAGAGACGCTTCCGAAGGCTTACTTGGCAGGAGATGGTTGAAGATGCCGGGAATAGCTGTTCCTGCTATTCCAAAGGTCGAAGCACCAGTACAGGCCTTCTGGTTCGATCAAGGAGGAAAGGGTTTCACAGGACGACAGCAGTGCAAAGGAGGATTCCTTCAGCGGGTCACCAGCGATTCCTCGGTCCAGCCTCGTGGTTGCAGGATACTTGGCTCCTGTATTCCTTCGTTCGTGAGAACTCAGGAGATCGACATGGTAGTGGTGTTTCCAGCCCCCTCTTATCCACGGTTCCCTTCGCGCCAAAACGGAGGGGAGCCAATGGGAGATCCGCTCATCAACACACATACCATACGTGGACCAATCACGGACCACGGTGGTCCCAGGCATTCACACCACCCTAGACTCTCTGGCACCCAGGATGTGTATTGGGACCAGACATCCCAGCCCACACCCTGGAGGCACACAAACGACATGTAGAAGCCCGCGAAAGCATCTGCGTTTCGCGGGAAAGTACATGCCCAAATAAGGAAGGCCCCGGGTCGCTCGACCTGGGGAAGGTGAAGGGAGCAAGACGGTCAGTGGACAGGACAAAGGAGCCTCGTGGTCTGGCCATTTTGGGAGCCAGGCCACCATTTTGGGTTCAGTGCGAAAAACGTGCTCAGAACGCCAAAAGGAGCTCAAAATAAACAAAACGATCGCTGCCACCATTCCAGTCCCTGAATGACTTGCACCGATCAAATACCATCCTAAACGAGTATCTAGGGCCTGTAGAAGGCTAGAGACCCAAGAGAGCTGTAACTTAGCTTACAGTGCCCTCTTGTGTCATGTTGCACTAAAGCCGCAACATGATAAAAGAAACTACGGGAAACAGCGTTCCCCGGTACTGACTGTCTTAAGGGCATGTCAGTTTCCCCGTAAGAAAGGAGCGAAAGCCCAGAGAAGTGCGGCAGAAGGCTGTACTTCTCTGGCAAAGTCAAGAACAAGGTTAAAAACAATAGCAAAAAGTTTAGGGGTTGCCACATGGAAGGAAAATTCCCTACAGTTACGAAATCTTTCCTAACACTCGCCCCTCCCAGACTATGGACAGGGGGAACTAATCCACCCCTGGATGAGTCTCTTGTTCAGGTCGGTTAAACATTCTGGACAACCCATCAGCATTGCTATGTTGGACACCTGGCCTATGCTCAATAGTGAAGTCGAAGCCTTGTAGACTTATGGACCACCTAAGCAACTTTGGATTCTCCCCCTTCATTTTCATTAGCCACTTTAACGGCTTATGGTCAGTTTGCACAGTGAAGTGGGTCCCATAGAGGTAGGGCCTCAGCTTCCTTAGGGCCCACACAACAGAGAAACATTCTTTCTCTACCGTGGACCATCTGAGCTCTCTGTCCTTAAGCTGGCGACTAATAAAACCGATAGGGTGTTCCTTACCCTTCTCATCTACTTGTGATAGTACAGCTCCTATCCCAGTGTCAGAGGCGTCCGTCTGCACGATAAAAGGTCTTTGATAATCAGGGGCCCTGAGCACAGGGGCCTGACACAAGGAGTCTTTTAAGCCATTGAAGGCCTTCTCACACTCGTCGGTCCAAGTTACCTTCTTGGGTTTCTTCGGAGTTGTGAGGGCAGTCAGAGGGGCAGCTATGGTACCATAGTCTGCCACAAAATTGCGGTAATACCCCGTGAGTCCTAAGAAGGCTCTCACTTGGGTTTGCGTAGTGGGGGTAGGCCAGTCTTGTACTGCTTGTACTTTACTGGGTAGAGGCTGTATCCTCCCTCCACCTACTTCATGTCCAAGGTAAACCACTGAGCCTTGTCCAATCTGGCATTTACTAGCCTTTATGGTCAAGTGGGCTTTCTGAAGAGCCTGGAGCACAATCCCGAGGTGTTTCACATGGTCTTCCCAGGTGGCACTGAAAACTGCTATATCGTCCAGATATGCAAGACAGAATTCGTCCAACCCATTCAACACATGATTCACAAGCCTCTGGAAAGTGGCAGGTGCATTCTTCAACCCGAACGGCATTACCCGGAATTGGTAAAGGCCGTCTGGAGTAGAAAATGCTGTCTTCTCCCTGGCATGTTCTGCTAGAGCTATTTGCCAATAGCCAGCAGTGAGGTCAAACGTGCTGAGGTACTTGGAGGCACCCAAAGTATCCACCAGCTCATCTGTTCGAGGCAAGGGGTGTGCATCTGTCTTGGTGACAGCATTCAGAGCCCTGTAATCCACGCAGAACCTCAATTCAGAAGTGCCTGCCTTTGGAACCAAGACCACAGGACTGGACCAAGGACTACTAGAGGGTTCAATCACCCCAAGGTCTAACATTTTGTTGACCTCGGTCTTAATATAAGACCGTACTTTATCTGACATCCTGTATCCCCTACTTTTGGTAGGTACACTGTCTCCTGTGTCAATGTTATGTTTGCACCAAGGTGTCAAACCAGGCGACTGTGAGAACAGGGGGGAAAACTGCCTAAGCAAACTTTTCACCTCAGCCTGCTGATCAGAAGTCAGGTGAGGGGCCACTCGGACACCCTCAATGGAGCTATCTGAAGGACCGCTTTGGAACAGGTCGGGGAGAGGTTCTGACTCCTCTTCCTCAACGTCTGAAGCCAGTAGCAGTGCTGCGATTTCGACTCTTGGGACGAAAGCCTTCAGCCTATTCACGTGGAACACTTTTGGAGCCTGTCCAGGCCTTCCAAGGTCCACTAAATAGTTAACCTCACCCAGGGGCTCCACCACTGTGTAAGGGCCTGACCATTTGTCCTGTAAAGCTCGAGGCCTTATGGGATTCATGATCAGGACTTGCTGACCAGGTGTAAAGTTGATGAGGGAAGCTTTCTGGTCGTACCAATGTTTCACCAGCGCTTGCCCTGCCTTCAATTTATCACTAGCCAAGCCCATCAGAAGTACCATCCGTTTTCTGAGCCCTAGCACATAGTCAACTACATTGGTAGTAACAGGGGGAGTGGGCATCTCCCATCCCTCTTTGACGATGGCTAAGGGTCCCCGTACGGGATGACCGAACAGAAGTTCGAAGGGGCTGAAGCCAACACCCTCCTGTGGTACCTCTCGGTAGGCAAACAGTAAGCATGGTAAAAGAAGATCCCATTTTCTTCTCTGGGGCTCCTCCAGAGCCCCAATCATGCTCTTTAACGTTCTGTTGAAACGTTCCACCAGACCATTGGTCTGGGGGTGGTATGCAGAAGAGAACTTGTAGGTGACCCCACATTCTTTCCACATAGCCTGCATATACTTCGACATAAAGTTGCTGCCACGATCTGACACAACTTCTTTAGGGAAGCCAACCCTAGTAAATATGCCGAGTAAAGCTTTTGCAACTGACTTGGCAGTTACAGTTTTCAATGGGATGGCCTCAGGATACCTGGTTGCATGGTCGACCAGCACCAGGATAAACCTATTGCCCGAGGATGTTTGCGGGTCAAGGGGACCAACGATGTCGATCCCTACCCTTTCAAATGGTACCCCCACAACTGGGAGCGGTACCAACGGAGCTTGGATTGTCGCGCCAACCTTACCAGACAACTGGCAGGAGGCACAACTCCTGCAGTGACTTTCTACTTGCACCCCCATCTTGGGCCAGTAGAAGTGCATGGATAACCTTTGCTTGGTCCTCTTCATACCAAGGTGACCAGCAAGGGGAACTTCATGCGCCAACTGCAGGAGGAAGGGCCTAACAGCAAGGGGAACCACCAACCTCCTATGGTCTCCTTCTGTAGACTCTGTGGGCTCACTATACAGGAGTCCACCTTCCCAATAAATCCTATGCGTCCCAGGAGGTTCACCCTCAAGCTGGGAGCAGGCCTGTCTCCTTAGGCCTTCCAGAGATGGGCACTCACGTTGGCCTTTACTGAATTCGTCCCTATCAGGACCTCCTTCAACTAACAAGTCCTTTAGTTCAGGATGATCGTTGGGGTCGAATACTTCAGGCATCGCCACTTCCTCGTCAGGCTCGGGCGATCGACCAACTTCCTCCACCGCAGTGGTAGGCGAGCTCGGGGGAATATTCTCTTTCCCCCGTCTTGACTTGTCGACTCCTTTCGCCTTGGGTTTCCCCTTCGGCTGGGGCGGCGTATTGGACTTGGCCAATGCTGCCCGTGCTTGAGACTGTGTGTAGGGTCTTTCGGCAGTGTCTCCTACGAGCCCTAAAGCTCTAAGATCATTGCCTAACAAGACCTTTCCCGGGACGTTTCTCGGAATGCTCACTGGAATCCTGACTGCTGTACCATTTAAAGTAAGATTTACAGGGATCACGGGAAACATACGGAGGGGGCCGTCAGCCAACTTAGTGGGCATCAGAGTAGCTCTGGCAACTTCCTCTGAGTCTACCAAGGTAGAATCCACTACAGTGCGACTGCACCCACTATCCCTAAGAGCTGGAGTATCTACTCCATTGATCAGCACACTGTCTTTAAAGTAGTGCTTGGTATTATCCGGAATCCTAGCATAAGCCTCTGCGACTTTAGGCTCCCAGGAACCCAGGGACACTAAAACTACCTCAGCCTCTATTCCGCTGGGAAATGAGTCTGAGGAGAAGGATGCTCCTGTAATCTCTTCTTCCTCGTAGGAGGAGAAGGCCAGATTAGCGGAGTGGACCCCCAAAGGTCTAACCTTACAACGGGGATCCCCCTTCACATGGTCAGTTGCTCCACAAGCAAAACAGGTTCCAATGGGTCTGTTTACATAGGGAGGCTTATTGTAACCGGAGTTCAGTTTCGGAGGCTGACCTCCACTACCCTGTGAGTTTTCTTGTGTCTTACCCTTGTTTTTCTTTTTGTGGCCCTTATGGGAAGAAGATTTAGCAGATTCCCCACCCTCCATATCTTTGGACTTTTTCCCTTCCTCCTGCTTACCAGGATGAGTTTTGTCCTTATGGGACACTCGATGTGACACCCATAAGTCTGCTGCAATGGCCAGCTTCTTAGGATCTATCTCCTTCGAATCGGCCAAATGCTGCTTAAGCTCCGGGGAAGAAGAAGCAAAAATGTGTTCCAGCATGACAAGATTTATCATGCCTTCGAAGGTAGAGACCTTATAGCCTTCGACCCAGCCAGTTAAGTTTTTCAAGGATTCAGCGACATAAGATACCCAAGTACCACCTTCCTTTTTCTTATACTCTCGAAAACGCTTTAAATATTGGGCCGGAGTCTTCCCAAACTTTAAAATGAGAGTTTGCTTTAACATTGCGAAATCAGCTCGCTCAGCCTTCGACATTTCCATGATGGCACTACAGCCAGAATGGGGCAGTCTACTGAGTAACCACGCAATTTTATCAGCATTGTCAACTTCTTGAACCTCGCATGCATACTCAAACGCATTCAGCCAGTCCATAATGTCATTCCTTTCCTCATACACACTGAGCAGATCTTTCGGAAACCGTGGATGAGAGGAGGCCCCAGACCCATGTCCAGGACCCTTGGATCCATTTGCAACCTGAAGCTTGGCCAGTTCCAACTGGTGATCCCTGTCTTTCTGTTTTTCTGCCTGTTCGATTTTTAGTTTGGCTATGCTGAATTCAAGCTCCTGCTGCCTAAACCGCAGCTCTTGCTTCTTGAATTCAAGCATAGCCTCCCCATCAGCACTAGCAGAGGAAACATTAGACATCTCGTCCTCCCTGTCCTCGTGGTCGCGGTGGATCAGTGCGGCGGCAGAACCGTCGGTTCTACCAGTGAGAGCAGCCCCACCACCTTCCGCACTGTCCTCAGAAGTGATAGCGTCAAGCTGCGCTTCTTGCCACGCCACGATTCTTTGGATCATTTCCAATTTCGTGCCTTGAGAGGAAACCCCTCTCTCCGCACACATCTTTTTTAGTGTTTCTGATTTAGAAGCATTCAAAGTTAACAAGGTACTTGTTTCCATACTGTTTGATAGGACTATGGCCTTTTTAAAGTTATACTATAACAATTCACTACGTGTACTGGTTGGAATAACCTGAAATGCCTTAGTTCGAGCGCAACACTGGATACCTTCAGTCGTATCCCACCGCTGTACACCAATTTGTTAAGACGGATTTCTGAACTCTGTCCTGGCGGCGCAGAAGTTCAGAAGGCCAACCTAATTACTTGGAACAGGGTAACCTCTGGACAAGCCAGACCAATCAAGGTAGCGATCGCGGCGGTCAAGACTAGGTCTCAAGAGGGGTGAGGGTGACTGAAAGCTCGCAATGAGCACACAAAGCAAGAGCGCTTACAAACTACTCCAAACAGTTGTTATATCAAAAATAGATACACATTTATTTTAAGGCCTTTAAAATAATGACTGTGGCGAGAAAATCACAATATCACAATACTAAGCCAACACATACCATATCCACACAATATATATACAAATACACAGTCGCAAGCGTTTAAAGCACGAAATATGTAGTCCACCTGAAAGGGAAGGAAAACAGGCAGTGCGATAATGCTTTCGACTCAGTTCGCCTTCATAGGCACCTAACTAGATGGAAGTCCGAGCCCTGCGAAGAGTGGAGCCTTGTGCTCAAAGTACCTGCACACGCTGGTGCCAACGGGCAAAAGGAGAAGCTCTTCGGAGGAAGTCAGGCAGTTCGGGTTAGTGCACAGCAGAAGAAGAACAGGAAGGGTCTAAGGATTGGAATGGGAAGGACTTGGATATCACATCTCATGCTATAGATAGGCTCTCAGGTTTGGAATGGGAAGGACTTAGATATCACATATCATGCTATAGGGAGGGTTTCAGTTTTGATATTAGAAGCATTGAGATATCACATCTCATGCTATCGGAAGTGTCTCAGGATTGGAATGGGAAGGAGCTGGATATCACATCTCATGCTAAAGGAAGGGTCTCAGGTTTGGAACGGGAAGGAGTTGGATATCCGATCTCATGTTATAGGAAGGGTCTAAGGTCTGGTATAAGCATTGAGATATCACATCTCTGCTATCGGAAGTGTCTCAGGATTGGAATGGGAAGGAGTTGGATATCCCATCTCATGTTATAGGAAGGGTCTCAGGTTTGGTATTAGAAGCATTGAGATATCACATCTCATGCTATCGGAAGGGTCTCAGGTTTTGAACGGGAAGGAGTTGGATATCACATCTTATGTTATAGGAAGAGTCTCAGGTTTGGTATAAGCATTGAGATATCACATCTCTGCTATCGGAGGTGTCTCAGGATTGGGATGGGAAGGAATTGGATATCACATCTCATGCTATAGGAAGGGTATCAGGTTTGGAACGGGAAGGAGTTGGATATCCCATCTCATGTTATAGGACGGGTCTCAGGTTTGATATTAGAAGCATTGAGATATCACATTGCATGCTGTAGGAAGGGTCTCAGGTTTGGTATTAGAAGCATTGAGATATCACATCTCATGCTATCAGAACAGTCTCAGGATTGGAATGGGAAGGAGTTGGATATCACATCTCATGCTAAAGGGAGGGTCTCAGGTTTGGAAGGGGAAGGATTTGGATATCACATCTCATGTTATCGGATGGATCTCAGGTTTGGTATTAGAAGTATTGAGATATCACATCTCAGGCTATAGGAAGGGTCTCAGGATTGGAATGGGAAGGAGTTGGATATCACATCTCATGCTAAAGGAAGGGTCTCAGGTTTGGTAGAAGCATTGAGATATCACATCTCATGCTATAGGAAGGGTCTCAGGATTGGAATGGGAAGGACTTAGATATCACATATCATGCTATAGGGAGGGTCTCATTTTTGATATTAGAAGCATTGAGATATCACATCTCATGCTATCGGAAGTGTCTCAGGATTGGAATGGGAAGGAGCTGGATATCACATCTCATGCTAAAGGAAGGGTCTCAGGTTTGGAACGGGAAGGAGTTGGATATCACATCTCATGCTATAGGAAGGGTCTCAGGTTTGGAACGGGAAGGAGTTGGATATCACATCTCATGTTATAGGAAGAGTCTCAGGTTTGGTATAAGCATTGAGATATCACATCTGTGCTATCAGAGGTGTCTCAGGATTGGGATGGGAAGGAATTGGATATCACATCTCATGCTATAGGAAGGGTATCAGGTTTGGAACGGGAAGGAGTTGGATATCCCATCTCATGTTATAGGACGGGTCTCAGGTTTGATATTAGAAGCATTGAGATATCACATCGCATGCTGTAGGAAGGGTCTCAGGTTTGGTATTAGAAGCATTGAGATATCACATCTCATGCTATCAGAAGGGTCTCAGGATTGGAATGGGAAGGAGTTGGATATCACATCTCATGCTAAAGGGAGGGTCTCAGGTTTGGAAGGGGAAGGATTTGGATATCACATCTCATGTTATCGGAAGGATCTCAGGTTTGGTATTAGAAGTATTGAGATATCACATCTCATGCTATAGGAAGGGTCTCAGGATTGGAATGGGAAGGAGTTGGATATCACATCTCATGCTAAAGGAAGGGTCTCAGGTTTGGTAGAAGCATTGAGATATCACATCTCATGCTATAGGAAGGGTCTCAGGATTGGAATGGGAAGGACTTAGATATCACATATCATACTATAGGGAGGGTCTCAGTTTTGATATTAGAAGCATTGAGATATCACATCTCATGCTATCGTGAGTGTCTCAGGATTGGAATGGGAAGGAGCTGGATATCACATCTCATGCTAAAGGAAGAGTCTCAGGTTTGGAACGGGAAGGAGTTGGATATCACATCTCATGTTATAGGAAGGGTCTCAGGTTTGGTATAAGCATTGAGATATCACATCTCTGCTATCGGAAGTGTCTCAGGATTGGAATGGGAAGGACTTGGATATCCCATCTCATGTTATAGGACGGGTCTCAGGTTTGTTATTAGAATCATTGAGATATCATATTGCATGCTGTAGGAAGGGTCTAAGGATTGGAATGGGAAGGACTTGGATATCACATCTCATGCTATAGATAGGCTCTCAGGTTTGGAAAGGGAAGGAGTTGGATATCACATTTCATGTTAGAGGAAGGATCTCAGGTTTGGTATCAGAGGCATTGAGATATCACATCTCATGCTATAGGAAGGGTCTCAGGTTGGAATGGGAAGGAGTTGGATATCACATCTCATGTTATAGGAAGGCTCTCAGGTTTGGAAGGGGAAAGAGTTGGATATCACATTTCATGTTAGAGGTAGGATCTCAGGTTTGGTATTAGAGGCATTGAGATATCACATCTCATGCTATCAGAAGGGTCTCAGGATTGGAATGGGAAGGAGTTGGATATCACATCTCATGTTAAAGGGAGGGTCTCAGAATTGGAAGGGGAAGGATTTGGATATCACATCTCATGTTATAGGAAGGATCTCAGGTTTAGTATTAGAAGCATTGAGATATCACATCTCATGCTATCGGAAGGATCTCAGGTTTGGTATTAGAAGCATTGAGATATCACATCTCATGCTATCAGAAGGGTCTCAGGATTGGAATGGGAAGGAGTTGGTTATCACATCTCATGCTAAAGGGAGGGTCTCAGGTTTGGAAGGGGAAGGATTTGGATATCACATCTCATGTTATCGGAAGGATCTCAGGTTTGGTATTAGAAGTATTGAGATATCACATCTCATGCTATAGGAAGGGTCTCAGGATTGGAATGGGAAGGACTTGGATATCACATCTCATGCTAAAGGAAGGGTCTCATGTTTGGTAGAAGCATTGAGATATCACATCTCATGCTATAGGAAGGGTCTCAGGATTGGAATGGGAAGGACTTAGATATCACATATCATGCTATAGGGAGGGTTTCAGTTTTGATATTAGAAGCATTGAGATATCACATCTCATGCTATCGGAAGTGTCTCAGGATTGGAATGGGAAGGAGCTGGATATCACATCTCATGCTAAAGGAAGGGTCTCAGGTTTGGAACGGGAAGGAGTTGGATATCCGATCTCATGTTATAGGAAGGGTATAAGGTCTGGTATAAGCATTGAGATATCACATCTCTGCTATCGGAAGTGTCTCAGGATTGGAATGGGAAGGAGTTGGATATCCCATCTCATGTTATAGGAAGGGTCTCAGGTTTGGTATAAGCATTGAGATATCACATCTCATGCTATAGGAAGGGTCTCAGGATTGGAATGGGAAGGAGTTGGATATCACATCTCATGCTGTAGGAAGGGTCTCAGGTATGGTATAAGCATTGAGATATCACATCTCATGCTATAGGAAGGGTCTCAGGATTGGAATGGGAAGGAGTTGTATATGACATCTCATGCCGTAGGAAGGGTCTCAGGTTTGGTATAAGCATTGAGATATCACATCTCATGCTATAGGAAGGGTCTCAGGATTGGAATGGGAAGGAGTTGGATATCACATCTCATGCTATAGGAAGGGTCTCAGGTTTGGTATAAGCATTGAGATATCACATCTCATGCTATAGGAAGGGTCTCAGGATTGGAATGGGAAGGAGAAGCTGCGACACGATAGAAGAAACTACGGGAAACAACGTTCCCCGGTACTGACTGTCATAAGGGCATGTCAGTTTCCCCGTAAGAAAGGAGCGAAAGCCCAGGGAAGTGCGGCAGAAGGCTGTACTTCCCTGGCAAAGTCAAGAACAAGGTTAAAAACAATAGCAAAAAGTTTAGGGGTTGCCACATGGAAGGAAAATTCCCTACAATAACAAAATCTTTCCTAACACTCGCCCCTCCCAGACTATGGACAGGGGGAACTAATCCACCCCTGGATGAGTCTCATGTTCAGGTCGGTTAAACATTCTGGACAACCCATCAGCATTGCTATGTTGTACACCTGGCCTATGCTCAATAGTGAAGTCGAAGCCTTGTAGACTTATGGACCACCTAAGCAACTTTGGATTCTCCCCCTTCATGTTCATTAGCCACTTTAACGGCTTATGGTCAGTTTGCACAGTGAAGTGGGTCCCATAGAGGTAGGGCCTCAGCTTCCTTAGGGCCCACACAACAGAGAAACATTCTTTCTCTACCGTGGACCATCTGAGCTCTCTGTCCTTAAGCTGGCGACTAATAAAACCGATAGGGTGTTCCTTACCCTTCTCATCTACTTGTGATAGTACAGCTCCTATCCCAGTGTCAGAGGCGTCCGTCTGCACGATAAAAGTTCTTTGATAATCCGGGGCCCTGAGGACAGGGGCCTGGCACAAGGAGTCTTTTAAGCCATTGAAGGCCTTCTCACACTCGTCGGTCCAAGTTACCTTCTTGGGTTTCTTCGGAGTTGTGAGAGCAGTCAGAGGAGCAGCTATGGTGCCATAGTCTGCCATAAAATTCCGATAATACCCCGTGAGTCCTAAGAAGGCCCTCACTTGGGTTTGCGTAGTGGGGGTAGGCCAGTCTTGTACTGCTTGTACTTTACTGGGTAGAGGCTGTATCCTCCCTCCACCTACTTCATGTCCAAGGTAAACCACTGAGCCTTGTCCAATCTGGCATTTACTAGCCTTTATGGTCAAGTGGGCTTTCTGAAGAGCCTGGAGCACAATCCCGAGGTGTTTCACATGGTCTTCCCAGGTGGCACTGAAAACTGCTATATCGTCCAGATATGCAAGACAGAATTCGTCCAACCCATTCAACACATGATTCACAAGCCTCTGGAAAGTGGCAGGTGCATTCTTCAACCCGAACGGCATTACCCGGAATTGGTAAAGGCCGTCTGGAGTAGAAAATGCTGTCTTCTCCTTAGCATGTTCTGCTAACGCTATTTGCCAATAGCCAGCAGTAAGGTCAAACGTGCTGAGGTACTTGGAGGCACCCAAAGTATCCACCAGCTCATCTGTTCGAGGCAAGGGGTGTGCATCTGTCTTGGTGACAGCATTCAGAGCCCTGTAGTCCACGCAGAACCTCAATTCAGAAGTGCCTGCCTTTGGAACCAAAACCACAGGGCTGGACCAAGGACTACTAGAGGGTTCAATCACCCCAAGGTCTAACATTTTGTTGACCTCGGTCTTAATATAAGACCGTACTTTATCCGACATCCTGTATCCCCTACTTTTGGTAGGTACACTGTCTCCTGTGTCAATGTTATGTTTGCACCAAGGTGTCAAACCAGGCGACTGTGAAAACAGGGGGGAAAACTGCCGAAGCAAACTTTTCACCTCAGCCTGCTGATCAGAAGTCAGGTGAGGGGCCACGCGGACACCCTCAAAGGAGCTATCTGAAGGACCGCCTTGGAACAGGTCGGGGAGAGGTTCAGACTCCTCTTCCTCAACGTCTGAAGCCAGTAGCAGTGCTGCCATTTCGACTCTTGGGACGAAAGCCTTCAGCCTATTCACGTGGAACACTTTTGGAGCCTGTCCAGGCCTTCCAAGGTCCACTAAATAGTTCACCTCACCCAGGGGCTCCACCACTGTGTAAGGGCCTGACCATTTGTCCTGTAAAGCTCGAGGCCTTATAGGATTCATGATCAGGACTTGCTGACCAGGTGTAAAGTTGATGAGGGAAGCTTTCTGGTCGTACCAATGTTTCACCAGCGCTTGCCCTGCCTTCAACTTATCACTAGCCAAGCCCATCAGAAGTACCATCCGTTTTCTGAGCCCCAGCACATAATCAACTACATTGGTAGTAACAGGGGGAGTGGGCATCTCCCATCCCTCTTTGACGATGGCTAAGGGTCCCCGTACGGGATGACCGAACAGAAGTTCGAAGGGGCTGAAGCCAACACCCTCCTGTGGTACCTCTCGGTAGGCAAACAGCAAACATGGTAAAAGAAGATCCCATTTTCTTCTCTGGGGCTCCTCCAGAGCCCCAATCATGCTCTTTAACGTTCTGTTGAAGCGTTCCACCAGACCATTGGTCTGGGGGTGGTATGCAGAAGAGAACTTGTAGGTGACCCCACATTCTTTCCACATAGCCTGCATATACTTCGACATAAAGTTGCTGCCACGATCTGACACAACTTCTTTAGGGAAGCCAACCCTAGTAAATATGCCGAGTAAAGCTTTTGCAACTGACTTGGCAGTTACAGTTTTTAATGGGATGGCCTCAGGATACCTGGTTGCATGGTCGACCAGCACCAGGATAAACCTATTGCCCGAGGATGTTTGCGGGTCAAGGGGACCAACGATGTCGATCCCTACCCTTTCAAATGGTACCCCCACAACTGGGAGCGGTACCAACGGAGCTTGGATTGTCGCGCCAACCTTACCAGACAACTGGCAGGAGGCACAACTCCTGCAGTGACTTTCTACTTGCACCCCCATCTTGGGCCAGTAGAAGTGCATGGATAACCTTTGCTTGGTCCTCTTCATACCAAGGTGACCAGCAAGGGGAACTTCATGCGCCAACTGCAGGAGGAAGGGCCTAACAGCAAGGGGAACCACCAACCTCCTATGGTCTCCTTCTGTAGACTCTGTGGGCTCACTATACAGGAGTCCACCTTCCCAATAAATCCTATGCGTCCCATGAGGTTCACCCTCAAGCTGGGAGCAGGCCTGTCTCCTTAGGCCTTCCAGAGATGGGCACTCACGTTGGCCTTTACTGAATTCGTCCCTATCAGGACCTCCTTCAACTAACAAGTCGTTTAGTTCAGGATGATCGTTGGGGTCGAATACTTCAGGCATCGCCACTTCCTCGTCAGGCTCGGGCGATCGACCAACTTCCTCCACCGCAGTGGTAGGCGAGCTCGGGGGAATATTTTCTTTCCCTCGTCGTGACTTGTTGACTCCTTTCGCCTTGGGTTTCCCCTTCGGCTGGGGCGGCGTATTGGGCTTGGCCAATGCTGCCCGTGCTTGAGACCGTGTGTAGGGTCGTTCGGAAGTGTCTCCTACGAGCCCTAAAGCTCTGAGATCATTACCTAACAAGACCTTTCCCGGGACGTTTCTCTGAATGCTCACTGGAATCCTGACTGCTGTACCATTTAAAGTAAGATTAACAGGGATCACGGGAAACATGCGGAGGGGGCCGTCAGCCAACTTAGTGGGCATCAGAGTAGCTCTGGCAACTTCCTCTGAGTCTACCAAGGTAGAATCCACTACAGTGCGATTGCACCCACTATCCCTAAGAGCTGGAGTGTCTACTCCATTGATCAGCACACTGTCTTTAAAGTAGTGCTTGGTATTATCCGGAATCCTAGCATACGCCTCTGCGACTTTAGGCTCCCAGGAACCCAGGGACACTAAAACTACCTCAGCCTCTATTCCGCTGGGAAATGAGTCTGAGGAGAAGGATGCTCCTGTAATCTCTTCTTCCTCGTAGGAGGAGAAGGCCAGATTAGCGGAGTGGACCCCCAAAGGTCTAACCTTACAACGGGGATCCCCCTTCACATGGTCAGTTGCTCCACAAGCAAAACAAGATCCATTGGGTCTGTTTACATAAGGAGGCTTATTGTAACCAGAGTTCTGTTTCGGAGGCTGACCTCCACTACCCTGTGAGTTCTCTTGTGTCTTACCCTTGTTTTTCTTTTTGTGGCCCTTTTGGGAAGAAGATTTAGCAGATTCTCCACCCTCCATATCTTTGGACTTTTTCCCTTCCTCCTGCTTACCAGGATGAGTTTTGTCCTTATGGGACACTCGATGTGACACCCATAAGTCCGCTGCAATGGCCAGCTTCTTAGGATCTATCTCCTTCGAATCGGCCAAGTGCTGTTTAAGCTCCGGGGAAGAAGAAGCAAAAATGTGTTCCAGCATGACAAGATTTATCATGCCGGCGAAGGTAGAAACCTTATAGCCTTCGACCCAGCCAGTTAAGTTTTTCAAAGATTCAGTGACATAAGATACCCAAGTACCACCTTCCTTTTTCTTATACTCTCGAAAACGCTTTAAATATTGGGCCGGAGTCTTCCCAAACTTTAAAATGAGAGTCTGCTTCAACATTGCGAAATCAGCTCGCTCAGCCTTCGACATCTCCATTATGGCACTACAGCCAGAATGGGGCAGTCTACTGAGCAACCACGCAATCTTGTCAGCATTGTCAACTTTCTGAACTTCGCATGCATACTCAAACGCATTCAGCCAGTCCATAATGTCATTCCGTTCCTCATACACACTGAGCATATCTTTTGGAAACCGTGGATGAGAGGAGGCCCCAGACCCATGTCCAGGACCCGTGGACCCATTTGCAACCTGAAGCTTGGCCAGTTCCAACTGGTGATCCCTGTCTTTTTGTTTTTCTGCCTGTTCGATTTTCAGTTTGGCTATGCTGAATTCAAGCTCCTGCTGCCTAAACCGCAGCTCTTGCTTCTTGAATTCAAGCCTAGCCTCCCCATCAGCACTGGCAGAGGAAACATTAGACATCTCGTCCTCCCTGTCCTCGTGGTTGCGGTGGAACAGTGCGGCGGCAGAACCGTCGGTTCTGCCAGTGAGAGCAGCCCCACCACCTTCCGCACTGTCCTCAGAAGTAATAGCATCAAGCTGCGCTTCTTGCCACGCCACGATTCTTTGGATCATTTCCAATTTCGTGCCTTGAGAGGAAACACCTCTCTCCGCACACATCTTTTTCAGCGTTTCTGATTTGGAAGCATTTAAAGTTAACAACGTACTTGTTTCCATACTGTGTGATAGGACTATGGCCTTTTTAAAGTTATACTATAACAATTCACTACGTGTACTGTTTGGAATAACCCGAAATGCCCTAGCCCGTGCGCAACACCGGATACCTCCAGTCGTATCCCACCGCTGTACACCAATTTGTTTAGACAGATTTCTGAACTCTGTCCTGGTGGCGCAGAAGTTCAGAAGGCCAACCTAATTACTTGGAACAGGGTAACCTCTGGACAAGCCAGACCAATCAAGGTAGCGATCGCGGCGGTCAAGACTAGGTCTCAAGAGGGGTGAGGGTGACTGAAAGCCCGCAGTGAGCACACAAAGCAAGAGCGCTTACAAACTACTCCAAACAGGTGTTATATCAAAAATATAAACACATTTATTTTAAGGCCTTTAAAACAACGACCGTAGCGAGAAAATCACAATAACACAGTATTAAGCCAACACATACCAAATCAACACAATATATATACAAATACACAGTCGCAAGCGTTTAAAGCACGAAATATGTAGTCCACCTGAAAGGGAAGGAAAACAGGCAGTGCAATAATGCTTTAGACTTAGTTCGCCTTCATAGGCACCTAACTAGATGGAAGTCCGAGCCCTGCGAAGAGTGGAGCCTTGTGCTCAAAGTACCTGCACACGCTGGTGCCAACGGGCAAAAGGGGAAGCTCTTCGGAGGAAGTCAGGCAGTTCGGATTAGTGCACAGCAGAAGAAGAACAGGGTCCGCAACTCAAGCGCAGCCTCCACAGCGGGCAGAAGCAGAGCGCGAGTACGGGCCAAAAGGGTGCTGTTTTACACAGCGGGGAAAAGCAATGGGTTACTGCAGGAGGGCGACCAGATCCTAGATATATCATATTGCATGCTGTAGGAAGGGTCTAAGGATTGGAATGGGAAGGACTTGGATATCACATCTCATGCTATAGATAGGCTCTCAGGTTTGGAAAGGGAAGGAGTTGGATATCACATTTCATGTTAGAGGAAGGATCTCAGGTTCGGTATTAGAGGCATTGAGATATCACATCTCATGCTATAGGAAGGGTCTCAGGATTGGAATGGGAAGGAGTTGGGTATCACATCTCATGCTATAGGAAGGGTCTCAGGTTTGGTATAAGCATTGAGATTTCACATCTCATGCTATAGGAAGGGTCTCAGGATTGGAATGGGAAGGAGTTGGATATCACATCTCATGTTATAGGAAGGATCTCAGGTTTGGTATAAGCATTGAGATATCACATCTCTGCTATCCGAAGGGTCTCGGGATTGGAATGGGAAGGAGTTGGATATCCCATCTCATGTTATAGGAAGAGTCTCAGGTTTGGTATTAGAAGCATTGAGATATCACATCTCATGCTATAGGAAGGGTCTCAGGATTGGAATGGGAAGGAGTTGGATATCACATCTCATGTTATAGGAAGGATCTCAGGTTTGGTATAAGCATTGAGATATCACATCTCTGCTATCCGAAGGGTCTCGGGATTGGAATGGGAAGGAGTTGGATATCCCATCTCATGTTATAGGAAGTGTCTCAGGATTGGAATGGGAAGGACTTGGAATCACTACTCATGCTATAGTGAGGGTCTCAAGTTTGATATTAGAAGCATTGAGATATCACATCTCATGCTATAGGAAGGGTCTCAGGATTGGAATGGGAAGGAGTTGGATATCACATCTCATGCTATAGGAAGGGTCTCACGTTTGGTGTAAGCAGTGAGATATCACATCTCATGCTATAGAAAGGGTCTCAGGATTGGAATGGGAAGGAGTTGGATATCACATCTCATGTTATAGGAAGGGTCTCAGGTTTGGTATTAGAAGCATTGAGATATCACATCTCATGCTGTATGAAGGGTCTCAGGATTGGAATGGGAAGGAGTTGGATATCACATCTCATGCTAAAGGGAGGGTCTCAGGTTTGGAAGGGGAAGGATTTGGATATCACATCTCATGTTATAGGAAGGATCACAGGTTTGGTATTAGAAGCATTGAGATATCACATCTCATGCTATCGGAAGGGTCTCAGGATTGGAATGGGAAGGAGTTGGATATCACATCTCATGCTATAGGAAGGGTCTCAGGTTTGGAACGGGAAGGAGTTGGATATCACATCTCATGTTATAGGAAGAGTCTCAGGTTTGGTATAAGCATTGAGATATCACATCTCTGCTATCGGAGGTGTCTCAGGATTGGGATGGGAAGGAGTTGGATATTACATCTCATGCTATAGGAAGGGTATCAGGTATGGAACGGGAAGGAGTTGGATATCCCATCTCATGTTATAGGACGGGTCTCAGGTTTGGTATTAGAAGCATTGAGATATCACATCGCATGCTGTAGGAAGGATCTCAGGTTTGGAATGGGAAGGAATTGGATATCACATCTCATGTCATAGGAAGTATCTCAGGTTTGGTATTAGAAGCATTGAGATATCACATCTCATGCTATAGGAATGGTCTCAGGATTGGAATGGGTAGGAGTTGGATATTACATTTTTGCTATAGGAAGGGTCTCATGTTTGGAATGGGAAGGAGTTGGATATCACATATGCTATAGGAAGGGTCTCAGGTTTGGAACGGGAAGGAGTTGGATATCACATCTCATGTTATAGGAAGGGTCTCAGGTTTGGTATAAGCATTGAGATATCACATCTCTGCTATCGGAGGTGGCTCAGGATTGGAATGGGAAGGAGTTGGATATCCCATCTCATGTTATAGGACGGGTCTCTGGTTTGGTATTAGAATCATTGAGATATCACATCGCATGCTTTAGGAAGGGTCTAAGGATTGGAATGGGATGGACTTGGATATCACATCTCATGCTATAGGTAGGCTCTCAGGTTTGGTATAAGCATTGAGATATCACATCTCATGCTATAGGAAGGGTCTCGTGATTGGAATGGGAAGGATTTGGATATCACATCTCATGCTATAGGAAGGGTCTCAGGTTTGGTATAAGCATGGAGATATCACTTCTCATGCTATAGGAAGTGTCTCAGGATTGGAATGGGAAGGAGTTGGATATCACATCTCATGTTATAGGAAGGATCTCAGGTTTGGTATTAGAAGCATTGAGACATCACATCTCATGCTATAGGAAGGGTCTCAGGATTGGAATGGGAAGGAGTTGGATATCACATCTCATGCTAAAGGGAGGGTCTCAGGTTTGGAAGGGGAAGGATTTGGATATTACATCTTGTGTTATAGGAATGATCTCAGGTTTGGTATTAGAAGCATTGAGATATCACATCTCATGCTATCGGAAGGATCTCAGGATTGGAATGGGAAGGAGTTCGATATCACATCTCATGCTATAGGAAGGGTCTCAGGATTGGAATGGGAAGGAGTTTTATATGACATCTCATGCCATAGGAAGGATCTCAGTTTTGGTTTTAGAAGCATTGAGACATCACATCTCATGTTATAGGAAGGGTCTCAGGATTGGAATGGGAAGGAGTTGGATATCACATCTCATGCTATAGGAAGGGTCTCAGGTTTGGTATAAGCATTGAGATATCACATCTCATGCTATAGGAAGGGTCTCAGGATTGGAATGGGAAGGAGTTGTATATGACATCTCATGCCACAGGAAGGGTCTCAGGTTTGGTATAAGCATTGAGATATCACATCTCTGCTATCGGAAGGGTCTCAGGATTGCAATGGGAAGGAGTTGGATATCCCATCTTATGTTATAGGAAGGGTCTCAGGTTTGGTATTAGAAGCATTGAGATATCACATCTCATGCTATAGGAAGGGTCTCAGGATTGGAATGGGAAGGACTTGGATATCACATCTCATGCTATAGGGAGGGTCTCACGTTTGGAAAGGGAAGGAGTTGGATATCACATTTCATGTTAGAGGTAGGATCTCAGATTTGTTATTAGAGGCATTGAGATATCACATCTCATGCTATCAGAAGGGTCTCAGGATTGGAATGGGAAGGAGTTGGATATCACATCTCATGCTAAAGGGAGGGTCTCAGGAATGGAAGGGGAAGGATTTGGATATCACATCTCATGTTATAGGAAGGATCTCAGGTTTGGTATTAGAAGCATTGAGATATCACATCTCATGCTATCGGAAGGATCTCAGGTTTGGTATTAGAGGCATTGAGATATCACATCTCATGCTAAAGGGAGGGTCTCGGGTTTGGAAGGGAAAGGATTTGGATATCACATCTCTTGTTATAGGAAGGATCACAGGTTTGGTATTAGAAGCATTGAGATATCACATCTCATGCTATCGGAAGGGTCTCAGGATTGGAATGGGAAGGAGTTGGATATCACATCTCATGCTATAGGAAGGGTCTCAGGTTTGGAACGGGAAGGAGTTGGATATCACATCTCATGTTATAGGAAGAGTCTCAGGTTTGGTATAAGCATTGAGATATCACATCTCTGCTATCGGAGGTGTCTCAGGATTGGGATGGGAAGGAATTGGATATCACATCTCATGCTATAGGAAGGGTATCAGTTTTGGAACATGAAGGATTTGGATATCACATCTCATGTTATTGGACCGGTCTCAGGTTTGGTATTAGAAGCATTGAGATATCAAGTCTCATGGTATAGGACGGGAGTTTGATATCACATCTCATGCCATGGTATGGGTCTCAGGTTTTGTAGAAGCATTGGCATATCACATCTCATGCTAAAGGAAGGGTCTCAGGTTTGATAGAAGCATTGAGATATCACATCTCATGCTATAGGAAGGAACTCAGGATTGGAATGGGAAGGAGTTGGATATCACATCTCATGCCATAGGAAGGGTTATCAGGTTTGGTATAAACATTGAGATATCACATCTCATGCTATAGGAAGGATCTCAGGTTTGGTATTAGAAGCATTGTGACATCACATCTCATGCTATAGGAAGGGTCTCAGGTTTGGTATAAGCATTGAGATATCACCACATCCCATGCTATAGGAAGGGTCTCAGGATTGGAATTGGAAGTTGTATATGACATCTCATGCCATAGGAAGGATCTCAGGTTTGGTATAAGCATTGAGATATCACATCTCTGCTATCGGAAGGGTATCAGGATTGGAATGGGAAGGAGTTGGATATCCCATCTCATGTTATAGGAAGAGTCTCAGGTTTGGTATTAGAAGCATTGAGACATCACATCTCATGCTATAGGAAGGGTCTCAGGATTGGAATGGGAAGGAGTTGGATATCCCATCTCATGTTATAGGAAGGGTCTCAAGTTTGATATTAGAAGCATTGAGATATCACATCTCATGATATCGGAAGGGTCTCAGGATTGGAATGGGAAGGAGTTGGATATCACATCTCATGATAAAGGAAGGGTCTCAGGATTGGAATGGGAAGGACTTGGATATCACATCTCATGCTATAGGAAGGCTCTCAGGTTTGGAAGGGGAAGGAGTTGGATACCACATTTCATGTTAGAGGTAGAATCGCAGGTTTGGAATTAGAGGCATTGAGATATCACATCTCATGCTATCAGAAGGGTCTCAGGATTGGGATGGGAAGGCGTTGGATATCACATCTCATGCTAAAGGGAGGGTCTCAGATTTGGAAGGGGAAGGATTTGGATATCACATCTCATGTTATAGGAAGGATCTCAGGTTTGGTATTAGAAGCATTGAGATATCACTTCTCATGCTATCGGAAGGATCTCAGGTTTAGTATTAGAGGCATTGAAACATCACATCTCATGCTATCGGAAGGGTATCAGGATTGGATTTGGAAGTAGTTGGATATCCCATCTCATGCTATCTACCAAACCTGAGACCCTTCCTTTAGCATGAGATGTGATATCCAACTCCTTCCCATTCCAATCCTGAGACCCTTCCTATAGCATGAGATGTGATATCTCAATGCTTCTAATACCAAACCTGAGACCCTTCCTATAGCATGAGATGGGAAATGTGATATCCAACTCCTTCCCCTTCCAAACCTGAGAGCCTTCCTATAGCATGAGATGTGATATCCAACTCCTTCCCATTCCAATCCTGAGACCCTTATTATACCATGAGATGTCATATCTCAATGCTTCTAATACCAAACCTGAGACCCGTCCTAAAACATGAGATGTGAGATCCAAATCCTTCCCCTTCCAAACCTGAGACCTTTCCTTTAGCATGAGATGTGATATCCAACTCCTTACCATTCCAATCCTGAGACCCTTCCGATAGCATGAGATGTGCTATCTCAATGCTTCTAATATCAAACCTGAGATTCTACCTCTAACATGAAATGTGATATCCAACTCCTTCCCCTTCCAAACCTGAGCCCCTTCCTATAGCATGAGATGGGATATCCAACTACTTCCAAATCCAATCCTGATACCCTTACGATAGCATGAGATGTGATATTTCAATGCCTCTAATACTAAACCTGAGATCCTTCATATAGCATGAGAAGTGATATCTCAATGCTTCTAATACCAAACCTGAGACCCGTCCTATAACATGAGATATGATATCCAAATCCTTCCCATTCCAATCCTGAGACCCTTCCTATAGCATGATATGTGATATCCAAGTCCTTCCCATTCCAATCCTGAGACCCTTCCTATAGCATGAGATGTGATATCTCAATGCTTCTAATACCAAACCTGAGACCCGTCCTATAACATGAGATATGATATCCAAATCCTTCCCCTTCCAAACCTGAGACCCTTCCTTTAGCATGAGATGTGATATCCAAATCCTTCCCATTCCAATCCTGAAACCCCTCCTATAGCATGAGATGTGATATCTCAATGTTTCTAATAAAAAACTGAGACCCTTCCTATAGCAAGAGATGTGATATCCAAATCCTTCCCATTTCAATCCTGAGACCCTACCTATAACATGAGATGTGATATCCAACTCCTTCCCATTCCAACCTGAGACCCTTCCTATAGCATGAGATGTGATGTCTCAATGCTTCTAATACCAAACCTGAGATCCTTCCTATAACATGAGATGTGATATCCAACTCCTTCCCATTCCAATCCTGAGGCCCTTCCTATAGCATGAGATGTGATATCTCACTGCTTATACCAAACCTGAGACCCTTCCTATAGCATGAGATGTGATATCCAACTCCTTCCCATTCCAATCCTGAGACCCTTCCTATAGCATGAGATGTGATATCTCAATGCTTCTAATATCAAACTTGAGACCCTCCCTATAGCATGAGACGTGATATCCAACTCCTTCCCATTCCAATCCTGAGACTCTTCCTATAGCATGAGATGTGATATCTCAATGCTTCTACCAAACCTGAGACCCTTCCTATAACATGAGATGGGATATCCAACTCCTTCCCATTCCAATCCTCAGACACTTCCTATAGCATGAGATGTGATATCTCAATGCTTCTAATACCAAACCTGAGACCCTTCCTATGGCATGAGATTTGATATCAAACTCCTTCCCATTCCAATCCTGAGACCCTTCCTATAGCATGAGATATGATATCCAACTCCTTCCCATTCCAATCCTGAAACCCTTCCTATACCATGAGATGTGATATCTTAATGCTTCTAATACCAAACCTGAGACCCGTCCTATAACATGAGATGTGATATCCAAATCCTTCCCCTTCCAAACCTGAGAGCCTTCCTTTAGCATGAGATGTGATATCCAACTCCTTCCCATTCCAATCCTGAGACCCTTCCGATGGCATGAGATGTGATATCTCAATGCTTCTAATATCAAAACTGAGACCCTCCCTATAGCATGAGATGTGATATCTAAGTCCTTCCCATTCCAATCCTGAGTCCCTTCCGATAGCAGAGATGTGATATCTCAATGCTTATACCAAACCTGAGACCCTTCCTATGGCATGAGATGTGATATCCAACTCCTTCCCATTTCAATCCTGAGACCCTTCCTATAGCATGAGATGTGATATCTCAATGCTTCTACCAAACATGAGACCCTTCCTTTAGCATGAGATGTGATATCCATCTCCTTCCCATTCCAATCCTGAGACCCTTCCTATAGCATGAGATGTGATATCTCAATGCTTCTAATACCAAACCTGAGATCCTTCCGATAACATGAGATGTGATATCCAAATCCTTCCCCTTCCAAACCTGAGACCCTCCCTTTAGCATGAGATGTGATATCCAACTCCTTCCCATTCCAATCCTGAGACCTTTCTGATAGCATGAGATGTGATATCTCAATTCTTCTAATACTAAACCTGAGATCCTTCCGATAGCATAAGAAGTGATGTCTCAATGCTTCTAATACCAAACCTGGGACCCGTCCTATAACATGAGATATTATATCCAAATCCTTCCCATTCCAATCCTGAAACCCTTCCTTTAGCATGAGATGTGATATCTCAATGTTTCTAATAAAAAACCTGAGACCCTTCCTATAGCAAGAGATGTGATATCCAGCTCCTTCCCATTCCAATCCTGAGACCCTTCCGATAGCATGAGATGTGATATCTCAATGCTTCTAATATCAAAACTGAAACCCTCCCTATAGCATGAGATGTGATATCTAAGTCCTTCCCATTCCAATCCTGAGACCCTTCCGATAGCAGAGATGTGATATCTCAATGCTTATACTAAACCTGAGACCCTTCCTATGGCATGAGATGTGATATCCAACTCCTTCCCATTTCAATCCTGAGACCCTTCCTATAGCATGAGATGTGATATCTCAATGCTTCTACCAAACATGAGACCCTTCCTTTAGCATGAGATGTGATATCCATCTCCTTCCCATTCCAATCCTGAGACCCTTCCTATAGCATGAGATGTGATATCTCAATGCTTCTAATACCAAACCTGAGATCCTTCCGATAACATGAGATGTGATATCCAAATCCTTCCCCTTCCAAACCCGAGACCCTCCCTTTAGCATGAGATGTGATATCCAACTCCTTCCCATTCCAATCCTGAGACCCTTCTGATAGCATGAGATGTGATATCTCAATGCTTCTAATACTAAACCTGAGATCCTTCCGATAGCATGAGAAGTGATATCTCAATGCTTCTAGTACCAAACCTGGGACCCGTCCTATAACATGAGATATGATATCCAAATCCTTCTCATTCCAATCCTGAAACCCTTCCTTTAGCATGAGATGTGATATCTCAATGTTTCTAATAAAAAACCTGAGACCGTTCCTATAGCATGACAAGGGATATCCAACTCCTTCCCATTCCAATCCTGAGACCCTTCCTATAGCAAGAGATGTGATATCCAAATCCTTCCCATTCCAATCCTGAGATGCTTCCTATAACATGAGATGTGATACCCAATTATTTCCCATTCCAAACCTGAGACCCTTCCTATTGGATGAGATGTGATATCCAACACCTTCCCATTCCAATCCTGACACCCTTCCTATACCATGAGATGTGATATCTCAATGCGTCTAATACCAAACCTGGGACTCGTCCTATAACATGAGATATGATATCCAAATCCTTCCCCTTCCAAACCTGAGACCCTTCCTTTAGCATGAGATGTGATATCCAAATCCTTCCCATTCCAATCCTGAAACCCCTCCTATAGCATGAGATGTGATATCTCAATGTTTCTAATAAAAAACTGAGACCCTTCCTATAGCAAGAGATGTGATATCCAAATCCTTCCCATTTCAATCCTGAGACCCTACCTATAACATGAGATGTGATATCCAACTCCTTCCCATTCCAACCTGAGACCCTTCCTATAACATGAGATGTGATATCCAACTCCTTCCCATTCCAATCCTGAAACCCTTCCTATAGCATGAGATGTGATATCTCAATGTTTCTAATAAAAAACCTGAGACCCTTCCAATAGCAAGAGATGTGCTATCCAAATCCTTCCCATTCCAATCCTGAGACCCTTCCTATAACATGAGATGTGATATCCAACTCCTTCCCATTCCAACCTGAGACGTTTCCTATAGCATGAGAAGGGATATCCAACTCCTTCCCATTCCAATCCTGAGACCCTTCCTATAGCAAGAGGTGTGATATCCAAATCCTTCCCATTCCAATCCTGAGATCCTTCCTATAACATGAGATGTGATACCCAATTATTTCCCATTCCAAACCTGAGACCCTTCCTATTGGATGAGATGTGATATCCAACACCTTCCCATTCCAATCCTGACACCCTTCCTATACCATGAGATGTGATATCTCAATGCTTCTAATACCAAACCTGGGACCCGTCCTATAACATGAGACATGATATCCAAATCCTTCCCCTTCCAAACCTGAGACCCTTCCTTTAGCATGAGATGTGATATCCAAATCCTTCCCATTCCAATCCTGAAACCCCTCCTATAGCATGAGATGTGATATCTCAATGTTTCTAATAAAAAACTGAGACCCTTCCTATAGCAAGAGATGTGATATCCAACTCCTTCCCATTCCAACCTGAGACCGTTCCTATAGCATGAGAAGGGATATCCAACTCCTTCCCATTCCAATCCTGAGACCCTTCCTATAGCAAGAGATGTGATATCCAAATCCTTCCCATTCCAATCCTGAGATGCTTCCTATAACATGAGATGTGATACCCAATTATTTCCCATTCCAAACCTGAGACCCTTCCTATTGGATGAGATGTGATATCCAACACCTTCCCATTCCAATCCTGACACCCTTCCTATACCATGAGATGTGATATCTCAATGCGTCTAATACCAAACCTGGGACTCGTCCTATAACATGAGATATGATATCCAAATCCTTCCCCTTCCAAACCTGAGACCCTTCCTTTAGCATGAGATGTGATATCCAAATCCTTCCCATTCCAATCCTGAAACCCCTCCTATAGCATGAGATGTGATATCTCAATGTTTCTAATAAAAAACTGAGACCCTTCCTATAGCAAGAGATGTGATATCCAAATCCTTCCCATTTCAATCCTGAGACGCTACCTATAACATGAGATGTGATATCCAACACCTTCCCATTCCAACCTGAGACCCTTCCTATAACATGAGATGTGATATCCAACTCCTTCCCATTCCAATCCTGAAACCCTTCCTATAGCATGAGATGTGATATCTCAATGTTTCTAATAAAAAACCTGAGACCCTTCCAATAGCAAGAGATGTGCTATCCAAATCCTTCCCATTCCAATCCTGAGACCCTTCCTATAACATGAGATGTGATATCCAACTCCTTCCCATTCCAACCTGAGACGTTTCCTATAGCATGAGAAGGGATATCCAACTCCTTCCCATTCCAATCCTGAGACCCTTCCTATAGCAAGAGATGTGATATCCAAATCCTTCCCATTCCAATCCTGAGATCCTTCCTATAACATGAGATGTGATACCCAATTATTTCCCATTCCAAACCTGAGACCCTTCCTATTGGATGAGATGTGATATCCAACACCTTCCCATTCCAATCCTGACACCCTTCCTATACCATGAGATGTGATATCTCAATGCTTCTAATACCAAACCTGGGACCTGTCCTATAACATGAGATATGATATCCAAATCCTTCCCCTTCCAAACCTGAGACCCTTCCTTTAGCATGAGATGTGATATCCAAATCCTTCCCATTCCAATCCTGAAACCCCTCCTATAGCATGAGATGTGATATCTCAATGTTTCTAATAAAAAACTGAGACCCTTCCTATAGCAAGAGATGTGATATCCAAATCCTTCCCATTTCAATCCTGAGACCCTACCTATAGCATGAGATGTGATATCCAACTCCTTCCCATTCCAACCTGAGACCCTTCCTATAACATGAGATGTGATATCCAACTCCTTCCCATTCCAATCCTGAAACCCTTCCTATAGCATGAGATGTGATATCTCAATGTTTCTAATAAAAAACCTGAGACCCTTCCAATAGCAAGAGATGTGATATCCAAATCCTTCCCATTCCAATCCTGAGACCCTTCCTATAACATGAGATGTGATATCCAACTCCTTCCCATACCAACCTGAGACCCTTCATATTGCATGAGAAGGGATATCCAACTCCTTCCCATTCCAATCCTGAGACCCTTCCTATAGCAAGAGATGTGATATCCAAATCCTTCCCATTCCAATCCTGAGATCCTTCCTATAACATGAGATGTGATATCTCAATGCTTCTAATACCAAACCTGAGACCCTTCCTATGACATGAGATGGGATATCCAACTCCTTCCCATTCCAATCCTGAGACCCTTCGGGTAGCATAGATGTGATATCTCAATGCTTATACCAAGCCTGAGACCCTTCCTATGGCATGAGATGTGATATCCAACTCCTTCCCATTCCAATCCTGAGACCCTTCCTATAGCATGAGATGTGATGTCTCAATGCTTCTAATACCAAACCTGAGATCCTTCCTATAACATGAGATGTGATATCCAACTCCTTCCCATTCCAATCCTGAGACCCTTCCTATAGCATGAGATGTGATATCTCACTGCTTATACCAAACCTGAGACCCTTCCTATAGCATGAGATGTGATATCCAACTCCTTCCCATTCCAATCCTGAGACCCTTCCTATAGCATGAGATGTGATATCTCAATGCTTCTAATATCAAACTTGAGACCCTCCCTATAGCATGAGACGTGATATCCAACTCCTTCCCATTCCAATCCTGAGACCCTTCCTATAGCATGAGATATGATATCCAACTCCTTCCCATTCCAATCCTGAAACCCTTCCTATACCATGAGATGTGATATATTAATGCTTCTAAAACCAAACCTGAGACCCGTCCTATAACATGAGATGTGATATCCAAATCCTTACCCTTACAAACCTGAGACCCTTCCTTTAGCATGAGATGTGATATCCAGCTCCTTCCCATTCCAATCCTGAGACCCTTCCGATAGCATGAGATGTGATATCTCAATGCTTCTAATATCAAAACTGAGACCCTCCCTATAGCATGAGATGTGATATCTAAGTCCTTCCCATTCCAATCCTGAGACCCTTCCAATAGCAGAGATGTGATATCTCAATGCTTATACCAAACCTGAGACCCTTCCTATGGCATGAGATGTGATATCCAACTCCTTCCCATTTCAATCCTGAGACCCTTCCTATAGCATGAGATGTGATATCTCAATGCTTCTACCAAACATGAGACCCTTCCTTTAGCATGAGATGTGATATCCATCTCCTTCCCATTCCAATCCTGAGACCCTTCCTATAGCATGAGATGTGATATCTCAATGCTTCTAATACCAAACCTGAGATCCTTCCGATAACATGAGATGTGATATCCAAATCCTTCCCCTTCCAAACCTGAGACCCTCCCTTTAGCATGAGATGTGATATCCAACTACTTCACATTCCAATCCTGAGACCCTTCTGATAGCATGAGATGTGATATCTCAATGCTTCTAATACTAAACCTGAGATCCTTCCGATAGCATGAGAAGTGATATCTCAATGCTTCTAATACCAAACCTGGGACCCGTCCTATAACATGAGATATTATATCCAAATCCTTCCCATTCCAATCCTGAAACCCTTCCTTTAGCATGAGATGTGATATCTCAATGTTTCTAATAAAAAACCTGAGACCCTTCCTATAGCAAGGGATGTGATATCCAAATCCTTCCCATTCCAATCCTGAGACCCTTCCTATAACATGAGATGTGATATCCAACTCCTTCCCATTCCAATCCTGAAACCCTTCCTATAGCATGAGATGTGATATCTCAATTTTTCTAATAAAAAACCTGAGACCCTTCCAATAGCAAGAGATGTGATATCCAAATCCTTCCCATTCCAATCCTGAGACCCTTCCTATAACATGAGATGTGATATCCAACTCCTTCCCATTCCAACCTGAGACCCTTCCTATAGCATGAGAAGGGATATCCAACGCCTTCCCATTCCAATCCTGAGACCCTTCCTATAGCAAGAGATGTGATATCCAATTCCTTCCCATTCCAATCCTGAGATCCTTCCTATAACATGAGATGTGATACCCAATTATTTCCCATTCCAAACCTGAGACCCTTCCTATTGGATGATATCCAACACCTTCCCATTCCAATCCTGACACCCTTCCTATACCATGAGATGTGATATCTCAATGCTTCTAATACCAAACCTGGGACCCGTCCTATAACATGAGATATGATATCCAAATCCTTCCCCTTCCAAACCTGAGACCCTTCCTTTAGCATGAGATGTGATATCCAAATCCTTCCCATTCCAATCCTGAAACCCCTCCTATAGCATGAGATGTGATATCTCAATGTTTCTAATAAAAAACTGAGACCCTTCCTATAGCAAGAGATGTGATATCCAAATCCTTCCCATTTCAATCCTGAGACCCTACCTATAACATGAGATGTGATATCCAACTCCTTCCCATTCCAACCTGAGACCCTTCCTATAGCATGAGATGTGATGTCTCAATGCTTCTAATACCAAACCTGAGATCCTTCCTATAACATGAGATGTGATATCCAACTCCTTCCCATTCCAATCCTGAGGCCCTTCCTATAGCATGAGATGTGATATCTCACTGCTTATACCAAACCTGAGACCCTTCCTATAGCATGAGATGTGATATCCAACTCCTTCCCATTCCAATCCTGAGACCCTTCCTATAGCATGAGATGTGATATTTCAATGCTTCTAATATCAAACTTGAGACCCTCCCTATAGCATGAGACGTGATATCCAACTCCTTCCCATTCCAATCCTGAGACTCTTCCTATAGCATGAGATGTGATATCTCAATGCTTCTACCAAACCTGAGACCCTTCCTATAACATGAGATGGGATATCCAACTCCTTCCCATTCCAATCCTCAGACACTTCCTATAGCATGAGATGTGATATCTCAATGCTTCTAATACCAAACCTGAGACCCTTCCTATGGCATGAGATTTGATATCAAACTCCTTCCCATTCCAATCCTGAGACCCTTCCTATAGCATGAGATATGATATCCAACTCCTTCCCATTCCAATCCTGAAACCCTTCCTATACCATGAGATGTGATATCTTAATGCTTCTAATACCAAACCTGAGACCCGTCCTATAACATGAGATGTGATATCCAAATCCTTCCCCTTCCAAACTTGAGACCCTTCCTTTAGCATGAGATGTGATATCCAGCTCCTTCCCATTCCAATCCTGAGACCCTTCCGATAGCATGAGATGTGATATATCAATGCTTCTAATATCAAAACTGAGACCCTCCCTATAGCATGAGATGTGATATCTAAGACCTTCCCATTCCAATCCTGAGACCCTTCCGATAGCAGAGATGTGATATCTCAATGCTTATACCAAACCTGAGACCCTTCCTATGGCATGAGATGTGATATCCAACTCCTTCCCATTTCAATCCTGAGACCCTTCCTATAGCATGAGATGTGATATCTCAATGCTTCTACCAAACATGAGACCCTTCCTTTAGCATGAGATGTGATATCCATCTCCTTCCCATTCCAATCCTGAGACCCTTCCTATAGCATGAGATGTGATATCTCAATGCTTCTAATACCAAACCTGAGATCCTTCCGATAACATGAGATGTGATATCCAAATCCTTCCCCTTCCAAACCTGAGACCCTCCCTTTAGCATGAGATGTGATATCCAACTCCTTCCCATTCCAATCCTGAGACCCTTCTGATAGCATGAGATGTGATATCTCAATGCTTCTAATACTAAACCTGAGATCCTTCCGATAGCATGAGAAGTGATATCTCAATGCTTCTAATACCAAACCTGGGACCCGTCCTATAACATGAGATATTATATCCAAATCCTTCCCATTCCAATCCTGAAACCCTTCCTTTAGCATGAGATGTGATATCTCAATGTTTCTAATAAAAAACCTGAGACCCTTCCTATAGCAAGAGATGTGATATCCAGCTCCTTCCCATTCCAATCCTGAGACCCTTCCGATAGCATGAGATGTGATATCTCAATGCTTTTTATATCAAAATTGAGACCCTCCCTATAGCATGAGATGTGATATCTAAGTCCTTCGCATTCCAATCCTGAGACCCTTCCGATAGCAGAGATGTGATATCTCAATGCTTATACCAAACCTGAGACCCTTCCTATGGCATGAGATGTGATATCCAACTCCTTCCCATTTCAATCCTGAGACCCTTCCTATAGCATGAGATGTGATATCTCAATGCTTCTACCAAACATGAGACCCTTCCTTTAGCATGAGATGTGATATCCATCTCCTTCCCATTCCAATCCTGAGACCCTTCCTATAGCATGAGATGTGATATCTCAATGCTTCTAATACCAAACCTGAGATCCTTCCGATAACATGAGATGTGATATCCAAATCCTTCCCCTTCCAAACCTGAGACCCTCCCTTTAGCATGAGATGTGATATCCAACTCCTTCCCATTCCAATCCTGAGACCCTTCTGATAGCATGAGATGTGATATCTCAATGCTTCTAATACTAAACCTGAGATCTAATACTAAAACCTGCGAAGGACTTAGATATCACATCTCATGCTATAGGGAGGGTCTCAATTTTGATATAAAAATCATTGAGATATCACATCTCATGCTATCGGAAGGGTCTCAGGATGGGAATGGGAAGGATTTGGATATCACATCTCTTGCTATAGGAAGGGTCTCAGGTTTTTTATTAGAAACATTGAGATATCACATCTCATGCTAAAGGAAGGGTTTCAGGATTGGAATGGGAAGGATTTGGATATCATATCTCATGTTATAGGACGGGTCCCAGGTTTGGTATTAGAAGCATTGAGATATCACTTCTCATGCTATCGGAAGGATCTCAGGTTTAGTATTAGAAGCATTGAGATATCACATCTCATGCTATCAGAAGGGTCTCAGGATTGGAATGGGAAGGAGTTGGATATCACATCTCATGCTAAAGGGAGGGTCTCAGGTTGGAATGGGAAGGAGTTGGATATCACATCTCATGTTATAGGTAGGGTCTCAGGATTGAAATGGGAAGGATTTGGATATCACATCTCTTGCTATAGGAAGGGTCTCAGTTTTTTATTAGAAACATTGAGATATCAGATCTCATGCTTTAGGAGGGGTTTCAGGATTGAAATGGGAAGGATTTGGATATCACATCTCTTGCTATAGGAAGGGTCTCAGTTTTGTATTAGAAACATTGAGATATCACATCTCATGGTATAGGAAGGGTGTCAGGATTGGAATGGGAAGGTGTTGAATATCACATCTCATCCAATAGGAAGGGTCTCAGGTTTGGAATGGTAAATAATTGGGTATCACATCTCATGTTATAGGAAGGATCTCAGGATTGGAATGGGAAGGAATTGGATATCACATCTCTTGCTATAGGAAGGGTTTTAGGATTGGAATGGGAAGGAGTTGGATATCCCTTCTCATGCTATAGGAAGGGTCTCAGGTTGGAATGGGAAGGAGTTGGATATCACATCTCATGTTATAGGAAGGGTCTCAGGATTGGAATGGGAAGGATTTGGATATCACATCTCTTGCTATTGGAAGGGTCTCAGGTTTTTTATTAGAAACATTGAGATATCACATCTCATGCTATAGGAGGGGTTTCAGGATTGGAATGGGAAGGATTTGGATATCACATCTCATGCTAAAGGAAGGGTCTCAGGTTTGGAAGGGGAAGGATTTGGATATCATATCTCATGTTATAGGACATGTCCCAGGTTTGGTATTAGAAGCATTGAGATATCACATCTCATGGTATAGGAAGGGTGTCAGGATTGGAATGGGAAGGTGTTGGATATCACATCTCATCCAATAGGAAGGGTCTCAGGTTTGGAATGGGAAATAATTGGGTATCACATCTCATGTTATAGGAAGGATCTCAGGATTGGAATGGGAAGGATTTGGATATCACATCTCTTGCTATAGGAAGGGTCTCAGGATTAGAATGGGAAGGAGTTGGATATCCCTTCTCATACTATAGGAAGGGTCTCAGGTTGGAATGGGAAGGAGTTGGATATCACATCTCATGTTATAGGAAGGGTCTCAGGATTGGAATGGTAAGGATTTGGATATCACATCTCTTGCTATTGGAAGGGTCTCAGGTTTTTTATTAGAAACATTGAGATATCACATCTCATGCTATAGGAAGGGTTTCAGGATTGGAATGGGAAGGAGTTGGATATCACATCTCATGTTATAGGAAGGGTCTCAGGATTGGAATGGGAAGGATTTGGATATCACATCTCTTGCTATAGGAAGGGTCTCAGGTTTTTTATTAGAAACATTGAGATATCACATCTCATGCTAAAGGAAGGGTTTCAGGATTGGAATGGGAAGGATTTGGATATCATATCTCATGTTATAGGACGGGTCCCAGGTTTGGTATTAGAAGCATTGAGATATCACTTCTCATGCTATCAGAAGGATCTCAGGTTTAGTATTAGAAGCATTGAGATATCACATCTCATGCTATCAGAAGGGTCTCAGGATTGGAATGGGAAGGAGTTGGATATCACATCTCATGCTAAAGGGAGGGTCTCAGGTTTGGAAGGGGAAGGATTTGGATATCACATCTCATGTTATCGGAAGGATCTCAGGTTTGGTATTAGAAGCATTGAGATATCACATCTCATGCTATAGGAAGGGTCTCAGGATTGGAATGGGAAGGAGATGGATATCACATCTCATGCTAAAGGAAGGGTCTCATGTTTGGTAGAAGCATTGAGATATCACATCTCATGCTATAGGAAGGGTCTCAGGATTGAAATGGGAAGGAGTTGGATATCACATCTCATGCCATAGGAAGGGTCTCAGGTTTGGTATAAGCATTGAGATATCACATCTCTGCTATCGGAAGGGTCTCAGGATTGGAATGCGAAGGACTTAGATATCACATCTCATGCTATAGGGAGGGTCTCAGTTTTGATATTAGAAGCATTGAGATATCACATCTCATGCTATCGGAAGGGTCTCAGGATTGGAATGGGAAGGAGCTGGATATCACATCTCTTGCTATAGGAAGGGTCTCAGGTTTTTTATTAGAAACATTGAGATATCACATCTCATGCTAAAGGAAGGGTTTCAGGATTCGAATGGGAAGGATTTTGATATAATATCTCATGTTATAGGACGGGTCCCAGGTTTGGTATTAGAAGCATTGAGATATCACTTCTCATGCTATCGGAAGGATCTCAGGTTTAGTATTAGAAGCATTGAGATATCACATCTCATGCTATCAGAAGGGTCTCGGGATTGGAATGGGAAGGAGTTGGATATCACATCTCATGCTAAAGGGAGGGTCTCAGGTTTGGAAGGGGAAGGATTTGGATATCACATCTCATGTTATCGGAAGGATCTCAGGTTTGGTATTAGAAGCATTGAGATATCACATCTCATGCTATAGGAAGGGTCTCAGGATTGGAATGGGAAGGAGATGGATATCACATCTCATGCTAAAGGAAGGGTCTCATGATTGAAATGGGAAGGAGTTGGATATCACATCTCATGCCATAGGAAGGGTCTCAGGTTTGGTATAAGCACTGAGATATCACATCTCTGCTATCGGAAGGGTCTCAGGATTGGAATGGGAAGGTCTTAGATATCACATCTCATGCTATAGGGAGGGTCTCAGTTTTGATATTAGAAGCATTGATATATCACATCTCATGCTATCGGAAGGGTCTCAGGATTGGAATGGGAAGGAGATGGATATCACATCTCATGCTAAAGGAAGGGTCTCAGGTTTGGAAGGGGAAGGATTTGGATATCACATCTCATGTTATAGGACGGGTCTCAGGTTTGGTATTAGAAGCATTAAGATATCACATCTCATGGTATAGGAAGGGTTTCAGGATTGGAATGGGAAGGAGTTGGATATCATATCTCATGCTATAGGAAGGGTCTCAGGATTGGAATGGGAAGGAGTTTGATATCAAATCTCATGCCATAGGAAGGGTCTCAGGTTTGGTATTAGAAGCATTGAGATATCACATCTCATGCTATAGGAAGTGTCTGAGGATTGGAATGGGAAGGAGTTGGATATCCCATCTCATGTTATAGGAAGGGTCTCGTGTTTGGTAGAAGCATTGAGATATCACATCTCATGCTATAGGAAGGGTCTCAGGATTGAAATGGGAAGGAGTTGGATATCACATCTCATGCCATAGGAAGGGTCTCAGGTTTGGTATAAGCACTGAGATATCACATCTCTGCTATCGGAAGGGTCTCAGGATTGGAATGGGAAGGTCTTAGATATCACATCTCATGCTATAGGGAGGGTCTCAGTTTTGATATTAGAAGCATTGATATATCACATCTCATGCTATCGGAAGGGTCTCAGGATTGGAATGGGAAGGAGCTGGATATCACATCTCATGCTAAAGGAAGGGTCTCAGGTTTGGAAGGGGAAGGATTTGGATATCACATCTCATGTTATAGGACGGGTCTCAGGTTTGGTATTAGAAGCATTAAGATATCACATCTCATGGTATAGGAAGGGTTTCAGGATTGGAATGGGAAGGAGTTGGATATCATATCTCATGCTATAGGAAGGGTCTCAGGATTGGAATGGGAAGGAGTTTGATATCAAATCTCATGCCATAGGAAGGGTCTCAGGTTTGGTATTAGAAGCATTGAGATATCACATCTCATGCTATAGGAAGTGTCTGAGGATTGGAATGGGAAGGAGTTGGATATCCCATCTCATGTTATAGGAAGGGTCTCAGGTTTGGTAGAAGCATTGAGATATCACATCTCATGCTATAGGAAGAGTCTCAGGATTGGAATGGGAAGGAGTTGGATATCACGTCTCATGCTATAGGGAGGGTCTCAAGTTTGATATTAGAAGCATTGAGATATCACATCTCATGCTATAGGAAGGGTCTCAGGATTGGAATGGGAAGGAGTTGGATATCATATCTCATGCTATAGGAAGGATCTCAGGTTTGGTATTAGAAGCATTGAGACATCACATCTCATGCTATAGGAAGGGTCTCAGGTTGGAATGGGAAGGAGTTGGATATCACATCTCATGTTATAGGTAGGGTCTCAGGATTGAAATGGGAAGGATTTGGATATCACATCTCTTGCTATAGGAAGGGTCTCAGTTTTTTATTAGAAACATTGAGATATCACATCTCATGCTATAGGAGGGGTTTCAGGATTGGAAGGGGAAGGATTTGGATATCATATCTCATGTTATAGGACGGGTCCCAGGTTTGGTATTAGAAGCATTGAGATATCACATCTCATGGTATAGGAAGGGTGTCAGGATTGGAATGGGAAGGTGTTGGATATCACATCTCATCCAATAGGAAGGGTCTCAGGTTTGGAATGGGAAATAATTGGGTATCACATCTCATGTTATAGGAAGGATCTCAGGTTTGGAATGGGAAGGATTTGGATATCACATCTCTTGCTATAGGAAGGGTCTCAGGATTGGAATGGGAAGGAGTTGGATATCCCTTCTCATGCTGTAGGAAGGGTCTCAGGTTGGAATGGGAAGGAGTTGGATATCACATCTCATGTTATAGGAAGGTTCTCAGGATTGGAATGGGAAGGATTTGGATATCACATCTCTTGCTATTGGAAGGGTCTCAGGTTTTTTATTAGAAAAATTGAGATATCACATCTCATGCTATAGGAAGGGTTTCAGGATTGGAATGGGAAGGAGTTGGATATCACATCTCATGTTATAGGAAGGGTCTCAGGATTGGAATGGGAAGTATTTGGATATCACATCTCTTGCTATAGGAAGGGTCTCAGGTTTGGTATAAGCAGTGAGATATCACATCTCATGCTATAGGAAGGGCCTCAGGATTGGAATGGGAAGGAGTTGGATATCACATCTCATGTTATAGGAAGGATCTCAGGTTTGGTATTAGAAGCATTGAGACATCACATCTCATGCTATAGGAAGGGTCTCAGGTTGGAATGGGAAGGAGTTGGATATCACATCTCATGTTATAGGTAGGGTCTCAGGATTGAAATGGGAAGGATTTGGATATCACATCTCTTGCTATAGGAAGGGTCTCAGTTTTTTATTAGAAACATTGAGATATCACATCTCATGCTATAGGAGGGGTTTCAGGATTGGAAGGGGAAGGATTTGGATATCATATCTCATGTTATAGGACGGGTCCCAGGTTTGGTATTAGAAGCATTGAGATATCACATCTCATGGTATAGGAAGGGTGTCAGGATTGGAATGGGAAGGTGTTGGATATCACATCTCATCCAATAGGAAGGGTCTCAGGTTTGGAATGGGAAATAATTGGGTATCACATCTCATGTTATAGGAAGGATCTCAGGTTTGGAATGGGAAGGATTTGGATATCACATCTCTTGCTATAGGAAGGGTCTCAGGATTGGAATGGGAAGGAGTTGGATATCCCTTCTCATGCTGTAGGAAGGGTCTCAGGTTGGAATGGGAAGGAGTTGGATATCACATCTCATGTTATAGGAAGGTTCTCAGGATTGGAATGGGAAGGATTTGGATATCACATCTCTTGCTATTGGAAGGGTCTCAGGTTTTTTATTAGAAAAATTGAGATATCACATCTCATGCTATAGGAAGGGTTTCAGGATTGGAATGGGAAGGAGTTGGATATCACATCTCATGTTATAGGAAGGGTCTCAGGATTGGAATGGGAAGTATTTGGATATCACATCTCTTGCTATAGGAAGGGTCTCAGGTTTTTTATTAGAAACATTGAGATATCACATCTCATGCTAAAGGAAGGGTTTCAGGATTGGAATGGTAAGGATTTGGATATAATATCTCATGTTATAGGACGGGTCCCAGGTTTGGTATTAGAAGCATTGAGATATCACTTCTCATGCTATCGGAAGGATCTCAGGTTTAGTATTAGAAGCATTGAGATATCACATCTCATGCTATCAGAAGGGTCTCAGGATTGGAATGGGAAGGAGTTGGATATCACATCTCATGCTAAAGGGAGGGTCTCAGGTTGGAATGGGAAGGAGTTGGATATCACATCTCATGTTATAGGTAGGGTCTCAGGATTGAAATGGGAAGGATTTGGATATCACATCTCTTGCTATAGGAAGGGTCTCAGTTTTTTATTAGAAACATTGAGATATCAGATCTCATGCTTTAGGAGGGGTTTCAGGATTGAAATGGGAAGGATTTGGATATCACATCTCTTGCTATAGGAAGGGTCTCAGTTTTGTATTAGAAACATTGAGATATCACATCTCATGGTATAGGAAGGGTGTCAGGATTGGAATGGGAAGGTGTTGAATATCACATCTCATCCAATAGGAAGGGTCTCAGGTTTGGAATGGGAAATAATTGGGTATCACATCTCATGTTATAGGAAGGATCTCAGGATTGGAATGGGAAGGATTTGGATATAACATCTCTTGCTATAGGAAGGGTCTCAGGATTGGAATGGGAAGGAGTTGGATATCCCTTCTCCTGCTATAGGAAGGGTCTCAGGTTGGAATGGGAAGGAGTTGGATATCACATCTCATGTTATAGGAAGGGTCTCAGGATTGGAATGGGAAGGATTTGGATATCACATCTCTTGCTATTGGAAGGGTCTCAGGTTTTTTATTAGAAACATTGAGATATCACATCTCATGCTATAGGAGGGGTTTCAGGATTGGAATGGGAAGGATTTGGATATCACATCTCATGCTAAAGGAAGGGTCTCAGGTTTGGAAGGGGAAGGATTTGGATATCATATCTCATGTTATAGGACGGGTCCCAGGTTTGGTATTAGAAGCATTGAGATATCACATCTCATGGTATAGGAAGGGTGTCAGGATTGGAATGGGAAGGTGTTGGATATCACATCTCATCCAATAGGAAGGGTCTCAGGTTTGGAATGGGAAATAATTGGGTATCACATCTCATGTTATAGGAAGGATCTCAGGTTTGGAATGGGAAGGATTTGGATATCACATCTCTTGCTATAGGAAGGGTCTCAGGATTGGAATGGGAAGGAGTTGGATATCCCTTCTCATACTATAGGAAGGGTCTCAGGTTGGAATGGGAAGGAGTTGGATATCACATCTCATGTTATAGGAAGGGTCTCAGGATTGGAATGGGAAGGATTTGGATATCACATCTCGTGCTATTGGAAGGGTCTCAGGTTTTTTATTAGAAACATTGAGATATCACATCTCATGCTATAGGAAGGGTTTCAGGATTGGAATGGGAAGGAGTTGGATATCACATCTCATGTTATAGGAAGGGTCTCAGGATTGGAATGGGAAGGATTTGGATATCACATCTCTTGCTATAGGAAGGGTCTCAGGTTTTTTATTAGAAACATTGAGATATCACATCTCATGCTAAAGGAAGGGTTTCAGGATTGGAATGGGAAGGATTTGGATATCATATCTCATGTTATAGGACGGGTCCCAGGTTTGGTATTAGAAGCATTGAGATATCACTTCTCATGCTATCGGAAGGATCTCAGGTTTAGTATTAGAAGCATTGAGATATCACATCTCATGCTATCAGAAGGGTCTCAGGATTGGAATGGGAAGGAGTTGGATATCACATCTCATGCTAAAGGGAGGGTCTCAGGTTTGGAAGGGGAAGGATTTGGATATCACATCTCATGTTATCGGAAGGATCTCAGGTTTGGTATTAGAAGCATTGAGATATCACATCTCATGCTATAGGAAGGGTCTCAGGATTGGAATGGGAAGGAGATGGATATCACATCTCATGCTAAAGGAAGGGTCTCATGTTTGTTAGAAGCATTGAGATATCACATCTCATGCTATAGGAAGGGTCTCAGGATTGAAATGGGAAGGAGTTGGATATCACATCTCATGCCATAGGAAGGGTCTCAAGTTTGGTATAAGCATTGAGATATCACATCTCTGCTATCGGAAGGGTCTCAGGATTGGAATGCGAAGGACTTAGATATCACATCTCATGCTATAGGGAGGGTCTCAATTTTGATATAAAAATCATTGAGATATCACATCTCATGCTATCGGAAGGGTCTCAGGATTGGAATGGGAAGGAGCTGGATATCACATCTCTTGCTATAGGAAGGGTCTCAGGTTTTTTATTAGAAACATTGAGATATCACATCTCATGCTAAAGGAAGGGTTTCAGGATTGGAATGGGAAGGATTTGGATATAATATCTCATGTTATAGGACGGGTCCCAGGTTTGGTATTAGAAGCATTGAGATATCACTTCTCATGCTATCGGAAGGATCTCAGGTTTAGTATTAGAAGCATTGAGATATCACATCTCATGCTATCAGAAGGGTCTCAGGATTGGAATGGGAAGGAGTTGGATATCACATCTCATGCTAAAGGGAGGGTCTCAGGTTTGGAAGGGGAAGGATTTGGATATCACATCTCATGTTATCGGAAGGATCTCAGGTTTGGTATTAGAAGCATTGAGATATCACATCTCATGCTATAGGAAGGGTCTCAGGATTGGAATGGGAAGGAGATGGATATCACATCTCATGCTAAAGGAAGGGTCTCATGTTTGGTAGAAGCATTGAGATATCACATCTCATGCTATAGGAAGGGTCTCAGGATTGAAATGGGAAGGAGTTGGATATCACATCTCATGCCATAGGAAGGGTCTCAGGTTTGGTATAAGCATTGAGATATCACATCTCTGCTATCGGAAGGGTCTCAGGATTGGAATGCGAAGGACTTAGATATCACATCTCATGCTATAGGGAGGGTCTCAATTTTGATATAAAAAGCATTGAGATATCACATCTCATGCTATCGGAAGGGTCTCAGGATTGGAATGGGAAGGAGCTGGATATCACATCTCTTGCTATAGGAAGGGTCTCAGGTTTTTTATTAGAAACATTGAGATATCACATCTCATGCTAAAGGAAGGGTTTCAGGATTGGAATGGGAAGGATTTGGATATAATATCTCATGTTATAGGACGGGTCCCAGGTTTGGTATTAGAAGCATTGAGATATCACTTCTCATGCTATCGGAAGGATCTCAGGTTTAGTATTAGAAGCATTGAGATATCACATCTCATGCTATCAGAAGGGTCTCAGGATTGGAATGGGAAGGAGTTGGATATCACATCTCATGCTAAAGGGAGGGTCTCAGGTTTGGAAGGGGAAGGATTTGGATATCACATCTCATGTTATCGGAAGGATCTCAGGTTTGGTATTAGAAGCATTGAGATATCACATCTCATGCTATAGGAAGGGTCTCAGGATTGGAATGGGAAGGAGATGGATATCACATCTCATGCTAAAGGAAGGGTCTCATGTTTGGTAGAAGCATTGAGATATCACATCTCATGCTATAGGAAGGGTCTCAGGATTGAAATGGGAAGGAGTTGGATATCACATCTCATGCCATAGGAAGGGTCTCAGGTTTGGTATAAGCATTGAGATATCACATCTCTGCTATCGGAAGGGTCTCAGGATTGGAATGGGAAGGTCTTAGATATCACATCTCATGCTATAGGGAGGGTCTCAGTTTTGATATTAGAAGCATTGATATATCACATCTCATGCTATCGGAAGGGTCTCAGGATTGGAATGGGAAGGAGCTGGATATCACATCTCATGCTAAAGGAAGGGTCTCAAGTTTGGAAGGGGAAGGATTTGGATATCACATCTCATGTTATAGGACGGGTCTCAGGTTTGGTATTAGAAGCATTAAGATATCACATCTCATGGTATAGGAAGGGTTTCAGGATTGGAATGGGAAGGAGTTGGATATCATATCTCATGCTATAGGAAGGGTCTCAGGATTGGAATGGGAAGGAGTTTGATATCAAATCTCATGCCATAGGAAGGGTCTCAGGTTTGGTATTAGAAGCATTGAGATATCACATCTCATGCTATAGGAAGTGTCTGAGGATTGGAATGGGAAGGAGTTGGATATCCCATCTCATGTTATAGGAAGGGTCTCAGGTTTGGTAGAAGCATTGAGATATCACATCTCATGCTATAGGAAGAGTCTCAGGATTGGAATGGGAAGGAGTTGGATATCACGTCTCATGCTATAGGGAGGGTCTCAAGTTTGATATTAGAAGCATTGAGATATCACATCTCATGCTATAGGAAGGGTCTCAGGATTGGAATGGGAAGGAGTTGGATATCACATCTCATGCTATAGGAAGGGTCTCAGGTTTGGTATAAGCAGTGAGATATCACATCTCATGCTATAGGAAGGGCCTCAGGATTGGAATGGGAAGGAGTTGGATATCACATCTCATGTTATAGGAAGGATCTCAGGTTTGGTATTAGAAGCATTGAGACATCACATCTCATGCTATAGGAAGGGTCTCAGGTTGGAATGGGAAGGAGTTGGATATCACATCTCATGTTATAGGTAGGGTCTCAGGATTGAAATGGGAAGGATTTGGATATCACATCTCTTGCTATAGGAAGGGTCTCAGTTTTTTATTAGAAACATTGAGATATCACATCTCATGCTATAGGAGGGGTTTCAGGATTGGAATGGGAAGGATTTGGATATCACATCTCATGCTAAAGGAAGGGTCTCAGGTTTGGAAGGGGAAGGATTTGGATATCATATCTCATGTTATAGGACGGGTCCCAGGTTTGGTATTAGAAGCATTGAGATATCACATCTCATGGTATAGGAAGGGTGTCAGGATTGGAATGGGAAGGTGTTGGATATCATCCAATAGGAAGGGTCTCAGGTTTGGAATGGGAAATAATTGGGTATCACATCTCATGTTATAGGAAGGATCTCAGGATTGGAATGGGAAGGAATTGGATATCACATCTCTTGCTATAGGAAGGGTCTCAGGATTGGAATGGGAAGGCGTTGGATATCCCTTCTCATGCTATAGGAAGGGTCTCAGGTTGGAATGGGAAGGAGTTGGATATCACATCTCATGTTATAGGAAGGGTCTCAGGATTGGAATGGGAAGGATTTGGATATCACATCTCTTGCTATTGGAAGGGTCTCAGGTTTTTTATTAGAAAAATTGAGATATCACATCTCATGCTATAGGAAGGGTTTCAGGATTGGAATGGGAAGGAGTTGGATATCACATCTCATGTTATAGGAAGGGTCTCAGGATTGGAATGGGAAGGATTTGGATATCACATCTCTTGCTATAGGAAGGGTCTCAGGTTTTTTATTAGAAACATTGAGATATCACATCTCATGCTAAAGGAAGGGTTTCAGGATTGGAATGGGAAGGATTTGGATATAATATCTCATGTTATAGGACGGGTCCCAGGTTTGGTATTAGAAGCATTGAGATATCACTTCTCATGCTATCGGAAGGATCTCAGGTTTAGTATTAGAAGCATTGAGATATCACATCTCATGCTATCAGAAGGGTCTCAGGATTGGAATGTGAAGTAGTTGGATATCACATCTCATGCTAAAGGGAGGGTCTCAGGTTTGGAAGGGGAAGGATTTGGATATCACATCTCATGTTATCGGAAGGATCTCAGGTTTGGTATTAGAAGCATTGAGATATCACATCTCATGCTATAGGAAGGGTCTCAGGATTGGAATGGGAAGGAGATGGATATCACATCTCATGCTAAAGGAAGGGTCTCATGTTTGGTAGAAGCATTGAGATATCACATCTCATGCTATAGGAAGGGTCTCAGGATTGAAATGGGAAGGAGTTGGATATCACATCTCATGCCATAGGAAGGGTCTCAGGTTTGGTATAAGCATTGAGATATCACATCTCTGCTATTGGAAGGGTCTCAGGATTGGAATGGGAAGGACTTAGATATCACATCTCATGCTATAGGGAGGGTCTCAGTTTTGATATTAGAAGCATTGAGATATCACATCTCATGCTATCGGAAGGGTCTCAGGATTGGAATGGGAAGGAGCTGGATATCACATCTCATGCTAAAGGAAGGGTCTCAGGTTTGTAAGGGTAAGGATTTGGATATCACATCTCATGTTATAGGACGGGTCTCAGGTTTGGTTTTAGAAGCATTAATATATCACATCTCATGGTATAGGAAGGGTTTCAGGATTGGAATGGGAAGGAGTTGGATATCATATCTCATGCTATAGGAAGGGTCTCAGGATTGGAATGGGAAGGAGTTGGATATCACGTCTCATGCTATAGGGAGGGTCTCAAGTTTGATATTAGAAGCATTGAGATATCACATCTCATGCTATAGGAAGGGTCTCAGGATTGGAATGGGAAGGAGTTGGATATCACATCTCATGCTATAGGAAGGGTCTCAGGTTTGGTATAAGCAGTGAGATATCACATCTCATGCTATAGGAAGGGTCTCAGGATTGGAATGGGAAGGAGTTGGATATCACATCTCATGTTATAGGAAGGATCTCAGGTTTGGTATTAGAAGCATTGAGACATCACATCTCATGCTATAGGAAGGGTCTCAGGATTGGAATGGGAAGGAGTTGGATATCACATCTCATGCCATAGGAAGGGTCTCAGGCTTGGTATAAGCATTGAGATATCACATCTATGCTACCCGAAGGGTCTCAGGATTGGAATGGGAAGGAGTTGGATATCCCATCTCATGTCATAGGAAGGGTCTCAGGTTTGGTATTAGAAGCATTGAGATATCACATCTCATGTTATAGGAAGGATCTCAGGATTGGAATGGGAAGGATTTGGATATCACATCTCTTGCTATAGGAAGGGTCTCAGGATTGGAATGGGAAGGAGTTGGATATCCCTTCTCATGCAATATGAAGGGTCTCAGGTTGGTATGGGAAGGAGTTGGATATCACATCTCATGTTATAGGAAGGGTCTCAGGATTGGAATGGGAAGGATTTGGATATCACATCTCTTGCTATTGGAAGGGTCTCAGGTTTTTTATTAGAAACATTGAGATATCACATCTCATGCTATAGGAAGGGTTTCAGGATTGGAATGGGAAGGAGTTGGATATCACATCTCATGTTATAGGAAGGGTCTCAGGTTGGAATGGGAAGGAGTTGGATATCACATCTCATGCTATAGGTAGGGTCTCAGGATTGAAATGGGAAGGATTTGGATATCACATCTCTTGCTATAGGAAGGGTCTCAGTTTTTTATTAGAAACATTGAGATATCACATCTCATGCTATAGGAGGGGTTTCAGGATTGGAATGGGAAGGATTTGGATATCACATCTCATGCTAAAGGAAGGGTCTCAGGTTTGGAAGGGGAAGGATTTGGATATCATATCTCATGTTATAGGACGGGTCCCAGGTTTGGTATTAGAAGCATTGAGATATCACATCTCATGGTATAGGAAGGGTGTCAGGATTGGAATGGGAAGGTGTTGGATATCACATCTCATCCAATAGGAAGGGTCTCAGGTTTGGAATGGGAAATAATTGGGTATCACATCTCATGTTATAGGAAGGATCTCAGGATTGGAATGGGAAGGATTTGGATATCACATCTCTTGCTATAGGAAGGGTCTCAGGATTGGAATGGGAAGGAGTTGGATATCCCTTCTCATGCTATAGGAAACGTCTCAGGTTGGAATGGGAAGGAGTTGGATATCACATCTCATGTTATAGGAAGGGTCTCAGGATTGGAATGGGAAGGATTTGGATAGCACATCTCTTGCTATTGGAAGGGTCTCAGGTTTTTTATTAGAAACATTGAGATATCACATCTCATGCTATAGGAAGGGTTTCAGGATTGGAATGGGAAGGAGTTGGATATCACATCTCATGTTATAGGAAGGGTCTCAGGTTGGAATGGGAAGGTGTTGGATATCACATCTCATGTTATAGGTAGCGTCTCAGGATTGAAATGGGAAGGATTTGGATATCACATCTCTTGCTATAGGAAGGGTCTCAGTTTTTTATTAGAAACATTGAGATATCACATCTCATGCTATAGGAGGGGTTTCAGGATTGGAATGGGAAGGATTTGGATATCACATCTCATGCTAAAGGAAGGGTCTCAGGTTTGGAAGGGGAAGGATTTGGATATCATATCTCATGTTATAGGACGAGTCCCAGGTTTGGTATTAGACGCATTGAGATATCACATCTCATGGTATAGGAAGGGTGTCAGGATTGGAATGGGAAGGTGTTGGATATCACATCTCATCCAATAGGAAGGGTCTCAGGTTTGGAATGGGAAATAATTGGGTATCACATCTCATGTTATAGGAAGCATCTCAGGATTGGAATGGGAAGGATTTGGATATCACATCTCTTGCTATAGGAAGGGTCTCAGGATTGGAATGGGAAGGAGTTGGATATCCCTTCTCATGCTATAGGAACGGTCTCAGGTTGGAATGGGAAGGAGTTGGATATCACATCTCTTGCTATAGGAAGGGTCTCAGTTTTTTATTAGAAACATTGAGATATCACATCTCATGCTATAGGAGGGGTTTCAGGATTGGAATGGGAAGGATTTGGATATCACATCTCATGCTAAAGGAAGGGTCTCAGGTTTGGAAGGGGAAGGATTTGGATATCATATCTCATGTTATAGGACGGGTCCCAGGTTTGGTATTAGAAGCATTGAGATATCACATCTCATGGTATAGGAAGGGTGTCAGGATTGGAATGGGAAGGTGTTGGATATCACATCTCATCCAATAGGAAGGGTCTCAGGTTTGGAATGGGAAATAATTGGGTATCACATCTCATGTTATAGGAAGGATCTCAGGATTGGAATGGGAAGGATTTGGATATCACACCTCTTGCTATAGGAAGGGTCTCAGGATTGGAATGGGAAGGAGTTGGATATCCCTTCTCATGCTATAGGAAACGTCTCAGGTTGGAATGGGAAGGAGTTGGATATCACATCTCATGTTATAGGAAGGGTCTCAGGATTGGAATGGGAAGGATTTGGATAGCACATCTCTTGCTATTGGAAGGGTCTCAGGTTTTTTATTAGAAACATTGAGATATCACATCTCATGCTATAGGAAGGGTTTCAGGATTGGAATGGGAAGGAGTTGGATATCACATCTCATGTTATAGGAAGGGTCTCAGGTTGGAATGGGAAGGAGTTGGATATCACATCTCATGTTATAGGTAGGGTCTCAGGATTGAAATGGGAAGGATTTGGATATCACATCTCTTGCTATAGGAAGGGTCTCAGTTTTTTATTAGAAACATTGAGATATCACATCTCATGCTATAGGAGGGGTTTCAGGATTGGAATGGGAAGGATTTGGATATCACATCTCATGCTAAAGGAAGGGTCTCAGGTTTGGAAGGGGAAGGATTTGGATATCATATCTCATGTTATAGGACGAGTCCCAGGTTTGGTATTAGACGCATTGAGATATCACATCTCATGGTATAGGAAGGGTGTCAGGATTGGAATGGGAAGGTGTTGGATATCACATCTCATCCAATAGGAAGGGTCTCAGGTTTGGAATGGGAAATAATTGGGTATCACATCTCATGTTATAGGAAGCATCTCAGGATTGGAATGGGAAGGATTTGGATATCACATCTCTTGCTATAGGAAGGGTCTCAGGATTGGAATGGGAAGGAGTTGGATATCCCTTGTCATGCTATAGGAACGGTCTCAGGTTTTTTATTAGAAACATTGAGATATCACATCTCATGCTAAAGGAAGGGTTTCAGGATTGGAATGAGAAGGATTTGGATATCATATCTCATGTTATAGGACGGGTCCCAGGTTTGGTACTAGAAGCATTGAGATATCACTTCTCATGCTATCGGAAGGATCTCAGGTTTAGTATTAGAAGCATTGAGATATCACATCTCATGCTATCAGAAGGGTCTCAGGATTGGAATGGGAAGGAGTTGGATATCACATCTCATGCTAAAGGGAGGGTCTCGGGTTTGGAAGGGGAAGGATTTGGATATCACATCTCATGTTATCGGAAGGATCTCAGGTTTGGTATTAGAAGCATTGAGATATCACATCTCATGCTATAGGAAGGGTCTCAGGATTGGAATGGGAAGGAGATGGATATCACATCTCATGCTAAAGGAAGGGTCTCATGTTTGGTAGAAGCATTGAGATATCACATCTCATGCTATAGGAAGGGTCTCAGGATTGAAATGGGAAGGAGTTGGATATCACATCTCATGCCATAGGAAGGGTCTCAGGTTTAGTATAAGCATTGAGATATCACATCTCTGCTATCGGAAGGGTCTCAGGATTGGAATGGGAAGGACTTAGATATCACATCTCATGCTATAGGGAGGGTTTCAGTTTTGATATTAGAAGCATTGAGATATCACATCTCATGCTATCGGAAGGGTCTCAGGATTGGAATGGGAAGGAGCTGGATATCACATCTCTTGCTATAGGAAGGGTCTCAGGTTTTTTATTAGAAACATTGAGATATCACATCTCATGCTAAAGGAAGGGTTTCAGGATTGGAATGGGAAGGATTTGGATATAATATCTCATGTTATAGGACGGGTCCCAGGTTTGGTATTAGAAGCATTGAGACATCACTTCTTATGCTATCGGAAGGATCTCAGGTTTAGTATTAGAAGAATTGAGATATCACATCTCATGCTATCAGAAAGGTCTCAGGATTGGAATGGGAAGGAGTTGGATATCACATCTCATGCTAAAGGGAGGGTCTCAGGTTTGGAAGGGGAAGGATTTGGATATCACATCTCATGTTATCGGAAGGATCTCAGGTTTGGTATTAGAAGCATTGAGATATCACATCTCATGCTATAGGAAGGGTCTCAGGATTGGAATGGGAAGGAGATGGATATCACATCTCATGCTAAAGGAAGGGTCTCATGTTTGGTAGAAGCATTGAGATATCACATCTCATGCTATAGGAAGGGTCTCAGGATTGAAATGGGAAGGAGTTGGATATCACATCTCATGCCATAGGAAGGGTCTCAGGTTTGGTATAAGCATTGAGATATCACATCTCTGCTATCGGAAGGGACTCAGGATTGGAATGGGAAGGACTTAGATATCACATCTCATGCTATAGGGAGGGTCTCAGTTTTGATATTAGAAGCATTGAGATATCACATCTCATGCCATCGGAAGGGTCTCAGGATTGGAATGGGAAGGAGTTGGATATCACATCTCATGCTAAAGGAAGGGTCTCAGGTTTGGAAGGGGAAGGATTTGGATATCACATCTCATGTTATAGGACGGGTCTCAGGTTTGGTATTAGAAGCATTAAGATATCACATCTCATGGTATAGGAAGGGTTTCAGGATTGGAATGGGAAGGAGTTGGATATCATATCTCATGCTATAGGAAGGGTCTCAGGATTGGAATGGGAAGGAGTTTGATATCAAATCTCATGCCATAGGAAGGGTCTCAGGTTTGGTATTAGAAGCATTGAGATATCACATCTCATGCTATAGGAAGTGTCTGAGGATTGGAATGGGAAGGAGTTGGATATCCCATCTCATGTTATAGGAAGGGTCTCAGGTTTGGTAGAAGCATTGAGATATCACATCTCATGCTATAGGAAGAGTCTCAGGATTGGAATGGGAAGGAGTTGGATATCACGTCTCATGCTATAGGGAGGGTCTCAAGTTTGATATTAGAAGCATTGAGATATCACATCTCATGCTATAGGAAGGGTCTCAGGATTGGAATGGGAAGGAGTTGGATATCACATCTCATGCTATAGGAAGGGTCTCAGGTTTGGTATAAGCAGTGAAATATCACATCTCATGCTATAGGAAGGGTCTCAGGATTGGAATGGGAAGGAGTTGGATATCACATCTCATGTTATAGGAAGGATCTCAGGTTTGGTATTAGAAGCATTGAGACATCACATCTCATGCTATAGGAAGGGTCTCAGGATTGGAATGGGAAGGAGTTGGATATCCCATCTCATGTCATAGGAAGGGTCTCAGGTTTGGTATTAGAAGCATTGAGATATCACATCTCTGCTATCGGAAGGGTCTCAGGATTGGAATGGGAAGGACTTAGATATCACATCTCATGCTATAGGGAGGGTTTCAGTTTTGATATTAGAAGCATTGAGATATCACATCTCATGCTATCGGAAGGGTCTCAGGATTGGAATGGGAAGGAGCTGGATATCACATCTCTTGCTATAGGAAGGGTCTCAGGTTTTTTATTAGAAACATTGAGATATCACATCTCATGCTAAAGGAAGGGTTTCAGGATTGGAATGGGAAGGATTTGGATATAATATCTCATGTTATAGGACGGGTCCCAGGTTTGGTATTAGAAGCATTGAGACATCACTTCTTATGCTATCGGAAGGATCTCAGGTTTAGTATTAGAAGAATTGAGATATCACATCTCATGCTATCAGAAAGGTCTCAGGATTGGAATGGGAAGGAGTTGGATATCACATCTCATGCTAAAGGGAGGGTCTCAGGTTTGGAAGGGGAAGGATTTGGATATCACATCTCATGTTATCGGAAGGATCTCAGGTTTGGTATTAGAAGCATTGAGATATCACATCTCATGCTATAGGAAGGGTCTCAGGATTGGAATGGGAAGGAGATGGATATCACATCTCATGCTAAAGGAAGGGTCTCATGTTTGGTAGAAGCATTGAGATATCACATCTCATGCTATAGGAAGGGTCTCAGGATTGAAATGGGAAGGAGTTGGATATCACATCTCATGCCATAGGAAGGGTCTCAGGTTTGGTATAAGCATTGAGATATCACATCTCTGCTATCGGAAGGGACTCAGGATTGGAATGGGAAGGACTTAGATATCACATCTCATGCTATAGGGAGGGTCTCAGTTTTGATATTAGAAGCATTGAGATATCACATCTCATGCCATCGGAAGGGTCTCAGGATTGGAATGGGAAGGAGTTGGATATCACATCTCATGCTAAAGGAAGGGTCTCAGGTTTGGAAGGGGAAGGATTTGGATATCACATCTCATGTTATAGGACGGGTCTCAGGTTTGGTATTAGAAGCATTAAGATATCACATCTCATGGTATAGGAAGGGTTTCAGGATTGGAATGGGAAGGAGTTGGATATCATATCTCATGCTATAGGAAGGGTCTCAGGATTGGAATGGGAAGGAGTTTGATATCAAATCTCATGCCATAGGAAGGGTCTCAGGTTTGGTATTAGAAGCATTGAGATATCACATCTCATGCTATAGGAAGTGTCTGAGGATTGGAATGGGAAGGAGTTGGATATCCCATCTCATGTTATAGGAAGGGTCTCAGGTTTGGTAGAAGCATTGAGATATCACATCTCATGCTATAGGAAGAGTCTCAGGATTGGAATGGGAAGGAGTTGGATATCACGTCTCATGCTATAGGGAGGGTCTCAAGTTTGATATTAGAAGCATTGAGATATCACATCTCATGCTATAGGAAGGGTCTCAGGATTGGAATGGGAAGGAGTTGGATATCACATCTCATGCTATAGGAAGGGTCTCAGGTTTGGTATAAGCAGTGAAATATCACATCTCATGCTATAGGAAGGGTCTCAGGATTGGAATGGGAAGGAGTTGGATATCACATCTCATGTTATAGGAAGGATCTCAGGTTTGGTATTAGAAGCATTGAGACATCACATCTCATGCTATAGGAAGGGTCTCAGGATTGGAATGGGAAGGAGTTGGATATCCCATCTCATGTCATAGGAAGGGTCTCAGGTTTGGTATTAGAAGCATTGAGATATCACATCTCATGCTATAGGAAGGGTCTCAGGATTGGAATGGGAAGGACTTGGATATCACATCTCATGCTGTAGGAAGGGTCTCAGGCTTGGTATAAGCATTGAGATATCATATCTCTGCTATCCGAAGGGTCTCAGGATTGGAATGGGAAGGAGTTGGATATCCCATCTCATGTCATAGGAAGGGTCTCAGGTTTGGTATTAGAAGCATTGAGATATCACATCTCATGCTATAGGAAGGGTCTCAGGATTGGAATGGGAAGGACTTGGATATCACATCTCATGCTGTAGGGAGGGTCTCAAGTTTGATATTAGAAGCATTGAGATATCACATCTCATGATATCGGAAAGGTCTCAGGATTGGAATGGGAAGGAGTTGGATATCACATCTAATGATAAAGGAAGAGTCTCAGGATTGGAATGGGAAGGACTTGGATATCACATCTCATGTTATAGGAAGGATCTCAGGTTTGGTATTAGAAGCATTGAGATATCACTTCTCATGCTATCGGAAGGATCTCAGGTTTAGTATTAGAGGCATTGAAATATCACATCTCATGCTATCGTAAGGGTATCAGGATTGGATTTGGAAGTAGTTGGATATCCCATCTCATGCTATAGGAAGGGGCTCAGGTTTGGAAGGGGAAGGAGTTGGATATCACATTTCATGTTAGAGGTAGAATCTCAGGTTTGATATTAGAAGCATTGAGATAGCACATCTCATGCTATCGGAAGGGTCTCAGGATTGGAATGGTAAGGAGTTGGATATCACATCTCATGCTAAAGGAAAGGTCTCAGGTTTGGAAGGGGAAGGATTTGGATCTCACATCTCATGTTTTAGGACGGGTCTCAGGTTTGGTATTAGAAGCATTGAGATATGACATCTCATGGTATAATAAGGGTCTCAGGATTGGAATGGGAAGGAGTTGGATATCACATCTCATGCTATAGGAAGGCTCTCAGGTTTGGAAGGGGAAGGAGTTGGATATCACATTTCCCATCTCATGCTATAGGAAGGGTCTCAGGTTTGGTATTAGAAGCATTGAGATATCACATCTCATGCTATAGGAAGGGTCTCAGGATTGGAATGGGAAGGAGTTGGATATCACATCTCATGCTAAAGGAAGGGTCTCAGGTTTGGTAGATAGCATGAGATGGGATATCCAACTACTTCCAAATCCAATCCTGATACCCTTCCGATAGCATGAGATGTGATGTTTCAATGCCTCTAATACTAAACCTGAGATCCTTCCGATAGCATGAGAAGTGATATCTCAATGCTTCTAATACCAAACCTGAGATCCTTCCTATAACATGAGATGTGATATCCAAATCCTTCCCCTTCCAAATCTGAGACCCTCCCTTTAGCATGAGATGTGATATCCAACGCCTTCCCATCCCAATCCTGAGACCCTTCTGATAGCATGAGATGTGATATCTCAATGCCTCTAATTCCAAACCTGCGATTCTACCTCTAACATGAAATGTGGTATCCAACTCCTTCCCCTTCCAAACCTGAGAGCCTTCCTATAGCATGAGATGTGATATCCAAGTCCTTCCCATTCCAATCCTGAGACCCTTCCGATATCATGAGATGTGATATCTCAATGCTTCTAATATCAAACTTGAGACCCTTCCTATAACATGAGATGGGATATCCAACTCCTTCCCATTCCAATCCTGAGACCCTTCCTATAGCATGAGATGTGATGTCTCAATGCTTCTAATAAAAAACCTGAGACTCTTCCTATAACATGAGATGGGATATCCAACTCCTTCCCATTCCAATCCTGATACCCTTCCGATAGCAGAGATGTGATATCTCAATGCTTATACCAAACCTGAGATCCTTCCTATGGCATGAGATGTCATATACAACTTCCAATTCCAATCCTGAGACCCTTCCTATAGCATGGGATGTGGTGATATCTCAATGCTTATACCAAACCTGAGACCCTTCCTATAGCATGAGATGTGATGTCACAATGCTTCTAATACCAAACCTGAGATCCTTCCTATAGCATGAGATGTGATATCTCAATGTTTATACCAAACCTGATAACCCTTCCTATGGCATGAGATGTGATATCCAACTCCTTCCCATTCCAATCCTGAGTTCCTTCCTATAGCATGAGATGTGATATCTCAATGCTTCTATCAAACCTGAGACCCTTCCTTTAGCATGAGATGTGATATGCCAATGCTTCTACAAAACCTGAGACCCATACCATGGCATGAGATGTGATATCAAACTCCCGTCCTATACCATGAGACTTGATATCTCAATGCTTCTAATACCAAACCTGAGACCGGTCCAATAACATGAGATGTGATATCCAAATCCTTCATGTTCCAAAACTGATACCCTTCCTATAGCATGAGATGTGATATCCAATTCCTTCCCATCCCAATCCTGAGACACCTCCGATAGCAGAGATGTGATATCTCAATGCTTATACCAAACCTGAGACTCTTCCTATAACATGAGATGTGATATCCAACTCCTTCCCGTTCCAAACCTGAGACCCTTCCTATAGCATGAGATGTGATATCCAACTCCTTCCCATTCCAATCCTGAGACCCTTCCGATAGCATGAGATGTGATATCTCAATGCTTCTAATACCAAACCTGTGATCCTTCCTATAACAAGAGATGTGATATCCAAATCCTTTCCCTTCCAAACCCGAGACCCTCCCTTTAGCATGAGATGTGATATCTCAATGCCTCTAATACCAAACCTGAGATCCTTCCGATAGCATGAGATGTGATATCTCAATGCTTCTAATACCAAACCTGAGATCCTTCCTATAACATGAGATGTGATATCCAAATCCTTCCCCTTCCATTCCTGAGACCCTCCCTTTAGCATGAGATGTGATATCCAACTCCTTCCCATTCCAATCCTGAGACCCTTCTGATAGCATGAGATGTGATATCTCAATGCCTCTAATAACAAATCTGAGATCCTACCTCTAACATGAAATGTGATATCCAACTCCTTCCCTTTCCAAACGTGAGACCCTCCCTATAGCATGAGATGTGATATCCAAGTCCTTCCCATTCCAATCCTGAGACCCTTCCTATAGCATGAGATGTGATATCTCAATGCTTCTAATACCAAACCTGAGACCCTTCCTATAACATAAGATGGGATATCCAACTCCTTCCCATTGCAATCCTGAGACCCTTCCGATAGCAGAGATGTGATATCTCAATGCTTATACCAAACCTGAGACCCTTCCTGTGGCATGAGATGTCATATACAACTCCTTCCCATTCCAATCCTGAGACCCTTCCTATAGCATGAGATGTGATATCTCAATGCTTATACCAAACCTGAGACCCTTCCTATAGCATGAGATGTGATATCCAACTCCTTCCCATTCCAATCCTGAGACCCTTCCTATAACATGAGATGTGATGTCTCAATGCTTCTAAAACCAAAACTGAGATCCTTCCTATGGCATGAGATGTCATATAAAACTCCTTCCCATTCCAATCCTGAGACCCTTCCTATAGCATGAGATGTGATATCGAACTCCTTCCCATTCCAATCCTGAGATCCTTCCGATAGCATGAGATGTGATATCTCAATGCTTCTAATACCAAACCTGAGATCATTCCTATAACACAAGATGTAATATCCAAATCCTTCCCCTTCCAAACCTGAGACCCTCCCTTTAGCATGAGATGTGATATCCAACTCCTTCCCATTCCAATCCTGAGACCCTTCCTATAGCATGAGATGTGATGTCTCAATGCTTCTAATACCAAACCTGAGATCCTTCCTATAACATGAGATGTGATATCCAACTCCTTCCCATTCCAATCCTGAGACACTTCCTATAGCATGAGAAGTGATATCTCCATGCTTATACCAAACCTGAGACCCTTCCTATAGCATGAGATGTGATATCCAAATCCTTCCCATTCCAATCCCGAGACCCTTCCTATAGCATGAGATGTGATATCTCAATGCTTATACCAAACCTGAGAGCCTACCTATAGCATGAGATGTGATATCCAAGTCCATCCCATTCCAATCCTTAGACCCTTCCTAAAGCATGCGATGTGATATCTCAATGATTCTAATACCAAACCAGAGACCCGTCCTATAACATGAGATGGGATATCCAACTCCTTCCCATTCCAATCCTGAGCCACCTCCGATAGCAGAGATGTGATATCTCAATGCTTATACCAAACCTGAGACCCTTCCTATAACATGAGATGTGATATCCAACTCCTTCCCGTTCCAAACCTGAGACCCTTCCTATAGCATATGTGATATCCAACTCCTTCCCATTCCAAACATGAGACCCTTCCTATAGCAAAAATGTAATATCCAACTCCTACCCATTCCAATCCTGAGACCATTCCTATAGCATGAGATGTGATATCTCAATGCTTCTAATACCAAACCTGAGATACTTCCTATGACATGAGATGTGATATCCAATTCCTTCCCATTCCAAACCTGAGATCCTTCCTACAGCATGCGATGTGATATCTCAATGCTTCTAATACCAAACCTGAGACCCGTCCTATAACATGAGATGGGATATCCAACTCCTTCCCGTTCCATACCTGATACCCTTCCTATAGCATGAGATGTAATATCCAACTCCTTCCCATCCCAATCCTGAGACACCTCCGATAGCAGAGATGTGATATCTCAATGCTTATACCAAACCTGAGACTCTTCCTATAACATGAGATGTGATATCCAACTCCTTCCCGTTCCAAACCTGAGACCCTTCCTATAGCATGAGATGTGATATCCAACTCCTTCCCATTCCAATCCTGAGACCCTTCCGATAGCATGAGATGTGAAATCTCGATGGTTCTAATACCAAACCTGTGATCCTTCCTATAACATGAGATGTGATATCCAAATCCTTCCCCTTCCAAACCTGAGACCCTCCCTTTAGCATGAGATGTGATATCCAACTCCTTCCCATTCCAATCCTGAGACCCTTCATACAGCATGAGATGTGATATCTCAATGCTTCTAATACCAAACCTGAGACCCTTCCTATAACATGAGATGTGATATCCAACTCCTTCCCATTCCAATCCTGAGACCCTTTCTATAGCATGAGATGTGATATCTCACTGCTTACACCAAACGTGAGACCCTTCCTATAGCATGAGATGTGATATCCAACTCCTTCCCATTCCAATCCTGAGACCCTTCCTATAGCATGAGATGTGATATCTCAATGCTTCTAATATCAAACTTGAGACCCTCACTATAGCATGAGTAGTGATTCCAAGTCCTTCCCATTCCAATCCTGAGACACTTCCTATAACATGAGATGGGATATCCAACTCCTTCCCATTCCAATCCTGAGACCCTTCGGATAGCAGAGATGTGATATCTCAATGCTTATACCAAACCTGAGATCCTTCCTATAACATGAGATGTGATATCCAACTCCTTCCCATTCCAATCCTGAGACCCTTCCTATAGCATGAGATGTGATATCTCAATGCTTCTAATACCAAACCTGAGACTCTTCCTATAACATGAGATGGGATATCCAACTCCTTCCCATTCCAATCCCGAGACCCTTCGGATAGCAGAGATGTGATATCTCAATGCTTATACCAAACCTGAGATCCTTCCTATAACATGAGATGTGATATCCAACTCCTTCCCATTCCAATCCTGAGACCCTTCCTATAGCATGAGATGTGAAATCTCAATGCTTATACCAAACCTGAGACCCTTCCTATAGCATGAGATGTGATACCCAACTCCTTCCCATTCCAATCCTGAGACCCTTCCTATAGCATGAGATGTGATATCTCAATGCCTCTAATACCGAACCTGAGATCCTTCCTCTAACATGAAATGTGATATCCAACTCCTTCCCTTTCCAAACCTGAGAGCCTATCTATAGCATGAGATGTGATATCCAAGTCCTTCCCATTCCAATCCTTAGACCCTTCCTACAGCATGCAATATGATATATCTAGGATCTGGTCGCCCTCCTGCAGTAACCCATTGCTTTTCCCCGCTGTGTAAAACAGCACCCTTTTGGCCCGTACTCGCGCTCTGCTTCTGCCCGCTGTGGAGGCTGCGCTTGAGTTGCGGACCCTGTTCTTCTTCTGCTGTGCACTAATCCGAACTGCCTGACTTCCTCCGAAGAGCTTCCCCTTTTGCCCGTTGGCACCAGCGTGTGCAGGTACTTTGAGCACAAGGCTCCACTCTTCGCAGGGCTCGGACTTCCATCTAGTTAGGTGCCTATGAAGGCGAACTAAGTCTAAAGCATTATTGCACTGCCTGTTTTCCTTCCCTTTCAGGTGGACTACATATTTCGTGCTTTAAACGCTTGCGACTGTGTATTTGTATATATATTGTGTTGATTTGGTATGTGTTGGCTTAATACTGTGTTATTGTGATTTTCTCGCTACGGTCGTTGTTTTAAAGGCCTTAAAATAAATGTGTTTATATTTTTGATATAACACCTGTTTGGAGTAGTTTGTAAGCGCTCTTGCTTTGTGTGCTCACTGCGGGCTTTCAGTCACCCTCACCCCTCTTGAGACCTAGTCTTGACCGCCGCGATCGCTACCTTGATTGGTCTGGCTTGTCCAGAGGTTACCCTGTTCCAAGTAATTAGGTTGGCCTTCTGAACTTCTGCGCCACCAGGACAGAGTTCAGAAATCTGTCTAAACAAATTGGTGTACAGCGGTGGGATACGACTGGAGGTATCCGGTGTTGCGCACGGGCTAGGGCATTTCGGGTTATTCCAAACAGTACACGTAGTGAATTGTTATAGTATAACTTTAAAAAGGCCATAGTCCTATCACACAGTATGGAAACAAGTACGTTGTTAACTTTAAATGCTTCCAAATCAGAAACGCTGAAAAAGATGTGTGCGGAGAGAGGTGTTTCCTCTCAAGGCACGAAATTGGAAATGATCCAAAGAATCGTGGCGTGGCAAGAAGCGCAGCTTGATGCTATTACTTCTGAGGACAGTGCGGAAGGTGGTGGGGCTGCTCTCACTGGCAGAACCGACGGTTCTGCCGCCGCACTGTTCCACCGCAACCACGAGGACAGGGAGGACGAGATGTCTAATGTTTCCTCTGCCAGTGCTGATGGGGAGGCTAGGCTTGAATTCAAGAAGCAAGAGCTGCGGTTTAGGCAGCAGGAGCTTGAATTCAGCATAGCCAAACTGAAAATCGAACAGGCAGAAAAACAAAAAGACAGGGATCACCAGTTGGAACTGGCCAAGCTTCAGGTTGCAAATGGGTCCACGGGTCCTGGACATGGGTCTGGGGCCTCCTCTCATCCACGGTTTCCAAAAGATATGCTCAGTGTGTATGAGGAACGGAATGACATTATGGACTGGCTGAATGCGTTTGAGTATGCATGCGAAGTTCAGAAAGTTGACAATGCTGACAAGATTGCGTGGTTGCTCAGTAGACTGCCCCATTCTGGCTGTAGTGCCATAATGGAGATGTCGAAGGCTGAGCGAGCTGATTTCGCAATGTTGAAGCAGACTCTCATTTTAAAGTTTGGGAAGACTCCGGCCCAATATTTAAAGCGTTTTCGAGAGTATAAGAAAAAGGAAGGTGGTACTTGGGTATCTTATGTCACTGAATCTTTGAAAAACTTAACTGGCTGGGTCGAAGGCTATAAGGTTTCTACCTTCGCCGGCATGATAAATCTTGTCATGCTGGAACACATTTTTGCTTCTTCTTCCCCGGAGCTTAAGCAGCACTTGGCCGATTCGAAGGAGATAGATCCTAAGAAGCTGGCCATTGCAGCGGACTTATGGGTGTCACATCGAGTGTCCCATAAGGACAAAACTCATCCTGGTAAGCAGGAGGAAGGGAAAAAGTCCAAAGATATGGAGGGTGGAGAATCTGCTAAATCTTCTTCCCAAAAGGGCCACAAAAAGAAAAACAAGGGTAAGACACAAGAGAACTCACAGGGTAGTGGAGGTCAGCCTCCGAAACAGAACTCTGGTTACAATAAGCCTCCTTATGTAAACAGACCCAATGGATCTTGTTTTGCTTGTGGAGCAACTGACCATGTGAAGGGGGATCCCCGTTGTAAGGTTAGACCTTTGGGGGTCCACTCCGCTAATCTGGCCTTCTCCTCCTACGAGGAAGAAGAGATTACAGGAGCATCCTTCTCCTCAGACTCATTTCCCAGCGGAATAGAGGCTGAGGTAGTTTTAGTGTCCCTGGGTTCCTGGGAGCCTAAAGTCGCAGAGGCGTATGCTAGGATTCCGGATAATACCAAGCACTACTTTAAAGACAGTGTGCTGATCAATGGAGTAGACACTCCAGCTCTTAGGGATAGTGGGTGCAATCGCACTGTAGTGGATTCTACCTTGGTAGACTCAGAGGAAGTTGCCAGAGCTACTCTGATGCCCACTAAGTTGGCTGACGGCCCCCTCCGCATGTTTCCCGTGATCCCTGTTAATCTTACTTTAAATGGTACAGCAGTCAGGATTCCAGTGAGCATTCAGAGAAACGTCCCGGGAAAGGTCTTGTTAGGTAATGATCTCAGAGCTTTAGGGCTCGTAGGAGACACTTCCGAACGACCCTACACACGGTCTCAAGCACGGGCAGCATTGGCCAAGCCCAATACGCCGCCCCAGCCGAAGGGGAAACCCAAGGCGAAAGGAGTCAACAAGTCACGACGAGGGAAAGAAAATATTCCCCCGAGCTCGCCTACCACTGCGGTGGAGGAAGTTGGTCGATCGCCCGAGCCTGACGAGGAAGTGGCGATGCCTGAAGTATTCGACCCCAACGATCATCCTGAACTAAACGACTTGTTAGTTGAAGGAGGTCCTGATAGGGACGAATTCAGTAAAGGCCAACGTGAGTGCCCATCTCTGGAAGGCCTAAGGAGACAGGCCTGCTCCCAGCTTGAGGGTGAACCTCATGGGACGCATAGGATTTATTGGGAAGGTGGACTCCTGTATAGTGAGCCCACAGAGTCTACAGAAGGAGACCATAGGAGGTTGGTGGTTCCCCTTGCTGTTAGGCCCTTCCTCCTGCAGTTGGCGCATGAAGTTCCCCTTGCTGGTCACCTTGGTATGAAGAGGACCAAGCAAAGGTTATCCATGCACTTCTACTGGCCCAAGATGGGGGTGCAAGTAGAAAGTCACTGCAGGAGTTGTGCCTCCTGCCAGTTGTCTGGTAAGGTTGGCGCGACAATCCAAGCTCCGTTGGTACCGCTCCCAGTTGTGGGGGTACCATTTGAAAGGGTAGGGATCGACATCGTTGGTCCCCTTGACCCGCAAACATCCTCGGGCAATAGGTTTATCCTGGTGCTGGTCGACCATGCAACCAGGTATCCTGAGGCCATCCCATTAAAAACTGTAACTGCCAAGTCAGTTGCAAAAGCTTTACTCTGCATATTTACTAGGGTTGGCTTCCCTAAAGAAGTTGTGTCAGATCGTGGCAGCAACTTTATGTCGAAGTATATGCAGGCTATGTGGAAAGAATGTGGGGTCACCTACAAGTTCTCTTCTGCATACCACCCCCAGACCAATGGTCTGGTGGAACGCTTCAACAGAACGTTAAAGAGCATGATTGGGGCTCTGGAGGAGCCCCAGAGAAGAAAATGGGATCTTCTTTTACCATGTTTGCTGTTTGCCTACCGAGAGGTACCACAGGAGGGTGTTGGCTTCAGCCCCTTCGAACTTCTGTTCGGTCATCCCGTACGGGGACCCTTAGCCATCGTCAAAGAGGGATGGGAGATGCCCACTCCCCCTGTTACTACCAATGTAGTTGATTATGTGCTGGGGCTCAGAAAACGGATGGTACTTCTGATGGGCTTGGCTAGTGATAAGTTGAAGGCAGGGCAAGCGCTGGTGAAACATTGGTACGACCAGAAAGCTTCCCTCATCAACTTTACACCTGGTCAGCAAGTCCTGATCATGAATCCTATAAGGCCTCGAGCTTTACAGGACAAATGGTCAGGCCCTTACACAGTGGTGGAGCCCCTGGGTGAGGTGAACTATTTAGTGGACCTTGGAAGGCCTGGACAGGCTCCAAAAGTGTTCCACGTGAATAGGCTGAAGGCTTTCGTCCCAAGAGTCGAAATGGCAGCACTGCTACTGGCTTCAGACGTTGAGGAAGAGGAGTCTGAACCTCTCCCCGACCTGTTCCAAGGCGGTCCTTCAGATAGCTCCTTTGAGGGTGTCCGTGTGGCCCCTCACCTGACTTCTGATCAGCAGGCTGAGGTGAAAAGTTTGCTTCGGCAGTTTTCCCCCCTGTTTTCACAGTCGCCTGGTTTGACACCTTGGTGCAAACATAACATTGACACAGGAGACAGTGTACCTACCAAAAGTAGGGGATACAGGATGTCGGATAAAGTACGGTCTTATATTAAGACCGAGGTCAACAAAATGTTAGACCTTGGGGTGATTGAACCCTCTAGTAGTCCTTGGTCCAGCCCTGTGGTTTTGGTTCCAAAGGCAGGCACTTCTGAATTGAGGTTCTGCGTGGACTACAGGGCTCTGAATGCTGTCACCAAGACAGATGCACACCCCTTGCCTCGAACAGATGAGCTGGTGGATACTTTGGGTGCCTCCAAGTACCTCAGCACGTTTGACCTTACTGCTGGCTATTGGCAAATAGCGTTAGCAGAACATGCTAAGGAGAAGACAGCATTTTCTACTCCAGACGGCCTTTACCAATTCCGGGTAATGCCGTTCGGGTTGAAGAATGCACCTGCCACTTTCCAGAGGCTTGTGAATCATGTGTTGAATGGGTTGGACGAATTCTGTCTTGCATATCTGGACGATATAGCAGTTTTCAGTGCCACCTGGGAAGACCATGTGAAACACCTCGGGATTGTGCTCCAGGCTCTTCAGAAAGCCCACTTGACCATAAAGGCTAGTAAATGCCAGATTGGACAAGGCTCAGTGGTTTACCTTGGACATGAAGTAGGTGGAGGGAGGATACAGCCTCTACCCAGTAAAGTACAAGCAGTACAAGACTGGCCTACCCCCACTACGCAAACCCAAGTGAGGGCCTTCTTAGGACTCACGGGGTATTATCGGAATTTTATGGCAGACTATGGCACCATAGCTGCTCCTCTGACTGCTCTCACAACTCCGAAGAAACCCAAGAAGGTAACTTGGACCGACGAGTGTGAGAAGGCCTTCAATGGCTTAAAAGACTCCTTGTGCCAGGCCCCTGTCCTCAGGGCCCCGGATTATCAAAGAACTTTTATCGTGCAGACGGACGCCTCTGACACTGGGATAGGAGCTGTACTATCACAAGTAGATGAGAAGGGTAAGGAACACCCTATCGGTTTTATTAGTCGCCAGCTTAAGGACAGAGAGCTCAGATGGTCCACGGTAGAGAAAGAATGTTTCTCTGTTGTGTGGGCCCTAAGGAAGCTGAGGCCCTACCTCTATGGGACCCACTTCACTGTGCAAACTGACCATAAGCCGTTAAAGTGGCTAATGAACATGAAGGGGGAGAATCCAAAGTTGCTTAGGTGGTCCATAAGTCTACAAGGCTTCGACTTCACTATTGAGCATAGGCCAGGTGTACAACATAGCAATGCTGATGGGTTGTCCAGAATGTTTAACCGACCTGAACATGAGACTCATCCAGGGGTGGATTAGTTCCCCCTGTCCATAGTCTGGGAGGGGCGAGTGTTAGGAAAGATTTCGTTATTGTAGGGAATTTTCCTTCCATGTGGCAACCCCTAAACTTTTTGCTATTGTTTTTAACCTTGTTCTTGACTTTGCCAGGGAAGTACAGCCTTCTGCCGCACTTCCCTGGGCTTTCGCTCCTTTCTTACGGGGAAACTGACATGCCCTTATGACAGTCAGTACCGGGGAACGTTGTTTCCCGTAGTTTCTTCTATCGTGTCGCAGCTTCTCCTTCCCATTCCAATCCTGAGACCCTTCCTATAGCATGAGATGTGATATCTCAATGCTTATACCAAACCTGAGACCCTTCCTATAGCATGAGATGTGATATCCAACTCCTTCCCATTCCAATCCTGAGACCCTTCCTATAGCATGAGATGTGATATCTCAATGCTTATACCAAACCTGAGACCCTTCCTACGGCATGAGATGTCATATACAACTCCTTCCCATTCCAATCCTGAGACCCTTCCTATAGCATGAGATGTGATATCTCAATGCTTGTACCATACCTGAGACCCTTCCTACAGCATGAGATGTGATATCCAACTCCTTCCCATTCCAATCCTGAGACCCTTCCTATAGCATGAGATGTGATATCTCAATGCTTATACCAAACCTGAGACCCTTCCTATAACATGAGATGGGATATCCAACTCCTTCCCATTCCAATCCTGAGACACTTCCGATAGCAGAGATGTGATATCTCAATGCTTATACCAGACCTTATACCCTTCCTATAACATGAGATCGGATATCCAACTCCTTCCCGTTCCAAACCTGAGACCCTTCCTTTAGCATGAGATGTGATATCCAGCTCCTTCCCATTCCAATCCTGAGACACTTCCGATAGCATGAGATGTGATATCTCAATGCTTCTAATATCAAAACTGAAACCCTCCCTATAGCATGATATGTGATATCTAAGTCCTTCCCATTCCAATCCTGAGACCCTTCCTATAGCATGAGATGTGATATCTCAATGCTTCTACCAAACATGAGACCCTTCCTTTAGCATGAGATGTGATATCCAAGTCCTTCCCATTCCAATCCTGAGACCCTTCCTATAGCATGAGATGTGATATCTCAATACTTCTAATACCAAACCTGAGATCCTTCCGATAACATGAGATGTGATATCCAAATCCTTCCCCTTCCAAACCTGAGACCCTCCCTTTAGCATGAGATGTGATAACCAACTCCTTCCCATTCCAATCCTGAGACCCTTCTGATAGCATGAGATGTGATATCTCAATGCTTCTAATACCAAACCTGAGATCCTTCCGATAGCATGAGATGTGATATCTCAATGCTTCTAATACTAAACCTGAGATCCTTCCTATAACATGAGATGTGATATCCAAATCCTTCCCCTTCCAATTCTGAGACCCTCCCTTTAACATGAGATGTGATATCCAACTCCTTACCATTCCAATCCTGAGACCCTTCTGATAGCATGAGATGTGATATCTCAATGCCTCTAATACCAAACCTGAGATCCTACCTCTAACATGAAATGTGATATCCAACTCTTTCCCCTTCCAAACCTGAGAGCCTTCCTATAACATGAGATGTGATATCCAACTCCTTCCCATTCCAACCTGAGACCCTTCCTATAGCATGAGATGTGATATCTCAATGCCTCTGATACCAAACCTGAGATCCTTCCTCTAACATGAAATGTGATATCCAACTCCTTCCCTTTCCAAACCTGAGAGCCTATCTATAGCATGAGATGTGATATCCAAGTCCTTCCCATTCCAATCCTTAGACCCTTCCTACAGCATGCAATATGATATCTCAATGATTCTAATAACAAACCTGAGACCAGTCCTATAACATGAGATGGGATATCCAAGTCCTTCCCATTCCAATCCTGAGACACTTCCGATAGCAGAGATGTGATATCTCAATGCTTATACCAAACCTGAGACCCTTCCTATAACATGAGATGTGATATCCAACTCCTTCCCGTTCCAAACCTGAGACTCTTCCTTTAGCATGAGATGTGATATCCAGCTCCTTCCCATTCCAATCCTGAGACACTCACGATAGCATGAGATGTGATATCTCAATGCTTCTAATATCAAAACTGAGACCCTCCCTATAGTATGATATGTGATATCTAAGTCCTTCCCATTCCAATCCTGAGACCCTTCCTATAGCATGAGATGTGATATCTCAATGCTTCTACCAAACCTGAGACCCTTCCTTTAGCATGAGATGTGATATCCAACTCCTTCCCATTCCAATCCTGAGACCCTTCCTATAGCATGAGATGTGATATCTCAATACTTCTAATACCAAACCTGAGATCCTTCCGATAACATGAGATGTGATATCCAAATCCTTCCCCTTCCAAACCTGAGACCCTCCCTTTAGCATGAGATGTGATATCCAACTCCTTCCCATTCCAATCCTGAGACCCTTCTGATAGCATGAGATGTGATATCTCAATGCTTCTAATACCAAACCTGAGACCCTTCCTACAGCATGCGATGTGATATCTCAATGCTTCTAATATCAAACCTGAGACCCGTCCTATAACATGAGATGGGATATCCAACTCCTTCCCGTTCCAAACCTGATACCCTTCCTATAGCATGAGATGTGATATCCAATTCCTTCCCATCCCAATCCTGAGACACCTCTGATAGCACAGATGTGATATCTCAATGCTTATACCAAACCTGAGACTCTTCCTATAACATGAGATGTGATATCCAACTCCTTCCCGTTCCAAACCTGAGACCCTTCCTATAGCATGAGATGTGATATCCAACTCCTTCCCGTTCCAAACCTGAGACCCTTCCTTTAGCATGAGATGTGATATCCAGCTCCTTCCCATTCCAATCCTGAGACACTTCCGATAGCATGAGATGTGATATCTCAATGCTTCTAATATCAAAAATGAGACCCTCCCTATAGCATGATATGTGATATCTAAGTCCTTCCCATTCCAATCCTGAGACCCTTCCTATAGCATGAGATGTGATATCTCAATGCTTCTACCAAACCTGAGACCCTTCCTTTAGCATGAGATGTGATATCCAACTCCTTCCCATTCCAATCCTGAGACCCTTCCTATAGCCTGAGATGTGATATCTCAATACTTCTAATACCAAACCTGAGATCCATCCGATAACATGAGATGTGATATCCAAATCCTTCCCCTTCCAAACCTGAGACCCTCCCTTTAGCATGATATGTGATATCCAACTCCTTCCCATTCCAATCCTGAGACTGTTCTGATAGCATGAGATGTGATATCTCAATGCTTCTAATACCAAACCTGAGACCCTTCCTACAGCATGCAATGTGATATCTCAATGCTTCTAATATCAAACCTGAGACCCGTCCTATAACATGAGATGGGATATCCAACTCCTTCCCGTTCCAAACCTGATACCCTTCCTATAGCATGAGATGTGATATCCAATTCCTTCCCATCCCAATCCTGAGACACCTCCGATAGCAGAGATGTGATATCTCAATGCTTATACCAAACCTGAGACTCTTCCTATAACATAAGATGTGATATCCAACTCCTTCCCGTTCAAAACCTGAGACCCTTCCGATAGCATGAGATGTGATATCTCAATGCTTCTAATACCAAACCTGAGACCCTTCCTATAACATGAGATGGGATATCCAACTCCTTCCCATTCCAATCCTGAGACACTTCCGATAGCAGAGATGTGATATCTCAATGCTTATACCAGACCTTAGACCCTTCCTATAACATGAGATCGGATATCCAACTCCTTCCCGTTCCAAACCTGAGACCCTTCCTTTAGCATGAGATGTGATATCCAGCTCCTTCCCATTCCAATCCTGAGACACTTCCGATAGCATGAGATGTGATATCTCAATGCTTCTAATATCAAAACTGAAACCCTCCCTATAGCATGATATGTGATATCTAAGTCCTTCCCATTCCAAACCTGAGAGCCTATCTATAGCATGAGATGTGATATCCAAGTCCTTCCCATTCCAATCCTTAGACCCTTCCTGTTCTTCTTCTGCTGTGCACTAACCCGAACTGCCTGACTTCCTCCGAAGAGCTTCTCCTTTTGCCCGTTGGCACCAGCGTGTGCAGGTACTTTGAGCACAAGGCTCCACTCTTCGCAGGGCTCGGACTTCCATCTAGTTAGGTGCCTATGAAGGCGAACTGAGTCGAAAGCATTATCGCACTGCCTGTTTTCCTTCCCTTTCAGGTGGACTACATATTTCGTGCTTTAAACGCTTGCGACTGTGTATTTGTATATATATTGTGTGGATATGGTATGTGTTGGCTTAGTATTGTGATATTGTGATTTTCTCGCCACAGTCATTATTTTAAAGGCCTTAAAATAAATGTGTATCTATTTTTGATATAACAACTGTTTGGAGTAGTTTGTAAGCGCTCTTGCTTTGTGTGCTCATTGCGAGCTTTCAGTCACCCTCACCCCTCTTGAGACCTAGTCTTGACCGCCGCGATCGCTACCTTGATTGGTCTGGCTTGTCCAGAGGTTACCCTGTTCCAAGTAATTAGGTTGGCCTTCTGAACTTCTGCGCCGCCAGGACAGAGTTCAGAAATCCGTCTTAACAAATTGGTGTACAGCGGTGGGATACGACTGAAGGTATCCAGTGTTGCGCTCGAACTAAGGCATTTCAGGTTATTCCAACCAGTACACGTAGTGAATTGTTATAGTATAACTTTAAAAAGGCCATAGTCCTATCAAACAGTATGGAAACAAGTACCTTGTTAACTTTGAATGCTTCTAAATCAGAAACACTAAAAAAGATGTGTGCGGAGAGAGGGGTTTCCTCTCAAGGCACGAAATTGGAAATGATCCAAAGAATCGTGGCGTGGCAAGAAGCGCAGCTTGACGCTATCACTTCTGAGGACAGTGCGGAAGGTGGTGGGGCTGCTCTCACTGGTAGAACCGACGGTTCTGCCGCCGCACTGATCCACCGCGACCACGAGGACAGGGAGGACGAGATGTCTAATGTTTCCTCTGCTAGTGCTGATGGGGAGGCTATGCTTGAATTCAAGAAGCAAGAGCTGCGGTTTAGGCAGCAGGAGCTTGAATTCAGCATAGCCAAACTAAAAATCGAACAGGCAGAAAAACAGAAAGACAGGGATCACCAGTTGGAACTGGCCAAGCTTCAGGTTGCAAATGGATCCAAGGGTCCTGGACATGGGTCTGGGGCCTCCTCTCATCCACGGTTTCCGAAAGATCTGCTCAGTGTGTATGAGGAAAGGAATGACATTATGGACTGGCTGAATGCGTTTGAGTATGCATGCGAGGTTCAAGAAGTTGACAATGCTGATAAAATTGCGTGGTTACTCAGTAGACTGCCCCATTCTGGCTGTAGTGCCATCATGGAAATGTCGAAGGCTGAGCGAGCTGATTTCGCAATGTTAAAGCAAACTCTCATTTTAAAGTTTGGGAAGACTCCGGCCCAATATTTAAAGCGTTTTCGAGAGTATAAGAAAAAGGAAGGTGGTACTTGGGTATCTTATGTCGCTGAATCCTTGAAAAACTTAACTGGCTGGGTCGAAGGCTATAAGGTCTCTACCTTCGAAGGCATGATAAATCTTGTCATGCTGGAACACATTTTTGCTTCTTCTTCCCCGGAGCTTAAGCAGCATTTGGCCGATTCGAAGGAGATAGATCCTAAGAAGCTGGCCATTGCAGCAGACTTATGGGTGTCACATCGAGTGTCCCATAAGGACAAAACTCATCCTGGTAAGCAGGAGGAAGGGAAAAAGTCCAAAGATATGGAGGGTGGGGAATCTGCTAAATCTTCTTCCCATAAGGGCCACAAAAAGAAAAACAAGGGTAAGACACAAGAAAACTCACAGGGTAGTGGAGGTCAGCCTCCGAAACTGAACTCCGGTTACAATAAGCCTCCCTATGTAAACAGACCCATTGGAACCTGTTTTGCTTGTGGAGCAACTGACCATGTGAAGGGGGATCCCCGTTGTAAGGTTAGACCTTTGGGGGTCCACTCCGCTAATCTGGCCTTCTCCTCCTACGAGGAAGAAGAGATTACAGGAGCATCCTTCTCCTCAGACTCATTTCCCAGCGGAATAGAGGCTGAGGTAGTTTTAGTGTCCCTGGGTTCCTGGGAGCCTAAAGTCGCAGAGGCTTATGCTAGGATTCCGGATAATACCAAGCACTACTTTAAAGACAGTGTGCTGATCAATGGAGTAGATACTCCAGCTCTTAGGGATAGTGGGTGCAGTCGCACTGTAGTGGATTCTACCTTGGTAGACTCAGAGGAAGTTGCCAGAGCTACTCTGATGCCCACTAAGTTGGCTGACGGCCCCCTCCGTATGTTTCCCGTGATCCCTGTAAATCTTACTTTAAATGGTACAGCAGTCAGGATTCCAGTGAGCATTCCGAGAAACGTCCCGGGAAAGGTCTTGTTAGGCAATGATCTTAGAGCTTTAGGGCTCGTAGGAGACACTGCCGAAAGACCCTACACACAGTCTCAAGCACGGGCAGCATTGGCCAAGTCCAATACGCCGCCCCAGCCGAAGGGGAAACCCAAGGCGAAAGGAGTCGACAAGTCAAGACGGGGGAAAGAGAATATTCCCCCGAGCTCGCCTACCACTGCGGTGGAGGAAGTTGGTCGATCGCCCGAGCCTGACGAGGAAGTGGCGATGCCTGAAGTATTCGACCCCAACGATCATCCTGAACTAAAGGACTTGTTAGTTGAAGGAGGTCCTGATAGGGACGAATTCAGTAAAGGCCAACGTGAGTGCCCATCTCTGGAAGGCCTAAGGAGACAGGCCTGCTCCCAGCTTGAGGGTGAACCTCCTGGGACGCATAGGATTTATTGGGAAGGTGGACTCCTGTATAGTGAGCCCACAGAGTCTACAGAAGGAGACCATAGGAGGTTGGTGGTTCCCCTTGCTGTTAGGCCCTTCCTCCTGCAGTTGGCGCATGAAGTTCCCCTTGCTGGTCACCTTGGTATGAAGAGGACCAAGCAAAGGTTATCCATGCACTTCTACTGGCCCAAGATGGGGGTGCAAGTAGAAAGTCACTGCAGGAGTTGTGCCTCCTGCCAGTTGTCTGGTAAGGTTGGCGCGACAATCCAAGCTCCGTTGGTACCGCTCCCAGTTGTGGGGGTACCATTTGAAAGGGTAGGGATCGACATCGTTGGTCCCCTTGACCCGCAAACATCCTCGGGCAATAGGTTTATCCTGGTGCTGGTCGACCATGCAACCAGGTATCCTGAGGCCATCCCATTGAAAACTGTAACTGCCAAGTCAGTTGCAAAAGCTTTACTCGGCATATTTACTAGGGTTGGCTTCCCTAAAGAAGTTGTGTCAGATCGTGGCAGCAACTTTATGTCGAAGTATATGCAGGCTATGTGGAAAGAATGTGGGGTCACCTACAAGTTCTCTTCTGCATACCACCCCCAGACCAATGGTCTGGTGGAACGTTTCAACAGAACGTTAAAGAGCATGATTGGGGCTCTGGAGGAGCCCCAGAGAAGAAAATGGGATCTTCTTTTACCATGCTTACTGTTTGCCTACCGAGAGGTACCACAGGAGGGTGTTGGCTTCAGCCCCTTCGAACTTCTGTTCGGTCATCCCGTACGGGGACCCTTAGCCATCGTCAAAGAGGGATGGGAGATGCCCACTCCCCCTGTTACTACCAATGTAGTTGACTATGTGCTAGGGCTCAGAAAACGGATGGTACTTCTGATGGGCTTGGCTAGTGATAAATTGAAGGCAGGGCAAGCGCTGGTGAAACATTGGTACGACCAGAAAGCTTCCCTCATCAACTTTACACCTGGTCAGCAAGTCCTGATCATGAATCCCATAAGGCCTCGAGCTTTACAGGACAAATGGTCAGGCCCTTACACAGTGGTGGAGCCCCTGGGTGAGGTTAACTATTTAGTGGACCTTGGAAGGCCTGGACAGGCTCCAAAAGTGTTCCACGTGAATAGGCTGAAGGCTTTCGTCCCAAGAGTCGAAATCGCAGCACTGCTACTGGCTTCAGACGTTGAGGAAGAGGAGTCAGAACCTCTCCCCGACCTGTTCCAAAGCGGTCCTTCAGATAGCTCCATTGAGGGTGTCCGAGTGGCCCCTCACCTGACTTCTGATCAGCAGGCTGAGGTGAAAAGTTTGCTTAGGCAGTTTTCCCCCCTGTTCTCACAGTCGCCTGGTTTGACACCTTGGTGCAAACATAACATTGACACAGGAGACAGTGTACCTACCAAAAGTAGGGGATACAGGATGTCAGATAAAGTACGGTCTTATATTAAGACCGAGGTCAACAAAATGTTAGACCTTGGGGTGATTGAACCCTCTAGTAGTCCTTGGTCCAGTCCTGTGGTCTTGGTTCCAAAGGCAGGCACTTCTGAATTGAGGTTCTGCGTGGATTACAGGGCTCTGAATGCTGTCACCAAGACAGATGCACACCCCTTGCCTCGAACAGATGAGCTGGTGGATACTTTGGGTGCCTCCAAGTACCTCAGCACGTTTGACCTCACTGCTGGCTATTGGCAAATAGCTCTAGCAGAACATGCCAGGGAGAAGACAGCATTTTCTACTCCAGACGGCCTTTACCAATTCCGGGTAATGCCGTTCGGGTTGAAGAATGCACCTGCCACTTTCCAGAGGCTTGTGAATCATGTGTTGAATGGGTTGGACGAATTCTGTCTTGCATATCTGGACGATATAGCAGTTTTCAGTGCCACCTGGGAAGACCATGTGAAACACCTCGGGATTGTGCTCCAGGCTCTTCAGAAAGCCCACTTGACCATAAAGGCTAGTAAATGCCAGATTGGACAAGGCTCAGTGGTTTACCTTGGACATGAAGTAGGTGGAGGGAGGATACAGCCTCTACCCAGTAAAGTACAAGCAGTACAAGACTGGCCTACCCCCACTACGCAAACCCAAGTGAGAGCCTTCTTAGGACTCACGGGGTATTACCGCAATTTTGTGGCAGACTATGGTACCATAGCTGCCCCTCTGACTGCCCTCACAACTCCGAAGAAACCCAAGAAGGTAACTTGGACCGACGAGTGTGAGAAGGCCTTCAATGGCTTAAAAGACTCCTTGTGTCAGGCCCCTGTGCTCAGGGCCCCTGATTATCAAAGACCTTTTATCGTGCAGACGGACGCCTCTGACACTGGGATAGGAGCTGTACTATCACAAGTAGATGAGAAGGGTAAGGAACACCCTATCGGTTTTATTAGTCGCCAGCTTAAGGACAGAGAGCTCAGATGGTCCACGGTAGAGAAAGAATGTTTCTCTGTTGTGTGGGCCCTAAGGAAGCTGAGGCCCTACCTCTATGGGACCCACTTCACTGTGCAAACTGACCATAAGCCGTTAAAGTGGCTAATGAAAATGAAGGGGGAGAATCCAAAGTTGCTTAGGTGGTCCATAAGTCTACAAGGCTTCGACTTCACTATTGAGCATAGGCCAGGTGTCCAAAATAGCAATGCTGATGGGTTGTCCAGAATGTTTAACCGACCTGAACAAGAGACTCATCCAGGGGTGGATTAGTTCCCCCTGTCCATAGTCTGGGAGGGGCGAGTGTTAGGAAAGATTTCGTAACTGTAGGGAATTTTCCTTCCATGTGGCAACCCCTAAACTTTTTGCTATTGTTTTTAACCTTGTTCTTGACTTTGCCAGAGAAGTACAGCCTTCTGCCGCACTTCTCTGGGCTTTCGCTCCTTTCTTACGGGGAAACTGACATGCCCTTAAGACAGTCAGTACCGGGGAACGCTGTTTCCCGTAGTTTCTTTTATCATGTTGCGGCTTTAGTGCAACATGACACAAGAGGGCACTGTAAGCTAAGTTACAGCTCTCTTGGGTCTCTAGCCTTCTACAGGCCCTAGATACTCGTTTAGGATGGTATTTGATCGGTGCAAGTCATTCAGGGACTGGAATGGTGGCAGCGATCGTTTTGTTTATTTTGAGCTCCTTTTGGCGTTCTGAGCACGTTTTTCGCACTGAACCCAAAATGGTGGCCTGGCTCCCAAAATGGCCAGACCACGAGGCTCCTTTGTCCTGTCCACTGACCGTCTTGCTCCCTTCACCTTCCCCAGGTCGAGCGACCCGGGGCCTTCCTTATTTGGGCATGTACTTTCCCGCGAAACGCAGATGCTTTCGCGGGCTTCTACATGTCGTTTGTGTGCCTCCAGGGTGTGGGCTGGGATGTCTGGTCCCAATACACATCCTGGGTGCCAGAGAGTCTAGGGTGGTGTGAATGCCTGGGACCACCGTGGTCCGTGATTGGTCCACGTATGGTATGTGTGTTGATGAGCGGATCTCCCATTGGCTCCCCTCCGTTTTGGCGCGAAGGGAACCGTGGATAAGAGGGGGCTGGAAACACCACTACCATGTCGATCTCCTGAGTTCTCACGAACGAAGGAATACAGGAGCCAAGTATCCTGCAACCACGAGGCTGGACCGAGGAATCGCTGGTGACCCGCTGAAGGAATCCTCCTTTGCACTGCTGTCGTCCTGTGAAACCCTTTCCTCCTTGATCGAACCAGAAGGCCTGTACTGGTGCTTCGACCTTTGGAATAGCAGGAACAGCTATTCCCGGCATCTTCAACCATCTCCTGCCAAGTAAGCCTTCGGAAGCGTCTCTGGGCCATCCAGTTGACTGACCAGCTTACAAGGGAGTCTTGCTCTGTAACCGCCGCCAGGTTGTGCAGTATCTCGAGTCCTTGTCACTCTCCCACGCTTCGTGCACTTGGCGTTCCCAGGTCTGAAGGGAGGAGTGTACTTTTGACTCAGGTACGCACGGCCGCTCCGTTGTCCTGCTGCGGCAACAAACTGTGCCGGTTTCGTCGATTGGGACGTCTTTTTGCTCTACACGACTACAAGGCGTTCCCTGCTCTTCTGAACCTGCCAGCTGCTGAAACTAACGTGGAGAAGCCTGGGTCTGCTTGCTTCGGGGACCGGTGAGTAGTATATCTAGGATCTGGTCGCCCTCCTGCAGTATCCCATTGCTTTTCCCTGCTGTGTAAAAACAGCACCCTTTTGCCGTACTCGCGCTCTGCTTCTGCCCGCTGTGGAGGCTGTGCTTGAGTTGCAGAACCTGTTCTTCTTCTGCTGTGCACTAACCCGAACTGCCTGACTTCCTCCGAAGAGCTTCTCCTTTTGCCCGTTGGCACCAGCGTGTGCAGGTACTTTGAGCACAAGGCTCCACTCTTCGCAGGGCTCGGACTTCCATCTAGTTAGGTGCCTATGAAGGCGAACTGAGTCGAAAGCATTATCGCACTGCCTGTTTTCCTTCCCTTTCAGGTGGACTACATATTTCGTGCTTTAAACGCTTGCGACTGTGTATTTGTATATATATTGTGTGGATATGGTATGTGTTGGCTTAGTATTGTGATATTGTGATTTTCTCGCTACGGTCATTATTTTAAAGGCCTTAAAATAAATGTGTATCTATTTTTGATATAACAACTGTTTGGAGTAGTTTGTAAGCGCTCTTGCTTTGTGTGCTCATTGCGAGCTTTCAGTCACCCTCACCCCTCTTGAGACCTAGTCTTGACCGCCGCGATCGCTACCTTGATTGGTCTGGCTTGTCCAGAGGTTACCCTGTTCCAAGTAATTAGGTTGGCCTTCTGAACTTCTGCGCCGCCAGGACAGAGTTCAGAAATCCGTCTTAACAATACCAAACCTGAGATCCTTCCTATATCATGAGATGTGAGATCCAAATACTTCCCCTTCCAAACCTGAGACCCTCCCTTTAGCATGAGATGTGATATCCAACTCCTTCCCATTCCAATCCTGAGACCTTTCTGATAGCATGAGATGTGATATCTCAATGCCTCTAATACCAAACCTGAGATCCTACCTCTCACATGAAATGTGATATCCAACTCCTTCCCATTCCAATCCTGAGACCCTTCCTATAGCATGAGATGTGATATCTCAATGCTTCTAATATCAAACTTGAGACAATCCCTATAGCATGAGATGTGATATCCAAGTCCTTCCCATTCCAATCCTGAGACACTTCCTATAGCATGAGATGTGATATCTCAATGCTTCTAAAACCAAACCTGAGACTCTTCCTATAACATGAGATGGGATATCCAACTCCTTCCCATTCCAATCCTGAGACCCTTCCGATAGCAGAGATGTGATATCTCAATGCTTATACCAAACCTGAGACCCTTCCTACGGCATGAGATGTCATATACAACTCCTTCCCATTCCAATCCTGAGACCCTTCTTATAGCATGAGATGTGATATCTCAATGCTTATACCAAACCTGAGACCCTTCCTATAGCATGAGATGTGATATCCACCTCCTTCCCATTCCAATCCTGAGACCCTTCCTATAGCATGAGATGTGATGTCTCAATGCTTCTAATACCAAACCTGAGATCCTTCCTATAACATGAGATGTGATATCCAACTCCTTCCATTCCAATCCTGAGACCCTTCCTATAGCATGAGATTTGATATCTCAATGCTTATACCAAACCTGAGACCCTTCCTATAGCATGAGATGTGATACCCAAGTCCTTCCCATTCCAATCCTTAGACCCTTCCTACAGCATGCAATATGATATCTCAATGATTCTAATAACAATCCTGAGACCCGTCCTATAACATGAGATGGGATATCCAATTCCTTCCCATTCCAATCCTGAGACACTTCCGATAGCAGAGATGTGATATCTCAATGCTTATACCAAACCTGAGACCCTTCCTATAACATGAGATCGGATATCCAACTCCTTCCCGTTCCAAACCTGAGACCCTTCCTTTAGCATGAGATGTGATATCCAGCTCCTTCCCATTCCAATCCTGAGACACTTCCAATAGCATGAGATGTGATATCTCAATGCTTCTAATATCAAAACTGAAACCCTCCCTATAGCATGATATGTGATATCTAAGTCCTTCCCATTCCAATCCTAAGACCCTTCCTATAGCATGAGATGTGATATCTCAATGCTTCTACCAAACCTGAGACCCTTCCTTTAGCATGAGATGTGATATCCAACTCCTTCCCATTCCAATCCTGAGACCCTTCCTATAGCATGAGATGTGATATCTCAATACTTCTAATACCAAACCTGAGATCCTTCCGATAACATGAGATGTGATATCCAAATCCTTCCCCTTCCAAACATGAGACCCTCCCTTTAGCATGAGATGTGATATCCAACTCCTTCCCATTCCAATCCTGAGACCCTTCTGATAGCATGAGATGTGATATCTCAATGCTTCTAATACCAAACCTGAGATCCTTCCGATAGCATGAGATGTGATATCTCAATGCTTCTAATACCAAACCTGAGATCCTTCCTATATCATGAGATGTGAGATCCAAATCCTTCCCCTTCCAAACCTGAGACCCTCCCTTTAGCATGAGATGTGATATCCAAGTCCTTCCCATTCCAATCCTGAGACCTTTCTGATAGCATGAGATGTGATATCTCAATGCCTCTAATACCAAACCTGAGATCCTACCTCTCACATGAAATGTGATATCCAACTCTTTCCCCTTCCAAACCTGAGAGCCTTCCTATAACATGAGATGTGATATCCAACTCCTTCCCATTCCAACCTCAGACCCTTTCTATAGCATGAGATGTGATATCTCAATGCCTCTAATACCAAACCTGAGATCCTTCCTCTAACATGAAATGTGATATCCAACTCCTTCCCTTTCCAAACCTGAGAGCCTATCTATAGCATGAGATGTGATATCCAAGTCCTTCCCATTCCAATCCTTAGACCCTTCCTACAGCATGCAATATGATATCTCAATGATTCTTATAACAAACCTGAGACCCGTCCTATAACATGAGATGGGATATCCAACTCCTTCCCATTCCAATCCTGAGACACTTCCGATAGCAGAGATGTGATATCTCAATGCTTATACCAAACCTGAGACCCTTCCTATAACATGAGATGTGATATCCAACTCCTTCCCGTTCCAAACCTGAGACCCTTCCTTTAGCATGAGATGTGATATCCAGCTCCTTCCCATTCCAATACTGAGACACTTCCGATAGCATGAGATGTGATATCTCAATGCTTCTGATATCAAAACTGAGACCAACAAAAATGATATGTGATATCTAAGTCCTTCCCATTCCAATCCTGAGACCCTTCCTATAGCATGAGATGTGATATCGCAATGCTTTTAATATCAAACTTGAGACCCTCCCTATAGCATGAGATGTGATATCCAAGTCCTTCCCATTCCAAACCTGAGACACTTCCTATAGCATGAGATGTGATATCTCAATGCTTCTAATACCAAACCTGAGACTCTTCCTATAACATGAGATGGGATATCCAACTCCTTCCCATTCCAATCCTGAGACTCTTCCGATAGCAGAGATGTGATATCTCAATGCTTATACCAAACCTGAGACCCTTCCTACGGCATGAGATGTCATATACAACTCCTTCCCATTCCAATCCTGAGACCCTTCCTATAGCATGAGATGGGATATCTCAATGCTTATACCAAACCTGAGACCCTTCCTATAGCATGAGATGTGATATCCAACTCCTTCCCATTCCAATCCTGAGACTCTTCCTATAGCATGAGATGTGATGTCTCAATGCTTCTAATACCAAACCTGAGATCCTTCCTATAACATGAGATGTGATATTCAACTCCTTCCATTCCAATCCTGAGACCCTTCCTATAGCATGAGATTTGATATCTCAATGCTTATACCAAACCTGAGACCCTTCCTATAGCATGAGATGTGATATCCAAGTCTTTCCCATTCCAATCCTTAGACCCTTCCTACAGCATGCAATATGATATCTCAATGATTCTAATAACAATCCTGAGACCCGTCCTATAACATGAGATGGGATATCCAATTCCTTCCCATTCCAATCCTGAGACACTTCCGATAGCAGAGATGTGATATCTCAATGCTTATACCAAACCTGAGACCCTTCCTATAACATGAGATCGGATATCCAACTCCTTCCCGTTCCAAACCTGAGACCCTTCCTTTAGCATGAGATGTGATATCCAGCTCCTTCCCATTCCAATCCTGAGACACTTCCGATAGCATGAGATGTGATATCTCAATGCTTCTAATATCAAAACTGAAACCCTCCCTATAGCATGATATGTGATATCTAAGTCCTTCCCATTCCAATCCTAAGACCCTTCCTATAGCATGAGATGTGATATCTCAATGCTTCTACCAAACCTGAGACCCTTCCTTTAGCATGAGATGTGATATCCAACTCCTTCCCATTCCAATCCTGAGACCCTTCCTATAGCATGAGATGTGATATCTCAATACTTCTAACACCAAACCTGAGATCCTTCCGATAACATGAGATGTGATATCCAAATCCTTCCCCTTCCAAACCTGAGACCCTCCCTTTAGCATGAGATGTGATATCCAACTCCTTCCCATTCCAATCCTGAGACCCTTCTGATAGCATGAGATGTGATATCTCAATGCTTCTAATACCAAACCTGAGATCCTTCCGATAGCATGAGATGTGATATCTCAATGCTTCTAATACCAAACCTGAGATCCTTCCTATAACATGAGATGTGATATCCAAATCCTTCCCCTTCCAAACCTGAGACCCTCCCTTTAGCATGAGATGTGATATCCAACTCCTTCCCATTCCAATCCTGAGACCCTTCTGATAGCATGAGATGTGATATCTCAATGCCTCTAATACCAAACCTGAGATCCTACCTCTAACATGAAATGTGATATCCAACTCTTTCCCCTTCCAAACCTGAGAGCCTTCCTATAACATGAGATGTGATATCCAACTCCTTCCCATTCCAACCTCAGACCCTTCCTATAGCATGAGATGTGATATCTCAATGCCTCTAATACCAAACCTGAGATCCTTCCTCTAACATGAAATGTGATATCCAACTCCTTCCCTTTCCAAACCTGAGAGCCTATCTATAGCATGAGATGTGATATCCAAGTCCTTCCCATTCCAATCCTTAGACCCTTCCTACAGCATGCAATATGATGTCTCAATGATTCTAATAACAAACCTGAGACCCGTCCTATAACATGAGATGGGATATCCAACTCCTTCGCATTCCAATCCTGAGACACTTCCGATAGCAGAGATGTGATATCTCAATGCTTATACCAAACCTGAGACCCTTCCTATAACATGAGATGTGATATCCAACTCCTTCCCGTTCCAAACCTGAGACCCTTCCTTTAGCATGAGATGTGACATCCAGCTCCTTCCCATTCCAATCCTGAGACCCTTCCTATAGCATGAGATGTGATATGATATCTCAATGCTTATACCAAACCTGAGACCCTTCCTATAGCATGAGATGTGATATCCAACTCCTTCCCATTCCAATCCTGAGACCCTTCCTATAGCATGAGATGTGATATCTCAATGCTTATACCAAACCTGACACCCTTCCTATAACATGAGATGGGATATCCAACTCCTTCCCATTCCAATCCTGAGACACTTCCGATAGCAGAGATGTGATATCTCAATGCTTATACCAGACCTTAGACCCTTCCTATAACATGAGATCGGATATCCAACTCCTTCCCGTTCCAAACCTGAGACCCTTCCTTTAGCATGAGATGTGATATCCAGCTCCTTCCCATTCCAATCCTGAGACACTTCCGATAGCATGAGATGTGATATCTCAATGCTTCTAATATCAAAATGGAAACCCTCCCTATCGCATGATATGTGATATCTAACTCCTTCCCATTCCAATCCTGAGACCCTTCCTATAGCATGAGATGTGATATCTCAATGCTTCTAATACCAAACCTGAGATCCTTCCGATAGCATGAGATCAGATATCCAACTCCTTCCCATTCCAATCCTGAGACACTTCCGATAGCAGAGATGTGATATCTCAATGCTTATACCAGACCTTAGACCCTTCCTATAACATGAGATCGGATATCCAACTCCTTCCCGTTCCAAACCTGAGACCCTTCCTTTAGCATGAGATGTGATATCCAGCTCCTTCCCATTCCAATCCTGAGACACTTCCTATAGCATGAGATGTGATATCTCAATGCTTCTACCAAACCTGAGACCCTTCCTTTAGCATGAGATGTGATATCCAACTCCTTCCCATTCCAATCCTGAGACCCTTCCTATAGCATGAGATGTGATATCCAAATCCTTCCCCTTCCAAACCTGAGACCCTCCCTTTAGCATATGTGATATCCATCTCCTTCCCATTCCAATCCTGAGACCCTTCTGATAGCATGAGATGTGATATCTCAATGCTTCTAATACCAAACCTGAGATCCTTCCGATAGCATGAGATGTGATATCTCAATGCTTCTAATACCAAACCTGAGATCCTTCCTATAACATGAGATGTGATATCCAAATCCTTCCCCTTCCAATTCTGAGACCCTCCCTTTAACATGAGATGTGATATCCAACTCCTTCCCATTCCAACCTGAGACCCTTCCTATAGCATGAGATGTGATATCCAAGTCCTTCCCATTCCAATCCTTAGACCCTTCCTACAGCATGCAATATGATATCTCAATGCCTCTAATACCAAAGCTGAGATCCTTCCTCTAACATGAAATGTGATATCCAACTCCTTCCCTTTCCAAACCTGAGAGCCTATCTATAGCATGAGATGTGATATCCAAGTCCTTTCCATTCCAATCCTTAGACCCTTCCTACAGCATGCAATATGATATCTCAATGATTCTAATAACAAACCTGAGACCCGTCCTATAACATGAGATGGGATATCCAACTCCTTCCATTTCCAATCCTGAGACACTTCCGATAGCAGAGATGTGATATCTCAATGCTTATACCAAACCTGAGACCCTTCCTATAACATGAGATGTGATAATCAACTCCTTCCCGTTCCAATCCTGAGACTCTTCCTTTAGCATGAGATGTGATATCCAGCTCCTTCCCATTCCAATCGTGAGACACTTCCGATAGCATGAGATGTGATATCTCAATGCTTCTAATATCAAAACTGAGACCCTCCCTATAGCATGATATGTGATATCTAAGTCCTTCCCATTCCAATCCTGAGACCCTTCCTATAGCATGAGATGTGATATCTCAATGCTTCTACCAAACCTGAGACCCTTCCTTTAGCATGAGATGTGATATCCAACTCCTTCCCATTCCAATCCTGAGACCCTTCCTATAGCATGTGATGTGATATCTCAATACTTCTAATACCAAACCTGAGATCCTTCCTATAGCATGAGATGTGATATCTCAATGCTTCTAATACCAAACCTGAGACCCTTCCTACAGCATGCGATGTGATATCTCACTGCTTATACCAAACCTGAGACCCTTCCTATAGCATGAGATGTGATATCCAACTCCTTCCCATTCCAATCCTGAGACCCTTCCTATAGCATGAGATGTGATATCTCAATGCTTCTAATATCAAACTTGAGAGCCTCCCTATAGCATGAGATGTGATATCCAAGTCCTTCCCATTCCAATCCTGAGACACTTCCTATAGCATGAGATGTGATATCTCAATGCTTCTAATACCAAACCTGAGACTCTTCCTATAACATGAGATGGGATATCCAACTCCTTCCCATTCCAATCCTGAGACCCTTCCGATAGCAGAGATGTGATATCTCAATGCTTATACCAAACCTGAGACCCTTCCTACGGCATGAGATGTCATATACAACTCCTTCCCATTACAATCCTGAGACCCTTCCTATAGCATGAGATGTGATATCTCAATGCTTATACCAAACCTGAGACCCTTCCTATAGCATGAGATGTGATATCCAACTCCTTCCCATTCCAATCCTGAGACCCTTCCTATAGCATGAGATGTGATATCTCAATGCTTATACCAAACCTGAGACCCTTCCTACGGCATGAGATGTCATATACAACTCCTTCCCATTCCAATCCTGAGACCCTTCCTATAGCATGAGATGTGATATCTCAATGCTTATACCAAACCTGAGACCCTTCCTATAGCATGAGATGTGATATCCAACTCCTTCCCATTCCAATCCTGAGACCCTTCCTATAGCATGAGATGTGATATCTCAATGCTTATACCAAACCTGAGACCCTTCCTATAACATGAGATGGGATATCCAACTCCTTCCCATTCCAATCCTGAGACACTTCCGATAGCAGAGATGTGATATCTCAATGCTTATACCAGACCTTAGACCCTTCCTATAACATGAGATCGGATATCCAACTCCTTCCCGTTCCAAACTGAGACCCTCCCTTTAGCATGAGATGTGATATCTCAATGCTTCTAATATCAAAACAGAAACCCTCCCTATAGCATGATATGTGATATCTAAGTCCTTCCCATTCCAATCCTGAGACCCTTCCTATAGCATGAGATGTGATATCTCAATGCTTCTACCAAACCTGAAACCCTTCCTTTAGCATGAGATGTGATATCCAACTCCTTCCCATTCCAATCCTGAGACCCTTCCTATAGCATGAGATGTGATATCTCAATACTTCTAATACCAAACCTGAAATCCTTCCGATAACATGAGATGTGATATCCAAATCCTTCCCCTTCCAAACCTGAGACCCTCCCTTTAGCATGAGATGTGATATCCAACTCCTTCCCATTCCAATCCTGAGACCCTTCTGATAGCATGAGATGTGATATCTCAATGCTTCTAATACCAAACCTGAGATCCTTCCGATAGCATGAGATGTGATATCTCAATGCTTCTAATACCAAACCTGAGATCCTTCCTATAACATGAGATGTGATATCCAAATCCTTCCCCTTCCAATTCTGAGACCCTCCCTTTAACATGAGATGTGATATCCAACTCCTTCCCATTCCAACCTGAGACCCTTCCTATAGCATGAGATGTGATATCTCAATGCTTATACCAAACCTGAGACCCTTCCTATAACATGAGATGGGATATCCAACTCCTTCCCATTCCAATCCTGAGACACTTCCCGTAGCAGAGATGTGATATCTCAATGCTTATACCAGACCTTAGACCCTTCCTATAACATGAGATCGGATATCCAACTCCTTCCCGTTCCAAACCTGAGACCCTTCCTTTAGCATGAGATGTGATATCCAGCTCCTTCCCATTCCAATCCTGAGACACTTCCGATAGCATGAGATGTGATATCTCAATGCTTCTAATATCAAAACGGAAACCCTCCCTATAGCATGATATGTGATATCTAAGTCCTTCCCATTCCAATCCTGAGACCCTTCCTATAGCATGAGATGTGATATCTCAATGCTTCTAATACCAAACCTGAGATCCTTCCGATAGCATGAGATCGGATATCCAACTCCTTCCCATTCCAATCCTGAGACACTTCCGATAGCAGAGATGTGATATCTCAATGCTTATACCAGACCTTAGACCCTTCCTATAACATGAGATCGGATATCCAACTCCTTCCCGTTCCAAACCTGAGACCCTTCCTTTAGCATGAGATGTGATATCCAGCTCCTTCCCATTCCAATCCTGAGACACTTCCTATAGCATGAGATGTGATATCTCAATGCTTCTACCAAACCTGAGACCCTTCCTTTAGCATGAGATGTGATATCCAACTCCTTCCCATTCCAATCCTGAGACCCTTCCTATAGCATGAGATGTGATATCTCAATACTTCTAATACCAAACCTGAGATCCTTCCGATAACATGAGATGTGATATCCAAATCCTTCCCCTTCCAAACCTGAGACCCTCCCTTTAGCATGAGATGTGATATCCATCTCCTTTCCATTCCAATCCTGAGACCCTTCTGATAGCATGAGATGTGATATCTCAATGCTTCTAATACCAAACCTGAGATCCTTCCGATAGCATGAGATGTGATATCTCAATGCTTCTAATACCAAACCTGAGATCCTTCCTATAACATGAGATGTGATATCCAAATCCTTCCCCTTCCAATTCTGAGACCCTCCCTTTAACATGAGATGTGATATCCAACTCCTTCCCATTCCAACCTGAGACCCTTCCTATAGCATGAGATGTGATATCTCAATGCTTATACCAAACCTGAGACCCTTCCTATAACATGAGATGGGATATCCAACTCCTTCCCATTCCAATCCTGAGACACTTCCCATAGCAGAGATGTGATATCTCAATGCTTATACCAGACCTTAGACCCTTCCTATAACATGAGATCGGATATCCAACTCCTTCCCGTTCCAAACCTGAGACCCTTCCTTTAGCATGAGATGTGATATCCAGCTCCTTCCCATTCCAATCCTGAGACACTTCCGATAGCATGAGATGTGATATCTCAATGCTTCTAATATCAAAACGGAAACCCTCCCTATAGCATGATATGTGATATCTAAGTCCTTCCCATTCCAATCCTGAGACCCTTCCTATAGCATGAGATGTGATATCTCAATGCTTCTAATACCAAACCTGAGATCCTTCCGATAGCATGAGATCGGATATCCAACTCCTTCCCATTCCAATCCTGAGACACTTCCGATAGCAGAGATGTGATATCTCAATGCTTATACCAGACCTTAGACCCTTCCTATAACATGAGATCGGATATCCAACTCCTTCCCGTTCCAAACCTGAGACCCTTCCTTTAGCATGAGATGTGATATCCAGCTCCTTCCTATTCCAATCCTGAGACACTTCCTATAGCATGAGATGTGATATCTCAATGCTTCTACCAAACCTGAGACCCTTCCTTTAGCATGAGATGTGATATCCAACTCCTTCCCATTCCAATCCTGAGACCCTTCCTATAGCATGAGATGTGATATCTCAATACTTCTAATACCAAACCTGAGATCCTTCCGATAACATGAGATGTGATATCCAAATCCTTCCCCTTCCAAACCTGAGACCCTCCCTTTAGCATGAGATGTGATATCCATCTCCTTCCCATTCCAATCCTGAGACCCTTCTGATAGCATGAGATGTGATATCTCAATGCTTCTAATACCAAACCTGAGATCCTTCCGATAGCATGAGATGTGATATCTCAATGCTTCTAATACCAAACCTGAGATCCTTCCTATAACATGAGATGTGATATCCAAATCCTTCCCCTTCCAATTCTGAGACCCTCCCTTTAACATGAGATGTGATATCCAACTCCTTCCCATTCCAACCTGAGACCCTTCCTATAGCATGAGATGTGATATCTCAATGCCTCTAATACCAAACCTGAGATCCTTCCTCTAACATGAAATGTGATATCCAACTCCTTCCCTTTCCAAACCTGAGAGCCTATCTATAGCATGAGATGTGATATCCAAGTCCTTCCCATTCCAATCCTTAGACCCTTCCTACAGCATGCAATATGATATCTCAATGATTCTAATACCAAACCTGAGACCCGTCCTATAACATGAGATGGGATATCCAACTCCTTCCATTTCCAATCCTGAGACACTTCCGATAGCAGAGATGTGATATCTCAATGCTTATACCAAACCTGAGACCCTTCCTATAACATAAGATGTGATATCCAACTCCTTCCCGTTCCAAACCTGAGACTCTTCCTTTAGCATGAGATGTGATATCCAGCTCCTTCCCATTCCAATCCTGAGACACTTCCGATAGCATGAGATGTGATATCTCAATGCTTCTAATATCAAAACTGAGACCCTCCCTATAGCATGATATGTGATATCTAAGTCCTTCCCATTCCAATCCTGAGACCCTTCCTATAGCATGAGATGTGATATCTCAATGCTTCTACCAAACCTGAGACCCTTCCTTTAGCATGATATGTGATATCCAACTCCTTCCCATTCCAATCCTGAGACCCTTCCTATAGCATGAGATGTGATATCTCAATACTTCTAATACCAAACCTGAGATCCTTCCTATAGCATGAGATGTGATATCTCAATGCTTCTAATACCAAACCTGAGACCCTTCCTACAGCATGCGATGTGATATCTCACTGCTTATACCAAACCTGAGACCCTTCCTATAGCATGAGATGTGATATCCAACTCCTTCCCATTCCAATCCTGAGACCCTTCCTATAGCATGAGATGTGATATCTCAATGCTTCTAATATCAAACTTGAGAGCCTCCCTATAGCATGAGATGTGATATCCAAGTCCTTCCCATTCCAATCCTGAGACACTTCCTATAGCATGAGATGTGATATCTCAATGCTTCTAATACCAAACCTGAGACTCTTCCTATAACATGAGATGGGATATCCAACTCCTTCCCATTCCAATCCTGAGACCCTTCCGATAGCAGAGATGTGATATCTCAATGCTTATACCAAACCTGAGACCCTTCCTACGGCATGAGATGTCATATACAACTCCTTCCCATTCCAATCCTGAGACCCTTCCTATAGCATGAGATGTGATATCTCAATGCTTATACCAAACCTGAGACCCTTCCTATAGCATGAGATGTGATATCCAACTCCTTCCCATTCCAATCCTGAGACCCTTCCTATAGCATGAGATGTGATATCTCAATGCTTATACCAAACCTGAGACCCTTCCTACGGCATGAGATGTCATATACAACTCCTTCCCATTCCAATCCTGAGACCCTTCCTATAGCATGAGATGTGATATCTCAATGCTTATACCAAACCTGAGACCCTTCCTATAGCATGAGATGTGATATCCAACTCCTTCCCATTCCAATCCTGAGACCCTTCCTATAGCATGAGATGTGATATCTCAATGCTTATACCAAACCTGAGACCCTTCCTATAACATGAGATGGGATATCCAACTCCTTCCCATTCCAATCCTGAGACACTTCCGATAGCAGAGATGTGATATCTCAATGCTTATACCAGACCTTAGACCCTTCTTATAACATGAGATCGGATATCCAACTCCTTCCCGTTCCAAACCTGAGACCCTTCCTTTAGCATGAGATGTGATATCCAGCTCCTTCCCATTCCAATCCTGAGACCCTCCCTTTAGCATGAGATGTGATATCTCAATGCTTCTAATATCAAAACAGAAACCCTCCCTATAGCATGATATGTGATATCTAAGTCCTTCCCATTCCAATCCTGAGACCCTTCCTATAGCATGAGATGTGATATCTCAATGCTTCTACCAAACCTGAGACCCTTCCTTTAGCATGAGATGTGATATCCAACTCCTTCCCATTCCAATCCTGAGACCCTTCCTATAGCATGAGATGTGATATCTCAATACTTCTAATACCAAACCTGAAATCCTTCCGATAACATGAGATGTGATATCCAAATCCTTCCCCTTCCAAACCTGAGACCCTCCCTTTAGCATGAGATGTGATATCCAACTCCTTCCCATTCCAATCCTGAGACCCTTCTGATAGCATGAGATGTGATATCTCAATGCTTCTAATACCAAACCTGAGATCCTTCCGATAGCATGAGATGTGATATCTCAATGCTTCTAATACCAAACCTGAGATCCTTCCTATAACATGAGATGTGATATCCAAATCCTTCCCCTTCCAATTCTGAGACCCTCCCTTTAACATGAGATGTGATATCCAACTCCTTCCCATTCCAACCTGAGACCCTTCCTATAGCATGAGATGTGATATCTCAATGCTTATACCAAACCTGAGACCCTTCCTATAACATGAGATGGGATATCCAACTCCTTCCCATTCCAATCCTGAGACACTTCCCGTAGCAGAGATGTGATATCTCAATGCTTATACCAGACCTTAGACCCTTCCTATAACATGAGATCGGATATCCAACTCCTTCCCGTTCCAAACCTGAGACCCTTCCTTTAGCATGAGATGTGATATCCAGCTCCTTCCCATTCCAATCCTGAGACACTTCCGATAGCATGAGATGTGATAGCTCAATGCTTCTAATATCAAAACGGAAACCCTCCCTATAGCATGATATGTGATATCTAAGTCCTTCCCATTCCAATCCTGAGACCCTTCCTATAGCATGAGATGTGATATCTCAATGCTTCTAATACCAAACCTGAGATCCTTCCGATAGCATGAGATCGGATATCCAACTCCTTCCCATTCCAATCCTGAGACACTTCCGATAGCAGAGATGTGATATCTCAATGCTTATACCAGACCTTAGACCCTTCCTATAACATGAGATCGGATGTCCAACTCCTTCCCGTTCCAAACCTGAGACCCTTCCTTTAGCATGAGATGTGATATCCAGCTCCTTCCCATTCCAATCCTGAGACACTTCCTATAGCATGAGATGTGATATCTCAATGCTTCTACCAAACCTGAGACCCTTCCTTTAGCATGAGATGTGATATCCAACTCCTTCCCATTCCAATCCTGAGACCCTTCCTATAGCATGAGATGTGATATCTCAATACTTCTAATACCAAACCTGAGATCCTTCCGATAACATGAGATGTGATATCCAAATCCTTCCCCTTCCAAACCTGAGACCCTCCCTTTAGCATGAGATGTGATATCCATCTCCTTCCCATTCCAATCCTGAGACCCTTCTGATAGCATGAGATGTGATATCTCAATGCTTCTAATACCAAACCTGAGATCCTTCCGATAGCATGAGATGTGATATCTCAATGCTTCTAATACCAAACCTGAGATCCTTCCTATAACATGAGATGTGATATCCAAATCCTTCCCCTTCCAATTCTGAGACCCTCCCTTTAACATGAGATGTGATATCCAACTCCTTCCCATTCCAACCTGAGACCCTTCCTATAGCATGAGATGTGATATCTCAATGCTTATACCAAACCTGAGACCCTTCCTATAACATGAGATGGGATATCCAACTCCTTCCCATTCCAATCCTGAGACACTTCCCATAGCAGAGATGTGATATCTCAATGCTTATACCAGACCTTAGACCCTTCCTATAACATGAGATCGGATATCCAACTCCTTCCCGTTCCAAACCTGAGACCCTTCCTTTAGCATGAGATGTGATATCCAGCTCCTTCCCATTCCAATCCTGAGACACTTCCGATAGCATGAGATGTGATATCTCAATGCTTCTAATATCAAAACGGAAACCCTCCCTATAGCATGATATGTGATATCTAAGTCCTTCCCATTCCAATCCTGAGACCCTTCCTATAGCATGAGATGTGATATCTCAATGCTTCTAATACCAAACCTGAGATCCTTCCGATAGCATGAGATCGGATATCCAACTCCTTCCCATTCCAATCCTGAGACACTTCCGATAGCAGAGATGTGATATCTCAATGCTTATACCAGACCTTAGACCCTTCCTATAACATGAGATCGGATATCCAACTCCTTCCCGTTCCAAACCTGAGACCCTTCCTTTAGCATGAGATGTGATATCCAGCTCCTTCCCATTCCAATCCTGAGACACTTCCTATAGCATGAGATGTGATATCTCAATGCTTCTACCAAACCTGAGACCCTTCCTTTAGCATGAGATGTGATATCCAACTCCTTCCCATTCCAATCCTGAGACCCTTCCTATAGCATGAGATGTGATATCTCAATACTTCTAATACCAAACCTGAGATCCTTCCGATAACATGAGATGTGATATCCAAATCCTTCCCCTTCCAAACCTGAGACCCTCCCTTTAGCATGAGATGTGATATCCATCTCCTTCCCATTCCAATCCTGAGACCCTTCTGATAGCATGAGATGTGATATCTCAATGCTTCTAATACCAAACCTGAGATCCTTCCGATAGCATGAGATGTGATATCTCAATGCTTCTAATACCAAACCTGAGATCCTTCCTATAACATGAGATGTGATATCCAAATCCTTCCCCTTCCAATTCTGAGACCCTCCCTTTAACATGAGATGTGATATCCAACTCCTTCCCATTCCAACCTGAGACCCTTCCTATAGCATGAGATGTGATATCTCAATGCCTCTAATACCAAACCTGAGATCCTTCCTCTAACATGAAATGTGATATCCAACTCCTTCCCTTTCCAAACCTGAGAGCCTATCTATAGCATGAGATGTGATATCCAAGTCCTTCCCATTCCAATCCTTAGACCCTTCCTACAGCATGCAATATGATATCTCAATGATTCTAATAACAAACCTGAGACCCGTCCTATAACATGAGATGGGATATCCAACTCCTTCCATTTCCAATCCTGAGACACTTCCGATAGCAGAGATGTGATATCTCAATGCTTATACCAAACCTGAGACCCTTCCTATAACATAAGATGTGATATCCAACTCCTTCCCGTTCCAAACCTGAGACTCTTCCTTTAGCATGAGATGTGATATCCAGCTCCTTCCCGTTCCAATCCTGAGACACTTCCGATAGCATGAGATGTGATATCTCAATGCTTCTAATATCAAAACTGAGACCCTCCCTATAGCATGATATGTGATATCTAAGTCCTTCCCATTCCAATCCTGAGACCCTTCCTATAGCATGAGATGTGATATCTCAATGCTTCTACCAAACCTGAGACCCTTCCTTTAGCATGATATGTGATATCCAACTCCTTCCCATTCCAATCCTGAGACCCTTCCTATAGCATGAGATGTGATATCTCAATACTTCTAATACCAAACCTGAGATCCTTCCTATAGCATGAGATGTGATATCTCAATGCTTCTAATACCAAACCTGAGACCCTTCCTACAGCATGCGATGTGATATCTCACTGCTTATACCAAACCTGAGACCCTTCCTATAGCATGAGATGTGATATCCAACTCCTTCCCATTCCAATCCTGAGACCCTTCCTATAGCATGAGATGTGATATCTCAATGCTTCTAATATAAAACTTGAGAGCCTCCCTATAGCATGAGATGTGATATCCAAGTCCTTCCCATTCCAATCCTGAGACACTTCCTATAGCATGAGATGTGATATCTCAATGCTTCTAATACCAAACCTGAGACTCTTCCTATAACATGAGATGGGATATCCAACTCCTTCCCATTCAAATCCAGAGACCCTTGCGATAGCAGAGATGTGATATCTCAATGCTTATACCAAACCTGAGACCCTTCCTACGGCATGAGATGTCATATACAACTCCTTCCCATTCCAATCCTGAGACCCTTCCTATAGCATGAGATGTGATATCTCAATGCTTATACCAAACCTGAGACCCTTCCTATAGCATGAGATGTGATATCCAACTCCTTCCCATTCCAATCCTGAGACCCTTCCTATAGCATGAGATGTGATATCTCAATGCTTATACCAAACCTGAGACCCTTCCTACGGCATGAGATGTCATATACAACTCCTTCCCATTCCAATCCTGAGACCCTTCCTATAGCATGAGATGTGATATCTCAATGCTTATACCAAACCTGAGACCCTTCCTATAGCATGAGATGTGATATCCAACTACTTCCCATTCCAATCCTGAGACCCTTCCTATAGCATGAGATGTGATATCTCAATGCTTATACCAAACCTGAGACCCTTCCTATAACATGAGATGGGATATCCAACTCCTTCCCATTCCAATCCTGAGACACTTCCGATAGCAGAGATGTGATATCTCAATGCTTATACCAGACCTTAGACCCTTCCTATAACATGAGATCGGATATCCAACTCCTTCCCGTTCCAAACCTGAGACCCTTCCTTTAGCATGAGATGTGATATCCAGCTCCTTCCCATTCCAATCCTGAGACACTTCCGATAGCATGAGATGTGATATCTCAATGCTTCTAATATCAAAACGGAAACCCTCCCTATAGCATGATATGTGATATCTAAGTCCTTCCCATTCCAATCCTGAGACCCTTCCTATAGCATGAGATGTGATATCTCAATGCTTCTACCAAACCTGAGACCCTTCCTTTAGCATGAGATGTGATATCCAACTCCTTCCCATTCCAATCCTGAGACCCTTCCTATAGCATGAGATGTGATATCTCAATACTTCTAATACCAAACCTGAAATCCTTCCGATAACATGAGATGTGATATCCAAATCCTTCCCCTTCCAAACCTGAGACCCTCCCTTTAGCATGAGATGTGATATCCAACTCCTTCCCATTCCAATCCTGAGACCCTTCTGATAGCATGAGATGTGATATCTCAATGCTTCTAATACCAAACCTGAGATCCTTCCTATAACATGAGATGTGATATCCAAATCCTTCCCCTTCCAATTCTGAGACCCTCCCTTTAACATGAGATGTGATATCCAACTCCTTCCCATTCCAACCTGAGACCCTTCCTATAGCATGAGATGTGATATCTCAATGCTTATACCAAACCTGAGACCCTTCCTATAACATGAGATGGGATATCCAACTCCTTCCCATTCCAATCCTGAGACACTTCCCGTAGCAGAGATGTGATATCTCAATGCTTATACCAGACCTTAGACCCTTCCTATAACATGAGATCGGATATCCAACTCCTTCCCGTTCCAAACCTGAGACCCTTCCTTTAGCATGAGATGTGATATCCAGCTCCTTCCCATTCCAATCCTGAGACACTTTTCGATAGCATGAGATGTGATATCTCAATGCTTCTAATATCAAAACGGAAACCCTCCCTATAGCATGATATGTGATATCTAAGTCCTTCCCATTCCAATCCTGAGACCCTTCCTATAGCATGAGATGTGATATCTCAATGCTTCTAATACCAAACCTGAGATCCTTCCGATAGCATGAGATCGGATATCCAACTCCTTCCCATTCCAATCCTGAGACACTTCCGATAGCAGAGATGTGATATCTCAATGCTTATACCAGACCTTAGACCCTTCCTATAACATGAGATCGGATATCCAACTCCTTCCCGTTCCAAACCTGAGACCCTTCCTTTAGCATGAGATGTGATATCCAGCTCCTTCCCATTCCAATCCTGAGACACTTCCTATAGCATGAGATGTGATATCTCAATGCTTCTACCAAACCTGAGACCCTTCCTTTAGCATGAGATGTGATATCCAACTCCTTCCCATTCCAATCCTGAGACCCTTCCTATAGCATGAGATGTGATATCTCAATACTTCTAATACCAAACCTGAGATCCTTCCGATAACATGAGATGTGATATCCAAATCCTTCCCCTTCCAAACCTGAGACCCTCCCTTTAGCATGAGATGTGATATCCATCTCCTTCCCATTCCAATCCTGAGACCCTTCTGATAGCATGAGATGTGATATCTCAATGCTTCTAATACCAAACCTGAGATCCTTCCGATAGCATGAGATGTGATATCTCAATGCTTCTAATACCAAACCTGAGATCCTTCCTATAACATGAGATGTGATATCCAAATCCTTCCCCTTCCAATTCTGAGACCCTCCCTTTAACATGAGATGTGATATCCAACTCCTTCCCATTCCAACCTGAGACCCTTCCTATAGCATGAGATGTGATATCTCAATGCTTATACCAAACCTGAGACCCTTCCTATAACATGAGATGGGATATCCAACTCCTTCCCATTCCAATCCTGAGACACTTCCCATAGCAGAGATGTGATATCTCAATGCTTATACCAGACCTTAGACCCTTCCTATAACATGAGATCGGATATCCAACTCCTTCCCGTTCCAAACCTGAGACCCTTCCTTTAGCATGAGATGTGATATCCAGCTCCTTCCCATTCCAATCCTGAGACACTTCCGATAGCATGAGATGTGATATCTCAATGCTTCTAATATCAAAACGGAAACCCTCCCTATAGCATGATATGTGATATCTAAGTCCTTCCCATTCCAATCCTGAGACCCTTCCTATAGCATGAGATGTGATATCTCAATGCTTCTAATACCAAACCTGAGATCCTTCCGATAGCATGAGATCGGATATCCAACTCCTTCCCATTCCAATCCTGAGACACTTCCGATAGCAGAGATGTGATATCTCAATGCTTATACCAGACCTTAGACCCTTCCTATAACATGAGATCGGATATCCAACTCCTTCCCGTTCCAAACCTGAGACCCTTCCTTTAGCATGAGATGTGATATCCAGCTCCTTCCCATTCCAATCCTGAGACACTTCCTATAGCATGAGATGTGATATCTCAATGCTTCTACCAAACCTGAGACCCTTCCTTTAGCATGAGATGTGATATCCAACTCCTTCCCATTCCAATCCTGAGACCCTTCCTATAGCATGAGATGTGATATCTCAATACTTCTAATACCAAACCTGAGATCCTTCCGATAACATGAGATGTGATATCCAAATCCTTCCCCTTCCAAACCTGAGACCCTCCCTTTAGCATGAGATGTGATATCCATCTCCTTCCCATTCCAATCCTGAGACCCTTCTGATAGCATGAGATGTGATATCTCAATGCTTCTAATACCAAACCTGAGATCCTTCCGATAGCATGAGATGTGATATCTCAATGCTTCTAATACCAAACCTGAGATCCTTCCTATAACATGAGATGTGATATCCAAATCCTTCCCCTTCCAATTCTGAGACCCTCCCTTTAACATGAGATGTGATATCCAACTCCTTCCCATTCCAACCTGAGACCCTTCCTATAGCATGAGATGTGATATCTCAATGCCTCTAATACCAAACCTGAGATCCTTCCTCTAACATGAAATGTGATATCCAACTCCTTCCCTTTCCAAACCTGAGAGCCTATCTATAGCATGAGATGTGATATCCAAGTCCTTCCCATTCCAATCCTTAGACCCTTCCTACAGCATGCAATATGATATCTCAATGATTCTAATAACAAACCTGAGACCCGTCCTATAACATGAGATGGGATATCCAACTCCTTCCATTTCCAATCCTGAGACACTTCCGATAGCAGAGATGTGATATCTCAATGCTTATACCAAACCTGAGACCCTTCCTATAACATAAGATGTGATATCCAACTCCTTCCCGTTCCAAACCTGAGACTCTTCCTTTAGCATGAGATGTGATATCCAGCTCCTTCCCGTTCCAATCCTGAGACACTTCCGATAGCATGAGATGTGATATCTCAATGCTTCTAATATCAAAACTGAGACCCTCCCTATAGCATGATATGTGATATCTAAGTCCTTCCCATTCCAATCCTGAGACCCTTCCTATAGCATGAGATGTGATATCTCAATGCTTCTACCAAACCTGAGACCCTTCCTTTAGCATGATATGTGATATCCAACTCCTTCCCATTCCAATCCTGAGACCCTTCCTATAGCATGAGATGTGATATCTCAATACTTCTAATACCAAACCTGAGATCCTTCCTATAGCATGAGATGTGATATCTCAATGCTTCTAATACCAAACCTGAGACCCTTCCTACAGCATGCGATGTGATATCTCACTGCTTATACCAAACCTGAGACCCTTCCTATAGCATGAGATGTGATATCCAACTCCTTCCCATTCCAATCCTGAGACCCTTTCTATAGCATGAGATGTGATATCTCAATGCTTCTAATATAAAACTTGAGAGCCTCCCTATAGCATGAGATGTGATATCCAAGTCCTTCCCATTCCAATCCTGAGACACTTCCTATAGCATGAGATGTGATATTAAGGGTCTCAGGATTGGAATGGGAAGGAGTTGGATATCACATCTCATGCTATAGGAAGGGTCTCAGGTTTGGTATAAGCATTGAGATATCACATCTCATGCTATAGGAAGGGTCTCAGGATTGGAATGGGAAGGAGTTGTATATGACATCTCATGCCGTAGGAAGGGTCTCAGGTTTGGTATAAGCATTGAGATATCACATCTCTGCTATCGGAAGGGTCTCAGGATTGGAATGGGAAGGAGTTGGATATCCCATCTCATGTTATAGGAAGAGTCTCAGGTTTGGTATTAGAAGCATTGAGATATCACATCTCATGCTATAGGAAGTGTCTCAGGATTGGAATGGGAAGGACTTGGATATCACATCTCATGCTATAGGGAGGCTCTCAAGTTTGATATTAGAAGCATTGAGATATCACATATCATGCTATAGGAAGGGTCTCAGGATTGGAATGGGAAGGAGTTAGATATCACATCTCATGCTATAGGAAGGGTCTCAGGTTTGGTATAAGCAGTGAGATATCACATCTCATGCTATAGGAAGTGTCTCAGGATTGGAATGGGAAGGAGTTGGATATCACATCTCATGTTATAGGAAGGATCTCAGGTTTGGTATAAGAATTGAGATATCACATCTCTGCTATCGGAAGGTGTTAGGAAAGATTTCGTTATTGTAGGGAAATTTCCTTCCATGTGGCAACCCCTAAACTTTTTGCTATTGTTTTTAACCTTGTTCTTGACTTTGCCAGGGAAGTACAGCCTTCTGCCGCACTTCCCTGGGCTTTCGCTCCTTTCTTACGGGGAAACTGACATGCCCTTATGACAGTCAGTACCGGGGAACGTTGTTTCCCGTAGTTTCTTTTATCGTGTCGCCGCTTTAGTGCAACACGACACAAGAGAGCACTGTAAGCTAAGTTACAGCTCTCTTGGGTCTCTAGCCTTCTACAGGCCCTAGATACTCTTTTAGGATGGTATTTGATCGGTGCAAGTCATTCAGGGACTGGAATGGTGGCAGCGATCGTTTTGTATATTTTGAGCTCCTTTTGCCGTTCTGAGCACGTTTTTGCACTGAACCCAAAATGGTGGCCTGGCTCCCCAAAAGGGCCAGACCACGAGGCTCCTTTGTCCTGTCCACTGTCCGTCTTGCTCCCTTCACCTTCCCCAGGTCCAGCGACCCGGGGCCTTCCTTATTTGGGCATGTACTTTCCCGCGAAACGTGGTTGCTTTCGCGGGCTTCTACATGCCGTTTGTGTGCCTCCAGGGTGTGGGCTGGGATGTCTGGTCCCAATACACATCCTGGGTGCCAGCGAGTCTAGGGTGGTGTGAATGCCTGGGACCACCGTGGTCCGTGATTGGTCCACGTATGGTATGTGTTTTGATGAGCGGATCTCCCATTGGTTCCCCTCCGTTTTGGCGCGAAGGGAACCGTGGATAAGAGGGGGCTGGAAACACCACTACCATGTCGATCTCCTGAGTTCTCACGACAGAAGGAATACAGGAGCCAAGTATCCTGCAACCAAGAGGCTGGACCGAGGAATCGCTGGTGACCCGCTGAAGGAATCCTCCTTTGCACTGTTGTCGTCCTGAGAGCCCCCGTCCTCCTTTGATCGAACCAGAAGGCCTGTATTGGTGCTTCGACCTATTGGAATAGCAGGAACAGCTATTCCCGGCATCTTCATCAACTCCTCGCAGTAAGCCTTCGGAAGCGTCTCTGGGCCATCCAGTTGACTGACCAGCTTACAAGGGAGTCCTGCTCTGTAACCGCCGCCAGGTTGTGCCGTATCTCGAGTCGTTGTCACTCTCCCACGCTTCGTACACTTGGCGTTCCCAAGTCTGAAGGGAGGAGTGTACTTTTGACTCCGATACGCACGGCCGCTCCGTTGTCCTGCTGCGGCAACAAAACTGTGCTGGTTTCGTCGATTGGGACGTCTTTTTGATCTACACGACTGGAAAGCGTTCCCTGCTCTTCTGAACCTGCCAGCTGCTGAAACTAACGTGGAGAAGCCTGGGTCTGCTTGCTTCAGGGACCGGTGAGTAGTTTAGCTAGGATCTGGTCGCCCTCCTGCAGTAACCCATTGCTTTTCCCCGCTGTGTAAAACAGCACCCTTTTCGTCCGTACTCGCGCTCTGCTTCTGCTCGCTGTGGAGGCTGCGCTTGAGTTGCGGAACCTGTTCTTCTTCTGCTGTGCACTAACACGAACTGCCTGACGTCCTCCGAAGAGCTTCTCCTTTTGCCCGTTGGCACCAGCACTTGCAGGTACTTTGAGCACAAGGCTCCACTCTTCTCAGGGCTCGGACTTCCATCTAGTTAGGTGCCTCTGAAGGCGAACTGAGTCTAAAGCATTATCGCACTGCCTGTTTTCCTTCCCTTTCAGGTGGACTACATATTTCGTGCTTTAAACGCTTGCGACTGTGTATTTGTATATATATTGTGTTGATTTGGTATGTGTTGGTTTAATATTGTTATAGAGTGATTTTCTTGCTACGGTCATTGTTTTAAAGGCCTTAAAATAAATGTGTTTATATTTTTGATATAACACCTGTTTGGAGTAGTTTGTAAGCGCTCTTGCTTTGTGTGCTCATTGCGGGCTTTCAGTCACCCTCACCCCTCTTGAGACCTAGTCTTGACCGCCGCGATCGCTACCTTGATTGGTCTGGCTCGTCCAGAGGTTACCCTGTTCCAAGTAATTAGGTTGGCCTTCTGAACTTCTGCGCCACCAGGACAGAGTTCAGAAATCCGTCTTAACAAATTGGTGTACAGCGGTGGGATACGACTGAAGGTATCCAGTGTTGCGCACGGGCTAAGGCATTTCAGGTTATTCCAACCAGTACACGTAGTGGATTGTTGTAATATAACTTTAAAAAGGCCATAGTCCTATCACACAGTATGGAAACAAATACGTTGTTAACTTTAAATGCTTCCAAATCAGAAACGCTGAAAAAGATGTGTGCGGAGAGAGGTGTTTCCTCTCAAGGCACAAAATTGGAAATGATCCAAAGAATCGTGGCGTGGCAAGAAGCACAGCTTGACGCTATTACTTCTGAGGACAGTGCGGAAGGTGGTGGGGCTGCTCTCACTGGCAGAACCGACGGTTCTGCCGCTGCACTGATCCACCGCGACCACGAGGACAGGGAGGACGAGATGTCTAATGTTTCCTCTGCCAGTGCTGATGGGGAGGCTATGCTTGAATTCAAGAAGCAAGAGCTGCGGTTTAGGCAGCAGGAGCTTGAATTCAGCATAGCCAAACTGAAAATCGAACAGGCAGAAAAACAAAAAGACAGGGATCACCAGTTGGAACTGGCCAAGCTTCAGGTTGCAAATGGGTCCACGGGTCCTGGACATGGGTCTGGGGCCTCCTCTCATCCACGGTTTCCAAAAGATCTGCTCAGTGTGTATGAAGAACGGAATGACATTATGGACTGGCTGAAGGCGTTTGAGTATGCATGCGAAGTTCAGAAAGTTGACAATGCTGACAAGATTGCGTGGTTGCTCAGTAGACTGCCCCATTCTGGCTGTAGTGCCATTATGAAGATGTCGAAGGCTGAGCGAGCTGATTTCGCAATGTTGAAGCAGACTCTCATTTTAAAGTTAGGGAAGACTCCGGCCCAATATTTAAAGCGTTTTCGAGAGTATAAGAAAAAGGAAGGTGGTACTTGGGTATCTTATGTCACTGAATCTTTGAAAAACTTAACTGGCTGGGTCGAAGGATATAAGGTTTCTACCTTCGAAGGCATGATAAATCTTGTCATGCTTGAACACATTTTTGCTTCTTCTTCCCCGGAGCTTAAGCAGCATTTGGCCGATTCGAAGGAGATAGATCCTAAGAAGCTGGCCATTGCAGCGGACTTATGGGTGTCACATCGAGTGTCCCATAAGGACAAAACTCATCCTGGTAAGCAGGAGGAAGGGAAAAAGTCCAAAGATATGGAGGGTGGGGAATCTGCTAAATCTTCTTCCCAAAAGGGCCACAAAAAGAAAAACAAGGGTAAGACACAAGAGAACTCACAGGGTAGTGGAGGTCAGCCTCCGAAACAGAACTCTGGTTACAATAAGCCTCCCTATGTAAACAGACCCAATGGATCTTGTTTTGCTTGTGGAGCAACTGACCATGTGAAGGGGGATCCCCGTTGTAAGGTTAGACCTTTGGGGGTCCACTCCGCTAATCTGGCCTTCTCCTCCTACGAGGAAGAAGAGATTACAGGAGCATCCTTCTCCTCAGACTCATTTCCCAGCGGAATAGAGGCTGAGGTAGTTTTAGTGTCCCTGGGTTCCTGGGAGCCTAAAGTCGCAGAGGCGTATGCTAGGATTCCGGATAATACCAAGCACTACTTTAAAGACAGTGTGCTGATCAATGGAGTAGATACTCCAGCTCTTAGGGATAGTGGGTGCAGTCGCACTGTAGTGGACTCTACCTTGGTAGACTCAGAGGAAGTTGCCAGAGCTACTCTGATGCCCACTAAGTTGGCTGACGGCCCCCTCTGTATGTTTCCCGTGATCCCTGTAAATCTTACTTTAAATGGTACAGCAGTCAGGATTCCAGTGAGCATTCAGAGAAACGTCCCGGGAAAGGTCTTGTTAGGCAATGATCTCAGAGCTTTAGGGCTCGTAGGAGACACTGCCGAAAGACCCTACACACGGTCTCAAGCACGGGCAGCATTGGCCAAGTCCAATACGCCGCCCCAGCCGAAGGGGAAACCCAAGGCGAAAGGAGTCTACAAGTCACGACGAGGGAAAGAGAATATTCCCCCGAGCTCGCCTACCACTGCGGTGGAGGAAGTTGGTCGATCGCCCGAGCCTGACGAGGAAGTGGCGATGCCTGAAGTATTCGACCCCAACGATCATCCTGAACTAAAAGACTTGTTAGTTGAAGGAGGTCCTGATAGGGACGAGTTCAGTAAAGGCCAACGTGAGTGCCCATCTCTGGAAGGCCTAAGGAGACAGGCCTGCTCCCAGCTTGAGGGTGAACCTCCTGGGACGCACAGGATTTATTGGGAAGGTGGACTCCTCTATAGTGAGCCCACAGAGTCTACAGAAGGAGACCATAGGAGGTTGGTGGTTCCCCTTTCTGTTAGGCCCTTCCTCCTGCAGTTGGCGCATGAAGTTCCCCTTGCTGGTCACCTTGGTATGAAGAGGACCAAGCAAAGGTTATCCATGCACTTCTACTGGCCCAAGATGGGGGTGCAAGTAGAAAGTCACTGCCGGAGTTGTGCCTCCTGCCAGTTACCTGGTAAGGTTGGCGCGACAATCCAAGCTCCGTTGGTACCGCTCCCAGTTGTGGGGGTACCATTTGAAAGGGTAGGGATCGACATCGTCGGTCCCCTTGACCCGCAAACATCCTCGGGCAATAGGTTTATCCTGGTGCTGGTCGACCATGCAACCAGGTATCCTGAGGCCATCCCATTAAAAACTGTAACTGCCAAGTCAGTTGCAAAAGCTTTACTCGGCATATTTACTAGGGTTGGCTTCCCTAAAGAAGTTGTGTCAGATCGTGGCAGCAACTTTATGTCGAAGTATATGCAGGCTATGTGGAAAGAATGGGGGGTCACCTACAAGTTCTCTTCTGCATACCACCCCCAGACCAATGGTCTGATGGAACGTTTCAACAGAACGTTAAAGAGCATGATTGGGGCTCTGGAGGAGCCTCAGAGAAGAAAATGGGATCTTCTTTTACCATGCTTGCTGTTTGCCTACCGAGAGGTACCACAGGAGGGTGTTGGCTTCAGCCCCTTCGAACTTCTGTTCGGTCATCCCGTACGGGGACCCTTATCCATCGTCAAAGAGGGATGGGAGATGCCCACTCCCCCTGTTACTACCAACGTAGTTGATTATGTGCTAGGGCTCAGAAAACGGATGGTACTTCTGATGGGCTTGGCTAGTGAGAAATTGAAGGCAGGGCAAGCGCTGGTGAAACATTGGTACGACCAGAAAGCTTCCCTCATCAACTTTACACCTGGTCAGCAAGTCCTGATCATGAATCCAATAAGGCCTCGCGCTTTACAGGACAAATGGTCAGGCCCTTACACAGTGGTGGAGCCCCTGGGTGAGGTGAACTATTTAGTGGACCTTGGAAGGCCTGGACAGGCTCCAAAAGTGTTTCACGTGAATAGGCTGAAGTCTTTCGTCCCAAGAGTCGAAATCGCAGCACTGCTACTGGCTTCAGACGTCGAGGAAGAGGAGTCTGAACCTCTCCCCGACCTGTTCCAAGGTGGTCCTTCAGATTGCTCCTTTGAGGGTGTTCGTGTGGCCCCTCACCTGACTTCTGATCAGCAGGCTGAGGTGAAAAGTTTGCTTCGGCAGTTTTCCCCCCTGTTTTCACAGTCGCCTGGTTTGACACCTTGGTGCAAACATAACATAGACACAGGAGACAGTGTACCTACCAAAAGTAGGGGATACAGAATGTCGGATAAAGTACGGTCTTATATTAAGACCGAGGTCAACAAGATGTTAGACCTTGGGGTGATTGAACCCTCTAGTAGTCCTTGGTCCAGCCCTGTGGTTTTGGTTCCAAAGGCAGGCACTTCTGAATTGAGGTTCTGCGTGGATTACAGGGCTCTGAATGCTGTCACCAAGACAGATGCACACCCCTTGCCTCGAACAGATGAGCTGGTGGATACTTTGGGTGCCTCAAAGTACCTCAGCACGTTTGACCTTACTGCTGGCTATTGGCAAATAGCGTTAGCAGAACATGCTAAGGAGAAGACAGCATTTTCTACTCCAGACGGCCTTTACCAATTCCGGGTAATGCCGTTCGGGTTGAAGAATGCACCTGCCACTTTCCAGAGGCTTGTGAATCATGTGTTGAATGGGTTGGACGAATTCTGTCTCGCATATCTGGACGATATCGCAGTTTTCAGTGCCACCTGGGAAGACCATGTGAAACACCTCGGGATTGTGCTCCAGGCTCTTCAGAAAGCCCACTTGACCATAAAGGCTAGTAAATGCCAGATTGGACAAGGCTCAGTGGTTTACCTTGGACATGAAGTAGGTGGAGGGAGGATACAGCCTCTTCCCAGTAAAGTACAAGCAGTACAAGACTGGCCTACCCCCACTACGCAAACCCAAGTGAGAGCCTTCTTAGGACTCACGGGGTATTATCGCAATTTTATGGCAGACTATGGCACCATAGCTGCTCCTCTGACTGCCCTCACAACTCCGAAGAAACCCAAGAAGGTAACTTGGACCGACGAGTGTGAGAAGGCCTTCAATGGCTTGAAAGACTCCTTGTGCCAGGCCCCTGTGCTCAGGGCCCCTGATTATCAAAGAACTTTTATCGTGCAGACGGACGCCTCTGACACTGGGATAGGAGCTGTACTATCACAAGTAGATGAGAAGGGTAAGGAACACCCTATTGGTTTTATTAGTCGCCAGCTTAAGGACAGAGAGCTCAGATGGTCCACGGTAGAGAAAGAATGTTTCTCTGTTGTGTGGGCCCTAAGGAAGCTGAGGCCCTACCTCTATGGGACCCACTTCACTGTGCAAACTGACCATAAGCCGTTAAAGTGGCTAATGAACATGAAGGGGGAGAATCCAAAGTTGCTTAGGTGGTCCATAAGTCTACAAGGCTTCGACTTCACTATTGAGCATAGGCCAGGTGTCCAACATAGCAATGCTGATGGGTTGTCCAGAATGTTTAACCGACCTGAACATGAGACTCATCCAGGGGTGGATTAGTTCCCCCTGTCCATAGTCTGGGAGGGGCGAGTGTTAGGAAAGATTTCGTTATTGTAGGGAAATTTCCTTCCATGTGGCAACCCCTAAACTTTTTGCTATTGTTTTTAACCTTGTTCTTGACTTTGCCAGGGAAGTACAGCCTTCTGCCGCACTTCCCTGGGCTTTCGCTCCTTTCTTACGGGGAAACTGACATGCCCTTATGACAGTCAGTACCGGGGAACGTTGTTTCCCGTAGTTTCTTTTATCGTGTCGCCGCTTTAGTGCAACACGACACAAGAGAGCACTGTAAGCTAAGTTACAGCTCTCTTGGGTCTCTAGCCTTCTACAGGCCCTAGATACTCTTTTAGGATGGTATTTGATCGGTGCAAGTCATTCAGGGACTGGAATGGTGGCAGCGATCGTTTTGTATATTTTGAGCTCCTTTTGCCGTTCTGAGCACGTTTTTGCACTGAACCCAAAATGGTGGCCTGGCTCCCCAAAATGGCCAGACCATGAGGCTCCTTTGTCCTGTCCACTGTCCGTCTTGCTCCCTTCACCTTCCCCAGGTCCAGCGACCCGGGGCCTTCCTTATTTGGGCATGTACTTTCCCGCGAAACGTGGTTGCTTTCGCGGGCTTCTACATGCCGTTTGTGTGCCTCCAGGGTGTGGGCTGGGATGTCTGGTCCCAAAACACATCCTGGGTGCCAGAGAGTCTAGGGTGGTGTGAATGCCTGGGACCACCGTGGTCCGTGATTGGTCCACGTATGGTATGTGTTTTGATGAGCGGATCTCCCATTGGTTCCCCTCCGTTTTGGCGGGAAGGGAACCGTGGATAAGAGGGGGCTGGAAACACCACTACCATGTCGATCTCCTGAGTTCTCACGAACGAAGGAATACAGGAGCCAAGTATCCTGCAACCAAGAGGCTGGACCGAGGAATCGCTGGTGACCCGCTGAAGGAATCCTCCTTTGCACTGCTGTCGTCCTGAGAGCCCCCGTCCTCCTTTGATCGAACCAGAAGGCCTGTATTGGTGCTTCGACCTATTGGAATAGCAGGAACAGCTATTCCCGGCATCTTCATCAACTCCTCGCAGTAAGCCTTCGGAAGCGTCTCTGGGCCATCCAGTTGACTGACCAGCTTACAAGGGAGTCCTGCTCTGTAACCGCCGCCAGGTTGTGCCGTATCTCGAGTCCTTGTCACTCTCCCACGCTTCGTACACTTGGCGTTCCCAAGTCTGAAGGGAGGAGTGTACTTTTGACTCCGATACGCACGGCCGCTCCGTTGTCCTGCTGCGGCAACAAAACTGTGCTGGTTTCGTCGATTGGGACGTCTTTTTGATCTACACGACTGGAAAGCGTTCCCTGCTCTTCTGAACCTGCCAGCTGCTGAAACTAACGTGGAGAAGCCTGGGTCTGCTTGCTTCGGGGACCGGTGAGTAGTTTAGCTAGGATCTGGTCGCCCTCCTGCAGTAACCCATTGCTTTTCCCCGCTGTGTAAAACAGCACCCTTTTCGTCCGTACTCGCGCTCTGCTTCTGCTCGCTGTGGAGGCTGCGCTTGAGTTGCGGAACCTGTTCTTCTTCTGCTGTGCACTAACACGAACTGCCTGACCTCCTCCGAAGAGCTTCTCCTTTTGCCCGTTGGCACCAGCGTGTGCAGGTACTTTGAGCACAAGGCTCCACTCTTCTCAGGGCTCGGACTTCCATCTAATTAGGTGCCTCTGAAGGCGAACTGAGTCTGAAGCATTATCGCACTGCCTGTTTTCCTTCCCTTTCAGGTGGACTACATATTTCGTGCTTTAAACGCTTGCGACTGTGTATTTGTATATATATTGTGTTGATTTGGTATGTGTTGGTTTAATATTGTTATAGAGTGATTTTCTTGCTACGGTCATTGTTTTAAAGGCCTTAAAATAAATGTGTTTATATTTTTGATATAACACCTGTTTGGAGTAGTTTGTAAGCGCTCTTGCTTTGTGTGCTCATTGCGGGCTTTCAGTCACCCTCACCCCTCTTGAGACCTAGTCTTGACCGCCGCGATCGCTACCTTGATTGGTCTGGCTCGTCCAGAGGTTTCCCTGTTCCAAGTAATTAGGTTGGCCTTCTGAACTTCTGCGCCACCAGGACAGAGTTCAGAAATCCGTCTTAACAGAAGGGTCTCAGGATTGGAATGGGAAGGAGTTGGATATTCCAATCTCATGTTATAGGAAGGGTCTCAGGTTTGGTATTAGAAGCATTGAGATATCACATCTCATGCTATCGGAAGGATCTCAGGTTTGGTATTAGAAGCATTGAGATATCACATCTCATGCTATCAGAAGGGTCTCAGGATTGGAATGGGAAGGAGATGGATATCACATCTCATGCTAAAGGGAGGGTCTCAGGTTTGGAAGGGGAAGGATTTGGATATCACATCTCATGTTATCGGAAGGATCTCAGGTTTGGTATTAGAAGTATTGAGATATCACATCTCATGCTATAGGAAGGGTCTCAGGATTGGAATGGGAAGGAGTTGGATATCACATCTCATGCTAAAGGAAGGGTCTCAGGTTTGGTAGAAGCATTGAGATATCACATCTCATGCTATAGGAAGGGTCTCAGGATTGGAATGGGAAGGACTTAGATATCACATATCATGCTATAGGGAGGGTTTCCGTTTTGATATTAGAAGCATTGAGATATCACATCTCATGCTATCGGAAGTGTCTCAGGATTGGAATGGGAAGGAGCTGGATATCACATCTCATGCTAAAGGAAGGGTCTCAGGTTTGGAACTGGAAGGAGTTGGATATCCGATCTCATGTTATAGGAAGGGTCTAAGGTCTGGTATAAGCATTGAGATATCACATCTCTGCTATCGGAAGTGTCTCAGGATTGGAATGGGAAGGAGTTGGATATCCCATCTCATGTTATAGGAAGGGTCTCAGGTTTGGTATAAGCATTGAGATATCACATCTCATGCTATAGGAAGGGTCTCAGGATTGGAATGGGAAGGAGTTGGATATCACATCTCATGCTATAGGAAGGGTCTCAGGTTTGGTATAAGCATTGAGATATCACATTCCATGCTATAGGAAGGGTCTCAGGATTGGAATGGGAAGGAGTTGTATATGACATCTCATGCCGTAGGAAGGGTCTCAGGTTTGGTATAAGCATTGAGATATCACATCTCATGCTATAGGAAGGGTCTCAGGATTGGAATAGGAAGGAGTTGGATATCACATCTCATGCTATAGGAAGGGTCTCAGGTTTGGTATAAGCATTGAGATATCACATCTCATGCTATAGGAAGGGTCTCAGGATTGGAATGGGAAGGAGTTGTATATGACATCTCATGCCGTAGGAAGGGTCTCAGGTTTGGTATAAGCATTGAGATATCACATCTCTGCTATCGGAAGGGTCTCAGGATTGGAATGGGAAGGAGTTGGATATCCCATCTCATGTTATAGGAAGAGTCTCAGGTTTGGTATTAGAAGCATTGAGATATCACATCTCATGCTATAGGAAGGGTCTCAGGATTGGAATGGGAAGGAGTTAGATATCACATCTCATGCTATAGGAAGGGTCTCAGGTTTGGTATAAGCAGTGAGATATCACATCTCATGCTATAGGAAGTGTCTCAGGATTGGAATGGGAAGGAGTTGGATATCACATCTCATGTTATAGGAAGGATCTCAGGTTTGGTATAAGAATTGAGATATCACATCTCTGCTATCGGAAGGGTCTCAGGATTGGAATGGGAAGGAGTTGGATATTCCAATCTCATGTTATAGGAAGGGTCTCAGGTTTGGTATTAGAAGCATTGAGATATCACATCTCATGCTATCGGAAGGATCTCAGGTTTGGTATTAGAAGCATTGAGATATCACATCTCATGCTATCAGAAGGGTCTCAGGATTGGAATGGGAAGGAGATGGATATCACATCTCATGCTAAAGGGAGGGTCTCAGGTTTGGAAGGGGAAGGATTTGGATATCACATCTCATGTTATCGGAAGGATCTCAGGTTTGGTATTAGAAGTATTGAGATATCACATCTCATGCTATAGGAAGGGTCTCAGGATTGGAATGGGAAGGAGTTGGATATCACATCTCATGCTAAAGGAAGGGTCTCAGGTTTGGTAGAAGCATTGAGATATCACATCTCATGCTATAGGAAGGGTCTCAGGATTGGAATGGGAAGGACTTAGATATCACATATCATGCTATAGGGAGGGTTTCCGTTTTGATATTAGAAGCATTGAGATATCACATCTCATGCTATCGGAAGTGTCTCAGGATTGGAATGGGAAGGAGCTGGATATCACATCTCATGCTAAAGGAAGGGTCTCAGGTTTGGAACTGGAAGGAGTTGGATATCCGATCTCATGTTATAGGAAGGGTCTAAGGTCTGGTATAAGCATTGAGATATCACATCTCTGCTATCGGAAGTGTCTCAGGATTGGAATGGGAAGGAGTTGGATATCCCATCTCATGTTATAGGAAGGGTCTCAGGTTTGGTATAAGCATTGAGATATCACATCTCATGCTATAGGAAGGGTCTCAGGATTGGAATGGGAAGGAGTTGGATATCACATCTCATGCTATAGGAAGGGTCTCAGGTTTGGTATAAGCATTGAGATATCACATCTCATGCTATAGGAAGGGTCTCAGGATTGGAATGGGAAGGAGTTGTATATGACATCTCATGCCGTAGGAAGGGTCTCAGGTTTGGTATAAGCATTGAGATATCACATCTCATGCTATAGGAAGGGTCTCAGGATTGGAATGGGAAGGAGTTGGATATCACATCTCATGCTATAGGAAGGGTCTCAGGTTTGGTATAAGCATTGAGATATCACATCTCATGCTATAGGAAGGGTCTCAGGATTGGAATGGGAAGGAGTTGTATATGACATCTCATGCCGTAGGAAGGGTCTCAGGTTTGGTATAAGCATTGAGATATCACATCTCTGCTATCGGAAGGGTCTCAGGATTGGAATGGGAAGGAGTTGGATATCCCATCTCATGTTATAGGAAGAGTCTCAGGTTTGGTATTAGAAGCATTGAGATATCACATCTCATGCTATAGGAAGGGTCTCAGGATTGGAATGGGAAGGAGTTAGATATCACATCTCATGCTATAGGAAGGGTCTCAGGTTTGGTATAAGCAGTGAGATATCACATCTCATGCTATAGGAAGTGTCTCAGGATTGGAATGGGAAGGAGTTGGATATCACATCTCATGTTATAGGAAGGATCTCAGGTTTGGTATAAGAATTGAGATATCACATCTCTGCTATCGGAAGGATCTCAGGTTTGGTATTAGAAGCATTGAGATATCACATCTCATGCTATCAGAAGGGTCTCAGGATTGGAATGGGAAGGAGATGGATATCACATCTCATGCTAAAGGGAGGGTCTCAGGTTTGGAAGGGGAAGGATTTGGATATCACATCTCATGTTATCGGAAGGATCTCAGGTTTGGTATTAGAAGTATTGAGATATCACATCTCATGCTATAGGAAGGGTCTCAGGATTGGAATGGGAAGGAGTTGGATATCACATCTCATGCTAAAGGAAGGGTCTCAGGTTTGGTAGAAGCATTGAGATATCACATCTCATCCTATAGGAAGGGTCTCAGGATTGGAATGGGAAGGACTTAGATATCACATATCATGCTATAGGGAGGGTTTCCGTTTTGATATTAGAAGCATTGAGATATCACATCTCATGCTATCGGAAGTGTCTCAGGATTGGAATGGGAAGGAGCTGGATATCACATCTCATGCTAAAGGAAGGGTCTCAGGTTTGGAACGGGAAGGAGTTGGATATCCGATCTCATGTTATAGGAAGGGTCTAAGGTCTGGTATAAGCATTGAGATATCACATCTCTGCTATCGGAAGTGTCTCAGGATTGGAATGGGAAGGAGTTGGATATCCCATCTCATGTTATAGGAAGGGTCTCAGGTTTGGTATAAGCATTGAGATATCACATCTCATGCTATAGGAAGGGTCTCAGGATTGGAATGGGAAGGAGTTGGATATCACATCTCATGCTATAGGAAGGGTCTCAGGTTTGGTATTAGAAGCATTGAGATATCACATCTCATGCTATCAGAAGGGTCTCAGGATTGGAATGGGAAGGAGATGGATATCACATCTCATGCTAAAGGGAGGGTCTCAGGTTTGGAAGGGGAAGGATTTGGATATCACATCTCATGTTATCGGAAGGATCTCAGGTTTGGTATTAGAAGTATTGAGATATCACATCTCATGCTATAGGAAGGGTCTCAGGATTGGAATGGGAAGGAGTTGGATATCACATCTCATGCTAAAGGAAGGGTCTCAGGTTTGGTAGAAGCATTGAGATATCACATCTCATGCTATAGGAAGGGTCTCAGGATTGGAATGGGAAGGACTTAGATATCACATATCATGCTATAGGGAGGGTTTCCGTTTTGATATTAGAAGCATTGAGATATCACATCTCATGCTATCGGAAGTGTCTCAGGATTGGAATGGGAAGGAGCTGGATATCACATCTCATGCTAAAGGAAGGGTCTCAGGTTTGGAACTGGAAGGAGTTGGATATCCGATCTCATGTTATAGGAAGGGTCTAAGGTCTGGTATAAGCATTGAGATATCACATCTCTGCTATCGGAAGTGTCTCAGGATTGGAATGGGAAGGAGTTGGATATCCCATCTCATGTTATAGGAAGGGTCTCAGGTTTGGTATAAGCATTGAGATATCACATCTCATGCTATAGGAAGGGTCTCAGGATTGGAATGGGAAGGAGTTGGATATCACATCTCATGCTATAGGAAGGGTCTCAGGTTTGGTATAAGCATTGAGATATCACATCTCATGCTATAGGAAGGGTCTCAGGATTGGAATGGGAAGGAGTTGTATATGACATCTCATGCCGTAGGAAGGGTCTCAGGTTTGGTATAAGCATTGAGATATCACATCTCATGCTATAGGAAGGGTCTCAGGATTGGAATGGGAAGGAGTTGGATATCACATCTCATGCTATAGGAAGGGTCTCAGGTTTGGTATAAGCATTGAGATATCACATCTCATGCTATAGGAAGGGTCTCAGGATTGGAATGGGAAGGAGTTGTATATGACATCTCATGCCGTAGGAAGGGTCTCAGGTTTGGTATAAGCATTGAGATATCACATCTCTGCTATCGGAAGGGTCTCAGGATTGGAATGGGAAGGAGTTGGATATCCCATCTCATGTTATAGGAAGAGTCTCAGGTTTGGTATTAGAAGCATTGAGATATCACATCTCATGCTATAGGAAGGGTCTCAGGATTGGAATGGGAAGGAGTTAGATATCACATCTCATGCTATAGGAAGGGTCTCAGGTTTGGTATAAGCAGTGAGATATCACATCTCATGCTATAGGAAGTGTCTCAGGATTGGAATGGGAAGGAGTTGGATATCACATCTCATGTTATAGGAAGGATCTCAGGTTTGGTATAAGAATTGAGATATCACATCTCTGCTATCGGAAGGATCTCAGGTTTGGTATTAGAAGCATTGAGATATCACATCTCATGCTATCAGAAGGGTCTCAGGATTGGAATGGGAAGGAGATGGATATCACATCTCATGCTAAAGGGAGGGTCTCAGGTTTGGAAGGGGAAGGATTTGGATATCACATCTCATGTTATCGGAAGGATCTCAGGTTTGGTATTAGAAGTATTGAGATATCACATCTCATGCTATAGGAAGGGTCTCAGGATTGGAATGGGAAGGAGTTGGATATCACATCTCATGCTAAAGGAAGGGTCTCAGGTTTGGTAGAAGCATTGAGATATCACATCTCATCCTATAGGAAGGGTCTCAGGATTGGAATGGGAAGGACTTAGATATCACATATCATGCTATAGGGAGGGTTTCCGTTTTGATATTAGAAGCATTGAGATATCACATCTCATGCTATCGGAAGTGTCTCAGGATTGGAATGGGAAGGAGCTGGATATCACATCTCATGCTAAAGGAAGGGTCTCAGGTTTGGAACGGGAAGGAGTTGGATATCCGATCTCATGTTATAGGAAGGGTCTAAGGTCTGGTATAAGCATTGAGATATCACATCTCTGCTATCGGAAGTGTCTCAGGATTGGAATGGGAAGGAGTTGGATATCCCATCTCATGTTATAGGAAGGGTCTCAGGTTTGGTATAAGCATTGAGATATCACATCTCATGCTATAGGAAGGGTCTCAGGATTGGAATGGGAAGGAGTTGGATATCACATCTCATGCTATAGGAAGGGTCTCAGGTTTGGTATAAGCATTGAGATATCACATCTCATGCTATAGGAAGGGTCTCAGGATTGGAATGGGAAGGAATTGTATATGACATCTCATGCCGTAGGAAGGGTCTCAGGTTTGGTATAAGCATTGAGATATCACATCTCATGCTATAGGAAGGGTCTCAGGATTGGAATGGGAAGGAGTTGGATATCACATCTCATGCTATAGGAAGGGTCTCAGGTTTGGTATAAGCATTGAGATATCACATCTCATGCTATAGGAAGGGTCTCAGGATTGGAATGGGAAGGAGTTGTATATGACATCTCATGCCGTAGGAAGGGTCTCAGGTTTGGTATACGCATTGAGATATCACATCTCTGCTATCGGAAGGGTCTCAGGATTGGAATGGGAAGGAGTTGGATATCCCATCTCATGTTATAGGAAGAGTCTCAGGTTTGGTATTAGAAGCATTGAGATATCACATCTCATGCTATAGGAAGTGTCTCAGGATTGGAATGGGAAGGACTTGGATATCACATCTCATGCTATAGGGAGGCTCTCAAGTTTGATATTAGAAGCATTGAGATATCACATCTCATGCTATAGGAAGGGTCTCAGGATTGGAATGGGAAGGAGTTGGATATCACATCTCATGCTATTGGAAGGGTCTCAGGTTTGGTATAAGCAGTGAGATATCACATCTCATGCTATAGGAAGTGTCTCAGGATTGGAATGGGAAGGAGTTGGATATCACATCTCATGTTATAGGAAGGATCTCAGGTTTGGTATAAGAATTGAGATATCACATCTCTGCTATCGGAAGGGTCTCAGGATTGGAATGGGAAGGAGTTGGATATTCCAATCTCATGTTATAGGAAGGGTCTCAGGTTTGGTATTAGAAGCATTGAGATATCACATCTCATGCTATAGGAAGGGTCTCAGGATTGGAATGGGAAGGACTTGGATATCACATCTCATGCTATAGGGAGGGTCTCAAGTTTGATATTAGAAGCATTGAGATATTACATCTCATGATATCGGAAGGGTCTCAGGATTGGAATGGGAAGGAGTTGGATATCACATCTCATGATAAAGGAAGGGTCTAAGGTTTGGAAGGGGAAGGATTTGGATATCACATCTCATGTTATAGGACGGGTCTCAGGTTTGGTATTAGAAGCATTGAGATATCAAGTCTCATGGTATAGAAAGGGGATCAGAATTGGAATGGGAAGGAGTTGGATGTCACAACTCAAGCTATAGGAAGGGTCTCAGGATTGGAATGGGAAGGACTTGGATATCACATCTCATGCTATAGGGAGGGTCTCAAGTTTGATATTAGAAGCATTGAGATATCACATCTCATGATATCGGAAGGGTCTCAGGATTGGAATGGGAAGGAGTTGGATATCACATCTCATGATAAAGGAAGGGTCTAAGGTTTGGAAGGGGAAGGATTTGGATATCACATCTCATGTTATAGGACGGGTCTCAGGTTTGGTATTAGAAGCATTGAGATATCAAGTCTCATGGTATAGGAAGGGGCTCAGAATTGGAATGGGAAGGAGTTGGATATCAAGTCTCATGGTATACGAAGGGGCTCAGAATTGGAATGGGAAGGAGTTGGATATCACATCTCATGCTAAAGGGAGGGTCTCAGGTTAGGAAGGGGAAGGATTTGGATATCACATCTCATGTTATAGGAAGGATCTCAGGTTTGGTATTAGAAGCATTGAGATATCACATCTCATGCTATCGGAAGTATCTCAGGTTTGGTATTAGAGGCATTGAGATATCACATCTCATGCTATCTATCATAAGGGTCTCAGGATTGGAATGGGAAGGAGTTGGATATCACATCTCATGCTAAAGGGAGGGTCTCAGGTTTGGAAGGGGAAGCATTTGGATATCACATCACATGTTATAAGAAGGATCTCAGGTTTGGTATTAGAAGCATTGAGATATCACATCTCATGCTATCGGAAGGGTCTCAGGATTGGAATGGGAAGGAATCGGATATCACATCTCATGCTATAGGAAGGCCCTCAGGTTTGGAAGGGGAAAGAGTTGGATATCACATTTCATGTTAGAGGTAGGATCTCAGGTTTGGTATTAGAGGCATTGAGATATCACATCTCATGCTATCAGAAGGGTCTCAGGATTGGAATGGGAAGGAGTTGGATATCACATCTCATGCTAAAGGGAGGGTCTCAGGTTTGGAAGGGGAAGGATTTGGATATCACGTCTCATGTTATAGGAAGGATCTCAGGTTTGGTATTAGAAGCATTGAGATATCACATCTCATGCTATCGGAAAGATCTCAGGTTTGGTATTAGAGGCATTGAGATATCACATCTCATGCTAAAGGGAGGGTCTCAGGTTTGGAAGGGGAAGGATTTGGATATCACATCTCTTGTTATAGGAAGGATCACAGGTTTGGTATTAGAAGCATTGAGATATCACATCTCATGCTATCGGAAGGGTCTCAGGATTGGAATGGGAAGGAGTTGGATAACACATGTCATGCTAAAGGGAGGGTCTCAGGTTTGGAAGGGGAAGGATTTGGATATCACATCTCATGTTACAGGAAGGATCTCAGGTTTGGTATTAGAAGCATTGAGATATCACATCTCATGCTATCGGAAGTATCTCAGGTTTGGTATTAGAGGCATTGAGATATCACATCTCATGCTATCTATCATAAGGGTCTCAGGATTGGAATGGGAAGGAGTTGGATATCACATCTCATGCTAAAGGGAGGGTCTCAGGTTTGGAAGGGGAAGGATTTGGATATCACATCACATGTTATAAGAAGGATCTCAGGTTTGGTATTAGAAGCATTGGGATATCACATCTCATGCTATCGGAAGGGTCTCAGGATTGGAATGGGAAGGAGTCGGATATCACATCTCATGCTATAGGAAGGCTCTCAGGTTTGGAAGGGGAAAGAGTTGGATATCACATTTCATGTTAGAGGTAGGATCTCAGGTTTGGTATTGGAGGCATTGAGATATCACATCTCATGCTATCAGAAGGGTCTCAGGATTAGAATGGGAAGGAGTTGGATATCACATCTCATGCTAAAGGGAGGGTCTCAGGTTTGGAAGGGGAAGGATTTGGATATCACGTCTCATGTTATAGGAAGGATCTCAGGTTTGGTATTAGAAGCATTGAGATATCACATCTCATGCTATCGGAAGGATCTCAGGTTTGGTATTAGAGGCATTGAGATATCACATCTCATGCTAAAGGGAGGGTCTCAGGTTTGTAAGGGGAAGGATTTGGATATCACATCTCTTGTTATAGGAAGGATCACAGGTTTGGTATTAGAAGCATTGAGATATCACATCTCATGCTATCGGAAGGGTCTCAGGATTGGAATGCGAAGGAGCTGGATATCACATCTCATGCTAAAGGAAGGGTCTCAGGTTTGGAACGAAAAGGAGTTGGATATCCGATCTCATGTTATAGGAAGGGTCTCAGGTTTGGTATAAGCATTGAGATATCACATCTCTGCTATCGGAAGTGTCTCAGGATTGGAATGGGAAGGAATTGGATATCCCATCTCATGTTATAGGACGGGTCTCAGGATTGTTATTAGAATCATTGAGATATCATATTGCATGCTGTAGGAAGGGTCTAAGGATTGGAATGGGAAGGACTTGGATATCACATCTCATGCTATAGGAAGGGTCTCAGGTTTGGTATAAGCATTGAGATATCAAATCTCATGCTATAGGAAGGGTCTCAGGATTGGAATGGAAGGAGTTGGATATCACATCTCATGTTATAGGAAGGATCTCAGGTTTGGTATTAGAAGCATTGAGACATCACATCTCATGCTATAAGAAGGGTCGCAGGATTGGAATGGGAAGGAGTTGGATATCACATCTCATACTATAGGAAGGGTCTCAGGTTTGGTATAAGCATTGAGATATCACATCTCATGCTATAGGAAGGGTCTCAGGATTGGAATGGGAAGGAGTTGTATATGACATCTCATGCCGTAGGAAGGGTCTCAGGTTTGGTATAAGCATTGAGATATCACATCTCTGCTATCGGAAGGGTCTCAGGATTGGAATGGGAAGGAGTTGGATATCCCATCTCATGTTATAGGAAGAGTCTCAGGTTTGGTATTAGAAGCATTGAGATATCACATCTCATGCTATAGGAAGTGTCTCAGGATTGGAATGGGAAGGACTTGGATATCACATCTCATGCTATAGGGAGGGTCTCAAGTTTGATATTAGAAGCATTGAGATATCACATCTCATGCTATAGGAAGGGTCTCAGGATTGGAATGGGAAGGAGTTGTATATGACATCTCATGCCGTAGGAAGGGTCTCAGGTTTGGTATAAGCATTGAGATATCACATCTCTGCTATCGGAAGGGTCTCAGGATTGGAATGGGAAGGAGTTGGATATCCCATCTCATGTTATAGGAAGAGTCTCAGGTTTGGTATTAGAGGCATTGAGATATCACATCTCATGCTGTAGGAAGTGTCTCAGGATTGGAATGGGAAGGACTTGGATATCACATCTCATGCTATAGGGAGGCTCTCAAGTTTGATATTAGAAGCATTGAGATATCACATCTCATGCTATAGGAAGGGTCTCAGGATTGGAATGGGAAGGAGTTGGATATCACATCTCATGCTATAGGAAGGGTCTCAGGTTTGGTATAAGCAGTGAGATATCACATCTCATGCTATAGGCAGTGTCTCAGTATTGGAATGGGAAGGAGTTGGATATCACATCTCATGTTATAGGAAGGATCTCAGGTTTGGTATAAACATTGAGATATCACATCTCTGCTATCGGAAGGGTCTCAGGATTGGAATGTAAGGAGTTGGATATTCCCATCTCATGTTATAGGAAGGGTCTCAGGTTTGGTATTAGAAGCATTGAGATATCACATCTCATGCTATAGGAAGGGTCTCAGGATTGGAATGGGAAGGACTTGGATATCACATCTCGTGCTATAGGGAGGGTCTCAAGTTTGATATTAGAAGCATTGAGATATCACATCTCATGATATCGGAAGGGTCTCAGGATTGGAATGGGAAGGAGTTGGATATCACATCTCATGATAAAGGAAGGGTCTAAGGTTTGGAAGGGCAAGGATTTGGATATCACATCTCATGTTATAGGACGGGTCTCAGGTTTGGTATTAGAAGCATTGAGATAACAAGTCTCATGGTATAGGAAGGGTCTCAGAATTGGAATGGGAAGGAGTTTGATATCACATCTCATGCTATAGTATGGGTCTCAGGTTTGGTAGAAGCATTGGGATATCACATCTCATGCTATCGGAATGGTATCAGGATTGGATTTGGAAGGAGTTGGATATCCCATCTCATGCTATAGGAAGGGTCTCAGGTTGGAATGGGAAGGAGTTGGATATCACATCTCATGTTATAGGAAGGGTCTCAGGATTGGAATGGGAAGGACTTGGATATCACATCTCATGCTATAGGAAGGCTCTCAGGTTTGGAAGGGGAGAGAGTTGGATATCACATTTCATGTTAGAGGTAGGATCTCAGGTTTGGTATTAGAGGCATTGAGATATCACATCTCATGCTATCAGAAGGGTCTCAGGATTGGAATGGGAAGGACTTAGATATCACATATCATGCTATAGGGAGGGTCTCAGTTTTGATATTAGAAGCATTGAGATATCACATCTCATGCTATCGGAAGTGTCTCAGGATTGGAATGGGAAGGAGCTGGATATCACATCTCATGCTAAAGGAAGAGTCTCAGGTTTGGAACGGGAAGGAGTTGGATATCACATCTCATGTTATAGGAAGGGTCTCAGGTTTGGTATAAGCATTGAGATATCACATCCCTGCTATCGGAAGTGTCTCAGGATTGGAATGGGAAGGAGTTGGATATCCCATCTCATGTTATAGGACGGGTCTCAGGTTTGTTATTAGAATCATTGAGATATCATATTGCATGCTGTAGGAAGGGTCTAAGGATTGGAATGGGAAGGACTTGGATATCACATCTCATGCTATAGATAGGCTCTCAGGTTTGGAAAGGGAAGGAGTTGGATATCACATTTCATGTTAGAGGAAGGATCTCAGGTTTGGTATTAGAGGCATTGAGATATCACATCTCATGCTATAGGAAGGGTCTCAGGTTGGAATGGGAAGGAGTTGGATATCACATCTCATGTTAAAGGGAGGGTCTCAGAATTGGAAGGGGAAGGATTTGGATATCACATCTCATGTTATAGGAAGGATCTCAGGTTTGGTATTAGAAGCATTGAGATATCACATCTCATGCTATCGGAAGGATCTCAGGTTTGGTATTAGAAGCATTGAGATATCACATCTCATGCTATCAGAAGGGTCTCAGGATTGGAATGGGAAGGAGTTGGATATCACATCTCATGTTATCGGAAGGATCTCAGGTTTGGTATTAGAAGTATTGAGATATCACATCTCATGCTATAGGAAGGGTCTCAGGATTAGAATGGGAAGGAGTTGGATATCACATCTCATGCTAAAGGAAGGGTCTCAGGTTTGGTAGAAGCATTGAGATATCACATCTCATGCTATAGGAAGGGTCTCAGGATTGGAATGGGAAAGACTTAGATATCACATATCATGCTATAGGGAGGGTTTCCGTTTTGATATTAGAAGCATTGAGATATCACATCTCATGCTATCGGAAGTGTCTCAGGATTGGAATGGGAAGGAGCTGGATATCACATCTCATGCTAAAGGAAGGGTCTCAGGTTTGGAACAGGAAGGAGTTGGATATCCGATCTCATGTTATAGGAAGGGTCTAAGGTCTGGTATAAGCATTGAGATATCACATCTCTGCTATCGGAAGTGTCTCAGGATTGGAATGGGAAGGAGTTGGATATCCCATCTCATGTTATAGGAAGGGTCTCAGGTTTGGTATAAGCATTGAGATATCACATCTCATGCTATAGGAAGGGTCTCAGGATTGGAATGGGAAGTAGTTGGATATCACATCTCATGCTATAGGAAGGGTCTCAGGTTTGGTATAAGCATTGAGATATCACATCTCATGCTATAGGAAGGGTCTCAGGATTGGAATGGGAAGGAGTTGTATATGACATCTCATGCCGTAGGAAGGGTCTCAGGTTTGGTATAAGCATTGAGATATCACATCTCATGCTATAGGAAGGGTCTCAGGATTGGAATGGGAAGGAGTTGGATATCACATCTCATGCTATAGGAAGGGTCTCAGGTTTGGTATAAGCATTGAGATATCACATCTCATGCTATAGGAAGGGTCTCAGGATTGGAATGGGAAGGAGTTGTATATGACATCTCATGCCGTAGGAAGGGTCTCAGGTTTGGTATAAGCATTGAGATATCACATCTCTGCTATCGCAAGGGTCTCTGGATTTGAATGGGAAGGAGTTGGATATCCCATCTCATGTTATAGGAAGAGTCTCAGGTTTGGTATTAGAAGCATTGAGATATCACATCTCATGCTATAGGAAGTGTCTCAGGATTGGAATGGGAAGGACTTGGATATCACATCTCATGCTATAGGGAGGCTCTCAAGTTTGATATTAGAAGCATTGAGATATCACATCTCATGCTATAGGAAGGGTCTCAGGATTGGAATGGGAAGGAGTTGGATATCACATCTCATGCTATAGGAAGGGTCTCAGGTTTGGTATAAGCAGTGAGATATCACATCGCATGCTGTAGGAAGGGTCTCAGGTTTGGTATTAGAAGCATTGAGATATCACATCTCATGCTATAGGAAGGATCTCAGGTTTGGTATTAGAAGTATTGAGATATCACATCTCATGCTATAGGAAGGGTCTCAGGATTGGAATGGGAAGGAGTTGGATATCACATATCATGCTAAAGGAAGGGTCTCAGGTTTGGTAGAAGCATTGAGATATCACATCTCATGCTATAGGAAGGGTCTCAGGATTGGAATGGGAAGGACTTAGATATCACATATCATGCTATAGGGAGGGTCTCAGTTTTGATATTAGAAGCATTGAGATATCACATCTCATGCTATCGGAAGTGTCTCAGGATTGGAATGGGAAGGAGCTGGATATCACATCTCATGCTAAAGGAAGAGTCTCAGGTTTGGAACGGGAAGGAGTTGGATATCACATCTCATGTTATAGGAAGGGTCTCAGGTTTGGTATAAGCATTGAGATATCACATCTCTGCTATCGGAAGTGTCTCAGGATTGGAAATGGAAGGAGTTGGATATCCCATCTCATGTTATAGGACGGGTCTCAGGTTTGTTATTAGAATCATTGAGATATCATATTGCATGCTGTAGGAAGGGTCTAAGGATTGGAATGGGAAGGACTTGGATATCACATCTCATGCTATAGATAGGCTCTCAGGTTTGGAAAGGGAAGGAGTTGGATATCACATTTCATGTTAGAGGAAGGATCTCAGGTTTGGTATTAGAGGCATTGATATATCACATCTCATGCTATAGGAAGGGTCTCAGGTTGGAATGGGAAGGAGTTGGATATCACATCTCATGTTAAAGGGAGGGTCTCAGAATTGGAAGGGGAAGGATTTGGATATCACATCTCATGTTATAGGAAGGATCTCAGGTTTGGTATTAGAAGCATTGAGATATCACATCTCATGCTATCGGAAGGATCTCAGGTTTGGTATTAGAAGCATTGAGATATCACATCTCATGCTATCAGAAGGGTCTCAGGATTGGAATGGGAAGGAGATGGATATCACATCTCATGCTAAAGGGAGGGTCTCAGGTTTGGAAGGGGAAGGATTTGGATATCACATCTCATGTTATCGGAAGGATCTCAGGTTTGGTATTAGAAGTATTGAGATATCACATCTCATGCTATAGGAAGGGTCTCAGGATTGGAATGGGAAGGAGTTGTATATGACATCTCATGCCGTAGGAAGGGTCTCAGGTTTGGTATAAGCATTGAGATATCACATCTCTGCTATCGCAAGGGTCTCTGGATTTGAATGGGAAGGAGTTGGATATCCCATCTCATGTTATAGGAAGAGTCTCAGGTTTGGTATTAGAAGCATTGAGATATCACATCTCATGCTATAGGAAGTGTCTCAGGATTGGAATGGGAAGGACTTGGATATCACATCTCATGCTATAGGGAGGCTCTCAAGTTTGATATTAGAAGCATTGAGATATCACATCTCATGCTATAGGAAGGGTCTCAGGATTGGAATGGGAAGGAGTTGGATATCACATCTCATGCTATAGGAAGGGTCTCAGGTTTGGTATAAGCAGTGAGATATCACATCGCATGCTGTAGGAAGGGTCTCAGGTTTGGTATTAGAAGCATTGAGATATCACATCTCATGCTATAGGAAGGATCTCAGGTTTGGTATTAGAAGTATTGAGATATCACATCTCATGCTATAGGAAGGGTCTCAGGATTGGAATGGGAAGGAGTTGGATATCACATATCATGCTAAAGGAAGGGTCTCAGGTTTGGTAGAAGCATTGAGATATCACATCTCATGCTATAGGAAGGGTCTCAGGATTGGAATGGGAAGGACTTAGATATCACATATCATGCTATAGGGAGGGTCTCAGTTTTGATATTAGAAGCATTGAGATATCACATCTCATGCTATCGGAAGTGTCTCAGGATTGGAATGGGAAGGAGCTGGATATCACATCTCATGCTAAAGGAAGAGTCTCAGGTTTGGAACGGGAAGGAGTTGGATATCACATCTCATGTTATAGGAAGGGTCTCAGGTTTGGTATAAGCATTGAGATATCACATCTCTGCTATCGGAAGTGTCTCAGGATTGGAAATGGAAGGAGTTGGATATCCCATCTCATGTTATAGGACGGGTCTCAGGTTTGTTATTAGAATCATTGAGATATCATATTGCATGCTGTAGGAAGGGTCTAAGGATTGGAATGGGAAGGACTTGGATATCACATCTCATGCTATAGATAGGCTCTCAGGTTTGGAAAGGGAAGGAGTTGGATATCACATTTCATGTTAGAGGAAGGATCTCAGGTTTGGTATTAGAGGCATTGATATATCACATCTCATGCTATAGGAAGGGTCTCAGGTTGGAATGGGAAGGAGTTGGATATCACATCTCATGTTAAAGGGAGGGTCTCAGAATTGGAAGGGGAAGGATTTGGATATCACATCTCATGTTATAGGAAGGATCTCAGGTTTGGTATTAGAAGCATTGAGATATCACATCTCATGCTATCGGAAGGATCTCAGGTTTGGTATTAGAAGCATTGAGATATCACATCTCATGCTATCAGAAGGGTCTCAGGATTGGAATGGGAAGGAGATGGATATCACATCTCATGCTAAAGGGAGGGTCTCAGGTTTGGAAGGGGAAGGATTTGGATATCACATCTCATGTTATCGGAAGGATCTCAGGTTTGGTATTAGAAGTATTGAGATATCACATCTCATGCTATAGGAAGGGTCTCAGGATTGGAATGGGAAGGAGTTGGATATCACATCTCATGCTAAAGGAAGGGTCTCAGGTTTGGTAGAAGCATTGAGATATCACATCTCATGCTATAGGAAGTGTCTCAGGATTGGAATGGGAAGGAGCTGGATATCACATCTCATGCTAAAGGAAGGGTCTCAGGTTTGGAACGGGAAGGAGTTGGATATCCGATCTCATGTTATAGGAAGGGTCTAAGGTCTGGTATAAGCATTGAGATATCACATCTCTGCTATCGGAAGTTTCTCAGGATTGGAATGGGAAGGAGTTGGATATCCGATCTCATGCTATCGGAAGGATCTCAGGTTTGGTATTAGAAGCATTGAGATATCACATCTCATGCTATAGGAAGGGTCTCAGGATTGGAATGGGAAGGACTTAGATATCACATATCATGCTATAGGGAGGGTTTCCGTTTTGATATTAGAAGCATTGAGATATCACATCTCATGCTATCGGAAATGTCTCAGGATTGGAATGGGAAGGAGCTGGATATCACATCTCATGCTAAAGGAAGGGTCTCAGGTTTGGAACGGGAAGGAGTTGGATATCCGATCTCATGTTATAGGAAGGGTCTAAGGTCTGGTATAAGCATTGAGATATCACATCTCTGCTATGGGAAGTGTCTCAGGATTGGAATGGGAAGGAGTTGGATATCCCATCTCATGTTATAGGAAGGGTCTCAGGTTTGGTATAAGCATTGAGATATCACATCTCATGCTATAGGAAGGGTCTCAGGTTGGAATGGGAAGGAGTTGGATATCACATCTCATGTTAAAGGGAGGGTCTCAGAATTGGAAGGGGAAGGATTTGGATATCACATCTCATGTTATAGGAAGGATCTCAGGTTTGGTATTAGAAGCATTGAGATATCACATCTCATGCTATCGGAAGGATCTCAGGTTTGGTATTAGAAGCATTGAGATATCACATCTCATGCTATCAGAAGGGTCTCAGGATTGGAATGGGAAGGAGTTGGATATCACATCTCATGCTAAAGGGAGGGTCTCAGGTTTGGAAGGGGAAGGATTTGGATATCACATCTCATGTTATCGGAAGGATTTCAGGTTTGGTATTAGAAGTATTGAGATATCACATCTCATGCTATAGGAAGGGTCTCAGGATTGGAATGGGAAGGAGTTGGATATCACATCTCATGCTAAAGGGAGGGTCTCAGGTTTGGAAGGGGAAGGATTTGGATATCACATCTCATGTTATCGGAAGGATTTCAGGTTTGGTATTAGAAGTATTGAGATATCACATCTCATGCTATAGGAAGGGTCTCAGGATTGGAATGGGAAGGACTTAGATATCACATATCATGCTATAGGAAGGGTTTCTGTTTTGATATTAGAAGCATTGAGATATCACATCTCATGCTAAAGGGAGGGTCTCAGGATTGGAATGGGAAGGAGCTGGATATCACATCTCATGCTAAAGGAAGGGTCTCAGGTTTGGAACGGGAAGGAGTTGGATATCCGATCTCATGTTATAGGAAGGGTCTAAGGTCTGGTATAAGCATTGAGATATCACATCTCTGCTATCGGAAGTGTCTCAGGATTGGAATGGGAAGGAGTTGGATATCCCATCTCATGTTATAGGAAGGGTCTCAGGTTTGGTATAAGCATTGAGATATCACATCTCATGCTATAGGAAGGGTCTCAGGATTGGAATGGGAAGGAGTTGGATATCACATCTCATGCTATAGGAAGGGTCTCAGGTTTGGTATAAGCATTGAGATATCACATCTCATGCTATAGGAAGGGTCTCAGGATTGGAATGGGAAGGAGTTGTATATGACATCTCATGCCGTAGGAAGGGTCTCAGGTTTGGTATAAGCATTGAGATATCACATCTCATGCTATAGGAAGGGTCTCAGGATTGGAATGGGAAGGAGTTGTATATGACATCTCATGTTATAGGAAGGGTCTCAGGTTTGGTATAAGCATTGAGATATCACATCTCATGCTATAGGAAGGGTCTCAGGATTGGAATGGGAAGGAGTTGGATATCACATCTCATGCTATAGGAAGGGTCTCAGGTTTGGTATAAGCATTGAGATATCACATCTCATGCTATAGGAAGGGTCTCAGGATTGGAATGGGAAGGAGTTGGATATCACATCTCATGCTATAGGAAGGGTCTCAGGTTTGGTATAAGCATTGAGATATCACATCTCATGCTATAGGAAGGGTCTCAGGATTGGAATGGGAAGGAGTTGTATATGACATCTCATGCCGTAGGAAGGGTCTCAGGTTTGGTATAAGCATTGAGATATCACATCTCTGCTATCGGAAGGGTCTCAGGATTGGAATGGGAAGGAGTTGGATATCCCATCTCATGTTATAGGAAGAGTCTCAGGTTTGGTATTAGAAGCATTGAGATATCACATCTCATGCTATAGGAAGTGTCTCAGGATTGGAATGGGAAGGACTTGGATATCACATCTCATGCTATAGGGAGGCTCTCAAGTTTGATATTAGAAGCATTGAGATATCACATCTCATGCTATAGGAAGGGTCTCAGGATTGGAATGGGAAGGAGTTGGATATCACATCTCATGCTATAGGAAGGGTCTCAGGTTTGGTATAAGCAGTGAGATATCACATCGCATGCTGTAGGAAGGGTCTCAGGTTTGGTATTAGAAGCATTGAGATATCACATCTCATGCTATAGGAAGGATCTCAGGTTTGATATTAGAAGTATTGAGATATCACATCTCATGCTATAGGAAGGGTCTCAGGATTGGAATGGGAAGGAGTTGGATATCACATCTCATGCTAAAGGAAGGGTCTCAGGTTTGGTAGAAGCATTGAGATATCACATCTCATGCTATAGGAAGGGTCTCAGGATTGGAATGGGAAGGACTTAGATATCACATATCATGCTATAGGGAGGGTCTCAGTTTTGATATTAGAAGCATTGAGATATCACATCTCATGCTATCGGAAGTGTCTCACGATTGGAATGGGAAGGAGCTGGATATCACATATCATGCTAAAGGAAGAGTCTCAGGTTTGGTATAAGCATTGAGATATCAAATCTCTGCTATCGGAAGTGTCTCAGGATTGGAAATGGAAGGAGTTGGATATCCCATCTCATGTTATAGGACGGGTCTCAGGTTTGTTATTAGAATCATTGAGATATCATATTGCATGCTGTAGGAAGGGTCTAAGGATTGGAATGGAAAGGACTTGGATATCACATCTCATGCTATAGATAGGCTCTCAGGTTTGGAAAGGGAAGGAGTTGGATATCACATTTCATGTTAGAGGAAGGATCTCAGGTTTGGTATTAGAGGCATTGAGATATCATATTGCATGCTGTAGGAAGGGTCTAAGGATTGGAATGGGAAGGACTTGGATATCACATCTCATGCTATAGGAAGGGTCTCAGGTTGGAATGGGAAGGAGTTGGATATCACATCTCATGTTAAAGGGAGGGTCTCAGAATTGGAAGGGGAAGGATTTGGATATCACATCTCATGTTATAGGAAGGATCTCAGGTTTGGTATTAGAAGCATTGAGATATCACATCTCATGCTATCGGAAGGATCTCAGGTTTGGTATTAGAAGCATTGAGATATCACATCTCATGCTATCAGCAGGGTCTCAGGATTGGAATGGGAAGGAGATGGATATCACATCTCATGCTAAAGGGAGGGTCTCAGGTTTGGAAGGGGAAGGATTTGGATATCACATCTCATGTTATCGGAAGGATCTCAGGTTTGGTATTAGAAGTATTGAGATATCACATCTCATGCTATAGGAAGGGTCTCAGGATTGGAATGGGAAGGAGTTGGATATCACATCTCATGCTAAAGGAAGGGTCTCAGGTTTGGTAGAAGCATTGAGATATCACATCTCATGCTATAGGAAGTGTCTCAGGATTGGAATGGGAAGGAGCTGGATATCACATCTCATGCTAAAGGAAGGGTCTCAGGTTTGGAACGGGAAGGAGTTGGATATCCGATCTCATGTTATAGGAAGGGTCTAAGGTCTGGTATAAGCATTGAGATATCACATCTCTGCTATCGGAAGTGTCTCAGGATTGGAATGGGAAGGAGTTGGATATCCCATCTCATGTTATAGGAAGGGTCTCAGGTTTGGTATAAGCATTGAGATATCACATCTCATGCTATAGGAAGGGTCTCAGGATTGGAATGGGAAGGAGTTGGATATCACATCTCATGCTATAGGAAGGGTCTCAGGTTTGGTATAAGCATTGAGATATCACATCTCATGCTATAGGAAGGGTCTCAGGATTGGAATGGGAAGGAGTTGGATATCACATCTCATGCTATAGGAAGGGTCTCAGGTTTGGTATAAGCATTGAGATATCACATCTCATGCTATAGGAAGGGTCTCAGGATTGGAATGGGAAGGAGTTGGATATCACATCTCATGCTATAGGAAGGGTCTCAGGTTTGGTATAAGCATTGAGATATCACATCTCATGCTATAGGAAGGGTCTCAGGATTGGAATGGGAAGGAGTTGTATATGACATCTCATGCCGTAGGAAGGGTCTCAGGTTTGGTATAAGCATTGAGATATCACATCTCTGCTATCGGAAGGGTCTCAGGATTGGAATGGGAAGGAGTTGGATATCCCATCTCATGTTATAGGAAGAGTCTCAGGTTTGGTATTAGAAGCATTGAGATATCACATCTCATGCTATAGGAAGTGTCTCAGGATTGGAATGGGAAGGACTTGGATATCACATCTCATGCTATAGGGAGGCTCTCAAGTTTGATATTAGAAGCATTGAGACATCACATCTCATGCTATAAGAAGGGTCGCAGGATTGGAATGGGAAGGAGTTGGATATCACATCTCATACTATAGGAAGGGTCTCAGGTTTGGTATAAGCATTGAGATATCACATCTCATGCTATAGGAAGGGTCTCAGGATTGGAATGGGAAGGAGTTGTATATGACATCTCATGCCGTAGGAAGGGTCTCAGGTTTGGTATAAGCATTGAGATATCACATCTCATGCTATAGGAAGGGTCTCAGGATTGGAATGGGAAGGAGTTGTATATGACATCTCATGTTATAGGAAGGGTCTCAGGTTTGGTATAAGCATTGAGATATCACATCTCATGCTATAGGAAGGGTCTCAGGATTGGAATGGGAAGGAGTTGGATATCACATCTCATGCTATAGGAAGGGTCTCAGGTTTGGTATAAGCATTGAGATATCACATCTCATGCTATAGGAAGGGTCTCAGGATTGGAATGGGAAGGAGTTGGATATCACATCTCATGCTATAGGAAGGGTCTCAGGTTTGGTATAAGCATTGAGATATCACATCTCATGCTATAGGAAGGGTCTCAGGATTGGAATGGGAAGGAGTTGTATATGACATCTCATGCCGTAGGAAGGGTCTCAGGTTTGGTATAAGCATTGAGATATCACATCTCATGCTATAGGAAGGGTCTCAGGATTGGAATGGGAAGGAGTTGGATATCACATCTCATGCTATAGGAAGGGTCTCAGGTTTGGTATAAGCATTGAGATATCACATCTCATGCTATAGGAAGGGTCTCAGGATTGGAATGGGAAGGAGTTGTATATGACATCTCATGCCGTAGGAAGGGTCTCAGGTTTGGTATAAGCATTGAGATATCACATCTCTGCTATCGCAAGGGTCTCTGGATTTGAATGGGAAGGAGTTGGATATCCCATCTCATGTTATAGGAAGAGTCTCAGGTTTGGTATTAGAAGCATTGAGATATCACATCTCATGCTATAGGAAGTGTCTCAGGATTGGAATGGGAAGGACTTGGATATCACATCTCATGCTATAGGGAGGCTCTCAAGTTTGATATTAGAAGCATTGAGATATCACATCTCATGCTATAGGAAGGGTCTCAGGATTGGAATGGGAAGGAGTTGGATATCACATCTCATGCTATAGGAAGGGTCTCAGGTTTGGTATAAGCAGTGAGATATCACATCGCATGCTGTAGGAAGGGTCTCAGGTTTGGTATTAGAAGCATTGACATATCACATCTCATGCTATAGGAAGGATCTCAGGTTTGGTATTAGAAGTATTGAGATATCACATCTCATGCTATAGGAAGGGTCTCAGGATTGGAATGGGAAGGAGTTGGATATCACATCTCATGCTAAAGGAAGGGTCTCAGGTTTGGTAGAAGCATTGAGATATCACATCTCATGCTATAGGAAGGGTCTCAGGATTGGAATGGGAAGGACTTAGATATCACATATCATGCTATAGGGAGGGTCTCAGTTTTGATATTAGAAGCATTGAGATATCACATCTCATGCTATCGGAAGTGTCTCAGGATTGGAATGGGAAGGAGCTGGATATCACATCTCATGCTAAAGGAAGAGTCTCAGGTTTGGAACGGGAAGGAGTTGGATATCACATCTCATGTTATAGGAAGGGTCTCAGGTTTGGTATAAGCATTGAGATATCACATCTCTGCTATCGGAAGTGTCTCAGGATTGGAAATGGAAGGAGTTGGATATCCCATCTCATGTTATAGGACGGGTCTCAGGTTTGTTATTAGAATCATTGAGATATCATATTGCATGCTGTAGGAAGGGTCTAAGGATTGGAATGGGAAGGACTTGGATATCACATCTCATGCTATAGATAGGCTCTCAGGTTTGGAAAGGGAAGGAGTTGGATATCACATTTCATGTTAGAGGAAGGATCTCAGGTTTGGTATTAGAGGCATTGATATATCACATCTCATGCTATAGGAAGGGTCTCAGGTTGGAATGGGAAGGAGTTGGATATCACATCTCATGTTAAAGGGAGGGTCTCAGAATTGGAAGGGGAAGGATTTGGATATCACATCTCATGTTATAGGAAGGATCTCAGGTTTGGTATTAGAAGCATTGAGATATCACATCTCATGCTATCGGAAGGATCTCAGGTTTGGTATTAGAAGCATTGAGATATCACATCTCATGCTATCAGAAGGGTCTCAGGATTGGAATGGGAAGGAGATGGATATCACATCTCATGCTAAAGGGAGGGTCTCAGGTTTGGAAGGGGAAGGATTTGGATATCACATCTCATGTTATCGGAAGGATCTCAGGTTTGGTATTAGAAGTATTGAGATATCACATCTCATGCTATAGGAAGGGTCTCAGGATTGGAATGGGAAGGAGTTGTATATGACATCTCATGCCGTAGGAAGGGTCTCAGGTTTGGTATAAGCATTGAGATATCACATCTCTGCTATCGCAAGGGTCTCTGGATTTGAATGGGAAGGAGTTGGATATCCCATCTCATGTTATAGGAAGAGTCTCAGGTTTGGTATTAGAATCATTGAGATATCACATCTCATGCTATAGGAAGTGTCTCAGGATTGGAATGGGAAGGACTTGGATATCACATCTCATGCTATAGGGAGGCTCTCAAGTTTGATATTAGAAGCATTGAGATATCACATCTCATGCTATAGGAAGGGTCTCAGGATTGGAATGGGAAGGAGTTGGATATCACATCTCATGCTATAGGAAGGGTCTCAGGTTTGGTATAAGCAGTGAGATATCACATCGCATGCTGTAGGAAGGGTCTCAGGTTTGGTATTAGAAGCATTGAGATATCACATCTCATGCTATAGGAAGGATCTCAGGTTTGGTATTAGAAGTATTGAGATATCACATCTCATGCTATAGGAAGGGTCTCAGGATTGGAATGGGAAGGAGTTGGATATCACATATCATGCTAAAGGAAGGGTCTCAGGTTTGGTAGAAGCATTGAGATATCACATCTCATGCTATAGGAAGGGTCTCAGGATTGGAATGGGAAGGACTTAGATATCACATATCATGCTATAGGGAGGGTCTCAGTTTTGATATTAGAAGCATTGAGATATCACATCTCATGCTATCGGAAGTGTCTCAGGATTGGAATGGGAAGGAGCTGGATATCACATCTCATGCTAAAGGAAGAGTCTCAGGTTTGGAACGGGAAGGAGTTGGATATCACATCTCATGTTATAGGAAGGGTCTCAGGTTTGGTATAAGCATTGAGATATCACATCTCTGCTATCGGAAGTGTCTCAGGATTGGAAATGGAAGGAGTTGGATATCCCATCTCATGTTATAGGACGGGTCTCAGGTTTGTTATTAGAATCATTGAGATATCATATTGCATGCTGTAGGAAGGGTCTAAGGATTGGAATGGGAAGGACTTGGATATCACATCTCATGCTATAGATAGGCTCTCAGGTTTGGAAAGGGAAGGAGTTGGATATCACATTTCATGTTAGAGGAAGGATCTCAGGTTTGGTATTAGAGGCATTGATATATCACATCTCATGCTATAGGAAGGGTCTCAGGTTGGAATGGGAAGGAGTTGGATATCACATCTCATGTTAAAGGGAGGGTCTCAGAATTGGAAGGGGAAGGATTTGGATATCACATCTCATGTTATAGGAAGGATCTCAGGTTTGGTATTAGAAGCATTGAGATATCACATCTCATGCTATCGGAAGGATCTCAGGTTTGGTATTAGAAGCATTGAGATATCACATCTCATGCTATCAGAAGGGTCTCAGGATTGGAATGGGAAGGAGATGGATATCACATCTCATGCTAAAGGGAGGGTCTCAGGTTTGGAAGGGGAAGGATTTGGATATCACATCTCATGTTATCGGAAGGATCTCAGGTTTGGTATTAGAAGTATTGAGATATCACATCTCATGCTATAGGAAGGGTCTCAGGATTGGAATGGGAAGGAGTTGGATATCACATCTCATGCTAAAGGAAGGGTCTCAGGTTTGGTAGAAGCATTGAGATATCACATCTCATGCTATAGGAAGTGTCTCAGGATTGGAATGGGAAGGAGCTGGATATCACATCTCATGCTAAAGGAAGGGTCTCAGGTTTGGAACGGGAAGGAGTTGGATATCCGATCTCATGTTATAGGAAGGGTCTAAGGTCTGGTATAAGCATTGAGATATCACATCTCTGCTATCGGAAGTGTCTCAGGATTGGAATGGGAAGGAGTTGGATATCCGATCTCATGCTATCGGAAGGATCTCAGGTTTGGTATTAGAAGCATTGAGATATCACATCTCATGCTATAGGAAGGGTCTCAGGATTGGAATGGGAAGGACTTAGATATCACATATCATGCTATAGGGAGGGTTTCCGTTTTGATATTAGAAGCATTGAGATATCACATCTCATGCTATCGGAAATGTCTCAGGATTGGAATGGGAAGGAGCTGGATATCACATCTCATGCTAAAGGAAGGGTCTCAGGTTTGGAACGGGAAGGAGTTGGATATCCGATCTCATGTTATAGGAAGGGTCTAAGGTCTGGTATAAGCATTGAGATATCACATCTCTGCTATGGGAAGTGTCTCAGGATTGGAATGGGAAGGAGTTGGATATCCCATCTCATGTTATAGGAAGGGTCTCAGGTTTGGTATAAGCATTGAGATATCACATCTCATGCTATAGGAAGGGTCTCAGGTTGGAATGGGAAGGAGTTGGATATCACATCTCATGTTAAAGGGAGGGTCTCAGAATTGGAAGGGGAAGGATTTGGATATCACATCTCATGTTATAGGAAGGATCTCAGGTTTGGTATTAGAAGCATTGAGATATCACATCTCATGCTATCGGAAGGATCTCAGGTTTGGTATTAGAAGCATTGAGATATCACATCTCATGCTATCAGAAGGGTCTCAGGATTGGAATGGGAAGGAGTTGGATATCACATCTCATGCTAAAGGGAGGGTCTCAGGTTTGGAAGGGGAAGGATTTGGATATCACATCTCATGTTATCGGAAGGATTTCAGGTTTGGTATTAGAAGTATTGAGATATCACATCTCATGCTATAGGAAGGGTCTCAGGATTGGAATGGGAAGGAGTTGGATATCACATCTCATGCTAAAGGGAGGGTCTCAGGTTTGGAAGGGGAAGGATTTGGATATCACATCTCATGTTATCGGAAGGATTTCAGGTTTGGTATTAGAAGTATTGAGATATCACATCTCATGCTATAGGAAGGGTCTCAGGATTGGAATGGGAAGGACTTAGATATCACATATCATGCTATAGGAAGGGTTTCTGTTTTGATATTAGAAGCATTGAGATATCACATCTCATGCTAAAGGGAGGGTCTCAGGATTGGAATGGGAAGGAGCTGGATATCACATCTCATGCTAAAGGAAGGGTCTCAGGTTTGGAACGGGAAGGAGTTGGATATCCGATCTCATGTTATAGGAAGGGTCTAAGGTCTGGTATAAGCATTGAGATATCACATCTCTGCTATCGGAAGTGTCTCAGGATTGGAATGGGAAGGAGTTGGATATCCCATCTCATGTTATAGGAAGGGTCTCAGGTTTGGTATAAGCATTGAGATATCACATCTCATGCTATAGGAAGGGTCTCAGGATTGGAATGGGAAGGAGTTGGATATCACATCTCATGCTATAGGAAGGGTCTCAGGTTTGGTATAAGCATTGAGATATCACATCTCATGCTATAGGAAGGGTCTCAGGATTGGAATGGGAAGGAGTTGTATATGACATCTCATGCCGTAGGAAGGGTCTCAGGTTTGGTATAAGCATTGAGATATCACATCTCATGCTATAGGAAGGGTCTCAGGATTGGAATGGGAAGGAGTTGTATATGACATCTCATGTTATAGGAAGGGTCTCAGGTTTGGTATAAGCATTGAGATATCACATCTCATGCTATAGGAAGGGTCTCAGGATTGGAATGGGAAGGAGTTGGATATCACATCTCATGCTATAGGAAGGGTCTCAGGTTTGGTATAAGCATTGAGATATCACATCTCATGCTATAGGAAGGGTCTCAGGATTGGAATGGGAAGGAGTTGGATATCACATCTCATGCTATAGGAAGGGTCTCAGGTTTGGTATAAGCATTGAGATATCACATCTCATGCTATAGGAAGGGTCTCAGGATTGGAATGGGAAGGAGTTGTATATGACATCTCATGCCGTAGGAAGGGTCTCAGGTTTGGTATAAGCATTGAGATATCACATCTCTGCTATCGGAAGGGTCTCAGGATTGGAATGGGAAGGAGTTGGATATCCCATCTCATGTTATAGGAAGAGTCTCAGGTTTGGTATTAGAAGCATTGAGATATCACATCTCATGCTATAGGAAGTGTCTCAGGATTGGAATGGGAAGGACTTGGATATCACATCTCATGCTATAGGGAGGCTCTCAAGTTTGATATTAGAAGCATTGAGATATCACATCTCATGCTATAGGAAGGGTCTCAGGATTGGAATGGGAAGGAGTTGGATATCACATCTCATGCTATAGGAAGGGTCTCAGGTTTGGTATAAGCAGTGAGATATCACATCGCATGCTGTAGGAAGGGTCTCAGGTTTGGTATTAGAAGCATTGAGATATCACATCTCATGCTATAGGAAGGATCTCAGGTTTGATATTAGAAGTATTGAGATATCACATCTCATGCTATAGGAAGGGTCTCAGGATTGGAATGGGAAGGAGTTGGATATCACATCTCATGCTAAAGGAAGGGTCTCAGGTTTGGTAGAAGCATTGAGATATCACATCTCATGCTATAGGAAGGGTCTCAGGATTGGAATGGGAAGGACTTAGATATCACATATCATGCTATAGGGAGGGTCTCAGTTTTGATATTAGAAGCATTGAGATATCACATCTCATGCTATCGGAAGTGTCTCACGATTGGAATGGGAAGGAGCTGGATATCACATATCATGCTAAAGGAAGAGTCTCAGGTTTGGTATAAGCATTGAGATATCAAATCTCTGCTATCGGAAGTGTCTCAGGATTGGAAATGGAAGGAGTTGGATATCCCATCTCATGTTATAGGACGGGTCTCAGGTTTGTTATTAGAATCATTGAGATATCATATTGCATGCTGTAGGAAGGGTCTAAGGATTGGAATGGAAAGGACTTGGATATCACATCTCATGCTATAGATAGGCTCTCAGGTTTGGAAAGGGAAGGAGTTGGATATCACATTTCATGTTAGAGGAAGGATCTCAGGTTTGGTATTAGAGGCATTGAGATATCATATTGCATGCTGTAGGAAGGGTCTAAGGATTGGAATGGGAAGGACTTGGATATCACATCTCATGCTATAGGAAGGGTCTCAGGTTGGAATGGGAAGGAGTTGGATATCACATCTCATGTTAAAGGGAGGGTCTCAGAATTGGAAGGGGAAGGATTTGGATATCACATCTCATGTTATAGGAAGGATCTCAGGTTTGGTATTAGAAGCATTGAGATATCACATCTCATGCAATCGGAAGGATCTCAGGTTTGGTATTAGAAGCATTGAGATATCACATCTCATGCTATCAGCAGGGTCTCAGGATTGGAATGGGAAGGAGATGGATATCACATCTCATGCTAAAGGGAGGGTCTCAGGTTTGGAAGGGGAAGGATTTGGATATCACATCTCATGTTATCGGAAGGATCTCAGGTTTGGTATTAGAAGTATTGAGATATCACATCTCATGCTATAGGAAGGGTCTCAGGATTGGAATGGGAAGGAGTTGGATATCACATCTCATGCTAAAGGAAGGGTCTCAGGTTTGGTAGAAGCATTGAGATATCACATCTCATGCTATAGGAAGTGTCTCAGGATTGGAATGGGAAGGAGCTGGATATCACATCTCATGCTAAAGGAAGGGTCTCAGGTTTGGAACGGGAAGGAGTTGGATATCCGATCTCATGTTATAGGAAGGGTCTAAGGTCTGGTATAAGCATTGAGATATCACATCTCTGCTATCGGAAGTGTCTCAGGATTGGAATCGGAAGGAGTTGGATATCCGATCTCATGCTATCGGAAGGATCTCAGGTTTGGTATTAGAAGCATTGAGATATCACATCTCATGCTATAGGAAGGGTCTCAGGATTGGAATGGGAAGGACTTAGATATCACATATCATGCTATAGGGAGGGTTTCCGTTTTGATATTAGAAGCATTGAGATATCACATCTCATGCTATCGGAAGTGTCTCAGGATTGGAATTGGAAGGAGCTGGATATCACATCTCATGCTAAAGGAAGGGTCTCAGGTTTGGAACGGGAAGGAGTTGGATATCCGATCTCATGTTATAGGAAGGGTCTAAGGTCTGGTATAAGCATTGAGATATCACATCTCTGCTATGGGAAGTGTCTCAGCATTGGAATGGGAAGGAGTTGGATATCACATCTCATGTTAAAGGGAGGGTCTCAGAATTGGAAGGGGAAGGATTTCTATATCACATCTCATGTTATAGGAAGGATCTCAGGTTTGGTATTAGAAGCATTGAGATATCACATCTCATGTTATCGGAAGGATCTCAGGTTTGGTATTAGAAGCATTGAGATATCACATCTCATGCTATCAGAAGGGTCTCAGGATTGGAATGGGAAGGAGTTGGATATCACATCTCATGCTAAAGGGAGGGTCTCAGGTTTGGAAGGGGAAGGATTTGGATATCACATCTCATGTTATCGGAAGGATTTCAGGTTTGGTATTAGAAGTATTGAGATATCACATCTCATGCTATAGGAAGGGTCTCAGGATTGGAAAGGGAAGGAGTTGGATATCACATCTCATGCTAAAGGAAGGGTCTCAGGTTTGGTAGAAGCATTGAGATATCACATCTCATGCTATAGGAAGGGTCTCAGGATTGGAATGGGAAGGACTTAGATATCACATTTCATGCTATAGGGAGGGTTTCTGTTTTGATATTAGAAGCATTGAGATATCACATCTCATGCTAAAGGGAGGGTCTCAGGATTGGAATGGGAAGGAGCTGGATATCACATCTCATGCTAAAGGAAGGGTCTCAGGTTTGGAACGGGAAGGAGTTGGATATCCGATCTCATGTTATAGGAAGGGTCTAAGGTCTGGTATAAGCATTGAGATATCACATCTCTGCTATCGGAAGTGTCTCAGGATTGGAATGGGAAGGAGTTGGATATCCCATCTCATGTTATAGGAAGGGTCTCAGGTTTGGTATAAGCATTGAGATATCACATCTCATGCTATAGGAAGGGTCTCAGGATTGGAATGGGAAGGAGTTGGATATCACATCTCATGCTATAGGAAGGGTCTCAGGTTTGGTATAAGCATTGAGATATCACATCTCATGCTATAGGAATGGTCTCAGGATTGGAATGGGAAGGATTTGTATATGACATCTCATGCCGTAGGAAGGGTCTCAGGTTTGGTATAAGCATTGAGATATCACATCTCATGCTATAGGAAGGGTCTCACGATTGGAATGGGAAGGAGTTGGATATCACATCTCATGCTAAAGGAAGGGTCTCAGGTTTGGTAGAAGCATTGAGATATCACATCTCATGCTATAGGAAGGGTCTCAGGATTGGAATGGGAAGGACTTAGATATCACATATCATGCTATAGGGAGGGTCTCAGTTTTGATATTAGAAGCATTGAGATATCACATCTCATGCTATCGGAAGTGTCTCACGATTGGAATGGGAAGGAGCTGGATATCACATCTCATGCTAAAGGAAGAGTCTCAGGATTGGAACGGGAAGGAGTTGGATATCACATCTCATGGTATAGGAAGGGTCTCAGGTTTGGTATAAGCATTGAGATATCACATCTCTGCTATCGGAAGTGTCTCAGGATTGGAAATGGAAGGAGTTGGATATCCCATCTCATGTTATAGGACGGGTCTCAGGTTTGTTATTAGAATCATTGAGATATCATATTGCATGCTGTAGGAAGGGTCTAAGGATTGGAATGGAAAGGACTTGGATATCACATCTCATGCTATAGATAGGCTCTCAGGTTTGGAAAGGGAAGGAGTTGGATATCACATTTCATGTTAGAGGAAGGATCTCAGGTTTGGTATTAGAGGCATTGAGATATCATATTGCATGCTGTAGGAAGGGTCTAAGGATTGGAATGGGAAGGACTTGGATATCACATCTCATGCTATAGGAAGGGTCTCAGGTTGGAATGGGAAGGAGTTGGATATCACATCTCATGTTAAAGGGAGGGTCTCAGAATTGGAAGGGGAAGGATTTGGATATCACATCTCATGTTATAGGAAGGATCTCAGGTTTGGTATTAGAAGCATTGAGATATCACATCTCATGCTATCGGAAGGATCTCAGGTTTGGTATTAGAAGCATTGAGATATCACATCTCATGCTATCAGAAGGGTCTCAGGATTGGAATGGGAAGGAGATGGATATCACATATGCTAAAGGGAGGGTCTCAGGTTTGGAAGGGGAAGGATTTGGATATCACATCTCATGTTATCGGAAAGGATCTCAGGTTTGGTATTAGAAGTATTGAGATATCACATCTCATGCTATAGGAAGGGTCTCAGGATTGGAATGGGAAGGAGTTGGATATCACATCTCATGCTAAAGGAAGGGTCTCAGGTTTGGTAGAAGCATTGAGATATCACATCTCATGCTATAGGAAGTGTCTCAGGATTGGAATGGGAAGGAACTGGATATCACATCTCATGCTAAAGGAAGGGTCTCAGGTTTGGAACGGGAAGGAGTTGGATATCCGATCTCATGTTATAGGAAGGGTCTAAGGTCTGGTATAAGCATTGAGATATCACATCTCTGCTATCGGAAGTGTCTCAGGATTGGAATGGGAAGGAGTTGGATATCCGATCTCATGCTATCGGAAGGATCTCAGGTTTGGTATTAGAAGCATTGAGATATCACATCTCATGCTATAGGAAGGGTCTCAGGATTGGAATGGGAAGGACTTAGATATCACATATCATGCGATAGGGAGGGTTTCCGTTTTGATATTAGAAGCATTGAGATATCACATCTCATGCTATCGGAAGTGTCTCAGGATTGGAATGGGAAGGAGTTGGATATCCCATCTCATGTTATAGGAAGGGTCTCAGGTTTGGTATAAGCATTGAGATATCATATCTCATGCTATAGGAAGGGTCTCAGGATTGGAATGGGAAGGAGTTGGATATCACATCTCATGCTATAGGAAGGGTCTCAGGTTTGGTATAAGCATTGAGATATCACATCTCATGCTATAGGAAGGGTCTCAGGATTGGAATGGGAAGGAGTTGTATATGACATCTCATGCCGTAGGAAGGGTCTCAGGTTTGGTATAAGCATTGAGATATCACATCTCATGCTATACTAAGGGTCTCAGGATTGGAATGGGAAGGAGTTGGATATCACATCTCATGCTATAGGAAGGGTCTCAGGTTTGGTATAAGCATTGAGATATCACATCTCATGCTATAGGAAGGGTCTCAGGATTGGAATGGGAAGGAGTTGTATATGACATCTCATGCCGTAGGAAGGGTCTCAGGTTTGGTATAAGCATTGAGATATCACATCTCTGCTATCGGAAGGGTCTCAGGATTGGAATGGGAAGGAGTTGGATATCCCATCTCATGTTATAGGAAGAGTCTCAGGTTTGGTATTAGAAGCATTGAGATATCACATCTCATGCTATAGGAAGTGTCTCAGGATTGGAATGGGAAGGACTTGGATATCACATCTCATGCTATAGGGAGGCTCTCAAGTTTGATATTAGAAGCATTGAGATATCACATCTCATGCTATAGGAAGGGTCTCAGGATTGGAATGGGAAGGAGTTAGATATCACATCTCATGCTATAGGAAGGGTCTCAGGTTTGGTATAAGCAGTGAGATATCACATCTCATGCTATAGGAAGTGTCTCAGGATTGGAATGGGAAGGAGTTGGATATCACATCTCATGTTATAGGAAGGATCTCAGGTTTGGTATAAGAATTGAGATATCACATCTCTGCTATCGGAAGGGTCTCAGGATTGGAATGGGAAGGAGTTGGATATTCCAATCTCATGTTATAGGAAGGGTCTCAGGTTTGGTATTAGAAGCATTGAGATATCACATCTCATGCTATCGGAAGGATCTCAGGTTTGGTATTAGAAGCATTGAGATATCACATCTCATGCTATCAGAAGGGTCTCAGGATTGGAATGGGAAGGAGATGGATATCACATCTCATGCTAAAGGGAGGATCTCAGGTTTGGAAGGGGAAGGATTTGGATATCACATCTCATGTTATCGGAAGGATCTCAGGTTTGGTATTAGAAGTATTGAGATATCACATCTCATGCTATAGGAAGGGTCTCAGGATTGGAATGGGAAGGAGTTGGATATCACATCTCATGCTAAAGGAAGGGTCTCAGGTTTGGTAGAAGCATTGAGATATCACATCTCATGCTATAGGAAGGGTCTCAGGATTGGAATGGGAAGGACTTAGATATCACATATCATGCTATAGGGAGGGTTTCCGTTTTGATATTAGAAGCATTGAGATATCACATCTCATGCTATCGGAAGTGTCTCAGGATTGGAATGGGAAGGAGCTGGATATCACATCTCATGCTAAAGGAAGGGTCTCAGGTTTGGAACTGGAAGGAGTTGGATATCCGATCTCATGTTATAGGAAGGGTCTAAGGTCTGGTATAAGCATTGAGATATCACATCTCTGCTATCGGAAGTCTCTCAGGATTGGAATGGGAAGGAGTTGGATATCCCATCTCATGTTATAGGAAGGGTCTCAGGTTTGGTATAAGCATTGAGATATCACATCTCATGCTATAGGAAGGGTCTCAGGATTGGAATGGGAAGGAGTTGGATATCACATCTCATGCTATAGGAAGGGTCTCAGGTTTGGTATAAGCATTGAGATATCACATCTCATGCTATAGGAAGGGTCTCAGGATTGGAATGGGAAGGAGTTGTATATGACATCTCATGCCGTAGGAAGGGTCTCAGGTTTGGTATAAGCATTGAGATATCACATCTCATGCTATAGGAAGGGTCTCCGGATTGGAATGGGAAGGAGTTGGATATCACATCTCATGCTATAGGAAGGGTCTCAGGTTTGGTATAAGCATTGAGATATCACATCTCATGCTATAGGAAGGGTCTCAGGATTGGAATGGGAAGGAGTTGTATATGACATCTCATGCCGTAGGAAGGGTCTCAGGTTTGGTATAAGCATTGAGATATCACATCTCATGCTATACTAAGGGTCTCAGGATTGGAATGGGAAGGAGTTGGATATCACATCTCATGCTATAGGAAGGGTCTCAGGTTTGGTATAAGCATTGAGATATCACATCTCATGCTATAGGAAGGGTCTCAGGATTGGAATGGGAAGGAGTTGTATATGACATCTCATGCCGTAGGAAGGGTCTCAGGTTTGGTATAAGCATTGAGATATCACATCTCTGCTATCGGAAGGGTCTCAGGATTGGAATGGGAAGGAGTTGGATATCACATCTCATGTTATAGGAAGAGTCTCAGGTTTGGTATTAGAAGCATTGAGATATCACATCTCATGCTATAGGAAGTGTCTCAGGATTGGAATGGGAAGGACTTGGATATCACATCTCATGCTATAGGGAGGCTCTCAAGTTTGATATTAGAAGCATTGAGATATCACATCTCATGCTATAGGAAGGGTCTCAGGATTGGAATGGGAAGGAGTTAGATATCACATCTCATGCTATAGGAAGGGTCTCAGGTTTGGTATAAGCAGTGAGATATCACATCTCATGCTATAGGAAGTGTCTCAGGATTGGAATGGGAAGGAGTTGGATATCACATCTCATGTTATAGGAAGGATCTCAGGTTTGGTATAAGAATTGAGATATCACATCTCTGCTATCGGAAGGGTCTCAGGATTGGAATGGGAAGGAGTTGGATATTCCAATCTCATGTTATAGGAAGGGTCTCAGGTTTGGTATTAGAAGCATTGAGATATCACATCTCATGCTATCGGAAGGATCTCAGGTTTGGTATTAGAAGCATTGAGATATCACATCTCATGCTATCAGAAGGGTCTCAGGATTGGAATGGGAAGGAGATGGATATCACATCTCATGCTAAAGGGAGGATCTCAGGTTTGGAAGGGGAAGGATTTGGATATCACATCTCATGTTATCGGAAGGATCTCAGGTTTGGTATTAGAAGTATTGAGATATCACATCTCATGCTATAGGAAGGGTCTCAGGATTGGAATGGGAAGGAGTTGGATATCACATCTCATGCTAAAGGAAGGGTCTCAGGTTTGGTAGAAGCATTGAGATATCACATCTCATGCTATAGGAAGGGTCTCAGGATTGGAATGGGAAGGACTTAGATATCACATATCATGCTATAGGGAGGGTTTCCGTTTTGATATTAGAAGCATTGAGATATCACATCTCATGCTATCGGAAGTGTCTCAGGATTGGAATGGGAAGGAGCTGGATATCACATCTCATGCTAAAGGAAGGGTCTCAGGTTTGGAACTGGAAGGAGTTGGATATCCGATCTCATGTTATAGGAAGGGTCTAAGGTCTGGTATAAGCATTGAGATATCACATCTCTGCTATCGGAAGTCTCTCAGGATTGGAATGGGAAGGAGTTGGATATCCCATCTCATGTTATAGGAAGGGTCTCAGGTTTGGTATAAGCATTGAGATATCACATCTCATGCTATAGGAAGGGTCTCAGGATTGGAATGGGAAGGAGTTGGATATCACATCTCATGCTATAGGAAGGGTCTCAGGTTTGGTATAAGCATTGAGATATCACATCTCATGCTATAGGAAGGGTCTCAGGATTGGAATGGGAAGGAGTTGTATATGACATCTCATGCCGTAGGAAGGGTCTCAGGTTTGGTATAAGCATTGAGATATCACATCTCATGCTATAGGAAGGGTCTCCGGATTGGAATGGGAAGGAGTTGGATATCACATCTCATGCTATAGGAAGGGTCTCAGGTTTGGTATAAGCATTGAGATATCACATCTCATGCTATAGGAAGGGTCTCAGGATTGGAATGGGAAGGAGTTGTATATGACATCTCATGCCGTAGGAAGGGTCTCAGGTTTGGTATAAGCATTGAGATATCACATCTCTGCTATCGGAAGGGTCTCAGGATTGGAATGGGAAGGAGTTGGATATCCCATCTCATGTTATAGGAAGAGTCTCAGGTTTGGTATTAGAAGCATTGAGATATCACATCTCATGCTATAGGAAGGGTCTCGGGATTGGAATGGGAAGGAGTTAGATATCACATCTCATGCTATAGGAAGGGTCTCAGGTTTGGTATAAGCAGTGAGATATCACATCTCATGCTATAGGAAGTGTCTCAGGATTGCAATGGGAAGGAGTTGGATATCACATCTCATGTTATAGGAAGGATCTCAGGTTTGGTATAAGAATTGAGATATCACATCTCTGCTATCGGAAGGGTCTCAGGATTGGAATGGGAAGGAGTTGGATATTCCAATCTCATGTTATAGGAAGGGTCTCAGGTTTGGTATTAGAAGCATTGAGATATCACATCTCATGCTATCGGAAGGATCTCAGGTTTGGTATTAGAAGCATTGAGATATCACATCTCATGCTATCAGAAGGGTCTCAGGATTGGAATGGGAAGGAGATGGATATCACATCTCATGCTAAAGGGAGGGTCTCAGGTTTGGAAGGGGAAGGATTTGGATATCACATCTCATGTTATCGGAAGGATCTCAGGTTTGGTATTAGAAGTATTGAGATATCACATCTCATGCTATAGGAAGGGTCTCAGGATTGGAATGGGAAGGAGTTGGATATCACATCTCATGCTAAAGGAAGGGTCTCAGGTTTGGTAGAAGCATTGAGATATCACATCTCATGCTATAGGAAGGGTCTCAGGATTGGAATGGGAAGGACTTAGATATCACATATCATGCTATAGGGAGGGTTTCCGTTTTGATATTAGAAGCATTGAGATATCACATCTCATGCTATCAGAAGGGTCTCAGGATTGGAATGGGAAGGAGTTGGATATCACATCTCATGCTAAAGGGAGGGTCTCAGGTTTGGAAGGGGAAGGATTTGGATATCACATCGCGTGTTATAGGAAGGATCTCAGGTTTGGTATTAGAATCATTGAGATATCACATCTCATGCTATCGGAAGTATCTCAGGTTTGGTATTAGAGGCATTGAGATATCACATCTCATGCTATCATAAGGGTCTCAGGATTGGAATGGGAAGGAGTTGGATATCACTTCTCATGCTAAAGGGAGGGTCTCAGGTTTGGAAGGGGAAGGATTTGGATATCACATCACATGTTATAAGAAGGATCTCAGGTTTGGTATTAGAAGCATTGAGCTATCACATCTCATGCTATCGGAAGGGTCTCAGGATTGGAATGGGAAGGAGTTGGATATCACATCTCATGCTATAGGAAGGGTCTCAGGTTTGGAACGGGAAGGAGTTGGATATCACATCTCATGTTATAGGAAGAGTCTCAGGTTTGGTATAAGCATTGAGATATCACATCTCTGCAATCGGAAGTGTCTCAGGATTGGGATGGGAAGGAGTTGGATATCACATCTCATGCTATAGGAAGGTTCTCAGGTTTGGAACGGGAAGGAGTTGGATATCCCATCTCATGTTATAGGACGGGTCTCAGGTTTGGTATTAGAAGCATTGAGATATCACATCGCATGCTGTAGGAAGGGTCTCAGGATTGGAATGGGAAGGAGTTGGATATTACATCTCATGCTATAGGAAGGTTCTCAGGTTTGGTATAAGCATTGAGGTATCACATCTCTGCTATCGAAAGTGTCTCAGGATTGGAATGGGAAGGGGTTGGATACCCATCTCATTTTATAGGACGGGTCTCAGGTTTGTTATTAGAATCATTGAGATATCATATTGCATGCTGTAGGAAGGGTCTAAGGATTGGAATGGGAAGGACTTGAATATCACATCTCATGCTATAGGTAGGCTCTCAGGTTTGGAAAGGGAAGGAGTTGGATATCACATCTCATGTTATAGGAAGGATCTCAGGTTTGGTATTAGAAGCATTGAGATATCACATCTCATGCTATAGGAAGGGTCTCAGGATTGGAATGGGAAGGAGTTGTATATGACATCTCATGCCATAGGAAGGGTCTCAGGTTTGGTATAAGCATTGAGATGTCACATCTCTGCTATCGGAAGGGTCTCAGGATTGGAATGGGAAGGAGTTGGATATCCCATCTCCTGTTATAGGAAGAGTCTCAGGTTTGGTATTAGAAGCATTGAGATATCACATCTGATGCTATAGGAAGTGTCTCAGGATTGGAATGGGAAGGAGTTTGATATCACATCTCATGCCATGTATGGGTCTCAGGTTTTGTAGAAGCATTGTGATATCACATCTCATGCTATCGGAAGGGTATCAGGATTGGATTTGGAAGGAGTTGGATATCCCATGTCATGCTATAGGAAGGGTCTCAGGTTGGAATGGGAAGGAGTTGGATATCACATCTCATGTTATAGGAAGGGTCTCAGGATTGGAATGGGAAGGACTTGGATATCACATTTCATGCTATAGGAAGGCTCTCAGGTTTGGAAGGGGAAGGAGTTGGATATCACATTTCATGTTAGAGGTAGGATCTCAGGTTTGGTATTAGAGGCATTGAGATATCACATCTCATGCTATCAGAAGGGTCTCAGGATTGGAATGTGTTAGGAAAGATTTCGTAATTGTAGGTAATTTTCCTTCCATGTGGCAACCCTAAACTTTTTGCTGTTGTTTTTCACCTTGTTCTTGACTTTGCCAGAGAAGTGCAGCCTTCTGCCGCACTCCTCTTTGCTTTCGCTCCTTTCTTACGGGGAAACTGACATGCCCTTAAGCCAGTCAGTACCGGGGAACGCTGTTTCCCGTAGTTTCTTTTACCATGTTGCGGCTTTAGTGCAACATGACACAAGAGGGCACTGTAAGCTAAGTTACAGCTCTCTTGGGTCTCTAGCCTTCTACAGGCCCTAGATACTCATTTAGGATGGTATTTGATCGGTGCAAGTCATTCAGGGACTGGAATGGTGGCAGCGATCGTTTTGTGTATTTTGAGCTCCTTTTGGCGTTCTAAGTGCGTTTTTCGCGCTGAACCCAAAATGGTGGCCTGGCTCCCAAAATGGCCAGACCACGAGGCTCCTTTGTCTTGTCCACTGACCGTCTTGCTCCCTTCACCTTCCCCAGGTCAAGCCGACCCGGGGCCTTCCTTATTTGGGCATGTACTTTCCCGCGAAAGACGGATGCTTTCGCGGGCTTCTACATGTCGTATGTGTGCCTCCAGGGTGTGGGCTGGGATGTCTGGTCCCAATACACATCCTGGGTGCCAGAGAGTCTAGGGTGGTGTGAATGCCTGGGACCACCGTGGTCCGTGATTGGTCCACGAATGGTGTGCGTGTTTGATGTGCGGATCTCCCATTGGGTCCCCTCCGTTTTGGCGCGAAGGGAACCGTGGATAAGAGGGGGCTGGAAACACCACTACCATGTCGATCTCCTGAGTTCTCACGAACGAAGGAATACAGGAGCCAAGTATCCTGCAACCAAGAGGCTGGACCGAGGAATCGCTGGTGACCCGCTGAAGGACTCCTCCTTTGCACTGCTGTCGTCCTGTGAAACCCTTTCCTCCTTTGATCGAACCAGAAGGCCTGTACTGGTGCTTCGACCTTTGGAATAGCAGGAACAGCTATTCTCGGCAACTTCATCATCTCCTGCCAGTAAGCCTTCGGAAGCGTCTCTGGGCCATCCAGTTGACTGACCAGCTTACACGGGAGTCCTGCTCTGTAACCGCCGCCAGGTTGTGTAGTATCTCGAGTCCTTGTCACTCTCCCACGCTTCGTACACTTGGCGTTCCCAGGTCGGAAGGGAGGAGTGTACATTTGGCTCAGATACACACGGCCGCTCCGTTGTCCTGCTGCGGCAACAAACTGTGCAGGTTTCTTCGATTGGGACGTCTTTTTGCTCTACACGACGACGAGGCATTCCCGGCTCTTCTGAACCTGCCAGCTGCTGAAACTGACGTGGAGAAGCCTGGGTCTGCTTGCATCGGGGACCGGTGAGTAGCATAGCTAGGATCTGGTCGCCCTCCTGCAGTAGCCCATTGCTTTTCCCCGCTGTGTAAAACAGCACCCTTTTGTCCGTACTCGCGCTCTGCTTCTGCCCACTGTGGAGACTGCGCTTGAGTCGCGGAACCTGTTCTTCTTCTTTAGTGCACTAATCTGAACTGCCTGACTTCCTTCGAAGAGCTTCCCCTTTTGCCCGTTGGCACCAGCGCGTGCAGGTACTTTGAGCACAAGGCTCCACTCTTCGCAGGGCTCGGACTTCCATCTAGTTAGGTGCCGCTGAAGGCGAACTGAGTCTAAAGCATTATCGCACTGCCAGTTTTCCTTCCCTTTCAGGTGGACTACACATTTCGTGCGTATAACGCTTGCGACTGTCGTATTTGTATATATATTGTCTTGATATGGTATGTGTTGGTTTAATATTGTGATATTGTGATTTTCTCGCTACGGTCATTGTTTTAAAGGCCTTAAAATAAACGTGTATATATTTTTATATAACACCTGTTTGGAGTAGTTTGTAAGTGTTCTGGTTTTGTGTGCTCATTGCGGGCTTTCAGTCACCCTCACCCCTCTTGAGACCTAGTCTTGACCGCCGCAATCGCTACCTTGATTGGTCTGGCTCGTCCAGAGGTTACCCTGTTCCAAGTAATTAGGTTGGCCTTCTGAACTTCTGCGCCACCAGGACAGAGTTCAGAAATCCGTCTTAACAAATTGGTGTACAGCGGTGGGATACGACTGAAGGTATCCAGTGTTGCGCACGAACTAAGGCATTTCAGGTTATTCCAACCAGGACACGTAGTGAATTGTTGTAGTATAACTTTAAAAAAGCCATAGTCCTATCTAACAGTATGGAAACAAATACCTTGTTAACTTTAAATGCTTCCAAATCAGAAACATTGAAGAAGATGTGTGCGGAGAGAGGTGTTTCCTCTCAAGGCACGAAATTGGAAATGATCCAAAGAATCATGGCGTGGCAGGAAGCGCAGCTTGACGCTATAACTTCTGAGGACAGTGCGGAAGGTGGTGGGGTTCCTCCACCGCAGTGGTAGGCGAGCTCGGGGGAATATTCTCTTTCCCCCATCGTGACTTGTTGACTCCTTTCGCCTTGGGTTTCCCCTTCGGCTGGGGCGGCGTATTGGACTTGGCCAATGCTGCCCGTGCTTGAGACCGTGTGTAGGGTCTTTCGGCAGTGTCTCCTACGAGCCCTAAAGCTCTGAGATCATTACCTAACAAGACCTTTCCCGGGACGTTTCTCTGAATGCTCACTGGAATCCTGACTGCTGTACCATTTAAAGTAAGATTTACAGGTATTACTGGAAACATACGGAGGGGGCCGTCAGCCAACTTAGTGGGCATCAGAGTAGCTCTGGCAACTTCCTCTGAGTCTACCAAGGTAGAATCCACTACAGTGCGACTGCACCCACTATCCCTAAGAGCTGGAGTATCTACTCCATTGATCAGCACACTGTCTTTAAAGTAGTGCTTGGTATTATCCGGAATCCTAGCATAAGCCTCTGCGACTTTAGGCTCCCAGGAACCCAGGGATATCCAACTCCTTCCCAATCCAATCCTGAGACCCTTCCGATAGCAGAGATGTGATATCTCAATGCTTATACCAAACCTGAGACCCTTCCTATGGCATGAGATGTGATATCCAACACCTTGCCATTCAAATCCTGAGACCCTCCCTATAACAAGAGATGTCATATCCAACTCCTTCCCATTCCAAACCTGAGACCCTTCCTTTAGCATGAGATGTGATATCCAAATCCTTCACATTCCAATCCGGAGACCCTTCCTATAACATGAGATGTGATATCCAACTCCTTCCCAATCCAATCCTGAGACCCTTCCGATAGCAGAGATGTGATATCTCAATGCTTATACCAAACCTGAGACCCTTCCGATAGCAGAGATGTGATATCTCAATGCTTATACCAAACCTGAGACCCTTCCTATGGCATGAGATGTGATATCCAACACCTTGCCATTCAAATCCTGAGACCCTCCCTATAACAAGAGATGTCATATCCAACTCCTTCCCATTCCAAACCTGAGACCCTTCCTTTAGCATGAGATGTGATATCCAAATCCTTCACATTCCAATCCGGAGACCCTTCCTATAACATGAGATGTGATATCCAACTCCTTCCCAATCCAATCCTGAGACCCTTCCGATAGCAGAGATGTGATATCTCAATGCTTATACCAAAACTGAGACCCTTCCTTTAGCATGAGATGTGATATCCAAGTCCTTCCCATTCCAATCCTGAGACCCTTCCTATAGCATGAGATGTGATATCTCAATGCTTCTAATACCAAACCTGAGATCCTTCCGATAGCATGAGATGTGATATCTCAATGCTTCTAATACCAAACCTGAGATCCTTCCTATAACATGAGATGTGATATCCAAATCCTTCCCCATCCAAACCTGAGACCCTCCCTTTAGCATGAGATGTGATATCCAACTCCTTCCCATTCCAATCCTGATACCCTTCTGATAGCATGAGATGTGATATCTCAATGCCTCTAATACCAAACCTGAGATCCTAACTCTAACATGAAATGTGATATCCAACTCCTTCCCTTTCCAAACCTGAGAGCCTTCCTACAGCATGAGATGTGATATCCAAGTCCTTCCCATTCCAATCTTGAGACCCTTCCTATAACATGAGATGTGATATCCAACTCTTTCCCATTCCAACCTGAGACCTTTCCTATAGCATGAGATGGGATATCCAACAACTCCTTCCAAATCCAATCCTGATACCCTTCCGATAGCATGAGATGTGATATCCCAATGCTTCTACAAAACCTGAGACCCATACCATGGCATGATGTGATATCAAACTCCCGTCCTATACCATGAGACTTGATATCTCAATGCTTCTAATACCTGTTAGGAAAGATTTCGTTATTGTAGGGAAATTTCCTTCCATGTGGCAACCCCTAAACTTTTTGCTATTGTTTTTAACCTCGTTCTTGACTTTGCCAGAGAAGTACAGCCTTCTGCCGCACTTCTCTGGGCTTTCGCTCCTTTCTTACGGGGAAACTGACATGCCCTTAAGACAGTCAGTATCGGGGAACGTTGTTTCCCGTAGTTTCTTCTATCGTGTCGCAGCTTTAGTGCAACACGACACAAGAGGGCACAGTAAGCTAAGTTACAGCTCTCTTGGGTCTCTAGCCTTCTACAGGCCCTAGATACTCTTTTAGGATGGTATTTGATCGGTGCAAGTCATTCAGGGACTGGAATGGTGGCAGCGATCGTATTGTATATTTTGAGCTCCTTTTGGCGTTCTAAGCACGTTTTTGCACTGAACCCAAAATGGTGGCCTGGCTCCCCCAAAATGGCCAGACCACGAGGCTCCTTTGTCCTGTCCACTGTCCGTCTTGCTCCCTTCACCTTCCCCAGGTCCAGCGACTCGGGGCCTTCCTTATTTGGGCATGTACTTTCCCACGAAACGTGGTTGCTTTCGCGGGCTTCTACATGTCGTATGTGTGCCTCCAGGGTGTGGGCTGGGATGTCTGGTCCCAATACACATCCTGGGTGCCAGAGAGTCTAGGGTGGTGTGAATGCCTGGGACCACCGTGGTCCGTGATTGGTCCACGTATGGTATGTGTTTTGATGAGCGGATCTCCCATTGGTCCCCCTCCGTTTTTGGCGCGAAGGGAACCGTGGATAAGAGGGGGCTGGAAACACCACTACCATGTCGATCTCCTGAGTTCTCACGAACGAAGGAATACAGGGACCAAGTATCCTGCAACCAAGAGGCTGGACCGAGGAATCGCTGGTGACCCGCTGAAGGAATCCTCCTTTGCACTGCTGTCGTCCTGAGAGCCACTGTCCTCCTTTGATCGAACCAGAAGGCCTGTACTGGCGCTTCGACCTTTGGAATAGCAGGAACAGCTATTCCCGGCATCTACAACATCTCCCGCCAAGTAAGCCTTCGGAAGCGTCTCTGGGCCATCCAGTTGACTGACCAGCTTACAAGGGAGCCTTGTTCTGTAACCGCCGCCAGGTTGTGCCGTATCTCGAGTCCTTGTCACTCTCCCACACTTCGTGCCCTTGGCGTTCCCAAGTCTGAAGGGAGGAGTGTACTTTTGACTCAGATACGCACGGCCGCTCCGTTGTCCTGCTGCAGCAACAAACTGTGCCGGTTTCGTCGATTGGGACGTCTTTTTGATCTACACGACTACAAAGCGTTCCCTGCTCTTCTGAACCTGCCAGCTGCTGAAAACTAACGTGGAGAAGCCTGGGACTGCTTGCTTCGGGGACCGGTGAGTAGTATATCTAGGATCTGGTCGCCCTCCTGCAGTAACCCATTGCTTTTCCCCGCTGTGTAAAACAGCACCCTTTTCGCCCGTACTCGCGCTCTGCTTCTGCCCGCTGGGGAGGCTGCGCTTGAGTTGCGGACCCTGTTCTTCTTCTGCTGTGCACTAACACGAACTGCCTGACTTCCTCCGAAGAGCTTCTCCTTTTGCCCGTTGGCACCAGCGCGTGCAGGTACATTGAGCATTAGGCTCCACTCTTCGCAGGGCTTGGACTTCCATCTAGTTAGGTGCCTCTGAAGGCGAACTGAGTCGAAAGCATTATCGCACTGCCTGTTTTCCTTCCCTTGCAGGTGGACTACATACTTCGTGCTTTAAACGCTTGCGACTGTGTATTTGTATATATATTGTGTTGATTTGGTATGTGTTGGCTTAATACTGTGTTATTGTGATTTTCTCGCTACGGTCGTTGTTTTAAAGGCCTTAAAATAAATGTGTTTATATTTTTGATATAACACCTGTTTGGAGTAGTTTGTAAGCGCTCTTGCTTTGTGTGCTCATTGCGGGCTTTCAGTCACCCTCACCCCTCTTGAGACCTAGTCTTGACCGCCGCGATCGCTACCTTGATTGGTCTGGCTTGTCCAGAGGTTACCCTGTTCCAAGTAATTAGGTTGGCCTTCTGAACTTCTGCTCCGCCAGGACAGAGTTCAGAAATCCGTCTTAACAATACCAAACCTGAGACCGGTCAAATAACATGAGATGTGATATCCAAATCCTTCCCCTTCCAAACCTGAGACCCTTCCTTTAGCATGAGATGTGATATCCAAATCCTTCCCATTCCAATCCTTAAACCCTTCCTATAGCATGAGATGTGATATCTCAATGTTTCTAATAAAAAACCTGAGACACTTCCTATAGCAAGAGATGTGATATCCAAATCCTTCCCATTCCAACCTGAGACCCTTCCTATAGCATGAGAAGGGATATCCAACTCCTTCCCATTCCAATCCTTAAACCCTTCCTATAGCATGAGATGTGATATCTCAATGTTTCTAATAAAAAACCTGAGACCCTTCCTATAGCAAGAGATGTGATATCCAAATCCTTCCCATTCCAACCTGAGACCCTTCCTATAGCATGAGAAGGGATATCCAACTCCTTCCCATTCCAATCCTGAGATCCTTCCTATAACATGAGATGTGATATCCAATTCCTTCCCATTCCAAACCTGAGACCCTTCCTATTGGATGAGATGTGATATCCAACTCCTTCCCATTCCAAACCTGAGACCCTTCCTATACCATAAGATGTGATATCTCAATGCTTCTAATACCAAACCTGGGACCCGTCCTATAACATGAGATATGATATCCAAATCCTTCCCATTCCAATCCTGAAACCCTTCCGATAGCATGAGATGTGATATCTCAATGTTTCTAATAAAAACCTGAGACCCTTCATATAGCAAGAGATGTGATATCCAAATCCTTCCCATTTCAATCTTGAGACCCTTCCTATAACATGAGATATGATATCCAACTCCTTCCCATTCCAACATGAGACCCTTCCTATAGCATGAGATGTGATATCTCAATGCTTCTAATACCAAACCTGAGATGCTTCCTATAGCATGAGAAGGGATGTCCAACTCCTTCCCAATCCAATCCTGAGACCCTTTCGATAGCAGAGATGTGATATCTCAATGCTTATACCAAACCTGAGACCCTTCCTTTAGCATGAGATTTGATATCCAAATCCTTCACATTCCAATCCTGAGACCCTTCCTATAGCATGAGATGTGATATCTCAATGCTTCTAATACCAAACCTGAGATGCTTCCTATAACATGAGATGTGATATCCAACTCCTTCCCATTCCAAACCTGAGACCCTTCCGATAGCATGAGATGTGATATCTCAATGCTTCTAAAACCAAACATGAGAACCATCCTATAACATGAGATGTGAAATCCCAATCCTTCCCTTCCCAAACCTGAGACCCTTCCTATAGCTTGAGATGTGATATCAAACTCCTTCCCATTCCAATCCTGAAATAGCTTGAGATGTGATATCCAACTCCTTCCCATTCCAATCCTGAGACCCTTATTATACCATGAGATGTGATATCTCAAGGCTTCTAATACCAAACCTGAGACCCTTCCTATGGCATGAGATGTGATATCCAACTCCTTGCCATTCAAATCCTGAGACCCTCCCTATAACAAGAGATGTCATATCCAACTCCTTCCCATTCCAAACCTGAGACGCTTCCTTTAGCAAGAGATGTGATATCCAAATCCTTCACATTCCAATCCAGAGACCAATCCTATAGCATGAGATGTGATATCTCAATGCTTCTAATACCAAACCTGAGACCCTTCCGATAGCATGAGATGTGATATCTCAATGCTTCAAAAACCAAACATGAGAACCATCCTATAACATGAGATGTAAAATCCAAATCCTTCCCTTCCCAAACCTGAGACTCTTCCTATAGCATGAGATGTGATATCTCAATGCTTCTACCAAACCTGAAACCCTTCCTTTAGCATGAGATGTGATATCCAGCTCCTCCCATTCCAATCCTGAGACCCTTCCGATAGCATGAGATGTGATATCTCAATGCTTCTAATATCAAAACTGAGACCCTCCCTATAGCATGAGATGTGATATTTAAGTCCTTCCCATTCCAATCCTGAGACCCTTCCGATAGCAGAGATGTGATATCTCAATGCTTATACCAAACCTGAGACCCTTCCTATGGCATGAGATGTGATATCCAACTCCTTGCCATTCAAATCCTGAGACCCTCCCTATAACAAGAGATGTCATATCCAACTCCTTCCCATTCCAAACCTGAGACCATTCCTTTAGCATGAGATGTGATATCCAAATCCTTCACATTCCAATCCGGAGACCAATCCTATAGCATGAGATGTGATATCTCAATGCTTCTAATACCAAACCTGAGACCCTTCCGATAGCATGAGATGTAATATCTCAATGCTTCAAAAACCAAACATGAGAACCATCCTATAACATGAGATGTGAAATCCAAATCCTTCCCTTCCCAAACCTGAGACTCTTCCTATAGCATGAGATGTGATATCTCAATGCTTCTAATATCAAACTTGAGACCCTCCCTATAGCATGAGATGTGATATCCAAGTCCTTCCCATTCCAATCCTGAGACACTTCCTATAGCATGAGATGTGATATCTCAATGCTTCTAATACCAAACCTGAGACTCTTCCTATAACATGAGATGGGATATCCAACTCCTTCCCATTCCAATCCTGAGACCCTTCCTATAGCATGAGATGTGATATCTCAATGCTTATCCCAAACCTGAGACCCTTCCTATAGCTTGAGATGTGATATCAAACTCCTTCCCATTCCAATCCTGAAATAGCTTGAGATGTGATATCCAACTCCTTCCCATTCCAATCTTGAGACCCTTATTATACCATGAGATGTGATATCTCAAGGCTTCTAATACCAAACCTGAGACCCTTCCTATGGCATGAGATGTGATATCCAACTCCTTGCCATTCAAATCCTGAGACCCTCCCTATAACAAGAGATGTCATATCCAACTCCTTCCCATTCCAAACCTGAGACCCTTCCGATAGCATGAGATGTGATATCTCAATGCTTCCAAAACCAAACATGAGAACCATCCTATAACATGAGATGTGAAATCCCAATCCTGCCCTTCCCAAACCTGAGACCCTTCCTATAGCTTGAGATGTGATATCAAACTCCTTCCCATTCCAATCCTGAAATAGCTTGAGATGTGATATCCAACTCCTTCCCATTCCAATCCTGAGACCCTTATTATACCATGAGATGTGATATCTCAAGGCTTCTAATACCAAACCTGAGACCCTTCCTATGGCATGAGATGTGATATCCAACTCCTTGCCATTCAAATCCTGAGACCCTCCCTATAACAAGAGATGTCATATCCAACTCCTTCCCATTCCAAACCTGAGACGCTTCCTTTAGCATGAGATGTGATATCCAAATCTTTCACATTCCAATCCAGAGACCAATCCTATAGCATGAGATGTGATATCTCAATGCTTCTAATACCAAACCTGAGACCCTTCCGATAGCATGAGATGTGATATCTCAATGCTTCAAAAACCAAACATGAGAACCATCCTATAACATGAGATGTAAAATCCAAATCCTTCCCTTCCCAAACCTGAGACTCTTCCTATAGCATGAGATGTGATATCTCAATGCTTCTACCAAACCTGAAACCCTTCCTTTAGCATGAGATGTGATATCCAGCTCCTCCCATTCCAATCCTGAGACCCTTCCGATAGCATGAGATGTGATATCTCAATGCTTCTAATATCAAAACTGAGACCCTCCCTATAGCATGAGATGTGATATTTAAGTCCTTCCCATTCCAATCCTGAGACCCTTCCGATAGCAGAGATGTGATATCTCAATGCTTATACCAAACCTGAGACCCTTCCTATGGCATGAGATGTGATATCCAACTCCTTGCCATTCAAATCCTGAGACCCTCCCTATAACAAGAGATGTCATATCCAACTCCTTCCCATTCCAAACCTGAGACCATTCCTTTAGCATGAGATGTGATATCCAAATCCTTCACATTCCAATCCGGAGACCAATCCTATAGCATGAGATGTGATATCTCAATGCTTCTAATACCAAACCTGAGACCCTTCCGATAGCATGAGATGTAATATCTCAATGCTTCAAAAACCAAACATGAGAACCATCCTATAACATGAGATGTGAAATCCAAATCCTTCCCTTCCCAGACCTGAGACTCTTCCTTTAGCATGAGATGTGATATCTCAATGCTTCTAATATCAAACTTGAGACCCTCCCTATAGCATGAGATGTGATATCCAAGTCCTTCCCATTCCAATCCTGAGACACTTCCTATAGCATGAGATGTGATATCTCAATGCTTCTAATACCAAACCTGAGACTCTTCCTATAACATGAGATGGGATATCCAACTCCTTCCCATTCCAATCCTGAGACCCTTCCTATAGCATGAGATGTGATATCTCAATGCTTATCCCAAACCTGAGACCCTTCCTATAGCTTGAGATGTGATATCAAACTCCTTCCCATTCCAATCCTGAAATAGCTTGAGATGTGATATCCAACTCCTTCCCATTCCAATCCTGAGACCCTTATTATACCATGAGATGTGATATCTCAAGGCTTCTAATACCAAACCTGAGACCCTTCCTATGGCATGAGATGTGATATCCAACTCCTTGCCATTCAAATCCTGAGACCCTCCCTATAACAAGAGATGTCATATCCAACTCCTTCCCATTCCAAACCTGAGACGCTTCCTTTAGCATGAGATGTGATATCCAAATCTTTCACATTCCAATCCAGAGACCAATCCTATAGCATGAGATGTGATATCTCAATGCTTCTAATACCAAACCTGAGACCCTTCCGATAGCATGAGATGTGATATCTCAATGCTTCAAAAACCAAACATGAGAACCATCCTATAACATGAGATGTAAAATCCAAATCCTTCCCTTCCCAAACCTGAGACTCTTCCTATAGCATGAGATGTGATATCTCAATGCTTCTACCAAACCTGAAACCCTTCCTTTAGCATGAGATGTGATATCCAGCTCCTCCCATTCAAATCCTGAGACCCTTCCGATAGCATGAGATGTGATATCTCAATGCTTCTAATATCAAAACTGAGACCCTCCCTATAGCATGAGATGTGATATTTAAGTCCTTCCCATTCCAATCCTGAGACCCTTCCGATAGCAAAGATGTGATATCTCAATGCTTATACCAAACCTGAGACCCTTCCTATGGCACGAGATGTGATATCCAACTCCTTGCCATTCAAATCCTGAGACCCTCCCTATAACAAGAGATGTCATATCCAACTCCTTCCCATTCCAAACCTGAGACCATTCCTTTAGCATGAGATGTGATATCCAAATCCTTCACATTCCAATCCGGAGACCAATCCTATAGCATGAGATGTGATATCTCAATGCTTCTAATACCAAACCTGAGACCCTTCCGATAGCATGAGATGTAATATCTCAATGCTTCAAAAACCAAACATGAGAACCATCCTATAACATGAGATGTGAAATCCAAATCCTTCCCTTCCCAAACCTGAGACTCTTCCTATAGCATGAGATGTGATATCTCAATGCTTCTAATATCAAACTTGAGACCCTCCCTATAGCATGAGATGTGATATCCAAGTCCTTCCCATTCCAATCCTGAGACACTTCCTATAGCATGAGATGTGATATCTCAATGCTTCTAATACCAAACCTGAGACTCTTCCTATAACATGAGATGGGATATCCAACTCCTTCCCATTCCAATCCTGAGACCCTTCCTATAGCATGAGATGTGATATCTCAATGCTTATCCCAAACCTGAGACCCTTCCTATAGCTTGAGATGTGATATCAAACTCCTTCCCATTCCAATCCTGAAATAGCTTGAGATGTGATATCCAACTCCTTCCCATTCCAATCCTGAGACCCTTATTATACCATGAGATGTGATATCTCAAGGCTTCTAATACCAAACCTGAGACCCTTCCTATGGCATGAGATGTGATATCCAACTCCTTGCCATTCAAATCCTGAGACCCTCCCTATAACAAGAGATGTCATATCCAACTCCTTCCCATTCCAAACCTGAGACCCTTCCTTTAGCATGAGATGTGATATCCAAATCCTTCACATTCCAATCCGGAGACCCTTCCTATAACATGAGATGTGATATCCAACTCCTTCCCAATCCAATCCTGAGACCCTTCCGATAGCAGAGATGTGATATCTCAATGCTTATACCAAACCTGAGACCCTTCCTATGGCATGAGATGTGATATCCAACTCCTTCCCATTCCAATCCTGAGACACTTCCTATAGCATGAGATGTGATATCACAATGCTTCTAATACCAAACCTGAAACCCATCCTATAACATGAGATGTGATATCCAAATCCTTCCCCTTCCAAACCTGAGACCCTTCCTTTAGCATGAGATGTGATATCCAGCTCCTCCCATTCCAATCCTGAGACCCTTCCGATAGCATGAGATGTGATATCTCATTTCTTCTAATATCAAAACTGAGACCCTCCCTATAGCATGAGATGTGATATCTAAGTCCTTCCCATTCCAATCCTGAGACCCTTCCGATAGCAGAGATGTGATATCTCAATGCTTATACCAAACCTGAGACCCTTCCTATGGCATGAGATGTGATATCCAACTCCTTGCCATTCAAATCCTGAGACCCTCCCTATAACAAGAGATGTCATATCCAACTCCTTCCCATTCCAAACCTGAGACCCTTCCTTTAGCATGAGATGTGATATCCAAATCCTTCACATTCCAATCCGGAGACCAATCCTATAGCATGAGATGTGATATCTCAATGCTTCTAATACCAAACCTGAGACCCTTCCGATAGCATGAGATGTGATATCTCAATGCTTCAAAAACCAAACATGAGAACCATCCTATAACATGAGATGTGAAATCCAAATCCTTCCCTTCCCAAACCTGAGACTCTTCCTATAGCATGAGATGTGATATCTCAATGCTTCTAATATCAAACTTGAGACCCTCCCTATAGCATGAGATGTGATATCCAAGTCCTTCCCATTCCAAACCTGAGACTCTTCCTATAACATGAGATGGGATATCCAACTCCTTCCCATTCCAATCCTGAGACTCTTCTGATAGCAAAGATGTGATATCTCAATGCTTATACCAAACCTGAGACCCTTCCTACGGCATGAGATGTCATATACAACTCCTTCCCATTCCAATCCTGAGACCCTTCCTATAGCATGAGATGTGATATCTCAATGCTTATACCAAACCTGAGACCCTTCCTATAGCATGAGATGTGATATCCAACTCCTTCCCATTCCAATCCTGAGACCCTTCCTATAGCATGAGATTTGATGTCTCAATGCTTCTAATACCAAACCTGAGATCCTTCCTATAACATGAGATGTGATATCCAACTCCTTCCATTCCAATCCTGAGACCCTTCCTATAGCATGAGATTTGATATCTCAATGCTTATACCAAACCTGAGACCCTTCCTATAGCATGAGATGTGATATCCAAGTCTTTCCCATTCCAATCCTTAGACCCTTCCTACAGCATGCAATATGATATCTCAATGATTCTAATAACAATCCTGAGACCCGTCCTATAACATGAGATGGGATATCCAATTCCTTCCCATTCCAATCCTGAGACACTTCCGATAGCAGAGATGTGATATCTCAATGCTTATACCAAACCTGAGACCCTTCCTATAACATGAGATCGGATATCCAACTCCTTCCCGTTCCAAACCTGAGACCCTTCCTTTAGCATGAGATGTAATATCCAGCTCCTTCCCATTCCAATCTTGAGACCCTTCCTATAACATGAGATGTGATATCCAACTCTTTCCCATTCCAACCTGAGACCTTTCCTATAGCATGAGATGGGATATCCAACAACTCCTTCCAAATCCAATCCTGATACCCTTCCGATAGCATGAGATGTGATATCCCAATGCTTCTACAAAACCTGAGACCCATACCATGGCATGATGTGATATCAAACTCCCGTCCTATACCATGAGACTTGATATCTCAATGCTTCTAATACCAAACCTGAGACCGGTCAAATAACATGAGATGTGATATCCAAATCCTTCCCCTTCCAAACCTGAGACCCTTCCTTTAGCATGAGATGTGATATCCAAATCCTTCCCATTCCAATCCTTAAACCCTTCCTATAGCATGAGATGTGATATCTCAATGTTTCTAATAAAAAACCTGAGACCCTTCCTATAGCAAGAGATGTGATATCCAAATCCTTCCCATTCCAACCTGAGACCCTTCCTATAGCATGAGAAGGGATATCCAACTCCTTCCCATTCCAATCCTTAAACCCTTCCTATAGCATGAGATGTGATATCTCAATGTTTCTAATAAAAAACCTGAGACCCTTCCTATAGCAAGAGATGTGATATCCAAATCCTTCCCATTCCAAACCTGAGACCCTTCCTATTGGATGAGATGTGATATCCAACTACTTCCCATTCCAAACCTGAGACCCTTCCTATACCATAAGATGTGATATCTCAATGCTTCTAATACCAAACCTGGGACCCGTCCTATAACATGAGATATGATATCCAAATCCTTCCCATTCCAATCCTGAAACCCTTCCGATAGCATGAGATGTGATATCTCAATGTTTCTAATAAAAAACCTGAGACCCTTCATATAGCAAGAGATGTGATATCCAAATACTTCCCATTTCAATCTTGAGACCCTTCCTATAACATGAGATATGATATCCAACTCCTTCCCATTCCAACATGAGACCCTTCCTATAGCATGAGAAGGGATGTCCAACTCCTTCCCAATCCAATCCTGAGACCCTTCCGATAGCAGAGATGTGATATCTCAATGCTTATACCAAACCTGAGACCCTTCCTTTAGCATGAGATTTGATATCCAAATCCTTCACATTCCAATCCTGAGACCCTTCCTATAGCATGAGATGTGATATCTCAATGCTTATACCAAACCTGAGACCCTTCCTATAACATGAGATCGGATATCCAACTCCTTCCCGTTCCAAACCTGAGACCCTTCCTTTAGCATGAGATGTAATATCCAGCTCCTTCCCATTCCAATCCTGAGACACTTCCGATAGCATGAGATGTGATATCTCAATGCTTCTAATATCAAAACTGAAACCCTCCCTATAGCATGATATGTGATATCTAAGTCCTTCCCATTCCAATCCTGAGACCCTTCCTATAGCATGAGATGTGATATCTCAATGCTTCTACCAAACCTGAGACCCTTCCTTTAGCATGAGATGTGATATCCAACTCCTTCCCATTCCAACCTGAGACCCTTCCTATAGCATGAGAAGGGATATCCAACTCCTTCCCAATCCAATCCTGAGACCCTTCCGATAGCAGAGATGTGATATCTCAATGCTTATACCAAACCTGAGACCCTTCCTATGGCATGAGATGTGATATCCAACTCCTTGCCATTCAAATCCTGAGACCCTCCCTATAACAAGAGATGTCATATCCAACTCCTTCCCATTCCAAACCTGAGACCCTTCCTTTAGCATGAGATGTGATATCCAAATCCTTCACATTCCAATCCGGAGACCCTTCCTGTAACATGAGATGTGATATCCAACTCCTTCCCATTCCAAACCTGAGACCCTTCCTTTAGCATGAGATGTGATATCCAAATCCTTCACATTCCAATCCGGAGACCCTTCCTAAAACATGAGATGTGATATCCAACTCCTTCCCAATCCAATCCTGAGACCCTTCCGATAGCAGAGATGTGATATCTCAATGCTTATACCAAACCTGAGACCCTTCCGATAGCAGAGATGTGATATCTCAATGCTTATACCAAACCTGAGACCCTTCCTATGGCATGAGATGTGATATCCAACACCTTGCCATTCAAATCCTGAGACCCTCCCTATAACAAGAGATGTCATATCCAACTCCTTCCCATTCCAAACCTGAGACCCTTCCTTTAGCATGAGATGTGATATCCAAATCCTTCACATTCCAATCCGGAGACCCTTCCTATAACATGAGATGTGATATCCAACTCCTTCCCAATCCAATCCTGAGACCCTTCCGATAGCAGAGATGTGATATCTCAATGCTTATACCAAACCTGAGACCCTTCCTATAGCATGAGATGTGATATCCAACTCCTTTCGATTCCAATCCTGAGACCCTTCCTATAGCATGAGATGTGATATCGCAATGCTTCTACTAAAACTGAGACCCTTCCTTTAGCATGAGATGTGATATCCAAGTCCTTCCCATTCCAATCCTGAGACCCTTCCTATAGCATGAGATGTGATATCTCAATGCTTCTAATACCAAACCTGAGATCCTTCCGATAGCATGAGATGTGATATCTCAATGCTTCTAATACCAAACCTGAGATCCTTCCTATAACATGAGATGTGATATCCAAATCCTTCCCCATCCAAACCTGAGACCCTCCCTTTAGCATGAGATGTGATATCCAACTCCTTCCCATTCCAATCCTGATACCCTTCTGATAGCATGAGATGTGATATCTCAATGCCTCTAATACCAAACCTGAGATCCTAACTCTAACATGAAATGTGATATCCAACTCCTTCCCTTTCCAAACCTGAGAGCCTTCCTACAGCATGAGATGTGATATCCAAGTCCTTCCCATTCCAATCTTGAGACCCTTCCTATAACATGAGATGTGATATCCAACTCTTTCCCATTCCAACCTGAGACCTTTCCTATAGCATGAGATGGGATATCCAACAACTCCTTCCAAATCCAATCCTGATACCCTTGCGATAGCATGAGATGTGATATCCCAATGCTTCTACAAAACCTGAGACCCATACCATGGCATGATGTGATATCAAACTCCCGTCCTATACCATGAGACTTGATATCTCAATGCTTCTAATACCAAACCTGAGACCGGTCAAATAACATGAGATGTGATATCCAAATCCTTTCCCTTCCAAACCTGAGACCCTTCCTTTAGCATGAGATGTGATATCCAAATCCTTCCCATTCCAATCCTTAAACCCTTCCTATAGCATGAGATGTGATATCTCAATGTTTCTAATAAAAAACCTGAGACCCTTCCTATAGCAAGAGATGTGATATCCAAATCCTTCCCATTCCAACCTGAGACCCTTCCTATAGCATGAGAAGGGATATCCAACTCTTTCCCATTCCAATCCTTAAACCCTTCCTATAGCATGAGATGTGATATCTCAATGTTTCTAATAAAAAACCTGAGACCCTTCCTATAGAAAGAGATGTGATATCCAAATCCTTCCCATTCTAACCTGAGACCCTTCCTATAGCATGAGAAGGGATATCCAACTCCTTCCCATTCCAATCCTGAGATCCTTCCTATAACATGAGATGTGATATCCAATTCCTTCCCATTCCAAACCTGAGACCCTTCCTATTGGATGAGATGTGATATCCAACTCCTTCCCATTCCAAACCTGAGACCCTTCCTATACCATAAGATGTGATATCTCAATGCTTCTAATACCAAACCTGGGACCCGTCCTATAACATGAGATATGATATCCAAATCCTTCCCATTCCAATCCTGAAACCCTTCCGATAGCATGAGATGTGATATCTCAATGTTTCTAATAAAAAACCTGAGACCCTTCATATAGCAAGAGATGTGATATCCAAATCCTTCCCATTTCAATCTTGAGACCCTTCCTATAACATGAGATATGATATCCAACTCCTTCCCATTCCAACATGAGACCCTTCCTATAGCATGAAAAGGGATGTCCAACTCCTTCCCAATCCAATCCTGAGACCCTTCCGATAGCAGAGATGTGATATCTCAATGCTTATACCAAACCTGAGACCCTTCCTTTAGCATGAGATTTGATATCCAAATCCTTCACATTCCAATCCTGAGACCCTTCCTATAGCATGAGATGTGATATCTCAATGCTTCTAATACCAAACCTGAGATGCTTCCTATAACATGAGATGTGAAATCCCAATCCTTCCCTTCCCAAACCTGAGACCCTTCCTATAGCTTGAGATGTGATATCAAACTCCTTCCCATTCCAATCCTGAAATAGCTTGAGATGTGATATCCAACTCCTTCCCATTCCAATCCTGAGACCCTTATTATACCATGAGATGTGATATCTCAAGGCTTCTAATACCAAACCTGAGACCCTTCCTATGGCATGAGATGTGATATCCAACTCCTTGCCATTCAAATCCTGAGACCCTCCCTATAACAAGAGATGTCATATCCAACTCCTTCCCATTCCAAACCTGAGACGCTTCCTTTAGCATGAGATGTGATATCCAAATCCTTCACATTCCAACCAGAGACCAATCCTATAGCATGAGATGTGATATCTCAATGCTTCTAATACCAAACCTGAGACCCTTCCGATAGCATGAGATGTGATATCTCAATGCTTCAAAAACCAAACATGAGAACCATCCTATAACATGAGATGTGAAATCCAAATCCTTCCCTTCCCAAACCTGAGACTCTTCCTATAGCATGAGATGTGATATCTCAATGCTTCTACCAAACCTGAAACCCTTCCTTTAGCATGAGATGTGATATCCAGCTCCTCCCATTCCAATCCTGAGACCCTTCCGATAGCATGAGATGTGATATCTCAATGCTTCTAATATCAAAACTGAGACCCTCCCTATAGCATGAGATGTGATATTTAAGTCCTTCCCATTCCAATCCTGAGACCCTTCCGATAGCAGAGATGTGATATCTCAATGCTTATACCAAACCTGAGACCCTTCCTATGGCATGAGATGTCATATACAACTCCTTCCCATTCCAATCCTGAGACCCTTCCTATAGCATGAGATGTGATATCTCAATGCTTATACCAAACCTGAGACCCTTCCTATAGCATGAGATGTGATATCCAACTCCTTCCCATTCCAATCCTGAGACCCTTCCTATAGCATGAGATGTGATGTCTCAATGCTTCTAATACCAAACCTGAGATCCTTCCTATAACATGAGATGTGATATCCAACTCCTTCCATTCCAATCCTGAGACCCTTCCTATAGCATGAGATTTGATATCTCAATGCTTATACCAAACCTGAGACCCTTCCTATTGCATGAGATGTGATATCCAAGTCTTTCCCATTCCAATCCTTAGACCCTTCATACAGCATGCAATATGATATCTCAATGATTCTAATAACAATCCTGAGACCCGTCCTATAACATGAGATGGGATATCCAATTCCTTCCCATTCCAATCCTGAGACACTTCCGATAGCAGAGATGTGATATCTCAATGCTTATACCAAACCTGATACCCTTCCTATAACATGAGATCGGATATCCAACTCCTTCCCATTCCAACCTGAGACCCTTCCTATAGCATGAGAAGGGATATCCAACTCCTTCCCAATCCAATCCTGAGACCCTTCCGATAGCAGAGATGTGATATTTCAATGCTTATACCAAACCTGAGACCCTTCCTATGGCATGAGATGTGATATCCAACTCCTTGCCATTCAAATCCTGAGACCCTCCCTATAACAAGAGATGTCATATCCAACTCCTTCCCATTCCAAACCTGAGACCCTTCCTTTAGCATGAGATGTGATATCCAAATCCTTCACATTCCAATCCGGAGACCCTTCCTATAACATGAGATGTGATATCCAACTCCTTCCCAATCCAATCCTGAGACCCTTCCGATAGCAGAGATGTGATATCTCAATGCTTATACCAAACCTGAGACCCTTCCTATGGCATGAGATGTGATATCCAACTCCTTGCCATTCAAATCCTGAGACCCTCCCTATAACAAGAGATGTCATAACCAACTCCTTCCCATTCCAAACCTGAGACCCTTCCTTTAGCATGAGATGTGATATCCAAATCCTTCACATTCCAATCCAGAGACCAATCCTATAGCATGAGATGTGATATCTCAATGCTTCTAATACCAAACCTGAGACCCTTCCGATAGCATGAGATGTGATATCTCAATGCTTCAAAAACCAAACATGAGAACCGTCCTATAACATGAGATGTGAAATCCAAATCCTTCCCTTCCCAAACCTGAGACTCTTCCTATAGCATGAGATGTGATATCTCAATGCTTCTAATATCAAACTTGAGACCCTCCCTATAGCATGAGATGTGATATCCAAGTCCTTCCCATTCCAATCCTGAGACACTTCCTATAGCATGAGATGTGATATCTCAATGCTTCTAATACCAAACCTGAGACTCTTCCTATAACATGAGATGGGATATCCAACTCCTTCCCATTCCAATCCTGAGACTCTTCTGATAGCAGAGATGTGATATCTCAATGCTTATACCAAACCTGAGACCCTTCCTACGGCATGAGATGTCATATACAACTCCTTCCCATTCCAATCCTGAAACCCTTCCTATAGCATGAGATGTGATATCTCAATGCTTATACCAAACCTGAGACCCTGCCTATAGCATGAGATGTGATATCCAACTCCTTCCCATTCCAATCCTGAGACCCTTCCTATAGCATGAGATGTGATGTCTCAATGCTTCTAATACCAAACCTGAGATCCTTCCTATAACATGAGATGTGATATCCAACTCCTTCCATTCCAATCCTGAGACCCTTCCTATAGCATGAGATTCGATATCTCAATGCTTATACCAAACCTGAGACCCTTCCTATAGCATGAGATGTGATATCCAAGTCTTTCCCATTCTAATCCTTAGACCCTTCCTACAGCATTCAATATGATATCTCAATGATTCTAATAACAATCCTGAGACCCGTCCTATAACATGAGATGGGATATCCAACTCCTTCCCATTCCAATCCTGAGACACTTCCGATAGCAGAGATGTGATATCTCAATGCTTATACCAAACCTGAGACCCTTCCTATAACATGAGATCGGATATCCAACTCCTTCCCGTTCCAAACCTGAGACCCTTCCTTTAGCATGAGATGTAATATCCAGCTCCTTCCCATTCCAATCCTGAGACACTTCCGATTGCATGAGATGTGATATCTCAATGCTTCTAATATCAAAACTGAAACCCTCCCTATAGCATGAGATGTGATATCCAACTCCTTCCCTTTCCAACCTCAGACCCTTCCTATAGCATGAGAAGGGATATCCAACTCCTTCCCAATCCAATCCTGAGACCCTTCCGATAGCAGAGATGTGATATCTCAATGCTTATACCAAACCTGAGACCCTTCCTATGGCATGAGATGTGATATCCAACTCCTTGCCATTCAAATCCTGAGACCCTTCCTATAGCATGAGAAGGGATATCCAACTCCTTCCCAATCCAATCCTGAGACCCTTCCGATAGCAGAGATGTGATATCTCAATGCTTATACCAATCCTGAGACCCTTCCTATAGCATGAGATGTGATGTCTCAATGCTTCTAATACCAAACCTGAGATCGTTCCTATAACATGAGATGTGATATCCAACTCCTTCCATTCCAATCCTGAGACCCTTCCTATAGCATGAGATTTGATATCTCAATGCTTATACCAAACCTGAGACCCTTCCTATAGCATGAGATGTGATATCCAAGTCTTTCCCATTCCAATCTTTAGACCCTTCATACAGCATGCAATATGATATCTCAATGATTCTAATAACAATCCTGAGACCCGTCCTATAACATGAGATGGGATATCCAATTCCTTCCCATTCCAATCCTGAGACACTTCCTATAGCAGAGATGTGATATCTCAATGCTTATACCAAACCTGAGACCCTTCCTATAACATGAGATCGGATATCCAACTCCTTCCCGTTCCAAACCTGAGACCCTTCCTTTAGCATGAGATGTAATATCCAGCTCCTTCCCATTCCAATCCTGAGACACTTCTGATAGCATGAGATGTGATATCTCAATGCTCCTACCAAACCTGAGACCCTTCCTTTAGCATGAGATGTGATATCCAACTCATTCCCATTCCAACCTGAGACCCTTCCTATAGCATGAGAAGGGATATCCAACTCCTTCCCAATCCAATCCTGAGACCCTTCCGATAGCAGAGATGTGATATCTCAATGCTTATACCAAACCTGAGACCCTTCCTATGGCATGAGATGTGATATCCAACTCCTTGCCATTCAAATCACATCTCATGCTAAAGGAAGGGTCTCAGGTTTGGAATGGGAAGGAGTTGGATATGACATCTCTTGTTATAGGGAGGGTCTCAGGATTTGAATGGCAAGGAGTTGGATATCACATCTCATGCCATAGGAAGGGTCTCAGGTTTGGTATAAGCATTGAGATATCACATCTCTGCTATCGGAAGGGTCTCAGGATTGGATTGGGAAGGAGTTGGATATCCCTTCTCATGCTATAGGAAGGGTCTCAGGTTGGAATGGGAAGGAGTTGGATATCCGATCTCATGTTATAGGAAGGGTATCAGGTTTGGTATAAGCATTGAGATATCACATCTCTGCTATCGGAAGTGTCTCAGGATTGGAATGGGAAGGAATTGGATATCCCATCTCATGTTATAGGACGGGTCTCAGGATTGTTATTAGAATCATTGAGATATCATATTGCATGCTGTATGAAGGGTCTAAGGATTGGAATGGGAAAGACTTGGATATCACATCTCATGCTATAGGAAGGGTCTCAGGTTTGGTATAAGCATTGAGATATCAAATCTCATGCTATAGGAAGGGTCTCAGGATTGGAATGGAAGGAGTTGGATATCACATCTCATGTTATAGGAAGGATCTCAGGTTTGGTATTAGAAGCATTGAGACATCACATCTCATGCTATAGGAAGGGTCTCAGGATTGGAATGGGAAGGAGTTGGATATCACATCTCATGCTATAGGAAGGGTCTCAGGTTTGGTATAAGCATTGAGATATCACATCTCATGCTATAGGAAGGGTCTCAGGATTGGAATGGGAAGGAGTTGTATATGACATCTCATGCCATAGGAAGGGTCTCAGGTTTGGTATAAGCATTGAGATATCACATCTCTGCTATCGGAAGGGTCTCAGGATTGGAATGGGAAGGACTTAAATATCACATCTCATGCTATAGGGAGGGTCTCAGTTTTGATATTAGAAGCATTGAGATATCACATCTCATGCTATCGGAAGGGTCTCAGGATTGGAATGGGAGGAGCTGGATATCACATCTCATGCTAAAGGAAGGGTTTCAGGTTTGGTAGAAGCATTGAGATATCACATCTCATGCTATAGGAAGAGTCTCAGGTTTGGGAAGGGAAGGATTTGGATTTCACATCTCATGTTATAGGATGGTTCTCATGTTTGGTTTTTGAAGCATTGAGATATCACATCTCATGCTATCGGAAGGGTCTCAGGTTTGGTATTAGAAGCATTGAGATATCACATCTCATGCTATAGGATTGGTCTCTGGATTGGAATGTGAAGGATTTGGATATCACATCTCATGCTAAAGGAAGCGTCTCAGGTTTGGAATGGGAAGGAGTTGGATATGACATCTCTTGTTATAGGGAGGGTCTCAGGATTTGAATGGCAAGGAGTTGGATATCACATCTCATGCCATAGGAAGGGTCTCAGGTTTGGTATTAGAAGCCTTGAGATATCACATCTCATGGTATAATAAGGGTCTCAGGATTGGAATGGGAAGGAGTTGGATATCACATCTCAAGCTATTTCAGGATTGGAATGGGAAGGAGTTTGATATCACATCTCAAGCTATAGGAAGGGTCTCAGGTTTGGGAAGGGAAGGATTGGGATTTCACATCTCATGTTATAGGATGGTTCTCATGTTTGGTTTTAGAAGCATTGAGATCTCACATCTCATGCTATCGGAAGGGTCTCAGGTTTGGAATGGGAAGGAGTTGGATATCACATCTCATGTTATAGGAAGCATCTCAGGTTTGGTATTAGAAGCATTGAGATATCACATCTCATGCTATAGGAAGGGTCTCAGGATTGGAATGTGAAGGATTTGGATATCAAATCTCATGCTAAAGGAAGGGTCTCAGGTTTGGTATAAGCATTGAGATATCACATCTCTGCTATCGGAAGGGTCTCAGGATTGGATTGGGAAGGAGTTGGACATCCCTTTTCATGCTATAGGAAGGGTCTCATGTTGGAATGGGAAGGAGTTGGATATCATATCTCATGTTATAGGAAGGGTCTCAAGATTGAAATGGGAAGGATTTGGATATCACATCTCTTGCTATATGAAGGGTCTCAGGTTTTTTATTAGAAACATTGAGATATCACATCTCATGCTATCGGAAGGGTTTCAGGATTGGAATGGGAAGGATTTGGATATCATATCTCATGTTATAGGACGGGTCCCAGGTTTGGTATTAGAAGCATTGAGATATCACATCTTATGGTATAGGAAGGGTCTCAGGTTTGGAATGGGAAGGAGTTGGATATCACATCTCATCCAATAGGAAGGGTCTCAGGTTTGGAATGGGAAGGAATTGGATATCACATCTCATGTTATAGGAAGGATCTCAGGATTGGAATGGGAAGGAGTTGGATATCCCTTCTCATGCTATAGGAAGGGTCTCAGGTTAGAATGGGAAGGATTTGGATATCACATCTCTTTCTATAGGAAGGGTCTCAGGTTTTTTATTAGAAACATTGAGATATCACATCTCATGCTATAGGAAGGGTTTAAGGATTGGAATGGGAAAGAGTTGGATATCCCTTCTCATGCTATAGGAAGGGTCTCAGGTTGGAATGGGAAGGATTTGGATATCACATCTCTTGCTATAGGAAGGGTCTCAGGTTTTTTATTAGAAACATTGAGATATCACATCTCATGCTATAGGAAGGGTTTAAGGATTGGAATGGGAAGGATTTGGATATCACATCTCATGCTAAAGGAAGGGTCTCAGGTTTGGAAGGGGAAGGATTTGGATATCACATCTCATGTTATTTGACCGGTCTCAGGTTTGGTATTAGAAGCATTGAGATATCAAGTCTCATGGTATAGGACGGGAGTTTGATATCACATCATGCCATGGTATGGGTCTCAGGTTTTGTAGAAGCATTGGGATATCACATCTCATGCTATCGCAAGGGTATCAGGATTGGATTTGGAAGGAGTTGTTGGATATCCCATCTCATGCTATAGGAAAGGTCTCAGGTTGGAATGGGAAAGAGTTGGATATCACATCTCATGTTATAGGAAGGGTCTCAAGATTGGAATGGGAAGGACTTGGATATCACATCTCATGCTGTAGGAAGGCTCTCAGGTTTGGAAAGGGAAGGAGTTGGATATCACATTTCATGTTAGAGTTAGGATCTCAGGTTTGGTATTAGAGGCATTGAGATATCACATCTCATGCTATCAGAAGGGTATCAGGATTGGAATGGGAAGGAGTTGGATATCACATCTCATGCTAAAGGGAGGGTCTCAGGTTTGGATGGGGAAGGATTTGGATATCACATCTCATGTTATAGGAAGGATCTCAGGTTTGGTATTAGAAGCATTGAGATATCACATCTCATGCTATCGGAAGGATCTCAGGTTTGGTATTAGAAGCATTGAGATATCACATCTCATGCTATAGGAAGGGTCTCAGGATTGGAATGGGAAGGACTTGGATATCACATCTCATGCTAAAGGAAGGGTCTCAGTTTTAGTAGAAGCATTGCGATATCACATCTCATGCTATAGGAAGGGTCTCAGGATTGGAATCGAAAGGAGTTGGATATCACATCTCATGCTATAGGAAGGGTCTCAGGTTTGGTATAAGCATTGAGATATCACATCTCTGCTATCGGAAGGGTCTCAGGATTGGATTGGGAAGGAGTTGGATATCACATCTCATGTTATAGGAAGGGTCTCCGGATTGGAATGTGAAGGATTTGGATATCACATCTCATGCTAAAGGAAGGGTCTCAGGTTTGGAATGGGAAGGAGTTGGATATGACATCTCTTGTTATAGGGAGGGTCTCAGGATTTGAATGGCAAGGTGTTGGATATCACATCTCATGCCATAGGAAGGGTCTCAGGTTTGGTATAAGCATTGAGATATCACATCTCTGCTATCGGAAGGGTCTCAGGTTTGGTATAAGCATTGAGATATCACATCTCTGCTATCGGAAGGGTCTCAGGATTGGATTGGGAAGGAGTTGGATATCACATCTCATGTTTTAGGAAGGGTCTCCGGATTGGAATGTGAAGGATTTGGATATCACATCTCATGCTAAAGGAAGGGTCTCAGGTTTGGAATGGGAAGCAGTTGGATATCACATCTCATGTTACAGGAAGGGTCTCCGGATTGGAATGTGAAGGATTTGGATATCACATCTCATGCTAAAGGAAGGGTCTCAGGTTTGGAATGGGAAGGAGTTGGATATGACATCTCTTGTTATAGGGAGGGTCTCAGGATTTGAATGGCAAGGAGTTGGATATCACATCTCATGCCATAGGAAGGGTCTCAGGTTTGGTATAAGCATTGAGATATCACATCTCTGCTATCGGAAGGGTCTCAGGATTGGATTGGGAAGGAGTTGGATATCCCTTCTCATGCTATAGGAAGGGTCTCAGGTTGGAATGGGAAGGAGTTGGATATCACATCTCATGCTAAAGGAAGGGTCTCAGGTTTGGTAGAAGCATTGAGATATCACATCTCATGCTATAGGAAGGGTCTCAGGATTGGAATGGGAAGGACTTAGATATCACATATCATGCTATAGGGAGGGTTTCAGTTTTGATATTAGAAGCATTGAGATATCACATCTCATGCTATCGGAAGTGTCTCAGGATTGGAATGGGAAGGAGCTGGATATTACATCTCATGCTAAAGGAAGGGTCTCAGGTTTGGAACGGGAAGGAGTTGGATATCCGATCTCATGTTATAGGAAGGGTCTCAGGTTTGGTATAAGCATTGAGATATCACATCTCATGCTATAGGAAGGGTCTCAGGATTGGAATGTGAAGGATTTGGATATCAAATCTCATGCTAAAGGAAGGGTCTCAGGTTTGGTATAAGCATTGAGATATCACATCTCTGCTATCGGAAGGGTCTCAGGATTGGATTGGGAAGGAGTTGGACATCCCTTCTCATGCTATAGGAAGGGTCTCATGTTGGAATGGGAAGGAGTTGGATATCATATCTCATGTTATAGGAAGGGTCTCAAGATTGAAATGGGAAGTATTTGGATATCACATCTCTTGCTATATGAAGGGTCTCAGGTTTTTTATTAGAAACATTGAGATATCACATCTCATGCTATCGGAAGGGTTTCAGGATTGGAATGGGAAGGATTTGGATATCATATCTCATGTTATAGGACGGGTCCCAGGTTTGGTATTAGAAGCATTGAGATATCACATCTTATGGTATAGGAAGGGTCTCAGGTTTGGAATGGGAAGTAGTTGGATATCACATCTCATCCAATAGGAAGGGTCTCAGGTTTGGAATGGGAAGGATTTGGATATCACATCTCTTGCTATAGGAAGGGTCTCAGGTTTTTTATTAGAAACATTGAGATATCACATCTCATGCTATAGGAAGGGTTTAAGGATTGGAATGGGAAGGAGTTGGATATCCCTTCTCATGCTATAGGAAGGGTCTCAGGTTGGAATGGGAAGGATTTGGATATCACATCTCTTGCTATAGGAAGGGTCTCAGGTTTTTTATTAGAAACATTGAGATATCACATCTCATGCTATAGGAAGGGTTTAAGGATTGGAATGGGAAGGATTTGGATATCACATCTCATGCTAAAGGAAGGGTCTCAGGTTTGGAAGCGGAAGGATTTGGATATCACATCTCATGTTATTTGACCGGTCTCAGGTGTGGTATTAGAAGCATTGAGATATCAAGTCTCATGGTATAGGACGGGAGTTTGATATCACATCATGCCATGGTATGGGTCTCAGGTTTTGTAGAAGCATTGGGATATCACATCTCATGCTATCGGAAGGGTATCAGGATTGGATTTGGAAGGAGTTGTTGGATATCCCATCTCATGCTATAGGAAAGGTCTCAGGTTGGAATGGGAAAGAGTTGGATATCACATCTCTTGTTATAGGAAGGGTCTCAAGATTGGAATGGGAAGGAGCTGGATATTACATCTCATGCTAAAGGAAGGGTCTCAGGTTTGGAACGGGAAGGAGTTGGATATCCGATCTCATGTTATAGGAAGGGTCTCAGGTTTGGTATAAGCATTGAGATATCACATCTCTGCTATCGGAAGTGTCTCAGGATTGGAATGGGAAGGAATTGGATATCCCATCTCATGTTATAGGACGGGTCTCAGGATTGTTATTAGAATCATTGAGATATCATATTGCATGCTGTAGGAAGGGTCTAAGGATTGGAATGGGAAAGACTTGGATATCACATCTCATGCTATAGGAAGGGTCTCAGGTTTGGTATAAGCATTGAGATATCAAATCTCATGCTATAGGAAGGGTCTCAGGATTGGAATGGAAGGAGTTGGATATCACATCTCATGTTATAGGAAGGATCTCAGGTTTGGTATTAGAAGCATTGAGACATCAAATCTCATGCTATAGGAAGGGTCTCAGGATTGGAATGGGAAGGAGTTGGATATCACATCTCATGCTATAGGAAGGGTCTCAGGTTTGGTATAAGCATTGAGATATCACATCTCATGCTATAGGAAGGGTCTCAGGATTGGAATGGGAAGGAGTTGTATATGACATCTCATGCCGTAGGAAGGGTCTCAGGTTTGGTATAAGCATTGAGATATCACATCTTTGCTATCAGAAGAGTCTCAGGATTGGAATGGGAAGGAGTTGGATATCCCATCTCATGTTATAGGAAGAGTCTCAGGTTTGGAATGGGAAGGACTTGGATATCACATCTCATGCTATAGGGAGGGTCTCAAGTTTGATATTAGAAGCATTGAGATATCACATCTCATGCTATAGGAAGAGTCTCAGGTTTGGGAAGGGAAGGATTTGGATTTCACATCTCATGTTATAGGATGGTTCTCATGTTTGGTTTTTGAAGAATTGAGATATCACATCTCATGCTATCGGAAGGGTCTCAGGTTTGGTATTAGAAGCATTGAGATATCACATCTCATGCTATAGGATTGGTCTCCGGATTGGAATGTGAAGGATTTGGATATCACATCTCATGCTAAAGGAAGGGTCTCAGGTTTGGAATGGGAAGGAGTTGGATATGACATCTCTTGTTATAGGGAGGGTCTCAGGATTTGAATTGCAAGGAGTTGGATATCACATCTCATGCCATAGGAAGGGTCTCAGGTTTGGTATAAGCATTGAGATATCACATCTCTGCTATCGGAAGGGTCTCAGGATTGGAATGGGAAGGACTTAGATATCACATCTCATGCTATAGGGAGGGTCTCAGTTTTGATATTAGAAGAAATGAGATATCACATCTCATGCTATCGGAAGGGTCTCAGGATTGGAATGGGAGGAGCTGGATATCACATCTCATGCTAAAGGAAGGGTCTCAGGTTTGGAAGGGGAAGGATTTGGATATCACATCTCATGTTATAGGATGGGTTTCAGGTTTGGTATTAGAAGCATTGTGATATCACATCTCATGCTATAGGAAGTGTCTCAGGATTGGAATGGGAAGGAGTTGGATATCACATCTCATGCCATAGGAAGGGTCTCAGGTTTAGTATAAGCATTGAGATATCACATCTCTGCTATCGGAAGGGTCTCAGGATTGGATTGGGAAGGAGTTGGATATCACATCTCATGTTATAGGAAGGGTCTCCGGATTGGAATGTGAAGGATTTGGATATCACATCTCATGCTAAAGGAAGGGTCTCAGGTTTGGAATGGGAAGGAGTTGGATATGACATCTCTTGTTATAGGGAGGGTCTCAGGATTTGAATGGCAAGGAGTTGGATATCACATCTCATGCCATAGGAAGGGTCTCAGGTTTGGTATTAGAAGCCTTGAGATATCACATCTCATGGTATAATAAGGGTCTCAGGATTGGAATGGGAAGGAGTTGGATATCACATCTCAAGCTATTTCAGGATTGGAATGGGAAGGAGTTTGATATCACATCTCAAGCTATAGGAAGGGTCTCAGGTTTGGGATAAGCATTGAGATATCACATCTCATGCTATAGGAAGGGTCTCAGGATTGGAATGGGAAGGAGTTGGATATCCCATCTCATGTTATAGGAAGAGTCTCAGGTTTGGTATTAGAAGCATTGAGATATCACATCTCATGCTATAGGAAGTGTCTCAGGATTGGAATGGGAAGGACTTGGATATCACATCTCATGCTATAGGGAGGGTCTCAAGTTTGATATTAGAAGCATTGAGATATCACATCTCATGCTATAGGAAGAGTCTCAGGTTTGGGAAGGGAAGGATTTGGATTTCACATCTCATGTTATAGGATGGTTCTCATGTTTGGTTTTTGAAGCATTGAGATATTACATCTCATGCTATCGGAAGGGTCTCAGGTTTGGTATTAGAAGCATTGAGATATCACATCTCATGCTATAGGATTGGTCTCCGGATTGGAATGTGAAGGATTTGGATATCACATCTCATGCTAAAGGAATGGTCTCAGGTTTGGAATGGGAAGGAGTTGGATATGACATCTCTTGTTATAGGGAGGGTCTCAGGATTTGAATGGCAAGGAGTTGGATATCACATCTCGTGCCATAGGAAGGGTCTCAGGTTTGGTATAAGCATTGAGATATCACATCTCTGCTATCGGAAGGGTCTCAGGATTGGAATGGGAAGGACTTAAATATCACATCTCATGCTATAGGGAGGGTCTCAGTTTTGATATTAGAAGCATTGAGATATCACATCTCATGCTATCGGAAGGGTCTCAGGATTTGAATGGGAGGAGCTGGATATCACATCTCATGCTAAAGGAAGGGTTTCAGGTTTGGTAGAAGCATTGAGATATCACATCTCATGCTATAGGAAGAGTCTCAGGTTTGGGAAGGGAAGGATTTGGATTTTACATCTCATGTTATAGGATGGTTCTCATGTTTGGTTTTTGAAGCATTGAGATATCACATCTCATGCTATCGGAAGGGTCTCAGGTTTGGTATTAGAAGCATTGAGATATCACATCTCATGCTATAGGATTGGTCTCTGGATTGGAATGTGAAAGATTTGGATATCACATCTCATGCTAAAGGAAGCGTCTCAGGTTTGGAATGGGAAGGAGTTGTATATGACATCTCTTGTTATAGGGAGGGTCTCAGGATTTGAATGGCAAGGAGTTGGATATCACATCTCATGCCATAGGAAGGGTCTCAGGTTTGGTATTAGAAGCCTTGAGATATCACATCTCATGGTATAATAAGGGTCTCAGGATTGGAATGGGAAGGAGTTGGATATCACATCTCAAGCTATTTCAGGATTGGAATGGGAAGGAGTTTGATATCACATCTCAAGCTATAGGAAGGGTCTCAGGTTTGGGATAAGCATTGAGATATCACATCTCATGCTATAGGAAGGGTCTCAGGATTGGAATGGGAAGGAGTTGGATATCCCATCTCATGTTATAGGAAGAGTCTCAGGTTTGGTATTAGAAGCATTGAGATATCACATCTCATGCTATAGGAAGTGTCTCAGGATTGGAATGGGAAGGACTTGGATATCACATCTCATGCTATAGGGAGGGTCTCAAGTTTGATATTAGAAGCATTGAGATATCACATCTCATGCTAAAGGAAGAGTCTCAGGTCTGGGAAGGGAAGGATTTGGATTTCACATCTCATGTTATAGGATGGTTCTCATGTTTGGTTTTTGAAGCATTGAGATATTACATCTCATGCTATCGGAAGGGTCTCAGGTTTGGTATTAGAAGCATTGAGATATCACATCTCATGCTATAGGATTGGTCTCCGGATTGGAATGTGAAGGATTTGGATATCACATCTCATGCTAAAGGAATGGTCTCAGGTTTGGAATGGGAAGGAGTTGGATATGACATCTCTTGTTATAGGGAGGGTCTCAGGATTTGAATGGCAAGGAGTTGGATATCACATCTCATGCCATAGGAAGGGTCTCAGGTTTGGTATAAGCATTGAGATATCACATCTCTGCTATCGGAAGGGTCTCAGGATTGGAATGGGAAGGACTTAAATATCACATCTCATGCTATAGGGAGGGTCTCAGTTTTGATATTAGAAGCATTGAGATATCACATCTCATGCTATCGGAAGGGTCTCAGGATTGGAATGGGAGGAGCTGGATATCACATCTCATGCTAAAGGAAGGGTTTCAGGTTTGGTAGAAGCATTGAGATATCACATCTCATGCTATAGGAAGAGTCTCAGGTTTGGGAAGGGAAGGATTTGGATTTTACATCTCATGTTATAGGATGGTTCTCATGTTTGGTTTTTGAAGCATTGAGATATCACATCTCATGCTATCGGAAGGGTCTCAGGTTTGGTATTAGAAGCATTGAGATATCACATCTCATGCTATAGGATTGGTCTCTGGATTGGAATGTGAAAGATTTGGATATCACATCTCATGCTAAAGGAAGCGTCTCAGGTTTGGAATGGGAAGGAGTTGGATATGACATCTCTTGTTATAGGGAGGGTCTCAGGATTTGAATGGCAAGGAGTTGGATATCACATCTCATGCCATAGGAAGGGTCTCAGGTTTGGTATTAGAAGCCTTGAGATATCACATCTCATGGTATAATAAGGGTCTCAGGATTGGAATGGGAAGGAGTTGGATATCACATCTCAAGCTATTTCAGGATTGGAATGGGAAGGAGTTTGATATCACATCTCAAGCTATAGGAAGGGTTTCAGGTTTGGGAAGGGCAGGATTGGGATTTCACATCTCATGTTATAGGATGGTTCTCATGTTTGGTTTTGGAAGCATTGAGATATCACATCTCATGCTATCGGAAGGGTCTCAGGTTTGGAATGGGAAGGAGTTGGATATGACATCTCTTGTTATAGGGAGGGTCTCAGGATTTGAATGGCAAGGAGTTGGATATCACATCTCATGCCATAGGAAAGGTCTCAGGTTTGGTATTAGAAGCCTTGAGATATCACATCTCATGGTATAATAAGGGTCTCAAGATTGGAATGGGAAGGAGTTGGATATCACATCTCAAGCTATTTCAGGATTGGAATGGGAAGGAGTTTGATATCACATCTCAAGCTATAGGAAGGGTCTCAGGTTTGGGATAAGCATTGAGATATCACATCTCATGCTATAGGAAGGGTCTCAGGATTGGAATGGGAAGGAGTTGGATATCCCATCTCATGTTATAGGAAGAGTCTCAGGTTTGGTATTAGAAGCATTGAGATATCACATCTCATGCTATAGGAAGTGTCTCAGGATTGGAATGGGAAGGACTTGGATATCACATCTCATGCTATAGGGAGGGTCTCAAGTTTGATATTAGAAGCATTGAGATATCACATCTCATGCTATAGGAAGAGTCTCAGGTTTGGGAAGGGAAGGATTTGGATTTCACATCTCATGTTATAGGATGGTTCTCATGTTTGGTTTTTGAAGCATTGAGATATTACATCTCATGCTATCGGAAGGGACTCAGGTTTGGTATTAGAAGCATTGAGATATCACATCTCATGCTATAGGATTGGTCTCCGGATTGGAATGTGAAGGATTTGGATATCACATCTCATGCTAAAGGAATGGTCTCAGGTTTGGAATGGGAAGGAGTTGGATATGACATCTCTTGTTATAGGGAGGGTCTCAGGATTTGAATGGCAAGGAGTTGGATATCACATCTCATGCCATAGGAAGGGTCTCAGGTTTGGTATAAGCATTGAGATATCACATCTCTGCTATCGGAAGGGTCTCAGGATTGGAATGGGAAGGACTTAAATATCACATCTCATGCTATAGGGAGGGTCTCAGTTTTGATATTAGAAGCATTGAGATATCACATCTCATGCTATCGGAAGGGTCTCAGGATTGGAATGGGAGGAGCTGGATATCACATCTCATGCTAAAGGAAGGGTTTCAGGTTTGGTAGAAGCATTGAGATATCACATCTCATGCTATAGGAAGAGTCTCAGGTTTGGGAAGGGAAGGATTTGGATTTTACATCTCATGTTATAGGATGGTTCTCATGTTTGGTTTTTGAAGCATTGAGATATCACATCTCATGCTATCGGAAGGGTCTCAGGTTTGGTATTAGAAGCATTGAGATATCACATCTCATGCTATAGGATTGGTCTCTGGATTGGAATGTGAAGGATTTGGATATCACATCTCATGCTAAAGGAAGCGTCTCAGGTTTGGAATGGGAAGGAGTTGGATATGACATCTCTTGTTATAGGGAGGGTCTCAGGATTTGAATGGCAAGGAGTTGGATATCACATCTCATGCCATAGGAAGGGTCTCAGGTTTGGTATTAGAAGCCTTGAGATATCACATCTCATGGTATAATAAGGGTCTCAGGATTGGAATGGGAAGGAGTTGGATATCACATCTCAAGCTATTTCAGGATTGGAATGGGAAGGAGTTTGATATCACATCTCAAGCTATAGGAAGGGTCTCAGGTTTGGGAAGGGAAGGATTGGGATTTCACATCTCATGTTATAGGATGGTTCTCATGTTTGGTTTTAGAAGCATTGAGATATCACATCTCATGCTATCGGAAGGGTCTCAGGTTTGGAATGGGAAGGAGTTGGATATCACATCTCATGTTATAGGAAGCATCTCAGGTTTGGTATTAGAAGCATTGAGATATCACATCTCATGCTATAGGAAGGGTCTCAGGATTGGAATGTGAAGGATTTGGATATCAAATCTCATGCTAAAGGAAGGGTCTCAGGTTTGGTATAAGCATTGAGATATCACATCTCTGCTATCGGAAGGGTCTCAGGATTGGATTGGGAAGGAGTTGGACATCCCTTCTCATGCTATAGGAAGCATCTCAGGTTTGGTATTAGAAGCATTGAGATATCACATCTCATGCTATAGGAAGGGTCTCATGTTGGAATGGGAAGGAGTTGGATATCATATCTCATGTTATAGGAAGGGTCTCAAGATTGAAATGGGAAGGATTTGGATATCACATCTCTTGCTATATGAAGGGCCTCAGGTTTTTATTAGAAACATTGAGATATCACATCTCATGCTATCGGAAGGGTTTCAGGATTGGAATGGGAAGGATTTGGATATCATATCTCATGTTATAGGACGGGTCCCAGGTTTGGTATTAGAAGCATTGAGATATCACATCTTATGGTATAGGAAGGGTCTCAGGTTTGGAATGGGAAGGAGTTGGATATCACATCTCATCCAATAGGAAGGGTCTCAGGTTTGGAATGGGAAGGAATTGGATATCACATCTCATGTTATAGGAAGGATCTCAGGATTGGAATGGGAAGGAGTTGGATATCCCTTCTCATGCTATAGGAAGGGTCTCAGGTTGGAATGGGAAGGATTTGGATATCACATCTCTTGCTATAGGAAGGGTCTCAGGTTTTTTATTAGAAACATTGAGATATCACATCTCATGCTATAGGAAGGGTTTAAGGATTGGAATGGGAAGGAGTTGGATATCCCTTCTCATGCTATAGGAAGGGTCTCAGGTTGGAATGGGAAGGATTTGGATATCACATCTCTTGCTATAGGAAGTGTCTCAGGTTTTTTATTAGAAACATTTTGATATCACATCTCATGCTATAGGAAGGGTTTAAGGATTGGAATGGGAAGGATTTGGATATCACATCTCATGCTAAAGGAAGGGTCTCAGGTTTGGAAGGGGAAGGATTTGGATATCACATCTCATGTTATTTGACCGGTCTCAGGTTTGGTATTGTTAAGACGGATTTCTGAACTCTGTCCTGGCGGAGCAGAAGTTCAGAAGGCCAACCTAATTACTTGGAACAGGGTAACCTCTGGACAAGCCAGACCAATCAAGGTAGCGATCGCGGCGGTCAAGACTAGGTCTCAAGAGGGGTGAGGGTGACTGAAAGCCCGCAATAAGCACACAAAGCAAGAGCGCTTACAAACTACTCCAAACAGGTGTTATATCAAAAATATAAACACATTTATTTTAAGGCCTTTAAAACAACGACCGTAGCGAGAAAATCACAATAACACAGTATTAAGCCAACACATACCAAATCAACACAATATATATACAAATACACAGTCGCAAGCGTTTAAAGCACGAAGTATGTAGTCCACCTGCAAGGGAAGGAAAACAGGCAGTGCGATAATGCTTTCGACTCAGTTCGCCTTCAGAGGCACCTAACTAGATGGAAGTCCAAGCCCTGCGAAGAGTGGAGCCTAATGCTCAATGTACCTGCACGCGCTGGTGCCAACGGGCAAAAGGAGAAGCTCTTCGGAGGAAGTCAGGCAGTTCGTGTTAGTGCACAGCAGAAGAAGAACAGGGTCCGCAACTCAAGCGCAGCCTCCCCAGCGGGCAGAAGCAGAGCGCGAGTACGGGCGAAAAGGGTGCTGTTTTACACAGCGGGGAAAAGCAATGGGTTACTGCAGGAGGGCGACCAGATCCTAGATATACTACTCACCGGTCCCCGAAGCAAGCAGTCCCAGGCTTCTCCACGTTAGTTTTCAGCAGCTGGCAGGTTCAGAAGAGCAGGGAACGCTTTGTAGTCGTGTAGATCAAAAAGACGTCCCAATCGACGAAACCGGCACAGTTTGTTGCCGCAGCAGGACAACGGAGCGGCCGTGCGTATCTGAGTCAAAAGTACACTCCTCCCTTCAGACTTGGGAACGCCAAGGGCACGAAGTGTGGGAGAGTGACAAGGACTCGAGATACGGCACAACCTGGCGGCGGTTACAGAACAAGGCTCCCTTGTAAGCTGGTCAGTCAACTGGATGGCCCAGAGACGCTTCCGAAGGCTTACTTGGCGGGAGATGTTGTAGATGCCGGGAATAGCTGTTCCTGCTATTCCAAAGGTCGAAGCGCCAGTACAGGCCTTCTGGTTCGATCAAAGGAGGACAGTGGCTCTCAGGACGACAGCAGTGCAAAGGAGGATTCCTTCAGCGGGTCACCAGCGATTCCTCGGTCCAGCCTCTTGGTTGCAGGATACTTGGCTCCTGTATTCCTTCGTTCGTGAGAACTCAGGAGATCGACATGGTAGTGGTGTTTCCAGCCCCCTCTTATCCACGGTTCCCTTCGCGCCAAAAACGGAGGGGGACCAATGGGAGATCCGCTCATCAAAACACATACCATACGTGGACCAATCACGGACCACGGTGGTCCCAGGCATTCACACCACCCTAGACTCTCTGGCACCCAGGATGTGTATTGGGACCAGACATCCCAGCCCACACCCTGGAGGCACACATACGACATGTAGAAGCCCGCGAAAGCAACCACGTTTCGCGGGAAAGTACATGCCCAAATAAGGAAGGCCCCGGGTCGCTGGACCTGGGGAAGGTGAAGGGAGCAAGACGGACAGTGGACAGGACAAAGGACCCTCGTGGTCTGGCCATTTTGGGGGAGCCAGACCACCATTTTGGATTCAGTGCAAAAACGTGCTTAGAACGCCAAAAGGAGCTCAAAATATACAATACGATCGCTGCCACCATTCCAGTCCCTGAATGACTTGCACCGATCAAATACCATCCTAAAAGAGTATCTAGGGCCTGTAGAAGGCTAGAGACCCAAGAGAGCTGTAACTTAGCTTACTGTGCCCTCTTGTGTCGTGTTGCACTAAAGCTGCGACACGATAGAAGAAACTACGGGAAACAACGTTCCCCGGTACTGACTGTCTTAAGGGCATGTCAGTTTCCCCGTAAGAAAGGAGCGAAAGCCCAGAGAAGTGCGGCAGAAGGCTGTACTTCTCTGGCAAAGTCAAGAACGAGGTTAAAAACAATAGCAAAAAGTTTAGGGGTTGCCACATGGAAGGAAATTTCCCTACAATAACGAAATCTTTCCTAACACTCGCCCCTCCCAGACTATGGACAGGGGGAACTAATCCACCCCTGGATGAGTCTCATGTTCAGGTCGGTTAAACATTCTGGACAACCCATCAGCATTGCTATGTTGGACACCTGGCCTATGCTCAATAGTGAAGTCGAAGCCTTGTAGACTTATGGACCACCTAAGCAACTTTGGATTCTCCCCCTTCATGTTCATTAGCCACTTTAACGGCTTATGGTCAGTTTGCACAGTGAAGTGGGTCCCATAGAGGTAGGGCCTCAGCTTCCTTAGGGCCCACACAACAGAGAAACATTCTTTCTCTACCGTGGACCATCTGAGCTCTCTGTCCTTAAGCTGGCGACTAATAAAACCGATAGGGTGTTCCTTACCCTTCTCATCTACTTGTGATAGTACAGCTCCTATCCCAGTGTCAGAGGCGTCCGTCTGCACGATAAAAGTTCTTTGATAATCAGGGGCCCTGAGCACAGGGGCCTGGCACAAGGAGTCTTTCAAGCCATTGAAGGCCTTCTCACACTCGTCGGTCCAAGTTACCTTCTTGGGTTTCTTCGGAGTTGTGAGGGCAGTCAGAGGAGCAGCTATGGTGCCATAGTCTGCCATAAAATCCCGGTAATACCCCGTGAGTCCTAAGAAGGCTCTCACTTGGGTTTGCGTAGTGGGGGTAGGCCAGTCTTGTACGGCTTGTACTTTACTGGGAAGAGGCTGTATCCTCCCTCCACCTACTTCATGTCCAAGGTAAACCACTGAGCCTTGTCCAATCTGGCATTTACTAGCCTTTATGGTCAAGTGGGCTTTCTGAAGAGCCTGGAGCACAATCCCGAGGTGTTTCACATGGTCTTCCCAGGTGGCACTGAAAACTGCGATATCGTCCAGATATGCGAGACAGAATTCGTCCAACCCATTCAACACATGATTCACAAGCCTCTGGAAAGTGGCAGGTGCATTCTTCAACCCGAACGGCATTACCCGGAATTGGTAAAGGCCGTCTGGTGTAGAAAATGCTGTCTTCTCCTTAGCATGTTCTGCTAACGCTATTTGCCAATAGCCAGCAGTAAGGTCAAACGTGCTGAGGTACTTGGAAGCACCCAAAGTATCCACCAGCTCATCTGTTCGAGGCAAGGGGTGTGCATCTGTCTTGGTGACAGCATTCAGAGCCCTGTAATCCACGCAGAACCTCAATTCAGAAGTGCCTGCCTTTGGAACCAAAACCACAGGGCTGGACCAAGGACTACTAGAGGGTTCAATCACCCCAAGGTCTAACATCTTGTTGACCTCGGTCTTAATATAAGACCGTACTTTATCCGACATCCTGTATCCCCTACTTTTGGTAGGTACACTGTCTCCTGTGTCAATGTTATGTTTGCACCAAGGTGTCAAACCAGGGGACTGTGAAAACAGGGGGGAAAACTGCCGAAGCAAACTTTTCACCTCCGCCTGCTGATCAGGAGTCAGGTGAGGGGCCACACGGACACCCTCAATGGAGCTATCTGAAGGACCGCCGTGGAACAGGTCGGGGAGAGGTTCTGACTCCTCTTCCTCAACGTCTGAAGCCAGTAGCAGTGCTGCGATTTCGACTCTTGGGACGAAAGCCTTCAGCCTATTCACGTGGAACACTTTTGGAGCCTGTCCAGGCCTTCCAAGGTCCACTAAATAGTTCACCTCACCCAGGGGCTCCACCACTGTGTAAGGGCCTGACCATTTGTCCTGTAAAGCGCGAGGCCTTATAGGATTCATGATCAGGACTTGCTGACCAGGTGTAAAGTTGATGAGGGAAGCTTTCTGGTCGTACCAATGTTTCACCAGCGCTTGCCCTGCCTTCAATTTATCACTAGCCAAGCCCATCAGAAGTACCATCCGTTTTCTGAGCCCTAGCACATAGTCAACTACGTTGGTAGTAACAGGGGGAGTGGGCATCTCCCATCCCTCCTTGACGATGGCTAAGGGTCCCCGTACGGGATGACCGAACAGAAGTTTGAAGGGGCTGAAGCCAACACCCTCCTGTGGTACCTCTCGGTAGGCAAACAACAAGCATGGTAAAAGAAGATCCCATTTTCTTCTCTGAGGCTCCTCCAGAGCCCCAATCATGCTTTTTAACGTTCTGTTGAAACGTTCCACCAGACCATTGGTCTGGGGGTGGTATGCAGAAGAGAACTTGTAGGTGACCCCACATTCTTTCCACATAGCCTGCATATACTTCGACATAAAGTTGCTGCCACGATCTGACACAACTTCTTTAGGGAAGCCAATCCTAGTGAATATGCCGAGTAACGCTTTTGCAACTGACTTGGCAGTTACAGTTTTTAATGGGATGGCCTCAGGATACCTGGTTGCATGGTCGACCAGCACCAGGATAAACCTATTGCCCGAGGATGTTTGCGGGTCAAGGGGACCGACGATGTCGATCCCTACCCTTTCGAATGGTACCCCCACAACTGGGAGCGGTACCAACGGAGCTTGGATTGTCGCGCCAACCTTCCCAGACAACTGGCAGGAGGCGCAACTCCTGCAGTGACTTTCTACTTGCACCCCCATCTTGGGCCAGTAGAAGTGCATGGATAACCTTTGCTTGGTCCTCTTCATACCAAGGTGACCAGCAAGGGGAACTTCATGCGCCAACTGCAGGAGGAAGGGCCTAACAGCAAGGGGAACCACCAACCTCCTATGGTCTCCTTCTGTAGACTCTGTGGGCTCGCTATACAGGAGTCCACCTTCCCAATAAATCCTATGCGTCCCATGAGGTTCACCCTCAAGCTGGGAGCAGGCCTGTCTCCTTAGGCCTTCCAGAGATGGGCACTCACGTTGGCCTTTACTGAATTCGTCCCTATCAGGACCTCCTTCAACTAACAAGTCTTTTAGTTCAGGATGATCGTTGGGGTCGAATACTTCAGGCATCGCCACTTCCTCGTCAGGCTCGGGCGATCGACCAACTTCCTCCACCGCAGTGGTAGGCGAGCTCGGGGGAATATTTTCTTTCCCTCGTCGTGACTTGTTGACTCCTTTCGCCTTGGGTTTCCCCTTTGGCTGGGGCGGCGTATTGGACTTGGCCAATGCTGCCCGTGCTTGAGACCGTGTGTAGGGTCGTTCGGCAGTGTCTCCTACGAGCCCTAGAGCTCTGAGATCATTACCTAGTAAGACCTTTCCCGGGACGTTTCTCTGAATGCTCACTGGAATCCTAACTGCTGTACCATTTAAAGTAAGATTTACAGGGATCACGGGAAACATACGGAGGGGGCCGTCAGCCAACTTAGTGGGCATCAGAGTAGCTCTGGCAACTTCCTCTGAGTCTACCAAGGTAGAATCCACTACAGTGCGACTGCACCCACTATCCCTAAGAGCTGGAGTATCTACTCCATTGATCAGCACACTGTCTTTAAAGTAGTGCTTGGTATTATCTGGAATCCTAGCATACGCCTCTGCGACTTTAGGCTCCCAGGAACCCAGGGACACTAAAACTACCTCAGCCTCTATTCCGCTGGGAAATGAGTCTGAGGAGAAGGATGCTCCTGTAATCTCTTCTTCCTTGTAGGAGGAGAAGGCCAGATTAGCGGAGTGGACCCCCAAAGGTCTAACCTTACAACGGGGATCCCCCTTCACATGGTCAGTTGCTCCACAAGCAAAACAAGCTCCAATGGGTCTGTTTACGTAGGGAGGCTTATTGTAACCGGAGTTCTGTTTCGGAGGCTGACCTCCACTACCCTGTGAGTTCTCTTGTGTCTTACCCTTGTTTTTCTTTTTTTGGCCCTTTTGGGAAGAAGATTTAGCAGATTCCCCACCCTCCATATCTTTGGACTTTTTCCCCTCCTCCTGCTTACCAGGATGAGTTTTGTCCTTATGGGACACTCGATGTGACACCCATAAGTCCGCTGCCATGGCCAGCTTCTTAGGATCTATCTCCTTCGAATCGGCCAAATGCTGCTTAAGCTCCGGGGAAGAAGAAGCAAAAATGTGTTCCAGCATGACAAGATTTATCATGCCGGCGAAGGTAGAAACCTTATAGCCTTCGACCCAGCCAGTTAAGTTTTTCAAAGATTCAGTGACATAAGATACCCAAGTACCACCTTCCTTTTTCTTATACTCTCGAAAACGCTTTAAATATTGGGCCGGAGTCTTCCCAAATTTTAAAATGAGAGTCTGCTTCAACATTGCGAAATCAGCTCGCTCAGCCTTCGACATCTCCATAATGGCACTACAGCCAGAATGGGGCAGTCTACTGAGCAACCACGCAATCTTGTCAGCATTGTCAACTTTCTGAACTTCGCATGCATACTCAAACGCATTCAGCCAGTCCATAATGTCATTCCGTTCCTCATACACACTGAGCAGATCTTTTGGAAACCGTGGATGAGAGGAGGCCCCAGACCCATGTCCAGGACCCCTGGATCCATTTGCAACCTGAAGCTTGGCCAGTTCCAACTGGTGATCCCTGTCTTTTTGTTTTTCTGCCTGTTCGATTTTCAGTTTGGCTATGCTGAATTCAAGCTCCTGCTGCCTAAACCGCAGCTCTTGCTTCTTGAATTCAAGTCTAGCCTCCCCGTCAGCACTGGCAGAGGAAACATTAGACATCTCGTCCTCCCTGTCCTCGTGGTCGCGGTGGAACAGTGCGGCGACAGAACCGTCGGTTCTGCCAGTGAGAGCAGCCCCACCACCTTCCGTACTGTCCTCAGAAGTAATAGCGTCAAGCTGCGCTTCTTGCCACGCCACGATTCTTTGGATCATTTCCAATTTTGTGCCTTGAGAGGAAACACCTCTCTCCGCACACATCTTTTTCAGCGTTTCTGATTTGGAAGCATTTAAAGTTAACAACGTACTTGTTTCCATACTGTGTGATAGGACTATGGCCTTTTTAAAGTTATATTACAACAATTCACTACGTGTACTGTTTGGAATAACCAGAAATGCCCTAGCCCGTGCGCAACACTGGATACCTTCAGTCGTATCCCACCGCTGTACACCAATTTGTTAAGACGGATTTCTGAACTCTGTCCTGGCGGAGCAGAAGTTCAGAAGGCCAACCTAATTACTTGGAACAGGGTAACCTCTGGACAAGCCAGACCAATCAAGGTAGCGATCGCGGCGGTCTCAAGAGGGGTGAGGGTGACTGAAAGCCCGCAATGAGCACACAAAGCAAGAGCGCTTACAAACTACTCCAAACAGGTGTTATATCAAAAATATAAACACATTTATTTTAAGGCCTTTAAAACAACGACCGTAGCGAGAAAATCACAATAACACAGTATTAAGCCAACACATACCAAATCAACACAATATATATACAAATACACAGTCGCAAGCGTTTAAAGCACGAAGTATGTAGTCCACCTGCAAGGGAAGGAAAACAGGCAGTGCGATAATGCTTTCGACTCAGTTCGCCTTCAGAGGCACCTAACTAGATGGAAGTCCGAGCCCTGCGAAGAGTGGAGCCTAATGCTCAATGTACCTGCACGCGCTGGTGCCAACGGGCAAAAGGAGAAGCTCTTCGGAGGAAGTCAGGCAGTTCGTGTTAGTGCACAGCAGAAGAAGAACAGGGTCCGCAACTCAAGCGCAGCCTCCCCAGCGGGCAGAAGCAGAGCGCGAGTACGGGCGAAAAGGGTGCTGTTTTACACAGCGGGGAAAAGCAATGGGTTACTGCAGGAGGGCGACCAGATCCTAGATATACTACTCACCGGTCCCCGAAGCAAGCAGTCCCAGGCTTCTCCACGTTAGTTTTCAGCAGCTGGCAGGTTCAGAAGAGCAGGGAACGCTTTGTAGTCGTGTAGATCAAAAAGACGTCCCAATCGACGAAACCGGCACAGTTTGTTGCTGCAGCAGGACAACGGAGCGGCCGTGCGTATCTGAGTCAAAAGTACACTCCTCCCTTCAGACTTGGGAACGCCAAGGGCACGAAGTGTGGGAGAGTGACAAGGACTCGAGATACGGCACAACCTGGCGGCGGTTACAGAACAAGGCTCCCTTGTAAGCTGGTCAGTCAACTGGATGGCCCAGAGACGCTTCCGAAGGCTTACTTGGCGGGAGATGTTGTAGATGCCGGGAATAGCTGTTCCTGCTATTCCAAAGGTCGAAGCGCCAGTACAGGCCTTCTGGTTCGATCAAAGGAGGACAGTGGCTCTCAGGACGACAGCAGTGCAAAGGAGGATTCCTTCAGCGGGTCACCAGCGATTCCTCGGTCCAGCCTCTTGGTTGCAGGATACTTGGCCCCTGTATTCCTTCGTTCGTGAGAACTCAGGAGATCGACATGGTAGTGGTGTTTCCAGCCCCCTCTTATCCACGGTTCCCTTCGCGCCAAAAACGGAGGGGGACCAATGGGAGATCCGCTCATCAAAACACATACCATACGTGGACCAATCACGGACCACGGTGGTCCCAGGCATTCACACCACCCTAGACTCTCTGGCACCCAGGATGTGTATTGGGACCAGACATCCCAGCCCACACCCTGGAGGCACACATACGACATGTAGAAGCCCGCGAAAGCAACCACGTTTCGTGGGAAAGTACATGCCCAAATAAGGAAGGCCCCGAGTCGCTGGACCTGGGGAAGGTGAAGGGAGCAAGACGGACAGTGGACAGGACAAAGGAGCCTCGTGGTCTGGCCATTTTGGGGGAGCCAGGCCACCATTTTGGGTTCAGTGCAAAAACGTGCTTAGAACGCCAAAAGGAGCTCAAAATATACAATACGATCGCTGCCACCATTCCAGTCCCTGAATGACTTGCACCGATCAAATACCATCCTAAAAGAGTATCTAGGGCCTGTAGAAGGCTAGAGACCCAAGAGAGCTGTAACTTAGCTTACTGTGCCCTCTTGTGTCGTGTTGCACTAAAGCTGCGACACGATAGAAGAAACTACGGGAAACAACGTTCCCCGATACTGACTGTCTTAAGGGCATGTCAGTTTCCCCGTAAGAAAGGAGCGAAAGCCCAGAGAAGTGCGGCAGAAGGCTGTACTTCTCTGGCAAAGTCAAGAACGAGGTTAAAAACAATAGCAAAAAGTTTAGGGGTTGCCACATGGAAGGAAATTTCCCTACAATAACGAAATCTTTCCTAACAGGTATTAGAAGCATTGAGATATCAAGTCTCATGGTATAGGACGGGAGTTTGATATCACATCATGCCATGGCATGGGTCTCAGGTTTTGTAGAAGCATTGGGATATCACATCTCATGCTATCGGAAGGGTATCAGGATTGGATTTGGAAGGAGTTGTTGGATATCCCATCTCATGCTATAGGAAAGGTCTCAGGTTGGAATGGGAAAGAGTTGGATATCACATCTCATGTTATAGGAAGGGTCTCAAGATTGGAATGGGAAGGACTTGGATATCACATCTCATGCTGTAGGAAGGCTCTCAGGTTTGGAAAGGGAAGGAGTTGGATATCACATTTCATGTTAGAGTTAGGATCTCAGGTTTGGTATTAGAGGCATTGAGATATCACATCTCATGCTATCAGAAGGGTATCAGGATTGGAATGGGAAGGAGTTGGATATCACATCTCATGCTAAAGGGAGGGTCTCAGGTTTGGATGGGGAAGGATTTGGATATCACATCTCATGTTATAGGAAGGATCTCAGGTTTGGTATTAGAAGCATTGAGATATCACATCTCATGCTATCGGAAGGATCTCAGGTTTGGTATTAGAAGCATTGAGATATCACATCTCATGCTATAGGAAGGGTCTCAGGATTGGAATGGGAAGGACTTGGATATCACATCTCATGCTAAAGGAAGGGTCTCAGTTTTGGTATAAGCATTGAGATATCACATCTCTGCTATCGGAAGGGTCTCAGGATTGGATTGGGAAGGAGTTGGATATCACATCTCATGTTATAGGAAGGGTCTCCGGATTGGAATGTGAAGGATTTGGATATCACATCTCATGCTAAAGGAAGGGTCTCAGGTTTGGAATGGGAAGGAGTTGGATATGACATCTCTTGTTATAGGGAGGGTCTCAGGATTTGAATGGCAAGGTGTTGGATATCACATCTCATGCCATAGGAAGGGTCTCAGGTTTGGTATAAGCATTGAGATATCACATCTCTGCTATCGGAAGGGTCTCAGGTTTGGTATAAGCATTGAGATATCACATCTCTGCTATCGGAAGGGTCTCAGGATTGGATTGGGAAGGAGTTGGATATCACATCTCATGTTATAGGAAGGGTCTCCGGATTGGAATGTGAAGGATTTGGATATCACATCTCATGCTAAAGGAAGGGTCTCAGGTTTGGAATGGGAAGGAGTTGGATATGACATCTCTTGTTATAGGGAGGGTCTCAGGATTTGAATGGCAAGGTGTTGGATATCACATCTCATGCCATAGGAAGGGTCTCAGGTTTGGTATAAGCATTGAGATATCACATCTCTGCTATCGGAAGGGTCTCAGGATTGGATTGGGAAGGAGTTGGATATCCCTGGGTTCCTGGGAGCCTAAAGTCGCAGAGGCTTATGCTAGGATTCCGGATAATACCAAGCACTACTTTAAAGACAGTGTGCTGATCAATGGAGTAGATACTCCAGCTCTTAGGGATAGTGGGTGCAGTCGCACTGTAGTGGATTCTACCTTGGTAGACTCAGAGGAAGTTGCCAGAGCTACTCTGATGCCCACTAAGTTGGCTGACGGCCCCCTCCGTATGTTTCCAGTAATACCTGTAAATCTTACTTTAAATGGTACAGCAGTCAGGATTCCAGTGAGCATTCAGAGAAACGTCCCGGGAAAGGTCTTGTTAGGTAATGATCTCAGAGCTTTAGGGCTCGTAGGAGACACTGCCGAAAGACCCTACACACGGTCTCAAGCACGGGCAGCATTGGCCAAGTCCAATACGCCGCCCCAGCCGAAGGGGAAACCCAAGGCGAAAGGAGTCAACAAGTCACGATGGGGGAAAGAGAATATTCCCCCGAGCTCGCCTACCACTGCGGTGGAGGAACCCCACCACCTTCCGCACTGTCCTCAGAAGTTATAGCGTCAAGCTGCGCTTCCTGCCACGCCATGATTCTTTGGATAATTTCCAATTTCGTGCCTTGAGAGGAAACACCTCTCTCCGCACACATCTTCTTCAATGTTTCTGATTTGGAAGCATTTAAAGTTAACAAGGTATTTGTTTCCATACTGTTAGATAGGACTATGGCTTTTTTAAAGTTATACTACAACAATTCACTACGTGTCCTGGTTGGAATAACCTGAAATGCCTTAGTTCGTGCGCAACACTGGATACCTTCAGTCGTATCCCACCGCTGTACACCAATTTGTTAAGACGGATTTCTGAACTCTGTCCTGGTGGCGCAGAAGTTCAGAAGGCCAACCTAATTACTTGGAACAGGGTAACCTCTGGACGAGCCAGACCAATCAAGGTAGCGATTGCGGCGGTCAAGACTAGGTCTCAAGAGGGGTGAGGGTGACTGAAAGCCCGCAATGAGCACACAAAACCAGAACACTTACAAACTACTCCAAACAGGTGTTATATAAAAATATATACACGTTTATTTTAAGGCCTTTAAAACAATGACCGTAGCGAGAAAATCACAATATCACAATATTAAACCAACACATACCATATCAAGACAATATATATACAAATACGACAGTCGCAAGCGTTATACGCACGAAATGTGTAGTCCACCTGAAAGGGAAGGAAAACTGGCAGTGCGATAATGCTTTAGACTCAGTTCGCCTTCAGCGGCACCTAACTAGATGGAAGTCCGAGCCCTGCGAAGAGTGGAGCCTTGTGCTCAAAGTACCTGCACGCGCTGGTGCCAACGGGCAAAAGGGGAAGCTCTTCGAAGGAAGTCAGGCAGTTCAGATTAGTGCACTAAAGAAGAAGAACAGGTTCCGCGACTCAAGCGCAGTCTCCACAGTGGGCAGAAGCAGAGCGCGAGTACAGACAAAAGGGTGCTGTTTTACACAGCGGGGAAAAGCAATGGGCTACTGCAGGAGGGCGACCAGATCCTAGCTATGCTACTCACCGGTCCCCGATGCAAGCAGACCCAGGCTTCTCCACGTCAGTTTCAGCAGCTGGCAGGTTCAGAAGAGCCGGGAATGCCTCGTCGTCGTGTAGAGCAAAAAGACGTCCCAATCGAAGAAACCTGCACAGTTTGTTGCCGCAGCAGGACAACGGAGCGGCCGTGTGTATCTGAGCCAAATGTACACTCCTCCCTTCCGACCTGGGAACGCCAAGTGTACGAAGCGTGGGAGAGTGACAAGGACTCGAGATACTACACAACCTGGCGGCGGTTACAGAGCAGGACTCCCGTGTAAGCTGGTCAGTCAACTGGATGGCCCAGAGACGCTTCCGAAGGCTTACTGGCAGGAGATGATGAAGTTGCCGAGAATAGCTGTTCCTGCTATTCCAAAGGTCGAAGCACCAGTACAGGCCTTCTGGTTCGATCAAAGGAGGAAAGGGTTTCACAGGACGACAGCAGTGCAAAGGAGGAGTCCTTCAGCGGGTCACCAGCGATTCCTCGGTCCAGCCTCTTGGTTGCAGGATACTTGGCTCCTGTATTCCTTCGTTCGTGAGAACTCAGGAGATCGACATGGTAGTGGTGTTTCCAGCCCCCTCTTATCCACGGTTCCCTTCGCGCCAAAACGGAGGGGACCCAATGGGAGATCCGCACATCAAACACGCACACCATTCGTGGACCAATCACGGACCACGGTGGTCCCAGGCATTCACACCACCCTAGACTCTCTGGCACCCAGGATGTGTATTGGGACCAGACATCCCAGCCCACACCCTGGAGGCACACATACGACATGTAGAAGCCCGCGAAAGCATCCGTCTTTCGCGGGAAAGTACATGCCCAAATAAGGAAGGCCCCGGGTCGGCTCGACCTGGGGAAGGTGAAGGGAGCAAGACGGTCAGTGGACAAGACAAAGGAGCCTCGTGGTCTGGCCATTTTGGGAGCCAGGCCACCATTTTGGGTTCAGCGCGAAAAACGCACTTAGAACGCCAAAAGGAGCTCAAAATACACAAAACGATCGCTGCCACCATTCCAGTCCCTGAATGACTTGCACCGATCAAATACCATCCTAAATGAGTATCTAGGGCCTGTAGAAGGCTAGAGACCCAAGAGAGCTGTAACTTAGCTTACAGTGCCCTCTTGTGTCATGTTGCACTAAAGCCGCAACATGGTAAAAGAAACTACGGGAAACAGCGTTCCCCGGTACTGACTGTCTTAAGGGCATGTCAGTTTCCCCGTAAGAAAGGAGCGAAAGCAAAGAGGAGTGCGGCAGAAGGCTGCACTTCTCTGGCAAAGTCAAGAACAAGGTGAAAAACAACAGCAAAAAGTTTAGGGGTTGCCACATGGAAGGAAAATTACCTACAATTACGAAATCTTTCCTAACACATTCCAATCCTGAGACCCTTCTGATAGCATGAGATGTGATATCTCAATGCCTCTAATACCAAACCTGAGATCCTACCTCTAACATGAAATGTGATATCCAACTCCTTCCCCTTCCAAACCTGAGAGCCTTCCTATAGCATGAAATGTGATATCCAAGTCCTTCCCATTCCAATCCTGAGACCCTTCCTATAACATGAGATGTGATATCCAACTCCTTCCCATTCCAACCTGAGACCCTTCCTATAGCATGACATGGGATATCCAACTCCTTCCAAATCCAATCCTGATACCCTTCCGATAGCATGAGATGTGATATCACAATGCTTCTACAAAACCTGAGACCCATACATGGCATGAGATGTGATATCAAACTCCTTCCCATTCCAATCCTGAGACACTTCCTATAGCATCAGATGTGATATCTCAATGCTTCTAATACCAAACCTGAGACTCTTCCTATAACATGAGATGGGATATCCAACTCCTTCCCATTCCAATCCTGAGACCCTTCCGATAGCAGAGATGTGACATCTCAATGCTTTTACCAAACCTGAGACCCTTCCTATGGCATGAGATGTCATATACAACTCCTTCCCATTCCAATCCTGAGACCCTTCCTATAGCATGAGATGTGATATCTCAATGCTTCTAATACCAAACCTGAGATCCTTCCTATAACATGAGATGTGATATCCAACTCCTTCCCTTTCCAAACCTGAGAGCCTACCTATAGCATGAGATGTGATATTCAAGTCCTTCCCATTCCAATCCTTAGACCCTTCCTACAGCATGCAATATGATATCTCAATGATTCTAATAACAAACCTGAGACCCGTCCTATAAAATGAGATGGGTATCCAACCCCTTCCCATTCCAATCCTGAGACACTTTCGATAGCAGAGATGTGATACCTCAATGCTTATACCAAACCTGAGAACCTTCCTATAGCATGAGATGTAATATCCAACTCCTTCCCATTCCAATCCTGAGACCCTTCCTACAGCATGCGATGTGATATCTCAATGCTTCTAATACCAAACCTGAGACCCGTCCTATAACATGAGATGGGATATCCAACTCCTTCCCGTTCCAAACCTGAGAACCTTCCTATAGCATGAGATGTGATATCCAACTCCTTCCCATCCCAATCCTGAGACACTTCCGATTGCAGAGATGTGATATCTCAATGCTTATACCAAACCTGAGACTCTTCCTATAACATGAGATGTGATATCCAACTCCTTCCCGTTCCAAACCTGAGACCCTTCCTATAGCATGAGATGTGATATCCAACTCCTTCCCATTCCAATCCTGAGACCCTTCCGATAGCATGAGATGTGATAGCTCAATGCTTCTAATACCAAACCTGAGATCCTTCTTATAACATGTGATGTGATATCCAAATCCTTCCCCTTCCAAACCTGAGACCCTCCCTTTAGCATGAGAAGTGATATCCAACTCCTTCCCATTCCAATCCTGAGACCCTTATGATAGCATGAGATGTGATATCTCAATGCCTCTAATACCAAACCTGAGATACTTCCGATAGCATGAGATGTGATATCTCAATGATTCTAATACCAAACCTGAGATCCTTCCTATAACACGCGATGTGATATCCAAATCCTTCCCCTTCCAAACCTGAGACCCTCCCTTTAGCATGAGATGTGATATCCAACTCCTTCCCATTCCAATCCTGAGACCCTTCTGATAGCATGAGATGTGATATCTCAATGCTTCTAATATCAAAACGGAAACCCTCCCTATAGCATGATATGTGATATCTAAGTCCTTCCCATTCCAATCCTGAGACCCTTCCTATAGCATGAGATGTGATATCTCAATGCTTCTACCAAACCTGAGACCCTTCCTTTAGCATGAGATGTGATATCCAACTCCTTCCCATTCCAATCCTGAGACCCTTCCTATAGCATGAGATGTGATATCTCAATACTTCTAATACCAAACCTGAGATCCTTCCGATAACATGAGATGTGATATCCAAATCCTTCCCCTTCCAAACCTGAGACCCTCCCTTTAGCATGAGATGTGATATCCATCTCCTTCCCATTCCAATCCTGAGACCCTTCTGATAGCATGAGATGTGATATCTCAATGCTTCTAATACCAAACCTGAGATCCTTCCGATAGCATGAGATGTGATATCTCAATGCTTCTAATACCAAACCTGAGATCCTTCCTATAACATGAGATGTGATATCCAACTCCTTCCCATTGCAATCCTGAGACACTTCCTATAGCATGAGATGTGATATCTCACTGCTTATACCAAACCTGAGACCCTTCCTATAGCATGAGATGTGATATCTAACTCCTTCCCATTCCAATCCCGAGACCCTTCCTATAGCATGAGATGTGATATCTCAATGCTTCTAATACCAAACCTGAGACTCTTCCTATAACATGAGATGGGATATCCAACTCCTTCCCATTCCAATCCTGAGACCCTTCCGATAGCAGAGATGTGATATCTCAATGCTTATACCAAACCTGAGACCCTTCCTACGGCATGAGATGTCATATACAACTCCTTCCCATTCCAATCCTGAGACCCTTCCTATAGCATGAGATGTGATATCTCAATGCTTATACCAAACCTGAGACCCTTCCTATAGCATGAGATGTGATATCCAACTCCTTCCCATTCCAATCCTGAGACCCTTCCTATAGCATGAGATGTGATATCTCAATGCTTATACCAAACCTGAGACCCTTCCTACGGCATGAGATGTCATATACAACTCCTTCCCATTCCAATCCTGAGACCCTTCCTATAGCATGAGATGTGATATCTCAATGCTTATACCAAACCTGAGACCCTTCCTATAGCATGAGATGTGATATCCAACTCCTTCCCATTCCAATCCTGAGACCCTTCCTATAGCATGAGATGTGATATCTCAATGCTTATACCAAACCTGAGACCCTTCCTATAACATGAGATGGGATATCCAACTCCTTCCCATTCCAATCCTGAGAGACTTCCGATAGCAGAGATGTGATATCTCAATGCTTATACCAGACCTTAGACCCTTCCTATAACATGAGATCGGATATCCAACTCCTTCCAGTTCCAAACCTGAGACCCTTCCTTTAGCATGAGATGTGATATCCAGCTCCTTCCCATTCCAATCCTGAGACACTTCCGATAGCATGAGATGTGATATCTCAATGCTTCTAATATCAAAACGGAAACCCTCCCTATAGCATGATATGTGATATCTAAGTCCTTCCCATTCCAATCCTGAGACCCTTCCTATAGCATGAGATGTGATATCTCAATGCTTCTACCAAACCTGAGACCCTTCCTTTAGCATGAGATGTGATATCCAACTCCTTCCCATTCCAATCCTGAGACCCTTCCTATAGCATGAGATGTGATATCTCAATACTTCTAATACCAAACCTGAGATCCTTCCGATAAGATGAGATGTGATATCCAAATCCTTCCCCTTCCAAACCTGAGATCCTCCCTTTAGCATGAGATGTGATATCCATCTCCTTCCCATTCCAATCCTGAGACCCTTCTGATAGCATGAGATGTGATATCTCAATGCTTCTAATACCAAACCTGAGATCCTTCCGATAGCATGAGATGTGATATCTCAATGCTTCTAATACCAAACCTGAGACCCTTCCTATAACATGAGATTGGAATATCCAACTCCTTCCCATTCCAATCCTGAGACCCTTCCGATAGCAGAGATGTGATATCTCAATTCTTATACCAAACCTGAGATCCTTCCTATAACATGAGATGTGATATCCAACTCCTTCCCATTCCAATCCTGAGACACTTCCTATAGCATGAGATGTGATATCTCACTGCTTATACCAAACCTGAGACCCTTCCTATAGCATGAGATGTGATATCTAACTCCTTCCCATTCCAATCCTGAGACCCTTCCTATAGCATGAGATGTGATATCTCAATGCTTCTAATATCAAACTTGAGAGCCTCCCTATAGCATGAGATGTGATATCCAAGTCCTTCCCATTCCAATCCTGAGACACTTCCTATAGCATGAGATGTGATATCTCAATGCTTCTAATACCAAACCTGAGACTCTTCCTATAACATGAGATGGGATATCCAACTCCTTCCCATTCCAATCCTGAGACCCTTCCGATAGCAGAGATGTGATATCTCAATGCTTATACCAAACCTGAGACCCTTCCTACGGCATGAGATGTCATATACAACTCCTTCCCATTCCAATCCTGAGACCCTTCCTATAGCATGAGATGTGATATCTCAATGCTTATACCAAACCTGAGACCCTTCCTATAGCATGAGATGTGATATCCAACTCCTTCCCATTCCAATCCTGAGACCCTTAGTATAGCATGAGATGTGATATCTCAATGCTTATACCAAACCTGAGACCCTTCCTACGGCATGAGATGTCATATACAACTCCTTCCCATTCCAATCCTGAGACCCTTCCTATAGCATGAGATGTGATATCTCAATGCTTATACCAAACCTGAGACCCTTCCTATAGCATGAGATGTGATATCCAACTCCTTCCCATTCCAATCCTGAGACCCTTCCTATAGCATGAGATATGATATCTCAATGCTTATACCAAACCTGAGACCCTTCCTATAACATGAGATGGGATATCCAACTCCTTCCCATTCCAATCCTGAGACACTTCCGATAGCATGAGATGTGATATCTCAATGCTTCTAATATCAAAACGGAAACCCTCCCTATCGCATGATATGTGATATCTAAGTCCTTCCCATTCCAATCCTGAGACCCTTCCTATAGCATGAGATGTGATATCTCAATGCTTCTAATACCAAACCTGAGATCCTTCCGATAGCATGAGATCGGATATCCAACTCCTTCCCATTCCAATCCTGAGACACTTCCGATAGCAGAGATGTGATATCTCAATGCTTATACCAGACCTTAGACCCTTCCTATAACATGAGATCGGATATCCAACTCCTTCCCGTTCCAAACCTGAGACCCTTCCTTTAGCATGAGATGTGATATCCAGCTCCTTCCCATTCCAATCCTGAGACACTTCCTATAGCATGAGATGTGATATCTCAATGCTTCTACCAAACCTGAGACCCTTCCTTTAGCATGAGATGTGATATCCAACTCCTTCCCATTCCAATCCTGAGACCCTTCCTATAGCATGAGATGTGATATCTCAATACTTCTAATACCAAACCTGAGATCCTTTCCGATAACATGAGATGTGATATCCAAATCCTTCCCCTTCCAAACCTGAGACCCTCCCTTTAGCATATGTGATATCCATCTCCTTCCCATTCCAATCCTGAGACCCTTCTGATAGCATGAGATGTGATATCTCAATGCTTCTAATACCAAACCTGAGATCCTTCCGATAGCATGAGATGTGATATCTCAATGCTTCTAATACCAAACCTGAGATCCTTCCTATAACATGAGATGTGATATCCAAATCCTTCCCCTTCCAATTCTGAGACCCTCCCTTTAACATGAGATGTGATATCCAACTCCTTCCCATTCCAACCTGAGACCCTTCCTATAGCATGAGATGTGATATCCAAGTCCTTCCCATTCCAATCCTTAGACCCTTCCTACAGCATGCAATATGATATCTCAATGCCTCTAATACCAAACCTGAGATCCTTCCTCTAACATGAAATGTGATATCCAACTCCTTCCCTTTCCAAACCTGAGAGCCTATCTATAGCATGAGATGTGATATCCAAGTCCTTTCCATTCCAATCCTTAGACCCTTCCTACAGCATGCAATATGATATCTCAATGATTCTAATAACAAACCTGAGACCCGTCCTATAACATGAGATGGGATATCCAACTCCTTCCATTTCCAATCCTGAGACACTTCCGATAGCAGAGATGTGATATCTCAATGCTTATACCAAACCTGAGACCCTTCCTATACCATGAGATGTGATATCCAACTCCTTCCCGTTCCAATCCTGAGACTCTTCCTTTAGCATGAGATGTGATATCCAGCTCCTTCCCATTCCAATCGTGAGACACTTCCGATAGCATGAGATGTGATATCTCAATGCTTCTAATATCAAAACTGAGACCCTCCCTATAGCATGATATGTGATATCTAAGTCCTTCCCATTCCAATCCTGAGACCCTTCCTATAGCATGAGATGTGATATCTCAATGCTTCTACCAAACCTGAGACCCTTCCTTTAGCATGAGATGTGATATCCAACTCCTTCCCATTCCAATCCTGAGACCCTTCCTATAGCATGAGATGTGATATCTCAATACTTCTAATACCAAACCTGAGATCCTTCCTATAGCATGAGATGTGATATCTCAATGCTTCTAATACCAAACCTGAGACCCTTCCTACAGCATGCGATGTGATATCTCACTGCTTATACCAAACCTGAGACCCTTCCTATAGCATGAGATGTGATATCCAACTCCTTCCCATTCCAATCCTGAGACCCTTCCTATAGCATGAGATGTGATATCTCAATGCTTCTAATATCAAACTTGAGAGCCTCCCTATAGCATGAGATGTGATATCCAAGTCCTTCCCATTCCAATCCTGAGACACTTCCTATAGCATGAGATGTGATATCTCAATGCTTCTAATACCAAACCTGAGACTCTTCCTATAACATGAAATGGGATATCCAACTCCTTCCCATTCCAATCCTGAGACCCTTCCGATAGCAGAGATGTGATATCTCAATGCTTATACCAAACCTGAGACCCTTCCTACGGCATGAGATGTCATATACAACTCCTTCCCATTCCAATCCTGAGACCCTTCCTATAGCATGAGATGTGATATCTCAATGCTTATACCAAACCTGAGACCCTTCCTACGGCATGAGATGTCATATACAACTCCTTCCCATTCCAATCCTGAGACCATTCCTATAGCATGAGATGTGATATCTCAATGCTTATACCAAACCTGAGACCCTTCCTATAGCATGAGATGTGATATCCAACTCCTTCCCATTCCAATCCTGAGACCCTTCCTATAGCATGAGATGTGATATCTCAATGCTTATACCAAACCTGAGACCCTTCCTATAACATGAGATGGGATATCCAACTCCTTCCCATTCCAATCCTGAGACACTTCCGATAGCAGAGATGTGATATCTCAATGCTTATACCAGACCTTAGACCCTTCCTATAACATGAGATCGGATATCCAACTCCTTCCCGTTCCAAACCTGAGACCCTTCCTTTAGCATGAGATGTGATATCCAGCTCCTTCCCATTCCAATCCTGAGACCCTCCCTTTAGCATGAGATGTGATATCTCAATGCTTCTAATATCAAAACAGAAACCCTCCCTATAGCATGAAATGTGATATCTAAGTCCTTCCCATTCCAATCCTGAGACCCTTCCTATAGCATGAGATGTGATATCTCAATGCTTCTACCAAACCTGAGACCCTTCCTTTAGCATGAGATGTGATATCCAACTCCTTCCCTTTCCAATCCTGAGACCCTTCCTATAGCATGAGATGTGATATCTCAATACTTCTAATACCAAACCTGAAATCCTTCCGATAACATGAGATGTGATATCCAAATCCTTCCCCTTCCAAACCTGAGACCCTCCCTTTAGCATGAGATGTGATATCCAACTCCTTCCCATTCCAATCCTGAGACCCTTCTGATAGCATGAGATGTGATATCTCAATGCTTCTAATACCAAACCTGAGATCCTTCCGATAACATGAGATGTGATATCTCAATGCTTCTAATACCAAACCTGAGATCCTTCCTATAACATGAGATGTGATATAGAAATCCTTCCCCTTCCAATTCTGAGACCCTCCCTTTAACATGAGATGTGATATCCAACTCCTTCCCATTCCAATGCTGAGACACTTCCCATAGCAGAGATGTGATATCTCAATGCTTATACCAGACCTTAGACCCTTCCTATAACATGAGATCGGATATCCAACTCCTTCCCGTTCCAAACCTGAGACCCTTCCTTTAGCATGAGATGTGATATCCAGCTCCTTCCCATTCCAATCCTGAGACACTTCCGATAGCATGAGATGTGATATCTCAATGCTTCTAATATCAAAACGGAAACCCTCCCTATAGCATGATATGTGATATCTAAGTCCTTCCCATTCCAATCCTGAGACCCTTCCTATAGCATGAGATGTGATATCTCAATGCTTCTAATACCAAACCTGAGATCCTTCCGATAGCATGAGATCGGATATCCAACTCCTTCCGATTCCAATCCTGAGACACTTCCGATAGCAGAGATGTGATATCTCAATGCTTATACCAGACCTTAGACCCTTCCTATAACATGAGATCGGATATCCAACTCCTTCCCGTTCCAAACCTGAGACCCTTCCTTTAGCATGAGATGTGATATCCAGCTCCTTCCCATTCCAATCCTGAGACACTTCCTATAGCATGAGATGTGATATCTCAATGCTTCTACCAAACCTGAGACCCTTCCTTTAGCATGAGATGTGATATCCAACTCCTTCCCATTCCAATCCTGAGACCCTTCCTATAGCATGAGATGTGATATCTCAATACTTCTAATACCAAACCTGAGATCCTTCCGATAACATGAGATGTGATATCCAAATCCTTCCCCTTCCAAACCTGAGACCCTCCCTTTAGCATGAGATGTGATATCCATCTCCTTCCCATTCCAATCCTGAGACCCTGCTGATAGCATGAGATGTGATATCTCAATGCTTCTAATACCAAACCTGAGATCCTTCCGATAGCATGAGATGTGATATCTCAATGCTTCTAATACCAAACCTGAGATCCTTCCTATAACATGAGATGTGATATCCAAATCCTTCCCCTTCCAATTCTGAGACCCTCCCTTTAACATGAGATGTGATATCCAACTCCTTCCCATTCCAACCTGAGACCCTTCCTATAGCATGAGATGTGATATCCAAGTCCTTCCCATTCCAATCCTTAGACCCTTCCTACAGCATGCAATATGATATCTCAATGCCTCTAATACCAAACCTGAGATCCTTCCTCTAACATGAAATGTGATATCCAACTCCTTCCCTTTCCAAACCTGAGAGCCTATCTATAGCATGAGATGTGATATCCAAGTCCTTTCCATTCCAATCCTTAGACCCTTCCTACAGCATGCAATATGATATCTCAATGATTCTAATAACAAACCTGAGACCCGTCCTATAACATGAGATGGGATATCCAACTCCTTCCATTTCCAATCCTGAGACACTTCCGATAGCAGAGATTTGATATCTCAATGCTTATACCAAACCTGAGACTCTTCCTTTAGCATGATATGTGATATCCAGCTCCTTCCCATTCCAATCGTGAGACACTTCCGATAGCATGAGATGTGATATCTCAATGCTTCTAATATCAAAACTGAGACCCTCCCTATAGCATGATATGTGATATCTAAGTCCTTCCCATTCCAATCCTGAGACCCTTCCTATAGCATGAGATGTGATATCTCAATGCTTCTACCAAACCTGAGACCCTTCCTTTAGCATGAGATGTGATATCCAACTCCTTCCCATTCCAATCCTGAGACCCTTCCTATAGCATGAGATGTGATATCTCAATACTTCTAATATCAAACCTGAGATCCTTCCTATAGCATGAGATGTGATATCTCAATGCTTCTAATACCAAACCTGAGACCCTTCCTACAGCATGCGATGTGATATCTCACTGCTTATACCAAACCTGAGACCCTTCCTATAGCATGAGATGTGATATCCAACTCCTTCCCATTCCAATCCTGAGACCCTTCCTATAGCATGAGATGTGATATCTCAATGCTTCTAATATCAAACTTGAGAGCCTCCCTATAGCATGAGATGTGATATCCAAGTCCTTCCCATTCCAATCCTGAGACACTTCCTATAGCATGAGATGTGATATCTCAATGCTTCTAATACCAAACCTGAGACTCTTCCTATAACATGAGATGGGATATCCAACTCCTTCCCATTCCAATCCTGAGACCCTTCCGATAGCAGAGATGTGATATCTCAATGCTTATACCAAACCTGAGACCCTTCCTACGGCATGAGATGTCATATACAACTCCTTCCCATTCCAATCCTGAGACCCTTCCTATAGCATGAGATGTGATATCTCAATGCTTATACCAAACCTGAGACCCTTCCTATAGCATGAGATGTGATATCCAACTCCTTCCCATTCCAATCCTGAGACCCTTCCTATAGCATGAGATGTGATATCTCAATGCTTATACCAAACCTGAGACCCTTCCTATAGCATGAGATGTGATATCCAACTCCTTCCCATTCCAATCCTGAGACCCTTCCTATAGCATGAGATGTGATATCTCAATGCTTATACCAAACCTGAGACCCTTCCTATAACATGAGATGTCATATACAACTCCTTCCCATTCCAATCCTGAGACCCTTCCTATAGCATGAGATGTGATATCTCAATGCTTATACCAAACCTGAGACCCTTCCTACGGCATGAGATGTCATATACAACTCCTTCCCATTCCAATCCTGAGACCCTTCCTATAGCATGAGATGTGATATCTCAATGCTTATACCAAACCTGAGACCCTTCCTATAGCATGAGATGTGATATCCAACTCCTTCCCATTCCAATCCTGAGACCCTTCCTATAGCATGAGATGTGATATCTCAATGCTTATACCAAACCTGAGACCCTTCCTATAACATGAGATGGGATATCCAACTCCTTCCCATTCCAATCCTGAGACACTTCCGATAGCAGAGATGTGATATCTCAATGCTTATACCAGACCTTAGACCCTTCCTATAACATGAGATCGGATATCCAACTCCTTCCCGTTCCAAACCTGAGACCCTTCCTTTAGCATGAGATGTGATATCCAGCTCCTTCCCATTCCAATCCTGAGACCCTCCCTTTAGCATGAGATGTGATATCTCAATGCTTCTAATATCAAAACAGAAACCCTTCCTATAGCATGATATGTGATATCTAAGTCCTTCCCATTCCAATCCTGAGACCCTTCCTATAGCATGAGATGTGATATCTCAATACTTCTAATACCAAACCTGAAATCCTTCCGATAACATGAGATGTGATATCCAAATCCTTCCCCTTCCAAACCTGAGACCCTCCCTTTAGCATGAGATGTGATATCCAACTCCTTCCCATTCCAATCCTGAGACCCTTCCTATAGCATGAGATGTGATATCTCAATACTTCTAATACCAAACCTGAAATCCTTCCGATAACATGAGATGTGATATCCAAATCCTTCCCCTTCCAAACCTGAGACCCTCCCTTTAGCATGAGATGTGATATCCAACTCCTTCCCATTCCAATCCTGAGACCCTTCTGATAGCATGAGATGTGATATCTCAATGCTTCTAATACCAAACCTGAGATCCTTCCGATAGCATGAGATGTGATATCTCAATGCTTCTAATACCAAACCTGAGATCCTTCCTATAACATGAGATGTGATATCCAAATCCTTCCCCTTCCAATTCTGAGACCCTCCCTTTAACATGAGATGTGATATCCAACTCCTTCCCATTCCAACCTGAGACCCTTCCTATAGCATGAGATGTGATATCTCAATGCTTATACCAAACCTGAGACCCTTCCTATAACATGAGATGGGATATCCAACTCCTTCCCATTCCAATCCTGAGACACTTCCCATAGCAGAGATGTGATATCTCAATGCTTATACCAGACCTTAGACCCTTCCTATAACATGAGATCGGATATCCAACTCCTTCCCGTTCCAAACCTGAGACCCTTCCTTTAGCATGAGATGTGATATCCAGCTCCTTCCCATTCCAATCCTGAGACATTTCCGATAGCATGAGATGTGATATCTCAATGCTTCTAATATCAAAACGGAAACCCTCCCTATAGCATGATATGTGATATCTAAGTCCTTCCCATTCCAATCCTGAGACCCTTCCTATAGCATGAGATGTGATATCTCAATGCTTCTAATACCAAACCTGAGATCCTTCCGATAGCATGAGATCGGATATCCTACTCCTTCCCATTCCAATCCTGAGACACTTCCGATAGCAGAGATGTGATATCTCAATGCTTATACCAGACCTTAGACCCTTCCTATAACATGAGATCGGATATCCAACTCCTTCCCGTTCCAAACCTGAGACCCTTCCTTTAGCATGAGATGTGATATCCAGCTCCTTCCCATTCCAATCCTGAGACACTTCCTATAGCATGAGATGTGATATCTCAATGCTTCTACCAAACCTGAGACCCTTCCTTTAGCATGAGATGTGATATCCAACTCCTTCCCATTCCAATCCTGAGACCCTTCCTATAGCATGAGATGTGATATCTCAATACTTCTAATACCAAACCTGAGATCCTTCCGATAACATGAGATGTGATATCCAAATCCTTCCCCTTCCAAACCTGAGACCCTCCCTTTAGCATGAGATGTGATATCCATCTCCTTCCCATTCCAATCCTGAGACCCTTCTGATAGCATGAGATGTGATATCTCAATGCTTCTAATACCAAACCTGAGATCCTTCCGATAGCATGAGATGTGATATCTCAATGCTTCTAATACCAAACCTGAGATCCTTCCTATAACATGAGATGTGATATCCAAATCCTTCCCCTTCCAATTCTGAGACCCTCCCTTTAACATGAGATGTGATATCCAACTCCTTCCCATTCCAACCTGAGACCCTTCCTATAGCATGAGATGTGATATATCAATGCCTCTAATACCAAACCTGAGATCCTTCCTCTAACATGAAATGTGATATCCAACTCCTTCCCTTTCCAAACCTGAGAGCCTATCTATAGCATGAGATGTGATATCCAAGTCCTTCCCATTCCAATCCTTAGACCCTTCCTACAGCATGCAATATGATATCTCAATGATTCTAATAACAAACCTGAGACCCGTCCTATAACATGAGATGGGATATCCAACTCCTTCCATTTCCAATCCTGAGACACTTCCGATAGCAGAGATGTGATATCTCAATGCTTATACCAAACCTGAGACCCTTCCTATAACATGAGATGTGATATCCAACTCCTTCCCGTTCCAAACCTGAGACTCTTCCTTTAGCATGAGATGTGATATCCAGCTCCTTCCCATTCCAATCCTGAGACACTTCCGATAGCATGAGATGTGATATCTCAATGCTTCTAATATCAAAACTGAGACCCTCCCTATAGCATGATATGTGATATCTAAGTCCTTCCCATTCCAATCCTGAGACCCTTCCTATAGCATGAGATGTGATATCTCAATGCTTCTACCAAACCTGAGACCCTTCCTTTAGCATGATATGTGATATCCAACTCCTTCCCATTCCAATCCTGAGACCCTTCCTATAGCATGAGATGTGATATCTCAATACTTCTAATACCAAACCTGAGATCCTTCCTATAGCATGAGATGTGATATCTCAATGCTTCTAATACCAAACCTGAGACCCTTCCTACAGCATGCGATGTGATATCTCACTGCTTATACCAAACCTGAGACCCTTCCTATAGCATGAGATGTGATATCCAACTCCTTCCCATTCCAATCCTGAGACCCTTCCTATAGCATGAGATGTGATATCTCAATGCTTATACCAAACCTGAGACCCTTCCTATAACATGAGATGGGATATCCAACTCCTTCCCATTCCAATCCTGAGACACTTCCGATAGCAGAGATGTGATATCTCAATGCTTATACCAGACCTTAGACCCTTCCTATAACATGAGATCGGATATCCAACTCCTTCCCGTTCCAAACCTGAGACCCTTCCTTTAGCATGAGATGTGATATCCAGCTCCTTCCCATTCCAATCCTGAGACCCTCCCTTTAGCATGAGATGTGATATCTCAATGCTTCTAATATCAAAACAGAAACCCTCCCTATAGCATGAAATGTGATATCTAAGTCCTTCCCATTCCAATCCTGAGACCCTTCCTATAGCATGAGATGTGATATCTCAATGCTTCTACCAAACCTGAGACCCTTCCTTTAGCATGAGATGTGATATCCAACTCCTTCCCTTTCCAATCCTGAGACCCTTCCTATAGCATGAGATGTGATATCTCAATACTTCTAATACCAAACCTGAAATCCTTCCGATAACATGAGATGTGATATCCAAATCCTTCCCCTTCCAAACCTGAGACCCTCCCTTTAGCATGAGATGTGATATCCAACTCCTTCCCATTCCAATCCTGAGACCCTTCTGATAGCATGAGATGTGATATCTCAATGCTTCTAATACCAAACCTGAGATCCTTCCGATAACATGAGATGTGATATCTCAATGCTTCTAATACCAAACCTGAGATCCTTCCTATAACATGAGATGTGATATAGAAATCCTTCCCCTTCCAATTCTGAGACCCTCCCTTTAACATGAGATGTGATATCCAACTCCTTCCCATTCCAATGCTGAGACACTTCCCATAGCAGAGATGTGATATCTCAATGCTTATACCAGACCTTAGACCCTTCCTATAACATGAGATCGGATATCCAACTCCTTCCCGTTCCAAACCTGAGACCCTTCCTTTAGCATGGGATGTGATATCCAGCTCCTTCCCATTCCAATCCTGAGACACTTCCGATAGCATGAGATGTGATATCTCAATGCTTCTAATATCAAAACGGAAACCCTCCCTATAGCATGATATGTGATATCTAAGTCCTTCCCATTCCAATCCTGAGACCCTTCCTATAGCATGAGATGTGATATCTCAATGCTTCTAATACCAAACCTGAGATCCTTCCGATAGCATGAGATCGGATATCCAACTCCTTCCGATTCCAATCCTGAGACACTTCCGATAGCAGAGATGTGATATCTCAATGCTTATACCAGACCTTAGACCCTTCCTATAACATGAGATCGGATATCCAACTCCTTCCCGTTCCAAACCTGAGACCCTTCCTTTAGCATGAGATGTGATATCCAGCTCCTTCCCATTCCAATCCTGAGACACTTCCTATAGCATGAGATGTGATATCTCAATGCTTCTACCAAACCTGAGACCCTTCCTTTAGCATGAGATGTGATATCCAACTCCTTCCCATTCCAATCCTGAGACCCTTCCTATAGCATGAGATGTGATATCTCAATACTTCTAATACCAAACCTGAGATCCTTCCGATAACATGAGATGTGATATCCAAATCCTTCCCCTTCCAAACCTGAGACCCTCCCTTTAGCATGAGATGTGATATCCATCTCCTTCCCATTCCAATCCTGAGACCCTGCTGATAGCATGAGATGTGATATCTCAATGCTTCTAATACCAAACCTGAGATCCTTCCGATAGCATGAGATGTGATATCTCAATGCTTCTAATACCAAACCTGAGATCCTTCCTATAACATGAGATGTGATATCCAAATCCTTCCCCTTCCAATTCTGAGACCCTCCCTTTAACATGAGATGTGATATCCAACTCCTTCCCATTCCAACCTGAGACCCTTCCTATAGCATGAGATGTGATATCCAAGTCCTTCCCATTCCAATCCTTAGACCCTTCCTACAGCATGCAATATGATATCTCAATGCCTCTAATACCAAACCTGAGATCCTTCCTCTAACATGAAATGTGATATCCAACTCCTTCCCTTTCCAAACCTGAGAGCCTATCTATAGCATGAGATGTGATATCCAAGTCCTTTCCATTCCAATCCTTAGACCCTTCCTACAGCATGCAATATGATATCTCAATGATTCTAATAACAAACCTGAGACCCGTCCTATAACATGAGATGGGATATCCAACTCCTTCCATTTCCAATCCTGAGACACTTCCGATAGCAGAGATTTGATATCTCAATGCTTATACCAAACCTGAGACTCTTCCTTTAGCATGATATGTGATATCCAGCTCCTTCCCATTCCAATCGTGAGACACTTCCGATAGCATGAGATGTGATATCTCAATGCTTCTAATATCAAAACTGAGACCCTCCATATAGCATGATATGTGATATCTAAGTCCTTCCCATTCCAATCCTGAGACCCTTCCTATAGCATGAGATGTGATATCTCAATGCTTCTACCAAACCTGAGACCCTTCCTTTAGCATGAGATGTGATATCCAACTCCTTCCCATTCCAATCCTGAGACCCTTCCTATAGCATGAGATGTGATATCTCAATACTTCTAATATCAAACCTGAGATCCTTCCTATAGCATGAGATGTGATATCTCAATGCTTCTAATACCAAACCTGAGACCCTTCCTACAGCATGCGATGTGATATCTCACTGCTTATACCAAACCTGAGACCCTTCCTATAGCATGAGATGTGATATCCAACTCCTTCCCATTCCAATCCTGAGACCCTTCCTATAGCATGAGATGTGATATCTCAATGCTTCTAATATCAAACTTGAGAGCCTCCCTATAGCATGAGATGTGATATCCAAGTCCTTCCCATTCCAATCCTGAGACACTTCCTATAGCATGAGATGTGATATCTCAATGCTTCTAATACCAAACCTGAGACTCTTCCTATAACATGAGATGGGATATCCAACTCCTTCCCATTCCAATCCTGAGACCCTTCCGATAGCAGAGATGTGATATCTCAATGCTTATACCAAACCTGAGACCCTTCCTACGGCATGAGATGTCATATACAACTCCTTCCCATTCCAATCCTGAGACCCTTCCTATAGCATGAGATGTGATATCTCAATGCTTATACCAAACCTGAGACCCTTCCTATAGCATGAGATGTGATATCCAACTCCTTCCCATTCCAATCCTGAGACCCTTCCTATAGCATGAGATGTGATATCTCAATGCTTATACCAAACCTGAGACCCTTCCTATAGCATGAGATGTGATATCCAACTCCTTCCCATTCCAATCCTGAGACCCTTCCTATAGCATGAGATGTGATATCTCAATGCTTATACCAAACCTGAGACCCTTCCTATAACATGAGATGTCATATACAACTCCTTCCCATTCCAATCCTGAGACCCTTCCTATAGCATGAGATGTGATATCTCAATGCTTATACCAAACCTGAGACCCTTCCTACGGCATGAGATGTCATATACAACTCCTTCCCATTCCAATCCTGAGACCCTTCCTATAGCATGAGATGTGATATCTCAATGCTTATACCAAACCTGAGACCCTTCCTATAGCATGAGATGTGATATCCAACTCCTTCCCATTCCAATCCTGAGACCCTTCCTATAGCATGAGATGTGATATCTCAATGCTTATACCAAACCTGAGACCCTTCCTATAACATGAGATGGGATATCCAACTCCTTCCCATTCCAATCCTGAGACACTTCCGATAGCAGAGATGTGATATCTCAATGCTTATACCAGACCTTAGACCCTTCCTATAACATGAGATCGGATATCCAACTCCTTCCCGTTCCAAACCTGAGACCCTTCCTTTAGCATGAGATGTGATATCCAGCTCCTTCCCATTCCAATCCTGAGACCCTCCCTTTAGCATGAGATGTGATATCTCAATGCTTCTAATATCAAAACAGAAACCCTTCCTATAGCATGATATGTGATATCTAAGTCCTTCCCATTCCAATCCTGAGACCCTTCCTATAGCATGAGATGTGATATCTCAATACTTCTAATACCAAACCTGAAATCCTTCCGATAACATGAGATGTGATATCCAAATCCTTCCCCTTCCAAACCTGAGACCCTCCCTTTAGCATGAGATGTGATATCCAACTCCTTCCCATTCCAATCCTGAGACCCTTCCTATAGCATGAGATGTGATATCTCAATACTTCTAATACCAAACCTGAAATCCTTCCGATAACATGAGATGTGATATCCAAATCCTTCCCCTTCCAAACCTGAGACCCTCCCTTTAGCATGAGATGTGATATCCAACTCCTTCCCATTCCAATCCTGAGACCCTTCTGATAGCATGAGATGTGATATCTCAATGCTTCTAATACCAAACCTGAGATCCTTCCGATAGCATGAGATGTGATATCTCAATGCTTCTAATACCAAACCTGAGATCCTTCCTATAACATGAGATGTGATATCCAAATCCTTCCCCTTCCAATTCTGAGACCCTCCCTTTAACATGAGATGTGATATCCAACTCCTTCCCATTCCAACCTGAGACCCTTCCTATAGCATGAGATGTGATATCTCAATGCTTATACCAAACCTGAGACCCTTCCTATAACATGAGATGGGATATCCAACTCCTTCCCATTCCAATCCTGAGACACTTCCCATAGCAGAGATGTGATATCTCAATGCTTATACCAGACCTTAGACCCTTCCTATAACATGAGATCGGATATCCAACTCCTTCCCGTTCCAAACCTGAGACCCTTCCTTTAGCATGAGATGTGATATCCAGCTCCTTCCCATTCCAATCCTGAGACATTTCCGATAGCATGAGATGTGATATATCAATGCTTCTAATATCAAAACGGAAACCCTCCCTATAGCATGATATGTGATATCTAAGTCCTTCCCATTCCAATCCTGAGACCCTTCCTATAGCATGAGATGTGATATCTCAATGCTTCTAATACCAAACCTGAGATCCTTCCGATAGCATGAGATCGGATATCCAACTCCTTCCCATTCCAATCCTGAGACACTTCCGATAGCAGAGATGTGATATCTCAATGCTTATACCAGACCTTAGACCCTTCCTATAACATGAGATCGGATATCCAACTCCTTCCCGTTCCAAACCTGAGACCCTTCCTTTAGCATGAGATGTGATATCCAGCTCCTTCCCATTCCAATCCTGAGACACTTCCTATAGCATGAGATGTGATATCTCAATGCTTCTACCAAACCTGAGACCCTTCCTTTAGCATGAGATGTGATATCCAACTCCTTCCCATTCCAATCCTGAGACCCTTCCTATAGCATGAGATGTGATATCTCAATACTTCTAATACCAAACCTGAGATCCTTCCGATAACATGAGATGTGATATCCAAATCCTTCCCCTTCCAAACCTGAGACCCTCCCTTTAGCATGAGATGTGATATCCATCTCCTTCCCATTCCAATCCTGAGACCCTTCTGATAGCATGAGATGTGATTTCTCAATGCTTCTAATACCAAACCTGAGATCCTTCCGATAGCATGAGATGTGATATCTCAATGCTTCTAATACCAAACCTGAGATCCTTCCTATAACATGAGATGTGATATCCAAATCCTTCCCCTTCCAATTCTGAGACCCTCCCTTTAACATGAGATGTGATATCCAACTCCTTCCCATTCCAACCTGAGACCCTTCCTATAGCATGAGATGTGATATATCAATGCCTCTAATACCAAACCTGAGATCCTTCCTCTAACATGAAATGTGATATCCAACTCCTTCCCTTTCCAAACCTGAGAGCCTATCTATAGCATGAGATGTGATATCCAAGTCCTTCCCATTCCAATCCTTAGACCCTTCCTACAGCATGCAATATGATATCTCAATGATTCTAATAACAAACCTGAGACCCGTCCTATAACATGAGATGGGATATCCAACTCCTTCCATTTCCAATCCTGAGACACTTCCGATAGCAGAGATGTGATATCTCAATGCTTATACCAAACCTGAGACCCTTCTTATAACATGAGATGTGATATCCAACTCCTTCCCGTTCCAAACCTGAGACTCTTCCTTTAGCATGAGATGTGATATCCAGCTCCTTCCCATTCCAATCCTGAGACACTTCCGATAGCATGAGATGTGATATCTCAATGCTTCTAATATCAAAACTGAGACCCTCCCTATAGCATGATATGTGATATCTAAGTCCTTCCCATTCCAATCCTGAGACCCTTCCTATAGCATGAGATGTGATATCTCAATGCTTCTACCAAACCTGAGACCCTTCCTTTAGCATGATATGTGATATCCAACTCCTTCCCATTCCAATCCTGAGACCCTTCCTATAGCATGAGATGTGATATCTCAATACTTCTAATACCAAACCTGAGATCCTTCCTATAGCATGAGATGTGATATCTCAATGCTTCTAATACCAAACCTGAGACCCTTCCTACAGCATGCGATGTGATATCTCACTGCTTATACCAAACCTGAGACCCTTCCTATAGCATGAGATGTGATATCCAACTCCTTCCCATTCCAATCCTGAGACCCTTCCTATAGCATGAGATGTGATATCTCAATGCTTCTAATATCAAACTTGAGAGCCTCCCTATAGCATGAGATGTGATATCCAAGTCCTTCCCATTCCAATCCTGAGACACTTCCTATAGCATGAGATGTGATATCTCAATGCTTCTAATACCAAACCTGAGACTCTTCCTATAACATGAGATGGGATATCCAACTCCTTCCCATTCAAATCCAGAGACCCTTGCGATAGCAGAGATGTGATATCTCAATGCTTATACCAAACCTGAGACCCTTCCTACGGCATGAGATGTCATATACAACTCCTTCCCATTCCAATCCTGAGACCCTTCCTATAGCATGAGATGTGATATCTCAATACTTCTAATACCAAACCTGAGATCCTTCCGATAACATGAGATGTGATATCCAAATCCTTCCCCTTCCAAACCTGAGACCCTCCCTTTAGCATGAGATGTGATATCCATCTCCTACCCATTCCAATCCTGAGACCCTTCTGATAGCATGAGATGTGATATCTCAATGCTTCTAATACCAAACCTGAGATCCTTCCGATAGCATGAGATGTGATATCTCAATGCTTCTAATACCAAACCTGAGATCCTTCCTATAACATGAGATGTGATATCCAAATCCTTCCCCTTCCAATTCTGAGACCCTCCCTTTAACATGAGATGTGATATCCAACTCCTTCCCATTCCAACCTGAGACCCTTCCTATAGCATGAGATGTGATATATCAATGCCTCTAATACCAAACCTGAGATCCTTCCTCTAACATGAAATGTGATATCCAACTCCTTCCCTTTCCAAACCTGAGAGCCTATCTATAGCATGAGATGTGATATCCAAGTCCTTCCCATTCCAATCCTTAGACCCTTCCTACAGCATGCAATATGATATCTCAATGATTCTAATAACAAACCTGAGACCCGTCCTATAACATGAGATGGGATATCCAACTCCTTCCATTTCCAATCCTGAGACACTTCCGATAGCAGAGATGTGATATCTCAATGCTTATACCAAACCTGAGACCCTTCCTATAACATGAGATGTGATATCCAACTCCTTCCCGTTCCAAACCTGAGACTCTTCCTTTAGCATGAGATGTGATATCCAGCTCCTTCCCATTCCAATCCTGAGACACTTCCGATAGCATGAGATGTGATATCTCAATGCTTCTAATATCAAAACTGAGACCCTCCCTATAGCATGATATGTGATATCTAAGTCCTTCCCATTCCAATCCTGAGACCCTTCCTATAGCATGAGATGTGATATCTCAATGCTTCTACCAAACCTGAGACCCTTCCTTTAGCATGATATGTGATATCCAACTCCTTCCCATTCCAATCCTGAGACCCTTCCTATAGCATGAGATGTGATATCTCAATACTTCTAATACCAAACCTGAGATCCTTCCTATAGCATGAGATGTGATATCTCAATGCTTCTAATACCAAACCTGAGACCCTTCCTACAGCATGCGATGTGATATCTCACTGCTTATACCAAACCTGAGACCCTTCCTATAGCATGAGATGTGATATCCAACTCCTTCCCATTCCAATCCTGAGACCCTTCCTATAGCATGAGATGTGATATCTCAATGCTTCTAATATCAAACTTGAGAGCCTCCCTATAGCATGAGATGTGATATCCAAGTCCTTCCCATTCCAATCCTGAGACACTTCCTATAGCATGAGATGTGATATCTCAATGCTTCTAATACCAAACCTGAGACTCTTCCTATAACATGAGATGGGATATCCAACTCCTTCCCATTCAAATCCAGAGACCCTTGCGATAGCAGAGATGTGATATCTCAATGCTTATACCAAACCTGAGACCCTTCCTACGGCATGAGATGTCATATACAACTCCTTCCCATTCCAATCCTGAGACCCTTCCTATAGCATGAGATGTGATATCTCAATGCTTATACCAAACCTGAGACCCTTCCTATAGCATGAGATGTGATATCCAACTCCTTCCCATTCCAATCCTGAGACCCTTCCTATAGCATGAGATGTGATATCTCAATGCTTATACCAAACCTGAGACCCTTCCTACGGCATGAGATGTCATATACAACTCCTTCCCATTCCAATCCTGAGACCCTTCCTATAGCATGAGATGTGATATCTCAATGCTTATACCAAACCTGAGACCCTTCCTATAGCATGAGATGTGATATCCAACTACTTCCCATTCCAATCCTGAGACCCTTCCTATAGCATGAGATGTGATATCTCAATGCTTATACCAAACCTGAGACCCTTCCTATAACATGAGATGGGATATCCAACTCCTTCCCATTCCAATCCTGAGACACTTCCGATAGCAGAGATGTGATATCTCAATGCTTATACCAGACCTTAGACCCTTCCTATAACATGAGATCGGATATCCAACTCCTTCCCGTTCCAAACCTGAGACCCTTCCTTTAGCATGAGATGTGATATCCAGCTCCTTCCCATTCCAATCCTGAGACACTTCCGATAGCATGAGATGTGATATCTCAATGCTTCTAATATCAAAACGGAAACCCTCCCTATAGCATGATATGTGATATCTAAGTCTTTCCCATTCCAATCCTGAGACCCTTCCTATAGCATGAGATGTGATATCTCAATGCTTCTACCAAACCTGAGACCCTTCCTTTAGCATGAGATGTGATATCCAACTCCTTCCCATTCTAATCCTGAGACCCTTCCTATAGCATGAGATGTGATATCTCAATACTTCTAATACCAAACCTGAGATCCTTCCGATAACATGAGATGTGATATCCAACTCCTTCCCATTCCAATCCTGAGACCCTTCTGATAGCATGAGATGTGATATCTCAATGCTTCTAATACCAAACCTGAGATCCTTCCGATAGCATGAGATGTGATATCTCAATGCTTCTAATACCAAACCTGAGATCCTTCCTATAACATGAGATGTGATATCCAAATCCTTCCCCTTCCAATTCTGAGACCCTCCCTTTAACATGAGATGTGATATCCAACTCCTTCCCATTCCAACCTGAGACCCTTCCTATAGCATGAGATGTGATATCTCAATGCCTCTAATACCAAACCTGAGATCCTTCCTCTAACATGAAATGTGATATCCAACTCCTTCCCTTTCCAAACCTGAGAGCCTATCTATAGCATGAGATGTGATATCCAAGTCCTTCCCATTCCAATCCTTAGACCCTTCCTACAGCATGCAATATGATATCTCAATGATTCTAATAACAAACCTGAGACCCGTCCTATAACATGAGATGGGATATCCAACTCCTTCCCATTCCAATCCTGAGACACTTCCGATAGCAGGGATGTGATATCTCAATGCTTATACCAAACCTGAGACCCTTCCTATAACATGAGATGTGATATCCAACTCCTTCCCGTTCCAAACCTGAGACTCTTCCTTTAGCATGAGATGTGATATCCAGCTCCTTCCCATTCCAATCCTGAGACACTTCCGATAGCATGAGATGTGATATCTCAATGCTTCTAATATCAAAACTGAGACCCTCCCTATAGCATGATATGTGATATCTAAGTCCTTCCCATTCCAATCCTGAGACCCTTCTGATAGCATGAGATGTGATATCTCAATGCCTCTAATACCAAACCTGAGATCCTACCTCTAACATGAAATGTGATATCCAACTCTCTCCCCTTCCAAACCTGAGAGCCTTCCTATAGCATGAGATGTGATATCCAAGTCCTTCCCATTCCAATCCTGAGACCCTTCCTATAACATGAGATGTGATATCCAACTCCTTCCCATTCCAACCTGAGACCCTTCCTATAGCATGAGATGGGATATCCAACTCCTTCCAAATCCAATCCTGATACCATTCCGATAGCATGAGATGTGATATCCCAATGCTTCTACCAAACCTGAGACCCATACTATAGCATGAGATGTGATATCAAACTCCTTCCCATTCCAATTCTGAGACCCTTCCTATACCATGAGACTTGTTATCTCAATGCTTCTAATACCAAACCTGAGACCCGTCCTATAACATGAGATGTGATATCCAAATCCTTGCCCTTCCAAACCTTAGACCCTTCCTTTATCATGAGATGTGATATCCAACTCCTTCCCATTCCAATCCTGAGACCCTTCCGATATCATGAGATGTGATATCTCAATGCTTCTAATATCAAACTTGAGACCCTCCCTATAGCATGAGATGTGATATCCAAGTCCTTCCCATTCCAATCCTGAGACCCTTCCTATAGCATGAGATGTGATATCTCAATGCTTCTAATACCAAACCTGAGACCCTTCCTATAACATGAGATGGGAATATCCAACTCCTTACATTCCAATCCTGAGACCCTTCCGATAGCAGAGATGTGATATCTCAATGTTTATACCAAACCTGAGATCCTTCCTATAACATGAGATGTGATATCCAACTCCTTCCCATTAAAATACTGAGACACTGCCTATAGCATGAGATGTGATATCTCACTGCTTATACCAAACCTGAGACCCTTCCTATAGCATGAGATGTGATATCCAACTCCTTCCCATTCCAATCCTGAGACCCTTCCTATAGCATGAGATGTGATATCTCAATGCTTCTAATATCAAACTTGAGAGCCTCCCTATAGCATGAGATGTGATATCCAAGTCCTTCCCATTCCAATCCTGAGACACTTCCTACAGCATGAGATGTGATATCTCAATGCCTCTAATACCAAACCTGAGACTCTTCCTATAACATGAGATGGGATATCCAACTCCTTCCCATTCCAATCCTGAGACCCTTCCGATAGCAGAGATGTGATATCTCAATGCTTATACCAAACCTGAGACCCTTCCTACGGCATGAGATGTCATATACAACTCCTTCCCATTCCAATCCTGAGACCCTTCCTATAGCATGAGATGTGATATCTCAATGCTTCTAATATCAAACTTGAGACCCTCCCTATAGCATGAGATGTGATATCCAAGTCCTTCCCATTCCAATCCTGAGACACTTCCTATAGCATGAGATGTGATATCTCAATGCTTCTAATACCAAACCTGAGACTCTTCCTATAACATGAGATGGGATATCCAACTCCTTCCCATTCCAATCCTGAGACCCTTCCGATAGCAGAGATGTGATATCTCAATGCTTATACCAAACCTGAGACCCTTCCTACGGCATGAGATGTCATATACAACTCCTTCCCATTCCAATCCTGAGACCCTTCCTATAGCATGAGATGTGATATCTCAATGCTTATACCAAACCTGAGACCCTTCCTATAGTATGAGATGTGATATCCAACTCCTTCCCATTCCAATCCTGCGACCCTTCTTATAGCATGAGATGTGATGTCTCAATGCTTCTAATACCAAACCTGAGATCCTTCCTATAACATGAGATGTGATATCCAACTCCTTCCATTCCAATCCTGAGACCCTTCCTATAGCATGAGATTTGATATCTCAATGCTTATACCAAACCTGAGACCCTTCCTATAGCATGAGATGTGATATCCAAGTCCTTCCCATTCCAATCCTTAGACCCTTCCTACAGCATGCAATATGATATCTCAATGATTCTAATAACAATCCTGAGACCCGTCCTATAACATGAGATGGGATATCCAATTCCTTCCCATTCCAATCCTGAGACACTTCCGATAGCAGAGATGTGATATCTCAATGCTTATACCAAACCTGAGACCCTTCCTATAACATGAGATCGGATATCCAACTCCTTTTCGTTCCAAACCTGAGACCCTTCCTTTAGCATGAGATGTGATATCCAGCTCCTTCGCATTCCAATCCTGAGACCCTTCCGATAGCATGAGATGTGATATCTCAATGCTTCTAATACCAAACCTGTGATCCTTCCTATAACAAGAGATGTGATATCCAAATCCTTCCGCTTACAAACCTGAGACCCTCCCTTTAGCATGAGATGTGATATCTCAATGCCTCTAATACCAAACCTGAGATCCTTCCGATAGCATGAGATGTGATATCTCAATGCTTCTAATACCAAACCTGAGATCCTTCCTATAACATGAGACGTGATATCCAAATCCTTCCCCTTCCAAACCTGAGACCCTCCCTTTAGCATGAGATGTGATATCCAACTCCTTCCCATTCTAATCCTGAGACCCTTCTGATAGCATGAGATGTGATATCTCAATGCCTCTAATACCAAACCTGAGATCCTACCTCTAACATGAAATGTGATATCCAACTCTTTCCCCTTCCAAACCTGAGAGCCTTCCTATAGCATGAGATGTGATATCCGACTCCTTCCCATTCCAATCCTGAGACCCTTCCGATAGCATGAGATGTGATATCCCAATGCTTCTAATACCAAACCTGAGATCCTTCTTATAACATGTGATGTGATATCCAAATCCTTCCCCTTCCAAACCTGAGACCCTCCCTTTAGCATGAGATGTGATATCCAACTCCTTCCCATTCCAATCCTGAGACCCTTATGATAGATAGCATGAGATGTGATATCTCAATGCCTCTAATACCAAACCTGAGATACTTCCGATAGCATGAGATGTGATATCTCAATGCTTCTAATACCAAACCTGAGATCCTTCCTGTAACATGAGATGTGATATCCAAATCCTTCCCCTTCCAAACCTGAGACCCTCCGTTTAGCATGACATGTGTTATCCAACTCCTTCCCATTCCAATCCTGAGACCCTTCCGATAGCATGAGATGTGATATCTCAATGCTTCTAATACCAAACCTGTGATCCTTCCTATAACAAGAGATGTGATATCCAAATCCTTCCCCTTCCAAACCTGAGACCCTCCCTTTAGCATGAGATGTGATATCTCAATGCCTCTAATACCAAACCTGAGATCTTTCCGATAGCATGAGATGTGATATCTCAATGCTTCTAATACCAAACCTGAGATCCTTCCTATAACATGAGACGTGATATCCAAATCCTTCCCCTTCCAAACCTGAGACCCTCCCTTTAGCATGAGATGTGATATCCAACTCCTTCCCATTCCAATCCTGAGACCCTTCTGATAGCATGAGATGTGATATCTCAATGCCTCTAATACCAAACCTGAGATCCTACCTCTAACATGAAATGTGATATCCAACTCTTTCCCCTTCCAAACCTGAGGGCCTTCCTATAGCATGAGATGTGATATCCGATTCCTTCCCATTCCAATCCTGAGACCCTTCCGATAGCATGAGATGTGATATCTCAATGCTTCTAATACCAAACCTGAGATCCTTCTTATAACATGTGATGTGATATCCAAATGCTTCCCCTTCCAAACCTGAGACCCTCCCTTTAGCATGAGATGTGATATCCAACTCCTTCCCATTCCAATCCTGAGACCCTTATGATAGATAGCATGAGATGTGATATCTCAATGCCTCTAATACCAAACCTGAGATACTTCCGATAGCATGAGATGTGATATCTCAATGCTTCTAATACCAAACCTGAGATCCTTCCTATAACATGAGATGTGATATCCAAATCCTTCCCCTTCCTAACCTGAGACCCTCCCTTTAGCATGAGATGTGATATCCAACTCCTTCCCATTCCAATTCTGAGCCCCTTCGTATACCATGAGACTTGATATCCAACTCCTTCCCATTCCAATTCTGAGCCCCTTCCTATACCATGAGACTTGATATCTCAATGCTTCTAATACCAAACCTGAGACCCGTCCTATAACATGAGATGTGATATCCAAATCCTTCCCCTTCCAAACCTTAGACCCTTCCTTTATCATGAGATGTGATATCCAACTCCTTCCCATTCCAATCCTGAGACCCTTCCGATATCATGAGATGTGATATCTCAATGCTTCTAATATCAAACTTGAGACCCTCCCTATAGCATGAGATGTGATATCCAAGTCCTTCCCATTCCAATCCTGAGACCCTTCCTATAGCTTGAGTTGTGACATCCAACTCCTTCCCATTCCAATTCTGATCCCCTTTCTATACCATGAGACTTGATATCTCAATGCTTCTAATACCAAACCTGAGACCCGTCCTATAACATGAGATGTGATATCCAAATCCTTCCCCTTCCAAACCTTAGACCCTTCCTTTATCATGAGATGTGATATCCAACTCCTTCCCATTCCAATCCTGAGACCCTTCCGATATCATGAGATGTAATATCTCAATGCTTCTAATATCAAACTTGAGACCCTCCCTATAGCATGAGATGTGATATCCAAGTCCTTCCCATTCCAATCCTGAGACCCTTCCTATAGCATGAGATGTGATATCTCAATGCTTCTAATACCAAACCTGAGACCCTTCCTATAACATGAGATTGGAATATCCAACTCCTTCCCATTCCAATCCTGAGACCCTTCCGATAGCAGAGATGTGATATCTCAATTCTTATACCAAACCTGAGATCCTTCCTATAACATGAGATGTGATATCCAACTCCTTCCCATTCCAATCCTGAGACACTTCCTATAGCATGAGATGTGATATCTCACTGCTTATACCAAACCTGAGACCCTTCCAATAGCATGAGATGTGATATCCAACTCCTTCCCATTCCAATCCTGAGACCCTTCCTATAGCATGAGATGTGATATCTCAATGCTTCTAATATCAAACTTGAGAGCCTCCCTATAGCATGAGATGTGATATCCAAGTCCTTCCCATTCCAATCCTGAGACACTTCCTATAGCATGAGATGTGATATCTCAATGCTTCTAATACCAAACCTGAGACTCTTCCTATAACATGAGATGGGATATCCAACTCCTTCCCATTCCAATCCTGAGACCCTTCCGATAGCAGAGATGTGATATCTCAATGCGTATACCAAACCTGAGACCCTTCCTACGGCATGAGATGTCATATACAACTCCTTCCCATTCCAATCCTGAGACCCTTCCTATAGCATGAGATGTGATATCTCAATGCTTATACCAAACCTGAGACCCTTCCTATAGCATGAGATGTGATATCCAACTCCTTCCCATTCCAATCCTGAGACCCTTCCTATAGCATGAGATGTGATATCTCAATGCTTATACCAAACCTGAGACCCTTCCTACGGCATGAGATGTCATATACAATTCCTTCCCATTCCAATCCTGAGACCCTTCCTATAGCATGAGATGTGATATCTCAATGCTTATACCAAACCTGAGACCCTTCCTATAGCATGAGATGTGATATCCAACTCCTTCCCATTCCAATCCTGAGACCCTTCCTATAGCATGAGATGTGATATCTCAATGCTTATACCAAACCTGAGACCCTTCCTATAACATGAGATGGGATATCCAACTCCTTCCCATTCCAATCCTGAGACACTTCCGATAGCAGAGATGTGATATCTCAATGCTTATACCAGACCTTAGACCCTTCCTATAACATGAGATCGGATATCCAACTCCTTCCCGTTCCAAACCTGAGACCCTTCCTTTAGCATGAGATGTGATATCCAGCTCCTTCCCATTCCAATCCTGAGACACTTCCGATAGCATGAGATGTGATATCTCAATGCTTCTAATATCAAAACGGAAACCCTCCCTATAGCATGATATGTGATATCTAAGTCCTTCCCATTCCAATCCTGAGACCCTTCCTATAGGAAGAGATGTGATATCTCAATGCTTCTACCAAACCTGAGACCCTTCCTTTAGCATGAGATGTGATATCCAACTCCTTCCCATTCCAATCCTGAGACCCTTCCTATAGCATGAGATGTGATATCTCAATACTTCTAATACCAAACCTGAGATCCTTCCGATAACATGAGATGTGATATCCAAATCCTTCCCCTTCCAAACCTGAGACCCTCCCTTTAGCATGAGATGTGATATCCATCTCCTTCCCATTCCAATCCTGAGACCCTTCTGATAGCATGAGATGTGATATCTCAATGCTTCTAATACCAAACCTGAGATCCTTCCGATAGCAGAGATGTGATATCTCAATTCTTATACCAAACCTGAGATCCTTCCTATAACATGAGATGTGATATCCAACTCCTTCCCATTCCAATCCTGAGACACTTCCTATAGCATGAGATGTGATATCTCACTGCTTATACCAAACCTGAGACCCTTCCTATAGCATGAGATGTGATATCTAACTCCTTCCCATTCCAATCCTGAGACCCTTCCTATAGCATGAGATGTGATATCTCAATGCTTCTAATACCAAACCTGAGACTCTTCCTATAACATGAGATGGGATATCCAACTCCTTCCCATTCCAATCCTGAGACCCTTCCGATAGCAGAGATGTGATATCTCAATGCTTATACCAAACCTGAGACCCTTCCTACGGCATGAGATGTCATATACAACTCCTTCCCATTCCAATCCTGAGACCCTTCCTATAGCATGAGATGTGATATCTCAATGCTTATACCAAACCTGAGACCCTTCCTATAGCATGAGATGTGATATCCAACTCCTTCCCATTCCAATCCTGAGACCCTTCCTATAGCATGAGATGTGATATCTCAATGCTTATACCAAACCTGAGACCCTTCCTACGGCATGAGATGTCATATACAACTCCTTCCCATTCCAATCCTGAGACCCTTCCTATAGCATGAGATGTGATATCTCAATGCTTATACCAAACCTGAGACCCTTCCTATAGCATGAGATGTGATATCCAACTCCTTCCCATTCCAATCCTGAGACCCTTCCTATAGCATGAGATGTGATATCTCAATGCTTATACCAAACCTGAGACCCTTCCTATAACATGAGATGGGATATCCAACTCCTTCCCATTCCAATCCTGAGACACTTCCGATAGCAGAGATGTGATATCTCAATGCTTATACCAGACCTTAGACCCTTCCTATAACATGAGATCGGATATCCAACTCCTTCCAGTTCCAAACCTGAGACCCTTCCTTTAGCATGAGATGTGATATCCAGCTCCTTCCCATTCCAATCCTGAGACACTTCCGATAGCATGAGATGTGATATCTCAATGCTTCTAATATCAAAACGGAAACCCTCCCTATAGCATGATATGTGATATCTAAGTCCTTCCCATTCCAATCCTGAGACCCTTCCTATAGCATGAGATGTGATATCTCAATGCTTCTACCAAACCTGAGACCCTTCCTTTAGCATGAGATGTGATATCCAACTCCTTCCCATTCCAATCCTGAGACCCTTCCTATAGCATGAGATGTGATATCTCAATACTTCTAATACCAAACCTGAGATCCTTCCGATAACATGAGATGTGATATCCAAATCCTTCCCCTTCCAAACCTGAGACCCTCCCTTTAGCATGAGATGTGATATCCATCTCCTTCCCATTCCAATCCTGAGACCCTTCTGATAGCATGAGATGTGATATCTCAATGCTTCTAATACCAAACCTGAGACCCTTCCTATAGCATGAGATGTGATATCCAACTCCTTCCCATTCCAATCCTGAGACCCTTCCTATAGCATGAGATGTGATATCTCAATGCTTATACCAAACCTGAGACCCTTCCTATAACATGAGATGGGATATCCAACTCCTTCCCATTCCAATCCTGAGACACTTCCGATAGCAGAGATGTGATATCTCAATGCTTATACCAGACCTTAGACCCTTCCTATAACATGAGATCGGATATCCAACTCCTTCCCGTTCCAAACCTGAGACCCTTCCTTTAGCATGAGATGTGATATCCAGCTCCTTCCCATTCCAATCCTGAGACACTTCCGATAGCATGAGATGTGATATCTCAATGCTTCTAATATCAAAACGGAAACCCTCCCTATAGCATGATATGTGATATCTAAGTCCTTCCCATTCCAATCCTGAGACCCTTCCTATAGGATGAGATGTGATATCTCAATGCTTCTACCAAACCTGAGACCCTTCCTTTAGCATGAGATGTGATATCCAACTCCTTCCCATTCCAATCCTGAGACCCTTCCTATAGCATGAGATGTGATATCTCAATACTTCTAATACCAAACCTGAGATCCTTCCGATAACATGAGATGTGATATCCAAATCCTTCCCCTTCCAAACCTGAGACCCTCCCTTTAGCATGAGATGTGATATCCATCTCCTTCCCATTCCAATCCTGAGACCCTTCTGATAGCATGAGATGTGATATCTCAATGCTTCTAATACCAAACCTGAGATCCTTCCGATAGCAGAGATGTGATATCTCAATTCTTATACCAAACCTGAGATCCTTCCTATAACATGAGATGTGATATCCAACTCCTTCCCATTCCAATCCTGAGACACTTCCTATAGCATGAGATGTGATATCTCACTGCTTATACCAAACCTGAGACCCTTCCTATAGCATGAGATGTGATATCTAACTCCTTCCCATTCCAATCCTGAGACCCTTCCTATAGCATGAGATGTGATATCTCAATGCTTCTAATACCAAACCTGAGACTCTTCCTATAACATGAGATGGGATATCCAACTCCTTCCCATTCCAATCCTGAGACCCTTCCGATAGCAGAGATGTGATATCTCAATGCTTATACCAAACCTGAGACCCTTCCTACGGCATGAGATGTCATATACAACTCCTTCCCATTCCAATCCTGAGACCCTTCCTATAGCATGAGATGTGATATCTCAATGCTTATACCAAACCTGAGACCCTTCCTATAGCATGAGATGTGATATCCAACTCCTTCCCATTCCAATCCTGAGACCCTTCCTATAGCATGAGATGTGATATCTCAATGCTTATACCAAACCTGAGACCCTTCCTACGGCATGAGATGTCATATACAACTCCTTCCCATTCCAATCCTGAGACCCTTCCTATAGCATGAGATGTGATATCTCAATGCTTATACCAAACCTGAGACCCTTCCTATAGCATGAGATGTGATATCCAACTCCTTCCCATTCCAATCCTGAGACCCTTCCTATAGCATGAGATGTGATATCTCAATGCTTATACCAAACCTGAGACCCTTCCTATAACATGAGATGGGATATCCAACTCCTTCCCATTCCAATCCTGAGACACTTCCGATAGCAGAGATGTGATATCTCAATGCTTATACCAGACCTTAGACCCTTCCTATAACATGAGATCGGATATCCAACTCCTTCCAGTTCCAAACCTGAGACCCTTCCTTTAGCATGAGATGTGATATCCAGCTCCTTCCCATTCCAATCCTGAGACACTTCCGATAGCATGAGATGTGATATCTCAATGCTTCTAATATCAAAACGGAAACCCTCCCTATAGCATGATATGTGATATCTAAGTCCTTCCCATTCCAATCCTGAGACCCTTCCTATAGCATGAGATGTGATATCTCAATGCTTCTACCAAACCTGAGACCCTTCCTTTAGCATGAGATGTGATATCCAACTCCTTCCCATTCCAATCCTGAGACCCTTCCTATAGCATGAGATGTGATATCTCAATACTTCTAATACCAAACCTGACATCCTTCCGATAACATGAGATGTGATATCCAAATCCTTCCCCTTCCAAACCTGAGACCCTCCCTTTAGCATGAGATGTGATATCCATCTCCTTCCCATTCCAATCCTGAGACCCTTCTGATAGCATGAGATGTGATATCTCAATGCTTCTAATACCAAACCTGAGATCCTTCCGATAGCATGAGATGTGATATCTCAATGCTTCTAATACCAAACCTGAGACCCTTCCTATAACATGAGATTGGAATATCCAACTCCTTCCCATTCCAATCCTGAGACCCTTCCGATAGCAGAGATGTGATATCTCAATTCTTATACCAAACCTGAGATCCTTCCTATAACATGAGATGTGATATCCAACTCCTTCCCATTCCAATCCTGAGACACTTCCTATAGAATGAGATGTGATATCTCACTGCTTATACCAAACCTGAGACCCTTCCTATAGCATGAGATGTGATATCTAACTCCTTCCCATTCCAATCCTGAGACCCTTCCTATAGCATGAGATGTGATATCTCAATGCTTCTAATACCAAACCTGAGACTCTTCCTATAACATGAGATGGGATATCCAACTCCTTCCCATTCCAATCCTGAGACCCTTCCGATAGCAGAGATGTGATATCTCAATGCTTATACCAAACCTGAGACCCTTCCTACGGCATGAGATGTCATATACAACTCCTTCCCATTCCAATCCTGAGACCCTTCCTATAGCATGAGATGTGATATCTCAATGCTTATACCAAACCTGAGACCCTTCCTATAGCATGAGATGTGATATCCAACTCCTTCCTATTCCAATCCTGAGACCCTTCCTATAGCATGAGATGTGATATCTCAATGCTTATACCAAACCTGAGACCCTTCCTACGGCATGAGATGTCATATACAACTCCTTCCCATTCCAATCCTGAGACCCTTCCTATAGCATGGAATGTGATATCTCAATGCTTATACCAAACCTGAGACCCTTCCTATAGCATGAGATGTGATATCCAACTCCTTCCCATTCCAATCCTGAGACCCTTCCTATAGCATGAGATGTGATATCTCAATGCTTATACCAAACCTGAGACCCTTCCTATAACATGAGATGGGATATCCAACTCCTTCCCATTCCAATCCTGAGACACTTCCGATAGCAGAGATGTGATATCTCAATGCTTATACCAGACCTTAGACCCTTCCTATAACATGAGATCGGATATCCAACTCCTTCCAGTTCCAAACCTGAGACCCTTCCTTTAGCATGAGATGTGATATCCAGCTCCTTCCCATTCCAATCCTGAGACACTTCCGATAGCATGAGATGTGATATCTCAATGCTTCTAATATCAAAACGGAAACCCTCCCTATAGCATGATATGTGATATCTAAGTCCTTCCCATTCCAATCCTGAGACCCTTCCTATAGCATGAGATGTGATATCTCAATGCTTCTACCAAACCTGAGACCCTTCCTTTAGCATGAGATGTGATATCCAACTCCTTCCCATTCCAATCCTGAGACCCTTCCTATAGCATGAGATGTGATATCTCAATACTTCTAATACCAAACCTGAGATCCTTCCGATAACATGAGATGTGATATCCAAATCCTTCCCCTTCCAAACCTGAGACCCTCCCTTTAGCATGAGATGTGATATCCATCTCCTTCCCATTCCAATCCTGAGACCCTTCTGATAGCATGAGATGTGATATCTCAATGCTTCTAATACCAAACCTGAGATCCTTCCGATAGCATGAGATGTGATATCTCAATGCTTCTAATACCAAACCTGAGACCCTTCCTATAACATGAGATTGGAATATCCAACTCCTTCCCATTCCAATCCTGAGACCCTTCTGTTAAGACGGATTTCTGAACTCTGTCCTGGTGGCGCAGAAGTTCAGAAGGCCAACCTAATTACTTGGAACAGGGAAACCTCTGGACGAGCCAGACCAATCAAGGTAGCGATCGCGGCGGTCAAGACTAGGTCTCAAGAGGGGTGAGGGTGACTGAAAGCCCGCAATGAGCACACAAAGCAAGAGCGCTTACAAACTACTCCAAACAGGTGTTATATCAAAAATATAAACACATTTATTTTAAGGCCTTTAAAACAATGACCGTAGCAAGAAAATCACTCTATAACAATATTAAACCAACACATACCAAATCAACACAATATATATACAAATACACAGTCGCAAGCGTTTAAAGCACGAAATATGTAGTCCACCTGAAAGGGAAGGAAAACAGGCAGTGCGATAATGCTTTAGACTCAGTTCGCCTTCAGAGGCACCTAATTAGATGGAAGTCCGAGCCCTGAGAAGAGTGGAGCCTTGTGCTCAAAGTACCTGCACACGCTGGTGCCAACGGGCAAAAGGAGAAGCTCTTCGGAGGAGGTCAGGCAGTTCGTGTTAGTGCACAGCAGAAGAAGAACAGGTTCCGCAACTCAAGCGCAGCCTCCACAGCGAGCAGAAGCAGAGCGCGAGTACGGACGAAAAGGGTGCTGTTTTACACAGCGGGGAAAAGCAATGGGTTACTGCAGGAGGGCGACCAGATCCTAGCTAAACTACTCACCGGTCCCCGAAGCAAGCAGACCCAGGCTTCTCCACGTTAGTTTCAGCAGCTGGCAGGTTCAGAAGAGCAGGGAACGCTTTCCAGTCGTGTAGATCAAAAAGACGTCCCAATCGACGAAACCAGCACAGTTTTGTTGCCGCAGCAGGACAACGGAGCGGCCGTGCGTATCGGAGTCAAAAGTACACTCCTCCCTTCAGACTTGGGAACGCCAAGTGTACGAAGCGTGGGAGAGTGACAAGGACTCGAGATACGGCACAACCTGGCGGCGGTTACAGAGCAGGACTCCCTTGTAAGCTGGTCAGTCAACTGGATGGCCCAGAGACGCTTCCGAAGGCTTACTGCGAGGAGTTGATGAAGATGCCGGGAATAGCTGTTCCTGCTATTCCAATAGGTCGAAGCACCAATACAGGCCTTCTGGTTCGATCAAAGGAGGACGGGGGCTCTCAGGACGACAGCAGTGCAAAGGAGGATTCCTTCAGCGGGTCACCAGCGATTCCTCGGTCCAGCCTCTTGGTTGCAGGATACTTGGCTCCTGTATTCCTTCGTTCGTGAGAACTCAGGAGATCGACATGGTAGTGGTGTTTCCAGCCCCCTCTTATCCACGGTTCCCTTCCCGCCAAAACGGAGGGGAACCAATGGGAGATCCGCTCATCAAAACACATACCATACGTGGACCAATCACGGACCACGGTGGTCCCAGGCATTCACACCACCCTAGACTCTCTGGCACCCAGGATGTGTTTTGGGACCAGACATCCCAGCCCACACCCTGGAGGCACACAAACGGCATGTAGAAGCCCGCGAAAGCAACCACGTTTCGCGGGAAAGTACATGCCCAAATAAGGAAGGCCCCGGGTCGCTGGACCTGGGGAAGGTGAAGGGAGCAAGACGGACAGTGGACAGGACAAAGGAGCCTCATGGTCTGGCCATTTTGGGGAGCCAGGCCACCATTTTGGGTTCAGTGCAAAAACGTGCTCAGAACGGCAAAAGGAGCTCAAAATATACAAAACGATCGCTGCCACCATTCCAGTCCCTGAATGACTTGCACCGATCAAATACCATCCTAAAAGAGTATCTAGGGCCTGTAGAAGGCTAGAGACCCAAGAGAGCTGTAACTTAGCTTACAGTGCTCTCTTGTGTCGTGTTGCACTAAAGCGGCGACACGATAAAAGAAACTACGGGAAACAACGTTCCCCGGTACTGACTGTCATAAGGGCATGTCAGTTTCCCCGTAAGAAAGGAGCGAAAGCCCAGGGAAGTGCGGCAGAAGGCTGTACTTCCCTGGCAAAGTCAAGAACAAGGTTAAAAACAATAGCAAAAAGTTTAGGGGTTGCCACATGGAAGGAAATTTCCCTACAATAACGAAATCTTTCCTAACACTCGCCCCTCCCAGACTATGGACAGGGGGAACTAATCCACCCCTGGATGAGTCTCATGTTCAGGTCGGTTAAACATTCTGGACAACCCATCAGCATTGCTATGTTGGACACCTGGCCTATGCTCAATAGTGAAGTCGAAGCCTTGTAGACTTATGGACCACCTAAGCAACTTTGGATTCTCCCCCTTCATGTTCATTAGCCACTTTAACGGCTTATGGTCAGTTTGCACAGTGAAGTGGGTCCCATAGAGGTAGGGCCTCAGCTTCCTTAGGGCCCACACAACAGAGAAACATTCTTTCTCTACCGTGGACCATCTGAGCTCTCTGTCCTTAAGCTGGCGACTAATAAAACCAATAGGGTGTTCCTTACCCTTCTCATCTACTTGTGATAGTACAGCTCCTATCCCAGTGTCAGAGGCGTCCGTCTGCACGATAAAAGTTCTTTGATAATCAGGGGCCCTGAGCACAGGGGCCTGGCACAAGGAGTCTTTCAAGCCATTGAAGGCCTTCTCACACTCGTCGGTCCAAGTTACCTTCTTGGGTTTCTTCGGAGTTGTGAGGGCAGTCAGAGGAGCAGCTATGGTGCCATAGTCTGCCATAAAATTGCGATAATACCCCGTGAGTCCTAAGAAGGCTCTCACTTGGGTTTGCGTAGTGGGGGTAGGCCAGTCTTGTACTGCTTGTACTTTACTGGGAAGAGGCTGTATCCTCCCTCCACCTACTTCATGTCCAAGGTAAACCACTGAGCCTTGTCCAATCTGGCATTTACTAGCCTTTATGGTCAAGTGGGCTTTCTGAAGAGCCTGGAGCACAATCCCGAGGTGTTTCACATGGTCTTCCCAGGTGGCACTGAAAACTGCGATATCGTCCAGATATGCGAGACAGAATTCGTCCAACCCATTCAACACATGATTCACAAGCCTCTGGAAAGTGGCAGGTGCATTCTTCAACCCGAACGGCATTACCCGGAATTGGTAAAGGCCGTCTGGAGTAGAAAATGCTGTCTTCTCCTTAGCATGTTCTGCTAACGCTATTTGCCAATAGCCAGCAGTAAGGTCAAACGTGCTGAGGTACTTTGAGGCACCCAAAGTATCCACCAGCTCATCTGTTCGAGGCAAGGGGTGTGCATCTGTCTTGGTGACAGCATTCAGAGCCCTGTAATCCACGCAGAACCTCAATTCAGAAGTGCCTGCCTTTGGAACCAAAACCACAGGGCTGGACCAAGGACTACTAGAGGGTTCAATCACCCCAAGGTCTAACATCTTGTTGACCTCGGTCTTAATATAAGACCGTACTTTATCCGACATTCTGTATCCCCTACTTTTGGTAGGTACACTGTCTCCTGTGTCTATGTTATGTTTGCACCAAGGTGTCAAACCAGGCGACTGTGAAAACAGGGGGGAAAACTGCCGAAGCAAACTTTTCACCTCAGCCTGCTGATCAGAAGTCAGGTGAGGGGCCACACGAACACCCTCAAAGGAGCAATCTGAAGGACCACCTTGGAACTGGTCGGGGAGAGGTTCAGACTCCTCTTCCTCGACGTCTGAAGCCAGTAGCATTGCTGCGATTTCGACTCTTGGGACGAAAGCCTTCAGCCTATTCACGTGAAACACTTATGGAGCCTGTCCAGGCCTTCCAAGGTCCACTAAATAGTTCACCTCACCCAGGGGCTCCACCACTGTGTAAGGGCCTGACCATTTGTCCTGTAAAGCGCGAGGCCTTATTGGATTCATGATCAGGACTTGCTGACCAGGTGTAAAGTTGATGAGGGAAGCTTTCTGGTCGTACCAATGTTTCACCAGCGCTTGCCCTGCCTTCAATTTCTCACTAGCCAAGCCCATCAGAAGTACCATCCGTTTTCTGAGCCCTAGCACATAATCAACTACGTTGGTAGTAACAGGGGGAGTGGGCATCTCCCATCCCTCTTTGACGATGGATAAGGGTCCCCGTACGGGATGACCGAACAGAAGTTCGAAGGGGCTGAAGCCAACACCCTCCTGTGGTACCTCTCGGTAGGCAAACAGCAAGCATGGTAAAAGAAGATCCCATTTTCTTCTCTGAGGCTCCTCCAGAGCCCCAATCATGCTCTTTAACGTTCTGTTGAAACGTTCCACCAGACCATTGGTCTGGGGGTGGTATGCAGAAGAGAACTTGTAGGTGACCCCCCATTCTTTCCACATAGCCTGCATATACTTCGACATAAAGTTGCTGCCACGATCTGACACAACTTCTTTAGGGAAGCCAACCCTAGTAAATATGCTGAGTAAAGCTTTTGCAACTGACTTGGCAGTTACAGTTTTTAATGGGATGGCCTCAGGATACCTGGTTGCATGGTCGACCAGCACCAGGATAAACCTATTGCCCGAGGATGTTTGCGGGTCAAGGGGACCGACGATGTCGATCCCTACCCTTTCAAATGGTACCCCCACAACTGGGAGCGGTACCAACGGAGCTTGGATTGTCGCGCCAACCTTACCAGGTAACTGGCAGGAGGCACAACTCCGGCAGTGACTTTCTACTTGCACCCCCATCTTGGGCCAGTAGAAGTGCATGGATAACCTTTGCTTGGTCCTCTTCATACCAAGGTGACCAGCAAGGGGAACTTCATGCGCCAACTGCAGGAGGAAGGGCCTAACAGAAAGGGGAACCACCAACCTCCTATGGTCTCCTTCTGTAGACTCTGTGGGCTCACTATAGAGGAGTCCACCTTCCCAATAAATCCTGTGCGTCCCAGGAGGTTCACCCTCAAGCTGGGAGCAGGCCTGTCTCCTTAGGCCTTCCAGAGATGGGCACTCACGTTGGCCTTTACTGAACTCGTCCCTATCAGGACCTCCTTCAACTAACAAGTCTTTTAGTTCAGGATGATCGTTGGGGTCGAATACTTCAGGCATCGCCACTTCCTCGTCAGGCTCGGGCGATCGACCAACTTCCTCCACCGCAGTGGTAGGCGAGCTCGGGGGAATATTCTCTTTCCCTCGTCGTGACTTGTAGACTCCTTTCGCCTTGGGTTTCCCCTTCGGCTGGGGCGGCGTATTGGACTTGGCCAATGCTGCCCGTGCTTGAGACCGTGTGTAGGGTCTTTCGGCAGTGTCTCCTACGAGCCCTAAAGCTCTGAGATCATTGCCTAACAAGACCTTTCCCGGGACGTTTCTCTGAATGCTCACTGGAATCCTGACTGCTGTACCATTTAAAGTAAGATTTACAGGGATCACGGGAAACATACAGAGGGGGCCGTCAGCCAACTTAGTGGGCATCAGAGTAGCTCTGGCAACTTCCTCTGAGTCTACCAAGGTAGAATCCACTACAGTGCGACTGCACCCACTATCCCTAAGAGCTGGAGTATCTACTCCATTGATCAGCACACTGTCTTTAAAGTAGTGCTTGGTATTATCCGGAATCCTAGCATACGCCTCTGCGACTTTAGGCTCCCAGGAACCCAGGGACACTAAAACTACCTCAGCCTCTATTCCGCTGGGAAATGAGTCTGAGGAGAAGGATGCTCCTGTAATCTCTTCTTCCTCGTAGGAGGAGAAGGCCAGATTAGCGGAGTGGACCCCCAAAGGTCTAACCTTACAACGGGGATCCCCCTTCACATGGTCAGTTGCTCCACAAGCAAAACAAGATCCATTGGGTCTGTTTACATAGGGAGGCTTATTGTAACCAGAGTTCTGTTTCGGAGGCTGACCTCCACTACCCTGTGAGTTCTCTTGTGTCTTACCCTTGTTTTTCTTTTTGTGGCCCTTTTGGGAAGAAGATTTAGCAGATTCCCCACCCTCCATATCTTTGGACTTTTTCCCTTCCTCCTGCTTACCAGGATGAGTTTTGTCCTTATGGGACACTCGATGTGACACCCATAAGTCCGCTGCAATGGCCAGCTTCTTAGGATCTATCTCCTTCGAATCGGCCAAATGCTGCTTAAGCTCCGGGGAAGAAGAAGCAAAAATGTGTTCAAGCATGACAAGATTTATCATGCCTTCGAAGGTAGAAACCTTATATCCTTCGACCCAGCCAGTTAAGTTTTTCAAAGATTCAGTGACATAAGATACCCAAGTACCACCTTCCTTTTTCTTATACTCTCGAAAACGCTTTAAATATTGGGCCGGAGTCTTCCCTAACTTTAAAATGAGAGTCTGCTTCAACATTGCGAAATCAGCTCGCTCAGCCTTCGACATCTTCATAATGGCACTACAGCCAGAATGGGGCAGTCTACTGAGCAACCACGCAATCTTGTCAGCATTGTCAACTTTCTGAACTTCGCATGCATACTCAAACGCCTTCAGCCAGTCCATAATGTCATTCCGTTCTTCATACACACTGAGCAGATCTTTTGGAAACCGTGGATGAGAGGAGGCCCCAGACCCATGTCCAGGACCCGTGGACCCATTTGCAACCTGAAGCTTGGCCAGTTCCAACTGGTGATCCCTGTCTTTTTGTTTTTCTGCCTGTTCGATTTTCAGTTTGGCTATGCTGAATTCAAGCTCCTGCTGCCTAAACCGCAGCTCTTGCTTCTTGAATTCAAGCATAGCCTCCCCATCAGCACTGGCAGAGGAAACATTAGACATCTCGTCCTCCCTGTCCTCGTGGTCGCGGTGGATCAGTGCAGCGGCAGAACCGTCGGTTCTGCCAGTGAGAGCAGCCCCACCACCTTCCGCACTGTCCTCAGAAGTAATAGCGTCAAGCTGTGCTTCTTGTCACGCCACGATTCTTTGGATCATTTCCAATTTTGTGCCTTGAGAGGAAACACCTCTCTCCGCACACATCTTTTTCAGCGTTTCTGATTTGGAAGCATTTAAAGTTAACAACGTATTTGTTTCCATACTGTGTGATAGGACTATGGCCTTTTTAAAGTTATATTACAACAATCCACTACGTGTACTGGTTGGAATAACCTGAAATGCCTTAGCCCGTGCGCAACACTGGATACCTTCAGTCGTATCCCACCGCTGTACACCAATTTGTTAAGACGGATTTCTGAACTCTGTCCTGGTGGCGCAGAAGTTCAGAAGGCCAACCTAATTACTTGGAACAGGGTAACCTCTGGACGAGCCAGACCAATCAAGGTAGCGATCGCGGCGGTCAAGACTAGGTCTCAAGAGGGGTGAGGGTGACTGAAAGCCCGCAATGAGCACACAAAGCAAGAGCGCTTACAAACTACTCCAAACAGGTGTTATATCAAAAATATAAACACATTTATTTTAAGGCCTTTAAAACAATGACCGTAGCAAGAAAATCACTCTATAACAATATTAAACCAACACATACCAAATCAACACAATATATATACAAATACACAGTCACAAGCGTTTAAAGCACGAAATATGTAGTCCACCTGAAAGGGAAGGAAAACAGGCAGTGCGATAATGCTTTAGACTCAGTTCGCCTTCAGAGGCACCTAACTAGATGGAAGTCCGAGCCCTGAGAAGAGTGGAGCCTTGTGCTCAAAGTACCTGCAAGTGCTGGTGCCAACGGGCAAAAGGAGAAGCTCTTCGGAGGACGTCAGGCAGTTCGTGTTAGTGCACAGCAGAAGAAGAACAGGTTCCGCAACTCAAGCGCAGCCTCCACAGCGAGCAGAAGCAGAGCGCGAGTACGGACGAAAAGGGTGCTGTTTTACACAGCGGGGAAAAGCAATGGGTTACTGCAGGAGGGCGACCAGATCCTAGCTAAACTACTCACCGGTCCCCGAAGCAAGCAGACCCAGGCTTCTCCACGTTAGTTTCAGCAGCTGGCAGGTTCAGAAGAGCAGGGAACGCTTTCCAGTCGTGTAGATCAAAAAGACGTCCCAATCGACGAAACCAGCACAGTTTTGTTGCTGCAGCAGGACAACGGAGCGGCCGTGCGTATCGGAGTCAAAAGTACACTCCTCCCTTCAGACTTGGGAACGCCAAGTGTACGAAGCGTGGGAGAGTGACAACGACTCGAGATACGGCACAACCTGGCGGCGGTTACAGAGCAGGACTCCCTTGTAAGCTGGTCAGTCAACTGGATGGCCCAGAGACGCTTCCGAAGGCTTACTGCGAGGAGTTGATGAAGATGCCGGGAATAGCTGTTCCTGCTATTCCAATAGGTCGAAGCACCAATACAGGCCTTCTGGTTCGATCAAAGGAGGACGGGGGCTCTCAGGACGACAGCAGTGCAAAGGAGGATTCCTTCAGCGGGTCACCAGCGATTCCTCGGTCCAGCCTCTTGGTTGCAGGATACTTGGCTCCTGTATTCCTTCATTCGTGAGAACTCAGGAGATCGACATGGTAGTGGTGTTTCCAGCCCCCTCTTATCCACGGTTCCCTTCGCGCCAAAACGGAGGGGAACCAATGGGAGATCCGCTCATCAAAACACATACCATACGTGGACCAATCACGGACCACGGTGGTCCCAGGCATTCACACCACCCTAGACTCGCTGGCACCCAGGATGTGTATTGGGACCAGACATCCCAGCCCACACCCTGGAGGCACACAAACGGCATGTAGAAGCCCGCGAAAGCAACCACGTTTCGCGGGAAAGTACATGCCCAAATAAGGAAGGCCCTGGGTCGCTGGACCTGGGGAAGGTGAAGGGAGCAAGACGGACAGTGGACAGGACAAAGGAGCCTCGTGGTCTGGCCCTTTTGGGGAGCCAGGCCACCATTTTGGGTTCAGTGCAAAAACGTGCTCAGAACGGCAAAAGGAGCTCAAAATATACAAAACGATCGCTGCCACCATTCCAGTCCCTGAATGACTTGCACCGATCAAATACCATCCTAAAAGAGTATCTAGGGCCTGTAGAAGGCTAGAGACCCAAGAGAGCTGTAACTTAGCTTACAGTGCTCTCTTGTGTCGTGTTGCACTAAAGCGGCGACACGATAAAAGAAACTACGGGAAACAACGTTCCCCGGTACTGACTGTCATAAGGGCATGTCAGTTTCCCCGTAAGAAAGGAGCGAAAGCCCAGGGAAGTGCGGCAGAAGGCTGTACTTCCCTGGCAAAGTCAAGAACAAGGTTAAAAACAATAGCAAAAAGTTTAGGGGTTGCCACATGGAAGGAAATTTCCCTACAATAACGAAATCTTTCCTAACACCTTCCGATAGCAGAGATGTGATATCTCAATTCTTATACCAAACCTGAGATCCTTCCTATAACATGAGATGTGATATCCAACTCCTTCCCATTCCAATCCTGAGACACTTCCTATAGCATGAGATGTGATATCTCACTGCTTATACCAAACCTGAGACCCTTCCTATAGCATGAGATGTGATATCTAACTCCTTCCCATTCCAATCCTGAGACCCTTCCTATAGCATGAGATGTGATATCTCAATGCTTCTAATATCAAACTTGAGAGCCTCCCTATAGCATGAGATGTGATATCCAAGTCCTTCCCATTCCAATCCTGAGACACTTCCTATAGCATGAGATGTGATATCTCAATGCTTCTAATACCAAACCTGAGACTCTTCCTATAACATGAGATGGGATATCCAACTCCTTCCCATTCCAATCCTGAGACCCTTCCGATAGCAGAGATGTGATATCTCAATGCTTATACCAAACCTGAGACCCTTCCTACGGCATGAGATGTCATATACAACTCCTTCCCATTCCAATCCTGAGACCCTTCCTATAGCATGAGATGTGATATCTCAATGCTTATACCAAACCTGAGACCCTTCCTATAGCATGAGATGTGATATCCAACTCCTTCCCATTCCAATCCTGAGACCCTTAGTATAGCATGAGATGTGATATCTCAATGCTTATACCAAACCTGAGACCCTTCCTACGGCATGAGATGTCATATACAACTCCTTCCCATTCCAATCCTGAGACCCTTCCTATAGCATGAGATGTGATATCTCAATGCTTATACCAAACCTGAGACCCTTCCTATAGCATGAGATGTGATATCCAACTCCTTCCCATTCCAATCCTGAGACCCTTCCTATAGCATGAGATGTGATATCTCAATGCTTATACCAAACCTGACACCCTTCCTATAACATGAGATGGGATATCCAACTCCTTCCCATTCCAATCCTGAGACACTTCCGATAGCAGAGATGTGATATCTCAATGCTTATACCAGACCTTAGACCCTTCCTATAACATGAGATCGGATATCCAACTCCTTCCCGTTCCAAACCTGAGACCCTTCCTTTAGCATGAGATGTGATATCCAGCTCCTTCCCATTCCAATCCTGAGACACTTCCGATAGCATGAGATGTGATATCTCAATGCTTCTAATATCAAAACGGAAACCCTCCCTATCGCATGATATGTGATATCTAACTCCTTCCCATTCCAATCCTGAGACCCTTCCTATAGCATGAGATGTGATATCTCAATGCTTCTAATACCAAACCTGAGATCCTTCCGATAGCATGAGATCAGATATCCAACTCCTTCCCATTCCAATCCTGAGACACTTCCGATAGCAGAGATGTGATATCTCAATGCTTATACCAGACCTTAGACCCTTCCTATAACATGAGATCGGATATCCAACTCCTTCCCGTTCCAAACCTGAGACCCTTCCTTTAGCATGAGATGTGATATCCAGCTCCTTCCCATTCCAATCCTGAGACACTTCCTATAGCATGAGATGTGATATCTCAATGCTTCTACCAAACCTGAGACCCTTCCTTTAGCATGAGATGTGATATCCAACTCCTTCCCATTCCAATCCTGAGACCCTTCCTATAGCATGAGATGTGATATCCAAATCCTTCCCCTTCCAAACCTGAGACCCTCCCTTTAGCATATGTGATATCCATCTCCTTCCCATTCCAATCCTGAGACCCTTCTGATAGCATGAGATGTGATATCTCAATGCTTCTAATACCAAACCTGAGATCCTTCCGATAGCATGAGATGTGATATCTCAATGCTTCTAATACCAAACCTGAGATCCTTCCTATAACATGAGATGTGATATCCAAATCCTTCCCCTTCCAATTCTGAGACCCTCCCTTTAACATGAGATGTGATATCCAACTCCTTCCCATTCCAACCTGAGACCCTTCCTATAGCATGAGATGTGATATCCAAGTCCTTCCCATTCCAATCCTTAGACCCTTCCTACAGCATGCAATATGATATCTCAATGCCTCTAATACCAAAGCTGAGATCCTTCCTCTAACATGAAATGTGATATCCAACTCCTTCCCTTTCCAAACCTGAGAGCCTATCTATAGCATGAGATGTGATATCCAAGTCCTTTCCATTCCAATCCTTAGACCCTTCCTACAGCATGCAATATGATATCTCAATGATTCTAATAACAAACCTGAGACCCGTCCTATAACATGAGATGGGATATCCAACTCCTTCCATTTCCAATCCTGAGACACTTCCGATAGCAGAGATGTGATATCTCAATGCTTATACCAAACCTGAGACCCTTCCTATAACATGAGATGTGATAATCAACTCCTTCCCGTTCCAATCCTGAGACTCTTCCTTTAGCATGAGATGTGATATCCAGCTCCTTCCCATTCCAATCGTGAGACACTTCCGATAGCATGAGATGTGATATCTCAATGCTTCTAATATCAAAACTGAGACCCTCCCTATAGCATGATATGTGATATCTAAGTCCTTCCCATTCCAATCCTGAGACCCTTCCTATAGCATGAGATGTGATATCTCAATGCTTCTACCAAACCTGAGACCCTTCCTTTAGCATGAGATGTGATATCCAACTCCTTCCCATTCCAATCCTGAGACCCTTCCTATAGCATGTGATGTGATATCTCAATACTTCTAATACCAAACCTGAGATCCTTCCTATAGCATGAGATGTGATATCTCAATGCTTCTAATACCAAACCTGAGACCCTTCCTACAGCATGCGATGTGATATCTCACTGCTTATACCAAACCTGAGACCCTTCCTATAGCATGAGATGTGATATCCAACTCCTTCCCATTCCAATCCTGAGACCCTTCCTATAGCATGAGATGTGATATCTCAATGCTTCTAATATCAAACTTGAGAGCCTCCCTATAGCATGAGATGTGATATCCAAGTCCTTCCCATTCCAATCCTGAGACACTTCCTATAGCATGAGATGTGATATCTCAATGCTTCTAATACCAAACCTGAGACTCTTCCTATAACATGAGATGGGATATCCAACTCCTTCCCATTCCAATCCTGAGACCCTTCCGATAGCAGAGATGTGATATCTCAATGCTTATACCAAACCTGAGACCCTTCCTACGGCATGAGATGTCATATACAACTCCTTCCCATTACAATCCTGAGACCCTTCCTATAGCATGAGATGTGATATCTCAATGCTTATACCAAACCTGAGACCCTTCCTATAGCATGAGATGTGATATCCAACTCCTTCCCATTCCAATCCTGAGACCCTTCCTATAGCATGAGATGTGATATCTCAATGCTTATACCAAACCTGAGACCCTTCCTACGGCATGAGATGTCATATACAACTCCTTCCCATTCCATTCCTGAGACCCTTCCTATAGCATGAGATGTGATATCTCAATGCTTATACCAAACCTGAGACCCTTCCTATAGCATGAGATGTGATATCCAACTCCTTCCCATTCCAATCCTGAGACCCTTCCTATAGCATGAGATGTGATATCTCAATGCTTATACCAAACCTGAGACCCTTCCTATAACATGAGATGGGATATCCAACTCCTTCCCATTCCAATCCTGAGACACTTCCGATAGCAGAGATGTGATATCTCAATGCTTATACCAGACCTTAGACCCTTCCTATAACATGAGATCGGATATCCAACTCCTTCCCGTTCCAAACCTGAGACCCTCCCTTTAGCATGAGATGTGATATCTCAATGCTTCTAATATCAAAACAGAAACCCTCCCTATAGCATGATATGTGATATCTAAGTCCTTCCCATTCCAATCCTGAGACCCTTCCTATAGCATGAGATGTGATATCTCAATGCTTCTACCAAACCTGAAACCCTTCCTTTAGCATGAGATGTGATATCCAACTCCTTCCCATTCCAATCCTGAGACCCTTCCTATAGCATGAGATGTGATATCTCAATACTTCTAATACCAAACCTGAAATCCTTCCGATAACATGAGATGTGATATCCAAATCCTTCCCCTTCCAAACCTGAGACCCTCCCTTTAGCATGAGATGTGATATCCAACTCCTTCCCATTCCAATCCTGAGACCCTTCTGATAGCATGAGATGTGATATCTCAATGCTTCTAATACCAAACCTGAGATCCTTCCGATAGCATGAGATGTGATATCTCAATGCTTCTAATACCAAACCTGAGATCCTTCCTATAACATGAGATGTGATATCCAAATCCTTCCCCTTCCAATTCTGAGACCCTCCCTTTAACATGAGATGTGATATCCAACTCCTTCCCATTCCAACCTGAGACCCTTCCTATAGCATGAGATGTGATATCTCAATGCTTATACCAAACCTGAGACCCTTCCTATAACATGAGATGGGATATCCAACTCCTTCCCATTCCAATCCTGAGACACTTCCCGTAGCAGAGATGTGATATCTCAATGCTTATACCAGACCTTAGACCCTTCCTATAACATGAGATCGGATATCCAACTCCTTCCCGTTCCAAACCTGAGACCCTTCCTTTAGCATGAGATGTGATATCCAGCTCCTTCCCATTCCAATCCTGAGACACTTCCGATAGCATGAGATGTGATATCTCAATGCTTCTAATATCAAAACGGAAACCCTCCCTATAGCATGATATGTGATATCTAAGTCCTTCCCATTCCAATCCTGAGACCCTTCCTATAGCATGAGATGTGATATCTCAATGCTTCTAATACCAAACCTGAGATCCTTCCGATAGCATGAGATCGGATATCCAACTCCTTCCCATTCCAATCCTGAGACACTTCCGATAGCAGAGATGTGATATCTCAATGCTTATACCAGACCTTAGACCCTTCCTATAACATGAGATCGGATATCCAACTCCTTCCCGTTCCAAACCTGAGACCCTTCCTTTAGCATGAGATGTGATATCCAGCTCCTTCCCATTCCAATCCTGAGACACTTCCTATAGCATGAGATGTGATATCTCAATGCTTCTACCAAACCTGAGACCCTTCCTTTAGCATGAGATGTGATATCCAACTCCTTCCCATTCCAATCCTGAGACCCTTCCTATAGCATGAGATGTGATATCTCAATACTTCTAATACCAAACCTGAGATCCTTCCGATAACATGAGATGTGATATCCAAATCCTTCCCCTTCCAAACCTGAGACCCTCCCTTTAGCATGAGATGTGATATCCATCTCCTTCCCATTCCAATCCTGAGACCCTTCTGATAGCATGAGATGTGATATCTCAATGCTTCTAATACCAAACCTGAGATCCTTCCGATAGCATGAGATGTGATATCTCAATGCTTCTAATACCAAACCTGAGATCCTTCCTATAACATGAGATGTGATATCCAAATCCTTCCCCTTCCAATTCTGAGACCCTCCCTTTAACATGAGATGTGATATCCAACTCCTTCCCATTCCAACCTGAGACCCTTCCTATAGCATGAGATGTGATATCTCAATGCTTATACCAAACCTGAGACCCTTCCTATAACATGAGATGGGATATCCAACTCCTTCCCATTCCAATCCTGAGACACTTCCCATAGCAGAGATGTGATATCTCAATGCTTATACCAGACCTTAGACCCTTCCTATAACATGAGATCGGATATCCAACTCCTTCCCGTTCCAAACCTGAGACCCTTCCTTTAGCATGAGATGTGATATCCAGCTCCTTCCCATTCCAATCCTGAGACACTTCCGATAGCATGAGATGTGATATCTCAATGCTTCTAATATCAAAACGGAAACCCTCCCTATAGCATGATATGTGATATCTAAGTCCTTCCCATTCCAATCCCGAGACCCTTCCTATAGCATGAGATGTGATATCTCAATGCTTCTAATACCAAACCTGAGATCCTTCCGATAGCATGAGATCGGATATCCAACTCCTTCCCATTCCAATCCTGAGACACTTCCGATAGCAGAGATGTGATATCTCAATGCTTATACCAGACCTTAGACCCTTCCTATAACATGAGATCGGATATCCAACTCCTTCCCGTTCCAAACCTGAGACCCTTCCTTTAGCATGAGATGTGATATCCAGCTCCTTCCCATTCCAATCCTGAGACACTTCCTATAGCATGAGATGTGATATCTCAATGCTTCTACCAAACCTGAGACCCTTCCTTTAGCATGAGATGTGATATCCAACTCCTTCCCATTCCAATCCTGAGACCCTTCCTATAGCATGAGATGTGATATCTCAATACTTCTAATACCAAACCTGAGATCCTTCCGATAACATGAGATGTGATATCCAAATCCTTCCCCTTCCAAACCTGAGACCCTCCCTTTAGCATGAGATGTGATATCCATCTCCTTCCCATTCCAATCCTGAGACCCTTCTGATAGCATGAGATGTGATATCTCAATGCTTCTAATACCAAACCTGAGATCCTTCCGATAGCATGAGATGTGATATCTCAATGCTTCTAATACCAAACCTGAGATCCTTCCTATAACATGAGATGTGATATCCAAATCCTTCCCCTTCCAATTCTGAGACCCTCCCTTTAACATGAGATGTGATATCCAACTCCTTCCCATTCCAACCTGAGACCCTTCCTATAGCATGAGATGTGATATCTCAATGCCTCTAATACCAAACCTGAGATCCTTCCTCTAACATGAAATGTGATATCCAACTCCTTCCCTTTCCAAACCTGAGAGCCTATCTATAGCATGAGATGTGATATCCAAGTCCTTCCCATTCCAATCCTTAGACCCTTCCTACAGCATGCAATATGATATCTCAATGATTCTAATAACAAACCTGAGACCCGTCCTATAACATGAGATGGGATATCCAACTCCTTCCATTTCCAATCCTGAGACACTTCCGATAGCAGAGATGTGATATCTCAATGCTTATACCAAACCTGAGACCCTTCCTATAACATAAGATGTGATATCCAACTCCTTCCCGTTCCAAACCTGAGACTCTTCCTTTAGCATGAGATGTGATATCCAGCTCCTTCCCGTTCCAATCCTGAGACACTTCCGATAGCATGAGATGTGATATCTCAATGCTTCTAATATCAAAACTGAGACCCTCCCTATAGCATGATATGTGATATCTAAGTCCTTCCCATTCCAATCCTGAGACCCTTCCTATAGCATGAGATGTGATATCTCAATGCTTCTACCAAACCTGAGACCCTTCCTTTAGCATGATATGTGATATCCAACTCCTTCCCATTCCAATCCTGAGACCCTTCCTATAGCATGAGATGTGATATCTCAATACTTCTAATACCAAACCTGAGATCCTTCCTATAGCATGAGATGTGATATCTCAATGCTTCTAATACCAAACCTGAGACCCTTCCTACAGCATGCGATGTGATATCTCACTGCTTATACCAAACCTGAGACCCTTCCTATAGCATGAGATGTGATATCCAACTCCTTCCCATTCCAATCCTGAGACCCTTCCTATAGCATGAGATGTGATATCTCAATGCTTCTAATATAAAACTTGAGAGCCTCCCTATAGCATGAGATGTGATATCCAAGTCCTTCCCATTCCAATCCTGAGACACTTCCTATAGCATGAGATGTGATATCTCAATGCTTCTAATACCAAACCTGAGACTCTTCCTATAACATGAGATGGGATATCCAACTCCTTCCCATTCAAATCCAGAGACCCTTGCGATAGCAGAGATGTGATATCTCAATGCTTATACCAAACCTGAGACCCTTCCTACGGCATGAGATGTCATATACAACTCCTTCCCATTCCAATCCTGAGACCCTTCCTATAGCATGAGATGTGATATCTCAATGCTTATACCAAACCTGAGACCCTTCCTATAGCATGAGATGTGATATCCAACTCCTTCCCATTCCAATCCTGAGACCCTTCCTATAGCATGAGATGTGATATCTCAATGCTTATACCAAACCTGAGACCCTTCCTACGGCATGAGATGTCATATACAACTCCTTCCCATTCCAATCCTGAGACCCTTCCTATAGCATGAGATGTGATATCTCAATGCTTATACCAAACCTGAGACCCTTCCTATAGCATGAGATGTGATATCCAACTACTTCCCATTCCAATCCTGAGACCCTTCCTATAGCATGAGATGTGATATCTCAATGCTTATACCAAACCTGAGACCCTTCCTATAACATGAGATGGGATATCCAACTCCTTCCCATTCCAATCCTGAGACACTTCCGATAGCAGAGATGTGATATCTCAATGCTTATACCAGACCTTAGACCCTTCCTATAACATGAGATTGGATATCCAACTCCTTCCCGTTCCAAACCTGAGACCCTTCCTTTAGCATGAGATGTGATATCCAGCTCCTTCCCATTCCAATCCTGAGACACTTCCGATAGCATGAGATGTGATATCTCAATGCTTCTAATATCAAAACGGAAACCCTCCCTATAGCATGATATGTGATATCTAAGTCCTTCCCATTCCAATCCTGAGACCCTTCTTATAGCATGAGATGTGATATCTCAATGCTTCTACCAAACCTGAGACCCTTCCTTTAGCATGAGATGTGATATCCAAATCCTTCCCCTTCCAAACCTGAGACCCTCCATTTTAGCATGAGATGTGATATCCAACTCCTTCCCATTCCAATCCTGAGACCCTTCTGATAGCATGAGATGTGATATCTCAATGCTTCTAATACCAAACCTGAGATCCTTCCGATAGCATGAGATGTGATATCTCAATGCTTCTAATACCAAACCTGAGATCCTTCCTATAACATGAGATGTGATATCCAAATCCTTCCCCTTCCAATTCTGAGACCCTCCCTTTAACATGAGATGTGATATCCAACTCCTTCCCATTCCAACCTGAGACCCTTCCTATAGCATGAGATGTGATATCTCAATGCCTCTAATACCAAACCTGAGATCCTTCCTCTAACATGAAATGTGATATCCAACTCCTTCCCTTTCCAAACCTGAGAGCCTATCTATAGCATGAGATGTGATATCCAAGTCCTTCCCATTCCAATCCTTAGACCCTTCCTACAGCATGCAATATGATATCTCAATGATTCTAATAACAAACCTGAGACCCGTCCTATAACATGAGATGGGATATCCAACTCCTTCCCATTCCAATCCTGAGACACTTCCGATAGCAGAGATGTGATATCTCAATGCTTATACCAAACCTGAGACCCTTCCTATAACATGAGATGTGATATCCAACTCCTTCCCGTTCCAAACCTGAGACTCTTCCTTTAGCATGAGATGTGATATCCAGCTCCTTCCCATTCCAATCCTGAGACACTTCCGATAGCATGAGATGTGATATCTCAATGCTTCTAATATCAAAACTGAGACCCTCCCTATAGCATGATATGTGATATCTAAGTCCTTCCCATTCCAATCCTGAGACCCTTCTGATAGCATGAGATGTGATATCTCAATGCCTCTAATACCAAACCTGAGATCCTACCTCTAACATGAAATGTGATATCCAACTCTCTCCCCTTCCAAACCTGAGAGCCTTCCTATAGCATGAGATGTGATATCCAAGTCCTTCCCATTCCAATCCTGAGACCCTTCCTATAACATGAGATGTGATATCCAACTCCTTCCCATTCCAACCTGAGACCCTTCCTATAGCATGAGATGGGATATCCAACTCCTTCCAAATCCAATCCTGATACCATTCCGATAGCATGAGATGTGATATCCCAATGCTTCTACCAAACCTGAGACCCATACTATGGCATGAGATGTGATATCAAACTCCTTCCCATTCCAATTCTGAGACCCTTCCTATACCATGAGACTTGCTATCTCAATGCTTCTAATACCAAACCTGAGACCCGTCCTATAACATGAGATGTGATATCCAAATCCTTCCCCTTCCAAACCTTAGACCCTTCCTTTATCATGAGATGTGATATCCAACTCCTTCCCATTCCAATCCTGAGACCCTTCCGATATCATGAGATGTGATATCTCAATGCTTCTAATATCAAACTTGAGACCCTCCCTATAGCATGAGATGTGATATCCAAGTCCTTCGCATTCCAATCCTGAGACCCTTCCTATAGCATGAGATGTGATATCTCAATGCTTCTAATACCAAACCTGAGACCCTTCCTATAACATGAGATGGGAATATCCAACTCCTTACATTCCAGTCCTGAGACCCTTCCGATAGCAGAGATGTGATATCTCAATGTTTATACCAAACCTGAGATCCTTCCTATAACATGAGATGTGATATCCAACTCCTTCCCATTCCAATACTGAGACACTGCCTATAGCATGAGATGTGATATCTCACTGCTTATACCAAACCTGAGACCCTTCCTATAGCATGAGATGTGATATCCAACTCCTTCCCATTCCAATCCTGAGACCCTTCCTATAGCATGAGATGTGATATCTCAATGCTTCTAATATCAAACTTGAGAGCCTCCCTATAGCATGAGATGTGATATCCAAGTCCTTCCCATTCCAATCCTGAGACACTTCCTACAGCATGAGATGTGATATCTCAATGCCTCTAATACCAAACCTGAGACTCTTCCTATAACATGAGATGGGATATCCAACTCCTTCCCATTCCAATCCTGAGACCCTTCCGATAGCAGAGATGTGATATCTCAATGCTTATACCAAACCTGAGACCCTTCCTACGGCATGAGATGTCATATACAACTCCTTCCCATTCCAATCCTGAGACCCTTCCTATAGCATGAGATGTGATATCTCAATGCTTCTAATATCAAACTTGAGACCCTCCCTATAGCATGAGATGTGATATCCAAGTCCTTCCCATTCCAATCCTGAGACACTTCCTATAGCATGAGATGTGATATCTCAATGCTTCTAATACCAAACCTGAGACTCTTCCTATAACATGAGATGGGATATCCAACTCCTTCCCATTCCAATCCTGAGACCCTTCCGATAGCAGAGATGTGATATCTCAATGCTTATACCAAACCTGAGACCCTTCCTACGGCATGAGATGTCATATACAACTCCTTCCCATTCCAATCCTGAGACCCTTCCTATAGCATGAGATGTGATATCTCAATGCTTATACCAAACCTGAGACCCTTCCTATAGTATGAGATGTGATATCCAACTCCTTCCCATTCCAATCCTGAGACCCTTCCTATAGCATGAGATGTGATGTCTCAATGCTTCTAATACCAAACCTGAGATCCTTCCTATAACATGAGATGTGATATCCAACTCCTTCCATTCCAATCCTGAGACCCTTCCTATAGCATGAGATTTGATATCTCAATGCTTATACCAAACCTGAGACCCTTCCTATAGCATGAGATGTGATATCCAAGTCCTTCCCATTCCAATCCTTAGACCCTTCCTACAGCATGCAATATGATATCTCAATGATTCTAATAACAATCCTGAGACCCGTCCTATAACATGAGATGGGATATCCAACTCCTTCCCATTCCAATCCTGAGACACTTCCGATAGCAGAGATGTGATATCTCAATGCTTATACCAAACCTGAGACCCTTCCTATAACATGAGATGTGATATCCAACTCCTTCCCGTTCCAAACCTGAGACTCTTCCTTTAGCATGAGATGTGATATCCAGCTCCTTCCCATTCCAATCCTGAGACACTTCCTATAGCATGAGATGTGATATCTCAATGCTTCTAATATCAAAACTGAGACCCTCCCTATAGCATGATATGTGATATCTAAGTCCTTCCCATTCCAATCCTGAGACCCTTCTGATAGCATGAGATGTGATATCTCAATGCCTCTAATACCAAACCTGAGATCCTACCTCTAACATGAAATGTGATATCCAACTCTCTCCCCTTCCAAACCTGAGAGCCTTCCTATAGCATGAGATGTGATATCCAAGTCCTTCCCATTCCAATCCTGAGACCCTTCCTATAACATGAGATGTGATATCCAACTCCTTCCCATTCCAACCTGAGACCCTTCCTATAGCATGAGATGGGATAACCAAATCCAATCCTGATACCATTCCGATAGCATGAGATGTGATATCCCAATGCTTCTACCAAACCTGAGACCCATACTATGGCATGAGATGTGATATCAAACTCCTTCCCATTCCAATTCTGAGACCCTTCCTATACCATGAGACTTGCTATCTCAATGCTTCTAATACCAAACCTGAGACCCGTCCTATAACATGAGATGTGATATCCAAATCCTTCCCCTTCCAAACCTTAGACCCTTCCTTTATCATGAGATGTGATATCCAACTCCTTCCCATTCCAATCCTGAGACCCTTCCGATATCATGAGATGTGATATCTCAATGCTTCTAATATCAAACTTGAGACCCTCCCTATAGCATGAGATGTGATATCCAAGTCCTTCGCATTCCAATCCTGAGACCCTTCCTATAGCATGAGATGTGATATCTCAATGCTTCTAATACCAAACCTGAGACCCTTCCTATAACATGAGATGGGAATATCCAACTCCTTACATTCCAATCCTGAGACCCTTCCGATAGCAGAGATGTGATATCTCAATGTTTATACCAAACCTGAGATCCTTCCTATAACATGAGATGTGATATCCAACTCCTTCCCATTCCAATACTGAGACACTGCCTATAGCATGAGATGTGATATCTCACTGCTTATACCAAACATGAGACCCTTCCTATAGCATGAGATGTGATATCCAACTCCTTCCCATTCCAATCCTGAGACCCTTCCTATAGCATGAGATGTGATATCTCAATGCTTCTAATATCAAACTTGAGAGCCTCCCTATAGCATGAGATGTGATATCCAAGTCCTTCCCATTCCAATCCTGAGACACTTCCTACAGCATGAGATGTGATATCTCAATGCCTCTAATACCAAACCTGAGACTCTTCCTATAACATGAGATGGGATATCCAACTCCTTCCCATTCCAATCCTGAGACCCTTCCGATAGCAGAGATGTGATATCTCAATGCTTATACCAAACCTGAGACCCTTCCTACGGCATGAGATGTCATATACAACTCCTTCCCATTCCAATCCTGAGACCCTTCCTATAGCATGAAATGTGATATCTCAATGCTTCTAATATCAAACTTGAGACCCTCCCTATAGCATGAGATGTGATATCCAAGTCCTTCCCATTCCAATCCTGAGACACTTCCTATAGCATGAGATGTGATATCTCAATGCTTCTAATACCAAACCTGAGACTCTTCCTATAACATGAGATGGGATATCCAACTCCTTCCCATTCCAATCCTGAGACCCTTCCGATAGCAGAGATGTGATATCTCAATGCTTATACCAAACCTGAGACCCTTCCTACGGCATGAGATGTCATATACAACTCCTTCCCATTCCAATCCTGAGACCCTTCCTATAGCATGAGATGTGATATCTCAATGCTTATACCAAACCTGAGACCCTTCCTATAGTATGAGATGTGATATCCAACTCCTTCCCATTCCAATCCTGAGACCCTTCCTATAGCATGAGATGTGATGTCTCAATGCTTCTAATACCAAACCTGAGATCCTTCCTATAACATGAGATGTGATATCCAACTCCTTCCATTCCAATCCTGAGACCCTTCCTATAGCATGAGATTTGATATCTCAATGCTTATACCAAACCTGAGACCCTTCCTATAGCATGAGATGTGATATCCAAGTCCTTCCCATTCCAATCCTTAGACCCTTCCTACAGCATGCAATATGATATCTCAATGATTCTAATAACAATCCTGAGACCCGTCCTATAACATGAGATGGGATATCCAATTCCTTCCCATTCCAATCCTGAGACACTTCCGATAGCAGAGATGTGATATCTCAATGCTTATACCAAACCTGAGACCCTTCCTATAACATGAGATCGGATATCCAACTCCTTTTCGTTCCAAACCTGAGACCCTTCCTTTAGCATGAGATGTGATATCCAGCTCCTTCGCATTCCAATCCTGAGACACTTCCGATAGCATGAGATGTGATATCTCAATGCTTCTAATATCAAAACTGAAACCCTCCCTATAGCATGATATGTGATATCTAAGTCCTTCCCATTCCAATCCTGAGACCCTTCCTATAGCATGAGATGTGATATCTCAATGCTTCTACCAAACCTGAGACCCTTCCTATGACATGAGATGTGATATCCAACTCCTTCCCAATACAATCCTGAGACCCTTCCGATAGCAGAGATGTGATATCTCAATGCTTATACCAAACCTGAGACCCTTCCTATGGCATGAGATGTGATATCCAACTCCTTGCCATTCAAATCCTGAGACCCTCCCTATAACAAGAGATGTCATATCCAACTCCTTCCCATTCCAAACCTGAGACCCTTCCTTTAGCATGAGATGTGATATCCAAATCCTTCACATTCCAATCCGGAGACCCTTCCTATAACATGAGATGTGATATCCAACTCCTTCCCAATCCAATCCTGAGACCCTTCCGATAGCAGAGATGTGATATCTCAATGCTTATACCAAACCTGAGACCCTTCCTACGGCATGAGATGTGATATCCAACCCCTTGCAATTCAAATCCTGAGACCCTCCCTATAACAAGAGATGTCATATCCAACTCCTTCCCATTCCAAACCTGAGACCCTTCCTTTAGCATGAGATGTGATTTCCAAATCCTTCACATTCCAATCTGGAGCCCAATCCTATAGCATGAGATGTGATATCTCAATGCTTCTAATACCAAATCTGAGACCCTACCGATAGCATGAGATGTGATATCTCAATGCTTCAAAAACCAAACATGAGAACCATCCTATAACATGAGATGTGAAATCCAAATCCTTCCCTTCCCAAACCTGAGACTCTTCCTATAGCATGAGATGTGATATCTCAATGCTTCTACCAAACCTGAAACCCTTCCTATAGCATGAGATGTGATATCCAAATCCTTCCCCTTCCAAACCTGAGACCCTTCCTTTAGCATGAGATGTGATATCCAGCTCCTCCCATTCCAACCCTGAGACCCTTCCGATAGCATGAGATGTGATATCTCAATGCTTCTAATATCAAAACTGAGACCCTCCCTATAGCATGAGATGTGATATCTAAGTCCTTCCCATTCCAATCCTCAGACCCTTCCTATAGCATGAGATGTGATATCGCAATGCTTCTACCAAAACTGAGACCCTTCCTTTAGCATGAGATGGGATATCCAATTCCTTCCCATTCCAATCCTGAGACACTTCCGATAGCAGAGATGTGATATCTCAATGCTTATACCAGACCTTACACCCTTCCTATAACATGAGATCGGATATCCAACTCCTTCCCGTTCCAAACCTGAGACCCTTCCTTTAGCATGAGATGTGATATCCAGCTCCTTCCCATTCCAATCCTGAGACACTTCCGATAGCATGAGATGTGATATCTCAATGCTTCTAATATCAAAACGGAAACCCTCCCTATCGCATGATATGTGATATCTAAGTCCTTCCCATTCCAATCCTGAGACCCTTCCTATAGCATGAGATGTGATATCTCAATGCTTCTAATACCAAACCTGAGATCCTTCCGATAGCATGAGATCGGATATCCAACTCCTTCCCATTCCAATCCTGAGACACTTCCGATAGCAGAGATGTGATATCTCAATGCTTATACCAGACCTTAGACCCTTCCTATAACATGAGATCGGATATCCAGCTCCTTCCCGTTCCAAACCTGAGACCCTTCCTTTAGCATGAGATGTGATATCCAGCTCCTTCCCATTCCAATCCTGAGACACTTCCTATAGCATGAGATGTGATATCTCAATGCTTCTACCAAACCTGAGACCCTTCCTTTAGCATGAGATGTGATATCCAACTCCTTCCCATTCCAATCCTGAGACCCTTCCTATAGCATGAGATGTGATATCTCAATACTTCTAATACCAAACCTGAGATCCTTTCCGATAACATGAGATGTGATATCCAAATCCTTCCCCTTCCAAACCTGAGACCCTCCCTTTAGCATATGTGATATCCATCTCCTTCCCATTCCAATCCTGAGACCCTTCTGATAGCATGAGATGTGATATCTCAATGCTTCTAATACCAAACCTGAGATCCTTCCGATAGCATGAGATGTGATATCTCAATGCTTCTAATACCAAACCTGAGATCCTTCCTATAACATGAGATGTGATATCCAAATCCTTCCCCTTCCAATTCTGAGACCCTCCCTTTAACATGAGATGTGATATCCAACTCCTTCCCATTCCAACCTGAGACCCTTCCTATAGCATGAGATGTGATATCCAAGTCCGTCCCATTCCAATCCTTAGACCCTTCCTACAGCATGCAATATGATATCTCAATGCCTCTAATACCAAACCTGAGATCCTTCCTCTAACATGAAATGTGATATCCAACTCCTTCCCTTTCCAAACCTGAGAGCCTATCTATAGCATGAGATGTGATATCCAAGTCCTTTCCATTCCAATCCTTAGACCCTTCCTACAGCATGCAATATGATATGTCAATGATTCTAATAACAAACCTGAGACCCGTCCTATAACATGAGATGGGATATCCAACTCCTTCCATTTCCAATCCTGAGAAACTTCCGATAGCAGAGATGTGATATCTCAATGCTTATACCAAACCTGAGACCCTTCCTATAGCATGAGATGTGATAATCAACTCCTTCCCGTTCCAATCCTGAGACTCTTCCTTTAGCATGAGATGTGATATCCAGCTCCTTCCCATTCCAATCGTGAGACACTTCCGATAGCATGAGATGTGATATCTCAATGCTTCTAATATCAAAACTGAGACCCTCCCTATAGCATGATATGTGATATCTAAGTCCTTCCCATTCCAATCCTGAGACCCTTCCTATAGCATGAGATGTGATATCTCAATGCTTCTACCAAACCTGAGACCCTTCCTTTAGCATGAGATGTGATATCCAACTCCTTCCCATTCCAATCCTGAGACCCTTCCTATAGCATGTGATGTGATATCTCAATACTTCTAATACCAAACCTGAGATCCTTCCTATAGCATGAGATGTGATATCTCAATGCTTCTAATACCAAACCTGAGACCCTTCCTACAGCATGCGATGTGATATCTCAATGCTTATACCAAACCTGAGACCCTTCCTATAGCATGAGATGTGATATCCAACTCCTTCCCATTCCAATCCTGAGACCCTTCCTATAGCATGTGATGTGATATCTCAATACTTCTAATACCAAACCTGAGATCCTTCCTATAGCATGAGATGTGATATCCAACTCCTTCCCATTCCAATCCTGAGACCCTTCCTATAGCATGAGATGTTATATCTCAATGCTTCTAATACCAAACCTGAGACTCTTCCTATAACATGAGATGGGATATCCAACTCCTTCCCATTCCAATCCTGAGACCCTTCCGATAGCAGAGATGTGATATCTCAATGCTTATACCAAACCTGAGACCCTTCCTACGGCATGAGATGTCATATACAACTCCTTCCCATTCCAATCCTGAGACCCTTCCTATAGCATGAGATGTGATATCTCAATGCTTATACCAAACCTGAGACCCTTCCTATAGCATGAGATGTGATATCCAACTCCTTCCCATTCCAATCCTGAGACCCTTCCTATAGCATGAGATGTGATATCTCAATGCTTATACCAAACCTGAGACCCTTCCTACGGCATGAGATGTCATATACAACTCCTTCCCATTCCAACCCTGAGACCCTTCCTATAGCATGAGATGTGATATCTCAATGCTTATACCAAACCTGAGACCCTTCCTATAGCATGAGATGTGATATCCAACTCCTTCCCATTCCAATCCTGAGACCCTTCCTATAGCATGAGATGTGATATCTCAATGCTTATACCAAACCTGAGACCCTTCCTATAACATGAGATGGGATATCCAACTCCTTCCCATTCCAATCCTGAGACACTTCCGATAGCAGAGATGTGATATCTCAATGCTTATACCAGACCTTAGACCCTTCCTATAACATGAGATCGGATATCCAACTCCTTCCCGTTCCAAACCTGAGACCCTTCCTTTAGCATGAGATGTGATATCCAGCTCCTTCCCATTCCAATCCTGAGACCCTCCCTTTAGCATGAGATGTGATATCTCAATGCTTCTAATATCAAAACAGAAACCCTCCCTATAGCATGATATGTAATATCTAAGTCCTTCCCATTCCAATCCTGAGACCCTTCCTATAGCATGAGATGTGATATCTCAATGCTTCTACCAAACCTGAGACCCTTCCTTTAGCATGAGATGTGATATCCAACTCCTTCCCATTCCAATCCTGAGACCCTTCCTATAGCATGAGATGTGATATCTCAATACTTCTAATACCAAACCTGAAATCCTTCCGATAACATGAGATGTGATATCCAAATCCTTCCCCTTCCAAACCTGAGACCCTCCCTTTAGCATGAGATGTGATATCCAACTCCTTCCCATTCCAATCCTGAGACCCTTCTGATAGCAAGAGATGTGATATCTCAATGCTTCTAATACCAAACCTGAGATCCTTCCGATAGCATGAGATGTGATATCTCAATGCTTCTAATACCAAACCTGAGATCCTTCCTATAACATGAGATGTGATATCCAAATCCTTCCCCTTCCAATTCTGAGACCCTCCCTTTAACATGAGATGTGATATCCAACTCCTTCCCATTCCAACCTGAGACCCTTCCTATAGCATGAGATGTGATATCTCAATGCTTATACCAAACCTGAGACCCTTCCTATAACATGAGATGGGATATCCAACTCCTTCCCATTCCAATCCTGAGACACTTCCCGTAGCAGAGATGTGATATCTCAATGCTTATACCAGACCTTAGACCCTTCCTATAACATGAGATTGGATATCCAACTCCTTCCCGTTCCAAACCTGAGACCCTTCCTTTAGCATGAGATTCGATATCCAGCTCCATCCCATTCCAATCCTGAGACCCTTCCTTTAGCATGAGATGTGATATCTAAGTCCTTCCCATTCCAATCCTGAGACCCTTCCTATAGCATGAGATGTGATATCTCAATGCTTCTAATACCAAACCTGAGATCCTTCCGATAGCATGAGATCGGATATTTAACTCCTTCCCATTCCAATCCTGAGACACTTCCGATAGCAGAGATGTGATATCTCAATGCTTATACCAGACCTTAGACCCTTCCTATAACATGAGATCGGATATCCAACTCCTTCCCGTTCCAAACCTGAGACCCTTCCTTTAGCATGAGATGTGATATCCAGCTCCTTCCCATTCCAATCCTGAGACACTTCCTATAGCATGAGATGTGATATCTCAATGCTTCTACCAAACCTGAGACCCTTCCTTTAGCATGAGATGTGATATCCAACTCCTTCCCATTCCAATCCTGAGACCCTTCCTATAGCATGAGATGTGATATCTCAATACTTCTAATACCAAACCTGAGATCCTTCCGATAACATGAGATGTGATATCCAAATCCTTCCCCTTCCAAACCTGAGACCCTCCCTTTAGCATGAGATGTGATATCCATCTCCTTCCCATTCCAATCCTGAGACCCTTCTGATAGCATGAGATGTGATATCTCAATGCTTCTAATACCAAACCTGAGATCCTTCCGATAGCATGAGATGTGATATCTCAATGCTTCTAATACCAAACCTGAGATCCTTCCTATAACATGAGATGTGATATCCAAATCCTTCCCCTTCCAATTCTGAGACCCTCCCTTTAACATGAGATGTGATATCCAACTCCTTCCCATTCCAACCTGAGACCCTTCCTATAGCATGAGATGTGATATCCAAGTCCTTCCCATTCCAATCCTTAGACCCTTCCTACAGCATGCAATATGATATCTCAATGCCTCTAATACCAAACCTGAGATCCTTCCTCTAACATGAAATGTGATATCCAACTCCTTCCCTTTCCAAACCTGAGAGCCTATCTATAGCATGAGATGTGATATCCAAGTCCTTTCCATTCCAATCCTTAGACCCTTCCTACAGCATGCAATATGATATCTCAATGATTCTAATAAAAAACCTGAGACCCGTCCTATAACATGAGATGGGATATCCAACTCCTTCCATTTCCAATCCTGAGACACTTCCGATAGCAGAGATGTGATATCTCAATGCTTATACCAAACCTGAGACCCTTCCTATAACATGAGATGTGATATCCAACTCCTTCCCGTTCCAATCCTGAGACTCTTCCTTTAGCATGAGATGTGATATCCAGCTCCTTCCCATTCCAATCGTGAGACACTTCCGATAGCATGAGATGTGATATCTCAATGCTTCTAATATCAAAACTGAGACCCTCCCTATAGCATGATATGTGATATCTAAATCCTTCCCATTCCAATCCTGAGACCCTTCCTATAGCATGAGATGTGATATCTCAATGCTTCTACCAAACCTGAGACCCTTCCTTTAGCATGAGATGTGATATCCAACTCCTTCCCATTCCAATCCTGAGACCCTTCCTATAGCATGAGATGTGATATCTCAATACTTCTAATACCAAACCTGAGATCCTTCCTATAGCATGAGATGTGATATCTCAATGCTTCTAATACCAAACCTGAGACCCTTCCTACAGCATGCGATGTGATATCTCACTGCTTATACCAAACCTGAGACCCTTCCTATAGCATGAGATGTGATATCCAACTCCTTCCCATTCCAATCCTGAGACCCTTCCTATAGCATGAGATGTGATATCTCAATGCTTCTAATATCAAACTTGAGAGCCTCCCTATAGCATGAGATGTGATATCCAAGTCCTTCCCATTCCAATCCTGAGACACTTCCTATAGCATGAGATGTGATATCTCAATGCTTCTAATACCAAACCTGAGACTCTTCCTATAACATGAGATGGGATATCCAACTCCTTCCCATTCCAATCCTGAGACCCTTCCGATAGCAGAGATGTGATATCTCAATGCTTATACCAAACCTGAGACCCTTCCTACGGCATGAGATGTCATATACAACTCCTTCCCATTCCAATCCTGAGACCCTTCCTATAGCATGAGATGTGATATCTCAATGCTTATACCAAACCTGAGACCCTTCCTATAGCATGAGATGTGATATCCAACTCCTTCCCATTCCAATCCTGAGACCCTTCCTATAGCATGAGATGTGATATCTCAATGCTTATACCAAACCTGAGACCCTTCCTACGGCATGAGATGTCATATACAACTCCTTCCCATTCCAATCCTGAGACCCTTCCTATAGCATGAGATGTGATATCTCAATGCTTATACCAAACCTGAGACCCTTCCTATAGCATGAGATGTGATATCCAACTCCTTCCCATTCCAATCCTGAGACCCTTCCTATAGCATGAGATGTGATATCTCAATGCTTATACCAAACCTGAGACCCTTCCTATAACATGAGATGGGATATCCAACTCCTTCCCATTCCAATCCTGAGACACTTCCGATAGCAGAGATGTGATATCTCAATGCTTATACCAGACCTTAGACCCTTCCTATAACATGAGATCGGATATCCAACTCCTTCCCGTTCCAAACCTGAGACCCTTCCTTTAGCATGAGATGTGATATCCAGCTCCTTCCCATTCCAATCCTGAGACCCTCCCTTTAGCATGAGATGTGATATCTCAATGCTTCTAATATCAAAACAGAAACCCTCCCTATAGCATGATATGTGATATCTAAGTCCTTCCCATTCCAATCCTGAGACCCTTCCTATAGCATGAGATGTGATATCTCAATGCTTCTACCAAACCTGAGACCCTTCCTTTAGCATGAGATGTGATATCCAACTCCTTCCCATTCCAATCCTGAGACCCTTCCTATAGCATGAGATGTGATATCTCAATACTTCTAATACCAAACCTGAAATCCTTCCGATAACATGAGATGTGATATCCAAATCCTTCCCCTTCCAAACCTGAGACCCTCCCTTTAGCATGAGATGTGATATCCAACTCCTTCCCATTCCAATCCTGAGACCCTTCTGATAGCATGAGATGTGATATCTCAATGCTTCTAATACCAAACCTGAGATCCTTCCGATAGCATGAGATGTGATATCTCAATGCTTCTAATACCAAACCTGAGATCCTTCCTATAACATGAGATGTGATATCCAAATCCTTCCCCTTCCAATTCTGAGACCCTCCCTTTAACATGAGATGTGATATCCAACTCCTTCCCATTCCAACCTGAGACCCTTCCTATAGCATGAGATGTGATATCTCAATGCTTATACCAAACCTGAGACCCTTCCTATAACATGAGATGGGATATCCAACTCCTTCCCATTCCAATCCTGAGACACTTCCCATAGCAGAGATGTGATATCTCAATGCTTATACCAGACCTTAGACCCTTCCTATAACATGAGATCGGATATCCAACTCCTTCCCGTTCCAAACCTGAGACCCTTCCTTTAGCATGAGATGTGATATCCAGCTCCTTCCCATTCCAATCCTGAGACACTTCCGATAGCATGAGATGTGATATCTCAATGCTTCTAATATCAAAACGGAAACCCTCCCTATAGCATGATATGTGATATCTAAGTCCTTCCCATTCCAATCCTGAGACCCTTCCTATAGCATGAGATGTGATATCTCAATGCTTCTAATACCAAAGCTGAGATCCTTCCGATTGCATGAGATCGGATATCCAACTCCTTCCCATTCCAATCCTGAGACACTTCCGATAGCAGAGATGTGATATCTCAATGCTTATACCAGACCTTAGACCCTTCCTATAACATGAGATCGGATATCCAACTCCTTCCCGTTCCAAACCTGAGACCCTTCCTTTAGCATGAGATGTGATATCCAGCTCCTTCCCATTCCAATCCTGAGACACTTCCTATAGCATGAGATGTGATATCTCAATGCTTCTACCAAACCTGAGACCCTTCCTTTAGCATGAGATGTGATATCCAACTCCTTCCCATTCCAATCCTGAGACCCTTCCTATAGCATGAGATGTGATATCTCAATACTTCTAATACCAAACCTGAGATCCTTCCGATAACATGAGATGTGATATCCAAATCCTTCCCCTTCCAAACCTGAGACCCTCCCTTTAGCATGAGATGTGATATCCATCTCCTTCCCATTCCAATCCTGAGACCCTTCTGATAGCATGAGATGTGATATCTCAATGCTTCTAATACCAAACCTGAGATCCTTCCGATAGCATGAGATGTGATATCTCAATGCTTCTAATACCAAACCTGAGATCCTTCCTCTAACATGAAATGTGATATCCAACTCCTTCCCTTTCCAAACCTGAGAGCCTATCTATAGCATGAGATGTGATATCCAAGTCCTTCCCATTCCAATCCTTAGACCCTTCCTACAGCATGCAATATGATATCTCAATGATTCTAATAACAAACCTGAGACCCGTCCTATAACATGAGATGGGATATCCAACTCCTTCCATTTCCAATCCTGAGACACTTCCGATAGCAGAGATGTGATATCTCAATGCTTATACCAAACCTGAGACCCTTCCTATAACATAAGATGTGATATCCAACTCCTTCCCGTTCCAAACCTGAGACTCTTCCTTTAGCATGAGATGTGATATCCAGCTCCTTCCCATTCCAATCCTGAGACACTTCCGATAGCATGAGATGTGATATCTCAATGCTTCTAATATCAAAACTGAGACCCTCCCTATAGCATGATATGTGATATCTAAGTCCTTCCCATTCCAATCCTGAGACCCTTCCTATAGCATGAGATGTGATATCTCAATGCTTCTACCAAACCTGAGACCCTTCCTTTAGCATGATATGTGATATCCAACTCCTTCCCATTCCAATCCTGAGACCCTTCCTATAGCATGAGATGTGATATCTCAATACTTCTAATACCAAACCTGAGATCCTTCCTATAGCATGAGATGTGATATCTCAATGCTTCTAATACCAAACCTGAGACCCTTCCTACAGCATGCAATGTGATATCTCACTGCTTATACCAAACCTGAGACCCTTCCTATAGCATGAGATGTGATATCCAACTCCTTCCCATTCCAATCCTGAGACCCTTCCTATAGCATGAGATGTGATATCTCAATGCTTCTAATATCAAACTTGAGAGCCTCCCTATAGCATGAGATGTGATATCCAAGTACTTCCCATTCCAATCCTGAGACACTTCCTATAGCATGAGATGTGATATCTCAATGCTTCTAATACCAAACCTGAGACTCTTCCTATAACATGAGATGGGATATCCAACTCCTTCCCATTCAAATCCAGAGACCCTTGCGATAGCAGAGATGTGATATCTCAATGCTTATACCAAACCTGAGACCCTTCCTACGGCATGAGATGTCATATACAACTCCTTCCCATTCCAATCCTGAGACCCTTCCTATAGCATGAGATGTGATATCTCAATGCTTATACCAAACCTGAGACCCTTCCTATAGCATGAGATGTGATATCCAACTCCTTCCCATTCCAATCCTGAGACCCTTCCTATAGCATGAGATGTGATATCTCAATGCTTATACCAAACCTGAGACCCTTCCTACGGCATGAGATGTCATATACAACTCCTTCCCATTCCAATCCTGAGACCCTTCCTATAGCATGAGATGTGATATCTCAATGCTTATACCAAACCTGAGACCCTTCCTATAGCATGAGATGTGATATCCAACTACTTCCCATTCCAATCCTGAGACCCTTCCTATAGCATGAGATGTGATATCTCAATGCTTATACCAAACCTGAGACCCTTCCTATAACATGAGATGGGATATCCAACTCCTTCCCATTCCAATCCTGAGACACTTCCGATAGCAGAGATGTGATATCTCAATGCTTATACCAGACCTTAGACCCTTCCTATAACATGAGATCGGATATCCAACTCCTTCCCGTTCCAAACCTGAGACCCTTCCTTTAGCATGAGATGTGATTTCCAAATCCTTCACATTCCAATCTGGAGCCCAATCCTATAGCATGAGATGTGATATCTCAATGCTTCTAATACCAAATCTGAGACCCTACCGATAGCATGAGATGTGATATCTCAATGCTTCAAAAACCAAACATGAGAACCATCCTATAACATGAGATGTGAAATCCAAATCCTTCCCTTCCCAAACCTGAGACTCTTCCTATAGCATGAGATGTGATATCTCAATGCTTCTACCAAACCTGAAACCCTTCCTATAGCATGAGATGTGATATCCAAATCCTTCCCCTTCCAAACCTGAGACCCTTCCTTTAGCATGAGATGTGATATCCAGCTCCTCCCATTCCAACCCTGAGACCCTTCCGATAGCATGAGATGTGATATCTCAATGCTTCTAATATCAAAACTGAGACCCTCCCTATAGCATGAGATGTGATATCTAAGTCCTTCCCATTCCAATCCTCAGACCCTTCCTATAGCATGAGATGTGATATCTCAATACTTCTAATACCAAACCTGAGATCCTTCCGATAACATGAGATGTGATATCCAAATCCTTCCCCTTCCAAACCTGAGACCCTCCCTTTAGCATGAGATGTGATATCCATCTCCTTCCCATTCCAATCCTGAGACCCTTCTGATAGCATGAGATGTGATATCTCAATGCTTCTAATACCAAACCTGAGATCCTTCCGATAGCATGAGATGTGATATCTCAATGCTTCTAATACCAAACCTGAGATCCTTCCTATAACATGAGATGTGATATCCAAATCCTTCCCCTTCCAATTCTGAGACCCTCCCTTTAACATGAGATGTGATATCCAACTCCTTCCCATTCCAACCTGAGACCCTTCCTATAGCATGAGATGTGATATCCAAGTCCTTCCCATTCCAATCCTTAGACCCTTCCTACAGCATGCAATATGATATCTCAATGCCTCTAATACCAAACCTGAGATCCTTCCTCTAACATGAAATGTGATATCCAACTCCTTCCCTTTCCAAACCTGAGAGCCTATCTATAGCATGAGATGTGATATCCAAGTCCTTTCCATTCCAATCCTTAGACCCTTCCTACAGCATGCAATATGATATCTCAATGATTCTAATAAAAAACCTGAGACCCGTCCTATAACATGAGATGGGATATCCAACTCCTTCCATTTCCAATCCTGAGACACTTCCGATAGCAGAGATGTGATATCTCAATGCTTATACCAAACCTGAGACCCTTCCTATAACATGAGATGTGATATCCAACTCCTTCCCGTTCCAATCCTGAGACTCTTCCTTTAGCATGAGATGTGATATCCAGCTCCTTCCCATTCCAATCGTGAGACACTTCCGATAGCATGAGATGTGATATCTCAATGCTTCTAATATCAAAACTGAGACCCTCCCTATAGCATGATATGTGATATCTAAATCCTTCCCATTCCAATCCTGAGACCCTTCCTATAGCATGAGATGTGATATCTCAATGCTTCTACCAAACCTGAGACCCTTCCTTTAGCATGGGATGTGATATCCAACTCCTTCCCATTCCAATCCTGAGACCCTTCCTATAGCATGAGATGTGATATCTCAATACTTCTAATACCAAACCTGAGATCCTTCCTATAGCATGAGATGTGATATCTCAATGCTTCTAATACCAAACCTGAGACCCTTCCTACAGCAAGCGATGTGATATCTCACTGCTTAAACCAAACCTGAGACCCTTCCTATAGCATGAGATGTGATATCCAACTCCTTCCCATTCCAATCCTGAGACCCTTCCTATAGCATGAGATGTGATATCTCAATGCTTCTAATATCAAACTTGAGAGCCTCCCTATAGCATGAGATGTGATATCCAAGTCCTTCCCATTCCAATCCTGAGACACTTCCTATAGCATGAGATGTGATATCTCAATGCTTCTAATACCAAACCTGAGACTCTTCCTATAACATGAGATGGGATATCCAACTCCTTCCCATTCCAATCCTGAGACCCTTCCGATAGCAGAGATGTGATATCTCAATGCTTATACCAAACCTGAGACCCTTCCTACGGCATGAGATGTCATATACAACTCCTTCCCATTCCAATCCTGAGACCCTTCCTATAGCATGAGATGTGATATCTCAATGCTTATACCAAACCTGAGACCCTTCCTATAGCATGAGATGTGATATCCAACTCCTTCCCATTCCAATCCTGAGACCCTTCCTATAGCATGAGATGTGATATCTCAATGCTTATACCAAACCTGAGACCCTTCCTACGGCATGAGATGTCATATACAACTCCTTCCCATTCCAATCCTGAGACCCTTCCTATAGCATGAGATGTGATATCTCAATGCTTATACCAAACCTGAGACCCTTCCTATAGCATGAGATGTGATATCCAACTCCTTCCCATTCCAATCCTGAGACCCTTCCTATAGCATGAGATGTGATATCTCAATGCTTATACCAAACCTGAGACCCTTCCTATAACATGAGATGGGATATCCAACTCCTTCCCATTCCAATCCTGAGACACTTCCGATAGCAGAGATGTGATATCTCAATGCTTATACCAGACCTTAGACCCTTCCTATAACATGAGATCGGATATCCAACTCCTTCCCGTTCCAAACCTGAGACCCTTCCTTTAGCATGAGATGTGATATCCAGCTCCTTCCCATTCCAATCCTGAGACCCTCCCTTTAGCATGAGATGTGATATCTCAATGCTTCTAATATCAAAACAGAAACCCTCCCTATAGCATGATATGTGATATCTAAGTCCTTCCCATTCCAATCCTGAGACCCTTCCTATAGCATGAGATGTGATATCTCAATGCTTCTACCAAACCTGAGACCCTTCCTTTAGCATGAGATGTGATATCCAACTCCTTCCCATTCCAATCCTGAGACCCTTCCTATAGCATGAGATGTGATATCTCAATACTTCTAATACCAAACCTGAAATCCTTCCGATAACATGAGATGTGATATCCAAATCCTTCCCCTTCCAAACCTGAGACCCTCCCTTTAGCATGAGATGTGATATCCAACTCCTTCCCATTCCAATCCTGAGACCCTTCTGATAGCATGAGATGTGATATCTCAATGCTTCTAATACCAAACCTGAGATCCTTCCGATAGCATGAGATGTGATATCTCAATGCTTCTAATACCAAACCTGAGATCCTTCCTATAACATGAGATGTGATATCCAAATCCTTCCCCTTCCAATTCTGAGACCCTCCCTTTAACATGAGATGTGATATCCAACTCCTTCCCATTCCAACCTGAGACCCTTCCTATAGCATGAGATGTGATATCTCAATGCTTATACCAAACCTGAGACCCTTCCTATAACATGAGATGGGATATCCAACTCCTTCCCATTCCAATCCTGAGACACTTCCCATAGCAGAGATGTGATATCTCAATGCTTATACCAGACCTTAGACCCTTCCTATAACATGAGATCGGATATCCAACTCCTTCCCGTTCCAAACCTGAGACCCTTCCTTTAGCATGAGATGTGATATCCAGCTCCTTCCCATTCCAATCCTGAGACACTTCCGATAGCATGAGATGTGATATCTCAATGCTTCTAATATCAAAACGGAAACCCTCCCTATAGCATGATATGTGATATCTAAGTCCTTCCCATTCCAATCCTGAGACCCTTCCTATAGCATGAGATGTGATATCTCAATGCTTCTAATACCAAAGCTGAGATCCTTCCGATTGCATGAGATCGGATATCCAACTCCTTCCCATTCCAATCCTGAGACACTTCCGATAGCAGAGATGTGATATCTCAATGCTTATACCAGACCTTAGACCCTTCCTATAACATGAGATCGGATATCCAACTCCTTCCCGTTCCAAACCTGAGACCCTTCCTTTAGCATGAGATGTGATATCCAGCTCCTTCCCATTCCAATCCTGAGACACTTCCTATAGCATGAGATGTGATATCTCAATGCTTCTACCAAACCTGAGACCCTTCCTTTAGCATGAGATGTGATATCCAACTCCTTCCCATTCCAATCCTGAGACCCTTCCTATAGCATGAGATGTGATATCTCAATACTTCTAATACCAAACCTGAGATCCTTCCGATAACATGAGATGTGATATCCAAATCCTTCCCCTTCCAAACCTGAGACCCTCCCTTTAGCATGAGATGTGATATCCATCTCCTTCCCATTCCAATCCTGAGACCCTTCTGATAGCATGAGATGTGATATCTCAATGCTTCTAATACCAAACCTGAGATCCTTCCGATAGCATGAGATGTGATATCTCAATGCTTCTAATACCAAACCTGAGATCCTTCCTCTAACATGAAATGTGATATCCAACTCCTTCCCTTTCCAAACCTGAGAGCCTATCTATAGCATGAGATGTGATATCCAAGTCCTTCCCATTCCAATCCTTAGACCCTTCCTACAGCATGCAATATGATATCTCAATGATTCTAATAACAAACCTGAGACCCGTCCTATAACATGAGATGGGATATCCAACTCCTTCCATTTCCAATCCTGAGACACTTCCGATAGCAGAGATGTGATATCTCAATGCTTATACCAAACCTGAGACCCTTCCTATAACATAAGATGTGATATCCAACTCCTTCCCGTTCCAAACCTGAGACTCTTCCTTTAGCATGAGATGTGATATCCAGCTCCTTCCCATTCCAATCCTGAGACACTTCCGATAGCATGAGATGTGATATCTCAATGCTTCTAATATCAAAACTGAGACCCTCCCTATAGCATGATATGTGATATCTAAGTCCTTCCCATTCCAATCCTGAGACCCTTCCTATAGCATGAGATGTGATATCTCAATGCTTCTACCAAACCTGAGACCCTTCCTTTAGCATGATATGTGATATCCAACTCCTTCCCATTCCAATCCTGAGACCCTTCCTATAGCATGAGATGTGATATCTCAATACTTCTAATACCAAACCTGAGATCCTTCCTATAGCATGAGATGTGATATCTCAATGCTTCTAATACCAAACCTGAGACCCTTCCTACAGCATGCAATGTGATATCTCACTGCTTATACCAAACCTGAGACCCTTCCTATAGCATGAGATGTGATATCCAACTCCTTCCCATTCCAATCCTGAGACCCTTCCTATAGCATGAGATGTGATATCTCAATGCTTCTAATATCAAACTTGAGAGCCTCCCTATAGCATGAGATGTGATATCCAAGTCCTTCCCATTCCAATCCTGAGACACTTCCTATAGCATGAGATGTGATATCTCAATGCTTCTAATACCAAACCTGAGACTCTTCCTATAACATGAGATGGGATATCCAACTCCTTCCCATTCAAATCCAGAGACCCTTGCGATAGCAGAGATGTGATATCTCAATGCTTATACCAAACCTGAGACCCTTCCTACGGCATGAGATGTCATATACAACTCCTTCCCATTCCAATCCTGAGACCCTTCCTATAGCATGAGATGTGATATCTCAATGCTTATACCAAACCTGAGACCCTTCCTATAGCATGAGATGTGATATCCAACTCCTTCCCATTCCAATCCTGAGACCCTTCCTATAGCATGAGATGTGATATCTCAATGCTTATACCAAACCTGAGACCCTTCCTACGGCATGAGATGTCATATACAACTCCTTCCCATTCCAATCCTGAGACCCTTCCTATAGCATGAGATGTGATATCTCAATGCTTATACCAAACCTGAGACCCTTCCTATAGCATGAGATGTGATATCCAACTACTTCCCATTCCAATCCTGAGACCCTTCCTATAGCATGAGATGTGATATCTCAATGCTTATACCAAACCTGAGACCCTTCCTATAACATGAGATGGGATATCCAACTCCTTCCCATTCCAATCCTGAGACACTTCCGATAGCAGAGATGTGATATCTCAATGCTTATACCAGACCTTAGACCCTTCCTATAACATGAGATCGGATATCCAACTCCTTCCCGTTCCAAACCTGAGACCCTTCCTTTAGCATGAGATGTGATTTCCAAATCCTTCACATTCCAATCTGGAGCCCAATCCTATAGCATGAGATGTGATATCTCAATGCTTCTAATACCAAATCTGAGACCCTACCGATAGCATGAGATGTGATATCTCAATGCTTCAAAAACCAAACATGAGAACCATCCTATAACATGAGATGTGAAATCCAAATCCTTCCCTTCCCAAACCTGAGACTCTTCCTATAGCATGAGATGTGATATCTCAATGCTTCTACCAAACCTGAAACCCTTCCTATAGCATGAGATGTGATATCCAAATCCTTCCCCTTCCAAACCTGAGACCCTTCCTTTAGCATGAGATGTGATATCCAGCTCCTCCCATTCCAACCCTGAGACCCTTCCGATAGCATGAGATGTGATATCTCAATGCTTCTAATATCAAAACTGAGACCCTCCCTATAGCATGAGATGTGATATCTAAGTCCTTCCCATTCCAATCCTCAGACCCTTCCTATAGCATGAGATGTGATATCGCAATGCTTCTACCAAAACTGAGACCCTTCCTTTAGCATGAGATGGGATATCCAATTCCTTCCCATTCCAATCCTGAGACACTTCCGATAGCAGAGATGTGATATCTCAATGCTTATACCAGACCTTAGACCCTTCCTATAACATGAGATCGGATATCCAACTCCTTCCCGTTCCAAACCTGAGACCCTTCCTTTAGCATGAGATGTGATATCCAGCTCCTTCCCATTCCAATCCTGAGACACTTCCGATAGCATGAGATGTGATATCTCAATGCTTCTAATATCAAAACGGAAACCCTCCCTATCGCATGATATGTGATATCTAAGTCCTTCCCATTCCAATCCTGAGACCCTTCCTATAGCATGAGATGTGATATCTCAATGCTTCTAATACCAAACCTGAGATCCTTCCGATAGCATGAGATCGGATATCCAACTCCTTCCCATTCCAATCCTGAGACACTTCCGATAGCAGAGATGTGATATCTCAATGCTTATACCAGACCTTAGACCCTTCCTATAACATGAGATCGGATATCCAACTCCTTCCCGTTCCAAACCTGAGACCCTTCCTTTAGCATGAGATGTGATATCCAGCTCCTTCCCATTCCAATCCTGAGACACTTCCTATAGCATGAGATGTGATATCTCAATGCTTCTACCAAACCTGAGACCCTTCCTTTAGCATGAGATGTGATATCCAACTCCTTCCCATTCCAATCCTGAGACCCTTCCTATAGCATGAGATGTGATATCTCAATACTTCTAATACCAAACCTGAGATCCTTTCCGATAACATGAGATGTGATATCCAAATCCTTCCCCTTCCAAACCTGAGACCCTCCCTTTAGCATATGTGATATCCATCTCCTTCCCATTCCAATCCTGAGACCCTTCTGATAGCATGAGATGTGATATCTCAATGCTTCTAATACCAAACCTGAGATCCTTCCGATAGCATGAGATGTGATATCTCAATGCTTCTAATACCAAACCTGAGATCCTTCCTATAACATGAGATGTGATATCCAAATCCTTCCCCTTCCAATTCTGAGACCCTCCCTTTAACATGAGATGTGATATCCAACTCCTTCCCATTCTAACCTGAGACCCTTCCTATAGCATGAGATGTGATATCCAAGTCCGTCCCATTCCAATCCTTAGACCCTTCCTACAGCATGCAATATGATATCTCAATGCCTCTAATACCAAACCTGAGATCCTTCCTCTAACATGAAATGTGATATCCAACTCCTTCCCTTTCCAAACCTGAGAGCCTATCTATAGCATGAGATGTGATATCCAAGTCCTTTCCATTCCAATCCTTAGACCCTTCCTACAGCATGCAATATGATATCTCAATGATTCTAATAACAAACCTGAGACCCGTCCTATAACATGAGATGGGATATCCAACTCCTTCCATTTCCAATCCTGAGAAACTTCCGATAGCAGAGATGTGATATCTCAATGCTTATACCAAACCTGAGACCCTTCCTATAGCATGAGATGTGATAATCAACTCCTTCCCGTTCCAATCCTGAGACTCTTCCTTTAGCATGAGATGTGATATCCAGCTCCTTCCCATTCCAATCGTGAGACACTTCCGATAGCATGAGATGTGATATCTCAATGCTTCTAATATCAAAACTGAGACCCTCCCTATAGCATGATATGTGATATCTAAGTCCTTCCCATTCCAATCCTGAGACCCTTCCTATAGCATGAGATGTGATATCTCAATGCTTCTACCAAACCTGAGACCCTTCCTTTAGCATGAGATGTGATATCCAACTCCTTCCCATTCCAATCCTGAGACCCTTCCTATAGCATGTGATGTGATATCTCAATACTTCTAATACCAAACCTGAGATCCTTCCTATAGCATGAGATGTGATATCTCAATGCTTCTAATACCAAACCTGAGACCCTTCCTACAGCATGCGATGTGATATCTCAATGCTTATACCAAACCTGAGACCCTTCTCATAGCATGAGATGTGATATCCAACTCCTTCCCATTCCAATCCTGAGACCCTTCCTATAGCATGTGATGTGATATCTCAATACTTCTAATACCAAACCTGAGATCCTTCCTATAGCATGAGATGTGATATCCAACTCCTTCCCATTCCAATCCTGAGACCCTTCCTATAGCATGAGATGTGATATCTCAATGCTTCTAATATCAAACTTGAGAGCCTCCCTATAGCATGAGATGTGATATCCAAGTCCTTCCCATTCCAATCCTGAGACACTTCCTATAGCATGAGATGTGATATCTCAATGCTTCTAATACCAAACCTGAGACTCTTCCTATAACATGAGATGGGATATCCAACTCCTTCCCATTCCAATCCTGAGACCCTTCCGATAGCAGAGATGTGATATCTCAATGCTTATACCAAACCTGAGACCCTTCCTACGGCATGAGATGTCATATACAACTCCTTCCCATTCCAATCCTGAGACCCTTCCTATAGCATGAGATGTGATATCTCAATGCTTATACCAAACCTGAGACCCTTCCTATAGCATGAGATGTGATATCCAACTCCTTCCCATTCCAATCCTGAGACCCTTCCTATAGCATGAGATGTGATATCTCAATGCTTATACCAAACCTGAGACCCTTCCTACGGCATGAGATGTCATATACAACTCCTTCCCATTCCAACCCTGAGACCCTTCCTATAGCATGAGATGTGATATCTCAATGCTTATACCAAACCTGAGACCCTTCCTATAGCATGAGATGTGATATCCAACTCCTTCCCATTCCAATCCTGAGACCCTTCCTATAGCATGAGATGTGATATCTCAATGCTTATACCAAACCTGAGACCCTTCCTATAACATGAGATGGGATATCCAACTCCTTCCCATTCCAATCCTGAGACACTTCCGATAGCAGAGATGTGATATCTCAATGCTTATACCAGACCTTAGACCCTACCTATAACATGAGATCGGATATCCAACTCCTTCCCGTTCCAAACCTGAGACCCTTCCTTTAGCATGAGATGTGATATCCAGCTCCTTCCCATTCCAATCCTGAGACCCTCCCTTTAGCATGAGATGTGATATCTCAATGCTTCTAATATCAAAACAGAAACCCTCCCTATAGCATGATATGTGATATCTAAGTCCTTCCCATTCCAATCCTGAGACCCTTCCTATAGCATGAGATGTGATATCTCAATGCTTCTACCAAACCTGAGACCCTTCCTTTAGCATGAGATGTGATATCCAACTCCTTCCCATTCCAATCCTGAGACCCTTCCTATAGCATGAGATGTGATATCTCAATACTTCTAATACCAAACCTGAAATCCTTCCGATAACATGAGATGTGATATCCAAATCCTTCCCCTTCCAAACCTGAGACCCTCCCTTTAGCATGAGATGTGATATCCAACTCCTTCCCATTCCAATCCTGAGACCCTTCTGATAGCATGAGATGTGATATCTCAATGCTTCTAATACCAAACCTGAGATCCTTCCGATAGCATGAGATGTGATATCTCAATGCTTCTAATACCAAACCTGAGATCCTTCCTATAACATGAGATGTGATATCCAAATCCTTCCCCTTCCAATTCTGAGACCCTCCCTTTAACATGAGATGTGATATCCAACTCCTTCCCATTCCAACCTGAGACCCTTCCTATAGCATGAGATGTGATATCTCAATGCTTATACCAAACCTGAGACCCTTCCTATAACATGAGATGGGATATCCAACTCCTTCCCATTCCAATCCTGAGACACTTCCCGTAGCAGAGATGTGATATCTCAATGCTTATACCAGACCTTAGACCCTTCCTATAACATGAGATTGGATATCCAACTCCTTCCCGTTCCAAACCTGAGACCCTTCCTTTAGCATGAGATGTGATATCCAGCTCCATCCCATTCCAATCCTGAGACCCTTCCTTTAGCATGAGATGTGATATCTAAGTCCTTCCCATTCCAATCCTGAGACCCTTCCTATAGCATGAGATGTGATATCTCAATGCTTCTAATACCAAACCTGAGATCCTTCCGATAGCATGAGATCGGATATCCAACTCCTTCCCATTCCAATCCTGAGACACTTCCGATAGCAGAGATGTGATATCTCAATGCTTATACCAGACCTTAGACCCTTCCTATAACATGAGATCGGATATCCAACTCCTTCTCGTTCCAAACCTGAGACCCTTCCTTTAGCATGAGATGTGATATCCAGCTCCTTCCCATTCCAATCCTGAGACACTTCCTATAGCATGAGATGTGATATCTCAATGCTTATACCAAACCTGAGACCCTTCCTATAGCATGAGATGTGATATCCAACTCCTTCCCATTCCAATCCTGAGACCCTTCCTATAGCATGAGATGTGATATCTCAATGCTTATACCAAACCTGAGACCCTTCCTATAACATGAGATGGGATATCCAACTCCTTCCCATTCCAATCCTGAGACACTTCCGATAGCAGAGATGTGATATCTCAATGCTTATACCAGACCTTAGACCCTTCCTATAACATGAGATCGGATATCCAACTCCTTCCCGTTCCAAACCTGAGACCCTTCCTTTAGCATGAGATGTGATATCCAGCTCCTTCCCATTCCAATCCTGAGACCCTCCCTTTAGCATGAGATGTGATATCTCAATGCTTCTAATATCAAAACAGAAACCCTCCCTATAGCATGATATGTGATATCTAAGTCCTTCCCATTCCAATCCTGAGACCCTTCCTATAGCATGAGATGTGATATCTCAATGCTTCTACCAAACCTGAGACCCTTCCTTTAGCATGAGATGTGATATCCAACTCCTTCCCATTCCAATCCTGAGACCCTTCCTATAGCATGAGATGTGATATCTCAATACTTCTAATACCAAACCTGAAATCCTTCCGATAACATGAGATGTGATATCCAAATCCTTCCCCTTCCAAACCTGAGACCCTCCCTTTAGCATGAGATGTGATATCCAACTCCTTCCCATTCCAATCCTGAGACCCTTCTGATAGCATGAGATGTGATATCTCAATGCTTCTAATACCAAACCTGAGATCCTTCCGATAGCATGAGATGTGATATCTCAATGCTTCTAATACCAAACCTGAGATCCTTCCTATAACATGAGATGTGATATCCAAATCCTTCCCCTTCCAATTCTGAGACCCTCCCTTTAACATGAGATGTGATATCCAACTCCTTCCCATTCCAACCTGAGACCCTTCCTATAGCATGAGATGTGATATCTCAATGCTTATACCAAACCTGAGACCCTTCCTATAACATGAGATGGGATATCCAACTCCTTCCCATTCCAATCCTGAGACACTTCCCATAGCAGAGATGTGATATCTCAATGCTTATACCAGACCTTAGACCCTTCCTATAACATGAGATCGGATATCCAACTCCTTCCCGTTCCAAACCTGAGACCCTTCCTTTAGCATGAGATGTGATATCCAGCTCCTTCCCATTCCAATCCTGAGACACTTCCGATAGCATGAGATGTGATATCTCAATGCTTCTAATATCAAAACGGAAACCCTCCCTATAGCATGATATGTGATATCTAAGTCCTTCCCATTCCAATCCTGAGACCCTTCCTATAGCATGAGATGTGATATCTCAATGCTTCTAATACCAAAGCTGAGATCCTTCCGATTGCATGAGATCGGATATCCAACTCCTTCCCATTCCAATCCTGAGACACTTCCGATAGCAGAGATGTGATATCTCAATGCTTATACCAGACCTTAGACCCTTCCTATAACATGAGATCGGATATCCAACTCCTTCCCGTTCCAAACCTGAGACCCTTCCTTTAGCATGAGATGTGATTTCCAAATCCTTCACATTCCAATCTGGAGCCCAATCCTATAGCATGAGATGTGATATCTCAATGCTTCTAATACCAAATCTGAGACCCTACCGATAGCATGAGATGTGATATCTCAATGCTTCAAAAACCAAACATGAGAACCATCCTATAACATGAGATGTGAAATCCAAATCCTTCCCTTCCCAAACCTGAGACTCTTCCTATAGCATGAGATGTGATATCTCAATGCTTCTACCAAACCTGAAACCCTTCCTATAGCATGAGATGTGATATCCAAATCCTTCCCCTTCCAAACCTGAGACCCTTCCTTTAGCATGAGATGTGATATCCAGCTCCTCCCATTCCAACCCTGAGACCCTTCCGATAGCATGAGATGTGATATCTCAATGCTTCTAATATCAAAACTGAGACCCTCCCTATAGCATGAGATGTGATATCTAAGTCCTTCCCATTCCAATCCTCAGACCCTTCCTATAGCATGAGATGTGATATCGCAATGCTTCTACCAAAACTGAGACCCTTCCTTTAGCATGAGATGGGATATCCAATTCCTTCCCATTCCAATCCTGAGACACTTCCGATAGCAGAGATGTGATATCTCAATGCTTATACCAGACCTTAGACCCTTCCTATAACATGAGATCGGATATCCAACTCCTTCCCGTTCCAAACCTGAGACCCTTCCTTTAGCATGAGATGTGATATCCAGCTCCTTCCCATTCCAATCCTGAGACACTTCCGATAGCATGAGATGTGATATCTCAATGCTTCTAATATCAAAACGGAAACCCTCCCTATCGCATGATATGTGATATCTAAGTCCTTCCCATTCCAATCCTGAGACCCTTCCTATAGCATGAGATGTGATATCTCAATGCTTCTAATACCAAACCTGAGATCCTTCCGATAGCATGAGATCGGATATCCAACTCCTTCCCATTCCAATCCTGAGACACTTCCGATAGCAGAGATGTGATATCTCAATGCTTATACCAGACCTTAGACCCTTCCTATAACATGAGATCGGATATCCAACTCCTTCCCGTTCCAAACCTGAGACCCTTCCTTTAGCATGAGATGTGATATCCAGCTCCTTCCCATTCCAATCCTGAGACACTTCCTATAGCATGAGATGTGATATCTCAATGCTTCTACCAAACCTGAGACCCTTCCTTTAGCATGAGATGTGATATCCAACTCCTTCCCATTCCAATCCTGAGACCCTTCCTATAGCATGAGATGTGATATCTCAATACTTCTAATACCAAACCTGAGATCCTTTCCGATAACATGAGATGTGATATCCAAATCCTTCCCCTTCCAAACCTGAGACCCTCCCTTTAGCATATGTGATATCCATCTCCTTCCCATTCCAATCCTGAGACCCTTCTGATAGCATGAGATGTGATATCTCAATGCTTCTAATACCAAACCTGAGATCCTTCCGATAGCATGAGATGTGATATCTCAATGCTTCTAATACCAAACCTGAGATCCTTCCTATAACATGAGATGTGATATCCAAATCCTTCCCCTTCCAATTCTGAGACCCTCCCTTTAACATGAGATGTGATATCCAACTCCTTCCCATTCTAACCTGAGACCCTTCCTATAGCATGAGATGTGATATCCAAGTCCGTCCCATTCCAATCCTTAGACCCTTCCTACAGCATGCAATATGATATCTCAATGCCTCTAATACCAAACCTGAGATCCTTCCTCTAACATGAAATGTGATATCCAACTCCTTCCCTTTCCAAACCTGAGAGCCTATCTATAGCATGAGATGTGATATCCAAGTCCTTTCCATTCCAATCCTTAGACCCTTCCTACAGCATGCAATATGATATCTCAATGATTCTAATAACAAACCTGAGACCCGTCCTATAACATGAGATGGGATATCCAACTCCTTCCATTTCCAATCCTGAGAAACTTCCGATAGCAGAGATGTGATATCTCAATGCTTATACCAAACCTGAGACCCTTCCTATAGCATGAGATGTGATAATCAACTCCTTCCCGTTCCAATCCTGAGACTCTTCCTTTAGCATGAGATGTGATATCCAGCTCCTTCCCATTCCAATCGTGAGACACTTCCGATAGCATGAGATGTGATATCTCAATGCTTCTAATATCAAAACTGAGACCCTCCCTATAGCATGATATGTGATATCTAAGTCCTTCCCATTCCAATCCTGAGACCCTTCCTATAGCATGAGATGTGATATCTCAATGCTTCTACCAAACCTGAGACCCTTCCTTTAGCATGAGATGTGATATCCAACTCCTTCCCATTCCAATCCTGAGACCCTTCCTATAGCATGTGATGTGATATCTCAATACTTCTAATACCAAACCTGAGATCCTTCCTATAGCATGAGATGTGATATCTCAATGCTTCTAATACCAAACCTGAGACCCTTCCTACAGCATGCGATGTGATATCTCAATGCTTATACCAAACCTGAGACCCTTCCTATAGCATGAGATGTGATATCCAACTCCTTCCCATTCCAATCCTGAGACCCTTCCTATAGCATGTGATGTGATATCTCAATACTTCTAATACCAAACCTGAGATCCTTCCTATAGCATGAGATGTGATATCCAACTCCTTCCCATTCCAATCCTGAGACCCTTCCTATAGCATGAGATGTGATATCTCAATGCTTCTAATATCAAACTTGAGAGCCTCCCTATAGCATGAGATGTGATATCCAAGTCCTTCCCATTCCAATCCTGAGACACTTCCTATAGCATGAGATGTGATATCTCAATGCTTCTAATACCAAACCTGAGACTCTTCCTATAACATGAGATGGGATATCCAACTCCTTCCCATTCCAATCCTGAGACCCTTCCGATAGCAGAGATGTGATATCTCAATGCTTATACCAAACCTGAGACCCTTCCTACGGCATGAGATGTCATATACAACTCCTTCCCATTCCAATCCTGAGACCCTTCCTATAGCATGAGATGTGATATCTCAATGCTTATACCAAACCTGAGACCCTTCCTATAGCATGAGATGTGATATCCAACTCCTTCCCATTCCAATCCTGAGACCCTTCCTATAGCATGAGATGTGATATCTCAATGCTTATACCAAACCTGAGACCCTTCCTACGGCATGAGATGTCATATACAACTCCTTCCCATTCCAACCCTGAGACCCTTCCTATAGCATGAGATGTGATATCTCAATGCTTATACCAAACCTGAGACCCTTCCTATAGCATGAGATGTGATATCCAACTCCTTCCCATTCCAATCCTGAGACCCTTCCTATAGCATGAGATGTGATATCTCAATGCTTATACCAAACCTGAGACCCTTCCTATAACATGAGATGGGATATCCAACTCCTTCCCATTCCAATCCTGAGACACTTCCGATAGCAGAGATGTGATATCTCAATGCTTATACCAGACCTTAGACCCTACCTATAACATGAGATCGGATATCCAACTCCTTCCCGTTCCAAACCTGAGACCCTTCCTTTAGCATGAGATGTGATATCCAGCTCCTTCCCATTCCAATCCTGAGACCCTCCCTTTAGCATGAGATGTGATATCTCAATGCTTCTAATATCAAAACAGAAACCCTCCCTATAGCATGATATGTGATATCTAAGTCCTTCCCATTCCAATCCTGAGACCCTTCCTATAGCATGAGATGTGATATCTCAATGCTTCTACCAAACCTGAGACCCTTCCTTTAGCATGAGATGTGATATCCAACTCCTTCCCATTCCAATCCTGAGACCCTTCCTATAGCATGAGATGTGATATCTCAATACTTCTAATACCAAACCTGAAATCCTTCCGATAACATGAGATGTGATATCCAAATCCTTCCCCTTCCAAACCTGAGACCCTCCCTTTAGCATGAGATGTGATATCCAACTCCTTCCCATTCCAATCCTGAGACCCTTCTGATAGCATGAGATGTGATATCTCAATGCTTCTAATACCAAACCTGAGATCCTTCCGATAGCATGAGATGTGATATCTCAATGCTTCTAATACCAAACCTGAGATCCTTCCTATAACATGAGATGTGATATCCAAATCCTTCCCCTTCCAATTCTGAGACCCTCCCTTTAACATGAGATGTGATATCCAACTCCTTCCCATTCCAACCTGAGACCCTTCCTATAGCATGAGATGTGATATCTCAATGCTTATACCAAACCTGAGACCCTTCCTATAACATGAGATGGGATATCCAACTCCTTCCCATTCCAATCCTGAGACACTTCCCGTAGCAGAGATGTGATATCTCAATGCTTATACCAGACCTTAGACCCTTCCTATAACATGAGATTGGATATCCAACTCCTTCCCGTTCCAAACCTGAGACCCTTCCTTTAGCATGAGATGTGATATCCAGCTCCATCCCATTCCAATCCTGAGACCCTTCCTTTAGCATGAGATGTGATATCTAAGTCCTTCCCATTCCAATCCTGAGACCCTTCCTATAGCATGAGATGTGATATCTCAATGCTTCTAATACCAAACCTGAGATCCTTCCGATAGCATGAGATCGGATATCCAACTCCTTCCCATTCCAATCCTGAGACACTTCCGATAGCAGAGATGTGATATCTCAATGCTTATACCAGACCTTAGACCCTTCCTATAACATGAGATCGGATATCCAACTCCTTCTCGTTCCAAACCTGAGACCCTTCCTTTAGCATGAGATGTGATATCCAGCTCCTTCCCATTCCAATCCTGAGACACTTCCTATAGCATGAGATGTGATATCTCAATGCTTATACCAAACCTGAGACCCTTCCTATAGCATGAGATGTGATATCCAACTCCTTCCCATTCCAATCCTGAGACCCTTCCTATAGCATGAGATGTGATATCTCAATGCTTATACCAAACCTGAGACCCTTCCTATAACATGAGATGGGATATCCAACTCCTTCCCATTCCAATCCTGAGACACTTCCGATAGCAGAGATGTGATATCTCAATGCTTATACCAGACCTTAGACCCTTCCTATAACATGAGATCGGATATCCAACTCCTTCCCGTTCCAAACCTGAGACCCTTCCTTTAGCATGAGATGTGATATCCAGCTCCTTCCCATTCCAATCCTGAGACCCTCCCTTTAGCATGAGATGTGATATCTCAATGCTTCTAATATCAAAACAGAAACCCTCCCTATAGCATGATATGTGATATCTAAGTCCTTCCCATTCCAATCCTGAGACCCTTCCTATAGCATGAGATGTGATATCTCAATGCTTCTACCAAACCTGAGACCCTTCCTTTAGCATGAGATGTGATATCCAACTCCTTCCCATTCCAATCCTGAGACCCTTCCTATAGCATGAGATGTGATATCTCAATACTTCTAATACCAAACCTGAAATCCTTCCGATAACATGAGATGTGATATCCAAATCCTTCCCCTTCCAAACCTGAGACCCTCCCTTTAGCATGAGATGTGATATCCAACTCCTTCCCATTCCAATCCTGAGACCCTTCTGATAGCATGAGATGTGATATCTCAATGCTTCTAATACCAAACCTGAGATCCTTCCGATAGCATGAGATGTGATATCTCAATGCTTCTAATACCAAACCTGAGATCCTTCCTATAACATGAGATGTGATATCCAAATCCTTCCCCTTCCAATTCTGAGACCCTCCCTTTAACATGAGATGTGATATCCAACTCCTTCCCATTCCAACCTGAGACCCTTCCTATAGCATGAGATGTGATATCTCAATGCTTATACCAAACCTGAGACCCTTCCTATAACATGAGATGGGATATCCAACTCCTTCCCATTCCAATCCTGAGACACTTCCCATAGCAGAGATGTGATATCTCAATGCTTATACCAGACCTTAGACCCTTCCTATAACATGAGATCGGATATCCAACTCCTTCCCGTTCCAAACCTGAGACCCTTCCTTTAGCATGAGATGTGATATCCAGCTCCTTCCCATTCCAATCCTGAGACACTTCCGATAGCATGAGATGTGATATCTCAATGCTTCTAATATCAAAACGGAAACCCTCCCTATAGCATGATATGTGATATCTAAGTCCTTCCCATTCCAATCCTGAGACCCTTCCTATAGCATGAGATGTGATATCTCAATGCTTCTAATACCAAAGCTGAGATCCTTCCGATTGCATGAGATCGGATATCCAACTCCTTCCCATTCCAATCCTGAGACACTTCCGATAGCAGAGATGTGATATCTCAATGCTTATACCAGACCTTAGACCCTTCCTATAACATGAGATCGGATATCCAACTCCTTCCCGTTCCAAACCTGAGACCCTTCCTTTAGCATGAGATGTGATATCCAGCTCCTTCCCATTCCAATCCTGAGACACTTCCTATAGCATGAGATGTGATATCTCAATGCTTCTACCAAACCTGAGACCCTTCCTTTAGCATGAGATGTGATATCCAACTCCTTCCCATTCCAATCCTGAGACCCTTCCTATAGCATGAGATGTGATATCTCAATACTTCTAATACCAAACCTGAGATCCTTCCGATAACATGAGATGTGATATCCAAATCCTTCCCCTTCCAAACCTGAGACCCTCCCTTTAGCATGAGATGTGATATCCATCTCCTTCCCATTCCAATCCTGAGACCCTTCCGATAGCATGAGATGTGATATCTCAATACTTCTAATACCAAACCTGAGATCCTTCCGATAACATGAGATGTGATATCCAAATCCTTCCCCTTCCAAACCTGAGACCCTCCCTTTAGCATGAGATGTGATATCCAACTCCTTCCCATTCCAATCCTGAGACCCTTCTGATAGCATGAGATGTGATATCTCAATGTTTCTAATACCAAACCTGAGATCCTTCCGATAGCATGAGATGTGATATCTCAATGCTTCTAATACTAAACCTGAGATCCTTCCTATAACATGAGATGTGATATCCAAATCCTTCCCCTTCCAATTCTGAGACCCTCCCTTTAACATGAGATGTGATATCCAACTCCTTCCCATTCCAATCCTGAGACCCTTCTGATAGCATGAGATGTGATATCTCAATGCCTCTAATACCAAACCTGAGATCCTACCTCTAACATGAAATGTGATATCCAACTCTTTCCCCTTCCAAACCTGAGAGCCTTCCTATAACATGAGATGTGATATCCAACTCCTTCCCATTCCAACCTGAGACCCTTCCTATAGCATGAGATGTGATATCTCAATGCCTCTAATACCAAACCTGAGATCCTTCCTCTAACATGAAATGTGATATCCAACTCCTTCCCTTTCCAAACCTGAGAGCCTATCTATAGCATGAGATGTGATATCCAAGTCCTTCCCATTCCAATCCTTAGACCCTTCCTACAGCATGCAATATGATATCTCAATGATTCTAATAACAAACCTGAGACCCGTCCTATAACATGAGATGGGATATCCAAGTCCTTCCCATTCCAATCCTGAGACACTTCCGATAGCAGAGATGTGATATCTCAATGCTTATACCAAACCTGAGACCCTTCCTATAACATGAGATGTGATATCCAACTCCTTCCCGTTCCAAACCTGAGACTCTTCCTTTAGCATGAGATGTGATATCCAGCTCCTTCCCATTCCAATCCTGAGACACTCACGATAGCATGAGATGTGATATCTCAATGCTTCTAATATCAAAACTGAGACCCTCCCTATAGTATGATATGTGATATCTAAGTCCTTCCCATTCCAATCCTGAGACCCTTCCTATAGCATGAGATGTGATATCTCAATGCTTCTACCAAACCTGAGACCCTTCCTTTAGCATGAGATGTGATATCCAACTCCTTCCCATTCCAATCCTGAGACCCTTCCTATAGCATGAGATGTGATATCTCAATACTTCTAATACCAAACCTGAGATCCTTCCGATAACATGAGATGTGATATCTAAATCCTTCCCCTTCCAAACCTGAGACCCTCCCTTTAGCATGAGATGTGATATCCAACTCCTTCCCATTCCAATCCTGAGACCCTTCTGATAGCATGAGATGTGATATCTCAATGCTTCTAATACCAAACCTGAGACCCTTCCTACAGCATGCGATGTGATATCTCAATGCTTCTAATATCAAACCTGAGACCCGTCCTATAACATGAGATGGGATATCCAACTCCTTCCCGTTCCAAACCTGATACCCTTCCTATAGCATGAGATGTGATATCCAATTCCTTCCCATCCCAATCCTGAGACACCTCTGATAGCACAGATGTGATATCTCAATGCTTATACCAAACCTGAGACTCTTCCTATAACATGAGATGTGATATCCAACTCCTTCCCGTTCCAAACCTGAGACCCTTCCTATAGCATGAGATGTGATATCCAACTCCTTCCCATTCCAATCCTGAGACCCTTCTGATAGCATGAGATGTGATATCTCAATGCCTCTAATACCAAACCTGAGATCCTACCTCTAACATGAAATGTGATATCCAACTCTTTCCCCTTCCAAACCTGAGAGCCTTCCTATAACATGAGATGTGATATCCAACTCCTTCCCATTCCAATCCTGAGACCCTTCCTATAGCATGAGATGTGATATCTCAATACTTCTAATACCAAACCTGAGATCCTTCCGATAACATGAGATGTGATATCCAAATCCTTCCCCTTCCAAACCTGAGACCCTCCCTTTAGCATGAAATGTGTTATCCAACTCCTTCCCATTCCAATCCTGAGACCCTTCTGATAGCATGAGATGTGATATCTCAATACTTCTAATACCAAACCTGAGATCCTTCCGATAACATGAGATGTGATATCCAAATCCTTCCCCTTCCAAACCTGAGACTCTCCCTTTAGCATGAGATGTGATATCCAACTCCTTCCCATTCCAATCCTGAGACCCTTCTGATAGCATGAGATGTGATATCTCAATGCCTCTAATACCAAACCTGAGATCCTACCTCTAACATGAAATGTGATATCCAACTCTTTCCCCTTCCAAACCTGAGAGCCTTCCTATAACATGAGATGTGATATCCAACTCCTTCCCATTCCAACCTGAGACCCTTCCTATAGCATGAGATGTGATATCTCAATGCCTCTAATACCAAACCTGAGATCCTTCCTATAACATGAGATGTGATATCCAACTCCTTCCCATTCCAATCCTGAGACCCTTCCTATAGCATGAGATGTGATATCTCAATGCTTTTAATACCAAACCTGAGATCCTTCCGATAGCATGAGATGTGATATCTCAATGCTTCTAATACCAAACCTGAGATCCTTCCTATAACATGAGATGTGATATCCAAATCCTTCCCCTTCCAAACCTGAGACCCTCCCTTTAGCATGAGATGTGATATCCAACTCCTTCCCATTCCAATCCTGATACCCTTCTTGTTAAGACGGATTTCTGAACTCTGTCCTGGTGGCGCAGAAGTTCAGAAGGCCAACCTAGTTACTTGGAACAGGGTAACCTCTGGACGAGCCAGACCAATCAAGGTAGCGATCGCGGCGGGCAAGACTAGGTCTCAAGAGGGGTGAGGATGACTGAAAGCTCGTAATGAGCCCACAAAGCAAGATCACTTACAAACTACTCCAAACAGGTGTTATATAAAAAATATATACACGTTTATTTTAAGGCCTTTAAAACAATGACCGTAGCGAGAAAATCACAATATCACAATATTAAACCAACACATACCGGTGTCCTGTCAATTGGTCGACTGCAATTTGGTCGACTGCAATTTGGTCGACACCATTTGGTCGAATGCCAAATGGTCGAATTTTTTTTTTTTTATTTATATATTTTTTTTGTGGTTTTTCGTGTGGGGAAAGAAAAAAAAAAAGAAAAAAAAGGGGTAAAAAAAAAAAAAAAAAAAATTCGACCATTTGGCATTCGACCAAATGGTGTCGACCAATTGTCCTGTCGACCAAATGTTTTCGACCAATTGACTGGTAACCACACATACCATATCAACACAATATATATACAAATACGACAGTCGCAAGCGTTATATGCACGAAATGTGTAGTCCACCTGAAAGGGAAGGAAAACAGGCAGTGCGATACAATGCTTTAGACTCAGTTCGCCTTCAGAGACACCTAACTAGATGGAAGTCGGAGCCCTGCGAAGAGTGGAGCCTTGTGCTCAAAGTACCTGCACGCGCTGGTGCCAACGGGCAAAAGGAGAAGCTCTTCGAAGGAAGTCAGGCAGTTCAGTTTAGTGCATACAGAAGAAGAACAAGTTCCGCGACTCAAGCGCAGCCTCCACAGTGGGCAGAAGCAGAGCGCGAGTACGGACAAACGGGTGCTGTTTTACACAGCGGGGAAAAGCAATGGGCTCCTGCAGGAGGGCGACCAGATCCTAGCTATACTACTCACCGGTCCCCTATGCAAGCAGACCCAGGCTTCTCCGCGTCAGTTTCAGCAGCTGGCAGGTTCAGAAGAGCAGGGAACGCCTCGTCGTCGTGTTGAGTAAAAAGACGTCCCAATCGAAGAAACCTGCACAGTTTTGTCACCACAGCAGGGCAACGGAGCGGCCGTGTGTATCTGAGCCAAATGTACACTACTCACTTCCGACCTGGGAACGCCAAGTGTACGAAGCGTGTGAGAGTGACAAGGACTCGAAATACTACACAACCTGGCGGCGGTTACAGAGCAAGGCTCCCGGGTAAGCTGGTCAGTCAACTGGATGGCCCAGAGACGCTTCCGAAGGCTTACTGGCAGGAGATGGTGAAGATGCCGAGAATAGCTGTTCTCGCTATTCCAAGGGTCGAAGTACCAGTACAGGCCTTCTGGTTCGATCAAAGGTGAAAAGGGTTTCACAAGGCGACAGCAGTGCAGAGGAGGAGTCCTTCAGCGGGTCACCAGCGATTCCTCGGTCCAGCCTCTTGGTTGCAGGATACTTGGCTCCTGTATTCCTTCGTTCGTGAGAACTCAGGAGATCGACATGGTAGTGGTGTTTCCAGCCCCCTCTTATCCACGGTTCCCTTCGCGCCAAAACGGAGGGGACCCAATGGGAGATCCGCTCATCAACACTCACACCATTCGTGGACCAATCACGGACCACGGTGGTCCCAGGCATTCACACTACCCTAGACTCTCTGGCACCCAGGATGTGTATTGGGACCAGACATCCCAGCCCACACCCTGGAGGCACACACAAGACATGTAGAAGCCCGCGAAAGCATCTGTGTTTCGCGGGAAAGTACATGCCCAAATAAGGAAGGCCCCGGGTCGGCTCGACCTGGGGAAGTTGAAGGGAGCAAGACGGTCAGCGGACAGGACAAAGGAGCCTCGTGGTCTGGCCATTTTGGGAGCCAGGCCACCATTTTGGGTTAAGCGCAGAAAACGCGCTTAGAACGCCAAAAGGAGCTCAAAATACAAAGAAACGATCGCTGCCACCATTCCCGTCCCTGAATCACTTGCACCGATCAAATACAATCCTAAACGAGTATCTAGGGCCTGTAGAAGGCTAGAGACCCAAGAGAGCTGTAACTTAGCTTACAGTGCCCTCTTGTGTCATGTTGCACTAAAGCCGCAACATGATAAAAGAAACTACGGGAAACAGCGTTCCCCGGTACTGACTGTCTTAAGGGCATGTCAGTTTCCCCGTAAGAAAGGAGCGAAAGCCCAGAGGAGTGCGGCAGAAGGCTGCACTCTCTGGCAAAGTCAAGAACAAGGTGAAAAACAACAGCAAAAAGTTTAGGGGTTGCCACATGGAAGGAAAATTACCTACAATTACGAAATCTTTCCTAACAAGATGTGATATCCAAATCTTTCCCATTCCAATCCTGAGACCCTTCTGATAGCATGAGATGTGATATCTCAATGCCTCTAATACCAAACCTGAGATCCTACCTCTAACATGAAATGTGATATCCAACTCTCTCCCCTTCCAAACCTGAGAGCCTTCCTATAGCATGAGATGTGATATCCAAGTCCTTCCCATTCCAATCCTGAGACCCTTCCTATAACATGAGATGTGATATCCAACTCCTTCCCATTCCAACCTGAGACCCTTCCTATAGCATGAGATGGGATATCCAACTCCTTCCAAATCCAATCCTGATACCCTTCCGATAGCATGAGATGTGATATCCCAATGCTTCTACCAAACCTGAGACCCATACTATGGCATGAGATGTGATATCCAACTCCTTCCCATTCCAATCCTGAGACCCTTCCGATATCATGAGATGTGATATCTCAATGCTTCTAATATCAAACTTGAGACCCTCCCTATAGCATGAGATGTGATATCCAAGTCCTTCCCATTCCAATCCTGAGACCCTTCCTATAGCATGAGATGTGATATCTCAATGCTTCTAATACCAAACCTGAGACCCTTCCTATAACATGAGATGGGAATATCCAACTCCTTACCATTCCAATCCTGAGACCCTTCCGATAGCAGAGATGTGATATCTCAATGCTTATACCAAACCTGAGATCCTTCCTATAACATGAGATGTGATATCCAACTCCTTCCCATTCCAATACTGAGACACTTCCTATAGCATGAGATGTGATATCTCACTGCTTATACCAAACCTGAGACCCTTCCTATAGCATGAGATGTGATATCCAACTCCTTCCCATTCCAATCCTGAGACCCTTCCTATAGCATGAGATGTGATATCTCAATGCTTCTTATATCAAACTTGAGACCCTCCCTATAGCATGAGATGTGATATCCAAGTCCTTCCCATTCCAATACTGAGACACTTCCTATAGCATGAGATGTGATATCTCAATGCTTCTAATACCAAACCTGAGACTCTTCCTATAACATGAGATGGGATATCCAACTCCTTCCCATTCAAATCCTGAGATCCTTCCGATAGCAGAGATGTGATATCTCAATGCTTATACCAAACCTGAGACCCTTCCTACGGCATGAGATGTCATATACAACTCCTTCCCATTCCAATCCTGAGACCCTTCCTATAGCATGAGATGTGATATCTCAATGCTTATACCAAACCTGAGACCCTTCCTATAGCATGAGATGTGATATCCAACTCCTTCCCATTCCAATCCTGAGACCCTTCCTATAGCATGAGATGTGATGTCTCAATGCTTCTAATACCAAACCTGAGATCCTTCCTATAACATGAGATGTGATATCCAACTCCTTCCATTCCAATCCTGAGACCCTTCCTATAGAATGAGATTTGATATCTCAATGCTTATGCCAAACCTGAGACCCTTCCTATAGCATGAGATGTGATACCCAAGTCCTTCCCATTCCAATCCTTAGACCCTTCCTACAGCATGCAATATGATATCTCAATGATTCTAATAACAATCCTGAGACCCGTCCTATAACGTGAGATGGGATATCCAATTCCTTCCCATTCCAATCCTGAGACACTTCCGATAGCAGAGATGTGATATCTCAATGCTTATACCAAACCTGAGACCCTTCCTATAACATGAGATCGGATATCCTACTCCTTCCCGTTCCAAACCTGAGACCCTTCCTTTAGCATGAGATGTGATATCCAGCTCCTTCCCATTCCAATCCTGAGACACTTCCGATAGCATGAGATGTGATATCTCAATGCTTCTAATATCAAAACTGAAACCCTCCCTATAGCATGATATGTGATATCTAAGTCCTTCCCATTCCAATCCTAAGACCCTTCCTATAGCATGAGATGTGATATCTCAATGCTTCTACCAAACCTGAGACCCTTCCTTTAGCATGAGATGTGATATCCAACTCCTTCCCATTCCAATCCTGAGACCCTTCCGATAGCATGAGATGTGATATCTCAATACTTCTAATACCAAACCTGAGATCCTTCCGATAACATGAGATGTGATATCCAAATCCTTCCCCTTCCAAACCTGAGACCCTCCCTTTAGCATGAGATGTGATATCCAACTCCTTCCCATTCCAATCCTGAGACCCTTCTGATAGCATGAGATGTGATATCTCAATGTTTCTAATACCAAACCTGAGATCCTTCCGATAGCATGAGATGTGATATCTCAATGCTTCTAATACTAAACCTGAGATCCTTCCTATAACATGAGATGTGATATCCAAATCCGTCCCCTTCCAATTCTGAGACCCTCCCTTTAACATGAGATGTGATATCCAACTCCTTCCCATTCCAATCCTGAGACCCTTCTGATAGCATGAGATGTGATATCTCAATGCCTCTAATACCAAACCTGAGATCCTACCTCTAACATGAAATGTGATATCCAACTCTTTCCCCTTCCAAACCTGAGAGCCTTCCTATAACATGAGATGTGATATCCAACTCCTTCCCATTCCAACCTGAGACCCTTCCTATAGCATGAGATGTGATATCTCAATGCCTCTAATACCAAACCTGAGATCCTTCCTCTAACATGAAATGTGATATCCAACTCCTTCCCTTTCCAAACCTGAGAGCCTATCTATAGCATGAGATGTGATATCCAAGTCCTTCCCATTCCAATCCTTAGACCCTTCCTACAGCATGCAATATGATATCTCAATGATTCTAATAACAAACCTGAGACCCGTCCTATAACATGAGATGGGATATCCAACTCCTTCCCATTCCAACCTGAGACCCTTCCTATAGCATGAGATGTGATATCTCAATGCCTCTAATACCAAACCTGAGATCCTTCCTCTAACATGAAATGTGATATCCAACTCCTTCCCTTTCCAAACCTGAGAGCCTATCTATAGCATGAGATGTGATATCCAAGTCCTTCCCATTCCAATCCTTAGACCCTTCCTACAGCATGCAATATGATATCTCAATGATTCTAATAACAAACCTGAGACCCGTCCTATAACATGAGATGTGATATCCAACTCCTTCCCGTTCCAAACCTGAGACTCTTCCTTTAGCATGAGATGTGATATCCAGCTCCTTCCCATTCCAATCCTGAGACACTCACGATAGCATGAGATGTGATATCTCAATGCTTCTAATATCAAAACTGAGACCCTCCCTATAGTATGATATGTGATATCTAAGTCCTTCCCATTCCAATCCTGAGACCCTTCCTATAGCATGAGATGTGATATCTCAATGCTTCTACCAAACCTGAGACCCTTCCTTTAGCATGAGATGTGATATCCAACTCCTTCCCATTCCAATCCTGAGACCCTTCCTATAGCATGAGATGTGATATCTCAATACTTCTAATACCAAACCTGAGATCCTTCCGATAACATGAGATGTGATATCTAAATCCTTCCCCTTCCAAACCTGAGACCCTCCCTTTAGCATGAGATGTGATATCCAACTCCTTCCCATTCCAATCCTGAGACCCTTCTGATAGCATGAGATGTGATATCTCAATGCTTCTAATACCAAACCTGAGACCCTTCTTACAGCATGCGATGTGATATCTCAATGCTTCTAATATCAAACCTGAGACCCGTCCTATAACATGAGATGGGATATCCAACTCCTTCCCGTTCCAAACCTGATACCCTTCCTATAGCATGAGATGTGATATCCAATTCCTTCCCATCCCAATCCTGAGACACCTCTGATAGCACAGATGTGATATCTCAATGCTTATACCAAACCTGAGACTCTTCCTATAACATGAGATGTGATATCCAACTCCTTCCCGTTCCAAACCTGAGACCCTTCCTATAGCATGAGATGTGATATCCAACTCCTTCCCGTTCCAAACCTGAGACCCTTCCTTTAGCATGAGATGTGATATCCAGCTCCTTCCCATTCCAATCCTGAGACACTTCCGATAGCATGAGATGTGATATCTCAATGCTTCTAATATCAAAAATGAGACCCTCCCTATAGCATGATATGTGATATCTAAGTCCTTCCCATTCCAATCCTGAGACCCTTCCTATAGCATGAGATGTGATATCTCAATGCTTCTACCAAACCTGAGACCCTTCCTTTAGCATGAGATGTGATATCCAACTCCTTCCCATTCCAATCCTGAGACCCTTCCTATAGCCTGAGATGTGATATCTCAATACTTCTAATACCAAACCTGAGATCCTTCCGATAACATGAGATGTGATATCCAAATCCTTCCCCTTCCAAACCTGAAACCCTCCCTTTAGCATGAGATGTGATATCCAACTCCTTCCCATTCCAATCCTGAGACCGTTCTGATAGCATGAGATGTGATATCTCAATGCTTCTAATACCAAACCTGAGACCCTTCCTACAGCATGCAATGTGATATCTCAATGCTTCTAATATCAAACCTGAGACCCGTCCTATAACATGAGATGGGATATCCAACTCCTTCCCGTTCCAAACCTGATACCCTTCCTATAGCATGAGATGTGATATCCAATTCCTTCCCATCCCAATCCTGAGACACCTCCGATAGCAGAGATGTGATATCTCAATGCTTATACCAAACCTGAGACTCTTCCTATAACATAAGATGTGATATCCAACTCCTTCCCGTTCAAAACCTGAGACCCTTCCGATAGCATGAGATGTGATATCTCAATGCTTCTAATACCAAACCTGTGATCCTTCCTATAACAAGAGATGTGATATCAACATCCTTCCCCTTCCAAACCTGAGACCCTCCCTTTAGCATGAGATGTGATATCTCAATGCCTCTAATACCAAACCTGAGATCCTTCCGATAGCATGAGATGTGATATCTCAATGCTTCTAATACCAAACCTGAGATCCTTCCTATAACATGAGATGTGATATCCAAATCCTTCCCCTTCCATTCCTGAGACCCTCCCTTTAGCATGAGATGTGATATCCAAGTCCTTCCCATTCCAATCTTGAGACCCTTCCTATAGCATGAGATGTGATATCTCAATGCTTCTAATACCAAACCTGAGACCCTTCCTATAACATAAGATGGGATATCCAACTCCTTCCCATTCCAATCCTGAGACCCTTCCGATAGCAGAGATGTGATATCTCAATGCTTATACCAAACCTGAGACCCTTCCTGTGGCATGAGATGTCATATACAACTCCTTCCCATTCCAATCCTGAGACCCTTCCTATAGCATGAGATGTGATATCGAACTCCTTCCCATTCCAATCCTGAGACCCTTCCTATAGCATGAGTTTTGATATCTCAATGCTTCTAATACCAAACCTGAGATCCTTCCGATAGCATGAGATGTGATATCTCAATGCTTCTAATACCAAACCTGAGATCCTTCCTATAACACAAGATGTAATATCCAAATCCTTCCCCTTCCAAACCTGAGACCCTCCCTTTAGCATGAGATGTGATATCCAACTCCTTCCCATTCCAATCCTGAGACCCTCCCTTTAGCATGAGATGGGATATCCAAGTCCTTCCCATTCCAATCCTGAGACACTTCCGATAGCAGAGATGTGATATCTCAATGCTTATACCAAACCTGAGACCCTTCCTATAACATGAGATGTGATATCCAACTCCTTCCCGTTCCAAACCTGAGACTCTTCCTTTAGCATGAGATGTGATATCCAGCTCCTTCCCATTCCAATCCTGAGACACTCACGATAGCATGAGATGTGATATCTCAATGCTACTAATATCAAAACTGAGACCCTCCTTATAGTATGATATGTGATATCTAAGTCCTTCCCATTCCAATCCTGAGACCCTTCCTATAGCATGAGATGTGATATCTCAATGCTTCTACCAAACCTGAGACCCTTCCTTTAGCATGAGATGTGATATCCAACTCCTTCCCATTCCAATCCTGAGACCCTTCCTATAGCATGAGATGTGATATCTCAATACTTCTAATACCAAACCTGAGATCCTTCCGATAACATGAGATGTGATATCTAAATCCTTCCCCTTCCAAACCTGAGACCCTCCCTTTAGCATGAGATGTGATATCCAACTCCTTCCCATTCCAATCCTGAGACCCTTCTGATAGCATGAGATGTGATATCTCAATGCTTCTAATACCAAACCTGAGACCCTTCCTACAGCATGCGATGTGATATCTCAATGCTTCTAATATCAAACCTGAGACCCGTCCTATAACATGAGATGGGATATCCAACTCCTTCCCGTTCCAAACCTGATACCCTTCCTATAGCATGAGATGTGATATCCAATTCCTTCCCATCCCAATCCTGAGACACCTCTGATAGCACAGATGTGATATCTCAATGCTTATACCAAACCTGAGACTCTTCCTATAACATGAGATGTGATATCCAACTCCTTCCCGTTCCAAACCTGAGACCCTTCCTATAGCATGAGATGTGATATCCAACTCCTTCCCGTTCCAAACCTGAGACCCTTCCTTTAGCATGAGATGTGATATCCAGCTCCTTCCCATTCCAATCCTGAGACACTTCCGATAGCATGAGATGTGATATCTCAATGCTTCTAATATCAAAAATGAGACCCTCCCTATAGCATGATATGTGATATCTAAGTCCTTCCCATTCCAATCCTGAGACCCTTCCTATAGCATGAGATGTGATATCTCAATGCTTCTACCAAACCTGAGACCCTTCCTTTAGCATGAGATGTGATATCCAACTCCTTCCCATTCCAATCCTGAGACCCTTCCTATAGCCTGAGATGTGATATCTCAATACTTCTAATACCAAACCTGAGATCCTTCCGATAACATGAGATGTGATATCCAAATCCTTCCCCTTCCAAACCTGAGACCCTCCCTTTAGCATGAGATGTGATATCCAACTCCTTCCCATTCCAATCCTGAGACCGTTCTGATAGCATGAGATGTGATATCTCAATGCTTCTAATACCAAACCTGAGACCCTTCCTACAGCATGCAATGTGATATCTCAATGCTTCTAATATCAAACCTGAGACCCGTCCTATAACATGAGATGGGATATCCAACTCCTTCCCGTTCCAAACCTGATACCCTTCCTATAGCATGAGATGTGATATCCAATTCCTTCCCATCCCAATCCTGAGACACCTCCGATAGCAGAGATGTGATATCTCAATGCTTATACCAAACCTGAGACTCTTCCTATAACATAAGATGTGATATCCAACTCCTTCCCTTTCAAAACCTGAGACCCTTCCGATAGCATGAGATGTGATATCTCAATGCTTCTAATACCAAACCTGTGATCCTTCCTATAACAAGAGATGTGATATCAACATCCTTCCCCTTCCAAACCTGAGACCCTCCCTTTAGCATGAGATGTGATATCTCAATGCCTCTAATACCAAATCTGAGATCCTTCCGATAGCATGAGATGTGATATCTCAATGCTTCTAATACCAAACCTGAGATCCTTCCTATAACATGAGATGTGATATCCAAATCCTTCCCCTTCCATTCCTGAGACCCTCCCTTTAGCATGAGATGTGATATCCAAGTCCTTCCCATTCCAATCCTGAGACCCTTCCTATAGCATGAGATGTGATATCTCAATGCTTCTAATACCAAACCTGAGACCCTTCCTATAACATAAGATGGGATATCCAACTCCTTCCCATTCCAATCCTGAGACCCTTCCGATAGCAGAGATGTGATATCTCAATGCTTATACCAAACCTGAGACCCTTCCTGTGGCATGAGATGTCATATACAACTCCTTCCCATTCCAATCCTGAGACCCTTCCTATAGCATGAGATGTGATATCGAACTCCTTCCCATTCCAATCCTGAGACCCTTCCTATAGCATGAGTTTTGATATCCCAATGCTTCTAATACCAAACCTGAGATCCTTCCGATAGCATGAGATGTGATATCTCAATGCTTCTAATACCAAACCTGAGATCATTCCTATAACACAAGATGTAATATCCAAATCCTTCCCCTTCCAAACCTGAGACCCTCCCTTTAGCATGAGATGTGATATCCAACTCCTTCCCATTCCAATCCTGAGACCCTTCCTATAGCTTGAGATGTGATGTCTCAATGCTTCTAATACCAAACCTGAGATCCTTCCTATAACATGAGATGTGATATCCAACTCCTACCCATTCCAATCCTGAGACACTTCCTATAGCATGAGAAGTGATATCTCCATGCTTATACCAAACCTGAGACCCTTCCTATAGCATGAGATGTGATATCCAAATCCTTCCCATTCCAATCCTGAGACCCTTCCTATAGCATGAGATGTGATATCTCAATACTTCTAATACCAAACCTGAGATCCTTCCTATAACATGAGATGTGATATCCAACTCCTTCCCATTCCAATCCTGAGACACTTCCTATAGCATGAGAAGTGATATCTCCATGCTTATACCAAACCTGAGACCCTTCCTATAGCATGAGATGTGATATCCAAATCCTTCCCATTCCAATCCTGAGACACTTCCTATAGCATGAGAAGTGATATCTCCATGCTTATACCAAACCTGAGACCCTTCCTATAGCATGAGATGTGATATCCAAATCCTTCCCCTTCCAAACCTGAGACCCTCCCTTTAGCATGAAATGTGTTATCCAACTCCTTCCCATTCCAATCCTGAGACCCTTCTGATAGCATGAGATGTGATATCTCAATACTTCTAATACCAAACCTGAGATCCTTCCGATAACATGAGATGTGATATCCAAATCCTTCCCCTTCCAAACCTGAGACTCTCCCTTTAGCATGAGATGTGATATCCAACTCCTTCCCATTCCAATCCTGAGACCCTTCTGATAGCATGAGATGTGATATCTCAATGCCTCTAATACCAAACCTGAGATCCTACCTCTAACATGAAATGTGATATCCAACTCTTTCCCCTTCCAAACCTGAGAGCCTTCCTATAACGTGAGATGTGATATCCAACTCCTTCCCATTCCAACCTGAGACCCTTCCTATAGCATGAGATGTGATATCTCAATGCCTCTAATACCAAACCTGAGATCCTTCCTCTAACATGAAATGTGATATCCAACTCCTTCCCTTTCCAAACATGAGAGCCTATCTATAGCATGAGATGTGATATCCAAGTCCTTCCCATTCCAATCCTTAGGCCCTTCCTACAGCATGCAATATGATATCTCAATGATTCTAATAACAAACCTGAGACCCGTCCTATAACATGAGATGTGTTAAAACGGATTTCTGAACTCTGTCCTGGTGGCGCAGAAGTTCAGAAGGCCAACCTAATTACTTGGAACAGGGTAACCTCTGGACGAGCCAGACCAATCAAGGTAGCGATCGCGGCGGTCAAGACTAGGTCTCAAGAGCGGTGAGGGTGACTGAAAGCCCACAATGAGCACACAAAACAAGATCACTTACAAACTACTCCAAACAGGTGTTATATAAAAAATATATACACGTTTATTTTAAGGCCTTTAAAACAATGACCGTAGCGAGAAAATCACAATATCACAATATTAAACCAACACATACCGGTGTCCTGTCAATTGGTCGACTGCAATTTGGTCGACTGCAATTTGGTCGACACCATTTGGTCGAATGCCAAATGGTCGAATTTTTTTTTTTTTATTTATATATTTTTTTTGTGGGTTTTCGTGTGGGGAAAGAAAAAAAAAAAGAAAAAAAAGGGGTAAAAAAAAAAAAAAAAAAAATTCGACCATTTGGCATTCGACCAAATGGTGTCGACCAATTGTCCTGTCGACCAAATGTTTTCGACCAATTGACTGGTAACCACACATACCATATCAACACAATATATATACAAATACGACAGTCGCAAGCGTTATATGCACGAAATGTGTAGTCCACCTGAAAGGGAAGGAAAACAGGCAGTGCGATACAATGCTTTAGACTCAGTTCGCCTTCAGAGACACCTAACTAGATGGAAGTCGGAGCCCTGCGAAGAGTGGAGCCTTGTGCTCAAAGTACCTGCACGCGCTGGTGCCAACGGGCAAAAGGAGAAGCTCTTCGAAGGAAGTCAGGCAGTTCAGTTTAGTGCATACAGAAGAAGAACAAGTTCCGCGACTCAAGCGCAGCCTCCACAGTGGGCAGAAGCAGAGCGCGAGTACGGACAAACGGGTGCTGTTTTACACAGCGGGGAAAAGCAATGGGCTCCTGCAGGAGGGCGACCAGATCCTAGCTATACTACTCACCGGTCCCCTATGCAAGCAGACCCAGGCTTCTCCGCGTCAGTTTCAGCAGCTGGCAGGTTCAGAAGAGCAGGGAACGCCTCGTCGTCGTGTTGAGTAAAAAGACGTCCCAATCGAAGAAACCTGCACAGTTTTGTCACCACAGCAGGGCAACAGAGTGGCCGTGTGTATCTGAGCCAAATGTACACTACTCACTTCCGACTGGGAACGCCAAGTGTACGAAGCGTGTGAGAGTGACAAGGACTCGAAATACTACACAACCTGGCGGCGGTTACAGAGCAAGGCTCCCGGGTAAGCTGGTCAGTCAACTGGATGGCCCAGAGACGCTTCCGAAGGCTTACTGGCAGGAGATGGTGAAGATGCCGAGAATAGCTGTTCCCGCTATTCCAAGGGTCGAAGTACCAGTACAGGCCTTCTGGTTCGATCAAAGGTGAAAAGGGTTTCACAAGGCGACAGCAGTGCAGAGGAGGAGTCCTTCAGCGGGTCACCAGCGATTCCTCGGTCCAGCCTCTTGGTTGCAGGATACTTGGCTCCTGTATTCCTTCGTTCTTGAGAACTCAGGAGATCGACATGGTAGTGGTGTTTCCAGCCCCCTCTTATCCACGGTTCCCTTCGCGCCAAAACGGAGGGGACCCAATGGGAGATCCGCTCATCAACACTCACACCATTCGTGGACCAATCACGGACCACGGTGGTCCCAGGCATTCACACTACCCTAGACTCTCTGGCACCCAGGATGTGTATTGGGACCAGACATCCCAGCCCACACCCTGGAGGCACACACAAGACATGTAGAAGCCCGCGAAAGCATCTGTGTTTCGCGGGAAAGTACATGCCCAAATAAGGAAGGCCCCGGGTCGGCTCGACCTGGGGAAGTTGAAGGGAGCAAGACGGTCAGCGGACAGGACAAAGGAGCCTCGTGGTCTGGCCATTTTGGGAGCCAGGCCACCATTTTGGGTTAAGCGCAGAAAACGCGCTTAGAACGCCAAAAGGAGCTCAAAATACAAAGAAACGATCGCTGCCACCATTCCCGTCCCTGAATCACTTGCACCGATCAAATACAATCCTAAACGAGTATCTAGGGCCTGTAGAAGGCTAGAGACCCAAGAGAGCTGTAACTTAGCTTACAGTGCCCTCTTGTGTCATGTTGCACTAAAGCCGCAACATGATAAAAGAAACTACGGGAAACAGCGTTCCCCGGTACTGACTGTCTTAAGGGCATGTCAGTTTCCCCGTAAGAAAGGAGCGAAAGCCCAGAGGAGTGCGGCAGAAGGCTGCACTTCTCTGGCAAAGTCAAGAACAAGGTGAAAAACAACAGCAAAAAGTTTAGGGGTTGCCACATGGAAGGAAAATTACCTACAATTACGAAATCTTTCCTAACAAGATGTGATATCCAAATCTTTCCCATTCCAATCCTGAGACCCTTCTGATAGCATCAGATGTGATATCTCAATGCCTCTAATACCAAACCTGAGATCCTACCTCTAACATGAAATGTGATATCCAACTCTCTCCCCTTCCAAACCTGAGAGCCTTCCTATAGCATGAGATGTGATATCCAAGTCCTTCCCATTCCAATCCTGAGACCCTTCCTATAGCATGAGATGTGATATCTCAATGCCTCTAATACCAAACCTGAGATCCTTCCTGTAACATGAAATGTGATATCCAACTCCTTCCCTTTCCAAACCTGAGAGCCTATCTATAGCATGAGATGTGATATCCAAGTCCTTCCCATTCCAATCCTTAGACCCTTCCTACAGCATGCAATATGATATCTCAATGATTCTAATAACAAACCTGAGACCCGTCCTATAACATGAGATGGGATATCCAACTCCTTCCCATTCCAATCCTGAGACACTTCCGATAGCAGAGATGTGATATCTCAATGCTTATACCAAACCTGAGACCCTTCCTATAACATGAGATGTGATATCCAACTCCTTCCCGTTCCAAACCTGAGACCCTTCCTTTAGCATGAGATGTGATATCCAGCTCCTTCCCATTCCAATACTGAGACACTTCCGATAGCATGAGATGTGATATCTCAATGCTTCTAATATCAAAACTGAGACCAACAAAAATGATATGTGATATCTAAGTCCTTCCCATTCCAATCCTGAGACCCTTCCTATAGCATGAGATGTGATATCTCAATGCTTCTAATATCAAACTTGAGACCCTCCCTATAGCATGAGAAGTGATATCCAAGTCCTTCCCATTCCAATCCTGAGACACTTCCTATAGCATGAGATGTGATATCTCAATGCTTATACCAAACCTGAGACCCTTCCTACGGCATGAGATGTCATATACAACTCCTTCCCATTCCAATCCTGAGACCCTTCATATAGCATGAGATGTGATATCTCAATGCTTATACCAAACCTGAGACCCTTCCTATAGCATGAGATGTGATATCCAACTCCTTCCCATTCCAATCCTGAGACCCTTCCTATAGCATGAGATGTGATGTCTCAATGCTTCTAATACCAAACCTGAGATCCTTCCTATAACATGAGATGTGATATCCAACTCCTTCCATTCCAATCTTGAGACCCTTCCTATAGCATGAGATTTGATATCTCAATGCTTATACCAAACCTGAGACCCTTCCTATAGCATGAGATGTGATATCCAACTCCTTCCCGTTCCAAACCTGAGACCCTTCCTTTAGCATGAGATGTGATATCCAGCTCCTTCCCATTCCAATACTGAGACACTTCCGATAGCATGAGATGTGATATCTCAATGCTTCTAATATCAAAACTGAGACCAACAAAAATGATATGTGATATCTAAGTCCTTCCCATTCCAATCCTGAGACCCTCCCTATAGCATGAGATGTGATATCTAAGTCCTTCCCATTCCAATCCTGAGACCCTCCCTATAACATGAGATGGGAATATCCAACTCCTTACCATTCTAATCCTGAGACCCTTCCGATAGCAGAGATGTGATATCTCAATGCTTATACCAAACCTGAGATCCTTCCTATAACATGAGATGTGATATCCATTTCCTTCCCATTCCAATGCTGAGACACTTCCTATAGCATGAGATGTGATATCTCACTGCTTATACCAAACCTGAGACCCTTCCTATAGCATGAGATGTGATATCCAACTCCTTCCCATTCCAATCCTGAGACCCTTCCTATAGCATGAGATGTGATATCTCAATGCTTCTAATATCAAACTTGAGACCCTCCCTATAGCATGAGATGTGATATCCAAGTCCTTCCCATTCCAATCCTGAGACACTTCCTATAGCATGAGATGTGATATCTCAATGCTTCTAATACCAAACCTGAGACTCTTCCTATAACATGAGATGGGATATCCAACTCCTTCCCATTCCAATCCTGAGACCCTTCCGATAGCAGAGATGTGATATCTCAATGCTTATACCAAACCTGAGACCCTTCCTACGGCATGAGATGTCATATACAACTCCTTCCCATTCCAATCCTGAGACTCTTCCTATAGCATGAGATGTGATATCTCAATGCTTATACCAAACCTGAGACCCTTCCTATAGCATGAGATGTGATATCCAACTCCTTCCCATTCCAATCCTGAGACCCTTCCTATAGCATGAGATGTGATGTCTCAATGCTTCTAATACCAAACCTGAGATCCTTCCTATAACATGAGATGTGATATCCAACTCCTTCCATTCCAATCCTGAGACCCTTCCTATAGCATGAGATTTGATATCTCAATGCTTATACCAAACCTGAGACCCTTCCTATAGCATGAGATGTGATACCCAAGTCCTTCCCATTCCAATCCTTAGACCCTTCCTACAGCATGCAATATGATATCTCAATGATTCTAATAACAATCCTGAGACCCGTCCTATAACGTGAGATGGGATATCCAATTCCTTCCCATTCCAATCCTGAGACACTTCCGATAGCAGAGATGTGATATCTCAATGCTTATACCAAACCTGAGACATTTCCTATAACATGAGATCGGATATCCAACTCCTTCCAGTTCCAAACCTGAGACCCTTCCTTTAGCATGAGATGTGATATCCAGCTCCTTCCCATTCCAATCCTGAGACACTTCAGATAGCATGAGATGTGATATCTCAATGCTTCTAATATCAAAACTGAAACCCTCCCTATAGCATGATATGTGATATCTAAGTCCTTCCCATTCCAATCCTAAGACCCTTCCTATAGCATGAGATGTGATATCTCAATGCTTCTACCAAACCTGAGACCCTTCCTTTAGCATGAGATGTGATATCCAACTCCTTCAAATTCCAATCCTGAGACCCTTCCTATAGCATGAGATGTGATATCTCAATACTTTTAATACCAAACCTGAGATCCTTCCGATAACATGAGATGTGATATCCAAATCCTTCCCATTCCAATCCTGAGACCCTTCTGATAGCATGAAATGTGATATCTCAATGTTTCTAATACCAAACCTGAGATCCTTCCGATAGCATGAGATGTGATATCTCAATGCTTCTAATGCCAAACCTGAGATCCTTCCTATAACATGAGATGTGATATCCAAATCCTTCCCCTTCCAAACCTGAGACCCTCCCTTTAGCATGAGATGTGATATCCAAATCCTTCCCATTCCAATCCTGAGACCCTTCTGATAGCATGAGATGTGATATCTCAATGCCTCTGATACCAAACCTGAGATCCTACCTCTAACATGAAATGTGATATCCAACTCTTTCCCCTTCCAAACCTGAGAGCCTTCCTATAACATGAGATGTGATATCCAACTCCTTCCCATTCCAACCTGAGACCCTTCCTATAGCATGAGATGTGATATCTCAATGCCTCTAATACCAAACCTGAGATCCTTCCTCTAACATGAAATGTGATATCCAACTCCTTCCCTTTCCAAACCTGAGAGCCTATCTATAGCATGAGATGTGATATCCAAGTCCTTCCCATTCCAATCCTTAGACCCTTCCTACAGCATGCAATATGATATCTCAATGATTCTAATAACAAACCTGAGACCCGTCCTATAACATGAGATGGGATATCCAACTCCTTCCCATTCCAATCCTGAGACACTTCCGATAGCAGAGATGTGATATCTCAATGCTTATACCAAACCTGAGACGCTTCCTATAACATGAGATGTGATATCCAACTCCTTCCCGTTCCAAACCTGAGACCCTTCCTTTAGCATGAGATGTGATATCCAGCTCCTTCCCATTCCAATACTGAGACACTTCCGATAGCAGAGATGTGATATCTCAATGCTTATACCAAACCTGAGACCCTTCCTATAACATGAGATGTGATATCCAACTCCTTCCCGTTCCAAACCTGAGACCCTTCCTTTAGCATGAGATGTGATATCCAGCTCCTTCCCATTCCAATACTGAGACACTTCCGATAGCATGAGATGTGATATCTCAATGCTTCTAATATCAAAACTGAGACCAACAAAAATGATATGTGATATCTAAGTCCTTCCCATTCCAATCCTGAGACCCTTCCTATAGCATGAGATGTGATATCTCATTGCTTCTAATATCAAACTTGAGACCCTCCCTATAGCATGAGAAGTGATATCCAAGTCCTTCCCATTCCAATCCTGAGACACTTCCTATAGCATGAGATGTGATATCTCAATGCTTATACCAAACCTGAGACCCTTCCTACGGCATGAGATGTCATATACAACTCCTTCCCATTCCAATCCTGAGACCCTTCCTATAGCATGAGATGTGATATCTCAATGCTTATACCAAACCTGAGACCCTTCCTATAGCATGAGATGTGATATCCAACTCCTTCCCATTCCAATCCTGAGACCCTTCCTATAGCATGAGATGTGATGTCTCAATGCTTCTAATACCAAACCTGAGATCCTTCCTATAACATGAGATGTGATATCCAACTCCTTCCATTCCAATCCTGAGACCCTTCCTATAGCATGAGATTTGATATCTCAATGCTTATACCAAACCTGAGACCCTTCCTATAGCATGAGATGTGATATCCAACTCCTTCCCGTTCCAAACCTGAGACCCTTCCTTTAGCATTAGATGTGATATCCAGCTCCTTCCCATTCCAATACTGAGACACTTCCGATAGCATGAGATGTGATATCTCAATGCTTCTAATATCAAAACTGAGACCAACAAAAATGATATGTGATATCTAAGTCCTTCCCATTCCAATCCTGAGACCCTCCCTATAGCATGAGATGGGATATCCAAGTCCTTCCCATTCCAATCCTGAGACCCTTCCTATAGCATGAGATGTGATATCTCAATGCTTCTAATACCAAACCTGAGACCCTTCCTATAACATGAGATGGGAATATCCAACTCCTTACCATTCTAATCCTGAGACCCTTCCGATAGCAGAGATGTGATATCTCACTGCTTATACCAAACCTGAGACCCTTCCTATAGCATGAGATGTGATATCCAACTCCTTCCCATTCCAATACTGAGACACTTCCTATAGCATGAGATGTGATATCTCAATGCTTCTAATATCAAACTTGAGACCCTCCCTATAGCATGAGATGTGATATCCAAGTCCTTCCCATTCCAATCCTGAGACACTTCCTATAGCATGAGATGTGATATCTCAATGCTTCTAATACCAAACCTGAGACTCTTCCTATAACATGAGATGGGATATCCAACTCCTTCCCATTCCAATCCTGAGACCCTTCCGATAGCAGAGATGTGATATCTCAATGCTTATACCAAACCTGAGACCCTTCCTACGGCATGAGATGTCATATACAACTCCTTCCCATTCCAATCCTGAGACCCTTCCTATAGCATGAGATGTGATATCTCAATGCTTATACCAAACCTGAGACCCTTCCTATAGCATGAGATGTGATATCCAACTCCTTCCCATTCCAATCCTGAGACCCTTCCTATAGCATGAGATGTGATGTCTCAATGCTTCTAATACCAAACCTGAGATCCTTCCTATAACATGAGATGTGATATCCAACTCCTTCCATTCCAATCCTGAGACCCTTCCTATAGCATGAGATTTGATATCTCAATGCTTATACCAAACCTGAGACCCTTCCTATAGCATGAGATGTGATACCCAAGTCCTTCCCATTCCAATCCTTAGACCCTTCCTACAGCATGCAATATGATATCTCAATGATTCTAATAACAATCCTGAGACCCGTCCTATAACGTGAGATGGGATATCCAATTCCTTCCCATTCCAATCCTGAGACACTTCCGATAGCAGAGATGTGATATCTCAATGCTTATACCTAACCTGAGACCCTTCCTATAACATGAGATCGGATATCCAACTCCTTCCCGTTCCAAACCTGAGACCCTTCTTTAAGCATGAGATGTGATATCCAGCTCCTTCCCATTCCAATCCTGAGACACTTCCGATAGCATGAGATGTGATATCTCAATGCTTCTAATATCAAAACTGAAACCCTCCCTATAGCATGATATGTGATATCTAAATCCTTCCCATTCCAATCCTAAGACCCTTCCTATAGCATGAGATGTGATATCTCAATGCTTCTACCAAACCTGAGACCCTTCCTTTAGCATGAGATGTGATATCCAACTCCTTCCCATTCCAATCCTGAGACCCTTCCTATAGCATGAGATGTGATATCTCAATACTTCTAATACCAAACCTGAGATCCTTCCGATAACATGAGATGTGATATCCAAATCCTTCCCATTCCAATCCTGAGACCCTTCTGATAGCATGAGATGTGATATCTCAATGTTTCTAATACCAAACCTGAGATCCTTCCGATAGCATGAGATGTGATATCTCAATGCTTCTAATACCAAACCTGAGATCCTTCCTATAACATGAGATGTGATATCCAACTCCTTCCCATTCCAATCCTGAGACCCTTCTGATAGCATGAGATGTGATATCTCAATACTTCTAATACCAAACCTGAGATCCTTCCGATAACATGAGATGTGATATCCAAATCCTTCCCCTTCCAAACCTGAGACTCTCCCTTTAGCATGAGATGTGATATCCAACTCCTTCCCATTCCAATCCTGAGACCCTTCTGATAGCATGAGATGTGATATCTCAATGCCTCTAATACCAAACCTGAGATCCTACCTCTAACATGAAATGTGATATCCAACTCTTTCCCCTTCCAAACCTGAGAGCCTTCCTATAACATGAGATGTGATATCCAACTCCTTCCCATTCCAACCTGAGACCCTTCCTATAGCATGAGATGTGATATCTCAATGCCTCTAATACCAAACCTGAGATCCTTCCTCTAACATGAAATGTGATATCCAACTCCTTCCCTTTCCAAACCTGAGAGCCTATCTATAGCATGAGATGTGATATCCAAGTCCTTCCCATTCCAATCCTTAGGCCCTTCCTACAGCATGCAATATGATATCTCAATGATTCTAATAACAAACCTGAGACCCGTCCTATAACATGAGATGTGTTAAGACGGATTTCTGAACTCTGTCCTGGTGGCGCAGAAGTTCAGAAGGCCAACCTAATTACTTGGAACAGGGTAACCTCTGGACGAGCCAGACCAATCAAGGTAGCGATCGCGGCGGTCAAGACTAGGTCTCAAGAGGGGTGAGGGTGACTGAAAGCCCGCAATGAGCACACAAAACAAGATCACTTACAAACTACTCCAAACAGGTGTTATATAAAAAATATATACACGTTTATTTTAAGGCCTTTAAAACAATGACCGTAGCGAGAAAATCACAATATCACAATATTAAACCAACACATACCATATCAACACAATATATATACAAATACGACAGTCGCAAGCGTTATATGCACGAAATGTGTAGTCCACCTGAAAGGGAAGGAAAACAGGCAGTGCGATACAATGCTTTAGACTCAGTTCGCCTTCACAGACACCTAACTAGATGGAAGTCCGAGCCCTGCGAAGAGTGGAGCCTTGTGCTCAAAGTACCTGCACGCGCTGGTGCCAACGGGCGAAAGGAGAAGCTCTTCGAAGGAAGTCAGGCAGTTCAGTTTAGTGCATACAGAAGAAGAACAAGTTCCGCGACTCAAGCGCAGCCTCCACAGTGGGCAGAAGCAGAGCGCGAGTACGGACAAACGGGTGCTGTTTTACACAGCGGGGAAAAGCAATGGGCTCCTGCAGGAGGGCGACCAGATCCTAGCTATACTACTCACCGGTCCCCGATGCAAGCAGACCCAGGCTTCTCCGCGTCAGTTTCAGCAGCTGGCAGGTTCAGAAGAGCAGGGAACGCCTCGTCGTCGTGTTGAGTAAAAAGACGTCCCAATCGAAGAAACCTGCACAGTTTTGTCACCACAGCAGGGCAACGGAGCGGCCGTGTGTATCTGAGCCAAATGTACACTACTCGCTTCTAATACCAAACCTGAGACCCTTCCGATAGCATGAGATGTGATATCTCAATGCTTCAAAAACCAAACATGAGAACCATCCTATAACATGAGTTGTGAAATCCAAATCCTTCCCTTCCCAAACCTGAGACTCTTCCTATAGCATGAGATGTGATATCTCAATGCTTCTAATATCAAACTTGAGACCCTCCCTATAGCATGAGATGTGATATCCAAGTCCTTCCCATTCCAATCCTGAGACACTTCCTATAGCATGAGATGTGATATCTCAATGCTTCTAATACCAAACCTGAGACTCTTCCTATAACATGAGATGGGATATCCAACTCCTTCCCATTCCAATCCTGAGACTCTTCTGATAGCAGAGATGTGATATCTCAATGCTTATACCAAACCTGAGACCCTTCCTACGGCATGAGATGTCATATACAACTCCTTCCCATTCCAATCCTGAGACCCTTCCTATAGCATGAGATGTGATATCTCAATGCTTATACCAAACCTGAGACCCTTCCTATAGCATGAGATGTGATATCCAACTCCTTCCCATTCCAATCCTGAGACCCTTCCTATAGCATGAGATGTGATGTCTCAATGCTTCTAATACCAAACCTGAGATCCTTCCTATAACATGAGATGTGATATCCAACTCCTTCCATTCCAATCCTGAGACCCTTCCTATAGCATGAGATTTGATATCTCAATGCTTATACCAAACCTGAGACCCTTCCTATAGCATGAGATGTGATATCCAAGTCTTTCCCATTCCAATCCTTAGACCCTTCATACAGCATGCAATATGATATCTCAATGATTCTAATAACAATCCTGAGACCCGTCCTATAACATGAGATGGGATATCCAATTCCTTCCCATTCCAATCCTGAGACACTTCCGATAGCAGAGATGTGATATCTCAATGCTTATACCAAACCTGAGACCCTTCCTATAACATGAGATCGGATATCCAACTCCTTCCCGTTCCAAACCTGAGACCCTTCCTTTAGCATGAGATGTAATATCCAGCTCCTTCCCATTCCAATCCTGAGACACTTCCGATAGCATGAGATGTGATATCTCAATGCTTCTACCAAACCTGAGACCCTTCCTTTAGCATGAGATGTGATATCCAACTCCTTCCCATTCCAACCTGAGACCCTTCCTATAGCATGAGAAGGGATATCCAACTCCTTCCCAATCCAATCCTGAGACCCTTCCGATAGCAGAGATGTGATATCTCAATGCTTATACCAAACCTGAGACCCTTCCTATGGCATGAGATGTGATATCCAACTCCTTGCCATTCAAATCCTGAGACCCTCCCTATAACAAGAGATGTCATATCCAACTCCTTCCCATTCCAAACCTGAGACCCTTCCTTTAGCATGAGATGTGATATCCAAATCCTTCACATTCCAATCCGAAGACCCTTCCTATAACATGAGATGTGATATCCAACTCCTTCCCAATCCAATCCTGAGACCCTTCGGATAGCAGAGATGTGATATCTCAATGCTTATACCAAACCTGAGACCCTTCCTATGGCATGAGATGTGATATCCAACTCCTTGCCATTCAAATCCTGAGACCCTCCCTATAACAAGAGATGTCATATCCAACTCCTTCCCATTCCAAACCTGAGACCCTTCCTTTAGCATGAGATGTGATATCCAAATCCTTCACATTCCAATCCAGAGACCAATCCTATAGCATGAGATGTGATATCTCAATGCTTCTAATACCAAACCTGAGACCCTTCCGATAGCATGAGATGTGATATCTCAATGCTTCAAAAACCAAACATGAGAACCGTCCTATAACATGAGATGTGAAATCCAAATCCTTCCCTTCCCAAACCTGAGACTCTTCCTATAGCATGAGATGTGATATCTCAATGCTTCTAATATCAAACTTGAGACCCTCCCTATAGCATGAGATGTGATATCCAAGTCCTTCCCATTCCAATCCTTAGACACTTCCTATAGCATGAGATGTGATATCTCAATGCTTCTAATACCAAACCTGAGACTCTTCCTATAACATGAGATGGGATATCCAACTCCTTCCCATTCCAATCCTGAGACTCTTCTGATAGCAGAGATGTGATATCTCAATGCTTATACCAAACCTGAGACCCTTCTTACGGCATGAGATGTCATATACAACTCCTTCCCATTCCAATCCTGAGACCCTTACTATAGCATGAGATGTGATATCTCAATGCTTATACCAAACCTGAGACCCTTCCTATAGCATGAGATGTGATATCCAACTCCTTCCCATTCCAATCCTGAGACCCTTCCTATAGCATGAGATGTGATGTCTCAATGCTTCTAATACCAAACCTGAGATCCTTCCTATAACATGAGATGTGATATCCAACTCCTTCCATTCCAATCCTGAGACCCTTCCTATAGCATGAGATTTGATATCTCAATGCTTATACCAAACCTGAGACCCTTCCTATAGCATGAGATGTGATATCCAACTCCTTCCCATTCCAATCCTGAGACCCTTCCTATAGCATGCAATATGATATCTCAATGATTCTAATAACAATCCTGAGACCCGTCCTATAACATGAGATGGGATATCCAACTCCTTCCCATTCCAATCCTGAGACACTTCCGATAGCAGAGATGTGATATCTCAATGCTTATACCAAACCTGAGACCCTTCCTATAACATGAGATCGGATATCCAACTCCTTCCAGTTCCAAACCTGAGACCCTTCCTTTAGCATGAGATGTAATATCCAGCTCCTTCCCATTCCAATCCTGAGACACTTCCGATAGCATGAGATGTGATATCTCAATGCTTCTAATATCAAAACTGAAACCCTCCCTATAGCATGAGATGTGATATCCAACTCCTTCCCATTCCAACCTGAGACCCTTCCTATAGCATGAGAAGGGATATCCAACTCCTTCCCAATCCAATCCTGAGACCCTTCCGATAGCAGAGATGTGATATCTCAATGCTTATACCAAACCTGAGACCCTTCCTATGGCATGAGATATGATATCCAACACCTTGCCATTCAAATCCCGAGACCCTCCCTATAACAAGAGATGTCATATCCAACTCCTTCCCATTCCAAACCTGAGACCCTTCCTTTAGCATGAGATGTGATATCCAAATCCTTCACATTCCAATCCGGAGACCCTTCCTATAACATGAGATGTGATATCCAACTCCTTCCCAATCCAATCCTGAGACCCTTCCGATAGCAGAGATGTGATATCTCAATGCTTATACCAAACCTGAGACCCTTCCTATAGCATGAGATGTGATATCCAACTCCTTCCGATTCCAATCCTGAGACCCTTCCTATAGCATGAGATGTGATATCGCAATGCTTCTACCAAAACTGAGACCCTTCCTTTAGCATGAGATGTGATATCCAAGTCCTTCCCATTCCAATCCTGAGACCCTTCCTATAGCATGAGATGTGATATCTCAATGCTTCTAATACCAAACCTGAGATCCTTCCGATAGCATGAGATGTGATATCTCAATGCTTCTAATACCAAACCTGAGATCCTTCCTATAACATGAGATGTGATATCCAAATCCTTCCCCATCCAAACCTGAGACCCTCCCTTTAGCATGAGATGTGATATCCAACTCCTTCCCATTCCAATCCTGATACCCTTCTGATAGCATGAGATGTGATATCTCAATGCCTCTAATACCAAACCTGAGATCCTACCTCTAACATGAAATGTGATATCCAACTCCTTCCCTTTCCAAAGCTGAGAGCCTTCCTACAGCATGAGATGTGATATCCAAGTCCTTCCCATTCCAATCTTGAGACCCTTCCTATAACATGAGATGTGATATCCAACTCTTTCCCATTCCAACCTGAGACCTTTCCTATAGCATGAGATGGGATATCCAACAACTCCTTCCAAATCCAATCCTGATACCCTTCCGATAGCATGAGATGTGATATCCCAATGCTTCTACAAAACCTGAGACCCATACCATGGCATGATGTGATATCAAACTCCCGTCCTATACCATGAGACTTGATATCTCAATGCTTCTAATACCAAACCTGAGACCGGTCAAATAACATGAGATGTGATATCCAAATCCTTCCCCTTCCAAACCTGAGACCCTTCCTTTAGCATGAGATGTGATATCCAAATCCTTCCCATTCCAATCCTTAAACCCTTCCTATAGCATGAGATGTGATATCTCAATGTTTCTAATAAAAAACCTGAGACCCTTCCTATAGCAAGAGATGTGATATCCAAATCCTTCCCATTCCAACCTGAGACCCTTCCTATAGCATGAGAAGGGATATCCAACTCCTTCCCATTCCAATCCTTAAACCCTTCCTATAGCATGAGATGTGATATCTCAATGTTTCTAATAAAAAACCTGAGACCCTTCCTATAGCAAGAGATGTGATATCCAAATCCTTCCCATTCCACCCTGAGACCCTTCCTATAGCATGAGAAGGGATATCCAACTCCTTCCCATTTCAATCCTGAAATCCTTCCTATAACATGAGATGTGATATCCAATTCCTTCCCATTCCAAACCTGAGACCCTTCCTATTGGATGAGATGTGATATCCAACTCCTTCCCATTCCAAACCTGAGACCCTTCCTATACCATAAGATGTGATATCTCAATGCTTCTAATACCAAACTGGGACCCGTCCTATAACATGAGATATGATATCCAAATCCTTCCCATTCCAATCCTGAAACCCTTCCGATAGCATGAGATGTGATATCTCAATGTTTCTAATAAAAAACCTGAGACCCTTCATATAGCAAGAGATGTGATATCCAAATACTTCCCATTTCAATCTTGAGACCCTTCCTATAACATGAGATATGATACCCAACTCCTTCCCATTCCAACATGAGACCCTTCCTATAGCATGAGAAGGGATGTCCAACTCCTTCCCAATCCAATCCTGAGACCCTTCCGATAGCAGAGATGTGATATCTCAATGCTTATACCAAACCTGAGACCCTTCCTTTAGCATGAGATTTGATATCCAAATCCTTCACATTCCAATCCTGAGACCCTTCCTATAGCATGAGATGTGATATCTCAATGCTTCTAATACCAAACCTGAGATGCTTCCTATAACATGAGATGTGATATCCAACTCCTTCCCATTCCAAACCTGAGACCCTTCCGATAGCATGAGATGTGATATCTCAATGCTTCTAAAACCAAACATGAGAACCATCCTATAACATGAGATGTGAAATCCCAATCCTTCCCTTCCCAAACCTGAGACACTTCCTATAGCTTGAGATGTGATATCAAACTCCTTCCCATTCCAATCCTGAAATAGCTTGAGATGTGATATCCAACTCCTTCCCATTCCAATCCTGAGACCCTTATTATACCACGAGATATGATATCGCAAGGCTTCTAATACCAAACCTGAGACCCTTCCTATGGCATGAGATGTGATATCCAACTCCTTGCCATTCAAATCCCGAGACCCTCCCTATAACAAGAGATGTCATATCCAACTCCTTCCCATTCCAAACCTGAGACCCTTCCTTTAGCATGAGATGTGATATCCAAATCCTTCACATTCCAATCCAGAGACCAATCCTATAGCATGAGATGTGATATCTCAATGCTTCTAATACCAAACCTGAGACCCTTCCGATAGCATGAGATGTGATATCTCAATGCTTCAAAAACCAAACATGAGAACCATCCTATAACATGAGATGTGAAATCCAAATCCTTCCCTTCCCAAATCTGAGACTCTTCCTATAGCATGAGATGTGATATCTCAATGCTTCTACCAAACCTGAAACCCTTCCTATAGCATGAGATGTGATATACAACTCCTTCCCATTCCAATCCTGAGACACTTCCTATAGCATGAGATGTGATATCACAATGCTTCTAATACCAAACCTGAGACCCATTCTATAACATGAGATGTGATATCCAAATCCTTCCCCTTCCAAACCTGAGACCCTTCCTTTAGCATGAGATGTGATATCCAGCTCCTCCCATTCCAATCCTGAGACCCTTCCGATAGCATGAGATGTGATATCTCAATGCTTCTAATATCAAAACTGAGACCCTCCCTATAGCATGAGATGTGATATCTAAGTCCTTCCCATTCCAATCCTGAGACCCTTCCGATAGCAGAGATGTGATATCTCAATGCTTATACCAAACCTGAGACCCTTCCTATGGCATGAGATGTGATATCCAACTCCTTGCCATTCAAATCCTGAGACCCTCCCTATAACAAGAGATGTCATATCCAACTCCTTCCCATTCCAAACCTGAGACCCTTCCTTTAGCATGAGATGTGATATCCAAATCCTTCACATTCCAATCCGGAGACCAATCCTATAGCATGAGATGTGATATCTCAATGCTTCTAATACCAAACCTGAGACCCTTCCGATAGCATGAGATGTAATATCTCAATGCTTCAAAAACCAAACATGAGAACCATCCTATAACAAGAGATGTGAAATCCAAATCCTTCCCTTCCCAAACCTGAGACTCTTCCTATAGCATGAGATGTGATATCTCAATGCTTCTAATATCAAACTTGAGACCCTCCCTATAGCATGAGATGTGATATCCAAGTCCTTCCCATTCCAATCCTGAGACACTTCCTATAGCATGAGATGTGATATCTCAATGCTTCTAATACCAAACCTGAGACTCTTCCTATAACATGAGATGGGATATCCAACTCCTTCCCATTCCAATCCTGAGACTCTTCTGATAGCAGAGATGTGATATCTCAATGCTTATACCAAACCTGAGACCCTTCCTACGGCATGAGATGTCATATACAATTCCTTCCCATTCCAATCCTGAGACCCTTCCTATAGCATGAGATGTGATGTCTCAATGCTTCTAATACCAAACCTGAGATCCTTCCTATAACATGAGATGTGATATCCAACTCCTTCCATTCCAATCCTGAGACCCTTCCTATAGCATGAGATTTGATATCTCAATGCTTATACCAAACCTGAGACTCTTCCTATAGCATGAGATGTGATATCCAAGTCTTTCCCATTCCAATCCTTAGACCCTTCCTACAGCATGCAATATGATATCTCAATTATTCTAATAACAATCCTGAGACCCGTCCTATAACATGAGATGGGATATCCAATTCCTTCCCATTCCAATCCTGAGACACTTCCGATAGCAGAGATGTGATATCTCAATGCTTATACCAAACCTGAGACCCTTCCTATAACATGAGATCGGATATCCAACTCCTTCCCGTTCCAAACCTGAGACCCTTCCTTTAGCATGAGATGTAATATCCAGCTCCTTCCCATTCCAATCCTGAGACACTTCCGATAGCATGAGATGTGATATCTCAATGCTTCTAATATCAAAACTGAAACCCTCCCTATAGCATGATATGTGATATCTAAGTCCTTCCCATTCCAATCCTGAGACCCTTCCTATAGCATGAGATGTGATATCTCAATGCTTCTACCAAACCTGAGACCCTTCCTTTAGCATGAGATGTGATATCCAACTCCTTCCCATTCCAACCTGAGACCCTTCCTATAGCATGAGAAGGGATATCCAACTCCTTCCCAATCCAATCCTGAGACCCTTCCGATAGCCGAGATGTGATATCTCAATGCTTATACCAAACCTGAGACCCTTCCTATGGCATGAGATGTGATATCCAACTCCTTGCCATTCAAATCCTGAGACCCTCCCTATAACAAGAGATGTCATATCCAACTCCTTCCCATTCCAAACCTGAGACCCTTCCTTTAGCATGAGATGTGATATCCAAATCCTTCACATTCCAATCCGGAGACCCTTCCTATAACATGAGATGTGATATCCAACTCCTTCCCAATCCAATCCTGAGACCCTTCCGATAGCAGAGATGTGATATCTCAATGCTTATACCAAACCTGAGACCCTTCCTATGGCATGAGATGTGATATCCAACTCCTTGCCATTCAAATCCTGAGACCCTCCCTATAACAAGAGATGTCATATCAAACTCCTTCCCATTCCAAACCTGAGACCCTTCCTTTAGCATGAGATGTGATATCCAAATCCTTCACATTCCAATCCAGAGACCAATCCTATAGCATGAGATGTGATATCTCAATGCTTCTAATACCAAACCTGAGACCCTTCCGATAGCATGAGATGTGATATCTCAATGCTTCAAAAACCAAACATGAGAACCATCCTATAACATGAGATGTGAAATCCAAATCCTTCCCTTCCCAAACCTGAGACTCTTCCTATAGCATGAGATGTGATATCTCAATGCTTCTAATATCAAACTTGAGACCCTCCCTATAGCATGAGATGTGATATCCAAGTCCTTCCCATTCCAATCCTGAGACACTTCCTATAGCATGAGATGTGATATCTCAATGCTTCTAATACCAAACCTGAGACTCTTCCTATAACATGAGATGGGATATCCAACTCCTTCCCATTCCAATCCTGAGACTCTTCTGATAGCAGAGATGTGATATCTCAATGCTTATACCAAACCTGAGACCCTTCCTACGGCATGAGATGTCATATACAACTCCTTCCCATTCCAATCCTGAGACCCTTCCTATAGCATGAGATGTGATATCTGAATGCTTATGCCAAACCTGAGACCCTTCCTATAGCATGAGATGTGATATCCAACTCCTTCCCATTCCAATCCTGAGACCCTTCCTATAGCATGAGATTTGATGTCTCAATGCTTCTAATACCAAACCTGAGATCCTTCCTATAACATGAGATGTGATATCCAACTCCTTCCATTCCAATCCTGAGACCCTTCCTATAGCATGAGATTTGATATCTCAATGCTTATACCAAACCTGAGACCCTTCCTATACCATGAGATGTGATATCCAAGTCTTTCCCATTCCAATCCTTAGACCCTTCCTACAGCATGCAATATGATATCTCAATGATTCTAATAACAATCCTGAGACCCGTCCTATAACATGAGATGGGATATCCAATTCCTTCCCATTCCAATCCTGAGACACTTCCGATAGCAGAGATGTGATATCTCAATGCTTATACCAAACCTGAGACCCTTCCTATAACATGAGATCGGATATCCAACTCCTTCCCGTTCCAAACCTGAGACCCTTCCTTTAGCATGAGATGTAATATCCAGCTCCTTCCTATTCCAATCCTGAGACACTTCCGATAGCATGAGATGTGATATCTCAATGCTTCTAATATCAAAACTGAAACCCTCCCTATAGCATGATATGTGATATCTAAGTCCTTCCCATTCCAATCCTGAGACCCTTCCTATAGCATGAGATGTGATATCTCAATGCTTCTACCAAACCTGAGACCCTTCCTTTAGCATGAGATGTGATATCCAACTCCTTCCCATTCCAACCTGAGACCCTTCCTATAGCATGAGAAGGGATATCCAACTCCTTCCCAATCCAATCCTGAGACCCTTCCGATAGCAGAGATGTGATATCTCAATGCTTATACCAAACCTGAGACCCTTCCTATGGCATGAGATGTGATATCCAACTCCTTGCCATTCAAATCCTGAGACCCTCCCTATAACAAGAGATGTCATATCCAACTCCTTCCCATTCCAAACCTGAGACCCTTCCTTTAGCATGAGATGTGATATCCAAATCCTTCACATTCCAATCCGGAGACCCTTCCTATAACATGAGATGTGATATCCAACTCCTTCCCAATCCAATCCTGAGACCCTTCCGATAGCAGAGATGTGATATCTCAATGCTTATACCAAACCTGAGACCCTTCCTATGGCATGAGATGTGATATCCAACTCCTTGCCATTCAAATCCTGAGACCCTCCCTATAACAAGAGATGTCATATCCAACTCCTTCCCATTCCAAACCTGAGACCCTTCCTTTAGCATGAGATGTGATATCCAAATCCTTCACATTCCAATCCGGAGACCAATCCTATAGCATGAGATGTGATATCTCAATGCTTCTAATACCAAACCTGAGACCCTTCCGATAGCATGAGATGTGATATCTCAATGCTTCAAAAACCAAACATGAGAACCATCCTATAACATGAGATGTGAAATCCAAATCCTTCCCTTCCCAAACCTGAGACTCTTCCTATAGCATGAGATGTGATATCTCAATGCTTCTACCAAACCTGAAACCCTTCCTATAGCATGAGATGTGATATCCAACTCCTTCCCATTCCAATCCTGAGACACTTCCTATAGCATGAGATGGGATATCACAATGCTTCTAATACCAAACCTGAGACCCATCCTATAACATGAGATGTGATATCCAAATCCTTCCCCTTCCAAACCTGAGACCCTTCCTTTAGCATGAGATGTGATATCCAGCTCCTCCCATTCCAATCCTGAGACCCTTCCGATAGCATGAGATGTGATATCTCAATGCTTCTAATATCAAAACTGAGACCCTCCCTATAGCATGAGATGTGATATCTAAGTCCTTCCCATTCCAATCCTGAGACCCGATATCTCAATGCTTATACCAAACCTGAGACCCTTCCTATGGCATGAGATGTGATATCCAACTCCTTGCCATTCAAATCCTGAGACCCTCCCTATAACAAGAGATGTCATATCCAACTCCTTCCCATTCCAAACCTGAGACCCTTCCTTTAGCATGAGATGTGATATCCAAATCCTTCACATTCCAATCCGGAGACCAATCCTATAGCATGAGATGTGATATCTCAATGCTTCTAATACCAAACCTGAGACCCTTCCGATAGCATGAGATGTGATATCTCAATGCTTCAAAAACCAAACATGAGAACCATCCTATAACATGAGATGTGAAATCCAAATCCTTCCCTTCCCAAACCTGAGACTCTTCCTATAGCATGAGATGTGATATCTCAATGCTTCTAATATCAAACTTGAGACCCTCCCTATAGCATGAGATGTGATATCCAAGTCCTTCCCATTCCAATCCTGAGACACTTCCTATAGCATGAGATGTGATATCTCAATGCTTCTAATACCAAACCTGAGACTCTTCCTATAACATGAGATGGGATATCCAACTCCTTCCCATTCCAATCCTGAGACTCTTCTGATAGCAGAGATGTGATATCTCAATGCTTATACCAAACCTGAGACCCTTCCTACGGCATGAGATGTCATATACAACTCCTTCCCATTCCAATCCTGAGACCCTTCCTATAGCATGAGATGTGATATCTCAATGCTTATACCAAACCTGAGACCCTTCCTATAGCATGAGATGTGATATCCAACACCTTCCCATTCCAATCCTGAGACCCTTCCTATAGCATGAGATGTGATGTCTCAATGCTTCTAATACCAAACCTGAGATCCTTCCTATAACATGAGATGTGATATCCAACTCCTTCCATTCCAATCCTGAGACCCTTCCTATAGCATGAGATTTGATATCTCAATGCTTATACCAAACCTGAGACCCTTCCTATAGCATGAGATGTGATATCCAAGTCTTTCCCATTCCAATCCTTAGACCCTTCATATAGCATGCAATATGATATCTCAATGATTCTAATAACAATCCTGAGACCCGTCCTATAACATGAGATGGGATATCCAATTCCTTCCCATTCCAATCCTGAGACACTTCCGATAGCAGAGATGTGATATCTCAATGCTTATACCAAACCTGAGACCCTTCCTATAACATGAGATCGGATATCCAACTCCTTCCCGTTCCAAACCTGAGACCCTTCCTTTAGCATGAGATGTAATATCCAGCTCCTTCCCATTCCAATCCTGAGACACTTCCGATAGCATGAGATGTGATATCTCAATGCTTCTACCAAACCTGAGACCCTTCCTTTAGCATGAGATGTGATATCCAACTCCTTCCCATTCCAACCTGAGACCCTTCCTATAGCATGAGAAGGGATATCCAACTCCTTCCCAATCCAATCCTGAGACCCTTCCGATAGCAGAGATGTGATATCTCAATGCTTATACCAAACCTGAGACCCTTCCTATGGCATGAGATGTGATATCCAACTCCTTGCCATTCAAATCCTGAGACCCTCCCTATAACAAGAGATGCCATATCCAACTCCTTCCCATTCCAAACCTGAGACCCTTCCTTTAGCATGAGATGTGATATCCAAATCCTTCACATTCCAATCCGGAGACCCTTCCTATAACATGAGATGTGATATCCAACTCCTTCCCAATCCAATCCTGAGACCCTTCCGATAGCAGAGATGTGATATCTCAATGCTTATACCAAACCTGAGACCCTTCCTATGGCATGAGATGTGATATCCAACTCCTTCCCATTCCAAACCTGAGACCCTTCCTTTAGCATGAGATGTGATATCCAAATCCTTCACATTCCAATCCAGAGACCAATCCTATAGCATGAGATGTGATATCTCAATGCTTCTAATACCAAACCTGAGACCCTTCCGATAGCATGAGATGTGATATCTCAATGCTTCAAAAACCAAACATGAGAACCGTCCTATAACATGAGATGTGAAATCCAAATCCTTCCCTTCCCAAACCTGAGACTCTTCCTAAAGCATGAGATGTGATATCTCAATGCTTCTAATATCAAACTTGAGACCCTCCCTATAGCATGAGATGTGATATCCAAGTCCTTCCCATTCCAATCTTGAGACACTTCCTATAGCATGAGATGTGATATCTCAATGCTTCTAATACCAAACCTGAGACTCTTCCTATAACATGAGATGGGATATCCAACTCCTTCCCATTCCAATCCTGAGACTCTTCTGATAGCAGAGATGTGATATCTCAATGCTTATACCAAACCTGAGACCCTTCCTACGGCATGAGATGTCATATACAATTCCTTCCCATTCCAATCCTGAGACCCTTCCTATAGCATGAGATGTGATATCTCAATGCTTATACCAAACCTGAGACCCTTCCTATAGCATGAGATGTGATATCCAACTCCTTCCAATTCCAATCCTGAGACCCTTCCTATAGCATGAGATGTGATGTCTCAATGCTTCTAATACCAAACCTGAGATCCTTCCTATAACATGAGATGTGATATCCAACTCCTTCCATTCCAATCCTGAGACCCTTCCTATAGCATGAGATTTGATATCTCAATGCTTATACCAAACCTGAGACCCTTCCTATAGCATGAGATGTGATATCCAAGTCTTTCCCATTCTAATCCTTAGACCCTTGCTACAGCATGCAATATGATATCTCAATGATTCTAATAACAATCCTGAGACCCGTCCTATAACATGAGATGGGATATCCAACTCCTTCCCATTCCAATCCTGAGACACATCCGATAGCAGAGATGTGATATCTCAATGCTTATACCAAACCTGAGACCCTTCCTATAACATGAGATCGGATATCCAACTCCTTCCCGTTCCAAACCTGAGACCCTTCCTTTAGCATGAGATGTAATATCCAGCTCCTTCCCATTCCAATCCTGAGACACTTCCGATAGCATGAGATGTGATATCTCAATGCTTCTAATATCAAAACTGAAACCCTCCCTATAGCATGAGATGTGATATCCAACTCCTTCCCTTTCCAACCTGAGACCCTTCCTATAGCATGAGAAAGGATATCCAACTCCTTCCCAATCCAATCCTGAGACCCTTCCGATAGCAGAGATGTGATATCTCAATGCTTATACCAAACCTGAGACCCTTCCTATGGCATGAGATGTGATATCCAACACCTTGCCATTCAAATCCTGAGACCCTCCCTATAACAAGAGATGTCATATCCACCTCCTTCCCATTCCAAACCTGAGACCCTTCCTTTAGCATGAGATGTGATATCCAAATCCTTCACATTCCAATCCGGAGACCCTTCCTATAACATGAGATGTGATATCCAACTCCTTCCCAATCCAATCCTGAGACCCTTCCGATAGCAGAGATGTGATATCTCAATGCTTATACCAAACCTGAGACCCTTCCTATAGCATGAGATGTGATATCCAACTCCTTCCGATTCCAATCCTGAGACCCTTCCTATAGCATGAGATGTGATATCGCAATGCTTCTACCAAAACTGAGACCCTTCCTTTAGCATGAGATGTGATATCCAAGTCCTTCCCATTCCAATCCTGAGACCCTTCCTATAGCATGAGATGTGATATCTCAATGCTTCTAATACCAAACCTGAGATCCTTCCGATAGCATGAGATGTGATATCTCAATGCTTCTAATACCAAACCTGAGATCCTTCCTATAACATGAGATGTGATATCCAAATCCTTCCCCATCCAAACCTGAGACCCTCCCTTTAGCATGAGATGTGATATCCAACTCCTTCCCATTCCAATCCTGATACCCTTCTGATAGCATGAGATGTGATATCTCAATGCCTCTAATACCAAACCTGAGATCCTACCTCTAACATGAAATGTGATATCCAACTCCTTCCCTTTCCAAACCCGAGAGCCTTCCTACAGCATGAGATGTGATATCCAAGTCCTTCCCATTCCAATCTTGAGACCCTTCCTATAACATGAGATGTGATATCCAACTCTTTCCCATTCCAACCTGAGACCTTTCTTATAGCATGAGATGGGATATCCAACAACTCCTTCCAAATCCAATCCTGATACCCTTCCGATAGCATGAGATGTGATATCCCAATGCTTCTACAAAACCTGAGACCCATACCATGGCATGATGTGATATCAAACTCCCGTCCTATACCATGAGACTTGATATCTCAATGCTTCTAATACCAAACCTGAGACCGGTCAAATAACATGAGATGTGATATCCAAATCCTTCCCCTTCCAAACCTGAGACCCTTCCTTTAGCATGAGATGTGATATCCAAATCCTTCCCATTCCAATCCTTAAACCCTTCCTATAGCATGAGATGTGATATCTCAATGTTTCTAATAAAAATCTTGAGACCCTTCCTATAGCAAGAGATGTGATATCCAAATCCTTCCCATTCCAACCTGAGACCCTTCCTATAGCATGAGAAGGGATATCCAACTCCTTCCCATTCCAATCCTTAAACCCTTCCTATAGCATGAGATGTGATATCTCAATGTTTCTAATAAAAAACCTGAGACCCTTCCTATAGCAAGAGATGTGATATCCAAATCCTTCCCATTCCAACCTGAGACCCTTCCTATAGCATGAGAAGGGATATCCAACTCCTTCCCATTCCAATCCTGAGATTCTTCCTATAACATGAGATGTGATATCCAATTCCTTCCCATTCCAAACCTGAGACCCTTCCTATTGGATGAGATGTGATATCCAACTCCTTCCCATTCCAAACCTGAGACCCTTCCTATACCATAAGATGTGATATCTCAATGCTTCTAATACCAAACCTGGGACCCGTCCTATAACATGAGATATGATATCCAAATCCTTCCCATTCCAATCCTGAAACCCTTCCGATAGCATGAGATGTGATATCTCAATGTTTCTAATAAAAAACCTGAGACCCTTCATATAGCAAGAGATGTGATATCCAAATACTTCCCATTTCAATCTTGAGACCCTTCCTATAACATGAGATATGATATCCAACTCCTTCCAATTCCAACATGAGACCCTTCCTATAGCATGAGAAGGGATGTCCAACTCCTTCCCAATCCAATCCTGAGCCCTTCCGATAGCAGAGATGTGATATCTCAATGCTTATACCAAACCTGAGACCCTTCCTTTAGCATGAGATTTGATATCCAAATCCTTCACATTCCAATCCTGAGACCCTTCCTATAGCATGAGATGTGATATCTCAATGCTTCTAATACCAAACCTGAGATGCTTCCTATAACATGAGATGTGATATCCAACTCCTTCCCATTCCAAACCTGAGACCCTTCCGATAGCATGAGATGTGATATCTCAATGCTTCTAAAACCAAACATGAGAACCATCCTATAACATGAGATGTGAAATCCCAATCCTTCCCTTCCCAAACCTGAGACACTTCCTATAGCTTGAGATGTGATATCAAACTCCTTCCCATTCCAATCCTGAAATAGCTTGAGATGTGATATCCAACTCCTTCCCATTCCAATCCTTAGACTCTTATTATACCATGAGATGTGATATCTCAAGGCTTCTAATACCAAACCTGAGACCCTTCCTATGGCATGAGATGTGATATCCAACTCCTTGCCATTCAAATCCTGAGACCCTCCCTATAACAAGAGATGTCATATCCAACTCCTTCCCATTCCAAACCTGAGACCCTTCCTTTAGCATGAGATGTGATATCCAAATCCTTCACATTCCAATCCGGAGACCAATCCTATAGCATGAGATGTGATATCTCAATGCTTCTAATACCAAACCTGAGACCCTTCCGATAGCATGAGATGTAATATCTCAATGCTTCAAAAACCAAACATGAGAACCATCCTATAACATGAGATGTGAAATCCAAATCCTTCCCTTCCGAAACCTGAGACTCTTCCTATAGCATGAGATGTGATATCTCAATGCTTCTAATACCAAACCTGAGACTCTTCCTATAACATGAGATGGGATATCCAACTCCTTCCCATTCCAATCCTGAGACTCTTCTGATAGCAGAGATGTGATATCTCAATGCTTATACCAAACCTGAGACCCTTCCTACGGCATGAGATGTCATATACAACTCCTTCCCATTCCAATCCTGAGACCCTTCCTATAGAATGAGATGTGATATCTCAATGCTTATACCAAACCTGAGACCCTTCCTATAGCATGAGATGTGATATCCAACTCCTTCCCATTCCAATCCTGAGACCCTTCCTATAGCATGAGATGTGATGTCTCAATGCTTCTAATACCAAACCTGAGATCCTTCCTATAACATGAGATGTGATATCCAACTCCTTCCATTCCAATCCTGAGACCCTTCCTATAGCATGAGATTTGATATCTCAATGCTTATACCAAACCTGAGACTCTTCCTATAGCATGAGATGTGATATCCAAGTCTTTCCCATTCCAATCCTTAGACCCTTCCTACAGCATGCAATATGATATCTCAATGATTCTAATAACAATCCTGAAACCCGTCCTATAACATGAGATGGGATATCCAATTCCTTCCCATTCCAATCCTGAGACACTTCCGATAGCAGAGATGTGATATCTCAATGCTTATACCAAACCTGAGACCCTTCCTATAACATGAGATCGGATATCCAACTCCTTCCCATTCCAAACCTGAGACCCTTCCTTTAGCATGAGATGTAATATCCAGCTCCTTCCCATTCCAATCCTGAGACACTTCCGATAGCATGAGATGTGATATCTCAATGCTTCTAATATCAAAACTGAAACCCTCCCTATAGCATGATATGTGATATCTAAGTCCTTCCCATTCCAATCCTGAGACCCTTCCTATAGCATGAGATGTGATATCTCAATGCTTCTACCAAACCTGAGACCCTTCCTTTAGCATGAGATGTGATATCCAACTCCTTCCCATTCCAACCTGAGACCCTTCCTATAGCATGAGAAGGGATATCCAACTCCTTCCCAATCCAATCCTGAGACCCTTCCGATAGCAGAGATGTGATATCTCAATGCTTATACCAAACCTGAGACCCTTCCTATGGCATGAGATGTGATATCCAACTCCTTGCCATTCAAATCCTGAGACCCTCCCTATAACAAGAGATGTCATATCCAACTCCTTCCCATTCCAAACCTGAGACCCTTCCTTTAGCATGAGATGTGATATCCAAATCCTTCACATTCCAATCCGGAGACCCTTCCTATAACATGAGATGTGATATCCAACTCCTTCCCAATCCAATCCTGAGACCCTTCCGATAGCAGAGATGTGATATCTCAATGCTTATACCAAACCTGAGACCCTTCCTATGGCATGAGATGTGATATCCAACTCCTTGCCATTCAAATCCTGAGACCCTCCCTATAACAAGAGATGTCATATCCAACTCCTTCCCATTCCAATCCTGAGACCCTTCCTATAGCATGAGATGTGATGTCTCAATGCTTCTAATACCAAACCTGAGATCCTTCCTATAACATGAGATGTGATATCCAACTCCTTCCATTCCAATCCTGAGACCCTTCCTATAGCATGAGATTTGATATCTCAATGCTTATACCAAACCTGAGACTCTTCCTATAGCATGAGATGTGATATCCAAGTCTTTCCCATTCCAATCCTTAGACCCTTCCTACAGCATGCAATATGATATCTCAATGATTCTAATAACAATCCTGAAACCCGTCCTATAACATGAGATGGGATATCCAATTCCTTCCCATTCCAATCCTGAGACACTTCCGATAGCAGAGATGTGATATCTCAATGCTTATACCAAACCTGAGACCCTTCCTATAACATGAGATCGGATATCCAACTCCTTCCCGTTCCAAACCTGAGACCCTTCCTTTAGCATGAGATGTAATATCCAGCTCCTTCCCATTCCAATCCTGAGACACTTCCGATAGCATGAGATGTGATATCTCAATGCTTCTAATATCAAAACTGAAACCCTCCCTATAGCATGATATGTGATATCTAAGTCCTTCCCATTCCAATCCTGAGACCCTTCCTATAGCATGAGATGTGATATCTCAATGCTTCTACCAAACCTGAGACCCTTCCTTTAGCATGAGATGTGATATCCAACTCCTTCCCATTCCAACCTGAGACCCTTCCTATAGCATGAGAAGGGATATCCAACTCCTTCCCAATCCAATCCTGAGACCCTTCCGATAGCAGAGATGTGATATCTCAATGCTTATACCAAACCTGAGACCCTTCCTATGGCATGAGATGTGATATCCAACTCCTTGCCATTCAAATCCTGAGACCCTCCCTATAACAAGAGATGTCATATCCAACTCCTTCCCATTCCAAACCTGAGACCCTTCCTTTAGCATGAGATGTGATATCCAAATCCTTCACATTCCAATCCAGAGACCAATCCTATAGCATGAGATGTGATATCTCAATGCTTCTAATACCAAACCTGAGACCCTTCCGATAGCATGAGATGTGATATCTCAATGCTTCAAAAACCAAACATGAGAACAATCCTATAACATGAGATGTGAAATCCAAATCCTTCCCTTCCAAAACCTGAGACTCTTCCTATAGCATGAGTTGTGATATCTCAATGCTTCTACCAAACCTGAAACCCTTCCTATAGCATGAGATGTGATATCCAACTCCTTCCCATTCCAATCCTGAGACACTTCCTATAGCATGAGATGTGATATCACAATGCTTCTAATACCAAACCTGAAACCCATCCTATAACATGAGATGTGATATCCAAATCCTTCCCCTTCCAAACCTGAGACCCTTCCTTTAGCATGAGATGTGATATCCAGCTCCTCCCATTCCAATCCTGAGACCCTTCCGATAGCATGAGATGTGATATCTCAATGCTTCTAATATCAAAACTGAGACCCTCCCTATAGCATGAGATGTGATATCTAAGTCCTTCCCATTCCAATCCTGAGACCCTTCCGATAGCAGAGATGTGATATCTCAATGCTTATACCAAACCTGAGACCCTTCCTATGGCATGAGATGTGATATCCAACTCCTTGCCATTCAAATCCTGAGACCCTCCCTATAACAAGAGATGTCATATCCAACTCCTTCCCATTCCAAACCTGAGACCCTTCCTTTAGCATGAGATGTGATATCCAAATCCTTCACATTCCAATCCGGAGACCAATCCTATAGCATGAGATGTGATATCTCAATGCTTCTAATACCAAACCTGAGACCCTGCCGATAGCATGAGATGTGATATCTCAATGCTTCAAAAACCAAACATGAGAACCATCCTATAACATGAGATGTGAAATCCAAATCCTTCCCTTCCCAAACCTGAGACTCTTCCTATAGCATGAGATGTGATATCTCAATGCTTCTAATATCAAACTTGAGACCCTCCCTATAGCATGAGATGTGATATCCAAGTCCTTCCCATTCCAATCCTGAGACACTTCCTATAGCATGAGATGTGATATCTCAATGCTTCTAATACCAAACCTGAGACTCTTCCTATAACATGAGATGGGATATCCAACTCCTTCCCATTCCAATCCTGAGACTCTTCTGATAGCAGAGATGTGATATCTCAATGCTTATACCAAACCTGAGACCCTTCCTACGGCATGTGATGTCATATACAACTCCTTCCCATTACAATCCTGAGACCCTTCCTATAGCATGAGATGTGATATCTCAATGCTTATACCAAACCTGAGACCCTTCCTATAGCATGAGATGTGATATCCAACTCCTTCCCATTCCAATCCTGAGACCCTTCCGATAGCAGAGATGTGATATCTCAATGCTTATACCAAACCTGAGACCCTTCCTATGGCATGAGATGTGATATCCAACTCCTTGCCATTCAAATCCTGAGACCCTCCCTATAACAAGAGATGTCATATCCAACTCCTTCCCATTCCAAACCTGAGACCCTTCCTTTAGCATGAGATGTGATATCCAAATCCTTCACATTCCAATCCGGAGACCAATCCTATAGCATGAGATGTGATATCTCAATGCTTCTAATACCAAACCTGAGACCCTGCCGATAGCATGAGATGTGATATCTCAATGCTTCAAAAACCAAACATGAGAACCATCCTATAACATGAGATGTGAAATCCAAATCCTTCCCTTCCCAAACCTGAGACTCTTCCTATAGCATGAGATGTGATATCTCAATGCTTCTAATATCAAACTTGAGACCCTCCCTATAGCATGAGATGTGATATCCAAGTCCTTCCCATTCCAATCCTGAGACACTTCCTATAGCATGAGATGTGATATCTCAATGCTTCTAATACCAAACCTGAGACTCTTCCTATAACATGAGATGGGATATCCAACTCCTTCCCATTCCAATCCTGAGACTCTTCTGATAGCAGAGATGTGATATCTCAATGCTTATACCAAACCTGAGACCCTTCCTACGGCATGAGATGTCATATACAACTCCTTCCCATTACAATCCTGAGACCCTTCCTATAGCATGAGATGTGATATCTCAATGCTTATACCAAACCTGAGACCCTTCCTATAGCATGAGATGTGATATCCAACTCCTTCCCATTCCAATCCTGAGACCCTTCCTATAGCATGAGATTTGATGTCTCAATGCTTCTAATACCAAACCTGAGATCCTTCCTATAACATGAGATGTGATATCCAACTCCTTCCATTCCAATCCTGAGACCCTTCCTATAGCATGAGATTTGATATCTCAATGCTTATACCAAACCTGAGACCCTTCCTATAGCATGAGATGTGATATCCAAGTCTTTCCCATTCCAATCCTTAGACCCTTCCTACAGCATGCAATATGATATCTCAATGATTCTAATAACAATCCTGAGACCCGTCCTATAACATGAGATGGGATATCCAATTCCTTCCCATTCCAATCCTGAGACACTTCCGATAGCAGAGATGTGATATCTCAATGCTTATACCAAACCTGAGACCCTTCCTATAACATGAGATCGGATATCCAACTCCTTCCCGTTCCAAACCTGAGACCCTTCCTTTAGCATGAGATGTAATATCCAGCTCCTTCCCATTCCAATCCTGAGACCCTTCCTATAGCATGAGATGTGATATCTCAATGCTTCTACCAAACCTGAGACCCTTCCTTTAGCATGAGATGTGATATCCAACTCCTTCCCATTCCAACCTGAGACCCTTCCTATAGCATGAGAAGGGATATCCAACTCCTTCCCAATCCAATCCTGAGACCCTTCCGATAGCAGAGATGTGATATCTCAATGCTTATACCAAACCTGAGGCCCTTCCTATGGCATGAGATGTGATATCCAACTCCTTGCCATTCAAATCCTGAGACCCTCCCTATAACAAGAGATGTCATATCCAACTCCTTCCCATTCCAAACCTGAGACCCTTCCTTTAGCATGAGATGTGATATCCAAATCCTTCACATTCCAATCCGGAGACCCTTCCTATAACATGAGATGTGATATCCAACTTCTTCCCAATCCAATCCTGAGACCCTTCCGATAGCAGAGATGTGATATCTCAATGCTTATACCAAACCTGAGACCCTTCCTATGGCATGAGATGTGATATCCAACTCCTTGCCATTTAAATCCTGAGACCCTCCCTATAACAAGAGATGTCATATCCAACTCCTTCCCATTCCAAACCTGAGACCCTTCCTTTAGCATGAGATGTGATATCCAAATCCTTCACATTCCAATCCGGAGACCAATCCTATAGCATGAGATGTGATATCTCAATGCTTCTAATACCAAACCTGAGACCCTTCCGATAGCATGAGATGTGATATCTCAATGCTTCAAAAACCAAACATGAGAACCATCCTATAACATGAGATGTGAAATCCAAATCCTTCCCTTCCCAAACCTGAGACTCTTCCTATAGCATGAGATGTGATATCTCAATGCTTCTAATATCAAACATGAGACCCTCCCTATAGCATGAGATGTGATATCCAAGTCCTTCCCATTCCAATCCTGAGACACTTCCTATAGCATGAGATGTGATATCTCAATGCTTCTAATACCAAACCTGAGACTCTTCCTATAACATGAGATGGGATATCCAACTCCTTCCCATTCCAATCCTGAGACTCTTCTGATAGCAGAGATGTGATATCTCAATGCTTATACCAAACCTGAGACCCTTCCTACGGCATGAGATGTCATATACAACTCCTTCCCATTCCAATCCTGAGACCCTTCCTATAGCATGAGATGTGATATCTCAATGCTTATACCAAACCTGAGACCCTTCCTATAGCATGAGATGTGATATCCAACTCCTTCCCATTCCAATCCTGAGACCCTTCCTATAGCATGAGATGTGATGTCTCAATGCTTCTAATACCAAACCTGAGATCCTTTCTATAACATGAGATGGGATATCCAATTCCTTCCCATTCCAATCCTGAGACACTTCCGATAGCAGAGATGTGATATCTCAATGCTTATACCAAACCTGAGACCCTTCCTATAACATGAGATCGGATATCCAACTCCTTCCCGTTCCAAACCTGAGACCCTTCCTTTAGCATGAGATGTAATATCCAGCTCCTTCCCATTCCAATCCTGAGACACTTCCGATAGCATGAGATGTGATATCTCAATGCTTCTACCAAACCTGAGACCCTTCCTTTAGCATGAGATGTGATATCCAACTCCTTCCCATTCCAACCTGAGACCCTTCCTATAGCATGAGAAGGGATATCCAACTCCTTCCCATTCCAATCCTGATACCCTTCTGATAGCATGAGATGTGATATCCAAGTCCTTCCCATTCCAATCTTGAGCCACTTCCTATAGCATGAGATGTGATATCTCAATGCTTCTAATACCAAACCTGAGACTCTTCCTATAACATGAGATGGGATATCCAACTCCTTCCCATTCCAATCCTGAGACTCTTCTGATAGCAGAGATGTGATATCTCAATGCTTATACCAAACCTGAGACCCTTCCTACGGCATGAGATGTCATATACAACTCCTTCCCATTCCAATCCTGAGACCCTTCCTATAGCATGAGATGTGATATCTCAATGCATATACCAAACCTGAGACCCTTCCTATAGCATGAGATGTGATATCCAACTCCTTCCCATTCCAATCCTGAGACCCTTCCTATAGCATGAGATGTGATGTCTCAATGCTTCTAATACCAAACCTGAGATCCTTCCTATAACATGAGATGTGATATCCAACTCCTTCCATTCCAATCCTGAGACCCTTCCTATAGCATGAGATTTGATATCTCAATGCTTATACCAACACCTGAGACCCTTCCTATAGCATGAGATGTGATATCCAAGTCTTTCCCATTCTAATCCTTAGACCCTTCCTACAGCATGCAATATGATATCTCAATGATTCTAATAACAATCCTGAGACCCGTCCTATAACATGAGATGGGATATCCAACTCCTTCCCATTCCAATCCTGAGACACTTCCGATAGCAGAGATGTGATATCTCAATGCTTATACCAAACCTGAGACCCTTCCTATAACATGAGATCGGATATCCAACTCCTTCCCGTTCCAAACCTGAGACCCTTCCTTTAGCATGAGATGTAATATCCAGCTCCTTCCCATTCCAATCCTGAGACACTTCCGATAGCATGAGATGTGATATCTCAATGCTTCTAATATCAAAACTGAAACCCTCCCTATAGCATGAGATGTGATATCCAACTCCTTCACTTTCCAACCTGAGACCCTTCCTATAGCATGAGAAGGGATATCCAACTCCTTCCCAATCCAATCCTGAGACCCTTCCGATAGCAGAGATGTGATATCTCAATGCTTATACCAAACCTGAGACCCTTCCTATGGCATGAGATGTGATATCCAACACCTTGCCATTCAAATCCTGAGACCCTCCCTATAACAAGAGATGTCATATCCAACTCCTTCCCATTCCAAACCTGAGACCCTTCCTTTAGCATGAGATGTGATATCCAAATCCTTCACATTCCAATCCGGAGACCCTTCCTATAACATGAGATGTGATATCCAACTCCTTCCCAATCCAATCCTGAGACCCTTCCGATAGCAGAGATGTGATATCTCAATGCTTATACCAAACCTGAGACCCTTCCTATAGCATGAGATGTGATATCCAACTCCTTCCGATTCCAATCCTGAGACCCTTCCTATAGCATGAGATGTGATATCGCAATGCTTCTACCAAAACTGAGACCCTTCCTTTAGCATGAGATGTGATATCCAAGTCCTTCCCATTCCAATCCTGAGACCCTTCCTATAGCATGAGATGTGATATCTCAATGCTTCTAATACCAAACCTGAGATCCTTCCGATAGCATGAGATGTGATATCTCAATGCTTCTAATACCAAACCTGAGATCCTTCCTATAACATGAGATGTGATATCCAAATCCTTCCCCATCCAAACCTGAGACCCTCCCTTTAGCATGAGATGTGATATCCAACTCCTTCCCATTCCAATCCTGATACCCTTCTGATAGCATGAGATGTGATATCTCAATGCCTCTAATACCAAACCTGAGATCCTACCTCTAACATGAAATGTGATATCCAACTCCTTCCCTTTCCAAACCTGAGAGCCTTCCTACAGCATGAGATGTGATATCCAAGTCCTTCCCATTCCAATCTTGAGACCCTTCCTATAACATGAGATGTGATATCCAACTCTTTCCCATTCCAACCTGAGACCTTTCCTATAGCATGAGATGGGATATCCAACAACTCCTTCCAAATCCAATCCTGATACCCTTCCGATAGCATGAGATGTGATATCCCAATGCTTCTACAAAACCTGAGACCCATACCATGGCATGATGTGATATCAAACTCCCGTCCTATACCATGAGACTTGATATCTCAATGCTTCTAATACCAAACCTGAGACCGGTCAAATAACATGAGATGTGATATCCAAATCCTTCCCCTTCCAAACCTGAGACCCTTCCTTTAGCATGAGATGTGATATCCAAATCCTTCCCATTCCAATCCTTAAACCCTTCCTATAGCATGAGATGTTATATCTCAATGTTTCTAATAAAAAACCTGAGACCCTTCCTATAGCAAGAGATGTGATATCCAAATCCTTCCCATTCCAACCTGAGACCCTTCCTATAGCATGAGAAGGGATATCCAACTCCTTCCCATTCCAATCCTTAAACCCTTCCTATAGCATGAGATGTGATATCTCAATGTTTCTAATAAAAAACCTGAGACCCTTCCTATAGCAAGAGATGTGATATCCAAATCCTTCCCATTCCAACCTGAGACCCTTCCTATAGCATGAGAAGGGATATCCAACTCCTTCCCATTCCAATCCTGAGATCCTTCCTATAACATGAGATGTGATATCCAATTCCTTCCCATTCCAAACCTGAGACCCTTCCTATTGGATGAGATGTGATATCCAACTCCTTCCCATTCCAAACCTGAGACCCTTCCTATACCATAAGATGTGATATCTCAATGCTTCTAATACCAAACCTGGGACCCGTCCTATAACATGAGATATGATATCCAAATCCTTCCCATTCCAATCCTGAAACCCTTCCGATAGCATGAGACGTGATATCTCAATGTTTCTAATAAAAAACCTGAGACCCTTCATATAGCAAGAGATGTGATATCCAAATACTTCCCATTTCAATCTTGAGACCCTTCCTATAACATGAGATATGATATCCAACTCCTTCCCATTCCAACATGAGACCCTTCCTATAGCATGAGAAGGGATGTCCAACTCCTTCCCAATCCAATCCTGAGACCCTTCCGATAGCAGAGATGTGATATCTCAATGCTTATACCAAACCTGAGACCCTTCCTTTAGCATGAGATTTGATATCCAAATCCTTCACATTCCAATCCTGAGACCCTTCCTATAGCATGAGATGTGATATCTCAATGCTTCTAATACCAAACCTGAGATGCTTCCTATAACATGAGATGTGATATCCAACTCCTTCCCATTCCAAACCTGAGACCCTTCCGATAGCATGAGATGTGATATCTCAATGCTTCTAAAACCAAACATGAGAACCATCCTATAACATGAGATGTGAAATCCCAATCCTTCCCTTCCCAAACCCGAGACCCTTCCTATAGCTTGAGATGTGATATCAAACTCCTTCCCATTCCAATCCTGAAATAGCTTGAGATGTGATATCCAACTCCTTCCCATTCCAATCCTGAGACCCTTATTATACCATGAGATGTGATATCTCAAGGCTTCTAATACCAAACCTGAGACCCGTCCTAAAACATGAGATGTGAGATCCAAATCCTTCCCCTTCCAAACCTGAGACCTTTCCTTTAGCATATGTGATATCCAACTACTTCCCATTCCAATCCTGAGACACTTCCGATAGCATGAGATGTGATATCTCAATGCTTCTAATATCAAAACTGAAACCCTCCCTATAGCATGAGATGTGATATCCAACTCCTTCCCATTCCAACCTGAGACCCTTCCTATAGCATGAGAAGGGATATCCAACTCCTTCCCAATCCAATCCTGAGACCCTTCCGATAGCAGAGATGTGATATCTCAATGCTTATACCAAACCTGAGACCCTTCCTATGGCATGAGATGTGATATCCAACACCTTGCCATTCAAATCCTGAGACCCTCCCTATAACAAGAGATGTCATATCCAACTCCTTCCCATTCCAAACCTGAGACCCTTCCTTTAGCATGAGATGTGATATCCAAATCCTTCACATTCCAATCCGGAGACCCTTCCTATAACATGAGATGTGATATCCAACTCCTTCCCAATCCAATCCTGAGACCCTTCCGATAGCAGAGATGTGATATCTCAATGCTTATACCAAACCTGAGACCCTTCCTATGGCATGAGATGTGATATCCAACTCCTTGCCATTCAAATCCTGAGACCCTCCCTATAACAAGAGATGTCATATCCAACTCCTTCCCATTCCAAACCTGAGACCCTTCCTTTAGCATGAGATGTGATATCCAAATCCTTCACATTCCAATCCGGAGACCAATCCTATAGCATGAGATGTGATATCTCAATGCTTCTAATACCAAACCTGAGACCCTTCCGATAGCATGAGATGTAATATCTCAATGCTTCAAAAACCGAACATGAGAACCATCCTATAACATGAGATGTGAAATCCAAATCCTTCCCTTCCCAAACCTGAGACTCTTCCTATAGCATGAGATGTGATATCTCAATGCTTCTAATATCAAACTTGAGACCCTCCCTATAGCATGAGATGTGATATCCAAGTCCTTCCCATTCCAATCCTGAGACACTTCCTATAGCATGAGATGTGATATCTCAATGCTTCTAATACCAAACCTGAGACTCTTCCTATAACATGAGATGGGATATCCAACTCCTTCCCATTCCAATCCTGAGACTCTTCTGATAGCAGAGATGTGATATCTCAATGCTTATACCAAACCTGAGACCCTTCCTACGGCATGAGATGTCATATACAACTCCTTCCCATTCCAATCCTGAGACCCTTCCTATAGCATGAGATGTGATATCTCAATGCTTATACCAAACCTGAGACCCTTCCTATAGCATGAGATGTGATATCCAACTCCTTCCCATTCCAATCCTGAGACCCTTCCTATAGCATGAGATGTGATGTCTCAATGTTTCTAATACCAAACCTGAGATCCTTCCTATAACATGAGATGTGATATCCAACTCCTTCCATTCCAATCCTGAGACCCTTCCTATAGCATGAGATTTGATATCTCAATGCTTATACCAAACCTGAGACTCTTCCTATAGCATGAGATGTGATATCCAAGTCTTTCCCATTCCAATCCTTAGACCCTTCCTACAGCATGCAATATGATATCTCAATGATTCTAATAACAATCCTGAGACCCGTCCTATAACATGAGATGGGATATCCAATTCCTTCCCATTCCAATCCTGAGACACTTCCGATAGCAGAGATGTGATATCTCAATGCTTATACCAAACCTGAGACCCTTCCTATAACATGAGATCGGATATCCAACTCCTTCCCGTTCCAAACCTGAGACCCTTCCTTTAGCATGAGATGTAATATCCAGCTCCTTCCCATTCCAATCCTGAGACACTTCCGATAGCATGAGATGTGATATCTCAATGCTTCTAATATCAAAACTGAAACCCTCCCTATAGCATGATATGTGATATCTAAGTCCTTCCCATTCCAATCCTGAGACCCTTCCTATAGCATGAGATGTGATATCTCAATGCTTCTACCAAACCTGAGCCCCTTCCTTTAGCATGAGATGTGATATCCAACTCCTTCCCATTCCAACCTGAGACCCTTCCTATAGCATGAGAAGGGATATCCAACTCCTTCCCAATCCAATCCTGAGACCCTTCCGATAGCAGAGATGTGATATCTCAATGCTTATACCAAACCTGAGACCCTTCCTATGGCATGAGATGTGATATCCAACTCCTTGCCATTCAAATCCTGAGACCCTCCCTATAACAAGAGATGTCATATCCAACTCCTTCCCATTCCAAACCTGAGACCCTTCCTTTAGCATGAGATGTGATATCCAAATCCTTCACATTCCAATCCGGAGACCCTTCCTATAACATGAGATGTGATATCCAACTCCTTCCCAATCCAATCCTGAGACCCTTCCGATAGCAGAGATGTGATATCTCAATGCTTATACCAAACCTGAGACCCTTCCTATGGCATGAGATGTGATATCCAACTCCTTGCCATTCAAATCCTGAGACCCTCCCTATAACAAGAGATGTCATATCCAACTCCTTCCCATTCCAAACCTGAGACCCTTCCTTTAGCATGAGATGTGATATCCAAATCCTTCACATTCCAATCCAGAGACCAATCCTATAGCATGAGATGTGATATCTCAATGCTTCTAATACCAAACCTGAGACCCTTCCGATAGCATGAGATGTGATATCTCAATGCTTCAAAAACCAAACATGAGAACAATCCTATAACATGAGATGTGAAATCCAAATCCTTCCCTTCCCAAACCTGAGACTCTTCCTATAGCATGAGATGTGATATCTCAATGCTTCTACCAAACCTGAAACCCTTCCTATAGCATGAGATGTTATATCCAACTCCTTCCCATTCCAATCCTGAGACACTTCCTATAGCATGAGATGTGATATCACAATGCTTCTAATACCAAACCTGAAACCCATCCTATAACATGAGATGTGATATCCAAATCCTTCCCCTTCCAAACCTGAGACCCTTCCTTTAGCATGAGATGTGATATCCAGCTCCTCCCATTCCAATCCTGAGACCCTTCCGATAGCATGAGATGTGATATCTCAATGCTTCTAATATCAAAACTGAGACACTCCCTATAGCATGAGATGTGATATCTAAGTCCTTCCCAATCCAATCCTGAGACCCTTCCGATAGCAGAGATGTGATATCTCAATGCTTATACCAAACCTGAGACCCTTCCTATGGCATGAGATGTGATATCCAACTCCTTGCCATTCAAATCCTGAGACCCTCCCTATAACAAGAGATGTCATATCCAACTCCTTCCCATTCCAAACCTGAGACCCTTCCTTTAGCATGAGATGTGATATCCAAATCCTTCACATTCCAATCCGGAGACCAATCCTATAGCATGAGATGTGATATCTCAATGCTTCTAATACCAAACCTGAGACCCTTCCGATAGCATGAGATGTGATATCTCAATGCTTCAAAAACCAAACATGAGAACCATCCTATAACATGAGATGTGAAATCCAAATCCTTCCCTTCCCAAACCTGAGACTCTTCCTATAGCATGAGATGTGATATCTCAATGCTTCTAATATCAAACTTGAGACCCTCCCTATAGCATGAGATGTGATATCCAAGTCCTTCCCATTCCAATCCTGAGACACTTCCTATAGCATGAGATGTGATATCTCAATGCTTCTAATACCAAACCTGAGACTCTTCCTATAACATGAGATGGGATATCCAACTCCTTCCCATTCCAATCCTGAGACTCTTCTGATAGCAGAGATGTGATATCTCAATGCTTATACCAAACCTGAGACCCTTCCTACGGCATGAGATGTCATATACAACTCCTTCCCATTCCAATCCTGAGACCCTTCCTATAGCATGAGATGTGATATCTCAATGCTTATACAAAACCTGAGACCCTTCCTATAGCATGAGATGTGATATCCAACTCCTTCCCATTCCAATCCTGAGACCCTTCCTATAGCATGAGATTTGATGTCTCAATGCTTCTAATACCAAACCTGAGATCCTTCCTATAACATGAGATGTGATATCCAACTCCTTCCATTCCAATCCTGAGACCCTTCCTATAGCATGAGATTTGATATCTCAATGCTTATACCAAACCTGAGACCCTTCCTATAGCATGAGATGTGATATCCAAGTCTTTCCCATTCCAATCCTTAGACCCTTCCTACAGCATGCAATATGATATCTCAATGATTCTAATAACAATCCTGAGACCCGTCCTATAACATGAGATGGGATATCCAATTCCTTCCCATTCCAATCCTGAGACACTTCCGATAGCAGAGATGTGATATCTCAATGCTTATACCAAACCTGAGACCCTTCCTATAACATGAGATCGGATATCCAACTCCTTCCCGTTCCAAACCTGAGACCCTTCCTTTAGCATGAGATGTAATATCCAGCTCCTTCCCATTCCAATCCTGAGACACTTCCGATAGCATGAGATGTGATATCTCAATGCTTCTAATATCAAAACTGAAACCCTCCCTATAGCATGATATGTGATATCTAAGTCCTTCCCATTCCAATCCTGAGACCCTTCCTATAGCATGAGATGTGATATCTCAATGCTTCTACCAAACCTGAGACCCTTCCTTTAGCATGAGATGTGATATCCAACTCCTTCCCATTCCAACCTGAGACCCTTCCTATAGCATGAGAAGGGATATCCAACTCCTTCCCAATCCAATCCTGAGACCCTTCCGATAGCAGAGATGTGATATCTCAATGCTTATACCAAACCTGAGACCCTTCCTATGGCATGAGATGTGATATCCAACTCCTTGCCATTCAAATCCTGAGACCCTCCCTATAACAAGAGATGTCATATCCAACTCCTTCCCATTCCAAACCTGAGACCCTTCCTTTAGCATGAGATGTGATATCCAAATCCTTCACATTCCAATCCGGAGACCCTTCCTATAACATGAGATGTGATATCCAACTTCTTCCCAATCCAATCCTGAGACCCTTCCGATAGCAGAGATGTGATATCCCAATGCTTATACCAAACCTGAGACCCTTCCTATGGCATGAGATGTGATATCCAACTCCTTGCCATTCAAATCCTGAGACCCTCCCTATAACAAGAGATGTCATATCCAACTCCTTCCAATTCCAAACCTGAGACCCTTCCTTTAGCATGAGATGTGATATCCAAATCCTTCACATTCCAATCCGGAGACCAATCCTATAGCATGAGATGTGATATCTCAATGCTTCTAATACCAAACCTGAGACCCTTCCGATAGCATGAGATGTGATATCTCAATGCTTCAAAAACCAAACATGAGAACCATCCTATAACATGAGATGTGAAATCCAAATCCTTCCCTTCCCAAACCTGAGACTCTTCCTATAGCATGAGATGTGATATCTCAATGCTTCTACCAAACCTGAAACCCTTCCTATAGCATGAGATGTGATATCCAACTCCTTCCCATTCCAATCCTGAGACACTTCCAAATGCATGAGATGTGATATCACAATGCTTCTAATACCAAACCTGAGAGCCATCCTATAACATGAGATGTGATATCCAAATCCTTCCCCTTCCAAACCTGAGACCCTTCCTTTAGCATGAGATGTGATATCCAGCTCCTCCCATTCCAATCCTGAGACCCTTCCGATAGCATGAGATGTGATATCTCAATGCTTCTAATATCAAAACTGAGACCCTCCCTATAGCATGAGATGTGATATCTAAGTCCTTCCCATTCCAATCCTGAGACCCGATATCTCAATGCTTATACCAAACCTGAGACCCTTCCTATGGCATGAGATGTGATATCCAACTCCTTGCCATTCAAATCCTGAGACCCTCCCTATAACAAGAGATGTCATATCCAACTCCTTCCCATTCCAAACCTGAGACCCTTCCTTTAGCATGAGATGTGATATCCAAATCCTTCACATTCCAATCCGGAGACCAATCCTATAGCATGAGATGTGATATCTCAATGCTTCTAATACCAAACCTGAGACCCTTCCGATAGCATGAGATGTGATATCTCAATGCTTCAAAAACCAAACATGAGAACCATCCTATAACATGAGATGTGAAATCCAAATCCTTCCCTTCCCAAACCTGAGACTCTTCCTATAGCATGAGATGTGATATCTCAATGCTTCTAATATCAAACTTGAGACCCTCCCTATAGCATGAGAAGTGATATCCAAGTCCTTCCCATTCCAATCCTGAGACACTTCCTATAGCATGAGATGTGATATCTCAATGCTTCTAATACCAAACCTGAGACTCTTCCTATAACATGAGATGGGATATCCAACTCCTTCCCATTCCAATCCTGAGGCTCTTCTGATAGCAGAGATGTGATATCTCAATGCTTATACCAAACCTGAGACCCTTCCTACGGCATGAGATGTCATATACAACTCCTTCCCATTCCAATCCTGAGACCCTTCCTATAGCATGAGATGTGATATCTCAATGCTTATACCAAACCTGAGACCCTTCCTATAGCATGAGATGTGATATCCAACTCCTTCCCATTCCAATCCTGAGACCCTTCCTATAGCATGAGATGTGATGTCTCAATGCTTCTAATACCAAACCTGAGATCCTTCCTATAACATGAGATGTGATATCCAACTCCTTCCATTCCAATCCTGAGACCCGTCCTATAGCATGAGATTTGATATCTCAATGCTTATACCAAACCTGAGACCCTTCCTATAGCATGAGATGTGATATCCAAGTCTTTCCCATTCCAATCCTTAGACCCTTCCTACAGCATGCAATATGATATCTGAATGATTCTAATAACAATCCTGAGACCCGTCCTGTAACATGAGATGGGATATCCAATTCCTTCCCATTCCAATCCTGAGACACTTCCGATGGCAGAGATGTGATATCTCAATGCTTATACCAAACCTGAGACCCTTCCTATAACATGAGATCGGATATCCAACTCCTTCCCGTTCCAAACCTGAGACCCTTCCTTTAGCATGAGATGTAATATCCAGCTCCTTCCCATTCCAATCCTGAGACACTTCCGATAGCATGAGATGTGATATCTCAATGCTTCTACCAAACCTGAGACCCTTCCTTTAGCATGAGATGTGATATCCAACTCCTTCCCATTCCAACCTGAGACCCTTCCTATAGCATGAGAAGGGATATCCAACTCCTTCCCAATCCAATCCTGAGACCCTTCCGATAGCAGAGATGTGATATCTCAATGCTTCTAATACCAAACCTGAGACCCATCCTATAACATGAGATGTGATATCCAAATCCTTCCCCTTCCAAACCTGAGACCCTTCCTTTAGCATGAGATGTGATATCCAGCTCCTCCCATTCCAATCCTGAGACCCTTCCGATAGCATGAGATGTGATATCTCAATGCTTCTAATATCAAAACTGAGACCCTCCCTATAGCATGAGATGTGATATCTAAGTCCTTCCCATTCCAATCCTGAGACCCGATATCTCAATGCTTATACCAAACCTGAGACCCTTCCTATGGCATGAGATGTGATATCCAACTCCTTGCCATTCAAATCCTGAGACCCTCCCTATAACGAGATGTCATATCCAACTCCTTCCCATTCCAAACCTGAGACCCTTCCTTTAGCATGAGATGTGATATCCAAATCCTTCACATTCCAATCCGGAGACCCTTCCTATAACATGAGATGTGATATCCAACTCCTTCCCAATCCAATCCTGAGACCCTTCCGATAGCAGAGATGTGATATCTCAATGCTTATACCAAACCTGAGACCCTTCCTATGGCATGAGATGTGATATCCAACTCCTTCCCATTCCAAACCTGAGATCCTTCCTTTAGCATGAGATGTGATATCCAAATCCTTCACATTCCAATCCAGAGACCAATCCTATAGCATGAGATGTGATATCTCAATGCTTCTAATACCAAACCTGAGACCCTTCCGATAGCATGAGATGTGATATCTCAATGCTTCAAAAACCAAACATGAGAACCGTCCTATAACATGAGATGTGAAATCCAAATCCTTCCCTTCCCAAACCTGAGACTCTTCCTATAGCATGAGATGTGATATCTCAATGCTTCTAATATCAAACTTGAGACCCTCCCTATAGCATGAGATGTGATATCCAAGTCCTTCCCATTCCAATCTTGAGACACTTCCTATAGCATGAGATGTGATATCTCAATGCTTCTAATACCAAACCTGAGACTCTTCCTATAACATGAGATGGGATATCCAACTCCTTCCCATTCCAATCCTGAGACTCTTCTGATAGCAGAGATGTGATATCTCAATGCTTATACCAAACCTGAGACCCTTCCTACGGCATGAGATGTCATATACAACTCCTTCCCATTCCAATCCTGAGACCCTTCCTATAGCATGAGATGTGATATCTCAATGCTTATACCAAACCTGAGACCCTTCCTATAGCATGAGATGTGATATCCAACTCCTTCCCATTCCAATCCTGAGACCCTTCCTATAGCATGAGATGTGATGTCTCAATGCTTCTAATACCAAACCTGAGATCCTTCCTATAACATGAGATGTGATATCCAACTCCTTCCATTCCAATCCTGAGACCCTTCCTATAGCATGAGATTTGATATCTCAATGCTTATACCAAACCTGAGACCCTTCCTATAGCATGAGATGTGATATCCAAGTCTTTCCCATTCTAATCCTTAGACCCTTCCTACAGCATGCAATATGATATCTCAATGATTCTAATAACAATCCTGAGACCCGTCCTATAACATGAGATGGGATATCCAACTCCTTCCATTCCAATCCTGAGACACTTCCGATAGCAGAGATGTGATATCTCAATGCTTATACCAAACCTGAGACCCTTCCTATAACATGAGATCGGATATCCAACTCCTTCCCGTTCCAAACCTGAGACCCTTCCTTTAGCATGAGATGTAATATCCAGCTCCTTCCCATTCCAATCCTGAGACACTTCCGATAGCATGAGATGTGATATCTCAATGCTTCTAATATCAAAACTGAAACCCTCCCTATAGCATGAGATGTGATATCCAACTCCTTCCCTTTCCAACCTGAGACCCTTCCTATAGCATGAGAAGGGATATCCAACTCCTTCCCAATCCAATCCTGAGACCCTTCCGATAGCAGAGATGTGATATCTCAATGCTTATACCAAACCTGAGACCCTTCCTATGGCATGAGATGTGATATCCAACACCTTGCCATTCAAATCCTGAGACCCTCCCTATAACAAGAGATGTCATATCCAACTCCTTCCCATTCCAAACCTGAGACCCTTCCTTTAGCATGAGATGTGATATCCAAATCCTTCACATTCCAATCCGGAGACCCTTCCTATAACATGAGATGTGATATCCAACTCCTTCCCAATCCAATCCTGAGACCCTTCCGATAGCAGAGATGTGATATCTCAATGCTTATACCAAAACTGAGACCCTTCCTTTAGCATGAGATGTGATATCCAAGTCCTTCCCATTCCAATCCTGAGACCCTTCCTATAGCATGAGATGTGATATCTCAATGCTTCTAATACCAAACCTGAGATCCTTCCGATAGCATGAGATGTGATATCTCAATGCTTCTAATACCAAACCTGAGATCCTTCCTATAACATGAGATGTGATATCCAAATCCTTCCCCATCCAAACCTGAGACCCTCCCTTTAGCATGAGATGTGATATCCAACTCCTTCCCATTCCAATCCTGATACCCTTCTGATAGCATGAGATGTGATATCTCAATGCCTCTAATACCAAACCTGAGATCCTACCTCTAACATGAAATGTGATATCCAACTCCTTCCCTTTCCAAACCTGAGAGCCTTCCTACAGCATGAGATGTGATATCCAAGTCCTTCCCATTCCAATCTTGAGACCCTTCCTATAACATGAGATGTGATATCCAACTCTTTCCCATTCCAACCTGAGACCTTTCCTATAGCATGAGATGGGATATCCAACAACTCCTTCCAAATCCAATCCTGATACCCTTCCGATAGCATGAGATGTGATATCCCAATGCTTCTACAAAACCTGAGACCCATACCATGGCATGATGTGATATCAAACTCCCGTCCTATACCATGAGACTTGATATCTCAATGCTTCTAATACCAAACCTGAGACCGGTCAAATAACATGAGATGTGATATCCAAATCCTTCCGGTTCCAAACCTGAGACCCTTCCTTTAGCATGAGATGTGATATCCAAATCCTTCCCATTCCAATCCTTAAACCCTTCCTATAGCATGAGATGTGATATCTCAATGTTTCTAATAAAAAACCTGAGACCCTTCCTATAGCAAGAGATGTGATATCCAAATCCTTCCCATTCCAACCTGAGACCCTTCCTATAGCATGAGAAGGGATATCCAACTCCTTCCCATTCCAATCCTTAAACCCTTCCTATAGCATGAGATGTGATATCTCAATGTTTCTAATAAAAAACCTGAGACCCTTCCTATAGCAAGAGATGTGATATCCAAATCCTTCCCCTTCCAACCTGAGACCCTTCCTATAGCATGAGAAGGGATATCCAACTCCTTCCCATTCCAATCCTGAGATCCTTCCTATAACATGAGATGTGATATCCAATTCCTTCCCATTCCAAACCTGAGACCCTTCCTATTGGATGAGATGTGATATCCAACTCCTTCCCATTCCAAACCTGAGACCCTTCCTATACCATAAGATGTGATATCTCAATGCTTCTAATACCAAACCTGGGACCCGTCCTATAACATGAGATATGATATCCAAATCCTTCCCATTCCAATCCTGAAACCCTTCCGATAGCATGAGACGTGATATCTCAATGTTTCTAATAAAAAACCTGAGACCCTTCATATAGCAAGAGATGTGATATCCAAATACTTCCCATTTCAATCTTGAGACCCTTCCTATAACATGAGATATGATATCCAACTCCTTCCCATTCCAACATGAGACCCTTCCTATAGCATGAGAAGGGATGTCCAACTCCTTCCCAATCCAATCCTGAGACCCTTCCGATAGCAGAGATGTGATATCTCAATGCTTATACCAAACCTGAGACCCTTCCTTTAGCATGAGATTTGATATCCAAATCCTTCACATTCCAATCCTGAGACCCTTCCTATAGCATGAGATGTGATATCTCAATGCTTCTAATACCAAACCTGAGATGCTTCCTATAACATGAGATGTGATATCCAACTCCTTCCCATTCCAAACCTGAGACCCTTCCGATAGCATGAGATGTGATATCTCAATGCTTCTAAAACCAAACATGAGAACCATCCTATAACATGAGATGTGAAATCCCAATCCTTCCCTTCCCAAACCTGAGACCCTTCCTATAGCTTGAGATGTGATATCAAACTCCTTCCCATTCCAATCCTGAAATAGCTTGAGATGTGATATCCAACTCCTTCCCATTCCAATCCTGAGACCCTTATTATACCATGAGATGTGATATCTCAAGGCTTCTAATACCAAACCTGAGACCCGTCCTAAAACATGAGATGTGAGATCCAAATCCTTCCCCTTCCAAACCTGAGACCTTTCCTTTAGCATATGTGATATCCAACTACTTCCCATTCCAATCCTGAGACACTTCCGATAGCATGAGATGTGATATCTCAATGCTTCTACCAAACCTGAGACCCTTCCTTTAGCATGAGATGTGATATCCAACTCCTTCCCATTCCAACCTGAGACCCTTCCTATAGCATGAGAAGGGATATCCAACTCCTTCCCAATCCAATCCTGAGACCCTTCCGATAGCAGAGATGTGATATCGCAATGCTTATACCAAACCTGAGACCCTTCCTATGGCATGAGATGTGATATCCAACTCCTTGCCATTCAAATCCTGAGACCCTCCCTATAACAAGAGATGTCATATCCAACTCCTTCCCATTCCAAACCTGAGACCCTTCCTTTAGCATGAGATGTGATATCCAAATCCTTCACATTCCAATCCGGAGACCAATCCTATAGCATGAGATGTGATATCTCAATGCTTCTAATACCAAACCTGAGACCCTTCCGATAGCATGAGATGTGATATCTCAATGCTTCAAAAACCAAACATGAGAACCATCCTATAACATGAGATGTGAAATCCAAATCCTTCCCTTCCCAAACCTGAAACTCTTCCTATAGCATGAGATGTGATATCTCAATGCTTCTAATATCAAACTTGAGACCCTCCCTATAGCATGAGATGTGATATCCAAGTCCTTCCCATTCCAATCCTGAGACACTTCCTATAGCATGAGATGTGATATCTCAATGCTTCTAATACCAAACCTGAGACTCTTCCTATAACATGAGATGGGATATCCAACTCCTTCCCATTCCAATCCTGAGACTCTTCTGATAGCAGAGATGTGATATCTCAATGCTTATACCAAACCTGAGACCCTTCCTACGGCATGAGATGTCATATACAACTCCTTCCCATTCCAATCCTGAGACCCTTCCTATAGCATGAGATGTGATATCTCAATGCTTATACCAAATCTGAGACCCTTCCTATAGCATGAGATGTGATATCCAACTCCTTCCAATTCCAATCCTGAGACCCTTCCTATAGCATGAGATTTGATGTCTCAATGCTTCTAATACCAAACCTGAGATCCTTCCTATAACATGAGATGTGATATCCAACTCCTTCCATTCCAATCCTGAGACCCTTCCTATAGCATGAGATTTGATATCTCAATGCTTATACCAAACCTGAGACCCTTCCTATAGCATGAGATGTGATATCCAAGTCTTTCCCATTCCAATCCTTAGACCCTTCCTACAGCATGCAATATGATATCTCAATGATTCTAATAACAATCCTGAGACCCGTCCTATAACATGAGATGGGATATCCAATTCCTTCCCATTCCAATCCTGAGACACTTCCGATAGCAGAGATGTGATATCTCAATGCTTATACCAAACCTGAGACCCTTCCTATAACATGAGATCGGATATCCAACTCCTTCCCGTTCCAAACCTGAGACCCTTCCTTTAGCATGAGATGTAATATCCAGCTCCTTCCCATTCCAATCCTGAGACACTTCCGATAGCATGAGATGTGATATCTCAATGCTTCTAATATCAAAACTGAAACCCTCCCTATAGCATGATATGTGATATCTAAGTCCTTCCCATTCCAATCCTGAGACCCTTCCTATAGCATGAGATGTGATATCTCAATGCTTCTACCAAACCTGAGACCCTTCCTTTAGCATGAGATGTGATATCCAACTCCTTCCCATTCCAACCTGAGACCCTTCCTATAGCATGAGAAGGGATATCCAACTCCTTCCCAATCCAATCCTGAGACCCTTCCGATAGCAGAGATGTGATATCCCAATGCTTATACCAAACCTGAGACCCTTCCTATGGCATGAGATGTGATATCCAACTCCTTGCCATTCAAATCCTGAGACCCTCCCTATAACAAGAGATGTCATATCCAACTCCTTCCCATTCCAAACCTGAGACCCTTCCTTTAGCATGAGATGTGATATCCAAATCCTTCACATTCCAATCCGGAGACCAATCCTATAGCATGAGATGTGATATCTCAATGCTTCTAATACCAAACCTGAGACCCTTCCGATAGCATGAGATGTGATATCTCAATGCTTCAAAAACCAAACATGAGAACCATCCTATAACATGAGATGTGAAATCCAAATCCTTCCCTTCCCAAACCTGAGACTCTTCCTATAGCATGAGATGTGATATCTCAATGCTTCTACCAAACCTGAAACCCTTCCTATAGCATGAGATGTGATATCCAACTCCTTCCCATTCCAATCCTGAGACACTTCCTATAGCATGAGATGTGATATCACAATGCTTCTAATACCAAACCTGAGAGCCATCCTATAACATGAGATGTGATATCCAAATCCTTCCCCTTCCAAACCTGAGACCCTTCCTTTAGCATGAGATGTGATATCCAGCTCCTCCCATTCCAATCCTGAGACCCTTCCGATAGCATGAGATGTGATATCTCAATGCTTCTAATATCAAAACTGAGACCCTCCCTATAGCATGAGATGTGATATCTAAGTCCTTCCCATTCCAATCCTGAGACCCGATATCTCAATGCTTATACCAAACCTGAGACCCTTCCTATGGCATGAGATGTGATATCCAACTCCTTGCCATTCAAATCCTGAGACCCTCCCTATAACAAGAGATGTCATATCCAACTCCTTCCCATTCCAAACCTGAGACCCTTCCTTTAGCATGAGATGTGATATCCAAATACTTCACATTCCAATCCGGAGACCAATCCTATAGCATGAGATGTGATATCTCAATGCTTCTAATACCAAACCTGAGACCCTTCCGATAGCATGAGATGTGATATCTCAATGCTTCAAAAACCAAACATGAGAACCATCCTATAACATGAGATGTGAAATCCAAATCCTTCCCTTCCCAAACCTGAGACTCTTCCTATAGCATGAGATGTGATATCTCAATGCTTCTAATATCAAACTTGAGACCCTCCCTATAGCATGAGATGTGATATCCAAGTCCTTCCCATTCCAATCCTGAGACACTTCCTATAGCATGAGATGTGATATCTCAATGCTTCTAATACCAAACCTGAGACTCTTCCTATAACATGAGATGGGATATCCAACTCCTTCCCATTCCAATCCTGAGGCTCTTCTGATAGCAGAGATGTGATATCTCAATGCTTATACCAAACCTGAGACCCTTCCTACGGCATGAGATGTCATATACAACTCCTTCCCATTCCAATCCTGAGACCCTTCCTATAGCATGAGATGTGATATCTCAATGCTTATACCAAACCTGAGACCCTTCCTATAGCATGAGATGTGATATCCAACTCCTTCCCATTCCAATCCTGAGACCCTTCCTATAGCATGAGATGTGATGTCTCAATGCTTCTAATACCAAACCTGAGATCCTTCCTATAACATGAGATGTGATATCCAACTCCTTCCATTCCAATCCTGAGACCCGTCCTATAGCATGAGATTTGATATCTCAATGCTTATACCAAACCTGAGACCCTTCCTATAGCATGAGATGTGATATCCAAGTCTTTCCCATTCCAATCCTTAGACCCTTCCTACAGCATGCAATATGATATCTGAATGATTCTAATAACAATCCTGAGACCCGTCCTATAACATGAGATGGGATATCCAATTCCTTCCCATTCCAATCCTGAGACACTTCCGATAGCAGAGATGTGATATCTCAATGCTTATACCAAACCTGAGACCCTTCCTATAACATGAGATCGGATATCCAACTCCTTCCCGTTCCAAACCTGAGACCCTTCCTTTAGCATGAGATGTAATATCCAGCTCCTTCCCATTCCAATCCTGAGACACTTCCGATAGCATGAGATGTGATATCTCAATGCTTCTACCAAACCTGAGACCCTTCCTTTAGCATGAGATGTGATATCCAACTCCTTCCCATTCCAACCTGAGACCCTTCCTATAGCATGAGAAGGGATATCCAACTCCTTCCCAATCCAATCCTGAGACCCTTCCGATAGCAGAGATGTGATATCTCAATGCTTCTAATACCAAACCTGAGACCCATCCTATAACATGAGATGTGATATCCAAATCCTTCCCCTTCCAAACCTGAGACCCTTCCTTTAGCATGAGATGTGATATCTAGCTCCTCCCATTCCAATCCTGAGACCCTTCCGATAGCATGAGATGTGATATCCAAATCCTTCACATTCCAATCCAGAGACCAATCCTATAGCATGAGATGTGATATCTCAATGCTTCTAATACCAAACCTGAGACCCTTCCGATAGCATGAGATGTGATATCTCAATGCTTCAAAAACCAAACATGAGAACCGTCCTATAACATGAGATGTGAAATCCAAATCCTTCCCTTCCCAAACCTGAGACTCTTCCTATAGCATGAGATGTGATATCTCAATGCTTCTAATATCAAACTTGAGACCCTCCCTATAGCATGAGATGTGATATCCAAGTCCTTCCCATTCCAATCTTGAGACACTTCCTATAGCATGAGATGTGATATCTCAATGCTTCTAATACCAAACCTGAGACTCTTCCTATAACATGAGATGGGATATCCAACTCCTTCCCATTCCAATCCTGAGACTCTTCTGATAGCAGAGATGTGATATCTCAATGCTTATACCAAACCTGAGACCCTTCCTACGGCATGAGATGTCATATACAACTCCTTCCCATTCCAATCCTGAGACCCTTCCTATAGCATGAGATGTGATATCTCAATGCTTATACCAAACCTGAGACCCTTCCTATAGCATAAGATGTGATATCCAACTCCTTCCCATTCCAATCCTGAGACCCTTCCTATAGCATGAGATGTGATGTCTCAATGCTTCTAATACCAAACCTGAGATCCTTCCTATAACATGAGATGTGATATCCAACTCCTTGCCATTCAAATCCTGAGACCCTCCCTATAATGAGATGTCATATCCAACTCCTTCCCATTCCAAATCTCAATGCTTATACCAAACCTGAGACCCTTCCTATAGCATGAGATGTGATATCCAACTCCTTCCCATTCCAATCCTGAGACCCTTCCTATAGCATGAGATGTGATGTCTCAATGCTTCTAATACCAAACCTGAGACCCTTCCTATGGCATGAGATGTGATATCCAACTCCTTGCCATTCAAATCCTGAGACCCTCCCTATAACGAGATGTCATATCCAACTCCTTCCCATTCCAAACCTGAGACCCTTCCTTTAGCATGAGATGTGATATCCAAATCCTTCACATTCCAATCCGGAGACCCTTCCTATAACATGAGATGTGATATCCAACTCCTTCCATTCCAATCCTGAGACCCTTCCTATAGCATGAGATTTGATATCTCAATGCTTATACCAAACCTGAGACCCTTCCTATAGCATGAGATGTGATATCCAAGTCTTTCCCATTCTAATCCTTAGACCCTTCCTACAGCATGCAATATGATATCTCAATGATTCTAATAACAATCCTGAGACCCGTCCTATAACATGAGATGGGATATCCAACTCCTTCCCATTCCAATCCAGAGACACTTCCGATAGCAGAGATGTGATATCTCAATGCTTATACCAAACCTGAGACCCTTCCTATAACATGAGATCGGATATCCAACTCCTTCCCGTTCCAAACCTGAGACCCTTCCTTTAGCATGAGATGTAATATCCAGCTCCTTCCCATTCCAATCCTGAGACACTTCGGATAGCATGAGATGTGATATCTCAATGCTTCTAATATCAAAACTGAAACCCTCCCTATAGCATGAGATGTGATATCCAACTCCTTCCCTTTCCAACCTGAGACCCTTCCTATAGCATGAGAAGGGATATCCAACTCCTTCCCAATCCAATCCTGAGACCCTTCCGATAGCAGAGATGTGATATCTCAGTTCTTATACCAAACCTGAGACCCTTCCTATGGCATGAGATGTGATATCCAACACCTTGCCATTCAAATCCTGAGACCCTCCCTATAACAAGAGATGTCATATCCAACTCCTTCCCATTCCAAACCTAAGACCCTTCCTTTAGCATGAGATGTGATATCCAAATCCTTCACATTCCAATCCGGAGACCCTTCCTATAACATGAGATGTGATATCCAACTCCTTCCCAATCCAATCCTGAGACCCTTCCGATAGCAGAGATGTGATATCTCAATGCTTATACCAAAACTGAGACCCTTCCTTTAGCATGAGATGTGATATCCAAGTCCTTCCCATTCCAATCCTGAGACCCTTCCTATAGCATGAGATGTGATATCTCAATGCTTCTAATACCAAACCTGAGATCCTTCCGATAGCATGAGATGTGATATCTCAATGCTTCTAATACCAAACCTGAGATCCTACCTCTAACATGAAATGTGATATCCAACTCCTTCCCTTTCCAAACCTGAGAGCCTTCCTACAGCATGAGATGTGATATCCAAGTCCTTCCCATTCCAATCTTGAGACCCTTCCTATAACATGAGATGTGATATCCAACTCTTTCCCATTCCAACCTGAGACCTTTCCTATAGCATGAGATGGGATATCCAACAACTCCTTCCAAATCCAATCCTGATACCCTTCCGATAGCATGAGATGTGATATCCCAATGCTTCTACAAAACCTGAGACCCATACCATGGCATGATGTGATATCAAACTCCCGTCCTATACCATGAGACTTGATATCTCAATGCTTCTAATACCAAACCTGAGACCGGTCAAATAACATGAGATGTGATATCCAAATCCTTCCGGTTCCAAACCTGAGACCCTTCCTTTAGCATGAGATGTGATATCCAAATCCTTCCCATTCCAATCCTTAAACCCTTCCTATAGCATGAGATGTGATATCTCAATGTTTCTAATAAAAAACCTGAGACCCTTCCTATAGCAAGAGATGTGATATCCAAATCCTTCCCATTCCAACCTGAGACCCTTCCTATAGCATGAGAAGGGATATCCAACTCCTTCCCATTCCAATCCTTAAACCCTTCCTATAGCATGAGATGTGATATCTCAATGTTTCTAATAAAAAACCTGAGACCCTTCCTATAGCAAGAGATGTGATATCCAAATCCTTCCCATTCCAACCTGAGACCCTTCCTATAGCATGAGAAGGGATATCCAACTCCTTCCCATTCCAATCCTGAGATCCTTCCTATAACATGAGATGTGATATCCAATTCCTTCCCATTCCAAACCTGAGACCCTTCCTATTGGATGAGATGTGATATCCAACTCCTTCCCATTCCAAACCTGAGACCCTTCCTATACCATAAGATGTGATATCTCAATGCTTCTAATACCAAACCTGGGACCCGTCCTATAACATGAGATATGATATCCAAATCCTTCCCATTCCAATCCTGAAACCCTTCCGATAGCATGAGACGTGATATCTCAATGTTTCTAATAAAAAACCTGAGACCCTTCATATAGCAAGAGATGTGATATCCAAATACTTCCCATTTCAATCTTGAGACCCTTCCTATAACATGAGATATGATATCCAACTCCTTCCCATTCCAACATGAGACCCTTCCTATAGCATGAGAAGGGATGTCCAACTCCTTCCCAATCCAATCCTGAGACCCTTCCGATAGCAGAGATGTGATATCTCAATGCTTATACCAAACCTGAGACCCTTCCTTTAGCATGAGATTTGATATCCAAATCCTTCACATTCCAATCCTGAGACCCTTCCTATAGCATGAGATGTGATATCTCAATGCTTCTAATACCAAACCTGAGATGCTTCCTATAACATGAGATGTGATATCCAACTCCTTCCCATTCCAAACCTGAGACCCTTCCGATAGCATGAGATGTGATATCTCAATGCTTCTAAAACCAAACATGAGAACCATCCTATAACATGAGATGTGAAATCCCAATCCTTCCCTTCCCAAACCTGAGACCCTTCCTATAGCTTGAGATGTGATATCAAACTCCTTCCCATTCCAATCCTGAAATAGCTTGAGATGTGATATCCAACTCCTTCCCATTCCAATCCTGAGACCCTTATTATACCATGAGATGTGATATCTCAAGGCTTCTAATACCAAACCTGAGACCCGTCCTAAAACATGAGATGTGAGATCCAAATCCTTCCCCTTCCAAACCTGAGACCTTTCCTTTAGCATATGTGATATCCAACTACTTCCCATTCCAATCCTGAGACACTTCCGATAGCATGAGATGTGATATCTCAATGCTTCTAATATCAAAACTGAAACCCTCCCTATAGCATGAGATGTGATATCCAACTCCTTCCCATTCCAACCTGAGACCCTTCCTATAGCATGAGAAGGGATATCCAACTCCTTCCCAATCCAATCCTGAGAACCTTCCGATAGCAGAGATGTGATATCTCAATGCTTATACCAAACCTGAGACCCTTCCTATGGCATGAGATGTGATATCCAACACCTTGCCATTCAAATCCTGAGACCCTCCCTATAACAAGAGATGTCATATCCAACTCCTTCCCATTCCAAACCTGAGACCCTTCCTTTAGCATGAGATGTGATATCCAAATCCTTCACATTCCAATCCGGAGACCCTTCCTATAACATGAGATGTGATATCCAACTCCTTCCCAATCCAATCCTGAGACCCTTCCGATAGCAGAGATGTGATATCTCAATGCTTATACCAAACCTGAGACCCTTCCTATAGCATGAGATGTGATATCCAACTCCTTCCGATTCCAATCCCGAGACCCTTCCTATAGCATGAGATGTGATATCGCAATGCTTCTACCAAAACTGAGACCCTTCCTTTAGCATGAGATGTGATATCCAAGTCCTTCCCATTCCAATCCTGAGACCCTTCCTATAGCGTGAGATGTGATATCTCAATGCTTCTAATACCAATCCTGAGACCCTTCCTATAGCATGAGATGTGATGTCTCAATGCTTCTAATACCAAACCTGAGATTCTTCCTATAACATGAGATGTGATATCCAACTCCTTCCATTCCAATCCTGAGACCCGTCCTATAGCATGAGATTTGATATCTCAATGCTTATACCAAACCTGAGACCCTTCCTATAGCATGAGATGTGATATCCAAGTCTTCCCCATTCCAATCCTTAGACCCTTCCTACAGCATGCAATATGATATCTGAATGATTCTAATAACAATCCTGAGACCCGTCCTATAACATGAGATGGGATATCCAATTCCTTCCCATTCCAATCCTGAGACACTTCCGATAGCAGAGATGTGATATCTCAATGCTTATACCAAACCTGAGACCCTTCCTATAACATGAGATCGGATATCCAACTCCTTCCCGTTCCAAACCTGAGACCCTTCCTTTAGCATGAGATGTAATATCCAGCTCCTTCCCATTCCAATCCTGAGACACTTCCGATAGCATGAGATGTGATATCTCAATGCTTCTACCAAACCTGAGACCCTTCCTTTAGCATGAGATGTGATATCTGTTAGGAAAGATTTCGTTATTGTAGGGAACTTTCCTTCCATGTGGCAACCCCTAAACTTTTTGCTATTGTTTTCAACCTGTTTTCTTGACTTTGCCAGAGAAGTGCAGCCTTCTGCCGTACTCCTCTGGGCTTTCGCTCCTTTCTTACGGGGAAACTGACATGCCCTTAAGACAGTCAGTACCGGGGAACGCTGTTTCCCGTAGTTTCTTTTATCGTGTCGCCATTTTAGTGCAACACGACACAAGAGGGCACTGTAAGCTAAGTTACAGCTCTCTTGGGTCTCTAGCCTTCTACAGACCCTAGACACTCTTGTAGGATGGTTTTTGGATCGGTGCAAGTCATTCAGGGACTGGGCTGGTGGCAGCGATCATTTGGTTTATTTTGAGCTCCTTTTGCCGTTCTGAGCACCTTTTTGCCGCGAACACAAAAGGGTGGCCCGGCTACCCAAAATGGCCGGACCACGAGGCTCCTTTGTCTCGTCCACTGTCCGTCTTGCTCCCTTTACCTTCCCCCGGGTCAGGCGACCCGGGGCCTTCCTTATTTGGGCATGTAGTTTCCCGCGAAACACGGTTGCTTTCGCGGGCTTCTACATGTCGTTTGAGTGCCCCCAGGATGTGGGATGGGCTGTCTGGTCCCAATACACATCCTGGGTGCCAGAGAGTCTAGGGTGGTGTGAATGCCTGGGACCACTGTGGTCCGTGATTGGTCCACGTATGGTATGTGTGTTGATGAGCGGATCTCCCATTGGCTCCCCTCCGTTTTGGCGCGAAGGGAACCGTGGATAAGAGGGAGCTGGAAACACCACTACCATGTCGATCTCCTGAGTTCTTGCGAACCCAGGGATACAGGAGCCAAGTATCCTGCGAACACGAGGCTGGACCGAGGAATCACTGGTGACCCCCTGAAGAACTTCTGCTCCTCATTGCTGTCGTCCGGTGAAGCCCTTTCCACCTAAGATCGAACAAGAAGGCCTGTACTGGCGCTTCGACCTATTGGAATAGCAGGACCAGCTATTCCCGGCACCTTCATCAACTCCTGCTGTAAGCCTTCGGAAGTGTCTCTGGGCCATCCAGTTGACTGACCAGCTTACTAAGGAGGCCTGCTCTGTAATCGCCGACAGGTTGGGTGGTGTTCTGAGTCCGGGGCATGCTCACACGCTTCGTTTGCTTAGCAGTCCTAAGCTAGAGGTGAGCGGTGCTCGTTTGGCTTGAATACACCCGGCCGTTCCGTTGCCCTGCTGTGGCGACAAAACTGTGCTTGTTTCTTCGATCGGGACGTCTTTTTACTCTGCACGACGACGAGACGTTCCCTGCTCTTCAGAACCTGCCAGAAGCTGCATCTATCGAGGAGAAGCTCGGGCCTGCTTGCTTCGGGGACCGGTGAGTAGATTAGCTAGGATCTGGTCGCCCTCCTGCAGTGCCCCTTGCTTTTCCCCGCTGTAAATACAGCACCCCTTGTCCGTACTCGCGCCCTGCTCCTGCCTCACAGTGGAGGCTGCGCTAGAGTCGCGGACCGTGTTCTCCTTCATTAGAGCTCCCTACAGAGCTGTTCAACGTCCTCCGAAGAGCTTCACCTTCTGCCCATTGGCACCGGCGTGTGCAGGTACTTTTGAGCGCTAGGCTCCACTCTTCGTAGGGATTGGACTACCATCTAGTTAGGGGCCTCAGAAGGCGGACATATCACACGCATTGGTTCGCACTGCCTGTTTTCCTTCCCCTGCAGGTGGATAACATATTTCGTGCTGCTAATGCTGTGAAACTGTGTATTCTGTATATATATTGGGTGGATAGTGTATGTGTTGGTTTAATATCGTTGTATATTGCTGCTTTTACTGTGGTTATTAGTTTCAAGGCCTTATAATAAATGTGTATCTATTTTTGATATAAACAACTGTTTGGAGTAGTTTGTAAGCGCTCTTGCTTTGTGTGCTCACTGCGGGCTTTCAGTCACCCTCACCCCTCTTGAGACCTAGTCTTGACCGCCGCGATCGCTACCTTGATTGGTCTGGCTTGTCCAGAGGTTACCCTGTTCCAAGTAATTAGGTTGGCCTTCTGAACTTCTGCGCCACCAGGACAGAGTTCAGAAATCCGTCTTAACAAATTGGTGTACAGCGGTGGGATACGACTGAAGGTATCCAGTGTTGCGCACGAGCTAAGGCGTTTTCAGGTTATTCCAACCAGGACACGCAGTAAAGTATTGAATATAACGTTAAAAAGGCCATAGTCCTATCGACAGTATGGAAACGAATACTTTATTAACCTTAAATGCTTCGAAATCTGAAACATTGAAGAAGATGTGTGCGGAGAGAGGGGTTTCCTCTCAAGGCACTAAATTGGAAATGATCCAGAGAATCGTGGCGTGGCAAGAAGCGCAGCTTGACGCTATAACTTCCGAGGACAGTGCAGAAGGTGGTGGGGCTGCTCTCACTGGCAGAACCGACGGTTCTGCCGCTGCACTGATCCATCACGACCACGAGGACAGGGAGGATGTAATGTCTAACGTTTCCTCTGCCAGTGTTGATGGGGAGGCTATGCTTGAATTCAAGAAGCAAGAGCTGCGGTTTAGGCAGCAGGAGCTTGAATTCAGCATAGCCAAACTGAAAATCGACCAGGCAGAAAAACAAAAAGACAGGGATCACCAGTTGGAACTGGCCAAGCTTCAGTTCGCAAATGGGTCCAAGGGTCCTGGACATGGTTCTGGGGCTTCCTCTCATCCACGGTTTCCAAAAGATCTGCTCAGTGTGTATGAGGAACGAAATGACATTATGGACTGGTTAAATGCGTTTGAGTATGCATGCGAGGTTCAAGAGGTTGATAATGCGGATAAGATTGCATGGTTACTCAGCAGACTGCCCCATTCTGGTTGCAGTGCCATTATGGAAATGTCGAAGGCTGAGCGCGCTGATTTTGCAATGTTGAAGCAGACTCTCATTTTAAAGTTTGGGAAGACTCCGACCCAATATTTGAAAAGGTTTAGAGAGTATAAGAAAAAGGAAGGTGGTACTTGGGTGTCGTATGTAGCTGAGTCCCTGAAAAACTTGACTGGCTGGGTTGAAGGTTATAAGGTTTCTACCTTCGAAGGCATGATCAATCTGGTCATGCTGGAACACATTTTTGCTTCTTCTTCCCCGGAGCTTAAGCAGCATTTGGCCGATTCGAAGGAGATAGATCCTAAGAAGCTGGCCATTGCAGCAGATTTATGGGTGTCACATCGAGTGTCCCATAAGGACAAAACTCATCCTGGTAAGCAGGAGGAAGGGAAAAAGTCCAAAGATGTGGAGGGTGGGGAATCTGCTAAATCTTCTTCCCATAAGGGCCACAAAAAGAAAAATAAGGGTAAGCCATCCGAGAACTCACAGGGTAGTGGAGGTTCGCCTCCGAAACAGAACTCTGGTTATAATAAGCCTCCCTACGTAAACAGACCCAATGGGGCTTGTTTTTCTTGTGGAGCAACTGACCATGTGAAGGGGGATCCCCGTTGTAAGGTTAGACCTTTGGGGGTCCACTCCGCTAATCTGGCCTTCTCCTCCTACGAGGAAGAAGAGATTACAGGAGCATCCTTCTCCTCAGACTCATTTCCCAGCGGAATAGAGGCTGAGGTAGTTTTAGTGTCCCTGGGTTCCTGGGAGCCTAAAGTCGCAGAGGCGTATGCTAGGATTCCGGATAATACCAAGCACTACTTTAAAGACAGTGTGCTGATCAATGGAGTGGATACTCCAGCTCTTAGGGATAGTGGGTGCAGTCGAACTGTAGTGGATTCTACCTTGGTAGACTCAGAGGAAGTTGCCAGAGCTACTCTGATGCCCACTAAGTTGGCTGACGGCCCCCTCCGTATGTTTCCCGTGATCCCTGTTAATCTAACTTTAAATGGTACAGCAGTTAGGATTCCAGTGAGCATTCAGAGAAACGTCCCGGGAAAGGTCTTGTTGGGCAATGATCTCAGAGCTCTAGGGCTCGTAGGAGACACTGCCGAAAGACCCTACACACGGTCTCAAGCACGGGCAGCATTGGCCAAGTCCAATACGCCGCCCCAGCCGAAGGGGAAACCCAAGGCGAAAGGAGTCAACAAGTCCCGACGGGGGAAAGAGAATATTCCCCCGAACTCGCCTACCACTGCGGTGGAGGGAGTTGGTCAATCGCCCGAGCCTGACGAGGAGGTGGCGATGCCTGAAGTGTTCGACCCCAACGACCATCCTGAACTAAAAGACTTGTTAGTTGAAGGAGGTCCTGATAGGGACGACTTCAGTAAGGGCCAACGTGAGTGCCCATCTCTGGAAGGCCTAAGGAGACAGGCCTGCTCCCAGCTTGAGGGTGAACCTCCTGGGAAGCATCGGATTTATTGGGAAGGTGGACTCCTGTACAGTGAGCCCACAGAGTCTACAGAAGGAGACCATAGGAGGTTGGTGGTTCCCCTTTCTGTTAGACCCTTCCTCCTGCAGTTGGCGCATGAAGTTCCCCTTGCTGGTCACCTTGGAATGAAGAGGACCAAGCAGAGGTTATCTATGCACTTCTACTGGCCCAAGATGGGGGTGCAAGTAGAAAGTCACTGCAGGAGTTGTGCCTCCTGCCAGTTGTCTGGTAAGGTTGGCGCGACAATCCAAGCTCCGTTGGTACCGCTCCCAGTTGTGGGGGTACCATTTGAAAGGGTAGGGATCGACATCGTTGGTCCCCTTGACCCGCAAACATCCTCAGGCAATAGGTTTATCCTGGTGCTGGTCGACCATGCAACCAGGTATCCTGAGGCCATCCCATTAAAGACTGTAACTGCCAAGTCAGTTGCAAAAGCTTTACTCGGCATATTTACTAGGGTTGGCTTCCCTAAAGAAGTTGTGTCAGATCGTGGCAGCAACTTTATGTCGAAGTATATGCAGGCTATGTGGAAAGAATGTGGGGTCCCCTACAAGTTCTCTTCTGCATACCACCCCCAGACCAATGGTCTGGTGGAGCGTTTCAACAGAACGCTAAAGAGCATGATTGGGGCTCTGGAGGAGCCCCAGAGGAGGAAATGGGACCTTCTTTTACCATGCTTGTTGTTTGCCTACAGAGAGGTACCACAGGAGGGTGTTGGCTTCAGCCCCTTCGAACTTCTGTTCGGTCATCCCGTACGGGGACCCTTAGCCATCGTCAAAGAGGGATGGGAGATGCCCACTCCCCCTGTTACTACCAATGTAGTTGACTATGTGCTAGGGCTCAGAAAACGGATGGTACTCCTGATGGGCTTGGCTAGTGAAAAGTTGAAGGCAGGACAAGCGCTGGTGAAACATTGGTACGACCAGAAAGCTTCCTTAATTCACTTTACCCCTGGTCAGCAAGTCCTGATCATGAACCCTATAAGGCCTCGCGCTTTACAGGACAAATGGTCAGGCCCTTACACAGTGGTGGAGCCCCTGGGTGAGGTGAACTATTTAGTGGACCTTGGAAGGCCTGGACAGGCTCCAAAAGTGTTCCACGTAAATAGGCTGAAGGCTTTCGTCCCAAGAGTCGAAATCGCAGCACTGCTACTGGCGTCAGACGTTGAGGAAGAGGAGTCAGAACCTCTTCCCGACCTGTTCCAAAGCGGTCCTTCAGATAGCTCCGTTGAGGGTGTCCGAGTGGCCCCTCACCTGACTTCTGATCAGCAGGCTGAGGTGAAAAGTTTGCTTAGGCAGTTTTCCCCCCTGTTTTCACAGTCGCCTGGTTTGACACCTTGGTGCAAACATAACATTGACACAGGAGACAGTGTACCTACCAAAAGTAGGGGATACAGGATGTCGGATAAAGTACGGTCTTATATTAAGACCGAGGTCAACAAGATGTTAGACCTTGGGGTGATTGAACCCTCTAGTAGTCCTTGGTCCAGTCCTGTGGTATTGGTTCCAAAGGCAGGCACTTCTGAATTGAGGTTCTGCGTGGATTACAGGGCTCTGAATGCTGTCACCAAGACAGACGCTCACCCCTTGCCTCGAACTGACGAGCTGGTGGATACCTTGGGTGCCTCCAAGTACCTCAGCACGTTTGACCTGACTGCGGGCTATTGGCAAATAGCTTTAGCAGAACATGCCAAGGAGAAGACAGCATTTTCAACTCCCGACGGGCTTTACCAATTCCGGGTAATGCCGTTCGGATTGAAGAATGCACCTGCCACTTTCCAGAGGCTTGTGAATCATGTGTTGAATGGGTTGGACGAATTCTGTCTTGCATATCTGGACGATATAGCAGTTTTCAGTGCCACCTGGGAAGACCATGTGAAACACCTCGGGATTGTGCTCCAGGCTCTTCAGAAAGCCCACTTGACCATAAAGGCGAGTAAATGCCAGATTGGACAAGGCTCAGTGGTTTACCTTGGGCATGAAGTAGGTGGAGGAAGGATACAGCCTCTCCCCAGTAAAGTACAAGCAGTACAAGACTGGCCTACCCCCACTACACAAACCCAAGTGAGAGCCTTCTTAGGACTCACGGGTTATTACCGCAATTTTATGGCAGACTATGGCACCATAGCTGCTCCTCTGACTGCCCTCACAACTCCGAAGAAACCCAAGAAGGTAACTTGGACTGACGAGTGTGAGAAGGCCTTCAATGGCTTGAAAGACTCCTTGTGCCAGGCCCCTGTGCTCAGGGCCCCTGATTATCAAAGACCTTTTATCGTGCAGACGGATGCCTCTGACACTGGGATAGGAGCTGTACTATCACAAGTAGATGAGAAGGGTAAGGAACACCCTATCGGTTTTATTAGTCGCCAGCTTAAGGACAGAGAGCTCAGATGGTCCACGGTAGAGAAAGAATGTTTCTCTGTTGTGTGGGCCCTAAGGAAGCTGCGGCCCTACCTCTATGGGACCCACTTCACTGTGCAGACTGACCATAAGCCGTTAAAGTGGCTAATGAACATGAAGGGGGAGAATCCAAAGTTGCTTAGGTGGTCCATAAGTCTACAAGGCTTCGACTTCACTATTGAGCATAGGCCAGGTGTCCAACATAGCAATGCTGATGGGTTGTCCAGAATGTTTTACCGACCTGAACAAGAGACTCATCCAGGGGTGGATTAGTTCCCCCTGTCCATAGTCTGGGAGGGGCGAGTGTTAGGAAAGATTTCGTTATTGTAGGGAACTTTCCTTCCATGTGGCAACCCCTAAACTTTTTGCTATTGTTTTCAACCTGTTTTCTTGACTTTGCCAGAGAAGTGCAGCCTTCTGCCGTACTCCTCTGGGCTTTCGCTCCTTTCTTACGGGGAAACTGACATGCCCTTAAGACAGTCAGTACCGGGGAACGCTGTTTCCCGTAGTTTCTTTTATCGTGTCGCCATTTTAGTGCAACACGACACAAGAGGGCACTGTAAGCTAAGTTACAGCTCTCTTGGGTCTCTAGCCTTCTACAGACCCTAGACACTCTTGTAGGATGGTTTTTGGATCGGTGCAAGTCATTCAGGGACTGGGCTGGTGGCAGTGATCATTTGGTTTATTTTGAGCTCCTTTTGCCGTTCTGAGCACCTTTTTGCCGCGAACACAAAAGGGTGGCCCGGCTACCCAAAATGGCCGGACCACGAGGCTCCTTTGTCTCGTCCACTGTCCGTCTTGCTCCCTTTACCTTCCCCCGGGTCAGGCGACCCGGGGCCTTCCTTATTTGGGCATGTAGTTTCCCGCGAAACACGGTTGCTTTCGCGGGCTTCTACATGTCGTTTGAGTGCCCCCAGGATGTGGGATGGGCTGTCTGGTCCCAATACACATCCTGGGTGCCAGAGAGTCTAGGGTGGTGTGAATGCCTGGGACCACTGTGGTCCGTGATTGGTCCACGTATGGTATGTGTGTTGATGAGCGGATCTCCCATTGGCTCCCCTCCGTTTTGGCGCGAAGGGAACCGTGGATAAGAGGGAGCTGGAAACACCACTACCATGTCGATCTCCTGAGTTCTTGCGAACCCAGGGATACAGGAGCCAAGTATCCTGCGAACACGAGGCTGGACCGAGGAATCACTGGTGACCCCCTGAAGAACTTCTGCTCCTCATTGCTGTCGTCCGGTGAAGCCCTTTCCACCTAAGATCGAACAAGAAGGCCTGTACTGGCGCTTCGACCTATTGGAATAGCAGGACCAGCTATTCCCGGCACCTTCATCAACTCCTGCTGTAAGCCTTCGGAAGTGTCTCTGGGCCATCCAGTTGACTGACCAGCTTACTAAGGAGGCCTGCTCTGTAATCGCCGACAGGTTGGGTGGTGTTCTGAGTCCGGGGCATGCTCACACGCTTCGTTTGCTTAGCAGTCCTAAGCTAGAGGTGAGCGGTGCTCGTTTGGCTTGAATACACCCGGCCGTTCCGTTGCCCTGCTGTGGCGACAAAACTGTGCTTGTTTCTTCGATCGGGACGTCTTTTTACTCTGCACGACGACGAGACGTTCCCTGCTCTTCAGAACCTGCCAGAAGCTGCATCTATCGAGGAGAAGCTCGGGCCTGCTTGCTTCGGGGACCGGTGAGTAGATTAGCTAGGATCTGGTCGCCCTCCTGCAGTGCCCCTTGCTTTTCCCCGCTGTAAATACAGCACCCCTTGTCCGTACTCGCGCCCTGCTCCTGCCTCACAGTGGGGGCTGCGCTAGAGTCGCGGACCGTGTTCTCCTTCATTAGAGCTCCCTACAGAGCTGTTCAACGTCCTCCGAAGAGCTTCACCTTCTGCCCATTGGCACCGGCGTGTGCAGGTACTTTTGAGCGCTAGGCTCCACTCTTCGTAGGGATTGGACTACCATCTAGTTAGGGGCCTCAGAAGGCGGACATATCACACGCATTGGTTCGCACTGCCTGTTTTCCTTCCCCTGCAGGTGGATAACATATTTCGTGCTGCTAATGCTGTGAAACTGTGTATTCTGTATATATATTGGGTGGATAGTGTATGTGTTGGTTTAATATCGTTGTATATTGCTGCTTTTACTGTGGTTATTAGTTTCAAGGCCTTATAATAAATGTGTATCTATTTTTGATATAAACAACTGTTTGGAGTAGTTTGTAAGCGCTCTTGCTTTGTGTGCTCACTGCGGGCTTTCAGTCACCCTCACCCCTCTTGAGACCTAGTCTTGACCGCCGCGATCGCTACCTTGATTGGTCTGGCTTGTCCAGAGGTTACCCTGTTCCAAGTAATTAGGTTGGCCTTCTGAACTTCTGCGCCACCAGGACAGAGTTCAGAAATCCGTCTTAACAATATCCAACTCCTTCCCATTCCAACCTGAGACCCTTCCTATAGCATGAGAAGGGATATCCAACTCCTTCCCAATCCAATCCTGAGACCCTTCCGATAGCAGAGATGTGATATCTCAATGCTTATACCAAACCTGAGACCCTTCCTATGGCATGAGATGTGATATCCAACTCCTTGCCATTCAAATCCTGAGACCCTCCCTATAACGAGATGTCATATCCAACTCCTTCCCATTCCAAACCTGAGACCCTTCCTTTAGCATGAGATGTGATATCCAAATCCTTCACATTCCAATCCGGAGACCCTTCCTATAACATGAGATGTGATATCCAACTCCTTCCCAATCCAATCCTGAGACCCTTCCGATAGCAGAGATGTGATATCTCAATGCTTATACCAAACCTGAGACCCTACCTATGGCATGAGATGTGATATCCAACTCCTTCCCATTCCAAACCTGAGACCCTTCCTTTAGCATGAGATGTGATATCCAAATCCTTCACATTCCAATCCAGAGACCAATCCTATAGCATGAGATGTGATATCTCAATGCTTCTAATACCAAACCTGAGACCCTTCCGATAGCATGAGATGTGATATCTCAATGCTTCAAAAACCAAACATGAGAACCGTCCTATAACATGAGATGTGAAATCCAAATCCTTCCCTTCCCAAACCTGAGACTCTTCCTATAGCATGAGATGTGATATCTCAATGCTTCTAATATCAAACTTGAGACCCTCCCTATAGCATGAGATGGGATATCCAAGTCCTTCCCATTCCAATCTTGAGACACTTCCTATAGCATGAGATGTGATATCTCAATGCTTCTAATACCAAACCTGAGACTCTTCCTATAACATGAGATGGGATATCCAACTCCTTCCCATTCCAATCCTGAGACTCTTCTGATAGCAGAGATGTGATATCTCAATGCTTATACCAAACCTGAGACCCTTCCTACGGCATGAGATGTCATATACAACTCCTTCCCATTCCAATCCTGAGACCCTTCCTATAGCATGAGATGTGATATCTCAATGCTTATACCAAACCTGAGACCCTTCCTATAGCATGAGATGTGATATCCAACTCCTTCCCATTCCAATCCTGAGACCCTTCCTATAGCATGAGATGTGATGTCTCAATGCTTCTAATACCAAACCTGAGATCCTTCCTATAACATGAGATGTGATATCCAACTCCTTCCATTCCAATCCTGAGACCCTTCCTATAGCATGAGATTTGATATCTCAATGCTTATACCAAACCTGAGACCCTTCCTATAGCATGAGATGTGATATCCAAGTCTTTCCCATTCTAATCCTTAGACCCTTCCTACAGCATGCAATATGATATCTCAATGATTCTAATAACAATCCTGAGACCCGTCCTATAACATGAGATGGGATATCCAACTCCTTCCCATTCCAATCCTGAGACACTTCCGATAGCAGAGATGTGATATCTCAATGCTTATACCAAACCTGAGATCCTTCCTATAACATGAGATCGGATATCCAACTCCTTCCCGTTCCAAACCTGAGACCCTTCCTTTAGCATGAGATGTAATATCCAGCTCCTTCCCATTCCAATCCTGAGACACTTCCGATAGCATGAGATGTGATATCTCAATGCTTCTAATATCAAAACTGAAACCCTCCCTATAGCATGAGATGTGATATCCAACTCCTTCCCTTTCCAACCTGAGACCCTTCCTATAGCATGAGAAGGGATATTCAACTCCTTCCCAATCCAATCCTGAGACCCTTCCGATAGCAGAGATGTGATATCTCAATGCTTATACCAAACCTGAGACCCTTCCTATGGCATGAGATGTGATATCCAACACCTTGCCATTCAAATCCTGAGACCCTCCCTATAACAAGAGATGTCATATCCAACTCCTTCCCATTCCAAACCTGAGACCCTTCCTTTAGCATGAGATGTGATATCCAAATCCTTCACATTCCAATCCGGAGACCCTTCCTATAACATGAGATGTGATATCCAACTCCTTCCCAATCCAATCCTGAGACCCTTCCGATAGCAGAGATGTGATATCTCAATGCTTATACCAAACCTGAGACCCTTCCTATAGCATGAGATGTGATATCCAACTCCTTCCGATTCCAATCCTGAGACCCTTCCTATAGCATGAGATGTGATATCGCAATGCTTCTACCAAAACTGAGACCCTTCCTTTAGCATGAGATGTGATATCCAAGTCCTTCCCATTCCAATCCTGAGACCCTTCCTATAGCATGAGATGTGATATCTCAATGCTTCTAATACCAAACCTGAGATCCTTCCGATAGCATGAGATGTGATATCTCAATGCTTCTAATACCAAACCTGAGATCCTTCCTATAACATGAGATGTGATATCCAAATCCTTCCCCATCCAAACCTGAGACCCTCCCTTTAGCATGAGATGTGATATCCAACTCCTTCCCATTCCAATCCTGATACCCTTCTGATAGCATGAGATGTGATATCTCAATGCCTCTAATACCAAACCTGAGATCCTACCTCTAACATGAAATGTGATATCCAACTCCTTCCCTTTCCAAACCTGAGAGCCTTCCTACAGCATGAGATGTGATATCCAAGTCCTTCCCATTCCAATCTTGGGACCCTTCCTATAACATGAGATGTGATATCCAACTCTTTCCCATTCCAACCTGAGACCTTTCCTATAGCATGAGATGAGATATCCAACAACTCCTTCCAAATCCAATCCTGATAACCTTCCGATAGCATGAGATGTGATATCCAAATGCTTCTACAAAACCTGAGACCCATACCATGGCATGATGTGATATCAAACTCCCGTCCTATACCATGAGACTTGATATCTCAATGCTTCTAATACCAAACCTGAGACCGGTCAAATAACATGAGATGTGATATCCAAATCCTTCCGGTTCCAAACCTGAGACCCTTCCTTTAGCATGAGATGTGATATCCAAATCCTTCCCATTCCAATCCTTAAACCCTTCCTATAGCATGATATGTGATATCTCAATGTTTCTAATAAAAAACCTGAGACCCTTCCTATAGCAAGAGATGTGATATCCAAATCCTTCCCATTCCAACCTGAGACCCTTCCTATAGCATGAGAAGGGATATCCAACTCCTTCCCATTCCAATCCTTAAACCATTCCTATAGCATGAGATGTGATATCTCAATGTTTCTAATAAAAAACCTGAGACCCTTCCTATAGCAAGAGATGTGATATCCAAATCCTTCCCATTCCAACCTGAGACCCTTCCTATAGCATGAGAAGGGATATCCAACTCCTTCCCATTCCAATCCTGAGATCCTTCCTATAACATGAGATGTGATATCCAATTCCTTCCCATTCCAAACCTGAGACCCTTCCTATTGGATGAGATGTGATATCCAACTCCTTCCCATTCCAAACCTGAGACCCTTCCTATACCATAAGATGTGATATCTCAATGCTTCTAATACCAAACCTGGGACCCGTCCTATAACATGAGATATGATATCCAAATCCTTCCCATTCCAATCCTGAAACCCTTCCGATAGCATGAGACGTGATATCTCAATGTTTCTAATAAAAAACCTGAGACCCTTCATATAGCAAGAGATGTGATATCCAAATACTTCCCATTTCAATCTTGAGACCCTTCCTATAACATGAGATATGATATCCAACTCCTTCCCATTCCAACATGAGACCCTTCCTATAGCATGAGAAGGGATGTCCAACTCCTTCCCAATCCAATCCTGAGACCCTTCCGATAGCAGAGATGTGATATCTCAATGCTTATACCAAACCTGAGACCCTTCCTTTAGCATGAGATTTGATATCCAAATCCTTCACATTCCAATCCTGAGACCCTTCCTATAGCATGAGATGTGATATCTCAATGCTTCTAATACCAAACCTGAGATGCTTCCTATAACATGAGATGTGATATCCAACTCCTTCCCATTCCAAACCTGAGACCCTTCCGATAGCATGAGATGTGATATCTCAATGCTTCTAAAACCAAACATGAGAACCATCCTATAACATGAGATGTGAAATCCCAATCCTTCCCTTCCCAAACCTGAGACCCTTCCTATAGCTTGAGATGTGATATCAAACTCCTTCCCATTCCAATCCTGAAATAGCTTGAGATGTGATATCCAACTCCTTCCCATTACAATCCTGAGACCCTTATTATACCATGGGATGTGATATCTCAAGGCTTCTAATACCAAACCTGAGACCCGTCCTAAAACATGAGATGTGAGATCCAAATCCTTCCCCTTCCAAACCTGAGACCTTTCCTTTAGCATATGTGATATCCAACTACTTCCCATTCCAATCCTGAGACACTTCCGATAGCATGAGATGTGATATCTCAATGCTTCTAATATCAAAACTGAAACCCTCCCTATAGCATGAGATGTGATATCCAACTCCTTCCCATTCCAACCTGAGACCCTTCCTATAGCATGAGAAGGGATATCCAACTCCTTCCCAATCCAATCCTGAGACCCTTCCGATAGCAGAGATGTGATATCTCAATGCTTATACCAAACCTGAGACCCTTCCTATGGCATGAGATGTGATATCCAACACCTTGCCATTCAAATCCTGAGACCCTCCCTATAACAAGAGATGTCATATCCAACTCCTTCCCATTCCAAACCTGAGACCCTTCCTTTAGCATGAGATGTGATATCCAAATCCTTCACATTCCAATCCGGAGACCCTTCCTATAACATGAGATGTGATATCCAACTCCTTCCCAATCCAATCCTGAGACCCTTCCGATAGCAGAGATGTGATATCTCAATGCTTATACCAAACCTGAGACCCTTCCTATAGCATGAGATGTGATATCCAACTCCTTCCGATTCCAATCCCGAGACCCTTCCTATAGCATGAGATGTGATATCGCAATGCTTCTACCAAAACTGAGACCCTTCCTTTAGCATGAGATGTGATATCCAAGTCCTTCCCATTCCAATCCTGAGACCCTTCCTATAGCGTGAGATGTGATATCTCAATGCTTCTAATACCAAACCTGAGATCCTTCCGATAGCATGAGATATGATATCTCAATGCTTCTAATACCAAACCTGAGATCCTTCCTATAACATGAGATGTGATATCCAAATCCTTCCCCATCCAAACCTGAGACCCTCCCTTTAGCATGAGATGTGATATCCAACTCCTTCCCATTCCAATCCTGAAACCCTCCCTATAGCATGAGATGTGATATCCAACTCCTTCCCATTCCAACCTGAGACCCTTCCTATAGCATGAGAAGGGATATCCAACTCCTTCCCAAGCCAATCCTGAGACCCTTCCAATAGCAGAGATGTGATATCTCAATGCTTATACCAAACCTGAGACCCTTCCTAATGCATGAGATGTGATATCCAACACCTTGCCATTCAAATCCTGAGACCCTCCCTATAACAAGAGATGTCATATCCAACTCCTTCCCATTCCAAACCTGAGACCCTTCCTTTAGCATGAGATGTGATATCCAAGTCCTTCCCATTCCAATCTTGAGACCCTTCCTATAACATGAGATGTGATATCCAACTCTTTCCCATTCCAACCTGAGACCTTTCCTATAGCATGAGATGGGATATCCAACAACTCCTTCCAAATCCAATCCTGATACCCTTCCGATAGCATGAGATGTGATATCCCAATGCTTCTACAAAACCTGAGACCCATACCATGGCATGATGTGATATCAAACTCCCGTCCTATACCATGAGACTTGATATCTCAATGCTTCTAATAAAAAACCTGAGACCCTTCCTATAGCAAGAGATGTGATATCCAAATCCTTCCCATTCCAACCTGAGACCCTTCCTATAGCATGAGAAGGGATATCCAACTCCTTCCCATTCCAATCCTTAAACCCTTCCTATAGCATGAGATGTGATATCTCAATGTTTCTAATAAAAAACCTGAGACCCTTCCTATAGCAAGAGATGTGATATCCAAATCCTTCCCATTCCAACCTGAGACCCTTCCTATAGCATGAGAAGGGATATCCAACTCCTTCCAATTCAAATACTGCGACCCTTCCAATAGCATATGTGATATCTCAATGCTTCTAATATCAAAACTGAGACCCTCCCTATAGCATGAGATGTGATATCTAACTCCTTCCCATTCCAATCGAGACCCTTCCTATAACATGAGATGTGATATCTCTATGCTTCTAATACCAAACCTGAGCCCCTTCTCGTAGTATATGTGATATCCAACTCCTTCCCATTCCAAACTTGTGACCCTTCCTGTAGCATGAAATGTGATTTTCACCCTTCCAATACCAAACCCGAGACCATTCCCACAGCCTGAGATTTGAAATCTCATTTCTTCCAATACCAAACCCGAGACCCTTCCGATAGGATGAGATTTACTATCTCACTCCTTAAAATACCAAACTCGAGTCCCTTCCTAAAGGATGCGATTCTAATACCAAACCTGAGACCCTCCCTATAACAAGAGATGTCATATCCAACTCCTTCCCATTCCAATCCTGAGACTCTTCCTATAGCATGACATGTGATATCGAACTTCCCATTCCAATCCTGAGACTCAGACCTCCCCGTCTAACCTTCTCACCACTCCTAGCTCCCGGATGGATCATGCACTCCTGCTGTCTCCTCTCTCCCTTCTGCTTCCTTTCCTCTCTCCTTCCTCATCTGCCCTAGGTCAGGCTCCTTCTACACCTCCGCAGGGATTACTGATTTGTACCCCTCCCCACTCTCAACTCTCACTCAGTTTCAAAAACTCATCTGACATCTGCCATTTCCTGGAAGAACCCGACCTTGATGTTCTTGGTCTAACCGAGACATGGTTAACGGCCAGCGCTGTCTCGAGCTTTGACACTTTCCTCCCTGATGACAAGTTCCTCTCCATGCCCAGATCCAACCGTTCTTGAGGGGGGAGCATCCTTGATTCCTGTAGTAAATTGCTTTCCTTTGCAGGCCGACTCCTCTCACGAATGCCTTGTCTGCATGCATTCTCTCTTTCCTGGCCATTCTCTCACCGTGGCTATTTGCCTACCCCCTTCCTCTCTCAGTGGATGGACTTCTCCATCCTAGCCTCCTACCACTCAACTCCGCCTACTTGGAGAATTCAACATGAACCTGTATGCTTCCTGACCTGGACTTTTACGAGATCTGCAACTGTACATGTCACTGGCCCCACACACTGCAGGGAATACTCAGGATTTTCTGATCTCAGACCTCCCCCTCTGTTACCCTCTCAACAATCCTCTCCCGTGGTGATCAAGTTCTCATCTCCAAAGAAGGCTACCTACCAGCTGTTCCTCCTCAGTGGAGTTCTCCCTTTCTGTCCCTGCTCCCTGCACCGTTTCGCGTTGCAAACACTCGCTTCCCAGCTCTCTGGTTTAGACGCGTGTTCCCTGCCTTCTCTCCTCTTCCCGCTGCCTTCAAATCAACAAATGAGCTTCAAAAGATACACGGTGCTCAGAATGCTTTATAACACCCATTATTCATCATATAGCCGTAACCCGCTAGACGTATTGAAATGTGCTGTAAACTAGCAAAACCAGCTAGAAAATGTACTTACCTCGCGTTTTTGTAAATGCGAATTCTGATGGGTTCCCATGTATGTACATTGTCCGTGCGTTTGTTGTCGAATCCTGAAGTTTTTAACCACTGTTCTCCCATACAAGGGGGGTTCAACATCTACTGCTGTTCACAGGTTCACAGGCTGAATGTATACTGTTGAAATCTTCAAGGCATTATCAGCTTTCCTGACTGTTTTGGAACGTGTATTTGTCATCTATTAATACAGTTGCCTTGTGGTCATCCTCCCTTTTAGTTTACAGGCTGCACTCCCCTGGTGATCACATTCTCCTCTCCAGAGCAGGGTAACTACCAGCTGCTCCTCCTCAGAGGCGTTCCTCCTTTCTGTTCCTGCTCCCTGCACCGTGTTGCATGTACTCGCTTCCAAGCTCTCTGGTTTAGATGCGTGTTCCCTGCCTTCACTCCTCTTCCTACAGCCTTCCAATGAGCTCCACAAGACACAGTGTTCAGAATTCTTTATAACCCCATTATTCAACATATAGCTGTAACCCGCTAGACGTATTAAAACGTGCTAAAACCAGCAAAAATAGCTAGAAAATGTACTTCCCTCGCGTTTTGGTAAATACAGGGTACACGCGTCTAAACCAGAGAGCAGGGAAGCGATCATTTCAGCAGTATAAATTCAGCCTGTGAACAACACATTTTGATCCTCCCTTTTATGGGAGAAGAGTGGTTCAAAAGAACAGGGTTCGACTGAACAAACGCACGAACAGAGTACAAAATGGGAATCCACCAGAATTCGCATTTACCAAAACGCGAGGAAAGTACATTTTCTAGCTGTGTTTGCTAGTTTTTAGCACGTTTCAATACGTCTAGCGGGTTACGGCTAATAGTGGGTGTTATAAAGCATTCTGAACACTATCTTGTGGAGCTCCTTGGAAGGCTTTAGGAAGGGGGGCCCCGGAGGGAAAGCGAAGCGTTTCCCCCCGGGGAGTTTTTTGGCGATGCACATGGCCAGCGAGTGGCCGTGGGGCAGAGCGCCTCCTGGGGGGGGGTATTTAAGGGCTCAGGGAAGGTTCGGGAGGCAGGCGACAGTTAGGACTTGATGATTGTCCTGTCGCCTACTCCCGAGCCTTCCCTAATTGGGGCCTAACGAGGTGTTTGAGGTAGGGGATAGGGGATAGGGAGGGGAGGGGGAGGGGGAGGGGGAGATAAGGGCCGAGGGAGAGTGGCGGCGGCGCCGCATATAAAAAAAAAAAAAAAAAAATTAATTAGGGCGGGGGTCGCGGGCCCCGAATAGTCGGGGGTACCGTACATAAGGTACCCCCCCGCCCCCTCCTTACCGAAGCCGCCGCCCGCGGGTTGGCTTTCAGCAGGGCGGGTGGTTCGAGGCGGCAGTTGGGGTTTTTTTTTTTTTTTTTTAGTGAGGGAGCTGGGCGGTCATTCCCTCGACGGCCGTAGTGTGGGCCCGCAGGGCGCGGCATTGATGTTGCCGGCCCCCGCGGCTCTTTAGTGTGGGGAGCCATGGGTTAGTTGAGCCCGCGTGTGCTGGGCTTCTTTTCATAGTGTGCGGTGCCGGCGTGCAGCAGGGAGGGGGCAGAGCGGCCCTCTTAAAGGGACCGCTCCCCCTGTTATGATCCCATTGAGTTTAAGAAGGTACTGCGGTGCGGCGTTGGGGCCACTAGGGGGAGGGGGGGGCGGTGGAGCGGGGTAGACGGAGTGGGGGGCAGTAATAAAAAAAAAAAAAAAGAATTTAATAAAAAGAAAGGGAAAGCAGGAATAGGGGGTTTAAGGAAAGGAAAGGGTTTTTGAGCAGGGGGTGGAGGGTGGGGGGGGGTCCTGTGGGTTTTTTTTTTTTCGAGCGAAGCAGCTCGTAAGGGAGTGGGAAAAAGGGTGGGCTATCCGGGTGCAGGGGGTGGTTGGAAGTGGGGGGGGGGGTTTAAAAAAAAAAAAAAAAAAGCTAGTTTCAAAGCTAGCATTTTTTCAGTTTGGGGATTAGGTCCATGGGTAGTTTTGGCTCGGGGGCTTAGGTTTGTTAGGTTCATTTGCAGGGGGCATATATATTGTGCACAATCAGATTAGTAGTGCACGATGGTGGGCCAGAGAGCCGGCAAAAAGGGCCGGGTTGATGCGGAGGCTCTGAGGGAGGCTTTGGAAATAATTAGTTGGGCATCTGGGGCCCAGTGGGAGAGGGCAGTGGGGGAGGTCACAGGCGGAGAGGCCATGGGGGGGGGGGGATAAGTGGTGGTAGGCCGCAGCGTAGAGCATCGGCAGATGGGGCTCTCGCGGCAATGATGGCCTGCACCCCATCGGCGGGGAGAGGGGAGGTTTGGGAAATTAGGGGCGGAAAGCGAGAAAGGGGATAGACAGGAGGGCGGCAGGGGGAGAAATGATTTCGGGTCATGAGGTGGCTCAGAGGAATAAGAAGGGGGCAAGTGAAGGGGTGCAGAGGGGGGTGACAGGGCAAAGTGGAAGAAGGGGTAAATACCTGCAGAAGAGTGCAGGTGGAGAAAGGAGGGAGAGGTCCCCTTCAAGTGAGGAGGTTAGAGTGGGGCGCGGAACGGCCCCCCCGGGTAGGAGGAGTGAGGGCGGAGGGCGCTGCGCAGCCCCCGCTGGTCAGGTGGAGGGTGAGGGTTTCAGTACGGCCCCGCCTCAGTCAACGCAAGGAGAGCCTAGAGGGCGCAGCACAGCCCCTAGCAATGAGGATTCCGGGGTGGAGGTCGGAACGCTTCGCCCGAGAGAAGAGGACCAGGCAGGGGTTCCCACAACTCCGCTGAGAAGAAGTCAAAGGAGCGGCGGGGCGGACGCCCCGGGCTCGCAGGAAGATCATCAAATCATCCCGGGCAGGAGCTCGCATCCACAATGTAGGAGCCCTCTAAGAATGGAGATGAGGAGCACCGGTGTGGACGCCAGGCCGCAGGTGGCAGGTGTGGAAAGAGGTGAGCGGGAAAGGGAATGGTCATCTGCATGGCAGAGAGGGGTTACAAATAGGTGGACAGGGGAGGAACGGGCTGGTTTCCAAGGTGTAAGGAAGGAAGTTGGTGTGCAGGCCATTGGAGCCGAGGGGGTTGGAAAGAGCATTTGCTCAGTGGAGGTCCAAACGGACAAGGTGGTGGAGACATTGGTGCTCGAAGTGCAAGCCGGAAAAGATAAGGAGTGTGAAGTGAAAAGAAAGGAGAAAAAATGGCCATACATGGGGTTAACAAAACCATTGGGGGCGCACTTGATGGCAGCGACCAGGGAGAAGATTCAGGCAGGGGAATTTGTGGATGTCTTTAAATTGCTCCATAGGGAAGTGAGAGCAAAGGAGGGGTCTAAGGAGGAAGAGAGGGAACTGGCTTCACGCCCAAGGGTCCCGGTGACTATTAAGTGGACGTCGGCGTTTATTATTTATGCCAGTGTGTACTGTGAAAAATTCCCGGAGCGTTGCGTGGCCCTGCTTAAATATATGGACGTAATTAGGAAGGCTTTCACGAGTTTTGGGAGTTTGCCTGGGTACGCTATGATGAGGAATTCAGAGCGAGAATGGCGGAGGACAGTCAGGCGGTCTGGGGGGAGATAGACATGGATCTTTGGCTGCAATGGATGGCTCCAACGAGGCCTGCCCCGACATTGCACGCAGCAAGTGGGCTGCCTGTGCCTTACCGGCCCTTTCTTGGTCGCCCCGCTCATGAGGGGGTGGGGGGAGGAGGCGAAGGACAGCCCTCAACTGCATGTTGGGCGTTCAATAAAGAAGGCTGCACGAGGTGGATGTGCAAATTTAAACACGAGTGCAGCAGGTGTGCGGGTCGGCATCCGGTTACAGATTGTTTTCAGGCAAGGGACAGTGGGTCAGGGCGAGGAGCGGGGCAAGGAAGTGTGGGGGAAGGACCGCATACCAGGTAAATTGGGGTGTGCTGGTAGGTCGGGCTCAGTTTAATGTAAAAGGAGGGGGGGCACAAGGTTTGATGAAAGATTGTTGGGGGCAACTTAAAGGGGGGCAGGAGAAGGGTGAGGAGGAAGACGCGTAGGTAGGGGAGGGCCGCAGGGGGGATGTAACGGTGGTAATTGTTAAGGGGAGGTAGCTGTCGTTTGGAGGGCATGGACGACGGTGGTGAAGCCCTCACGCTTGCCGCACGACAAGGTGAGTAGGCTTCAGGCTGCATGGACGGAGGTGCGGGAGCGCCTCTGGTGCAGCAGGGGGAAGTGAGGAGTTGGGTCTGCATGGACGGGGGTGCACTAGGGCCCCTGGTGCAGCTAAATTTAAAAAAAAAAAAAAAAAAAAAAAAAAAAGTGGAACAGAGAAGCGAGGTGCCGGAAGAGGAATTTATGTGTAATGGTCTGCATGGACGGGGGCGCAGGTTTGGCCCCTGGTGCAGCGGTGGAGAGGAGTAAAGGAAAAAAGGGGGCCTGCATGGACGGGGGTGCACTAGGCCCCCTGGTGCAGGTGGGAAACAGGTGGTAATGGACGCAAGTAGCTTGAAGATGGTGATATGGAAGGAACTGCATGGACGGGGGCGCAGGTTTGGCCCCTGGTGCAGCGGTGGAGAGGAGTAAGGCAAAAAAGGGGCCTGCATGGACGGGGGTGCATTAGGGCCCCGGGTGCAGGCGGGAAAAAGGTGGTAATGGATGCGAGGAGCTTGAAGAGTTATATGGAAGGGACTGCATGGACGGGGGTGCAGGTTTGGCCCCTGGTGCAATGGCGAGAGGAGGAATAAACTAAAGGGCCTGCATGGACGGGGGTGCACGTGGGCCCCCGGCGCAGGGGGGACAATGCAGGAATGTAAAGGAATAAACTGGGCACAACAAGTGGAACAAATGGTTTATTGCTTGTAGGGGAGCTGTCTGCGACTTGTTTTTACGTGGTTATTGTTTGGGGGCTTTCAGGGTTTTTAAGTTGGTCGGGGGAAAAGGGGGGGTAGGGGGACTGCAGTGGGAAGATGTTCAAATTACAGAAGAAGGTTTAGACATCAAGATTAAGAGGTCTAAGACGGATAAGAAGGGAAGGGGCTCTTGGTTTCGGCTGGGTCGTGGGAGCAAGGTCTTATGCCCAGTTCCAGGTGCTAGGGGTATCGCGGAAGGAGTTGGTAGCAGTGGGAGAAAAGGAAGAGGATTTCGGGACTTATTACTTTAGGATGGGCGCAGCATCTGAGGGTACCGGGCTGGGTTTTTTCAGAAGACAAGGTGAAAAGATTGGGACGTTGGAGGTCTGGGAAATATAAGGGGTACGGCAGGGAGTTTGATAATGGGGATGTTGAAAAGGTGGTTAGGACTTTGTGGGCCAACTGTTGTTGAAATATTTTTGACTTGTCAGTGATTTTGTATTTTCTTTTTCAGATGCTGCGCGAAAGGAAGGGGAGTTGGCGCACGTTTTGATTTGTTGGCCATTAAATTGTTAAGTGGGCTGGGAAGGAAGTGGAGAAAAGGGGTTTGGAAGGTAACAGGGGTGCAGTTACAAGGAAGTGGTGGTGAGACGGCACGGGTTGGGGGGCCTGCGGTGGAATCAGCTGCTTCCTATATTGGCAGGGATGAGGGAACGCTTGGGGTTCCAGAGGTGGTGATTCTGCATGCAGGGGAGAATGACCTGGTGAGGGATACGGGTGGCTCTTCTTGTTTCTGGGCTGGGAGACTGGGTAAAAAGTTTGAGGTAGAAAAGTTTGGGGGGGGAGTGGGGCAGAAAGAACTACTCGGGGGAGGGTTTTTCTGGTGCCGGGGGCATGGCCCCTTTTGATGTGGGGGGAGGGAAGCACAATGGGGGAATGACACGGGAAAGGATGGGGTGGCGCTGTTTGCACAAGCAGGTCACCCCGGGGGAACAGGTATTGAGCCTGGAGGGGCATGGCCCCTGGGAGAAAGCGGGACGCCTGGAAAAGGGGCAAGGAGACGGTAGGATCCAAGGGATCATTAGGGAGGAATTGGGTTATTTAATTATTTAATTGTTGGGGGAAAATGAAAATGTTTAATTTATTTAAGTGGTGGTTAAAATATTCCTTTAGTTTGTTAGGCCATGGAGCCAGTTAAGCGTTTGATTGTAAGCTTTGGCCTGTCACATTAAAGCAACCTTTTCCACTTTTAAACGAGTCTGGGTTTTTTGTGCATTAAGCCAAAAGGGGGGCCCCGGGGGGAACGCGAAGCGTTTCCCCCCGGGGAGTTTTTTGGCGATGCACATGGCCAGCGAGTGGCCGTGGGGCAGAGCGCCTCCTGGGGGGGGTATTTAAGGGCTCAGGGAAGGTTCGGGAGGCAGGCGACAGTTAGGACTTGATGATTGTCCCGCCCTCCCACCCCTTTCACTTCGTTGGGTAGTGTCTGGGTATGTAATATGGGGGGGTCCATTGTTCATGGGATTATGCAGGGGGTTTTTTAGATGACAGGGCGGGTTCATGAGTTTTGGGGTCTGTTAGGAAGGTAGGGTTGGTAGTTTTGTGTGACAGGTCAGGGCATTGTGAAAGTGTGTGTAATATATGTTGCTGATGTGGCAGGTCAGGCTGGCTGCAGGTCATAGGAAAGGGGGAGTTTGGTGTAGAGGGGAGTTTGAAGGGTGTTGAAGTGGGTCGGGGCGCCGGGGGCATGGCCCCTTTTGATGTGGGGGGAGGGAAGCACAATGGGGGAATGACACGGGAAAGGATGGGGTGGCGCTGTTTGCACAAGCAGGTCACCCCGGGGGAACAGGTATTGAGCCTGGAGGGGCATGGCCCCTGGGAGAAAGCGGGACGCCTGGAAAAGGGGCAAGGAGACGGTAGGATCCAAGGGATCATTAGGGAGGAATTGGGTTATTTAATTATTTAATTGTTGGGGGAAAATGAAAATGTTTAATTTATTTAAGTGGTGGTTAAAATATTCCTTTAGTTTGTTAGGCCATGGAGCCAGTTAAGCGTTTGATTGTAAGCTTTGGCCTGTCACATTAAAGCGACCTTTTCCACTTTTAAACGAGTCTGGGTTTTTTGTGCATTAAGCCAAAAGAGCAGAGAAGGCAGGGAACACGCATCTAAACCAGAGAGCTGGGAAGCGAGTACATGCAACGCGAAACAGTGCAGGGAGCAGGGACAGAAAGGATGAACGCCTATGAGGAGGAGCAGCTGGTAGTTAGCCTGCTCTGGAGAGGAGAATGTGATCACCAGGGGAGTGCAGCCTGTAAACTAGAAGGGACGATGAACACAGGGCGACTGCATTAACGGATGGCAAATACACGTTCCAAAAAATTCAGGAAAGCTGATAATGCATTGAAGATTTCAGCCGTATACATTCAGCCTGTGAACAGCAGTAGATGTTGACCCCCCTAGTATGGGAGAACAGTGGTTAAAAACTTCAGGATTCGACAACAAACGTACGGACACAGTACATACAACATGGGAACCCACCAGAATTCGCATTTACAAAAACGCGAGGGAAGTACATTTTCTAGCTATTTTTGCTAGTTTTTAGCACGTTTCAATACGTCTAGCGGGTTACAGCTATATGTTGAATAATGGGGTTATGAAGCATTCTGAACACTATCTTGTGGAGCTCATTGGAAGGCTGTAGGAAGAGGAGAGAAGGCAGGGAACACGCATCTAGGAAGCGAGTACATGCAACGCGAAACGGTGCAGGGAGCAGGGACAGAAAGAAGGAACGCCTCTGAGGTGGAGCAGCTGGTAGTTAGCCTGCTCTGGAGAAGAGAATGTGATCACCAGGGGGGTGCAGCCTGTAAACTAAAAGGGACGATGACCACAAGGCGACTGCATTAACAGATGGCAAATACACGTTCCAAAACAGTCTGGAAAGCTGATAATGCCTTGAAGATTTCAGCCGTATACATTCAGCCTGTGAACAGCAGTAGATGTTGAACCCCCCTTGTATGGGAGAACAGTGGTTAAACACTTCAGGATTCGACAACAAACGCACGGACACAGTACATACATGGGAACCCATCAGAATTCGCATTTACAAAAACGCGAGGAAAGTACATTTTCTAGCTGGTTTTGCTAGTTTACAGCACATTTCAATACGTCTAGCGGGTTACAGCTATATGATGAATAATGGGTGTTATAAAGCATTCTGAGCAATGTGTATCTTTTGAAGCTCATTTGTTGATTTGAAGGCAGCGGGAAGAGGAGAGAAGGCAGGGAACACGCTTCTAAACCAGAGAGCTGGGAAGCGAGTACTGCAACGCGAAACTGTGCAGGGAGCAGGGACAGAAAGAAGAACGCCTCTGAGGAGGAACAGCGTCTAAACCAGAGAGCAGGGAAGCGAGTGTTTGCAACGCGAAACGGAGCAGGGATCAGGGACAGAAAGGATGAACGCCTATGAGGAGGAGCAGCTGGTAGTTAACCTGCTCTGGAGAGGAGAATGTGATCTCCAGGGGAGTGCAGCCTGTAAAGTAGAAGGGACGATGACCACAAGGCGACTGCATTAACAGATGGCAAATACACGTTCCAAAACAGTCAGGAAAGCTGATAATGCCTTGAAGATTTCAGCCGTATACAATCAGCCTGTGAACAGCAGTAGATGTTGACCCCCCCTTGTATGGGAGAACAGTGGTTAAAAACTTCAGGATTCGACAACAAACGCACGGACACAGTACATACACCGTGTATCTTTTGAAGCTCATTTGTTGATTTGAAGGCAGCGGGAAGAGGAGAGAAGGCAGGGAACACGCGTCGAAACCAGAGAGCTGGGAAGCGAGTACTTGCAACGCGAAACGGTGCAGGGAGCAGGGACAGAAAGGGAGAACTCCACTGAGGAGGAACAGCTGGCAGTTAGCCTTCTTTGGAGATGAGAACTTGATCACCACGGGAGAGGATTGTTGAGAGGGTTACAGAGGGGGAGGTCTGAGATCTGAAAATCCTGAGTATTCCCTGCAGTGTGTAGGGCCAGCGACATGAAGAGTTGCAGATCTCGTAAAAGTCCAGGTCAGGAAGCATACAGGTTCATGTGGAATTCTCCAAGTAGGCGGAGTTGAGTGGTAGGAGGCTAGGATGGAGAAGTCCATCCACTGAGAGAGGAAGGGGGTAGGCAAATAGCCACGGTGAGAGATTCGCCAGGAAAGAGAGAATGCATGCAGAGATAGCGCTGGCCGTCAACCATGTCTCGGTTAGACCAAGAACATCAAGGTCGGGTACTTCCAGGAAATGGCAGATGTCAGATGAGTGTTTGAAACTGAGTGAGAGTTGAGAGTGGGGAGGGGTACAAATCAGTAATCCCTGCGGAGGTGTAGAAGGAGCCTGACCTAGGGCAGATGAGGAAGGAGAGAGGAAAGGAAGCAGAAGAAGGGAGCGAAGAGACAGCAGGAGTTCATGATCAATCCGGGAGCTAGGAGTGGTGAGAAGGTTAGACGGGGAGGTCTGAGTCTCAGGATTGGAATGGGAAGTTCGATATCACATGTCATACTATAGGAAGAGTCTGAGGATTGGAATGGGAAGGAGTTGGATATGACATCTCTTGTTGTAGGGAGAGTCTCAGGTTTGGTATTAGAATCACATCCTTTAGGAAGGGACTCGAGTTTGGTATTTTAAGGAGTGAGATAGTAAATCTCATCCTATCGGAAGGGTCTCGGGTTTGGTATTGGAAGAAATGAGATTTCAAATCTCAGGCTGTGGGAATGGTCTCGGGTTTGGCATTGGAAGGGGTGAGAAATCACATTTCATGCTACAGGAAGGGTCACAAGTTTGGAATGGGAAGGAGTTGGATATCACATGAAGGGGCTCAGGTTTGGTATTAGTAGCAAAGAGATATCACATCTCGTTATAGGAAGGGTCTCGATTGGAATGGGAAGGAGTTGGATATCACATCTCATGCTATAGGGAGGGTCTCAGTTTTGATATTAGAAGCACTGAGATATCACATATGCTATTGGAAGGGTCTCAGTATTGGAATTGGAAGGAGTTGGATATCACATCTCATGCTATAGGGAGGTTCTCAGGTTTGATATTAGAAACATTGAGATATCACATCTCATGCTATGGGAAGGGTCTCAGGATTGGAATGGGAAGGAGTAGGATATCACATATGCTAAAGGAAAGGTCTCAGGTTTGGAAGGGGAAGGATTTGGATCTCACATCTCATGTTTTAGGACGGGTCTCAGGTTTGGTATTAGAAGCCTTGAGATATCACATATGGTATGATAAGGGTCTCAGGATTGGAATGGGAAGGAGTTGGACATCACATCTCAAGCTATCTCAGGATTGGAATGGGAAGGAGTTTGATATCACATCTCGAGCTATAGGAAGGGTCTCAGGTTTGGAATGGGAAGGACTTGGATATCACATCTCATGCTAAAGGAAGGGTCTCAGTTTTGGTAGAAGCATTGCGATATCACATCTCATGCTATAGGAAGGGTCTCAGGATTGGAATCGGAAGGAGTTGGATATCACATCTCATGCTATAGGAAGGGTCTCAGGTTTGGTATAAGCATTGAGATATCACATCTCTGCTATCGGAAGGGTCTCAGGATTGGATTGGGAAGGAGTTGGATATCACATCTCATGTTATAGGAAGGGTCTCCGGATTGGAATGTGAAGGATTTGGATATCACATCTCATGCTAAAGGAAGGGTCTCAGGTTTGGAATGGGAAGGAGTTGGATATGACATCTCTTGTTATAGGGAGGGTCTCAGGTTTTGAATGGCAAGGTGTTGGATATCACATCTCATGCCATAGGAAGGGTCTCAGGTTTGGTATAAGCATTGAGATATCACATCTCTGCTATCGGAAGGGTCTCAGGATTGGATTGGGAAGGAGTTGGATATCCCTTCTCATGCTATAGGAAGGGTCTCAGGTTGGAAAGGGAAGGAGTTGGATATCACATCTCATGCTATAGGGAGGGTTTCAGTTTTGATATTAGAAGCATTGAGATATCACATCTCATGCTATCGGAATTGTCTCAGGATTGGAATGGGAAGGAGCTGGATATTACATCTCATGCTAAAGGAAGGGTCTCAGGTTTGGAACGGGAAGGAGTTGGATATCCGATCTCATGTTATAGGAAGGGTCTCAGGTTTGGTATAAGCATTGAGATATCACATCTCTGCTATCGGAAGTGTCTCAGGATTGGAATGGGAAGGAGTTGGATATCCCATCTCATGTTATAGGACGGGTCTCAGGATTGTTATTAGAATCATTGAGATATCATATTGCATGCTGTAGCAAGGGTCTAAGGATTAGAATGGGAAAGACTTGGATATCATATCTCATGCTATAGGAAGGGTCTCAGGTTTGGTATAATCATTGAGATATCAAATCTCATGCTATAGGAAGGGTCTCAGGATTGGAATGGAAGGAGTTGGATATGGTGTCCAGTCATTTGGTCGACTACAAACTGGTCGACTGCAATTTGGTCGACGTCATTTGGTCGAAAACCAAATGGTCGAATTTTTTTTTTTTTATTTATATATGTGTTTTGTGGGTTTTCGTGTTAAAAAAAAAAAAAGAAAGAAAAAAAAGGGGGTTGGGGGGGGGACCCCCCCCAAAAAAAAAAAAAAAGGGGTAAAAAAAAAAAAAAAAAAAAATTCGACCATTTGGTTTTCGACCAAATTGATTCGACCAGTTGTCCAGTCGACCAATTGATTTCGACCAAATGACTGGCAACCGTTGGATATCACATCTCATGTTATAGGAAGGATCTCAGGTTTGGTATTAGAAGCATTGAGACATCACATCTCATGCTATAGGAAGGGTCTCAGGATTGGAATGGGAAGGAGTTGGATATCACATCTCATGCTATAGGAAGGGTCTCAGGTTTGGTATAAGCATTGAGATATCACATCTCATGCTATAGGAAGGGTCTCAGGATTGGAATGGGAAGGAGTTGTATATGACATCTCATGCCGTAGGAAGGGTCTCAGGTTTGGTATAAGCATTGAGATATCACATCTCTGCTATCAGAAGAGTCTCAGGATTGGAATGGGAAGGAGTTGGATATCCCATCTCATGTTATAGGAAGAGTCTCAGGTTTGGTATTAGAAGCATTGAGGTATCACATCTCATGCTATAGGAAGTGTCTCAAGATTGGATGGGAAGGACTTGGATATCACATCTCATGCTATAGGGAGGGTCTCAAGTTTGATATTAGAAGCATTGAGATATCACATCTCATGCTATAGGAAGAGTCTCAGGTTTGGGAAGGGAAGGATTTGGATTTCACATCTCATGTTATAGGACGGTTCTCATGTTTGGTTTTTGAAGCATTGAGATATCACATCTCATGCTATCGGAAGGGTCTCAGGTTTGGTATTAGAAGCATTGAGATATCACATCTCATGCTATAGGATTGGTCTCTGGATTGGAATGTGAAGGATTTGGATATCACATCTCATGCTAAAGGAAGGGTCTCAGGTTTGGAATGGGAAGGAGTTGGATATCACATCTCATGCCATAGGAAGGGTCTCAGGTTTGGTATAAGCATTGAGATATCACATCTCTGCTATCGGAAGGGTCTCAGGATTGGATTGGGAAGGAGTTGGATATCACATCTCATGTTATAGGAAGGGTCTCCGGATTGGAATGTGAAGGATTTGGATATCACATCTCATGCTAAAGGAAGGGTCTCAGGTTTGGAATGGGAAGGAGTTGGATATGGCATCTCTTGTTATAGGGAGGGTCTCAGGATTTGAATGGCAAGGAGTTGGATATCACATCTCATGCCATAGGAAGGGTCTCAGGTTTGGTATAAGCATTGAGATATCACATCTCTGCTATCGGAAGGGTCTCAGGATTGGATTGGGAAGGAGTTGGATATCCCTTCTCATGCTATAGGAAGGGTCTCAGGTTGGAATGGGAAGGAGTTGGATATCACATCTCATGCTAAAGGAAGGGTCTCAGGTTTGGTAGAAGCATTGAGATATCACATCTCATGCTATCGGAAGTGTCTCAGGATTGGAATGGGAAGGAGCTAGATATTACATCTCATGCTAAAGGAAGGGTCTCAGGTTTGGAACGGGAAGGAGTTGGATATCCGATCTCATGTTATAGGAAGGGTCTCAGGTTTGGTATAAGCATTGAGATATCACATCTCTGCTATCAGAAGTGTCTCAGGATTGGAATGGGAAGGAATTGGATATCCCATCTCATGTTATAGGACGGGTCTCAGGATTGTTATTAGAATCATTGAGATATCATATTGCATGCTGTATGAAGGGTCTAAGGATTGGAATGGGAAAGACTTGGATATCACATCTCATGCTATAGGAAGGGTCTCAGGTTTGGTATAAGCATTGAGATATCAAATCTCATGCTATAGGAAGGGTCTCAGGATTGGAATGGGAAGGAGTTGGATATCACATCTCATGTTATAGGAAGGATCTCAGGTTTGGTATTAGAAGCATTGAGACATCACATCTCATGCTATAGGAAGGGTCTCAGGATTGGAATGGGAAGGAGTTGGATATCACATCTCATGCTATAGGAAGGGTCTCAGGTTTGGTATAAGCATTGAGATATCACATCTCATGCTATAGGAAGGGTCTCAGGATTGGAATGGGAAGGAGTTGTATATGACATCTCATGCCGTAGGAAGGGTCTCAGGTTTGGTATAAGCATTGAGATATCACATCTCTGCTATCAGAAGAGTCTCAGGATTGGAATGGGAAGGAGTTGGATATCCCATCTCATGTTATAGGAAGAGTCTCAGGTTTGGTATTAGAAGCATTGAGATATCACATCTCATGCTATAGGAAGTGTCTCAGGATTGGAATGGGAAGGACTTGGATATCACATCTCATGCTATAGGGAGGGTCTCAAGTTTGATATTAGAAGCATTGAGATATCACATCTCATGCTATAGGAAGAGTCTCAGGTTTGGGAAGGGAAGGATTTGGATTTCACATCTCATGTTATAGGATGGTTCTCATGTTTGGTTTTTGAAGCATTGAGATATCACATCTCATGCTATCGGAAGGGTCTCAGGTTTGGTATTAGAAGCATTGAGATATCACATCTCATGCTATAGGATTGGTCTCCGGATTGGAATGTGAAGGATTTGGATATCACATCTCATGCTAAAGGAAGGGTCTCAGGTTTGGAATGGGAAGGAGTTGGATATGACATCTCTTGTTATAGGGAGGGTCTCAGGATTTGAATGGCAAGGAGTTGGATATCACATCTCATGCCATAGGAAGGGTCTCAGGTTTGGTATAAGCATTGAGATATCACATCTCTGCTATCGGAAGGGTCTCAGGATTGGAATGGGAAGGACTTAGATATCACATCTCATGCTATAGGGAGGGTCTCAGTTTTGATATTAGAAGCATTGAGATATCACATCTCATGCTATCGGAAGGGTCTCAGGATTGGAATGGGAGGAGCTGGATATCACATCTCATGCTAAAGGAAGGGTCTCAGGTTTGGAAGGGGAAGGATTTGGATATCACATCTCATTTTATAGGATGGGTCTCAGGTTTGGTATTAGAAGCATTGTGATATCACATCTCATGCTATAGGAAGTGTCTCAGGATTGGAATGGGAAGGAGTTGGATATCACATCTCATGCTATAGGAAGGGTTTCAGGTTTGGTAGAAGCATTGAGATATCACATCTCATGCTATAGGAAGAGTCTCAGGTTTGGGAAGGGAAGGATTTGGATTTCACATCTCATGCTATCGGAAGGGTCTCAGGTTTGGTATTAGAAGCATTGAGATATCACATCTCATGCTATAGGATTGGTCTGCGGATTGGAATGTGAAGGATTTGGATATCACATCTCATGCTAAAGGAAGGGTCTCAGGTTTGGAATGGGAAGGAGTTGGATATGACATCTCTTGTTATAGGGAGGGTCTCAGGATTTGAATGGCAAGGAGTTGGATATCACATCTCATGCCATAGGAAGGGTCTCAGGTTTGGTATAAGCATTGAGATATCACATCTCTGCTATCGGAAGGGTCTCAGGATTGGATTGGGAAGGAGTTGGATATCACATCTCATGTTATAGGAAGGGTCTCCGGATTGGAATGTGAAGGATTTGGATATCACATCTCATGCTAAAGGAAGGGTCTCAGGTTTGGAATGGGAAGGAGTTGGATATGACATCTCTTGTTATAGGGAGGGTCTCAGGATTTGAATGGCAAGGAGTTGGATATCACATCTCATGTTATAGGAAGAGTCTCAGGTTTGGTATTAGAAGCATTGAGATATCACATCTCATGCTATAGGAAGTGTCTCAAGATTGGATGGGAAGGACTTGGATATCACATCTCATGCTATAGGGAGGGTCTCAAGTTTGATATTAGAAGCATTGAGATATCACATCTCATGCTATAGGAAGAGTCTCAGGTTTGGGAAGGGAAGGATTTGGATTTCACATCTCATGTTATAGGACGGTTCTCATGTTTGGTTTTTGAAGCATTGAGATATCACATCTCATGCTATCGGAAGGGTCTCAGGTTTGGTATTAGAAGCATTGAGATATCACATCTCATGCTATAGGATTGGTCTCTGGATTGGAATGTGAAGGATTTGGATATCACATCTCATGCTAAAGGAAGGGTCTCAGGTTTGGAATGGGAAGGAGTTGGATATCACATCTCATGCCATAGGAAGGGTCTCAGGTTTGGTATAAGCATTGAGATATCACATCTCTGCTATCGGAAGGGTCTCAGGATTGGATTGGGAAGGAGTTGGATATCACATCTCATGTTATAGGAAGGGTCTCCGGATTGGAATGTGAAGGATTTGGATATCACATCTCATGCTAAAGGAAGGGTCTCAGGTTTGGAATGGGAAGGAGTTGGATATGGCATCTCTTGTTATAGGGAGGGTCTCAGGATTTGAATGGCAAGGAGTTGGATATCACATCTCATGCCATAGGAAGGGTCTCAGGTTTGGGATAAGCATTGAGATATCACATCTCTGCTATCGGAAGGGTCTCAGGATTGGATTGGGAAGGAGTTGGATATCCCTTCTCATGCTATAGGAAGGGTCTCAGGTTGGAATGGGAAGGAGTTGGATATCACATCTCATGCTAAAGGAAGGGTCTCAGGTTTGGTAGAAGCATTGAGATATCACATCTCATGCTATCGGAAGTGTCTCAGGATTGGAATGGGAAGGAGCTAGATATTACATCTCATGCTAAAGGAAGGGTCTCAGGTTTGGAACGGGAAGGAGTTGGATATCCGATCTCATGTTATAGGAAGGGTCTCAGGTTTGGTATAAGCATTGAGATATCACATCTCTGCTATCAGAAGTGTCTCAGGATTGGAATGGGAAGGAATTGGATATCCCATCTCATGTTATAGGACGGGTCTCAGGATTGTTATTAGAATCATTGAGATATCATATTGCATGCTGTATGAAGGGTCTAAGGATTGGAATGGGAAAGACTTGGATATCACATCTCATGCTATAGGAAGGGTCTCAGGTTTGGTATAAGCATTGAGATATCAAATCTCATGCTATAGGAAGGGTCTCAGGATTGGAATGGGAAGGAGTTGGATATCACATCTCATGTTATAGGAAGGATCTCAGGTTTGGTATTAGAAGCATTGAGACATCACATCTCATGCTATAGGAAGGGTCTCAGGATTGGAATGGGAAGGAGTTGGATATCACATCTCATGCTATAGGAAGGGTCTCAGGTTTGGTATAAGCATTGAGATATCACATCTCATGCTATAGGAAGGGTCTCAGGATTGGAATGGGAAGGAGTTGTATATGACATCTCATGCCGTAGGAAGGGTCTCAGGTTTGGTATAAGCATTGAGATATCACATCTCTGCTATCAGAAGAGTCTCAGGATTGGAATGGGAAGGAGTTGGATATCCCATCTCATGTTATAGGAAGAGTCTCAGGTTTGGTATTAGAAGCATTGAGATATCACATCTCATGCTATAGGAAGTGTCTCAGGATTGGAATGGGAAGGACTTGGATATCACATCTCATGCTATAGGGAGGGTCTCAAGTTTGATATTAGAAGCATTGAGATATCACATCTCATGCTATAGGAAGAGTCTCAGGTTTGGGAAGGGAAGGATTTGGATTTCACATCTCATGTTATAGGATGGTTCTCATGTTTGGTTTTTGAAGCATTGAGATATCACATCTCATGCTATCGGAAGGGTCTCAGGTTTGGTATTAGAAGCATTGAGATATCACATCTCATGCTATAGGATTGGTCTCCGGATTGGAATGTGAAGGATTTGGATATCACATCTAATGCTAAAGGAAGGGTCTCAGGTTTGGAATGGGAAGGAGTTGGATATGACATCTCTTGTTATAGGGAGGGTCTCAGGATTTGAATGGCAAGGAGTTGGATATCACATCTCATGCCATAGGAAGGGTCTCAGGTTTGGTATAAGCATTGAGATATCACATCTCTGCTATCGGAAGGGTCTCAGGATTGGAATGGGAAGGACTTAGATATCACATCTCATGCTATAGGGAGGGTCTCAGTTTTGATATTAGAAGCATTGAGATATCACATCTCATGCTATCGGAAGGGTCTCAGGATTGGAATGGGAGGAGCTGGATATCACATCTCATGCTAAAGGAAGGGTCTCAGGTTTGGAAGGGGAAGGATTTGGATATCACATCTCATGTTATAGGATGGGTCTCAGGTTTGGTATTAGAAGCATTGTGATATCACATCTCATGCTATAGGAAGTGTCTCAGGATTGGAATGGGAAGGAGTTGGATATCACATCTCATGCTATAGGAAGGGTTTCAGGTTTGGTAGAAGCATTGAGATATCACATCTCATGCTATAGGAAGAGTCTCAGGTTTGGGAAGGGAAGGATTTGGATTTCACATCTCATGCTATCGGAAGGGTCTCAGGTTTGGTATTAGAAGCATTGAGATATCACATCTCATGCTATAGGATTGGTCTGCGGATTGGAATGTGAAGGATTTGGATATCACATCTCATGCTAAAGGAAGGGTCTCAGGTTTGGAATGGGAAGGAGTTGGATATGACATCTCTTGTTATAGGGAGGGTCTCAGGATTTGAATGGCAAGGAGTTGGATATCACATCTCATGCCATAGGAAGGGTCTCAGGTTTGGTATAAGCATTGAGATATCACATCTCTGCTATCGGAAGGGTCTCAGGATTGGATTGGGAAGGAGTTGGATATCACATCTCATGTTATAGGAAGGGTCTCCGGATTGGAATGTGAAGGATTTGGATATCACATCTCATGCTAAAGGAAGGGTCTCAGGTTTGGAATGGGAAGGAGTTGGATATGACATCTCTTGTTATAGGGAGGGTCTCAGGATTTGAATGGCAAGGAGTTGGATATCACATCTCATGCCATAGGAAGGGTCTCAGGTTTGGTATAAGCATTGAGATATCACATCTCTGCTATCGGAAGGGTCTCAGGATTGGATTGGGAAGGAGTTGGATATCCCTTCTCATGCTATAGGAAGGGTCTCAGGTTGGAATGGGAAGGAGTTGGATATCACATCTCATGCTAAAGGAAGGGTCTCAGGTTTGGTAGAAGCATTGAGATATCACATCTCATGCTATAGGAAGGGTCTCAGGATTGGAATGGGAAGGACTTAGATATCACATATCATGCTATAGGGAGGGTTTCAGTTTTGATATTAGAAGCATTGAGATATCACATCTCATGCTATCGGAAGTGTCTCAGGATTGGAATGGGAAGGAGCTGGATATTACATCTCATGCTAAAGGAAGGGTCTCAGGTTTGGAACGGGAAGGAGTTGGATATCCGATCTCATGTTATAGGAAGGGTCTCAGGTTTGGTATAAGCATTGAGATATCACATCTCTGCTATCGGAAGTGTCTCAGGATTGGAATGGGAAGGAATTGGATATCCCATCTCATGTTATAGGACGGGTCTCAGGATTGTTATTAGAATCATTGAGATATCATATTGCATGCTGTAGGAAGGGTCTACGGATTGGAATGGGAAAGACTTGGATATCACATCTCATGCTATAGGAAGGGTCTCAGGTTTGGTATAAGCATTGAGATATCAAATCTCATGCTTTAGGAAGGGTCTCAGGATTGGAATGGAAGGAGTTGGATATCACATCTCATGTTATAGGAAGGATCTCAGGTTTGGTATTGGAAGCATTGATACATCAAATCTCATGCTATAGGAAGGGTCTCAGGATTGGAATGGGAAGGAGTTGGATATCACATCTCATGCTATAGGAAGGGTCTCAGGTTTGGTATAAGCATTGAGATATCACATCTCATGCTATAGGAAGGGTCTCAGGATTGGAATGGGAAGGAGTTGTATATGACATCTCATGCCGTAGGAAGGGTCTCAGGTTTGGTATAAGCATTGAGATATCACATCTCTGCTATCAGAAGAGTCTCAGGATTGGAATGGGAAGGAGTTGGATATCCCATCTCATGTTATAGGAAGAGTCTCAGGTTTGGTATTAGAAGCATTGAGATATCACATCTCATGCTATAGGAAGTGTCTCAGGATTGGAATGGGAAGGACTTGGATATCACATCTCATGCTATAGGGAGGGTCTCAAGTTTGATATTAGAAGCATTGAGATATCACATCTCATGCTATAGGAAGAGTCTCAGGTTTGGGAAGGGAAGGATTTGGATTTCACATCTCATGTTATAGGATGGTTCTCATGTTTGGTTTTTGAAGCATTGAGATATCACATCTCATGCTATCGGAAGGGTCTCAGGTTTGGTATTAGAAGCATTGAGATATCACATCTCATGCTATAGGATTGGTCTCCGGATTGGAATGTGAAGGATTTGGATATCACATCTCATGCTAAAGGAAGGGTCTCAGGTTTGGAATGGGAAGGAGTTGGATATGACATCTCTTGTTATAGGGAGGGTCTCAGGATTTGAATGGCAAGGAGTTGGATATCACATCTCATGCCATAGGAAGGGTCTCAGGTTTGGTATAAGCATTGAGATATCACATCTCTGCTATCGGAAGGGTCTCAGGATTGGAATGGGAAGGACTTAGATATCACATCTCATGCTATAGGGAGGGTCTCAGTTTTGATATTAGAAGCATTGAGATATCACATCTCATGCTATCGGAAGGGTCTCAGGATTGGAATGGGAGGAGCTGGATATCACATCTCATGCTAAAGGAAGGGTCTCAGGTTTGGAAGGGGAAGGATTTGGATATCACATCTCATGTTATAGGATGGGTTTCAGGTTTGGTATTAGAAGCATTGTGATATCACATCTCTTGTTATAGGGAGGGTCTCAGGATTTGAATGGCAAGGAGTTGGATATCACATCTCATGCCATAGGAAGGGTCTCAGGTTTGGTATAAGCATTGAGATATCACATCTCTGCTATCGGAAGGGTCTCAGGATTGGATTGGGAAGGAGTTGGATATCACATCTCATGTTATAGGAAGGGTCTCCGGATTGGAATGTGAAGGATTTGGATATCACATCTCATGCTAAAGGAAGGGTCTCAGGTTTGGAATGGGAAGGAGTTGGATATGACATCTCTTGTTATAGGGAGGGTCTCAGGATTTGAATGGCAAGGAGTTGGATATCACATCTCATGCCATAGGAAGGGTCTCAGGTTTGGTATTAGAAGCCTTGAGATATCACATCTCATGGTATAATAAGGGTCTCAGGATTGGAATGGGAAGGAGTTGGATATCACATCTCAAGCTATTTCAGGATTGGAATGGGAAGGAGTTTGATATCACATCTCAAGCTATAGGAAGGGTCTCAGGTTTGGGATAAGCATTGAGATATCACATCTCATGCTATAGGAAGGGTCTCAGGATTGGAATGGGAAGGAGTTGTATATGACATCTCATGCCGTAGGAAGGGTCTCAGGTTTGGTATAAGCATTGAGATATCACATCTCTGCTATCAGAAGAGTCTCAGGATTGGAATGGGAAGGAGTTGGATATCCCATCTCATGTTATAGGAAGAGTCTCAGGTTTGGTATTAGAAGCATTGAGATATCACATCTCATGCTATAGGAAGTGTCTCAGGATTGGAATGGGAAGGACTTGGATATCACATCTCATGCTATAGGGAGGGTCTCAAGTTTGATATTAGAAGCATTGAGATATCACATCTCATGCTATAGGAAGAGTCTCAGGTTTGGGAAGAGAAGGATTTGGATTTCACATCTCATGTTATAGGATGGTTCTCATGTTTGGTTTTTGAAGCATTGAGATATTACATCTCATGCTATCGGAAGGGTCTCAGGTTTGGTATTAGAAGCATTGAGATATCACATCTCATGCTATAGGATTGGTCTCCGGATTGGAATGTGAAGGATTTGGATATCACATCTCATGCTAAAGGAAGGGTCTCAGGTTTGGAATGGGAAGGAGTTGGATATGACATCTCTTGTTATAGCGAGGGTCTCAGGATTTGAATGGCAAGGAGTTGGATATCACATCTCATGCCATAGGAAGGGTCTCAGGTTTGGTATAAGCATTGAGATATCACATCTCTGCTATCGGAAGGGTCTCAGGATTGGAATGGGAAGGACTTAAATATCACATCTCATGCTATAGGGAGGGTCTCAGTTTTGATATTAGAAGCATTGAGATATCACATCTCATGCTATCGGAAGGGTCTCAGGATTGGAATGGGAGGAGCTGGATATCACATCTCATGCTAAAGGAAGGGTCTCAGGTTTGGAAGGGGAAGGATTTGGATATCACATCTCATGTTATAGAATGGGTCTCAGGTTTGGTATTAGAAGCATTGTGATATCACATCTCATGCTATAGGAAGGGTTTCAGGTTTGGTAGAAGCATTGAGATATCACATCTCATGCTATAGGAAGAGTCTCAGGTTTGGGAAGGGAAGGATTTGGATTTCACATCTCATGTTATAGGATGGTTCTCATGTTTGGTTTTTGAAGCATTGAGATATCACATCTCATGCTATCGGAAGGGTCTCAGGTTTGGTATTAGAAGCATTGAGATATCACATCTCATGCTATAGGATTGGTCTCTGGATTGGAATGTGAAGGAGTTGGATATCACATCTCATGTTATAGGAAGGATCTCAGGTTTGGTATAAGCATTGAGATATCACATCTCTGCTATCAGAAGAGTCTCAGGATTGGAATGGGAAGGAGTTGGATATCCCATCTCATGTTATAGGAAGAGTCTCAGGTTTGGTATTAGAAGCATTGAGATATCACATCTCATGCTATAGGAAGAGTCTCAGGTTTGGGAAGAGAAGGATTTGGATTTCACATCTCATGTTATAGGATGGTTCTCATGTTTGGTTTTTGAAGCATTGAGATATTACATCTCATGCTATCGGAAGGGTCTCAGGTTTGGTATTAGAAGCATTGAGATATCACATCTCATGCTATAGGATTGGTCTCCAGATTGGAATGTGAAGGATTTGGATATCACATCTCATGCTAAAGGAAGGGTCTCAGGTTTGGAATGGGAAGGAGTTGGATATGACATCTCTTGTTATAGCGAGGGTCTCAGGATTTGAATGGCAAGGAGTTGGATATCACATCTCATGCCATAGGAAGGGTCTCAGGTTTGGTATAAGCATTGAGATATCACATCTCTGCTATTGGAAGGGTCTCAGGATTGGAATGGGAAGGACTTAGATATCACATCTCATGCTATAGGGAGGGTCTCAGTTTTGATATTAGAAGCATTGAGATATCACATCTCATGCTATCGGAAGGGTCTCAGGATTGGAATGGGAGGAGCTGGATATCACATCTCATGCTATAGGAAGAGTCTCAGGTTTGGGAAGAGAAGGATTTGGATTTCACATCTCATGTTATAGGATGGTTCTCATGTTTGGTTTTTGAAGCATTGAGATATTACATCTCATGCTATCGGAAGGGTCTCAGGTTTGGTATTAGAAGCATTGAGATATCACATCTCATGCTATAGGATTGGTCTCCAGATTGGAATGTGAAGGATTTGGATATCACATCTCATGCTAAAGGAAGGGTCTCAGGTTTGGAATGGGAAGGAGTTGGATATGACATCTCTTGTTATAGCGAGGGTCTCAGGATTTGAATGGCAAGGAGTTGGATATCACATCTCATGCCATAGGAAGGGTCTCAGGTTTGGTATAAGCATTGAGATATCACATCTCTGCTATCGGAAGGGTCTCAGGATTGGAATGGGAAGGACTTAGATATCACATCTCATGCTATAGGGAGGGTCTCAGTTTTGATATTAGAAGCATTGAGATATCACATCTCATGCTATCGGAAGGGTCTCAGGATTGGAATGGGAGGAGCTGGATATCACATCTCATGCTATAGGAAGAGTCTCAGGTTTGGGAAGAGAAGGATTTGGATTTCACATCTCATGTTATAGGATGGTTCTCATGTTTGGTTTTTGAAGCATTGAGATATTACATCTCATGCTATCGGAAGGGTCTCAGGTTTGGTATTAGAAGCATTGAGATATCACATCTCATGCTATAGGATTGGTCTCCGGATTGGAATGTGAAGGATTTGGATATCACATCTCATGCTAAAGGAAGGGTCTCAGGTTTGGAATGGGAAGGAGTTGGATATGACATCTCTTGTTATAGCGAGGGTCTCAGGATTTGAATGGCAAGGAGTTGGATATCACATCTCATGCCATAGGAAGGGTCTCAGGTTTGGTATAAGCATTGAGATATCACATCTCTGCTATCGGAAGGGTCTCAGGATTGGAATGGGAAGGACTTAAATATCACATCTCATGCTATAGGGAGGGTCTCAGTTTTGATATTAGAAGCATTGAGATATCACATCTCATGCTATCGGAAGGGTCTCAGGATTGGAATGGGAGGAGCTGGATATCACATCTCATGCTAAAGGAAGGGTCTCAGGTTTGGAAGGGGAAGGATTTGGATATCACATCTCATGTTATAGAATGGGTCTCAGGTTTGGTATTAGAAGCATTGTGATATCACATCTCATGCTATAGGAAGGGTTTCAGGTTTGGTAGAAGCATTGAGATATCACATCTCATGCTATAGGAAGATTCTCAGGTTTGGTAAGGGAAGGATTTGGATTTCACATCTCATGTTATAGGATGGTTCTCATGTTTGGTTTTTGAAGCATTGAGATATCACATCTCATGCTATCGGAAGGGTCTCAGGTTTGGTATTAGAAGCATTGAGATATCACATCTCATGCTATAGGATTGGTCTCTGGATTGGAATGTGAAGGAGTTGGATATCACATCTCATGTTATAGGAAGGATCTCAGGTTTGGTATAAGCATTGAGATATCACATCTCTGCTATCAGAAGAGTCTCAGGATTGGAATGGGAAGGAGTTGGATATCCCATCTCATGTTATAGGAAGAGTCTCAGGTTTGGTATTAGAAGCATTGAGATATCACATCTCATGCTATAGGAAGAGTCTCAGGTCTGGGAAGGGAAGGATTTGGATTTCACATCTCATGTTATAGGATGGTTCTCATGTTTGGTTTTTGAAGCATTGAGATATTACATCTCATGCTATCGGAAGGGTCTCAGGTTTGCTATTAGAAGCATTGAGATATCACATCTCATGCTATCGGATTGGTCTCCGGATTGGAATGTGAAGGATTTGGATTTCACATCTCATGCTAAAGGAAGGGTCTCAGGTTTGGAATGGGAAGGAGTTGGATATGACATCTCTTGTTATAGGGAGGGTCTCAGGATTTGAATGGCAAGGAGTTGGATATCACATCTCATGCCATAGGAAGGGTCTCAGGTTTGGTATAAGCATTGAGATATCACATCTCTGCTATCGGAAGGGTCTCAGGATTGGAATGGGAAGGACTTAAATATAACATCTCATGCTATAGGGAGGGTCTCAGGTTTGGTATTAGAAGCATTGAGATATCACATCTCATGCTATCGGATTGGTCTCCGGATTGGAATGTGAAGGATTTGGATTTCACATCTCATGCTAAAGGAAGGGTCTCAGGTTTGGAAGGGGAAGGATTTGGATATCACATCTCATTTTATAGAATGGGTCTCAGGTTTGGTATTAGAAGCATTGTGATATCACATCTCATGCTATAGGAAGGGTTTCAGGTTTGGTAGAAGCATTGAGATATCACATCTCATGCTATAGGAAGAGTCTCAGGTTTGGGAAGGGAAGGATTTGGATTTCACATCTCATGTTATAGGATGGTTCTCATGTTTGGTTTTTGAAGCATTGAGATATCACATCTCATGCTATCGGAAGGGTCTCAGGTTTGGTATTAGAAGCATTGAGATATCACATCTCATGCTATAGGATTGGTCTCTGGATTGGAATGTGAAGGATTTGGATATCACATCTCATGCTAAAGGAAGCGTCTCAGGTTTGGAATGGGAAGGAGTTGGATATGACATCTCTTGTTATAGGGAGGGTCTCAGGATTTGAATGGCAAGGAGTTGGATATCACATCTCATGCCATAGGAAGGGTCTCAGGTTTGGTATTAGAAGCCTTGAGATATCACATCTCATGGTATAATAAGGGTCTCAGGATTGGAATGGGAAGGAGTTGGATATCACATCTCAAGCTATTTCAGGATTGGAATGGGAAGGAGTTTGATATCACATCTCAAGCTATAGGAAGGGTCTCAGGTTTGGGAAGGGAAGGATTGGGATTTCACATCTCATGTTATAGGGTGGTTCTTATGTTTGGTTTTAGAAGCATTTAGATATCACATCTCATGCTATCGGAAGGGTCTCAGGTTTGGAATGGGAAGGAGTTGGATATCACATCTCATGTTATAGGAAGCATCTCAGGTTTGGTATTAGAAGCATTGAGATATCACATCTCATGCTATAGGAAGGGTCTCAGGATTGGAATGTGAAGGATTTGGATATCAAATCTCATGCTAAAGGAAGGGTCTCAGGTTTGGTATAAGCATTGAGATATCACATCTCTGCTATCGGAAGGGTCTCAGGATTGGATTGGGAAGGAGTTGGACATCCCTTCTCATGCTTTAGGAAGGGTCTCATGTTGGAATGGGAAGGAGTTGGATATCATATCTCATGTTATAGGAAGGGTCTCAAGATTGAAATGGGAAGGATTTGGATATCACATCTCTTGCTATATGAAGGGTCTCAGGTTTTTTATTAGAAACATTGAGATATCACATCTCATGCTATCGGAAGGGTTTCAGGATTGGAATGGGAAGGACTTGGATATCACATCTCATGCTAAAGGAAGGGTCTCAGTTTTGGTAGAAGCATTGCGATATCACATCTCATGCTATAGGAAGGGTCTCAGGATTGGAATCGGAAGGAGTTGGATATCACATCTCATGCTATAGGAAGGGTCTCAGGTTTGGTATAAGCATTGAGATATCACATCTCTGCTATCGGAAGGGTCTCAGGATTGGATTGGGAAGGAGTTGGATATCACATCTCATGTTATAGGAAGGGTCTCCGGATTGGAATGTGAAGGATTTGGATATCACATCTCATGCTAAAGGAAGGGTCTCAGGTTTGGAATGGGAAGGAGTTGGATATGACATCTCTTGTTATAGGGAGGGTCTCAGGATTTGAATGGCAAGGTGTTGGATATCACATCTCATGCCATAGGAAGGGTCTCAGGTTTGGTATAAGCATTGAGATATCACATCTCTGCTATCGGAAGGGTCTCAGGATTGGATTGGGAAGGAGTTGGATATCCCTTCTCATGCTATAGGAAGGGTCTCAGGTTGGAATGGGAAGGAGTTGGATATCACATCTCATGCTATAGGGAGGGTTTCAGTTTTGATATTAGAAGCATTGAGATATCACATCTCATGCTATCGGAAGTGTCTCAGGATTGGAATGGGAAGTAGTTGGATATCACATATGCTAAAGGAAAGGTCTCAGGTTTGGAAGGGGAAGGATTTGGATCTCACATCTCATGTTTTAGGACGGGTCTCAGGTTTGGTATTAGAAGCCTTGAGATATCACATCTCATGGTATAATAAGGGTCTCAGGAGTGGAATGGGAAGGAGTTGGATATCACATCTCAAGCTATTTCAGGATTGGAATGGGAAGGAGTTTCATATCACATCTCAAGCTATAGGAAGGGTCTCAGGTTTGGGAAGGGAAGGATTGGGATTTCACATCTCATGTTATAGGATGGTTCTCATGTTTGGTTTTAGAAGCATTGAGATATCACATCTCATGCTATCGGAAGGGTCTCAGGTTTGGAATGGGAAGGAGTTGGATATCACATCTCATGTTATAGGAAGCATCTCAGGTTTGGTATTAGAAGCATTGAGATATCACATCTCATGCTATAGGAAGGGTCTCAGGATTGGAATGTGAAGGATTTGGATATCAAATCTCATGCTAAAGGAAGGGTCTCAGGTTTGGTATAAGCATTGAGATATCACATCTCTGCTATCGGAAGGGTCTCAGGATTGGATTGGGAAGGAGTTGGACATCCCTTCTCATGCTATAGGAAGGGTCTCATGTTGGAATGGGAAGGAGTTGGATATCATATCTCATGTTATAGGAAGGGTCTCAAGATTGAAATGGGAAGTATTTGGATATCACATCTCTTGCTATATGAAGGGTCTCAGGTTTTTTATTAGAAACATTGAGATATCACATCTCATGCTATCAGAAGGGTTTCAGGATTGGAATGGGAAGGATTTGGATATCATATCTCATGTTATAGGACGGGTCCCAGGTTTGGTATTAGAAGCATTGAGATATCACATCTTATGGTATAGGAAGGGTCTCAGGTTTGGAATGGGAAGGAGTTGGATATCACATCTCATCCAATAGGAAGGGTCTCAGGTTTGGAATGGGAAGGAATTGGATATCACATCTCATGTTATAGGAAGGATCTCAGGATTGGAATGGGAAGGAGTTGGATATCCCTTCTCATGCTATAGGAAGGGTCTCAGGTTGGAATGGGAAGGATTTGGATATCACATCTCTTGCTATAGGAAGGGTCTCAGGTTTTTTATTAGAAACATTGAGATATCACATCTCATGCTATAGGAAGGGTTTAAGGATTGGAATGGGAAGGAGTTGGATATCCCTTCTCATGCTATAGGAAGGGTCTCAGGTTTGAAAGTGAAGGATTTGGATATCACATCTCTTGCTATAGGAAGGGTCTCAGGTTTTTTATTAGAAACATTGAGATATCACATCTCATGCTATAGGAAGGGTTTAAGGATTGGAATGGGAAGGATTTGGATATCACATCTCATGCTAAAGGAAGGGTCTCAGGTTTGGAAGGGGAAGGATTTGGATATCACATCTCATGTTATTTGACCGGTCTCAGGTTTGGTATTAGAAGCATTGAGATATCAAGTCTCATGGTATAGGACGGGAGTTTGATATCACATCATGCCATGGTATGGGTCTCAGGTTTTGTAGAAGCATTGGGATATCACATCTCATGCTATCGGAAGGGTATCAGGATTGGATTTGGAAGGAGTTGTTGGATATCCCATCTCATGCTATAGGAAAGGTCTCAGGTTGGAATGGGAAAGAGTTGGATATCACATCTCATGTTATAGGAAGGGTCTCAAGATTGGAATGGGAAGGACTTGGATATCACATCTCATGCTGTAGGAAGGCTCTCAGGTTTGGAAAGGGAAGGAGTTGGATATCACATTTCATGTTAGAGGTAGGATCTCAGGTTTGGTATTAGAGGCATTGAGATATCACATCTCATGCTATCAGAAGGGTATCAGGATTGGAATGGGAAGGAGTTGGATATCACATCTCATGCTAAAGGGAGGGTCTCAGGTTTGGATGGGGAAGGATTTGGATATCACATCTCATGTTATAGGAAGGATCTCAGGTTTGGTATTAGAAGCATTGAGATATCACATCTCATGCTATCGGAAGGATCCCAGGTTTGGTATTAGAAGCATTGAGATATCACATCTCATGCTATAGGAAGGCTCTCAGGATTGGAATGGGAAGGACTTGAATATCACATCTCATGCTAAAGGAAGGGTCTCAGTTTTGGTAGAAGCATTGCGATATCACATCTCATGCTATAGGAAGGGTCTCAGGATTGGAATCGGAAGGAGTTGGATATCACATCTCATGCTATAGGAAGGGTCTCAGGTTTGGTATAAGCATTGACATATCACATCTCTGCTATCGGAAGGGTCTCAGGATTGGATTGGGAAGGAGTTGGATATCACATCTCATTTTATAGGAAGGGTCTCCGGATTGGAATGTGAAGGATTTGGATATCACATCTCATGCTAAAGGAAGAGTCTCAGGTTTGGAATGGGAAGGAGTTGGATATGACATCTCTTGTTATAGGGAGGGTCTCAGGATTTGAATGGCAAGGTGTTGGATATCACATCTCATGCCATAGGAAGGGTCTCAGGTTTGGTATAAGCATTGAGATATCACATCTCTGCTATCGGAAGGGTCTCAGGTTTGGTATAAGCATTGAGATATCACATCTCTGCTATCGGAAGGGTCTCAGGATTGGATTGGGAAGGAGTTGAATATCACATCTCATGTTATAGGAAGGGTCTCCGGATTGGAATGTGAAGGATTTGGATATCACATCTCATGCTAAAGGAACGGTCTCAGGTTTGGAATGGGAAGGAGTTGGATATGACATCTCTTGTTATAGGGAGGGTCTCAGGATTTGAATGGCAAGGTGTTGGATATCACATCTCATGCCATAGGAAGGGTCTCAGGTTTGGTATAAGCATTGAGATATCACATCTCTGCTATCGGAAGGGTCTCAGGATTGGATTGGGAAGGAGTTGGATATCCCTTCTCATGCTATAGGAAGGGTCTCAGGTTGGAATGGGAAGGAGTTGGATATCACATCTCATGCTATAGGGAGGGTTTCAGTTTTGATATTAGAAGCATTGAGATATCACATCTCATGCTATCGGAAGTGTCTCAGGATTGGAATGGGAAGGAGCTGGATATTACATCTCATGCTAAAGGAAGGGTCTCAGGTTTGGAACGGGAAGGAGTTGGATATCCAATCTCATGTTATAGGAAGGGTCTCAGGTTTGGTATAAGCATTGAGATATCACATCTCTGCTATCGGAAGTGTCTCAGGATTGGAATGGGAAGGAGTTGGATATCTCATCTCATGTTATAGGACGGGTCTCAGGATTGTTATTAGAATCATTGAGATATCATATTGCATGCTGTAGGAAGGGTCTAAGGATTGGAATGGGAAAGTCTTGGATATCACATCTCATGCTATAGGAAGGGTCTGAGGTTTGGTATAAGCATTGAGATATCAAATCTCATGCTATAGGAAGGGTCTCAGGATTGGAATGGAAGGAGTTGGATATCACATCTCATGTTATAGGAAGGATCTCAGGTTTGGTATTAGAAGCATTGAGACATCACATCTCATGCTATAGGAAGGGTCTCAGGATTGGAATGGGAAGGAGTTGGATATCACATCTCATGCTATAGGAAGAGTCTCAGGTTTGGTATAAGCATTGAGATATCACATCTCATTTTATAGGAAGGGTCTCCGGATTGGAATGTGAAGGATTTGGATATCACATCTCATGCTAAAGGAAGGGTCTCAGGTTTGGAATGGGAAGGAGTTGGATATGACATCTCTTGTTATAGGGAGGGTCTCAGGATTTGAATGGCAAGGTGTTGGATATCACATCTCATGCCATAGGAAGGGTCTCAGGTTTGGTATAAGCATTGAGATATCACATCTCTGCTATCGGAAGGGTCTCAGGTTTGGTATAAGCATTGAGATATCACATCTCTGCTATCGGAAGGGTCTCAGGATTGGATTGGGAAGGAGTTGGATATCACATCTCATGTTATAGGAAGGGTCTCCGGATTGGAATGTGAAGGATTTGGATATCACATCTCATGCTAAAGGAAGGGTCTCAGGTTTGGAATGGGAAGGAGTTGGATATGACATCTCTTGTTATAGGGAGGGTCTCAGGATTTGAATGGCAAGGCGTTGGATATCACATCTCATGCCATAGGAAGGGTCTCAGGTTTGGTATAAGCATTGAGATATCACATCTCTGCTATCGGAAGGGTCTCAGGATTGGATTGGGAAGGAGTTGGATATCCCTTCTCATGCTATAGGAAGGGTCTCAGGTTGGAATGGGAAGGAGTTGGATATCACATCTCATGCTATAGGGAGGGTTTCAGTTTTGGTAGAAGCATTGCGATATCACATCTCATGCTATAGGAAGGGTCTCAGGTTTGGTATTAGAAGCATTGAGATATCACATCTCATGCTATCGGAAGGATCCCAGGTTTGGTATTAGAAGCATTGAGATATCACATCTCATGCTATAGGAAGGCTCTCAGGATTGGAATGGGAAGGACTTGAATATCACATCTCATGCTAAAGGAAGGGTCTCAGTTTTGGTAGAAGCATTGCGATATCACATCTCATGCTATAGGAAGGGTCTCAGGATTGGAATCGGAAGGAGTTGGATATCACATCTCATGCTATAGGAAGGGTCTCAGGTTTGGTATAAGCATTGACATATCACATCTCTGCTATCGGAAGGGTCTCAGGATTGGATTGGGAAGGAGTTGGATATCACATCTCATTTTATAGGAAGGGTCTCCGGATTGGAATGTGAAGGATTTGGATATCACATCTCATGCTAAAGGAAGAGTCTCAGGTTTGGAATGGGAAGGAGTTGGATATGACATCTCTTGTTATAGGGAGGGTCTCAGGATTTGAATGGCAAGGTGTTGGATATCACATCTCATGCCATAGGAAGGGTCTCAGGTTTGGTATAAGCATTGAGATATCACATCTCTGCTATCGGAAGGGTCTCAGGTTTGGTATAAGCATTGAGATATCACATCTCTGCTATCGGAAGGGTCTCAGGATTGGATTGGGAAGGAGTTGAATATCACATCTCATGTTATAGGAAGGGTCTCCGGATTGGAATGTGAAGGATTTGGATATCACATCTCATGCTAAAGGAACGGTCTCAGGTTTGGAATGGGAAGGAGTTGGATATGACATCTCTTGTTATAGGGAGGGTCTCAGGATTTGAATGGCAAGGTGTTGGATATCACATCTCATGCCATAGGAAGGGTCTCAGGTTTGGTATAAGCATTGAGATATCACATCTCTGCTATCGGAAGGGTCTCAGGATTGGATTGGGAAGGAGTTGGATATCCCTTCTCATGCTATAGGAAGGGTCTCAGGTTGGAATGGGAAGGAGTTGGATATCACATCTCATGCTATAGGGAGGGTTTCAGTTTTGATATTAGAAGCATTGAGATATCACATCTCATGCTATCGGAAGTGTCTCAGGATTGGAATGGGAAGGAGCTGGATATTACATCTCATGCTAAAGGAAGGGTCTCAGGTTTGGAACGGGAAGGAGTTGGATATCCGATCTCATGTTATAGGAAGGGTCTCAGGTTTGGTATAAGCATTGAGATATCACATCTCTGCTATCGGAAGTGTCTCAGGATTGGAATGGGAAGGAGTTGGATATCTCATCTCATGTTATAGGACGGGTCTCAGGATTGTTATTAGAATCATTGAGATATCATATTGCATGCTGTAGGAAGGGTCTAAGGATTGGAATGGGAAAGTCTTGGATATCACATCTCATGCTATAGGAAGGGTCTGAGGTTTGGTATAAGCATTGAGATATCAAATCTCATGCTATAGGAAGGGTCTCAGGATTGGAATGGAAGGAGTTGGATATCACATCTCATGTTATAGGAAGGATCTCAGGTTTGGTATTAGAAGCATTGAGACATCACATCTCATGCTATAGGAAGGGTCTCAGGATTGGAATGGGAAGGAGTTGGATATCACATCTCATGCTATAGGAAGGGTCTCAGGTTTGGTATAAGCATTGAGATATCATATCTCATTTTATAGGAAGGGTCTCCGGATTGGAATGTGAAGGATTTGGATATCACATCTCATGCTAAAGGAAGGGTCTCAGGTTTGGAATGGGAAGGAGTTGGATATGACATCTCTTGTTATAGGGAGGGTCTCAGGATTTGAATGGCAAGGTGTTGGATATCACATCTCATGCCATAGGAAGGGTCTCAGGTTTGGTATAAGCATTGAGATATCACATCTCTGCTATCGGAAGGGTCTCAGGTTTGGTATAAGCATTGAGATATCACATCTCTGCTATCGGAAGGGTCTCAGGATTGGATTGGGAAGGAGTTGGATATCACATCTCATGTTATAGGAAGGGTCTCCGGATTGGAATGTGAAGGATTTGGATATCACATCTCATGCTAAAGGAAGGGTCTCAGGTTTGGAATGGGAAGGAGTTGGATATGACATCTCTTGTTATAGGGAGGGTCTCAGGATTTGAATGGCAAGGCGTTGGATATCACATCTCATGCCATAGGAAGGGTCTCAGGTTTGGTATAAGCATTGAGATATCACATCTCTGCTATCGGAAGGGTCTCAGGATTGGATTGGGAAGGAGTTGGATATCCCTTCTCATGCTATAGGAAGGGTCTCAGGTTGGAATGGGAAGGAGTTGGATATCACATCTCATGCTATAGGAAGGGTCTCAGGATTGGAATGGGAAGGAGTTGTATATGACATCTCATGCCGTAGGAAGGGTCTCAGGTTTGGTATAAGCATTGAGATATCACATCTCTACTATCAGAAGAGTCTCAGGATTGGAATGGGAAGGATTTGGATATCCCATCTCATGTTATAGGAAGAGTCTCAGGTTTGGTATTAGAAGCATTGAGATATCACATCTCATGCTATAGGAAGTGTCTCAGGATTGGAATGGGAAGGACTTGGATATCACATCTCATGCTATAGGGAGGGTCTCAAGTTTGATATTAGAAGCATTGAGATATCACATCTCATGCTATAGGAAGAGTCTCAGGTTTGGGAAGGGAAGGATTTGGATTTCACATCTCATGTTATAGGACGGTTCTCATGTTTGGTTTTTGAAGCATTGAGATATCACATCTCATGCTATCGGAAGGGTCTCAGGTTTGGTATTAGAAGCATTGAGATATCACATCTCATGCTATAGGATTGGTCTCTGGATTGGAATGTGAAGGATTTGGATATCACATCTCATGCTAAAGGAAGGATCTCAGGTTTGGAATGGGAAGGAGTTGGATATGACATCTCTTGTTATAGGGAGGGTCTCAGGATTTGAATGGCAAGGAGTTGGATATCACATCTCATGCCATAGGAAGGGTCTCAGGTTTGGTATAAGCATTGAGATATCACATCTCTGCTATCGGAAGGGTCTCAGGATTGGATTGGGAAGGAGTTGGATATCACATCTCATGTTATAGGAAGGGTCTCCGGATTGGAATGTGAAGGATTTGGATATCACATCTCATGCTAAAGGAAGGGTCTCAGGTTTGGAATGGGAAGGAGTTGGATATGACATCTCTTGTTATAGGGAGGGTCTCAGGATTTGAATGGCAAGGAGTTGGATATCACATCTCATGCCATGGGAAGGGTCTCAGGTTTGGTATAAGCATTGAGATATCACATCTCTGCTATCGGAAGGGTCTCAGGATTGGATTGGGAAGGAGTTGGATATCCCTTCTCATGCTATAGGAAGGGTCTCAGGTTGGAATGGGAAGGAGTTGGATATCACATCTCATGCTAAAGGAAGGGTCTCAGGTTTGGTAGAAGCATTGAGATATCACATCTCATGCTATCGGAAGTGTCTCAGGATTGGAATGGGAAGGAGCTGGATATTACATCTCATGCTAAAGGAAGGGTCTCAGGTTTGGAACGGGAAGGAGTTGGATATCCGATCTCATGTTATAGGAAGGGTCTCAGGTTTGGTATAAGCATTGAGATATCACATCTCTGCTATCGGAAGTGTCTCAGGATTGGAATGGGAAGGAATTGGATATCCCATCTCATGTTATAGGACGGGTCTCAGGATTGTTATTAGAATCATTGAGATATCATATTGCATGCTGTATGAAGGGTCTAAGGATTGGAATGGGAAAGACTTGGATATCACATCTCATGCTATAGGAAGGGTCTCAGGTTTGGTATAAGCATTGAGATATCAAATCTCATGCTATAGGAAGGGTCTCAGGATTGGAATGGAAGGAGTTGGATATCACATCTCATGTTATAGGAAGGATCTCAGGTTTGGTATTAGAAGCATTGAGACATCACATCTCATGCTATAGGAAGGGTCTCAGGATTGGAATGGGAAGGAGTTGGATATCACATCTCATGCTATAGGAAGGGTCTCAGGTTTGGTATAAGCATTGAGATATCACATCTCATGCTTTAGGAAGGGTCTCAGGATTGGAATGGGAAGGAGTTGTATATGACATCTCATGCCGTAGGAAGGGTCTCAGGTTTGGTATAAGCATTGAGATATCACATCTCTGCTATCAAAAGAGTCTCAGGATTGGAATGGGAAGGAGTTGGATATCCCATCTCATGTTATAGGAAGAGTCTCAGGTTTGGTATTAGAAGCATTGAGATATCACATCTCATGCTATAGGAAGTGTCTCAGGATTGGAATGGGAAGGACTTGGATATCACATCTCATGCTATAGGGAGGGTCTCAAGTTTGATATTAGAAGCATTGAGATATCACATCTCATGCTATAGGAAGAGTCTCAGGTTTGGGAAGGGAAGGATTTGGATTTCACATCTCATGTTATAGGATGGTTCTCATGTTTGGTTTTTGAAGCATTGAGATATCACATCTCATGCTATAGGATTGGTCTACGGATTGGAATGTGAAGGATTTGGATATCACATCTCATGCTAAAGGAAGGGTCTCAGGTTTGGAATGGGAAGGAGTTGGATATGACATCTCTTGTTATAGGGAGGGTCTCAGGATTTGAACGGCAAGGAGTTGGATATCACATCTCATGCCATAGGAAGGGTCTCAGGTTTGGTATAAGCATTGAGATATCACATCTCTGCTATCGGAAGGGTCTCAGGATTGGAATGGGAAGGACTTAGATATCACATCTCATGCTATAGGGAGGGTCTCAGTTTTGATATTAGAAGCATTGAGATATCACATCTCATGCTATCGGAAGGGTCTCAGGATTGGAATGGGAGGAGCTGGATATCACATCTCATGCTAAAGGAAGGGTCTCAGGTTTGGAAGGGGAAGGATTTGGATATCACATCTCATGTTATAGGATGGGTCTCAGGTTTGGTATTAGAAGCATTGTGATATCACATCTCATGCTATAGGAAGTGTCTCAGGATTGGAATGGGAAGGAGTTGGATATCACATCTCATGCTATAGGAAGGGTTTCAGGTTTGGTAGAAGCATTGAGATATCACATCTCATGCTATAGGAAGAGTCTCAGGTTTGGGAAGGGAAGGATTTGGATTTCACATCTCATGTTATAGGATGGTTCTCATGTTTGGTTTTTGAAGCATTGAGATATCACATCTCATGCTATCGGAAGGGTCTCAGGTTTGGTATTAGAAGCATTGAGATATCACATCTCATGCTATAGGATTGGTCTCCGGATTGGAATGTGAAGGATTTGGATATCACGTCTCATGCTAAAGGAAGGGTCTCAGGTTTGGAATGGGAAGGAGTTGGATATGACATCTCTTGTTATAGGGAGGGTCTCAGGATTTGAACGGCAAGGAGTTGGATATCACATCTCATGCCATAGGAAGGGTCTCAGGTTTGGTATAAGCATTGAGATATCACATCTCTGCTATCGGAAGGGTCTCAGGATTGGAATGGGAAGGACTTAGATATCACATCTCATGCTATAGGGAGGGTCTCAGTTTTGATATTAGAAGCATTGAGATATCACATCTCATGCTATCGGAAGGGTCTCAGGATTGGAATGGGAGGAGCTGGATATCACATCTCATGCTAAAGGAAGGGTCTCAGGTTTGGAAGGGGAAGGATTTGGATATCACATCTCATGTTATAGGATGGGTCTCAGGTTTGGTATTAGAAGCATTGTGATATCACATCTCATGCTATAGGAAGTGTCTCAGGATTGGAATGGGAAGGAGTTGGATATCACATCTCATGCTATAGGAAGGGTTTCAGGTTTGGTAGAAGCATTGAGATATCACATCTCATGCTATAGGAAGAGTCTCAGGTTTGGGAAGGGAAGGATTTGGATTTCACATCTCATGTTATAGGATGGTTCTCATGTTTGGTTTTTGAAGCATTGAGATATCACATCTCATGCTATCGGAAGGGTCTCAGGTTTGGTATTAGAAGCATTGAGATATCACATCTCATGCTATAGGATTGGTCTCCGGATTGGAATGTGAAGGATTTGGATATCACATCTCATGCTAAAGGAAGGGTCTCAGGTTTGGAATGGGAAGGAGTTGGATATGACATCTCTTGTTATAGGGAGGGTCTCAGGATTTGAATGGCAAGGAGTTGGATATCACATCTCATGCCATAGGAAGGATCTCAGGTTTGGTATAAGCATTGAGATATCACATCTCTGCTATCGGAAGGGTCTCAGGATTGGATTGGGAAGGAGTTGGATATCACATCTCATGTTATAGGAAGGGTCTCCGGATTGGAATGTGAAGGATTTGGATATCACATCTCATGCTAAAGGAAGGGTCTCAGGTTTGGAATGGGAAGGAGTTGGATATGACATCTCTTGTTATAGGGAGGGTCTCAGGATTTGAATGGCAAGGAGTTGGATATCACATCTCATGCCATAGGAAGGGTCTCAGGTTTGGTATAAGCATTGAGATATCACATCTCTGCTATCGGAAGGGTCTCAGGATTGAATTGGGAAGGAGTTGGATATCCCTTCTCATGCTATAGGAAGGGTCTCAGGTTGGAATGGGAAGGAGTTGGATATCACATCTCATGCTAAAGGAAGGGTCTCAGGTTTGGTAGAAGCATTGAGATATCATATCTCATGCTATAGGAAGGGTCTCAGGATTGGAATGGGAAGGACTTAGATATCACATATCATGCTATAGGGAGGGTTTCAGTTTTGATATTAGAAGCATTGAGATATCACATCTCATGCTATCGGAAGTGTCTCAGGATTGGAATGGGAAGGAGCTGGATATTACATCTCATGCTAAAGGAAGGGTCTCAGGTTTGGAACGGGAAGGAGTTGGATATCCGATCTCATGTTATAGGAAGGGTCTCAGGTTTGGTATAAGCATTGAGATATCACATCTCTGCTATCGGAAGTGTCTCAGGATTGGAATGGGAAGGAATTGGATATCCCATCTCATGTTATAGGACAGGTCTCAGGATTGTTATTAGAATCATTGAGATATCATATTGCATGCTGTAGGAAGGGTCTAAGGATTGGAATGGGAAAGACTTGGATATCACATCTCATGCTATAGGAAGGGTCTCAGGTTTGGTATAAGCATTGAGATATCAAATCTCATGCTATAGGAAGGGTCTCAGGATTGGAATGGAAGGAGTTGGATATCACATCTCATGTTATAGGAAGGATCTCAGGTTTGGTATTAGAAGCATTGAGACATCAAATCTCATGCTATAGGAAGGGTCTCAGGATTGGAATGGGAAGGAGTTGGATATCACATCTCATGCTATAGGAAGGGTCTCAGGTTTGGTATAAGCATTGAGATATCACATCTCATGCTATAGGAAGGGTCTCAGGATTGGAAGGGGAAGGAGTTGTATATGACATCTCATGCCGTAGGAAGGGTCTCAGGTTTGGTATAAGCATTGAGATATCACATCTCTGCTATCAGAAGAGTCTCAGGATTGGAATGGGAAGGAGTTGGATATCCCATCTCATGTTATAGGAAGAGTCTCAGGTTTGGTATTAGAAGCATTGAGATATCACATCTCATGCTATAGGAAGTGTCTCAGGATTGGAATGGGAAGGACTTGGATATCACATCTCATGCTATAGGGAGGGTCTCAAGTTTGATATTAGAAGCATTGAGATATCACATCTCATGCTATAGGAAGAGTCTCAGGTTTGGTATTAGAAGCATTGAGATATCACATCTCATGCTATAGGATTGGTCTCCGGATTGGAATGTGAAGGATTTGGATATCACATCTCATGCTAAAGGAAGGGTCTCAGGTTTGGAATGGGAAGGAGTTGGATATGACATCTCTTGTTATAGGGAGGGTCTCAGGATTTGAATGGCAAGGAGTTGGATATCACATCTCATGCCATAGGAAGGGTCTCAGGTTTGGTATAAGCATTGAGATATCACATCTCTGCTATCGGAAGGGTCTCAGGATTGGAATGGGAAGGACTTAGATATCACATCTCATGCTATAGGAAGGGTCTCAGTTTTGATATTAGAAGCATTGAGATATCACATCTCATGCTATCGGAAGGGTCTCAGGATTGGAATGGGAGGAGCTGGATATCACATCTCATGCTAAAGGAAGGGTCTCAGGTTTGGAAGGGGAAGGATTTGGATATCACATCTCATGTTATAGGATGGGTTTCAGGTTTGGTATTAGAAGCATTGTGATATCACATCTCATGCTATAGGAAGTGTCTCAGGATTGGAATGGGAAGGAGTTGGATATCACATCTCATGCTATAGGAAGGGTTTCAGGTTTGGTAGAAGCATTGAGATATCACATCTCATGCTATAGGAAGAGTCTCAGGTTTGGGAAGGGAAGGATTTGGATTTCACATCTCATGTTATAGGATGGTTCTCATGTTTGGTTTTTGAAGCATTGAGATATCACATCTCATGCTATCGGAAGGGTCTCAGGTTTGGTATTAGAAGCATTGAGATATCACATCTCATGCTATAGGATTGGTCTCTGGATTGGAATGTGAAGGATTTGGATATCACATCTCATGCTAAAGGAAGGGTCTCAGGTTTGGAATGGGAAGGAGTTGGATATGACATCTCTTGTTATAGGGAGGGTCTCAGGATTTGAATGGCAAGGAGTTGGATATCACATCTCATGCCATAGGAAGGGTCTCAGGTTTGGTATAAGCATTGAGATATCACATCTCTGCTATCGGAAGGGTCACAGGATTGGATTGGGAAGGAGTTGGATATCACATCTCATGTTATAGGAAGGGTCTCCGGATTGGAATGTGAAGGATTTGGATATCACATCTCATGCTAAAGGAAGGGTCTCAGGTTTGGAATGGGAAGGAGTTGGATATGACATCTCTTGTTATAGGGAGGGTCTCAGGATTTGAATGGCAAGGAGTTGGATATCACATCTCATGCCATAGGAAGGGTCTCAGGTTTGGTATAAGCATTGAGATATCACATCTCTGCTATCGGAAGGGTCTCAGGATTGGATTGGGAAGGAGTTGGATATCCCTTCTCATGCTATAGGAAGGGTCTCAGGTTGGAATGGGAAGGAGTTGGATATCACATCTCATGCTAAAGGAAGGGTCTCAGGTTTGGTAGAAGCATTGAGATATCACATCTCATGCTATAGGAAGGGTCTCAGGATTGGAATGGGAAGGACTTAGATATCACATATCATGCTATAGGGAGGGTTTCAGTTTTGATATTAGAAGCATTGAGATATCACATCTCATGCTATCGGAAGTGTCTCAGGATTGGAATGGGAAGGAGCTGGATATTACATCTCATGCTAAAGGAAGGGTCTCAGGTTTGGAACGGGAAGGAGTTGGATATCCGATCTCATGTTATAGGAAGGGTCTCAGGTTTGGTATAAGCATTGAGATATCACATCTCTGCTATCGGAAGTGTCTCAGGATTGGAATGGGAAGGAATTGGATATCCCATCTCATGTTATAGGACGGGTCTCAGGTTTGTTATTAGAATCATTGAGATATCATATTGCATGCTGTAGGAAGGGTCTAAGGATTGGAATGGGAAAGACTTGGATATCACATCTCATGCTATAGGAAGGGTCTCAGGTTTGGTATAAGCATTGAGACATCACATCTCATGCTATAGGAAGGGTCTCAGGATTGGAATGGGAAGGAGTTGGATATCACATCTCATGCTATAGGAAGGGTCTCAGGTTTGGTATAAGCATTGAGATATCACATCTCATGCTATAGGAAGGGTCTCAGGATTGGAATGGGAAGGAGTTGTATATGACATCTCATGCCGTAGGAAGGGTCTCAGGTTTGGTATAAGCATTGAGATATCACATCTCTGCTATCAGAAGAGTCTCAGGATTGGAATGGGAAGGAGTTGGATATCCCATCTCATGTTATAGGAAGAGTCTCAGGTTTGGTATTAGAAGCATTGAGATATCACATCTCATGCTATAGGAAGTGTCTCAGGATTGGAATGGGAAGGACTTGGATATCACATCTCATGCTATAGGGAGGGTCTCAAGTTTGATATTAGAAGCATTGAGATATCACATCTCATGCTATAGGAAGAGTCTCAGGCTTGGGAAGGGAAGGATTTGGATTTCACATCTCATGTTATAGGATGGTTCTCATGTTTGGTTTTTGAAGCATTGAGATATTACATCTCATGCTATCGGAAGGGTCTCAGGTTTGGTATTAGAAGCATTGAGATATCACATCTCATGCTATAGGATTGGTCTCCGGATTGGAATGTGAAGGATTTGGATATCACATCTCATGCTAAAGGAAGGGTCTCAGGTTTGGAATGGGAAGGAGTTGGATATGACATCTCTTGTTATAGGGAGGGTCTCAGGATTGGAATGGGAAGGAGTTGGATATCCCATCTCATGTTATAGGAAGAGTCTCAGGTTTGGTATTAGAAGCATTGAGATATCACATCTCATGCTATAGGAAGTGTCTCAGGATTGGAATGGGAAGGACTTGGATATCACATCTCATGCTATAGGGAGGGTCTCAAGTTTGATATTAGAAGCATTGAGATATCACATCTCATGCTATAGGAAGAGTCTCAGGTTTGGGAAGGGAAGGATTTGGATTTCACATCTCATGTTATAGGATGGTTCTCATGTTTGGTTTTTGAAGCATTGAGATATTACATCTCATGCTATCGGAAGGGTCTCAGGTTTGGTATTAGAAGCATTGAGATATCACATCTCATGCTATAGGATTGGTCTCCGGATTGGAATGTGAAGGATTTGGATATCACATCTCATGCTAAAGGAAGGGTCTCAGGTTTGGAATGGGAAGGAGTTGGATATGACATCTCTTGTTATAGGGAGGGTCTCAGGATTGGAATGGGAAGGACTTAGATATCACATCTCATGCTATAGGGAGGGTCTCAGTTTTGATATTAGAAGCATTGAGATATCACATCTCATGCTATCGGAAGGGTCTCAGGATTGGAATGGGAGGAGCTGGATATCACATCTCATGCTAAAGGAAGGGTCTCAGGTTTGGTATTAGAAGCATTGTGATATCACATCTCATGCTATAGGAAGTGTCTCAGGATTGGAATGGGAAGGAGTTGTATATCACATCTCATGCTATAGGAAGGGTTTCAGGTTTGGTAGAAGCATTGAGATATCACATCTCATGCTATAGGAAGAGTCTCAGGTTTGGGAAGGGAAGGATTTGGATTTCACATCTCATGTTATAGGATGGTTCTCATGTTTGGTTTTTGAAGCATTGAGATATCACATCTCATGCTATCGGAAGGGTCTCAGGTTTGGTATTAGAAGCATTGAGATATCACCTCTCATGCTATAGGATTGGTCTCTGGATTGGAATGTGAAGGATTTGGATATCACATCTCATGCTAAAGGAAGGGTCTCAGGTTTGGAATGGGAAGGAGTTGGATATGACATCTCTTGTTATAGGGAGGGTCTCAGGATTTGAATGGCAAGGAGTTGGATATCACATCTCATGCTATAGGAAGGGTCTCAGGTTTGGTATAAGCATTGAGATATCACATCTCTGCTATCGGAAGCGTCTCAGGAATGGATTGGGAAGGAGTTGGATATCACATCTCATGTTATAAGAAGGGTCTCCGGATTGGAATGTGAAGGATTTGGATATCACATCTCATGCTAAAGGAAGGGTCTCAGGTTTGGAATGGGAAGGAGTTGGATATGACATCTCTTGTTATAGGGAGGGTCTCAGGATTTGAATGGCAAGGAGTTGGATATAACATCTCATGCCATAGGAAGGGTCTCAGGTTTGGTATAAGCATAGAGATATCACATCTCTGCTATCGGAAGGGTCTCAGGATTGGATTGGGAAGGAGTTGGATATCCCTTCTCATGCTATAGGAAGGGTCTCAGGTTGGAATGGGAAGGAGTTGGATATCACATCTCATGCTAAAGGAAGGGTCTCAGGTTTGGTAGAAGCATTGAGATATCACATCTCATGCTATAGGAAGGGTCTCAGGATTGGAATGGGAAGGACTTAGATATCACATATCATGCTATAGGGAGGGTTTCAGTTTTGATATTAGAAGCATTGAGATATCACATCTCATGCTATCGGAAGTGTCTCAGGATTGGAATGGGAAGGAGCTGGATATTACATCTCATGCTAAAGGAAGGGTCTCAGGTTTGGAACGGGAAGGAGTTGGATATCCGATCTCATGTTATAGGAAGGGTCTCAGGTTTGGTATAAGCATTGAGATATCACATCTCTGCTATCGGAAGTGTCTCAGGATTGGAATGGGAAGGAATTGGATATCCCATCTCATGTTATAGGACAGGTCTCAGGATTGTTATTAGAATCATTGAGATATCATATTGCATGCTGTAGGAAGGGTCTCAGGATTGGAATGGAAGGAGTTGGATATCACATCTCATGTTATAGGAAGGATCTCAGGTTTGGTATAAGCATTGAGATATCAAATCTCATGCTATAGGAAGGGTCTCAGGATTGGAATGGAAGGAGTTGGATATTACATCTCATGTTATAGGAAGGATCTCAGGTTTGGTATTAGAAGCATTGATACATCGCATCTCATGCTATAGGAAGGGTCTCAGGATTGGAATGGGAAGGAGTTGGATATCACATCTCATGCTATAGGAAGGGTCTCAGGTTTGGTATAAGCATTGAGATATCACATCTCATGCTATAGGAAGGGTCTCAGGATTGGAATGGGAAGGAGTTGTATATGACATCTCATGCCGTAGGAAGGGTCTCAGGTTTGGTATAAGCATTGAGATATCACATCTCTGCTATCAGAAGAGTCTCAGGATTGGAATGGGAAGGAGTTGGATATCCCATCTCATGTTATAGGAAGAGTCTCAGGTTTGGTATTAGAAGCATTGAGATATCACATCTCATGCTATAGGAAGTGTCTCAGGATTGGAATGGGAAGGACTTGGATATCACATCTCATGCTATAGGGAGGGTCTCAAGTTTGATATTAGAAGCATTGAGATATCACATCTCATTCTATAGGAAGAGTCTCAGGTTTGGGAAGGGAAGGATTTGGATTTCACATCTCATGTTATAGGATGGTTCTCATGTTTGGTTTTTGAAGCATTGAGATATCACATCTCATGCTATCGGAAGGGTCTCAGGTTTGGTATTAGAAGCATTGAGATATCACATCTCATGCTATAGGATTGGTCTCCGGATTGGAATGTGAAGGATTTGGATATCACATCTCATGCTAAAGGAAGGGTCTCAGGTTTGGAATGGGAAGGAGTTGGATATGACATCTCTTGTTATAGGGAGGGTCTCAGGATTTGAATGGCAAGGAGTTGGATATCACATCTCATGCCATAGGAAGGGTCTCAGGCTTGGTATAAGCATTGAGATATCACATCTCTGCTATCAGAAGGGTCTCAGGATTGGATTGGGAAGGAGATGGATATCACATCTCATGTTATAGGAAGGGTCTCCGGATTGGAATGTGAAGGATTTGGATATCACATCTCATGCTAAAGGAAGGGTCTCAGGTTTGGAATGGGAAGGAGTTGGATATGACATCTCTTGTTATAGGGAGGGTCTCAGGATTTGAATGGCAAGGAGTTGGATATCACATCTCATGCCATAGGAAGGGTCTCAGGTTTGGTATAAGCATTGATATATCACATCTCTGCTATCGGAAGGGTCTCAGGATTGGATTGGGAAGGAGTTGGATATCCCTTCTCATGCTATAGGAAGGGTCTCAGGTTGGAATGGGAAAGAGTTGGATATCACATCTCATGCTAAAGGAAGGGTCTCAGGTTTGGTAGAAGCATTGAGATATCACATCTCATGCTATAGGAAGGGTCTCAGGATTGGAATGGGAAGGACTTAGATATCACATATCATGCTATAGGGAGGGTTTCAGTTTTGATATTAGAAGCATTGAGATATCACATCTCATGCTATCGGAAGTGTCTCAGGATTGGAATGGGAAGGAGCTGGATATTACATCTCATGCTAAAGGAAGGGTCTCAGGTTCGGAACGGGAAGGAGTTGGATATCCGATCTCATGTTATAGGAAGGGTCTCAGGTTTGGTATAAGCATTGAGATATCACATCTCTGCTATCGGAAGTGTCTCAGGATTGGAATGGGAAGGAATTGGATATCCCATCTCATGTTATAGGACGGGTCTCAGGATTGTTATTAGAATCATTGAGATATCATATTGCATGCTGTAGGAAGGGTCTAAGGATTGGAATGGGAAAGACTTGGATATCACAACTCATGCTATAGGAAGGGTCTCAGGTTTGGTATAAGCATTGAGATATCAAATCTCATGCTATAGGAAGGGTCTCAGGATTGGAATGGAAGGAGTTGGATATCACATCTCATGTTATAGGAAGGATCTCAGGTTTGGTATTAGAAGCATTGAGACATAACATCTCATGCTATAGGAAGGGTCTCAGGATTGGAATGGGAAGGAGTTGGATATCACATCTCATGCTATAGGAAGGGTCTCATGTTTGGTATAAGCATTGAGATATCACATCTCATGCTATAGGAATTGTCTCAGGATTGGAATGGGAAGGAGTTGTATATGACATCTCATGCCGTAGGAGGGGTCTCAGGTTTGGTATAAGCATTGAGATATCACATCTCTGCTATCAGAAGAGTCTCAGGATTGGAATGGGAAGGAGTTGGATATCCCATCTCATGTTATAGGAAGAGTCTCAGGTTTGGTATTAGAAGCATTGAGATATCACATCTCATGCTATAGGAAGTGTCTCAGGATTGGAATGGGAAGGACTTGGATATCACATCTCATGCTATAGGGAGGGTCTCAAGTTTGATATTAGAAGCATTGAGATATCACATCTCATGCTATAGGAAGAGTCTCAGGTTTGGGAAGGGAAGGATTTGGATTTCACATCTCATGTTATAGGATGGTTCTCATGTTTGGTTTTTGAAGCATTGAGATATCACATCTCATGCTATCGGAAGGGTCTCAGGTTTGGTATTAGAAGCATTGAGATATCACATCTCATGCTATAGGATTGGTCTCCGGATTGGAATGTGAAGGATTTGGATATCACATCTCATGCTAAAGGAAGGGTCTCAGGTTTGGAATGGGAAGGAGTTGGATATGACATCTCTTGTTATAGGGAGGGTCTCAGGATTTGAATGGCAAGGAGTTGGATATCACATCTCATGCCATAGGAAGGGTCTCAGGTTTGGTATAAGCATTGAGATATCACATCTCTGCTATCGGAAGGGTCTCAGGATTGGAATGGGAAGGACTTAGATATCACATCTCATGCTATAGGGAGGGTCTCAGTTTTGATATTAGAAGCATTGAGATACCACATCTCATGCTATCGGAAGGGTCTCAGGATTGGAATGGGAGGAGCTGGATATCACATCTCATGCTAAAGGAAGGGTCTCAGGTTTGGAAGGGGAAGGATTTGGATATCACATCTCATGTTATAGGATGGGTCTCAGGTTTGGTATTAGAAGCATTGTGATATCACATCTCATGCTATAGAAAGTGTCTCAGGATTGGAATGGGAAGGAGTTGGATATCACATCTCATGCTATAGGAAGGGTTTCAGGTTTGGTAGAAGCATTGAGATATCACATCTCATGCTATAGGAAGAGTCTCAGGTTTGGGAAGGGAAGGATTTGGATTTCACATCTCATGTTATAGGATGGTTCTCATGTTTGGTTTTTGAAGCATTGAGATATCACATCTCATGCTATCGGAAGGGTCTCAGGTTTGGTATTAGAAGCATTGAGATATCACATCTCATGCTATAGGATTGGTCTCCGGATTGGAATGTGAAGGATTTGGATATCACATCTCATGCTAAAGGAAGGGTCTCAGGTTTGGAATGGGAAGGAGTTGGATATGACATCTCTTGTTATAGGGAGGGTCTCAGGATTTGAATGGCAAGGAGTTGGATATCACATCTCATGCCATAGGAAGGGTCTCAGGTTTGGTATAAGCATTGAGATATCACATCTCTGCTATCGGAATGGTCTCAGGATTGGATTGGGAAGGAGTTGGATATCACATCTCATGTTATAGGAAGGGTCTCCGGATTGGAATGTGAAGGATTTGGATATCACATCTCATGCTAAAGGAAGGGTCTCAGGTTTGGAATGGGAAGGAGTTGGATATGACATCTCTTGTTATAGGGAGGGTCTCAGGATTTGAATGGCAAGGAGTTGGATATCACATCTCATGCCATAGGAAGGGTCTCAGGTTTGGTATAAGCATTGAGATATCACATCTCTGCTATCGGAGGGGTCTCAGGATTGGATTGGGAAGGAGTTGGATATCCCTTCTCATGCTATAGGAAGGGTCTCAGGTTGGAATGGGAAGGAGTTGGATATCACATCTCATGCTAAAGGAAGGGTCTCAGGTTTGGTAGAAGCATTGAGATATCACATCTCATGCTATAGGAAGGGTCTCAGGATTGGAATGGGAAGGACTTAGATATCACATATCATGCTATAGGGAGGGTTTCAGTTTTGATATTAGAAGCATTGAGATATCACATCTCATGCTATCGGAAGTGTCTCAGGATTGGAATGGGAAGGAGCTGGATATCACATCTCATGCTAAAGGAAGGGTCTCAGGTTTGGAACGGGAAGGAGTTGGATATCCGATCTCATGTTGTAGGAAGGGTCTCAGGTTTGGTATAAGCATTGAGATATCACATCTCTGCTATCGGAAGTGTCTCAGGATTGGAATGGGAAGGAATTGGATATCCCATCTCATGTTATAGGACGGGTCTCAGGATTGTTATTAGAATCATTGAGATATCATATTGCATGCTGTAGGAAGGGTCTAAGGATTGGAATGGGAAAGACTTGGATATCACATCTCATGCTATAGGAAGGGTCTCAGGTTTGGTATAAGCATTGAGATATCAAATCTCATGCTATAGGAAGGTTCTCAGGATTGGAATGGAAGGAGTTGGATATCACATCTCATGTTATAGGAAGGATCTCAGGTTTGGTATTAGAAGCATTGAGACATCACATCTCATGCTATAGGAAGGGTCTCAGGATTGGAATGGGAAGGAGTTGGATATCACATCTCATGCTATAGGAAGGGTCTCAGGTTTGGTATAAGCATTGAGATATCACATCTCATGCTATAGGAAGGGTCTCAGGATTGGAATGGGAAGGAGTTGTATATGACATCTCATGCCGTAGGAAGGGTCTCAGGTTTGGTATAAGCATTGAGATATCACATCTCTGCTATCAGAAGAGTCTCAGGATTTGAATGGGAAGGAGTTGGATATCCCATCTCATGTTATAGGAAGAGTCTCAAGTTTGGTATTAGAAGCATTGAGATATCACATCTCATGCTATAGGAAGTGTCTCAGGATTGGAATGGGAAGGACTTGGATATCACATCTCATGCTATTGGGAGGGTCTCAAGTTTGATATTAGAAGCATTGAGATATCACATCTCATGCTATAGGAAGAGTCTCAGGTTTGGGAAGGGAAGGATTTGGATTTCACATCTCATGTTATAGGATGGTTCTCATGTTTGGTTTTTGAAGCATTGAGATATCACATCTCATGCTATCGGAAGGGTCTCAGGTTTGGTATTAGAAGCATTGAGATATCACATCTCATGCTATAGGATTGGTCTCCGGATTGGAATGTGAAGGATTTGGATATCACATCTCATGCTAAAGGAAGGGTCTCAGGTTTGGAATGGGAAGGAGTTGGATATGACATCTCTTGTTATAGGGAGGGTCTCAGGATTGGAATGGGAAGGACTTAGATATCACATCTCATGCTATAGGGAGGGTCTCAGTTTTGATATTAGAAGCATTGAGATATCACATCTCATGCTATCGGAAGGGTCTCAGGATTGGAATGGGAGGAGCTGGATATCACATCTCATGCTAAAGGAAGGGTCTCAGGTTTGGTATTAGAAGCATTGTGATATCACATCTCATGCTATAGGAAGTGTCTCAGGATTGGAATGGGAAGGAGTTGTATATCACATCTCATGCTATAGGAAGGGTTTCAGGTTTGGTAGAAGCATTGAGATATCACATCTCATGCTATAGGAAGAGTCTCAGGTTTGGGAAGGGAAGGATTTGGATTTCACATCTCATGTTATAGGATGGTTCTCATGTTTGGTTTTTGAAGCATTGAGATATCACATCTCATGCTATCGGAAGGGTCTCAGGTTTGGTATTAGAAGCATTGAGATATCACCTCTCATGCTATAGGATTGGTCTCTGGATTGGAATGTGAAGGATTTGGATATCACATCTCATGCTAAAGGAAGGGTCTCAGGTTTGGAATGGGAAGGAGTTGGATATGACATCTCTTGTTATAGGGAGGGTCTCAGGATTTGAATGGCAAGGAGTTGGATATCACATCTCATGCTATAGGAAGGGTCTCAGGTTTGGTATAAGCATTGAGATATCACATCTCTGCTATCGGAAGCGTCTCAGGAATGGATTGGGAAGGAGTTGGATATCACATCTCATGTTATAAGAAGGGTCTCCGGATTGGAATGTGAAGGATTTGGATATCACATCTCATGCTAAAGGAAGGGTCTCAGGTTTGGAATGGGAAGGAGTTGGATATGACATCTCTTGTTATAGGGAGGGTCTCAGGATTTGAATGGCAAGGAGTTGGATATAACATCTCATGCCATAGGAAGGGTCTCAGGTTTGGTATAAGCATAGAGATATCACATCTCTGCTATCGGAAGGGTCTCAGGATTGGATTGGGAAGGAGTTGGATATCCCTTCTCATGCTATAGGAAGGGTCTCAGGTTGGAATGGGAAGGAGTTGGATATCACATCTCATGCTAAAGGAAGGGTCTCAGGTTTGGTAGAAGCATTGAGATATCACATCTCATGCTATAGGAAGGGTCTCAGGATTGGAATGGGAAGGACTTAGATATCACATATCATGCTATAGGGAGGGTTTCAGTTTTGATATTAGAAGCATTGAGATATCACATCTCATGCTATCGGAAGTGTCTCAGGATTGGAATGGGAAGGAGCTGGATATTACATCTCATGCTAAAGGAAGGGTCTCAGGTTTGGAACGGGAAGGAGTTGGATATCCGATCTCATGTTATAGGAAGGGTCTCAGGTTTGGTATAAGCATTGAGATATCACATCTCTGCTATCGGAAGTGTCTCAGGATTGGAATGGGAAGGAATTGGATATCCCATCTCATGTTATAGGACAGGTCTCAGGATTGTTATTAGAATCATTGAGATATCATATTGCATGCTGTAGGAAGGGTCTCAGGATTGGAATGGAAGGAGTTGGATATCACATCTCATGTTATAGGAAGGATCTCAGGTTTGGTATAAGCATTGAGATATCAAATCTCATGCTATAGGAAGGGTCTCAGGATTGGAATGGAAGGAGTTGGATATTACATCTCATGTTATAGGAAGGATCTCAGGTTTGGTATTAGAAGCATTGATACATCGCATCTCATGCTATAGGAAGGGTCTCAGGATTGGAATGGGAAGGAGTTGGATATCACATCTCATGCTATAGGAAGGGTCTCAGGTTTGGTATAAGCATTGAGATATCACATCTCATGCTATAGGAAGGGTCTCAGGATTGGAATGGGAAGGAGTTGTATATGACATCTCATGCCGTAGGAAGGGTCTCAGGTTTGGTATAAGCATTGAGATATCACATCTCTGCTATCAGAAGAGTCTCAGGATTGGAATGGGAAGGAGTTGGATATCCCATCTCATGTTATAGGAAGAGTCTCAGGTTTGGTATTAGAAGCATTGAGATATCACATCTCATGCTATAGGAAGTGTCTCAGGATTGGAATGGGAAGGACTTGGATATCACATCTCATGCTATAGGGAGGGTCTCAAGTTTGATATTAGAAGCATTGAGATATCACATCTCATTCTATAGGAAGAGTCTCAGGTTTGGGAAGGGAAGGATTTGGATTTCACATCTCATGTTATAGGATGGTTCTCATGTTTGGTTTTTGAAGCATTGAGATATCACATCTCATGCTATCGGAAGGGTCTCAGGTTTGGTATTAGAAGCATTGAGATATCACATCTCATGCTATAGGATTGGTCTCCGGATTGGAATGTGAAGGATTTGGATATCACATCTCATGCTAAAGGAAGGGTCTCAGGTTTGGAATGGGAAGGAGTTGGATATGACATCTCTTGTTATAGGGAGGGTCTCAGGATTTGAATGGCAAGGAGTTGGATATCACATCTCATGCCATAGGAAGGGTCTCAGGCTTGGTATAAGCATTGAGAAATCACATCTCTGCTATCAGAAGGGTCTCAGGATTGGATTGGGAAGGAGATGGATATCACATCTCATGTTATAGGAAGGGTCTCCGGATTGGAATGTGAAGGATTTGGATATCACATCTCATGCTAAAGGAAGGGTCTCAGGTTTGGAATGGGAAGGAGTTGGATATGACATCTCTTGTTATAGGGAGGGTCTCAGGATTTGAATGGCAAGGAGTTGGATATCACATCTCATGCCATAGGAAGGGTCTCAGGTTTGGTATAAGCATTGATATATCACATCTCTGCTATCGGAAGGGTCTCAGGATTGGATTGGGAAGGAGTTGGATATCCCTTCTCATGCTATAGGAAGGGTCTCAGGTTGGAATGGGAAAGAGTTGGATATCACATCTCATGCTAAAGGAAGGGTCTCAGGTTTGGTAGAAGCATTGAGATATCACATCTCATGCTATAGGAAGGGTCTCAGGATTGGAATGGGAAGGACTTAGATATCACATATCATGCTATAGGGAGGGTTTCAGTTTTGATATTAGAAGCATTGAGATATCACATCTCATGCTATCGGAAGTGTCTCAGGATTGGAATGGGAAGGAGCTGGATATTACATCTCATGCTAAAGGAAGGGTCTCAGGTTTGGAACGGGAAGGAGTTGGATATCCGATCTCATGTTATAGGAAGGGTCTCAGGTTTGGTATAAGCATTGAGATATCACATCTCTGCTATCGGAAGTGTCTCAGGATTGGAATGGGAAGGAATTGGATATCCCATCTCATGTTATAGGACGGGTCTCAGGATTGTTATTAGAATCATTGAGATATCATATTGCATGCTGTAGGAAGGGTCTAAGGATTGGAATGGGAAAGACTTGGATATCACAACTCATGCTATAGGAAGGGTCTCAGGTTTGGTATAAGCATTGAGATATCAAATCTCATGCTATAGGAAGGGTCTCAGGATTGGAATGGAAGGAGTTGGATATCACATCTCATGTTATAGGAAGGATCTCAGGTTTGGTATTAGAAGCATTGAGACATAACATCTCATGCTATAGGAAGGGTCTCAGGATTGGAATGGGAAGGAGTTGGATATCACATCTCATGCTATAGGAAGGGTCTCATGTTTGGTATAAGCATTGAGATATCACATCTCATGCTATAGGAATTGTCTCAGGATTGGAATGGGAAGGAGTTGTATATGACATCTCATGCCGTAGGAGGGGTCTCAGGTTTGGTATAAGCATTGAGATATCACATCTCTGCTATCAGAAGAGTCTCAGGATTGGAATGGGAAGGAGTTGGATATCCCATCTCATGTTATAGGAAGAGTCTCAGGTTTGGTATTAGAAGCATTGAGATATCACATCTCATGCTATAGGAAGTGTCTCAGGATTGGAATGGGAAGGACTTGGATATCACATCTCATGCTATAGGGAGGGTCTCAAGTTTGATATTAGAAGCATTGAGATATCACATCTCATGCTATAGGAAGAGTCTCAGGTTTGGGAAGGGAAGGATTTGGATTTCACATCTCATGTTATAGGATGGTTCTCATGTTTGGTTTTTGAAGCATTGAGATATCACATCTCATGCTATCGGAAGGGTCTCAGGTTTGGTATTAGAAGCATTGAGATATCACATCTCATGCTATAGGATTGGTCTCCGGATTGGAATGTGAAGGATTTGGATATCACATCTCATGCTAAAGGAAGGGTCTCAGGTTTGGAATGGGAAGGAGTTGGATATGACATCTCTTGTTATAGGGAGGGTCTCAGGATTTGAATGGCAAGGAGTTGGATATCACATCTCATGCCATAGGAAGGGTCTCAGGTTTGGTATAAGCATTGAGATATCACATCTCTGCTATCGGAAGGGTCTCAGGATTGGAATGGGAAGGACTTAGATATCACATCTCATGCTATAGGGAGGGTCTCAGTTTTGATATTAGAAGCATTGAGATACCACATCTCATGCTATCGGAAGGGTCTCAGGATTGGAATGGGAGGAGCTGGATATCACATCTCATGCTAAAGGAAGGGTCTCAGGTTTGGAAGGGGAAGGATTTGGATATCACATCTCATGTTATAGGATGGGTCTCAGGTTTGGTATTAGAAGCATTGTGATATCACATCTCATGCTATAGAAAGTGTCTCAGGATTGGAATGGGAAGGAGTTGGATATCACATCTCATGCTATAGGAAGGGTTTCAGGTTTGGTAGAAGCATTGAGATATCACATCTCATGCTATAGGAAGAGTCTCAGGTTTGGGAAGGGAAGGATTTGGATTTCACATCTCATGTTATAGGATGGTTCTCATGTTTGGTTTTTGAAGCATTGAGATATCACATCTCATGCTATCGGAAGGGTCTCAGGTTTGGTATTAGAAGCATTGAGATATCACATCTCATGCTATAGGATTGGTCTCCGGATTGGAATGTGAAGGATTTGGATATCACATCTCATGCTAAAGGAAGGGTCTCAGGTTTGGAATGGGAAGGAGTTGGATATGACATCTCTTGTTATAGGGAGGGTCTCAGGATTTGAATGGCAAGGAGTTGGATATCACATCTCATGCCATAGGAAGGGTCTCAGGTTTGGTATAAGCATTGAGATATCACATCTCTGCTATCGGAAGGGTCTCAGGATTGGATTGGGAAGGAGTTGGATATCACATCTCATGTTATAGGAAGGGTCTCCGGATTGGAATGTGAAGGATTTGGATATCACATCTCATGCTAAAGGAAGGGTCTCAGGTTTGGAATGGGAAGGAGTTGGATATGACATCTCTTGTTATAGGGAGGGTCTCAGGATTTGAATGGCAAGGAGTTGGATATCACATCTCATGCCATAGGAAGGGTCTCAGGTTTGGTATAAGCATTGAGATATCACATCTCTGCTATCGGAGGGGTCTCAGGATTGGATTGGGAAGGAGTTGGATATCCCTTCTCATGCTATAGGAAGGGTCTCAGGTTGGAATGGGAAGGAGTTGGATATCACATCTCATGCTAAAGGAAGGGTCTCAGGTTTGGTAGAAGCATTGAGATATCACATCTCATGCTATAGGAAGGGTCTCAGGATTGGAATGGGAAGGACTTAGATATCACATATCATGCTATAGGGAGGGTTTCAGTTTTGATATTAGAAGCATTGAGATATCACATCTCATGCTATCGGAAGTGTCTCAGGATTGGAATGGGAAGGAGCTGGATATCACATCTCATGCTAAAGGAAGGGTCTCAGGTTTGGAACGGGAAGGAGTTGGATATCCGATCTCATGTTGTAGGAAGGGTCTCAGGTTTGGTATAAGCATTGAGATATCACATCTCTGCTATCGGAAGTGTCTCAGGATTGGAATGGGAAGGAATTGGATATCCCATCTCATGTTATAGGACGGGTCTCAGGATTGTTATTAGAATCATTGAGATATCATATTGCATGCTGTAGGAAGGGTCTAAGGATTGGAATGGGAAAGACTTGGATATCACATCTCATGCTATAGGAAGGGTCTCAGGTTTGGTATAAGCATTGAGATATCAAATCTCATGCTATAGGAAGGTTCTCAGGATTGGAATGGAAGGAGTTGGATATCACATCTCATGTTATAGGAAGGATCTCAGGTTTGGTATTAGAAGCATTGAGACATCACATCTCATGCTATAGGAAGGGTCTCAGGATTGGAATGGGAAGGAGTTGGATATCACATCTCATGCTATAGGAAGGGTCTCAGGTTTGGTATAAGCATTGAGATATCACATCTCATGCTATAGGAAGGGTCTCAGGATTGGAATGGGAAGGAGTTGTATATGACATCTCATGCCGTAGGAAGGGTCTCAGGTTTGGTATAAGCATTGAGATATCACATCTCTGCTATCAGAAGAGTCTCAGGATTTGAATGGGAAGGAGTTGGATATCCCATCTCATGTTATAGGAAGAGTCTCAAGTTTGGTATTAGAAGCATTGAGATATCACATCTCATGCTATAGGAAGTGTCTCAGGATTGGAATGGGAAGGACTTGGATATCACATCTCATGCTATTGGGAGGGTCTCAAGTTTGATATTAGAAGCATTGAGATATCACATCTCATGCTATAGGAAGAGTCTCAGGTTTGGGAAGGGAAGGATTTGGATTTCACATCTCATGTTATAGGATGGTTCTCATGTTTGGTTTTTGAAGCATTGAGATATCACATCTCATGCTATCGGAAGGGTCTCAGGTTTGGTATTAGAAGCATTGAGATATCACATCTCATGCTATAGGATTGGTCTCTGGATTGGAATGTGAAGGATTTGGATATCACATCTCATGCTAAAGGAAGGGTCTCAGGTTTGGAATGGGAAGGAGTTGGATATGACATCTCTTGTTATAGGGAGGGTCTCAGGATTTGAATGGCAAGGAGTTGGATATCACATCTCATGCCATAGGAAGGGTCTCAGGTTTGGTATAAGCATTGAGATATCACATCTCTGCTATCGGAAGGGTCTCAGGATTGGATTGGGAAGGAGTTGGATATCACATCTCATGTTATAGGAAGGGTCTCCGGATTGGAATGTGAAGGATTTGGATATCACATCTCATGCTAAAGGAAGGGTCTCAGGTTTGGAATGGGAAGGAGTTGGATATGACATCTCTTGTTATAGGGAGGGTCTCAGGATTTGAATGGCAAGGAGTTGGATATCACATCTCATGCCATAGGAAGGGTCGCAGGTTTGGTATAAGCATAGAGATATCACATCTCTGCTATCGGAAGGGTCTCAGGATTGGATTGGGAAGGAGTTGGATATCCCTTCTCATGCTACTGGAAGGGTCTCAGGTTGGAATGGGAATGAGTTGGATATCACATCTCATGCTAAAGGAAGGGTCTCAGGTTTGGTAGAAGCATTGAGATATCACATCTCATGCTATAGGAAGGGTCTCAGGATTGGAATGGGAAGGACTTAGATATCACATATCATGCTATAGGGAGGGTTTCAGTTTTGATATTAGAAGCATTGAGATATCACATCTCATGGTATCGGAAGTGTCTCAGGATTGGAATGGGAAGGAGCTGGATATTACATCTCATGCTAAAGGAAGGGTCTCAGGTTTGGAACGGGAAGGAGTTGGATATCCGATCTCATGTCATAGGAAGGGTCTCAGGTTTGGTATAAGCATTGAGATATCACATCTCTGCTATCGGAAGTGTCTCAGGATTGGAATGGGAAGGAATTGGATATCCCATCTCATGTTATAGGACGGGTCTCAGGATTGTTATTAGAATCATTGAGATATCATATTGCATGCTGTAGGAAGGGTCTAAGGATTGGAATGGGAAGGAGTTGGATATCACATCTCATGCTATAGGAAGGGTCTCAGGTTTGGTATAAGCATTGAGATATCACATCTCATGCTATAGGAAGGGTCTCAGGATTGGAATGGGAAGGAGTTGTATATGACATCTCATGCCGTAGGAAGGGTCTCAGGTTTGGTATAAGCATTGAGATATCACATCTCTGCTATCAGAAGAGTCTCAGGATTGGAATGGGAAGGAGTTGGATATCCCATCTCATGTTATAGGAAGAGTCTCAGGTTTGGTATTAGAAGCATTGAGATATCACATCTCATGCTATAGGAAGAGTCTCAGGTTTGGTATTAGAAGCATTGAGATATCACATCTCATGCTATAGGATTGGTCTCCGGATTGGAATGTGAAGGATTTGGATATCACATCTCATGCTAAAGGAAGGGTCTCAGGTTTGGAATGGGAAGGAGTTGGATATGACATCTCTTGTTATAGGGAGGGTCTCAGGATTTGAATGGCAAGGAGTTGGATATCACATCTCATGCCATAGGAAGGGTCTCAGGTTTGGTATAAGCATTGAGATATCACATCTCTGCTATCGGAAGGGTCTCAGGATTGGAATGGGAAGGACTTAGATATCACATCTCATGCTATAGGGAGGGTCTCAGTTTTGATATTAGCAGCATTGAGATATCACATCTCATGCTATCGGAAGGGTCTCAGGATTGGAATGGGAGGAGCTGGATATCACATCTCATGCTAAAGGAAGGGTCTCAGGTTTGGAAGGGGAAGGATTTGGATATCACATCTCATGTTATAGGATGGGTTTCAGGTTTGGTATTAGAAGCATTGTGATATCACATCTCATGCTATAGGAAGTGTCTCAGGATTGGAATGGGAAGGAGTTGGATATCACATCTCATGCTATAGGAAGGGTTTCAGGTTTGGTAGAAGCATTGAGATATCACAGCTCATGCTATAGGAAGAGTCTCAGGTTTGGGAAGGGAAGGATTTGGATTTCACATCTCATGTTATAGGATGGTTCTCATGTTTGGTTTTTGAAGCATTGAGATATCACATCTCATGCTATCGGAAGGGTCTCAGGTTTGGTATTAGAAGCATTGAGATATCACATCTCATGCTATAGGATTGGTCTCTGGATTGGAATGTGAAGGATTTGGATATCACATCTCATGCTAAAGGAAGGGTCTCAGGTTTGGAATGGGAAGGAGTTGGATATGACATCTCTTGTTATAGGGAGGGTCTCAGGATTTGAATGGCAAGGAGTTGGATATCACATCTCATGCCATAGGAAGAGTCTCAGGTTTGGTATAAGCATTGAGATATCACATCTCTGCTATCGGAAGGGTCACAGGATTGGATTGGGAAGGAGTTGGATATCACATCTCATGTTATAGGAAGGGTCTCCGGATTGGAATGTGAAGGATTTGGATATCACATCTCATGCTAAAGGAAGGGTCTCAGGTTTGGAATGGGAAGGAGTTGGATATGACATCTCTTGTTATAGGGAGGGTCTCAGGATTTGAATGGCAAGGAGTTGGATATCACATCTCATGCCATAGGAAGGGTCTCAGGTTTGGTATAAGCATTGAGATATCACATCTCTGCTATCGGAAGGGTCTCAGGATTGGATTGGGAAGGAGTTGGATATCCCTTCTCATGCTATAGGAAGGGTCTCAGGTTGGAATGGGAAGGAGTTGGATATCACATCTCATGCTGAAGGAAGGGTCTCAGGTTTGGTAGAAGCATTGAGATATCACATCTCATGCTATAGGAAGGGTCTCAGGATTGGAATGGGAAGGACTTAGATATCACATATCATGCTATAGGGAGGGTTTCAGTTTTGATATTAGAAGCATTGAGATATCACATCTCATGCTATCGGAAGTGTCTCAGGATTGGAATGGGAAGGAGCTGGATATTACATCTCATGCTAAAGGAAGGGTCTCAGGTTTGGAACGGGAAGGAGTTGGATATCCGATCTCATGTTATAGGAAGGGTCTCAGGTTTGGTATAAGCATTGAGATATCACATCTCTGCTATCGGAAGTGTCTCAGGATTGGAATGGGAAGGAATTGGATATCCCATCTCATGTTATAGGACGGGTCTCAGGATTGTTATTAGAATCATTGAGATATCATATTGCATGCTGTAGGAAGGGTCTAAGGATTGGAATGGGAAAGACTTGGATATCACATCTCATGCTATAGGAAGGGTCTCAGGTTTGGTATAAGCATTGAGACATCACATCTCATGCTATAGGAAGGGTCTCAGGATTGGAATGGGAAGGAGTTGGATATCACATCTCATGCTATAGGAAGGGTCTCAGGTTTGGTATAAGCATTGAGATATCACATCTCATGCTATAGGAAGGGTCTCAGGATTGGAATGGGAAGGAGTTGTATATGACATCTCATGCCGTAGGAAGGGTCTCAGGTTTGGTATAAGCATTGAGATATCACATCTCTGCTATCAGAAGAGTCTCAGGATTGGAATGGGAAGGAGTTGGATATCCCATCTCATGTTATAGGAAGAGTCTCAGGTTTGGTATTAGAAGCATTGAGATATCACATCTCATGCTATAGGAAGTGTCTCAGGATTGGAATGGGAAGGACTTGGATATCACATCTCATGCTATAGGGAGGGTCTCAAGTTTGATATTAGAAGCATTGAGATATCACATCTCATGCTATAGGAAGAGTCTCAGGTTTGGGAAGGGAAGGATTTGGATTTCACATCTCATGTTATAGGATGGTTCTCATGTTTGGTTTTTGAAGCATTGAGATATTACATCTCATGCTATCGGAAGGGTCTCAGGTTTGGTATTAGAAGCATTGAGATATCACATCTCATGCTATAGGATTGGTCTCCGGATTGGAATGTGAAGGATTTGGATATCACATCTCATGCTAAAGGAAGGGTCTCAGGTTCGGAATGGGAAGGAGTTGGATATGACATCTCTTGTTATAGGGAGGGTCTCAGGATTTGAATGGCAAGGAGTTGGATATCACATCTCATGCCATAGGAAGGGTCTCAGGTTTGGTATAAGCATTGAGATATCACATCTCTGCTATCGGAAGGGTCTCAGGATTGGAATGGGAAGGACTTAGATATCACATCTCATGCTATAGGGAGGGTCTCAGTTTTGATATTAGAAGCATTGAGATATCACATCTCATGCTATCGGAAGGGTCTCAGGATTGGAATGGGAGGAGCTGGATATCACATCTCATGCTAAAGGAAGGGTCTCAGGTTTGGAAGGGGAAGGATTTGGATATCACATCTCATGTTATAGAATGGGTCTCAGGTTTGGTATTAGAAGCATTGTGATATCACATCTCATGCTATAGGAAGTGTCTCAGGATTGGAATGGGAAGGAGTTGTATATCACATCTCATGCTATAGGAAGGGTTTCAGGTTTGGTAGAAGCATTGAGATATCACATCTCATGCTATGGGAAGAGTCTCAGGTTTGGGAAGGGAAGGATTTGGATTTCACATCTCATGTTATAGGATGGTTCTCATGTTTGGTTTTTGAAGCATTGAGATATCACATCTCATGCTATCGGAAGGGTCTCAGGTTTGGTATTAGAAGCATTGAGATATCACATCTCATGCTATAGGATTGGTCTCTGGATTGGAATGTGAAGGATTTGGATATCACATCTCATGCTAAAGGAAGGGTCTCAGGTTTGGAATGGGAAGGAGTTGGATATGACATCTCTTGTTATAGGGAGGGTTTCAGGATTTGAATGGCAAGGAGTTGGATATCACATGTCATGCCATAGGAAGGGTCTCAGGTGTGGTATAAGCATTGAGATATCACATCTCTGCTATCGGAAGGGTCTCAGGATTGGATTGGGAAGGAGTTGGATATCACATCTCATGTTATAAGAAGGGTCTCCGGATTGGAATGTGAAGGATTTGGATATCACATCTCATGCTAAAGGAAGGGTCTCAGGTTTGGAATGGGAAGGAGTTGGATATGACATCTCTTGTTATAGGGAGGGTCTCAGGATTTGAATGGCAAGGAGTTGGATATCACATCTCATGCCATAGGAAGGGTCTCAGGTTTGGTATAAGCATAGAGATATCACATCTCTGCTGTCGGAAGGGTCTCAGGATTGGATTGGGAAGGAGTTGGATATCCCTTCTCATGCTATAGGAAGGGTCTCAGGTTGGAATGGGAAGGAGTTGGATATCACATCTCATGCTAAAGGAAGGGTCTCAGGTTTGGTAGAAGCATTGAGATATCACATCTCATGCTATAGGAAGGGTCTCAGGATTGGAATGGGAAGGACTTAGATATCACATATCATGCTATAGGGAGGGTTTCAGTTTTGATATTAGAAGCATTGAGATATCACATCTCATGCTATCGGAAGTGTCTCAGGATTGGAATGGGAAGGAGCTGGATATTACATCTCATGCTAAAGGAAGGGTCTCAGGTTTGGAACGGGAAGGAGTTGGATATCCGATCTCATGTTATAGGAAGGGTCTCAGGTTTGGTATAAGCATTGAGATATCACATCTCTGCTATCGGAAGTGTCTCAGGATTGGAATGGGAAGGAATTGGATATCCCATCTCATGTTATAGGACGGGTCTCAGGATTGTTATTAGAATCATTGAGATATCATATTGCATGCTGTAGGAAGGGTCTAAGGATTGGAATGGGAAAGACTTGGATATCACAACTCATGCTATAGGAAGGGTCTCAGGTTTGGAATAAGCATTGAGATATCAAATCTCATGCTATAGGAAGGGTCTCAGGATTGGAATGGAAGGAGTTGGATATCACATCTCATGTTATAGGAAGGATCTCAGGTTTGGTATTAGAAGCATTGAGACATAACATCTCATGCTATAGGAAGGGTCTCAGGATTGGAATGGGAAGGAGTTGGATATCACATCTCATGCTATAGGAAGGGTCTCATGTTTGGTATAAGCATTGAGATATCACATCTCATGCTATAGGAAGGGTCTCAGGATTGGAATGAGAAGGAGTTGTATATGACATCTCATGCCGTAGGAGGGGTCTCAGGTTTGGTATAAGCATTGAGATATCACATCTCTGCTATCAGAAGAGTCTCAGGATTGGAATGGGAAGGAGTTGGATATCCCATCTCATGTTATAGGAAGAGTCTCAGGTTTGGTATTAGAAGCATTGAGATATCACATCTCATGCTATAGGAAGTGTCTCAGGATTGGAATGGGAAGGACTTGGATATCACATCTCATGCTATAGGGAGGGTCTCAAGTTTGATATTAGAAGCATTGAGATATCACATCTCATGCTATAGGAAGAGTCTCAGGTTTGGGAAGGGAAGGATTTGGATTTCACATCTCATGTTATAGGATGGTTCTCATGTTTGGTTTTTGAAGCATTGAGATATCACATCTCATGCTATCGGAAGGGTCTCAGGTTTGGTATTAGAAGCATTGAGATATCACATCTCATGCTATAGGATTGGTCTCCGGATTGGAATGTGAAGGATTTGGATATCACATCTCATGCTAAAGGAAGGGTCTCAGGTTTGGAATGGGAAGGAGTTGGATATGACATCTCTTGTTATAGGGAGGGTCTCAGGATTTGAATGGCAAGGAGTTGGATATCACATCTCATGCCATAGGAAGGGTCTCAGGTTTGGTATAAGCATTGAGATATCACATCTCTGCTATCGGAAGGGTCTCAGGATTGGAATGGGAAGGACTTACATATCACATCTCATGCTATAGGGAGGGTCTCAGTTTTGATATTAGAAGCATTGAGATACCACATCTCATGCTATCGGAAGGGTCTCAGGATTGGAATGGGAGGAGCTGGATATCACATCTCATGCTAAAGGAAGGGTCTCAGGTTTGGAAGGGGAAGGATTTGGATATCACATCTCATGTTATAGGATGGGTCTCAGGTTTGGTATTAGAAGCATTGTGATATCACATCTCATGCTATAGAAAGTGTCTCAGGATTGGAATGGGAAGGAGTTGGATATCACATCTCATGCTATAGGAAGGGTTTCAGGTTTGGTAGAAGCATTGAGATATCACATCTCATGCTATAGGAAGAGTCTCAGGTTTGGGAAGGGAAGGATTTGGATTTCACATCTCATGTTATAGGATGGTTCTCATGTTTGGTTTTTGAAGCATTGAGATATCACATCTCATGCTATCGGAAGGGTCTCAGGTTTGGTATTAGAAGCATTGAGATATCACATCTCATGCTATAGGATTGGTCTCCGGATTGGAATGTGAAGGATTTGGATATCACATCTCATGCTAAAGGAAGGGTCTCAGGTTTGGAATGGGAAGGAGTTGGATATGACATCTCTTGTTATAGGGAGGGTCTCAGGATTTGAATGGCAAGGAGTTGGATATCACATCTCATGCCATAGGAAGGGTCTCAGGTTTGGTATAAGCATTGAGATATCACATCTCTGCTATCGGAAGGGTCTCAGGATTGGATTGGGAAGGAGTTGGATATCACATCTCATGTTATAGGAAGGGTCTCCGGATTGGAATGTGAAGGATTTGGATATCACATCTCATGCTAAAGGAAGGGTCTCAGGTTTGGAATGGGAAGGAGTTGGATATCACATCTCATGCCATAGGAAGGGTCTCAGGTTTGGTATAAGCATTGAGATATCACATCTCTGCTATCGGAGGGGTCTCAGGATTGGATTGGGAAGGAGTTGGATATCCCTTCTCATGCTATAGGAAGGGTCTCAGGTTGGAATGGGAAGGAGTTGGATATCACATCTCATGCTAAAGGAAGGGTCTCAGGTTTGGTAGAAGCATTGAGATATCACATCTCATGCTATAGGAAGGGTCTCAGGATTGGAATGGGAAGGACTTAGATATCACATATCATGCTATAGGGAGGGTTTCAGTTTTGATATTAGAAGCATTGAGATATCACATCTCATGCTATCGGAAGTGTCTCAGGATTGGAATGGGAAGGAGCTGGATATCACATCTCATGCTAAAGGAAGGGTCTCAGGTTTGGAACGGGAAGGAGTTGGATATCCGATCTCATGTTGTAGGAAGGGTCTCAGGTTTGGTATAAGCATTGAGATATCACATCTCTGCTATCGGAAGTGTCTCAGGATTGGAATGGGAAGGAATTGGATATCCCATCTCATGTTATAGGACGGGTCTCAGGATTGTTATTAGAATCATTGAGATATCATATTGCATGCTGTAGGAAGGGTCTAAGGATTGGAATGGGAAAGACTTGGATATCACATCTCATGCTATAGGAAGGGTCTCAGGTTTGGTATAAGCATTGAGATATCAAATCTCATGCTATAGGAAGGTTCTCAGGATTGGAATGGAAGGAGTTGGATATCACATCTCATGTTATAGGAAGGATCTCAGGTTTGGTATTAGAAGCATTGAGACATCACATCTCATGCTATAGGAAGGGTCTCAGGATTGGAATGGGAAGGAGTTGGATATCACATCTCATGCTATAGGAAGGGTCTCAGGTTTGGTATAAGCATTGAGATATCACATCTCATGCTATAGGAAGGGTCTCAGGATTGGAATGGGAAGGAGTTGTATATGACATCTCATGCCGTAGGAAGGGTCTCAGGTTTGGTATAAGCATTGAGATATCACATCTCTGCTATCAGAAGAGTCTCAGGATTTGAATGGGAAGGAGTTGGATATCCCATCTCATGTTATAGGAAGAGTCTCAAGTTTGGTATTAGAAGCATTGAGATATCACATCTCATGCTATAGGAAGTGTCTCAGGATTGGAATGGGAAGGACTTGGATATCACATCTCATGCTATAGGGAGGGTCTCAAGTTTGATATTAGAAGCATTGAGATATCACATCTCATGCTATAGGAAGAGTCTCAGGTTTGGGAAGGGAAGGATTTGGATTTCACATCTCATGTTATAGGATGGTTCTCATGTTTGGTTTTTGAAGCATTGAGATATCACATCTCATGCTATCGGAAGGGTCTCAGGTTTGGTATTAGAAGCATTGAGATATCACATCTCATGCTATAGGATTGGTCTCTGGATTGGAATGTGAAGGATTTGGATATCACATCTCATGCTAAAGGAAGGGTCTCAGGTTTGGAATGGGAAGGAGTTGGATATGACATCTCTTGTTATAGGGAGGGTCTCAGGATTTGAATGGCAAGGAGTTGGATATCACATCTCATGCCATAGGAAGGGTCTCAGGTTTGGTATAAGCATTGAGATATCACATCTCTGCTATCGGAAGGGTCTCAGGATTGGATTGGGAAGGAGTTGGATATCACATCTCATGTTATAGGAAGGGTCTCCGGATTGGAATGTGAAGGATTTGGATATCACATCTCATGCTAAAGGAAGGGTCTCAGGTTTGGAATGGGAAGGAGTTGGATATGACATCTCTTGTTATTGGGAGGGTCTCAGGATTTGAATGGCAAGGAGTTGGATATCACATCTCATGCCATAGGAAGGGTCGCAGGTTTGGTATAAGCATAGAGATATCACATCTCTGCTATCGGAAGGGTCTCAGGATTGGATTGGGAAGGAGTTGGATATCCCTTCTCATGCTACTGGAAGGGTCTCAGGTTGGAATGGGAATGAGTTGGATATCACATCTCATGCTAAAGGAAGGGTCTCAGGTTTGGTAGAAGCATTGAGATATCACATCTCATGCTATAGGAAGGGTCTCAGGATTGGAATGGGAAGGACTTAGATATCACATATCATGCTATAGGGAGGGTTTCAGTTTTGATATTAGAAGCATTGAGATATCACATCTCATGCTATCGGAAGTGTCTCAGGATTGGAATGGGAAGGAGCTGGATATTACATCTCATGCTAAAGGAAGGGTCTCAGGTTTGGAACGGGAAGGAGTTGGATATCCGATCTCATGTTATAGGAAGGGTCTCAGGTTTGGTATAAGCATTGAGATATCACATCTCTGCTATCGGAAGTGTCTCAGGATTGGAATGGGAAGGAATTGGATATCCCATCTCATGTTATAGGACGGGTCTCAGGATTGTTATTAGAATCATTGAGATATCATATTGCATGCTGTAGGAAGGGTCTAAGGATTGGAATGGGAAGGAGTTGGATATCACATCTCATGCTATAGGAAGGGTCTCAGGTTTGGTATAAGCATTGAGATATCACATCTCATGCTATAGGAAGGGTCTCAGGATTGGAATGGGAAGGAGTTGTATATGACATCTCATGCCGTAGGAAGGGTCTCAGGTTTGGTATAAGCATTGAGATATCACATCTCTGCTATCAGAAGAGTCTCAGGATTGGAATGGGAAGGAGTTGGATATCCCATCTCATGTTATAGGAAGAGTCTCAGGTTTGGTATTAGAAGCATTGAGATATCACATCTCATGCTATAGGAAGAGTCTCAGGTTTGGTATTAGAAGCATTGAGATATCACATCTCATGCTATAGGATTGGTCTCCGGATTGGAATGTGAAGGATTTGGATATCACATCTCATGCTAAAGGAAGGGTCTCAGGTTTGGAATGGGAAGGAGTTGGATATGACATCTCTTGTTATAGGGAGGGTCTCAGGATTTGAATGGCAAGGAGTTGGATATCACATCTCATGCCATAGGAAGGGTCTCAGGTTTGGTATAAGCATTGAGATATCACATCTCTGCTATCGGAAGGGTCACAGGATTGGATTGGGAAGGAGTTGGATATCACATCTCATGTTATAGGAAGGGTCTCCGGATTGGAATGTGAAGGATTTGGATATCACATCTCATGCTAAAGGAAGGGTCTCAGGTTTGGAATGGGAAGGAGTTGGATATGACATCTCTTGTTATAGGGAGGGTCTCAGGATTTGAATGGCAAGGAGTTGGATATCACATCTCATGCCATAGGAAGGGTCTCAGGTTTGGTATAAGCATTGAGATATCACATCTCTGCTATCGGAAGGGTCTCAGGATTGGATTGGGAAGGAGTTGGATATCCCTTCTCATGCTATAGGAAGGGTCTCAGGTTGGAATGGGAAGGAGTTGGATATCACATCTCATGCTAAAGGAAGGGTCTCAGGTTTGGTAGAAGCATTGAGATATCACATCTCATGCTATAGGAAGGGTCTCAGGATTGGAATGGGAAGGACTTAGATATCACATATCATGCTATAGGGAGGGTTTCAGTTTTGATATTAGAAGCATTGAGATATCACATCTCATGCTATCGGAAGTGTCTCAGGATTGGAATGGGAAGGAGCTGGATATTACATCTCATGCTAAAGGAAGGGTCTCAGGTTTGGAACGGGAAGGAGTTGGATATCCGATCTCATGTTATAGGAAGGGTCTCAGGTTTGGTATAAGCATTGAGATATCACATCTCTGCTATCGGAAGTGTCTCAGGATTGGAATGGGAAGGAATTGGATATCCCATCTCATGTTATAGGACGGGTCTCAGGATTGTTATTAGAATCATTGAGATATCATATTGCATGCTGTAGGAAGGGTCTAAGGATTGGAATGGGAAAGACTTGGATATCACATCTCATGCTATAGGAAGGGTCTCAGGTTTGGTATAAGCATTGAGACATCACATCTCATGCTATAGGAAGGGTCTCATGATTGGAATGGGAAGGAGTTGGATATCACATCTCATGCTATAGGAAGGGTCTCAGGTTTGGTATAAGCATTGAGATATCACATCTCATGCTATAGGAAGGGTCTCAGGATTGGAATGGGAAGGAGTTGTATATGACATCTCATGCCGTAGGAAGGGTCTCAGGTTTGGTATAAGCATTGAGATATCACATCTCTGCTATCAGAAGAGTCTCAGGATTGGAATGGGAAGGAGTTGGATATCCCATCTCATGTTATAGGAAGAGTCTCAGGTTTGGAATGTGAAGGATTTGGATATCACATCTCATGCTAAAGGAAGGGTCTCAGGTTTGGAATGGGAAGGAGTTGGATATGACATCTCTTGTTATAGGGAGGGTCTCAGGATTTGAATGGCATGGAGTTGGATATCACATCTCATGCCATAGGAAGGGTCTCAGGTTTGGTATAAGCATTGAGATATCACATCTCTGCTATCGGAAGGGTCTCAGGATTGGATTGGGAAGGAGTTGGATATCCCTTCTCATGCTATAGGAAGGGTCTCAGGTTGGAATGGGAAGGAGTTGGATATCACATCTCATGCTAAAGGAAGGGTCTCAGGTTTGGTAGAAGCATTGAGATATCACATCTCATGCTATAGGAAGGGTCTCAGGATTGGAATGGGAAGGACTTAGATATCACATATCATGCTATAGGGAGGGTTTCAGTTTTGATATTAGAAGCATTGAGATATCACATCTCATGCTATCGGAAGTGTCTCAGGATTGGAATGGGAAGGAGCTGGATATTACATCTCATGCTAAAGGAAGGGTCTCAGGTTTGGAACGGGAAGGAGTTGGATATCCGATCTCATGTTATAGGAAGGGTCTCAGGTTTGGTATAAGCATTGAGATATCACATCTCTGCTATCGGAAGTGTCTCAGGATTGGAATGGGAAGGAATTGGATATCCCATCTCATGTTATAGGACGGGTCTCAGGATTGTTATTAGAATCATTGAGATATCATATTGCATGCTGTAGGAAGGGTCTAAGGATTGGAATGGGAAAGACTTGGATATCACATCTCATGCTATAGGAATGGTCTCAGGTTTGGTATAAGCATTGAGACATCACATCTCATGCTATAGGAAGGGTCTCAGGATTGGAATGGGAAGGAGTTGGATATCACATCTCATGCTATAGGAAGGGTCTCAGGTTTGGTATAAGCATTGAGATATCACATCTCATGCTATAGGAAGGGTCTCAGGATTGGAATGGGAAGGAGTTGTATATGACATCTCATGCCGTAGGAAGGGTCTCAGGTTTGGTATAAGCATTGAGATATCACATCTCTGCTATCAGAAGAGTCTCAGGATTGGAATGGGAAGGAGTTGGATATCCCATCTCATGTTATAGGAAGAGTCTCAGGTTTGGTATTAGAAGCATTGAGATATCACATCTCATGCTATAGGAAGTGTCTCAGGATTGGAATGGGAAGGACTTGGATATCACATCTCATGCTATAGGGAGGGTCTCAAGTTTGATATTAGAAGCATTGAGATATCACATCTCATGCTATAGGAAGAGTCTCAGGTTTGGGAAGGGAAGGATTTGGATTTCACATCTCATGTTATAGGATGGTTCTCATGTTTGGTTTTTGAAGCATTGAGATATTACATCTCATGCTATCGGAAGGGTCTCAGGTTTGGTATTAGAAGCATTGAGATATCACATCTCATGCTATAGGATTGGTCTCCTGATTGGAATGTGAAGGATTTGGATATCACATCTCATGCTAAAGGAAGGGTCTCAGGTTTGGAATGGGAAGGAGTTGGATATGACATCTCTTGTTATAGGGAGGGTCTCAGGATTTGAATGGCAAGGAGTTGGATATCACATCTCATGCCATAGGAAGGGTCTCAGGTTTGGTATAAGCATTGAGATATCACATCTCTGCTATCGGAAGGGTCTCAGGATTGGAATGGGAAGGACTTAGATATCACATCTCATGCTATAGGGAGGGTCTCAGTTTTGATATTAGAAGCATTGAGATATCACATCTCATGCTATCGGAAGGGTCTCAGGATTGGAATGGGAGGAGCTGGATATCACATCTCATGCTAAAGGAAGGGTCTCAGGTTTGGAAGGGGAAGGATTTGGATATCACATCTCATGTTATAGAATGGGTCTCAGGTTTGGTATTAGAAGCATTGTGATATCACATCTCATGCTATAGGAAGTGTCTCAGGATTGGAATGGGAAGGAGTTGTATATCACATCTCATGCTATAGGAAGGGTTTCAGGTTTGGTAGAAGCATTGAGATATCACATCTCATGCTATAGGAAGAGTCTCAGGTTTGGGAAGGGAAGGATTTGGATTTCACATCTCATGTTATAGGATGGTTCTCATGTTTGGTTTTTGAAGCATTGAGATATCACATCTCATGCTATAGGAAGGGTCTCAGGTTTGGTATTAGAAGCATTGAGATATCACATCTCATGCTATAGGATTGGTCTCTGGATTGGAATGTGAAGGATTTGGATATCACATCTCATGCTAAAGGAAGGGTCTCAGGTTTGGAATGGGAAGGAGTTGGATATGACATCTCTTGTTATAGGGAGGGTCTCAGGATTTGAATGGCAAGGAGTTGGATATCACATGTCATGCCATAGGAAGGGTCTCAGGTTTGGTATAAGCATTGAGATATCACATCTCTGCTATCGGAAGGGTCTCAGGATTGGATTGGGAAGGAGTTGGATATCACATCTCATGTTATAAGAAGGGTCTCCGGATTGGAATGTGAAGGATTTGGATATCACATCTCATGCTAAAGGAAGGGTCTCAGGTTTGGAATGGGAAGGAGTTGGATATGACATCTCTTGTTATAGGGAGGGTCTCAGGATTTGAATGGCAAGGAGTTGGATATCACATCTCATGCCATAGGAAGGGTCTCAGGTTTGGTATAAGCATAGAGATATCACATCTCTGCTATCGGAAGGGTCTCAGGATTGGATTGGGAAGGAGTTGGATATCCCTTCTCATGCTATAGGAAGGGTCTCAGGTTGGAATGGGAAGGAGTTGGATATCACATCTCATGCTAAAGGAAGGGTCTCAGGTTTGGTAGAAGCATTGAGATATCAGATCTCATGCTATAGGAAGGGTCTCAGGATTGGAATGGGAAGGACTTAGATATCACATATCATGCTATAGGGAGGGTTTCAGTTTTGATATTAGAAGCATTGAGATATCACATCTCATGCTATCGGAAGTGTCTCAGGATTGGAATGGGAAGGAGCTGGATATTACATCTCATGCTAAAGGAAGGGTCTCAGGTTTGGAACGGGAAGGAGTTGGATATCCGATCTCATGTTATAGGAAGGGTCTCAGGTTTGGTATAAGCATTGAGATATCACATCTCTGCTATCGGAAGTGTCTCAGGATTGGAATGGGAAGGAATTGGATATCCCATCTCATGTTATAGGACGGGTCTCAGGATTGTTATTAGAATCATTGAGATATCATATTGCATGCTGTAGGAAGGGTCTCAGGATTGGAATGGAAGGAGTTGGATATCACATCTCATGTTAAAGGAAGGATCTCAGGTTTGGTATAAGCATTGAGATATCAAATCTCATGCTATAGGAAGGGTCTCAGGATTGGAATGGAAGGAGTTGGATATTACATCTCATGTTATAGGAAGGATCTCAGGTTTGGTATTAGAAGCATTGATACATCGCATCTCATGCTATAGGAAGGGTCTCAGGATTGGAATGGGAAGGAGTTGGATATCACATCTCATGCTATAGGAAGGGTCTCAGGTTTGGTATAAGCATTGAGATATCACATCTCATGCTATAGGATGGGTCTCAGGATTGGAATGGGAAGGAGTTGTATATGACATCTCATGCCGTAGGAAGGGTCTCAGGTTTGGTATTAGCATTGAGATATCACATCTCTGCTATCAGAAGATTCTCAGGATTGGAATGGGAAGGAGTTGGATATCCCATCTCATGTTATAGGAAGAGTCTCAGGTTTGGTATTAGAAGCATTGAGATATCACATCTCATGCTATAGGAAGTGTCTCAGGATTGGAATGGGAAGGACTTGGATATCACATCTCATGCTATAGGGAGGGTCTCAAGTTTGATATTAGAAGCATTGAGATATCACATCTCATGCTATAGGAAGAGTCTCAGGTTTGGGAAGGGAAGGATTTGGATTTCACATCTCATGTTATAGGATGGTTCTCATGTTTGGTTTTTGAAGCATTGAGATATCACATCTCATGCTATCGGAAGGGTCTCAGGTTTGGTATTAGAAGCATTGAGATATCACATCTCATGCTATAGGATTGGTCTCCGGATTGGAATGTGAAGGATTTGGATATCACATCTCATGCTAAAGGAAGGGTCTCAGGTTTGGAATGGGAAGGAGTTGGATATGACATCTCTTGTTATAGGGAGGGTCTCAGGATTTGAATGGCAAGGAGTTGGATATCACATCTCATGCCATAGGAAGGGTCTCAGGTTTGGTATAAGCATTGAGATATCACATCTCTGCTATCGGAAGGGTCTCAGGATTGGATTGGGAAGGAGTTGGATATCACATCTCATGTTATAGGAAGGGTCTCCGGATTGGAATGTGAAGGATTTGGATATCACATCTCATGCTAAAGGAAGGGTCTCAGGTTTGGAATGGGAAGGAGTTGGATATGACATCTCTTGTTATAGGGAGGGTCTCAGGATTTGAATGGCAAGGAGTTGGATATCACATCTCATGCCATAGGAAGGGTCTCAGGTTTGGTATAAGCATTGAGATATCACATCTCTGCTATCGGAAGGATCTCAGGATTGGATTGGGAAGGAGTTGGATATCCCTTCTCATGCTATAGGAAGGGTCTCAGGTTGGAATGGGAAGGAGTTGGATATCACATCTCATGCTAAAGGAAGGGTCTCAGGTTTGGTAGAAGCATTGAGATATCACATCTCATGCTATAGGAAGGGTCTCAGGATTGGAATGGGAAGGACTTAGATATCACATATCATGCTATAGGGAGGGTTTCAGTTTTGATATTAGAAGCATTGAGATATCACATCTCATGCTATCGGAAGTGTCTCAGGATTGGAATGGGAAGGAGCTGGATATTACATCTCATGCTAAATGAAGGGTCTCAGGTTTGGAACGGGAAGGAGTTGGATATCCGATCTCATGTTATAGGAAGGGTCTCAGGTTTGGTATAAGCATTGAGATATCACATCTCTGCTATCGGAAGTGTCTCAGGATTGGAATGGGAAGGAATTGGATATCCCATCTCATGTTATAGGACGGGTCTCAGGATTGTTATTAGAATCATTGAGATATCATATTGCATGCTGTAGGAAGGGTCTAAGGATTGGAATGGGAAAGACTTGGATATCACAACTCATGCTATAGGAAGGGTCTCAGGTTTGGTATAAGCATTGAGATATCAAATCTCATGCTATAGGAAGGGTCTCAGGATTGGAATGGTAGGAGTTGGATATCACATCTCATGTTATAGGAAGGATCTCAGGTTTGGTATTAGAAGCATTGAGACATAACATCTCATGCTATAGGAAGGGTCTCAGGATTGGAATGGGAAGGAGTTGGATATCACATCTCATGCTATAGGAAGGGTCTCATGTTTGGTATAAGCATTGAGATATCACATCTCATGCTATAGGAAGGGTCTCAGGATTGGAATGGGAAGGAGTTGTATATGACATCTCATGCCGTAGGAAGGGTCTCAGGTTTGGTATAAGCATTGAGATATCACATCTCTGCTATCAGAAGAGTCTCAGGATTGGAATGGGAAGGAGTTGGATATCCCATCTCATGTTATAGGAAGAGTCTCAGGTTTGGTATTAGAAGCATTGAGATATCACATCTCATGCTATAGGAAGTGTCTCAGGATTGGAATGGGAAGGACTTGGATATCACATCTCATGCTATAGGGAGGGTCTCAAGTTTGATATTAGAAGCATTGAGATATCACATCTCATGCTATAGGAAGAGTCTCAGGTTTGGGAAGGGAAGGATTTGGATTTCACATCTCATGTTATAGGATGGTTCTCATGTTTGGTTTTTGAAGCATTGAGATATCACATCTCATGCTATCGGAAGGGTCTCAGGTTTGGTATTAGAAGCATTGAGATATCACATCTCATGCTATAGGATTGGTCTCCGGATTGGAATGTGAAGGATTTGGATATCACATCTCATGCTAAAGGAAGGGTCTCAGGTTTGGAATGGGAAGGAGTTGGATATGACATCTCTTGTTATAGGGAGGGTCTCAGGATTTGAATGGCAAGGAGTTGGATATCACATCTCATGCCATAGGAAGGGTCTCAGGTTTGGTATAAGCATTGAGATATCACATCTCTGCTATCGGAAGGGTCTCAGGATTGGAATGGGAAGGACTTAGATATCACATCTCATGCTATAGGGAGGGTCTCAGTTTTGATATTAGAAGCATTGAGATACCACATCTCATGCTATCGGAAGGGTCTCAGGATTGGAATGGGAGGAGCTGGATATCACATCTCATGCTAAAGGAAGGGTCTCAGGTTTGGAAGGGGAAGGATTTGGATATCACATCTCATGTTATAGGATGGGTCTCAGGTTTGGTATTAGAAGCATTGTGATATCACATCTCATGCTATAGGAAGTGTCTCAGGATTGGAATGGGAAGGAGTTGGATATCACATCTCATGCTATAGGAAGGGTTTCAGGTTTGGTAGAAGCATTGAGATATCACATCTCATGCTATAGGAAGAGTCTCAGGTTTGGGAAGGGAAGGATTTGGATTTCACATCTCATGTTATAGGATGGTTCTCATGTTTGGTTTTTGAAGCATTGAGATATCACATCTCATGCTATCGGAAGGGTCTCAGGTTTGGTATTAGAAGCATTGAGATATCACATCTCATGCTATAGGATTGGTCTCCGGATTGGAATGTGAAGGATTTGGATATCACATCTCATGCTAAAGGAAGGGTCTCAGGTTTGGAATGGGAAGGAGTTGGATATGACATCTCTTGTTATAGGGAGGGTCTCAGGATTTGAATGGCAAGGAGTTGGATATCACATCTCATGCCATAGGAAGGGTCTCAGGTTTGGTATATGCATTGAGATATCACATCTCTGCTATCGGAAGGGTCTCAGGATTGGATTGGGAAGGAGTTGGATATCACATCTCATGTTATAGGAAGGGTCTCCGGATTGGAATGTGAAGGATTTGGATATCACATCTCATGCTAAAGGAAGGGTCTCAGGTTTGGAATGGGAAGGAGTTGGATATGACATCTCTTGTTATAGGGAGGGTCTCAGGATTTGAATGGCAACATGAAATGTGATATCTAACTCCTTCCCAATCCAATCCTGAGACCCTTCCGATAGCAGAGATGTGATATCTCAATGCTTATACCAAACCTGAGACCCTTCCTATGGCATGAGATGTGATATCCAACTCCTTGCCATTCAAATCCTGAGACCCTCCCTATAACAAGAGATGTCATATCCAACTCCTTCCCATTCCAAACCTGAGACCCTTCCTTTAGCATGAGATGTGATATCCAAATCCTTCACATTCCAATCCGGAGACCCTTCCTATAACATGAGATGTGATATCCAACTCCTTCCCAATCCAATCCTGAGACCCTTCCGATAGCAGAGATGTGATATCTCAATGCTTATACCAAACCTGAGACCCTTCCTATGGCATGAGATGTGATATCCAACTCCTTGCCATTCAAATCCTGAGACCCTCCCTATAACAAGAGATGTCATATCCAACTCCTTCCCATTCCAAACCTGAGACCCTTCCTTTAGCATGAGATGTGATATCCAAATCCTTCACATTCCAATCCGGAGACCAATCCTATAGCATGAGATGTGATATCTCAATGCTTCTAATACCAAACCTGAGACCCTTCCGATAGCATGAGATGTGATATCTCAATGCTTCAAAAACCAAACATGAGAACCATCCTATAACATGAGATGTGAAATCCAAATCCTTCCCTTCCCAAACCTGAGACTCTTCCTATAGCATGAGATGTGATATCTCAATGCTTTTAATATCAAACTTGAGACCCTCCCTATAGCATGAGATGTGATATCCAAGTCCTTCCCATTCCAATCCTGAGACACTTCCTATAGCATGAGATGTGATATCTCAATGCTTCTAATACCAAACCTGAGACTCTTCCTATAACATGAGATGGGATATCCAACTCCTTCCCATTCCAATCCTGAGACTCTTCTGATAGCAGAGATGTGATATCTCAATGCTTATACCAAACCTGAGACCCTTCCTACGGCATGAGATGTCATATACAACTCCTTCCCATTCCAATCCTGAGACCCTTCCTATAGCATGAGATGTGATATCTCAATGCTTATACCAAACCTGAGACCCTTCCTATAGCATGAGATGTGATATCCAACTCCTTCCCATTCCAATCCTGAGACCCTTCCTATAGCATGAGATGCGATGTATCAATGCTTCTAATACCAAACCTGAGATCCTTCCTATAACATGAGATGTAATATCCAACTCCTTCCATTCCAATCCTGAGACCCTTCCTATAGCATGAGATTTGATATCTCAATGCTTATACCAAACCTGAGATCCTTCCTATAACATGAGATGTGATATCCAACTCCTTCCATTCCAATCCTGAGACCCTTCCTACAGCATGCAATATGATATCTCAATGATTCTAATAACAATCCTGAGACCCGTCCTATAACATGAGATGGGATATCCAATTCCTTCCCATTCCAATCCTGAGACACTTCCGATAGCAGAGATGTGATATCTCAATGCTTATACCAAACCTGAGACCCTTCCTATAACATGAGATCGGATATCCAACTCCTTCCCGTTCCAAACCTGAGACCCTTCCTTTAGCATGAGATGTAATATCCAGCTCCTTCCCATTCCAATCCTGAGACACTTCCGATAGCATGAGATGTGATATCTCAATGCTTCTAATATCAAAACTGAAACCCTCCCTATAGCATGATATGTGATATCTAAGTCCTTCCCATTCCAATCCTGAGACCCTTCCTATAGCATGAGATGTGATATCTCAATGCTTCTACCAAACCTGAGACCCTTCCTTTAGCATGAGATGTGATATCCAACTCCTTCCCATTCCAACCTGAGACCCTTCCTATAGCATGAGAAGGGATATCCAACTCCTTCCTAATCCAATCCTGAGACCCTTCCGATAGCAGAGATGTGATATCTCTATGCTTATACCAAACCTGAGACCCTTCCTATGGCATGAGATGTGATATCCAACTCCTTGCCATTCAAATCCTGAGACCCTCCCTATAACAAGAGATGTCATATCCAACTCCTTCCCATTCCAAACCTGAGACCCTTCCTTTAGCATGAGATGTGATATCCAAATCCTTCACATTCCAATCCGGAGACCCTTCTTATAACATGAGATGTGATATCCAACTCCTTCCCAATCCAATCCTGAGACCCTTCCGATAGCAGAGATGTGATATCTCAATGCTTATACCAAACCTGAGACCCTTCCTATGGCATGACATGTGATATCCAACTCCTTGCCATTCAAATCCTGAGACCCTCCCTATAACAAGAGATGTCATATCCAACTCCTTCCCATTCCAAACCTGAGACCCTTCCTTTAGCATGAGATGTGATATCCAAATCCTTCACATTCCAATCCAGAGACCAATCCTATAGCATGAGATGTGATATCTCAATGCTTCTAATACCAAACCTGAGACCCTTCCGATAGCATGAGATGTGATATCTCAATGCTTCAAAAACCAAACATGAGAACCATCCTATAACATGAGATGTGAAATCCAAATCCTTCCCTTCCCAAACCTGAGACTCTTCCTATAGCATGAGATGTGATATCTCAATGCTTCTACCAAACCTGAAACCCTTCCTATAGCATGAGATGTGATATACAACTCCTTCCCATTCCAATCCTGAGACACTTCCTATAGCATGAGATGTGATATCACAATGCTTCTAATACCAAACCTGAGACCCATTCTATAACATGAGATGTGATATCCAAATCCTTCCCCTTCCAAACCTGAGACCCTTCCTTTAGCATGAGATGTGATATCCAGCTCCTCCCATTCCAATCCTGAGACCCTTCCGATAGCATGAGATGTGATATCTCAATGCTTCTAATATCAAAACTGAGACCCTCCCTATAGCATGAGATGTGATATCTAAGTCCTTCCCATTCCAATCCTGAGACCCTTCCGATAGCAGAGATGTGATATCTCAATGCTTATACCAAACCTGAGACCCTTCCTATGGCATGAGATGTGATATCCAACTCCTTGCCATTCAAATCCTGAGACCCTCCCTATAACAAGAGATGTCATATCCAACTCCTTCCCATTCCAAACCTGAGACCCTTCCTTTAGCATGAGATGTGATATCCAAAACCTTCACATTCCAATCCGGAGACCAATCCTATAGCATGAGATGTGATATCTCAATGCTTCTAATACCAAACCTGAGACCCTTCCGATAGCATGAGATGTAATATCTCAATGCTTCAAAAACCAAACATGAGAACCATCCTATAACATGAGATGTGAAATCCAAATCCTTCCCTTCCCAAACCTGAGACTCTTCCTATAGCATGAGATGTGATATCTCAATGCTTCTAATATCAAACTTGAGACCCTCCCTATAGCATGAGATGTGATATCCAAGTCCTTCCCATTCCAATCCTGAGACACTTCCTATAGCATGAGATGTGATATCTCAATGCTTCTAATACCAAACCTGAGACTCTTCCTATAACATGAGATGGGATATCCAACTCCTTCCCATTCCAATCCTGAGACTCTTCTGATAGCAGAGATGTGATATCTCAATGCTTATACCAAACCTGAGACCCTTCCTACGGCATGAGATGTCATATACAACTCCTTCCCATTCCAATCCTGAGACCCTTCCTATAGCATGAGATGTGATATCTCAATGCTTATACCAAACCTGAGACCCTTCCTATAGCATGAGATGTGATATCCAACTCCTTCCCATTCCAATCCTGAGACCCTTCCTATAGCATGAGATGTGATGTCTCAATGCTTATACCAAACCTGAGACCCTTCCTATAGCATGAGATGTGATATCCAAGTCTTTCCCATTCCAATCCTTAGACCCTTCCTACAGCATGCAATATGATATCTCAATGATTCTAATAACAATCCTGAGACCCGCCCTATAACATGAGATGGGATATCCAATTCCTTCCCATTCCAATCCTGAGACACTTCCGATAGCAGAGATGTGATATCTCAATGCTTATACCAAACCTGAGACCCTTCCTATAACATGAGATCCGATATCCAACTCCTTCCCGTTCCAAACCTGAGACCCTTCCTTTAGCATGAGATGTAATATCCAGCTCCTTCCCATTCCAATCCTGAGACACTTCCGATAGCATGAGATGTGATATCTCAATGCTTCTAATATCAAAACTGAAACCCTCCCTATAGCATGACATGTGATATCTAAGTCCTTCCCATTCCAATCCTGAGACCCTTCCTATAGCATGAGATGTGATATCTCAATGCTTCTACCAAACCTGAGACCCTTCCTTTAGCATGAGATGTGATATCCAACTCCTTCCCATTCCAACCTGAGACCCTTCCTATAGCATGAGAAGGGATATCCAACTCCTTCCCAATCCAATCCTGAGACCCTTCCGATAGCAGAGATGTGATATCTCAATGCTTATACCAAACCTGAGACCCTTCCTATGGCATGAGATGTGATATCCAACTCCTTGCCATTCAAATCCTGAGACCCTCAATATAACAAGAGATGTCATATCCAACTCCTTCCCATTCCAAACCTGAGACCCTTCCTTTAGCATGAGATGTGATATCCAAATCCTTCACATTCCAATCCGGAGACCCTTCCTATAACATGAGATGTGATATCCAACTCCTTCCCAATCCAATCCTGAGACCCTTCCGATAGCAGAGATGTGATATCTCAATGCTTATACCAAACCTGAGACCCTTCCTATGGCATGAGATGTGATATCCAACTCCTTGCCATTCAAATCCTGAGACCCTCCCTATAACAAGAGATGTCATATCCAACTCCTTCCCATTCCAAACCTGAGACCCTTCCTTTAGCATGAGATGTGATATCCAAATCCTTCACATTCCAATCCGGAGACCAATCCTATAGCATGAGATGTGATATCTCAATGCTTCTAATACCAAACCTGAGACCCTTCCGATAGCATGAGATGTGATATCTCAATGCTTCAAAAACCAAACATGAGAACCATCCTATAACATGAGATGTGAAATCCAAATCCTTCCCTTCCCAAACCTGAGACTCTTCCTATAGCATGAGATGTGATATCTCAATGCTTCTAATATCAAACTTGAGACCCTCCCTATAGCATGAGATGTGATATCCAAGTCCTTCCCATTCCAATCCTGAGACACTTCCTATAGCATGAGATGTGATATCTCAATGCTTCTAATACCAAACCTGAGACTCTTCCTATAACATGAGATGGGATATCCAACTCCTTCCCATTCCAATCCTGAGACTCTTCTGATAGCAGAGATGTGATATCTCAATGCTTATACCAAACCTGAGACCCTTCCTACGGCATGAGATGTCATATACAACTCCTTCCCATTCCAATCCTGAGACCCTTCCTATAGCATGAGATGTGATATCTCAATGCTTATACCAAACCTGAGACCCTTCCTATAGCATGAGATGTGATATCCAACTCCTTCCCATTCCAATCCTGAGACCCTTCCTATAGCATGAGATGCGATGTATCAATGCTTCTAATACCAAACCTGAGATCCTTCCTATAACATGAGATGTAATATCCAACTCCTTCCATTCCAATCCTGAGACCCTTCCTATAGCATGAGATTTGATATCTCAATGCTTATACCAAACCTGAGATCCTTCCTATAACATGAGATGTGATATCCAACTCCTTCCATTCCAATCCTGAGACCCTTCCTACAGCATGCAATATGATATCTCAATGATTCTAATAACAATCCTGAGACCCGTCCTATAACATGAGATGGGATATCCAATTCCTTCCCATTCCAATCCTGAGACACTTCCGATAGCAGAGATGTGATATCTCAATGCTTATACCAAACCTGAGACCCTTCCTATAACATGAGATCGGATATCCAACTCCTTCCCGTTCCAAACCTGAGACCCTTCCTTTAGCATGAGATGTAATATCCAGCTCCTTCCCATTCCAATCCTGAGACACTTCCGATAGCATGAGATGTGATATCTCAATGCTTCTAATATCAAAACTGAAACCCTCCCTATAGCATGATATGTGATATCTAAGTCCTTCCCATTCCAATCCTGAGACCCTTCCTATAGCATGAGATGTGATATCTCAATGCTTCTACCAAACCTGAGACCCTTCCTTTAGCATGAGATGTGATATCCAACTCCTTCCCATTCCAACCTGAGACCCTTCCTATAGCATGAGAAGGGATATCCAACTCCTTCCCAATCCAATCCTGAGACCCTTCCGATAGCAGAGATGTGATATCTCTATGCTTATACCAAACCTGAGACCCTTCCTATGGCATGAGATGTGATATCCAACTCCTTGCCATTCAAATCCTGAGACCCTCCCTATAACAAGAGATGTCATATCCAACTCCTTCCCATTCCAAACCTGAGACCCTTCCTTTAGCATGAGATGTGATATCCAAATCCTTCACATTCCAATCCGGAGACCCTTCTTATAACATGAGATGTGATATCCAACTCCTTCCCAATCCAATCCTGAGACCCTTCCGATAGCAGAGATGTGATATCTCAATGCTTATACCAAACCTGAGACCCTTCCTATGGCATGACATGTGATATCCAACTCCTTGCCATTCAAATCCTGAGACCCTCCCTATAACAAGAGATGTCATATCCAACTCCTTCCCATTCCAAACCTGAGACCCTTCCTTTAGCATGAGATGTGATATCCAAATCCTTCACATTCCAATCCAGAGACCAATCCTATAGCATGAGATGTGATATCTCAATGCTTCTAATACCAAACCTGAGACCCTTCCGATAGCATGAGATGTGATATCTCAATGCTTCAAAAACCAAACATGAGAACCATCCTATAACATGAGATGTGAAATCCAAATCCTTCCCTTCCCAAACCTGAGACTCTTCCTATAGCATGAGATGTGATATCTCAATGCTTCTACCAAACCTGAAACCCTTCCTATAGCATGAGATGTGATATCCAACTCCTTCCCATTCCAATCCTGAGACACTTCCTATAGCATGAGATGTGATATCACAATGCTTCTAATACCAAACCTGAGACCCATTCTATAACATGAGATGTGATATCCAAATCCTTCCCCTTCCAAACCTGAGACCCTTCCTTTAGCATGAGATGTGATATCCAGCTCCTCCCATTCCAATCCTGAGACCCTTCCGATAGCATGAGATGTGATATCTCAATGCTTCTAATATCAAAACTGAGACCCTCCCTATAGCATGAGATGTGATATCTAAGTCCTTCCCATTCCAATCCTGAGACCCTTCCGATAGCAGAGATGTGATATCTCAATGCTTATACCAAACCTGAGACCCTTCCTATGGCATGAGATGTGATATCCAACTCCTTGCCATTCAAATCCTGAGACCCTCCCTATAACAAGAGATGTCATATCCAACTCCTTCCCATTCCAAACCTGAGACCCTTCCTTTAGCATGAGATGTGATATCCAAAACCTTCACATTCCAATCCGGAGACCAATCCTATAGCATGAGATGTGATATCTCAATGCTTCTAATACCAAACCTGAGACCCTTCCGATAGCATGAGATGTAATATCTCAATGCTTCAAAAACCAAACATGAGAACCATCCTATAACATGAGATGTGAAATCCAAATCCTTCCCTTCCCAAACCTGAGACTCTTCCTATAGCATGAGATGTGATATCTCAATGCTTCTAATATCAAACTTGAGACCCTCCCTATAGCATGAGATGTGATATCCAAGTCCTTCCCATTCCAATCCTGAGACACTTCCTATAGCATGAGATGTGATATCTCAATGCTTCTAATACCAAACCTGAGACTCTTCCTATAACATGAGATGGGATATCCAACTCCTTCCCATTCCAATCCTGAGACTCTTCTGATAGCAGAGATGTGATATCTCAATGCTTATACCAAACCTGAGACCCTTCCTACGGCATGAGATGTCATATACAACTCCTTCCCATTCCAATCCTGAGACCCTTCCTATAGCATGAGATGTGATATCTCAATGCTTATACCAAACCTGAGACCCTTCCTATAGCATGAGATGTGATATCCAACTCCTTCCCATTCCAATCCTGAGACCCTTCCTATAGCATGAGATGTGATGTCTCAATGCTTATACCAAACCTGAGACCCTTCCTATAGCATGAGATGTGATATCCAAGTCTTTCCCATTCCAATCCTTAGACCTTTCCTACAGCATGCAATATGATATCTCAATGATTCTAATAACAATCCTGAGACCCGTCCTATAACATGAGATGGGATATCCAATTCCTTCCCATTCCAATCCTGAGACACTTCCGATAGCAGAGATGTGATATCTCAATGCTTATACCAAACCTGAGACCCTTCCTATAACATGAGATCCGATATCCAACTCCTTCCCGTTCCAAACCTGAGACCCTTCCTTTAGCATGAGATGTAATATCCAGCTCCTTCCCATTCCAATCCTGAGACACTTCCGATAGCATGAGATGTGATATCTCAATGCTTCTAATATCAAAACTGAAACCCTCCCTATAGCATGACATGTGATATCTAAGTCCTTCCCATTCCAATCCTGAGACCCTTCCTATAGCATGAGATGTGATATCTCAATGCTTCTACCAAACCTGAGACCCTTCCTTTAGCATGAGATGTGATATCCAACTCCTTCCCATTCCAACCTGAGACCCTTCCTATAGCATGAGAAGGGATATCCAACTCCTTCCCAATCCAATCCTGAGACCCTTCCGATAGCAGAGATGTGATATCTCAATGCTTATACCAAACCTGAGACCCTTCCTATGGCATGAGATGTCATATACAACTCCTTCCCATTCCAATCCTGAGACCCTTCCTATAGCATGAGATGTGATATCTCAATGCTTATACCAAACCTGAGACCCTTCCTATAGCATGAGATGTGATATCCAACTCCTTCCCATTCCAATCCTGAGACCCTTCCTATAGCATGAGATGCGATGTATCAATGCTTCTAATACCAAACCTGAGATCCTTCCTATAACATGAGATGTAATATCCAACTCCTTCCATTCCAATCCTGAGACCCTTCCTATAGCATGAGATTTGATATCTCAATGCTTATACCAAACCTGAGATCCTTCCTATAACATGAGATGTGATATCCAACTCCTTCCATTCCAATCCTGAGACCCTTCCTACAGCATGCAATATGATATCTCAATGATTCTAATAACAATCCTGAGACCCGTCCTATAACATGAGATGGGATATCCAATTTCTTCCCATTCCAATCCTGAGACACTTCCGATAGCAGAGATGTGATATCTCAATGCTTATACCAAACCTGAGACCCTTCCTATAACATGAGATCGGATATCCAACTCCTTCCCGTTCCAAACCTGAGACCCTTCCTTTAGCATGAGATGTAATATCCAGCTCCTTCCCATTCCAATCCTGAGACACTTCCGATAGCATGAGATGTGATATCTCAATGCTTCTAATATCAAAACTGAAACCCTCCCTATAGCATGATATGTGATATCTAAGTCCTTCCCATTCCAATCCTGAGACCCTTCCTATAGCATGAGATGTGATATCTCAATGCTTCTACCAAACCTGAGACCCTTCCTTTAGCATGAGATGTGATATCCAACTCCTTCCCATTCCAACCTGAGACCCTTCCTATAGCATGAGAAGGGATATCCAACTCCTTCCCAATCCAATCCTGAGACCCTTCCGATAGCAGAGATGTGATATCTCTATGCTTATACCAAACCTGAGACCCTTCCTATGGCATGAGATGTGATATCCAACTCCTTGCCATTCAAATCCTGAGACCCTCCCTATAACAAGAGATGTCATATCCAACTCCTTCCCATTCCAAACCTGAGACCCTTCCTTTAGCATGAGATGTGATATCCAAATCCTTCACATTCCAATCCGGAGACCCTTCTTATAACATGAGATGTGATATCCAACTCCTTCCCAATCCAATCCTGAGACCCTTCCGATAGCAGAGATGTGATATCTCAATGCTTATACCAAACCTGAGACCCTTCCTATGGCATGACATGTGATATCCAACTCCTTGCCATTCAAATCCTGAGACCCTCCCTATAACAAGAGATGTCATATCCAACTCCTTCCCATTCCAAACCTGAGACCCTTCCTTTAGCATGAGATGTGATATCCAAATCCTTCACATTCCAATCCAGAGACCAATCCTATAGCATGAGATGTGATATCTCAATGCTTCTAATACCAAACCTGAGACCCTTCCGATAGCATGAGATGTGATATCTCAATGCTTCAAAAACCAAACATGAGAACCATCCTATAACATGAGATGTGAAATCCAAATCCTTCCCTTCCCAAACCTGAGACTCTTCCTATAGCATGAGATGTGATATCTCAATGCTTCTACCAAACCTGAAACCCTTCCTATAGCATGAGATGTGATATCCAACTCCTTCCCATTCCAATCCTGAGACACTTCCTATAGCATGAGATGTGATATCACAATGCTTCTAATACCAAACCTGAGACCCATTCTATAACATGAGATGTGATATCCAAATCCTTCCCCTTCCAAACCTGAGACCCTTCCTTTAGCATGAGATGTGATATCCAGCTCCTCCCATTCCAATCCTGAGACCCTTCCGATAGCATGAGATGTGATATCTCAATGCTTCTAATATCAAAACTGAGACCCTCCCTATAGCATGAGATGTGATATCTAAGTCCTTCCCATTCCAATCCTGAGACCCTTCCGATAGCAGAGATGTGATATCTCAATGCTTATACCAAACCTGAGACCCTTCCTATGGCATGAGATGTGATATCCAACTCCTTGCCATTCAAATCCTGAGACCCTCCCTATAACAAGAGATGTCATATCCAACTCCTTCCCATTCCAAACCTGAGACCCTTCCTTTAGCATGAGATGTGATATCCAAAACCTTCACATTCCAATCCGGAGACCAATCCTATAGCATGAGATGTGATATCTCAATGCTTCTAATACCAAACCTGAGACCCTTCCGATAGCATGAGATGTAATATCTCAATGCTTCAAAAACCAAACATGAGAACCATCCTATAACATGAGATGTGAAATCCAAATCCTTCCCTTCCCAAACCTGAGACTCTTCCTATAGCATGAGATGTGATATCTCAATGCTTCTAATATCAAACTTGAGACCCTCCCTATAGCATGAGATGTGATATCCAAGTCCTTCCCATTCCAATCCTGAGACACTTCCTATAGCATGAGATGTGATATCTCAATGCTTCTAATACCAAACCTGAGACTCTTCCTATAACATGAGATGGGATATCCAACTCCTTCCCATTCCAATCCTGAGACTCTTCTGATAGCAGAGATGTGATATCTCAATGCTTATACCAAACCTGAGACCCTTCCTACGGCATGAGATGTCATATACAACTCCTTCCCATTCCAATCCTGAGACCCTTCCTATAGCATGAGATGTGATATCTCAATGCTTATACCAAACCTGAGACCCTTCCTATAGCATGAGATGTGATATCCAACTCCTTCCCATTCCAATCCTGAGACCCTTCCTATAGCATGAGATGTGATGTCTCAATGCTTATACCAAACCTGAGACCCTTCCTATAGCATGAGATGTGATATCCAAGTCTTTCCCATTCCAATCCTTAGACCCTTCCTACAGCATGCAATATGATATCTCAATGATTCTAATAACAATCCTGAGACCCGTCCTATAACATGAGATGGGATATCCAATTCCTTCCCATTCCAATCCTGAGACACTTCCGATAGCAGAGATGTGATATCTCAATGCTTATACCAAACCTGAGACCCTTCCTATAACATGAGATCCGATATCCAACTCCTTCCCGTTCCAAACCTGAGACCCTTCCTTTAGCATGAGATGTAATATCCAGCTCCTTCCCATTCCAATCCTGAGACACTTCCGATAGCATGAGATGTGATATCTCAATGCTTCTAATATCAAAACTGAAACCCTCCCTATAGCATGACATGTGATATCTAAGTCCTTCCCATTCCAATCCTGAGACCCTTCCTATAGCATGAGATGTGATATCTCAATGCTTCTACCAAACCTGAGACCCTTCCTTTAGCATGAGATGTGATATCCAACTCCTTCCCATTCCAACCTGAGACCCTTCCTATAGCATGAGAAGGGATATCCAACTCCTTCCCAATCCAATCCTGAGACCCTTCCGATAGCAGAGATGTGATATCTCAATGCTTATACCAAACCTGAGACCCTTCCTATGGCATGAGATGTGATATCCAACTCCTTGCCATTCAAATCCTGAGACCCTCCCTATAACAAGAGATGTCATATCCAACTCCTTCCCATTCCAAACCTGAGACCCTTCCTTTAGCATGAGATGTGATATCCAAATCCTTCACATTCCAATCCGGAGACCCTTCCTATAACATGAGATGTGATATCCAACTCCTTCCCAATCCAATCCTGAGACCCTTCCGATAGCAGAGATGTGATATCTCAATGCTTATACCAAACCTGAGACCCTTCCTATGGCATGAGATGTGATATCCAACTCCTTGCCATTCAAATCCTGAGACCCTCCCTATAACAAGAGATGTCATATCCAACTCCTTCCCATTCCAAACCTGAGACCCTTCCTTTAGCATGAGATGTGATATCCAAATCCTTCACATTCCAATCCGGAGACCAATCCTATAGCATGAGATGTGATATCTCAATGCTTCTAATACCAAACCTGAGACCCTTCCGATAGCATGAGATGTGATATCTCAATGCTTCAAAAACCAAACATGAGAACCATCCTATAACATGAGATGTGAAATCCAAATCCTTCCCTTCCCAAACCTGCGACTCTTCCTATAGCATGAGATGTGATATCTCAATGCTTCTAATATCAAACTTGAGACCCTCCCTATAGCATGAGATGTGATATCCAAGTCCTTCCCATTCCAATCCTGAGACACTTCCTATAGCATGAGATGTGATATCTCAATGCTTCTAATACCAAACCTGAGACTCTTCCTATAACATGAGATGGGATATCCAACTCCTTCCCATTCCAATCCTGAGACTCTTCTGATAGCAGAGATGTGATATCTCAATGCTTATACCAAACCTGAGACCCTTCCTACGGCATGAGATGTCATATACAACTCCTTCCCATTCCAATCCTGAGACCCTTCCTATAGCATGAGATGTGATATCTCAATGCTTATACCAAACCTGAGACCCTTCCTATAGCATGAGATGTGATATCCAACTCCTTCCCATTCCAATCCTGAGACCCTTCCTATAGCATGAGATGCAATGTATCAATGCTTCTAATACCAAACCTGAGATCCTTCCTATAACATGAGATGTAATATCCAACTCCTTCCGTTCCAATCCTGAGACCCTTCCTATAGCATGAGATTTGATATCTCAATGCTTATACCAAACCTGAGATCCTTCCTATAACATGAGATGTGATATCCAACTCCTTCCATTCCAATCCTGAGACCCTTCCTACAGCATGCAATATGATATCTCAATGATTCTAATAACAATCCTGAGACCCGTCCTATAACATGAGATGGGATATCCAATTCCTTCCCATTCCAATCCTGAGACACTTCCGATAGCAGAGATGTGATATCTCAATGCTTATACCAAACCTGAGACCCTTCCTATAACATGAGATCGGATATCCAACTCCTTCCCGTTCCAAACCTGAGACCCTTCCTTTAGCATGAGATGTAATATCCAGCTCCTTCCCATTCCAATCCTGAGACACTTCCGATAGCATGAGATGTGATATCTCAATGCTTCTAATATCAAAACTGAAACCCTCCCTATAGCATGATATGTGATATCTAAGTCCTTCCCATTCCAATCCTGAGACCCTTCCTATAGCATGAGATGTGATATCTCAATGCTTCTACCAAACCTGAGACCCTTCCTATGGCATGAGATGTGATATCCAACTCCTTGCCATTCAAATCCTGAGACCCTCCCTATAACAAGAGATGTCATATCCAACTCCTTCCCATTCCAAACCTGAGACCCTTCCTTTAGCATGAGATGTGATATCCAAATCCTTCACATTCCAATCCGGAGACCCTTCTTATAACATGAGATGTGATATCCAACTCCTTCCCAATCCAATCCTGAGACCCTTCCGATAGCAGAGATGTGATATCTCAATGCTTATACCAAACCTGAGACCCTTCCTATGGCATGACATGTGATATCCAACTCCTTGCCATTCAAATCCTGAGACCCTCCCTATAACAAGAGATGTCATATCCAACTCCTTCCCATTCCAAACCTGAGACCCTTCCTTTAGCATGAGATGTGATATCCAAATCCTTCACATTCCAATCCAGAGACCAATCCTATAGCATGAGATGTGATATCTCAATGCTTCTAATACCAAACCTGAGACCCTTCCGATAGCATGAGATGTGATATCTCAATGCTTCAAAAACCAAACATGAGAACCATCCTATAACATGAGATGTGAAATCCAAATCCTTCCCTTCCCAAACCTGAGACTCTTCCTATAGCATGAGATGTGATATCTCAATGCTTCTACCAAACCTGAAACCCTTCCTATAGCATGAGATGTGATATCCAACTCCTTCCCATTCCAATCCTGAGACACTTCCTATAGCATGAGATGTGATATCACAATGCTTCTAATACCAAACCTGAGACCCATTCTATAACATGAGATGTGATATCCAAATCCTTCCCCTTCCAAACCTGAGACCCTTCCTTTAGCATGAGATGTGATATCCAGCTCCTCCCATTCCAATCCTGAGACCCTTCCGATAGCATGAGATGTGATATCTCAATGCTTCTAATATCAAAACTGAGACCCTCCCTATAGCATGAGATGTGATATCTAAGTCCTTCCCATTCCAATCCTGAGACCCTTCCGATAGCAGAGATGTGATATCTCAATGCTTATACCAAACCTGAGACCCTTCCTATGGCATGAGATGTGATATCCAACTCCTTGCCATTCAAATCCTGAGACCCTCCCTATAACAAGAGATGTCATATCCAACTCCTTCCCATTCCAAACCTGAGACCCTTCCTTTAGCATGAGATGTGATATCCAAAACCTTCACATTCCAATCCGGAGACCAATCCTATAGCATGAGATGTGATATCTCAATGCTTCTAATACCAAACCTGAGACCCTTCCGATAGCATGAGATGTAATATCTCAATGCTTCAAAAACCAAACATGAGAACCATCCTATAACATGAGATGTGAAATCCAAATCCTTCCCTTCCCAAACCTGAGACTCTTCCTATAGCATGAGATGTGATATCTCAATGCTTCTAATATCAAACTTGAGACCCTCCCTATAGCATGAGATGTGATATCCAAGTCCTTCCCATTCCAATCCTGAGACACTTCCTATAGCATGAGATGTGATATCTCAATGCTTCTAATACCAAACCTGAGACTCTTCCTATAACATGAGATGGGATATCCAACTCCTTCCCATTCCAATCCTGAGACTCTTCTGATAGCAGAGATGTGATATCTCAATGCTTATACCAAACCTGAGACCCTTCCTACGGCTTGAGATGTCATATACAACTCCTTCCCATTCCAATCCTGAGACCCTTCCTATAGCATGAGATGTGATATCTCAATGCTTATACCAAACCTGAGACCCTTCCTATAGCATGAGATGTGATATCCAACTCCTTCCCATTCCAATCCTGAGACCCTTCCTATAGCATGAGATGTGATGTCTCAATGCTTATACCAAACCTGAGACCCTTCCTATAGCATGAGATGTGATATCCAAGTCTTTCCCATTCCAATCCTTAGACCCTTCCTACAGCATGCAATATGATATCTCAATGATTCTAATAACAATCCTGAGACCCGTCCTATAACATGAGATGGGATATCCAATTCCTTCCCATTCCAATCCTGAGACACTTCCGACAGCAGAGATGTGATATCTCAATGCTTATACCAAACCTGAGACCCTTCCTATAACATGAGATCCGATATCCAACTCCTTCCCGTTCCAAACCTGAGACCCTTCCTTTAGCATGAGATGTAATATCCAGCTCCTTCCCATTCCAATCCTGAGACACTTCCGATAGCATGAGATGTGATATCTCAATGCTTCTAATATCAAAACTGAAACCCTCCCTATAGCATGACATGTGATATCTAAGTCCTTCCCATTCCAATCCTGAGACCCTTCCTATAGCATGAGATGTGATATCTCAATGCTTCTACCAAACCTGAGACCCTTCCTTTAGCATGAGATGTGATATCCAACTCCTTGCCATTCAAATCCTGAGACCCTCCCTATAACAAGAGATGTCATATCCAACTCCTTCCCATTCCAAACCTGAGACCCTTCCTTTAGCATGAGATGTGTTATCCAAATCCTTCACATTCCAATCCGGAGACCCTTCCTATAACATGAGATGTGATATCCAACTCCTTCCCAATCCAATCCTGAGACCCTTCCGATAGCAGAGATGTGATATCTCAATGCTTATACCAAACCTGAGACCATTCCTATGGCATGAGATGTGATATCCAACTCCTTGCCATTCAAATCCTGAGACCCTCCCTATAACAAGAGATGTCATATCCAACTCCTTCCCATTCCAAACCTGAGACCCTTCCTTTAGCATGAGATGTGATATCCAAATCCTTCACATTCCAATCCGGAGACCAATCCTATAGCATGAGATGTGATATCTCAATGCTTCTAATACCAAACCTGAGACCCTTCCGATAGCATGAGATGTGATATCTCAATGCTTCAAAAACCAAACATGAGAACCATCCTATAACATGAGATGTGAAATCCAAATCCTTCCCTTCCCAAACCTGAGACTCTTCCTATAGCATGAGATGTGATATCTCAATGCTTCTAATATCAAACTTGAGACCCTCCCTATAGCATGAGATGTGATATCCAAGTCCTTCCCATTCCAATCCTGAGACACTTCCTATAGCATGAGATGTGATATCTCAATGCTTCTAATACCAAACCTGAGACTCTTCCTATAACATGAGATGGGATATCCAACTCCTTCCCATTCCAATCCTGAGACTCTTCTGATAGCAGAGATGTGATATCTCAATGCTTATACCAAACCTGAGACCCTTCCTACGGCATGAGATGTCATATACAACTCCTTCCCATTCCAATCCTGAGACCCTTCCTATAGCATGAGATGTGATATCTCAATGCTTATACCAAACCTGAGACCCTTCCTATAGCATGAGATGTGATATCCAACTCCTTCCCATTCCAATCCTGAGACCCTTCCTATAGCATGAGATGCGATGTATCAATGCTTCTAATACCAAACCTGAGATCCTTCCTATAACATGAGATGTAATATCCAACTCCTTCCATTCCAATCCTGAGACCCTTCCTATAGCATGAGATTTGATATCTCAATGCTTATACCAAACCTGAGATCCTTCCTATAACATGAGATGTGATATCCAACTCCTTCCATTCCAATCCTGAGACCCTTCCTACAGCATGCAATATGATATCTCAATGATTCTAATAACAATCCTGAGACCCGTCCTATAACATGAGATGGGATATCCAATTCCTTCCCATTCCAATCCTGAGACACTTCCGATAGATGAGATGTGATATCTCAATGCTTATACCAAACCTGAGACCCTTCCTATAACATGAGATCGGATATCCAACTCCTTCCCGTTCCAAACCTGAGACCCTTCCTTTAGCATGAGATGTAATATCCAGCTCCTTCCCATTCCAATCCTGAGACACTTCCGATAGCATGAGATGTGATATCTCAATGCTTCTAATATCAAAACTGAAACCCTCCCTATAGCATGATATGTGATATCTAAGTCCTTCCCATTCCAATCCTGAGACCCTTCCTATAGCATGAGATGTGATATCTCAATGCTTCTACCAAACCTGAGACCCTTCCTTTAGCATGAGATGTGATATCCAACTCCTTCCCATTCCAACCTGAGACCCTTCCTATAGCATGAGAAGGGATATCCAACTCCTTCCCAATCCAATCCTGAGACCCTTCCGATAGCAGAGATGTGATATCTCTATGCTTATACCAAACCTGAGACCCTTCCTATGGCATGAGATGTGATATCCAACTCCTTGCCATTCAAATCCTGAGACCCTCCCTATAACAAGAGATGTCATATCCAACTCCTTCCCATTCCAAACCTGAGACCCTTCCTTTAGCATGAGATGTGATATCCAAATCCTTCACATTCCAATCCGGAGACCCTTCTTATAACATGAGATGTGATATCCAACTCCTTCCCAATCCAATCCTGAGACCCTTCCGATAGCAGAGATGTGATATCTCAATGCTTATACCAAACCTGAGACCCTTCCTATGGCATGACATGTGATATCCAACTCCTTGCCATTCAAATCCTGAGACCCTCCCTATAACAAGAGATGTCATATCCAACTCCTTCCCATTCCAAACCTGAGACCCTTCCTTTAGCATGAGATGTGATATCCAAATCCTTCACATTCCAATCCAGAGACCAATCCTATAGCATGAGATGTGATATCTCAATGCTTCTAATACCAAACCTGAGACCCTTCCGATAGCATGAGATGTGATATCTCAATGCTTCAAAAACCAAACATGAGAACCATCCTATAACATGAGATGTGAAATCCAAATCCTTCCCTTCCCAAACCTGAGACTCTTCCTATAGCATGAGATGTGATATCTCAATGCTTCTACCAAACCTGAAACCCTTCCTATAGCATGAGATGTGATATCCAACTCCTTCCCATTCCAATCCTGAGACACTTCCTATAGCATGAGATGTGATATCACAATGCTTCTAATACCAAACCTGAGACCCATTCTATAACATGAGATGTGATATCCAAATCCTTCCCCTTCCAAACCTGAGACCCTTCCTTTAGCATGAGATGTGATATCCAGCTCCTCCCATTCCAATCCTGAGACCCTTCCGATAGCATGAGATGTGATATCTCAATGCTTCTAATATCAAAACTGAGACCCTCCCTATAGCATGAGATGTGATATCTAAGTCCTTCCCATTCCAATCCTGAGACCCTTCCGATAGCAGAGATGTGATATCTCAATGCTTATACCAAACCTGAGACCCTTCCTATGGCATGAGATGTGATATCCAACTCCTTGCCATTCAAATCCTGAGACCCTCCCTATAACAAGAGATGTCATATCCAACTCCTTCCCATTCCAAACCTGAGACCCTTCCTTTAGCATGAGATGTGATATCCAAAACCTTCACATTCCAATCCGGAGACCAATCCTATAGCATGAGATGTGATATCTCAATGCTTCTAATACCAAACCTGAGACCCTTCCGATAGCATGAGATGTAATATCTCAATGCTTCAAAAACCAAACATGAGAACCATCCTATAACATGAGATGTGAAATCCAAATCCTTCCCTTCCCAAACCTGAGACTCTTCCTATAGCATGAGATGTGATATCTCAATGCTTCTAATATCAAACTTGAGACCCTCCCTATAGCATGAGATGTGATATCCAAGTCCTTCCCATTCCAATCCTGAGACACTTCCTATAGCATGAGATGTGATATCTCAATGCTTCTAATACCAAACCTGAGACTCTTCCTATAACATGAGATGGGATATCCAACTCCTTCCCATTCCAATCCTGAGACTCTTCTGATAGCAGAGATGTGATATCTCAATGCTTATACCAAACCTGAGACCCTTCCTACGGCTTGAGATGTCATATACAACTCCTTCCCATTCCAATCCTGAGACCCTTCCTATAGCATGAGATGTGATATCTCAATGCTTATACCAAACCTGAGACCCTTCCTATAGCATGAGATGTGATATCCAACTCCTTCCCATTCCAATCCTGAGACCCTTCCTATAGCATGAGATGTGATGTCTCAATGCTTATACCAAACCTGAGACCCTTCCTATAGCATGAGATGTGATATCCAAGTCTTTCCCATTCCAATCCTTAGACCCTTCCTACAGCATGCAATATGATATCTCAATGATTCTAATAACAATCCTGAGACCCGTCCTATAACATGAGATGGGATATCCAATTCCTTCCCATTCCAATCCTGAGACACTTCCGACAGCAGAGATGTGATATCTCAATGCTTATACCAAACCTGAGACCCTTCCTATAACATGAGATCCGATATCCAACTCCTTCCCGTTCCAAACCTGAGACCCTTCCTTTAGCATGAGATGTAATATCCAGCTCCTTCCCATTCCAATCCTGAGACACTTCCGATAGCATGAGATGTGATATCTCAATGCTTCTAATATCAAAACTGAAACCCTCCCTATAGCATGACATGTGATATCTAAGTCCTTCCCATTCCAATCCTGAGACCCTTCCTATAGCATGAGATGTGATATCTCAATGCTTCTACCAAACCTGAGACCCTTCCTTTAGCATGAGATGTGATATCCAACTCCTTCCCATTCCAACCTGAGACCCTTCCTATAGCATGAGAAGGGATATACAACTCCTTCCCAATCCAATCCTGAGACCCTTCCGATAGCAGAGATGTGATATCTCAATGCTTATACCAAACCTGAGACCCTTCCTATGGCATGAGATGTGATATCCAACTCCTTGCCATTCAAATTCTGAGACCCTCCCTATAACAAGAGATGTCATATCCAACTCCTTCCCATTCCAAACCTGAGACCCTTCCTTTAGCATGAGATGTGATATCCAAATCCTTCACATTCCAATCCGGAGACCCTTCCTATAACATGAGATGTGATATCCAACTCCTTCCCAATCCAATCCTGTGACCCTTCCGATAGCAGAGATGTGATATCTCAATGCTTATACCAAACCTGAGACCCTTCCTATGGCATGAGATGTGATATCCAACTCCTTGCCATTCAAATCCTGAGACCCTCCCTATAACAAGAGATGTCATATCCAACTCCTTCCCATTCCAAACCTGAGACCCTTCCTTTAGCATGAGATGTGATATCCAAATCCTTCACATTCCAATCCAGAGACCAATCCTATAGCATGAGATGTGATATCTCAATGCTTCTAATACCAAACCTGAGACCCTTCCGATAGCATGAGATGTGATATCTCAATGCTTCAAAAACCAAACATGAGAACCATCCTATAACATGAGATGTGAAATCCAAATCCTTCCCTTCCCAAACCTGAGACTCTTCCTATAGCATGAGATGTGATATCTCAATGCTTCTACCAAACCTGAAACCCTTCCTATAGCATGAGATGTGATATCCAACACCTTCCCATTCCAATCCTGAGACACTTCCTATAGCATGAGATGTGATATCACAATGCTTCTAATACCAAACCTGAAACCCATCCTATAACATGAGATGTGATATCCAAATCCTTCCCCTTCCAAACCTGAGACCCTTCCTTTAGCATGAGATGTGATATCCAGCTCCTCCCATTCCAATCCTGAGACCCTTCCGATAGCATGAGATGTGATATCTCAATGCTTCTAATATCAAAACTGAGACCCTCCCTATAGCATGAGATGTGATATCTAAGTCCTTCCCATTCCAATCCTGAGACCCTTCCGATAGCAGAGATGTGATATCTCAATGCTTATACCAAACCTGAGACCCTTCCTATGGCATGAGATGTGATATCCAACTCCTTGCCATTCAAATCCTGAGACCCTCCCTATAACAAGAGATGTCATATCCAACTCCTTCCCATTCCAAACCTGAGACCCTTCCTTTAGCATGAGATGTGATATCCAAATCCTTCACATTCCAATCCGGAGACCAATCCTATAGCATGAGATGTGATATCTCAATGCTTCTAATTCCAAACCTGAGACTCTTCCTATAGCATGAGATGTGATATCTCAATGCTTCTAATATCAAACTTGAGACCCTCCCTATAGCATGAGATGTGATATCCAAGTCCTTCCCATTCCAATCCTGAGACACTTCCTATAGCATGAGATGTGATATCTCAATGCTTCTAATACCAAACCTGAGACTCTTCCTATAACATGAGATGGGATATCCAACTCCTTCCCATTCCAATCCTGAGACTCTTCTGATAGCAGAGATGTGATATCTCAATGCTTATACCAAACCTGAGACCCTTCCTACGGCATGAGATGTCATATACAACTCCTTCCCATTCCAATCCTGAGACCCTTCCTATAGCATGAGATGTGATATCTCAATGCTTATACCAAACCTGAGACCCTTCCTATAGCATGAGATGTGATATCCAACTCCTTCCCATTCCAATCCTTAGACCCTTCCTACAGCATGCAATATGATATCTCAATGATTCTAATAACAATCCTGAGACCCGTCCTATAACATGAGATGGGATATCCAATTCCTTCCCATTCCAATCCTGACACACTTCCGATAGCAGAGATGTGATATCTCAATGCTTATACCAAACCTGAGACCCTTCCTATAACATGAGATCGGATATCCAACTCCTTCCCGTTCCAAACCTGAGACCCTTCCTTTAGCATGAGATGTAATATCCAGCTCCTTCCCATTCCAATCCTGAGACACTTCCGATAGCATGAGATGTGATATCTCAATGCTTCTAATATCAAAACTGAAACCCTCCCTATAGCATGATATGTGATATCTAAGTCCTTCCCATTCCAATCCTGAGACCCTTCCTATAGCATGAGATGTGATATCTCAATGCTTCTACCAAACCTGAGACCCTTCCTTTAGCATGAGATGTGATATCCAACTCCTTCCCATTCCAACCTGAGACCCTTCCAGTAGCATGAGAAGGGATATCCAACTCCTTCCCAATCCAATCCTGAGACCCTTCCGATAGCAGAGATGTGATATCTCTATGCTTATACCAAACCTGCGACCCTTCCTATGGCATGAGATGTGATATCCAACTCCTTGCCATTCAAATCCTGAGACCCTCCCTATAACAAGAGATGTCATATCCAACTCCTTCCCATTCCAAACCTGAGACCCTTCCTTTAGCATGAGATGTGATATCCAAATCCTTCACATTCCAATCCGGAGACCCTTCCTATAACATGAGATGTGATATCCAACTCCTTCCCAATCCAATCCTGAGACCCTTCCGATAGCAGAGATGTGATATCTCAATGCTTATACCAAACCTGAGACCCTTCCTATGGCATGAGATGTGATATCCAACTCCTTGCCATTCAAATCCTGAGACCCTCCCTATAACAAGAGATGTCATATCCAACTCCTTCCCATTCCAAACCTGAGACCCTTCCTTTAGCATGAGATGTGATATCCAAATCCTTCACATTCCAATCCAGAGACCAATCCTATAGCATGAGATGTGATATCTCAATGCTTCTAATACCAAACCTGAGACCCTTCCGATAGCATGAGATGTGATATCTCAATGCTTCAAAAACCAAACATGAGAACCATCCTATAACATGAGATGTGAAATCCAAATCCTTCCCTTCCCAAACCTGAGACTCTTCCTATAGCATGAGATGTGATATCTCAATGCTTCTAATATCAAACTTGAGACCCTCCCTATAGCATGAGATGTGATATCCAAGTCCTTCCCATTCCAATCCTGAGACACTTCCTATAGCATGAGATGTGATATCTCAATGCTTCTAATACCAAACTTGAGACTCTTCCTATAACATGAGATGGGATATCCAACGCCTTCCCATTCAAATCCTGAGACTCTTCTGATAGCAGAGATGTGATATCTCAATGCTTATACCAAACCTGAGACCCTTCCTACGGCATGAGATGTCATATACAACTCCTTCCCATTCCAATCCTGAGACCCTTCCTATAGCATGAGATGTGATATCTCAATTCTTATACCAAACCTGAGACCCTTCCTATAGCATGAGATGTGATATCCAACTCCTTCCCATTCCAATCCTGAGACCCTTCCTATAGCATGAGATGTGATGTATCAATGCTTCTAATACCAAACCTGAGACCCTTCCTATAGCATGAGATGTGATATCCAAGTCTTTCCCATTCCAATCCTTAGACCCTTCCTACAGCATGCAATATGATATCTCAATGATTCTAATAACAATCCTGAGACCAATCCTATAGCATGAGATGTGATATCTCAATGCTTCTAATACCAAACCTGAGACCCTTACGATAGCATGAGATGTGATATCTCAATGCTTCAAAAACCAAACATGAGAACCATCCTATAACATGAGATGTGAAATCCAAATCCTTCCCTTCCCAAACCTGAGACTCTTCCTATAGCATGAGATGTGATATCTCAATGCTTCTAATATCAAACTTGAGACCCTCCCTATAGCATGAGATGTGATATCCAAGTCCTTCCCATTCCAATCCTGAGACCCTTCCTATAGCATGAGATGTGATATCTCAATGCTTCTACCAAACCTGAGACCCTTCCTTTAGCATGAGATGTGATATCCAACTCCTTCCCATTCCAACCTGAGACCCTTCCAGTAGCATGAGAAGGGATATCCAACTCCTTCCCAATCCAATCCTGAGACCCTTCCGATAGCAGAGATGTGATATCTCTATGCTTATACCAAACCTGCGACCCTTCCTATGGCATGAGATGTGATATCCAACTCCTTGCCATTCAAATCCTGAGACCCTCCCTATAACAAGAGATGTCATATCCAACTCCTTCCCATTCCAAACCTGAGACCCTTCCTTTAGCATGAGATGTGATATCCAAATCCTTCACATTCCAATCCGGAGACCCTTCCTATAACATGAGATGTGATATCCAACTCCTTCCCAATCCAATCCTGAGACCCTTCCGATAGCAGAGATGTGATATCTCAATGCTTATACCAAACCTGAGACCCTTCCTATGGCATGAGATGTGATATCCAACTCCTTGCCATTCAAATCCTGAGACCCTCCCTATAACAAGAGATGTCATATCCAACTCCTTCCCATTCCAAACCTGAGACCCTTCCTTTAGCATGAGATGTGATATCCAAATCCTTCACATTCCAATCCAGAGACCAATCCTATAGCATGAGATGTGATATCTCAATGCTTCTAATACCAAACCTGAGACCCTTCCGATAGCATGAGATGTGATATCTCAATGCTTCAAAAACCAAACATGAGAACCATCCTATAACATGAGATGTGAAATCCAAATCCTTCCCTTCCCAAACCTGAGACTCTTCCTATAGCATGAGATGTGATATCTCAATGCTTCTAATATCAAACTTGAGACCCTCCCTATAGCATGAGATGTGATATCCAAGTCCTTCCCATTCCAATCCTGAGACACTTCCTATAGCATGAGATGTGATATCTCAATGCTTCTAATACCAAACTTGAGACTCTTCCTATAACATGAGATGGGATATCCAACGCCTTCCCATTCAAATCCTGAGACTCTTCTGATAGCAGAGATGTGATATCTCAATGCTTATACCAAACCTGAGACCCTTCCTACGGCATGAGATGTCATATACAACTCCTTCCCATTCCAATCCTGAGACCCTTCCTATAGCATGAGATGTGATATCTCAATGCTTATACCAAACCTGAGACCCTTCCTATAGCATGAGATGTGATATCCAACTCCTTCCCATTCCAATCCTGAGACCCTTCCTATAGCATGAGATGTGATGTATCAATGCTTCTAATACCAAACCTGAGACCCTTCCTATAGCATGAGATGTGATATCCAAGTCTTTCCCATTCCAATCCTTAGACCCTTCCTACAGCATGCAATATGATATCTCAATGATTCTAATAACAATCCTGAGACCAATCCTATAGCATGAGATGTGATATCTCAATGCTTCTAATACCAAACCTGAGACCCTTACGATAGCATGAGATGTGATATCTCAATGCTTCAAAAACCAAACATGAGAACCATCCTATAACATGAGATGTGAAATCCAAATCCTTCCCTTCCCAAACCTGAGACTCTTCCTATAGCATGAGATGTGATATCTCAATGCTTCTAATATCAAACTTGAGACCCTCCCTATAGCATGAGATGTGATATCCAAGTCCTTCCCATTCCAATCCTGAGACACTTCCTATAGCATGAGATGTGATATCTCAATGCTTCTAATACCAAACCTGAGACTCTTCCTATAACATGAGATGGGATATCCAACTCCTTCCCATTCCAATCCTGAGACTCTTCTGATAGCAGAGATGTGATATCTCAATGCTTATACCAAACCTGAGACCCTTCCTACGGCATGAGATGTCATATACAACTCCTTCCCATTCCAATCCTGAGACCCTTCCTATAGCATGAGATGTGATATCTCAATGCTTATACCAAACCTGAGACCCTTCCTATAGCATGAGATGTGATATCCAACTCCTTCCCATTCCAATCCTGAGACCCTTCCTATAGCATGAGATGCGATGTATCAATGCTTCTAATACCAAACCTGAGATCCTTCCTATAACATGAGATGTAATATCCAACTCCTTCCATTCCAATCCTGAGACCCTTCCTATAGCATGAAATTTGATATCTCAATGCTTATACCAAACCTGAGATCCTTCCTATAACATGAGATATGATATCCAACTCCTTCCATTCCAATCCTGAGACCCTTCCTACAGCATGCAATATGATATCTCAATGATTCTAATAACAATCCTGAGACCCGTCCTATAACATGAGATGGGATATCCAATTCCTTCCCATTCCAATCCTGAGACACTTCCGATAGCAGAGATGTGATATCTCAATGCTTATACCAAACCTGAGACCCTTCCTATAACATGAGATCGGATATCCAACTCCTTCCCGTTCCAAACCTGAGACCCTTCCTTTAGCATGAGATGTAATATCCAGCTCCTTCCCATTCCAATCCTGAGACACTTCCGATAGCATGAGATGTGATATCTCAATGCTTCTAATATCAAAACTGAAACCCTCCCTATAGCATGATATGTGATATCTAAGTCCTTCCCATTCCAATCCTGAGACCCTTCCTATAGCATGAGATGTGATATCTCAATGCTTCTACCAAACCTGAGACCCTTCCTTTAGCATGAGATGTGATATCCAACTCCTTCCCATTCCAACCTGAGACCCTTCCTATAGCATGAGAAGGGATATCCAACTCCTTCCCAATCCAATCCTGAGACCCTTCCGATAGCAGAGATGTGATATCTCTATGCTTATACCAAACCTGAGACCCTTCCTATGGCATGAGATGTGATATCCAACTCCTTGCCATTCAAATCCTGAGACCCTCCCTATAACAAGAGATGTCATATCCAACTCCTTCCCATTCCAAACCTGAGACCCTTCCTTTAGCATGAGATGTGATATCCAAATCCTTCACATTCCAATCCGGAGACCCTTCTTATAACATGAGATGTGATATCCAACTCCTTCCCAATCCAATCCTGAGACCCTTCCGATAGCAGAGATGTGATATCTCAATGCTTATACCAAACCTGAGACCCTTCCTATGGCATGAGATGTGATATCCAACTCCTTGCCATTCAAATCCTGAGACCCTCCCTATAACAAGAGATGTCATATCCAACTCCTTCCCATTCCAAACCTGAGACCCTTCCTTTAGCATGAGATGTGATATCCAAATCCTTCACATTCCAATCCAGAGACCAATCCTATAGCATGAGATGTGATATCTCAATGCTTCAAAAACCAAACATGAGAACCATCCTATAACATGAGATGTGAAATCCAAATCCTTCCCTTCCCAAACCTGAGACTCTTCCTATAGCATGAGATGTGATATCTCAATGCTTCTACCAAACCTGAAACCCTTCCTATAGCATGAGATGTGATATACAACTCCTTCCCATTCCAATCCTGAGACACTTCCTATAGCATGAGATGTGATATCACAATGCTTCTAATACCAAACCTGAGACCCATTCTATAACATGAGATGTGATATCCAAATCCTTCCCCTTCCAAACCTGAGACCCTTCCTTTAGCATGGGATGTGATATCCAGCTCCTCCCATTCCAATCCTGAGACCCTTCCGATAGCATGAGATGTGATATCTCAATGCTTCTAATATCAAAACTGAGACCCTCCCTAAAGCATGAGATGTGATATCTAAGTCCTTCCCATTCCAATCCTGAGACCCTTCCGATAGCAGAGATGTGATATCTCAATGCTTATACCAAACCTGAGACCCTTCCTATGGCATGAGATGTGATATCCAACTCCTTGCCATTCAAATCCTGAGACCCTCCCTATAACAAGAGATGTCATATCCAACTCCTTCCCATTCCAAACCTGAGACCCTTCCTTTAGCATGAGATGTGATATCCAAAACCTTCACATTCCAATCCGGAGACCAATCCTATAGCATGAGATGTGATATCTCAATGCTTCTAATACCAAACCTGAGACCCTTCCGATAGCATGAGATGTAATATCTCAATGCTTCAAAAACCAAACATGAGAACCATCCTATAACATGAGATGTGAAATCCAAATCCTTCCCTTCCCAAACCTGAGACTCTTCCTATAGCATGAGATGTGATATCTCAATGCTTCTAATATCAAACTTGAGACCCTCCCTATAGCATGAGATGTGATATCCAAGTCCTTCCCATTCCAATCCTGAGACACTTCCTATATCATGAGATGTGATATCTCAATGCTTCTAATACCAAACCTGAGACTCTTCCTATAACATGAGATGGGATATCCAACTCCTTCCCATTCCAATCCTGAGACTCTTCTGATAGCAGAGATGTGATATCTCAATGCTTATACCAAACCTGAGACCCTTCCTACGGCATGAGATGTCATATACAACTCCTTCCCATTCCAATCCTGAGACCCTTCCTATAGCATGAGATGTGATATCTCAATGCTTATACCAAACCTGAGACCCTTCCTATAGCATGAGATGTGATATCCAACTCCTTCCCATTCCAATCCTGAGACCCTTCCTATAGCATGAGATGTGATGTCTCAATGCTTATACCAAACCTGAGACCCTTCCTATAGCATGAGATGTGATATCCAAGTCTTTCCCATTCCAATCCTTAGACCCTTCCTACAGCATGCAATATGATATCTCAATGATTCTAATAACAATCCTGAGACCCGTCCTATAACATGAGATGGGATATCCAATTCCTTCCCATTCCAATCCTGAGACACTTCCGATAGCAGAGATGTGATATCTCAATGCTTATACCAAACCTGAGACCCTTCCTATAACATGAGATCCGATATCCAACTCCTTCCCGTTCCAAACCTGAGACCCTTCCTTTAGCATGAGATGTAATATCCAGCTCCTTCCCATTCCAATCCTGAGACACTTCCGATAGCATGAGATGTGATATCTCAATGCTTCTAATATCAAAACTGAAACCCTCCCTATAGCATGACATGTGATATCTAAGTCCTTCCCATTCCAATCCTGAGACCCTTCCTATAGCATGAGATGTGATATCTCAATGCTTCTACCAAACCTGAGACCCTTCCTTTAGCATGAGATGTGATATCCAACTCCTTCCCATTCCAACCTGAGACCCTTCCTATAGCATGAGAAGGGATATCCAACTCCTTCCCAATCCAATCCTGAGACCCTTCCGATAGCAGAGATGTGATATCTCAATGCTTATACCAAACCTGAGACCCTTCCTATGGCATGAGATGTGATATCCAACTCCTTGCCATTCAAATCCTGAGACCCTCCCTATAACAAGAGATGTCATATCCAACTCCTTCCCATTCCAAACCTGAGACCCTTCCTTTAGCGTGAGATGTGATATCCAAATCCTTCACATTCCAATCCGGAGACCCTTCCTATAACATGAGATGTGATATCCAACTCCTTCCCAATCCAATCCTGTGACCCTTCCGATAGCAGAGATGTGATATCTCAATGCTTATACCAAACCTGAGACCCTTCCTATGGCATGAGATGTGATATCCAACTCCTTGCCATTCAAATCCTGAGACCCTCCCTATAACAAGAGATGTCATATCCAACTCCTTCCCATTCCAAACCTGAGACCCTTCCTTTAGCATGAGATGTGATATCCAAATCCTTCACATTCCAATCCAGAGACCAATCCTATAGCATGAGATGTGATATCTCAATGCTTCTAATACCAAACCTGAGACCCTTCCGATAGCATGAGATGTGATATCTTAATGCTTCAAAAACCAAACATGAGAACCATCCTATAACATGAGATGTGAAATCCAAATCCTTCCCTTCCCAAACCTGAGACTCTTCCTATAGCATGAGATGTGATATCTCAATGCTTCTACCAAACCTGAAACCCTTCCTATAGCATGAGATGTGATATCCAACTCCTTCCCATTCCAATCCTGAGACACTTCCTATAGCATGAGATGTGATATCACAATGCTTCTAATACCAAACCTGAAACCCATCCTATAACATGAGATGTGATATCCAAATCCTTCCCCTTCCAAACCTGAGACCCTTCCTTTAGCATGAGATGTGATATCCAGCTCCTCCCATTCCAATCCTGAGACCCTTCCGATAGCATGAGATGTGATATCTCAATGCTTCTAATATCAAAACTGAGACCCTCCCTATAGCATGAGATGTGATATCTAAGTCCTTCCATTCCAATCCTGAGACCCTTCCGATAGCAGAGATGTGATATCTCAATGCTTATACCAAACCTGAGACCCTTCCTATGGCATGAGATGTGATATCCAACTCCTTGCCATTCAAATCCTGAGACCCTCCCTATAACAAGAGATGTCATATCCAACTCCTTCCCATTCCAAACCTGAGACCCTTCCTTTAGCATGAGATGTGATATCCAAATCCTTCACATTCCAATCCGGAGACCAATCCTATAGCATGAGATGTGATATCTCAATGCTTCTAATACCAAACCTGAGACTCTTCCTATAGCATGAGATGTGATATCTCAATGCTTCTAATATCAAACTTGAGACCCTCCCTATAGCATGATATGTGATATCCAAGTCCTTCCCATTCCAATCCTGAGACACTTCCTATAGCATGAGATGTGATATCTCAATGCTTCTAATACCAAACCTGAGACTCTTCCTATAACATGAGATGGGATATCCAACTCCTTCCCATTCCAATCCTGAGACTCTTCTGATAGCAGAGATGTGATATCTCAATGCTTATACCAAACCTGAGACCCTTCCTACGGCATGAGATGTCATATACAACTCCTTCCCATTCCAATCCTGAGACCCTTCCTATAGCATGAGATGTGATATCTCAATGCTTATACCAAACCTGAGACCCTTCCTATAGCATGAGATGTGATATCCAACTCCTTCCCATTCCAATCCTTAGACCCTTCCTACAGCATGCAATATGATATCTCAATGATTCTAATAACAATCCTGAGACCCGTCCTATAACATGAGATGGGATATCCAATTCCTTCCCATTCCAATCCTGAGACACTTCCGATAGCAGAGATGTGATATCTCAATGCTTATACCAAACCTGAGACCCTTCCTATAACATGAGATCGGATATCCAACTCCTTCCCGTTCCAAACCTGAGACCCTTCCTTTAGCATGAGATGTAATATCCAGCTCCTTCCCATTCCAATCCTGAGACACTTCCAATAGCATGAGATGTGATATCTCAATGCTTCTAATATCAAAACTGAAACCCTCCCTATAGCATGATATGTGATATCTAAGTCCTTCCCATTCCAATCCTGAGACCCTTCCTATAGCATGAGATGTGATATCTCAATGCTTCTACCAAACCTGAGACCCTTCCTTTAGCATGAGATGTGATATCCAACTCCTTCCCATTCCAACCTGAGACCCTTCCAGTAGCATGAGAAGGGATATCCAACTCCTTCCCAATCCAATCCTGAGATCCTTCCGATAGCAGAGATGTGATATCTCTATGCTTATACCAAACCTGCGACCCTTCCTATGGCATGAGATGTGATATCCAACTCCTTGCCATTCAAATCCTGAGACCCTCCCTATAACAAGAGATGTCATATCCAACTCCTTCCCATTCCAAACCTGAGACCCTTCCTTTAGCATGAGATGTGATATCCAAATCCTTCACATTCCAATCCGGAGACCCTTCCTATAACATGAGATGTGATATCCAACTCCTTCCCAATCCAATCCAGAGACCAATCCTATAGCATGAGATGTGATATCTCAATGCTTCTAATACCAAACCTGAGACCCTTCCGATAGCATGAGATGTGATATCTCAATGCTTCAAAAACCAAACATGAGAACCATCCTATAACATGAGATGTGAAATCCAAATCCTTCCCTTCCCAAACCTGAGACCCTTCCTTTAGCATGAGATGTGATATCCAAAACCTTCACATTCCAATCCGGAGACCAATCCTATAGCATGAGATGTGATATCTCAATGCTTCTAATACCAAACCTGAGACCCTTCCGATAGCATGAGATGTAATATCTCAATGCTTCAAAAACCAAACATGAGAACCATCCTATAACATGAGATGTGAAATCCAAATCCTTCCCTTCCCAAACCTGAGACTCTTCCTATAGCATGAGATGTGATATCTCAATGCTTCTAATATCAAACTTGAGACCCTCCCTATAGCATGAGATGTGATATCCAAGTCCTTCCCATTCCAATCCTGAGACACTTCCTATAGCATGAGATGTGATATCTCAATGCTTCTAATACCAAACCTGAGACTCTTCCTATAACATGAGATGGGATATCCAACTCCTTCCCATTCCAATCCTGAGACTCTTCTGATAGCAGAGATGTGATATCTCAATGCTTATACCAAACCTGAGACCCTTCCTACGGCTTGAGATGTCATATACAACTCCTTCCCATTCCAATCCTGAGACCCTTCCTATAGCATGAGATGTGATATCTCAATGCTTATACCAAACCTGAGACCCTTCCTATAGCATGAGATGTGATATCCAACTCCTTCCCATTCCAATCCTGAGACCCTTCCTATAGCATGAGATGTGATGTCTCAATGCTTATACCAAACCTGAGACCCTTCCTATAGCATGAGATGTGATATCCAAGTCTTTCCCATTCCAATCCTTAGACCCTTCCTACAGCATGCAATATGATATCTCAATGATTCTAATAACAATCCTGAGACCCGTCCTATAACATGAGATGGGATATCCAATTCCTTCCCATTCCAATCCTGAGACACTTCCGACAGCAGAGATGTGATATCTCAATGCTTATACCAAACCTGAGACCCTTCCTATAACATGAGATCCGATATCCAACTCCTTCCCGTTCCAAACCTGAGACCCTTCCTTTAGCATGAGATGTAATATCCAGCTCCTTCCCATTCCAATCCTGAGACACTTCCGATAGCATGAGATGTGATATCTCAATGCTTCTAATATCAAAACTGAAACCCTCCCTATAGCATGACATGTGATATCTAAGTCCTTCCCATTCCAATCCTGAGACCCTTCCTATAGCATGAGATGTGATATCTCAATGCTTCTACCAAACCTGAGACCCTTCCTTTAGCATGAGATGTGATATCCAACTCCTTCCCATTCCAACCTGAGACCCTTCCTATAGCATGAGAAGGGATATCCAACTCCTTCCCAATCCAATCCTGAGACCCTTCCGATAGCAGAGATGTGATATCTCAATGCTTATACCAAACCTGAGACCCTTCCTATGGCATGAGATGTGATATCCAACTCCTTGCCATTCAAATTCTGAGACCCTCCCTATAACAAGAGATGTCATATCCAACTCCTTCCCATTCCAAACCTGAGACCCTTCCTTTAGCATGAGATGTGATATCCAAATCCTTCACATTCCAATCCGGAGACCCTTCCTATAACATGAGATGTGATATCCAACTCCTTCCCAATCCAATCCTGTGACCCTTCCGATAGCAGAGATGTGATATCTCAATGCTTATACCAAACCTGAGACCCTTCCTATGGCATGAGATGTGATATCCAACTCCTTGCCATTCAAATCCTGAGACCCTCCCTATAACAAGAGATGTCATATCCAACTCCTTCCCATTCCAAACCTGAGACCCTTCCTTTAGCATGAGATGTGATATCCAAATCCTTCACATTCCAATCCAGAGACCAATCCTATAGCATGAGATGTGATATCTCAATGCTTCTAATACCAAACCTGAGACCCTTCCGATAGCATGAGATGTGATATCTCAATGCTTCAAAAACCAAACATGAGAACCATCCTATAACATGAGATGTGAAATCCAAATCCTTCCCTTCCCAAACCTGAGACTCTTCCTATAGCATGAGATGTGATATCTCAATGCTTCTACCAAACCTGAAACCCTTCCTATAGCATGAGATGTGATATCCAACTCCTTCCCATTCCAATCCTGAGACACTTCCTATAGCATGAGATGTGATATCACAATGCTTCTAATACCAAACCTGAAACCCATCCTATAACATGAGATGTGATATCCAAATCCTTCCCCTTCCAAACCTGAGACCCTTCCTTTAGCATGAGATGTGATATCCAGCTCCTCCCATTCCAATCCTGAGACCCTTCCGATAGCATGAGATGTGATATCTCAATGCTTCTAATATCAAAACTGAGACCCTCCCTATAGCATGAGATGTGATATCTAAGTCCTTCCCATTCCAATCCTGAGACCCTTCCGATAGCAGAGATGTGATATCTCAATGCTTATACCAAACCTGAGACCCTTCCTATGGCATGAGATGTGATATCCAACTCCTTGCCATTCAAATCCTGAGACCCTCCCTATAACAAGAGATGTCATATCCAACTCCTTCCCATTCCAAACCTGAGACCCTTCCTTTAGCATGAGATGTGATATCCAAATCCTTCACATTCCAATCCGGAGACCAATCCTATAGCATGAGATGTGATATCTCAATGCTTCTAATTCCAAACCTGAGACTCTTCCTATAGCATGAGATGTGATATCTCAATGCTTCTAATATCAAACTTGAGACCCTCCCTATAGCATGAGATGTGATATCCAAGTCCTTCCCATTCCAATCCTGAGACACTTCCTATAGCATGAGATGTGATATCTCAATGCTTCTAATACCAAACCTGAGACTCTTCCTATAACATGAGATGGGATATCCAACTCCTTCCCATTCCAATCCTGAGACTCTTCTGATAGCAGAGATGTGATATCTCAATGCTTATACCAAACCTGAGACCCTTCCTACGGCATGAGATGTCATATACAACTCCTTCCCATTCCAATCCTGAGACCCTTCCTATAGCATGAGATGTGATATCTCAATGCTTATACCAAACCTGAGACCCTTCCTATAGCATGAGATGTGATATCCAACTCCTTCCCATTCCAATCCTTAGACCCTTCCTACAGCATGCAATATGATATCTCAATGATTCTAATAACAATCCTGAGACCCGTCCTATAACATGAGATGGGATATACAATTCCTTCCCATTCCAATCCTGACACACTTCCGATAGCAGAGATGTGATATCTCAATGCTTATACCAAACCTGAGACCCTTCCTATAACATGAGATCGGATATCCAACTCCTTCCCGTTCCAAACCTGAGACCCTTCCTTTAGCATGAGATGTAATATCCAGCTCCTTCCCATTCCAATCCTGAGACACTTCCGATAGCATGAGATGTGATATCTCAATGCTTCTAATATCAAAACTGAAACCCTCCCTATAGCATGATATGTGATATCTAAGTCCTTCCCATTCCAATCCTGAGACCCTTCCTATAGCATGAGATGTGATATCTCAATGCTTCTACCAAACCTGAGACCCTTCCTTTAGCATGAGATGTGATATCCAACTCCTTCCCATTCCAACCTGAGACCCTTCCAGTAGCATGAGAAGGGATATCCAACTCCTTCCCAATCCAATCCTGAGACCCTTCCGATAGCAGAGATGTGATATCTCTATGCTTATACCAAACCTGCGACCCTTCCTATGGCATGAGATGTGATATCCAACTCCTTGCCATTCAAATCCTGAGACCCTCCCTATAACAAGAGATGTCATATCCAACTCCTTCCCATTCCAAACCTGAGACCCTTCCTTTAGCATGAGATGTGATATCCAAATCCTTCACATTCCAATCCGGAGACCCTTCCTATAACATGAGATGTGATATCCAACTCCTTCCCAATCCAATCCTGAGACCCTTCCGATAGCAGAGATGTGATATCTCAATGCTTATACCAAACCTGAGACCCTTCCTATGGCATGAGATGTGATATCCAACTCCTTGCCATTCAAATCCTGAGACCCTCCCTATAACAAGAGATGTCATATCCAACTCCTTCCCATTCCAAACCTGAGACCCTTCCTTTAGCATGAGATGTGATATCCAAATCCTTCACATTCCAATCCAGAGACCAATCCTATAGCATGAGATGTGATATCTCAATGCTTCTAATACCAAACCTGAGACCCTTCCGATAGCATGAGATGTGATATCTCAATGCTTCAAAAACCAAACATGAGAACCATCCTATAACATGAGATGTGAAATCCAAATCCTTCCCTTCCCAAACCTGAGACTCTTCCTATAGCATGAGATGTGATATCTCAATGCTTCTAATATCAAACTTGAGACCCTCCCTATAGCATGAGATGTGATATCCAAGTCCTTCCCATTCCAATCCTGAGACACTTCCTATAGCATGAGATGTGATATCTCAATGCTTCTAATACCAAACTTGAGACTCTTCCTATAACATGAGATGGGATATCCAACTCCTTCCCATTCAAATCCTGAGACTCTTCTGATAGCAGAGATGTGATATCTCAATGCTTATACCAAACCTGAGACCCTTCCTACGGCATGAGATGTCATATACAACTCCTTCCCATTCCAATCCTGAGACCCTTCCTATAGCATGAGATGTGATATCTCAATGCTTATACCAAACCTGAGACCCTTCCTATAGCATGAGATGTGATATCCAACTCCTTCCCATTCCAATCCTGAGACCCTTCCTATAGCATGAGATGTGATGTATCAATGCTTCTAATACCAAACCTGAGACCCTTCCTATAGCATGAGATGTGATATCCAAGTCTTTCCCATTCCAATCCTTAGACCCTTCCTACAGCATGCAATATGATATCTCAATGATTCTAATAACAATCCTGAGACCAATCCTATAGCATGAGATGTGATATCTCAATGCTTCTAATACCAAACCTGAGACCCTTACGATAGCATGAGATGTGATATCTCAATGCTTCAAAAACCAAACATGAGAACCATCCTATAACATGAGATGTGAAATCCAAATCCTTCCCTTCCCAAACCTGAGACTCTTCCTATAGCATGAGATGTGATATCTCAATGCTTCTAATATCAAACTTGAGACCCTCCCTATAGCATGAGATGTGATATCCAAGTCCTTCCCATTCCAATCCTGAGACACTTCCTATAGCATGAGATGTGATATCTCAATGCTTCTAATACCAAACCTGAGACTCTTCCTATAACATGAGATGGGATATCCAACTCCTTCCCATTCCAATCCTGAGACTCTTCTGATAGCAGAGATGTGATATCTCAATGCTTATACCAAACCTGAGACCCTTCCTACGGCATGAGATGTCATATACAACTCCTTCCCATTCCAATCCTGAGACCCTTCCTATAGCATGAGATGTGATATCTCAATGCTTATACCAAACCTGAGACCCTTCCTATAGCATGAGATGTGATATCCAACTCCTTCCCATTCCAATCCTGAGACCCTTCCTATAGCATGAGATGCGATGTATCAATGCTTCTAATACCAAACCTGAGATCCTTCCTATAACATGAGATGTAATATCCATCTCCTTCCATTCCAATCCTGAGACCCTTCCTATAGCATGAGATTTGATATCTCAATGCTTATACCAAACCTGAGATCCTTCCTATAACATGAGATATGATATCCAACTCCTTCCATTCCAATCCTGAGACCCTTCCTACAGCATGCAATATGATATCTCAATGATTCTAATAACAATCCTGAGACCCGTCCTATAACATGAGATAGGATATCCAATTCCTTCCCATTCCAATCCTGAGACACTTCCGATAGCAGAGATGTGATATCTCAATGCTTATACCAAACCTGAGACCCTTCCTATAACATGAGATCGGATATCCAACTCCTTCCCGTTCCAAACCTGAGACCCTTCCTTTAGCATGAGATGTAATATCCAGCTCCTTCCCATTCCAATCCTGAGACACTTCCGATAGCATGAGATGTGATATCTCAATGCTTCTAATATCAAAACTGAAACCCTCCCTATAGCATGATATGTGATATCTAAGTCCTTCCCATTCCAATCCTGAGACCCTTCCTATAGCATGAGATGTGATATCTCAATGCTTCTACCAAACCTGAGACCCTTCCTTTAGCATGAGATGTGATATCCAACTCCTTCCCATTCCAACCTGAGACCCTTCCTATAGCATGAGAAGGGATATCCAACTCCTTCCCAATCCAATCCTGAGACCCTTCCGATAGCAGAGATGTGATATCTCTATGCTTATACCAAACCTGAGACCCTTCCTATGGCATGAGATGTGATATCCAACTCCTTGCCATTCAAATCCTGAGACCCTCCCTATAACAAGAGATGTCATATCCAACTCCTTCCCATTCCAAACCTGAGACCCTTCCTTTAGCATGAGATGTGATATCCAAATCCTTCACATTCCAATCCGGAGACCCTTCTTATAACATGAGATGTGATATCCAACTCCTTCCCAATCCAATCCTGAGACCCTTCCGATAGCAGAGATGTGATATCTCAATGCTTATACCAAACCTGAGACCCTTCCTATGGCATGAGATGTGATATCCAACTCCTTGCCATTCAAATCCTGAGACCCTCCCTATAACAAGAGATGTCATATCCAACTCCTTCCCATTCCAAACCTGAGACCCTTCCTTTAGCATGAGATGTGATATCCAAATCCTTCACATTCCAATCCAGAGACCAATCCTACAGCATGAGATGTGATATCTCAATGCTTCAAAAACCAAACATGAGAACCATCCTATAACATGAGATGTGAAATCCAAATCCTTCCCTTCCCAAACCTGAGACTCTTCCTATAGCATGAGATGTGATATCTCAATGCTTCTACCAAACCTGAAACCCTTCCTATAGCATGAGATGTGATATACAACTCCTTCCCATTCCAATCCTGAGACACTTCCTATAGCATGAGATGTGATATCACAATGCTTCTAATACCAAACCTGAGACCCATTCTATAACATGAGATGTGATATCCAAATCCTTCCCCTTCCAAACCTGAGACCCTTCCTTTAGCATGAGATGTGATATCCAGCTCCTCCCATTCCAATCCTGAGACCCTTCCGATAGCATGAGATGTGATATCTAAGTCCTTCCCATTCCAATCCTGAGACCCTTCCGATAGCAGAGATGTGATATCTCAATGCTTATACCAAACCTGAGACCCTTCCTATGGCATGAGATGTGATATCCAACTCCTTGCCATTCAAATCCTGAGACCCTCCCTATAACAAGAGATGTCATATCCAACTCCTTCCCATTCCAAACCTGAGACCCTTCCTTTAGCATGAGATGTGATATCCAAAACCTTCACATTCCAATCCGGAGACCAATCCTATAGCATGAGATGTGATATCTCAATGCTTCTAATACCAAACCTGAGACCCTTCCGATAGCATGAGATGTAATATCTCAATGCTTCAAAAACCAAACATGAGAACCATCCTATAACATGAGATGTGAAATCCAAATCCTTCCCTTCCCAAACCTGAGACTCTTCCTATAGCATGAGATGTGATATCTCAATGCTTCTAATATCAAGCTTGAGACCCTCCCTATAGCATGAGATGTGATATCCAAGTCCTTCCCATTCCAATCCTGAGACACTTCCTATATCATGAGATGTGATATCTCAATGCTTCTAATACCAAACCTGAGACTCTTCCTATAACATGAGATGGGATATCCAACTCCTTCCCATTCCAATCCTGAGACTCTTCTGATAGCAGAGATGTGATATCTCAATGCTTATACCAAACCTGAGACCCTTCCTACGGCATGAGATGTCATATACAACTCCTTCCCATTCCAATCCTGAGACCCTTCCTATAGCATGAGATGTGATATCTCAATGCTTATACCAAACCTGAGACCCTTCCTATAGCATGAGATGTGATATCCAACTCCTTCCCATTCCAATCCTGAGACCCTTCCTATAGCATGAGATGTGATGTCTCAATGCTTATACCAAACCTGAGACCCTTCCTATAGCATGAGATGTGATATCCAAGTCTTTCCCATTCCAATCCTTAGACCCTTCCTACAGCATGCAATATGATATCTCAATGATTCTAATAACAATCCTGAGACCCGTCCTATAACATGAGATGGGATATCCAATTCCTTCCCATTCCAATCCTGAGACACTTCCGATAGCAGAGATGTGATATCTCAATGCTTATACCAAACCTGAGACCCTTCCTATAACATGAGATCCGATATCCAACTCCTTCCCGTTCCAAACCTGAGACCCTTCCTTTAGCATGAGATGTAATATCCAGCTCCTTCCCATTCCAATCCTGAGACACTTCCGATAGCATGAGATGTGATATCTCAATGCTTCTAATATCAAAACTGAAACCCTCCCTATAGCATGACATGTGATATCTAAGTCCTTCCCATTCCAATCCTGAGACCCTTCCTATAGCATGAGATGTGATATCTCAATGCTTCTACCAAACCTGAGACCCTTCCTTTAGCATGAGATGTGATATCCAACTCCTTCCCATTCCAACCTGAGACCCTTCCTATAGCATGAGAAGGGATATCCAACTCCTTCCCAATCCAATCCTGAGACCCTTCCGATAGCAGAGATGTGATATCTCAATGCTTATACCAAACCTGAGACCCTTCCTATGGCATGAGATGTGATATCCAACTCCTTGCCATTCAAATCCTGAGACCCTCCCTATAACAAGAGATGTCATATCCAACTCCTTCCCATTCCAAACCTGAGACCCTTCCTTTAGCATGAGATGTGATATCCAAATCCTTCACATTCCAATCCGGAGACCCTTCCTATAACATGAGATGTGATATCCAACTCCTTCCCAATCCAATCCTGTGACCCTTCCGATAGCAGAGATGTGATATCTCAATGCTTATACCAAACCTGAGACCCTTCCTATGGCATGAGATGTGATATCCAACTCCTTGCCATTCAAATCCTGAGACCCTCCCTATAACAAGAGATGTCATATCCAACTCCTTCCCATTCCAAACCTGAGACCCTTCCTTTAGCATGAGATGTGATATCCAAATCCTTCACATTCCAATCCAGAGACCAATCCTATAGCATGAGATGTGATATCTCAATGCTTCTAATACCAAACCTGAGACCCTTCCGATAGCATGAGATGTGATATCTCAATGCTTCAAAAACCAAACATGAGAACCATCCTATAACATGAGATGTGAAATCCAAATCCTTCCCTTCCCAAACCTGAGACTCTTCCTATAGCATGAGATGTGATATCTCAATGCTTCTACCAAACCTGAAACCCTTCCTATAGCATGAGATGTGATATCCAACTCCTTCCCATTCCAATCCTGAGACACTTCCTATAGCATGAGATGTGATATCACAATGCTTCTAATACCAAACCTGAAACCCATCCTATAACATGAGATGTGATATCCAAATCCTTCCCCTTCCAAACCTGAGACCCTTCCTTTAGCATGAGATGTGATATCCAGCTCCTCCCATTCCAATCCTGAGACCCTTCCGATAGCATGAGATGTGATATCTCAATGCTTCTAATATCAAAACTGAGACCCTCCCTATAGCATGAGATGTGATATCTAAGTCCTTCCATTCCAATCCTGAGACCCTTCCGATAGCAGAGATGTGATATCTCAATGCTTATACCAAACCTGAGACCCTTCCTATGGCATGAGATGTGATATCCAACTCCTTGCCATTCAAATCCTGAGACCCTCCCTATAACAAGAGATGTCATATCCAACTCCTTCCCATTCCAAACCTGAGACCCTTCCTTTAGCATGAGATGTGATATCCAAATCCTTCACATTCCAATCCGGAGACCAATCCTATAGCATGAGATGTGATATCTCAATGCTTCTAATACCAAACCTGAGACTCTTCCTATAGCATGAGATGTGATATCTCAATGCTTCTAATATCAAACTTGAGACCCTCCCTATAGCATGATATGTGATATCCAAGTCCTTCCCATTCCAATCCTGAGACACTTCCTATAGCATGAGATGTGATATCTCAATGCTTCTAATACCAAACCTGAGACTCTTCCTATAACATGAGATGGGATATCCAACTCCTTCCCATTCCAATCCTGAGACTCTTCTGATAGCAGAGATGTGATATCTCAATGCTTATACCAAACCTGAGACCCTTCCTACGGCATGAGATGTCATATACAACTCCTTCCCATTCCAATCCTGAGACCCTTCCTATAGCATGAGATGTGATATCTCAATGCTTATACCAAACCTGAGACCCTTCCTATAGCATGAGATGTGATATCCAACTCCTTCCCATTCCAATCCTTAGACCCTTCCTACAGCATGCAATATGATATCTCAATGATTCTAATAACAATCCTGAGACCCGTCCTATAACATGAGATGGGATATCCAATTCCTTCCCATTCCAATCCTGAGACACTTCCGATAGCAGAGATGTGATATCTCAATGCTTATACCAAACCTGAGACCCTTCCTATAACATGAGATCGGATATCCAACTCCTTCCCGTTCCAAACCTGAGACCCTTCCTTTAGCATGAGATGTAATATCCAGCTCCTTCCCATTCCAATCCTGAGACACTTCCGATAGCATGAGATGTGATATCTCAATGCTTCTAATATCAAAACTGAAACCCTCCCTATAGCATGATATGTGATATCTAAGTCCTTCCCATTCCAATCCTGAGACCCTTCCTATAGCATGAGATGTGATATCTCAATGCTTCTACCAAACCTGAGACCCTTCCTTTAGCATGAGATGTGATATCCAACTCCTTCCCATTCCAACCTGAGACCCTTCCAGTAGCATGAGAAGGGATATCCAACTCCTTCCCAATCCAATCCTGAGACCCTTCCGATAGCAGAGATGTGATATCTCTATGCTTATACCAAACCTGCGACCCTTCCTATGGCATGAGATGTGATATCCAACTCCTTGCCATTCAAATCCTGAGACCCTCCCTATAACAAGAGATGTCATATCCAACTCCTTCCCATTCCAAACCTGAGACCCTTCCTTTAGCATGAGATGTGATATCCAAATCCTTCACATTCCAATCCGGAGACCCTTCCTATAACATGAGATGTGATATCCAACTCCTTCCCAATCCAATCCAGAGACCAATCCTATAGCATGAGATGTGATATCTCAATGCTTCTAATACCAAACCTGAGACCCTTCCGATAGCATGAGATGTGATATCTCAATGCTTCAAAAACCAAACATGAGAACCATCCTATAACATGAGATGTGAAATCCAAATCCTTCCCTTCCCAAACCTGAGACTCTTCCTATAGCATGAGATGTGATATCTCAATGCTTCTAATATCAAACTTGAGACCCTCCCTATAGCATGAGATGTGATATCCAAGTCCTTCCCATTCCAATCCTGAGACACTTCCTATAGCATGAGATGTGATATCTCAATGCTTCTAATACCAAACTTGAGACTCTTCCTATAACATGAGATGGGATATCCAACTCCTTCCCATTCAAATCCTGAGACTCTTCTGATAGCAGAGATGTGATATCTCAATGCTTATACCAAACCTGAGACCCTTCCTACGGCATGAGATGTCATATACAACTCCTTCCCATTCCAATCCTGAGACGCTTCCTATAGCATGAGATGTGATATCTCAATGCTTATACCAAACCTGAGACCCTTCCTATAGCATGAGATGTGATATCCAACTCCTTCCCATTCCAATCCTGAGACCCTTCCTATAGCATGAGATGTGATGTCTCAATGCTTCTAATACCAAACCTGAGATCCTTCCTATAACATGAGATGTGATATCCAACTCCTTCCATTCCAATCCTGAGAACCTTCCTATAGCATGAGATTTGATATCTCAATGCTTATACCAAACCTGAGACCCTTCCTATAGCATGAGATGTGATATCCAAGTCTTTCCCATTCCAATCCTTAGACCCTTCCTACAGCATGCAATATGATATCTCAATGATTCTAATAACAATCCTGAGACCAATCCTATAGCATGAGATGTGATATCTCAATGCTTCTAATACCAAACCTGAGACCATTACGATAGCATGAGATGTGATATCTCAATGCTTCAAAAACCAAACATGAGAACCATCCTATAACATGAGATGTGAAATCCAAATCCTTCCCTTCCCAAACCTGAGACTCTTCCTATAGCATGAGATGTGATATCTCAATGCTTCTAATATCAAACTTGAGACCCTCCCTATAGCATGAGATGTGATATCCAAGTCCTTCCCATTCCAATCCTGAGACACTTCCTATAGCATGAGATGTGATATCTCAATGCTTCTAATACCAAACCTGAGACTCTTCCTATAACATGAGATGGGATATCCAACTCCTTCCCATTCCAATCCTGAGACTCTTCTGATAGCAGAGATGTGATATCTCAATGCTTATACCAAACCTGAGACCCTTCCTACGGCATGAGATGTCATATACAACTCCTTCCCATTCCAATCCTGAGACCCTTCCTATAGCATGAGATGTGATATCTCAATGCTTATACCAAATCTGAGACCCTTCCTATAGCATGAGATGTGATATCCAACTCCTTCCCATTCCAATCCTGAGACCCTTCCTATAGCATGAGATGCCATGTATCAATGCTTCTAATACCAAACCTGAGATCCTTCCTATAACATGAGATGTAATATCCAACTCCTTCCATTCCAATCCTGAGACCCTTCCTATAGCATGAGATTTGATATCTCAATGCTTATACCAAACCTGAGATCCTTCCTATAACATGAGATATGATATCCAACTCCTTCCATTCCAATCCTGAGACCCTTCCTACAGCATGCAATATGATATCTCAATGATTCTAATAACAATCCTGAGACCCGTCCTATAACATGAGATGGGATATCCAATTCCTTCCCATTCCAATCCTGAGACACTTCCGATAGCAGAGATGTGATATCTCAATGCTTATACCAAACCTGAGACCCTTCCTATAACATGAGATCGGATATCCAACTCCTTCCCGTTCCAAACCTGAGACCCTTCCTTTAGCATGAGATGTAATATCCAGCTCCTTCCCATTCCAATCCTGAGACACTTCCGATAGCATGAGATGTGATATCTCAATGCTTCTAATATCAAAACTGAAACCCTCCCTATAGCATGATATGTGATATCTAAGTCCTTCCCATTCCAATCCTGAGACCCTTCCTATAGCATGAGATGTGATATCTCAATGCTTCTACCAAACCTGAGACCCTTCCTTTAGCATGAGATGTGATATCCAACTCCTTCCCATTCCAACCTGAGACCCTTCCTATAGCATGGGAAGGGATATCCAACTCCTTCCCAATCCAATCCTGAGACCCTTCCGATAGCAGAGATGTGATATCTCTATGCTTATACCAAACCTGAGACCCTTCCTATGGCATGAGATGTGATATCCAACTCCTTGCCATTCAAATCCTGAGACCCTCCCTATAACAAGAGATGTCATATCCAACTCCTTCCCATTCCAAACCTGAGACCCTTCCTTTAGCATGAGATGTGATATCCAAATCCTTCACATTCCAATCCGGAGACCCTTCTTATAACATGAGATGTGATATCCAACTCCTTCCCAATCCAATCCTGAGACCCTTCCGATAGCAGAGATGTGATATCTCAATGCTTATACCAAACCTGAGACCCTTCCTATGGCATGAGATGTGATATCCAACTCCTTGCCATTCAAATCCTGAGACCCTCCCTATAACAAGAGATGTCATATCCAACTCCTTCCCATTCCAAACCTGAGACCCTTCCTTTAGCATGAGATGTGATATCCAAATCCTTCACATTCCAATCCAGAGACCAATCCTATAGCATGAGATGTGATATCTCAATGCTTCAAAAACCAAACATGAGAACCATCCTATAACATGAGATGTGAAATCCAAATCCTTCCCTTCCCAAACCTGAGACTCTTCCTATAGCATGAGATGTGATATCTCAATGCTTCTACCAAACCTGAAACCCTTCCTATAGCATGAGATGTGATATACAACTCCTTCCCATTCCAATCCTGAGACACTTCCTATAGCATGAGATGTGATATCACAATGCTTCTAATACCAAACCTGAGACCCATTCTATAACATGAGATGTGATATCCAAATCCTTCCCCTTCCAAACCTGAGACCCTTCCTTTAGCATGAGATGTGATATCCAGCTCCTCCCATTCCAATCCTGAGACCCTTCCGATAGCATGAGATGTGATATCTAAGTCCTTCCCATTCCAATCCTGAGACCCTTCCGATAGCAGAGATGTGATATCTCAATGCTTATACCAAACCTGAGACCCTTCCTATGGCATGAGATGTGATATCCAACTCCTTGCCATTCAAATCCTGAGACCCTCCCTATAACAAGAGATGTCATATCCAACTCCTTCCCATTCCAAACCTGAGACCCTTCCTTTAGCATGAGATGTGATATCCAAATCCTTCACATTCCAATCCGGAGACCAATCCTATAGCATGAGATGTGATATCTCAATGCTTCTAATACCAAACCTGAGACCCTTCCGATAGCATGAGATGTAATATCTCAATGCTTCAAAAACCAAACATGAGAACCATCCTATAACATGAGATGTGAAATCCAAATCCTTCCCTTCCCAAACCTGAGACTCTTCCTATAGCATGAGATGTGATATCTCAATGCTTCTAATATCAAACTTGAGACCCTCCCTATAGCATGAGATGTGATATCCAAGTCCTTCCCATTCCAATCCTGAGACACTTCCTATAGCATGAGATGTGATATCTCAATGCTTCTAATACCAAACCTGAGACTCTTCCTATAACATGAGATGGGATATCCAACTCCTTCCCATTCCAATCCTGAGACTCTTCTGATAGCAGAGATGTGATATCTCAATGCTTATACCAAACCTGAGACCCTTCCTACGGCATGAGATGTCATATACAACTCCTTCCCATTCCAATCCTGAGACCCTTCCTATAGCATGAGATGTGATATCTCAATGCTTATACCAAACCTGAGACCCTTCCTATAGCATGAGATGTGATATCCAACTCCTTCCCATTCCAATCCTGAGACCCTTCCTATAGCATGAGATGTGATGTCTCAATGCTTATACCAAACCTGAGACCCTTCCTATAGCATGAGATGTGATATCCAAGTCTTTCCCATTCCAATCCTTAGACCCTTCCTACAGCATGCAATATGATATCTCAATGATTCTAATAACAATCCTGAGACCCGTCCTATAACATGAGATGGGATATCCAATTCCTTCCCATTCCAATCCTGAGACACTTCCGATAGCAGAGATGTGATATCTCAATGCTTATACCAAACCTGAGACCCTTCCTATAACATGAGATCGGATATCCAACTCCTTCCCGTTCCAAACCTGAGACCCTTCCTTTAGCATGAGATGTAATATCCAGCTCCTTCCCATTCCAATCCTGAGACACTTCCGATAGCATGAGATGTGATATCTCAATGCTTCTAATATCAAAACTGAAACCCTCCCTATAGCATGATATGTGATATCTAAGTCCTTCCCATTCCAATCCTGAGACCCTTCCTATAGCATGAGATGTGATATCTCAATGCTTCTACCAAACCTGAGACCCTTCCTTTAGCATGAGATGTGATATCCAACTCCTTCCCATTCCAACCTGAGACCCTTCCTATAGCATGAGAAGGGATATCCAACTCCTTCCCAATCCAATCCTGTGACCCTTCCGATAGCAGAGATGTGATATCTCAATGCTTATACCAAACCTGAGACCCTTCCTATGGCATGAGATGTGATATCCAACTCCTTGCCATTCAAATCCTGAGACCCTCCCTATAACAAGAGATGTCATATCCAACTCCTTCCCATTCCAAACCTGAGACCCTTCCTTTAGCATGAGATGTGATATCCAAATCCTTCACATTCCAATCCAGAGACCAATCCTATAGCATGAGATGTGATATCTCAATGCTTCTAATACCAAACCTGAGACCCTTCCGATAGCATGAGATGTGATATCTCAATGCTTCAAAAACCAAACATGAGAACCATCCTATAACATGAGATGTGAAATCCAAATCCTTCCCTTCCCAAACCTGAGACTCTTCCTATAGCATGAGATGTGATATCTCAATGCTTCTACCAAACCTGAAACCCTTCCTATAGCATGAGATGTGATATCCAACTCCTTCCCATTCCAATACTGAGACACTTCCTATAGCATGAGATGTGATATCACAATGCTTCTAATACCAAACCTGAAACCCATCCTATAACATGAGATGTGATATCCAAATCCTTCCCCTTCCAAACCTGAGACCCTTCCTTTAGCATGAGATGTGATATCCAGCTCCTCCCAGTCCAATCCTGAGACCCTTCCGATAGCATGAGATGTGATATCTCAATGCTTCTAATATCAAAACTGAGACCCTCCCTATAGCATGAGATGTGATATCTAAGTCCTTCCCATTCCAATCCTGAGACCCTTCCGATAGCAGAGATGTGATATCTCAATGCTTATACCAAACCTGAGACCCTTCCTATGGCATGAGATGTGATATCCAACTCCTTGCCATTCAAATCCTGAGACCCTCCCTATAACAAGAGATGTCATATCCAACTCCTTCCCATTCCAAACCTGAGACCCTTCCTTTAGCATGAGATGTGATATCCAAATCCTTCACATTCCAATCCGGAGACCAATCCTATAGCATGAGATGTGATATCTCAATGCTTCTAATACCAAACCTGAGACTCTTCCTATAGCATGAGATGTGATATCTCAATGCTTCTAATATCAAACTTGAGACCCTCCCTATAGCATGAGATGTGATATCCAAGTCCTTCCCATTCCAATCCTGAGACACTTCCTATAGCATGAGATGTGATATCTCAATGCTTCTAATACCAAACCTGAGACTCTTCCTATAACATGAGATGGGATATCCAACTCCTTCCCATTCCAATCCTGAGACTCTTCTGATAGCAGAGATGTGATATCTCAATGCTTATACCAAACCTGAGACCCTTCCTACGGCATGAGATGTCATATACAACTCCTTCCCATTCCAATCCTGAGACCCTTCCTATAGCATGAGATGTGATATCTCAATGCTTATACCAAACCTGAGACACTTCCTATAGCATGAGATGTGATATCCAACTCCTTCCCATTCCAATCCTGAGACCCTTCCTATAGCATGAGATTTGATGTCTCAATGCTTCTAATACCAAACCTGAGATCCTTCCTATAACATGAGATGTGATATCCAGCTCCTTCCATTCCAATCCTGAGACCCTTCCTATAGCATGAGATTTGATATCTCAATGCTTATACCAAACCTGAGACCCTTCCTATAGCATGAGATGTGATATCCAAGTCTTTCCCATTCCAATCCTTAGACCCTTCCTACAGCATGCAATATGATATCTCAATGATTCTAATAACAATCCTGAGACCCGTCCTATAACATGAGATGGGATATCCAATTCCTTCCCATTCCAATCCTGAGACACTTCCGATAGCAGAGATGTGATATCTCAATGCTTATACCAAACCTGAGACCCTTCCTATAACATGAGATCGGATATCCAACTCCTTCCCGTTCCAAACCTGAGACCCTTCCTTTAGCATGAGATGTAATATCCAGCTCCTTCCCATTCCAATCCTGAGACACTTCCGATAGCATGAGATGTGATATCTCAATGCTTCTAATATCAAAACTGAAACCCTCCCTATAGCATGATATGTGATATCTAAGTCCTTCCCATTCCAATCCTGAGACCCTTCCTATAGCATGAGATGTGATATCTCAATGCTTCTACCAAACCTGAGACCCTTCCTTTAGCATGAGATGTGATATCCAACTCCTTCCCATTCCAACCTGAGACCCTTCCTATAGCATGAGAAGGGATATCCAACTCCTTCCCAATCCAATCCTGAGACCCTTCCGATAGCAGAGATGTGATATCTCAATGCTTATACCAAACCTGAGACCCTTCCTATGGCATGAGATGTGATATCCAACTCCTTGCCATTCAAATCCTGAGACCCTCCCTATAACAAGAGATGTCATATCCAACTCCTTCCCATTCCAAACCTGAGACCCTTCCTTTAGCATGAGATGTGATATCCAAATCCTTCACATTCCAATCCGGAGACCCTTCCTATAACATGAGATGTGATATCCAACTCCTTCCCAATCCAATCCTGAGACCCTTCCGATAGCAGAGATGTGATATCTCAATGCTTATACCAAACCTGAGATCCTTCCTATGGCATGAGATGTGATATCCAACTCCTTGCCATTCAAATCCTGAGACCCTCCCTATAACAAGAGATGTCATATCCAACTCCTTCCCATTCCAAACCTGAGACCCTTCCTTTAGCATGAGATGTGATATCCAAATCCTTCACATTCCAATCCGGAGACCAATCCTATAGCATGAGATGTGATATCTCAATGCTTCTAATACCAAACCTGAGACCCTTCCGATAGCATGAGATGTGATATCTCAATGCTTCAAAAACCAAACATGAGAACCATCCTATAACATGAGATGTGAAATCCAAATCCTTCCCTTCCCAAACCTGAGACTCTTCCTATAGCATGAGATGTGATATCTCAATGCTTCTACCAAACCTGAAACCCTTCCTATAGCATGAGATGTGATATCCAACTCGTTCCCATTCCAATCCTGAGACACTTCCTATAGCATGAGATGTGATATCACAATGCTTCTAATACCAAACCTGAGACCCATCCTATAACATGAGATGTGATATCCAAATCCTTCCCCTTCCAAACCTGAGACCCTTCCTTTAGCATGAGATGTGATATCCAGCTCCTCCCATTCCAATCCTGAGACCCTTCCGATAGCATGAGATGTGATATCTCAATGCTTCTAATATCAAAACTGAGACCCTCCCTATAGCATGAGATGTGATATCTAAGTCCTTCCCATTCCAATCCTGAGACCCTTCCGATAGCAGAGATGTGATATCTCAATGCTTATACCAAACCTGAGACCCTTCCTATGGCATGAGATGTGATATCCAACTCCTTGCCGTTCAAATCCTGAGACCCTCCCTATAACAAGAGATGTCATATCCAACTCCTTCCCATTCCAAACCTGAGACCCTTCCTTTAGCATGAGATGTAATATCCAAATCCTTCACATTCCAATCCGTAGACCAATCCTATAGCATGAGATGTGATATCTCAATGCTTCTAATACCAAACCTGAGACCCTTCCGATAGCATGAGATGTGATATCTCAATGCTTCAAAAACCAAACATGAGAACCATCCTATAACATGAGATGTGAAATCCAAATCCTTCCCTTCCCAAATCTGAGACTCTTCCTATAGCATGAGATGTGATATCTCAATGCTTCTAATATCAAACTTGAGACCCTCCCTATAGCATGAGATGTGATATCCAAGTCCTTCCCATTCCAATCCTGAGACACTTCCTATAGCATGAGATGTGATATCTCAATGCTTCTAATACCAAACCTGAGACTCTTCCTATAACATGAGATGGGATATCCAACTCCTTCCCATTCCAATCCTGAGACTCTTTTGATAGCAGAGATGTGATATCTCAATGCTTATACCAAACCTGAGACCCTTCCTACGGCATGAGATGTCATATACAACTCCTTCCCATTCCAATCCTGAGACCCTTCCTAAAGCATGAGATGTGATATCTCAATGCTTATACCAAACCTGAGACCCTTCCTATAGCATGAGATGTGATATCCAACTCCTTCCCATTCCAATCCTGAGACCCTTCCTATAGCATGAGATGTGATGTCTCAATGCTTCTAATACCAAACCTGAGATCCTTCCTATAACATGAGATGTGATATCCAACTCCTTCCATTCCAATCCTGAGAACCTTCCTATAGCATGAGATTTGATATCTCAATGCTTATACCAAACCTGAGACCCTTCCTATAGCATGAGATGTGATATCCAAGTCTTTCCCATTCCAATCCTTAGACCCTTCCTACAGCATGCAATATGATATCTCAATGATTCTAATAACAATCCTGAGACCAATCCTATAGCATGAGATGTGATATCTCAATGCTTCTAATACCAAACCTGAGACCATTACGATAGCATGAGATGTGATATCTCAATGCTTCAAAAACCAAACATGAGAACCATCCTATAACATGAGATGTGAAATCCAAATCCTTCCCTTCCCAAACCTGAGACTCTTCCTATAGCATGAGATGTGATATCTCAATGCTTCTAATATCAAACTTGAGACCCTCCCTATAGCATGAGATGTGATATCCAAGTCCTTCCCATTCCAATCCTGAGACACTTCCTATAGCATGAGATGTGATATCTCAATGCTTCTAATACCAAACCTGAGACTCTTCCTATAACATGAGATGGGATATCCAACTCCTTCCCATTCCAATCCTGAGACTCTTCTGATAGCAGAGATGTGATATCTCAATGCTTATACCAAACCTGAGACCCTTCCTACGGCATGAGATGTCATATACAACTCCTTCCCATTCCAATCCTGAGACCCTTCCTATAGCATGAGATGTGATATCTCAATGCTTATACCAAATCTGAGACCCTTCCTATAGCATGAGATGTGATATCCAACTCCTTCCCATTCCAATCCTGAGACCCTTCCTATAGCATGAGATGCCATGTATCAATGCTTCTAATACCAAACCTGAGATCCTTCCTATAACATGAGATGTAATATCCAACTCCTTCCATTCCAATCCTGAGACCCTTCCTATAGCATGAGATTTGATATCTCAATGCTTATACCAAACCTGAGATCCTTCCTATAACATGAGATATGATATCCAACTCCTTCCATTCCAATCCTGAGACCCTTCCTACAGCATGCAATATGATATCTCAATGATTCTAATAACAATCCTGAGACCAATCCTATAGCATGAGATGTGATATCTCAATGCTTCTAATACCAAACCTGAGACCATTACGATAGCATGAGATGTGATATCTCAATGCTTCAAAAACCAAACATGAGAACCATCCTATAACATGAGATGTGAAATCCAAATCCTTCCCTTCCCAAACCTGAGACTCTTCCTATAGCATGAGATGTGATATCTCAATGCTTCTAATATCAAACTTGAGACCCTCCCTATAGCATGAGATGTGATATCCAAGTCCTTCCCATTCCAATCCTGAGACACTTCCTATAGCATGAGATGTGATATCTCAATGCTTCTAATACCAAACCTGAGACTCTTCCTATAACATGAGATGGGATATCCAACTCCTTCCCATTCCAATCCTGAGACTCTTCTGATAGCAGAGATGTGATATCTCAATGCTTATACCAAACCTGAGACCCTTCCTACGGCATGAGATGTCATATACAACTCCTTCCCATTCCAATCCTGAGACCCTTCCTATAGCATGAGATGTGATATCTCAATGCTTATACCAAATCTGAGACCCTTCCTATAGCATGAGATGTGATATCCAACTCCTTCCCATTCCAATCCTGAGACCCTTCCTATAGCATGAGATGCCATGTATCAATGCTTCTAATACCAAACCTGAGATCCTTCCTATAACATGAGATGTAATATCCAACTCCTTCCATTCCAATCCTGAGACCCTTCCTATAGCATGAGATTTGATATCTCAATGCTTATACCAAACCTGAGATCCTTCCTATAACATGAGATATGATATCCAACTCCTTCCATTCCAATCCTGAGACCCTTCCTACAGCATGCAATATGATATCTCAATGATTCTAATAACAATCCTGAGACCCGTCCTATAACATGAGATGGGATATCCAATTCCTTCCCATTCCAATCCTGAGACACTTCCGATAGCAGAGATGTGATATCTCAATGCTTATACCAAACCTGAGACCCTTCCTATAACATGAGATCGGATATCCAACTCCTTCCCGTTCCAAACCTGAGACCCTTCCTTTAGCATGAGATGTAATATCCAGCTCCTTCCCATTCCAATCCTGAGACACTTCCGATAGCATGAGATGTGATATCTCAATGCTTCTAATATCAAAACTGAAACCCTCCCTATAGCATGATATGTGATATCTAAGTCCTTCCCATTCCAATCCTGAGACCCTTCCTATAGCATGAGATGTGATATCTCAATGCTTCTACCAAACCTGAGACCCTTCCTTTAGCATGAGATGTGATATCCAACTCCTTCCCATTCCAACCTGAGACCCTTCCTATAGCATGAGAAGGGATATCCAACTCCTTCCCAATCCAATCCTGAGACCCTTCCGATAGCAGAGATGTGATATCTCTATGCTTATACCAAACCTGAGACCCTTCCTATGGCATGAGATGTGATATCCAACTCCTTGCCATTCAAATCCTGAGACCCTCCCTATAACAAGAGATGTCATATCCAACTCCTTCCCATTCCAAACCTGAGACCCTTCCTTTAGCATGAGATGTGATATCCAAATCCTTCACATTCCAATCCGGAGACCCTTCTTATAACATGAGATGTGATATCCAACTCCTTCCCAATCCAATCCTGAGACCCTTCCGATAGCAGAGATGTGATATCTCAATGCTTATACCAAACCTGAGACCCTTCCTATGGCATGAGTTGTGATATCCAACTCCTTGCCATTCAAATCCTGAGACCCTCCCTATAACAAGAGATGTCATATCCAACTCCTTCCCATTCCAAACCTGAGACCCTTCCTTTAGCATGAGATGTGATATCCAAATCCTTCACATTCCAATCCAGAGACCAATCCTATAGCATGAGATGTGATATCTCAATGCTTCAAAAACCAAACATGAGAACCATCCTATAACATGAGATGTGAAATCCAAATCCTTCCCTTCCCAAACCTGAGACTCTTCCTATAGCATGAGATGTGATATCTCAATGCTTCTACCAAACCTGAAACCCTTCCTATAGCATGAGATGTGATATACAACTCCTTCCCATTCCAATCCTGAGACACTTCCTATAGCATGAGATGTGATATCACAATGCTTCTAATACCAAACCTGAGACCCATTCTATAACATGAGATGTGATATCCAAATCCTTCCCCTTCCAAACCTGAGACCCTTCCTTTAGCATGAGATGTGATATCCAGCTCCTCCCATTCCAATCCTGAGACCCTTCCGATAGCATGAGATGTGATATCTAAGTCCTTCCCATTCCAATCCTGAGACCCTTCCGATAGCAGAGATGTGATATCTCAATGCTTATACCAAACCTGAGACCCTTCCTATGGCATGAGATGTGATATCCAACTCCTTGCCATTCAAATCCTGAGACCCTCCCTATAACAAGAGATGTCATATCCAACTCCTTCCCATTCCAAACCTGAGACCCTTCCTTTAGCATGAGATGTGATATCCAAATCCTTCACATTCCAATCCGGAGACCAATCCTATAGCATGAGATGTGATATCTCAATGCTTCTAATACCAAACCTGAGACCCTTCCGATAGCATGAGATGTAATATCTCAATGCTTCAAAAACCAAACATGAGAACCATCCTATAACATGAGATGTGAAATCCAAATCCTTCCCTTCCCAAACCTGAGACTCTTCCTATAGCATGAGATGTGATATCTCAATGCTTCTAATATCAAACTTGAGACCCTCCCTATAGCATGAGATGTGATATCCAAGTCCTTCCCATTCCAATCCTGAGACACTTCCTATAGCATGAGATGTGATATCTCAATGCTTCTAATACCAAACCTGAGACTCTTCCTATAACATGAGATGGGATATCCAACTCCTTCCCATTCCAATCCTGAGACTCTTCTGATAGCAGAGATGTGATATCTCAATGCTTATACCAAACCTGAGACCCTTCCTACGGCATGAGATGTCATATACAACTCCTTCCCATTCCAATCCTGAGACCCTTCCTATAGCATGAGATGTGATATCCAACTCCTTCCCATTCCAATCCTGAGACCCTTCCTATAGCATGAGATGTGATGTCTCAATGCTTATACCAAACCTGAGACCCTTCCTATAGCATGAGATGTGATATCCAAGTCTTTCCCATTCCAATCCTTAGACCCTTCCTACAGCATGCAATATGATATCTCAATGATTCTAATAACAATCCTGAGACCCGTCCTATAACATGAGATGGGATATCCAATTCCTTCCCATTCCAATCCTGAGACACTTCCGATAGCAGAGATGTGATATCTCAATGCTTATACCAAACCTGAGACCCTTCCTATAACATGAGATCGGATATCCAACTCCTTCCCGTTCCAAACCTGAGACCCTTCCTTTAGCATGAGATGTAATATCCAGCTCCTTCCCATTCCAATCCTGAGACACTTCCGATAGCATGAGATGTGATATCTCAATGCTTCTAATATCAAAACTGAAACCCTCCCTATAGCATGATATGTGATATCTAAGTCCTTCCCATTCCAATCCTGAGACCCTTCCTATAGCATGAGATGTGATATCTCAATGCTTCTACCAAACCTGAGACCCTTCCTTTAGCATGAGATGTGATATCCAACTCCTTCCCATTCCAACCTGAGACCCTTCCTATAGCATGAGAAGGGATATCCAACTCCTTCCCAATCCAATCCTGTGACCCTTCCGATAGCAGAGATGTGATATCTCAATGCTTATACCAAACCTGAGACCCTTCCTATGGCATGAGATGTGATATCCAACTCCTTGCCATTCAAATCCTGAGACCCTCCCTATAACAAGAGATGTCATATCCAACTCCTTCCCATTCCAAACCTGAGACCCTTCCTTTAGCATGAGATGTGATATCCAAATCCTTCACATTCCAATCCAGAGACCAATCCTATAGCATGAGATGTGATATCTCAATGCTTCTAATACCAAACCTGAGACCCTTCCGATAGCATGAGATGTGATATCTCAATGCTTCAAAAACCAAACATGAGAACCATCCTATAACATGAGATGTGAAATCCAAATCCTTCCCTTCCCAAACCTGAGACTCTTCCTATAGCATGAGATGTGATATCTCAATGCTTCTACCAAACCTGAAACCCTTCCTATAGCATGAGATGTGATATCCAACTCCTTCCCATTCCAATACTGAGACACTTCCTATAGCATGAGATGTGATATCACAATGCTTCTAATAACAAACCTGAAACCCATCCTATAACATGAGATGTGATATCCAAATCCTTCCCCTTCCAAACCTGAGACCCTTCCTTTAGCATGAGATGTGATATCCAGCTCCTCCCAGTCCAATCCTGAGACCCTTCCGATAGCATGAGATGTGATATCTCAATGCTTCTAATATCAAAACTGAGACCCTCCCTATAGCATGAGATGTGATATCTAAGTCCTTCCCATTCCAATCCTGAGACCCTTCCGATAGCAGAGATGTGATATCTCAATGCTTATACCAAACCTGAGACCCTTCCTATGGCATGAGATGTGATATCCAACTCCTTGCCATTCAAATCCTGAGACCCTCCCTATAACAAGAGATGTCATATCCAACTCCTTCCCATTCCAAACCTGAGACCCTTCCTTTAGCATGAGATGTGATATCCAAATCCTTCACATTCCAATCCGGAGACCAATCCTATAGCATGAGATGTGATATCTCAATGCTTCTAATACCAAACCTGAGACTCTTCCTATAGCATGAGATGTGATATCTCAATGCTTCTAATATCAAACTTGAGACCCTCCCTATAGCATGAGATGTGATATCCAAGTCCTTCCCATTCCAATCCTGAGACACTTCCTATAGCATGAGATGTGATATCTCAATGCTTCTAATACCAAACCTGAGACTCTTCCTATAACATGAGATGGGATATCCAACTCCTTCCCATTCCAATCCTGAGACTCTTCTGATAGCAGAGATGTGATATCTCAATGCTTATACCAAACCTGAGACCCTTCCTACGGCATGAGATGTCATATACAACTCCTTCCCATTCCAATCCTGAGACCCTTCCTATAGCATGAGATGTGATATCTCAATGCTTATACCAAACCTGAGACCCTTCCTATAGCATGAGATGTGATATCCAACTCCTTCCCATTCCAATCCTGAGACCCTTCCTATAGCGTGAGATTTGATGTCTCAATGCTTCTAATACCAAACCTGAGATCCTTCCTATAACATGAGATGTGATATCCAGCTCCTTCCATTCCAATCCTGAGACCCTTCCTATAGCATGAGATTTGATATCTCAATGCTTATACCAAACCTGAGACCCTTCCTATAGCATGAGATGTGATATCCAAGTCTTTCCCATTCCAATCCTTAGACCCTTCATACAGCATGCAATATGATATCTCAATGATTCTAATAACAATCCTGAGACCCGTCCTATAACATGAGATGGGATATCCAATTCCTTCCCATTCCAATCCTGAGACACTTCCGATAGCAGAGATGTGATATCTCAATGCTTATACCAAACCTGAGACCCTTCCTATAACATGAGATCGGATATCCAACTCCTTCCCGTTCCAAACCTGAGACCCTTCCTTTAGCATGAGATGTAATATCCAGCTCCTTCCCATTCCAATCCTGAGACACTTCCGATAGCATGAGATGTGATATCTCAATGCTTCTAATATCAAAACTGAAACCCTCCCTATAGCATGATATGTGATATCTAAGTCCTTCCCATTCCAATCCTGAGACCCTTCCTATAGCATGAGATGTGATATCTCAATGCTTCTACCAAACCTGAGACCCTTCCTTTAGCATGAGATGTGATATCCAACTCCTTCCCATTCCAACCTGAGACCCTTCCTATAGCATGAGAAGGGATATCCAACTCCTTCCCAATCCAATCCTGAGACCCTTCCGATAGCAGAGATGTGATATCTCAATGCTTATACCAAACCTGAGACCCTTCCTATGGCATGAGATGTGATATCCAACTCCTTGCCATTCAAATCCTGAGACCCTCCCTATAACAAGAGATGTCATATCCAACTCCTTCCCATTCCAAACCTGAGACCCTTCCTTTAGCATGAGATGTGATATCCAAATCCTTCACATTCCAATCCGGAGACCCTTCCTATAACATGAGATGTGATATCCAACTCCTTCCCAATCCAATCCTGAGACCCTTCCGATAGCAGAGATGTGATATCTCAATGCTTATACCAAACCTGAGATCCTTCCTATGGCATGAGATGTGATATCCAACTCCTTGCCATTCAAATCCTGAGACCCTCCCTATAACAAGAGATGTCATATCCAACTCCTTCCCATTCCAAACCTGAGACCCTTCCTTTAGCATGAGATGTGATATCCAAATCCTTCACATTCCAATCCGGAGACCAATCCTATAGCATGAGATGTGATATCTCAATGCTTCTAATACCAAACCTGAGACCCTTCCGATAGCATGAGATGTGATATCTCAATGCTTCAAAAACCAAACATGAGAACCATCCTATAACATGAGATGTGAAATCCAAATCCTTCCCTTCCCAAACCTGAGACTCTTCCTATAGCATGAGATGTGATATCTCAATGCTTCTACCAAACCTGAAACCCTTCCTATAGCATGAGATGTGATATCCAACTCGTTCCCATTCCAATCCTGAGACACTTCCTATAGCATGAGATGTGATATCACAATGCTTCTAATACCAAACCTGAGACCCATCCTATAACATGAGATGTGATATCCAAATCCTTCCCCTTCCAAACCTGAGACCCTTCCTTTAGCATGAGATGTGATATCCAGCTCCTCCCATTCCAATCCTGAGACCCTTCCGATAGCATGAGATGTGATATCTCAATGCTTCTAATATCAAAACTGAGACCCTCCCTATAGCATGAGATGTGATATCTAAGTCCTTCCCATTCCAATCCTGAGACCCTTCCGATAGCAGAGATGTGATATCTCAATGCTTATACCAAACCTGAGACCCTTCCTATGGCATGAGATGTGATATCCAACTCCTTGCCGTTCAAATCCTGAGACCCTCCCTATAACAAGAGATGTCATATCCAACTCCTTCCCATTCCAAACCTGAGACCCTTCCTTTAGCATGAGATGTAATATCCAAATCCTTCACATTCCAATCCGTAGACCAATCCTATAGCATGAGATGTGATATCTCAATGCTTCTAATACCAAACCTGAGACCCTTCCGATAGCATGAGATGTGATATCTCAATGCTTCAAAAACCAAACATGAGAACCATCCTATAACATGAGATGTGAAATCCAAATCCTTCCCTTCCCAAACCTGAGACTCTTCCTATAGCATGAGATGTGATATCTCAATGCTTCTAATATCAAACTTGAGACCCTCCCTATAGCATGAGATGTGATATCCAAGTCCTTCCCATTCCAATCCTGAGACACTTCCTATAGCATGAGATGTGATATCTCAATGCTTCTAATACCAAACCTGAGACTCTTCCTATAACATGAGATGGGATATCCAACTCCTTCCCATTCCAATCCTGAGACTCTTTTGATAGCAGAGATGTGATATCTCAATGCTTATACCAAACCTGAGACCCTTCCTACGGCATGAGATGTCATATACAACTCCTTCCCATTCCAATCCTGAGACCCTTCCTAAAGCATGAGATGTGATATCTCAATGCTTATACCAAACCTGAGACCCTTCCTATAGCATGAGATGTGATATCCAACTCCTTCCCATTCCAATCCTGAGACCCTTCCTATAGCATGAGATGTGATGTCTCAATGCTTCTAATACCAAACCTGAGATCCTTCCTATAACATGAGATGTGATATCCAACTCCTTCCATTCCAATCCTGAGACCCTTCCTATAGCATGAGATTTGATATCTCAATGCTTATACCAAACCTGAGACCCTTCCTATAGCATGAGATGTGATATCCAAGTCTTTCCCATTCCAATCCTTAGACCCTTCATACAGCATGCAATATGATATCTCAATGATTCTAATAACAATCCTGAGACCCGTCCTATAACATGAGATGGGATATCCAATTCCTTCCCATTCCAATCCTGAGACACTTCCGATAGCAGAGATGTGATATCTCAATGCTTATACCAAACCTGAGACCCTTCCTATAACATGAGATCGGATATCCAACTCCTTCCCGTTCCAAACCTGAGACCCTTCCTTTAGCATGAGATGTAATATCCAGCTCCTTCCCATTCCAATCCTGAGACACTTCCGATAGCATGAGATGTGATATCTCAATGCTTCTACCAAACCTGAGACCCTTCCTTTAGCATGAGATGTGATATCCAACTCCTTCCCATTCCAACCTGAGACCCTTCCTATAGCATGAGAAGGGATATCCAACTCCTTCCCAATCCAATCCTGAGACCCTTCCGATAGCAGAGATGTGATATCTCAATGCTTATACCAAACCTGAGACCCTTCCTATGGCATGAGATGTGATATCCAACTCCTTGCCATTCAAATCCTGAGACCCTCCCTATAACAAGAGATGTCATATCCAACTCCTTCCCATTCCAAACCTGAGACCCTTCCTTTAGCATGAGATGTGATATCCAAATCCTTCACATTCCAATCCGGAGACCCTTCCTATAACATGAGATGTGATATCCAACTCCTTCCCAATCCAATCCTGAGACCCTTCCGATAGCAGAGATGTGATATCTCAATGCTTATACCAAACCTGAGACCCTTCCTATGGCATGAGATGTGATATCCAACTCCTTGCCATTCAAATCCTGAGACCCTCCCTATAACAAGAGATGTCATATCCAACTCCTTCCCATTCCAAACCTGAGACCCTTCCTTTAGCATGAGATGTGATATCCAAATCCTTCACAGGATTGGAATGGGAAGGAGCTGGATATCACATCTCATGCTAAAGGAAGGGTCTCAGGTTTGGAACGGGAAGGAGTTGGATATCCGATCTCATGTTATAGGAAGGGTCTCAGGTTTGGTATAAGCATTGAGATATCACATCTCTGCTATCGGAAGTGTCTCAGGATTGGAATGGGAAGGAATTGGATATCCCATCTCATGTTATAGGACGGGTCTCAGGATTGTTATTAGAATCATTGAGATATCATATTGCATGCTGTAGGAAGGGTCTAAGGATTGGAATGGGAAAGACTTGGATATCACATCTCATGCTATAGGAAGGGTCTCAGGTTTGGTATAAGCATTGAGATATCAAATCTCATGCTATAGGAAGGGTCTCAGGATTGGAATGGAAGGAGTTGGATATCACATCTCATGTTATAGGAAGGATCTCAGGTTTGGTATTAGAAGCATTGAGACATCACATCTCATGCTATAGGAAGGGTCTCAGGATTGGAATGGGAAGGAGTTGGATATCACATCTCATGCTATAGGAAGGGTCTCAGGTTTGGTATAAGCATTGAGATATCCCATCTCATGCTATAGGAAGGGTCTCAGGATTGGAATGGGAAGGAGTTGTATATGACATCTCATGCCGTAGGAAGGGTCTCAGGTTTGGTATAAGCATTGAGATATCACATCTCTGCTATCGGAAGAGTCTCAGGATTGGAATGGGAAGGAGTTGGATATCCCATCTCATGTTATAGGAAGAGTCTCAGGTTTGGTATTAGAAGCATTGAGATATCACATCTCATGCTATAGGAAGTGTCTCAGGTTTGGAATGGGAAGGACTTGGATATCACATCTCATGCTATAGGGAGGGTCTCAAGTTTGATATTAAAAGCATTGCGATATCACGTCTCATGCTATAGGAAGGGTCTCAGGATTGGAATGGGAAGGACTTAGATATCACATATCATTTTTGTTGGTCTCAGTTTTGATATCAGAAGCATTGAGATATCACATCTCATGCTATCGGAAGTGTCTCAGTATTGGAATGGGAAGGAGCTGGATATCACATCTCATGCTAAAGGAAGGGTCTCAGGTTTGGAACGGGAAGGAGTTGGATATCACATCTCATGTTATAGGAAGGGTCTCAGGTTTGGTATAAGCATTGAGATATCACATCTCTGCTATCGGAAGTGTCTCAGGATTGGAATGGGAAGGAGTTGGATATCCCATCTCATGTTATAGGACGGGTCTCAGGTTTGTTATTAGAATCATTGAGATATCATATTGCATGCTGTAGGAAGGGTCTAAGGATTGGAATGGGAAGGACTTGGATATCACATCTCATGCTATAGATAGGCTCTCAGGTTTGGAAAGGGAAGGAGTTGGATATCACATTTCATGTTAGAGGAAGGATCTCAGGTTTGGTATTAGAGGCATTGAGATATCACATCTCATGCTATAGGAAGGGTCTGAGGTTGGAATGGGAAGGAGTTGGATATCACATCTCATGTTATAGGAAGGCTCTCAGGTTTGGAAGGGGAAAGAGTTGGATATCACATTTCATGTGAGAGGTAGGATCTCAGGTTTGGTATTAGAGGCATTGAGATATCACATCTCATGCTATCAGAAAGGTCTCAGGATTGGAATGGGAAGGACTTGGATATCACATCTCATGCTAAAGGGAGGGTCTCAGGTTTGGAAGGGGAAGGATTTGGATCTCACATCTCATGATATAGGAAGGATCTCAGGTTTGGTATTAGAAGCATTGAGATATCACATCTCATGCTATCGGAAGGATCTCAGGTTTGGTATTAGAAGCATTGAGATATCACATCTCATGCTATCAGAAGGGTCTCAGGATTGGAATGGGAAGGAGTTGGATATCACATCTCATGCTAAAGGGAGGGTCTCAGGTTTGGAAGGGGAAGGATTTGGATATCACATCTCATGTTATCGGAAGGATCTCAGGTTTGGTATTAGAAGTATTGAGATATCACATCTCATGCTATAGGAAGGGTCTCAGGATTGGAATGGGAAGGAGTTGGATATCACATCTCATGCTAAAGGAAGGGTCTCAGGTTTGGTAGAAGCATTGAGATATCACATCTCATGCTATAGGAAGGGTCTTAGGATTGGAATGGGAAGGACTTAGATATCACATATCATGCTATAGGGAGGGTTTCAGTTTTGATATTAGAAGCATTGAGATATCACATCTCATGCTATCGGAAGTGTCTCAGGATTGGAATGGGAAGGAGCTGGATATCACATCTCATGCTAAAGGAAGGGTCTCGGGTTTGGAACGGGAAGGAGTTGGATATCCGATCTCATGTTATAGGAAGGGTCTCAGGTTTGGTATAAGCATTGAGATATCACATCTCTGCTATCGGAAGTGTCTCAGGATTGGAATGGGAAGGAATTGGATATCCCATCTCATGTTATAGGACAGGTCTCAGGATTGTTATTAGAATCATTGAGATATCATATTGCATGCTGTAGGAAGGGTCTAAGGATTGGAATGGGAAGGACTTGGGTATCACATCTCATGCTATAGGAAGGGTCTCAGGTTTGGTATAAGCATTGAGATATCAAATCCCATGCTATAGGAAGGGTCTCAGGATTGGAAAGGAAGGAGTTGGATATCACATCTCATGTTATAGGAAGGATCTCAGGTTTGGTATTAGAAGCATTGAGACATCACATCTCATGCTATAGGAAGGGTCTCAGGATTGGAATGGGAAGGAGGTGGATATCACATCTCATGCTATAGGAAGGGTCTCAGGTTTGGTATAAGCATTGAGATATCACATCTCATGCTATAGGAAGGGTCTCAGGATTGGAATGGGAAGGAGTTGTATATGACATCTCATGCCGTAGGAAGGGTCTCAGGTTTGGTATAAGCATTGAGATATCACATCTCTGCTATCGGAAGGGTCTCAGGATTGGAATGGGAAGGAGTTGGATATCCCATCTCATGTTATAGGAAGAGTCTCAGGTTTGGTTTTAGAAGCATTGAGATATCACATCTCATGCTATAGGAAGTGTCTCAGGATTGGAATGGGAAGGACTTGGATATCACATCTCATGCTATAGGGATTGTCTCAAGTTTGATATTAGAAGCATTGAGATATCACATCTCATGCTATAGGAAGGGTCTCAGGATTGGAATGGGAAGGAGTTGGATATCACATTTCATGTGAGAGGTAGGATCTCAGGTTTGGTATTAGAGGCATTGAGATATCACATCTCATGCTATCAGAAAGGTCTCAGGATTGGAATGGGAAGGAGTTGGATATCACATCTCATGCTAAAGGGAGGGTCTCAGGTTTGGAAGGGGAAGTATTTGGATCTCACATCTCATGATATAGGAAGGATCTCAGGTTTGGTATTGTTAAGACGGATTTCTGAACTCTGTCCTGGCGGCGCAGAAGTTCAGAAGGCCAACCTAATTACTTGGAACAGGGTAACCTCTGGACAAGCCAGACCAATCAAGGTAGCGATCGCGGCGGTCAAGACTAGGTCTCAAGAGGGGTGAGGGTGACTGAAAGCTCGCAATGAGCACACAAAGCAAGAGCGCTTACAAACTACTCCAAACAGTTGTTATATCAAAAATAGATACACATTTATTTTAAGGCCTTTAAAATAATGACCGTAGCGAGAAAATCACAATATCACAATACTAAGCCAACACATACCATATCCACACAATATATATACAAATACACAGTCGCAAGCGTTTAAAGCACGAAATATGTAGTCCACCTGAAAGGGAAGGAAAACAGGCAGTGCGATAATGCTTTCGACTCAGTTCGCCTTCATAGGCACCTAACTAGATGGAAGTCCGAGCCCTGCGAAGAGTGGAGCCTTGTGCTCAAAGTACCTGCACACGCTGGTGCCAACGGGCAAAAGGAGAAGCTCTTCGGAGGAAGTCAGGCAGTTCGGGTTAGTGCACAGCAGAAGAAGAACAGGTTCCGCAACTCAAGCGCAGCCTCCACAGCGGGCAGAAGCAGAGCGCAAGTACGGCAAAAGGGTGCTGTTTTTACACAGCAGGGAAAAGCAATGGGATACTGCAGGAGGGCGACCAGATCCTAGATATACTACTCACCGGTCCCCGAAGCAAGCAGACCCAGGCTTCTCCACGTTAGTTTCAGCAGCTGGCAGGTTCAGAAGAGCAGGGAACGCCTTGTAGTCGTGTAGAGCAAAAAGACGTCCCAATCGACGAAACCGGCACAGTTTGTTGCCGCAGCAGGACAACGGAGCGGCCGTGCGTACCTGAGTCAAAAGTACACTCCTCCCTTCAGACCTGGGAACGCCAAGTGCACGAAGCGTGGGAGAGTGACAAGGACTCGAGATACTGCACAACCTGGCGGCGGTTACAGAGCAAGACTCCCTTGTAAGCTGGTCAGTCAACTGGATGGCCCAGAGACGCTTCCGAAGGCTTACTTGGCAGGAGATGGTTGAAGATGCCGGGAATAGCTGTTCCTGCTATTCCAAAGGTCGAAGCACCAGTACAGGCCTTCTGGTTCGATCAAGGAGGAAAGGGTTTCACAGGACGACAGCAGTGCAAAGGAGGATTCCTTCAGCGGGTCACCAGCGATTCCTCGGTCCAGCCTCGTGGTTGCAGGATACTTGGCTCCTGTATTCCTTCGTTCGTGAGAACTCAGGAGATCGACATGGTAGTGGTGTTTCCAGCCCCCTCTTATCCACGGTTCCCTTCGCGCCAAAACGGAGGGGAGCCAATGGGAGATCCGCTCATCAACACACATACCATACGTGGACCAATCACGGACCACGGTGGTCCCAGGCATTCACACCACCCTAGACTCTCTGGCACCCAGGATGTGTATTGGACCAGACATCCCAGCCCACACCCTGGAGGCACACAAACGACATGTAGAAGCCCGCGAAAGCATCTGCGTTTCGCGGGAAAGTACATGCCCAAATAAGGAAGGCCCCGGGTCGCTCGACCTGGGGAAGGTGAAGGGAGCAAGACGGTCAGTGGACAGGACAAACGAGCCTCGTGGTCTGGCCATTTTGGGAGCCAGGCCACCATTTTGGGTTCAGTGCGAAAAACGTGCTCAGAACGCCAAAAGGAGCTCAAAATAAACAAAACGATCGCTGCCACCATTCCAGTCCCTGAATGACTTGCACCGATCAAATACCATCCTAAACGAGTATCTAGGGCCTGTAGAAGGCTAGAGACCCAAGAGAGCTGTAACTTAGCTTACAGTGCCCTCTTGTGTCATGTTGCACTAAAGCCGCAACATGATAAAAGAAACTACGGGAAACAGCGTTCCCCGGTACTGACTGTCTTAAGGGCATGTCAGTTTCCCCGTAAGAAAGGAGCGAAAGCCCAGAGAAGTGCGGCAGAAGGCTGTACTTCTCTGGCAAAGTCAAGAACAAGGTTAAAAACAATAGCAAAAAGTTTAGGGGTTGCCACATGGAAGGAAAATTCCCTACAATTACGAAATCTTTCCTAACACTCGCCCCTCCCAGACTATGGACAGGGGGAACTAATCCACCCCTGGATGAGTCTCTTGTTCAGGTCGGTTAAACATTCTGGACAACCCATCAGCATTGCTATGTTGGACACCTGGCCTATGCTCAATAGTGAAGTCGAAGCCTTGTAGACTTATGGACCACCTAAGCAACTTTGGATTCTCCCCCTTCATTTTCATTAGCCACTTTAACGGCTTATGGTCAGTTTGCACAGTGAAGTGGGTCCCATAGAGGTAGGGCCTCAGCTTCCTTAGGGCCCACACAACAGAGAAACATTCTTTCTCTACCGTGGACCATCTGAGCTCTCTGTCCTTAAGCTGGCGACTAATAAAACCGATAGGGTGTTCCTTACCCTTCTCATCTACTTGTGATAGTACAGCTCCTATCCCAGTGTCAGAGGCGTCCGTCTGCACGATAAAAGGTCTTTGATAATCAGGGGCCCTGAGCACAGGGGCCTGACACAAGGAGTCTTTTAAGCCATTGAAGGCCTTCTCACACTCGTCGGTCCAAGTTACCTTCTTGGGTTTCTTCGGAGTTGTGAGGGCAGTCAGAGGGGCAGCTATGGTACCATAGTCTGCCACAAAATTGCGGTAATACCCCGTGAGTCCTAAGAAGGCTCTCACTTGGGTTTGCGTAGTGGGGGTAGGCCAGTCTTGTACTGCTTGTACTTTACTGGGTAGAGGCTGTATCCTCCCTCCACCTACTTCATGTCCAAGGTAAACCACTGAGCCTTGTCCAATCTGGCATTTACTAGCCTTTATGGTCAAGTGGGCTTTCTGAAGAGCCTGGAGCACAATCCCGAGGTGTTTCACATGGTCTTCCCAGGTGGCACTGAAAACTGCTATATCGTCCAGATATGCAAGACAGAATTCGTCCAACCCATTCAACACATGATTCACAAGCCTCTGGAAAGTGGCAGGTGCATTCTTCAACCCGAACGGCATTACCCGGAATTGGTAAAGGCCGTCTGGAGTAGAAAATGCTGTCTTCTCCCTGGCATGTTCTGCTAGAGCTATTTGCCAATAGACTGCAGTGAGGTCAAACGTGCTGAGGTACTTGGAGGCACCCAAAGTATCCACCAGCTCATCTGTTCGAGGCAAGGGGTGTGCATCTGTCTTGGTGACAGCATTCAGAGCCCTGTAATCCACGCAGAACCTCAATTCAGAAGTGCCTGCCTTTGGAACCAAGACCACAGGACTGGACCAAGGACTACTAGAGGGTTCAATCACCCCAAGGTCTAACATTTTGTTGACCTCGGTCTTAATATAAGACCGTACTTTATCTGACATCCTGTATCCCCTACTTTTGGTAGGTACACTGTCTCCTGTGTCAATGTTATGTTTGCACCAAGGTGTCAAACCAGGCGACTGTGAGAACAGGGGGGAAAACTGCCTAAGCAAACTTTTCACCTCAGCCTGCTGATCAGAAGTCAGGTGAGGGGCCACTCGGACACCCTCAATGGAGCTATCTGAAGGACCGCTTTGGAACAGGTCGGGGAGAGGTTCTGACTCCTCTTCCTCAACGTCTGAAGCCAGTAGCAGTGCTGCGATTTCGACTCTTGGGACGAAAGCCTTCAGCCTATTCACGTGGAACACTTTTGGAGCCTGTCCAGGCCTTCCAAGGTCCACTAAATAGTTAACCTCACCCAGGGGCTCCACCACTGTGTAAGGGCCTGACCATTTGTCCTGTAAAGCTCGAGGCCTTATGGGATTCATGATCAGGACTTGCTGACCAGGTGTAAAGTTGATGAGGGAAGCTTTCTGGTCGTACCAATGTTTCACCAGCGCTTGCCCTGCCTTCAATTTATCACTAGCCAAGCCCATCAGAAGTACCATCCGTTTTCTGAGCCCTAGCACATAGTCAACTACATTGGTAGTAACAGGGGGAGTGGGCATCTCCCATCCCTCTTTGACGATGGCTAAGGGTCCCCGTACGGGATGACCGAACAGAAGTGCGAAGGGGCTGAAGCCAACACCCTCCTGTGGTACCTCTCGGTAGGCAAACAGTAAGCATGGTAAAAGAAGATCCCATTTTCTTCTCTGGGGCTCCTCCAGAGCCCCAATCATGCTCTTTAACGTTCTGTTGAAACGTTCCACCAGACCATTGGTCTGGGGGTGGTATGCAGAAGAGAACTTGTAGGTGACCCCACATTCTTTCCACATAGCCTGCATATACTTCGACATAAAGTTGCTGCCACGATCTGACACAACTTCTTTAGGGAAGCCAACCCTAGTAAATATGCCGAGTAAAGCTTTTGCAACTGACTTGGCAGTTACAGTTTTCAATGGGATGGCCTCAGGATACCTGGTTGCATGGTCGACCAGCACCAGGATAAACCTATTGCCCGAGGATGTTTGCGGGTCAAGGGGACCAACGATGTCGATACCCTTTCAAATGGTACCCCCACAACTGGGAGCGGTACCAACGGAGCTTGGATTGTCGCGCCAACCTTACCAGACAACTGGCAGGAGGCACAACTCCTGCAGTGACTTTCTACTTGCACCCCCATCTTGGGCCAGTAGAAGTGCATGGATAACCTTTGCTTGGTCCTCTTCATACCAAGGTGACCAGCAAGGGGAACTTCATGCGCCAACTGCAGGAGGAAGGGCCTAACAGCAAGGGGAACCACCAACCTCCTATGGTCTCCTTCTGTAGACTCTGTGGGCTCACTATACAGGAGTCCACCTTCCCAATAAATCCTATGCGTCCCAGGAGGTTCACCCTCAAGCTGGGAGCAGGCCTGTCTCCTTAGGCCTTCCAGAGATGGGCACTCACGTTGGCCTTTACTGAATTCGTCCCTATTAGGACCTCCTTCAACTAACAAGTCCTTTAGTTCAGGATGATCGTTGGGGTCGAATACTTCAGGCATCGCCACTTCCTCGTCAGGCTCGGGCGATCGACCAACTTCCTCCACCGCAGTGGTAGGCGAGCTCGGGGGAATATTCTCTTTCCCCCGTTGTTAAGACGGATTTCTGAACTCTGTCCTGGTGGCGCAGAAGTTCAGAAGGCCAACCTAATTACTTGGAACAGGGTAACCTCTGGACAAGCCAGACCAATCAAGGTAGCGATCGCGGCGGTCAAGACTAGGTCTCAAGAGGGGTGAGGGTGACTGAAAGCTCGCAATGAGCACACAAAGCAAGAGCGCTTACAAACTACTCCAAACAGTTGTTATATCAAAAATATAAACACATTTATTTTAAGGCCTTTAAAACAATGACCGTAGCAAGAACATCACTCTATAACAATATTAAACCAACACATACCAAATCAACACAATATCTATACAAATACACAGTCGCAAGCGTTTAAAGCACGAAATATGCAGTCCACCTGAAAGGGAAGAAAACAGGCAGTGCGATAATGCTTTCGACTCAGTTCGCCTTCAGAAGCACCTAACTAGATGGAAGTCCGATCCCTGAGAAGAGTGGAGACTTGTGCTCAAAGTACCTGCAAGTGCTGGTGCCCACGGGCAAAGGAGAAGCTCTTCGGAGGAAGTCAGGCAGTTCGGGTTAGTGCACACAGAAGAAGAACAGGTTCCGTGACTCAAGCGCAGCCTCCACAGCGAGCAGAAGCAAAACGCGAGTACGGACGAAAAGGGAGCTGTTTTTACACAGAAGGGAAAAGCAATGGGCAACTGCAGGAGGGCGACCAGATCCTAGCTAATCTACTCACCGGTCCCCGAAGCAAGCAGACCCAGGCTTCTCCACTGTAGTTTCAGCAGCTGGCGGGTTCAGACGAGCAGGGAACGCTTTCCAGTCGTGTAGATCAAAAAGACGTCCCAATCGACGAAACCAGCACAGTTTTGTTGCCGCAGCAGGACAACAGAGCGGCCGTGCGTATCTGAATCAAAAGTACACTCCTCCCTTCAGACTTGGGAACGCCAAGTGTACTAAGCGTGGGAGAGTGACAAGGACTCGAGATACGGCACAACCTGACGGCGGTTACAGAGCAGGACTCCCTTGTAAACTGGTCAGTCAACTGGATGGCCCAGAGACACTTCCGAAGGCTTACTGCTAGGAGTTGATGAAGATGCCGGGAATAGCTGTTCCTGCTATTCCAATAGGTCGAAGCACCAATACAGGCCTTCTGGTTCGATGCAAGGAGGAAAGGGTTTCACAGGACGACAGCAGTGCAAAGGAGGATTCCTTCAGCGGGTCACCAGCGATTCCTCGGTCTAGCCTCTGGTTACAGGATACTTGGCTCCTGTATTCCTTCGTTCGTAAGAACTCAGGAGATCGACATGGTAGTGGTGTTTGCAGCCCCCTCTTATCCACGGTGCCCTTCGCGCCAAAACGGAGGGGACCCAATGGGAGAGCCGCCCATTAACACACACACCATACGTGGACCAATCACGGACCACGGTGGTCCCAGGCATTCACACCACCCTAGACTCTCTGGCACCCAGGATGTGTATTGGGACCAGACATCCCAGCCCACACCCTGGAGGCACACACACGGCATGTAGAAGCCCGCGAAAGCATCTGTGTTTCGCGGGAAAGTACATGCCCAAATAAGGAAGGCCCCGGGTCACCTGGACCCGGGGAAGGTGAAGGGAGCAAGACGGACAGCGGACAGGACAAAGGAGCCTCGTGGTCTGGCCATTTTGGGAGCCAGGCCACCATTTTGGGTTCAGGGCAAAAACGTGCTCAGAATGCCAAAAGGAGCTCAAAAAATACAAAACGATCGCTGCCACCAGCCCCGTCACTGAATCACTTGTGCCGATCACACACAATCCTAAACGAGTATCTAGGGCCTGTAGAAGGCTAGAGACCCAAGAGAGCTGTAACTTAACTTACAGTGCCCTCTTGTGTCGTGTTGCACTAAAGCTGCGACACGATAAAAGAAACTACGGGAAACAGCGTTCCCCGGTACTGACTGTCTTAAGGGCATGTCAGTTTCCCCGTAAGAAAAGGAGCGAAAGCCCAGAGAAGTGCGGCAGAAGGCTGTACTTCTCTGGCAAAGTCAACAACAAGGTTAAAAACAATAGCAAAAAGTTTAGGGGTTGCCACATGGAAGGAAAATTCCCTATAATTACGAAATCTTTCCTAACACTCGTCTTGACTTGTCGACTCCTTTCGCCTTGGGTTTCCCCTTCGCCTGGGGCGGCGTATTGGACTTGGCCAATGCTGCCCGTGCTTGAGACCGTGTGTAGGGTCTTTCGGCAGTGTCTCCTACGAGCCCTAAAGCTCTAAGATCATTGCCTAACAAGACCTTTCCCGGGACGTTTCTCGGAATGCTCACTGGAATCCTGACTGCTGTACCATTTAAAGTAAGATTTACAGGGATCACGGGAAACATACGGAGGGGGCCGTCAGCCAACTTAGTGGGCATCAGAGTAGCTCTGGCAACTTCCTCTGAGTCTACCAAGGTAGAATCCACTACAGTGCGACTGCACCCACTATCCCTAAGAGCTGGAGTATCTACTCCATTGATCAGCACACTGTCTTTAAAGTAGTGCTTGGTATTATCCGGAATCCTAGCATAAGCCTCTGCGACTTTAGGCTCCCAGGAACCCAGGGACACTAAAACTACCTCAGCCTCTATTCCGCTGGGAAATGAGTCTGAGGAGAAGGATGCTCCTGTAATCTCTTCTTCCTCGTAGGAGGAGAAGGCCAGATTAGCGGAGTGGACCCCCAAAGGTCTAACCTTACAACGGGGATCCCCCTTCACATGGTCAGTTGCTCCACAAGCAAAACAGGTTCCAATGGGTCTGTTTACATAGGGAGGCTTATTGTAACCGGAGTTCAGTTTCGGAGGCTGACCTCCACTACCCTGTGAGTTCTCTTGTGTCTTACCCTTGTTTTTCTTTTTGTGGCCCTTATGGGAAGAAGATTTAGCAGATTCCCCACCCTCCATATCTTTGGACTTTTTCCCTTCCTCCTGCTTACCAGGATGAGTTTTGTCCTTATGGGACACTCGATGTGACACCCATAAGTCTGCTGCAATGGCCAGCTTCTTAGGATCTATCTCCTTCGAATCGGCCAAATGCTGCTTAAGCTCCGGGGAAGAAGAAGCAAAAATGTGTTCCAGCATGACAAGATTTATCATGCCTTCGAAGGTAGAGACCTTATAGCCTTCGACCCAGCCAGTTAAGTTTTTCAAGGATTCAGCGACATAAGATACCCAAGTACCACCTTCCTTTTTCTTATACTCTCGAAAACGCTTTAAATATTGGGCCGGAGTCTTCCCAAACTTTAAAATGAGAGTTTGCTTTAACATTGCGAAATCAGCTCGCTCAGCCTTCGACATTTCCATGATGGCACTACAGCCAGAATGGGGCAGTCTACTGAGTAACCACGCAATTTTATCAGCATTGTCAACTTCTTGAACCTCGCATGCATACTCAAACGCATTCAGCCAGTCCATAATGTCATTCCTTTCCTCATACACACTGAGCAGATCTTTCGGAAACCGTGGATGAGAGGAGGCCCCAGACCCATGTCCAGGACCCTTGGATCCATTTGCAACCTGAAGCTTGGCCAGTTCCAACTGGTGATCCCTGTCTTTCTGTTTTTCTGCCTGTTCGATTTTTAGTTTGGCTATGCTGAATTCAAGCTCCTGCTGCCTAAACCGCAGCTCTTGCTTCTTGAATTCAAGCATAGCCTCCCCATCAGCACTGGCAGAGGAAACATTAGACATCTCGTCCTCCCTGTCCTCGTGGTCGCGGTGGATCAGTGCGGCGGCAGAACCGTCGGTTCTACCAGTGAGAGCAGCCCCACCACCTTCCGCACTGTCCTCAGAAGTGATAGCGTCAAGCTGCGCTTCTTGCCACGCCACGATTCTTTGGATCATTTCCAATTTCGTGCCTTGAGAGGAAACCCCTCTCTCCGCACACATCTTTTTTAGTGTTTCTGATTTAGAAGCATTCAAAGTTAACAAGGTACTTGTTTCCATACTGTTTGATAGGACTATGGCCTTTTTAAAGTTATACTATAACAATTCACTACGTGTACTGGTTGGAATAACCTGAAATGCCTTAGTTCGAGCGCAACACTGGATACCTTCAGTCGTATCCCACCGCTATACACCAATTTGTTAAGACGGATTTCTGAACTCTGTCCTGGCGGCGCAGAAGTTCAGAAGGCCAACCTAATTACTTGGAACAGGGTAACCTCTGGACAAGCCAGACCAATCAAGGTAGCGATCGCGGCGGTCAAGACTAGGTCTCAAGAGGGGTGAGGGTGACTGAAAGCTCGCAATGAGCACACAAAGCAAGAGCGCTTACAAACTACTCCAAACAGTTGTTATATCAAAAATAGATACACATTTATTTTAAGGCCTTTAAAATAATGACCGTAGCGAGAAAATCACAATATCACAATACTAAGCCAACACATACCATATCCACACAATATATATACAAATACACAGTCGCAAGCGTTTAAAGCACGAAATATGTAGACCACCTGAAAGGGAAGGAAAACAGGCAGTGCGATAATGCTTTCGACTCAGTTCGCCTTCATAGGCACCTAACTAGATGGAAGTCCGAGCCCTGCGAAGAGTGGAGCCTTGTGCTCAAAGTACCTGCACACGCTGGTGCCAACGGGCAAAAGGAGAAGCTCTTCGGAGGAAGTCAGGCAGTTCGGGTTAGTGCACAGCAGAAGAAGAACAGGTTCCGCAACTCAAGCGCAGCCTCCACAGCGGGCAGAAGCAGAGCGCGAGTACGGCAAAAGGGTGCTGTTTTTACACAGCAGGGAAAAGCAATGGGATACTGCAGGAGGGCGACCAGATGCTAGATATACTACTCACCGGTCCCCGAAGCAAGCAGACCCAGGCTTCTCCACGTTAGTTTCAGCAGCTGGCAGGTTCAGAAGAGCAGGGAACGCCTTGTAGTCGTGTAGAGCAAAAAGACGTCCCAATCGACGAAACCGGCACAGTTTGTTGCCGCAGCAGGACAACGGAGCGGCCGTGCGTACCTGAGTCAAAAGTACACTCCTCCCTTCAGACCTGGGAACGCCAAGTGCACGAAGCGTGGGAGAGTGACAAGGACTCGAGATACTGCACAACCTGGCGGCGGTTACAGAGCAAGACTCCCTTGTAAGCTGGTCAGTCAACTGGATGGCCCAGAGACGCTTCCGAAGGCTTACTTGGCAGGAGATGGTTGAAGATGCCGGGAATAGCTGTTCCTGCTATTCCAAAGGTCGAAGCACCAGTACAGGCCTTCTGGTTCGATCAAGGAGGAAAGGGTTTCACAGGACGACAGCAGTGCAAAGGAGGATTCCTTCAGCGGGTCACCAGCGATTCCTCGGTCCAGCCTCGTGGTTGCAGGATACTTGGCTCCTGTATTCCTTCGTTCGTGAGAACTCAGGAGATCGACATGGTAGTGGTGTTTCCAGCCCCCTCTTATCCACGGTCCCTTCGCGCCAAAACGGAGGGGAGCCAATGGGAGATCCGCTCATCAACACACATACCATACGTGGACCAATCACGGACCACGGTGGTCCCAGGCATTCACACCACCCTAGACTCTCTGGCACCCAGGATGTGTATTGGGACCAGACATCCCAGCCCACACCCTGGAGGCACACAAACGACATGTAGAAGCCCGCGAAAGCATCTGCGTTTCGCGGGAAAGTACATGCCCAAATAAGGAAGGCCCCGGGTCGCTCGACCTGGGGAAGGTGAAGGGAGCAAGACGGTCAGTGGACAGGACAAAGGAGCCTCGTGGTCTGGCCATTTTGGGAGCCAGGCCACCATTTTGGGTTCAGTGCGAAAAACGTGCTCAGAACGCCAAAAGGAGCTCAAAATAAACAAAACGATCGCTGCCACCATTCCAGTCCCTGAATGACTTGCACCGATCAAATACCATCCTAAACGAGTATCTAGGGCCTGTAGAAGGCTAGAGACCCAAGAGAGCTGTAACTTAGCTTACAGTGCCCTCTTGTGTCATGTTGCACTAAAGCCGCAACATGATAAAAGAAACTACGGGAAACAGCGTTCCCCGGTACTGACTGTCTTAAGGGCATGTCAGTTTCCCCGTAAGAAAGGAGCGAAAGCCCAGAGAAGTGCGGCAGAAGGCTGTACTTCTCTGGCAAAGTCAAGAACAAGGTTAAAAACAATAGCAAAAAGTTTAGGGGTTGCCACATGGAAGGAAAATTCCCTACAATTACGAAATCTTTCCTAACAGGTATTAGAAGCATTGAGATATCACATCTCATGCTATTGGAAGGATCTCAGGTTTGGAATTAGAAGCATTGAGATATCACATCTCATGCTATCAGAAGGGTCTCAGGATTGGAATGGGAAGGAGTTGGATATCACATCTCATGCTAAAGGGAGGGTCTCAGGTTTGGTATTAGAAGCCTTGAGATATCACATCTCAGGGTATAATAAGGGTCTCAGGATTGGAATGGGAAGGAGTTGGATATCACATCTCAAGCTATTTCAGGATTGGAATGGGAAGGAGTTTGATATCACATCTCAAGCTATAGGAAGGGTCTCAGGTTTGGGAAGGGAAGGATTGGGATTTCACATCTCATGTTATAGGATGGTTCTCATGTTTGGTTTTAGAAGCATTGAGATATCACATCTCATGCTATCGGAAGGGTCTCAGGTTTGGAATGGGAAGGAGTTGGATATCACATCTCATGTTATAGGAAGCATCTCAGGTTTGGTATTAGAAGCATTGAGATATCACATCTCATGCTATAGGAAGGGTCTCAGGATTGGAATGTGAAGGATTTGGATATCAAATCTCATGCTAAAGGAAGGGTCTCAGGTTTGGTATAAGCATTGAGATATCACATCTCTGCTATCGGAAGGGTCTCAGGATTGGATTGGGAAGGAGTTGGACATCCCTTCTCATGCTTTAGGAAGGGTCTCATGTTGGAATGGGAAGGAGTTGGATATCATATCTCATGTTATAGGAAGGGTCTCAAGATTGAAATGGGAAGGATTTGGATATCACATCTCTTGCTATATGAAGGGTCTCAGGTTTTTTATTAGAAACATTGAGATATCACATCTCATGCTATCGGAAGGGTTTCAGGATTGGAATGGGAAGGATTTGGATATCATATCTCATGTTATAGGACGGGTCCCAGGTTTGGTATTAGAAGCATTGAGATATCACATTTTATGGTATAGGAAGGGTCTCAGGGCTGGAATGGGAAGGAGTTGGATATCACATCTCATCCAATAGGAAGGGTCTCAGGTTTGGAATGGGAAGGAATTGGATATCACATCTCATGTTATAGGAAGGATCTCAGGATTGGAATGGGAAGGAGTTGGATATCCCTTCTCATGCTATAGGAAGGGTCTCAGGTTGGAATGGGAAGGATTTGGATATCACATCACTTGCTATAGGAAGGGTCTCAGGTTTTTTATTAGAAACATTGAGATATCACATCTCATGCTATAGGAAGGGTTTAAGGATTGGAATGGGAAGGAGTTGGATATCCCTTCTCATGCTATAGGAAGGGTCTCAGGTTGGAATGGGAAGGATTTGGATATCACATCTCTTGCTATAGGAAGGGTCTCAGGTTTTTTATTAGAAACATTGAGATATCACATCTCATGCTATAGGAAGGGTTTAAGGATTGGAATGGGAAGGATTTGGATATCACATCTCATGCTAAAGGAAGGGTCTCAGGTTTGGAAGGGGAAGGATTTGGATATCACATCTCATGTTATTTGACCGGTCTCAGGTTTGAGATATCAAGTCTCATGGTATAGGACGGGAGTTTGATATCACATCATGCCATGGTATGGGTCTCAGGTTTTGTAGAAGCATTGGGATATCACATCTCATGCTATCGGAAGGGTATCAGGATTGGATTTGGAAGGAGTTGTTGGATATCCCATCTCATGCTATAGGAAAGGTCTCAGGTTGGAATGGGAAAGAGTTGGATATCACATCTCATGTTATAGGAAGGGTCTCAAGATTGGAATGGGAAGGACTTGGATATCACATCTCATGCTGTAGGAAGGCTTTCAGGTTTGGAAAGGGAAGGAGTTGGATATCACATTTCATGTTAGAGGTAGGATCTCAGGTTTGGTATTAGAGACATTGAGATATCACATCTCATGCTATCAGAAGGGTATCAGGATTGGAATGGGAAGGAGTTGGATATCACATCTCATGCTAAAGGGAGGGTCTCAGGTTTGGGTGGGGAAGGATTTGGATATCACATCTCATGTTATAGGAAGGATCTCAGGTTTGGTATTAGAAGCATTGAGATATCACATCTCATGCTATCGGAAGGATCTCAGGTTTGGTATTAGAAGCATTGAGATATCACATCTCATGCTATAGGAAGGGTCTCAGGATTGGAATCGGAAGGAGTTGGATATCACATCTCATGCTATAGGAAGGGTCTCAGGTTTGGTATAAGCATTGAGATATCACATCTCTGCTATCGGAAGGGTCTCAGGATTGGATTGGGAAGGAGTTGGATATCACATCTCATGTTATAGGAAGGGTCTCCGGATTGGAATGTGAAGGATTTGGATATCACATCTCATGCTAAAGGAAGGGTCTCAGGTTTGGAATGGGAAGGAGTTGGATATGACATCTCTTGTTATAGGGAGGGTCTCAGGATTTGAATGGCAAGGTGTTGGATATCACATCTCATGCCATAGGAAGGGTCTCAGGTTTGGTATAAGCATTGAGATATCACATCTCTGCTATCGGAAGGGTCTCAGAATTGGATTGGGAAGGAGTTGGATATCCCTTCTCATGCTATAGGAAGGGTCTCAGGTTGGAATGGTAAGGAGTTGGATATCACATCTCATGCTATAGGGAGGGTTTCAGTTTTGATATTAGAAGCATTGAGATATCACATCTCATGCTATCGGAAGTGTCTCAGGATTGGAATGGGAAGTAGTTGGATATCACATATGCTAAAGGAAAGGTCTCAGGTTTGGAAGGGGAAGGATTTGGATCTCACATCTCATGTTTTAGGACGGGTCTCAGGTTTGGTATTAGAAGCCTTGAGATATCACATCTCATGGTATAATAAGGGTCTCAGGATTGGAATGGGAAGGAGTTGGATATCACATCTCAAGCTATTTCAGGATTGGAATGGGAAGGAGTTTGATATCACATCTCAAGCTATAGGAAGGGTCTCAGGTTTGGGAAGGGAAGGATTGGGATTTCACATCTCATGTTATAGGATGGTTCTCATGTTTGGTTTTAGAAGCATCGAGATATCACATCTCATGCTATCGGAAGGGTCTCAGGTTTGGAATGGGAAGGAGTTGGATATCACATCTCATGTTATAGGAAGCATCTCAGGTTTGGTATTAGAAGCATTGAGATATCACATCTCATGCTATAGGAAGGGTCTCAGGATTGGAATGTGAAGGATTTGGATATCAAATCTCATGCTAAAGGAAGGGTCTCAGGTTTGGTATAAGCATTGAGATATCACATCTCTGCTATCGGAAGGGTCTCAGGATTGGATTGGGAAGGAGTTGGACATCCCTTCTCATGCTATAGGAAGGGTCTCATGTTGGAATGGGAAGGAGTTGGATATCATATCTCATGTTATAGGAAGGGTCTCAAGATTGAAATGGGAAGTATTTGGATATCACATCTCTTGCTATATGAAGGGTCTCAGGTTTTTTATTAGAAACATTGAGATATCACATCTCATGCTATCGGAAGGGTTTCAGGATTGGAATGGGAAGGACTTGGATATCACATCTCATGCTAAAGGAAGGGTCTCAGTTTTGGTAGAAGCATTGCGATATCACATCTCATGCTATAGGAAGGGTCTCAGGATTGGAATCGGAAGGAGTTGGATATCACATCTCATGCTATAGGAAGGGTCTCAGGTTTGGTATAAGCATTGAGATATCACATCTCTGCTATCGGAAGGGTCTCAGGATTGGATTGGGAAGGAGTTGGATATCACATCTCATGTTATAGGAAGGGTCTCCGGATTGGAATGTGAAGGATTTGGATATCACATCTCATGCTAAAGGAAGGGTCTCAGGTTTGGAATGGGAAGGAGTTGGATATGACATCTCTTGTTATAGGGAGGGTCTCAGGATTTGAATGGCAAGGTGTTGGATATCACATCTCATGCCATAGGAAGGGTCTCAGGTTTGGTATAAGCATTGAGATATCACATCTCTGCTATCGGAAGGGTCTCAGGATTGGATTGGGAAGGAGTTGGATATCCCTTCTCATGCTATAGGAAGGGTCTCAGGTTGGAATGGGAAGGAGTTGGATATCACATCTCATGCTATAGGGAGGGTTTCAGTTTTGATATTAGAAGCATTGAGATATCACATCTCATGCTATCGGAAGTGTCTCAGGATTGGAATGGGAAGTAGTTGGATATCACATATGCTAAAGGAAAGGTCTCAGGTTTGGAAGGGGAAGGATTTGGATCTCACATCTCATGTTTTAGGACGGGTCTCAGGTTTGGTATTAGAAGCCTTGAGATATCACATCTCATGGTATAATAAGGGTCTCAGGATTGGAATGGGAAGGAGTTGGATATCACATCTCAAGCTATTTCAGGATTGGAATGGGAAGGAGTTTGATATCACATCTCAAGCTATAGGAAGGGTCTCAGGTTTGGGAAGGGAAGGATTGGGATTTCACATCTCATGTTATAGGATGGTTCTCATGTTTGGTTTTAGAAGCATTGAGATATCACATCTCATGCTATCGGAAGGGTCTCAGGTTTGGAATGGGAAGGAGTTGGATATCACATCTCATGTTATAGGAAGCATCTCAGGTTTGGTATTAGAAGCATTGAGATATCACATCTCATGCTATAGGAAGGGTCTCAGGATTGGAATGTGAAGGATTTGGATATCAAATCTCATGCTAAAGGAAGGGTCTCAGGTTTGGTATAAGCATTGAGATATCACATCTCTGCTATCGGAAGGGTCTCAGGATTGGATTGGGAAGGAGTTGGACATCCCTTCTCATGCTATAGGAAGGGTCTCATGTTGGAATTGGAAGGAGTTGGATATCATATCTCATGTTATAGGAAGGGTCTCAAGATTGAAATGGGAAGTATTTGGATATCACATCTCTTGCTATATGAAGGGTCTCAGGTTTTTTATTAGAAACATTGAGATATCACATCTCATGCTATCGGAAGGGTTTCAGGATTGGAATGGGAAGGATTTGGATATCATATCTCATGTTATAGGACGGGTCCCAGGTTTGGTATTAGAAGCATTGAGATATCACATCTTATGGTATAGGAAGGGTCTCAGGTTTGGAATGGGAAGGAGTTGGATATCACATCTCATCCAATAGGAAGGGTCTCAGGTTTGGAATGGGAAGGAATTGGATATCACATCTCATGTTATAGGAAGGATCTCAGGATTGGAATGGGAAGGAGTTGGATATCCCTTCTCATGCTATAGGAAGGGTCTCAGGTTGGAATGGGAAGGATTTGGATATCACATCTCTTGCTATAGGAAGGGTCTCAGGTTTTTTATTAGAAACATTGAGATATCACATCTCATGCTATAGGAAGGGTTTAAGGATTGGAATGGGAAGGAGTTGGATATCCCTTCTCATGCTATAGGAAGGGTCTCAGGTTGGAATGGGAAGGATTTGGATATCACATCTCTTGCTATAGGAAGGGTCTCAGGTTTTTTATTAGAAACATTGAGATATCACATCTCATGCTATAGGAAGGGTTTAAGGATTGGAATGGGAAGGATTTGGATATCACATCTCATGCTATAGGAAGGGTCTCAGGTTGGAATGGGAAGGATTTGGATATCACATCTCTTGCTATAGGAAGGGTCTCAGGTTTTTTATTAGAAACATTGAGATATCACATCTCATGCTATAGGAAGGGTTTAAGGATTGGAATGGGAAGGAGTTGGATATCCCTTCTCATGCTATAGGAAGGGTCTCAGGTTGGAATGGGAAGGATTTGGATATCACATCTCTTGCTATAGGAAGGGTCTCAGGTTTTTTATTAGAAACATTGAGATATCACATCTCATGCTATAGGAAGGGTTTAAGGATTGGAATGGGAAGGATTTGGATATCACATCTCATGCTAAAGGAAGGGTCTCAGGTTTGGAAGGGGAAGGATTTGGATATCACATCTCATGTTATTTGACCGGTCTCAGGTTTGGTATTAGAAGCATTGAGATATCAAGTCTCATGGTATAGGACGGGAGTTTGATATCACATCATGCCATGGTATGGGTCTCAGGTTTTGTAGAAGCATTGGGATATCACATCTCATGCTATCGGAAGGGTATCAGGATTGGATTTGGAAGGAGTTGTTGGATATCCCATCTCATGCTATAGGAAAGGTCTCAGGTTGGAATGGGAAAGAGTTGGATATCACATCTCATGTTATAGGAAGGGTCTCAAGATTGGAATGGGAAGGACTTGGATATCACATCTCATGCTGTAGGAAGGCTCTCAGGTTTGGAAAGGGAAGGAGTTGGATATCACATTTCATGTTAGAGGTAGGATCTCAGGTTTGGTATTAGAGGCATTGAGATATCACATCTCATGCTATCAGAAGGGTATCAGGATTGGAATGGGAAGGAGTTGGATATCACATCTCATGCTAAAGGGAGGGTCTCAGGTTTGGATGGGGAAGGATTTGGATATCACATCTCATGTTATAGGAAGGATCTCAGGTTTGGTATTAGAAGCATTGAGATATCACATCTCATGCTATCGGAAGGATCTCAGGTTTGGTATTAGAAGCATTGAGATATCACATCTCATGCTATAGGAAGGCTCTCAGGATTGGAATGGGAAGGACTTGGATATCACATCTCAGGCTAAAGGAAGGGTCTCAGTTTTGGTAGAAGCATTGCGATATCACATCTCATGCTATAGGAAGGGTCTCAGGATTGGAATCGGAAGGAGTTGGATATCACATCTCATGCTATAGGAAGGGTCTCAGGTTTGGTATAAGCATTGAGATATCACATCTCTGCTATCGGAAGGGTCTCAGGATTGGATTGGGAAGGAGTTGGATATCACATCTCATTTTATAGGAAGGGTCTCCGGATTGGAATATGAAGGATTTGGATATCACATCTCATGCTAAAGGAAGGGTCTCAGGTTTGGAATGGGAAGGAGTTGGATATGACATCTCTTGTTATAGGGAGGGTCTCAGGATTTGAATGGCAAGGTGTTGGATATCACATCTCATGCCATAGGAAGGGTCTCAGGTTTGGTATAAGCATTGAGATATCACATCTCTGCTATCGGAAGGGTCTCAGGTTTGGTATAAGCATTGAGATATCACATCTCTGCTATCGGAAGGGTCTCAGGATTGGATTGTGAAGGAGTTGGATATCACATCTCATGTTATAGGAAGGGTCTCCCGATTGGAATGTGAAGGATTTGGATATCACATCTCATGCTAAAGGAAGGGTCTCAGGTTTGGAATGGGAAGGAGTTGGATATGACATCTCTTGTTATAGGGAGGGTCTCAGGATTTGAATGGCAAGGTGTTGGATATCACATCTCATGCCATAGGAAGGGTCTCAGGTTTGGTATAAGCATTGAGATATCACATCTCTGCTATCGGAAGGGTCTCAGGATTGGATTGGGAAGGAGTTGGATATCCCTTCTCATGCTATAGGAAGGGTCTCAGGTTGGAATGGGAAGGAGTTGGATATCACATCTCATGCTATAGGGAGGGTTTCAGTTTTGATATTAGAAGCATTGAGATATCACATCTCATGCTATCGGAAGTGTCTCAGGATTGGAATGGGAAGGAGCTGGATATTACATCTCATGCTAAAGGAAGGGTCTCAGGTTTGGAACGGGAAGGAGTTGGATATCCGATCTCATGTTATAGGAAGGGTCTCAGGTTTGGTATAAGCATTGAGATATCACATCTCTGCTATCGGAAGTGTCTCAGGATTGGAATGGGAAGGAGTTGGATATCCCATCTCATGTTATAGGACGGGTCTCAGGATTGTTATTAGAATCATTGAGATATCATATTGCATGCTGTAGGAAGGGTCTAAGGATTGGAATGGGAAAGACTTGGATATCACATCTCATGCTATAGGAAGGGTCTGAGGTTTGGTATAAGCATTGAGATATCAAATCTCATGCTATAGGAAGGGTCTCAGGATTGGAATGGAAGGAGTTGGATATCACATCTCATGTTATAGGAAGGATCTCAGGTTTGGTATTAGAAGCATTGAGACATCACATCTCATGCTATAGGAAGGGTCTCAGGATTGGAATGGGAAGGAGTTGGATATCACATCTCATGCTATAGGAAGGGTCTCAGGTTTGGTATAAGCATTGAGATATCACATCTCATGCTATAGGAAGGGTCTCAGGATTGGAATGGGAAGGAGTTGTATATGACATCTCATGCCGTAGGAAGGGTCTCAGGTTTGGTATAAGCATTGAGATATCACAGCTCATGCTATAGGAAGAGTCTCAGGTTTGGGAAGGGAAGGATTTGGATTTCACATCTCATGTTATAGGACGGTTCTCATGTTTGGTTTTTGAAGCATTGAGATATCACATCTCATGCTATCGGAAGGGTCTCAGGTTTGGTATTAGAAGCATTGAGATATCACATCTCATGCTATAGGATTGGTCTCTGGATTGGAATGTGAAGGATTTGGATATCACATCTCATGCTAAAGGAAGGGTCTCAGGTTTGGAATGGGAAGGAGTTGGATATGACATCTCTTGTTATAGGGAGGGTCTCAGGTTTGGTATTAGAAGCATTGAGATATCACATCTCATGCTATAGGAAGTGTCTCAGGATTGGAATGGGAAGGACTTGGATATCACATCTCATGCTATAGGGAGGGTCTCAAGTTTGATATTAGAAGCATTGAGATATCACATCTCATGCTATAGGAAGAGTCTCAGGTTTGGGAAGGGAAGGATTTGGATTTCACATCTCATGTTATAGGACGGTTCTCATGTTTGGTTTTTGAAGCATTGAGATATCACATCTCATGCTATCGGAAGGGTCTCAGGTTTGGTATTAGAAGCATTGAGATATCACATCTCATGCTATAGGATTGGTCTCTGGATTGGAATGTGAAGGATTTGGATATCACATCTCATGCTAAAGGAAGGGTCTCAGGTTTGGAATGGGAAGGAGTTGGATATGACATCTCTTGTTATAGGGAGGTTCTCAGGATTTGAATGGCAAGGAGTTGGATATCACATCTCATGCCATAGGAAGGGTCTCAGGTTTGGTATAAGCATTGAGATTTCACATCTCTGCTATAGGAAGGGTCTCAGGATTGGATTGGGAAGGAGTTGGATATCACATCTCATGTTATAGGAAGGGTCTCCGGATTGGAATGTGAAGGATTTGGATATCACATCTCATGCTAAAGGAAGGGTCTCAGGTTTGGAATGGGAAGGAGTTGGATATGACATCTCTTGTTATAGGGAGGGTCTCAGGATTTGAATGGCAAGGAGTTGGATATCACATCTCATGCCATAGGAAGGGTCTCAGGTTTGGTATAAGCATTGAGATATCACATCTCTGCTATCGGAAGGGTCTCAGGATTGGATTGGGAAGGAGTTGGATATCCCTTCTCATGCTATAGGAAGGGTCTCAGGTTGGAATGGGAAGGAGTTGGATATCACATCTCATGCTAAAGGAAGGGTCTCAGGTTTGGTAGAAACATTGAGATATCACATCTCATGCTATCGGAAGTGTCTCAGGATTGGAATGGGAAGGAGCTGGATATTACATCTCATGCTAAAGGAAGGGTCTCAGGTTTGGAACGGGAAGGAGTTGGATATCCGATCTCATGTTATAGGAAGGATCTCAGGTTTGGTATAAGCATTGAGATATCACATCTCTGCTATCGGAAGTGTCTCAGGATTGGAATGGGAAGGAATTGGATATCCCATCTCATGTTATAGGACGGGTCTCAGGATTGTTATTAGAATCATTGAGATATCATATTGCATGCTGTATGAAGGGTCTAAGGATTGAAATGGGAAAGACTTGGATATCACATCTCATGCTATAGGAAGGGTCTCAGGTTTGGTATAAGCATTGAGATATCAAATCTCATGCTATAGGAAGGGTCTCAGGATTGGAATGGAAGGAGTTGGATATCACATCTCATGTTATAGGAAGGATCTCAGGTTTGGTATTAGAAGCATTGAGACATCACATCTCATGCTATAGGAAGGGTCTCAGGATTGGAATGGGAAGGAGTTGGATATCACATCTCATGCTATAGGAAGGGTCTCAGGTTTGGTATAAGCATTGAGATATCACATCTCATGCTTTAGGAAGGGTCTCAGGATTGGAATGGGAAGGAGTTGTATATGACATCTCATGCCGTAGGAAGGGTCTCAGGTTTGGTATAAGCATTGAGATATCACATCTCATGCTATCAGAAGAGTCTCAGGATTGGAATGGGAAGGAGTTGGATATCCCATCTCATGTTATAGGAAGAGTCTCAGGTTTGGTATTAGAAGCATTGAGATATCACATCTCATGCTATAGGAAGTGTCTCAGGATTGGAATGGGAAGGACTTGGATATCACATCTCATGCTATAGGGAGGGTCTCAAGTTTGATATTAGAAGCATTGAGATATCACATCTCATGCTATAGGAAGAGTCTCAGGTTTGGGAAGGGAAGGATTTGGATTTCACATCTCATGTTATAGGATGGTTCTCATGTTTGGTTTTTGAAGCATTGAGATATCACATCTCATGCTATCGGAAGGGTCTCAGGTTTGGTATAAGAAGCATTGAGATATCACATCTCATGCTATAGGATTGGTCTACGGATTGGAATGTGAAGGATTTGGATATCACATCTCATGCTAAAGGAAGGGTCTCAGGTTTGGAATGGGAAGGAGTTGGATATGACATCTCTTGTTATAGGGAGGGTCTCAGGATTTGAACGGCAAGGAGTTAGATATCACATCTCATGCCATAGGAAGGGTCTCAGGTTTGGTATAAGCATTGAGATATCACATCTCTGCTATCGGAAGGGTCTCAGGATTGGAATGGGAAGGACTTAGATATCACATCTCATGCTATAGGGAGGGTCTCAGTTTTGATATTAGAAGCATTCATGCTATCAGAAGGGTCTCAGGATTGGAATGGGAAGGAGTCGGATATCACATCTCATGCTAAAGGGAGGGTCTCAGGTTTGGAAGTGGAAGGATTTGGATATCACATCTCATGTTATAGGAAGGATCTCAGGTTTGGTATTAGAAGCATTGAGATATCACATCTCATGCTATAGGAAAGGTCTCAGGATTGGAATGGGAAGGAGTTGGATATCACATCTCAAGCTATAGGAAGGGTCTCAGGATTGGAATGGGAAGGAGTTGGATATCACATCTCAAGCTATAGGAAGGGTCTCAGGATTGGAATGGGAAGGAGTTGGATATCACATCTCATGCTATAGGAAGGGTCTCAGGTTTGGAATCGGAAGGAGTTGTATATGACATCTCATGCCATAGGAAGGGTCTCAGGTTTGGTATAAGCATTGAGATATCACATCTCTGCTATGGGAAGGGTCTCAGGATTGGAATGGGAAGGAGTTGGATATCCCATCTCGTTATAGGAAGGGTCTCAGGTTTGGTATTAGAAGCATTGAGATATCACATCTCATGGCATAGGACGGGTCTCAGAATTGGAATGGGAAGGACTTGGATATCACATCTCATGTTATAGGAAGGGACTCAGGTTTGGTATTAGAAGCATTGAGATATCACATCTCATGCTATAGGAAGGGTCTTAGGATTGGAATGGGAAGGACTTGGATATCACATCTCATGTTATAGGATGGGTCTCAGGTTTGGTATTAGAAGCATTGAGATATCACATCTCATGCTATGGGAAGGGTCTCAGAATTGGAATGGGAAGGAGTTGGATATCACATCTCAAGCTATAGGAAGGGTCTCAGGATTGGAATGGGAAGGAGTTTGATATCACATCTCATGCCATGTATGGGTCTCAGGTTTTGTAGAAGCATTGGGATATCACATCTCATGCTATCGGAAGGGTATCAGGATTGGATTTGGAAGGAGTTGGATATCCCATCTCATGTTATAGGAAGAGTCTCAGGTTTGGTATTAGAAGCATTGAGATATCACATCTCATGCTATAGGAAGTGTCTCAGGATTGGAATGGGAAGGACTTGGATATCACATCTCATGCTATAGGGAGGGTCTCAAGTTTGATATTAGAAGCATTGAGATATCACATCTCATGCTATAGGAAGAGTCTCAGGTTTGGGAAGGGAAGGATTTGGATTTCACATCTCATGTTATAGGATGGTTCTCATGTTTGGTTTTTGAAGCATTGAGATATCACATCTCATGCTATCGGAAGGGTCTCAGGTTTGGTATTAGAAGCATTGAGATATCACATCTCATGCTATAGGATTGGTCTACGGATTGGAATGTGAAGGATTTGGATATCACATCTCATGCTAAAGGAAGGGTCTCAGGTTTGGAATGGGAAGGAGTTGGATATGACATCTCTTGTTATAGGGAGGGTCTCAGGATTTGAACGGCAAGGAGTTGGATATCACATCTCATGCCATAGGAAGGGTCTCAGGTTTGGTATAAGCATTGAGATATCACATCTCTGCTATCGGAAGGGTCTCAGGATTGGAATGGGAAGGACTTAGATATCACATCTCATGCTATAGGGAGGGTCTCAGTTTTGATATTAGAAGCATTCATGCTATCAGAAGGGTCTCAGGATTGGAATGGGAAGGAGTCGGATATCACATCTCATGCTAAAGGGAGGGTCTCAGGTTTGGAAGTGGAAGGATTTGGATATCACATCTCATGTTATAGGAAGGATCTCAGGTTTGGTATTAGAAGCATTGAGATATCACATCTCATGCTATAGGAAAGGTCTCAGGATTGGAATGGGAAGGAGTTGGATATCACATCTCAAGCTATAGGAAGGGTCTCAGGATTGGAATGGGAAGGAGTTGGATATCACATCTCAAGCTATAGGAAGGGTCTCAGGATTGGAATGGGAAGGAGTTGGATATCACATCTCATGCTATAGGAAGGGTCTCAGGTTTGGAATCGGAAGGAGTTGTATATGACATCTCATGCCATAGGAAGGGTCTCAGGTTTGGTATAAGCATTGAGATATCACATCTCTGCTATGGGAAGGGTCTCAGGATTGGAATGGGAAGGAGTTGGATATCCCATCTCGTTATAGGAAGGGTCTCAGGTTTGGTATTAGAAGCATTGAGATATCACATCTCATGGCATAGGACGGGTCTCAGAATTGGAATGGGAAGGACTTGGATATCACATCTCATGTTATAGGAAGGGACTCAGGTTTGGTATTAGAAGCATTGAGATATCACATCTCATGCTATAGGAAGGGTCTTAGGATTGGAATGGGAAGGACTTGGATATCACATCTCATGTTATAGGATGGGTCTCAGGTTTGGTATTAGAAGCATTGAGATATCACATCTCATGCTATGGGAAGGGTCTCAGAATTGGAATGGGAAGGAGTTGGATATCACATCTCAAGCTATAGGAAGGGTCTCAGGATTGGAATGGGAAGGAGTTTGATATCACATCTCATGCCATGTATGGGTCTCAGGTTTTGTAGAAGCATTGGGATATCACATCTCATGCTATCGGAAGGGTATCAGGATTGGATTTGGAAGGAGTTGGATATCCCATCTCATGCTATAGGAAGGGTCTCAGGTTGGAATGGGAAGGAGTTGGATATCTCATCTCATGTTATAGGAAGGGTCTCAGGATTGGAATGGGAAGGACTTGGATATCACATCTCATGTTATAGGAAGGGTCTCAGGTTTGGTATTAGAATGCTATAGGAAGGGTCTCAGGATTGGAATGGGAAGGAGTTGGATATCACATCTCAAGCTATAGGAAGGGTCTCATGATTGGAATGGGAAGGAGTTGGATATCACATCTCAAGCTATAGGAAGGGTCTCAGGATTGGAATGGGAAGGAGTTGGATATCACATCTCATGCTATAGGAAGGGTCTCAGGTTTGGTATAAGCATTGAGATATCCCATCTCATGCTATAGGAAGGGTCTCAGGTTTGGAATCGGAAGGAGTTGTATATGACATCTCTTGCCATAGGAAGGGTCTCAGGTTTGGTATAAGCATTGAGATATCACATCTCTGCTATCGGAAGGGTCTCAGGATTGGAATGGGAAGGAGTTGGATATCACATCTCAAGCTATAGGAAGGGTCTCAGGATTGGAATGGGAAGGACTTGGATATCACATCTCATGTTATAGGAAGGGTCTCAGGTTTGGTATTAGAAGCATTGCGATATCACATCTCATGCTATAGGAAGGGTCTCAGGATTGGAATGGGAAGGACTTGGATATCACATCTCATGTTATAGGAAGGGTCTCAGGTTTGGTATTAGAAGCATTGAGATATCACATCTCATGCTATCGGAAGGATCTCAGGTTTGGTATTAGAGGCATTGAGATATCACATCTCATGCTATCAGAAGGGTCTCAGGATTGGAATGGGAAGGAGTCGGATTTCACATTTCATGCTAAAGGGAGGGTCTCAGGTTTGGAAGGGGAAGGATTTGGATATCACATCTCATGTTATAGGAAGGATCTCAGGTTTGGTATTAGAAGCATTGAGATATCACATCTCATGCTATCGGAAGGATCTCAGGTTTGGTATTAGAGGCATTGAGATATCACATCTCATTCTATCAGAAGGGTCTCGGGATTGGAATGGGAAGGAGTTGGATATCACATCTCATGCTAAAGGGAGGGTCTCGGGTTTGGAAGGGGAAGGATTTGGATATCACATCTCATGTTATAGGAAGGATCTCAGGTTTGGTATTAGCATTGAGATATCCCATCTGATGCTACAGGAAGGGTCTCAGGTTTGGAATCAGAAGGAGTTGTATATGACATCTCATGCCATAGGAAGGGTCTCAGGTTTGGTATAAGAATTGAGATATCACATCTCTGCTATCGGAAGGGTCTCAGGATTGGAATGGAGAGGAGTTGGATATCCCATCTTGTTATAGGAAGGGTCTCAGGTTTGGTGTTAGAAGCATTGAGATATCACATCTCATGTTATAGGACGGGTCTCAGAATTGGAATGGGAAGGAGTTGGATATCACATCTCAAGCTATAGGAAGGGTCTCAGGATTGGAATGGGAAGGTTTTGGATATCACATCTCATGTTATAGGAAGGGTCTCAGGTTTGGTATTAGAAGCATTGAGATATCACATCTCATGGTATAGGACGGGTCTCAGAATTGGAATGGGAAGGAGTTGGATATCACATCTCAAGCTATAGGAAGGGTCTCAGGATTGGAATGGGAAGGTTTTGGATATCACATCTCATGTTATAGGAAGGGTCTCAGGTTTGGTATTAGAAGCATTGAGATATCACATCTCATGCTATAGGAAGGGTCTCAGGATTGGAATGGGAAGGACTTGGATATCACATCTCATGTTATAGGAAGGGTCTCAGGTTTGGTATTAGAAGCATTGAGATATCACATCTCATGCTATAGGAAGGGTCTCAGGATTGGAATGGGAAGGACTTGGATATCACATCTCATGTTATAGGACGGGTCTCAGGTTTGGTATTAGAATCATTGGGATATCACATCTGATGCTATAGGAAGGGTCTCAGGATTGGAAGGGGAAGGATTTGGATATCACATCTCATGTTATAGGACCAGTCTCATGTTTGGTATTAGAAGCATTGAGATATCAAGTCTCATGGTATAGGACGGGTCTCAGAATTGGAATGGGAAGGAGTTGGATATCACATCTCAAGCTATAGGAAGGGTCTCAGGATTGGAATGGGAAGGAGTTTGATATCACATCTCATGCCATGTATGGGTCTGAGGTTTTGTAGAAGCATTGGGATATCACATCTCATGCTATCGGAAGGGTATCAGGATTGGATCTGGAAGGAGTTGGATATCCCATCTCATGCTATAGGAAGGGTCTCAGGTTGGAATGGGAAGGAGTTGGATATCACATCTCATGTTATAGGAAGGGTCTCAGGATTGGAATGGGAAGGACTTGGATATCACATCTCATGCTATAGGAAGGCTCTCAGGTTTGGAAGGGGAAGGAGTTGGATATCACATTTCATGTTAGAGGAAGGATCTCACGTTTGGTATTAGAGGCATTGAGATATCACATCTCATGCTATCGGAAGGATCTCAGGTTTGGTATTAGAGGCATTGAGATATCACATCTCATGCTATCAGAAGGGTCTCAGGATTGGAATGGGAAGGAGTCGGATATCACATCTCATGCTAAAGGGAGGGTCTCAGGTTTGGAAGTGGAAGGATTTGGATATCACATCTCATGTTATAGGAAGGATCTCAGGTTTGGTATTAGAAGCATTGAGATATCACATCTCATGCTATAGGAAAGATCTCAGGATTGGAATGGGAAGGAGTTGGATATCACATCTCAAGCTATAGGAAGGGTCTCAGGATTGGAATGGGAAGGAGTTGGATATCACATCTCAAGCTATAGGAAGGGTCTCAGGATTGGAATGGGAAGGAGTTGGATATCACATCTCATGCTATAGGAAGGGTCTCAGGTTTGGAATCGGAAGGAGTTGTATATGACATCTCATGCCATAGGAAGGGTCTCAGGTTTGGTATAAGCATTGAGATATCACATCTCTGCTATGGGAAGGGTCTCAGGATTGGAATGGGAAGGAGTTGGATATCCCATCTCGTTATAGGAAGGGTCTCAGGTTTGGTATTAGAAGCATTGAGATATCACATCTCATGGCATAGGACGGGTCTCAGAATTGGAATGGGAAGGAGTTGGATATCACATCTCAAGCTATAGGAAGGGTCTCGGGATTAGAATGGGAAGGACTTGGATATCACATCTCATGTTATAGGAAGGGACTCAGGTTTGGTATTAGAAGCATTGAGATATCACATCTCATGCTATAGGAAGGGTCTTAGGATTGGAATGGGAAGGACTTGGATATCACATCTCATGTTATAGGATGGGTCTCAGGTTTGGTATTAGAAGCATTAAGATATCACATCTCATGCTATGGGAAGGGTCTCAGAATTGGAATGGGAAGGAGTTGGATAGCACATCTCAAGCTATAGGAAGGGTCTCAGGATTGGAATGGGAAGGAGTTTGATATCACATCTCATGCCATGTATGGGTCTCAGGTTTTGTAGAAGCATTGGGATATCACATCTCATGCTATCGGAAGGGTATCAAGATTCGATTTGGAAGGAGTTGGATATCCCATCTCATGCTATAGGAAGGGTCTCAGGTTGGAATGGGAAGGAGTTGGATATCACATCTCATGTTATACGAAGGGTCTCAGGATTGGAATGGGAAGGACTTGGATATCACATCTCATGTTATACGAAGGGTCTCAGGATTGGAATGGGAAGGACTTGGATATCACATCTCATGTTATAGGAAGGGTCTCAGGTTTGGTATTAGAATGCTATAGGAAGGGTCTCAGGATTGGAATGGGAAGGAGTTGGATATCACATCTCAAGCTATAGGAAGGGTCTCAGGATTGGAATGGGAAGGAGTTGGATATCACATCTCAAGCTATAGGAAGGGTCTCAGGATTGGAATGGGAAGGAGTTGGATATCACATCTCATGCTATAGGAAGGGTCTCAGGTTTGGTATAAGCATTGAGATATCCCATCTCATGCTATAGGAAGGGTCTCAGGTTTGGAATCGGAAGGAGTTGTATATGACATCTCTTGCCATAGGAAGGGTCTCAGGTTTGGTATAAGCATTGAGATATCACATCTCTGCTATCGGAAGGGTCTCAGGATTGGAATGGGAAGGAGTTGGATATCCCATCTCGTTATAGGAAGGGTCTCAGGTTTGGTATTAGAAGCATTGAGATATCACATCTCATGGTATAGGACGGGTTTCAGAATTGGAATGGGAAGGAGTTGGATATCACATCTCAAGCTATAGGAAGGGTCTCAGGATTGGAATGGGAAGGACTTGGATATCACATCTCATGTTATAGGAAGGGTCTCAGGTTTGGTATTAGAAGCATTGCGATATCACATCTCATGCTATAGGAAGGGTCTCAGGATTGGAATGGGAAGGACTTGGATATCACATCTCATGTTATAGGAAGGGTCTCAGGTTTGGTATTAGAAGCATTGAGATATCACATCTCATGCTATCGGAAGGATCTCAGGTTTGGTATTAGAGGCATTGAGATATCACATCTCATGCTATCAGAAGGGTCTCAGGATTGGAATGGGAAGGAGTCGGATATCACATCTCATGCTAAAGGGAGGGTCTCAGGTTTACTATTAGAAGCATTGAGATATCACATCTCATGTTATAGGAAGGATCTCACGTTTGGTATTAGAGGCATTGAGATATCACATCTCATGCTATCGGAAGGATCTCAGGTTTGGTATTAGAGGCATTGAGATATCACATCTCATGCTATCAGAAGGGTCTCAGGATTGGAATGGGAAGGAGTCGGATATCACATCTCATGCTAAAGGGAGGGTCTCAGGTTTGGAAGTGGAAGGATTTGGATATCACATCTCATGTTAGAGGTAGGATCTCAGGTTTGGTATTAGAGGCATTGAGATATCACATCTCATGCTATCAGAAGGGTCTCAGGATTGGAATGGGAAGGAGTCGGATATCACATCTCATGCTAAAGGGAGGGTCTCAGGTTTGGAAGGGGAAGGATTTGGATATCACATCTCATGTTATAGGAAGGATCTCAGGTTTGGTATTAGAAGCATTGAGATATCACATCTCATGCTATCGGAAGGATCTCAGGTTTGGTATTAGAGGCATTGAGATATCACATCGCATGCTATCAGAAGGGTCTCGGGATTGGAATGGGAAGGAGTTGGATATCACATCTCATGCTAAAGGGAGGGTCTCGGGTTTGGAAGGGGAAGGATTTGGATATCACATCTCATGTTATAGGAAGGATCTCAGGTTTGGTATTAGCATTGAGATATCCCATCTGATGCTATAGGAAGGGTCTCAGGTTTGGAATCGGAAGGAGTTGTATATGACATCTCATGCCATAGGAAGGGTCTCAGGTTTGGTATAAGCATTGAGATATCACATCTCTGCTATCGGAAGGGTCTCAGGATTGGAATGGGAAGGAGTTGGATATCCCATCTCGTTATAGGAAGGATCTCAGGTTTGGTATTAGAAGCATTGAGATATCACATCTCATGGTATAGGACGGGTCTCAGAATTGGAATGGGAAGGAGTTGGATATCACATCTCAAGCTATAGGAAGGGTCTCCGGATTGGAATGGGAAGGACTTGGATATCACATCTCATGTTATAGGAAGGGTCTCAGGTTTGGTATTAGAAGCATTGAGATATCACATCTCATGCTATAGGAAGGGTCTCAGGATTGGAATGGGAAGGACTTGGATATCACATCTCATGTTATAGGAAGGGTCTCAGGTTTGGTATTAGAAGCATTGAGATATCACATCTCATGCTATCGGAAGGGTCTCTGGATTGGAATGGGAAGGACTTGGATATCACATCTCATGATAAAGGAAGGGTCTAAGGTTTGGAAGGGGAAGGATTTGGATATCACATCTTATGTTATAGGACCGGTCTCAGGTTTGGTATTGGAAGCATTGAGATATCAAGTCTCATGGTATAGGACGGGTCTCAGAATTGGAATGGGAAGGAGTTGGATATCACATCTCAAGCTATAGGAAGGGTCTCAGGATTGGAATGGGAAGGAGTTTGATATCACATCTCATGCCATGTATGGGTCTCAGGTTTTGTAGAAGCATTGGCATATCACATCTCATGCTATCGGAAGGGTATCAGGATTGGATCTGGAAGGAGTTGGATATCCCATCTCATGCTATAGGAAGGGTCTCAGGTTGGAATGGGAAGGAGTTGGATATCACATCTCATGTTATAGGAAGGGTCTCAGGATTGGAATGGGAAGGACTTGGATATCACATCTCATGCTATAGGAAGGCTCTCAGGTTTGGAAGGGGAAGGAGTTGGATATCACATTTCATGTTAGAGGAAGGATCTCAGGTTTGGTATTAGAGGCATTGAGATATCACATCTCATGCTATCAGAAGGGTCTCAGGATTGGAATGGGAAGGAGTCGGATATCACATCTCATGCTAAATGGAGGGTCTCAGGTTTGGAAGTGGAAGGATTTGGATATCACATCTCATGTTATAGGAAGGATCTCAGGTTTGGTATTAGAAGCATTGAGATATCACATCTCATGCTATAGGAAGGGTCTCAGGATTGGAATGGGAAGGAGTTGGATATCACATCTCAAGCTATAGGAAGGGTCTCAGGATTGGAATGGGAAGGAGTTGGATATCACATCTCAAGCTATAGGAAGGGTCTCAGGATTGGAATGGGAAGGAGTTGGATATCACATCTCATGCTATAGGAAGGGTCTCAGGTTTGGAATCGGAAGGAGTTGTATATGACATCTCATGCCATAGGAAGGGTCTCAGGTTTGGTATAAGCATTGAGATATCACATCTCTGCTATCGGAAGGGACTCAGGATTGGAATGGGAAGGAGTTGGATATCACATCTCAAGCTATAGGAAGGGTCTCAGGTTTGGTATAAGCATTGAGATATCCCATCTCATGCTATAGGAAGGGTCTCAGGTTTGGAATCGGAAGGAGTTGTATATGATGTCATAGGAAGAGTCTCAGGTTTGGTATTAGAAGCATTGAGATATCACATCTCATGGTATAGGACGGGTCTCAGAATTGGAATGGGAAGGAGTTGGATAAAACATCTCAAGCTATAGGAAGGGTCTCAGGATTGGAATGGGAAGGACTTGGATATCACATCTCATGTTATAGGAAGGGTCTCGGGTTTGGTATTAGAAGCATTGAGATATCACATCTCATGCTATAGGAAGGGTCTCAGGATTGGAATGGGAAGGACTTGGATATCACATCTCATGTTATAGGAAGGGTCTCAGGTTTGGTATTAGAAGCATTGAGATATCACATCTCATGCTATGGGAAGGGACTCAGAATTGGAATGGGAAGGAGTTGGATATCACATCTCAAGCTATAGGAAGGGTCTCAGGATTGGAATGGGAAGGAGTTTGATATCACATCTCATGCCATGTATGGGTCTCAGGTTTTGTAGAAGCATTGGGATATCACATCTCATGCTATCGGAAGGGTATCAGGATTGGATTTGGAAGAAGTTGGATATCCCATCTCATGCTATAGGAAGGGTCTCAGGTTGGAATGGGAAGGAGTTGGATGTCACATCTCATGTTATAGGAAGGGTCTCAGGATTGGAATGGGAAGGACTTGGATATCACATCTCATGCTATAGGAAGGCTCTCAGGTTTGGAAGTGGAAGGAGTTGGATATCACATTACATGTTAGAGGTAGGATCTCAGGTTTGGTATTAGAGGCATTGAGATATCACATCTCATGCTATCAGAAGGATCTCAGGATCGAAATGGGAAGGAGTTGGATATCACATCTCATGCTAAAGGGAGGGTCTCAGGTTTGGAAGGGGAAGGATTTGGATATCACATCTCATGTTATAGGAAGGATCTCAGGTTTGGTATTAGACGCATTGAGATATAACATCTCATGCTATCGGAAGGATCTCAGGTTTGGTATTAGAGGCATTGAGATATCACATCTCATGATATCAGAAGGGTCTCAGGATTGGAATGGGAAGGAGTCGGATATCACATCTCATGCTAAAGGGAGGGTCTCAGGTTGGGTATTAGAAGCATTGAGATATCACATCTCATGTTATAGGAAGCATCTCAGGTTTGGTATTAGAGGCATTGAGATATCACATCTCATGCTATCAGAAGGGTCTCAGGATTGGAATGGGAAGGAGTCGGATATCACATCTCATGCTAAAGGGAGGGTCTCAGGTTTGGAAGGGGAAGGATTTGGATATCACATCTCATGTTATAGGAAGGATCTCAGGTTTGGTATTAGAAGCATTGAGATATCACATCTCATGCTATCGGAAGGATCTCAGGTTTGGTATTAGAGGCATTGAGATATCACATCTCATGCTATCAGAAGGGTCTCGGGATTGGAATGGGAAGGAGTTGGATATCACATCTCATGCTAAAGGGAGGGTCTCGGGTTTGGAAGTGGAAGGATTTGGATATCACATATAATGTTACAGGAAGGATCTCAGGTTTGGTATTAGCATTGAGATATCCCATCTGATGCTATAGGAAGGGTCTCAGGTTTGGAATCGGAAGGAGTTGTATATGACATCTCATGCCATAGGAAGGGTCTCAGGTTTGGTTTAAGCATTGAGATATCACATCTCTGCTATCGGAAGGGTCTCAGGATTGGAATGGGAAGGAGTTGGATATCCCATCTCGTTATAGGAAGGGTCTCAGGTTTGGTATTAGAAGCATTGAGATATCACATCTCATGCTATCGGAAGGATCTCAGGTTTGGTATTAGAGGCATTGAGATATCACATCTCATGCTATCAGAAGGGTCTCGGGATTGGAACGGGAAGGAGTTGGATATCACATCTCATGCCATAGGAAGGGTCTCAGGTTTGGTATAAGCATTGAGATATCACATCTCTGCTATCGGAAGGGTCTCAGGATTGGAATGGGAAGGAGTTGGATATCCCATCTCGTTATAGGAAGGATCTCAGGTTTGGTATTAGAAGCATTGAGATATCACATCTCATGGTATAGGACGGGTCTAAGAATAGGAATGGGAAGGACTTGGATATCACATCTCATGTTATAGGAAGGGTCTCAGGTTTGGAATCGGAAGGAGTTGTATATGACATCTCTTGCCATAGGAAGGGTCTCAGGTTTGTTATAAGCATTGAGATATCACATCTCTGCTATCGGAAGGGTCTCAGGATTGGCATGGGAAGGAGTTGGATATCCCATCTCGTTATAGGAAGGGTCTCAGGTTTGGTATTAGAAGCATTGAGATATCACATCTCATGGTATAGGACGGGTTTCAGAATTGGAATGGGAAGGAGTTGGATATCACATCTCAAGCTATAGGAAGGGTCTCAGGATTGGAATGGGAAGGACTTGGATATCACATCTCATGTTATAGGAAGGGTCTCAGGTTTGGTATTAGAAGCATTGAGATATCACATCTCATGCTATAGGAAGGGTCTCAGGATTGGAATGGGAAGGACTTGGATATCACATCTCATGTTATAGGAAGGGTCTCAGGTTTGGTATTAGAAGCATTGAGATATCACATCTCATGCTATCGGAAGGATCTCAGGTTTGGTATTAGAGGCATTGAGATATCACATCTCATGCTATCAGAAGGGTCTCAGGATTGGAATGGGAAGGAGTCGGATATCACATCTCATGCTAAAGGGAGGGTCTCAGGTTTACTATTAGAAGCATTGAGATATCACATCTCATGTTATAGGAAGGAACTCAGGTTTGGTATTAGAGGCATTGAGATATCACATCTCATGCTATCAGAAGGGTCTCAGGATTGGAATGGGAAGGAGTCGGATATCACATCTCATGCTAAAGGGAGGGTCTCAGGTTTGGAAGGGGAAGGATTTGGATATCACATCTCATGTTATAGGAAGGATCTCAGGTTTGGTATTAGAAGCATTGAGATATCACATCTCATGCTATCGGAAGGATCTCAGGTTTGTTATTAGAGGCATTGAGATATCACATCGCATGCTATCAGAAGGGTCTCGGGATTGGAATGGGAAGGAGTTGGATATCACATCTCATGCTAAAGGGAGGGTCTCGGGTTTGGAAGGGGAAGGATTTGGATATCACCTCTCATGTTATAGGAAGGATCTCAGGTTTGGTATTAGCATTGAGATATCCCATCTGATGCTATAGGAAGGGTCTCAGGTTTGGAATCGGAAGGAGGTGTATATGACATCTCATGCCATAGGAAGGGTCTCAGGTTTGGTATAAGCATTGAGATATCACATCTCTGCTATCGGAAGGGTCTCAGGATTGGAATGGGAAGGACTTGGATATCACATCTCATGCTATAGATAGGCTCTCAGGTTTGGAAAGGGAAGGAGTTGGATATCACATTTCATGTTAGAGGAAGGATCTCAGGTTTGGTATTAGAGGCATTGAGATATCACATCTCATGCTATAGGAAGGGTCTCAGGTTGGAATGGGAAGGAGTTGGATATCACATCTCATGTTAAATGGAGGGTCTCAGAATTGGAAGGGGAAGGATTTGGATATCACATCTCATGTTATAGGAAGGATCTCAGGTTTGGTATTAGAAGCATTGAGATATCACATCTCATGCTATCGGAAGGATCTCAGGTTTGGTATTAGAAGCATTGAGATATCACATCTCATGCTATAAGAAGGGTCTCAGGATTGGAATGGGAAGGAGTTGGATATCACATCTCATGCTAAAGGGAGGGTCTCAGGTTTGGAAGGGGAAGGATTTGGATATCACATCTCATGTTATCGGAAGGATCTCAGGTTTGGTATTAGAAGTATTGAGATATCACATCTCATGCTATAGGAAGGGTCTCAGGATTGGAATGGGAAGGAGTTGGATATCACATCTCATGCTAAAGGAAGGGTCTCAGGTTTGGTAGAAGAATTGAGATATCACATCTCATGCTATAGGAAGGGTCTCAGGATTGGAATGGGAAGGACTTAGATATCACATATCATGCTATAGGGAGGGTTTCCGTTTTGATATTAGAAGCATTGAGATATCACATCTCATGCTATCGGAAGTGTCTCAGGATTGGAATGGGAAGGAGCTGGATATCACATCTCATGCTAAAGTAAGGGTCTCAGGTTTGGAACGGGAAGGAGTTGGATATCCGATCTCATGTTATAGGAAGGGTCTAAGGTCTGGTATAAGCATTGAGATATCACATCTCTGCTATCGGAAGTGTCTCAGGATTGGAATGGGAAGGAGTTGGATATCCCATCTCATGTTATAGGAAGGGTCTCAGGTTTGGTATAAGCATTGAGATATCACATCTCATGCTATAGGAAGGGTCTCAGGATTGGAATGGGAAGGAGTTGGATATCACATCTCATGCTATAGGAAGGGTCTCAGGTTTGGTATAAGCATTGAGATATCACATCTCATGCTATAGGAAGGGTCTCAGGATTGGAATGGGAAGGAGTTGTATATGACATCTCATGCCGTAGGAAGGGTCTCAGGTTTGGTATAAGCATTGAGATATCACATCTCATGCTATAGGAAGGGTCTCAGGATTGGAATGGGAAGGAGTTGGATATCACATCTCATGCTATAAGGAAGGGCCTCAGGTTTGGTATAAGCATTGAGATATCACATCTCATGCTATAGGAAGGGTCTCAGGATTGGAATGGGAAGGAGTTGTATATGACATCTCATGCCGTAGGAAGGGTCTCAGGTTTGGTATAAGCATTGAGATATCACATCTCATGCTATAGGAAGGGTCTCAGGATTGGAATGGGAAGGAGTTGGATATCACATCTCATGCTATAAGGAAGGGTCTCAGGTTTGGTATAAGCATTGAGATATCACATCTCATGCTATAGGAAGGGTCTCAGGATTGGAATGGGAAGGAGTTGGATATCCCATCTCATGTTATAGGAAGGGTCTCAGGTTTGGTATAAGCATTGAGATATCACATCTCATGCTATAGGAAGGGTCTCAGGATTGGAATGGGAAGGAGTTGGATATCACATCTCATGCTATAGGAAGGGTCTCAGGTTTGGTATAAGCATTGAGATATCACATCTCATGCTATAGGAAGGGTCTCAGGATTGGAATGGGAAGGAGTTGTATATGACATCTCATGCCGTAGGAAGGGTCTCAGGTTTGGTATAAGCATTGAGATATCACATCTCATGCTATAGGAAGGGTCTCAGGATTGGAATGGGAAGGAGTTGGATATCACATCTCATGCTATAAGGAAGGGTCTCAGGTTTGGTATAAGCATTGAGATATCACATCTCATGCTATAGGAAGGGTCTCAGGATTGGAATGGGAAGGAGTTGGATATCACATCTCATGCTATAGGAAGGGTCTCAGGTTTGGTATAAGCATTGAGATATCACATCTCTGCAATCGGAAGGGTTTCAGGTTTGGAAAGGGAAGGAGTTGGATATCACATCTCATGCTATAGGAAAGGTCTCAGGTTTGGTATTAGAAGCATTGAGATATCACATCTCATGCTATAGGAAGGGTCTCAGGTTTGGAATGGGAAGGATTTGGATATCACATCTCATGCTATAGGAAGGGTCTCCGGATTGGAATGGGAAGTAGTTGTATATGACATCTCATGCCATAGGAAGGGTCTCAGGTTTGGTATAAGCATTGAGATATCACATCTCTGCTATCGGAAGGGTCTCAGGATTGGAATGGGAAGGAGTTGGATATCCCATCTCATGTTATAGGAAGAGTCTCAGGTTTGGTATTAGAAGCATTGAGATATCACATCTCATGCTATAGGAAGTGTCTCAGGATTGGAATGGGAAGGACTTGGATATCACATCTCATGCTATAGGGAGGCTCTCAAGTTTGATATTAGAAGCATTGAGATATCACATCTCATGCTATAGGAAGGGTCTCAGGATTGGAATGGGAAGGAGTTGGATATCACATCTCATGCTATAGGAAGGGTCTCAGGTTTGGTATAAGCAGTGAGATATCACATCTCATGCTATAGGAAGTGTCTCAGGATTGGAATGGGAAGGAGTTGGATATCACATCTCATGTTATAGGAAGGATCTCAGGTTTGGTATAAGAATTGAGATATCACATCTCTGCTATCGGAAGGGTCTCAGGATTGGAATGGGAAGGAGTTGGATATTCCAATCTCATGTTATAGGAAGGGTCTCAGGTTTGGTATTAGAAGCATTGAGATATCACATCTCATGCTATCGGAAGGATCTCAGGTTTGGTATTAGAAGCATTGAGATATCACATCTCATGCTATCAGAAGGGTCTCAGGATTGGAATGGGAAGGAGATGGATATCACATCTCATGCTAAAGGGAGGGTCTCAGGTTTGGAAGGGGAAGGATTTGGATATCACATCTCATGTTATCGGAAGGATCTCAGGTTTGGTATTAGAAGTATTGAGATATCACATCTCATGCTATAGGAAGGGTCTCAGGATTGGAATGGGAAGGAGTTGGATATCACATCTCATGCTAAAGGAAGGGTCTCGGGTTTGGTAGAAGCATTGAGATATCATATCTCATGCTATAGGAAGGGTCTCAGTATTGGAATGGGAAGGACTTAGATATCACATATCATGCTATAGGGAGGGTTTCCGTTTTGATATTAGAAGCATTGAGATATCACATCTCATGCTATCGGAAGTGTCTCAGGATTGGAATGGGAAGGAGCTGGATATCACATCTCATGCTAAAGGAAGGGTCTCAGGTTTGGAACGGGAAGGAGTTGGATATCCGATCTCATGTTATAGGAAGGGTCTAAGGTCTGGTATAAGCATTGAGATATCACATCTCTGCTATCGGAAGTGTCTCAGGATTGGAATGGGAAGGAGTTGGATATCCCATCTCATGTTATAGGAAGGGTCTCAGGTTTGGTATAAGCATTGAGATATCACATCTCATGCTATAGGAAGGGTCTCAGGATTGGAATGGGAAGGAGTTGGATATCACATCTCATGCTATAGGAAGGGTCTCAGGTTTGGTATAAGCATTGAGATATCACATCTCATGCTATAGGAAGGGTCTCAGGATTGGAATGGGAAGGAGTTGTATATGACATCTCATGCCGTAGGAAGGGTCTCAGGTTTGGTATAAGCATTGAGATATCACATCTCATGCTATAGGAAGGGTCTCAGGTTTGGTATAAGCATTGAGATATCACATCTCATGCTATAGGAAGGGTCTCAGGATTGGAATGGGAAGGAGTTGTATATGACATCTCATGCCGTAGGAAGGGTCTCAGGTTTGGTATAAGCATTGAGATATCACATCTCTGCTATCGGAAGGGTCTCAGGATTGGAATGGGAAGGAGTTGGATATCCCATCTCATGTTATAGGAAGAGTCTCAGGTTTGGTATTAGAAGCATTGAGATATCACATCTCATGCTATAGGAAGTGTCTCAGGATTGGAATGGGAAGGACTTGGATATCACATCTCATGCTATAGGGAGGCTCTCAAGTTTGATATTAGAAGCATTGAGATATCACATCTCATGCTATAGGAAGGGTCTCAGGATTGGAATGGGAAGGAGTTGGATATCACATCTCATGCTATAGGAAGGGTCTCAGGTTTGGTATAAGCAGTGAGATATCACATCTCATGCTATAGGAAGTGTCTCAGGATTGGAATGGGAAGGAGTTGGATATCACATCTCATGTTATAGGAAGGATCTCAGGTTTGGTATAAGAATTGAGATATCACATCTCTGCTATCGGAAGGGTCTCAGGATTGGAATGGGAAGGAGTTGGATATTCCAATCTCATGTTATAGGAAGGGTCTCAGGTTTGGTATTAGAAGCATTGAGATATCACATCTCATGCTATAGGAAGGGTCTCAGGATTGGAATGGGAAGGACTTGGATATCACATCTCATGCTATAGGGAGGGTCTCAAGTTTGATATTAGAAGCATTGAGATATTACATCTCATGATATCGGAAGGGTCTCAGGATTGGAATGGGAAGGAGTTGGATATCACATCTCATGCTATAGGAAGGGTCTCAGGTTTGGTATAAGCATTGAGATATCACATCTCATGCTATAGGAAGGGTCTCAGGATTGGAATGGGAAGGAGTTGTATATGACATCTCATGCCGTAGGAAGGGTCTCAGGTTTGGTATAAGCATTGAGATATCACATCTCTGCTATCGGAAGGGTCTCAGGATTGGAATGGGAAGGAGTTGGATATCCCATCTCATGTTATAGGAAGAGTCTCAGGTTTGGTATTAGAAGCATTGAGATATCACATCTCATGCTATAGGAAGTGTCTCAGGATTGGAATGGGAAGGACTTGGATATCACATCTCATGCTATAGGGAGGCTCTCAAGTTTGATATTAGAAGCATTGAGATATCACATCTCATGCTATAGGAAGGGTCTCAGGATTGGAATGGGAAGGAGTTGGATATCACATCTCATGCTATAGGAAGGGTCTCAGGTTTGGTATAAGCAGTGAGATATCACATCTCATGCTATAGGAAGTGTCTCAGGATTGGAATGGGAAGGAGTTGGATATCACATCTCATGTTATAGGAAGGATCTCAGGTTTGGTATAAGAATTGAGATATCACATCTCTGCTATCGGAAGGGTCTCAGGATTGGAATGGGAAGGAGTTGGATATTCCAATCTCATGTTATAGGAAGGGTCTCAGGTTTGGTATTAGAAGCATTGAGATATCACATCTCATGCTATAGGAAGGGTCTCAGGATTGGAATGGGAAGGACTTGGATATCACATCTCATGCTATAGGGAGGCTCTCAAGTTTGATATTAGAAGCATTGAGATATCACATCTCATGCTATAGGAAGGGTCTCAGGATTGGAATGGGAAGGAGTTGGATATCACATCTCATGCTATAGGAAGGGTCTCAGGTTTGGTATAAGCAGTGAGATATCACATCTCATGCTATAGGAAGTGTCTCAGGATTGGAATGGGAAGGAGTTGGATATCACATCTCATGTTATAGGAAGGATCTCAGGTTTGGTATAAGAATTGAGATATCACATCTCTGCTATCGGAAGGGTCTCAGGATTGGAATGGGAAGGAGTTGGATATTCCAATCTCATGTTATAGGAAGGGTCTCAGGTTTGGTATTAGAAGCATTGAGATATCTCATCTCATGCTATAGGAAGGGTCTCAGGATTGGAATGGGAAGGACTTGGATATCACATCTCATGCTATAGGGAGGGTCTCAAGTTTGATATTAGAAGCATTGAGATATTACATCTCATGATATCGGAAGGGTCTCAGGATTGGAATGGGAAGGAGTTGGATATCACATCTCATGATAAAGGAAGGGTCTAAGGTTTGGAAGGGGAAGGATTTGGATATCACATCTCATGTTATAGGACGGGTCTCAGGTTTGGTATTAGAAGCATTGAGATATCAAGTCTCATGTATAGGAAGGGGATCAGAATTGGAATGGGAAGGAGTTGGATGTCACATCTCAAGCTATAGGAAGGGTCTCAGGATTGGAATGGGAAGGAGTTGGATATCCCATCTCATGTTATAGGAAGGGTCTCAGGTTTGGTATAAGCATTGAGATATCACATCTCTGCTATAGGAAGGGTCTCAGGATTGGAATGGGAAGGAGTTGTATATGACATCTCATGCCGTAGGAAGGGTCTCAGGTTTGGTATAAGCATTGAGATATCACATCTCATGCTATAGGAAGGGTCTCAGGATTGGAATGGGAAGGAGTTGGATATCACATCTCATGCTATAGGAAGGGTCTCAGGTTTGGTATAAGCATTGAGATATCACATCTCATGCTATAGGAAGGGTCTCAGGATTGGAATGGGAAGGAGTTGTATATGACATCTCATGCCGTAGGAAGGGTCTCAGGTTTGGTATAAGCATTGAGATATCACATCTCATGCTATAGGAAGGGTCTCAGGATTGGAATGGGAAGGAGTTGGATATCACATCTCATGCTATAGGAAGGGTCTCAGGTTTGGTATAAGCATTGAGATATCACATCTCATGCTATAGGAAGGGTCTCAGGATTGGAATGGGAAGGAGTTGTATATGACATCTCATGCCGTATGAAGGGTCTCAGGTTTGGTATAAGCATTGAGATATCACATCTCTGCTATCGGAAGGGTCTCAGGATTGGAATGGGAAGGAGTTGGATATCCCATCTCATGTTATAGGAAGAGTCTCAGGTTTGGTATTAGAAGCATTGAGATATCACATCTCATGCTATAGGAAGTGTCTCAGGATTGGAATGGGAAGGACTTGGATACACATCTCATACTATAGGGAGGCTCTCAAGTTTGATATTAGAAGCATTGAGATATCACATCTCATGCTATAGGAAGGGTCTCAGGATTGGAATGGGAAGGAGTTGGATATCACATCTCATGCTATAGGAAGGGTCTCAGGTTTGGTATAAGCAGTGAGATATCACATCTCATGCTATAGGAAGTGTCTCAGGATTGGAATGGGAAGGAGTTGGATATCACATCTCATGTTATAGGAAGGATCTCAGGTTTGGTATAAGAATTGAGATATCACATCTCTGCTATCGGAAGGGTCTCAGGATTGGAATGGGAAGGAGTTGGATATTCCAATCTCATGTTATAGGAAGGGTCTCAGGTTTGGTATTAGAAGCATTGAGATATCACATCTCATGCTATAGGAAGGGTCTCAGGATTGGAATGGGAAGGACTTGGATATCACATCTCATGCTATAGGGAGGGTCTCAAGTTTGATATTAGAAGCATTGAGATAATACATCTCATGATATCGGAAGGGTCTCAGGATTGGAATGGGAAGGAGTTGGATATCACATCTCATGATAAAGGAAGGGTCTAAGGTTTGGAAGGGGAAGGATTTGGATATCACATCTCATGTTATAGGACGGGTCTCAGGTTTGGTATTAGAAGCATTGAGATATCAAGTCTCATGGTATAGGAAGGGGATCAGAATTGGAATGGGAAGGAGTTGGATGTCACATGTCAAGCTATAGGAAGGGTCTCAGGATTGGAATGGGAAGGACTTGGATATCACATCTCATGCTATAGGGAGGGTCTCAAGTTTGATATTAGAAGCATTGAGATATCACATCTCATGATATCGGAAGGGTCTCAGGATTGGAATGGGAAGGAGTTGGATATTACATCTCATGATAAAGGAAGGGTCTAAGGTTTGGAAGGGGAAGGATTTGGATATCACATCTCATGTTATAGGACGGGTCTCAGGTTTGGTATTAGAAGCATTGAGATATCAAGTCTCATGGTATAGGAAGGGGCTCAGAATTGGAATGGGAAGGAGTTGGATATCAAGTCTCATGGTATAGGAAGGGGCTCAGAATTGGAATGGGAAGGAGTTGGATATCACATCTCATGCTATAGGAAGGATCTCAGGTTTGGTATTTGAAGCATTGAGATATCACATCTCATGCTATAGGAAGGGTCTCAGGATTGGAATGGGAAGGAGTTGGATATCACATCTCATGCTATAGGAAGGGTCTCAGGTTTGGTATAAGCATTGAGATATCACATCTCATGCTATAGGAAGGGTCTCAGGATTGGAATGGGAAGGAGTTGTATATGACATCTCATGCCGTAGGAAGGGTCTCAGGTTTGGTATAAGCATTGAGATATCACATCTCATGCTATAGGAAGGGTCTCAGGATTGGAATGGGAAGGAGTTGGATATCACATCTCATGCTATAAGGAAGGGTCTCAGGTTTGGTATAAGCATTGAGATATCACATCTCATGCTATAGGAAGGGTCTCAGGATTGGAATGGGAAGGAGTTGGATATCACATCTCATGCTATAGGAAGGGTCTCAGGTTTGGTATAAGCATTGAGATATCACATCTCTGCAATCGGAAGGGTTTCAGGTTTGGAAAGGGAAGGAGTTGGATATCACATCTCATGCTATAGGAAAGGTCTCAGGTTTGGTATTAGAAGCATTGAGATATCACATCTCATGCTATAGGAAGGGTCTCAGGTTTGGAATGGGAAGGATTTGGATATCACATCTCATGCTATAGGAAGGGTCTCCGGATTGGAATGGGAAGTAGTTGTATATGACATCTCATGCCATAGGAAGGGTCTCAGGTTTGGTATAAGCATTGAGATATCACATCTCTGCTATCGGAAGGGTCTCAGGATTGGAATGGGAAGGAGTTGGATATCCCATCTCATGTTATAGGAAGAGTCTCAGGTTTGGTATTAGAAGCATTGAGATATCACATCTCATGCTATAGGAAGTGTCTCAGGATTGGAATGGGAAGGACTTGGATATCACATCTCATGCTATAGGGAGGCTCTCAAGTTTGATATTAGAAGCATTGAGATATCACATCTCATGCTATAGGAAGGGTCTCAGGATTGGAATGGGAAGGAGTTGGATATCACATCTCATGCTATAGGAAGGGTCTCAGGTTTGGTATAAGCAGTGAGATATCACATCTCATGCTATAGGAAGTGTCTCAGGATTGGAATGGGAAGGAGTTGGATATCACATCTCATGTTATAGGAAGGATCTCAGGTTTGGTATAAGAATTGAGATATCACATCTCTGCTATCGGAAGGGTCTCAGGATTGGAATGGGAAGGAGTTGGATATTCCAATCTCATGTTATAGGAAGGGTCTCAGGTTTGGTATTAGAAGCATTGAGATATCACATCTCATGCTATCGGAAGGATCTCAGGTTTGGTATTAGAAGCATTGAGATATCACATCTCATGCTATCAGAAGGGTCTCAGGATTGGAATGGGAAGGAGATGGATATCACATCTCATGCTAAAGGGAGGGTCTCAGGTTTGGAAGGGGAAGGATTTGGATATCACATCTCATGTTATCGGAAGGATCTCAGGTTTGGTATTAGAAGTATTGAGATATCACATCTCATGCTATAGGAAGGGTCTCAGGATTGGAATGGGAAGGAGTTGGATATCACATCTCATGCTAAAGGAAGGGTCTCGGGTTTGGTAGAAGCATTGAGATATCATATCTCATGCTATAGGAAGGGTCTCAGGATTGGAATGGGAAGGACTTAGATATCACATATCATGCTATAGGGAGGGTTTCCGTTTTGATATTAGAAGCATTGAGATATCACATCTCATGCTATCGGAAGTGTCTCAGGATTGGAATGGGAAGGAGCTGGATATCACATCTCATGCTAAAGGAAGGGTCTCAGGTTTGGAACGGGAAGGAGTTGGATATCCGATCTCATGTTATAGGAAGGGTCTAAGGTCTGGTATAAGCATTGAGATATCACATCTCTGCTATCGGAAGTGTCTCAGGATTGGAATGGGAAGGAGTTGGATATCCCATCTCATGTTATAGGAAGGGTCTCAGGTTTGGTATAAGCATTGAGATATCACATCTCATGCTATAGGAAGGGTCTCAGGATTGGAATGGGAAGGAGTTGGATATCACATCTCATGCTATAGGAAGGGTCTCAGGTTTGGTATAAGCATTGAGATATCACATCTCATGCTATAGGAAGGGTCTCAGGATTGGAATGGGAAGGAGTTGTATATGACATCTCATGCCGTAGGAAGGGTCTCAGGTTTGGTATAAGCATTGAGATATCACATCTCATGCTATAGGAAGGGTCTCAGGTTTGGTATAAGCATTGAGATATCACATCTCATGCTATAGGAAGGGTCTCAGGATTGGAATGGGAAGGAGTTGTATATGACATCTCATGCCGTAGGAAGGGTCTCAGGTTTGGTATAAGCATTGAGATATCACATCTCTGCTATCGGAAGGGTCTCAGGATTGGAATGGGAAGGAGTTGGATATCCCATCTCATGTTATAGGAAGAGTCTCAGGTTTGGTATTAGAAGCATTGAGATATCACATCTCATGCTATAGGAAGTGTCTCAGGATTGGAATGGGAAGGACTTGGATATCACATCTCATGCTATAGGGAGGCTCTCAAGTTTGATATTAGAAGCATTGAGATATCACATCTCATGCTATAGGAAGGGTCTCAGGATTGGAATGGGAAGGAGTTGGATATCACATCTCATGCTATAGGAAGGGTCTCAGGTTTGGTATAAGCAGTGAGATATCACATCTCATGCTATAGGAAGTGTCTCAGGATTGGAATGGGAAGGAGTTGGATATCACATCTCATGTTATAGGAAGGATCTCAGGTTTGGTATAAGAATTGAGATATCACATCTCTGCTATCGGAAGGGTCTCAGGATTGGAATGGGAAGGAGTTGGATATTCCAATCTCATGTTATAGGAAGGGTCTCAGGTTTGGTATTAGAAGCATTGAGATATCACATCTCATGCTATAGGAAGGGTCTCAGGATTGGAATGGGAAGGACTTGGATATCACATCTCATGCTATAGGGAGGGTCTCAAGTTTGATATTAGAAGCATTGAGATATTACATCTCATGATATCGGAAGGGTCTCAGGATTGGAATGGGAAGGAGTTGGATATCACATCTCATGCTATAGGAAGGGTCTCAGGTTTGGTATAAGCATTGAGATATCACATCTCATGCTATAGGAAGGGTCTCAGGATTGGAATGGGAAGGAGTTGTATATGACATCTCATGCCGTAGGAAGGGTCTCAGGTTTGGTATAAGCATTGAGATATCACATCTCTGCTATCGGAAGGGTCTCAGGATTGGAATGGGAAGGAGTTGGATATCCCATCTCATGTTATAGGAAGAGTCTCAGGTTTGGTATTAGAAGCATTGAGATATCACATCTCATGCTATAGGAAGTGTCTCAGGATTGGAATGGGAAGGACTTGGATATCACATCTCATGCTATAGGGAGGCTCTCAAGTTTGATATTAGAAGCATTGAGATATCACATCTCATGCTATAGGAAGGGTCTCAGGATTGGAATGGGAAGGAGTTGGATATCACATCTCATGCTATAGGAAGGGTCTCAGGTTTGGTATAAGCAGTGAGATATCACATCTCATGCTATAGGAAGTGTCTCAGGATTGGAATGGGAAGGAGTTGGATATCACATCTCATGTTATAGGAAGGATCTCAGGTTTGGTATAAGAATTGAGATATCACATCTCTGCTATCGGAAGGGTCTCAGGATTGGAATGGGAAGGAGTTGGATATTCCAATCTCATGTTATAGGAAGGGTCTCAGGTTTGGTATTAGAAGCATTGAGATATCACATCTCATGCTATAGGAAGGGTCTCAGGATTGGAATGGGAAGGACTTGGATATCACATCTCATGCTATAGGGAGGCTCTCAAGTTTGATATTAGAAGCATTGAGATATCACATCTCATGCTATAGGAAGGGTCTCAGGATTGGAATGGGAAGGAGTTGGATATCACATCTCATGCTATAGGAAGGGTCTCAGGTTTGGTATAAGCAGTGAGATATCACATCTCATGCTATAGGAAGTGTCTCAGGATTGGAATGGGAAGGAGTTGGATATCACATCTCATGTTATAGGAAGGATCTCAGGTTTGGTATAAGAATTGAGATATCACATCTCTGCTATCGGAAGGGTCTCAGGATTGGAATGGGAAGGAGTTGGATATTCCAATCTCATGTTATAGGAAGGGTCTCAGGTTTGGTATTAGAAGCATTGAGATATCTCATCTCATGCTATAGGAAGGGTCTCAGGATTGGAATGGGAAGGACTTGGATATCACATCTCATGCTATAGGGAGGGTCTCAAGTTTGATATTAGAAGCATTGAGATATTACATCTCATGATATCGGAAGGGTCTCAGGATTGGAATGGGAAGGAGTTGGATATCACATCTCATGATAAAGGAAGGGTCTAAGGTTTGGAAGGGGAAGGATTTGGATATCACATCTCATGTTATAGGACGGGTCTCAGGTTTGGTATTAGAAGCATTGAGATATCAAGTCTCATGTATAGGAAGGGGATCAGAATTGGAATGGGAAGGAGTTGGATGTCACATCTCAAGCTATAGGAAGGGTCTCAGGATTGGAATGGGAAGGAGTTGGATATCCCATCTCATGTTATAGGAAGGGTCTCAGGTTTGGTATAAGCATTGAGATATCACATCTCTGCTATAGGAAGGGTCTCAGGATTGGAATGGGAAGGAGTTGTATATGACATCTCATGCCGTAGGAAGGGTCTCAGGTTTGGTATAAGCATTGAGATATCACATCTCATGCTATAGGAAGGGTCTCAGGATTGGAATGGGAAGGAGTTGGATATCACATCTCATGCTATAGGAAGGGTCTCAGGTTTGGTATAAGCATTGAGATATCACATCTCATGCTATAGGAAGGGTCTCAGGATTGGAATGGGAAGGAGTTGTATATGACATCTCATGCCGTAGGAAGGGTCTCAGGTTTGGTATAAGCATTGAGATATCACATCTCATGCTATAGGAAGGGTCTCAGGATTGGAATGGGAAGGAGTTGGATATCACATCTCATGCTATAGGAAGGGTCTCAGGTTTGGTATAAGCATTGAGATATCACATCTCATGCTATAGGAAGGGTCTCAGGATTGGAATGGGAAGGAGTTGTATATGACATCTCATGCCGTATGAAGGGTCTCAGGTTTGGTATAAGCATTGAGATATCACATCTCTGCTATCGGAAGGGTCTCAGGATTGGAATGGGAAGGAGTTGGATATCCCATCTCATGTTATAGGAAGAGTCTCAGGTTTGGTATTAGAAGCATTGAGATATCACATCTCATGCTATAGGAAGTGTCTCAGGATTGGAATGGGAAGGACTTGGATACACATCTCATACTATAGGGAGGCTCTCAAGTTTGATATTAGAAGCATTGAGATATCACATCTCATGCTATAGGAAGGGTCTCAGGATTGGAATGGGAAGGAGTTGGATATCCCATCTCATGTTATAGGAAGAGTCTCAGGTTTGGTATTAGAAGCATTGAGATATCACATCTCATGCTATAGGAAGTGTCTCAGGATTGGAATGGGAAGGACTTGGATATCACATCTCATGCTATAGGGAGGCTCTCAAGTTTGATATTAGAAGCATTGAGATATCACATCTCATGCTATAGGAAGGGTCTCAGGATTGGAATGGGAAGGAGTTGGATATCACATCTCATGCTATAGGAAGGGTCTCAGGTTTGGTATAAGCAGTGAGATATCACATCTCATGCTATAGGAAGTGTCTCAGGATTGGAATGGGAAGGAGTTGGATATCACATCTCATGTTATAGGAAGGATCTCAGGTTTGGTATAAGAATTGAGATATCACATCTCTGCTATCGGAAGGGTCTCAGGATTGGAATGGGAAGGAGTTGGATATTCCAATCTCATGTTATAGGAAGGGTCTCAGGTTTGGTATTAGAAGCATTGAGATATCACATCTCATGCTATCGGAAGGATCTCAGGTTTGGTATTAGAAGCATTGAGATATCACATCTCATGCTATCAGAAGGGTCTCAGGATTGGAATGGGAAGGAGATGGATATCACATCTCATGCTAAAGGGAGGGTCTCAGGTTTGGAAGGGGAAGGATTTGGATATCACATCTCATGTTATCGGAAGGATCTCAGGTTTGGTATTAGAAGTATTGAGATATCACATCTCATGCTATAGGAAGGGTCTCAGGATTGGAATGGGAAGGAGTTGGATATCACATCTCATGCTATAGGAAGGGTCTCAGGTTTGGTATAAGCATTGAGATATCACATCTCATGCTATAGGAAGGGTCTCAGGATTGGAATGGGAAGGAGTTGTATATGACATCTCATGCCGTATGAAGGGTCTCAGGTTTGGTATAAGCATTGAGATATCACATCTCTGCTATCGGAAGGGTCTCAGGATTGGAATGGGAAGGAGTTGGATATCCCATCTCATGTTATAGGAAGAGTCTCAGGTTTGGTATTAGAAGCATTGAGATATCACATCTCATGCTATAGGAAGTGTCTCAGGATTGGAATGGGAAGGACTTGGATACACATCTCATACTATAGGGAGGCTCTCAAGTTTGATATTAGAAGCATTGAGATATCACATCTCATGCTATAGGAAGGGTCTCAGGATTGGAATGGGAAGGAGTTGGATATCCCATCTCATGTTATAGGAAGAGTCTCAGGTTTGGTATTAGAAGCATTGAGATATCACATCTCATGCTATAGGAAGTGTCTCAGGATTGGAATGGGAAGGACTTGGATATCACATCTCATGCTATAGGGAGGCTCTCAAGTTTGATATTAGAAGCATTGAGATATCACATCTCATGCTATAGGAAGGGTCTCAGGATTGGAATGGGAAGGAGTTGGATATCACATCTCATGCTATAGGAAGGGTCTCAGGTTTGGTATAAGCAGTGAGATATCACATCTCATGCTATAGGAAGTGTCTCAGGATTGGAATGGGAAGGAGTTGGATATCACATCTCATGTTATAGGAAGGATCTCAGGTTTGGTATAAGAATTGAGATATCACATCTCTGCTATCGGAAGGGTCTCAGGATTGGAATGGGAAGGAGTTGGATATTCCAATCTCATGTTATAGGAAGGGTCTCAGGTTTGGTATTAGAAGCATTGAGATATCACATCTCATGCTATCGGAAGGATCTCAGGTTTGGTATTAGAAGCATTGAGATATCACATCTCATGCTATCAGAAGGGTCTCAGGATTGGAATGGGAAGGAGATGGATATCACATCTCATGCTAAAGGGAGGGTCTCAGGTTTGGAAGGGGAAGGATTTGGATATCACATCTCATGTTATCGGAAGGATCTCAGGTTTGGTATTAGAAGTATTGAGATATCACATCTCATGCTATAGGAAGGGTCTCAGGATTGGAATGGGAAGGAGTTGGATATCACATCTCATGCTAAAGGAAGGGTCTCGGGTTTGGTAGAAGCATTGAGATATCATATCTCATGCTATAGGAAGGGTCTCAGGATTGGAATGGGAAGGACTTAGATATCACATATCATGCTATAGGGAGGGTTTCCGTTTTGATATTAGAAGCATTGAGATATCACATCTCATGCTATCGGAAGTGTCTCAGGATTGGAATGGGAAGGAGCTGGATATCACATCTCATGCTAAAGGAAGGGTCTCAGGTTTGGAACGGGAAGGAGTTGGATATCCGATCTCATGTTATAGGAAGGGTCTAAGGTCTGGTATAAGCATTGAGATATCACATCTCTGCTATCGGAAGTGTCTCAGGATTGGAATGGGAAGGAGTTGGATATCCCATCTCATGTTATAGGAAGGGTCTCAGGTTTGGTATAAGCATTGAGATATCACATCTCATGCTATAGGAAGGGTCTCAGGATTGGAATGGGAAGGAGTTGGATATCACATCTCATGCTATAGGAAGGGTCTCAGGTTTGGTATAAGCATTGAGATATCACATCTCATGCTATAGGAAGGGTCTCAGGATTGGAATGGGAAGGAGTTGTATATGACATCTCATGCCGTAGGAAGGGTCTCAGGTTTGGTATAAGCATTGAGATATCACATCTCATGCTATAGGAAGGGTCTCAGGTTTGGTATAAGCATTGAGATATCACATCTCATGCTATAGGAAGGGTCTCAGGATTGGAATGGGAAGGAGTTGTATATGACATCTCATGCCGTAGGAAGGGTCTCAGGTTTGGTATAAGCATTGAGATATCACATCTCTGCTATCGGAAGGGTCTCAGGATTGGAATGGGAAGGAGTTGGATATCCCATCTCATGTTATAGGAAGAGTCTCAGGTTTGGTATTAGAAGCATTGAGATATCACATCTCATGCTATAGGAAGTGTCTCAGGATTGGAATGGGAAGGACTTGGATATCACATCTCATGCTATAGGGAGGCTCTCAAGTTTGATATTAGAAGCATTGAGATATCACATCTCATGCTATAGGAAGGGTCTCAGGATTGGAATGGGAAGGAGTTGGATATCACATCTCATGCTATAGGAAGGGTCTCAGGTTTGGTATAAGCAGTGAGATATCACATCTCATGCTATAGGAAGTGTCTCAGGATTGGAATGGGAAGGAGTTGGATATCACATCTCATGTTATAGGAAGGATCTCAGGTTTGGTATAAGAATTGAGATATCACATCTCTGCTATCGGAAGGGTCTCAGGATTGGAATGGGAAGGAGTTGGATATTCCAATCTCATGTTATAGGAAGGGTCTCAGGTTTGGTATTAGAAGCATTGAGATATCACATCTCATGCTATAGGAAGGGTCTCAGGATTGGAATGGGAAGGACTTGGATATCACATCTCATGCTATAGGGAGGGTCTCAAGTTTGATATTAGAAGCATTGAGATATTACATCTCATGATATCGGAAGGGTCTCAGGATTGGAATGGGAAGGAGTTGGATATCACATCTCATGCTATAGGAAGGGTCTCAGGTTTGGTATAAGCATTGAGATATCACATCTCATGCTATAGGAAGGGTCTCAGGATTGGAATGGGAAGGAGTTGTATATGACATCTCATGCCGTAGGAAGGGTCTCAGGTTTGGTATAAGCATTGAGATATCACATCTCTGCTATCGGAAGGGTCTCAGGATTGGAATGGGAAGGAGTTGGATATCCCATCTCATGTTATAGGAAGAGTCTCAGGTTTGGTATTAGAAGCATTGAGATATCACATCTCATGCTATAGGAAGTGTCTCAGGATTGGAATGGGAAGGACTTGGATATCACATCTCATGCTATAGGGAGGCTCTCAAGTTTGATATTAGAAGCATTGAGATATCACATCTCATGCTATAGGAAGGGTCTCAGGATTGGAATGGGAAGGAGTTGGATATCACATCTCATGCTATAGGAAGGGTCTCAGGTTTGGTATAAGCAGTGAGATATCACATCTCATGCTATAGGAAGTGTCTCAGGATTGGAATGGGAAGGAGTTGGATATCACATCTCATGTTATAGGAAGGATCTCAGGTTTGGTATAAGAATTGAGATATCACATCTCTGCTATCGGAAGGGTCTCAGGATTGGAATGGGAAGGAGTTGGATATTCCAATCTCATGTTATAGGAAGGGTCTCAGGTTTGGTATTAGAAGCATTGAGATATCACATCTCATGCTATAGGAAGGGTCTCAGGATTGGAATGGGAAGGACTTGGATATCACATCTCATGCTATAGGGAGGCTCTCAAGTTTGATATTAGAAGCATTGAGATATCACATCTCATGCTATAGGAAGGGTCTCAGGATTGGAATGGGAAGGAGTTGGATATCACATCTCATGCTATAGGAAGGGTCTCAGGTTTGGTATAAGCAGTGAGATATCACATCTCATGCTATAGGAAGTGTCTCAGGATTGGAATGGGAAGGAGTTGGATATCACATCTCATGTTATAGGAAGGATCTCAGGTTTGGTATAAGAATTGAGATATCACATCTCTGCTATCGGAAGGGTCTCAGGATTGGAATGGGAAGGAGTTGGATATTCCAATCTCATGTTATAGGAAGGGTCTCAGGTTTGGTATTAGAAGCATTGAGATATCTCATCTCATGCTATAGGAAGGGTCTCAGGATTGGAATGGGAAGGACTTGGATATCACATCTCATGCTATAGGGAGGGTCTCAAGTTTGATATTAGAAGCATTGAGATATTACATCTCATGATATCGGAAGGGTCTCAGGATTGGAATGGGAAGGAGTTGGATATCACATCTCATGATAAAGGAAGGGTCTAAGGTTTGGAAGGGGAAGGATTTGGATATCACATCTCATGTTATAGGACGGGTCTCAGGTTTGGTATTAGAAGCATTGAGATATCAAGTCTCATGTATAGGAAGGGGATCAGAATTGGAATGGGAAGGAGTTGGATGTCACATCTCAAGCTATAGGAAGGGTCTCAGGATTGGAATGGGAAGGAGTTGGATATCCCATCTCATGTTATAGGAAGGGTCTCAGGTTTGGTATAAGCATTGAGATATCACATCTCTGCTATAGGAAGGGTCTCAGGATTGGAATGGGAAGGAGTTGTATATGACATCTCATGCCGTAGGAAGGGTCTCAGGTTTGGTATAAGCATTGAGATATCACATCTCATGCTATAGGAAGGGTCTCAGGATTGGAATGGGAAGGAGTTGGATATCACATCTCATGCTATAGGAAGGGTCTCAGGTTTGGTATAAGCATTGAGATATCACATCTCATGCTATAGGAAGGGTCTCAGGATTGGAATGGGAAGGAGTTGTATATGACATCTCATGCCGTAGGAAGGGTCTCAGGTTTGGTATAAGCATTGAGATATCACATCTCATGCTATAGGAAGGGTCTCAGGATTGGAATGGGAAGGAGTTGGATATCACATCTCATGCTATAGGAAGGGTCTCAGGTTTGGTATAAGCATTGAGATATCACATCTCATGCTATAGGAAGGGTCTCAGGATTGGAATGGGAAGGAGTTGTATATGACATCTCATGCCGTATGAAGGGTCTCAGGTTTGGTATAAGCATTGAGATATCACATCTCTGCTATCGGAAGGGTCTCAGGATTGGAATGGGAAGGAGTTGGATATCCCATCTCATGTTATAGGAAGAGTCTCAGGTTTGGTATTAGAAGCATTGAGATATCACATCTCATGCTATAGGAAGTGTCTCAGGATTGGAATGGGAAGGACTTGGATACACATCTCATACTATAGGGAGGCTCTCAAGTTTGATATTAGAAGCATTGAGATATCACATCTCATGCTATAGGAAGGGTCTCAGGATTGGAATGGGAAGGAGTTGGATATCACATCTCATGCTATAGGAAGGGTCTCAGGTTTGGTATAAGCAGTGAGATATCACATCTCATGCTATAGGAAGTGTCTCAGGATTGGAATGGGAAGGAGTTGGATATCACATCTCATGTTATAGGAAGGATCTCAGGTTTGGTATAAGAATTGAGATATCACATCTCTGCTATCGGAAGGGTCTCAGGATTGGAATGGGAAGGAGTTGGATATTCCAATCTCATGTTATAGGAAGGGTCTCAGGTTTGGTATTAGAAGCATTGAGATATCACATCTCATGCTATAGGAAGGGTCTCAGGATTGGAATGGGAAGGACTTGGATATCACATCTCATGCTATAGGGAGGGTCTCAAGTTTGATATTAGAAGCATTGAGATAATACATCTCATGATATCGGAAGGGTCTCAGGATTGGAATGGGAAGGAGTTGGATATCACATCTCATGATAAAGGAAGGGTCTAAGGTTTGGAAGGGGAAGGATTTGGATATCACATCTCATGTTATAGGACGGGTCTCAGGTTTGGTATTAGAAGCATTGAGATATCAAGTCTCATGGTATAGGAAGGGGATCAGAATTGGAATGGGAAGGAGTTGGATGTCACATCTCAAGCTATAGGAAGGGTCTCAGGATTGGAATGGGAAGGACTTGGATATCACATCTCATGCTATAGGGAGGGTCTCAAGTTTGATATTAGAAGCATTGAGATATCACATCTCATGATATCGGAAGGGTCTCAGGATTGGAATGGGAAGGAGTTGGATATTACATCTCATGATAAAGGAAGGGTCTAAGGTTTGGAAGGGGAAGGATTTGGATATCACATCTCATGTTATAGGACGGGTCTCAGGTTTGGTATTAGAAGCATTGAGATATCAAGTCTCATGGTATAGGAAGGGGCTCAGAATTGGAATGGGAAGGAGTTGGATATCAAGTCTCATGGTATAGGAAGGGGCTCAGAATTGGAATGGGAAGGAGTTGGATATCACATCTCATGCTATAGGAAGGATCTCAGGTTTGGTATTTGAAGCATTGAGATATCACATCTCATGCTATCGGAAGGATCTCAGGTTTGGTATTAGAAGCATTGAGATATCACATCTCATGCTATCAGAAGGGTCTCAGGATTGGAAGGGGAAGGATTTGGATATCACATCTCATGTTATCGGAAGGATCTCAGGTTTGGTATTAGAAGTATTGAGATATCACATCTCATGCTATAGGAAGGGTCTCAGGATTGGAATGGGAAGGAGTTGGATATCACATCTCATGCTAAAGGAAGGGTCTCAGGTTTGGTAGAAGCATTGAGATATCACATCTCATGCTATAGGAAGGGTCTCAGGATTGGAATGGAAAGGAGTTGGATATCACATCTCATGCTATAGGAAGGGTCTCAGGTTTGGTATAAGCATTGAGATATCACATCTCATGCTATAGGAAGGGTCTCAGGATTGGAATGGGAAGGAGTTGTATATGACATCTCATGCCGTAGGAAGGATCTCAGGTTTGGTATAAGCATTGAGATATCACATCTCATGCTATAGGAAGGGTCTCAGGATTGGAATGGGAAGGAGTTGGATATCACATCTCATGCTATAGGAAGGGTCTCAGGTTTGGTATAAGCATTGAGATATCACATCTCATGCTATAGGAAGGGTCTCAGGATTGGAATGGGAAGGAGTTGTATATGACATCTCATGCCGTAGGAAGGGTCTCAGGTTTGGTATAAGCATTGAGATATCACATCTCTGCTATCGGAAGGGTCTCAGGATTGGAATGGGAAGGAGTTGGATATCCCATCTCATGTTATAGGAAGAGTCTCAGGTTTGGTATTAGAAGCATTGAGATATCACATCTCATGCTATAGGAAGTGTCTCAGGATTGGAATGGGAAGGACTTGGATACACATCTCATGCTATAGGGAGGCTCTCAAGTTTGATATTAGAAGCATTGAGATATTACATCTCATGATATCGGAAGGGTCTCAGGATTGGAATGGGAAGGAGTTGGATATCACATCTCATGATAAAGGAAGGGTCTAAGGTTTGGAAGGGGAAGGATTTGGATATCACATCTCATGTTATAGGACGGGTCTCAGGTTTGGTATTAGAAGCATTGAGATATCAAGTCTCATGGTATAGGAAGGGGATCAGAATTGGAATGGGAAGGAGTTGGATGTCACATCTCAAGCTATAGGAAGGGTCTCAGGTTTGGTAGAAGCATTGAGATATCACATCTCATGCTATAGGAAGGGTCTCAGGATTGGAATGGAAAGGAGTTGGATATCACATCTCATGCTATAGGAAGGGTCTCAGGTTTGGTATAAGCATTGAGATATCACATCTCATGCTATAGGAAGGGTCTCAGGATTGGAATGGGAAGGAGTTGGATATCACATCTCATGCTATAGGAAGGGTCTCAGGTTTGGTATAAGCAGTGAGATATCACATCTCATGCTATAGGAAGTGTCTCAGGATTGGAATGGGAAGGAGCTGGATATCACATCTCATGCTAAAGGAAGGGTCTCAGGTTTGGAATGGGAAGGAGTTGGATATCACATCTCATGTTATAGGAAGGGTCTCAGGTTTGGTATAAGCATTGAGATATCACATCTCTGTTATCGGAAGGGTCTCAGGATTGGAATGGGAAGGAGTTGGATATTCCAATCTCATGTTATAGGAAGGGTCTCAGGTTTGGTATTAGAAGCATTGAGATATCACATCTCATGCTATAGGAAGGGTCTCAGGATTGGAATGGGAAGGACTTGGATATCACATCTCATGCTATAGGGAGGGTCTCAAGTTTGATATTAGAAGCATTGAGATATTACATCTCATGATATCGGAAGGGTCTCAGGATTGGAATGGGAAGGAGTTGGATATCACATCTCATGATAAAGGAAGGGTCTAAGGTTTGGAAGGGGAAGGATTTGGATATCACATCTCATGTTATAGGACGGGTCTCAGGTTTGGTATTAGAAGCATTGAGATATCAAGTCTCATGGTATAGGAAGGGGATCAGAATTGGAATGGGAAGGAGTTGGATGTCACATCTCAAGCTATAGGAAGGGTCTCAGGATTGGAATGGGAAGGACTTGGATATCACATCTCATGCTATAGGGAGGGTCTCAAGTTTGATATTAGAAGCATTGAGATATCACATCTCATGATATCGGAAGGGTCTCAGGATTGGAATGGGAAGGAGTTGGATATCACATCTCATGATAAAGGAAGGGTCTAAGGTTTGGAAGGGGAAGGATTTGGATATCACATCTCATGTTATAGGACGGGTCTCAGGTTTGGTATTAGAAGCATTGAGATATCAAGTCTCATGGTATAGGAAGGGGCTCAGAATTGGAATGGGAAGGAGTTGGATATCAAGTCTCATGGTATAGGAAGGGGCTCAGAATTGGAATGGGAAGGAGTTGGATATCACATCTCATGCTAAAGGGAGGGTCTCAGGTTTGGAAGGGGAAGGATTTGGATATCACATCTCATGTTATAGGAAGGATCTCAGGTTTGGTATTAGAAGCATTGAGATATCACATCTCAAGCTATCGGAAGGATCTCAGGTTTGGTATTAGAAGCATTGAGATGTCACATCTCATGCTATCAGAAGGGTCTCAGGATTGGAAGGGGAAGGATTTGGATATCACATCTCATGTTATCGGAAGGATCTCAGGTTTGGTATTAGAAGTATTGAGATATCACATCTCATGCTATAGGAAGGGTCTCAGGATTGGAATGGGAAGGAGTTGGATATCACATCTCATGCTAAAGGAAGGGTCTCAGGTTTGGTAGAAGCATTGAGATATCACATCTCATGCTATAGGAAGGGTCTCAGGATTGGAATGGGAAGGACTTAGATATCACATATCATGCTATAGGGAGGGTCTCAGTTTTGATATTAGAAGCATTGAGATATCACATCTCATGCTATCGGAAGTGTCTCAGGATTGGAATGGGAAGGAGCTGGATATCACATCTCATGCTAAAGGAAGGGTCTCAGGTTTGGAATGGGAAGGAGTTGGATATCACATCTCATGTTATAGGACGGGTCTCAGGTTTGGTATTAGAAGCATTGAGATATCAAGTCTCATGGTATAGGAAGGGGATCAGAATTGGAATGGGAAGGAGTTGGATGTCACATCTCAAGCTATAGGAAGGGTCTCAGGATTGGAATGGGAAGGACTTGGATATCACATCTCATGCTATAGGGAGGGTCTCAAGTTTGATATTAGAAGCATTGAGATATCACATCTCATGATATCGGAAGGGTCTCAGGATTGGAATGGGAAGGAGTTGGATATCACATCTCATGATAAAGGAAGGGTCTAAGGTTTGGAAGGGGAAGGATTTGGATATCACATCTCATGTTATAGGACGGGTCTCAGGTTTGGTATTAGAAGCATTGAGATATCACGTCTCATGGTATAGGAAGGGGCTCAGAATTGGAATGGGAAGGAGTTGGATATCAAGTCTCATGGTATAGGAAGGGGCTCAGAATTGGAATGGGAAGGAGTTGGATATCACATCTCATGCTAAAGGGAGGGTCTCAGGTTTGGAAGGGGAAGGATTTGGATATCACATCTCATGTTATAGGAAGGATCTCAGGTTTGGTATTAGAAGCATTGAGATATCACATCTCAAGCTATCGGAAGGATCTCAGGTTTGGTATTAGAAGCATTGAGATGTCACATCTCATGCTATCAGAAGGGTCTCAGGATTGGAAGGGGAAGGATTTGGATATCACATCTCATGTTATCGGAAGGATCTCAGGTTTGGTATTAGAAGTATTGAGATATCACATCTCATGCTATAGGAAGGGTCTCAGGATTGGAATGGGAAGGAGTTGGATATCACATCTCATGCTAAAGGAAGGGTCTCAGGTTTGGTAGAAGCATTGAGATATCACATCTCATGCTATAGGAAGGGTCTCAGGATTGGAATGGGAAGGACTTAGATATCACATATCATGCTATAGGGAGGGTCTCAGTTTTGATATTAGAAGCATTGAGATATCACATCTCATGCTATCGGAAGTGTCTCAGGATTGGAATGGGAAGGAGCTGGATATCACATCTCATGCTAAAGGAAGGGTCTCAGGTTTGGAATGGGAAGGAGTTGGATATCACATCTCATGTTATAGGAAGGGTCTCAGGTTTGGTATAAGCATTGAGATATCACATCTCTGCTATCGGAAGTGTCTCAGGATTGGAATGGGAAGGAGTTGGATATCCCATCTCATGTTATAGGACGGGTCTCAGGTTTGTTATTAGAATCATTGAGATATCATATTGCATGCTGTAGGAAGGGTCTAAGGATTGGAATGTGAAGGACTTGGATATCACATCTCATGCTATAGATAGGCTCTCAGGTTTGGAAAGGGAAGGAGTTGGATATCACATTTCATGTTAGAGGAAGGATCTCAGGTTCGGTATTAGAGGCATTGAGATATCACATCTCATGCTATAGGAAGGGTCTCAGGATTGGAATGGGAAGGAGTTGGGTATCACATCTCATGCTATAGGAAGGGTCTCAGGTTTGGTATAAGCATTGAGATTTCACATCTCATGCTATAGGAAGGGTCTCAGGATTGGAATGGAAGGAGTTGGATATCACATCTCATGTTATAGGAAGGATCTCAGGTTTGGTATTAGAAGCATTGAGACATCACATCTCATGCTATAGGAAGGGTCTCAGGATTGGAATGGGAAGGAGTTGGATATCACATCTCATGCTATAGGAAGGGTCTCAGGTTTGGTATAAGCATTGAGATATCACATCTCATGCTTTAGGAAGGTTCTCAGGATTGGAATGGGAAGGAGTTGTATATGACATCTCATGCCGTAGGAAGGGTCTCAGGTTGGGTATAAGCATTGAGATATCACATCTCTGCTATCGGAAGGGTCTCGGGATTGGAATGGGAAGGAGTGTGATATCCCATCTCATGTTATAGGAAGAGTCTCAGGTTTGGTATTAGAAGCATTGAGATATCACATCTCATGCTATAGGAAGTGTCTCAGGATTGGAATGGGAAGGACTTGGATATCACGACTCATGCTATAGGGAGGGTCTCAAGTTTGATATTAGAAGCATTGAGATATCACTTCTCATGCTATAGGAAGGGTCTCAGGATTGGAATGGGAAGGAGTTGGATATCACATCTCATGCTATAGGAAGGGTCTCACGTTTGGTATAAGCAGTGAGATATCACATCTCATGCTATAGGAAGGGTCTCAGGATTGGAATGGGAAGGAGTTGGATATCACATCTCATGTTATAGGAAGGATATCAGGTTTGGTATAAGCATTGAGATATCACATCTCTGCTATCGGAAGGGTCTCAGGATTGGAATGGGAAGGAGTTGGATATTCCCATCTCATGTTATAGGAAGGGTCTCAGGTTTGGTATTAGAAGCATTGAGATATCACATCTCATGCTGTATGAAGGGTCTCAGGATTGGAATGGGAAGGAGTTGGATATCACATCTCATGCTAAAGGGAGGGTCTCAGGTTTGGAAGGGGAAGGATTTGGATATCACATCTCATGTTATAGGAAGGATCACAGGTTTGGTATTAGAAGCATTGAGATATCACATCTCATGCTATCGGAAGGGTCTCAGGATTGGAATGGGAAGGAGTTGGATATCACATCTCATGCTGTAGGAAGGGTCTCAGGTTTGGAACGGGAAGGAGTTGGATATCACATCTCATGTTATAGGAAGAGTCTAAGGTTTGGTATAAGCATTGAGATATCACATCTCTGCTATCGGAGGTGTCTCAGGATTGGGATGGGAAGGAGTTGGATATCACATCTCATGCTAAAGGAAGGGTATCAGGTATGGAACGGGAAGGAGTTGGATATCCCATCTCATGTTATAGGACGGGTCTCAGGTTTGGTATTAGAAGCATTGAGATATCACATCGCATGCTGTAGGAAGGATCTCAGGTTTGGAATGGGAAGGAATTGTATATGACATCTCATGCCGTAGGAAGGGTCTCAGGTTGGGTATAAGCATTGAGATATCACATCTCTGCTATCGGAAGGGTCTCGGGATTGGAATGGGAAGGAGTTGGATATCCCATCTCATGTTATAGGAAGAGTCTCAGGTTTGGTATTAGAAGCATTGAGATATCACATCTCATGCTATAGGAAGGGTCTCAGGATTGGAATGGGAAGGAGTTGGATATCACATCTCATGCCATAGGAAGGGTCTCACGTTTGGTATAAGCAGTGAGATATCACATCTCATGCTATAGGAAGGGTCTCAGGATTGGAATGGGAAGGAGTTGGATATCACATCTCATGTTATAGGAAGGGTATCAGGTATGGAACGGGAAGGAGTTGGATATCCCATCTCATGTTATAGGACGGGTCTCAGGTTTGGTATTAGAAGCATTGAGATATCACATCACATGCTGTAGGAATGGTCTCAGGATTGGAATGGGTAAGAGTTGGATATTACATTCTTGCTATAGGAAGGGTCTCATGTTTGGAATGGGAAGGAGTTGGATATCACATATGCTATAGGAAGGGTCTCAGGTTTGGAACGGGAAGGAGTTGGATATCACATCTCATGTTATAGGAAGGGTCTCAGGTTTGGTATAAGCATTGAGATAGCACATCTCTGCTATCGGAGGTGGCTCAGGATTGGAATGGGAAGGAGTTGGATATCCCATCTCATGTTATAGGACGGGTCTCTGGTTTGGTAATAGAATCATTGAGATATCACATCGCATGCTGTAGGAAGGGTCTAAGGATTGGAATGGGATGGACTTGGATATCACATCTCATGCTATAGGTAGGCTCTCAGGTTTGGTATAAGCATTGAGATATCACATCTCATGCTATAGGAAGGGTCTAGGGATTGGAATGGGAAGGATTTGGATATTACATCTCATGCTATAGGAAGGGTCTCAGGTTTGGTATAAGCATGGAGATATCACTTCTCATGCTATAGGAAGTGTCTCAGGATTGGAATGGGAAGGAGTTGGATATCACATCTCATGTTATAGGAAGGATCTCAGGTTTGGTATTAGAAGCATTGAGACATCACATCTCATGCTATAGGAAGGGTCTCAGGATTGGAATGGGAAGGAGTTGGATATCACATCTCATGCTAAAGGGAGGGTCTCAGGTTTGGAAGGGGAAGGATTTGGATATTACATCTCGTGTTATAGGAATGATCTCAGGTTTGGTATTAGAAGCATTGAGATATCACATCTCATGCTATCGGAAGGATCTCAGGATTGGAATGGGAAGGAGTTCGATATCACATCTCATGCTATAGGAAGGGTCTCAGGATTGGAATGGGAAGGAGTTTTATATGACATCTCATGCCATAGGAAGGATCTCAGTTTTGGTATTAGAAGCATTGAGACATCACATCTCATGTTATAGGAAGGGTCTCAGGATTGGAATGGGAAGGAGTTGGATATCACATCTCATGCTATAGGAAGGGTCTCAGGTTTGGTATAAGCATTGAGATATCACATCTCATGCTATAGGAAGGGTCTCAGGATTGGAATGGGAAGGAGTTGTATATGACATCTCATGCCACAGGAAGGGTCTCAGGTTTGGTATAAGCATTGAGATATCACATCTCTGCTATCGGAAGGGTCTCAGGATTGCAATGGGAAGGAGTTGGATATCCCATCTTATGTTATAGGAAGGGTCTCAGGTTTGGTATTAGAAGCATTGAGATATCACATCTCATGCTATAGGAAGGGTCTCACGTTTGGAAAGGGAAGGACTTGGATATCACATCTCATGTTAGAGGTAGGATCTCAGGTTTGTTATTAGAGGCATTGAGATATCACATCTCATGCTATCAGAAGGGTCTCAGGATTGGAATGGGAAGGAGTTGGATATCACATCTCATGCTAAAGGGAGGGTCTCAGGAATGGAAGGGGAAGGATTTGGATATCACATCTCATGTTATAGGAAGGATCTCAGGTTTGGTATTAGAAGCATTGAGATATCACATCTCATGCTATCGGAAGGATCTCAGGTTTGGTATTAGAGGCATTGAGATATCACATCTCATGCTAAAGGGAGGGTCTCGGGTTTGGAAGGGAAAGGATTTGGATATCACATCTCTTGTTATAGGAAGGATCACAGGTTTGGTATTAGAAGCATTGAGATATCACATCTCATGCTATCGGAAGGGTCTCAGGATTGGAATGGGAAGGAGTTGGATATCACATCTCATGCTATAGGAAGGGTCTCAGGTTTGGAACGGGAAGGAGTTGGATATCACATCTCATGTTATAGGAAGAGTCTCAGGTTTGGTATAAGCATTGAGATATCACATCTCTGCTATCGGAGGTGTCTCAGGATTGGGATGGGAAGGAATTGGTTATCACATCTCATGCGATAGGACGGGTCTCAGGTTTGATATTAGAAGCATTGAGATATCCCATCGCATGCTGTAGGAAGGGTCTCAGGTTTGGTATTAGAAGCATTGAGATATCACATCTCATGCTATCAGAAGGGTCTCAGGATTGGAATGGGAAGCAGTTGGATATCACATCTCATGCTAAAGGGAGGGTCTCAGATTTGGAAGGGGAAGGATTTGGATATCACATCTCATGTTATCGGAAGGATCTCAGGTTTGGTATTAGAAGTATTGAGATATCACATCCCATGCTATAGGACGGGTCTCAGGTTTGATATTAGAAGCATTGAGATATCCCATCGCATGCTGTAGGAAGGGTCTCAGGTTTGGTATTAGAAGCATTGAGATATCACATCTCATGCTATCAGAAGGGTCTCAGGATTGGAATGGGAAGCAGTTGGATATCACATCTCATGCTAAAGGGAGGGTCTCAGGATTGGAATGGGAAGGAGTTGGATATCACATCTCATGCTAAAGGAAGGGTCTCAGGTTTGGTAGAAGCATTGAGATACACATCTCATGCTATAGGAAGGGTCTCAGGATTGGAATGGGAAGGACTTAGATATCACATATCATGCTATAGGGAGGGTCTCAGTTTTGATATTAGAAGCATTGAGATATCAGATCTCATGCTATCGGAAGTGTCTCAGGATTGGAATGGGAAGGAGCTGGATATCACATCTCATGCTAAAGAAAGGGTCTCAGGTTTGGAACGGGAAGGAGTTGGATATCACATCTCATGTTATAGGAAGGGTCTCAGGTTTGGGATAAGCATTGAGATATCACATCTCTGCTATCGGAAGTGTCTCAGGATTGGAATGGGAAGGAGTTGGATATCCTATCTCATGTTATAGGACGGGTCTCAGGTTTGTTATTAGAATCATTGAGATATCATATTTCATGCTGTAGGAAGGGTCTAAGGATTGGAATGGGAAGGACTTGGATATCACATCTCATGCTATAGATAGGCTCTCAGGTTTGGAAAGGGAAGGAGTTGGATATCACATTTCATGTTAGAGGAAGGATCTCAGGTTTGGTATTAGAGGCATTGAGATATCACATCTCATGCTATAGGAAGGGTCTCAGGTTGGAATGGGAAGGAGTTGGATATCACATCTCATGTTATAGGAAGGCTCTGAGGTTTGGAAGGGGAAAGAGTTGGATATCACATTTCATGTTAGAAGTAGGATCTCAGTTTTGGTATTAGAGGCATTGAGATATCACATCTCATGCTATCAGAAGGGTCTCAGGATTGGAAGGGGAAGGAGTTGGATATCACATCTCATGCTAAAGGGAGGGTCTCAGGTTTGGAAGGGGAAGGATTTGGATATCACATCTCATGTTATAGGAAGGATCTCAGGTTTGGTATTAGAAGCATTGAGATATCACATCTCATGCTATCGGAAGGATCTCAGGTTTGGTATTAGAAGCATTGAGATATCACATCTCATGCTATCAGAAGGGTCTCAGGATTGGAATGGGAAGGAGTTGGATATCACATCTCATGCTAAAGGGAGGGTCTCAGGTTTGGAAGGGGAAGGATTTGGATATCACATCTCATGTTATTGGAAGGATCTCAGGTTTGGTATTAGAAGTATTGAGATATCACATCTCATGCTATAGGAAGGGTCTCAGGATTGGAATGGGAAGGAGTTGGATATCCCATTTCATGCTAAAGGAAGGGTCTCAGGTTTGGTAGAAGCATTGAGATATCACATCTCATGCTATAGGAAGGGTCTCAGGATTGGAATGGGAAGGACTTAGATATCACATATCATGCTATAGGGAGGGTCTCAGTTTTGATATTAGAAGCATTGAGATATCACATCTCATGCTATCGGAAGTGTCTCAGGATTGGAATGGGAAGGAGCTGGATATCACATCTCATGCTAAAGGAAGGGTCTCAGGTTTGGAACGGGAAGGAGTTGGATATCCGATCTCATGTTATAGGAAGGGTCTCAGGTTTGGTATAAGCATTGAGATATCACATCTCTGCTATCGGAAGTGTCTCAGGATTGGAATGGGAAGGAGTTGGATATCCCATCTCATGTTATAGGACGGGTCTCAGGATTGTTATTAGAATCATTGAGATATCATATTGCATGCTGTAGGAAGGGTCTAAGGATTGGAATGGGAAGGACTTGGATATCACATCTCATGCTCTAGGAAGGGTCTCAGGTTTAGTATAAGCATTGAGATATCACATCTCATGCTATAGGAAGGGTCTCAGGATTGGAATGGAAGGAGTTGGATATCACATCTCATGTTATAGGAAGGGTCTCAGGTTTGGTATAAGCATTGAGATATCACATCTCATGCTATAGGAAGGGTCTCAGGATTGAAATGGGAAGGAGTTGTATATGACATCTCATGCCGTAGGAAGGGTCTCAGGTTTGGTATAAGCATTGAGATATCACATCTCTGCTATCGGAAGGGTCTCAGGATTGGAATGGGAAGGAGTTGGATATCCCATCTCATGTTATAGGAAGAGTCTCAGGTTTGGTATTAGAAGCATTGAGATATCACATCTCATGCTATAGGAAGTGTCTCAGGATTGGAATGGGAAGGACTTGGATATTATATCTCATGCTATAGGGAGGGTCTCAAGTTTGTATTAGAAGAATTGAGATATCACATCTCATGCTATAGGAAGGGTCTCAGGATTGGAATGGGAAGGAGTTGGATATCACATCTCATGCTATAGGAAGGGTCTCAGGTTTGGTATAAGCAGTGAGATATCACATCTCATGCTATAGGAAGTGTCTCAAGATTGGAATGGGAAGGAGATGGATATCACATCTCATGTTATAGGAAGGATCTCAGGTTTGGTATAAGCATTGAGATATCACATCTCTGCTATCGGAAGGGTCTCAGGATTGGAATGGGAAGGAGTTGGATATTCCCATCTCATGTTACAGGAAGGGTCTCAGGTTTGGTATTAGAAGCATTGAGATATCACATCTCATGCTATAGGAAGGGTCTCAGGATTGGAATGGGAAGGACTTGGATATCACATCTCATACTATAGGGAGGGTCTCAAGTTTGATATTAGAAGCATTGAGATATCACATCTCATGATATCGGAAGGGTCTCAGGATTGGAATGGGAAGGAGTTGGATATCACATCTCATGATAAAGGAAGGGTCTAAGGTTTGGAAGGGGAAGGATTTGGATATCACATCTCATGTTATAGGACGGGTCTCAGGTTTGGTATTAGAAGCATTGAGATATCAAGTCTCATGGTATAGGAAGGGTCTCAGAATTGGAATGGGAAGGAGTTGGATATCACATCTCAAGCTATAGGAAGGGTCTCAGGATTGGAATGGGAAGGAGTTTGATATCACATCTCATGCCATAGTATGGGTCTCAGGTTTGGTAGAAGCATTGGGATATCACATCTCATGCTATCGGAAGGGTATCAGGATTGGATTTGGAAGGAGTTGGATATCCCATCTCATGCTATAGGAAGGGTCTCAGGTTGGAATGGGAAGGAGTTGGATATCACATCTCATGCTAAAGGAAGGGTCTCAGGTTTGGTATTAGAGGCATTGAGATATCACATCTCATGCTATCAGAAGGGTCTCAGGATTGGAATGGGAAGGAGTTGGATATCACATCTCATGCTAAAGGGAGGGTCTCAGGTTTGGAAGGGGAAGGATTTGGATATCACATCTCATGTTATAGGAAGGATCTCAGGTTTGGTATTAGAAGCATTGAGATATCACATCTCATGCTATCGGAAGGATCTCAGGTTTGGTATTAGAAGCATTGAGATATCACATCTCATGCTATCAGAAGGGTCTCAGGATTGGTATGGGAAGGAGTTGGATATCACATCTCATGCTAAAGGGAGGGTCTCAGGTTTGGAAGGGGAAGGATTTGGATATCACATCTCATGTTATCGGAAGGATCTCAGGTTTGGTATTAGAAGTATTGAGATATCACATCTCATGCTATAGGAAGGGTCTCAGGATTGGAATGGGAAGGAGTTGGATATCACATCTCATGCTAAAGGAAGGGTCTCAGGTTTTGTAGAAGCATTGAGATATCACATCTCATGCTATAGGGAGGGTCTCAGTTTTGATATTAGAAGCATTGAGTTATCACATCTCATGCTATCGGAAGTGTCTCAGGATTGGAATGGGAAGGAGCTGGATGTCACATCTCATGCTAAAGTAAGGGTCTCAGGTTTGGAATGGGAAGGAGTTGGATATCACATCTCATGTTATAGGAAGGGTATCAGGTTTGGTATAAGCATTGAGATATCACATCTCTGCTATCGGAAGTGTCTCAGGATTGGAATGGGAAGGAGTTGGATATCCCATCTCATGTTATAGGACGGGTCTCAGGTTTGTTATTAGAATCATTGAGATATCATATTGCATGCTGTGGGAAGGGTCTAAGGATTGGAATGGGAAGGACTTGGATATCACATCTCATGCTATAGATAGGCTCTCAGGTTTGGAAAGGGAAGGAGTTGGATATCACATTTCATGTTAGAGGAAGGATCTCAGGTTTGGTATTAGAGGCATTGAGATATCACATCTCATGCTATAGGAAGGGTCTCAGGATTGGAATGGGAAGGAGTTGGGTATCACATCTCATGCTATAGGAAGGTCTCAGGTTTGGTATAAGCATTGAGTTATCACATCTCATGCTATAGGAAGGGTCTCAGGATTGGAATGGAAGGAGTTGGATATCACATCTCATGTTATAGGAAGGATCTCAGGTTTGGTATTAGAAGCATTGAGACATCACATCTCATGCTATAGGAAGGGTCTCAGGATTGGAATGGGAAGGAGTTGGATATCACATCTCATGCTATAGGAAGGGTCTCAGGATTGGAAGGGAAAGGAGTTGTATATGACATCTCATGCCGTAGGAAGGGTCTCAGGTTTGGTATAAGCATTGAGATATCACATCTCTGCTATCGGAAGGGTCTCAGGATTGGAATGGGAAGGAGTTGGATATCCCATCTCATGTTATAGGAAGAGTCTCAGGTTTGGTATTAGAAGCATTGAGATATCACATCTCATGCTATAGGAAGTGTCTCAGGATTGGAATGGGAAGGACTTGGATATCACATCTCATGCTATAGGGAGGGTCTCAAGTTTGATATTAGAAGCATTGAGATATCACATCTCATGCTATAGGAAGGGTCTCAGGATTGGAATGGGAAGGAGTTGGATATCACATCTCATGCTATAGGAAGGGTCTCAGGTTTGGTATAAGCAGTGAGATATCACATCTCATGCTATAGGAAGGGTCTCTGGATTGGAATGGGAAGGAGTTGGATATCACATCTCATGTTATAGGAAGGATCTCAGGTTTGGTATAAGCATTGAGATATCACATCTCTGCTATCGGACGGGTCTCAGGATTGGAATGGGAAGGAGTTGGATATTCCCATCTCATGTTATAGGAAGGGTCTCAGGTTTGGTATTAGAAGCATTGAGATATCACATCTCATGCTGTAGGAAGGGTCTCAGGATTGGAATGGGAAGGAGTTGGATATCACATCTCATGCTAAAGGGAGGGTCTCAGGTTTGGAAGGGGAAGGATTTGGATATCACATCTTATGTTATAGGAAGGATTACAGGTTTGGTATTAGAAGCATTGAGATATCACATCTCATGCTATCGGAAGGGTCTCAGGATTGGAATGGGAAGGAGTTGGATATCACATCTCATGCTATAGGAAGGGTCTCAGGTTTGGAACGGGAAGGAGTTGGATATCACATGTCATGTTATAGGAAGAGTCTCAGGTTTGGTATAAGCATTGAGATATCACATCTCTGCTATCGGAGGTGTCTCAGGATTGGGATGGGAAGGAGTTGGATATCACATCTCATGCTATAGGAAGGGTATCAGGTTTGGAACGGGAAGGAGTTGGATATCCCATCTCATGTTATAGGACGGGTCTCAGGTTTGGTATTAGAAGCATTGAGATATCACATCGCATGCTGTAGGAAGGATCTCAGGTTTGGAATGGGAAGGAATTGGATATCACATCTCATGTCATAGGAAGTATCTCAGGTTTGGTATTAGAAGCATTGAGATATCACATCTCATGCTATAGGAATGGTCTCAGGATTGGAATGGGTAGGAGTTGGATATTACATTCTTGCTATAGGAAGGGTCTCATGTTTGGAATGGGAAGGAGTTGGATATCACATATGCTATAGGAAGGGTCTCAGGTTTGGAACGGGAAGGAGTTGGATATCACATCTCATGTTATAGGAAGGGTCTCAGGTTTGGTATAAGCATTGAGATATCACATCTCTGCTATCGGAAGTGGCTCAGGATTGGAATGGGAAGGAGTTGGATATCCCATCTCATGTTATAGGACGGGTCTCTGGTTTGGTATTAGAATCATTGAGATATCACATCGCATGCTGTAGGAAGGGTCTAAGGATTGGAATGGGATGGACTTGGATATCACATCTCATGCTATAGGTAGGCTCTCAGGTTTGGTATAAGCATTGAGATATCACATCTCATGCTATAGGAAGGGTCTCAGGATTGGAATGGGAAGGAGTTGGATATCACATCTCATGCTAAAGGGAGGGTCTCAGATTTGGAAGGGGAAGGATTTGGATATCACATCTTATGTTATAGGAAGGATCACAGGTTTGGTATTAGAAGCATTGAGATATCACATCTCATGCTATCGGAAGGGTCTCAGGATTGGAATGGGAAGGAGTTGTATATCACATCTCATGCTATAGGAAGGGTCTCAGGTTTGGAACGGGAAGGAGTTGGATATCACATGTCATGTTATAGGAAGAGTCTCAGGTTTGGTATAAGCATTGAGATATCACATCTCTGCTATCGGAGGTGTCTCAGGATTGGGATGGGAAGGAGTTGGATATCACATCTCATGCTATAGGAAGGGTATCAGGTTTGGAACGGGAAGGAGTTGGATATCCCATCTCATGTTATAGGACGGGTCTCAGGTTTGGTATTAGAAGCATTGAGATATCACATCGCATGCTGTAGGAAGGATCTCAGGTTTGGAATGGGAAGGAATTGGATATCACATCTCATGTCATAGGAAGTATCTCAGGTTTGGTATTAGAAGCATTGAGATATCACATCTCATGCTATAGGAATGGTCTCAGGATTGGAATGGGTAGGAGTTGGATATTACATTCTTGCTATAGGAAGGGTCTCAAGTTTGGAATGGGAAGGAGTTGGATATCACATATGCTATAGGAAGGGTCTCAGGTTTGGAACGGGAAGGAGTTGGATATCACATCTCATGTTATAGGAAGGGTCTCAGGTTTGGTATAAGCATTGAGATATCACATCTCTGCTATCGGAAGTGGCTCAGGATTGGAATGGGAAGGAGTTGGATATCCCATCTCATGTTATAGGACGGGTCTCTGGTTTGGTATTAGAATCATTGAGATATCACATCGCATGCTGTAGGAAGGGTCTAAGGATTGGAATGGGATGGACTTGGATATCACATCTCATGCTATAGGTAGGCTCTCAGGTTTGGTATAAGCATTGAGATATCACATCTCATGCTATAGGAAGGGTCTCAGGATTGGAATGGGAAGGATTTGGATATCACATCTCATGCTATAGGAAGGGTCTCAGGTTTGGTATAAGCATGGAGATATCACTTCTCATGCTATAGGAAGTGTCTCAGGATTGGAATTGGAAGGAGTTGGATATCACATCTCATGTTATAGGAAGGATCTCAGGTTTGGTATTAGAAGCATCGAGACATCACATCTCATGCTATAGGAAGTGTCTCAGGATTGGAATGGGAAGGAGTTGGATATCACATCTCATGCTAAAGGGAGGGTCTCAGGTTTGGAAGGGGAAGGATTTGGATATTACATCTCGTGTTATAGGAATGATCTCAGGTTTGGTATTAGAAGCATTGAGATATCACATCTCATGCTATCGGAAGGATCTCAGGTTTGGTATTAGAAGCATTGAGATATCAAAACTCATGCTATAGGAAGGGTCTCAGGATTGGAATGGGAAGGAGTTTGATATCACATCTCATGCTATAGGAAGGGTCTCAGGATTGGAATGGGAAGGATTTTTATATGACATCTCATGCCATAGGAAGGATCTCAGGTTTGGTATTAGAAGCATTGAGACATCACATCTCATGTTATAGGAAGGGTCTCAGGATTGGAATGAGAAGGAGTTGGATATCACATCTCATGCTATAGGAAGGGTCTCAGGTTTGGTATAAGCATTGAGATATCACATCTCATGCTATAGGAAGGGTCTCAGGATTGGAATGGGAAGGAGTTGTATATGACATCTGTAAGGATATTTGGCGTGTTATAGCACAGAGTACAGCACTACTGCACAGGTAGCATTTTTTTTTTGATGCAGCACCACCACATGGGTGTGGTGCATTGCTATATGTGTTGCCAGAGTGACATGGACATATAAGTAAAGACAGGCTATTCAGTCAAAAACGATTTTTACATATAAGATGCAAATCTATTTTTACAGTTAAAAGCACACATGTGCACATTCAAAATGCACACTATTTTTCACCTGAAATGCCTATGTTGCAAGAGACACATTTGAAAATTAATAACTAACCTTATTAATAACTAACCTGACTAATAAAACTTCATTTAACATAACCCACTAATAAAAATGTGTCTCCACTGCAGAATTAGGCCTACTCTGAAAGTGAACTTTTAAACGCACATTCATTTTTTTTCTCTGCTGCTCTGTCCACATAACTACAGGAAGCAAAGAGCTCGAAGGAACAGGAAATCAGTTTGTTACAATTTTTACTGTAGAAGTGAGCCATTGTGTAGTGAGGGAGGAGATGACATGATTGATTCTGATTGGAGCAGCGTCATAGCAAGTATCATGCTAGAGGCTGTGATTAGAACTTTGCTGGAGAAGCTTGAGGGGAGGGAGAACAATCGAGATCTTGCAGAGCTGGGAGAAGGATCTGTTTCCTGGCTGAGGCATTCCTGCTGCAAAAGCTGAGAGTTCCAGGCAATAACCCCGGTTTGAGAACGGCAGACGCTTGTTCTCACTGGGTTGATTTTCAAGGGAGCCAAATTCAGAAAGAGAATAGCCGAAGAAAACTCATGCTGAACAGATAAGGTAATTACAGAAGCGAGTGGGAGCTGTGCGAAAGTGTGCGAAACTGTTCAGTCAGTGTATTAAAGGGAGTCTCAGTCTCTTATCAGCATATTTAATGTTACCAATTGAATATATTCTCGCAGCTCTCTGTTCATTTTATCACAAATAATGTTGTACCATTTCATTTATTTCTGTAAAAAAAGTTAAACTGTGTTTAAAAGAAATTGCTATAATACAAAAACATTTGAAAACAGATAGCTAGTGTGTATTATTTCTTTCTTTCATTTTGCATGGGAAAAGGTTTAAACATGGGTAGATTTTTAAACAGTGCAATTGTCATTTTAAAACAGATGTGTGCATGATTCTATTCAGTATGGACAGTTGTGAGTGACTGTTTGTAGCATAGCCTGTTGGAGGTACATGAGTCAACGGGAAGAGAGACTCCCTGGACATAGTTCCCTACCGTATATAAGGTAGTGGAAATTACCACAAAAATACCACAATAGCCCATGGTGGCACACAACACTAACACTGAAAATGTGGTATCCCTAAAATGTAGGCCTGAGGTCTCTCTAGTGATCAAGAACAATCTAGATAAAAAACAAGGGATGTTGGATATTGGGGCCACAAATAAACCAACCACTATACCAACCAACCACGCAAACTACCGCGCACATCATCTAAATAGGTCTGAATTCTGAAATAATGCAATGTATTATTGTCATGTGTGACCCAATATGAATACAGAGAGTGATTATTGCTAAAGGTATTTTGGCGGTAAGAAAATACCGCAAAGCCCCAAATATCCACAAAATACCCAACACATCTCATGCCACAGGAAGGGTCTCAGGTTTGGTATAAGCATTGAGATATCACATCTCTGCTATCGGAAGGGTCTCAGGATTGGAATGGGAAGGAGTTGGATATCCCATATTATGTTATAGGAAGGGTCTCAGGTTTGGTATTAGAAGCATTGAGATATCACATCTCATGCTATAGGAAGGGTCTCAGGATTGGAATGGGAAGGACTTGGATATCACATCTCATGCTATAGGGAGGGTCTCACGTTTGGAAAGGGAAGGAGTTGGATATCACATTTCATGTTAGAGGTAGGATCTCAGGTTTGGTATTAGAAGCATTGAGATATCACATCTCATGCTATCGGAAGTATCTCAGGTTTGGTATTAGAGGCATTGAGATATCACATCTCATGCTATCTATCATAAGGGTCTCAGGATTGGAATGGGAAGGAGTTGGATATCACATCTCATGCTAAAGGGAGGGTCTCAGGTTTGGAAGGGGAAGGATTTGGATATCACATCACATGTTATAAGAAGGATCTCAGGTTTGGTATTAGAAGCATTGAGATATCACATCTCATGCTATCGGAAGGGTCTCAGGATTGGAATGGGAAGGAGTTGGATATCACATCTCATGCTAAAGGGAGGGTCTCAGGTTTGGAAGGGGAAGGATTTGGATATCACATCTCATGTTATAGGAAGGATCTCAGGTTTGGTATTAGAAGCATTGAGATATCACATCTCATGCTATCGGAAGTATCTCAGGTTTGGTATTAGAGGCATTGAGATATCACATCTCATGCTATCTATCATAAGGGTCTCAGGATTGGAATGGGAAGGAGTTGGATATCACATCTCATGCTAAAGGGAGGGTCTCAGGTTTGGAAGGGGAAGGATTTGGATATCACATCACATGTTATAAGAAGGATCTCAGGTTTGGTATTAGAAGCATTGAGATATCACATCTCATGCTATCGGAAGGGTCTCAGGATTGGAATGGGAAGGAGTCGGATATCACATCTCATGCTATAGGAAGGCTCTCAGGTTTGGAAGGGGAAAGAGTTGGATATCACATTTCATGTTAGAGGTAGGATCTCAGGTTTGGTATTAGAGGCATTGAGATATCACATCTCATGCTATCAGAAGGGTCTCAGGATTGGAATGGGAAGGAGTTGGATATCACATCTCATGCTAAAGGGAGGGTCTCAGGTTTGGAAGGGGAAGGATTTGGATATCACGTCTCATGTTATAGGAAGGATCTCAGGTTTGGTATTAGAAGCATTGAGATATCACATCTCATGCTATCGGAAGGATCTCAGGTTTGGTATTAGAGGCATTGAGATATCACATCTCATGCTAAAGGGAGGGTCTCAGGTTTGGAAGGGGAAGGATTTGGATATCACATCTCTTGTTATAGGAAGGATCACAGGTTTGGTATTAGAAGCATTGAGATATCACATCTCATGCTATCGGAAGGGTCTCAGGATTGGAATGGGAAGGAGTTGGATATCACATCTCATGCTAAAGGGAGGGTCTCAGGTTTGGAAGGGGAAGGATTTGGATATCACATCTCATGTTATAGGAAGGATCTCAGGTTTGGTATTAGAAGCATTGAGATATCACATCTCATGCTATCGGAAGTATCTCAGGTTTGGTATTAGAGGCATTGAGATATCACATCTCATGCTATCTATCATAAGGGTCTCAGGATTGGAATGGGAAGGAGTTGGATATCACATCTCATGCTAAAGGGAGGGTCTCAGGTTTGGAAGGGGAAGGATTTGGATATCACATCACATGTTATAAGAAGGATCTCAGGTTTGGTATTAGAAGCATTGAGATATCACATCTCATGCTATCGGAAGGGTCTCAGGATTGGAATGGGAAGGAGTCGGATATCACATCTCATGCTATAGGAAGGCTCTCAGGTTTGGAAGGGGAAAGAGTTGGATATCACATTTCATGTTAGAGGTAGGATCTCAGGTTTGGTATTAGAGGCATTGAGATATCACATATCATGCTATCAGAAGGGTCTCAGGTTTGGAAGGGGAAGGATTTGGATATCACATCTCTTGTTATAGGAAGGATCACAGGTTTGGTATTAGAAGCATTGAGATATCACAACTCATGCTATCGGAAGGGTCTCAGGATTGGAATGGGACGGAGTTGGATATCACATCTCATGCTAAAGGGAGGGTCTCAGGTTTGGAAGGGGAAGGATGTGGATATCACATTTCATGTTAGAGGTAGGATCTCAGGTTTGGTATTGGAGGCATTGAGATATCACATCTCATGCTATCAGAAGGGTCTCAGGATGGGAATGGGAAGGAGTTGGATATCACATCTCATGCTAAAGGGAGGGTCTCAGGTTTGGAAGGGGAAGGATTTGGATATCACATCTCATGTTATCGGAAGGATCTCAGGTTTGGTATTAGAAGCATTGAGATATCACATCTCATGCTATAGGAAGGGTCTCAGGTTTGGTATTAGAAGCATTGAGATATCAAGTCTCATGGTATAGGAAGGGTCTCAGAATTGGAATGGGAAGGAGTTGGATATCTCAAGCTATAGGAAGGGTCTCAGGATTGGAATGGGAAGGGGTTTGATATCACAACTCATGCCATAGTATGGGTCTCAGGTTTGGTAGAAACATTGGGATATCACATCTCATGCTATCGGAAGGGTATCAGGATTTGATCTGGAAGGAGTTGGATATCCCATCTCATGCTATAGGAAGGGTCTCAGGTTGGAATGGGAAGGAGTTGGATATCACATCTCATGTTATAGGAAGGGTCCCAGGATTGGAATGGGAAGGACTTGGATATCACATTTCATGTTAGAGGAAGGATCTCAGGTTTGGTATTAGAGGCATTAAGATATCACATCTCATGTTATAGGAAGGGTCTCACGTTTGGTATAAGCATTGAGATATCACATCTCATGCTATAGGAAGGGTCTCAGGATTGGAATGGGAAGGAGTTGGATATCACATCTCGAGCTATAGGAAGGGTCTCACGTTTGGTATAAGCATTGAGATATCACATCTCATGCTATAGGAAGGGTCTCAGGATTGGAATGGGAAGGTGTTGGATATCACATCTCATGTTATAGGAAAGATCTCAGGTTTGGTATTAGAAGCATTGCGACATCACATCTCATGTTATAGGAAGGGTCTCAGGATTGGAATGGGAAGAAGTTGGCTATCACATCTCATGCTATAGGAAGGGTCTCAGGTTTGGTATAAGCATTGAGATATCACATCTCATGCTATAGGAAGGGTCTCAGGATTGGAATGGGAAGGAGTTGTATATGACATCTCATGCCATAGGAAGGGTCTCAGGTTTGGAATAAGCATTGAGATATCACATCTCATGCTATAGGAAGGGTCTCAGGATTGGAATGGGACGGACTTGGATATCACATCTCATGCAATAGGGAGGGTCTCAGGTTTGGAACGGGAAGGATTTGGATATCACATCGCATGTTATAGGAAGGATCTCAGGTTTGGTAAGGGAAGGAGTTGGATATCACATTTCATGTTAGAGGTAGGATTTCAGGTTTGGTATTAGAGGCATTGAGGTATCACATCTCATGCTATCAGAAGGGTCTCAGGATTGGAATGGGAAGGAGTTGGATATCACATCTCATGCTAAAGGGAGGGTCTCAGGTTTGGAAGGGGAAGGATTTGGATATCACATCGCATGTTATAGGAAGGATCTCAGGTTTGGTATTAGAATCATTGAGATATCACATCTCATGCTATCGGAAGTATCTCAGGTTTGGTATTAGAGGCATTGAGATATCACATCTCATGCTATCATAAGGGTCTCAGGATTGGAATGGGAAGGAGTTGGATATCACTTCTCATGCTAAAGGGAGGGTCTCAGGTTTGGAAGGGGAAGGATTTGGATATCACATCACATGTTATAAGAAGGATCTCAGGTTTGGTATTAGAAGCATTGAGATATCACATCTCATGCTATCAGAAGGGTCTCAGGATTGGAATGGGAGGGAGTTGGATATCACATCTCATGCTATAGGAAGGGTCTCAGGTTTGGAACGGGAAGGAGTTGGATATCACATCTCATGTTATAGGAAGAGTCTCAGGTTTGGTATAAGCATTGAGATATCACATCTCTGCAATCGGAAGTGTCTCAGGATTGGGATGGGAAGGAGTTGAATATCACATCTCATGCTATAGGAAGGGTCTCAGGTTTGGAACGGGAAGGAGTTGGATATCCCATCTCATGTTATAGGACAGGTCTCAGGTTTGGTATTAGAAGCATTGAGATATCACATCGCATGCTGTAGGAAGGGTCTCAGGATTGGAATGGGAAGGAGTTGGATATTACATCTCATGCTATAGGAAGGGTCTCAGGTTTGGTATAAGCATTGAGATATCACATCTCTGCTATCGGAAGTGTCTCAGGATTGGAATGGGAAGGAGTTGGATATCCCATCTCATGTTATAGGACGGGTCTCAGGTTTGTTATTAGAATCATTGAGATATCATATTGCATGCTGTAGGAAGGGTCTAAGGATTGGAATGGGAAGGTCTTGAATATCACATCTCATGCTATAGGTAGGCTCTCAGGTTTGGAAAGGGAAGGAGTTGGATATCACATTTCATGTTAGAGGAAGGATCTCAGGTTTGGTATTAGAGGCATTGAGATATCACATCTCATGCTATAGGAAGGGTCTCAGGATTGGAATGGGAAGGAGTTGGATATCACATTTCATGCTATAGGAAGGGTCTCAGGTTTGGTATAAGCATTGAGATGTCACATCTCATGCTATAGGAAGGGTCTCAGGATTGGAATGGGAAGGAGTTGGATATCACATCTCATGTTATAGGAAGGATCTCAGGTTTGGTATTAGAAGCATTGAGATATCACATCTCATGCTATAGGAAGGGTCTCAGGATTGCAATGGGAAGGAGTTGTATATGACATCTCATGCCATAGGAAGGGTCTCAGGTTTGGTATAAGCATTGAGATATCACATCTCTGCTATCGGAAGGGTCTCAGGATTGGAATGGGAAGGAGTTGGATATCCCATCTCATGTTATAGGAAGAGTCTCAGGTTTGGTATTAGAAGCATTGAGATATCACATCTGATGCTATAGGAAGTGTCTCAGGATTGGAATGGGAAGGAGTTTGATATCACATCTCATGCCATGTATGGGTCTCAGGTTTTGTAGAAGCATTGGGATATCACATCTCATGCTATCGGAAGGGTATCAGGATTGGATTTGGAAGGAGTTGGATATCACATCTCATGTTATAGGAAGGGTCTCAGGATTGGAATGGGAAGGACTTGGATATCACATCTCATGCTATAGGAAGGCTCTCAGGTTTGGAAGGGGAAGGAGTTGGATATCACATTTCTTGTTAGAGGTAGGATCTCAGGTTTGGTATTAGAGGCATTGAGATATCACATCTCATGCTATCAGAAGGGTCCCAGGATTGGAATGGGAAGGAGTTGGATATCACATCTCATGCTAAAGGGAGGGTCTCAGGTTTGGAAGGGGAAGGATTTGGATATCACGTCTCATGTTATAGGAAGGATCACAGGTTTGGTATTAGAAGCATTGAGATATCACATCTCATGCTATCGAAAGGATCTCAGGTTTGGTATTAGAGGCATTGAGATATCACATCTCATGCTAAAGGGAGGGTCTCAGGTTTGGAAGGGGAAGGATTTGGATATCACATCTCTTGTTATAGGAAGGATCACAGGTTTGGTATTAGAAGCATTGAGATATCACATCTCATGCTATCGGAAGGGTCTCAGGATTGGAATGGGAGGGAGTTGGATATCACATCTCATGCTAAAGGGAGGGTCTCAGGTTTGGAAGGGGAAGGAGTTGGATATCACATCTCTTGTTATAGGAAGGATCACAGGTTTGGTATTAGAAGCATTGAGATATCACATCTCATGCTATCGGAAGGGTCTCAGGATTGGAACGGGAAGGAGTCGGATATCACATCTCATGCTATAGGAAGGCTCTCAGGTTTGGAAGGGGAAAGAGTTGGATATCACATTTCATGTTAGAGGTAGGATCTCAGGTTTGGTATTAGAGGCATTGAGATATCACATCTCATGCTATCTATCATAAGGGTCTCAGGATTGGAATGGGAAGGAGTTGGATATCACATCTCATGCTAAAGGGAGGGTCTCAGGTTTGGAAGGGGAAGGATTTGGATATCACATCACATGTTATAAGAAGGATCTCAGGTTTGGTATTAGAAGCATTGAGATATCACATCTCATGCTATCGGAAGGGTCTCAGGATTGGAATGGGAAGGAGTCGGATATCACATCTCATGCTATAGGAAGGCTCTCAGGTTTGGAAGGGGAAAGAGTTGGATATCACATTTCATGTTAGAGGTAGGATCTCAGGTTTGGTATTAGAGGCATTGAGATATCACATCTCATGCTATCAGAAGGGTCTCAGGATTGGAATGGGAAGGAGTTGGATATCACATCTCATGCTAAAGGGAGGGTCTCAGGTTTGGAAGGGGAAGGATTTGGATATCACGTCTCATGTTATAGGAAGGATCTCAGGTTTGGTATTAGAAGCATTGAGATATCACATCTCATGCTATCGGAAGGATCTCAGGTTTGGTATTAGAGGCATTGAGATATCACATCTCATGCTAAAGGGAGGGTCTCAGGTTTGGAAGGGGAAGGATTTGGATATCACATCTCTTGTTATAGGAAGGATCACAGGTTTGGTATTAGAAGCATTGAGATATCACATCTCATGCTATCGGAAGGGTCTCAGGATTGGAATGGGAAGGAGTTGGATATCACATCTCATGCTAAAGGGAGGGTCTCAGGTTTGGAAGGGGAAGGATTTGGATATCACATCTCATGTTATAGGAAGGATCTCAGGTTTGGTATTAGAAGCATTGAGATATCACATCTCATGCTATCGGAAGTATCTCAGGTTTGGTATTAGAGGCATTGAGATATCACATCTCATGCTATCTATCATAAGGGTCTCAGGATTGGAATGGGAAGGAGTTGGATATCACATCTCATGCTAAAGGGAGGGTCTCAGGTTTGGAAGGGGAAGGATTTGGATATCACATCACAAGTTATAAGAAGGATCTCAGGTTTGGTATTAGAAGCATTGAGATATCACATCTCATGCTATCAGAAGGGTCTCAGGATTGGAATGGGAAGGAGTTGGATATCACATCTCATGCTAAAGGGAGAGTCTCAGGTTTGGAAGGGGAAGGATTTGGATATCACATCTCATGTTATCGGAAGGATCTCAGGTTTGGTATTAGAAGTATTGAGATATCACATCTCATGCTATCAGAAGGGTCTCAGGATTGGAATGGGAAGGAGTTGGATATCACATCTCATGCTATAGGAAGGCTCTCAGGTTTGGAAGGGGAAAGAGTTGGATATCACATTTCATGTTAGAGGTAGGATCTCAGGTTTGGTATTAGAGGCATTGAGATATCACATCTCATGCTATCAGAAGGGTCTCAGGATTGGAATGGGAAGTAGTTGGATATCACATCTCATGCTAAAGGGAGGGTCTCAGGTTTGGAAGGGTAAGGATTTGGATATCACGTCTCATGTTATAGGAAGGATCTCAGGTTTGGTATTAGAAGCATTGAGATATCACATCTCATGCTATCGGAAGGATCTCAGGTTTGGTATTAGAGGCATTGAGATATCACATCTCATGCTATCGGAAGGGTCTCAGGATTGGAATGGGACGGAGTTGGATATCACATCTCATGCTAAAGGGAGGGTCTCAGGTTTGGAAGGGGAAGATGTGGATATCACATTTCATGTTAGAGGTAGGATCTCAGGTTTGGTATTGGAGGCATTGAGATATCACATCTCATGCTATCAGAAGGGTCTCAGGATGGGAATGGGAAGGAGTTGGATATCACATCTCATGCTAAAGGGAGGGTCTCAGGTTTGGAAGGGGAAGGATTTGGATATCACATCTCATGTTATCGGAAGGATCTCAGGTTTGGTATTAGAAGCATTGAGATATCACATCTCATGCTATAGGAAGGGTCTCAGGTTTGGTATTAGAAGCATTGAGATATCAAGTCTCATGGTATAGGAAGGGTCTCAGAATTGGAATGGGAAGGAGTTGGATATCTCAAGCTATAGGAAGGGTCTCAGGATTGGAATGGGAAGGGGTTTGATATCACAACTCATGCCATAGTATGGGTCTCAGGTTTGGTATTAGAGGCATTGAGATATCACATCTCATGCTATCAGAAGGGTCTCAGGATTGGAATGGGAAGTAGTTGGATATCACATCTCATGCTAAAGGGAGGGTCTCAGGTTTGGAAGGGTAAGGATTTGGATATCACGTCTCATGTTATAGGAAGGATCTCAGGTTTGGTATTAGAAGCATTGAGATATCACATCTCATGCTATCGGAAGGGTCTCAGGATTGGAATGGGACGGAGTTGGATATCACATCTCATGCTAAAGGGAGGGTCTCAGGTTTGGAAGGGGAAGGATGTGGATATCACATTTCATGTTAGAGGTAGGATCTCAGGTTTGGTATTGGAGGCATTGAGATATCACATCTCATGCTATCAGAAGGGTCTCAGGATGGGAATGGGAAGGAGTTGGATATCACATCTCATGCTAAAGGGAGGGTCTCAGGTTTGGAAGGGGAAGGATTTGGATATCACATCTCATGTTATCGGAAGGATCTCAGGTTTGGTATTAGAAGCATTGAGATATCACATCTCATGCTATAGGAAGGGTCTCAGGTTTGGTATTAGAAGCATTGAGATATCAAGTCTCATGGTATAGGAAGGGTCTCAGAATTGGAATGGGAAGGAGTTGGATATCTCAAGCTATAGGAAGGGTCTCAGGATTGGAATGGGAAGGGGTTTGATATCACAACTCATGCCATAGTATGGGTCACAGGTTTGGTAGAAACATTGGGATATCACATCTCATGCTATCGGAAGGGTATCAGGATTTGATCTGGAAGGAGTTGGATATCCCATCTCATGCTATAGGAAGGGTCTCAGGTTGGAATGGGAAGGAGTTGGATATCACATCTCATGTTATAGGAAGGGTATCAGGTTTGGTATAAGCATTGAGATATCACATCTCTGCTATCGGAAGTGTCTCAGGATTGGAATGGGAAGGAGTTGGATATCCCATCTCATGTTATAGGACGGGTCTCAGGTTTGTTATTAGAATCATTGAGATATCATATTGCATGCTGTGGGAAGGGTCTAAGGATTGGAATGGGAAGGACTTGGATATCACATCTCATGCTATAGATAGGCTCTCAGGTTTGGAAAGGGAAGGAGTTGGATATCACATTTCATGTTAGAGGAAGGATCTCAGGTTTGGTATTAGAGGCATTGAGATATCACATCTCATGCTATAGGAAGGGTCTCAGGATTGGAATGGGAAGGAGTTGGGTATCACATCTCATGCTATAGGAAGGTCTCAGGTTTGGTATAAGCATTGAGTTATCACATCTCATGCTATAGGAAGGGTCTCAGGATTGGAATGGAAGGAGTTGGATATCACATCTCATGTTATAGGAAGGATCTCAGGTTTGGTATTAGAAGCATTGAGACATCACATCTCATGCTATAGGAAGGGTCTCAGGATTGGAATGGGAAGGAGTTGGATATCACATCTCATGCTATAGGAAGGGTCTCAGGATTGGAAGGGAAAGGAGTTGTATATGACATCTCATGCCGTAGGAAGGGTCTCAGGTTTGGTATAAGCATTGAGATATCACATCTCTGCTATCGGAAGGGTCTCAGGATTGGAATGGGAAGGAGTTGGATATCCCATCTCATGTTATAGGAAGAGTCTCAGGTTTGGTATTAGAAGCATTGAGATATCACATCTCATGCTATAGGAAGTGTCTCAGGATTGGAATGGGAAGGACTTGGATATCACATCTCATGCTATAGGGAGGGTCTCAAGTTTGATATTAGAAGCATTGAGATATCACATCTCATGCTATAGGAACGGTCTCAGGATTGGAATGGGAAGGAGTTGGATATCACATCTCATGCTATAGGAAGGGTCTCAGGTTTGGTATAAGCAGTGAGATATCACATCTCATGCTATAGGAAGGGTCTCTGGATTGGAATGGGAAGGAGTTGGATATCACATCTCATGTTATAGGAAGGATCTCAGGTTTGGTATAAGCATTGAGATATCACATCTCTGCTATCGGACGGGTCTCAGGATTGGAATGGGAAGGAGTTGGATATTCCCATCTCATGTTATAGGAAGGGTCTCAGGTTTGGTATTAGAAGCATTGAGATATCACATCTCATGCTGTAGGAAGGGTCTCAGGATTGGAATGGGAAGGAGTTGGATATCACATCTCATGCTAAAGGGAGGGTCTCAGGTTTGGAAGGGGAAGGATTTGGATATCACATCTTATGTTATAGGAAGGATTACAGGTTTGGTATTAGAAGCATTGAGATATCACATCTCATGCTATCGGAAGGGTCTCAGGATTGGAATGGGAAGGAGTTGGATATCACATCTCATGCTATAGGAAGGGTCTCAGGTTTGGAACGGGAAGGAGTTGGATATCACATGTCATGTTATAGGAAGAGTCTCAGGTTTGGTATAAGCATTGAGATATCACATCTCTGCTATCGGAGGTGTCTCAGGATTGGGATGGGAAGGAGTTGGATATCACATCTCATGCTATAGGAAGGGTATCAGGTTTGGAACGGGAAGGAGTTGGATATCCCATCTCATGTTATAGGACGGGTCTCAGGTTTGTGTTAGGATGTGCAGTGTTTCCAATGTTTACCTGTTAAACCATGAGTGTATAATATTTCCTTCACTATGTCTATTGTCACTTAGATACTATAGAACATAGAACTGCATCTTATGTAGCAGGGTTCCAAGGAGAGCCAGTGAAGAAGCAGGGCCTTAGTGGGAAGATTGTACTCCTCCTGCTGGGGGTCGTCTTATGTCATCAACTTGCAAATAAAAGGTTCTTTACCTTTAAACTACTGGTTATGTGAAAGCCTCCCTTTGTACATAACATTTGGCGACGAGGATTTTGACTGGGACCCGGAGGACGACCCCCAGCGCCTTTTCTACAGATCTAGTGTGCTGGCTGTGGAGCGGAGCCAGCCTGACTTGCCTGAGGGAGGGCCTTTTTCAGTGGATTATTGACGGCCTGACATCCAGTGTGTGGCATCCACCGGAGGGACATTGCTAGCGCCAGAGGAAAACCCCTGGAGGCTCCGTGGTCTGTGGGAGCTGGAATTGGACCCCTGCAATTTTGTTGAACTTGTGGAGACTGGGCTGGCAAAGACACGGCTTTGGCACTTTTATAATTGGATTTTGGGTTGTGTGTTTTCTGAGCGGCAATTGGACACCCTGGCCCCACACTGAGCAAGGTTGAGAAAGGAGTCACCGCCGATGACCCTGGTGAGGCGCTCCAGGGTGAGTACATAACCAAGCAGCTATCTTTTAATTAGTGTCACCTACCTAATTGGGTGGGAGCTCTATTGGTTAAACCAGAATTGCAAGCTTGTTATTCTATTCTGCAACTTTGAGACATGGCAAATGTGCCTGCTCCTGTGTTTTTTCTGGCACTGCCAGACATATCCAGTAGTAGTATAATCAGATTTTTGGAACAACTGTTTTGGAGAGAAGGGTTTCCAAGAAAGTGTTTGTCTGACAATGGGACCCAACTTGTTTCCAGAGAGTTTAAAGAATTTTTAGAGAATCATGGGATTGAGCAGGTGAATACTTCTTTATATCATCCCCAGAGTAATGGGTGTGTGGAACGATTTAATAGGACTCTGATGGAGGCTATTAGGATAGCGGTGGCTACTGGAGGAGATTGGGTGAGAACAGTGATGGAACGCACGTTCCAGTATAGGCTAACTACCCATAGTGTCACAGGCGTGAGTCCATTTGAGATCTTGAGAGGAAGAAAACCAAATACTCATTTATGTCCAGGTTGGATGGGCAAATCAAAAATGGTGGATGTGGATCTAGAGAGTGTAAAAAGGAGAATTTTTGAAGCTGGAGTTAGATCCAAGGAGAGGTATGATCAGAAGAATTGTTGTAGGGAACTCAAGGTCAAAGAGGGTGATTGGATTAAAGTCAAGCTCCCCACCAAAGTTCGTAAAGGAGCCTCGTTGTTTTCTGAACCCAAGCAAGTTGTGAAAGACTTGGGTTCGTCAGTGTTGGTCAAAGGAGGAGCTATTTGGAATAAGGAAAGGGTGGCTTTTCCGTTTCAATGTTAATTTGTCTTCAGTTAGTTGGAGACAGGGACTTTCTTGTGACTCTACCTAATCAACCACTAGATGTCATATATCTATGCTCTTGATTTGTGCCAGGACTTGCAGCGCATCCAATGTTTTACCTGTTAAACCACGAGTGTATAATATTTATTTTACAGGTTTCAATTTCAGTTGTTCAATATGTGTTTTACAGGTTTCAATTTTAGTGGGTCCTCACCCACACAGTTACTTGTTATGTTTAAGGAGGAGAGGTGTTAGGATGTGCAGTGTTTCCAATGTTTACCTGTTAAACCATGAGTGTATAATATTTCCTTCACTATGTCTATTGTCACTTAGATACTATAGAACATAGAACTGCATCTTATGTAGCAGGGTTCCAAGGAGAGCCAGTGAAGAAGCAGGGCCTTAGTGGGAAGATTGTACTCCTCCTGCTGGGGGTCGTCTTATGTCATCAACTTGCAAATAAAAGGTTCTTTACCTTTAAACTACTGGTTATGTGAAAGCCTCCCTTTGTACATAACATTTTGGTATTAGAAGCATTGAGATATCACATCGCATGCTGTAGGAAGGATCTCAGGTTTGGAATGGGAAGGAATTGGATATCACATCTCATGTCATAGGAAGTATCTCAGGTTTGGTATTAGAAGCATTGAGATATCACATCTCATGCTATAGGAATGGTCTCAGGATTGGAATGGGTAGGAGTTGGATATTACATTCTTGCTATAGGAAGGGTCTCATGTTTGGAATGGGAAGGAGTTGGATATCACATATGCTATAGGAAGGGTCTCAGGTTTGGAACGGGAAGGAGTTGGATATCACATCTCATGTTATAGGAAGGGTCTCAGGTTTGGTATAAGCATTGAGATATCACATCTCTGCTATCGGAAGTGGCTCAGGATTGGAATGGGAAGGAGTTGGATATCCCATCTCATGTTATAGGACGGGTCTCTGGTTTGGTATTAGAATCATTGAGATATCACATCGCATGCTGTAGGAAGGGTCTAAGGATTGGAATGGGATGGACTTGGATATCACATCTCATGCTATAGGTAGGCTCTCAGGTTTGGTATAAGCATTGAGATATCACATCTCATGCTATAGGAAGGGTCTCAGGATTGGAATGGGAAGGAGTTGGATATCACATCTCATGCTAAAGGGAGGGTCTCAGATTTGGAAGGGGAAGGATTTGGATATCACATCTTATGTTATAGGAAGGATCACAGGTTTGGTATTAGAAGCATTGAGATATCACATCTCATGCTATCGGAAGGGTCTCAGGATTGGAATGGGAAGGAGTTGTATATCACATCTCATGCTATAGGAAGGGTCTCAGGTTTGGAACGGGAAGGAGTTGGATATCACATGTCATGTTATAGGAAGAGTCTCAGGTTTGGTATAAGCATTGAGATATCACATCTCTGCTATCGGAGGTGTCTCAGGATTGGGATGGGAAGGAGTTGGATATCACATCTCATGCTATAGGAAGGGTATCAGGTTTGGAACGGGAAGGAGTTGGATATCCCATCTCATGTTATAGGACGGGTCTCAGGTTTGGTATTAGAAGCATTGAGATATCACATCGCATGCTGTAGGAAGGATCTCAGGTTTGGAATGGGAAGGAATTGGATATCACATCTCATGTCATAGGAAGTATCTCAGGTTTGGTATTAGAAGCATTGAGATATCACATCTCATGCTATAGGAATGGTCTCAGGATTGGAATGGGTAGGAGTTGGATATTACATTCTTGCTATAGGAAGGGTCTCATGTTTGGAATGGGAAGGAGTTGGATATCACATATGCTATAGGAAGGGTCTCAGGTTTGGAACGGGAAGGAGTTGGATATCACATCTCATGTTATAGGAAGGGTCTCAGGTTTGGTATAAGCATTGAGATATCACATCTCTGCTATCGGAAGTGGCTCAGGATTGGAATGGGAAGGAGTTGGATATCCCATCTCATGTTATAGGACGGGTCTCTGGTTTGGTATTAGAATCATTGAGATATCACATCGCATGCTGTAGGAAGGGTCTAAGGATTGGAATGGGATGGACTTGGATATCACATCTCATGCTATAGGTAGGCTCTCAGGTTTGGTATAAGCATTGAGATATCACATCTCATGCTATAGGAAGGGTCTCAGGATTGGAATGGGAAGGATTTGGATATCACATCTCATGCTATAGGAAGGGTCTCAGGTTTGGTATAAGCATGGAGATATCACTTCTCATGCTATAGGAAGTGTCTCAGGATTGGAATTGGAAGGAGTTGGATATCACATCTCATGTTATAGGAAGGATCTCAGGTTTGGTATTAGAAGCATCGAGACATCACATCTCATGCTATAGGAAGTGTCTCAGGATTGGAATGGGAAGGAGTTGGATATCACATCTCATGCTAAAGGGAGGGTCTCAGGTTTGGAAGGGGAAGGATTTGGATATTACATCTCGTGTTATAGGAATGATCTCAGGTTTGGTATTAGAAGCATTGAGATATCACATCTCATGCTATCGGAAGGATCTCAGGTTTGGTATTAGAAGCATTGAGATATCAAAACTCATGCTATAGGAAGGGTCTCAGGATTGGAATGGGAAGGAGTTTGATATCACATCTCATGCTATAGGAAGGGTCTCAGGATTGGAATGGGAAGGATTTTTATATGACATCTCATGCCATAGGAAGGATCTCAGGTTTGGTATTAGAAGCATTGAGACATCACATCTCATGTTATAGGAAGGGTCTCAGGATTGGAATGAGAAGGAGTTGGATATCACATCTCATGCTATAGGAAGGGTCTCAGGTTTGGTATAAGCATTGAGATATCACATCTCATGCTATAGGAAGGGTCTCAGGATTGGAATGGGAAGGAGTTGTATATGACATCTGTAAGGATATTTGGCGTGTTATAGCACAGAGTACAGCACTACTGCACAGGTAGCATTTTTTTTTTGATGCAGCACCACCACATGGGTGTGGTGCATTGCTATATGTGTTGCCAGAGTGACATGGACATATAAGTAAAGACAGGCTATTCAGTCAAAAACGATTTTTACATATAAGATGCAAATCTATTTTTACAGTTAAAAGCACACATGTGCACATTCAAAATGCACACTATTTTTCACCTGAAATGCCTATGTTGCAAGAGACACATTTGAAAATTAATAACTAACCTTATTAATAACTAACCTGACTAATAAAACTTCATTTAACATAACCCACTAATAAAAATGTGTCTCCACTGCAGAATTAGGCCTACTCTGAAAGTGAACTTTTAAACGCACATTCATTTTTTTTCTCTGCTGCTCTGTCCACATAACTACAGGAAGCAAAGAGCTCGAAGGAACAGGAAATCAGTTTGTTACAATTTTTACTGTAGAAGTGAGCCATTGTGTAGTGAGGGAGGAGATGACATGATTGATTCTGATTGGAGCAGCGTCATAGCAAGTATCATGCTAGAGGCTGTGATTAGAACTTTGCTGGAGAAGCTTGAGGGGAGGGAGAACAATCGAGATCTTGCAGAGCTGGGAGAAGGATCTGTTTCCTGGCTGAGGCATTCCTGCTGCAAAAGCTGAGAGTTCCAGGCAATAACCCCGGTTTGAGAACGGCAGACGCTTGTTCTCACTGGGTTGATTTTCAAGGGAGCCAAATTCAGAAAGAGAATAGCCGAAGAAAACTCATGCTGAACAGATAAGGTAATTACAGAAGCGAGTGGGAGCTGTGCGAAAGTGTGCGAAACTGTTCAGTCAGTGTATTAAAGGGAGTCTCAGTCTCTTATCAGCATATTTAATGTTACCAATTGAATATATTCTCGCAGCTCTCTGTTCATTTTATCACAAATAATGTTGTACCATTTCATTTATTTCTGTAAAAAAAGTTAAACTGTGTTTAAAAGAAATTGCTATAATACAAAAACATTTGAAAACAGATAGCTAGTGTGTATTATTTCTTTCTTTCATTTTGCATGGGAAAAGGTTTAAACATGGGTAGATTTTTAAACAGTGCAATTGTCATTTTAAAACAGATGTGTGCATGATTCTATTCAGTATGGACAGTTGTGAGTGACTGTTTGTAGCATAGCCTGTTGGAGGTACATGAGTCAACGGGAAGAGAGACTCCCTGGACATAGTTCCCTACCGTATATAAGGTAGTGGAAATTACCACAAAAATACCACAATAGCCCATGGTGGCACACAACACTAACACTGAAAATGTGGTATCCCTAAAATGTAGGCCTGAGGTCTCTCTAGTGATCAAGAACAATCTAGATAAAAAACAAGGGATGTTGGATATTGGGGCCACAAATAAACCAACCACTATACCAACCAACCACGCAAACTACCGCGCACATCATCTAAATAGGTCTGAATTCTGAAATAATGCAATGTATTATTGTCATGTGTGACCCAATATGAATACAGAGAGTGATTATTGCTAAAGGTATTTTGGCGGTAAGAAAATACCGCAAAGCCCCAAATATCCACAAAATACCCAACACATCTCATGCCACAGGAAGGGTCTCAGGTTTGGTATAAGCATTGAGATATCACATCTCTGCTATCGGAAGGGTCTCAGGATTGGAATGGGAAGGAGTTGGATATCCCATATTATGTTATAGGAAGGGTCTCAGGTTTGGTATTAGAAGCATTGAGATATCACATCTCATGCTATAGGAAGGGTCTCAGGATTGGAATGGGAAGGACTTGGATATCACATCTCATGCTATAGGGAGGGTCTCACGTTTGGAAAGGGAAGGAGTTGGATATCACATTTCATGTTAGAGGTAGGATCTCAGGTTTGGTATTAGAAGCATTGAGATATCACATCTCATGCTATCGGAAGTATCTCAGGTTTGGTATTAGAGGCATTGAGATATCACATCTCATGCTATCTATCATAAGGGTCTCAGGATTGGAATGGGAAGGAGTTGGATATCACATCTCATGCTAAAGGGAGGGTCTCAGGTTTGGAAGGGGAAGGATTTGGATATCACATCACATGTTATAAGAAGGATCTCAGGTTTGGTATTAGAAGCATTGAGATATCACATCTCATGCTATCGGAAGGGTCTCAGGATTGGAATGGGAAGGAGTTGGATATCACATCTCATGCTAAAGGGAGGGTCTCAGGTTTGGAAGGGGAAGGATTTGGATATCACATCTCATGTTATAGGAAGGATCTCAGGTTTGGTATTAGAAGCATTGAGATATCACATCTCATGCTATCGGAAGTATCTCAGGTTTGGTATTAGAGGCATTGAGATATCACATCTCATGCTATCTATCATAAGGGTCTCAGGATTGGAATGGGAAGGAGTTGGATATCACATCTCATGCTAAAGGGAGGGTCTCAGGTTTGGAAGGGGAAGGATTTGGATATCACATCACATGTTATAAGAAGGATCTCAGGTTTGGTATTAGAAGCATTGAGATATCACATCTCATGCTATCGGAAGGGTCTCAGGATTGGAATGGGAAGGAGTCGGATATCACATCTCATGCTATAGGAAGGCTCTCAGGTTTGGAAGGGGAAAGAGTTGGATATCACATTTCATGTTAGAGGTAGGATCTCAGGTTTGGTATTAGAGGCATTGAGATATCACATCTCATGCTATCAGAAGGGTCTCAGGATTGGAATGGGAAGGAGTTGGATATCACATCTCATGCTAAAGGGAGGGTCTCAGGTTTGGAAGGGGAAGGATTTGGATATCACGTCTCATGTTATAGGAAGGATCTCAGGTTTGGTATTAGAAGCATTGAGATATCACATCTCATGCTATCGGAAGGATCTCAGGTTTGGTATTAGAGGCATTGAGATATCACATCTCATGCTAAAGGGAGGGTCTCAGGTTTGGAAGGGGAAGGATTTGGATATCACATCTCTTGTTATAGGAAGGATCACAGGTTTGGTATTAGAAGCATTGAGATATCACATCTCATGCTATCGGAAGGGTCTCAGGATTGGAATGGGAAGGAGTTGGATATCACATCTCATGCTAAAGGGAGGGTCTCAGGTTTGGAAGGGGAAGGATTTGGATATCACATCTCATGTTATAGGAAGGATCTCAGGTTTGGTATTAGAAGCATTGAGATATCACATCTCATGCTATCGGAAGTATCTCAGGTTTGGTATTAGAGGCATTGAGATATCACATCTCATGCTATCTATCATAAGGGTCTCAGGATTGGAATGGGAAGGAGTTGGATATCACATCTCATGCTAAAGGGAGGGTCTCAGGTTTGGAAGGGGAAGGATTTGGATATCACATCACATGTTATAAGAAGGATCTCAGGTTTGGTATTAGAAGCATTGAGATATCACATCTCATGCTATCGGAAGGGTCTCAGGATTGGAATGGGAAGGAGTCGGATATCACATCTCATGCTATAGGAAGGCTCTCAGGTTTGGAAGGGGAAAGAGTTGGATATCACATTTCATGTTAGAGGTAGGATCTCAGGTTTGGTATTAGAGGCATTGAGATATCACATATCATGCTATCAGAAGGGTCTCAGGTTTGGAAGGGGAAGGATTTGGATATCACATCTCTTGTTATAGGAAGGATCACAGGTTTGGTATTAGAAGCATTGAGATATCACAACTCATGCTATCGGAAGGGTCTCAGGATTGGAATGGGACGGAGTTGGATATCACATCTCATGCTAAAGGGAGGGTCTCAGGTTTGGAAGGGGAAGGATGTGGATATCACATTTCATGTTAGAGGTAGGATCTCAGGTTTGGTATTGGAGGCATTGAGATATCACATCTCATGCTATCAGAAGGGTCTCAGGATGGGAATGGGAAGGAGTTGGATATCACATCTCATGCTAAAGGGAGGGTCTCAGGTTTGGAAGGGGAAGGATTTGGATATCACATCTCATGTTATCGGAAGGATCTCAGGTTTGGTATTAGAAGCATTGAGATATCACATCTCATGCTATAGGAAGGGTCTCAGGTTTGGTATTAGAAGCATTGAGATATCAAGTCTCATGGTATAGGAAGGGTCTCAGAATTGGAATGGGAAGGAGTTGGATATCTCAAGCTATAGGAAGGGTCTCAGGATTGGAATGGGAAGGGGTTTGATATCACAACTCATGCCATAGTATGGGTCTCAGGTTTGGTAGAAACATTGGGATATCACATCTCATGCTATCGGAAGGGTATCAGGATTTGATCTGGAAGGAGTTGGATATCCCATCTCATGCTATAGGAAGGGTCTCAGGTTGGAATGGGAAGGAGTTGGATATCACATCTCATGTTATAGGAAGGGTCCCAGGATTGGAATGGGAAGGACTTGGATATCACATTTCATGTTAGAGGAAGGATCTCAGGTTTGGTATTAGAGGCATTAAGATATCACATCTCATGTTATAGGAAGGGTCTCACGTTTGGTATAAGCATTGAGATATCACATCTCATGCTATAGGAAGGGTCTCAGGATTGGAATGGGAAGGAGTTGGATATCACATCTCGAGCTATAGGAAGGGTCTCACGTTTGGTATAAGCATTGAGATATCACATCTCATGCTATAGGAAGGGTCTCAGGATTGGAATGGGAAGGTGTTGGATATCACATCTCATGTTATAGGAAAGATCTCAGGTTTGGTATTAGAAGCATTGCGACATCACATCTCATGTTATAGGAAGGGTCTCAGGATTGGAATGGGAAGAAGTTGGCTATCACATCTCATGCTATAGGAAGGGTCTCAGGTTTGGTATAAGCATTGAGATATCACATCTCATGCTATAGGAAGGGTCTCAGGATTGGAATGGGAAGGAGTTGTATATGACATCTCATGCCATAGGAAGGGTCTCAGGTTTGGAATAAGCATTGAGATATCACATCTCATGCTATAGGAAGGGTCTCAGGATTGGAATGGGACGGACTTGGATATCACATCTCATGCAATAGGGAGGGTCTCAGGTTTGGAACGGGAAGGATTTGGATATCACATCGCATGTTATAGGAAGGATCTCAGGTTTGGTAAGGGAAGGAGTTGGATATCACATTTCATGTTAGAGGTAGGATTTCAGGTTTGGTATTAGAGGCATTGAGGTATCACATCTCATGCTATCAGAAGGGTCTCAGGATTGGAATGGGAAGGAGTTGGATATCACATCTCATGCTAAAGGGAGGGTCTCAGGTTTGGAAGGGGAAGGATTTGGATATCACATCGCATGTTATAGGAAGGATCTCAGGTTTGGTATTAGAATCATTGAGATATCACATCTCATGCTATCGGAAGTATCTCAGGTTTGGTATTAGAGGCATTGAGATATCACATCTCATGCTATCATAAGGGTCTCAGGATTGGAATGGGAAGGAGTTGGATATCACTTCTCATGCTAAAGGGAGGGTCTCAGGTTTGGAAGGGGAAGGATTTGGATATCACATCACATGTTATAAGAAGGATCTCAGGTTTGGTATTAGAAGCATTGAGATATCACATCTCATGCTATCAGAAGGGTCTCAGGATTGGAATGGGAGGGAGTTGGATATCACATCTCATGCTATAGGAAGGGTCTCAGGTTTGGAACGGGAAGGAGTTGGATATCACATCTCATGTTATAGGAAGAGTCTCAGGTTTGGTATAAGCATTGAGATATCACATCTCTGCAATCGGAAGTGTCTCAGGATTGGGATGGGAAGGAGTTGAATATCACATCTCATGCTATAGGAAGGGTCTCAGGTTTGGAACGGGAAGGAGTTGGATATCCCATCTCATGTTATAGGACAGGTCTCAGGTTTGGTATTAGAAGCATTGAGATATCACATCGCATGCTGTAGGAAGGGTCTCAGGATTGGAATGGGAAGGAGTTGGATATTACATCTCATGCTATAGGAAGGGTCTCAGGTTTGGTATAAGCATTGAGATATCACATCTCTGCTATCGGAAGTGTCTCAGGATTGGAATGGGAAGGAGTTGGATATCCCATCTCATGTTATAGGACGGGTCTCAGGTTTGTTATTAGAATCATTGAGATATCATATTGCATGCTGTAGGAAGGGTCTAAGGATTGGAATGGGAAGGTCTTGAATATCACATCTCATGCTATAGGTAGGCTCTCAGGTTTGGAAAGGGAAGGAGTTGGATATCACATTTCATGTTAGAGGAAGGATCTCAGGTTTGGTATTAGAGGCATTGAGATATCACATCTCATGCTATAGGAAGGGTCTCAGGATTGGAATGGGAAGGAGTTGGATATCACATTTCATGCTATAGGAAGGGTCTCAGGTTTGGTATAAGCATTGAGATGTCACATCTCATGCTATAGGAAGGGTCTCAGGATTGGAATGGGAAGGAGTTGGATATCACATCTCATGTTATAGGAAGGATCTCAGGTTTGGTATTAGAAGCATTGAGATATCACATCTCATGCTATAGGAAGGGTCTCAGGATTGGAATGGGAAGGAGTTGTATATGACATCTCATGCCATAGGAAGGGTCTCAGGTTTGGTATAAGCATTGAGATATCACATCTCTGCTATCGGAAGGGTCTCAGGATTGGAATGGGAAGGAGTTGGATATCCCATCTCATGTTATAGGAAGAGTCTCAGGTTTGGTATTAGAAGCATTGAGATATCACATCTGATGCTATAGGAAGTGTCTCAGGATTGGAATGGGAAGGAGTTTGATATCACATCTCATGCCATGTATGGGTCTCAGGTTTTGTAGAAGCATTGGGATATCACATCTCATGCTATCGGAAGGGTATCAGGATTGGATTTGGAAGGAGTTGGATATCACATCTCATGTTATAGGAAGGGTCTCAGGATTGGAATGGGAAGGACTTGGATATCACATCTCATGCTATAGGAAGGCTCTCAGGTTTGGAAGGGGAAGGAGTTGGATATCACATTTCATGTTAGAGGTAGGATCTCAGGTTTGGTATTAGAGGCATTGAGATATCACATCTCATGCTATCAGAAGGGTCCCAGGATTGGAATGGGAAGGAGTTGGATATCACATCTCATGCTAAAGGGAGGGTCTCAGGTTTGGAAGGGGAAGGATTTGGATATCACGTCTCATGTTATAGGAAGGATCACAGGTTTGGTATTAGAAGCATTGAGATATCACATCTCATGCTATCGAAAGGATCTCAGGTTTGGTATTAGAGGCATTGAGATATCACATCTCATGCTAAAGGGAGGGTCTCAGGTTTGGAAGGGGAAGGATTTGGATATCACATCTCTTGTTATAGGAAGGATCACAGGTTTGGTATTAGAAGCATTGAGATATCACATCTCATGCTATCGGAAGGGTCTCAGGATTGGAATGGGAGGGAGTTGGATATCACATCTCATGCTAAAGGGAGGGTCTCAGGTTTGGAAGGGGAAGGAGTTGGATATCACATCTCTTGTTATAGGAAGGATCACAGGTTTGGTATTAGAAGCATTGAGATATCACATCTCATGCTATCGGAAGGGTCTCAGGATTGGAACGGGAAGGAGTCGGATATCACATCTCATGCTATAGGAAGGCTCTCAGGTTTGGAAGGGGAAAGAGTTGGATATCACATTTCATGTTAGAGGTAGGATCTCAGGTTTGGTATTAGAGGCATTGAGATATCACATCTCATGCTATCTATCATAAGGGTCTCAGGATTGGAATGGGAAGGAGTTGGATATCACATCTCATGCTAAAGGGAGGGTCTCAGGTTTGGAAGGGGAAGGATTTGGATATCACATCACATGTTATAAGAAGGATCTCAGGTTTGGTATTAGAAGCATTGAGATATCACATCTCATGCTATCGGAAGGGTCTCAGGATTGGAATGGGAAGGAGTCGGATATCACATCTCATGCTATAGGAAGGCTCTCAGGTTTGGAAGGGGAAAGAGTTGGATATCACATTTCATGTTAGAGGTAGGATCTCAGGTTTGGTATTAGAGGCATTGAGATATCACATCTCATGCTATCAGAAGGGTCTCAGGATTGGAATGGGAAGGAGTTGGATATCACATCTCATGCTAAAGGGAGGGTCTCAGGTTTGGAAGGGGAAGGATTTGGATATCACGTCTCATGTTATAGGAAGGATCTCAGGTTTGGTATTAGAAGCATTGAGATATCACATCTCATGCTATCGGAAGGATCTCAGGTTTGGTATTAGAGGCATTGAGATATCACATCTCATGCTAAAGGGAGGGTCTCAGGTTTGGAAGGGGAAGGATTTGGATATCACATCTCTTGTTATAGGAAGGATCACAGGTTTGGTATTAGAAGCATTGAGATATCACATCTCATGCTATCGGAAGGGTCTCAGGATTGGAATGGGAAGGAGTTGGATATCACATCTCATGCTAAAGGGAGGGTCTCAGGTTTGGAAGGGGAAGGATTTGGATATCACATCTCATGTTATAGGAAGGATCTCAGGTTTGGTATTAGAAGCATTGAGATATCACATCTCATGCTATCGGAAGTATCTCAGGTTTGGTATTAGAGGCATTGAGATATCACATCTCATGCTATCTATCATAAGGGTCTCAGGATTGGAATGGGAAGGAGTTGGATATCACATCTCATGCTAAAGGGAGGGTCTCAGGTTTGGAAGGGGAAGGATTTGGATATCACATCACAAGTTATAAGAAGGATCTCAGGTTTGGTATTAGAAGCATTGAGATATCACATCTCATGCTATCAGAAGGGTCTCAGGATTGGAATGGGAAGGAGTTGGATATCACATCTCATGCTAAAGGGAGAGTCTCAGGTTTGGAAGGGGAAGGATTTGGATATCACATCTCATGTTATCGGAAGGATCTCAGGTTTGGTATTAGAAGTATTGAGATATCACATCTCATGCTATCAGAAGGGTCTCAGGATTGGAATGGGAAGGAGTTGGATATCACATCTCATGCTATAGGAAGGCTCTCAGGTTTGGAAGGGGAAAGAGTTGGATATCACATTTCATGTTAGAGGTAGGATCTCAGGTTTGGTATTAGAGGCATTGAGATATCACATCTCATGCTATCAGAAGGGTCTCAGGATTGGAATGGGAAGTAGTTGGATATCACATCTCATGCTAAAGGGAGGGTCTCAGGTTTGGAAGGGTAAGGATTTGGATATCACGTCTCATGTTATAGGAAGGATCTCAGGTTTGGTATTAGAAGCATTGAGATATCACATCTCATGCTATCGGAAGGATCTCAGGTTTGGTATTAGAGGCATTGAGATATCACATCTCATGCTATCGGAAGGGTCTCAGGATTGGAATGGGACGGAGTTGGATATCACATCTCATGCTAAAGGGAGGGTCTCAGGTTTGGAAGGGGAAGATGTGGATATCACATTTCATGTTAGAGGTAGGATCTCAGGTTTGGTATTGGAGGCATTGAGATATCACATCTCATGCTATCAGAAGGGTCTCAGGATGGGAATGGGAAGGAGTTGGATATCACATCTCATGCTAAAGGGAGGGTCTCAGGTTTGGAAGGGGAAGGATTTGGATATCACATCTCATGTTATCGGAAGGATCTCAGGTTTGGTATTAGAAGCATTGAGATATCACATCTCATGCTATAGGAAGGGTCTCAGGTTTGGTATTAGAAGCATTGAGATATCAAGTCTCATGGTATAGGAAGGGTCTCAGAATTGGAATGGGAAGGAGTTGGATATCTCAAGCTATAGGAAGGGTCTCAGGATTGGAATGGGAAGGGGTTTGATATCACAACTCATGCCATAGTATGGGTCTCAGGTTTGGTATTAGAGGCATTGAGATATCACATCTCATGCTATCAGAAGGGTCTCAGGATTGGAATGGGAAGTAGTTGGATATCACATCTCATGCTAAAGGGAGGGTCTCAGGTTTGGAAGGGTAAGGATTTGGATATCACGTCTCATGTTATAGGAAGGATCTCAGGTTTGGTATTAGAAGCATTGAGATATCACATCTCATGCTATCGGAAGGGTCTCAGGATTGGAATGGGACGGAGTTGGATATCACATCTCATGCTAAAGGGAGGGTCTCAGGTTTGGAAGGGGAAGGATGTGGATATCACATTTCATGTTAGAGGTAGGATCTCAGGTTTGGTATTGGAGGCATTGAGATATCACATCTCATGCTATCAGAAGGGTCTCAGGATGGGAATGGGAAGGAGTTGGATATCACATCTCATGCTAAAGGGAGGGTCTCAGGTTTGGAAGGGGAAGGATTTGGATATCACATCTCATGTTATCGGAAGGATCTCAGGTTTGGTATTAGAAGCATTGAGATATCACATCTCATGCTATAGGAAGGGTCTCAGGTTTGGTATTAGAAGCATTGAGATATCAAGTCTCATGGTATAGGAAGGGTCTCAGAATTGGAATGGGAAGGAGTTGGATATCTCAAGCTATAGGAAGGGTCTCAGGATTGGAATGGGAAGGGGTTTGATATCACAACTCATGCCATAGTATGGGTCACAGGTTTGGTAGAAACATTGGGATATCACATCTCATGCTATCGGAAGGGTATCAGGATTTGATCTGGAAGGAGTTGGATATCCCATCTCATGCTATAGGAAGGGTCTCAGGTTGGAATGGGAAGGAGTTGGATATCACATCTCATGTTATAGGAAGGGTCCCAGGATTGGAATGGGAAGGACTTGGATATCACATTTCATGTTAGAGGAAGGATCTCAGGTTTGGTATTAGAGGCATTAAGATATAACATCTCATGTTATAGGAAGGGTCTCACGTTTGGTATAAGCATTGAGATATCACATCTCATGCTATAGGAAGGGTCTCAGGATTGGAATGGGAAGGAGTTGGATATCACATCTCAAGCTATAGGAAGGGTCTCACGTTTGGTATAAGCATTGAGATATCACATCTCATGCTATAGGAAGGGTCTCAGGATTGGAATGGGAAGGTGTTGGATATCACATCTCATGTTATAGGAAAGATCTCAGGTTTGGTATTAGAAGCATTGCGACATCACATCTCATGTTATAGGAAGGGTCTCAGGATTGGAATGGGAAGAAGTTGGCTATCACATCTCATGCTATAGGAAGTGTCTCAGGTTTGGTATAAGCATTGAGATATCACATCTCATGCTATAGGAAGGGTCTCAGGATTGGAATGGGAAGGAGTTGTATATGACATCTCATGCCATAGGAAGGGTCTCAGGTTTGGAATAAGCATTGAGATATCACATCTCATGCTATAGGAAGGGTCTCAGGATTGGAATGGGACGGACTTGGATATCACATCTCATGCTATAGGGAGGGTCTCAGGTTTGGAACGGGAAGGATTTGGATATCACATCGCATGTTATAGGAAGGATCTCAGGTTTGGTAAGGGAAGGAGTTGGATATCACATTTCATGTTAGAGGTAGGATCTCAGGTTTGGTATTAGAGGCATTGAGGTATCACATCTCATGCTATCAGAAGGGTCTCAGGATTGGAATGGGAAGGAGTTGGATATCACATCTCATGCTAAAGGGAGGGTCTCAGGTTTGGAAGGGGAAGGATTTGGATATCACATCGCATGTTATAGGACGGATCTCAGGTTTGGTATTAGAATCATTGAGATATCACATCTCATGCTATCGGAAGTATCTCAGGTTTGGTATTAGAGGCATTGAGATATCACATCTCATGCTATCATAAGGGTCTCAGGATTGGAATGGGAAGGAGTTGGATATCACTTCTCATGCTAAAGGGAGGGTCTCAGGTTTGGAAGGGGAAGGATTTGGATATCACATCACATGTTATAAGAAGGATCTCAGGTTTGGTATTAGAAGCATTGAGATATCACATCTCATGCTATCAGAAGGGTCTCAGGATTGGAATGGGAGGGAGTTGGATATCACATCTCATGCTATAGGAAGGGTCTCAGGTTTGGAACGGGAAGGAGTTGGATATCACATCTCATGTTATAGAAAGAGTCTCAGGTTTGGTATAAGCATTGAGATATCACATCTCTGCAATCGGAAGTGTCTCAGGATTGGGATGGGAAGGAGTTGGATATCACATCTCATGCTATAGGAAGGGTCTCAGGTTTGGAACGGGAAGGAGTTGGATATCCCATCTCATGTTATAGGACAGGTCTCAGGTTTGGTATTAGAAGCATTGAGATATCACATCGCATGCTGTAGGAAGGGTCTAAGGATTGGAATGGGAAGGTCTTGAATATCACATCTCATGCTATAGGAAGGGTCTCAGGTTTGGAACGGGAAGGAGTTGGATATCCCATCTCATGTTATAGGACGGGTCTCAGGTTTGTTATTAGAATCATTGAGATATCATATTGCATGCTGTAGGAAGGGTCTAAGGATTGGAATGGGAAGGTCTTGAATATCACATCTCATGCTATAGGTAGGCTCTCAGGTTTGGAAAGGGAAGGAGTTGGATATCACATTTCATGCTATAGGAAGGGTCTCAGGTTTGGTATAAGCATTGAGATGTCACATCTCATGCTATAGGAAGGGTCTCAGGATTGGAATGGGAAGGAGTTGGATATCACATCTCATGTTATAGGAAGGATCTCAGGTTTGGTATTAGAAGCATTGAGATATCACATCTCATGCTATAGGAAGGGTCTCAGGATTGGAATGGGAAGGAGTTGTATATGACATCTCATGCCATAGGAAGGGTCTCAGGTTTGGTATAAGCATTGAGATATCACATCTCTGCTATCGGAAGGGTCTCAGGATTGGAATGGGAAGGAGTTGGATATCCCATCTCATGTTATAGGAAGAGTCTCAGGTTTGGTATTAGAAGCATTGAGATATCACATCTGATGCTATAGGAAGTGTCTCAGGATTGGAATGGGAAGGAGTTTGATATCACATCTCATGCCATGTATGGGTCTCAGGTTTTGTAGAAGCATTGGGATATCACATCTCATGCTATCGGAAGGGTATCAGGATTGGATTTGGAAGGAGTTGGATATCACATCTCATGTTATAGGAAGGGTCTCAGGATTGGAATGGGAAGGACTTGGATATCACATCTCATGCTATAGGAAGGCTCTCAGGTTTGGAAGGGGAAGGAGTTGGATATCACATTTCATGTTAGAGGTAGGATCTCAGGTTTGGTATTAGAGGCATTGAGATATCACATCTCATGCTATCAGAAGGGTCTCAGGATTGGAATGGGAAGGAGTTGGATATCACATCTCATGCTAAAGGGAGGGTCTCAGGTTTGGAAGGGGAAGGATTTGGATATCACATCTCATGTTATAGGAAGGATCTCAGGTTTGGTATTAGAAGCACTGAGATATCACATCTCATGCTATCGGAAGGATCTCAGGTTTGGTATTAGAGGAATTGAGATATCACATCTCATGCTATCAGAAGGGTCTCAGGATTGGAATGGGAAGGAGTCGGATATCACATCTCATGCTAAAGGGAGGGTCTCAGGTTTGGAAGTGGAAGGATTTGGATATCACATCTCATGTTATAGGAAGGATCTCAGGTTTGGTATTAGAAGCATTGAGATATCACATCTCATGCTATAGGAAGGGTCTCAGGATTGGAATGGGAAGGAGTTGGATATCACATCTCAAGCTATAGAAAGGGTCTCAGGATTGGAATGGGAAGGAGTTGGATATCACATCTCAAGCTATAGTAAGGGTCTCAGGATTGGAATGGGAAGGAGTTGGATATCACATCTCATGCTATAGGAAGGGTCTCAGGTTTGGTATTAGCATTGAGATATCCCATCTCATGCTATAGGAAGGGTCTCAGGTTTGGAATCGGAAGGAGTTGTATATGACATCTCATGCCATAGGTAGGGTCTCAGGTTTGGTATAAGCATTGAGATATCACATCTCTGCTATCGGAAGGGTCTCAGGATTGGAATGGGAAGGAGTTGGATATCCCATCTCGTTATAGGAAGGGTCTCAGGTTTTGTATTAGAAGCATTGAGATATCACATCTCATGGTATAGGACGGGTCTCAGAATTGGAATGGGAAGGAGTTAGATATCACTTCTCAAGCTATAGGAAGGGTCTCAGGATTGGAATGGGAAGGAGTTGGATATCACATCTCATGCTAAAGGGAGGGTCTCAGGTTTGGAAGGGGAAGGATTTGGATATCACATCGCATGTTATAGGAAGGATCTCAGGTTTGGTATTAGAATCATTGAGATATCACATCTCATGCTATCGGAAGTATCTCAGGTTTGGTATTAGAGGCATTGAGATATCACATCTCATGCTATCATAAGGGTCTCAGGATTGGAATGGGATTGAGTTGGATATCACTTCTCATGCTAAAGGGAGGGTCTCAGGTTTGGAAGGGGAAGGATTTGGATATCACATCACATGTTATAAGAAGGATCTCAGGTTTGGTATTAGAAGCATTGAGATATCACATCTCATGCTATCAGAAGAATCTCAGGATTGGAATGGGAGGGAGTTGGATATCACATCTCATGCTATAGGAAGGGTCTCAGGTTTGGAACGGGAAGGAGTTGGATATCACATCTCATGTTATAGGAAGAGTCTCAGGTTTGGTATAAGCATTGAGATATCACATCTCTGCAATCGGAAGTGTCTCAGGATTGGGATGGGAAGGAGTTGGATATCACATCTCATGCTATAGGAAGGGTCTCAGGTTTGGAACGGGAAGGAGTTGGATATCCCATCTCATGTTGTAGGACGGGTCTCAGATTTGGTATTAGAAGCATTGAGATATCACATCGCATGCTGTAGGAAGGGTCTCAGGATTGGAATGGGAAGGAGTTGGATATTACATCTCATGCTATAGGAAGGGTCTCAGGTTTGGTATAAGCATTGAGATATCACATCTCTGCTATCGGAAGTGTCTCAGGATTGGAATGGGAAGGAGTTGGATAACCCATCTCATGTTATAGGACGGGTCTCAGGTTTGTTATTAGAATCATTGAGATATCATATTGCATGCTGTAGGAAGGGTCTAAGGATTGGAATGGGAAGGACTTGAATATCACATCTCATGCTATAGGTAGGCTCTCAGGTTTGGAAAGCGAAGGAGTTGGATATCACATTTCATGTTAGAGGAAGGATCTCAGGTTTGGTATTAGAGGCATTGAGATATCACATCTCATGCTATAGGAAGGGTCTCAGGATTGGAATGGGAAGGAGTTGGATATCACATTTCATGCTATAGGAAGGGTCTCAGGTTTGGTATAAGCATTGAGATGTCACATCTCATGCTATAGGAAGGGTCTCAGGATTGGAATGGGAAGGAGTTGGATATCACATCTCATGTTATAGGAAGGATCTCAGGTTTGGTATTAGAAGCATTGAGATATCACATCTCATGCTATAGGAAGGGTCTCAGGATTGGAATGGGAAGGAGTTGTATATGACATCTCATGCCATAGGAAGGGTCTCAGGTTTGGTATAAGCATTGAGATATCACATCTCTGCTATCGGAAGGGTCTCAGGATTGGAATGGGAAGGAGTTGGATATCCCATCTCATGTTATAGGAAGAGTCTCAGGTTTGGTATTAGAAGCATTGAGATATCACATCTGATGCTATAGGAAGTGTCTCAGGATTGGAATGGGAAGGAGTTTGATATCACATCTCATGCCATGTATGGGTCTCAGGTTTTGTAGAAGCATTGGGATATCACATCTCATGCTATCGGAAGGGTATCAGGATTGGATTTGGAAGGAGTTGGATATCCGATCTCATGTTATAGGAAGGGTCTCAGGATTGGAATGGGAAGGACTTGGATATCACATCTCATGCTATAGGAAGGCTCTCAGGTTTGGAAGGGGAAGGAGTTGGATATCACATTTCATGTTAGAGGTAGGATCTCAGGTTTGGTATTAGAGGCATTGAGATATCACATATCATGCTATCAGAAGGGTCTCAGGATTGGAATGGGAAGGAGTTGGATATCACATCTCATGCTAAAGGGAGGGTCTCAGGTTTGGAAGGGGAAGGATTTGGATATCACGTCTCATGTTATAGGAAGGATCTCAGGTTTGGTATTAGAAGCATTGAGATATCACATCTCATGCTATCGGAAGGATCTCAGGTTTGGTATTAGAGGCATTGAGATATCACATCTCATGCTAAAGGGAGGGTCTCAGGTTTGGAAGGGGAAGGATTTGGATATCACATCTCTTGTTATAGGAAGGATCACAGGTTTGGTATTAGAAGCATTGAGATATCACATCTCATGCTATCGGAAGGGTCTCAGGATTGGAATGGGAAGGAGTTGGATATCACATCTCATGCTAAAGGGAGGGTCTCAGGTTTGGAAGGGGAAGGATTTGGATATCACATCTCATGTTATAGGAAGGATCTCAGGTTTGGTATTAGAGGCATTGAGATATCACATCTCATGCTATCTATCATAAGGGTCTCAGGATTGGAATGGGAAGGAGTTGGATATCACATCTCATGCTAAAGGGAGGGTCTCAGGTTTGGAAGGGGAAGGATTTGGATATCACATCACATGTTATAAGAAGGATCTCAGGTTTGGTATTAGAAGCATTGAGATATCACATCTCATGCTATCGGAAGGGTCTCAGGATTGGAACGGGAAGGAGTCGGATATCACATCTCATGCTATAGGAAGGCTCTCAGGTTTGGAAGGGGAAAGAGTTGGATATCACATTTCATGTTAGAGGTAGGATCTCAGGTTTGGTATTAGAGGCATTGAGATATCACATCTCATGCTATCAGAAGGGTCTCAGGATTGGAATGGGAAGGAGTTGGATATCACATCTCATGCTAAAGGGAGGGTCTCAGGTTTGGAAGGGGAAGGATTTGGATATCACGTCTCATGTTATAGGAAGGATCTCAGGTTTGGTATTAGAAGCATTGAGATATCACATCTCATGCTATCGGAAGGATCTCAGGTTTGGTGGTTTGGTATTAGAGGCATTGAGATATCACATCTCATGCTAAAGGGAGGGTCTCAGGTTTGGAAGGGGAAGGATTTGGATATCACATCTCTTGTTATAGGAAGGATCACAGGTTTTGTATTAGAAGCATTGAGATATCACATCTCATGCTATCGGAAGGGTCTCAGGATTGGAATGGGACGGAGTTGGATATCACATCTCATGCTAAAGGGAGGGTCTCAGGTTTGGAAGGGGAAGGATGTGGATATCACATTTCATGTTAGAGGTAGGATCTCAGGTTTGGTATTGGAGGCATTGAGATATCACATCTCATGCTATCAGAAGGGTCTCAGGATGGGAATGGGAAGGAGTTGGATATCACATCTCATGCTAAAGGGAGGGTCTCAGGTTTGGAAGGGGAAGGATTTGGATATCACATCTCATGTTATTGGAAGGATCTCAGGTTTGGTATTAGAAGCATTGAGATATCACATCTCATGCTATCGGAAGGGTCTCAGGATTGGAATGGGACGGAGTTGGATATCACATCTCATGCTAAAGGGAGGGTCTCAGGTTTGGAAGGGGAAGGATTTGGATATCACATCTCATGTTATCGGAAGGATCTCAGGTTTGGTATTAGAAGCATTGAGATATCACATCTCATGCTATAGGAAGGGTCTCAGGTTTGGTATTAGAAGCATTGAGATATCAAGTCTCATGGTATAGGAAGGGTCTCAGAATTGGAATGGGAAGGAGTTGGATATCTCAAGCTATAGGAAGGGTCTCAGGATTGGAATGGGAAGGGGTTTGATATCACAACTCATGCCATAGTATGGGTCTCAGGTTTGGTAGAAACATTGGGATATCACATCTCATGCTATCGGAAGGGTATCAGGATTTGATTTGAAAGGAGTTGGATATCCCATCTCATGCTATAGGAAGGGTCTCAGGTTGGAATGGGAAGGAGTTGGATATCACATCTCATGTTATAGGAAGGGTCCCAGGATTGGAATGGGAAGGACTTGGATATCATATCTCATGCTATAGGAAGGCTCTCAGGTTTGGAAGGGGAAGGAGTTGGATATCACATTTCATGTTAGAGGAAGGATCTCAGGTTTGGTATTAGAGGCATTAAGATATCACATCTCATGTTATAGGAAGGGTCTCACGTTTGGTATAAGCATTGAGATATCACATCTCATGCTATAGGAAGGGTCTCAGGATTGGAATGGGAAGGAGTTGGATATCACATCTCAAGCTATAGGAAGGGTCTCACGTTTGGTATAAGCATTGAGATATCACATCTCATGCTATAGGAAGGGTCTCAGGATTGGAATGGGAAGGAGTTGTATATGACATCTCATGCCATAGGAAGGGTCTCAGGTTTGGAATAAGCATTGAGATATCACATCTCATGCTATAGGAAGGGTCTCAGGATTGGAATGGGACGGACTTGGATATCACATCTCATGCTATAGGGAGGGTCTCAGGTTTGGAAGGGGAAGGATTTGGATATCACATCGCATGTTATAGGAAGGATCTCAGGTTTGGTAAGGGAAGGAGTTGGATATCACATTTCATGTTAGAGGTAGGATCTCAGGTTTGGTATTAGAAGCATTGCGACATCACATCTCATGTTATAGGAAGGGTCTCAGGATTGGAATGGGAAGAAGTTGGCTATCACATCTCATGCTATAGGAAGGGTCTCAGGTTTGGTATAAGCATTGAGATATCACATCTCATGCTATAGGAAGGGTCTCAGGATTGGAATGGGAAGGAGTTGTATATGACATCTCATGCCATAGGAAGGGTCTCAGGTTTGGAATAAGCATTGAGATATCACATCTCATGCTATAGGAAGGGTCTCAGGATTGGAATGGGACGGACTTGGATATCACATCTCATGCTATAGGGAGGGTCTCAGGTTTGGAAGGGGAAGGATTTGGATATCACATCGCATGTTATAGGAAGGATCTCAGGTTTGGTAAGGGAAGGAGTTGGATATCACATTTCATGTTAGAGGTAGGATCTCAGGTTTGGTATTAGAGGCATTGAGGTATCATATCTCATGCTATCAGAAGGGTCTCAGGATTGGAATGGGAAGGAGTTGGATATCACATCTCATGCTAAAGGGAGGGTCTCAGGTTTGGAAGGGGAAGGATTTGGATATCACATCGCATGTTATAGGAAGGATCTCAGGTTTGGTATTAGAATCATTGAGATATCACATCTCATGCTATCGGAAGTATCTCAGGTTTGGTATTAGAGGCATTGAGATATCACATCTCATGCTATCACAAGGGTCTCAGGATTGGAATAGGAAGGAGTTGGATATCACTTCTCATGCTAAAGGGAGGGTCTCAGGTTTGGAAGGGGAAGGATTTGGATATCACATCACATGTTATAAGAAGGATCTCAGGTTTGGTATTAGAAGCATTGAGATATCACATCTCATGCTATCAGAAGGGTCTCAGGATTGGAATGGGAAGGAGTTGGATATCACATCTCATGCTATAGGAAGGGTCTCAGGTTTGGAACGGGAAGGAGTTGGATATCACATCTCATGTTATAGGAAGAGTCTCAGGTTTGGTATATGCATTGAGATATCACATCTCTGCAATCGGAAGTGTCTCAGGATTGGGATGGGAAGGAGTTGGATATCACATCTCATGCTATAGGAAGGGTCTCAGGTTTGGAACGGGAAGGAGTTGGATATCCCATCTCATGTTATAGGACGGGTCTCAGGTTTGGTATTAGAAGCATTGAGATATCACATCGCATGCTGTAGGAAGGGTCTCAGGATTGGAATGGGAAGGAGTTGGATATTACATCTCATGCTATAAGAAGGGTCTCAGGTTTGGTATAAGCATTGAGATATCACATCTCTGCTATCGGAAGTGTCTCAGGATTGGAATGGGAAGGAGTTGGATATCCCATCTCATGTTATAGGACGGGTCTCAGGTTTGTTATTAGAATCATTGAGATATCATATTGCATGCTGTAGGAAGGGTCTAAGGATTGGAATGGGAAGGACTTGAATATCACATCTCATGCTATAGGTAGGCTCTCAGGTTTGGAAAGGGAAGGAGTTGGATATAACATTTCATGTTAGAGGAAGGATCTCAGGTTTGGTATTAGAGGCATTGAGATATCACATCTCATGCTATAGGAAGGGTCTCAGGATTGGAATGGGAAGGAGTTGGATATCACATCTCATGCTATAGGAAGGGTCTCAGGTGTGGGATAAGCATTGAGATGTCACATCTCATGCTATAGGAAGGGTCTCAGGATTGGAATGGGAAGGAGTTGGATATCACATCTCATGTTATAGGAAGGATCTCAGGTTTGGTATTAGAAGCATTGAGATATCACATCTCATGCTATAGGAAGGGTCTCAGGATTGGAATGGGAAGGAGTTGTATATGACATCTCATGCCATACGAAGGGTCTCAGGTTTGGTATAAGCATTGAGATATCACATCTCTGCTATCGGAAGGGTCTCAGGATTGGAATGGGAAGGAGTTGGATATCCCATCTCATGTTATAGGAAGAGTCTCAGGTTTGGTATTAGAAGCATTGAGATATCACATCTGATGCTATAGGAAGTGTCTCAGGATTGGAATGGGAAGGAGTTTGATATCACATCTCATGCCATGTATGGGTCTCAGGTTTTGTAGAAGCATTGGGATATCACATCTCATGCTATCGGAAGGGTATCACGATTGGATTTGGAAGGAGTTGGATATCACATCTCATGTTATAGGAAGGGTCTCAGGATTGGAATGGGAAGGACTTGGATATCACATCTCATGCTATAGGAAGGCTCTCAGGTTTGGAAGGGGAAGGAGTTGGATATCACATTTCATGTTAGAGGTAGGATCTCAGGTTTGGTATTAGAGGCATTGAGATATCACATCTCATGCTATCAGAAGGGTCTCAGGATTGGAATGGGAAGGAGTTGGATATCACATCTCATGCTAAAGGGAGGGTCTCAGGTTTGGAAGGGGAAGGATTTGGATATCACATCTCATGTTATAGGAAGGATCTCAGGTTTGGTATTAGAAGCACTGAGATATCACATCTCATGCTATCGGAAGGATCTCAGGTTTGGTATTAGAGGCATTGAGATATCACATCTCATGCTATCAGAAGGGTCTCAGGATTGGAATGGGAAGGAGTCGGATATCACATCTCATGCTAAAGGGAGGGTCTCAGGTTTGGAAGTGGAAGGATTTGGATATCACATCTCATGTTATAGGAAGGATCTCAGGTTTGGTATTAGAAGCATTGAGATATCACATCTCATGCTATAGGAAGGGTCTCAGGATTGGAATGGGAAGGAGTTGGATATCACATCTCAAGCTATAGAAAGGGTCTCAGGATTGGAATGGGAAGGAGTTGGATATCACATCTCAAGCTATAGTAAGGGTCTCAGGATTGGAATGGGAAGGAGTTGGATATCACATCTCATGCTATAGGAAGGGTCTCAGGTTTGGTATTAGCATTGAGATATCCCATCTCATGCTATAGGAAGGGTCTCAGGTTTGGAATCGGAAGGAGTTGTATATGACATCTCATGCCATAGGTAGGGTCTCAGGTTTGGTATAAGCATTGAGATATCACATCTCTGCTATCGGAAGGGTCTCAGGATTGGAATGGGAAGGAGTTGGATATCCCATCTCGTTATAGGAAGGGTCTCAGGTTTTGTATTAGAAGCATTGAGATATCACATCTCATGGTATAGGACGGGTCTCAGAATTGGAATGGGAAGGAGTTAGATATCACTTCTCAAGCTATAGGAAGGGTCTCAGGATTGGAATGGGAAGGAGTTGGATATCACATCTCATGCTAAAGGGAGGGTCTCAGGTTTGGAAGGGGAAGGATTTGGATATCACATCGCATGTTATAGGAAGGATCTCAGGTTTGGTATTAGAATCATTGAGATATCACATCTCATGCTATCGGAAGTATCTCAGGTTTGGTATTAGAGGCATTGAGATATCACATCTCATGCTATCATAAGGGTCTCAGGATTGGAATGGGAAGGAGTTGGATATCACTTCTCATGCTAAAGGGAGGGTCTCAGGTTTGGAAGGGGAAGGATTTGGATATCACATCACATGTTATAAGAAGGATCTCAGGTTTGGTATTAGACGCATTGAGATATCACATCTCATGCTATCAGAAGGGTCTCAGGATTGGAATGGGAGGGAGTTGGATATCACATCTCATGCTATAGGACGGGTCTCAGGTTTGGTATTAGAAGCATTGAAATATCACATCGCATGCTGTAGGAAGGGTCTCAGGATTGGAATGGGAAGGAGTTGGATATTACATCTCATGCTATAGGAAGGGTCTCAGGTTTGGAACGGGAAGGAGTTGGATATCCCATCTCATGTTATAGGACGGGTCTCAGGTTTGGTATTAGAAGCATTGAGATATCACATCGCATGCTGTAGGAAGGGTCTCAGGATTGGAATGGGAAGGAGTTGGATATTACATCTCATGCTATAAGAAGGGTCTCAGGTTTGGTATAAGCATTGAGATATCACATCTCTGCTATCGGAAGTGTCTCAGGATTGCAATGGGAAGGAGTTGGATATCCCATCTCATGTTATAGGACGGGTCTCAGGTTTGTTATTAGAATCATTGAGATATCATATTGCATGCTGTAGGAAGGGTCTAAGGATTGGAATGGGAAGGACTTGAATATCACATCTCATGCTATAGGTAGGCTCTCAGGTTTGGAAAGGGAAGGAGTTGGATATAACATTTCATGTTAGAGGAAGGATCTCAGGTTTGGTATTAGAGGCATTGAGATATCACATCTCATGCTATAGGAAGGGTCTCAGGATTGGAATGGGAAGGAGTTGGATATCACATCTCATGCTATAGGAAGGGTCTCAGGTGTGGGATAAGCATTGAGATGTCACATCTCATGCTATAGGAAGGGTCTCAGGATTGGAATGGGAAGGAGTTGGATATCACATCTCATGTTATAGGAAGGATCTCAGGTTTGGTATTAGAAGCATTGAGATATCACATCTCATGCTATAGGAAGGGTCTCAGGATTGGAATGGGAAGGAGTTGTATATGACATCTCATGCCATACGAAGGGTCTCAGGTTTGGTATAAGCATTGAGATATCACATCTCTGCTATCGGAAGGGTCTCAGGATTGGAATGGGAAGGAGTTGGATATCCCATCTCATGTTATAGGAAGAGTCTCAGGTTTGGTATTAGAAGCATTGAGATATCACATCTGATGCTATAGGAAGTGTCTCAGGATTGGAATGGGAAGGAGTTTGATATCACATCTCATGCCATGTATGGGTCTCAGGTTTTGTAGAAGCATTGGGATATCACATCTCATGCTATCGGAAGGGTATCAGGATTGGATTTGGAAGGAGTTGGATATCACATCTCATGTTATAGGAAGGGTCTCAGGATTGGAATGGGAAGGACTTGGATATCACATCTCATGCTATAGGAAGGCTCTCAGGTTTGGAAGGGGAAGGAGTTGGATATCACATTTCATGTTAGAGGTAGGATCTCAGGTTTGGTATTAGAGGCATTGAGATATCACATCTCATGCTATCAGAAGGGTCTCAGGATTGGAATGGGAAGGAGTTGGATATCACATCTCATGCTAAAGGGAGGGTCTCAGGTTTGGAAGGGGAAGGATTTGGATATCACATCTCATGTTATAGGAAGGATCTCAGGTTTGGTATTAGAAGCACTGAGATATCACATCTCATGCTATCGGAAGGATCTCAGGTTTGGTATTAGAGGCATTGAGATATCACATCTCATGCTATCAGAAGGGTCTCAGGATTGGAATGGGAAGGAGTCGGATATCACATCTCATGCTAAAGGGAGGGTCTCAGGTTTGGAAGTGGAAGGATTTGGATATCACATCTCATGTTATAGGAAGGATCTCAGGTTTGGTATTAGAAGCATTGAGATATCACATCTCATGCTATAGGAAGGGTCTCAGGATTGGAATGGGAAGGAGTTGGATATCACATCTCAAGCTATAGAAAGGGTCTCAGGATTGGAATGGGAAGGAGTTGGATATCACATCTCAAGCTATAGTAAGGGTCTCAGGATTGGAATGGGAAGGAGTTGGATATCACATCTCATGCTATAGGAAGGGTCTCAGGTTTGGTATTAGCATTGAGATATCCCATCTCATGCTATAGGAAGGGTCTCAGGTTTGGAATCGGAAGGAGTTGTATATGACATCTCATGCCATAGGTAGGGTCTTAGGTTTGGTATAAGCATTGAGATATCACATCTCTGCTATCGGAAGGGTCTCAGGATTGGAATGGGAAGGAGTTGGATATCCCATCTCGTTATAGGAAGGGTCTCAGGTTTTGTATTAGAAGCATTGAGATATCACATCTCATGGTATAGGACGGGTCTCAGAATTGGAATGGGAAGGAGTTAGATATCACTTCTCAAGCTATAGGAAGGGTCTCAGGATTGGAATGGGAAGGAGTTGGATATCACATCTCATGCTAAAGGGAGGGTCTCAGGTTTGGAAGGGGAAGGATTTGGATATCACATCGCATGTTATAGGAAGGATCTCAGGTTTGGTATTAGAATCATTGAGATATCACATCTCATGCTATCGGAAGTATCTCAGGTTTGGTATTAGAGGCATTGAGATATCACATCTCATGCTATCATAAGGGTCTCAGGATTGGAATGGGAAGGAGTTGGATATCACTTCAATTGCTAAAGGGAGGGTCTCAGGTTTGGAAGGGGAAGGATTTGGATATCACATCACATGTTATAAGAAGGATCTCAGGTTTGGTATTAGACGCATTGAGATATCACATCTCATGCTATCAGAAGGGTCTCAGGATTGGAATGGGAGGGAGTTGGATATCACATCTCATGCTATAGGACGGGTCTCAGGTTTGGTATTAGAAGCATTGAAATATCACATCGCATGCTGTAGGAAGGGTCTCAGGATTGGAATGGGAAGGAGTTGGATATTACATCTCATGCTATAAGAAGGGTCTCAGGTTTGGTATAAGCATTGAGATATCACATCTCTGCTATCGGAAGTGTCTCAGGATTGGAATGGGAAGGAGTTGGATATCCCATCTCATGTTATAGGACGGGTCTCAGGTTTGTTATTAGAATCATTGAGATATCATATTGCATGCTGTAGGAAGGGTCTAAGGATTGGAATGGGAAGGACTTGAATATCACATCTCATGCTATAGGTAGGCTCTCAGGTTTGGAAAGGGAAGGAGTTGGATATAACATTTCATGTTAGAGGAAGGATCTCAGGTTTGGTATTAGAGGCATTGAGATATCACATCTCATGCTATAGGAAGGGTCTCAGGATTGGAATGGGAAGGAGTTGGATATCACATCTCATGCTATAGGAAGGGTCTCAGGTGTGGGATAAGCATTGAGATGTCACATCTCATGCTATAGGAAGGGTCTCAGGATTGGAATGGGAAGGAGTTGGATATCACATCTCATGTTATAGGAAGGATCTCAGGTTTGGTATTAGAAGCATTGAGATATCACATCTCATGCTATAGGAAGGGTCTCAGGATTGGAATGGGAAGGAGTTGTATATGACATCTCATGCCATACGAAGGGTCTCAGGTTTGGTATAAGCATTGAGATATCACATCTCTGCTATCGGAAGGGTCTCAGGATTGGAATGGGAAGGAGTTGGATATCCCATCTCATGTTATAGGAAGAGTCTCAGGTTTGGTATTAGAAGCATTGAGATATCACATCTGATGCTATAGGAAGTGTCTCAGGATTGGAATGGGAAGGAGTTTGAAATCACATCTCATGCCATGTATGGGTCTCAGGTTTTGTAGAAGCATTGGGATATCACATCTCATGCTATCGGAAGGGTATCAGGATTGGATTTGGAAGGAGTTGGATATCACATCTCATGTTATAGGAAGGGTCTCAGGATTGGAATGGGAAGGACTTGGATATCACATCTCATGCTATAGGAAGGCTCTCAGGTTTGGAAGGGGAAGGAGTTGGATATCACATTTCATGTTAGAGGTAGGATCTCAGGTTTGGTATTAGAGGCATTGAGATATCACATCTCATGCTATCAGAAGGGTCTCAGGATTGGAATGGGAAGGAGTTGGATATCACATCTCATGCTAAAGGGAGGGTCTCAGGTTTGGAAGGGGAAGGATTTGGATATCACATCTCATGTTATAGGAAGGATCTCAGGTTTGGTATTAGAAGCACTGAGATATCACATCTCATGCTATCGGAAGGATCTCAGGTTTGGTATTAGAGGCATTGAGATATCACATCTCATGCTATCAGAAGGGTCTCAGGATTGGAATGGGAAGGAGTCGGATATCACATCTCATGCTAAAGGGAGGGTCTCAGGTTTGGAAGTGGAAGGATTTGGATATCACATCTCATGTTATAGGAAGGATCTCAGGTTTGGTATTAGAAGCATTGAGATATCACATCTCATGCTATAGGAAGGGTCTCAGGATTGGAATGGGAAGGAGTTGGATATCACATCTCAAGCTATAGAAAGGGTCTCAGGATTGGAATGGGAAGGAGTTGGATATCACATCTCAAGCTATAGTAAGGGTCTCAGGATTGGAATGGGAAGGAGTTGGATATCACATCTCATGCTATAGGAAGGGTCTCAGGTTTGGTATTAGCATTGAGATATCCCATCTCATGCTATAGGAAGGGTCTCAGGTTTGGAATCGGAAGGAGTTGTATATGACATCTCATGCCATAGGTAGGGTCTCAGGTTTGGTATAAGCATTGAGATATCACATCTCTGCTATCGGAAGGGTCTCAGGATTGGAATGGGAAGGAGTTGGATATCCCATCTCGTTATAGGAAGGGTCTCAGGTTTTGTATTAGAAGCATTGAGATATCACATCTCATGGTATAGGACGGGTCTCAGAATTGGAATGGGAAGGAGTTAGATATCACTTCTCAAGCTATAGGAAGGGTCTCAGGATTGGAATGGGAAGGAGTTGGATATCACATCTCATGCTAAAGGGAGGGTCTCAGGTTTGGAAGGGGAAGGATTTGGATATCACATCGCATGTTATAGGAAGGATCTCAGGTTTGGTATTAGAATCATTGAGATATCACATCTCATGCTATCGGAAGTATCTCAGGTTTGGTATTAGAGGCATTGAGATATCACATCTCATGCTATCATAAGGGTCTCAGGATTGGAATGGGAAGGAGTTGGATATCACTTCTCATGCTAAAGGGAGGGTCTCAGGTTTGGAAGGGGAAGGATTTGGATATCACATCACATGTTATAAGAAGGATCTCAGGTTTGGTATTAGACGCATTGAGATATCACATCTCATGCTATCAGAAGGGTCTCAGGATTGGAATGGGAGGGAGTTGGATATCACATCTCATGCTATAGGACGGGTCTCAGGTTTGGTATTAGAAGCATTGAAATATCACATCGCATGCTGTAGGAAGGGTCTCAGGATTGGAATGGGAAGGAGTTGGATATTACATCTCATGCTATAGGAAGGGTCTCAGGTTTGGTATAAGCATTGAGATATCACATCTCTGCTATCGGAAGTGTCTCAGGATTGGAATGGGAAGGAGTTGGATATCCCATCTCATGTTATAGGACGGGTCTCAGGTTTGTTATTAGAATCATTGAGATATCATATTGCATGCTGTAGGAAGGGTCTAAGGATTGGAATGGGAAGGACTTGAATATCACATCTCATGCTATAGGTAGGCTCTCAGGTTTGGAAAGGGAAGGAGTTGGATATCACATTTCATGTTAGAGAAAGGATCTCCGGTTTGGTATTAGAGGCATTGAGATATCACATCTCATGCTATAGGAAGGGTCTCAGGATTGGAATGGGAAGGAGTTGGATATCACATCTCATGTTATAGGAAGGATCTCAGGTTTGGTATTAGAAGCATTGAGATATCACATCTCATGCTATAGGAAGGGTCTCAGGATTGGAATGGGAAGGAGTTGTATATGACATCTCATGCCATAGGAAGGGTCTCAGGTTTGGTATAAGCATTGAGATATCACATCTCTGCTATCGGAAGGGTCTCAGGATTGGAATGGGAAGGAGTTGGATATCCCATCTCATGTTATAGGAAGAGTCTCAGGTTTGGTATTAGAAGCATTGAGATATCACATCTGATGCTATAGGAAGTGTCTCAGGATTGGAATGGGAAGGAGTTTGATATCACATCTCATGCCATGTATGGGTCTCAGGTTTTGTAGAAGCATTGGGATATCACATCTCATGCTATCGGAAGGGTATCAGGATTGGATTTGGAAGGAGTTGGATATCACATCTCATGTTATAGGAAGGGTCTCAGGATTGGAATGGGAAGGACTTGGATATCACATCTCATGCTATAGGAAGGCTCTCAGGTTTGGAAGGGGAAGGAGTTGGATATCACATTTCATGTTAGAGGTAGGATCTCAGGTTTGGTATTAGAGGCATTGAGATATCACATCTCATGCTATAGGAAGGGTCTCAGGATTGGAATGGGAAGGAGTTGTATATGACATCTCATGCCATAGGAAGGGTCTCAGGTTTGGAATAAGCATTGAGATATCACATCTCATGCTATAGGAAGGGTCTCAGGATTGGAATGGGACGGACTTGGATATCACATCTCATGCTATAGGGAGGGTCTCAGGTTTGGAACGGGAAGGATTTGGATATCACATCGCATGTTATAGGAAGGATCTCAGGTTTGGTAAGGGAAGGAGTTGGATATCACATTTCATGTTAGAGGTAGGATCTCAGGTTTGGTATTAGAGGCATTGAGGTATCACACCTCATGCTATCAGAAGGGTCTCAGGATTGGAATGGGAAGGAGTTGGATATCACATCTCATGCTAAAGGGAGGGTCTCAGGTTTGGAAGGGGAAGGATTTGGATATCACATCGCATGTTATAGGACGGATCTCAGGTTTGGTATTAGAATCATTGAGATATCACATCTCATGCTATCGGAAGTATCTCAGGTTTGGTATTAGAGGCATTGAGATATCACATCTCATGCTATCATAAGGGTCTCAGGATTGGAATGGGAAGGAGTTGGATATCACTTCTCATGCTAAAGGGAGGGTCTCAGGTTTGGAAGGGGAAGGATTTGGATATCACATCACATGTTATAAGAAGGATCTCAGGTTTGGTATTAGAAGCATTGAGATATCACATCTCATGCTATCAGAAGGGTCTCAGGATTGGAATGGGAGGGAGTTGGATATCACATCTCATGCTATAGGAAGGGTCTCAGGTTTGGAACGGGAAGGAGTTGGATATCACATCTCATGTTATAGAAAGAGTCTCAGGTTTGGTATAAGCATTGAGATATCACATCTCTGCAATCGGAAGTGTCTCAGGATTGGGATGGGAAGGAGTTGGATATCACATCTCATGCTATAGGAAGGGTCTCAGGTTTGGAACGGGAAGGAGTTGGATATCCCATCTCATGTTATAGGACAGGTCTCAGGTTTGGTATTAGAAGCATTGAGATATCACATCGCATGCTGTAGGAAGGGTCTAAGGATTGGAATGGGAAGGTCTTGAATATCACATCTCATGCTATAGGAAGGGTCTCAGGTTTGGAACGGGAAGGAGTTGGATATCCCATCTCATGTTATAGGACGGGTCTCAGGTTTGTTATTAGAATCATTGAGATATCATATTGCATGCTGTAGGAAGGGTCTAAGGATTGGAATGGGAAGGTCTTGAATATCACATCTCATGCTATAGGTAGGCTCTCAGGTTTGGAAAGGGAAGGAGTTGGATATCACATTTCATGCTATAGGAAGGGTCTCAGGTTTGGTATAAGCATTGAGATGTCACATCTCATGCTATAGGAAGGGTCTCAGGATTGGAATGGGAAGGAGTTGGATATCACATCTCATGTTATAGGAAGGATCTCAGGTTTGGTATTAGAAGCATTGAGATATCACATCTCATGCTATAGGAAGGGTCTCAGGATTGGAATGGGAAGGAGTTGTATATGACATCTCATGCCATAGGAAGGGTCTCAGGTTTGGTATAAGCATTGAGATATCACATCTCTGCTATCGGAAGGGTCTCAGGATTGGAATGGGAAGGAGTTGGATATCCCATCTCATGTTATAGGAAGAGTCTCAGGTTTGGTATTAGAAGCATTGAGATATCACATCTGATGCTATAGGAAGTGTCTCAGGATTGGAATGGGAAGGAGTTTGATATCACATCTCATGCCATGTATGGGTCTCAGGTTTTGTAGAAGCATTGGGATATCACATCTCATGCTATCGGAAGGGTATCAGGATTGGATTTGGAAGGAGTTGGATATCACATCTCATGTTATAGGAAGGGTCTCAGGATTGGAATGGGAAGGACTTGGATATCACATCTCATGCTATAGGAAGGCTCTCAGGTTTGGAAGGGGAAGGAGTTGGATATCACATTTCATGTTAGAGGTAGGATCTCAGGTTTGGTATTAGAGGCATTGAGATATCACATCTCATGCTATCAGAAGGGTCTCAGGATTGGAATGGGAAGGAGTTGGATATCACATCTCATGCTAAAGGGAGGGTCTCAGGTTTGGAAGGGGAAGGATTTGGATATCACATCTCATGTTATAGGAAGGATCTCAGGTTTGGTATTAGAAGCACTGAGATATCACATCTCATGCTATCGGAAGGATCTCAGGTTTGGTATTAGAGGAATTGAGATATCACATCTCATGCTATCAGAAGGGTCTCAGGATTGGAATGGGAAGGAGTCGCATATCACATCTCATGCTAAAGGGAGGGTCTCAGGTTTGGAAGTGGAAGGATTTGGATATCACATCTCATGTTATAGGAAGGATCTCAGGTTTGGTATTAGAAGCATTGAGATATCACATCTCATGCTATAGGAAGGGTCTCAGGATTGGAATGGGAAGGAGTTGGATATCACATCTCAAGCTATAGAAAGGGTCTCAGGATTGGAATGGGAAGGAGTTGGATATCACATCTCAAGCTATAGTAAGGGTCTCAGGATTGGAATGGGAAGGAGTTGGATATCACATCTCATGCTATAGGAAGGGTCTCAGGTTTGGTATTAGCATTGAGATATCCCATCTCATGCTATAGGAAGGGTCTCAGGTTTGGAATCGGAAGGAGTTGTATATGACATCTCATGCCATAGGTAGGGTCTCAGGTTTGGTATAAGCATTGAGATATCACATCTCTGCTATCGGAAGGGTCTCAGGATTGGAATGGGAAGGAGTTGGATATCCCATCTCGTTATAGGAAGGGTCTCAGGTTTTGTATCAGAAGCATTGAGATATCACATCTCATGGTATAGGACGGGTCTCAGAATTGGAATGGGAAGGAGTTAGATATCACTTCTCAAGCTATAGGAAGGGTCTCAGGATTGGAATGGGAAGGAGTTGGATATCACATCTCATGCTAAAGGGAGGGTCTCAGGTTTGGAAGGGGAAGGATTTGGATATCACATCGCATGTTATAGGAAGGATCTCAGGTTTGGTATTAGAATCATTGAGATATCACATCTCATGCTATCGGAAGTATCTCAGGTTTGGTATTAGAGGCATTGAGATATCACATCTCATGCTATCATAAGGGTCTCAGGATTGGAATGGGATTGAGTTGGATATCACTTCTCATGCTAAAGGGAGGGTCTCAGGTTTGGAAGGGGAAGGATTTGGATATCACATCACATGTTATAAGAAGGATCTCAGGTTTGGTATTAGAAGCATTGAGATATCACATCTCATGCTATCAGAAGGGTCTCAGGATTGGAATGGGAGGGAGTTGGATATCACATCTCATGCTATAGGAAGGGTCTCAGGTTTGGAACGGGAAGGAGTTGGATATCACATCTCATGTTATAGGAAGAGTCTCAGGTTTGGTATAAGCATTGAGATATCACATCTCTGCAATCGGAAGTGTCTCAGGATTGGGATGGGAAGGAGTTGGATATCACATCTCATGCTATAGGAAGGGTCTCAGGTTTGGAACGGGAAGGAGTTGGATATCCCATCTCATGTTGTAGGACGGGTCTCAGATTTGGTATTAGAAGCATTGAGATATCACATCGCATGCTGTAGGAAGGGTCTCAGGATTGGAATGGGAAGGAGTTGGATATTACATCTCATGCTATAGGAAGGGTCTCAGGTTTGGTATAAGCATTGAGATATCACATCTCTGCTATCGGAAGTGTCTCAGGATTGGAATGGGAAGGAGTTGGATAACCCATCTCATGTTATAGGACGGGTCTCAGGTTTGTTATTAGAATCATTGAGATATCATATTGCATGCTGTAGGAAGGGTCTAAGGATTGGAATGGGAAGGACTTGAATATCACATCTCATGCTATAGGTAGGCTCTCAGGTTTGGAAAGGGAAGGAGTTGGATATCACATTTCATGTTAGAGGAAGGATCTCAGGTTTGGTATTAGAGGCATTGAGATATCACATCTCATGCTATAGGAAGGGTCTCAGGATTGGAATGGGAAGGAGTTGGATATCACATTTCATGCTATAGGAAGGGTCTCAGGTTTGGTATAAGCATTGAGATGTCACATCTCATGCTATAGGAAGGGTCTCAGGATTGGAATGGGAAGGAGTTGGATATCACATCTCATGTTATAGGAAGGATCTCAGGTTTGGTATTAGAAGCATTGAGATATCACATCTCATGCTATAGGAAGGGTCTCAGGATTGGAATGGGAAGGAGTTGTATATGACATCTCATGCCATAGGAAGGGTCTCAGGTTTGGTATAAGCATTGAGATATCACATCTCTGCTATCGGAAGGGTCTCAGGATTGGAATGGGAAGGAGTTGGATATCCCATCTCATGTTATAGGAAGAGTCTCAGGTTTGGTATTAGAAGCATTGAGATATCACATCTGATGCTATAGGAAGTGTCTCAGGATTGGAATGGGAAGGAGTTTGATATCACATCTCATGCCATGTATGGGTCTCAGGTTTTGTAGAAGCATTGGGATATCACATCTCATGCTATCGGAAGGGTATCAGGATTGGATTTGGAAGGAGTTGGATATCCGATCTCATGTTATAGGAAGGGTCTCAGGATTGGAATGGGAAGGACTTGGATATCACATCTCATGCTATAGGAAGGCTCTCAGGTTTGGAAGGGGAAGGAGTTGGATATCACATTTCATGTTAGAGGTAGGATCTCAGGTTTGGTATTAGAGGCATTGAGATATCACATATCATGCTATCAGAAGGGTCTCAGGATTGGAATGGGAAGGAGTTGGATATCACATCTCATGCTAAAGGGAGGGTCTCAGGTTTGGAAGGGGAAGGATTTGGATATCACGTCTCATGTTATAGGAAGGATCTCAGGTTTGGTATTAGAAGCATTGAGATATCACATCTCATGCTATCGGAAGGATCTCAGGTTTGGTATTAGAGGCATTGAGATATCACATCTCATGCTAAAGGGAGGGTCTCAGGTTTGGAAGGGGAAGGATTTGGATATCACATCTCTTGTTATAGGAAGGATCACAGGTTTGGTATTAGAAGCATTGAGATATCACATCTCATGCTATCGGAAGGGTCTCAGGATTGGAATGGGAAGGAGTTGGATATCACATCTCATGCTAAAGGGAGGGTCTCAGGTTTGGAAGGGGAAGGATTTGGATATCACATCTCATGTTATAGGAAGGATCTCAGGTTTGGTATTAGAGGCATTGAGATATCACATCTCATGCTATCTATCATAAGGGTCTCCGGATTGGAATGGGAAGGAGTTGGATATCACATCTCATGCTAAAGGGAGGGTCTCAGGTTTGGAAGGGGAAGGATTTGGATATCACATCACATGTTATAAGAAGGATCTCAGGTTTGGTATTAGAAGCATTGAGATATCACATCTCATGCTATCGGAAGGGTCTCAGGATTGGAACGGGAAGGAGTCGGATATCACATCTCATGCTATAGGAAGGCTCTCAGGTTTGGAAGGGGAAAGAGTTGGATATCACATTTCATGTTAGAGGTAGGATCTCAGGTTTGGTATTAGAGGCATTGAGATATCACATCTCATGCTATCAGAAGGGTCTCAGGATTGGAATGGGAAGGAGTTGGATATCACATCTCATGCTAAAGGGAGGGTCTCAGGTTTGGAAGGGGAAGGATTTGGATATCACGTCTCATGTTATAGGAAGGATCTCAGGTTTGGTATTAGAAGCATTGAGATATCACATCTCATGCTATCGGAAGGATCTCAGGTTTGGTGGTTTGGTATTAGAGGCATTGAGATATCACATCTCATGCTAAAGGGAGGGTCTCAGGTTTGGAAGGGGAAGGATTTGGATATCACATCTCTTGTTATAGGAAGGATCACAGGTTTTGTATTAGAAGCATTGAGATATCACATCTCATGCTATCGGAAGGGTCTCAGGATTGGAATGGGACGGAGTTGGATATCACATCTCATGCTAAAGGGAGGGTCTCAGGTTTGGAAGGGGAAGGATGTGGATATCACATTTCATGTTAGAGGTAGGATCTCAGGTTTGGTATTGGAGGCATTGAGATATCACATCTCATGCTATCAGAAGGGTCTCAGGATGGGAATGGGAAGGAGTTGGATATCACATCTCATGCTAAAGGGAGGGTCTCAGGTTTGGAAGGGGAAGGATTTGGATATCACATCTCATGTTATTGGAAGGATCTCAGGTTTGGTATTAGAAGCATTGAGATATCACATCTCATGCTATCGGAAGGGTCTCAGGATTGGAATGGGACGGAGTTGGATATCACATCTCATGCTAAAGGGAGGGTCTCAGGTTTGGAAGGGGAAGGATTTGGATATCACATCTCATGTTATCGGAAGGATCTCAGGTTTGGTATTAGAAGCATTGAGATATCACATCTCATGCTATAGGAAGGGTCTCAGGTTTGGTATTAGAAGCATTGAGATATCAAGTCTCATGGTATAGGAAGGGTCTCAGAATTGGAATGGGAAGGAGTTGGATATCTCAAGCTATAGGAAGGGTCTCAGGATTGGAATGGGAAGGGGTTTGATATCACAACTCATGCCATAGTATGGGTCTCAGGTTTGGTAGAAACATTGGGATATCACATCTCATGCTATCGGAAGGGTATCAGGATTTGATTTGAAAGGAGTTGGATATCCCATCTCATGCTATAGGAAGGGTCTCAGGTTGGAATGGGAAGGAGTTGGATATCACATCTCATGTTATAGGAAGGGTCCCAGGATTGGAATGGGAAGGACTTGGATATCATATCTCATGCTATAGGAAGGCTCTCAGGTTTGGAAGGGGAAGGAGTTGGATATCACATTTCATGTTAGAGGAAGGATCTCAGGTTTGGTATTAGAGGCATTAAGATATCACATCTCATGTTATAGGAAGGGTCTCACGTTTGGTATAAGCATTGAGATATCACATCTCATGCTATAGGAAGGGTCTCAGGATTGGAATGGGAAGGAGTTGGATATCACATCTCAAGCTATAGGAAGGGTCTCACGTTTGGTATAAGCATTGAGATATCACATCTCATGCTATAGGAAGGGTCTCAGGATTGGAATGGGAAGGAGTTGTATATGACATCTCATGCCATAGGAAGGGTCTCAGGTTTGGAATAAGCATTGAGATATCACATCTCATGCTATAGGAAGGGTCTCAGGATTGGAATGGGACGGACTTGGATATCACATCTCATGCTATAGGGAGGGTCTCAGGTTTGGAAGGGGAAGGATTTGGATATCACATCGCATGTTATAGGAAGGATCTCAGGTTTGGTAAGGGAAGGAGTTGGATATCACATTTCATGTTAGAGGTAGGATCTCAGGTTTGGTATTAGAAGCATTGCGACATCACATCTCATGTTATAGGAAGGGTCTCAGGATTGGAATGGGAAGAAGTTGGCTATCACATCTCATGCTATAGAAAGGGTCTCAGGTTTGGTATAAGCATTGAGATATCACATCTCATGCTATAGGAAGGGTCTCAGGATTGGAATGGGAAGGAGTTGTATATGACATCTCATGCCATAGGAAGGGTCTCAGGTTTGGAATAAGCATTGAGATATCACATCTCATGCTATAGGAAGGGTCTCAGGATTGGAATGGGACGGACTTGGATATCACATCTCATGCTATAGGGAGGGTCTCAGGTTTGGAAGGGGAAGGATTTGGATATCACATCGCATGTTATAGGAAGGATCTCAGGTTTGGTAAGGGAAGGAGTTGGATATCACATTTCATGTTAGAGGTAGGATCTCAGGTTTGGTATTAGAGGCATTGAGGTATCACATCTCATGCTATCAGAAGGGTCTCAGGATTGGAATGGGAAGGAGTTGGATATCACATCTCATGATAAAGGGAGGGTCTCAGGTTTGGAAGGGGAAGGATTTGGATATCACATCGCATGTTATAGGAAGGATCTCAGGTTTGGTATTAGAATCATTGAGATATCACATCTCATGCTATCGGAAGTATCTCAGGTTTGGTATTAGAGGCATTGAGATATCACATCTCATGCTATCACAAGGGTCTCAGGATTGGAATAGGAAGGAGTTGGATATCACTTCTCATGCTAAAGGGAGGGTCTCAGGTTTGGAAGGGGAAGGATTTGGATATCACATCACATGTTATAAGAAGGATCTCAGGTTTGGTATTAGAAGCATTGAGATATCACATCTCATGCTATCAGAAGGGTCTCAGGATTGGAATGGGAAGGAGTTGGATATCACATCTCATGCTATAGGAAGGGTCTCAGGTTTGGAACGGGAAGGAGTTGGATATCACATCTCATGTTATAGGAAGAGTCTCAGGTTTGGTATATGCATTGAGATATCACATCTCTGCAATCGGAAGTGTCTCAGGATTGGGATGGGAAGGAGTTGGATATCACATCTCATGCTATAGGAAGGGTCTCAGGTTTGGAACGGGAAGGAGTTGGATATCCCATCTCATGTTATAGGACGGGTCTCAGGTTTGGTATTAGAAGCATTGAGATATCACATCGCATGCTGTAGGAAGGGTCTCAGGATTGGAATGGGAAGGAGTTGGATATTACATCTCATGCTATAAGAAGGGTCTCAGGTTTGGTATAAGCATTGAGATATCACATCTCTGCTATCGGAAGTGTCTCAGGATTGGAATGGGAAGGAGTTGGATATCCCATCTCATGTTATAGGACGGGTCTCAGGTTTGTTATTAGAATCATTGAGATATCATATTGCATGCTGTAGGAAGGGTCTAAGGATTGGAATGGGAAGGACTTGAATATCACATCTCATGCTATAGGTAGGCTCTCAGGTTTGGAAAGGGAAGGAGTTGGATATCACATTTCATGTTAGAGGAAGGATCTCAGGTTTGGTATTAGAGGCATTGAGATATCACATCTCATGCTATAGGAAGGGTCTCAGGATTGGAATGGGAAGGAGTTGGATATCACATCTCATGCTATAGGAAGGGTCTCAGGTGTGGGATAAGCATTGAGATGTCACATCTCATGCTATAGGAAGGGTCTCAGGATTGGAATGGGAAGGAGTTGGATATCACATCTCATGTTATAGGAAGGATCTCAGGTTTGGTATTAGAAGCATTGAGATATCACATCTCATGCTATAGGAAGGGTCTCAGGATTGGAATGGGAAGGAGTTGTATATGACATCTCATGCCATACGAAGGGTCTCAGGTTTGGTATAAGCATTGAGATATCACATCTCTGCTATCGGAAGGGTCTCAGGATTGGAATGGGAAGGAGTTGGATATCCCATCTCATGTTATAGGAAGAGTCTCAGGTTTGGTATTAGAAGCATTGAGATATCACATCTGATGCTATAGGAAGTGTCTCAGGATTGGAATGGGAAGGAGTTTGATATCACATCTCATGCCATGTATGGGTCTCAGGTTTTGTAGAAGCATTGGGATATCACATCTCATGCTATCGGAAGGGTATCAGGATTGGATTTGGAAGGAGTTGGATATCACATCTCATGTTATAGGAAGGGTCTCAGGATTGGAATGGGAAGGACTTGGATATCACATCTCATGCTATAGGAAGGCTCTCAGGTTTGGAAGGGGAAGGAGTTGGATATCACATTTCATGTTAGAGGTAGGATCTCAGGTTTGGTATTAGAGGCATTGAGATATCACATCTCATGCTATCAGAAGGGTCTCAGGATTGGAATGGGAAGGAGTTGGATATCACATCTCATGCTAAAGGGAGGGTCTCAGGTTTGGAAGGGGAAGGATTTGGATATCACATCTCATGTTATAGGAAGGATCTCAGGTTTGGTATTAGAAGCACTGAGATATCACATCTCATGCTATCGGAAGGATCTCAGGTTTGGTATTAGAGGCATTGAGATATCACATCTCATGCTATCAGAAGGGTCTCAGGATTGGAATGGGAAGGAGTCGGATATCACATCTCATGCTAAAGGGAGGGTCTCAGGTTTGGAAGTGGAAGGATTTGGATATCACATCTCATGTTATAGGAAGGATCTCAGGTTTGGTATTAGAAGCATTGAGATATCACATCTCATGCTATAGGAAGGGTCTCAGGATTGGAATGGGAAGGAGTTGGATATCACATCTCAAGCTATAGAAAGGGTCTCAGGATTGGAATGGGAAGGAGTTGGATATCACATCTCAAGCTATAGTAAGGGTCTCAGGATTGGAATGGGAAGGAGTTGGATATCACATCTCATGCTATAGGAAGGGTCTCAGGTTTGGTATTAGCATTGAGATATCCCATCTCATGCTATAGGAAGGGTCTCAGGTTTGGAATCGGAAGGAGTTGTATATGACATCTCATGCCATAGGTAGGGTCTCAGGTTTGGTATAAGCATTGAGATATCACATCTCTGCTATCGGAAGTGTCTCAGGATTGGAATGGGAAGGAGTTGGATATCCCATCTCATGTTATAGGACGGGTCTCAGGTTTGTTATTAGAATCATTGAGATATCATATTGCATGCTGTAGGAAGGGTCTAAGGATTGGAATGGGAAGGACTTGAATATCACATCTCATGCTATAGGTAGGCTCTCAGGTTTGGAAAGGGAAGGAGTTGGATATCACATTTCATGTTAGAGAAAGGATCTCCGGTTTGGTATTAGAGGCATTGAGATATCACATCTCATGCTATAGGAAGGGTCTCAGGATTGGAATGGGAAGGAGTTGGATATCACATCTCATGTTATAGGAAGGATCTCAGGTTTGGTATTAGAAGCATTGAGATATCACATCTCATGCTATAGGAAGGGTCTCAGGATTGGAATGGGAAGGAGTTGTATATGACATCTCATGCCATAGGAAGGGTCTCAGGTTTGGTATAAGCATTGAGATATCACATCTCTGCTATCGGAAGGGTCTCAGGATTGGAATGGGAAGGAGTTGGATATCCCATCTCATGTTATAGGAAGAGTCTCAGGTTTGGTATTAGAAGCATTGAGATATCACATCTGATGCTATAGGAAGTGTCTCAGGATTGGAATGGGAAGGAGTTTGATATCACATCTCATGCCATGTATGGGTCTCAGGTTTTGTAGAAGCATTGGGATATCACATCTCATGCTATCGGAAGGGTATCAGGATTGGATTTGGAAGGAGTTGGATATCACATCTCAGGTTATAGGAAGGGTCTCAGGATTGGAATGGGAAGGACTTGGATATCACATCTCATGCTATAGGAAGGCTCTCAGGTTTGGAAGGGGAAGGAGTTGGATATCACATTTCATGTTAGAGGTAGGATCTCAGGTTTGGTATTAGAGGCATTGAGATATCACATCTCATGCTATCAGTAGGGTCTCAGGATTGGAATGGGAAGGAGTTGGATATCACATCTCATGCTAAAGGGAGGGTCTCAGGTTTGGAAGGGGAAGGATTTGGATATCACATCTCATGTTATAGGAAGGATCTCAGGTTTGGTATTAGAAGCACTGAGATATCACATCTCATGCTATCGGAAGGATCTCAGGTTTGGTATTAGAGGCATTGAGATATCACATCTCATGCTATCAGAAGGGTCTCAGGATTGGAATGGGAAGGAGTCGGATATCACATCTCATGCTAAAGGGAGGGTCTCAGGTTTGGAAGTGGAAGGATTTGGATATCACATCTCATGTTATAGGAAGGATCTCAGGTTTGGTATTAGAAGCATTGAGATATCACATCTCATGCTATAGGAAGGGTCTCAGGATTGGAATGGGAAGGAGTTGGATATCACATCTCAAGCTATAGAAAGGGTCTCAGGATTGGAATGGGAAGGAGTTGGATATCACATCTCAAGCTATAGTAAGGGTCTCAGGATTGGAATGGGAAGGAGTTGGATATCACATCATAGCTATAGGAAGGGTCTCAGGTTTGGTATTAGCATTGAGATATCCCATCTCATGCTATAGGAAGGGTCTCAGGTTTGGAATCGGAAGGAGTTGTATATGACATCTCATGCCATAGGTAGGGTCTCAGGTTTGGTATAAGCATTGAGATATCACATCTCTGCTATCGGAAGGGTCTCAGGATTGGAATGGGAAGGAGTTGGATATCCCATCTCGTTATAGGAAGGGTCTCAGGTTTTGTATTAGAAGCATTGAGATATCACATCTCATGGTATAGGACGGGTCTCAGAATTGGAATGGGAAGGAGTTAGATATCACTTCTCAAGCTATAGGAAGGGTCTCAGGATTGGAATGGGAAGGAGTTGGATATCACATCTCATGCTAAAGGGAGGGTCTCAGGTTTGGAAGGGGAAGGATTTGGATATCACATCGCATGTTATAGGAAGGATCTCAGGTTTGGTATTAGAATCATTGAGATATCACATCTCATGCTATCGAAAGTATCTCAGGTTTGGTATTAGAGGCATTGAGATATCACATCTCATGCTATCATAAGGGTCTCAGGATTGGAATGGGAAGGAGTTGGATATCACTTCTCATGCTAAAGGGAGGGTCTCAGGTTTGGAAGGGGAAGGATTTGGATATCACATCACATGTTATAAGAAGGATCTCAGGTTTGGTAATAGAAGCATTGAGATATCACATCTCATGCTATCAGAAGGGTCTCAGGATTGGAATGGGAGGGAGTTGGATATCACATCTCATGCTATAGGAAGGGTCTCAGGTTTGGAACGGGAAGGAGTTGGATATCACATCTCATGTTATAGGAAGAGTCTCAGGTTTGGTATAAGCATTGAGATATCACATCTCTGCAATCGGAAGTGTCTCAGGATTGGAATGGGAAGGAGTTGGATATCACATCTCATGCTATAGGAAGGGTCTCAGGTTTGGAACGGGAAGGAGTTGGATATCCCATCTCATGTTATAGGACGGGTCTCAGGTTTGGTATTAGAAGCATTGAGATATCACATCGCATGCTGTAGGAAGGGTCTCAGGATTGGAATGGGAAGGAGTTGGATATTACATCTCATGCTATAGGAAGGGTCTCAGGTTTGGTATAAGCATTGAGATATCACATCTCTGCTATCGGAAGTGTCTCAGGATTGGAATGGGAAGGAGTTGGATATCCCATCTCATGTTATAGGACGGGTCTCAGGTTTGTTATTAGAATAATTGAGATATCATATTGCATGCTGTAGGAAGGGTCTAAGGATTGGAATGGGAAGGACTTGAATATCACATCTCATGCTATAGGTAGGCTCTCAGGTTTGGAAAGGGAAGGAGTTGGATATCACATTTCATGTTAGAGGAAGGATCTCCGGTTTGGTATTAGAGGCATTGAGATATCACATCTCATGCTATAGGAAGGGTCTCAGGATTGGAATGGGAAGGAGTTGGATATCACATTTCATGCTATAGGAAGGGTCTCAGGTTTGGTATAAGCATTGAGATGTCACATCTCATGCTATAGGAAGGGTCTCAGGATTGGAATGGGAAGGAGTTGGATATCACATCTCATGTTATAGGAAGGATCTCAGGTTTGGTATTAGAAGCATTGAGATATCACATCTCATGCTATAGGAAGGGTCTCAGGATTGGAATGGGAAGGAGTTGTATATGACATCTCATGCCATAGGAAGGGTCTCAGGTTTGGTATAAGCATTGAGATATCACATCTCTGCTATCGGAAGGGTCTCAGGATTGGAATGGGAAGGAGTTGGATATCCCATCTCATGTTATAGGAAGAGTCTCAGGTTTGGTATTAGAAGCATTGAGATATCACATCTGATGCTATAGGAAGTGTCTCAGGATTGGAATGGGAAGGAGTTTGATATCACATCTCATGCCATGTATGGGTCTCAGGTTTTGTAGAAGCATTGGGATATCACATCTCATGCTATCGGAAGGGTATCAGGATTGGATTTGGAAGGAGTTGGATATCACATCTCATGTTATAGGAAGGGTCTCAGGATTGGAATGGGAAGGACTTGGATATCACATCTCATGCTATAGGAAGGCTCTCAGGTTTGGAAGGGGAAGAAGTTGGATATCACATTTCATGTTAGAGGTAGGATCTCAGGTTTGGTATTAGAGGCATTGAGATATCACATATCATGCTATCAGAAGGGTCTAAGGATTGGAATGGGAAGGAGTTGGATATCACATCTCATGCTAAAGGGAGGGTCTCAGGTTTGGAAGGGGAAGGATTTGGATATCACGTCTCATGTTATAGGAAGGATCTCAGGTTTGGTATTAGAAGCATTGAGATATCACATCTCATGCTATCGGAAGGATCTCAGGTTTGGTATTAGAGGCATTGAGATATCACTTCTCATGCTAAAGGGAGGGTCTCAGGTTTGGAAGGGGAAGGATTTGGATATCACATCTCTTGTTATAGGAAGGATCACAGGTTTGGTATTAGAAGCATTGAGATATCACATCTCATGCTATCGGAAGGGTCTCAGTATTCGAATGGGAAGGAGTTGGATATCACATCTCATGCTAAAGGGAGGGTCTCAGGTTTGGAAGGGGAAGGATTTGGATATCACCTCTCATGTTATAGGAAGGATCTCAGGTTTGGTATTAGAGGCATTGAGATATCACATCTCATGCTATCTATCATAAGGGTCTCAGGATTGGAATGGGAAGGAGTTGGATATCACATCTCATGCTAAAGGGAGGGTCTCAGGTTTGGAAGGGGAAGGATTTGGATATCACATCACATGTTATAAGAAGGATCTCAGGTTTGGTATTAGAAGCATTGAGATATCACATCTCATGCTATCGGAAGGGTCTCAGGATTGGAACGGGAAGGAGTCGGATATCACATCTCATGCTATAGGAAGGCTCTCAGGTTTGGAAGGGGAAAGAGTTGGATATCACATTTCATGTTAGAGGTAGGATCTCAGGTTTGGTATTAGAGGCATTGAGATATCACATCTCATGCTATCAGAAGGGTCTCAGGATTGGAATGGGAAGGAGTTGGATATCACATCTCATGCTAAAGGGAGGGTCTCAGGTTTGGAAGGGGAAGGATTTGGATATCACGTCTCATGTTATAGGAAGGATCTCAGGTTTGGTATTAGAAGCATTGAGATATCACATCTCATGCTATCGGAAGGATCTCAGGTTTGGTGGTTTGGTATTAGAGGCATTGAGATATCACATCTCATGCTATCAGAAGGGTCTCAGGATTGGAATGGGAAGGAGTTGGATATCACATCTCATGCTAAAGGGAGGGTCTCAGGTTTGGAAGGGGAAGGATTTGGATATCACATCTCTTGTTATAGGAAGGATCACAGGTTTGGTATTAGAAGCATTGAGATATCACATCTCATGCTATAGGAAGGGTCTCAGGTTTGGTATTAGAAGCATTGAGATATCAAGTCTCATGGTATAGGAAGGGTCTCAGGATTGGAATGGGACGGAGTTGGATATCACATCTCATGCTAAAGGGAGGGTCTCAGGTTTGGAAGGGGAAGGATGTGGATATCACATTTCATGTTAGAGGTAGGATCTCAGGTTTGGTATTGGAGGCATTGAGATATCACAGCTCATGCTATCAGAAGGGTCTCAGGATGGGAATGGGAAGGAGTTGGATATCACATCTCATGCTAAAGGGAGGGGCTCAGGTTTGGAAGGGGAAGGATTTGGATATCACATCTCATGTTATCGGAAGGATCTCAGGTTTGGTATTAGAAGCATTGAGATATCACATCTCATGCTATAGGAAGGGTCTCAGGTTTGGTATTAGAAGCATTGAGATATCAAGTCTCATGGTATAGGAAGGGTCTCAGAATTGGAATGGGAAGAAGTTGGATATCTCAAGCTATAGGATGGGTCTCAGGATTGGAATGGGAAGGGGTTTGATATCACAACTCATGCCATAGTATGGGTCTCAGGTTTGGTAGAAACATTGGGATATCACATCTCATGCTATCGGAAGGGTATCAGGATTTGATTTGGAAGGAGTTGGATATCCCATCTCATGCTATAGGAAGGGTCTCAGGTTGGAATGGGAAGGAGTTGGATATCACATCTCATGTTATAGGAAGGGTCCCAGGATTGGAATGGGAAGGACTTGGATATCATATCTCATGCTATAGGAAGGCTCTCAGGTTTGGAAGGGGAAGGAGTTGGATATCACATTTCATGTTAGAGGAAGGATCTCAGGTTTGGTATTAGAGGCATTAAGATATCACATCTCATGTTATAGGAAGGGTCTCACGTTTGGTATAAGCATTGAGATATCACATCTCATGCTATAGGAAGGGTCTCAGGATTGGAATGGGAAGGAGTTGGATATCACATCTCAAGCTATAGGAAGGGTCTCACGTTTGGTATAAGCATTGAGATATCACATCTCATGCTATAGGAAGGGTCTCAGGATTGGAATGGGAAGGTGTTGGATATCACATCTCATGTTATAGGAAAGATCTCAGGTTTGGTATTAGAAGCATTGCGACATCACATCACATGTTATAGGAAGGGTCTCAGGATTGGAATGGGAAGAAGTTGGCTATCACATCTCATGCTATAGGAAGGGTCTCAGGTTTGGTATAAGCATAGAGATATCACATCTCATGCTATAGGAAGGGTCTCAGGATTGGAATGGGAAGGAGTTGTATATGACATCTCATGCCATAGGAAGGGTCTCAGGTTTGGAATAAGCATTGAGATATCACATCTCATGCTATAGGAAGGGTCTCAGGATTGGAATGGGACGGACTTGGATATCACATCTCATGCTATAGGGAGGGTCTCAGGTTTGGAAGGGGAAGGATTTGGATATCACATCGCATGTTATAGGAAGGATCTCAGGTTTGGTAAGGGAAGGAGTTGGATATCACATTTCATGTTAGAGGTAGGATCTCAGGTTTGGTATTAGAGGCATTGAGGTATCACATCTCATGCTATCAGAAGGGTCTCAGGATTGGAATGGGAAGGAGTTGGATATCACATCTCATGCTAAAGGGAGGGTCTCAGGTTTGGAAGGGGAAGGATTTGGATATCACATCACATGTTATAGGAAGGATCTCAGGTTTGGTATTAGAATCATTGAGATATCACATCTCATGCTATCGGAAGTATCTCAGGTTTGGTATTAGAGGCATTGAGATATCACATCTCATGCTATCATAAGGGTCTCAGGATTGGAATGGGAAGGAGTTGGATATCACTTCTCATGCTAAAGGGAGGGTCTCAGGTTTGGAAGGGGAAGGATTTGGATATCACATCACATGTTATAAGAAGGATCTCAGGTTTGGTATTAGAAGCATTGAGATATCACATCTCATGCTATCAGAAGGGTCTCAGGATTGGAATGGGAAGGAGTTGGATATCACATCTCATGCTATAGGAAGGGTCTCAGGTTTGGAACGGGAAGGAGTTGGATATCACATCTCATGTTATAGGAAGAGTCTCAGGTTTGGTATAAGCATTGAGATATCACATCTCTGCAATCGGAAGTGTCTCAGGATTGGGATGGGAAGGAGTTGGATATCACATCTCATGCTATAGGAAGGGTCTCAGGTTTGGAACGGGAAGGAGTTGGATATCCCATCTCATGTTATAGGACGGGTCTCAGGTTTGGTATTAGAAGCATTGAGATATCACATCGCATGCTGTAGGAAGGGTCTCAGGATTGGAATGGGAAGGAGTTGGATATTACATCTCATGCTATAGGAAGCGTCTCAGGTTTGGTATAAGCATTGAGATATCACATCTCTGCTATCGGAAGTGTCTCAGGATTGGAATGGGAAGGAGTTGGATATCCCATCTCATGTTATAGGACGGGTCTCAGGTTTGTTATTAGAATCATTGAGATATCATATTGCATGCTGTAGGAAGGGTCTAAGGATTGGAATGGGAAGGACTTGAATATCACATCTCATGCTATAGGTAGGCTCTCAGGTTTGGAAAGGGAAGGAGTTGGATATCACATTTCATGTTAGAGGAAGGATCTCAGGTTTGGTATTAGAGGCATTGAGATATCACATCTCATGCTATAGGAAGGGTCTCAGGATTGGAATGGGAAGGAGTTGGATATCACATTTCATGCTATAGGAAGGGTCTCAGGTTTGGTATAAGCATTGAGATGTCACATCTCATGCTATAGGAAGGGTCTCAGGATTGGAATGGGAAGGAGTTGGATATCACATCTCATGTTATAGGAAGGATCTCAGGTTTGGTATTAGAAGCATTGAGATATCACATCTCATGCTATAGGAAGGGTCTCAGGATTGGAATGGGAAGGAGTTGTATATGACATCTCATGCCATAGGAAGGGTCTCAGGTTTGGTATAAGCATTGAGATATCACATCTCTGCTATCGGAAGGGTCTCAGGATTGGAATGGGAAGGAGTTGGATATCCCATCTCAGGTTATAGGAAGAGTCTCAGGTTTGGTATTAGAAGCATTGAGATATCACATCTGATGCTATAGGAAGTGTCTCAGGATTGGAATGGGAAGGAGTTTGATATCACATCTCATGCCATGTATGGGTCTCAGGTTTTGTAGAAGCATTGGGATATCACATCTCATGCTATCGGAAGGGTATCAGGATTGGATTTGGAAGGAGTTGGATATCACATCTCATGTTATAGGAAGGGTCTCAGGATTGGAATGGGAAGGACTTGGATATCACATCTCATGCTATAGGAAGGCTCTCAGGTTTGGAAGGGGAAGGAGTTGGATATCACATTTCATGTTAGAGGTAGGATCTCAGGTTTGGTATTAGAGGCATTGAGATATCACATATCATGCTATCAGAAGGGTCTCAGGATTGGAATGGGAAGGAGTTGGATATCACATCTCATGCTAAAGGGAGGGTCTCAGGTTTGGAAGGGGAAGGATTTGGATATCACGTCTCATGTTATAGGAAGGATCTCAGGTTTGGTATTAGAAGCATTGAGATATCACATCTCATGCTATCGGAAGGATCTCAGGTTTGGTATTAGAGGCATTGAGATATCACATCTCATGCTAAAGGGAGGGTCTCAGGTTTGGAAGGGGAAGGATTTGGATATCACATCTCTTGTTATAGGAAGGATCACAGGTTTGGTATTAGAAGCATTGAGATATCACATCTCATGCTATCGGAAGGGTCTCAGGATTGGAATGGGAAGGAGTTGGATATCACATCTCATGCTAAAGGGAGGGTCTCAGGTTTGGAAGGGGAAGGATTTGGATATCACATCTCATGTTATAGGAAGGATCTCAGGTTTGGTATTAGAGGCATTGAGATATCACATCTCATGCTATCTATCATAAGGGTCTCAGGATTGGAATGGGAAGGAGTTGGATATCACATCTCATGCTAAAGGGAGGGTCTCAGGTTTGGAAGGGGAAGGATTTGGATATCACATCACATATTATAAGAAGGATCTCAGGTTTGGTATTAGAAGCATTGAGATATCACATCTCATGCTATCGGAAGGGTCTCAGGATTGGAACGGGAAGGAGTCGGATATCACATCTCATGCTATAGGAAGGCTCTCAGGTTTGGAAGGGGAAAGAGTTGGATATCACATTTCATGTTAGAGGTAGGATCTCAGGTTTGGTATTAGAGGCATTGAGATATCACATCTCATGCTATCAGAAGGGTCTCAGGATTGGAATGGGAAGGAGTTGGATATCACATCTCATGCTAAAGGGAGGGTCTCAGGTTTGGAAGGGGAAGGATTTGGATATCACGTCTCATGTTATAGGAAGGATCTCAGGTTTGGTATTAGAAGCATTGAGATATCACATCTCATGCTATCGGAAGGATCTCAGGTTTGGTGGTTTGGTATTAGAGGCATTGAGATATCACATCTCATGCTAAAGGGAGGGTCTCAGGTTTGGAAGGGGAAGGATTTGGATATCACATCTCATGTTATCGGAAGGATCTCAGGTTTGGTATTAGAAGCATTGAGATATCACATCTCATGCTATCGGAAGGGTCTCAGGATTGGAATGGGACGGAGTGGGATATCACATCTCATGCTAAAGGGAGGGTCTCAGGTTTGGAAGGGGAAGGATGTGGATATCACATTTCATGTTAGAGGTAGGATCTCAGGTTTGGTATTGGAGGCATTGAGATATCACATCTCATGCTATCAGAAGGGTCTCAGGATGGGAATGGGAAGGAGTTGGATATCACATCTCATGCTAAAGGGAGGGTCTCAGGTTTGGAAGGGGAAGGATTTGGATATCACATCTCATGTTATCGGAAGGATCTCAGGTTTGGTATTAGAAGCATTGAGATATCACATCTCATGCTATAGGAAGGGTCTCAGGTTTGGTATTAGAAGCATTGAGATATCAAGTCTCATGGTATAGGAAGGGTCTCAGAATTGGAATGGGAAGGAGTTGGATATCTCAAGCTATAGGATGGGTCTCAGGATTGGAATGGGAAGGGGTTTGATATCACATCTCATGCTATAGGAAGGGTCTCAGGATTGGAATGGGAAGGAGTTGGATATCACATCTCAAGCTATAGGAAGGGTCTCACGTTTGGTATAAGCATTGAGATATCACATCTCATGCTATAGGAAGGGTCT